>NC_050443.1:61646124-64382095 GCF_903995425.1 Onychomys torridus | reverse complement strand
AAAGGTTCTACTTGTGGAAGATGAAAAGTGACCCCATTGGAAATTTTCAAACATAAGGAGGGGGATGGACAAAGAAAGTGATGAACACAAGAATAACAATAAATGTGTTTTGACTCTCACTAACAACATGTGCTGTGTGCATGGGCAGAGGGAAAGCTATGTGGTTCCACACTGCAACCTTTTGCTGTAGTGTGCATAATAATGATTCTAGACTAATCAATAGTGCACTTAAATCACCTTCAAATCAGTAGGACAAAAAAAATCATAAAGTGAAGTCTGTAACTCTCTTCCCTCAACACAGCATGAACAATTCAGGGAAAAAAGACTTGGGAAAATGGGGAGCAAATGAGAGGCGACAGAAGTGAGTCTGAACATGTAAATGGTCCCTACAAATGGACTCAACTTTGTGCATTAGGAAGGAAAATGCTAGACTAAAAACAGATTCAATGGGGGTTGATAAGAGATGTTTAAAATATGGTTTGAATTCCACTTTTGACTTCAATTGTATAGATATTTTATTTCTTATGGAAGAAATTTGTATAAATTTCATCCCTTGATATGTCTTAATTTTTTCATAAGTTGTATTTTAAAGATCCATTTAGGCCAAGTTAAATGAAAATAGAGAAAAAAATTTAAAACTATATGGTAGTTAAAAAAATCAAGCTTTCATATATATGTGTATATACAAGTATGAGTGTGTGACTGTATGTAAAACAGCTAGAGGAAGGCAGATCTAAAGGAAACATTTTTGAAGTGCAGAAATAGACCATTCAAAAGTAATAAAAGGTATATTTCATAAAATCCCACTTAAATCCATTAATAACTGGTGACATGGAAGCTGAAACAAGTGTACTTGTAGGGGTCATCTTGGCAGTGACTCAACAGCATAGTGATCTTGGCATGCTTGGGAAGCCTGCTTGTTTGCTGGTGGCAGGATGCAAATCATTGCCTTGTTTGTGGTGATGGTGAATGTACAAACATGATTCAGGCATCAGGCGTGCCCATTGACTTTCAGGAATTAATCACCGTTAGAAGCTATGTTTATTTTTTTGTTTTTTGTTTTTTTTTTTTTTTTGGTTTTTTTTGAGACAGGGTTTTTCCTGTGTAGCTTTGCACCTTTCCTGGAACTTGCTTTGGAGACCAGGCTGGCCTCGAACTCATAAAGATCCGCCTGCCTCTGCCTCCCGAGTGCTGGGATTAAAGGCATGTGCCACCAACACCAGGCTAGAAGCTATGTCTTGAGGAAACTGTTTTACAGTGTCCTTTGTAAAGGCAGAAGGGGTTTAACAGTTAAAAGTAACTGAGTCTAAGTGTCCAGCAAGGGCAAAGCAAACCCACAATGGTTTGCATATATAGCATTTTTAAAAGATTTATGATAGTTTTCAGTGTGTGTGTGTCTCTCTGTCTGTGTGTGTGTGTGTGTGTGTGTGTGTGTGTGTGTGTGTGTGTATAAATGTCCCTTGTGTGGGGGCCTCTGCAGAGGCCAGAAAAGGGCATCAGATCTCCTGGAGCTGGGGTTACAGGTGGTGGTGAACCACCTGATATGGGTACTGTGAACTAAACTCAGGTCCTCTGGAAGAGCAGGAAGTACTCTTAACCACTAAGGAGACTTAACCATGTCTCCAACCCCTACAATATATGTTTTTAAATTTAAGAATATAATTTCACCATTTACCCCCTTACTTTCCTCCCTTCAAACCCTCCTCTGTACCCCAACTTGCTGTCTTTCAAATGTATGACTTCTTTACAGTACTTTCTGAGACAAGGGCTTACTGTGTTACGCTGGCTATCTTAGGTTCCTGTGTTGAAGTGATCCACTGGCCTCCTGAGTACCTGAGACTATAGCTTTGTACCACTGCAACTGGCTTATATATACAGTATTCTTTAATGGCTTACCAATTAGGCATTAAGTGTTTTCATTTTATGTTTATTGATGGAGAAAAATCTTCATGATTTATTAACTTAAGCAAGTAAATTATGTATGATAATCCTAATTGTTCTATCATTTTTATATATTTATTTATAAATTTGTATATTTATTTGCATTTATACCTGTGTGGAGAAGGTGTCTTTTTCTGTGTGTGTGCTTGTTAATGTGTGTGTGATTGCCAGTGTGTGCATGTCTGGAGGCCAGAGGTCAATGTTGAGGGTCTTCCTCTGTCACTCTCCATCTTATTTTTTGAGACAGGCTCTCTCACTGAACATCCAGAATGCCTTTTCAGCTAGACTGGCTGTGCAGCGAGCTCCTAGGATCTGGCTAACTCTGTCCTCTTTCCCCCTCATGCTATACATGTACACCACCATGCCCATCCATTAGGTGGGTGCTGAAGATCTGAGCTCAGGTCCTCATGCTTGTGTGGCAAGCACTGTACCTGCTGAGTCAACTCCCCAGCCCTAAAAAGTCATACTTCTACGTACAACTTTTTGTCTTTTTATAGTTCCTAGCATTTTTTGGTCCTGCACCTTATTATAAAATAAAATATATTGTGTGTTGCATTTTGTGTTATGTGCCTAGAAGGCATTGTCTGTTGCTTTGGACATATGTTGGTTTGCATGCATTATTCATTTGGCCATGTGTGACTTCACATGTGTTTCTCGGCCTTGACCTTTGACTTCTTTATTCATAAACTATGAATGATGATCCCGAGCTCACAGAAGAGAAGTGTGTGTCAATAAGATGATGCATGTCAGTCCAGCACCTCACTGAGTCCGTGGCCAGAAATATTGCTGCCATTGTCACCACCGCTCTTGATCTGAGACCATTTCACAAGTGGTTAACACCCACCTTCATATTATCTGAACAGCGGCCATACTGAGGACAACTCAAACCACATCCTTCATGCTAAGGACACTTATATCATTCTGAGTCACAGCATTGGTTATGTCAATATCCTTTTTATTGACCATTGCGCTAAATACACACTTATCTTTGATCTAGGCTGTGGATGCCTTTGCCAGTGTTAAGCTGTATGAACAGCTGTCTTCTCACACACAGCTTTGCTTTCTGCAGTTACTAAGGGCCAAAAGGATCCGAAAGTATTAAGTGAAAATTTCCAGAATCATCAATTTACACGTTTTATTAAAATATGCTGTTATAATTGTTCTGTTCTTAATAATAGTTATTGTTGATCTCTTACTGTGCCTGATTTATAGGTTGAACTTATCATGGGTATGTATATGAGAAAAAATAGTATATCTAGGTATGGGTGTTCTGTATCCTTCTGTACCCGCACTGGGGGTATTGGAACAGATCTCCTGTGGGTCAGGTGGTACTGCTGTTCAGTCCTGGAATAAAAGACACATGGTAATGTTGTATGGCCAAAAATATTACCAAGAGATATGTTAAGATCTGACATATTAGTGAGATTTCTAATTTCTGTCCATACTTGTAGTGATATTCTATAAATATTGTAGAAGCAGTTCATGTTTATTGAATGTGTGAGTTTAGGTGTGTGTGTGTGAGAGAGACAGAGAGAGACAGAAAGAGAGAGAGAGAGAGAGAGAGAGAGAGAGAGAGAGAGAGAGAGAGAAGAGAAGGGAAGGGAAGGGAAGGGAAGGGAAGGGAAGGGAAGGGAAGAGAAGAGAAGGGAAGAGAAGAGAAGAGAAGAGAAGAGAAGAGAAGAGAAGAAAACATGAATATATCATAGAATAATTTGCAGGATTCTTGTATCTCTAACAGAGAGCCCATTTTAAACAAGATTAAATAAACCATAAGACGTGGTGCTTAGATGGGCCTTTGGCTGGCCCCTCATGTTAATCTTATTCTCTGGCAGGTCCCCTCGAGGTTGTGGCCCAGTTACATCTCATCATTGGGAAATTCAACAGAGGTCTTAGATAGGAGGGGTGACTGACATCCCTAGACTAGTCTTTGGTCAAAAGACATGTTCTCTGAGTGGATAGATGTGGGCATGTTGTGGGAAGCTCTCCTGGGTGCAGATTTATCTGAATCACAGGGACCAAGAAAAGGAGGGGGGCATGTTTCAAATAAGACTCTCCTTATCTTGTTGCCAGAAGGGAGGAGAGCCCAGGATAGGCAGTCCAACAGGGGTCCACTCTTGTTACCATTGTTGGTGAGGTGCTTCTGTGTGTCAGAGGTTTGGGCTGATGGTTAGTTTGCACACAGATTTTTGCAGAATTTTATTTATTGAGGAGACAGCCTCTGTGAACACTCATCTTCATCATAAACCTGACTGTGTTTAGAACCACTATAAAAACACACCTCTAGAGAAGTGTGTGGGGGTGTTAACTGGGAATGCAGGTCCCACCCTGAATGTAGTCATATCATTCTCTGGGCTGGGGTCCTGGACTGCATAAGAGGAGACAGCGAGCTCAGCACTAGCATTCACCTCTTGCTTCCTCTGTGGACACAGTGTGACGGGCTGTGTTGCAGGGCTGCCACCACAGGTGGAGCTGGTCTTGCCACCATGCCCTCCCTGCCATTGTGAACTACATCTCCAAACTGTGAGCTGAAACAAACCGTTCCCTCCTTAGGTTGCTTTAGTCAATTATTTTATCACAGCAAGGAAACAGCCACAGCCGTGCTCAAGAGGCTTGCTGCTTTGGCGGGATGGCAGTATGGTCACAGTGCACCCTCACTGCAGTCTGGGTTGAGTGCTCTCCTCAAGACCTCAACAAGAGGTCTCCCTTCTCTGGGCACCCTCATGGGCCAGTTGTGGCAGTGATGTTGCCCATGTCCCACCTTGTTTTATTATGGCATCCTGCCTGAAACCACAGG
The DNA here is from genome assembly GCF_903995425.1 of Onychomys torridus. NCBI lineage: Eukaryota > Metazoa > Chordata > Mammalia > Rodentia > Cricetidae > Onychomys > Onychomys torridus. The sequence continues at coordinate 64,377,360 of NC_050443.1, read as the reverse complement.
ATAGAATTTTACCTGTACCAAGGTGATTTTCTTCTTACTGATTTACGACTGTCCTGAACTTTTCCCTTTTTAGATGTCTATGTGACCACACACACACACACACACACACACACACACACACACACACATACACACACACACACACACACACACACATACACACACACATACACACATACACACACATACACACACACATACACATACACACACATACACACACATACACACACATACACACACATACACACACATACACACACATACACACACATACACACACATACACACACATACACACACATACACACACATACACACACATACACACACATACACACACACATACACACATACACATACACACACATACACACATACACACACATACACACACATACACACACATACACACATACACACACATACACACACACATACACACACATACACACACACACACACACACACGATTTATTGACAAAACAGCTATTACTGCTTTCTTCCAACACATGTGTATATCTGCGTGTGTGTTTGTGTATTGTATGCATATGTGTGTGTACATCTGTGTGTTGTGTCTGTGTGGTGCCTGTGTATGTATGTTTGTTGTGTGTGTGTTGTATGTATGTGTTATGTATATGTGTGTGGTGTGTTTGTGTGTCGTGTGTGTATGTATGTGTACATCTGTGTGTGTGGTGTCTGTATATCTGTGTGTGTTTGTGTGTTGTGTGTATGTCTATCTGTATGTGTGCCTGTATGTGTCTTTGTGTTGTGTGTGTGTATAGTGGCAATTAATGAAGGAATTCCACGTAATTTATCTGATAGTCACAAGGGGTTTATTTTGAGTTAACTTACAGCAAGCAAAGGGAGTTGGTTACAGGATCCAGGAGAGGTGAGGCCTGGTCCAACGCAGTTCCCTGGAGAACTCTGACTTGGTCTGCAGTACCAGCATCCTGCATCCAGGATCACAAGGTAGCCAAGAGAGAGAGGGAGCATGTACACATTTCAGGTCTTAAGGGGTCCCCATCTCAGCCATGCCTGGGCAGGGTAGGTACCTAGGAGTTACCTGCTGCCTACTAGAGGCAGTGCTTCAGGGGTGAAGCACAGCCACCCCTACGTGTGTGTGTGTGTGTGTGTGTGTGTGTGTGTGTTCTGTAAAATACCTTGAGCTACTGAGTCACATTTAACTTCTTGTGCCTTAGCTGTGGCACTAATGGATTTTTGGATTTTGTGATTGAAATTTGCTCAGTATAGCCCCATGTGCGTTTCAGGGACTCAAACACCACAATGTTTGCCCTTCTGAAGAGCCTGTGCGGTCTTTGACTTTAGAAGCACATAGCTGACTTGCTGTTTCTGCTGGCCCAGCTTCCTGTGTGGCTGGGCTGTCTCTGAAACCGGGAGGATATGTATGTGTACTGCTTTCCCCCACAATAACCATTTCTTCAGAAGAGCATGGGCAGGGCTACTTCTGAGTGGCCGTTCATATCCACTCCCTGTTTGTAACCCCTAATCCATCCACAGTGCTCAATTGAATTAACCACCCATTACAACACAAGAAAACACCACTTCCTGAGTATGTGGATAGAGAGGAGAGATAGAATAAGACTGGTTGCCCAGGATAGAGTCAGGTACTCAAAACCTGTGCTTTTTGTTAAATATGAATTACTGGTTATTCTTTAGCCACGCCATGGCCATGTTGGGCCTTATGTTTGTTTTGAGCATAGCTGTAGTAGCATTGGATTTCAGCTCTGCGCGCGCGCTTGTGTGTGTGTATATGTGTGTGTGCATATGTGTGTATGTGCGTGTGTGTGTGCATGCGTGTGTATGTGTGCGTGTGCATATGTGTGTGTGCGTATGTGCATATGTGTGTGTGTATGTGCGTGTGTGTATGTGTGCGTGTGCATATGTGTGTGTGTGCATGTGTGTATGTGTGTGTGTAGTAGTAGTAGTAGTAGTAGTAGTAGTAGTAGTAGTATTGGGGCTGGGTCCAGGATCTAGGTGTCAATCAATTCAGTTGCTGGCTAGGGCTGTCTTTCTGGCTTTTAGACAGACACCTTCTTCTTCTAGCCTCACATGGCAGAGAGAAAGGGATGGTCTTCTCTCATAAAGTCACTGATATCATTATGGGGGACCCACTTTAATAACCTTATCTAGCTCTGGTTACCTCTAAAAGTCTCCCTTCCAAATGCACCATTTCAGGGGTTAAGGCTTCAACACATGCATTTGATGGCACAATTCAGTCCACAGAACCAACAAAAGTTATTTGATTAGATTACATTGCATGTGACTCATACTTTTTAGGGTGATAAGGTCACTAACTTGGGAGAGATGAGCATGAGGCAGTGGAGTTAACAGTTATGCTGATCTAAGAAACTAAGGTTCTTCTGCAGCCCTGGTCCTGCTGAAGCCTAAGCAACTGTGTTTAGTGTCTTTCATCTGCTTTTATGAAGACATTTTAACTGCTTTTAGATTCATAGGTCTAATTGCTTCTGTATTACATTTTCATACAATGATGCTCACTCTGTTGACCCAAGAAATACAGCATTCTCCTCAAAGAGTAGCTGAAGTTTTCTCCAGTCCTGCCCAGCCCCACAGACCCCACAGCCGCTTATAAAATAATCACTCAGAAGCTTATATTAATTAAAACTGTTTGGCCATTAACTCAGGCCTACCACTGACGAGCTCTTACATTTAAATTTAGCCCATTTCTGTTAATTTATATGTTGCCATGTGTTCCGTGGCTTTACCTGTGTGCTGTTACATGCTGCTCCTTTGGCGGCTTTCTGGTGTCTCTCTTGACTCAGCCTTCCTCTTCCCAGAATTCTCCTTTCTGCTTATCCTGCCTGTACTTCCTGCCTGGCTACTGGCCAATCAGCGTTTTATTTATCAACCAGTCAGAGCAACACATTCACAGCATACAGAACACCCTACAGCCGGGGGTAGTTTATTCTGGAATCAGCTATGAAGGACCATGACTCAGGAACACAGATTTGATTTGTTCCAAATTCCATGTCCCAACATGATAACAGCTGCATGAAGGTTTTGTAGTAACAGAGAAAGCCACGAGTCAAGACCCTTTTCAGATTCATTGGTGGGAACACTAGGTGGGCAGTTTCAGCAAAGTGGAGAAGTCTGTGCTTAGGCCTCAGATGCGGTCTGGTGACATTCTTAGCTTTTTGGTGGGTAGAAGCCAGTGATCTGTTAGTTAACATAACCTAACATCCCTTGTAGTCATAGGGATGTTAGGTTAGACACAGAGGTGGGTAAAGAACCTAATACAAATTCTAATTAGTCTCTGAACCTGCAACATTCCAACCTCTCCACAATCACTGAAGTTCTAAACAATTAATCAGCCTTGTGGAAAGTTCAGTATAAGTACATATCATTGCTGAGAACTTTCACACACAGTTCACAGGCGAGGGGGCTTTCGGAGGGGATGCTGAAAGCATCATCCATGCTCTCCCATGCCCTGTCACGCTGCTCTTCCTAACAATGTCATTGACATTATCTGATGAGGCGATATATAGTCTACATACAGAAGGAGTCAGCCTAGTACCCAGCTATCTGGGCAAGACAGCAAAGAACTAGATGAGGTGCCAGCATTCCTTGTCTGTGTTCTTAACCACAATGTCACATGTAGTTTCACACAGTGCCTGAGTGGGAACCACTTCAGGTGCTTGTAACTACCACTGCTCTGTGTAAACTGATGCTGAAGAACATCCCGGTCTTAGAGGAGGAGCCGATAGAACCTAAGTTCTCAGCCGTGCCTTCCAAGGTTTTTGAAGCAGTGCTGTTAATTTAACAGGAGTGAATCCTGCCCCCTGTAGGAAAGAGGAAGAACATGTGTCAAGGGCAGCAGATACCAATTAGCCCTTACCACACACACAGCCTCCAACAGCGGTCCCCTCTCACATCATCATCATCCTCTCGCGTTCTCATCTGACCTCTGGATCTAGAAGCAGATGAAAATATTTTGCAGTGTGTAATGAGTTGAATCATCTACACTGGCAGGGCGGGCATCCTTTATGCCAGCAGAGTATATGTCACTGGAAGATCCTTTATTATTAGCATACTCTCTCTGTAGTCTAGGTCTCCTTTTAAGGTAGGAAGCATCAGAAAGTAACAGCAGACAGATAGCTTTGTAGAGCAAAGGAACAGTGTGGATGGACACTGCTCAGCCCACGTGTGAGCTATTCAGTATGTGCTATTAAATATGTATTTGGTGTTTCCTTAGAGAGATATGAGTGTCCTTTGTGTGCCAGTTATACAGCTGATGGCTGGGACTCAGGCAACTTCAGGATGGGGACTGGTTACCAGGTAGACCTTAGCAGGAGGCGAGGGTTGGGACTTTAAGAGCCATCTCTGACTCCTGGAGAGGTTTCTAGTTTGCTTCCCTGTTGCTATGATAAACACCACTACCAAAAGCAACTTAGGGGAAGATAGAGTTTATGTCAGCTTACACTGCCATCACAGCAGGGAGTCAGGGCAGGAACTCTGAGCAGAGACCAGAGAGTGGGAGCTGTTCCCTGGCTCACTCACTGGCTCCCACTCAGCTGGCTTTTTTATATAGCCCAGGATCACCTGCCTGGGGCTTGTGCTGCCCATAATGAGGTAGGCTCTTCGTTTCAGTCAAGAATCCTTCCCACACATGGCCACAGCCTGTCTGATCTGGGCAGTCCTTTGGTTGAGACTTTCAGATGATTCTTGGCTGTACTGAATTGACAACTTAACTAGCCAGGATGGGAGCAGAGAGGGACTAGAGATGGAATTAATCCCAAACAGCCAAGGACTCCATCATCAGTTATGCTGGAGTCATGAGGACTGCATACACAGGTTTGGGAGCTTCCTAGTTGGTGGCATATGAAGGTACTAGGAGTGGTGTGTTGGGATTGGATGGGGGAATTTCTCTACCCCCTCCTCCATACCTGTTATCTGCTGAAGCCAGTGTAGATGAGCATGTCCATCTTCAGTTTGAGTTGTTAAGAACCTCAGGCTCTTCAGGCTTTTTCATACCCTTCTGACTCTGAAGGGCTGGGATCCTCCCGATCCTCAAGAGGTATTGGTATGACCTCAGGAGTTTTTTTTTTTTTTGCTGTAGTAGTCTTGTTTGTTATAGTGACATAAGAAGATAATATCTAAAATATAATGTAGGAATAAAAGACCACAACCCGCTATTGACACCCCTCCCTATCAGTAAACCAAGCTGGACACAGCAATCTGTACAGGTCAGTGCAGGGCACCATTCTTTATGACTGACCTACATGTTGTGCTACACTTGCCCTAGGCTGGACTATGTCTGGATAATGCTGGTCTACAATCCCAGGGATAGAGATTCCCACAGAGCATGGTAAGGGGTACTTATGCAGTGCTGTTTTTAAGATGAAAAACCAGCCACTGTGACCCATGCCCCACCCACTAAAAGCAATAACTAAAACAAGATCCCTGAACCTGAAATTGTCCCTGAGAAGCCAGCAACGGTGGGCTTGTAAGGAGTTCACAGTTCCGCCCTCCCTGCATGTCCTTCTTCCCAGGGAGGGGTCTTTCTGGAATGACAGCATGGAGCACTGATAGTCATTGTTCTCGTGCTTGTGATCTTGTGATGCAGGATCAGACCCTCACACTGCCACTCACAGCCTACATCCCCAAGACCCTGTTCCCACTAATGCCTGCCCTCTGAAACCCAGTAGCTGGGAGGCTGCAATCAGGGTCCCAAAGTTGGCTGCCTTCCACTCTGTCTTTCTGAGGTCATGTGTTCTGTACTCATTCTAGGTCTGTATGTTATAGGGTGGGTGATAGGAATGGACATCTTGGTTAGAGGTCATCACAGATGGATCTAGACCCATATCTGTTGTTCACTCCTTGTATCTTCCTTGAGAGTTTTGACATCAGGCCTCTTGAACTGCATCATCTTGTCAGAGCCCCTGTCTGCACCTGCCTGACAGTTTCTCAGCCTTCCTGGTGGTGTCCGTCCACACTGAAGCAGCAGCAGTATGTTTGTATTTTCAAATGGATATAAAATAACACCAAAAGAATATCACATGCTATTCAAATTTTACATGAAATTCAAACCTCAGTATGTGCAGTGCAGAACACAGACCCACCATGGACATGCATGCCTGGTCTATGGCTGTAGAAATGAGAACTGACAGCCTGCAGACTTCACAGAAAACTGTTGCTGAGGTAGTCCAGGCTGAAATGAATCTCATGCTTGAGCTGAGGCCTTGGTGGAGCATGCCAGCATTCCCAGAATGTCTCTACATTCTGTGCTCTTCGTCTGCAACTGCAAGGTGTTTCTCAGAAGCACCTGCACCAGTTTCCCATGCTCCCAGGAAGCCCAATCCTCTTCTCTAGAAGCTCCCATTTCATCTCTTCAAGTCTGAGGTCCTGTACCCGTTCCTCTCCTTGTCACTGTGATGGAATATCCATCAGAAGCAATTGAAAGGATGCAGGGTTTACTTTGTCTTGTGGTTTGATGGGATATAGTGCATAATGGTTGCACTGACTGGTTGTGTGTGTCAACTTGACCCATGCTAGAGTCATCAGAGAGGAAGGAGCCTCAGTGGAGGAAATGCCTCCATGAGATCCAGCTGTAAGGCATTTTTCTCCATTAGTAATGGGGGAGGGCCCAGCCATAGTGAGTAGGGCCATCCCTGGGCTGATGGTCCTGGGCTCTATAAGAAAGCAGGCTGAGCAAGCCATAAAGAGCAAGCCAGTAAGCAGCACCCCCCCCCCCCCCCCCCCCCCCCCCCCCCCCCCCGTGGCCTCTGCTCCTGCCTCCGGGATCCTTTCATTGCCAGCTTGCTTTTTGTCCTGGTGTTTTGTCATAGCAATAGAAACCCTAACTAAGACAATGGTGGTGGAGGCATGGTGGCAGGTGGCTTCATGATGATAGAAGAATGCAGCTGTAACTTTGAACCTGACATCTAGGCGGAAAAGGCTGCAAATGTTAGACAGGAACCTTAGCCTGAGGTACAAAACTTCATGTCTGACCCCAGCAACCCACTTTTTACAGTAAGGTCCCCGTCTCCTAAAGATTCCACATCCTCCCAAAACAATACCATCAACTGGGGACCAAGTGTTCAAACATGGGAGCCTCTGGGGGATATTTTATATTAAAATGCAAGTGCCAAGCAGAAATGGAGCCACGGGGGACAGATTCCACTTGGTCTATAGTGCCACAGAGTCTAACAGCAATACCTTAAACAAACAAGAAAAGCCATTCTAATGCTTTGCATGTAAACAGTCTTACTATTTTGCATATTTTATATTTGTAGAGTAATTCACTGTTTAAAATTTAACACAAAATGTTTTTGTTGAATGATGGATGAATGTATTCATCAAGGAATATATTCAACAAGGAAACCACTTCACTTCATAAGACTTCCTAAAGAGAATTTTGTATTATGGAGGGATGTGTGATTTACCTAATGAATTGTTGTGTAAACAGGGAAAATGTTAATTTTTTCCTTTTTAGAAAAGACACTTTCTGAGAAGAATTGTGATTATGGCATGATACGTTGTTTTTCTGGCTTTATAATATTTCTGCATTGAATATCTCTACTTGAATAATGTGAGAATAACAAATGTGCCTTTCCTACTATCTTGCTACGCAAATGCCTTTTATTGACATGCATCTTTACATGGAGTTGAACAGCAGCATGCAGCTGTGTGGCAAACTTGAAGCCATAAGCAAAGTTTAGAGGGATGAAGGTAGAGGCCAGTGACCCAGGGAGGAAAGACTACAGGAAGGACCGAGTTTGTGTTCATTCCCTGGTGCTCTTGTTGGAGGGAGGGAAAAGCCCTCAGAGATAACCAGAGGGACAGAGATGTGAGAAAATGGAGTGAGGCGTGGAGGGCGTTACCAAGAGTAGTGATTCCGGAGTAGAGGCAACAGCCAATGAGAGAGAACAAGCACTGAGTGGAGGGGGGCGGGGTGGAGAGGGACAGGGGAGGAGGGCATGGGACAAGAAGAGGAGGGCAGGAACTAGTAGGCTGAAGAAGTGGGTCAACAGCTCCAGTGAAGATAGATAATTCGTTACTCTTCTCCATCCTGTGACAAAAGACGTCACAAAAGCGGCTCAGGGAGAGAAGGGCTTGTTTGGGCTCCGTTTGCCGATTCTTGTGGGTACAAGGGTGACAGAAACAGTGGGTTTGAACTGTGGGCCAAGAATGGAAGCCGGTGTCTGCAGACAGGAGGCAGGGAAAGGAGTGCCCAGAGCACGCCCTCTTCTTTCTTTTTCTTCAGGACATAGCACCAGCCCATGGGATTCACATTTGGGGTGGGTCTACCCTTCCAGTTAGACCTCTCTGGAAACACCTTCACGTCTTGCCCAGGCTGAGACTCTTAGGTGGTGCAAGTCTAGTCAAGTTGTCAGTGGTGATTAACAAGATGGTCCTTTGTGGAGATTTCTTGTCTTATCAGGGTTTCTATTGCTGTGACAAAGCACCAGGACCAAAAAGCAACTTGGGGAGGAAAGGGTTTATTTGACTCACACTTCCACATTGCTGTTCATCACTGAAGGAAGTCAGGACAGGAACTCAAACAGGGCAGGATCCTAGAGGCAGGAACTGATGCAGAGGCCATGGAGGGGTGCTGCTTCCTGGCTTGCTTCCCCTGGCTTGCTCAGCTTGCCTTCTTATAGAACCCAGGACCACCAGTCCAGGGATGGCATCAGCCACCACCATGGGTTGGACCCTCCCCTATTGGTCACTAATTGAGAAAATATCTTACTCCTCCCCCAAGACTCCTTCCTCTCTGATGAGTCTAGTTTGTGTCAAGTTGACACACAAAACCAGCCAGGACATTTCTCATGAGTGTTTCTGAAGTTGGGGTGGAAGGTGGGTGGGGTGCAGCAGATGGAAATGTTCAGAGCCATTATCTCCTCTCTTTTTTCTTAAAAACAACAACAAAAGATTTATATTGATTTGTAAGTGTGTGTGTGTGCACCCGTGTGCTGGTAGAGGTCAGAAGAGGGTGTCAGATTTCCAGGAGCTGGAGATAAAGGCAGATGTGAGCCATCTGACATGATCAGATCCTCTACAGAAGTAGTAAGCTCTGCTAACTACTGGGCAGTCTCTCCAGACTCCATCATTTATTTCTTCCAAGTCCTGCTCCCGAGAGATGGCACCTGGATTTGTGAGTCCAGGTAAACAAGGGAGACTGGCAAGTCCTTGTTATCTCGTGCCCACTGTTGTCCCTGAGCCCATTTCCAAGGAGCTTACAGTGACATGGTGTTTACAGACACAGCCGATGAACTTCGTGGCCATGCTATCTGAGCCACACGACTCTGGGCTTCCACACTCCTCACTCTCCATTTCTCTGAATGTTGCCCCAGGACTTCTCGTCACCCCCTCCCAAGATCCATTAGCCCTAGCTTCACGTTCTGTTCTGGTTTGTGGAGGTTGAATGTATGGAGCACCATTTCTTTTTTGTTTGTTTTTGTTCTCACTGTTTAGTGTGGTGATATTTTATCTGTAACCCCGAGGCTCCAATATTTAAGGTGGGTTGACTCCTGCTGAGGAAAGCCATATGTTAGATGTCAAGTTGCTGATTCCAGAGTTGCATGGGCCACTGAGGCTGCACAGTCCTTTTAGGGGCCTCCTTTGTCCTGGAGCCTCAGGTCAAAAACCTGCCTTTTCAGCCTCTTCTCTTGGCTACTTCCCTCCCATTCTCAATAGCAGCTACCCCACGCCCCACTCTGGACATTTCTGACCACAAAACCCCTTAAAGTTGGCCTGAGTCACAGTCATTCCTAGAATATGTGTGGCACACTTTTCTGGGTACTCTTACTGTTGCCCTGACTTCTAATTGGTAGCAGCATTTCCTTGACCTTAACTAATGAATCTCCTGATCTGTCTTTCCTGGAGCCCTCTCTGGTCTCACTTGATAGTCTTTCCTTCCGATTCCTTCTGTTTCCTGAATATTTGGGTTGTGGAATATTCAGACTGTTTATCACACACCGTTACTGCAGTATATCCTAATCAGCATATACTAAGAACCACTTCCCCTTGAACATGGGAATAACACTGCTGCATTCACAAGCCCCTATACGTGCTCCTTAGCCTGCTCAGTCTTGGCATCTCTTGGGAACTCAGTAGAAACTCTGTCTTTCAATTCTGACTTGCCTCTTCCCAGCACACCCCCTTCCTGGAGAGTAAATTAGCTCAAGCTGTGGGTGGCTACACGATTTCTTACCTACTGGCTCCTGTGACATCCCCCCTGCCCCCAGATTTCAGCATCCTGGTGCTCTCATTTATTTCCAGTCCTATCATTTGCATTGTTTCATAACTACAAGAATATTGCATTCTATGTATTAAGAACTTGGAGATAATAGAGAATAATTGGAACTAAAAATCACATGTAATCTTAACATTAATATACTAGCTTTGTTCCATTGCACAAGTACACACACACACACACACACACACACACACACACACACACAGAAAGAGTGGGAGAGGGAAGGAGGGAGGGAGGGAGGGAAGGAGGGAGGGAGGGAGGGAGGGAGGGAAGGAGGGAGGGAGGGAGGGAGGGAGGGAAGGAGGGAGGGAGAGAGGGAGGGAAGGAGAGAGGGGCGGAATATCTTTTTCTCCTTGCATGAACACATATTGAATGTGCATTGAATTAATTCAATTTGACTTAGTGTTGGTGGTGGAGCATCAAAGTCAATGTGACTGTAGAAGCCAGATGTTACAGTTATAGAATGGCACTCTGACGTTGTAACAAGCAAGAGTATTGCTACTGTTTTTACTGTCATTTATTAGTGGTATTCACAATGCAGAAACTGTATTTCTGTGTAAGCAGCAGTGGAGTCTGGCACTGCCCTGTGAGATGTTCCTGTACTTAGTAGGATGCAAGCTGTGATGTTTAACAGATGGGCGTTTGCCACTGAGTTTTATGAAGAAGCAGGACGAATTGGAGCTACTTTATAGTTCCCTAATAGATCCTACTTTTCTTTCTCTCTTTGCCTTATCAATAATTTCTGTGCTGATGGCGATTTACTATACTGTGGCTGTGTGAATCTGGAGGTTTCACTCTTTGAGAATCTTTTACATAACAAACATGACAAATGATTATTAGTTTGTCCTGGAAAAGACATGACAAGTCCAAGTTCCTTGAGAGATGCACTCTCTAAGCAAATAAACAAGGGAATGAGATCCTAAAGGTCGTTTATGATTAAGGTAGTTTACAAAATAATTCCACATAGATATAGATTATGATGCATTATGTAATTTCTTTTATTCTACTTTACATTACTATCTATGGTTCTATATACATCTTTGCTTAGAAAGGACATAACGTTCTGTGATGGTAGCAAGCTCATCCTTTCTCTCTTAATAGTTGTACTGTCCCTTTGCTGTTCATTTTTAAATTTTTGTTTCTGTGTCTGTATGTACATATGCATGTGAGTGCCCTTGAAGGCCAGAAAAGTGCATCAGATCACCTGAAGCTAGAGTTACATGTGGTTGTGAGCTGCCTGATGTGGATGTTGGGACCTGAGCTCCTACTTTCTACAAAAGCAACAAGTGCTCTTAGCTCCTGAATCATCTCTCGTAGCCCCATTAGTATGAATACATGAATGGGAGCATGTTTATGCCATGTTGCACATGTGGAAACATTGTCTCAATTCTACTTTCTTCCTTTCAGATGACTCTAGCTTGTGTCCAGTTGACAAAAAACTACACAGCACTCCCATCAGCGCCCCCACTGTAACTTCCTTCCACTAGTCTCCACCTCTTTAATTCTTCACTTCCCCTCCAAACACCCCAGACAAGGGATGAGCTAAGAGCAGGTGACATGATGTCCTCAGAGGGCCAGTCTGGAGTGGAGGGATCCTAGTGAGCTAATGGAAAGAACTCATAGTAACCAGAGTTGTTGGAGTCTCAGTGAAGATAAAGGACAGGAAGAAGAAGGTGTGTTCCCCTCTTTTTAAACAAAAGAAAACAAAATCTAGAATCACATATAGACCCTTTGGGCACATTCAACATTCAAACCAAGACTCAGAAGCCAAAGCTGCCCAGTAGGTTTTGAGCAGATAGAGTGGTTGAAGCTGGACTTGGTGGGTCCCTGACAAATACACTCATAAGATTGTGCATGCTGCTCTATTTACTTACTCTAGCACTTTCCTGTAAGATTATTCTTTTAATCGTGTTATTTAATGGCAGAATGACTTTCATCTGTCTGGCTATTCCATAATTTATTAGCTTTTCTCTTTATGTCCGACATGTTCACTCATTTGGTTTCTGGTCAGCCTTAGACTGTCTTTGGGCAGGCTGCGTGCATCCAGTCACTCCTCCTGGTCCTTACCCTTCATGTTTGTCATCATCGTGAGGAGACCTCCACAGTAGAGAACTGGTCTCTTGTGTTTCCTCCAGGGAGTCCCCTCAAGTGTTTGAAGATGGCTTTATTTCTTTCACTTCCTCCAAGACTGTCCTCAGGCTGACAGACTCTGTCTCACATGGGTTCTGTTCCTTATAACACCTAAATTCTGCCTCACTTGGGGTTCTTAAACTTCTGAGTGTGAAGTAGCAGAGCTCTGAGGCCCTGGCTGGGTCTTCCACAAGCTACTTACCCTCTGTGCTTTCTTCTCCTTCCTGGTCAGATTGCCGAGGCTCAGGCATTGGTAAACGCCAGCCTGGGCTTTAGCCAGGTTGGAACCCATCTTGGCAACAATCTGTCCTGTGCACTTTAAGCCTTCCCTACCATGTGTTCTAGCCCATCTTCTCCGCAGCCAATAACCCCAGCTTTCCTCTGAAGGTCTCTGGCTATTGGGAGGCCTGCTGTGCCTCAGCAGCAAGACCCTTTGCGGGTAGATGCCCCACTGTGCTGAGATTTCTGGCCTTTGTTCAGCACCTCTGATCCTCTTTCTGTACCTCTGTTGTTTGAAAATAAAGTCCAAATGTGCAAAGAGTGAGAGACTTCGGAATGTGTTCATCAAACCCCTCCCCTCAAGATCAGGGATCTATGCAGAAGAGATGGTGGGAAAATTGTAAGAGCCAAGAAAAGGAAAAAGCCAGAGGAAACAGCTTCTTCCAGGCACATCGGGACTGATGCACACAGGAGCTCACAGAGGCTATGACAGAACACACAAGTTCTACACAGGTTCAAACCCGTGTCCCACACCAAGAAGGAGAAATGGATACAAAGTCCTACCCCTAACCAAAAAGCCATTTGCAATTGATAACCTGTTAGGAAAGAGAAAATCAGTTTTCTCCAGTGGAGTGTTACTAGATATATCAACCACACTCTGTGGCAGGCCTTTTGCCCAAGAGTAGCTGACTAAGACATGATGGATTCCGTGTGTGTGTGTGTGTGTGTGTGTGTGTGTGTGTGTGTGTGTGTGTGTGTATTTTGTTTCATTTGGTATTTTTGTCTTATTGATTGTTTTGATTTTCATTTTTTATTTTATTTTTGGAGAGAGAGAGAATGAACATTAAATGTGTGGGTAGGGAGGTGGAGAGGATCTGAGGAGTTGAGGGAGGAGAAAAACATGATCAGAATATATTGCATGAAACAAAATTTTTAAATAAAGAAAATAGTTTAGCACAGAGACACTGGGCCTTCATCCAGGAGGAAGGTAAAAGAAGCTAGTTTATGGGCATGGACACTGATGGGAACCTGTGTACTGACACCGGTGTTTCAGAGCACATTGGGCCTGGGGAGACTGGATTCCCCAGTGCCTCCATTGCTAGTTGGGGTGGGAGGGCCTCTCCCCAGTCTCCAAGGCCTGTTTCTCATTCCCAAGGCTAAGGCCTCCCTGCTAGGAGAGGCTCAGTGTCTAGTCTGGGATGATTGCTGCCAGAGAGAGCAGGGTTTGGCTTCGCCCTTCTTTCCTCACCCCAATCATAAATCCCTCCCATTTCTGCCACCTCCTGACCTATGGCAGGACCTGGCTTATCCTGCCTGTGGGATGGGTATGTCTTATAGAGGCTTATCCTGCCTGTGGGATGGGTATGTCTTATAGAGGCTCATCCTGTCTGTGTGATGGGTATGCCTTATAGAGGCTCATCCTGCCTGTGGGATGGCTATGTTTTACAGAGGCTCATCCTGACTGTAGGATGGGCATGTCTTACAGAGGGTCATCCTGCCTGTAGGATGGGCATGTCTTACAGAGGCTCATCCTGCCTGTGGGATGGGTATGTTTTACAGAGGCTCATCCTGCCTGTGGCATGGCTATGTCTTACAGAGGGTCACTTAGCTGGTTAAAGTCTGACAAAAAAACCTGGATTCAAAGCCCTGTGCTCCCTGTTAACATTATTTTTCTGTGCATTGTGCTACAAACATCCACCCTGAGGAGGGCCTGTAGGAATCGTGAGCTCTGCCTTCTATCCAGAGGAGGAAGGGACCCTCCCTTACCCATACTTAAGAAAAATCCTTCACAGTTTCCCACTGAAATGTTTTGGTTACAAGCTAGATCTTTCCTTTATGTGTCGCAGCTGCACAAGAAATCCAAGTATCCAGTTTTTCAGAACCTAAGCGGTTAACACTGGAAATTTTGCTGCAAATAAATTGATCAGTATGCAAGACAGTTGTCACGGCTGAATCATGGTCCACAGTTAAGGTAAACAGATCTGTGATGACATTTTCTGAGCAGAATACAAATGCCGTGCACTTGCTCCCAGAGGTTTCTGGCATTTTCTTCCTACACGGGCAGCATATTCTCCTAAGAAGGTGTTGTTCACAAGGAAGAGAGGTCTTTGTTCAACCCTCTGAGAAGGTAGGGCTGGAGCATTTGATGTGCTATCTGTGACGAGCGTCGCTCTGGGAAAGATGGGTGTGGAGGGAGCATTTCCTTTGCTTAGTGCCCTCCTTCCTCTTCTCCCACCCATAGAGAGAGCCTTTTTGGCTTTTTATTTATTTGGATGATCATGAAAATATTTTATGTGTTTGTATTGTGAAAGTTTGCAGGTGGTTAGTTTTCTCTATGTGAAGATCAAGGGCTGTTTTCTCCTATGTGGATTTCCTTGAAATAGGAGGAGGAGAACAGAATGTCTTTTCGCATGCCTTCCCCTTCCTTTCATCTTAATACTCTCAAGTCTCACGTTTTCCCAGGCTACTCCTGCCTGCTCTGTGTTATAGGAATCTGACACAGCGTGGCTGGATCTGAAATGAGAACTAGTCTGTGGCTAGATGCTGCGCCATGGGCCATGTATGCTGTGTGTGTTGTGGTGAAGCCTGCATCACTTAGTCTAGGCTGATGTTCTGATGTGTGCACAGCTTAGTCGCAGCACTATCTAGGAGCTAGCAAGCAGGCATTTACCCACTCAGTAGTGGGGAACTCTGTTCCCTGGGGAGGGGGATCCTTGCAGGCAGGGTTGAATGCTGTGGGGTGCTGATATTTCTGTTTCTGTATTGGCCATCAGTTACAATGAGTAACCCTGAGCACAGGTCATTACAAGAGAGTCACATTGGACATGGGGGATAAATGAATTTGTTGAGAGTGGCACTTGGGGTCAAAGGCTTCCAGAAAGTTCCAGTGGCTGAAAGTGAACCAGAAGGTGCACCCTTTCTAAGGCGGCTGAAATGGGGTGTGCTTGGACACTGTGGAGCAATGGAAGGGCTGCATTCAGGAGAGAACGTCTGCCGTGCTTCTGTAGTCTGTGGGTAGGCTATCCCAGAGGTAGCCTCCTTCTGGAAGTCTTCTGGAACCTTCCCTGGCATCCCCAGAGCACAGGGCTTCCTCTCTCACTGCCAGCAGCAGTCAGTGTGAAATGCCCAGCCAGCTTCATGCTCAGTCTTGACTGGGCCTTTTGGCTTCCGGCACAGCCTGTGGCTCAGAATAGGCTTTGCAAATGGTGCTTCTGATCCAGACAGACAGCAGCCTGAGCAAAGGAAGGGTACCTGCTTAATCTGGTTCCTTAGCTGGAGTACGGATGGAGAAACTGAATGCAGTGCCAGCTTCTTCAGAGCCCGTGTCCTCAGAGTTGACAGACACAAGAGGTTCTGGATGTGATTGTTCTTCGCAACAGGTCCCAGCACAAGCTCCTGCGACAGAGTACATGTCAACTTCCAGCCATCCCAGCCGTGGTTTTCTTCCTTCTTTAGAATTTTCTGCCCATTCAGTGTAGGAGGATCAGGTGACCAAGGTTTTTTTGGGTTTTCCCTTTTTGAGCCTTGAGGCTGACACACCATTATTTTGAGACAGTGACATCATCTTTCCTCTCTGAGGCTCTGTCATCCCAGCCAGCCTGGTCTCTCACCTGGACTCCTGTGACCTTCATTCTCTCTCGGGAGGAATGCAGGTAGAGTGGGACCCTGTCTACACTGAGGAGGGAGGGGCCTCCTTGAGACTTGGCCCTGGAGCTGAATCTAAATGGCCAGGGAGTTAACTGGGTGAGGAGAAGGATGAGAGTTTTTGTCACCCAAGGATGTAGTGTGTGCAATGGTCCTGGGGTGAGAGGGAATAGAGTATAGTGTAAGGATGGACAGGGAAATGTGCCTGGAGCCAGAATGGTGAACAGCAGAGGCGGGAGCAGCCTGACCATGAAGGAACAAGTTGGTCATGGCAGGGACTCCACACAGTATTAAGAGGAGAGAGAAGCTGAGTACGAGAGTATCGTGGCTGGCCTTATCCAGTCTGGTGGAGTGGGCACAAATAAGAGAGCCAAGGCAGAGCAGGAGGCTGGGGTGTTACCAGCCAGGCCAGCAGCAGAAGATAGACAGACTTGGAGCAGGGGCAGCAGGCTTGGGGATCCACAGAGGTGGTGTTGATGTAACACACCTGGAGGAGGTCACCGAGGGGAAACATGGATAAAAGAGGCTGCCTGGGATGCCCTGGAGTCCTGGTGAAGAGCAGCCACTGGCTGGACACATGCAGAATGGTAAAAAAGTGGGTGGCCAGGGACACGGCTCCCGAGAAGCAGGATGGACGCCTGAGTAAGGCTGAGGAACCAATCCCACAGAGAGGGTAGGAACAGGAGAGTCACGGTTGGCCCTCACCAGCTGTGGCCACTGTACACGTAACCCCAGATCTCTAGTGGGGTCATGAGATCACGTCTGAGTAGAGAAGAAGGGCCGGTAACTGGGAGGAGTGGAGAGGAGCCTTATATAGGGGCTGGGCCACTGCTTTAAACTTTCCCTTGAACAGTGGAAACCCCAGCATCTGTTTTAAGGTAGGTGGTTTGCGTTTGACTTGTGATGGTGTTATCATGGAATGCATTTGAGTTTCTGTGCAGCACCAGACTCCTCCTTTGCTGACTGTGTATGTGTGAGGCTCATGTCCTTCTTGCTGAAGCCTGACCAGGCTCTGCTTGATCTGCCTATGGGGAATGGGAGTTGAAAGCAGCATGAAGGGTGCACCCAAAGTTTTCGGGTTCCCTCACCAGCACGCATCAGTCCTCTGAAGGAAGTATGGAGTTGTAGGAACCTGCCAAACTGGGGGCCATGTCTCTGCCCTGCCCATGACTGAGAGCAGGCACCATGCTACTGAGGGAAAAACTATGGCCATGCCAGGTCCAAGGCAAGGTGCACAGTGTGTGTGTGTGTGTGTGTGTGTGTGTGTGTGTGTGTGTGTGTACACATCTCCCATTAGTATCTTCCTTGATCCCACAACTAGTTGTTTGTGTGCACATCACATTTGTATGGTTTGTATGGTGTGTCTCAGTGTGGTATGCATGTGCGCTTAAGTGTGTGTGAATCCGGAAGGGGGGGGGGAGTGGTGGTGGTGCAGGAAGTGGAAGCTCACTGCTTCACACAACTCCACTGGAGGAATACAGTGCCTGGTCTGCTGGCCCTCCCTCAGGTGGCCAGCTGCCAGCTGGCACAAATGCCAACCAGAGAGGGACTGCACCAGCTCTACTGGTGAAGAAGCCCTCTCAGGCAGCCCAGGCTGGTGCTGTCCCCATTTTCATGCTTTGGTGACAGCAGTCCCAGGTGAGCACTTTGGGAGGAACAAAGGTCCCTGAACATAGCCTTCCCTGCACATCTGTGAGACAGGACCAGAAAGACAAGAATCACAGTTGTTCAGGGAAGAATCTCATGGTAAGATAGTTACGTTTGTTAGCACCTATGTGCGTGTGTAACTGCACGAACATGCTTACTGTGTGCCTGGTGCCACATCTGAGTGTGTGTACGTGCATTAATATCTCTGGTCCTCATAACTTCGGGACATGTACACTATTACCTCCCTCTTTACAGATAGGATGTCAAGGTGCAAACAAGCGATTTGATCAAAAGTTATGAAACACTAAGATAGACACACACACACACACACACACACACACACATACACACACACACAGCTCTGTTGAAAGGTACTCTTTTTCTGGGGAAAAATAATGAGAGGGGACATTTCTTTTCTTTTTTTTTTTTTTTTTTTGTTGTTGTTGTTTTGTTTTTGTTTTTCGAGACAGGGTTTCTCTATGTAGCTTTGCACCTTTCCTGGAACTCACTTGATAGCTCAGGCTGGCCTCGAACTCACAGAGATCTGCTTGGCTCTGCCTTCTGAGTGCTGGGATTAAAGGCGTGCACCACCCCCACCTGGCGAGAGGGGACATTTCTTTTGGTAGACATCATCCATTCTTTTTGGTCCTCATGGCAACTCTGGGATGTAGGTATTTGCCTGAGTTTATAGTCGAGGCCTCTGAAGCTGGGTGAGTTAAGTCACTTCCCATCACCCCACAGCTCAATTGAGTGGCCCCAAATCATGACATTTCCAGTGTGCCACACAACTTCTCCTGGGACTGTGGTTGAGAGTCTCAATGTTGATTCATCTCTTGGATAACTGGGGTGGGGATCCACAGGGCACCCACTTCTGCCTGGGCACCTTGATGATGACAGCCCTGTAGTGAGTGGCTCTACCACGCTCCAGCTCTGTGGCCTGGCACCCACCTCTCCCTGCTGAGTTCTCCAGTCTGCGACAAAGGATGCCTTTGTATCTACTTCATGGGTAGATGGAAGTCAAGTTCATGACAGGAAGGTGGCAGGGTTCCAGGAAGTCAGTACCCAATATAAATCTTGAGCAAAATTTTGTCAGTTACCAAGCCAATCTGTTCATCATTGGACATGCCCATTGGAGAGGGCCCTCTTCCTTGGCCTCTGTCCCCTGCATGCATTGCTCCAGTTCACTGGCTATATACAGTCTTTCCTGTGTGTTCCTCATGAAAAAGTTTTAACATTTGCTATCCTGTTTGTGACATTCCATTAACACATCATTAAACTAATATTAAAATAGTATATGGTGAGGTTGCTGGGATGGCTCAGTTGGTAAAGTGCTTGCATTACAAGCATGACCGCCTGAGTTCAGATCCCCAGAACTACCCATGTGAAAAGCAAGGCATAGGGGAGCATGTTTGTAGTCCCAGAACTTCGGAGACAGAGACAGAAGGATCCCTGAGTCTCACTGCCAGCAGCTTAGTGGAATCAGTGAGGCCCAGGTTCAGTGAGAGACTGACTGTTTCAAAAATTCAGATGACAAACCATTGAGGACCACACCCAACCAATGTAGAACTCTGGCTTCTGCACACACATGCACACATGTACAAACATGTTTACATACACACACACACACACACACACACACACACACCCCACCCCGCAGTGCACACCACATACCTCCTCAGTCCCCAGACTATCTTGTGGATACTTTACCATCTCCATTCATGCAGCTGTGTTGTCTTCCGGAAGGCCGCCTTCACAGGCCCCAGATGCAGTGTGGCAGTGGCTACACTGTCCTCTTACTGGCTCTGAGGGGTGATTTCTTCCCATACAGTGTGATCACCAGGGTTCCTTTCCCCTTGTTTAAGTGTGAAATTCAGAAACTCGGGAGCAAATCAACACTGCCCCATAAGGTGACTTTGCTTGTTAATGTTTGGGCATCTTGGCTGTATTTGGTACCAGGCCATGGCTCAAACTTGGCCAGGAACATTTCTGTAGCATCTTCCAGAAGAATCCTGCCATTTTTGCCTGTTTATGTATCAGTTAAAGGGAACAGCTACCAGGTTTGAGAAGCAGGCATTTACGTTTCCAGGGGAGGTGCCAGCAGACCACACAGGTGGACACAGACAGAGGAGAGAGACCAGCAGACCACACAGGTGTACACAGACAGAGGAGAGAGACCAGCAGATCACACAGGTGTACACAGACAGAGGAGAGAGACCTGCAGATCACACAGGTGTACACAGAGGAGAGAGACCTGTAGACCACACAGGTGTACACAGACAGAGGAGAGAGAGCAGCAGACCACACAGGTGTACACAGACAGAGGAGAGAGACCAGCAGATCACATGAGTGTACACAGACAGAGGAGACCAGCAGACCACACAGGTGTACACAGACAGAGGAGAGAGACCAGCAGACCACACAGGTGTACACAGACAGAGGAGAGAGACCAGCAGACCACACAGGTGTACACAGACAGAGGAGACCAGCAGACCACACAGGTGTACACAGACAGAGGAGAAAGACCAGCAGATCACACAGGTGTACACAGACAGAGGAGAGAGACCAGCAGACCACATAGGTGTATACAGACAGAGGAGAGAGACCAGCAGACCACATAGGTGTACACAGAGGAGAGAGACCTGCAGACCACACAGGTATACACAGACAGAGGAGACCAGCAGACCACACAGGTGTACACAGACAGAGGAGACCAGCAGATCACACAGGTGTACACAGACAGAGGAGAGAGACCAGCAGACCACACAGGTGTACACAGACAGAGGAGAGAGACCAGCAGACCACATAGGTGTACACAGACAGAGGAGACCAGCAGACCACACAGGTGTATACAGACAGAGGAGACCAGCAGATCACACAGGTGTACACAGACAGAGGTGAGAGACCAGCCGATCACATGTGTGTACACAGACAGAGTAAAGAGACCTGCTTTCTATTTTCTTGGAATCTATTGCAGATGTCTCCTAAAAAATCAACATTGGAAACATTTAACCTTTAACATGAATGCAAGCCTCAAGAATTGCATCTTCTATTTGGTTTATTTGACATGTAGAAGTGTATTTTGGTTACTCACATGGCATTGGATTAAAATGGACTATCTATTCCTTAACTAAATTGTGAAAAGTAGACACAGGAGCAGATTTTCTCTCGTCACCAAGAATGCCTGTCTCAAACCAGCGCCTTATCCCAGTTAAAATCCAGCCCCCTGCTAAGCTGTTTACTAGCACTGTCCATGACTTTAGTGATGTTATTTGAATGTTTATTTTCCCAGACATTGTGTTAGGCTCATGGCATCCATTATTCTTAATTTTAAAAAATGACTTCACAGGATAGGTATTTGAGCATTTCCTAGACGTTACTGTAACTGATACCTGCTCGAGCAGCTATTTGGAAATGTTTGACTGCGAACTTGATCTTCCTCTTAGCCCTTTGTAGGTCATTGTTACTGAAATGCATTCGTAGGGAGGGACTGGAGAAACACACACACACACAGAGAGAGAGAGAGAGAGAGAGAGAGAGAGGGAGGGAGGGAGGGAGGGGGAGGAGGGAGGGAGGGAGAGAGAGAGAGAGAGAGAGAGAGAGAGAGAGAGAGAGAGAGAGAGAGAGAGATCCTGAGGTCCTGAGGTCCTGAGGTGATTTTGGGATGGCATGGGCATGCACTGGTCAATGGGACACTTTCTCAAAGCCATCTCAAGATAGGAATGGATCTTCAAAATTACCTCCCCCACTTTGCCTTGCCAGCCAGGGTTTGGTGAGCTTTTACTTTCTGCAAGTTGGATCCCAATTGGAAATTTTGATTTCCTAATATAAGCTTCAGTGGTTATCATCTTTGCTACACCAGCTATTGCCTTTTGATTGCCACCTCCTCCTCTCTGCGCCCGGAGTGACGGACCCAGAGAAGCAATGGGCATTTCGAGATCTGCAGATAACAGTCAAGATCAACTCCACTCTGGTATTTCCTTTACTCACAGGCACTGAGGGTGTCGGCTTTAACACGATGAAACTAACGTTGCATGGCGCACTGGTATAGCGGGCAATAAATGTTGTTTCCGGAGTCCTAGACATTTATTATCAACTGGATTAATCAAAGCTGGACTAACTTCTTCACATAGGATTTCTCAGTACATGTGTAATGGGCATTGGCATTTCTAATAAAGGAGATCGATGCTCAGCTTTTCCGACCATGTTTCCTCTGGAGCCCTTCATCCTGGAGACTCGGAAGGGATGACTACTCTGGAGAACTGGCTTTAGAATGTTGTGACCTGTGGGTTCACCTTGCCTGCTAGACAGCACTGACCCCCAGCTTGAGACTCAATAGAAGCTGGGGGTATCAGATGCTGCTATTTCAGAATGACATTTAATACCCTATCAGAAGCAGCTTATGATGAGCTTGTCAGGGCATCGCTGTGCCTGCTACCTCACAGTCTCAAACCCAGAAACTACCCAAGGGAGGGATTTTTCTTGTATACTTCCTAGTGTATGCACTCAAGACCACCACAGTCCTCAAAACTTTGTGAACACAGTGGAGGGGCTGATTGAAGATTGTTATCAGTATTATCAGATTTCAAAAGTTTTGAGTAGAAAAGCTCAAATCTGATTTTTAGCCTATGGGACAGCTGTCACATGACTTCCTAGTTTCCCAAGAGAAAAACCAGTGATAACACCAGGCAGAGGGCAGCCTTGGTGGCCATTCCTTCTGTCCTCAGAGGAGCCCGATGCACACTTTATCCCCAGCTGTTCTGCTGAAGTATGTCTTACAGACCACTATGTCCCTTCTGCTCCAGAAAGGACTGAGCTGGGAAGAGTGACCTCAGTGCAAGGCATTCCAAAGATCAGGGAGCATTGTCAGCCAAGCTGCTCCAAGGGTTTATCTTGACAGGGACTTAATCGGTTCAGGGTGCCAACAGCCCAGAAAGTGTGAAGAAGAAATTCTGTGACAGGGTGATTGATTTGAAATCAAGGATGTCTAACTTGGTGTTAAAGAGATTCCAGAGATGTCTGGCATATTAGGAACAATATGTTAACCATGGTGAATAGGAAAAAGAAAATCACTCACTGCCTTCTGTTGGCCAACATTCTCTTTCTTTAAATTGGTATTTGTTCCTGGAAAACCTTGGCTAGGGATACCCAGATGCCTCAGTGTGAGGCTGTTGCACAAATTCTAATTGGTCTTATAATAAAAACCTGGAACCAGATATCAGAGAAATATCAGAGAAGCAGAGCAAGCCACAGCCACCACCTCTTACCTCACCAACTCCTCAGCCTGAAAGAGAACGAGAGTTCCTGTCTTCTCCTGCCTTATATTCCTTTCTGCCCAGCCATATCACTTCTTGTCTCAACCTTCTTAGTGCTGAGATTAAAGGTGTGTGATCCCAAGTGCTGGAATTAAAGGTGTGAGCCACCAGTGCCTGGCTCTGTTTCTCTTTTAGACTGGATTAATCTTGTGTAGCCCAGGGTGGCCTTGAACTCACAGAGATCCAGACGGATCTCTGCCTCTGCCTCCCGAGTGCTAAGATTAAAGATGTGTGCCATCACTGCCTGACCTCTGTGGCTAACTCTGTGGCAAACTCTGTCCTCTGATCTTCAGGCAAGCTTTATTTCCTAGATCACAAAAAATATATCACCACATGAGGCAACCTCATGATGAAGCCTAATGGGTGTAGATGTCTTGTTAAATAAGAAACACAGAGCCAATTGCTGAGTTAATAGCCAAGAGGTCAGAGCAATAGCTGAGAGCTGAAAATCTTACCCTTCACTGCTGTTCTGTCTTTCCTCTCCACAAGAGACCTACTTCCTGTGTCCTGTCTTTTTTATAGACTTTCTGTTCTGCCTTCTCATTGGTTGTAAACCCAACCACATGACCTCCTCGTCACTGCCTATCCTGCCTAGCTCTGCCTCCCAAGTGCTGGGATTAAAGGCATGTACCACCACCGCCCAGCTTCTGCTATGTCTTACTCTGACCCCAAGGCAACTTTATTAATATACAAATAAAATCACATTTCAGTACAAATAAAATATCCCTATAAACGGGAGACTCTCAATGCCTCTGATTCCAGGGTTTCTGAGTCCATACTGAGGATGGAGGACTACGCTCTGTGTAGAAGCAAAGGTGGAGGTCAGTGGGTACTGCTACAGGCAAACTGTTTCTTAGATTTAGCCTTGTCCCAAGCACTGTGGTTGGTGCCAGGTTTAGCACGCTCTCTTTCTCTCTGTCTCTCTGTGTCTGTCTTTCTGTCTGTCTGTCTGTCTGTCTGTCTCTGGCTTTCCCTTCTATCTAGATAGCCTACCAGCCTCCAGGTGGCTGGGAAACACGAGTCCCTTAGCTGCTGCGAAGCTGCTCTCATGCGTCTTAACCTCTGACTTGAGCACTCAGTTGGGAGTACTGCCCAGAGGTGAAAAGCAGAGGCCAGGGAGCCCAGGGCTGGCCCAGTCAAGTGACTGGCAGTGAGGCAAGGGGCCACAGCACCAGGTCCTCGGGGCTCCCTCCCAGGTGGGCTTTTTTAGGGCAGTATGACAGCTTTCATGCTTGTCATTGGGGTTTTCTGTCATTAACAAAACTTCTTGTCTCTGTTGACTTCCAGAAATGGCTTCAGACATACCTGGATCTGTAACCTTGCCTGTTGCCCCCATGGCGGCCACTGGACAGGTGAGGATGGCGGGGGCCATGCCTGCCCGAGGAGGAAAGCGTCGATCCGGGTAAGCAGACCCAGCGATTCCAGGAATCGGCCTTAGTAAAAGTTGAGCAATGCTCTTGACCTGTTAGAAAAGTATTGTTTTGTTTTCCCCTCCTGGAGAGTGAAAGCTCAGCAGTTTGCATCCTGTTTAGATTTTGCAAGAGTCCTAAATATGCACATGATTTGCTTCTAAGTTTTCTGGGTTCTGGCACCCAGCTGGGGATTTCTGTTTGCTTGTCCTTGTAGGGAGAGCATGCTGTAGGGGCTTGCTGGGCCTTGGTTAGGCTAGCTCTCTGAAGGGAGGCGGTCACTCTCAACTGCCTGAACATTCCAGCCTCATTTGGCAGATCCAGCCCCAGGAACTGTAAACGATCTGACTGGGGCCCTCCAACCTTCCCTCTAATGCTCGGCTGTCCTAGGAATGTGCAGGAATTCCTTTGGCCAGGATCCAGCGCCCAAGCGCCAGCCAGATATGTTCAATATTGCTCAGACAATAAAGAGAATAAGTATTAAGCTCTGTTGATTCTATTGGTTCTGATAGGTCTCAAACCACTTTTGAGCAGATGAAACCCAAATGGGCACCTACTTGTTTTGAATGATGTTAGCATCTCTACCCAGAACTCAAGTCAATCCAACCGAAGGAAAAACAGAGCTGGTATTTCCCAGCTCAGTATATTGCTCAACCCTGTTCCCCATTGATCTCTTCTTTTTCAGTTGAGTAATTAATAAATAAGCTGTCTTATGATGTTGCTCGGTTTCTGATCACACACTGCCCGTGATTGCAGCTATCCAGTGAGAACAGAACACACCTTCCATAGTCCCAAGATTGCAGGCTGGACCCATGTTGGAATGGCCCAGTGTTTTAATCCCAAGAGCCTCTTCCAAGCCCTCTGATGTTTAAAAAGGCTCAGAGGCAAGGGGACACTGAGGCAGTCAGTGTTGTTTGCTGCAGCTGGGTCTCCTGGTAAAGGCTGTGGCTTGCCTCTGGGGCTTTGTGTACAGCTGCCTGCTACCTGAGCCATCGTTCTTGCTAACTGTAGACGGAGTTCAGCTGTACAACTTCATAAAAGAATGTGTAGAGTGTTGAAATATCCGTTTTCCAATAAAAATCCAGATTATTTCAAATGTTACTATCTTAACTCATGTTCTTTAGAGAGAAACCCCGTTGTTCCTTCTTGTCTTTTTCCAAAGAGACCAGACTAGGCTCTGTCATGAGTCCTCTAGGTTGGTCCAAGGGCTTTCTTCCACCCCATGCTGAAGACCCATGAGCTCTCCCTGTGCTGGGGGGTCTGTGAACCTCTGTCTCCTCATGGTTTGGGCTGGTGTGCACCCCGGCAGCTTTCCACCTTGGCCTGCAGAGTCCTAATGCAATCCTGAAGTCATTGCACTTAAGATGGTTTCATGTAGGACTGGAATTTCCTACAGCTCTCCTCGGGCTGTATCATTGCACATACTCTTTTAGTTCCTTCTCTCTTGCTTTGACCCACCATGACCAAGGCAAGTTGCGGAAAGAGTAGGGGTTTATTTGAGGGCTGAGAGTCCGTCCCCACCACAGTGGGAAAGCGCAGCAGCAGGCAAGCATTGTAACTAGAGCAGCTGAGAGCTCACACCTGAAACCACAGACAAGAAGCAGAGAGTAGACTGGGAATGGCATGTGGCCTTGAGACTCAGTGACACATGGCCATACCTCCTAAATCTCTCCCAAATGACTCACCAACTGGGGGCCAAGTACTGAAATATGTGAGACTGTGGGAGACATTCACATCTCATCCAACACACACACACACACACACACACACACACACACACACACACACACACAGACACACCATGGTACCAGAAGCTAGTGTGGGCCCTGGGTAGGCTACTCTTAGGCTTGGGTTCCATTCTGCATATAGCTGAGGAAGCAACCTATGAAGAAAGGAGGCAGACATAAAGGTAGGTGGGCAGTGGCCTCCGACATCCTGCCATCAGATGAGGCTGGGGTTCTCTGACAGCACACCAATGAATTGGACCTTTGCCTGGGAGCCTGTTCCCCTTGCCGTCTTTCTTGGAGTCTGTATGCTGCCTGTCAGATAGTGGGAATAAGACCCCATGACTTAGAGACTCATCCCAGGTCTAAGAAGGGAAACCTCCATTTTTTATAAGACCTGTTTCCATAGTAATTCTTGCATCTGGCACTGTTTACATCTCTTCCCCTGATACTGATCCCTTCCATTGTGAGACACTGATGGAGGCTATGTGTGTCAAAAGGCAGATAGCTCCATCAGGGCCTTTTGCTGTGGCTGGCCGCTCCATCATCAGGGCCTTGTGCTGTGGCTGGCATTGACCGTTGTTGGCTGTCACTGTCACCAGCATGGTGTCTCCAACTGTTCCTTCTTGTAAGATTGGGGACACCCTTAAGAGACAGAAATGGAAGAGAATGGGGAGTCAGGAGAGAAGAAAACAGCCTTAGTGTGTGCTACCCCATTCCCTTCCAAGTCTTCGCTCTCTCGTTGATGGTCATTCTCACGGAGTATCAAGTACTTGGACAGCCATCCATTCCTCTCTAGTGCTCCCTAGCCCTATAGAGCTGATCCCCTGAGGACTTCACACCCCCCTGCATGTGTGCCTGGCCTAGCGCTGAGTCAGTACTGGCTGGGCTGTCCTAACACTGAGCAGTGAGGGTCTCAGCAGGGCATTGCTCTCCGTCTGGCAGCTGGGACACAAGGTGAAGGTTCAGCAGTTTCAGATTCTTTCCAAAGTAGCTCCACATGTGTGGGAGAAATGAGCTGAAGCAAGTCACCTGATGTACATTCTTGTTGTGACCTCCCTGAGTTCAGCAAGGGGTGGGGGAGGCTCCCTGGGGCAAACTCATTCAACCCTAGTGAGGAGGTGGCAGTGAAGAGAAGTGAAAAGCTGAGCTTGCTCTCAAGCTAGCCGTTGGATGGAGGGGGAAGGCCACAGACAAGGATGGGTGGGAAGGTATCAGCTCCTCCTGCTGCGCGCATCCCAGGGCTGGGCTTCTAAAACACCAATAGTGAGGGAAAAATCCCAGCACTCAGGAGATAGAGGCAGGAGGCTCCAGAATTCAGGACCAGCCTGGGCTACACAGTGAAGCCCCACTTAAAAATTAAAGAAAAAAGAAGGAAAGAGTGGAGAGAGAAGGGGAGAGAGAGGGAAGAAGAGGGGGGGTTGTATTTCTAAGTGGATGTTCCTCAGGCTTAAACGTGTAGTTCGGCTGTAATACCAACCAACAGATCCAGGCTCTGAAGGGAGAACATTTTCAGACACATTTCACTTTGCTCTGTTCTGGGGACCCGTGGCCGGACCCAGGGTTGCTCCTGTGTAGCCACTGTTTGGCCAGCCCTACTGGAACGACCTTTCTCTTTGTTGCTGTAGCAAAAGCAAATGCTGTCTGAAAACCCGTATTTGATGCTGCACTGTTATCCTTCAAAAGTACTGCTAGTGAGATTCTCATGGCTTCCTTTTCACTCAAGTTATGCTCAGAAATGCCTCTCCAAAGCTTCTCGTTCCGACTCATTGGCAGGAAAGTGGAGTCAAGTGCGTTTTCAGACCACCTATTCACTGTGCTGTGTGTTTTGGAGTGAATACAATAAGGCTTACAGTCATATTTTGATTTCTCTTATTATCCAGATGTTTCAGTATAATAGAGAAGCATAAAAGATGTAAAATAAAGGATGATTTACTCACACTTTTTATAGCAGAATAGGCACAGCTTATTGTAGTCGTATTTAAAGTTGGACATGGTGGCAGAGACCCGAAGGTGCACCTGGGGCAGGTGTTGTTTTGAGGTCTTTTGTTTAGTCAGGGGCAATGGTGTGTGTGTGTGTGTGTGTGTGTGTGTGTGTGTGTGTGTGTGTGTGTGTGTGTGTGTTGCTGAAGGGCTAGTGAGACTGTTTGTGTGGAGTGAACGATCCTGGAGATCTCAACAATCATGTGGGGATCCTAATTTATCTCCTAGGATGGACCCACTTTATACTTTTCCAAATGGTTGTTGCCAAGTATTTGTCCATGCATGCACAAGTGGCAGGTGCAGTTTCACTCTCTGCCACCTGTGTGTGACTGCATATGCACTCATAGGTGGTGGGTGCAATTTCACTCTATGCTGCATGTGTGTGATTACATACACACTCATAGGTGGTGGGTGCAGTTTCTCTGCATGTTACATCTGTGAGATTGCACATGTGCATAGGTGGGAGCCATCATTTCTTGGTCTTTAATTTTTTACATACAAATCATGACTCCAAGTTCTCAATGGACTCCAATAAACTCAGGGTCCAGACAAGGCCATCTTTTCCTCTACCTTCTGTTGGCCTGATCCGGTCAAGCTGTGAGCCTTTACTACAGAACTCACGTCTTGTTTATCTGCTCTCGAGGGGAACCGGTAAAGAAAACTGTTAAAATAAGGGTACCAACCATCCTTATCTGCTTGAGACTGTTTTAGCACTGAAGTCGTGGATCCCAAGAATGCCCTGTCCTTGGTCATCACAAACATCTCATTGATCTTTAGTCAACTGTGTTTTGTAGGAGTTTGATGGTCACTGTCCTATCAGAGGCCCTTGAGATAGCCCAGTGGTACAGGCACTTGCTGCCAAGCCTGATGACCTAACTTAGATAACTGGTAGAAGGAGAGTCTGCTACCCTCACAGGCAAGCACAAGAGTACATGAGCAAACACACACACACACACACTCTCTCACTCACACACACATTATTATAGAAACTTTGATATCAAATTGAACTGAGTGGAATTTTAAAGATAACTGTGCATCTCACACCCATTTGAGGTTTTGATAAAAACTTGCACAAGTTCTTTGGAATTTACGGTGGGTTTTTTAATGTAGGCAGAAACGTTGATCTTTTGCCTTATAACCACTAGGTGGCAGTGCTGCTCTGCTAATGCAACTGGCCTTAGTTACTTTTTTTTTTTTTTTTTTTTTTTTTTTTTTTTTTTGTGGTTATTTCCCACATGTAATTTCCAGGAAGGTGAGATGATAGCTTAGTAATTATACAGGATACTAGTGAGTTTTCTTCATTTAGAATCCCCACATTCAATTCCATTGCTGCATTGCTGGATTCCATAATGACGCTGTGGGGACTGTGCATGTCTGTTTCCCTGGTGGCATGCATGTGGTCTTTTACCTATCTTTTCCCTTCTTCTCGACCATCTCCCTTACTCTTTGTACAGAAGTATTTCTGTTATCACAACTGCCATTTCCCCCATCTCTTATTCTTAGAGTTAGGACAGCTGGCTTTTGAGGACCAAGGATCCAAATTGGTAAGGGCAAAATCCCATCAGGCAATTCTGGGTAGAATTGTGTCAGCTCAGACTGTACTGTACATAATCCAGGACAAGGACAGGAAAAAGCTGCCTGTTATCTCTCCCTCCATCCCTTCATTTTGCCATATGTGACCCTACTTCCTGGGTCCCCCAAGTTATTGCACAGCTTAGAGGTCACCATACATCTCACTGGGGCTGTCTTGGGGTATGTGTACAAGGATGGCTCTTTTTATGTAACGTGACTGCTTCTTGGTGACAAGGTGCCGTGTGTCTTCCCTGGGTCCCTTGTTATCCAGGCCTTACGGACTAGAGAATGAGGGTCACCCTCCCTGTGTGGGACCAGAAGCTCTGGCATCTGTAGCTGTGGTCCTCTGGCACTCACTCCATTCTTTGTTTATTGTTTGAGCAGAATCTCGCTGTGTATCCCAGCACACACCATTCTCATAAGAAGCTGCTAAAACATAGGATTCCTCAGACGTAGCTGCCAGGCAGCTAGCCTCCCTTCTGCTGGGATCGTGAGGATATGCCTCATCAAATCCTTCAGGCAGATTAAGAAGAAGCAGGGCAGTTCAGGGCCTGAGGATGCCCCACTCAAGAGCCGCACTTACTGTCGGTTTCTTATTTTCTTCTTGAGAAACTCTGAGTTCGCTTGATCATAGTTAAGTTTCCTCTCTGGCCTATCATCTTCCGGTCTAGTATTTGCTGACATTAGAGGAATGTGGGCTTTTGAGAAGGAACATTTGGGATGTTAGTTAAGCCAGAATTCTTCAAGACCTTGTTTGATGTTTACAAGGGGAGGCCCAGTAAAGATGAAGTCTGAAGAATAACTTGTTGAGCAGACAAGCTGCTTGCTTGAGTGGTTTTGATATCAAATGGCCATTTCCTCCTCAACAGCCTTATGTTTGATCCTGGGTGTAACAGAATGATGGTCTGGAATGACCTTTGCCCTGAGGTCCATGAAGACTCACCAGGTCACAAGCAGTGTTCCCAGACAAGTTCACTGTTCCTTGATATTCCGTCACCACCCTTTGAACTTCCTGTATTCCAAATCCCTTGAGCAATATACCATAAATTTTAGAAATGAAGTGTTGCTATGGAGTACACGATGTGGAGGGACCATGAGGCCCAGAGACGATGGGAGACAAGAAACATGGATGTCTTTCTCCCAACATGGACTGAGCCATTCTTTGGTGAACTGAGAAGTGTTGTAGGGGACAAGTTGATAGTGAGCATTCCTCCTTCTGACCAGAAAGCTAACAGTGTGTGTACTGGAGACATTCCATCTGTGACTTCTGTTTTCCTTCCTGGGACTGTAGGAAGCAGTTTTAACATGGCCAGCGGTCAGAAGCATTTCACAGCAATGTAACGGTGTGAAGGTCCCCTTGCTCCCACAGCTCACATCACTAATTACAGTCTTCTGGCGGTCATAACCAGTGCTCACTTGTCGCATTGACCTTTCAGAATGGACTTCGACGATGAAGATGGTGAAGGCCCCAGTAAATTTTCAAGGTGAGTCTATTTTACCTTTCTTAAGCCCGTAACCCGCAGTCTCGTGACTGGCATGCATAGGCCTTTAGTGCGTCTTGTCATTGAGCAACCCCTTGCCTGTACTTTGACCATCTTGTGTATGCCTTGCTTACTGCTGGTGGGACATGCCTGAAATCTCAGCACGTGGCAGTGTGGAGCAGGAGGATGGCAAATTCAAGGCAAACTTGAGCTATACAGCAATACCCTGTCTTCAAAAAGCATAGCAAAAGAAGGGGGTAGGGGTCAAGTAACTAGTTCTTAATCCTGTTTGCTTTTAAGTTAAACAGTGACCACTAACTTTAATGGAGTCCCTTAAAAAAACCAACCAAACAAACAAAAAACCCCTAGGGCTCAACTTTAGAGACAATTATCAACGTGAATCTTTTTTTTTTCTACTAAGGAATATTAGGAGAAATACAAGAAATGTGTAGCCTGTTTGAGGTTGGTTTCAAGGTCCTCACAATCAAGCTACTGACTGTGTGACAGCATCTTTAGCTAGCTCTGTGGAGCTGGCTAGGGTGTGGTCTGCCTTGAAGGAAAGCTCAGGGGTCATCAGTACTGGTGGTATAGATAGAACCGTAACTTCCCATCCTTTTGGTTTATTTTGTTTGAGGCGTTGTAGCACACTTCGAAGTGTGCTGAAGGAAGGTGTCATTCTCCCATTCCCACCATACTTCCCAGCTGTACCATCTTCTTCCAGCAGGGCTGGCCTTGATGCCCCCATCACTCAGACCTCCTTCTTGGTTATTGCTGATCTGAGAAATGTGGGGCGGGTGATAGGTGCCTGTCTACTGTATTCATACTCCACATTTGGACTGACAGCCTTGGTTGTTTTAAGCAGTTTTGAGAAGTGTGATGTCCATTCAGCCCGCCAGGCTGGCCATCTACTTTTCTCCATACAGGTCCTTTTGGTTCTTTTTGCCCATAACCAAAATGGTAGCTGTGAATTAAGCAGTGTTCTCTATAAACGCAGGAGGGATCCATGCTTCGTTCTTGTCCAGGGATTCCCAGGATCTTCAAGTCCACAGTACATATCTCCTCACCCCATAATCCTTTACCTTTCAGACCAGGCTCATCCATCCATGTCCCAGCTTCATCCTCAGCTGCAGCATGAGAGATGAGATGAGAACACATTTTTAACCCATTAATTGACCTTCAAATTTCCCATCAAAACAAGATGTGAGCTTCACCAACAAAGCATGGATTATCTCTTCCTGTTCAGACTAGACCCATTTTAGGTGTCCTGGTTTCTAAAAATGTGCCTTAATAGCAAGAAGTGTTCTGTTCCTGAAAAGGAGCTAACCTCAGAAATGCCCCCTCCCCCTCTCTGCCAAAGCTTGCCCTTGCCACACACAACCTTTCTGTAGAAGGAAACAATGACATTGAGTCCTCTATGTCCAAGTTCCCCTCGAGACTTCATACCACAGCATGTTAACCTCGGGAAATAGTGTTGCTGGGTTCTCAGGACAAAAAGAGGAAGAGAAACATGGAGTGACGTTTGCCTGACATTTTGCATATCACAGTCAGTGATGAAACAACAGCAGAGGAACACAGAGCTCATTGGGCCTGAGTGTGAGGAGGCAGCGACCCCATGCTGTGTAACACTCTGAACCTGCCAGTGAGTCACATGTTACACAGTCAACTTCAAACCTTGGCTTCTCTCAACCACATCCTTTCCTCTGTGCCTTAAAAATAAGAGAGAGATGGAATGTACTTCCAACATGTGCTGTTACTTACAGGGCTGGGTTCATGAGACCCCAGAGGCCACTGACTTCAATACAATAGGGTACTTGAAATATTCCATGGCTGATGAACCTGTGGGTACAACTGAGTAGCCCAGAGTTGGGGAGACAAGCAAGTCCACTCTCTACCTTCCATTTAACCACCCAGGAGAAGGTCAGATGTCTGCTGCCAGCCTTGGTAAGGTACACTCTAAGGCCTCTCCCATTTCCTGCCCTGATGCTCACAGTCAGTCCATAACAGTCCCAGTGGGCAAGGCCCTGAAAAGTGTGGAGACTATGATGCATGTCAGTCCCCATCCTTATTAGTTGATTCACAATCTGAGCAGATGCAGCACCATGATCTCTGTCCTCTGATGTGAGTCTAGTGAGAATTCCCAGCTTTTCTCAAGGAATGGAAATACAGAGCTTGGCTTCCTTCCCCAGTATAGCCTAAGGAAGCCGCCTTCACTTGCTGGCACTGGGCTTGACTTCTGTTCCCTCTTGAATGCCACTATCAACTCACAGGTCCTAGCAGCAGACAGGGATGAACTCTCTGTCTCTAGAAGACTCTGATCACACACCAGAGAAAAACTCAAACCTCCCTAAAGGACACCAAGACCCAGTGTCATCCACCCTTTGAAGTGGCAGCATCCTGATGGCACAGGCTCACACTCAAAGTGATGCCCATGCCTTCTCACAACACTGGGCAGCACAGAATGGCATCCTTCTTTAATGTTCCAGGGTGTTCCTGTGCTTCAGCTGGCAGCAGCTGGCAGCAGTGGGAATTGGCATCTTAGGTATTATTTCAGCGTGTGAACGGCTGACATTGCCAAGCTATCATCAAAAGTCAGAGTTACACAACACACTCTCCATGTGTCTTATACTCTCAGGACCAGGTCTTCCTAGGACCCCTTCCCCTTGTGTCAGGTGAGGCCATGAGAGGCACTCAGGCTCCTCTAGTCAGTCCTGTCTTCAGTGTCTTGGGTTCTAGGGTTCCTACATATATTCATTGAGACTTCTGTTTAGGGACCCCTCTTCATCACACGCTTTCATACCATCCTGTAGGACCTTAACCTTCAGGTCACAAAAGAATGACAGGTGACTGTGTCAGCGTCTCCTGGGGGTCGGTAAGAGACTATGAAGTGCCTCCCTTTCTGTATGTTAATCAGAATGGGTGACACCCCACTGCTCTGACGCCCCTCTGCTCTGAGTAAACTCATGAGGCCCCTTTGCGGCAGAGCTGGAAAAGACTCAAGCCAACACACAGCTAGCTGCACCTCCCTCTTTGCCCTTGGTTTCCTCACTTGTCTCCTGAGGCAGAGCTGTAGGTCATCTTGGTCCAGCAGAGATCTCACCTCCTCCTGCACCCCACCTGCCCTTGCTGCAGAGCCCTTGACCCTTCTCCTACATATGTAGAGGTAGATTTCCTTACTCCAGCTGCCTGGCTCCCAGCAGTGATGAGTACTCAGAGACACCACAGTCCCAGGCCTAACAGATTGATCTCGTTGTCCCCTTTCCTTGGGGATAAGATGAACGTGGGCCAGCAGAGGGCCTAGGGATGTGTCATTCTCTTTTCACAAGATGGCATTCCCTCACCTCTGTATCCTTAACAGTTCCAAAATGAAGTCATATATATCAGTGCATACCACTTGTTCTCAGATCTGGTTGCTGGGCAACCGGCAGTTCTCAGCTCTATTTAACATACTGCAAGTAGCTCAGGCTTATTTCATAAAATCTAAAATTATTGTATCATTTCCTGCAAGGGCCAGTGAATGCGATTTTTGCTTTTAGGTCTTACTTTAATTTTTTTCTTCCATCAACTCAGCCCACAAATTGTATTTAACTATGAACCCATCAGAGAAACTCACAAAGACCACTCCCAATATTTATAGAGAAAATTAGTCCATGATAATAAGATACTGTTGGTTGCCACAGACACTCCCTGAAAGCTTTGGACTCAATGTTAGGTTTGGGAGTCACCACTGAAGGACTTTAAGTGTCACACTTACATTTAGAGGATTGTCAGTCTGGCCACGATGTAAGGTCTGAGATGGAGGGAAAGGAGAGATAAGAGGAGGCTTAGCCACATGGGCAGGTGGTGTCAGCCACAGTGAGCAGTGAGCATGGGTATGGGGAAGGGACAAGAGAGGAGAGGTGTTTGCAGGAGTTTTGGCACAGACAGAAGTTTGTGGTGAAGGAACCGTCAGAGATAAGTCAGAGCAGACATTGTGTTCTTATGATTCAGAAAGGTGCTGAGTGCCAGGATACATATTGGACTACAGAAGGGAATTCTGGGAGAAGTGTGGGGGGCTAGTAGGATAATGCAAAGGTCAGATTGAGAGACTCTGGACTGATTAGACTCCAGGTGGGGTGGGCAGATTCCCCTTGGGGGTTGCTCTGCACGGAGAGGAAAGTCTGCCTCACACGAGCCTCATGGGGGCATGCAGGCACGTGGTGTGGATGGTGCTCTGTGTCCTTCCTGAATCATCTCCCATAAGTGCCTGAACTTCCTGTCTGACTTCCCCTTACTTCTTCGGCCCATGCACTCTCCGAGTACCACCTTCTCTGGGTGGCCCCAGGAAGTGTGAGCCAGCAAGGTAGGAGTAGGCACCTCTGGGGAGCTTGCCCTGCCTTGGGTCTCGTGGACAAATGTCCAGCTGAAGAATGTGGTCTGCACCACATGACCTGCTCTGTGGTTGTGGAAGGGGAGAAAAAGGGACGTTGGTCTCTCCATGGCAAGATTCTGGCCTGTGCCCAAGAGCTAGAAGTCCTCTGACCAAATTCCTGCTTGCCTCACTTTCTCTGGCTTGTAGGTGCCCCACCTCAATCTGTTCTTATCTGGTCGACCCTTTCTTCCCCTACTTAGCAAACTCTGTCCAGTTCTGTCTGGAGGATGTACTTTCCTGACACTGGAGGGTCTTACTATGTAGGTGAGCATTGTGCTTCCCTGGCCAGTTTACATCTTTGCAGTCAGCACTGTGGAGTGGGCTTGGCCTTAGGAATCTGCTGGCTGGTCTTAACCTGTCTTCCTCCCATCTCCTACCAGGCTCATCCACCTGTGAACCTCTAAAAAATCAGCCACAGCATCAGGGCCCACTGGCTCAGCTTCCATTAGATTTCTCACTGTGGTCTGGCCTGCTTCCCAGCTTCCAAGTTCCTCAGCTTCTCCTTAAATCAGGTCTGCCCTTCCTACAGGAAGGTCTCTTTCTCTCTCCACACATCCTCTTGATCCTAAGCCTTCCTTTGACCCTCCAGACGGACCCTATTTCCAGGGCACTTCTTTTTTTATTACCACATATATCTAACTCTGCCTACTATCCCCAACCTCTTCTAGCCGCCCACCACCACCTTCTGGGTCTTTTTCTCTCCTGCCTTTTACCTTCCACAGCCTTGCAGAGCATGTGATCAGATCCCACCTCTGGGTTCTGCTGTGCACAATGCACCTTCCTACTTAATGCCCTTGCTGCTTGAAAACCATGTTGGGCTTCCTTGTTTTCTCTGTCTCCCCATTGGGGGCTGGCTCAGGACTCCTTGAACTGAAGATATGCTCCAGAAGGCTCCCAGCAGGCCACCACAGGGACCGCTGCTGTGTGTACACATGCCATGCACATCTCAGCACACACGGCATGCACACACACCATCATCCCGTCGGGCCTGATTGTCATGCTGGCCCACTTCCTGGAAGGATGGGGTGCGAAGCTGATGAATACATGCAGTGTGTGGAGCAGCCTTGCCTGGGGATCTTCCTTTCTTACTGTTAGTGCCACTTCTCTTCCCAGAGAAACCACGAAGTCCTCCGTCATGCAGCAGCAGACATGGGGTGTGTTTTTAGGCACTGTTTCATCCCAGGGAACAGCTTTGTCTTAAGTGTGTTGAATGGGGCTGGCTGTTACTCTCTTTTGAGCTTAAAGGTAATAAATAATTCGAGACAGAAATATTCCCCCAGCCCTTCTGTTAGATTTTCCTTGTAGGCATCCCAGAGATGGGGTTCAGTAATTCCTTGCGGTGTTTTTTAAATTGGTTATTGGTTAATAAGGGGTCACACCTGTTCTGTTACTACGCTACAGGGTGCAGTACAAAGGCACATTCACAAGTTTTTGTAAAGTGAATCTGCATCATCAAGGGTCTCCTCTGTGATACAATGTGTAGCAAAGCTTGTGATAGTGTTAGATACTGCAAGCCCATTGTCAGCTGAGGGTATTGTTCAAGAGAAAGGCATTAGATACAGCCCCTGCCAAACATCTCAGCCGGGCCTGGGCTGCCTTAGGCCAGATTAGAACACTCACATCAGCCTGTGGCTGGCTAAGCGTCCAACACGTCTCTACTAGATAGTGGGATGTTGAGGACTCATGAGATACAGTGAATGCTGTATTGAAAATGAAAGTAGCATGGCTGTGTGGAATTCGTCATTATTGGGTGCTTTGTGTATTTTGAGATTCAGTGCTTACTGAATGGGTTATCACCATCAAAAAATTGAAGGAGCCTAAGTTGGAGGCTGTCTTATAGTGCTTCATACCATGAAGTGTATGTGTCACATATGTAAGCACACATTCATGTTTAAGATCATGCTTGTACACAGAAAACCTTCTAGGATGCTTTGGTCTTCCATGGTGCCTGGTCTTAATTTTGCATGTCTAGGAAAAACCTATAGATATGTGGGTAATTTAGGAAGTGCCAATACATATTCAGAGAAGGAGGCTGCCGAGGTCCATGCTCCCCACACACAGACAAAAGCTTACAGATGTGTTAGGGCTCAGCTTCAGCCCACAGAGTCCCAAAGCACTCAGCCACTGCGAGTTAGGCCTAGGAATTTGGCCATCTGATGTGTTTGTATTATTTTATCCCGTTGTCTGCTGACCCGGGTCTGATCCTTCTCTTTTTCCCTCCCCCTGACCTCTTGCTTTCTGGGAAGAGAGAACCACAGTGAGATCGAGCGGCGCAGGCGGAACAAGATGACTCAGTATATTACGGAGCTCTCCGACATGGTTCCCACCTGCAGCGCGCTGGCTCGGAAGCCAGACAAGCTCACCATACTGCGCATGGCTGTTTCCCACATGAAGTCCATGAGGGGCACCGGAAACAAATCGACGGATGGCGCGTACAAGCCTTCCTTCCTCACTGAGCAGGTGCCCCAGCGCTACTCACTCTTCTGGTGTCGCGCCAGTGGAAGTGGGGGAGAGCCTTAGTTAGGGTCACACGCCTGAGGTAGATGATATGGGAACATGAAGTTCAGGATTGGGAAAGGAGTTAAGGGAAGAAATTTTGCTTCCATTCTTCAGCAAGAGGTCCTCTTCGAGAGTGCCAGATCTCTGTATTTTCTGCTCTTTTATCAGCCATCTACCTCGGCGAGGAGCGGTTAAAAACTGTGATGAGCACGCTGACACAGGAAGATGGCGCGTGTATGTAAGGGTAGTAGGAGGACAGTCATGCCCTGAGAGTCCCAAAGGCAGTCATGGTGATGGCTGCAGGGTCCTGGTCCAGGCCACATCTTTCTGTCCATTTAGTTTAGCTGACAAGCCACTGCTCTTCATCACTGTTTGAGAGCTGAAGAAGTCCAAGCTTCAACTTTTCAGGGCTACTTAGAGAGGGAACTGGAGACCGCTCTACTGGGGTTCCCTAATGCCACGTTTTCTTTTTTTCTTTTTATTGCCCATGCTAACCGGGGAGAAGAAATGTATGAACTAGCAAGACATCATTAGTAAATGGATTGACAGGAGCCAGGCGGCTTGTGGGCCAAGTCCTTGTCCTTCATGTGATAGTCACAGTTGAGCATCAGTTGGTGCTTAAAGCTTTAGTTGACGTGTCTAACTAAACATGGAGCTTTGACTTTCAGGCTTCCATAGCTTTCCTGAGATAAATTAAGCCGATGGCTTCAGTGGAAAGAGGTGAAATTACATGGTTGTCGGGAGTGTTCATTCGGAAAAGCCAACTGTTCCATGTGTGGAATTTTGAGTAAGGGAATGTTTAACAGGACAGAAAGTGAAGCTCAAATGAAATTGAGCGGAAGGGACTGGCTCGCACCAGGGGCTGGGCTCAGGTCAGAGGCTGTGAAGGAGCCACAGAAGAGGCACAAAAGAAGTCAGCATAGAGACTTCTAAGGGGGCACCGTGTACAGAGGGAGGAGTGGGGAAGGCATGAGGGGCCAGCAGTCACGCTGGCCCAGAGCATCTGTCCATGTTGTGATCACAGGTTTAGAAGAATGAGGAAGAGAAACCGACTCCATTGCCCTCTGTCCAGTACGGGTGTTCTGACAGATACTTTACCTCCACCGTTCCCTTTTAAATCTTCCCAGGGGTCACTTGATCCCTCCTGTTGAGAGTTTCAGGAAGAAGGTAGTAGCCATATTTGGTCTTAGAGATGTGGAGCATGGTGGCTCAGGTACAGGCTTCCATCCTCACTCCATCTCTATAAAATGAAGAACATGCTAGCCCCCAGCTCTGAGAGTGTGGGGAGGAAGGCATCATTGTGAAGACTGGTTAGCGTGGGAATGTTACCGCAGTGGGAGATGAGTGGTGGGGCATGACTTGCTGGAAGTGTATTTAAGTACTGCTGACACTAGGGTCAGCACAGAAAGTTTTGCCCAACTTTATTTAATCCCTACGAAAAGGACTCTAGCAACTGTGGGGGGTGGCAGGGAGAAGGCAGCAGCACACTCATGCGCCCTATCCATGCCGCTCTCGTGGTCACATGCACATTTACAGAGTCCTGCAAGTACTTACTGTGTGGCAAACACTTACTAAGCCCTGCATACCAAAAGTTCATTTAACCTCCAGAAATTTCACTGAAAGTAAACTTTATGAAATCTCAGAAGCCAAAGCCATTACATATCACACCAGAATTGTAAAGCGGAGTGGCAGAGCATGGATAGACACTTCCTTATTCATACTGTCTTACTGGAGAAAGGAGGAAAGGTCAGTTAGGAATAATGAGCTCTCAGATGATGAACCTCAGGAGAGAGGGTGGGAAGAGATGGGTGGAGCTGGCTCTGTCCTACCAGACCTTTGCAGTCCTTGCAAACTGGATTAAAACATGCGTGCATAAACAAAGCCCCTCAACCTCCTCCGGTGACATAGAATTCTGTCCTTCCCCAGACATCTTAACCCATTTTTTTTAAATAGGATCTTCCTGTTGGGAAGATTTTCCTGACACTGAGAATGAAAATGCGGATGTTGTTAGGACTACAGAAGCCTCTAAGAGACACAGGAAGCAGAAGTGTATATGGGAAGTTGACAGAATAAACTTGGGGTTAAATACCGCTTGCACTGTCAGCATCCACCTCGCTTTCCCAGGCTGAGTGTGTTTGATTGCTCCTAAGCTGGTGCCTGCATACAAGCCACAAAGATCCTAGGCTGTGCTCCGAAAGTTAAAGTCTTCCAGGGACTTGGGTCCTTGGACCCTCTTGGGCACTAGGAGGTCACTCTGACCAGATGCTCCAGGTTCCATCCCTGGCTTCCTCTCCACCGCCCCTGACTATTGGGTGGTAACCATTCCTCGTTGGATTGTATTTAAACATTGGAGTCTGGGCTGGGGAAAAGCTTGCTTACTGATGCCCCCAAAGGATGAGTTTGTTCTTTGAGGCCTGGACAGTGTGTGAAAAGGTTGGAGTTGTGGGTGCAGACTCCAGTGTTGTCGAAGAGTTAGCTCCATGCCTCCTGAAGGCCAGGAGCCTAGGCATTTTATTTCACTTGGTATGACAGGATATAGATAGTTACCACTGAGCTGCCTTTAGACATGGTTATCTTAGTTTAGCAGAGTTGATTTAGCCTCATTCGTTGCCCTGTGGGGTGACAGTGGGGCTTCAGGAACAAGATGAACAAGAGTGCAATGTCCCCACACAACGGGAAGACTCGCAGTCTGTTTCTTTCTTCTCTCCTTCTCACTCTCCTTCCTTCCTGCCATCCATGACCCTTGGTGCCATGCACTGGATGCTGGGCCCTTCTGGGGGGTCATGACTGCAGTTTCAGTACATGAGGAAAGCAGCACCTCCTGATCATCGTTACCTGCTCTCTCACTTCTCCACACTGGAAATCAACCCCCAACCACTCTCTCCAAGAAAAGATGGTGTATTTTAGGGATGGCACAAGTTTTGTGCGTTTCTCTAGCAAAAAGCTAAGCAGGTGAAATGACATTCATCAGTGCAACCACTTGTGTCCTGGAATGAATAGCTACATCAAGGAAGTTGAGGTTGCTAGTTAAGAGAAGATAATGGATCTGGATCTGTTAGTATACTCACTGACCATGGCCTTTTCTCCCCAGGAGCTGAAACATCTCATCCTTGAAGCTGCTGATGGGTTTCTGTTTGTGGTGGCAGCTGAGACAGGAAGAGTCATCTA
Organism: Onychomys torridus; assembly: GCF_903995425.1. Classification (NCBI taxonomy): domain Eukaryota; kingdom Metazoa; phylum Chordata; class Mammalia; order Rodentia; family Cricetidae; genus Onychomys; species Onychomys torridus. The sequence continues at coordinate 64,335,923 of NC_050443.1, read as the reverse complement.
TGTATCGGATTCTGTCACACCTGTTCTGAACCAGCCACAGTCGGAGTGGTTTGGGAGCACCCTCTATGAACAGGTACACCCTGACGATGTGGAGAAGCTGAGAGAGCAGCTGTGCACTTCGGAAAACTCCATGACAGGTAAATGCATTTGTGTGTGGCCTTTTGACCTTAAACATTCTTCATCCACTAAGCACATTGGGGAGCTGCAAGTCGCATGTTATTCTAAAGGTGAAGTGATACATTTTATTTATTTTGTGTAACGGCTTCATTTACAGTACCTTAAAAATGTTTAGTGTCACCCTTTTCTCTGAATTTTTCCTGTAGAGTGCATGTGGCAAGTAGGAGGTGTTCTTGCTACATTAGTGAGACCCATATGTTCTCTTTGTATCGGTATGCTACCCATCACTTATAACCCAGGCCTCAGCCACCTGAACTACAGTTCCTTATTGAGACATTTAAGAAAGTCGAGACTTTCTTCAAAGTCACCTCTTTGTACAAGCACATGCAATAAGGTCTGTAGCATTCACTGAGGGAAGCAGGTTGGAAGTAAAGCACTCCATTGCTGATGAAAGTAAAAGTAGGAACCTGCTGAAAATGCCAGCGTGGCTTTAGGTGGCAAATGGAAACTCATAAATATTACTAAGAGCGTGGTGCTTGGCCTGGAAAAGGATGTTGGGTCTGGGAAACAGGTCTTAGGAGGTTTTGTCACTTGTGTGTTCTCATGAAATGCTTCAACAACAGTCATGTGAAGTCAGACGGGGAGTTTTAACACCAAATGCAGATAACTCATGGTGAGTTGACATTACGGGTAGATGTCTGGGGTGTGTGAATAATATGGCTCTCTGTGTGGCTTGGTTCAACCAGGTGCAGTTTTCTGTGTCCATCCACTGTTTCTCGTGGCTAAGCAAACACAAAGTTCACATTTTTTTCTCCAGTTGTTCCCAAGCATATTAGTCAAATTAGAGCAAATATATATTTTCATAACAAAAGTTATAGAATTGTTCTATCAAAATATTTGCATTCTTCTATATAGCATACGTCTATGCTGTATTCCTCCCTGACTGTACCGTATGCTGCTGGGGTTCTCAGGTTGCTTTCTAGTGCAATGCGAAATTCTGGTGTTTTGCATGTAGCAGCCGCTCAGTAGAAGCCTAGTGAATAGGTGAGTCGTTTGTTCATTGCAATCAATTTGGATCTCTGTGACACGTGTCATAGACTGGGTAACTCAAACTGCAGGAACTCATTTTTTCTCACAGTTCAGAGATTGGAAATTCAATCCCTTAGTACACTTCATCTGCAACAAAATGCTATGAACCAATAGCTTTAAATATATCTATGGGGCTGGAGAGATGGCTCAGTGCTGCTGTTCCAGAAGACCGTAGTTCAGTTCCCAGCATTCACACTGGGTAGCTCACAAGTGCCTGTCACTCCAACTCCAGGAGATCCAGTGCCCTCTTCTGGCCTCTGGAGGCAACTGTGTTCACATTCACATACCCACACACATAAATTAAATGAAAGGTATGTGTGTGTGTGTGTGTGTGTGTGTGTGTGTGTGTGTGTGCACCCTTACACTAAATCTCTATCAATGAATAGTCTCACAGTTTTAAAAATTAGGAAGTCTAGAATCAAGTTGTAAGTAAATGTATCTGGTGAAGGCCCACTCTCTGGCTCATAGATGATGCCTCCTGGCTGTGTCCTCACAGGGTAGAAAGGACTGGCACAGTCGCAAGGGTTCCATCCTCATGACCTAATACTCCCATCACCTTGGGAATTAGGATAGCAACCTTCAGAGTTGCAGTCAAGCAATCAGTTGATTTCACCCAGGATCATGGTGTCACAGGCTTGTGTCTCGAGATCTCTCGTGAATTTCCAGGTGCTTCCCTTTGAATCTTCCAGGGTCTTTCTTTTGTGTGCATTCCTGATACCTCCCCTACTCTTGAAGGACACCAGTCATATAACATGGCTTTACCTCAGTTGCCTCTTTAAAGGCCTTACTACAAAAGCAATCATATTCTGAGGTTCTGGGAGTTAAGTCTTCAGCCTTATGAATTTTTGAGGGAGGGTCATAATTCTACCCATAATACTTAGACTCAGATCCAGTCTGGTGGTGTCCAAACTGGCCGAAGTTTCTGAATGATGGTAGTCATTTTCTCAGTGCGGGTGACCAGTGGATAGTGATTTAGCATGGGGACAGGGTTTGTGTCTTAACCATCTCTGCATGCCGGTAAAAGACCAGCACAAACTCAGACTCAGAAAGTGGCTTCCTCGCTGGGCTGAAGTCTTACCACACAGAATGTAAAGTTCAACACTTGGGAACTATGAGAGAGAAAAGAAGTCAGCCAGGAAGTGTTGGTTTTAAAGCTGAAGTCACCTCCTCTGGAAAGAGCTGTGTTTTTCCCCAGACTTCCTGTATTTGGCCACAGGATGTGGCTTCTTCAAACCCTGCAGAAGACCTAGCTGGGGCAGATGACAGGGGAAGTGGTGGACAAAGGCAGGCCAAGTTCAGGTCATCAGAGGCTCGTGGACATTTCTAAGTGAAATCTTCATGCATTTGACTGAGTAAAAATGACCTTGGGAGGAGTGTGAGCTGTAGTCACAGCAACCAGAGCTGGTGCAGTGTAAGTAGTCCCCAAGATGCCAGAGGACTCCCAGCAAACTGTGGGCAGTCAGAGCTCTGAGCTCTCTTTTTGGCCAGGATCCTCTTGAAAACAAGATGGGGTTGGAGATGTGTGTCCTGGTTCTTAAGGTGTTAAGAGGGCACGGGATTTTTTTTTTCCTTAGAGCCACATAGTGAAGTGGACTCTTCCAGGATACATACAAGACTACTGATCGGGAGGAGATGGCTTGAAAGGGCTCCTTGCTGACAGGCACGGGGTTTGCTGGTGCCCAGGACAGGCTAGAGGTTGATCACTGAGCAGCCAACATGTACATTTAATATAACTTTTTTCATTCAAAACTCTTAAGGGTTACCTGATGCCTTTGATTATTGGGCAAGGGTCTCAAATCCTTCTATCCCTGAACTTCTGTGGTTTGAGGTCAGAAATAAATAAATAGGAGCCACTTGAGGGAGTTAAGGTGACAGGTGCAGGGTCAGGGAGCTAGTCAAGGCCTGCTAGAATTGAGATGGCTTACCTAGAATAGGCAAATCCCTCCACGAAGGGAGGGTCTTTCTTCTGACCCTCTCTCCTAGAAAGTGGATGTCCCATTCATTGGACCTGTAACACTATCTGTACTGAAGGTGGGCTGGGGGAGAGAATGTTCTATGTGTGCACAGTGGAGAAGGATCTTAGAAGGATCTTTTTATTGGAGAAAAAAAAATCTTATACTGGGCAGTGGTGGCGCACGCCTTTAATCCCAGCACTCGGGAGGCAGAGCCAGGCAGATCTCTGTCAGTTTGAGGCCAGGCTGGTCTACAGAGCAAGATCCAGGACAGGCACCAAAACTACACAGAGAAATCCTGTCTCCAAACAAACAAACAAACAAACAAACAAAAAAGACCAGGTTCTGTACTGACTGCTTGACAAAAACATGAATTGAGGCTTGCAGGAACCTAACACTGAACTTCCCTTAGCAATGGTGTTTACTCATCCAGCATCCACAGTAGCTTTATTAAGCATAACTATCAAATAATGTGAATTGACTCTGAGTCTTTTTTTTCCAACCCCAGCTTTTCTTTGTTTCATGTGAGGCTTTCAAGTGACATCACACATTAATGTGCAACTCTGGGCTTGGAGCCTCTGGCGGTTCAGTACCTAACAGGGAGAATGATTTCTGCCAAAGTCTTGTGAGTGTTCTCGGCTTGCCTTTCTTAGCTCTGTTTCAACCCCTCTGCTGTCCTGCCCTGACCCACCCCGAAGGCTAAGTCTTCGAGGCTAGCCTCCGTCCAAGGCACTTGGACTTATGAGTTCAAGTGACTCTTCAGAGGAAGGAGGGACACTGAGCAGTGAGTGGTGTTTAAGGTGACCCTGATGGAGAGAGACTGTTGTTGAAAATAAGGAGTGCCTTGTGGGGAAGGGGGCTGCAGAAATAACCACTTCAGATCCTCTGAGTGATCTGAGGAGCCACTGTCAGTGGGGAAGAGGGTGGGGAGGATGTGGGAAGGCCCAGGGCATTCCAGGTGACAACAGGCATCTAGCTGTAACTAGATATGCCCAAGCACTGGGTTCAGAGAGCAAGCAGGGGGCAGCAGAGACACCACCCAGGAGACATGGACGGAGCCAATCCTCACAGTGTCTTCTGGTGGTTGAACTCTGGAAAACCTTGATTCTGGTGAGCAGAAACGGGAGGCACTTTGCCAATGACCCCAGCACTTCACTGGGAGGAATGGCCTTAGTTGGGTCTCCAGGCAGAAAGATGATGTGGGAGAGGTTAATCTGTGAGCATTCCAAGAGGAAGTTCATTTGGGCCATGTCCCCTGCGCTGCCTTGTTATGCTCAGGGATCTACAGGTTCTCCTACATTGGGTAATTGGGTCAGCATTTGGGGTCAGTACAGGGACTAACTTTGGAGAAGACTGCCTAATGGTGGAAGTGGGTACAAATGAAGAGTAAACTAACTCCCTCCTTCCTTCTCCTTTCCTTTTTCAATGACCATTTATTCATTAATTCATAAACACCTGTCTTGTACAGCTGTGGATAAGTCACACGGGGTGGGGGGTGGGGGGGGGTCCTCTCCAGCTCCTCACCTGTAGACACTCCCAGCTTCTGTTTACGTATAAGCCCCCATTTCCCAACTGTTGCAGTCTGGATTCTTTGTGATAATTTGGGGAGAACCCAAGCTGGGTTGGTCCCCAAGGCTTCAGCTGGAAAGCCCCAGTGCATGAGTCACTCACCCTCAATCAGCTGTGATTAAGCTTCCCTATCTCCCTTTGAGATTTGCTGAAGTCCAGGGATGCTTTGAATCTTGGATCACAGTATTTGGCCAGGCTCCGGTTTGGGCACAGATAGCTGCTCTGAGAGCCGGCCACCAGGGAGCTATTTCAGCCAGCTGTGCTCACAGCCTCTCATCAGACGTGTTCCATGAGAGCTTCAAGATGCCATACACACTCACAAGTGGGAGAGAAGACACTTGTGGGACTCTGGATGCTCGTGACTTTCATTTTCTCGTTCAACCCCAACAGTGAAATATTAATGCCTGTAATTAATCCACTTACATTTCTACGGCATTTTTGACCCACTGTAGAGAATAACTTCCTCCCACACTGCACTAGCTCCAGTCACTTACAGGGAACTGGCAGATATCCTCACCCATTTGGCGAGGGGACCTGGACCAAGCAAAGACTCTGAGGCACCAAGGAGAGATGAGAGGCTTAGATTCTTCTGGTCTCTTCTGCCCCATTACAGTCTTGAGCGTAGAGACTGCTGCCCATATCCCTGAAGCACCAGCAATCAGACCAGTACAGCAACTCCTACCAGGCAGGTCATGGTAGCATTGAAGGCTCAGGGGTACATGAATGTAGACAGTGTCAGAGTCACGGGACTGAAACAGACAGTCGGGGTGTCTCACCGTGCCTTCAGTGGTTCTCATCTCCAGCAGTGGTTCTCAGTCAGCTATGTGAACATCATTTTTGAACCTGCTGGAAATGAGAGTCTCAGCTCACCCTGGACCCACTAAATCAGAAACTAAGATGAAGTAGTCTCTGTCTCCCCATGTCCCCAGCTCTTGAGATGCACACTGAACTTTGAGACTTACCAACTTCGTGATACCATCTTGAAACTTTATGTCAAATTCCTCAGGTTGGATCTACCTTTATTCTTGACCTTGTCAGGCCCTTTAACCTCTGTTTAAGTCACCTTGGAAGGGTAGGGGATAGAAGATTTAGGGAAGTTTCTTATTAATTACGGAGCTCTTCACATTGGTCTGTACTGGGCAAGTCGATCTTGGTGAGATTTGATAAGAGTGTTCTGTGGACCATCAGCACCCAACTCTTCTAGGAACTTCTTGAAACACAGACTCCTTGCTGACTCCAGTCTGCATTTTCCTAAGACTCTCAGAAAACAAAAGGAGGGAAGATTTTGGCCCATGGATTCGGGGGTTCAGCCCAGGGTTGGCCGGATCCATTGCTTTGAGACTAAGGCCGGTCAAATATCATGTGACAGAGACTGCCCACCTTGGAGTGGCCAGGAAGCAGAAAGAGAAAGAGGAAGAGGTGGGGGAGGGCAGGCAGCAGCCCCAGGACAAGAAATGTTTTTCCACAGCATTCTTGCAATGACTCACTGTCCCAACTAGTCTCTACCTTCCATAGTCCTACACTCATCCCCCAATTATCTACTCAGATTTTTGAGTCACAGATAGATTAATCCACGAGGGGTCTTCACTGATGAAGGTAGAGTTCCCCAAATCCACACTCCATATTTCCCTTATTTGAACACTATTTACACTGGACTAACCTCAATACATGAGGGTTTTTTTTTGGGGGGGTAAGGGGTGACAATTTATCTTCAAACCAGAATAAGTTCTAAGAAAGTTACATACGTGTATGCACTTTAAAGTGTAAAGGAAACTGACTAGTTTAGTGAAGTGTGGTGAAGTGGGGCTTGTCGTAGCTAGGGCAGGCGTAGTCTTTGGATGCATAACTGGCATGAGATAATGGTCTGACCCAGCAACTTCCACAGTCCTTGTGTTTGCCTGGCTCTTAGAGGACGTGGCCAGGACTTTGGGGAGTGCACTTTTCACCATCAGCCACACACCTCACTGTGAGACAGAAGAGGAAGGAACCTCTGGGATACCCATTCTGCTATCCTGGGAGAACAAGCCAGATGCTCTGAAGACCAGCCTGAGACAGAGTGATGTGATGGGATGAGAGAGCCTGGGAAAATAGTGGGAGTTGTCACCATTCAGTCTCAGCCCACCCACGGCAGCTGAGCTGCCTTGGTAACACTTCACAAGAGAGGGCAAGGACAGAGTGTGTGGAACGGAGCTGTGACTTGGATCCTTTAGGGGAAGAATGTGAGGCAGATAATTGGTCCCACAGGAGTTCTGTGAACTATGCAGTCCACCCTGTGGTATCAGTTCAGGAAGAAGATGGTGTATTTCCAACTGCCAGTCATGAAGGTAACTTCATGAAAACCATATTTCCAAATACATAGTTTATTTTCTTTGGAATGCCCCAGCTTAGTCTTTGGACTAATGCCAGAATCTGAAACCCTAAACACATTCAGCAGTCCATTTCTTGCCATATTAGGCAACACAGAAGAAAAAAGAATAATTCTGGATTTTAACTCAACTATTAACACTGTTATTGAGTTCCTATTGTTTGAAGGGGAAATGAAACATCTTAATGGTTAGAAAAGCTTGTTTATTTGAGTTAAGCCGCTGGAAATCGGCCGGCTCTGTAGTAAACACATAAGCTACAGGGAAAGTGCGTGGAGTGGGGCTGTCAGAGGTGCCCAGTAAGAGCACACAAGTGTAGAACTGAGCCCACAGCTAGGTGTTCTGCCTCTTGACAAAGACACTCCCCCTGGAAACCACAGTGCTTTGCATCCCAGATGTCTCCCTGGAGCGGGTTCAGTTCTTTCTTGTTGTTAAATATTTACACAACCTGCTGTGTTCTGCTTCATGAATACATAGCATGCTGATGCCCCCGGAACTGTTTGTGTTTTTCTCTCATATTTGCTTTTGAAAGCTATTTCATGAATGTGGACAGACCTCCAGCCTGAGTGCTGGCTTCATTATCATGGTGGTGTCACAATAGATGAAGAAGCCAGAGCAGTGTTTCTGCACACACTGCAGATTCCTGCAGAGAGGCTTTTCTTGCATGCTGCCAAAAGTCCTATGAGGTATCTAGTGGGACTCAAGCACAGGACCAAAGGGGGAGATGAGGAGGAGTCACGGGGACACAGGGAAGCAGTTAGGGGAGGTGGAGGATCCCGCCCTTGGTCAGCTGGCCCTGTGACATTTGCCCCCCATGGTGCAAAAAAAAAGAGATGGTGCAGACTGGGGCTAGGTGGTGATGTTTTCCTCTGACTGCTATAGTGACCATAATCTGGGACATCTTAAACAACAGGACTTCTTTCCTCACAGTTCTTGAAACCAGAATTCTGGAAACGTAGTGTGAAACTGAATTGGTTCTTTCTGTAGGTTCTGGGTGAAAATCTGATCTAAGCCTCCCTCCTGCCTATCCTGGTAGGTGCCTCCTTCATTATTTGGTGTCTCAGTGTCTAAATTCACCTCTAATCAGGACACACCAGTTGTATTGGACTAACACCCACCTTAACCCAGTGTGACTTCATTATATCTAAAAAGACCTTATTTTTAAAGAAGGTACACAAATTCTACAAGGGTGTGAATTTGGGAGAGTACAGTATTAAGTCCAGGTAACAAAGTGGAGACAGAAGGAAGTAGTTATACCCAAGAGAACTATAGGCATACAAAGCAATCAAAGAGAGACAGGTCGATCTGAGTTCGAGGCCAGCCTGTCTAAAGAGCAAATTCCAGGACAGGTAGGGCTACACAGAGAGACCCTATCTCAAAAAGCAAAAACAAAGCCAAACAAATAGATAAACAACCAGAAGAGTTGACACAATGGCTCTAGTTCTAGAGGATGGCCTTTGCCAACTTTGAGCTGCCCTGTGTGTTCACCGATGAATCATTTCTACCAGAAGTTTGGCCATAGATGGAGTTGGAAACCCCCCTCAGTGTCCCTGAGCTCTTGTTCAATCCAGCCACACAGCTTATCCCTTCCTGTGGTGTGTTTGTGGTTAATGATGGTCTCCTGGACTCACCTAGCTTCTTTGCCTGGATCGACTGCTGCAATGTGACCTGCTTGGAACTAAGCGTATCCAGGATTGTTAATGTTATAGCTATGGCCCACCCTGCCTTATGAGTCAGTAGTATCAAAATCCCAAGGATGGGTCTTACAGTCCTGGGGGTGGCATGCGACTCTACATGCCTCAACATCTTGGCATGGTGCCCATTCAGCTGGGAGCGTGGTATAGGTTGAGCCATGTTGCCCAATTCCTCTACTGTTCTTACTTAATTCCTCTTCATTGCTTTCCAGCCGGACCACTTAACTGAAGTGGGCTTAAGTCTTCCCTAGGTAGGATAAAGAGCAGTGTTTTCCTGCCTCCACTACTCAGATCTGCTGGGGTTGGGATTCAGACCGTCAGAGCCAAACAGCCAACCTACCTTCCCGTGACTCTTGCCCATGTTTCATATCTGCCTGGGTTCTAAGCCTGGGCCTCTGTCTCTCTTCATCTGCCTTCCTTTGTTCTGACTCAGTTCACCATCTGATACAGGAGTCTAGCCAGCTCCCACCTGTCCTGGATCAGACCTGCCACATTGCACTGTCTGCATTGGCAGAAGCATGTCCAGACCCGTGCATACCTGGTGCCTCTGGGGACAGAAGAGGGACTTAGATCCCCCGAAACTGTAGTTATAGACTGATGGGAGCCACCCCGTGGGTGCTGGGATCTGAGCCCAGGTCCTCTGCAAGAGCCACAAGTGTTCTGAACCTCTTAGCCATCTCTCCAGTTCCATAATCTGTATTTTCAAAAGCAAATCTGCAGTTCCAATACAAACCAGAGGCTGAGAACTCCCACATCCTAAAACGATCTCTGGAAGCAGCAACAGCAAAGGAGTAAGAGGAAAGAGACCACAAATAAAGTACAGTCTGGTCTGCCCTACGCCTAGGAGAGAAAACGTCAGAGAGATGAAGAGCTGCTTTGACCTTACTTGGCCAACAAAGAGCATGTTAAGATGATGGCGAACGCACAGCATCCGCACTTTAAACCCTCTGCCAGTGTCTCTGTACCTTAATCAAGTATCTTTCCTCTTAACCTTGGTACTCAAGCAGTGAGTCCACAGAAGACTCCCCCACCCCTTCTAAAGAGAAAAAAAGAAACTATGACAAAAATAGCCCAGGAATAGTATTGTTTTTAGGAAGATATAATTATTTTGAGTTGTTTGGAACATTTTGAGAGACACTGAATCATTGCTTCCTGGTGCTATGATTTAGATCTTGGTAAAAACCTCACGTGATGGTCAGACTTTTTAAACCTTCGGTTAAAAATAGCTTGATTGCAAAACCCCAGCGTGCTTGAGAAAATTAAAATAGTTTCCTCCGGCTTCACCAAAGAATGACACACATCTCCCCCAGAAGTGGCAAGCAGTTGAATGGAAATTCATGCCTAAGCTCTATCCTTCCTCTTCACTGCCTTTTTGGTGGGTGCTAATTGAAGAAAGCATCTGCATCCAGTTTTCCCTTTATTTTTATAAATTCTTTGCTTACACCCGGACGAAAAGCCTCCTCTGCCAGTTGCGTGCTTAGGCTTTGGTCCAATGGAAAGATGCATGGATGGCTTACAGTTTTCTTCTTGAAGTGATGACACAAATTACTCCCCAGTGAGCTATTTACAATGTCATTCTTTAACCTTGACCCAGTGCACATGTTCTGAGGACCGAGAATCACGAGAGTACTACACACTGAGGTTGTGGGGGCTGACCCGACCTGTCATTCATATCTCTCCCTCTATGACTTGCTTGTGATATGGCCACTTGGCTTTGAATGTAGGTAGCAGCAAAGCCAGCAACCTCAGGAGAGAGCTGTTTCCACTTGAGAGCAGTATGCTTGTACTCAGCATACTGAGTACTGCAGCCCATGACTCTGCCACTGTCTCAAGCAGCACAGGTTGTATTGCTTGGGAGAGCTGGATATCTAGACTTGCAGACCATCAGCGAGGTAATGGTTACAGAGACAGATTCTGTTCTAAGAATCTGGGTTTCACCCCTGCTTGCTGGGTGACCTTGGCCAAGGTTAGGATTCTCCCCCAAGCCTCTTTTTTCTCCTCAGTGTGATGTGAGGAGGGTGCTCAGGCCGTGGCCTGCCATATCTCAGTCACCACCTTTCCCCCTAACTTCGGTACCTAGTTCCTTTGTATTTGGTGGAGTTCCCTAGACACACAGCTGGATGGATATTTATTTACACAGTTATGTGAACACTAAGTGTTGAGGGAGAAAGGGAAAGATTTTCAGGAGAGGTCTGGTCTGTAGGAATGGGACTCAGCAGTATAAATTGTCCCATTTGATATACCAGGCTTTTTCTTTTGGGCCACCAACCAGCTCCCAAATCATGACACAGAGACTTCTTACTAGTTATGAATGCTCTGCCTAGCTTAGGCTCGTTTCTGGCTAGCTCTTTAAACTTAAATTGATCTGTCTCTCTTTATCTACAAATGCAACACATCTTTGCATAACTAAACAAATGCAGCATAAACAAATGTAACACATCTTTGCCTAGTTAAAATAATATTCCACAACAATCTGGAGCAAGAAAGTGGTCTTTGGCCACCCTACCTTAAGCAGTCACTGGCTGCAGGCTTTGGGAGGGGAGGCTTCAGGCCAAGTGGTTTCTAGGACAATTCCGTGAAGAAAATTCAGGGAAGCCTGTAACAAGTTGGGGATGGATACTTCTTCCTCCTGGGACAAGAGGCCTAGGGAGCCTCTGTGGGACATCGGAAGGGTCCTTGAAAGAAAGGGAGCCCCATGGCAAAGGTGGCAAGTCTTGAGGTTACTGGACCACCTGAGCAGCTGAGGGTTGCCCAGGATTATCTGACAAAGTAGGTATCAGGTATGCTAATACTGGAACTGAGGTAATGGGGCTCTCTAGTCCCCACTCTTCTCAGAGCTGGCAACATCTTGGCTTATGAGTGAGTCTAGTCCCTGATACTTAGTCCTCACTTTTCATGAGTGAGGAGGGCCTCTTTCTGGTAGGCCACCATGTGTCTTTTATTCCACAAATTATTAACCACATGTCTCTGATGAGAATGGAAGCGGCAGCCGGACATGAAACAGACATGGTCGCCATCCACAGTAGAACTCCCAGTGTGGCTAGGAAAGGGACAGATGGCCACGGTAAGCCAGAATGGAAAGGCTCTGTGTCCTCAAAGGACGGAGCAGAGTGCTGGGATAGGAACAGGGCCCTAACTCCTGTGCTGGAGGATGTAGATTGGGGAAATGACTCAGTAAGAGCTGAGGCTGTGTTTGACTGGAGAGTCACAGTTTACAGGGTCAGGCTGTGGAGTGAGCGAGCCTGAGGAGGGAAGGCTGCCATGAGTGTGACAAGGAGAAAGGCCAACTAGTGCCGGCCCCAGTAAACCATTTTGCATTTAAGATTTCCTCATAGGGCAAGAAGCAGTCCCTAGAAAGATATTAGCATTTTTTTATAGATAAAGACTTCCAGTTGCTGGGAAGGAAATGTGGTTTTGAAATCTAAGAATAAGAACTAATATTTATGTACTATTAGAGGTGCTCTGCAAGGTGACTCCAGAAATATTTTCCTTTACATCCTCCAGGCAGACTTTAAACAGGCTGTTCTTTGGCATGTGCTGTCCAGTTGTTGCAGCCCCATGCTGTGGCCCATCCTCCCTCCCTGGACCACCTTTGCACATCAGTTGCATGTGTGTGGCGTATGTCTCGGACCCTCTGCCTTATGTTTATCCTTAATGACTGAAGTTGGGAGAGTTGGTCTTTGGCTTTTTCGAAGTCGCTCAGGGGTCCCTGTCACTTATGGCTCACCAATACTTGAGAGCTATTGTTTGGTGGAATTTGATGGCCTCAAGAGGGATAGTGAATCCACTTCCTTACACACACACACCCATCATTTCCTTTCTCTCCTCTACTGACTCTTCCCTCCTCCCCTTTTCATTCAACACAAGTTTCTAATATTTAACAAGACTGACTTTTTTAAATCTGGGAACAGGTGTCTAGGGCCTTCAGTAACAGGCAGATGTATGTATATTTTGGTCCTGGCAGGGAACAGGCTCCACATCCATTCCTCACTGGAGCCTCCTCACCTTGGCAGGTCAGCTGGCCTCTCTGCCCTGAGCTCTGGACCACTCGGCCTCTGCTGTCCATCTCCTGCTGGAGAATGAACACTTCTGTTAGACTTCTTTACTTCCTTCCTTGGCATAGAGTTCCTCCATACAATCACCTGTGGGCCTCTGAAGTCAAATTTGGGATCATGGTGGAGATGCTCAAATGCCCTACACAGAAGTCTGTGGTCATGTGTAGCCTGCACACCTCCTCCTATGGACTTTACATCACCTCTAGATGGCTTAGTAAATCCAATACATTGTAAATGCTATATGAGTTCGGGTTATAAATGTCCCTCACATGTGATCACACTGCTGCACTGTTGAACTGGTAGAACCTTTAAGACTTCCTAGTGGGAAGTCTTCAGATCCTGAAGGACATACTCAAGATCAGAGGATCATGGAAAGAAGGTCTTCTCTTTCTCATCTTAGCCACCAATGAACGGGTGTCTTCAACATGTACTCCTGCTTTGAGGGGCTACCTCGTCACAGGACCAAACGCAACTGATGATGGAAACCAGAAACTCCAAAACGATGACCTTGAATAACATCATCTTATAAGTTGATGGACTCCAGCCTATTTGTTCCAGTGATGGACGTAGTCTGTAAACAGTCACTGTGCTGTGTTGTTCAGGGGTAATGGTGGGGAAAATAAGGTGTGTCCGTAGTCAATGCAGATGTATTTCTTAGAGCATTTTTGATCCGTGATGGGTAGAATCTGCGAAGGTGAAATGCATGGACACACAGACATTGCCAAGTATATTTGTCAAACTCCATTGCTGCTCATTTTTGTACCCACCCCACCAGAGATGCGCTGTTTTTGTTGTTGTTTTTGCAGAAAATTTTCAGTGTCTGTCTGATCTAATTACCTCCCATTGTTCTTCCTAGGTCTAGGTTTTCCTGGTATTATGATATTTTTAATCATTTCATTAGCAGTTCATGAAGGAAAGGAATCCAGACCCGAGTTGTCTTTTCCAGAGCTGTGGCAGTCTGGCCTCCTGCTGTCCATCAGCCTAACTGTCTTCAGCCCTGGATGGACAATCATTTACCCTTGAAATGAAAACCCTCAGGCTCACATTTCTGGCATTTTTGTAGCATGATCCCCCAAGAGGAATTTATTTCTCTAACTCACACTCCAACATACTCTAAACAGGATGAGGGATTTCTACTTTTGTCCGCTGAGATTAAATAGCAGAGGTGCCAGCCGTGGGGGTGATGATTTCCTAATGAAGAGTAGAGAGCAGCAGGAGGCACCCCTGGAATTCCATATTATGATTGGAATTCAAATGCAGGCAAGAGTTGAGGGGCCCAGTTGCTGAGGTGGCATGATCTGTTCCCTTGGTGCTCTCTGCCCCTTGGGAGAAGTGTGCCCCCAGCCTTAGTCTGTTCTTTGCTTAGGAGATGGTGGCTCTCTGAAGCTCCCTGCAAACGCCACAGCCATCTACTGCCTGCCCCTTGCTAATTAACACCTCATTAGCGCCTTCCCCAGATGAAGGGCTGGGAACCCAGGGCCAACAATACAAACCAGACAGCTTGGCAGGAGAGCTTCTTCTGAGTGTCAGTGGGACAGGGGCCCATGAGGGGCTGTTTGCCAGTCCCCATCAGCCTCAGCCAGCCTCTTTCTTTTGTCACCCCACTGTTACAGACTAGAATCTAAATGAAAGCCCAGAACCACATTCTGTGATCAGAAAAGCAAGAGAGGGATGAGGCATGGTTCTCCACAACCTGCGCCTAGCATGGACAGTTCCACCTGTGAACCCTGAAGGTGCATTGCTCTGTTAAGTGGATGGCTATCAGTCATCCCTTCTCCCCTGCAGACATTTCCTATAGATTGGTGTTTTCCCACTGGTCAGGACACTCAAGTCTCCACCATAGAGTGTGCTTGCTCCCCAGGTGTTAGGTATGGCTAGTAATGAATGTGAATGCTCAAGTTACAAAGTTTTGCTTCTAAAATATACCTTACCAGTATATGTTAAAGAGCAAATAACATTAATTTTCTCAGGAAGTTCGGAGGAAACAAAGGTTTTACTTTGGTCATATGCTCTGGCCTTCGCAAGGCACATTGACTATCTGTTGTCAACAATATGAGGGTGTGAATGGGGCTGTCAGAGCACATGCCTCAGTGTGGAAGAGGGGGCAGACAGGAAGGGGAGAGAGGGAAGGAGAGAGAGAAGGAGGGAAGCATAACTACTTTGGGGGGAGGGGGTTGAGACAGTGTTTAGTGTCTAGTGCTGTAGTCCTAGCTGTCCTGGAACTCACTCTGTAGACCAGGCTGGCCTCGAACTCAGAGATCTACCTGTCTCTGTCTCTGCCTCCTGAGTGCTGGGAGTAAATGTGTGTACCACCACCACCTGGCTTAACTTCTTACATTACTTGATTTTCTCAGCTTTGTGAGGAAATACCTGATAGAAGTGACTTAAAGGAAGCAAGATGGATTTGGGCTCCTGGTTTAAGGTGGGACATGTCCATTGTAAAAGGAAGGCGTGAAGGTGGGAAGCATCTGGTTACCCTGGATCCACAGTCAGGGAGCAGAGAGAGGTGAAGCCTGATGGGGAGTTGGCTTCCTCCTTTTGCCGCTTTTGCTCAGTCTGGTATCCTCACCCTTGGAATGGTGCCACCCATATTCAAGGTGGGTCTTTCCTCTTCAGTCAAAACTCTCGGAAATACCCTCACAGGTGTGTCTCCTATGTGCTTTTAAATCCAGTCAGGCTGACAGTGAAGACTAAGAAGCCCTTTCCTGGGACTGTCCTAGGCGACTCCAACCTAGGAGTCCATAGGCAGCTTCTATGCCTCCAGCTCTCAGCCCAGCAAGAATTCTTTGTCCCATTCTCAAACACCTCTCCCAGTTTTCTCACACTTCGGGGACCTCCTCCTCTTCCAGTACCACCTTTGCGAGCTCAGGGCTCCTTCCAACAGTGCTAAGCTCATTCTTGACAGCACCCTGCCACTTCTGATCTGTCTCCACTCTCTCACCCCAGGCTGCCTCTGCACAGACTCTCTTCCCAGCTCTTCTCCAGTCCAGCTGAGCAAGTACATAGTTAGATGGGAACATCTTGCTTTCCCAGACTGTGCCGTTGTGCTGACACTGTAGCTTACATTTCCAGGTTTCTGTTGGAAGGAGGAACATCACCGGTAGGTGCTCCTCACCTCCCCACTAGGGGTTCATGAACTTCCATGCACTCTCTTCTGACAATATTATTTTAAGAAAAGAAGTCCTGTTATCCTGTGGGGTATTCCCAGCATTGGAATGAGGCTGTTTTTTTAGTCCATTCCTGACTGAAATCATCACACTTCCAGCACCACTGTCTCCCCTGCTGACTAGAGTGACAACTCCTGACCATGGTAGAACCTGCTGGCCCATAGCTACTGCCTCTGGGTCAGGAAGCCATATTCAACTGCAGATTTTCAACCATGTTGAGTTCATTAGGAAAATAGTTCTGAACTGGCCAATGAGATATACCATACACAACCTGTCATTCTCTGGCTACTGCCATCTTGCTTCTGCCTGGATTACCACACAGAGCCAGGTTAGGTGGGATGCATCTGGGGCTCGGTGGCTCAGGTACCAGAAGAGGCCTATGTTTGGTGCTTCATGGTTGTTGTTGAAAGTCAGGAGCTTGGCTTTTGTATGCTGCTTAGAACTGCTGCTGCCAAAGGGAAGATCAGGTTGTCCTTGGAGGCTGGAGTCTGAAATCTTCCAAAGTCCCTTAGAAAACTGTGAACACAAGGACAAATGGACACCCGCAGGAGCACCTAAGGAATTGTGTGTGATTCAGTTGCCGTCCAGGCGTGGCTGTGTGATTCCAGACAGAGCTATTTGAAACCTACGGTGATGAAGGTACCTGGTTCCAGAAACACAAACCTGCTCCCCCACTGGTCATCTGCACTCACAGTTTTTAATATAGGAAAGGAGGTAAGCAATACTGTTCTGTGCCATGCCAAAGTCCCCCAAATTCCAACCTGGGTACTGCAGATACAATCTGTGGGTAGCTCCAGAGTGACCCCAGCCAGTAAGGAAACAAGTACCTTACTCCACAGCTGCACAGCACCAAATCCTGCCAAGAATCTGAATGGGTAGAAGTGGGTGCTTCTGCAGGTACAAGCTCAGCTCAGTCTGCACCTTGGTTCTGGCATTCTAAGATGCTCACGGGGGAGCACACAGAGTGGGTTGAGAGTAGAGTAGTGTTCAAGAGCTGATACGCTTGGGTGTGTTGCTGAGGACACAAGAAAGAAAGGCCTTCCTTCCAGAGCAGGGATTTCAGAGAGGATGGGAAAGAAAAGGCGTTCTCCCTTCCTAGGATTTCAGCTTCGTGTTCGTCTCCAAGCGTTTGCTGCAAACTGAACCTCTAAATGTGGCGCATGCAAGGTTCTTAGTGAGTGCTGGCCTGCAAAGAGTTCAGGCTAAAGAACAGCAGGTACAGCCAACAGCTCCAGCTGGGCCACAGAAAATGTTTCTGTGGAAGACTGGAGCTTTCTAACTGTGCATGAGTGTTAGCCACTCCCCACCCCCCTTGCTGAACTGAACTCACATGAACTTGAACCCTCAGTGATCAAGTCCAGCTGCATTCTCTTCCCTCCTGGGAGCAGGTACTGCATTGGTGGCATACTTAGTTCTTAGGCCCAGTCTATGAGCAGACAGGAGAGTGAGAAGCCAAGAGGCTGCCTGAGCTGCTTATCTCCTGTGAGGTGGGGCTCCTTCCTCACTTGGATTCTTCCTTGGCACAGGGTGAGCGGTGGATTATCTGTTGCTCACAGTACCATGTTTTGAGAATGAAAACTAACTGCCTGGACCACTTCCGGTTTTGAGAGCACTGCTCTTTCTGTAACCCCACCCAAATGAACATGTAAACCTCTACCTCCCTGATCCCACTCTCCTAAGAACTGCTGAGACAGACTAGAATGGTCCAAAGGACTCTATTAAGTCAAAAGGGAAAATCAAAAGGCAGTAAACAAATACAAAGGAAGGATTGCCAAACCAAACCAAAGCCAGATTTCCCTTGTCTAGATCTCTGGTCCTGAAACAGACACAGTCTAGCCACAGTCCCCTGCAGATGGCTGACTTCCTACCCCACCCCACCCCCAGTGCCCATCTTCTGTGTCTGATGGGTACTTTCTTTGTTTTTTTCTTTTCTTTTCTTTTCTTTTTTTTTTTTTTTTGTGGAGACATATATGTGAAGAATTTTTAAGCTAGTTTTCATCGAAATGGTAGTAACGTCGGCTGCTTCAAGGCTTAGAGGCTGCAAATCCAATAGTTGCCCACACCTTGAGGCTGAGTGCCTTGGCTGTCCCTGTCTGACATCAAAACCCTGGAGGGTTCTTGGGGAGCTACTGGTCTTAGTCAACGATGGCAGCCTGGAGGTGCTGGTTCTGATATCTGTGAAGCAATCAGCAGCAGCTGCTGCTGCAACAACTGGAGAAATCAACTTCACCAAGGGGAAAAACCAAGCTACCAAAGGTTGAATAATCTTCCTCTTGCCATTACCTTTTTAAATCTGAGCCCATACTTGAAGGTGCCACCCACATTTGGGGTGGGGCTTCCCACATATGTTAAGGTAATAAGGACAATTCCTCAGTTGAATTTATTTCTTACTTCTAGAATTTCATCTAAACTTTCTGCCAAGGAATTACCTGTCTATGTCACCCCATCACTCCCTGTCTTCACACAGTATCATGAAGTCAGTCTCTCCACTGAGGTCTAGCTTTATCCTAGTACTACCCAATGTGCCTCTTAACCTCAGTGATCCCTTCAGACGACCTCTCAGTTTGGGCAATTGTCTTAGTTAGGGTTTCTATTGCTGTGAAGAAACACCATGACCAGGGCAACTCTTACAAAAAACAAAACAAAACAAAACAAAAAACCAAACATTTAATTGGGGTGACTTGCTTACAGTTTCAGAGGTTCAGTCCATTATCATCATGACAGGAAGCATGGTGGCGTCCAGGCAGACTGGTGCTGGAGTAGTAGCTGAGAGTCCTACATCTTGCAGACAACAGGAAGTCAACTGAGACACTGGGTGGTATCCTGAGCATAGAAAACCTCAAATCCCACCCCCAAAGTGACACACTTCCTCCAACAAGGGCATACCTACTCCAACAAAGCCACACCTCCTAATAGTGCCAATCCCTATGAGACTATGGAGGCCAATTACATCCAAACCACCACAGCAATGAATTATCTATCTCCCGTCTTGGTAAATGATAGGAACCCTGAGCTGTCTCTTATATCTGGGATGGTTTGCTGTGATGATTGATTGATAAATAAAGTGCTGACTGATGGGTACTTTCTCATCTTCTGCTATGGGGCATCAAGCTCTTATGTTGGACTGTGCAGTTAATAGCCCAACTCCCTACTCCTCAGCTGTGGAACCATCTTTCATGAGTTGTTGAATGTATCTGAACTTCAGTTTCCTCATGGGAAAATAAAGTCTATTGGTATGACCAAGGAGGGGACATTGTTGAGGATGTCTGTCTAGGGCACAGGCAGCAGGGAACTTCACTGCCCATACTGTATTCACAATATTAAGTGACAGAGAACTAATATGTTTTCCTTTACCTCTGTGCTCCGACAGTTTCTGACATGTGAGTGGTAAGGTATTTTTTTTACCTCTAAGGCTGACTTCTAAATGTCCCTCTCCATTCTGGTTTGCTTTCTGTTGCTGTGAGAAAACACTCTTACCAAAATCAGCTTAGGAAAGAAAGGGGTGGGTTTCATCTTGCAATTCCCAGGTTATAACCCATCATTGAGAAAAGTCAGGGCAGGCACTCCAGGCAGGAACCTGAGGTACTAGGAGGGGCCTCTGGTGACTTATGGTTGTTGAGATGTCAGGAGCTTAGCTTTTGTAGGCTCCTTAGAGCTGCTGGAGGAATGTCACTTCCTAGCTCTCTCTCTGGCTCATGCTCAGCTAGCTTTCTCATATAGTGCAAGTCCACCTGCCTAGGTATGGTGATGGCCACAGTGGGTTTGGGCTCTCCCACATCTATCCCCAATCAAGAAAGACAATTGCTCATTGATAATCAGATCTGGCCAATCCTTCAATTGAGACTCCTTGGGATGATTCTAGACTGTGTCATCTTGACAGCTGAAGTTAACACTGTTCATCCTGACTAGAGCACTCTGAGCTACCTCCTAAGTTTAATATATAGATCACACAAAATTACACATGTAGACATTTGTTTTGTGATATTTGGCCTTGTATACACTGTGTGATTGATTCTCTAGTTCTTTTCAGTTAAAGGCCACTGATTTAACCCATGTTCTACTGCTGTGAAGAGACACATGACCTAGGCAACTATAAAATAAATCACTTAATTGGGGACTTGCTTATAGTTTCAAAGGGTTAGTTCATTATCATCATGGCAGGAAGCAGATAGGTGTGGTGCTGAAGGAGTAGTTGAAAGGTTTGCATCCCAGTCCATAGGTAGCAGGGAGACAGGGAGACAGACAGATAGACAGACAGATACTGGTTCTATCTGTTTTAGGGTTTCTATTGCTGTAAAGCGACACCATCACCACAGCAACTCTTATAAAGAAAAACATTGAACTGGGGTGACTTGCAGTTCCGAGGTTTATTCCATTATCATAAAGCAGGAATCATGGAGGCACACAAACAGACATGATGCTGGAGAGGTAGATTAGAGTTCTACATCCAGATCCTCAGGCAACAGGAAGAGGAAATGACACCGGGCCTGACTTCAGCATTCAAAACCTCAAAGCCAACCCCCAGTGACACACTTCCCCCAACAAGGCCACACCTCCTAATAGTGCCTCTCACTACCAGCCTGTGGGGGCTATTTTCATTCAGACCACCACATTGGGCCTGACATGGGCTTTTTAAACTTCAAAGCCCACCCCAAGTGGCACACCTCCTCCAACAAGAACACACCTCCTAATCCTTCCGAACAGCTCATCAACTGGGGACCAAGCCTGCAAATATATGAGCCTGTGGAGCTTTCTCATCCAGACCCCCACGGCTGAGGAGCCTCATATTAATCTCGGCTGCTGGACCGAAAATGGAGCAAACTAAAATTGAACTTGTGATTTGCACACAAAGCGGGGAGGGGCAATTCATTGGCTCTAAGACACGAACACGACCAGGTTTTGTGTTTTCACTACTCTTGACGTTATAAACCCAGTTTTCCCATGAGGCATCGCTGCTGGAAGAGTCCCGCTCAGACCCCAAAAGGAAAAGAGATGGAATGGTGGTAAAGCTTACATTTTGTCTGAGGAGGACTCTGGCCTGCTTAGAATAGCAGTCTTAGAACCAATCGCTGTGACAGAAGGTGGGCGAGGTCTGGAGGTGGTGACAGAAGAGAGACCAGCTGGCGTCAGGGGCTTAGCCCTCAACCAGTCTCTGTGGTCAGGGTGGTTGTTGGTTTTATGCGGCGATTTTGCCCTGCGAGGAAAAGTCATGAGACACAACAAAACCCACTGTAAGAGTTTTATTAGGAGAAGGGCGGGACAGAAGATAGTGTGGTCAGGCCTGCAGAAAAGACATGTTCAGAGAGCGGGAGGACTGTGTGGGGCCCGCCTTTTATGGACTACTCCTGTGCACGCACAGGGGCCCACGTGGCTACTCCATGTGTGTGCATAGATTATGAGATCATGCTGCGTGCAAATTACATGACCACATAGCACATAGATTATGTAGGACATAAGGCCTGGAAATGACTAGGTGTCTCACCAGGGCTTACCCTATCACGAGGGCATGGTTAGAATTCCTAGCAGTGGTGAGCTCTTGGGAGAAGATGGCAGCTCCTTGTTCCATGTCCATAATAAAGGGAACTGAGCCTGAGCACCATCCTAAAAAAGCTTTGCAGTAGGAAGTACCTGGTAGATAGAATAGCAGTGTCTCCACACAGCTCTGCTGCTCATCCGTGCTCTCTTCCTTTGCTTTGGAGAGAAACTGGCCTGACTGGAACTGGAGAACGGATTGACACATTACCCTGGATGTCTACCATACATTATGAAGTATGAGGAAGCTGGCCCCGCCTGCTCTGATCTCATTCCCATGAGATAGGACCCTCGCTGTGAGCCTTGAGATAGGGCCTGTAAGTGGTGACTACCCTGTGAGGGCCTGATGGGGCTAGTAACCGTCAGCTGTTTTGGGTTGCTGTGATCAGAATACCCAGTAGAAACAACTTGAAATGTTCACTTTGTCCTAGAATTTCAGAAAGTTAAGCCCATGATGGCCTGGTCCATCAGCTGGCGACCAGTGGCATCAGGACTGTGTGCCGGAGACACCTGCTTAATCTCACCATAGACAGACAACAGAGCCAGGTAGGACCAGGGTTTGGGTACCACTTTCAAGACCTACCCCTAGTGGCCCACTTCTCCCCAGTGAAGCCCTGTGTCCTAGAGGTTCTAGATACTACCCCCAATGGGGTCAGTTTCAGAATAAGCATTCAAAACACGGACCTGCGGGAGATATTTGAGGTTCAGACCCCAGTGCTCTGATGAGAGAGATTCATGGAAGCCTGCTTGCCTCTTTCTCCTCACAAAGATGCACTGGTAAGATGATATCTATGGAGAACAGGCCTTCATCAGACACCAAATCTGCCACTGCACTGCTCTCGAATTTCTCAGTCTCCAGAACTGTGAACAATAGTCAGCTGCTTACAAATTACCCTGTCTAAGACAGACATTTGGTTATAGCAACCCAGTAGGTTAAAACATACCTTTAGGGGTAGAGGGCCTGTTCCCTGTGCTCCCCCAGGCTAATTGCACACTGCTTGGGTTCCTGTGCTGGGTCAGGGTGTTTTTTCCTGTGTGTATAGTTGTTAGGATGGTGGGGATCAACCTTCTGAGAAAGGGAACACATTGTCACTGAAACACCAATGAGAGCATCTTCAATCCCTAGGTCCCCATTTCATGGGGCCACACATTTTTTGGAACCACATCAAATATTGTTATGCCAGGGTGGGGGGGGGGGAGTTATGACTTTGTTTTTGTCACTAAATATTTTTTTCTTATTTTTCTCCCTTGCTATCTTGGTTTTTCTTTTAAAACCAAGATAAGATGTTTCTGGTTTTCTCGAGGTTCTTTTGATGAAATATTTCTAATTTGTATTTGTATTTTTCTTGTAGCCTGGGGAGCATTTTTATGTGCACAGAGTCTTCTTTTGTAATCCTGTCCAAGATAAACCTCTGATTCTTCTTTTTTAAAAAGTCACTACTAAAAAAATAAAACTTAAAAGCCGGCTTACCAAAAGTGTTATGGACGGGGCATATGCTCGCAGGAAAAGGCATTTTGCCCTAGAATCTCTTAAATGTCTCCCAGTACAGGGTCAGGTGATGGATATCTTTGTGGACTATGTAGTCTCTGCCATCATCACTCAACTTGGTCATTGTAGTTTGGATGTAGCCATGGATCAGAAACAAATGAGTGGACAGGACTGTTTTTCATTAAAACTTTATTTACAAAAGCAGATGGTGAGCCAGATTTCAGCTGACCCCAGTTCTCAAGCATTTCCTGCTTTTTAACTTTCTGAGAAAAATTATAGTTCAAAACATTAAGGTAGATGAGTGTCATTTTTATCCCCATTTCATGGGTGTGGAGTTTGAGTGAAAAATGAGAGTATAGGTTCACAGGGAACAGCACCATTAGGAGGCGTGGCCTTTGTTGGAGGAAGTGTGTCACTGGGGGTGGGCTTTGGGGCTTCAAATGCTCAAGCCAGGCCCAGTGTCACTTGCTCTTCCTGCTGCCTGCAGAACTGGATATAGAATTCTCAGCTACCTCTCCAGCATCATGTCTGCCTTCATGCCTCCCACCACAACGATGATGGACTTAACTTCTAAACTGTAAGCCAGCCCCAATTAAATGTTTTCCTTTTTAAGAGTTGCCATGGTCATGGTGTCTCTTCACACCAATAAAACCCCAACTGAGCACTGAAGTGTTGAGAATGAAGCTCACCATGATCTTTGGAGATTTGGGATGAAGAGTTGTAAGGTTAGTCTAGTGATGCAGTGATTGCATGGTGGAGAACTCATCCTAAGCTGAAACATAAACATAGCAATATGTACATTTGTACATACACATATATTACCCATATACAAACACATGTGCACATGTGTAGACACAAATATACATATACACATATGCAAACACATATGTGTGCACACATGTGTACATATATACAAGCACACACACATATATATGTATATGCATACATACATGCATATAGGCACATGCACACATATACACATATGTTATACACACAGATACAAACATCATACATATACACACATGAACACATACAGATATACACACAGCTATACACACAGCATATGCACACTTACAAATACATTCACACATGTACATATACACAAACACACACATATATGTGTGTGTGCATGCCTGTGGACCGACATGAAAACATGCACATGCATATAGAAGTTCACCACAGCAGCCTTACCATATGGAAAACTTGGGAATAACTTAAATGTTCAATAGTAAATTCTCCATGCAAAATAATATTATAAAACCGTAAAAATGAGATTTGTTATAAAAACCTTTATTAGTTTATGCTAAGTGACATGAAGTGGGAAAATGTACCCACGAGAACTCAGCTAATTAAAATAAAGAGCAAGTATGTAGAGAAAAAGATTGACACTAAGTACGCCTACATAAAAAAAAGTGTGTGTTTTTCTTTGTAGAAGGTTGTCTGGGATTTTACTTGATGGGTGTATGTATATATGGGTATGGGTGTGGGTGGGTGGTGGAATTTTTCTACAGTGATCATGTTACTTACAGAACAGAAAAGCATCTCAGAAGAAAAATCCTAGACTAAGTTCATATAGCTCTCAGCCTGAGGCCAACTTCTTCCTATTCTGAGGCTGGCTTGATGTCCTGTCTCCCAGAGAAGCCAGGGGCAGGGTCTGGACCGCACAAGAGGCCTTGGGAGATGAACCCTATTGTGGCTTTCTAGTCCATAAATCTGTCCTCTCTGGGCTCACAAATTGGTGCCTAGAACCTGCCAACACTGCACTCTAGCCCCCAGTGGACCCCTTGCATAAATCAGATCTTCTTCATATAAGTAGGGATATGTGACCCTATTTTCCAAGACTCAGAGAAAGTAAGTGACCCATTCAAACTCCCATACCTGCCATGTGGAGCAGCTCTGTCTTGGATCCTCTGCCCCGTTCTTTTTGAAATATCATGCTTCACTGTTCTCACTCACTGCCAGCTCTCTGTACAACGGGTCCAGGAAGATATCTTTTTCCAGATGTATTGGAAAGTGCCCGGGGCTCCTGTGGTAAAGGCAGCTGTTGCGTGACTTGAGGCCTCCTGGTTTAGCTGACTGGGTGCCAGGGCCACAGAGAAGCTCCTCCTGTTTGTACTAGGAAATGGATGCCCGCAGGACTAGATGCTCACAGAGTTCAGAGAACAGGGAAATGGCATGTATTAGTCGCTTGACTCATCTCTGGGGCAAAAGTGTTTAACAGAAGCAGCTTCGGAGAGGAAGGGCTTATGTTAGCTCACAATTTGAGTCCATCATAGAGGTAAAATCATGGTAGGGTTCATGGTGATAGAAGCATATGCTTCTTCCATAACGGCCAGACCAGCAAACAGAGTCAGACCTGAAGCAGGGCCCGGCTATAACCCTCAAGACTGGCCTCCAGTGGCCTAGACCCCATGTCACAAAGACTTGGGGACATTCCCAGCCAGCACTGTCAGCTGGGGAGCAAGTGTTCAAACACAAAAGCTGTGGAGGACATGTCACATTCAAACCGTAGCATGGGCAAACCAGTCTGAGAGTGATAGCAGGTTGGAAAGCTGTGACGCAGTGATGCTACTGAGATCAGATTCCACGGGAGAAACAAGAGGTGTGATGACAAGGGAGGGGACCAGAAGACTCCGATGCAGGAGACTGAGTACTGAGTGGGGGACGTTAGGACATGGACTCTGGACCCCAGGGCGTGATGGCAGGTCTTGAAGGGAGGAGAAAGAGAGTGACTTGCCAGATTCTAAAGTAAAGAGGAATGGTTTGTAATTGGGCTGAGGAGCAGAATGCTTGCTGAGTATGTGCAAAGTCCTGAACTCTGGCCCCAGCCTCTCCAAAACAAACAAACAAAAACCGTTTTCAGTGGAGGAGGAAGGGTGACTCTTTCTGGAAGACTGAAGTAACAGAGGGGTGGCAGGGAGGCACAGCAGATGCAAGAAGAGAATTAGCAGAGGTCTGAGGGAGAGAGCATGGCTGTGTGTGCATAAGCAAGAGCGTTCCGTCCCCGGGGGGACTGCTGCTTGGACAGCAAGAGGTCAGCCTGGTTCTTACTGGGGCATTGGCTGAGGGAATCTCTGGGAAGGGACTGTCTGTTCACAGGGCAGCTTGTATCCAGGGGGCGGGCATTTAGAGGGCACAAAGAGACCCTCTGGGAAGGACAGAAGGGGGCGTGGACCAAGCATGAGGAAAATAGAGATGACTAGGGTGTCCAGTCAAGGAAAACAGGATGGAAGGCGGGAGGTGGGATGAGCCAGAGACACAGGTGTGAGAGATCAAGTCCTCCCACCTTGGGCTAGGGATGTTGCTCAGCAGGAGAGTGCTTGCCTAGCATGAGGAAGGCTCTGGGTTCAGTGCCCAGCGCTTCATGAAGACAAGTCATCCTGTCCATGAGGAGGAAGATGGGGGTAGAGAAGGGATGCTGAAGAAGTCAGCACTGGCCTCGGCTGACTGCTGCCAGGTAGCTGTTGGGACTAGCCTGGGACATCCAAACCAGCCAGCCCCCAGGCTTTGTGGGTCAGAAGAGTTAAACATCAGCATGGGCTCCATGTTCATTCCTTCTAAAGTCCCATTGTGAGCCAGCCCAAGCCC
Organism: Onychomys torridus; assembly: GCF_903995425.1. Classification (NCBI taxonomy): domain Eukaryota; kingdom Metazoa; phylum Chordata; class Mammalia; order Rodentia; family Cricetidae; genus Onychomys; species Onychomys torridus. Next base: position 64,309,308 of record NC_050443.1, on the reverse strand, counting down.
CAGGGCCGGTGAGCAAAGATGCATTCATATCATCTCACATTGGGATTCAGGACCCAGTGCCAGGGACGGCCACCTGCCTTCATACATCTCCACTGCTACAGTTGTCAGATCCAGATCCCTCTCAGGAACACACCTACAAGACATGTCAAACATGCTTGCATTCCTGAGGAGCCTGGAGTCGGGGCTCACTGGGCCCAAGGAAACCCAAGAAGCACGTGGAGAAACAAACGTTGGGGCAGTTGTCTCTCAGGGTCCCCACAGCAGCTCGTGGAGATGTGTTTATTCATTTCCTCCTGTTGCACCATGAGCGAACTTCGCAGCTGGGATTTATTTTCAGAGCACTCTGGAATCTGACAGACCCGCCTGCCTCCTGCTTCACAGCTGAAACCTTTTGCCATTTGGTTGATGATAAAGCAAGTGATGGATTACACTAAAAGGGGCTGTAGAAGATGCTGTCTGTGAGAGAGACAGACAGGTGTCAAAACCAGAGGAGCAGACAGCAGTCAGCAGAGTTCCAGCTCCGCTCTGCAAGATCGCTCAGACTTCACGTTCAGTGTCGCCTCCAGAGGAACTTGAAGTCTGAATGCACACCTTGCTTAGAGGTGTCCCTCCGCTGTGGATAAGATGGTGATTCTGTATAGATGGTGTCAGTATAGAGCATGCATCTACAGAGCTGTGCTCCACATCTGCAGAGAGGATGCCATGTCCCAGAGCACTGTAGGGGTGAGGAGAGCAAGCTGATCAGGCCCAGGCTAGAACCATATTTGTCAAATGGTCCCAATACAGTATCAGAGAGCCAGCCCAGGAAAGCACAGCATGCCTCAGGAGTGCTGTCCAGGTAGGGGACTACCTGGGTTGCACATACTTATCCTCCTCCATCTCCTTCCTCCTTTAGCTCACCAGGCCCAAACTGGGGGAAGGTATTTCTCAACGCCCTTCTCTTTCTAGTGAGCGGGACTCACTTAACTGACCCCGAAGGGGGAGCCTCTCGGGCCACTTTCTCATACTGTGTCCTTCATTGCATTTACCTCTGTTTGAAAGCCTGTTCTCTCCTGTCCTAGTCCACTGCTTTCTATTTGGCTCCATAGTCTCTCTTTCCCACCCCATAGTAATGGCCTTCTCTGTGCTGGGGTCACTGAATTGTTAGTGCTGAATAACTATTTGTGATCACTGAGGTAACAAGTGGATGTCATGATGTAATGCTTGGGGTCAGTCAAAGAGGGGGGGGGCTGTTCAGGGCCAAGGGAGTAGCCAGGAGCACACCGGGGAGCCATGAATTGCACCAAGTAGGCAGGCCCCAGGCAGAGCCGAGGAGGGTCATGAGGTGAGCAGAGGCCAGGCTATATACTTTCATATTGGAGTATGGGATGTGAATGTTGGAGACCATTGGTGGGGAGCATGAGAGATTTTCAAGAAAAGGTATGACTGGTTTACGACTACCATATTCACTGTCTGTCACTCCACCTTATTTCTTTCTCACTGAACCTTGATCTAGGCTGGCAGCCATCAAGCCCCAGCAGTCCTGTCTCCGTCCCCCAGTGCCCCTGGGGTTACAGACATGTATAGTCATGCCCAGCTATTTTACGTGGGTGCTGAGGTCTGGACTTGGGCTCTCCAGCTTGCACAGCAAGTATTCTTTCCCACTGAGCCACCTCTCCAGTCCCTCATGCTCTTCAGTGGAGGATTTGAGCAATTGAGTAGTAGAGGTGAAGACCACGGAGAACGGGCAGCTTTGGAGGGAAGACACATTTGTTTGCACCTGTGGTGCCTAAGAGGGGTCTGGCTGCCTGGCGCTTGTGAGACGTGCTGAGGAAGACTGTTCATGGTACGAGAACAATGACAGTGGGTTCTGCAGTGAGGGAAGAGAGAGTACTGAACTCTGACTCCAACAGAGAAAAACAGAAATGTAGACCCAGAGAAAGGGTGAGAACGAATCGGGTGGAGAATTACTAAGAATAAACATCAGAGTAAAGAGAATTCTTGCTAGACCCACTCAGCAGGATTCTTGCTGAATACAGGCCATGGTGATGATATCAATGGAGACCAGATACTGAGGGTGGAGATTTTGTTCAATAGTGTTACTCAGCTTCCCACTACTATGATAAAATACCTGGCATAATTATTAAAGATAAAATATTTGCTTTGACTCACGGCTTTGGAGGTTCCAGTCAGAGAGTGGCAGTTTGGGCCTCTGATGGGGTGTGAAATGACAGTGGTGTGGAGGTGTGCTTCAACACATACCTGCCTAACTCACAAGGTAGGTCACACAGGGAAGAATAGCCAGCCCTTGGCCCCACAATCATCAGGGGCACCCCCTCAGTGACCTAAGGACCATTTACTAGGCCCCACTTTAAAAGGTTCACCATATTCAATAATGCCATCCTGGGGACCAAATGTTTAAGACATGGACCTTTGAGGTCATTCGTGCAAACTTATAACACTGGTTTACCTTAAGGAGTTTTTCCAAAACTGTACCCTGCATGCCAGAAGGAGAAGCCCAGAGCTGAGCCCAGTTTGAGAGAGGAGACTCGGAGCCTCTGTAGAGTTTTGGTTAAAAGATAGTGTCTTTGACCTCTAGAGATGGGTGTCATGATGTCATCAGTCTGTAGGAGGCAGTAGAACAAGCGTCACCAAAGATCTCTCAAGGGAAGTGGGAAAGAGGAGGTCCAAAGCCCAGCACCAACAGAGGGTAAGGGCTGAAGAAGGTGAACCTCCCCTGCAAATGAGGAGCTAGTTGGAAGTCTTGGTGTTCCTGGGCAAGAATATTATCAGGGTCGTGTGGAAGAGAGGGACAAAGAGGACACGGGCCAAGGCATATAGTTTACAATTGCCTTGGAGATTTCCCTGTGACCTCGACTGGGTGGTATCCAGGGAGCTGTAGGGTAAAGGCAGGTTGCAGGGGTCCACCACTGGCAGAAGGCCAAATTGCAGACTGTGAGCATGGATAGAACAATCTGCCTGCAGATGAAGAGAGAAGCTAGGGTCTTCTGGGTCATTTGCTCTCTCCTCTGTGATGAAAGAGTTGTGATGTTGTTTATACATGGAGGCTGTGGACAGCAGGAAATGGAGACATTGGGAATGACTGAATGGGAAGGAATCAAGGGATAGAACAAAATCTCACTGGTGTCATAGATGTGCATGGAGATTCTGAAATATTTCTTCCCTTAAAGTGAGAATAGGATGGATGAGTGAGGCCGGGGAGGCAGAAGACAGGCTGTGTGCACAATAGGGAGAGAGAAGGACGGAGACACTGTCTAGCTCTCTGACTTTGGTTGGAGTTTCTGGTGACACTCATGCTGTTGGGAGCCTGTTCTGGAAGGAGCTAGTGAAGCTGCCCTGGAGCTGCACAGTTAACTGCTGGCAATGCAGCTCCGCCAGCAAAGGACTTGAAATGGCTGCTATGGGAGAAGACACTAGGTCACGGGCATCCAGGGGTCACCTCAAAGACTTTGGCATGAATGAAACTGCACAAGGAGTGTCTGTATACAATGACAAGAAAAGATGGAGGAGATGGAGCCCCTAGAGAGAGAAAGAACTCACAGGAAAGAGCAGAGGTGCCAGGAAGTCATGAGTAGTCCAGGTTAGGAGGGCTGCTTGTTTTTTTTTAAGACATAATCTCCCTGTGCATCCCTAACTTGCCTGAAACTCACTATATAAACCAGGCTGACCTTGAACATTCCAAGATCCACCTGCTGCTGCCTTCTGAGCACTGGCATTACAGGAGAGTGCTCCCATGCCTGGCTTGGTAGGGTTTTTTAAAGAGATCCATGTGTTGTTTGCAAAGTTCAGCAAAGCAGCCAGATCAAATAAAGGAAAGATGTGTTTTGGATTCAGCCATGGGGAAGTTGTTGGTCACCTTGGCAAAGGCTGTTATCATGGGGTTGGGGAGGAGGTGGCCAGACTGGAGTGACTTGAGGCTCAGGAATCCAGCAATGCAGCTGACAAGTAGAGATGGCACTGAAGAAAACAAGGCCTTGTGAACCGTATGGATTCTATGTCTCTGTGAGACTCTGCCAAAGAACACTGGAGGTGCCGAGAAAATAGTCTGTTCAGCCATGCCCAGCTTGCCCTGGCATGGCAGAACCATGGAGAGCTGTCCCCTTTCTCCCCAGCTCTAATCTCACACACGTGCTTCTCTCCCTCAGGCCGCATCCTGGACCTGAAGACTGGGACAGTGAAGAAGGAAGGCCAGCAGTCATCCATGCGCATGTGCATGGGCTCCCGACGCTCCTTCATCTGCAGGATGAGGTTTGTGGGTGGGCAGAGGCCAAGGCCAGTGGACTCACTTGACCTTTTGCTCTCAAGTCAGACAAAAAATACACCCCAGTTATGGACCCAGCATGGGCATGCTCCCCTTCTGCCTCCTATACGGCCTAGTAATTCACCATCCCCCACTCATTCTGTTTCACACCATTGTGTGCTGCATTCTTCTAGCTCTTTCGGGTTTTTTGGTTTTTTGGTTTTTAATGTAGCCATAGGTAGGGCTAGAATTTGCTATGTAGACCAGGTTAGCCTCTAACTCACAAAAAAATCCTTCTGCCTCTGCTTCCCAGGTGCTGGAATTAAAGGAGTACACCACCACACTTTTAATAACTCTGTTCCACTGTAATAACTCTGCCCCAGTGTAATAACCCTGCCCTAGTGTAATAACCCTGACCCAGTGTAATAACCCTGCTCCACTGTAATAACCCTGCCCCAGTGTAATAAACCTGCTCCAGTGTAATAACCCTGCTCCACTGTAATAACCCTGCTCCACTGTAATAAACCTGCCCCAGTGTAATAACCTTGGTCAGTGTAATAACCCTGCTCCACTGTAATAAACCTGCCCTAGTGTAATAACCCTGCTCTACTCTAATAACCCTGCCCTAGTGTAATAACCCTGCTCCACTGTAATAACCCTGCCCTAGTGTAATAAACCTGCTCTACTCTAATAACCCTGCCCCAATGTAATAACCCTGCTCCACTGTAATAACCCTGATCAGTGTAATAACCCTGCTCCACTGTAATAACCCTGCCCCAATGTAATAACCATGATCCACTGTAATAACCCTGCTCCTATGTACTCTTGGTATTTTTCTCCTGAACATCCTTCGAGGCCTTTTACATGTCTTGCCTCTCCAAATTCTGTATTCCTCAATATGGTTTGTATTGAAACCACTGATCCCGAGATTATTCTTGTATTTCCTGTAACAACTCACACCTTTTAAACTGGTCCCCAACTATTATTGATTAGACTTTTTGTTTGTTTTGATCTTGTTTTGTGTTTTTGAGGCATGGTCTTATATGTCCCAGGCTTGCATCAAACTCATATAGCTGCAGATGACTTTGAAGTTCTGATCTTCCTGTATTCACTTCCTAAGTGCTAAGACAAGGGGGCCACCATGCTTGGTTTATATAGCATAGGAGTTCCAGGACTTCCTTTATGCTAGGCCAACACTCTACTGACTAAGCCATTTTCCAAGCCCCGTTGATTTGTATTTAAAATGTAAATGGTTTGGTTTCATGCTTCAATTATATCATCCTAAGGACAGAGACTGGTTTTTACATCTTTGATTTTTTCTTTTTTGAGATGGCCACTTATGTAGCCCAGTCTAGCACCCACTCTTGATCCTCCTGCCTCAGCTTCCTGAGGGGTTACAAGCTTGAGCCACCTTTGCCCAGATGGTTTATGACTCTTTGCACCTCCTTGACTTTCAATAGAATGTTTTGTATATAGTTATTGCTTAAAGTCATGGAAGATTGGATCCATGACTCCTCACCATCAGCAAAATCTGAAAGGGAAAGAGAGAGAAAAAGAGAGAGGGGAAATTCCTTTGGTTCTTTGTGGAGGAAAAGAAAGGCCAAGGCAGCATTTTGCATCATTAAGGTGATAATAAGGAATGAGATATATAATATATATCTTGCAGATATCTAATAGCACATGCAGCCAGCCACAGGTAGAGTATAAAATAATGAGATAGGTCAGATATGAGACTATGTCCTGTCCTGTTGAGGAAATGGGGTGCCATTACTAAGATGGGAAAGATGGCTGGGAGCTCCTTCAGGGAAAAGGGGAGTAGTCATCCTTTCTAGACTGAGGTGCCAACCAGACAACTCAATGGGAAGGATGAGGGGTGAATTGAGTGTATAACTCCAGAACCCAGAGGAAATGCTAGGACTGAAGATGGACTCAGGGACCCATGTTGAGATGGCAGCTAAACTGGGAGACAGACACCAGAAGGCAACAGAGACAGGACAGCACTTGGGGCCCAGCTCCTCCAATGGTGGAAAGCTGAGTTGAGCATCCAGGCAGATGGGAGGGAACCAGAGGGGGCTAAGGAAGTATCTGAAATGCCACTACTGAGTCCCAGATGCAAGATCTGAGGCTTTAAGGCTACTCCTCAGAGTGAGAAGCAGCAGCTGGAACTACAGGCAGGCAAGCAAGACAGACTCAGTCTTCCGCCCAGCCCACCCTGGAATGCACTTGTTTGTTCTAGGGCTATCTGCAAACAGCTCTCCTGACCAGTGTGGGATTCTGCATCCATCCTGGTTTAGCACAGCCTTGCCTGCACCATTAGCCTTGTCTCCTCCCCTTCAGGCTGTGTGATCTTACTGAGCTGCCCGTCCCAAGCCAAGCACAGCAGAGCCACTGGCTAATGTCATTTTACTTGGTTGTCGCTGCTAGAGGTTACTTAATACTTGCACATCTTGTGGGTGCTATGATACTCCAAGGATAAAATGCTTTAAACTGAGTATTTATTCTTCCTGATTCAACATCATCTGTGTGTGTTTTAGCAAAATCTTTTTCTGTTGGCTGGAAGGTAGCTCTGTTATTTAAAAAAGAAAACAAATAGTCCAGCATGATGGTGTGTGCACTTGTAATCTCATTGGGGATTACATGGGGAGGTGGAGACAGGCAGACTCCTGGGGCTTGCTGCCTTGGGAGAGACCACGTCTAAGTAAAACAAGTGCATGACACTTGAGGAAAAACAGCTAAGGCTGTCCTCTGTCGTCCACACAAATGTGTGTATATCTGAACACATGTGCCTGTATACATGTATACATATACACACACACAAAAAGAGAGACTCAGAGAGAGACAAGAAGAGAGGAGAGAGAGAGGGAAGAGAGAGGCGGGGAGGAGGGAGAGGGATACAAACCTACAAGTCATATCACCAATGTTGCCTGCTCCTCACCCCTCGGTGGTCCTTTTACAAAACACCGCTTTAGAGTCTGGTGAGAGAGCTGTTATGTTCCCTGCATCTGCTCCTCTCCAGGATGAATACTGGACCTCTTCCAGAAAGCCCTGACAAGGTGACAAGAAGGCCCTCGAGTGGTGCATAAATGGTCTCTCTGACTTAGGATGGAGTTTCACTGGCTGCCTGCTTTGTGTTTCAAGTGAGCTGGGCACAGGACTTGTGCACAGCCTCTAGCCAGAAACAAATGATTATCAGCTAATGCCACAGCAGGGGCCTCTTGACCTAGCTTGGGGATGGTTAGTAAGCCCAACTGATATAAATTCTTAATTAGCCGCATGAATGAAGTGCTTGGAGGCATCATAGCACACCGTTTCTATTGGCAGGTAGAGGGTTACTGTCACCGCCCAGATTGCTCCATCTCTCCAAGCCCAGGCACACCTCCAGTCCAGGTACTCAGAGTTGCTCATGAGGGTATGAGCCCGTGCTACCTGGACTGGCATGAGAGATGTGCAGCACTTTGTCCTGCCTAGAGCATGACATCACCAACAAAGCAACACAGCTTCCTCAGGACGCTGGGCGCAGTCTGCCAGGAAGGGGCAGAGAGCCCTGTTGGCATCCCTGGGTGGCAGTGTCACAGACTGATCCTGCTATGAAAACGACGACTCCAGTACTGACAGCTCGACAAGGTCTCAGAACATGATTGGACTTTTTTTTTTTTTTTTTATATGTTGCAAATGAAGACATCCAGGCTGGCACTTGTCATGTAGTTGGGAAATGGAAATGCACTTAGCAAATAGGCCTGCCAAGTGGTGGCCAGAGCCTAGATGGTTGATGCCTGCGATGCTGAGAGAATCATTAAGAAGTGATCGGGGAGGTCCTGCCATTGTGGAGAGTGCTTCATCCCCAGGGTCCCCTAGAGGGGCCTACAGGCAGACCTGATTCTCTGCCTGTGGGTCCCTTATCTCCACTGTCTCTCTTGCCATCAGCAGGCTTCCAGCAGTGTGGTGGTTCCTAGAGCCAGCCCTGGCAGGGGAGGGGTATCCACAATGTGGTGCTCCAGCCTGGGAAGATGCTACTGTTGGTTCAGCTGTCAGCATCTGTTTTGAGTTGGTGTCTCTGCCCAGGCCTGAACAGACGCTGCTGCCGTCATCACCCTCCTCCTTCCCACAAAGCCACCGGCTCCACTGACATGATCTGTGGGACCGAGGATAGCTAGGCTTTTCCCTTTGTCTTTCTGCAACTCTCCAGTACTAAGGGATTGTGAGATGGTTCTCATGCATGTTAGAAATTGGCCAAACTCTCCTCCTGATGGCAACCACAAGTCAAAAGCAGGCAAGCCCACTTCTGCCCTTTGGAAGGATATTATCCATGGGACTTCTGAGTAAACATATATACCAGTTGAGATCCATCTGCTTAATAGCAGGGTTACCCTTCAGGGCATGGGGGTGGGGGAATAGAAAGTGAGAGTAGGGGAGAAGTTTTACAAGTGCTGGTCCTAGGTAACTTCTCTATCACTTGGTGCTTGACAGCAGCATGTGGTGGCGGGCAGGAGCAGCCATGGAGGCATCTTCTAGTGTTATGGCTTTTGTGCAGGCCTTGGGTAAAAGGATCCTTAGCCCTGCTGGTGTTAAAGCTCATGTGCTGGTCTGTAATATTGAGATTCCTCAGCTCTCAGCCACAGTTGGCATTACGGTTTCCAGGCAATCTTGGTATCGTGTATTCGTCAGCCTTTGATGACAGCAAGTGCTACATCTCCCAGGCATGTGGTGCTGAGACTCTCAACCTTAAAAGCTTGACTACCATAAAATTTTTCCAACAACAAGGCCCACAGTCTCTGTGCGACTCTGCAGGCTTCTAACCATCACTGTCTATCTGCTGACCATCCCGCCTCCGCTTACGCAGCTCAGCGGGGGGGGGGGGGGGGGGGGGGGGGGGGGGGGCTTAGCTGTGGCGGGCAGTGCTGCTCTCCTGCCTCTGCCTTCGCCATTGTTCTTCTCTAATATTTTTGCATGTTACCAGGTCAAACTGTAATAATAAAAAAGTAATTAGATGGCAACAACAGCAAAAAGGTAGTTAAGAAAAGACTGCTCCAGAAAAGCTGCTCTCTGGACTTGATGGAATAGCAAAAGAGGCAGCACAGGCGAATGTGTTGTGTTCCCCGCCCCCCCCCCCCCCCCCCCCCCCCCCCCCCGGCTCACAAAGTGGCCTGAAGAGTCTGCTTAGGTAGCCAAAAAGGGTATTCACATCAGTCTTAGCAATTGGTGCATGCAATGCAGGCTAATGTTTGCCCCCCCCCGCCCCCGTCACAGGCTAACCCCTCTAGTTCCAGTCCTTTTAGTGATCAGAAGTGCTCCCCTCCCGGCTTAGGTAGAAATAGCTATAAAGTCATCTAGAGTTCACCCAGGTTTTTAACAGTTAAAAATTCCTATAAGGAACTATTTCAAATAGCTCTGGCTAGGGCCACATCCCCCAGAGTGGTTTTTACAAGGTGTCTATGAAGTGTTTAGAGCAGCCAGTGCACACATAAGGGTGCTCTGACTGGCTGTTGGACTAATATTCCTTTTGTTCAAGATAGTCAGCGATGCAAGAAGAAGTCCTATGGCCGTGGGTGAAAAACTTCAATTGCCCCGTCCATGTCTCGACAACTTTATTCATAAGAAAGTGAATGTCAGAAAGAGTGTTCGCAAATTAAAGAAATCATCATATTTGTTGATAATAGGCTCAGTCAATCAAGTACATGCCTTGTAAGACCTGGGTTTGATCTCCAGAGTCCATGTGAAAAAAACAAAACAAAACTGGGTATGGTGGCACACTTTAGTAATCCTAGTGTCAGAGATGCAAAACCCTGGTAGGCTGCATGCCAGTGAGTGACACTGTCTCAAAAGAAAAGATGGAATGGCACCTGAGGTATCCTGTGATCTCCACATATGTACATACACATGCACCTGCACCCCACACACATGTGCACCTGCACACACTTGAACACACACAAAGAGTTTACACTAGTGGTGATTTTAACAGCACTTAATGCTCTCCTAATGCTTCAGGGTGAGGTGGGTTCCCCTTGTCTCAGCAGCACCATCAATTTCGTGTATTTACTGCATTCCCGTTGGTTCTAACACATGTGTTGACTCTTAGGTGCGGAAATGCTCCCTTAGACCACTTGCCTTTGAACAGAATAACCACCATGCGGAAAAGGTTCAGGTGAGCATCCCTTTCGATGATGTACTTGGGGAGTATGCGAGTAGATGGGAACAGTTCAGCTTGAAGAGGGGCTAAGTATAGAGGACCAGGAGGGTCTGTGTCAGGGTGGCACTATAAGAATTGGGTGTTCATGTGTGACGTTCAGGCCCTGTTGGAGGATGGGAGTCAGGGTGGTAGGAAATCAAGATTTAGAAACAGAAAGGAAACAAGAGATCAGGCAGCTTAGACACCAAAGGAGTTGTCCACATCTTGCCTTGTTCCCATGTAATGAAGGCAGCTTCATGTATGTCCTATCTCAGGAATGGCCTTGGCCCTGTGAAAGAAGGAGAAGCCCAGTACGCCGTGGTCCACTGCACAGGTTACATCAAGGCTTGGCCACCAGCAGGTGAGCAGAGCTGATGATATATTTCCAAGAAGGCAGATGTCTTCACCTCCAACTGTAATACTGGGTTAAAAGTGTTCTTGAAGAAAAACCAGGAAAGTAGTGTTGTTTTTCTTTGTGGATAGAATGTCATTTTTGATACTATAGAAAGCTCCACTATCTGAAATAGGTTTCTAAAAAGGGGAACGAGTGGAGCCTTCGCATAATCAACCTCTGAAGAGAGACAGTGTGCAGATTTGAAATGATAGTTTCAGCCGTGTTCCCATAGACGCACACATCAAAATCACAATGAGGTAATAGATGATAACAAGCATTGACAAGGGAAAGGAGACATGAAACCATCATATCTTTCTGGTGTGAGTGTGAAGTAGCATAGCCCTTGGAAAAACTGTCTCAAAATGTTAAGCATGCAGTTGCTATCTGACTTCACAATTTGACTCCTAGATATCAAGTCAAAAGAATTGAAGATCTAGGTCTACAAAGAAATTTGAATACAAATGTTTATTCATAATGGACAAAGAGTTAAAACAACCTGAACATACACTGTAGGTGATAAAATGTCATATATCTATACATAGTAAATAATGCTGTGTGGCATAGTAATCCCACAAAGAAGAGAACACAAAGACTGTGGCCATAATACAGTTAAAGAATATACATCAATAGCCAGTCTAGTGCTTGGAATAAATAAACATAGTTTCTAGTATGCTGGCCATTGGCAGGCAAATGAAAATAAGGAACTGTAAGATAAAGTGGCTTGAACTTTATGACATCGCTTCTACTGGGCAGTGAACTGTGGATTATGCTCACTGTGAATTGGACTTTTCTCTTGGGAGGGATTGTACAAGAGCCTTCTCTGGCACTGCAGGGATCTACAGTGATCCTTTTTTCACTGACTGTCCGACACTGCCTCCTTTATAGGTAGAGTGACACTTTGCTGCTCTTTACCCAGCAGATTGTACCTCTGACCTGGCATGTCGATTTTCCTCCATCCCATAGGTTGTCTGGAAGTAAGATAATTTCTCCATACTGTTTCAGGTTTTACAAAGAATGAGTCTTCTATGTCCACAAATATCATCAGCACCTTTCTGGAGTTCTGAAATATACCACATGATCATAACAATAATGACTGTTGAGTGTTTGCCATGTCAGACATAATTAGAACAACCACAACAGTGCTATGGAAAGAGCCGAAGTGCCTGCATTTCAAAACTCTATGATCTCAACAGTCCACACTGACTTTTTGTGTATGTATACACATATATTCACAAGTACACACACACACACACACACACACACACACACACACACACACACACGCACATGCACATGCACACGCACACACAACCTGACAGTTGAAAAGAATTTTTTTTCTACTTAAAGCATTATCTTGGGTTGCTATCACAAAATAGTATAGACTGGGTAATTTACAATGAAAAGAGGTTTCTTTCTTACATTTGTAAGGGTGGAGACTTCAGGGCTAAGGGGCTGCACTTGACAAGGATATTTGGCTGTGTGTCAGATTATGGCAGAGGGTATCATCTGGGGAGAGAACTGACACCTGGAACCTAAGAGCTTAAATCTCTCTCCCTTTTATTTTATTATTTTTTTTTTTTTTGAGCCACCATGTTGGGAATCCAATGAAGATCCTCTACATGAGCAGCCAATGCCCTTAATCACTGTACCATCTCTCCTGGCCCCTAAGAGACATCATTAAAGTACAGAAAGTACAATTTATAAAACTATCAATATGTTGTTTCCTAAAGGCCTGAGCCAGACTCAAGGGCAGAGATTCAGAAGGCATCCAGCCCTCAGCTTAGGAGATCCACTCACTCATAGTTCTGATAGTGCTACAGAACCAGGCAGACCCCAGGAGTACAAATAGTTCCCAGCAGCTGAAGTGTTAGGAGGAGCAGTGTGGTGATAGTATGAGGCCTTTTGTAAATGGCATGGCTGCTCCTGTCTGCTGTTCTTCATGGGAGCATCAGATAGTACTTGAGAAAGCAGGTTTGTAGTAGGAGATTGTCCCACAAGATGAAAATAAGAGCCAGAGACCGTGGCGCTTGGAGGGAGACAGGCAACAGTGTCTCCACTATCCAGTATATGCTGGCCTGTGTATGACCATTGTTTAGCACGTCTCTCAGTGCTACAAACCCCAGGCCATTCTTCTAGGAGTGCTCAGGTAAATGGGGGAGACTGCATATGTAGAGGTGATAGAAAATTATTATAAAGCAATCGTCCTTGGGGATAGAAGAGTCCCTAAGCCAGCTCTGAGGTTAGGAGAGTTGCCCTGAAGAAGGCCCATACCCAGGCTTCATCAATACTCCAAAGCCTTCTTCTTGAGATCCATGCCAAGGGGATGCCTTGATTCCTAGTGAGTCTTTCTTCGCTTAAGTTTATCATTCTTACTATACCAGGCAAATTCCTCATATGCTTCTGGACTCAATATTATGCTTTTCTGCCCCTTTATTGGGGCTCCAGGCCCATGATCTCACATGAGTAATGCTATGAGTATGGTAAAACTCACTCAGCCTCTGTGTGAGAAAAGAGGCTGTGGCCCAAGAAGCAGGCAGAGGTGGCATGGAGAGGATGAGTTCCCCTGGAGCTGCGTGTGTCTCAAAGCTGTTGGGTGGGGGCAGGAAGGCTTATTCTTCATCTTAAATACTGGTCCTTGAAACTGCCACTTAAGGAATGGTTGAAAGAGCCAGGGTGTTTCACTTAGAGAAAAATGAGACATGATTGCTGTCTTCAAGTATTTGAGGGGGTGTCATATGAAGGAGGAATTAGTCTCAGGATAGTTCCAGAAGGCACAACTTGGAGCAAAAGAGGAACGTTACAGAAGAGACAAGTGAGCCAAGGGCATGAAAGGGCATTAAAAATGCAAGATAAACACATTAAGCTATGAAAAAAAAAAGTTTTCACGGTTAACCAGAACTGCACATTAAAACAATTTGATACCATTTTCTCTTACATCCTAATGGATTAAAGAGAGAAATGGCCAATGATGCACAGTGTTAGTAAAGAAAAGGAATGTTTTACAGTGCTGTTAGGAATGTGAATTAGTACAAAGTTTGAGTAGAATAACTGAGCACTATGTATCAAACATTTGACAGTGTGCAACTCATGATACAGCACTCAGATTTGTGGAAATTTATTCTAACAAATTGACTAGAAATGTCTGTATATTGTGTGCTTTCACACAGTTTAACAATTGTGAAAGCGCCAAATGAACCTAAATGTCACTGGTAGAGAACTGGCTAAAATTCAGTTGAATCTATACACACTAGCACATTGGACAAATACTAATGAAAGATGTGCTATTCAAGGATGTTTGAGAACAAAATAAAGTGTGAAGAATTATTTTTAAGTGGCTACAACACATACATCTTGATTTTTAAATTATAAATGAATAAAACATATGTTAAAACTGGAATATTAATCACTTATTTCGGTGTATGGATTGTTGGAGCTTTTTCTTCATGTCGGCATTTCCTCAAAGTTTTACCTAACTTTAATAATCAGAGAAAAGGATGTTTTGAGACATCAATCTGAAGTTTCAAAGGAGGTATCCGAGATGATCAGATTGCGTGAAAGTATGTCATTGTCTGCCCTTCTGGTCTGCTCTTCTTCTACTGGGTGTTTCTGTAAAGTCAGAGGTTCTGGAGAAGAAGGCCATCTTCCTGTATCGTGCATGACTCATGCACGCCTACAGGGGACTTAGCTGCCCCTGCTGCCTTGTTCTGTGGCTGCCAATACTGATTCTTGATTAATGGCTGCATTCTTAGCACATATAACACCAATTATGTCTTACTGCTGGCATCCTGCAAGGCCCAAGGGCATTTGTTCTGTTCATCTTCTCATCCTCATATATCATTCAGACTCAGAAAACATTATATTCATGAAGACTAGATTAGTGGATGTATGCATAGATGGGTGGATGGGTGGGTGGATGGATGGGAGGATGGATAGATGCATGGATGCATGGATGGGTGCATGGATGGATGAGTAGATGAGTGTGTAGAAGGATGAGTGGATGGTGAAAAAAAGAAGGGCTCTTGTTAAAAAAAGAAAAATTGTGACTCTAGAGGGATGTATGTGTGAAGGAAATTCTTGCCAGAGTTTCTAAATTTATAGAATTCTCTTTTGAGACAGTTAAAGACAGTTGTGTGGCCTAGATGAGTGGCTAAAATGAAGTAATTACTCTTTTACCCCTTCCTAAGGTCATGGAATTGGGGTACTAGATTAACAAACAGCTCACTGTAAGAGACTATTAGTTACAATACTGGCCCTGCTTGCTCACATGCTCCAGCTCTGTAATCATAAACAATGACTAAGTTATGGAAAAGATTTATGACATCTAACTAAAGTCACTATCAATATCAAAAGCCAACCTCAAAAAAAGATTAGGAGCCAGGATGGACTTTGTAGTGCAATCCAGAGCTTTGTGGATGGATTTCTTGACAGCAACTCATAACACATGCACTTAGGCTAACAGTAGGTTAGCCTTGCATTCATGAATCTTCCTTCTTACTGTCTGTCCATGGTATACAGACCTCAAAGTAGATTCTGGTGTGTTCCAGAAGCCCTTTCTGTAATATAGTAGCCTTCCTAATTAGCCTGACAACATTTTACACTATACTGATATTTGGAGTGGAACCAACAGGCAGTGAGATCCTTTGTCCCATCATGTGGTTGTTTAGTTTGTCAAAAACCACTTATAACAGGGTACATTCTGTACATTGGGGGTGTATTCAGAGTCTGAAGGACACTACATTTCCAGAAATGTGATTTATTTCCACCATCACCACCCAGCATCTTGCCTCTTGCCATAGAGGATTCATCTTTGATCAGTGGTCATTTCTAAAGTGGAGGGAGGCTGGCTTACCACCTAAGAGTTCATGTAGAATGCCTGGTTACCTAGCAGAATGTCTGCACAAGAGAGGCAAAGTCTGTCCCCAGGTAGGGACAATCTAGATCTGGAAAGAGCTTGTGCTGGCACTAGGCACTTTCCTTGCTGATGAGGTGGGTGTCTTTTTCTCACTTCATTGCTGACTTTCAGTAAGCTGTGGCCACAGCATGCCACAGGCTTGAGGTTATTTTGCAGTTCTGGCCAGAAGCCTCTGGGGTCAGACCAGTGCTCATACTTCACCCAACAGCTCGGCTCTGCCATGAGCTCATCTCCAACAGCTCTGGGCTTCTGGCAGTTTGCTTGTTGAATGTTCTGTTTGTTTTTTTACCATGTGAAAGTTTCCGAAAGTTGCTTGTTGGTATTGAGGCCACTAAGTCACAGGCAATGGCTATACCCTTATGCTCTCTAGCCCCCAGCCATCCTGCACTGCCCATATGTGGCATGTTCAGGATCTCTCCAGACATCAAAACCACCATGCTAGCTTCTGAGATGGAGAATGATGGTCACAGTCTTCTGGTTTTTCATTCTCAGGCAGGAGGGAATGGCTCTTCTTATTCCTTCCATAAATGTTTTCTGAGCTGCCACTACAGACTAGGTTCTTTGTGAGGTCCTGGGCATCTTGAGGTGCCTTCTTACCATGCTGTGGAGGGGACAAATGCAAAGCCACAGGTCATAACCAAACTACAAATACAACTGCCAGGATGTGTCAAGACAAGCTTGTCTGTCCTGCATGCCAGCCTGACAGGCAGAGAAAGAGTGCCACTGAGATGAAGCATGAGGGTAAAGGAGAAGGACTTTGCTGGAAAACAAATATATTGCAAGCAAGGGAAAATATGTAGGCAGGAGAGATCTTAACAGTTGCTCCCTTCCTTGGGAAGAGACTATTGAGAGTTGGCTCAGTGAAAAGCTCTTGACCTGCTTTATATATTTAATTTTCACAAGAACCATGATGAAGTGCAGATACTGTCATTTCCCCCTTTCTAGACACATAAAGACAGCATCGTGAAGCAGTTAACCTAGCACACTTGGCTAGTAAAGGAGTAAGGTCGGGCTGTATAGTCAGTCATCTTGGTGATCACTGTTGTGATCAACCTTCTCCCTGAAGGAAAGGGATGCTATGACTGGGTGTGGGTGAGGCACCAGGGTAGCTTCAGATCTCAGGGATGCATTGCTAATCCTGAGAGCTTGGACCCTTCCCTGCTTTCTGTGTGTAGGGTTTTGAGGAGTGTTCTGTGAACTAGATCAAACTTGCTTGAAGGCAGAGTGAGGACTAGAAAATGGAGCTGAAGGAGGATAATGGCTGTGCTGATGTGGAGATGTGAGGTAGCTGGTACAAAGCAGGTTACACCGGGCAGGGGTGGCAGTGGGCAAGGTCCACACAGGCAGGTGGGAAAACTACCACTCACACTCAGGAAGTGTGTGCTTACACATCATTATTAGACTTGACTGGCTTCTTGTACTCCAGATAGTGTACAGATCCCTTTGTGAGTTTCAAGAATTTGGACTTCAACTATTTGGTCATTGTTATATTATGGCATCTATTTATGTGCCATTATCTGTCTGTCATCTGTCGTCTGTCAGATTTATCTCAAATCTGTCATCTGCCTGTCAAATCTATCATCCATCTTTTCTATCATCTATCAAAACTGCTATCTGTGTAGCTCCACACTCATGTGCATGTTGGCAACACAAACTAGACTCAGTGGTGGATTATCTTTAAAAAAGAAAGAGGCTGGTCATGGTGGTGCACACCTTCAATTCCAGTCATCAGGAGGCAGAGGCTGGTGGATCTCTGTGAGTTCTAGGACAGCCAGAGTAATACAGTGAGGTCCTGTCTCAAAAAGAAAAATTTAGTGAAAAGAAAGATAAAAGAAGATGTGAAGGGGGATATGAGAGGGGAGTCCAAGAGGAGTTTGGGGTGAATATAATCAAAATACTTTGTATACATGTGTGAAGTTCTTAAAGAATAAAGTACATTTTAAAAAAATATCATCTATCACCTATCATTCGTCTGTCACCAGCCTATCTATCAAATCTATCAGCTGTCATCTCTATCTATTCATCTCGCAAACCTATTATCATCTATCAAAACCCTCACCTACCTTCTGTCATCTCTCTTCTACCTCTTGCTTGTTATCTGCAGTCGGCCAGGTACTACAAAGACCTCATTGGTTTTGTTGTCCACCCTCTCTTTCCCTACACCAGAACTCTGACATTAGTTGACCCATTCCACCATGCCAAGATAAGTCTCCAAATAGTTTGCATCTGGAAGGGTGAGCAGGTACCACACTCCTGAGTCCTTCCCATTTGAGGATTTTCCCACTGTCCTGTGCAGTTGCAAAGAGAATTCTCGAGGTCACAGGGTTTCCGTGGGGACATTTCCCCAGCATCTTCAGCAGTTAGCTTCTACCTTCTGATGTACAGTTGGCTAAGTCTGCCTTGTTTTTGCTTTCAGAATCTCCCCTTTGCCATTATAACACATGTAGATCATTTCCCGATGTCCTTGGACTCAAATTTTTGTTCAGATACTCTCGTGAGGTTGTTTTTGCTCATTTTAATGACTAGGCCAATTCAGCCTGTGCTGCATGCTTGGGCTCTCTCTGTGAAGAAGTGTCCTGCAGGCTCCAGAGTCACCACTGTGTCTCAGCGGCTCTGTCCATGCCTCAAAACCTGTGCCCATTTGCTAGGTCTTATTTGGCCTCAACTTAAAATTTTGTTACTCATATTAATTTTTTTAGAATTTTTTGGTCTAATCTTCTATTCATAGCTACCATTTTTGTTTTTTGTTTTCATTTTTTTAATGTGACAGGTGTGCTTTTCATCCAAACTCAGTCTTTACTGATGAAGTTGGTGTCTTTCTGCAAACATCGCATCCTCCAGATCCCCAGGGGATTGACTCTAGATTTCCCTGCCTCTTTCATCAAGCAAGTGGAAATGTTTGCTCTGGTTCCTTACCTTGATGTGCTCCTTTTCACATGCCTCTGGTTTCCATGGGACTTGCCATAGATAGGTTATTGTACGATGGTCCATTCTGACAGCTGAGTATCCTTGACAAGGACAGACGTTTGGCTTGGCAGCAGTTGTAGGAATACCAGAACCAAGCTTCACTTGTTTGTTCCAAGGCTGTGGCAGGGGTGGCAGGTTACAAGTCACAAATAGCCCCAGGGAGAATCTTAGAAATCTTTGGCCATGCAGTTTCCTAGAGTCCCAAGCTCTTCCCTGGGACTTGCCCTCTTCTGGGCTCATCTCAAGCCAAGGTAACTCTGAGTTTTTAACTGCTCTGATGCAAATCTTCCACTCCATCTGCAGGTACTTACAGAGACTAAGCTATGTTGTATCCTTCCTCAACCCCATCTTGCCTGGTCCATGCATCCCAAAATAACCTACCCTTGCTAACCTTCAGGGTCCAGCACTGAGATATTCTTCTCCCTGTGTTAGGCTCCGGCACCTTTCATTGTAATTTGGGAGGGACAGGCAGGTAGGTACAAAAGCACCACTTACACCCATAGCTTCTCTTTGCAAAATGGAAAATCCACTTTCAAGATTACCAAGTAAGATCCCCAAAATACAAAATACCCGCAAGTCAACAGTTTTTCAAAATATCTACTAACATAAAAGTCCCTAGACCACAACAAAAGGATTCCATGAAATCCACTGGGAAACGTCACGTTCTGCATCTCTCTCCTGGCAAATGGTACTTGTTGGCACAGCGTGATGCAGTCTCTGAGAAGCCTACAGTGATGAAACCTCTTTATCTTTATTGAGACTGTTTCCCAAATGTGTTTTTGCAAAAGTAATTTTTTTTCCCTAAAATTTACAAATGGTCCTCGGGGAAGGCTTTGGCGGTATGCCCATGAGCAAGTGCCCTGAATCGCTTACAGCCAGGAGACAGTTGTTCCCCTTCGGCCTTTTGTTTTTGTGAAATTTAAAAATATGTCTTAATTCACAAGAGGAGGTGAAGGCCAAGGACAAGCTCTTTCCAGAGAGACTGAAAAACAGCCCCGCTCTGCACGTGTCTGCGCTGGGTTCCTGTAATCTTTGGTGAGGAATGAAGAAGCCTCCCTGGCCGGTGCGGACTTCCCTCCCCAACATCAGTTTCCAGTTCCATCTCATTTGCATTGTTTATACTCTCCAGATTTATTTCTGGCTGGCAGGAGGGAAGAGGCTATCCAAGGAGGACGAGGTAATTTAATATGGGGTGAAATGAGCTTGTGAAGCTGATTGGGGAACCACTAAGTCCTGTTAGAAGAGCTGGAATGATCCTGTTCCTATTAAGAGCCACTTTGCAGTTCTTGCCAGGAGGCACTCCCCCTGACTTCTCTCCACCCACTCTGGCACCTAGCGGTGGCCCTGCGGCCTTCCTCCAGGCACCGCTCTGTCCTCTGCAACACTGGTAAGCACATGGCAGTAGGGATGAGCTGAGTCTGTTCTCCCCATCAGCTGGTGAACTCTGAAGAGTAAGAGCAGATTCTCCTTCCTCTGCAGTAGAGGGTCAGGCCCCTACCTGGTGTTTGTGCCTACAGGATGTCACAGCCAGAGAGCCTGGGGCAGCATCACAGGCCAGTGTGCCTCCTGTCCTGAGGAAGGATGCTCTCAAGTCCTTCTGAATCATAGTTGAGCCCTGTGTCTAGGCAGAGATCAGCACAGGGAGAGCTGGCTCAGCCCCAGAATGACCTTACCTCCTCTGCTAGTGCGGAGGGTTGCGTAGCTGAGGTGGTCCTAGTTGCATAAGAAAGTGGGCTAAACAAATCATAGGGAGCAAGCTAGTAAGCAGCATTCCTCCAGGGCCTCTGTTTCAGTTCCATACTCTAGGTTCCTGCCTTGGTTTCCCCTGATGATGGATGGTGACTTGCAGTCCAGGTCAACTCTTTCCTCTCCAGGTTGCTTTTGATCATGGTGTTTATCACAACAGAAGCAAATATGATATGGCATGTCAACATATCATATCATATTTGACATAAATAGGACACTGATATGTTGAGCCTCTGTGCCATGCACAATGTTAATGTGTTGTGTACATTCCCCAACCAAATGCCAACAAAGGCACTGTAAAATAAGGGTATGCATATCCATATCACATGATAAGTGTGACACATTGTTTCCTAAACTTCAGAGAGCCACAGACTTTTGCCATCAACAACAGGGTCGAGATTCTTGAGTCAGGATGCCCCTTGTTACCCCAGAGCTCAAGCCCTTTACTAATGGTCATCAAGCCATAAAGCCCATTACTAATGGCCATGAAGACATACACTGTCCATAGGGACATCTTCCTTCCAATTATTTTGGTACCAAGCCCGATGGCCACTTTCCTTGAAAAATCCTTTCCTAAAGCCAGTTTGGGCCTTCAATAGGTTCATCATTAGGCCCCCCAAAGACCACCTATGTCTCTAATATCCAAAGAGAATCCTGTCACCATTGTTTTAAATATGGATATTTGTGTCATCACAAATGGAGAGTAACTTCACAAGGCTCACCTAATGGGCTCAGATCATTATCTCCAATGGATGTGGTTGCCAACTCTGTGTGCTCGGCCATAGATTACATTTTACAGTGCCTTTCCAGAAGGTCTTTGTAAGTGACCAGGAAGCTGCAGGGAGAGGCAGGGAGACACTGGCAGCACGATACCCTGCAGCAGAAAGTCATTGCACTCTCCTCACAGGAAGGCCTTGCTCACACACACACACACACACACACACACACACACACACACACACACACACACTTCTTCAGAGTCACCTTCTTCTGATGAGTGGGTCACCATCTCAGATCCTGAGAGGACACTCACTGGCACCATTTTCACAAATGGCACTAGAGGGCTGTGGTAAAACTAAAACATTCAAACATCGTCAAAGCAGTGCTATGCCAAGATGCACATGGTCAGTGTCCAGAGCCAGGGCAAGAGGAGAGATTGGAAAGTGGATGCTGGGAAGTGTTTGCAAAGAAAAGAACACTGTTGAGTCTCAATAATAAGGGAGTTGTCTTAAAGCAGCTCCAGGGTAAGAGAGCTTGAAAGTAGGTCACTGGAAAAACGAGGGGCCACTGTTGGGGAGGGTTTTCATGATGCAGGAGGTACCATGGAATAGGACAGATCACAGAACCTGCAGGTCAACTGGCAAGGTCGGGGTCTTTCAGTAAGAAAAGCATCATTCCCAGGGCTAAGCAGAAGGAGGCGGTCTCGGCATCAGTTGGTTTGGGAGAGGTGAGCCAGTCCTGTTTGACACAGTTCGTGCTGTGGTGGTGGAGAGAAGACAGCAGAATAGGTTGTGGGGCCACTGCAGGAGAGGAGGTGAGCAGAGCCTGATGTCTAGGGACTGTGAGTGCCCATGGAGCTAGAGCATCTAAGGAGAACATGGTGATGGAGTTCTAGTGTCACCTTGGGCAGATGATGGGTGACAGGTGGACAGCTGCTGAGAAGCAGGAGCGAAGGGAGCAGCTAGTGAAGCTCATTGCACTCCCATGAGTATTCCACAAACAGTAGCAGAAACCCCTCAGCTTTGGGATAGGACCACTGTGTTCCCAGCAGAAACCACATCACTCATACTGGGATGATAATTCAAACTCAATTACATGGTGGGCAGAAACCAGGAGGCCTCGGGTTTCCCTCAATTTGCTTTCTTGATGGAGAGGCTGAGGTATAGACTGGGCAGCCATTGTACCCTCATTCTAGTGAACCCAACAGACTCCCCATGTCTGTTGTTAAGATGACCCTATGTTTGCAGATCCCCATTTCCTGGAATGGAGTTTTGCTTTTCAAGTCCAAATCTAACAGCAGAATACTCATTGGCAGCTGCCCAGTCTAGCCAGCGAGAGGTAGAGGTGCTTCTCTACCTTGCGGCTTCGTAGCCATGCATTTGAAGGGGAATGCCATGTCTCTGTTTAATGTTTGGGTTAAACCTCTGCTGCCACGAGGCATGTCACCTCTCCTCTGCTAACCAACCAAAGGGCAGGTTCCTAAGTCTGGATATCACTATGCCACACCTATATTTCTGTGTTGCTGGAGAGCACAGGACATCACGGTAAAACTTCCCAAGAGTGGGAAGCCTAAGGACCAAAGCATCATGGGCTGGCCTTTTTAAAATCAAAATGTACATTTTTTTCTGCCTCAGCCTCCCAAGTGTTGAGGTTACATGCTTGACCACCACCATACCCACATTACTTTGTGTCTTTTTAGAAAATTATGAAAACACAGAACATGTTCATTAATAAAAATTTGGAAGATACAGAACACCATGCTAGACAGAGAAAAATCCACTCATAAGCCCATCATTAATGTGTTTAAAGGTTTAAATTAACCAATAACAGTACCCCCTTTCTGCCCTGGACCTTTCGCTGAAAGTCAAGTGCCTTATCTTCTAGTACTTTTTCCTTTTTTAAAAAATGTAGGGTTGGGGATTTAGCTCAGTGGTAGAGCGCTTGCCTAGCAAGCGCAAGGCCCTGGGTTCAGTCCTCAGCTTTGGGGGGTGGGGGGTGGAAATGTAGTTTATGCGGCTTCATTCGTTTACATGACTGAATGACGTTAATTAGTCATTCATTCTCCAGAGGGGAGGGTGACTCTCATCTCCAGTTTGGGAGTCTGGTGGGGCTCGTGAAGTCTACATACTGCAGGGGATTATCTGTCCATGAATTCCAGCGTTTCTGAAGGTTAGTGTGGTGATATTTTGTTCCCCAAAATACTGTGCACCCTAATAAACTTATCTGGGGTCAGAGAACAGAACAGCCACTAGATATAGAGGCCAGAAAATGGTGGCACACATGCCTTTAAAAATCCTAGCATTCCAGAGGCAGAGATCCATCTGGATCTCTGTGAGTTCAAGGCCACACTGGAAACAGCCAGGTGTGGTAAGAAGAGCCTTTAATCCCAGGAAGTGATGGCGGAAAGCAGAAAGGTATTTAAGGCATGAAGATGAGGAACTAGGATCTGGTTAAGCTTTTAGGCTTTTAGCTACAGTTCAGCTGAGACCCATTTTGATGGGGACACAGAGACTTCCAGTTTGAGGAAAAAGGATCAGCTGAGGAACTAGCAAGGTGAGGTAGCTGTGGCTTGTTCTGCTTCTCTGATTTTCCAGCATTCACCCCAAGACCCTGCTCCAGGTTTGTTTTTATTAATAAGACCTTCTAACAATTTGTGCTACAGGTTAGTCTCGGAAGTAGTGCAAACATGATCATTTAAATTGACAGAGCTACCACCAAAGTACTCTGCAGAGGAGGATAAGAGTATCCCCTCCCCACCTCCCAACATCTCTAGAAGTTTCCATGATCCTGTAAGCTATATCAGTGTGATATTTGGAACTTGGAAGAGATGTGACATTGTTTAATCAAATGTTCTTTAGTGTGAAATTTCGTGTCCTTTGGGGGCACACAATGTTGTGGGTATTTCATTCTGAATTGCTTGTTCATAGCATGCGCTCTTCTTTTCCAGGATGATTTATGCCTTTCCTGTTTTCTCCTTGGAGGTCTTGATACACTTGTGTCCTGGCAGCTACTGTGTTGCTAACATAGCCATCCTACCCCAGTTTACCTTTGACACTCCTTTACCCTGTTTTCCATCCCACAGAACGGTTTGTGTGCCTAAGTACCAAACTGTGCCTGTGCCTTTCTTCTTTGGGGCTCCCAGAGCTTGCATCTCAAAGATGTCCTCAGGCTTCTCCAAGGATAAAGAGTTTTAACATCTAGGGTGGGGGAAGCTGTGCTGTTGATTTCTTTGTTTCTTTTTTGACTCTCCACAAAGATTCTCTGGAAGCTGACCCTTTATTTCTCTTTGCATGTATTACCTTTCTGCTGACCTGATCCAATCACAAACCATCATTTCATCTTGTATGATCTGTAAAGGCAAACTGTAGAGCCTGCCAGTATTGTGTATAAAAGAGAGGGAAAGCAGGGTGGGTTGGCTTGAGACTAAACGGCCTTTGGCTCCAGTGAGGGCCCAGCAGATGTCTGTTGAGCCTGGACAAGGATGTGCTCTCCTTAGCTGGGACTGCCAGGCTGCCATTCCCAGTGGATACAGGCTGAGTCTAACAGGAGAAGCCTTCTATCAACGGGGGTGCAAAAAGCCTTCAGCTGCTGGCTAAGAAGATAAACTGTAACTACACCAGGCCCCTCACTGTATTATACTGCCCCTCCTTTCCCTCAGCCCTGTGCCACCTGCAGCTACAAGAGCCATTATTCCTCCAGTCTCTGCTGATCTCACCAAGTATATAGCCTGATACTGATGAACCTGTGAAGCCCCGCCCCATTCTGCCAGCCACTGGGTTTGCCTGGACCGGCTCATTTTGCACTTGTCATTATAACAGTTTTTACATCTGTTTGTATGTCTTCTTTTGGGTTCTCCAAAGGGACATGACTGTAATATTGACACACGCATCACCAGCATGGAGCTCAGAATATAATGGGAACTTGGGCGTAATAATGCCTAGGAAACACTCTGAGTTGTTGGTCAAGGGATTCCTAGAGCCTCCCTAAAGCGAATAGGCTATTGTCCTTGTTTGCCTCCCAGGCTGTGAAGGTATAACCCTATTGCTGAAGTCATAGGACTTGGAAGAGTAGAGCTGGAACGGACCTGAAAGTCTCCTCTGAGAAGCGATTCGAAGTCCTAAAACCACAGCAATGACCAGCACAGGAAGATACGCCCGAGGGTGCAATAGTTACACTTAGATTTGGGGAGTAATAGACAACCACCTAATTGGACATAAGGCCCACTCAATATGAGGGAAAGCACGGCTAGAACTATAAACCTTGCCTGTGACTGATGAGGTCGTGGATCCTAGAGGAGAGCCTACTACCGCCATGTTCCTGAACCAGTATAATTCTCAGCTTCATTCTGCATATCTTTCTTTAGATCTGTAGATAAACTTATCTCTCACCCCTAATCAAAGACACTTTTTTTTCTTTTCTTTTCTTTTTTTTTTTTTTTTTTTTTTTGCCAGTAGGCAAAGAGCCATCACAGAAATCCACAAATGGCCAACATGCAGAAAACAATTGACTGGTTCCCATCTCTGATGGGTGCATCTACAACACAACCTTCATACCTAAGGCTCAGGGAACATTACAGAGAAAGGGGGGTAGAAAGATCGTAAGAACCAAAGGACTACAATGTCTGCAGTGTGATAGTGTGAGATAGCATCTTTTATCTATAACAGAGTGTTTTTCCAATGAACACTTGTTTATTAAGCCCACACATGGTAAGAGTAGAGCTTGAAAATGCCTATCCTAGCCATGGCTGAAGCACAGTAGTCTTCACCGAGGACCATGTCCTCACCCTTTCTTCTCTGCTGGCAATATCTCAGATTTACATCATTTTCTACAGTTACACAACATCCCGTAGGGTAGTGGTAAGCTTGTTCCAAAGTTGGAGTCCCTTCTCAGAAAGTGGGAGAAAGTGCAACAGTCATCTCAGCTACTGGGAAATTTGCTTTGTTTTTCTTTAACACCCATGAAATCGTAACAATATGGTTGCCTAAACAAGACAGTCACAGTGACAACACCAGATGACATCCCAACATGGATGAGGGAATAAGTTTAACAAGTGTAAAAAGTACAAGCATATATGGGGAACATTTTGAACCATTCTGAAAAACATAAAAAGAGGATAAAATATGTGATCAAAAAAAAAAAACACCTTATCCTGTGCCTTGGGAGGGTGAATCAATATTTTAAAGATATCATTTCTCCTGAAAGAAGAAAATTATAAATTTAATAAGGCCTATTAGCAATGTCATCAAACTATTTTATGAAGTTAGGTAAGTTGATACTAAGTTTCGTGTAGAAAAAAACACATTTAAGAGTAGCCAAGACAACCCTACGGGAAGCCCTCGAAGACACTAGAACACACAGGAGTGCGGCTGGGGTTCGGGGAGTGTGGCACTGGGGCTGGGATGGATTGGTGGCTGGTGGACTAGGAAGGAAAGTCTGAAATTAGACCCAAGCATGCATGGGGTCTTGTTCCGGGATGAAAGTAGTATCTCAGATCACTGTACTTTCAATACATATCAGTGGGATAACTGAAGAGTTACGTATTTGAAGAAAACATGGATATATATCTCATACCCTACACAAGAGTAATTGACTGTCTGAGACATCTAAATGTAAAATTCAAGGCCAGGAAAACACCAGCGAGAAACAAGGGGGAGTCATTTTAATCTCTGCATGAGAAATCACTTTCTAACTGAGGCTCGGACTCATCATTGTAAGCTTAGAAGACAAAGGACCATGTGGGAGAACATTTTTATAGCATCCTTTTCTGCAGAGACAACTCTTTAAAAGTGAGATCCCGCATGAGAGTGCACAGCTATAATCCTGTCTCCTGGGAGGTGAAGATAGAAGGAGTTTAAGGTCATCCTTGGCTACAAAGAAAGTTCAAAGCCATCCTGGGATCTTGAGAAACAGGTGGGATCAGTGGGAAACAGGTGGCCAGAATCCCAGCAGAACAATGAGGGAGAACCTGAGCAGACAATTCATTAAAACTCAAAACGCAAAAGCAGTTCTAAACATAAAGTGATATTCAAACACAACTATAATTACTGAAATGCAAATTAAGACATCTATTCTCACTGACAAACTGACAAAAACCTGACAGCGCGTTCTGTTAGCCAAGAACATAGAGAAACAGACTTTCAGACATCAGTGGCTGGAATGTGAACTGGTACAGCCCATCTTTTTTTATCAAAGCAGAAAGTATATCTATATTAGACCCAGCAATCCCATTTCTAGAGAACTGCTACCCTACAGATACAACTCCAGTGATAAAAAATAACACGTGCTAGAATGCCCATTGCGTCTAACTGCACAGCACCAAAAACACCTCACCATTCACACATGAGAGATGGTTGGATAAACCTGACACATCAGCACAACTAAGTGCTTTGTAGTTCTGAAAAGGAATTGGGGAAGAGCTAGCTCTGTGAACTAATCTGGAGGGTTTCCAAGATGTACTTTGTGTATCTGTATACATGTATGTTCATGTATATTCAGGTACATGTTTATGTGCTTGTGTGTAAGCACATGTATGTGAGGGCCAAAGGGCAACCTCAGATGTTGTTCCCTGGGTGTCATTCACCTTCTTTGTATGTTTGTTTGTGAGAGTATCTCAGTGGTCTGGAACTCACCAAGTAATCTAAGGTGGCTCGTTGGCAATTCCCAGGGGATCTGTTCACCTGTGCCTCTTCAGTGCTGGGATTGCAAGTGTACACCAACAGATGTGGGGGCATACAGTTTTAATCTCCACATTCAACAATGATCTCTGTAAATTTGAGGCCAGCCTGGTTTACATGGCAAGCTTCAGGACAGCCAAGGCTGCCTAGTGAGACCTGGCTTCAAACAAATGAACAAAAACCACCACCACCACCAACAACAACAACAACAAAAAACAACCAGCAAGTGTGCACCACCTCTGATGGTCTTTGATTCTCTGTCAACAGAAAAGTGAACTGTTTGGATGATCGACAAGACCTGCTTAGTCTTCTTATTGGTGCTTCACGCTAACTGTCGCAGGGAAATTGTGCCTATGTAGAGATGAATGACTTGCATCTACCTTCCTTCGCTGCCTCTGTGACATCCACAGATGCAGATGGTGATGTATCATGAAATCATCAAGACGCTGTCAGGCAGGGAGGAACAGGGAATATTGTGGGGTTGCTGAGCGCTGGCTAGCTTCCCAGCTCTGAGTGACAGCAATGGATCTGTATTTTCAGTTGCATGCATGAAATTGTGGATGCTTTCCCCACTTAGCCAGTAACTTTGAGCATGTTGATGATGTTGGTATGTCTCATTTCAGGAATGACCATTCCCGAAGAAGACGCTGATGTAGGACAAGGCAGCAAATATTGCCTGGTAGCAATCGGGAGGCTCCAGGTAAGCAAAAAGCCTGTCCTTTTCATCTTTTGGTGAGTGCTCATGACTGTGCGGGACAAGAGACTGAGTTTGGATGCTTCTTTATTCGGAACTCCTGTGTGCTCAGTATTTGTGGGGTTATGTGTCTCACTCTGGGTCAAGGGTAAGGCTAATCCTGAAGATTAAAAAAGGGGGTACCATGAGGGATACATCACAGAGGCCTTGCTGTACTGAGGGTCAATAGACCTCTCTCCCACCTACATGTTATTGCAGAGATAAGTTCTTCCTGAAGTCAGATTCTTGCTAACCACCTTTAAAGTCTCCCACGGGCCTTGTGGGACAAAGTCCAAACTCATCATTCTGGCTTCCTCTCCTTCCCGTCTTCCCATCTCACCACATCCTCCTACCAAACCACGTTATTCCCTTCTCATGATGCCGCCACATGGTTCCCCACCTTCTGTGGGTCTTTTCAAGCCGTTCCTTCTACCTTGTGTTTCTTAGTTGCCATTTTGCTTTTCAAATCCCTTCTGTGTGCTTCCTACCATCTCCTCCTCTCTTGAGACCTAACTACATGCCAATGTCCTTAGTTAACACTGGATGTTGCTTCACACTGTGTTCTCTCAAAACATAGAGTTCTCACCTCAGCTTCATCTGCACACTGTTTTCTGTGGTTAGTTGAGGGTATGCTTGTGCCTGACAAAGTCCTCTGGGGCAGGGACTCTGTCCTGTCAAAAGTTCATTTACTTGAAGCTGGAGAGATGGCTCAGTGTTGAGAGAATTGACTGTTCTTCCAGAGGACCAAGATTCAATTCCCAGCAGCCACATGACAGCTCACAACTGCCTGCAGCCCCAACCCCAGGGGGAATTGATGCCCTCTTCTGGCCTCCTCAGGCACCAAGCACACAGGTAGTACCCAGACATACATGTAGGCAAAACACTCATACACATTAAGTAAATAAATAAAACTGTACATTTTTAAATGTACCTGATGTCTGATGTACAGTAGCTACTCAGTCCACTGGTTTATTCATTCTTCCGTTGACATTTAGGGTGTTTTCCAAACTGATGAAGGGGAGGCATAGCTAACATAACACAGAATGCTCATGTTTCACATCCTTGATCTCCTAAGTCTGACGATTTTCAACAAGTGAATAAGCAGTTCATTCAAATAAAACAAACATTGGACCTTCACTGAGGTGTAAAATAAGAATAGTTGGGTCCAGAAATACATACTTTTTGAGTCTCTGCACCAGTTATAGAAGGAAGATGGGAGATGGAGAAAATAGCAGCATGTACTGAGCACCAGCAATTTGCCAGCAAAGCAGGCAGTATCTCTTTTGGCATCACAGTTATAAATTGTTGTAATTATTCATTATTCCCACTGACTAACAAGGAAACAAATGCTCAGAAATGCGAAGGAAGTGGCCGAGCATTAATTACCCCCACACACACTAGTCTTTCCAGTGACACAGAAGGATGTATGAACTTCAAGCTATGTGGATTCTCACCAGGTTCTCATCTGCATCTTTATCAACCCTCCATTCCAGGTGACCAGCTCTCCTGTGTGCATGGACATGAGTGGCATGTCAGTGCCCACAGAGTTCCTGTCCCGGCATAACTCTGATGGAATCATCACATTTGTGGACCCAAGATGCATCAGTGTGATTGGCTACCAGCCCCAGGTCAGTGGCTAGCCCTGAGCTCCCAAAAGCTGATGAAAGATTTAACTTCACTCAAAATGTGTTTATCTTACTTGTTCAAGGTTCAGCACAATGACATCTTGGAGAAATCATGTAGGAGTCAAGACTCCCTGTTTGTCTAGACTTACACCCTTCCCACGTGAAAGTGTTTGTCATAAGACAGCACCTCTCTCTTTAAGTGGATGCCTTGTCTTTTGTCCTAACCTTTCTGTAGCTCTTGCTGAGTTTTCACAAAGGAGGGGGAGTTGAGATCGGTTTATTTTAAATTATAAAACTTATCTGTGTCTGACCTCTGTCAAGATGCCCAAAGGATGTTGCTTAATCCTTTGGGGAAGCCTTTCTACTTGGGGCATATTTCTGGTCTTTACTCCAGATCCTTCCTGAAAAATCGGTGGCATGAGACACTCAGGTAAAACCAAGAAACCACAACCACTGTATCGAGCTGTGTCATAAAGCTAAGGATCTCTACCTAGAGGAGACACTTAAGGGACAAGTGTGGGAGTATGGAGATGTTACCAAATGAGTATTGATTACTTAGGCATGACCATGTTTTGGTTTTGTAGTATGCTGGCATTTATTATATTAATGCTAAAAGGCCTTGTGGAGAAGGGTTATAGCATCTACAAGTTATTGTCAAGTGATCTAGTTAACACACACACACACACACACACACACACACACACACAACACACACACACCTCCTATCTGCATTTGTGTGTGGACATCTATGAAGAAAAAAGAAAGAAAATATTGGTAACATATTGACAATTGAATCAATGTAATGGATATGCAAGTGTTTATTATATATCCTTTACCTTTTCTATAGAGTGTTTAAAATAAGAAATCATTTTAAAAAAAGAAGGGGCTCTTTGTTCTAAGGAACAGACTTTGGGAAGCTTTGGGATGTGGTAACATGAGTTATTTTAATTGCATGTGTATTTTTTTTTTATTTACTTAACCTTTGTTCCATACAGGAATCTGCCCTGTGTGTAGATTTTAGCACTAGGAACAGTCCCAACCAGAAACATTAGAGATTTTCTATAATTCTGAAGCTAGATTTGTGCAAACTGTGATCTCTGAGATAGAATAAGGTAAACGCCGATGGCTCCTGACAGCAGTGCATTTCAGGACAGACCTGTGCATTCCTCAGCAGCTTCCCCTGAGTCTCTGTGTGCTCCTGGGACATAGGAACCGCCCCTTGCTGCTGAGTCAGCTCACTTCAAGCATCATGTGCTGATGCAGGTTCTCATCATTGAGTTAGGTCACATCTTATGCTGTTTAAGACACTTCCTAGAGCATGCTTCAAATTGCCCTTTGATGGTTTTTTTTTAATATTCTGCTCCCATTCACTGTAAAACACCCGAGTTATAGATGAAGGTTGGATCTTTCAAATAACACATAGCCTAGTGAAGGTCAATAAAGAGCAGGCTTGAGGCAAGCCCAGTTATTATAGCCCCATTCGGCCACTGGTTTCCATACTTAAACAGTTTTAGTTTTTGCAATCAGCATGTCTGTCCTTGAGCTTACTTTGGATGTTTTTAAAAAAATATGTTGATTGCAGTTTGCCTCTCCAAGGCAAACAGAACTCAGGTTGTGTTGTAAAGCTGCTGATCTAGCACCCAAGCAAAATGAGACATCAGTGAAGACTGAGCCAGGGGGTTCAGAATGGATGCAAGGAAGCCAACTCCTCAGCAGACAGGATGAGGAGGGGCATCTTATGTTTAAGACTGTGGTGGGCAGGCAAGAGGAGGTGGGCTTACAGGGATGTAAGCAACACCTTTGTCTCCAGAGTTGGGGGTAAGAGATGGAGAGTGGTCTTCGGGCTTATTAAAGCTATCTGTCCCCTTTAGGACCTTCTGGGAAAGGATATTCTGGAATTCTGCCACCCTGAGGATCAAAGCCACCTACGAGAGAGCTTCCAGCAGGTACTGCCCCAGCTGCTGCCGCTGGTGCCTAGTGGGGTACCTGGGGGTGGGGGATGGCAAGAGGGATGGAGGCCTACTATGAACTCCCAGGCTGGGAGTGCCCTACCACAATGTCAGACAGCCATTCTGGGCAAGAATTCAAGCACACGAGTAAGATACACAAAGAAGTCATGGCTATGTAGTAGGAAAAGAGGACAGACTCTGAAGAGTCTCCCCAAGCACCAAGGCTAGACAGGGTAACTTGGAAGGAGATCCGTGGAGGGATCAGCTGACATGAGTCATAAAAGGATAGTACAGAAGAAATGAGAGAGCATGCCAGAGAGGGGGCCATGCCAGGCATGCTGGTATGCCTGCCGGGAGGATCCTCAGTAGCTCCTGGGGCTGACGGGGAGGAAGTGGCGGGCAGTGAGACCAGCCAGGCCTGGTCTGAGGCCTCCTGCACCATGCTATAGGGCCTCAGTTCTCTCCCAGGTCACATAAAGGTGAGTAGCAATTCCTTTGAGTAAGCAGAACAAAGCTTTGAAGGGCCATTTGGGAAGCCCAGGTACACAGAAAAAATGAAAATAAAAATAAGTCAGGAGACCTTTAAAATGAACAACAGGTTCCCAGAGCTGTGTAGGACCTGTGGGAATCAGATGTGGGAGGCAACTTGAGAGAATCATTCAGATGGGGATAGTGGGGAGAGGCAGCCTGGCAAAATGGCGGCCACCATAATAATGGCACTCTGTGCATCATTTCTGTTTACGAGCATACACTCTCTAACAGGCACCCATAGCATGAGTCCCAGGAGGAAGGACCGCTGGGTCCTGGGGTGGAGGCAGGGGTTAGGAGGGGCTCACTGAAGCAAAGGGCCAGAGTGTCACACTTCAGCAAGTTAGAGCTAATGCAGAATGAGGTCTGTTGGCTCCTGAGCTGGCCTGGGAGGAGGGGAGAACTCACTCCAGCAGACTCTGACATACTCCAGGAAAAGGAGAAAATGGACATAAGAAAAGAGACCTTTGAGTTACTTTTCAAGAGGGAGGAATCTGCTGTCATCCATCTGGAGTATGGGCTTGCTTTAGCATTTTGCTTTGCAAGTGTCTCAAGCCCAGCCACGAGAAGGCCTCTCCATCTGCAGAGACCTGGGCCTCCAGCTTCACACCTACATGGTGGCACTCCTGGCCGATCTTCCTCCTTGATCTCAGCTCTGGTCTTCCAATGTCACTCCTTCCCACTTCTGGTTTCCTTTCCATCCCCTAGCCCAGTTTGGTTGATTTCTTGGACTCTGACATCAACCATAGAACTCGTAACCTCAACCACTGGGTGGCCCCAGCCCACCTGTCCTCTAGCTTCATGCTTGCCTCCTCCTAGGCAGCTCTTCATCTTTCCATCTGAGGGCCCAGGAGCCTCCAAACCCAGCACACTGCCTCTTCTCCCAGCAGCCTCTCCCTCACACCACTCCCAGCCAGTTGCTCAGTACAGATGACAAGACAAGCCTTCCTGGAACACCTTTGCAAGACACCATGATATGTCTCCCTGCTTTCTCCTGTCATCCCTGCCCTATTGACTGCTGCAGACGTTCCCTTGCTGTGTCTCTCCCCCTGATGTCATTTCACTCCAAGCCTTTGGCAAAACACAAACTGAGTTCAGTCACATTTTTCATTAAAACTTGCTAACCATGGTCTAGAGTTAAATGTGTATTTCTATCTAGAGTTAAATGTGTATTTCTTCCCATAGCTTCAGGCTCCATGTAAGCCTGGTCCCATTCCGTGCTCCTTTGGACATGATTCTTCAGTCTCACTGGCTTCTCTTACTTCCTTGAACATTCTTTTCCCCATCTTTTGGACGTGACTGAGCCATCCCCTGGCTGGAATACTACCCTCTACTCTCCACTTGACTGACGTCTTCCAACCCATGTCACCCATGAGGTCTTACCAGTGACTAAGACAGAGGTCAAATCCTCCTCTTTGCTTCTCCTTCACCATGTGTCATTTCTTTTGTCCACTTCCTCTTTTTTGATCTCTTTCATTGAAGCCTGGCTTTACTGTGGGCAGACTCCCTTGCCTGTACTTGTGGGCATCATCTCTGGGAGGGTGAATTTGAACCAAGCTGCCTGAACAGATCAGAACTTACAGCAGGTGGCTCCCATTTGGGGAAAATGTGAAATCAGAATGGTGAGACTTTACCAGGATACTTTGTCCTATATTTGCTACGTGTGTGGCAGTAAGGGTGACTTTGCACAGCCAGTCCTGGGTTCTATTGGTTTGATCTTCCTGGGTGTATATGGCTGTGTCTCTCTCATGGTGATGGGCCTGTCATCCTGTTTCCAGTAACTATCCAGATCCTTCTTCATGTGTTTTCCCATGGAATCCCCCAAATACTGTCCTCATATTTTTCCGAGTAGACAATGGGACTAAGAAAGTTCTGAGTGTCATCCCCCACCACTGCCATTATGATGGAGCATATATAAACAGAAAGAATGGGTGTGGAGTAGGAGCTTGCTCTAACTTTCTCTCTTCTGTTTGACCTCTTGGCAAACTGACTGAAAAGGGAATTCTGGGAGCAGATAGAATTTCCTGGCCCCTGGGAAGGTATGCTGACACCACACTAGACTCAGAACCTGTGTGTGTTCAATGGGCTTCCTGTCTGGGCAGTTCAGTGCTTTTGTTTAAAACTAGAGTTCAAGGGCTGACTCAGCTTTCTCAAGAACAAACCACTTCCCTTTATCAACACTGGTCCCCTTCATTGTTGGTGGCTAGTGCCCAAAGAACACAAACTCGGGCCAAGTATGGGTGTGCCTTGGGATGTCTTTATGGCTGTACAGTTGCTGCCCATGTGTCCTGGACCTGAGCCAGGGCTTCCCCCTCTGATACCACAGCCTTGGTTTCCCTTTAACGGATGAGGTGGCTGGTCTTCAATACGTTATTGAAGCTGCCTACCAGGGGGAGAGGAGATGTTCGACTCCCTTTTCTTTTCAAAGCTGCTGGGTTCTTGTGGCATCTGTGGTTTACACAGTCAAATGTGACACAGTAGAGAGTGCAGCCCGGGTGAGGTGTGAGTGGATGCGCTGGAGGCCCTGGTCTTGCTGTTGTGACCCGGGGCAGGGTAGATGGCAGGTGATGGTGATAATGATGACAGTTTGTGGTCATCACTGATGTTGATGGTGATGACGATAATAATGGTAATGACTATGATGCTGTTGGTGGTCATGCCAGTAATGGCTTTGCCTGTGATAATCATAAATGATTATGATGGTGGTGTGGTGGTGATGGTGATAATGATGGTGATGGCAATAACTGGGGTGATGATGACGGTGATAGTAGTGATTATGGTGGTGGTGGTGATGATTATGATGCTAAGTATGATGGTGATGGTAATTAGTGTGATGGTCAGGTGATGGAAACAGTAGTGATTGTAAGGGTGATGACTGCAATAGCAATGATGGTAATGAAGGCGATAACAGCGGTACTAACTGTGGTATTTTTAATAAGAATTTTAATAAGCCCCATAGGCTCATATAGTCATTAGGGAGTGGTGCTACTTGACATGGATTAGGAGGTGTGGCCTCGTTGGAGGAGGCGTGGCCTATTGGAAGAAGTATGTCTTTAGGGGTGGCCTTTGGGGTTTCAAATGCTCAAGCCAAGCCCAGTGTCTTTCTCTCTCTCTCTCTCTGCCTGCTGCCTGCTGATACAAAGGTAGAACTCTCAGCTACTCTCTAGCACCATGTCTGCTTACTTGCCGTCATGCTTCATGCAAAGATGATAATGGACTAAACCTCTGAACTGTAAGCTAGCCCCAATTAAATGTTTTCCTGTGTGAGAGTTGCCATGGTAAAGGTATCTCTTTGCAGCAACAGAACATTTACTAATCAGTAATGATGGTGATGATTAAGGTAATGGGAATGATTGCAATGGTGATACATAATGTTAATACATAGCAATGATGATGATGATGATGATGATGATTCCCATGAAAGCTGTTTTCATGAAGAGTCAAACTAAGCTAGGTCTTATTATCTTTGCAGTCTCTTGTATTGCCAGCCCCACACTTAAGTGAAGCACAGTAGGATGCATCACTCTGGACTTAGACCTGGATCATGTTATCAGCCCTGTTGACATACAATCCCCATCACTTCTCAGCTTCCTTGCCTATATGTGGTTGTCATGCTGTGCTTTCTGCAAGGAGAGCCAACAGCTCATTTGCCAGCATCATGCCTACCCTCCAACTCTTTCACAAACTTCATTTCCCTTCTGGAACCCTTCATTCTGGTCAGGACCTCAACAGTAGGTCACAACTCCTAGCCCTCCTGATGAGCCCCCAACATTTGATTGTGGGTTTGTAGTTGTATGGGTTATGGTTGTCTACACATCTCTCCAGCCTCTGTTGGGTGACAGATACTTTGGAACAGAACGTTCACTGTGGCAGTGGGGACTCTATACAGGGTATTAAGGTCAGTAAACTAAGGATTCAGACCATGCTTTTCCCTGACTATGGTTACAAAATCTCAGCAGGTGTCTGTCAGCTCTGAAGCTCATGTTCTTAATACACATTATACTGCTGTGAGGACTCATGGGCTGAAGGGGCAGGACTGGCAGCTCCCTTCCTCTTTTCTCTGCCCTCAGCCCCATAGCCCAGTTTTGTACACAGGCAAGGTCTGCTGCTGGTTTGTGAGACACCGTGAAAAATTCTCACTCCCCCTCAGGTCTTTCTGTTGGAAGAAACAAAAAGCACACACGCTCCACACACTCAAGACAGAGGACAGTCAGGGGTTTATATATGCTGTGGCTATGTATCAAGGGAGCACTTAGGCTTTTGACCTAAGAGGTTATGGCTTTGACTTCTGGCTCCTGTGAGGGAAGAGGCATGTCTCTGCTAGGAGGCAGTGGTGATTTGAATAAGAATGCCTTCCATAGACCCATATATGTGAATGCTTAGTGATCAGGGAGTGGTATTATTTGAGAAGGATTAGGAGGTGTGACCTTGTTAGAAGTGTGTCACTGGGTGTCTTAGGGTTTTTCGATTGCTGTGAAGAGGCACTGTGACCACAGCATCTCTTTTAAAGGAAAAACATTTAATTGGGGTGGCTTACGTTTTCAGAAGTTTAGTCCATTATCATCTTGGTGCAACATGGTGGCATGCCTGCAGACATGGTGCTAGAGAAGTAGCTGAGAGTCCTACAACTATACAACTAGACTTACAGGCAACAGGAAGTGGTCTGTCTTGCTGGGTATAGCTTGAGTGTGGGAGACTCCAAAGGCTACCCCCACAGTGACACACTTCCTCCAACAAAGCCACACCTACTCCAGTGAGACCACACCTACTCCAACAAGGCCACACCTCCCATTAATGCCACTCCCTTTGGGAGCCATTTTCTTTCAAGCCACCACATTGGGGGTGGGCTTTGAGGTTTCAAAAGCCCCAGTGTCTGTCTGTCTGTCTGTCTTTCTCTCTCTCTCCCCACCCCTCTCTCTGCTAGCAGATCAGGATGTAACTCTCAGGTACTTCTCCAGCATCATGTCTATCTGTTTCCACGCTCTCTGCCATGATGATAATGCATTAAGCCTCTGAAACTATGAGCAAGTTCCTTACATGTGCCTTACCAAGTCTCTTTCCAGCAGTGGAAAAGTGACTAAGACAGGGGCCAACTGTCTGTGAGGCAGCATCCTCTGAGTGGGTCAGATTCACCTCACCCTCAGTCAGCCTCCTTCTGGGTGGTGACAAAGAAAACCCCTGCCTCTTCCAGCTTTCTATCTGGTTTTGTGATCACTTGTATCTTCCCTAAGAGGGTCTTGTCTGATACTCTGCAGTGTGACTGTGCCCGGTTTTCTCCAGGGACAGTGTGGGAGAAGTCACTTAGCTGCTTCTGCTCCAGTCTGAGATGACCAGGGCCATGAAGCCAGCTTGTAAGGTGTGTTATAAGCACTAGTCTGTGCCCGGCTCTGGAC
The DNA here is from genome assembly GCF_903995425.1 of Onychomys torridus. Lineage (NCBI taxonomy): Eukaryota > Metazoa > Chordata > Mammalia > Rodentia > Cricetidae > Onychomys > Onychomys torridus. The sequence goes on along the minus strand of NC_050443.1, from coordinate 64,271,261 downwards.
TGGGCTGTGTGAGCCTCCACTCACCGTGTCCCCAGGCTGTGTGCAGTATGGTAGAGACTGCAAACTCCCATTGGGAAGCAGGATGCCAACACAGTGAAATGAGGAGGAGTCTGACCTTGCCTGGCTCTAGAATCTGGACCTGCTCTTGTCAACAGTCTATCTGTGGTCACACTCATGAAGACTGAAGACTTACATTCCCAGGACCTGAGGCTGTGCACGCCTACAGAAAGGACTTCTGCTTGCTTTATCTTGTCCCTGGGGACAATCACATCCAGGCTGATAGTCATTTCTATAGCTTCTCTATCACCCACTTCTTTCTCTTCTGTGAGACCAACACCTGGATGTTGCAGCTGCCAGTGGGCAGATGTCATTGCATACCTTTGTATTGTGTGAGTGAACAGAGAAAAAAAGCAAGCTGTCTCCAGAGAGATAAGCTTGTAACTTGGACATAAGGTCGTTGTTGCAACCAGAGCTGTCTGGTCTTGTAGAACTTAATAAATTTCTTTGCATCCTGGTATTGTCATATGTAAATAGTGAAGCCACCTTTCCAGAACCTTCCTGGGCTCTACCACAGGGTGTCCATGAAAATACATTGGAAACCATGCTGCAACATGAAAGTAGCGGCAGATCAATACATACACATAAATAATGCATACAGATTTACCATTTTATTTCACCTCCTTCCTGAGAGTTTATTTGGTCCATTTCACAATGTCAAACAGAGGTTAAAATCTTATGTGAATTAAATCCATCTAAGAATGAAGTCCATGATGCATTGTTGCTGCACACTTCAGTGAGACAGTTAGGCCAAGCAGTACTAGCCCCCGCCCCAGTGATGCCCAAGGCAAAGAAAGAAAGACAGAAAAACAACTCTTATGGTGTGCTCACCATCTGATTTATATCCACTGAATTGGAAGCATTGACTGTTGCTGGTCTCTCAGTGACAGAATGACCCCAGGGCAGTGCCCGCCCGCCCTGTTTCGAAGGGAAGCAGATGGAAGTGGGAGCTTAGTGTCTGCCTGTCACTCTTACTCTTACAGCCCCCCTTACTGTTGTTGGTGGCAGCACCCCGTTCTGAGGTCCTGCTGGCCTTCTCAGCAGCAGGCCACACTGCCTTGCCATTCCCTCTTCCTCCTCCTGCTGACTTCCTTGTCCAAATGTTTTTGCAGGTGGTTAAGCTGAAGGGCCAAGTGCTGTCGGTCATGTATCGGTTCCGCACCAAGAACCGGGAGTGGCTGTTGATCCGTACCAGCAGCTTCACCTTCCAGAACCCCTATTCCGATGAGATCGAGTACGTCATCTGCACCAACACCAATGTCAAGTACGTGCACAGCCCTCTCTGCTGATTATTCACATATGAGTCGCATCCTCAACTGCTTTGCTTGAGGCTCCCTTCTTCCCACAGGCTCTAGCTGCAGCCGCAAACCCCTACAGGGTGAAGGAGGAAGAAAAGGGGAGACTCTGGGTTCCTGTTACTGTGGGGTGCATGCATCCCCTCTATGTTCAGGTCAGGGTACCACAGTCTCCATCCCATTATTCTCCCCCTGACACCAAGCCAGGCAAAGAAGAGTGTCCACCTCCTATTGTGCTAGCCACTCCTGGTCCTGCTAGTGGGTGGAAGAAGGGGACTGGGCTTCTTAAAGCTCTGGCCAAGGTCAGGCAGCCTGTTGTAGCACCTAGCACTACCACCTAAGCCTGGAAGTACCCCCTTGCTGCTCCCAGCCCAGGACCCCTGCTTTTATAGACATTCTTTGTCTGTGGAGTCGGCAGATAGAACTGAGTTCTCTCTTGGCCCTGCTGGTTTCCTGGCTTTGTGATATCAAGTAAGTCCACTTCCTCTTCTGTGACCTAGAGTCATGGCCCTCTTCCCTGTGTGTGTATGGGCATGGGCATGCATTTGGAAGCCAGAGGTTGACATCTGAAGTCTCCCTCAGTTGCTCCACCTTACCTTTTGAGATGGAGTCTTTCACTGGACGTGGAGCTCACAGGTCTGGCCAGGCTCGAACTCTGCTTCCCAGTGCTGGAATCACATGAGCACTGCTGAGCCTGGGTTATTTACATGCATGCTGGGGCTCCAACACAGCTTGTCATGCTTTACTATGTCACCTCCCCAACCCACGGCCCCTCCTTTCTGGAGTTAAGTTCAGGTTTGTGGGACAGACTTGTGGACACAGTGCCTCCAACATGCTATAGCGAGTGTGCATCTTCATATCAAATGTGGAGGAAATACAGATGAAGGCAGATTTCAGATGCTTCTATTTACACTATTTTGAGACTTTTTTTTTTTTTTTTTTTTTTTTTTTTGAGGCAGGGTCTTTGGAACCCTGGCTAACCTAGAACTCATTATATAGACAAAGCTGGCCTGGAAGTCTCAGAAGTCTCCTGCCTTTGCATTTTCTGCAGTTTGACTTTACTGTTGTGGAAGTGATGGACATTTAATGGAAACCACACTTTGGACTTGAATCTGCTCCCTCCCTGTAGAGGAAGCTCACAGGATGCTAAGCTGTGGCAGTGAGCAGCAGCTCCACATCCATGAAAGAAAACAGCCATCACTCTCTGTGTGTCGCTAAGCTTGAGACCATGAGTTAGGGGCCCAGGTGCTTTTGTGGTTTGCAATACCACCCACTTGTGCTAGGTTCATCAGGTGTAATCCTGGTGTGACCTAGGAGACATCTGTACCCAGCAAGGAACTAATGCATGCAAACATGTGGACACAAAGGTGTCCCAGTGAGTTACAGCACATGGAAGCCATGTCTAGGGTAACAAAGAATGTGTCTGCCACTCATGGTCACTGGACCCCCCAACCTCCATTTCCCAGGTGCAGCCAGGGCTGGTCCTAAGCCCGTGGCCTTCTTGTGGCCATCTCCTGACACCTGACAATCCTTCTAGGGACCTGCCCTGCCCTTCTATCCTTCAGAGCATTCGTTCCCACCAGGCCTCGCTGAGCCATTGTGCCCTTCAGTTTGTCCCAGGCTCTTGCCGCCTGGCTCTCATGCTGGCTCAGCAGCCGCCGGCACACCTTCGGGGCACATAACTCTTGCTGCCAGGTACTTTTCCCTCAGCTGTCTGCTGGACCTGCTCTCACTCTACACATCACCTCCCTTTGTGAACTTGGTACAACTGGATTGTCTTCTACCCCATCTGCTGGTCAGACCTGTAAATGGAGCAGGAGAAATAGGATCCGCCGCCGCCGTCGATCCAGATGAGCAAAAAGAGGATCTTATCTCCATTTCCTGTCTTGGGTTTTGGGTCCAATTGAGGGGGTTCCATTTCTCCCCATCAATGCCACAATGTGGAGGAGGGGTGCTCCTTACCCAGGGACCAGGAGACCAGGAGGCACCCCTGAGTGCCACACCCATATCTGATCCTAGGTCTGATGAAAATAAGGAAGGTTGAGAAATGGGAGCAGAGCCAAATGCATGGGGCCAGGGAAGCCCTGACTGCTGCTTGTGTTCGAGGTCTAGAGGGCTTTGAGCGGGCTTCTCGGGTGCTCACAAACTGGGGGTGCCAGGTCCTTGCCAAGGTGAGAGATAAGAAGGACAGTGCCAGGACTGACATACTTAGCACCTGTGCAAGCCAGATCTCTGCCCTTAGCTTGTGTCTCCCAATATGGCTTCACACCTGCCAATTCAGGCTGCCTAGCCAAGAAGTCATGGAAACAGACAAATGCACCAACTACTCAGAGTCCCGGACACTAGTCTAGAATCTTACCCCTTTGGATGCCAACAGGTTGGTTGGTTGTTAGGGAAAGCCACCTCCTCTCTGGATTCTGCCTCCTTCTCTGCCCCACATCCTTCTCTGTTCCTTCTCAACACGTGGTTGTGTACACAAGTTTGTACACAGCAGGGGCCCTGAGGCTGCCTGCTCCCTGTGGGTGAGGCTGTTTTCTGGGCATTGACGGTGGGTGTCAACTGTGCTACACTGTCAACTCTAAATCCTCCCTGTTGATGAAGCTGATTCTCCCCCATGTCGGTCACCTGGTCTACAGTAACAGCCCTGAGTCTTACCTGGGCACCCAGGAGCTTTCTAGATTTGGATGAGAAGAGCAGACTGATGCCCCTTGTAGGGGGAGGTTTGGCACCTTTAAGTTTTTCATCATTATTCTCTTCTGGTCCTTGTTAACTTTCTGCTGTCAGAGTCACATGTGTCACAGAGTCACAACTAATGAAGCTGATACTCCCTGATCCCCATGACCGGACTATGGCTTATGCCAGTCAAGATGCATGTGTTACCGTTCTTGTTTTTAAGGGGGAACCCAGTCTCAGGAAGCCTAAGGCTTGGGCTTCAGAACCGTGAGAACATGGGTAGGGGCGGACAGGAGACAGTGGAAAGATACAGAGGAAGAAGAGGATAAACCAGTCCCCCAGGGCCTGGGGAAACACCCCAAGAGGCAGCCCTGACATGAGGCCTGAAGCAAAGTCATTCTCCTCTGTAAGCCAGCTCCAGCTAAAAGGGATGGCCTTCTTTCTGAAAGCCAGGCAATGTTGAAGGGACAGAAAAGCATTTTTTCCAGAGGTGGATCATCCTACTGACTCAGGCCAGTCATTCTCAGCCTTTCCTGAAGGTTATGCAGATCAGAAAGCCCCCAGATACCTGCAGCAGCTGCGAAGGCTGCAATGTCTAAGCCAGGTGTTGAGTGGCAAGGCTGAAAAGCTCACTATGGACGATAGAGGGCAGTGCTGGCCACACGTGTGAACAGACGACCTTTCTTGAATTTGTGAGGTCGGCTGTGCCAGCAGTAGGCCGGCTAGTTAGAAAACATCCTCCAATGCCCCATGCTTAGTGGGAGGAGAGGGGCGTTGCTTGCTCAGTAGCCATCAACTGAGAGCATCCAAGAGCAACTTCCTGAAGAAGTTAAACAAGCATTGGGTGTTTAGCATTTGTGCTAAGCTGCTGAAAAAGGCTCTTTGTCACCTCTGACTGCTTCCTGTTCCCTCCACACAGATGGGAGCCCAGAAAAACAGACTGATGCAACACACTGGGTGCACATCTCTGAGCTGTGCCAGCTCTTGGTGTTAGGGAATTGATGCTCTAGAGACCAGTCGTGGGCTGACTGGGTGCCAATCATGTCCATCTTTTCACATTTGCTCAGCCTGGCCTATATAGACTTTCATTTCCTACCTCTCTTCAGGGGACTGACATGCAATTCTCCCTGGGCCAAGCCTCTGTTATTAAAATAGTACTAGTCTGGGGTTGTCTTGGGTTTTTATGACACAAGTTCCTGGTGTGTGTGTACATGCACATGAACATGTATGCACCCCTGTGTGTGTGTGTGTGTGTGTGTGTGTGTGTGTGTGTATGTGTGTGTTATACACATGGGTGCAGATGTATGTGTCCATGTGGGGCTGCATTATATGTGCATGAATGCACATACCTGTGTGAGTACAGACACAGGTTCTTAAAGTCCAACTGTTCCCCAGGTCCAGCTGGTCCATACTCACACATACTCAGTGATAGTAGTGGTTGACTGCTTGGTGGTAGGTAGAAGTTGTGGAAAAGGAATGGATGCAGAAGGAAGCAGAAGATTATATGCAATCTCTGCAGAATTTAGAGTACAAACATAGTGCCAGAGTCTAAGGAGCATGCCCAGGAGGCAGCCTTGAGTGAGTTCTGGAAGCAAAGGCACCATCCTGGTCTGTCTTTCTGCAAACCAGGCAACAACTTCCAGCCAATGAGGGCTGAGACTTTTCCAGTCACAGCCTCCAAACCCAGAGAGTGTCTTAGTCCTGCCTCTCCATTCCCGCAGATGAGAACCTGAGACCTAGAACTGTTGCTTGGGACCATAGCTTACTTCCATCTCTGCCCAGGTGGAGGCTTTGGTGACCTCTCAGGTGATGGTCATCTTCATCAGGCTGCTGTTGAGCCAACCCACAAGGCCAAGGGGCAATTTCTCTGAACGGATACCGGGTCATACCATTTCCTACCCTGATCAAGTCAATGCCAGGTGTCCAGAGTCCCCCAGGAGCCCTGGGACGTGGAGGATGTTTATTCTGGGCTGGGCAGAGAGGAAAGTACAAGGTCCACAGCCCTGCGGAACTGAATTTGAATCCCTTCTGTGCCACATTCTATCTCAGAACACCACTTAAACTTGCTGAGCCTCATCTCCTTTATCTGGTAATTGATAGTCTTATATTGTAAAGATGTAAAGTGTTGGCCAAGTGCTTGGTGATCTGTCTTCCGTTCAGATATGAGCAGCCTGCCAATGAGCCATCATGCTTCCCCAAGGTGCAGGGAACAGGAAACAAAGCAGATAATGGAGTAAGAACAAGGAAGGACAGTGATGCTTCTTTTATAGTTATGATTATATTGATTCTTAAAAAAAAAAAAAAAAAGTCTCATGTTGCCTGGCCTGGACTTGAATATAACCTTGAACTACTGATTCTCCTACCTCATGCTGGGATTACAGGCATGGGTCACCATGACTGCTTTTATGTGGTTCAGGGAATTAAACCCACAGTTTCATGCATGCTAGACAAGCGCTCTACCAACCCTGTTACATCCTAACCCTCTTTTTACATTTTTTTGAAATCTCTGTTTGTTTTGAGAATTTTTCTTGGTGCTCTGCTTTGCTGATGTGGGAGGTGCAGGCTTCCACTGCCTGGTGGGACATCACATGCTCCTGATTTCATCCCTGCCTTTGTTCCCAGGCTCTTGGACCACAGTGAGAGGGCAATCCTTCATTCCTGCAGAAGCTCAGTTTTCTCATCTGTCCTCCCCTGGAGACCCAGCTCCACGAGAGCAGGAATCTGGGGGTTTCTAAATCATCAGAACTGGATGTGGGTACAGTGGTTTTCTTTACCTTGGCATAGTTCACTGAATGAGCTTTTGAGTTTGGTTCCAAAGCAGCTGCTCAACAGGTTCTCCAACAGAGCCTCATCTCTGGGGTATCTAGAACTGAGTTTCTTTAAACTCTACCTTATTTGTGGCATCTGAACTATGGGCTTCAGTGTTCTCTGAAAGCAATCCAGTCTCCTTACTTTAAAACTTGAAGCATCTCCCTACATTAAAATTTGAAGGTGCTGGGTGTTTCCCAGCACCCCAGTAGGACAGCCTGGCAGAGTAGGAATAGCCTGGTAGAGTAGGAAGAGCCTGGCAGAGTGGGGGGGAGCCTGACTTGTGGGTGGAGCCTAGCAGAGTAGGAGGAGCCCACCACCTTGCAATCAACTCTGAAGTCAGATCCTGCTCTGCTCTAACAGAGCATCTCTGACCTAACCACAGCCTTCAACTCCAGCTTCTTGATTTTAGCATGTGGATGAAATAACCACCATTAAAATCCAGTATGAGGTATGAATAAGAAGATGTACACCCTGATGGCAGGTGTGCACACTATAGCCAGTGGCTTTGCTAAGTGCTAAACCAACTGCTTTCCTGAATTTTGCTTTTAAAACAATTTCAGTACTGTAGTTTTTACTCTGCATGATACAGAAGTCATTAGACTATGCTTATTGTTTGAGCTAGGCATGGTGGCGCCTGTCTATCCTCCTAGAAGTAGAGAGGCTGACGCAGGAGGGTCAAGAGTTCCAGACCAGTCCAGGGTGCATAGCGAGACCTTGTCTCAGAAATAAAATTTGGAGGCTGAGAAGATGGCTCAGTAGATAAAGCACAGTACAAGAGTGAGAACCTGAGTTTGGGTCCCCAGCGTCCTTGAAAACAGCTTATCATAACCCTGAAGCTGCTGGGTGGAGAAAGGTGGAAGCCTGGAGCTCATTGGCCAGCCATTCTAGCCAATTAGGGAGCTCTGGGTTCAGTGAAGGATCTTGTCTCAATGGATAAGGTAGAAACCAATTGAGAAGGACTCCAAATGCTAACCTCTGGTTTCACACACACACACACACACACACACACACACACACACACACACACACACACCCTTTTCAACAGCTCGTGTAGAAGTCTAAACCTGAAACAGGCGTTGGAGTAAAATAAGTGTAAAGTCTTTGAGCATGGGCTACGTGGTGACTTTGAGGAGCACGGCCTCTGCCTCAGCCCCATTGCCTCTCACCCTTCTGTTCCTCACACCCGTGTTGGCTTGCTGTTTCGCAGGCAGCTTCAGCAGCAGCAGGCAGAACTGGAGGTGCACCAGCGAGATGGACTGTCGTCCTATGACTTATCTCAGGTGAGTTTCCAGGAAATCCTTTCCTGTTTGTCCTCTCAGAGGACCGAAAACTAAACTCACCCTAGAATCCCCACTCTAACCTAAACTAAATTAAAACTAGACTCACTCCCCACATCCCAAGGTCCTCTGTTCCCTCTGACCTCACAGGTATGAGTAGTATTCAGTCCCCGGTGCCCACTGTGGCTCTTCCTTACTGAAGTGAGCCGCATGGAGCAGAAAGTAGGCAGAGAGCAGGTGGGGCGCCATGGTCAGCCAGCACTGAGTGTCTATAGGGCACAGAGGGAAATTCCAGTGTGGGCCTCAGCCTCACACGTACAGAAGCCAGCAGAGTCAGGCTCTGGACTTGTGTTCTCTGGCTTCCTAGCCATCTCTCTCACCTCTGCTCCCATGCCTGCCTTACTTTAACGTTTCCCCTCCTGTCACACTCTGTGTCTCTCCTTCTCTTCGCTCATCTCCTCTTGTCCCTCTTCCCTCCTCCTGTCCTTGTTCCTGCTTCTGACAGCTGGCCAAACTGACATGGGTCAGTGTCTGACCTCATTCCCAAATTAGCCTTTAGGTTCTCTTCCTGACGTTTATAGTAGGCTGGTTCTTTTTCATTTATCTCCAAGAAAGTAGTCCCTGTGACCCTGGCATTCTTCCTGTAGCCAACCCCTAGTTCACACCTCCCAACCCAGGTGCCCCGGATCTTCATGGATAAGCTCCCAACCTTGCAAGGATAGTCAAGTCTTGAAACACGAGCTCTTCCGCCCAAAGGGACTGTGCGAGGGAGAACAGCATGTGACTCTTGGAAAGTACCCTCTGTGCCTTGTGTGTGGATTGTCATTGTGTTTTATGTGCCAACAGGTCCCTGTACCCAACCTACCTGCTGGTGTTCACGAGGCAGGGAAGTCTGTGGAAAAAGCAGATGCAATCTTCTCCCAAGAGAGAGACCCTCGTTTTGCTGAGATGTTTGCCGGCATCAGTGCATGTAAGTGGCAGACAGTGCTAAGCCATGAGGCTGTGGGGTTACAGCTGTTCTCAGACCATCTGGAGATAGCCACCCTAGAGAAAGGGACAGGAAAGGGGACTTTTGTATAACTGCCACGGGACGTAAGAAGAACCCTGTACAGGAGTCAGGGCAGAGTCTCTGTACTCCTGTCCTGGCCTCTTACTTCCTGATCACCTGTGACACTCAGCTTCAGGCTGTAGCATCTCATCTTTACAAGGCAAAGGGTCAGAGCAAATGAATCCATTACACAATGCCTTAGTCACTGGTCAGACTACATCACTGTAACAAAATACCCAAAGAAACAACTTAGAGGAAAAGAGGGTTGTTTTGACTCTCAATTAGAAAAGAGATTTAGAAAAAAATCACAAGAACTTCAGGAGAAAAATAAAGTAAGATGGCAAGAAAACATGAGTACCGAGAATGATAAGTCGAGATGATATTCAAGGACTATAGATCAATAACCCCAATTAACATGCTGTCAAAATTTAACATAATCAAAGTGAGATGACTAGTGAGCCCTCAGGGGCAAGTGATGAAGATACTGTCGAACCAAGCAGGAAAGCGGAGTGTCAGCATCACCAGAGAAAGACTTCAGAATGTCCCTGTGGGCAGAGGCCATAGGCCTGAACTGACTGTAAATCTCATGAACTTTGAAACACAGAAAAGGTCCTGCCCCTTAAGGATGTGCCATAGTTCCACTGTGACAATGTCTTTATTTAGAGACCCACACAGAGATGAGAATAGGATATTTGGCTCCTGGGTGGTCTCCCACCCCAGGGCCATGAGCTTGATCATCTACAGCCCTTTACTGCTCACACCTACCTGACAAACTGGGCTCAGGGAGGGTACACATGCTGCCTAGTCACTGCTGTGCATCCAGCCTTGATTTCCTTCTTCCCAGTGTCTTGAGAGTGATTGCATGATTGAGACATGTAGGCATCATAATACTGTAGGCCAGTGGTTCTCAACCTTCCTGTGACCCTTTAATACAGTTCCTCATGTTGTGGTGACCCCAGCCCTAAAATTATTTCATTATTACTTTGCAACTGTGATTTTGCTACTGTTATGAATTGTAATGTAAGTATTTGAAATGAAGGATATCAGATATTTAATATAATGTAATATCTGATACGCAAACCCTGTGGGGATTGAAAACCACTGCTCTAGGGCCACAGGTGATGCACCATGGAGCCAAGGGAGGGGCGTACTCTGGCTGACACTCTGCTGTCTAGAGACTGCATCATCCCACTCCGTTCCTGCTTCCCATATCACCAGCAAGAGCACCTTCATTCTTAGTGAGATCTAGACAGCCTGGCTGTGACTGGAGCCCAGTTCTCTCAGCCTTTCTCTGCAGGGGACATGCTCAAGCAGTCTCCTCACCTTCTGGGGCAGAACAGTGGTCTGGGTGACTCATCCTAGCCTGGGTCTGACTTTTCCCTGTCTCATGAGATGTTCACTCTGAGACCCTAGTGGAAAGCCAGGCAACACCATCCAGCTGTTCCCAGCCAGTCAGTCTGAGGTGCCCCTCAGCACCTGCTGATCAGGTCAGGGAAGGGGCATGCCTGGGATTCGAGTTGGGTCCTCCCTTGGTGTCCTGTGACCTGGGACAAGAGTGCTTCAGTTTCTTCTTCTGTTAAAGGGAAAGCAAATGTGTCAGCCGTTTGTGTGCCAGCACTGTCCTCAGGAAACATTTTACTTACGTTAACACACAGAATCCCCACCACAGCCCCGTGAAGTAGACACTGCAGTTATCTTCTTCTTTCAGCTGAAGAAACTGAGGCAGGGGCACATTCAAAGAGTATCCCAGGTGACAGCTGTAATACAAAAGCAGAGCTGAGTACTAGGTGAGGCAGCTGAGGTTACCCTGGGTGTCCTCACCTCTTTTCACACTCCCTATGGTGTACTCTTAGATGAAACTGGAAGAACTGAATGCAGTAATACCTTCTCCACTCTCAAGGGCTTACCTTCAAGCAGCCAGGCTAGCCTGGGAGTCAGGAGAGACCACCTAAGGGGGGCCATGCCAAGGTGAAAGTGAGGAGACTGTACTGTGTGGACCTCCTCTAAGTTCCCATGCCATGCCCTGTTCTGGGGTGCCCCTGCATGGCCTGCAGCACAAAGGTGGGGGGACTTTCACATGCAACTCCTATGGTTTTCCTAGCGGAGAAGAAGATGATGAGCTCAGCATCAGCATCAGGCAGCCAGCAGATCTACTCCCAAGGAAGTCCATTCCCTGCTGGGCACTCGGGCAAGGCCTTCAGGTAGGTGCCAGGGAGGGGAATGGTAGGAAGAAAAGCCTGAGTGTCAGCATTGGCTCTGGGAGCTGAACAGGAACCAGCCATTCCTGTGCTGTGGGATGGAGCCAGGATGGGGACTCTGGACTCCTGGTTCTGCTCCATCAGCCCCTCCATAGGCACTGGGTGTCAGTGACTCGCAGACACCAAAGAGATCAGCCTCTCTATGATCCTGCAGGGGAAAAAGAAGGGAGATGGTCTGTAGGCAAGATCCAGGTAAGGCCTAGTTGAGAAATTTAGAACTGCACTTTTATCTGGTTTGCTGAGGCCATGGTGAAGTGCAAGGAGAAAAGACGATCTGTCATATCTGAGCTTCAGCCTCAAGGGCCATTCAAGGCACCAAGCCAAGCAGGGTGCCTGGCTGTTAGCATCGGGGCATGCTGTAGCTTACTCAGAAAGCTTGACATCACCACTGTGGGCCAGGCCTGGCTCAAGTTTCTTCTAAGAAACACAAGCATAAGCCCAGGAGTACTGCCAGAGGACAGGCCAGCAGTCCTCAGGGAAGGCATCCGATGTCACAGCAGCTGCCTCTAAGCTCCCTAGAAGCTCAGCATGCCTCAGACCCAGCAAGATGGTGTTTCTCCTACATCCCAGTTGAGCTTGGCTCAACTCTGAGCAGGGCTTCAGGGACCTTGCAGGGACCAGGGTTGGGCAGGCAAATCCAGTGCCCCAAAACCACATTGGCCACGGCAGGATAGGAATCTCCCTTCCTTGCTATTCTAAGAACAGACTTCCTACAACAGTAGCAGGTGTGACCCGAGGCCCCAAGGAGGCTGGGCACAAGGGCCAGCACTTTGTTCCAAACAGCCCAGGCAGAGTTTCAGCTGTCCCTCCTTAGCATCCTAAGAAGGGCTGTGCAGGCTGAGGCATGTGGTAAAGAAGCCCACAAGCAACAAGAACTGGAGGATGTCCTTTGAAAGAAAGGGAGCTGCAGGGAAACATGACCGAAGTATGTAGCATGTCTATATGATGGTGGCACGGTGAAATCCATTACTTCGGAGCTAGGTGTGATAGCTGACACTTTAATCCCAGCACTCCAGAGTCTGAGGCAGAAGAATACCATGAATTCACGGGCAGGATTATATGTGGTATAATGAACATAACTGATTTTAAAAAGGAAACCCAATGAAATATAAAGAAAATATCCTCTGCAGGGCATGGTGGCACACATCCTTTTATGCCAGCACTTGGGATAAAAATGCCTTTTGACAGAGGCAGGTGAATCTCTGTGAGTTCCAGGATAGCCAGAACTATGTAGTAAGAAAGACACTGTCTCAAACTAACAAACAAACAAACAGGAGAAAGAAAGGGAGGGAAGGAGGGAGGGAGGGAGGGAGGGAGGGAGGGAGGGAAAGAGGGAGAGAAAGAAAGAAAGAAAAAAAGAAAGAAAGAAAGAAAGAAAGAAAGAAAGAAAGAAAGAAAGAAAGGATATCCTCTGACCTGAAACATCCATCTGGGGGAAAGGGATAGAGCTGCCGTGTTAGGTAAACTCATTTAGGAAGACAGACATGATATTTGAACAAGCAAATTTGCTTTACAATCTGCAAGGGGTCAGAGTGCCTAGGAAAAGCTTTGACTACGGTTATTAAAACTATTCTGTAACTCTCTTTCTTTCAAAACCCACCCCAAATCCTACAGTTAGACCCAGCCCACCTCACTCAGTACATTCACAGACCCAAGGAGACTATAGGTAGGGCCTGGAGCAGCACGAGTCTCCTTCCAGCCTTTTCCACCTACAGTGGGCTTCCAGTCCACATAGCCCACAAAACCCCTGGAAGAGGACCTGGCAGTAGAGTGAGGATGGTGTCAGAGCATCCTCTCCAGGCATGCAGAGAGCTAAGCATTGTGATACATACTGCAGGTGCCTAATAAAGGCGCACCAAGTTAATCCATCTGAAGGCTGAAGAGGTAAACCAACAGCCACATGCCTGACTGATCCCCTTGCAGCAGCCTTCCATTCCCAGGTTTGTCTCAGTATTGAAACTGACAGCCTGCAGCCTATGTGCGGAGTCTGTAAGCTTTCCCAGTGCCCCAACGGGACAAATTAACCAGAGCACAAAGAGCAGGTAGCCTGGAGTCTGATTTGTATGCTAAGACTTGTGTCTCTTCTTGGAATGAAATCTTTCATAGAGATCTGGGGGTGTGCAGGGGAGGATGGTGGTAGGGAAATGCAAAAGCCGACAGGCCCTGGGGGAGAAGGAGTCTGAGAATAGAAGCCTGCAAGGACCCCTGGGCAGTATACAAGGAGGAGAGAGCGGGAAGGAGAGCCAGCGTAGGATCTTTTGACAGAGACTCAAGAAAGCAGGCCACTTCCTGGGAATAAACACATTTTCTTCTAGCTCTTCCGTGGTCCATGTGCCGGGAGTGAATGACATTCAGTCCTCCTCTTCAACGGGCCAGAACATATCCCAGATCTCCCGTCAACTGAACCAAGGCCAGGTGGCATGGACAGGCAGCCGTCCACCCTTCCCAGGGCAGGTATGAGTAACTATGAGGCATGATTCTGAGTGCCCAGAGTGACAGAACACCCACCATCTGCTTTTTGGGGTCCCAACTCTGAGGGTAGGCCTATGCTCCCAGCTAGAGCAGCCAGCTCCTCGGGAGTCCCTGCCATCCCTAGAGCCCTTTGAAAGCTCGGTCCCCAACAGTTGTACCATGTCTGATCAGCACTCCTTTCTTCTCACAACCCCCACTTAAGAAAGGGAGCAAAAAGAGGTCAGGTACCCTAAGCTTCTCCAGCAAAAACAAGCATCCCCATCACTTTGGAGCTCTGGTATCTACTATGCCAAGAGGGCTTGTAAATTCCCAACCAAGCAACAAATACTCATAGTTCCTGGGAAAATACTAGAATGATAGGTCTTATTCAGCTGAGAGGCATCCATAAGCTGATGAAGCCAGGCCATTGTAGTCCTCAAGGTAATGTTAACCAGCTCCACCCCAAGTCCCCAGGACCAGGACACTGGACCCCACACTCTGGGCTTACCCCAGTCCAGTGAAGGTAACCAGGGCCAGCTGTTCCTGAAGGGAGCTCAAGGGTGGAGCTCAATGGGAGGCTGGTTGGTTCTGCCTCCTTCTGTCCTAACCATAGCAAATCCTACTCCAGCCCAGCAAGACGCAGTCATCTGCCTTTGGGATTGGATCAAGCCACCCCTACCCGGCTGACCCTTCTTCCTACAGCCCTCTCTCCAGCCCAGCTGCCTCCTCGCCAAGTGGAAACGCCTACCCCAGTCTTGCCAACAGGACTCCAGCATTCGGTAGGTGGGGAACAATGGAAAGAATTCCTGTTCTGATCATCCTGTGTCCAGGAGCTGAGCCCCGGGCTTCCAGAATATAGGGCAGGGCCCCAAAATGTCCCAACTCCTCTCCTATCTGGCTATAATCAAGAAGCCTCAGGTGTCCTGAGTGTTGGAAGCATCCACCTGGACCCTGTGGTCCAACATTGCTATTTCAAGGCATGAGTACACATTCCTGTGTCGTGATGTGACCCCGAATACTAGTTTAACCCTCCCTGGCCCAAGGCAGAGACTCTCACATCCCAGAAGTAAAAGAATCTCCATTCTCCATCTAGAAACCCAGAGAAGCCAGGGGTGGCTGGTTGGGTCAATGAAACCAGAGGTTCCCTTTGTCAATATTGCAAGGTGTAGTTTATGTGTTTCCCGTTCTATGACTAGATGCCTGACAAGGTCAGCTCAGGATAGAGCAGTTTGTTTTGGCTCACAGTTTGAGGGTCAGTCCATCATCACAGGGGAGGGGTCAACCCATAGCTGCGGTCGGGAATCAGGAAATGAATGCTGGTGCTCAGCTCACTCTTTCCTGTGTGTCTAGTATTTCCTTTGTATTTCCCCAGCCCGTGGATGGTGGTGCCCCTCAGTCAGGACGAATCTTCCCAAGTCAATTAATCTAACCTCTAAACTCCCTCACACACATACCCAGAGGTTTGTCTCCTCAGTTATCCAAGAGCCTACCGACTTCATATCATTGTCACACCAGGGGACCCTATCTCATGTGAATGTTCCTTGCTCTTTGAGACAAGCCCGGGCAGTGAAGGGTCTTCTAGCTATGGCTGTGTCTTCTGGCTCAGTCTCAGGAGTTCCTGCCAGTTGCTCTTTGTGTATTTGATACATGCCAGCGTCTCTCCCAGGGCCAGGGTCACACACCATAGAAGGGGAGGTCCTGCCAGAGTCTTCGGAGTACAGTCACTGGGTGACATCCAAGAGCGAGGCACCCAGGGATGTTCATATGCAGACCCATCACCCTCAAGTGAGCAGGAAGCCAAGCCTAAACCTCCCGATTTCACTTGTCAGTTAAAAGCTTCCATTTAAGTGGCTCACCTGTCAGTCTTATGGGAAAGTGGGAAAGTGGCCCTCAGAAGCCCATCATACAGTGTAGTTATGAGCTGTCCCTACCTCTCTTCACATCCACCACTGACAGTAATGCTTCTGCATCAAAGCCCAAAGTCTTGGCCACAACATCTCCAGCCCCCAGGTTTGTCTGTGCCCGTTGAAGCCAACAGTCCCCCAAGCACAAACCTTATTTATGTGCAGCACACATGTTCAGCCATTAAGTATCCTTAGTGGCTCTCTCGGGGACACCAGTGTGAGAAGCACAGACCCCTCAGCCTGTTGCCCCCAGCTCTGATGCAACCAGAGGACAAGGTCCCTCTTTCATGTATAGGAATATCCCCTTTGTCTAGGAGCAGTGGCCCTGACTTACTGTGACTTAGCCGTCCTTCGTGAGTGCCAAGCCCAGTGCCAGCACTGGAGACAGGAGGAGACAACTGGGCTGAGTCCTAGCTCAGGCTAGAGGCAGAGGCAAAGATCCTAGCAGAGGTAGAGAAGACAGGGAACAGGAGGTAGAGAAACAGGCCTCAGGTCCAGCAGCCAGTTCTTCATGGAGGCCCTGGGGACCAGGAGAATGGTCACTAGTGTTACAGAGCCAGGAAAGTCTTCAATAGAGAAATGTTATGTATCCCTGGGAGGACTTAGGAGCATCATGTGACCATGACAAGACAAATGGCAGGCTCCTCCCTGTCCCAGCAGTCCAGTGCCTTTACCTGTGTGCATTTGGCCACTCTCCAAGTAATGGCCAGGTTCTGAAGTGTAAATGGTGGCAGGACCCTTGGCTGAGGCCACTGGCCAACTCTAATGATCAAGAATAGGGTCACTATACAAATACTGGGGTTTCTGTCTCAACCAATTCTGCTGTGTGTTGCTAGGTGGTAGGTGTGCCAGCAGCAGACATTACAAGGTGCTTGCTGGACCCTGCACAAGAGGGTCCAACCTGTTGGAATTCACTTAGCATTTACCTGGCCATAAAGGAGAGGTCATTCTTATTCCCATTTTAGAGGACAAAGTGGAAACCCTGGATCTTCCTGATGGATCAGTAGTGGTGCTAAAAAGGAATCAAGGCTGTGTCCCTCTGCTCACAGCCCTGTGCCTTCTATCCCTTAGGACCCACTCATTAGGGAGTAGAAATAAGCTGGAAGGGACATCGGCCAGCACGTCCCTTGATTTGTGATCATGAGGAGAGTGAGAACTCTGTTGGGAAGGAGTGGAAGGGAAACTTAGGCAGAGAAGTTAGGGACTGAGCAGTGTGATGTGACTCTACCCTCAAGGCATCAACAGTGACTTCAGAACAGTCTGCTGTGGAGCAGGATACAGGGACAGCATGTTTGAGTCTGGCTGTGAGGATGACCAGGAGAGGAGATGGGAACAGAGCAGAGGAGCTGAGGAGGAGAGAGGGAAGGAGCCCAGCTGGAAGGGAGGTGCTACCATCCCAGGAGGCAGCAGAGGAAAACTCCATCAGTGGAGAATGCTTTCTTGAGAAGGTGGCTGTGAGTGCCTGCTAACGGAGGCCTCAGCCTCTGCTTCTCAGGACTTCAAGAAGCAGACTCCTACTGGGGGCAGAGCAACCTTGGTCAAGGTCAGAGGAGAGAGTATATGATCAGAAAGAGGACTTTGGGGAGAAGTTTACTATCAACCTCAGGAGGTGCAGGAAGAAAGTAGAGGAGAAATAGAGCAGTCTCCATTAACGGTCAGTTTCATCAATTATTAAATAAAGATGAAACAGTTAAAGCTGGCAATGCAGTATACATACTTCAGTGAACACCCGGCTTAACCCCGCCAGTGGAATCCAGATACAGCCTTGCCTGTGGACATCCAGATATAGCTCTCTCTGTGGGCATCTGGGGCACCAGACAGATATAACCTGGGACTCGTGGGGGTGCCAACAGCAGCACCTTGCAGCATTACAGGGGAAATGGTGTCCCACCCTTCCTTCCTTCCTTCCTTCCTTCCTTCCTTCCTTCCTTCCTTCCTTTCTTCCTTCCTTCCTTTTTCCCTCCTTCCTTCCTTCCCTCCTTCCTGTTGTCCCATCTCCTAGCAGCCATGAAGTCTGCCTGTACAGAAAGCTATACTTTTGACCATTTCCTTGATACCTACAAAATGGGTCCAGCTATAGGAATTATAATTTAGGTCCAGCTATAGCAATTATAGTTTAGGTTTTTATCTATTAACCAAACTTTTCCTTTGCTGGCCCTGTAATGGGGCCAGATGGCATTACAGTAAAATATTAGCCACCTCTTTTTAGATGCCCAGGTTTAACCTTGCTTTGATTCTCAAAGCTGCATCAAAGTAACCAGTCCATGATGGTTCTAAGTAGACGTAGACAAGTCTTAGAGCCTCTGGAGTAAAAAAAAAAGGGGGGGTGTCCCCTTGCCACTAGGAGCAGCCTCCTTCCTGTCCTATGATACCTCCACCAGTCATCCTTAAGTATGTCTGAGCATAGCCCCCAAAGGATCAGGAACACTGATGTGTGTGCCAGATGCCTTTGAGACTTAACCTTAACCCCAGCTGAGATTAAACCAACTCCCTGCATTGTCTCTCGGGAGTAAGTCATAAATGCTGAATGCAAGTTCCTCCTGGGAACATCTCTGAGGTTCTTTTACCTTTGTAGAATAAGACCTCTTTACATGGAAGGAAGGAGGGACAGAAAGAAGTAAGCGAGGAGGGAGGGGGAGGCCTGGCAGGCAGGCAAACCCAAACTAATGTGTTAGTGGGTTCACAGAAGAGGCTTCCTTATGTGAAAGGCTTTGGCTTTTTTGTCTTAAATTTCCATTCAAGGTGAAAAGGATACAAGCAGCCAGTCTCCTACCTTGGATATAAGTCTCAAGGGAATTTCTTTCTGCCCCAGGAATTTTCTCCATCCCCACAGTGACAGGACTCTAGAGTAAGTGAACAGTCGAGAGCTGAGAACAGTTACAGTGTGGTGCGACAGTGCAGACAGCCCAGGACTCCCCAGGAGGAAGAAGGCTTAGTCCCAGCCTACCACCCATTATAGTTCCCAGCCTCGGAGTTAGACATTTAGTTTTTGGACAGAGGTTATACCACTCCTCTTCTCTCATTCTTACTCTCTAGTCTAATGAGAAGGGATTCTAGGCTGCAAATTCCCGTCACCTCCAGAGAATTTTCTCTGTGGAGAGAGGAGAAAATAAAGTAAGCTTGGGAACAGCAGGAGTGAGCAGAACTTAAAGATGGTGGTCATTAAGACCCCGCTGTGAATAGAATTAACACATGTCTTACATACATCTTTCTCCACCCAAGAGACATCTGGATAGGGTTGGGTCTCTGAGAAAATTATCCTGGGTGCTAGGAAGGCACAGGAAAGAATTGTGATGGTGCCATGTGGGTCTGTCCTGTCTGGGTCTTTAGTTTCCATGATCCTGGCAGGCATTTAGGAAAGTGAAAAGCAAAAAGAAATGGGAGAGGGGCACTGTGGGGTATATGAATGGATACTTGGTTAGAGAAAAGTTTGGGGATATGTGGGTCCTCAAGGGATCTAGCTGCATTAGGGGTCCTAAGCAACCACATGGGCACTGTTACTTGATTAGTCACATGGCTGTTGCCATCTTACATCTTGACTGATCACACAGATATCCTCTGCCTGTGTTAGAGATGGTTCCACAATAGCATGTGCTCATTCACCATCAGGACACACATGAGTCCTTATAGGATCCATGCATCTCAAAGACTAGGTATCGATGAGTATTGGCAGCTGCCTCTCAAGATAAGTCCTAGTTGGCAGTTATGCCAATGCATGACCTTGTTTGCCTCTGTATAAATTCTACTAATATCCTATAAAGTATGAATTATTTTTGGTGTTAAGAACCAAAGCCCAATAGTTGAGAATTGGGGTAGTATGCTTTCCCTGGTTCTGGAGATACCTACGTCAGCATGGATGACTTCTCAGCCAGTGAGGGTCATGACTACAATCTGTTTTGATTGGTGGAAATCAAGCTTTACCCCCATTTTTTTTTTCTTAATTTAAAATTTGAATTAGGTTGGCAGATATGTGGCAGGAAACAGAAGAACATGTAAAAATAAGAGTGAGTGACCCAAGACATGTCTTCACGAATGTAGGACAGATCTTACACTTTGGCATGGAATTGCATACACAGAAGAAAGTTGTAGGCAATATTATGGTCTCAATTCAAGATGCGGAGTCCATGCCTTACCACAAAGAAATCTAATTTTAACCAGGAACACCAAAAGATACCACCTGGATCTTACTTTGATTTCCCTTAGCTTTAGGTCATTGGTTTTATAAGATACTGATGGAGCAAAAGCTCCTGAAAGCCCTGGGAAGGTGGGGGACATATGTCCAGCACACACTTGAGTTGCTACTTTGGTAGCACATGAAAGAGCTGGGGCGGAGAAAGTGTTCTGTAACATGGATGTCCTAGCTCCACATGAGGATGGTGTGGGCTCACACCAGAGGCATGTTGTTAAAAACACTTAACTTTGATTTAAAGTCCCATCAGCCACATGTGACTTCTATATCCAGTTAAAAGAGCATCTGCCTGGGGACCTTGGAATCATACACCCAGCTGGTCAAAGGCAGTGTTAAGGCCCTCTGTTGTGGTCAAGGGTCTGTGTGCCCAGTTCTGCCAGGCTACTTGAAGTGTCTCTCTCTTCCTTTTGATCCGTGACCTCTCTGGCTCCAAGGAAATGGCAGTGGTGATGCAGATGGATAGTCCTGTCACTCAGGGAGACAAAGGGAGTTAAACTCGGTGCCATTTACAATTCGCTATGTGACCATTGGCCACAGACACATGGGAAAACAATCGAGAGGAGAAGACATTACTTGTGCCCTTCATGTCTGGCTCTTGTCCCCAAGGGCGAGAGCCTGGGAGAGCAGGAAGGAGAGATGTGTTTTTCCTATGAAGGCAGAGTACCAAAGGGCAAGATGGAAAAAGGAAACCTTGAGGTCAGGTCTGCCCAACAGGAATCTAAGTCACAGGGGAACCACTGGGGGCTGGCCACCAGAATGAGCTTACCTGAATTCTGGAATATGATCCCCTATCTTGTCGCCAGAGGAGTGGCTTTCAAGTCTGTGGTCACCACATGCCACCAGAGAGTCTAGGTTCCCTTTTGTGGGTTCTTAGTCTCCTTTATAAAGTTATTTAAAAGCTGACTGAGAAGGAAGCTTGAGAATTATCTTATTAGAATTTAGAGAAAAACAATGAAGCAGGCAAACTATAGATCCTGGCACCTCTCAAGAGGAGGGGGATGGAGAAGGAAGAAATCCATGCCTTTTGGTTAAGGTCAGCAATGGAGGTCTGCAAGCAAGGTCTTAAGAGAAGCAATGAGAAAGTTCGGAGTATCAGTTCAAGCATGTTTAGGGATTTGAATGGTATTCAAAGAAGAAAGGACAAATTACACTTCTTGAGTTAGAATTTAGATAGTTAGGCAGACTTAACAGTAAATATCTGTAAGCAACTGCATCAAGGCTTCTAGAGGGTGTGATTACACTATTTCACTGAGGGGATAATTATTCCTCCCATCTCTTTAGCATACCCCAAAAAGAATCAGCTTTCCTGGGTGTGTGGAGGGGTGATCTCCTGGCTAGGCAACTGATAGACCCAATTGCCAAGTCCTTCACAGCTCATTCCTAGAAACATGACTAGGGTAATGAGAGAATGAAGAAAAGACAGACAGACAGGAAAGCTGGGATTCAGTGACCTGTGTTTACTCTGAGAGTGCATACCTACTAGACAGTAACCCAGAACTTCAGCATGTTTATTGTGTACAGCATTAGGGAAAGATTAGCTAGTCTTGGTACATCTCTGCAACCACGTGCACAGCAGAAACTGGGACCAGTTCAGTATCTCAAAGGTGGGCAATGAAGGCTGGATTTAGAGCTAAGATGAGTGGTAACTGTCAGGGCGTGTACAACCTGAATCCCCAAACTGGTTAATCTCTCTGTCTCAGTCTGGTCATTGATGTATAATGTTTCTTGTAGAAATGTAGGAAGCCAAACCCACAGCTTGCTCGAAGAGTATACTTCAAGATGCTGAAGCAACCAGGGAATTCCCTCCCTCCCTTGCTCCACCATTGCTTATATATGGCCTGGATTGCATAGCAGCATACTTCCAGAGACAGTGGCTTGGCAAGCACCAGCATGTCTGTGTCTTGTGTTTAGCATCTGCTTTTCAGTTTTAGGCTGAGATAGTTCCAGCAACTCAATCATAGTGACACAAGCCCAAACAGGTGAAAACAGATCAAATCAGGCCATAGCGGAAGACACCAGTGCCCCCTACACAAGCCTCACTTGGAAAGCACCGGGAATTCCTCCCTCCCACCCCCCACCTCACCCTCACATGCCCCACCCTGGGAGGCTGGAAATTGAATTTATTATTCCAAAAACATCTGAAGCTTCCTCCACTGAGAAATAGGATGCACAAAGAGAAGCTTCCTCCACTGAGAAATAGGATGCACAGAAAGGGGAAGGAGATGCAAGCCCCCTGTCTTCTCCTCCCCTAATCTTGCCCCCAAATTTAAACCATGCACATTTTTAATCTACAAATTTTGAGGGATTATAGACATACCCGACCCTATTAATCAATGGTGAAAAGTGAGCTCCCTGCCAGAGAGCTGAAAAGTGTGTGCTCTTTGTCTGATCTGCTCAGTAGGCTAGGTAGGAAGCAGCCAGCTCCATCAGAACACATTCACTTTACCCAGCAGGATTTCTCAGCTTTTACATAGCAGATGGGTTGTTCTAATCCCCATTGGGGTGGGATGTCTGCTTACTAAGGATGTTTATCAGTCTCCCTGTTTGTTTATCTGCCTGTATCCTGCTGTTTGTGAGAATGAGAAGTGCCAGCAGTTCCCTTCACCAAGAACCATTAAGTTAAACCCAACAGTGTTGAACGTACTGAACAACTTGCATAGGACTTCACAGGAATCTTGGGGCAATTTCTAGGCTGTGCAGCCTCCCAGGAAAAATGACAGTGAGCAAGAATGAAGTATATCACTAAACTTGACCTAAAAAGATGCAAGATAGCAAGCAGCCTTGCCTCTGTCCCTGAGGACCAGAGACTGCCCTAGGGTCTACAAGGTCACGAAGCTGCCACAGATGGCAGGTATAGTGCCATACCCCTAGACACTTGGCCTAGCAG
This sequence comes from Onychomys torridus, assembly GCF_903995425.1. Taxonomy (NCBI): domain Eukaryota; kingdom Metazoa; phylum Chordata; class Mammalia; order Rodentia; family Cricetidae; genus Onychomys; species Onychomys torridus. The sequence goes on along the minus strand of NC_050443.1, from coordinate 64,248,411 downwards.
GAAGCTGACCCATCTATCCAGGACAGTGGCAGCTAGATCTAGATGACAGTATGGATGGAACCCAGCTCATAGCTTTTAACTGTACACACGACTTTTGGAACAATGACCTAACAAAGATGTTGGAGACCACTGGGTTATTCCAGAAAGGAGTTCTTTGTATACCTTGGGAACAGGCCACATGCAGCTCCTGCTAACCATCTGCAGTGCAGGTTGGTAGGGTTTAGCCAAAGGACCCACAGTGCTCCATTAGCCAAGAGAGGTCTGAAGGTCATGATCATTCTGTAGTTAAAGAAGTTGCTTAGTCCAGCTCTGGAAAGACAAAAACACCTCCAGTGGCCTCTTTAGTCTCCCCTCCCATTCAGGTCACCCTTCCTTCCTCCAGGAAGACTCTGGTTTAGGTGGGACTTATTCTTATGTCTCCTGGTAGCCTGTGTCTCCCTCAGAAGAGCACTCAGCTGTACAGACCTCTGAACTCTTTGCCGTTCTCAGAGGACTAACTCTGTCTCCATCACTATCCAATGTCTTAGATTTAAGTTGTATTTATCGATGAACACAGGCAGGCTTCCATGTCAGGAAGATCTGAACTCAACCTCCAGGTTTGTATAATAAATGAACTGGAAAAATCTGTTGATATCTTTCAGCCCTCAGTTTCCTTATCTGAAAAACATGGATAATGGACTTATCTCTTAGATCTGGAAATGAATTGAAAAAAATGTACCCAGGACAAGCTTAACATGTAGCACACCGTTGTCCATGCTTCAAAAATACTGTCATTTCCATCCTTCAGTGTTATGTCATACCCAAAGCAGCATAATTAATTGATTTTTTTCCTCTGCTGCAAATGTTTAACAGCATCTACTGTCTCAGAAGGTTAAAAAAAATTATTTTGAAATATATTGTCTGTAATTAATAGAACCATGTGCCCCAGGGTGTGATTAATCGGCTAATCTTCCCCAGTCCTCCCCTCGCTCTCTTCACTCCACCTCTGATTGTCCCCAAGGTACATCTGAGGAGACTTCCTCATGCAACATGTGTAAGCTGGAGGCTTTGGAGGCAAAGGACTAATACAGCATGTCCACATTCTTCCCTCTCACTCCCCTTCCCTGATCCCTTTCTCCCCACTTTCTCTCCCTCCTTCTCTATCCCCCTTCCTCACTTCCTCCTCTATTCCTTCCCTCCTTCCTTCATCTCTTCCTTTCCCCTGTCTCCTTGTTTTTTTCTTCCCTCCTTCCTGAGTCCTCACTCCCTCGCCTCTCTTCTTCAAGAACTTACTGAAGCCATCTATACTCCAAGCACCATGAGCAGCCTGGCACATCCTGGCCTTTGTTACTCCACTTTGAGTGTTAGTATCATGTGAAGGGCACCATGTAAAAGGTGGTACCGGTGCTGCAGGAAAACAGAAGGCAAAACTGAGACTAGACCCTGGAATCACATTTCCTTGGGACCATGAGGTGACCAAGAAAATGCAGGAGCAGGACCAGTCAAGGGAACAGGTGGCGGGACCAGTAAGATGACCCTGCGGGTAGAAGTGTTCCCTGTACAAGCCTGATGACTTGAGTTTGGTGATTGCCAGCACCCATTATGGAAGGTGAGCACTGACTCCCAAGAGTTGCCCACTGACCTCCACACATGCATCTGCACACACACCACACACCATACATGCACACGTTAATAAATTCAATTTATTTAAAAAGTGGGGGGTCCAGGGGTATGAAGATAAGGACGGTGATGGAATGTGACAGCCAAGTCCTGAAAAGTGAATAGAATGAGGGGATAGGATTACAAGATATGAAGAGAGAGAGAGACGTGAGGCTAGAGGAGCAGGTAGAGGCCACATTTGATGAACCCTTAGCAACCTGTAGGCAGTGTCCCAGGAGGGTGGTGCCAGAGCCCTATGGATCTGAGAGTAGACGGCAGTGGGACTCAGAACACAGTAGGGACAATGAGCTTAAAGGAAAGGCATTGTGCTGAGATATGCCACTGAGGGAGCAGGGGCTGAGCAAGGCCCTTTGACGGCCTCAGTTGGGGAGAGACTGGAAGGGAAAGGAAAGCATTGTCTTCGGGCTGTGAGGAGAGGAGGTGGTGGCTGGAAGTATGAAGCATGGCACCTGAGCTTGTCTTTTGTATTTTACGTGCACATTACACATGTGTGCAAACACATGCACCCACTCAATATCCTTTTTAGTTAAGTCCCAAAAATAGTTGAGGCAAAATTCTCATTCCTCCCTGTTTTCTGTTTTGAGGCCACCGTGAGCAGCCACAGGCTCTCAGGGCTGCAGCACAAGCCACCTGGCAGGCACATTCTAGCAAAAACTATTTTTTTCTGGCCGAGCACTCACTATGAAATCATGGTGCTTCCTTGATTCTTCTCCACTCAGCTTATTCTGTCAGAGAAAGGGGGGAAGCCAGGGAAAAGCCTGTGTGGGTGGGTCATGCCTTTCAGGAGTGTGGAGCCCTCGGGTGGCACCAGGATGAGGGAAGTGACAGAATGTGACAGCTAGTGTTGTGTCCATTGGATGTTTCAGCTGAGAGTGGACAGAGTGGCGGGCAATTCCAGGGCCGGCCCTCGGAGGTCTGGTCTCAGTGGCAGAGCCAGCACCACGGACAGCAGAGCGGTGAGCAGCACTCCCACCAGCAGCCTGGCCAGACTGAAGTGTTCCAGGTAAATCCAGCGAGCAGCGCCTTCTCGTAGGTGTAGGTACCTGCGCCTTCTCTGCTTCCTTATGCCCCTCTCTGCACCTCTGCCTGCCCTACCCGGTAGCCAGCAAGAGATCCCGCCCAGCCTGCAATTTGGGGAGCCCACAAGTAGAAAGACCTGCCCTGCCCAGTCAAAGCCTGCAGGTACACAGAAGAGGCAGAAGGGCCTTCAGCCTTTCAGCTGCACCCACACAGGAGAGGTTGTTTCCTGAACTGCACCCCAAAGTTGCCCAGGAGGGATGTATGTAGACAAGGACAGTAAGGACTCTGGAGCAGGGTCTATGCCCCTTGAAGGGCTAGAGAACCTCAATGCTCACCATGGCAGTATGCAAAACCTCCGAGAGCTAGCTGTAGGTCCCTAGGGGCTTGACTGCCTCAGCCTATCTCCTCTCCACTATGACAACCAGGAGGAGGGACTCCCTTCCCCAAACCCTCTCAGCCCATGGCAGCTAGAGCACTGCCCAGCTCTCCAGGCCTGGTTGCCTATTGTCTGAGGCTCCCAGGCTACTTCCACACCTCCATTGCTAGAGACATGCCTTGTTGTTCTCAATTCCTAGCACAGACCAACCTCACGGTGCTGATGACAAGGACATGGGCCTGCTTATCATACAGGTTTTCCTCCCAGGTTTTCCTGGAAAGCTGTAAGTGCAGGTGTGAGCCCCTTGACTCCTCTCAGCTAGAGCTGGGCCTGCCCACCCAGTCTCCTGGCGGCAGCAGCCCAGGCTCCACTGGGGGGCCCCCAGGATGCTGCCTGTCCTGTACAGCAAGGCTCCAGGCAAGAGACAAGGTATAGGAGGCTCGGGCCACACTCTTCCTGCTCAAGGCTCAATGTCCCATTCCTCTCTCTCTCTCTCTCTCTCTCTCTCTCTCTCTCTCTCTCTCTCTCTCTCTCTCTCTCACACACACACACACACACACACACACACACACACACACACACCCTTCACTTCCACCTGGTCAAGTGTCATTTCTACAGACCCATGTCTAGATCCAGGTGTCACTTAGGGGTCAACAGGGTTGTATCCTCTTCTCCATACAGCGAAGTGCCTTTCCCAGGCCTCCCTTTGACTTCCCTCCTTCCCACTGTAAGGACCAGCCCTCACCCGTTGTCCATCTCATAGAGCGACCCTGAAAGACACAGTTTCCTAACAGTGTTTCTTTAAGCTCACCCTGCCAAAAAGAATTCTTGGTCAAAGAATTTTGCGAAACACCAATGAAAGCAAATCATTCAGTCTCTTTCTTGCAGAATTTATCAGAGCCTGTTATACCAGTGAGGAATGGGTGTCTAGGAGGCAGGAAAGAGTGCCTTCTTTCCCAAGCACATTTGGCCACAGAATTCTTTTCCCACTGTTATCACATGGGCTGGGAATTGGACAAAGCATGGCGGAACTTTTGCCCTAAGGAACTGAAACTCCCCCAGTATTTTTAGAACAGGTATTCTACTGCCTAGCAAACTAGGACTAGACAAAGTAACCAACCTTCCACTCAGGGATAGCACCACTCACCCTGACAGACCTCTGTACCAGGCCACACCTGCTCAGGCTCCTGCTTGGTTGGAAGTCACATGGCTGTTCAGTCTTGATTACTTCTGTAATCAAGGCCTTGCTTGCCCTGCTGGGCTCTTTCCACCTGTGGGCTTAGCTTCAGAAAAAGGCTGTGACCTGGTGGTGTTTACCTTCACACCCCAGGAGAACAGCTCCCAAGGCACTCAGGTATTGAGGACCCCTGAAGAGCAGCCCTGTACATTAAGCTATACAAAGGAACACTTGCTCACTAGATGGTCGAGGGGATCAGTGGCAGGCTGGACTCCGGGACAAGGGCAGGCTGTGGGTGAGGCCACTGACCGCTGGGGCTTTCTGTTCTTCTCCTCTCCAGGACATGCTGCCCATGCCGGGGGACCCGACGCAGGGGACTGGCAACTATAACATCGAGGACTTTGCTGACCTGGGCATGTTCCCTCCATTTTCTGAGTAGCTTCAGGCAGAGCCAGGCTCCTACTGCCCAGGCGCTATTCTTGTCATGGCATCGACGCCCATGTTCAAAGGGGCCCCCTCACCCAGCTTTCCCTGCTGCAGAAGCCCCCCTTACTCCCTGTCTCCCTGGACATGCCATCACCTGGCTCTAACCCACAGGCCTGGCTTCTTGGGTTTGGGGTCTTTGTATTTATTGTACTTTATCTGTGTGCTCGGAAGGGGGCCTCCAGGGTCCTAAAATTCCATTGTGAATACTCTCTTAATGGACAGTTTGTACCCATCGAGTGTTTGCTTAACATCCACAGTGGCTGGCAGCACCAGCAGGTCTGCCTGGTGCAGAAGCTGGGCTTCTTTCTGCTTTTCCACAGCTGCTGCCTGGGGGCTTCGGATCAGACTAAGAGGCAGTAACCTCTGCGTTCTGTGCTGGAGCTGGGAGCATCGAGACGTGAGACTCCCACCACCCGCTGTCCTTAGGCCTGGGGCCAGGTGTGCGTTATACAGTAAGAATCGAAGTTGTGAGTTGGTAGGTGTACTGTGGCGTGTTGGTGTGTATGGCCAGTGACAGTGAGAAGCTGTCCCCATTCAGCTGCATTTCAAAGGGGAGCGGGACAGGAGGGCTGGGAGCTGGGCTGACAGCCAACCTATAGCACTGTCCCCAGGAGTCAGGGCTGGGGGGCTGCTCACTTTGTAAGCCAGTTCTTTGGTCCGCTGAAGCTTTTACAGACAGCCTCCACATCTTAAAGTTTCTAGCCTTCCCTCCCTGTGGCCTATGTGAACACTCTTCTCTTACTAGCCTGAGGGACAGTGTTTTGATTCCATGAAGGTCACTGCATCCTCCCTGCTCTGTAACAGAGCTGAGCTGTTTCCTGTCCAGCACCTTCAGGAAGTCACATCTGGCCCTCTGTACGAGGTTATGTTGCCCCACCTCTCAGGATCCTGGACACATTCTACTCTGTAACCTAGAAAGATGGGGCCACATTCTGAGTGAAGAAGGATGCTCTGGCCCCTCAGCCTCTGTTCTCAGCAGGCAGGAGAGCCAGGAGTATCTCAGAACGGACACAGCCAGGCCTTGGAGGCCAGGGACTCAGCTCTGGCCACACTCTTACAGTGGTCTTAAGGTAGAACTATGAGCTAACTTCTAGAAAGTTCTGACACCAGAGTCCCTGTGTCAGTCAGATTTGACAGAGCGTCAGACTCCATCCCATTTTCAAGTCCCTCTGCTCCTCCCACATCCTATGTGCTGTAGTGAGAACTCTCTGCCACCCTTCACTTTATCCAGCCTCATCACAGGTATCTCACCACCCTGGATCAGCCCATTAGTGCCCACGTGTGGGAGAAGCCACAGAGCTACCTTAGGCAGGCCCGGGGGTCCTTCAGAGCTCGTTCAGGAACCCCTTGTTTGAATGTGGAGGTGCACGCTCTCACAACAGCCCTGCCTTGCTGCCTGACTACTGGGATGCTGTGAGTATGGCTGGGAGCATAATAGGTTCTGGAATCCATGAGAGCAGAATGAGCATGTGGATTAAAAGCCTAGGACAGTACCACTGCGTTCTGAAGCTCAGCCTTGCCTGCCATCCAGGGAGTCCGGTGTTTTTACAGGACTCACCGGCAATCTCTACTTAGCTCAGCAGAAAACCGGCGGTGATCCCTGTCCCTGACAAACTCCGGCCCCAGAGGTCTTCAAACAGCTTTGAACCCTTCCATGGAGAGTAGTAGCACAGTCTGAGGTTCATCCCAGCCTCAGAATCCCAAATAGGTCTCCTATGTGTGCTGTGTGGTACACCTGTCCCCAGCAGTCCGGAGCTGGCCTCAGGTGGTGAGCGTGAGTCATAAAAGAGAAAAAGGCCCAAAGCTGGCTTCAGGAGCAAAGGATGCTTTTCAGTGCGGAAAAACAGACATGCCCTTTACCTTGTGGATTAAAAGGTGTGGGAGCTGTGAGTTTGGCTTTTTACTGCCTTTGGAGGGGAACTGGGGCTTTTCTTGGGTGTGTGACACAGGTTACATGTCACTCCCCTACATGTGAGCTCACCTGCTTTGTGACAGCCATGGTCTGTCACACAAGCAAGAACAAGTCATTTGCTAACCAATCGTAACAAGGCAAAATTGCCACCCTCTTGGTATGTGGCCATGGTTTTCTGTGCCCTAACTGGCCAGTCCACCGTCCCCTACCCTATCAAGCTGATGCTCACCTCAAGTGCCACCACGGGGGAAAACGAGACAGGAAAGGTCATGAGCTCAGAGGTTCAAGACCCAGACCTACCTGGGCAACATAATGAGACCAACCTCAGCCGAGGGACATGGCCGTATTCCATGGACTGAGAACTCAGTCAGCAGCTCCCTAGCTGCCCTCTTCCTCCATGAGTCTGGGACAATTTTGAAGAGGTAGCTCACAGGGCATGGGCATCTTTCCACATGTGACATGCCATGTCTTGTGCCCTGAGCTGGGTTTGTTCAGGCAGCCTGCAAAGCCTTGTGAGTATTGGCCATAGCAAAGTGGAGTTGTTCACAGGCCATGCAGGGCATGCAGTGTGCTTTGTCTAACCATCTATTTCCTTCAAGAAAAAGTTCACAAGCAGGCTTCCATGGACAGCAAGCACTTACTCATCTCTCTTTTAGCCTTTCTTCTTATGGATGTGAACTGTGCCGTGGGTAAATCATTTGTATTTCTTGAACGTTCTGTATGACTAACAGGTATTAAGTCACTGGGTATATGTATAACTAATGTAACTGCCTTTTCAATTTTCATTACAATAAAAAATGACTTTGCTCTGAACAGTGAGTGCCTCGGGACCAGCTTGGTGATTGATCAACTTGAGGCACCCACCTCTGGGAGTCTGGGATAAGCCACCTCCAGCCAATCAAGGGTATGCAGTACAGACATGCTAAAGAGCCATACTTTGCAAGTTCTAGCTACTTAGGACAGGGAAGGAAACAAATGATTACTTTTTTTAAATTTATTTTACATACCAACCACAGTTTCCACTCCCTCCTCTCCTCTCGTTCCCTCCCTCCACCTCCTTTCTACCCCTCTCCCCTTCCTCTCTGCAGAAAGGGTAAGGCCTCCCATGGGAGTCAACAAAGCATGGCATATCAAGTTGAAGCAGGACCAAGCTCCTCCCGCCTGCAGCAAGGTGGAGCAAGGCATCCCATGATAGTGAATAGGTTCCAAAAAGCCAGCTCATGTACCAGGGACAGGTGCTGGTTCCACTGCTAGGGGCCCCACCAACAGACCAAGCAGCACAATTGTCACCCACATGCAGAGAGTCAGCTTTCCTAGCTGTCGGTCTAGAGTCCTTGAGCTCCCACAAGCTTTGGTCAGCTGTCCCTGTGGGTTTTCCCATCATGATCTTGACCCTCCTTGCTCATAGAATCCCTCTTCCTTCTCTTGAACTGGACTCCCAGAGCTCATCCCAGTGCTTGGCTGTGAATCTCTGCATCTGCTTCCATCAGTTACTGGATAAAGAGTCTATGATGACCAATTTTATTATAGGGAAAGGCCAATTCAGGCACCCTCTCCACTGTTGCTAAGTCTTAGCTGGGCTCATCCTTGTGGATTCCTGGGAGTTTCTCTGGCACCAGGTTTCTCCCTAACCCCATAATGGCCCCATCTATCAAGATATCTATGTCGTTGCTTTCTCTCTCCATCCCTCCCCCAACTCGGCTATCCCAATATCTCATATTCCCATCCCCTATCCCCTTCCCTCTACTACCCCACCCCCAGTTTACCCAGGAGATCTCATCTATTTCCCCTTCCCAGGGCTATCCATGCATCACTCTTAGAGTCTTCCTTGATACATAGCTTCTCTGGGGCTGTGGATTGTAGCCTGGTTACCCTTTGCTTTACATCTAATATCCACTTATGAATGAGTACATACCATATTTGTCTTTCTGGGTCTGAGTTGCCTTACTCGGGATGATTTTTTTTTTTTTCTAATTCCATCCATTTGCCTGCAAATTTCACAATGTCATTGTTTTTTACCACTGAGTAATACTCCATTATGTAAATGTACCACATTTTCTTTATCCATTCTTTGGTTGAGGGGCATCTAGGTTGTTTCCAGGTTCTGGCTATTACAAATAATGCTGTTATGAACATAGCTGAGCAAGTGTCTATGTAGTATGATTGAGGGTGCTTTGGGTATATGCCCAAGAGTGGTATTGCTGGGTCTTGAGGTAGATTGATTCCTAATTTTCTAAGAAACCACCATATTGATTTCCCAAGTGGTACAAGTTTGCACTCCCACCAGCAGCAGAGGAGTGTTCCCCTTACTCCACATCTTCTCCAACAGAAGCTGTCACTGGTGTTTTTTATCTTAGCCATTCTGACAAGTGTAAGATAGTAAGTATCTCAGAATTGTTTTGATTTTCATTTTCCTGATGACTAAGGATGTTGAGCAATTCCTTAAATGTCTTTCAACCATTTGAGATTATTCTGTTGAGAATTCTGTTTAGATCTGTACCCCATTTATTAATTGGATTATTTGGTATTTTGATGTCTAGTTTCTTGAGTTCTTTATATATTTTGGAGATCACCCCTCTGTCAGATGTGGGGTTGGTGAAGATCTTTTCCCATTCTGTAGGCTTGTGTTTTGTCTGACTGAGAGTGTCATTTGCCTTATAGAAGCTTTTCAGTTTCATGAGGTCCCATTTATTAATTATCTATCTCAGTGTCTGTGCTACTGTTGTTTTATTCAGGAAGTTGTCTCATGTGCAAATACATCCAAGGATACTTCCCACTTTCTCTTCTATCAGGTTTAGTGTAACTGGATTTATGTTGAGGTATTTGATTCACTTGGACTTGAGTTTTGTGCATGGCAATAGATATGAATCTGTTTGCATTCTTCTACATGTCAACATCCAGTTATGCCAGCACCATTTGTTGAAGATGCTTTCTTTTTTCCACTGTACATGTTTGGTTTGTCAAAAATCAGGTGTTCATAAGTGTGTGGATTAATGTCAGGGTCTTCAGTTAGATTCCATTGACGCACATGTCTGCTTTTATGCTTATACCAAGCTGTTTTTATTACTATAGCTCTAGAGTAGAACATAAAATCAGGGATTGTGATGCCTTCAGAAATTGCTTTATTGTACAGGATTGTTTCAGCTATCATGTTTTTGTTTGTTTGTTTGTTTTTCCATATGAAGTTTAGTATTATTCTTTTGAGGTCTGTGCAGAATTGCATTGGGATTTTAATTGAGATTGCATTAAGTCTGTAGATAGCTTTTGATAAGATTGTCATTTTCACTGTGTTAATCCTACCTATCCAAGAGCGTGGGAGATTGATTGTTGAATTTTCTGATATCTTCTTTGATTTCTTTCTTCAAAGACTTAAAGTTCTTGTCATACAGGTGTTTCACTTGTTTGGTTAGAGTTACTACAAGATATTTTATATTATTTGTAGGGTCACTTATGTGTACTATCATATCATCTGCAAATAGTGAAAGTTTGATTTCTTTCTTTCTAATTTGTATCCCCTGTTAATGACCAGTGATTGTTAATTTCTGGTTTTTTGGGTTTTGTTTGCTTGTTTGTTTTTATTTTGGCGGTGGTGGTGATGGTGGTGGTGGTGGTGGTATGTGTGTATATCTCCCTTTTTTGGGATTTGCTAGTGTGAGATTATCTATTCCCTATGTTTTTGTGAGTGCGGCTAACTTCCTTGGGTTGGAATTTTTCTTCTAGTGCTTTCTGTAGGGTTGGATTTGTGAATAGGTATTGTTTAAATATGGTTTTGTCATGGAATATCTTGCCCTTTGTCTATGGTAATTGAAAGCTTTGCTGTGTATAGTAGTCTGGGCTGGCATGTGTGGTCTCTTAGTGTCTGCAGAATGTCTATCCAGGACCTTCTAGTTTTCAGAGTCTCCATTGAGAAGTTTGGTGTAATTCTGATAGTATGCCTTTATATGTTAGTTGGCCTTTTTCCTTTGCAGCTCTTAATAGTTTTTCTTTATTCTGTATGTTTAGTGTTTTGATTGTTATGTCATGAGGGGACTTTTTTTTTTTTTTTGGTCCAGTCTATTTGGTGTTCTGTAAGCTTCTTGTATCTTCATAGGCATGTCCTTCTTTAGGTTTTATAATTTTGTTGGATGTATTTCTGTGCCTTTGAGCTAGAATTCTTCTCCTTCTTCTATCCCTATTATTCTTAGGTTTGGTCTTTTCATGGTATCCCAGATTTCCTGGACGTTTTGTCTTAGGACTCTTCTGAATTTAACATTTTCTTTGACTGATGAATCTATTTCCTCTATTGTATCCTCAACACCTGAGATTCACTCTTCCATATCTTATATTCTGTTGCTTATGCTTGCATCTGTAGTTCCTGTTTGCTTACTCAGATTTTCCATTTCCAGAATTACCTTGGTTTGTGTTTTCTTTATTCTTTCTATTTCAATTTTCAAGTCTTAAACTGTTTCCTTTACCTATTTGATTGCTTTTTTTCTTACCTTTCTTGGCTTTCTTTAAGGGATTTGATTTCTTCCAATTTTTTGTTTATCTTTTCCTCCGTTTTTAAGGGATTTTTCATTTCCTCTTTAAGGACCTCTATCATATTCATAAGGTGATTTTTAAGGTCATTTTCTTCTGCTTCTTCTGCACTGTAATGTTCAGGTCTTGTTGTTGTAGAACCACTACATTCTGGTGGTGCCATATTGCTTTTTATGTTGTTGAATGTATTCTTACATGGCCATTTACCCATCTGGGTTTGGGATAAATATAGGTACAGATGTTGATTCTTCTGATGTCTTTGTGGGATGGGCCTTTTGTTCCTCTATTGTTTGTTTCCTTTATTGTCTTTTGGCCTGAATGGCTAAGGGTTCTGGTAATTGGCTGGTTGTCAGGTCAAGTAGGGTTGTTTCACCTGAGGTTTATGGAAGTTTGGGTGCCTAGATCTAGCATATTGTCCAGTTCTTCTGGCTGGTGTGGGCTTTAATTGTGCCTATGGGGTCTGTTCTTCCAACTGGTGTGGGCTGTGCTTCTGCCTATGGAGTCTGCCCTTCCAACTGGTGTGGGCTGTGCCTCTGCCTATGGAGTCTGCCCTTCCAACTGGTGTGGGCTGTGCCTTGCCTGTTCTTCCAGCTGGTATGAGTGGCAATTGTGCCTATAGGGATGCTGATGTTGCTGGAGAGGGCTGTTCATGGGGAGGCTCTTCTTGCAATTGGTGCAAGTGGTGCTTGTACTTCTAGGGGCTGCTATGTTGCAGGGGCTAGTTGGCCAAAGGGAGGATGATGGGTTTGGTGGGTTTGGGAGGCTGAGTGGATCTTGGAGGTTACAGAGTCCAATGGGTGGTGGCGGTGGTGGTGCAGCCTGCCTGCAGGACCAACAAATGATTCTTGAGCAATGTTCTCAACCTGTGGGTCACAACCTCCTTGACAAACCTCTATCTCCAAAAAGTATTTTCGTCATGATTCATAATAGTAGCAAAATTATAGTCATGGAGTAGTAAAGAAAATGTTTTTATGGTTTGGGGTCACTACAACATAAGGAACTGTATTAAAGGGTCACAGTATTAGAAAAGTTGAGAATCACTGTTCTTGAAATTCAGTGTAAGGCAAGGCTTTCTAGAAAACTGAACTTCACAAACACTAAAGGCATTTATTTTTCAAAAAAAAAAAAACTTAAAAGAGAATGCCTGACAGAAAGTAGCTCTGAATCATACATCTAAGAAGAACTGGTATTTAGACACTCATGGATGCAAGAAACTAGTCCTATATCTCAAGACAGACATTTCGGCATCAACAAAAATAGCTGGACATAGCACATCAGTGTCTTTCCTAGGAATTCGCACACAGGCTGCTGTGTGTGACACATGACTACATTCCAGCTTCAGGCAAGCTGAGGCAGTAGATTGTCTGAGTGAGCTCAGGAGTTCCAGAACAGCCTGGGCAACACAGTGAGCTGCTCTCTTAAATAGATGTGTTCCCACTCAAAACAGATCTGCATATGACTGGTTAGTGTCTTTAGTTCTAGAGAAATGCTAAAATTTAACAAATGTTATTCAGAATTTTAAAAACCCATTCATAAGGAAATAATATGGCCTCTTCACATGGAGGTTTCTTAGAAAAGTTTTTGTTTGTTTGTTTTAGTTTTGGTTGTTTGTATGTTTTTTCAAGACAGGGTTTCTCTGTGTAACCCTGGTTTTCCTGGAACTCATTCTGTAGCCCAGGCTGGCCTCCAACTCAGAAATCCACTTCTCTCTGCTTCCCAAATGCTGGGATTAAAGTCGTGCACCACCAATGCCTGGCTTCTTCGAATGTTTTAATAGGACTTTTTCTTATTTCCTTTTCTATTGATGTGACAAAACGTCCTGACAAAAGCAACCTGAGGGAGATGGGATTCGTTTTAGTTCACAGCTCCAGATAGTGTTCGTCATGGTCAAGAGAGGTCAAGGAAGTGTGAGCCTGAAGCAACTGGTCACATCTCATCCACAATCAGGAAACAGAGGAAGCCACTGGTCACATGTCATCTACAATCAGGAAACAGGGAGGAAGGCTAGTTACCGTTCAGCTCACGTTCTACATTTTATACATCCCAGGAATGGTCCTGCCCACAATTAAGATGGGCCTTCCCACATCAATAATCCTAATCATGATTCCCCCACTTCTCCCCCCACACATACACAAAGTACCAAAGGGCCATCTGCCTGTGATTCTAGTCTGTCAAGTTGAAAATTAATGCTAACTATTACAGACCTATTTTCTAAAGAGTAGATGTTGCTTATAAAATAATGAAAAGTATTTCTAAAAAACAGATTGCCCACCAGAGGAGGAGGAAAGCAAGTGATTTGTCACTCATTGACTGAGAACTCCTGGAATACTTAGGGATTTAGCCTCAGACGGGTCTAGCAGAAAAGTGTCTATGACTAGCTTGCCCTGTCCCTGCACAAGCTCAGGGATGTGAAGCTGGGAGGGCTGCAGGGCAGGGACACAGCAGGAAGAAACATTAAATAAAAGTCAAATTCTTGCCAGGACCTGGCCCGACACCCTACCTGTATTCCTTCTGTCATCGGTAAACTGTGAACCAAAGCAAACACTTTACACAATCATTTTCCTAATTGTATCCATAATGTAAGTCATATGGACAATATAGAAATTTATTAAGAATTAAACTGTGAATAAGTGGCATGTACTTGTAATCCCTGCACTAGGGTGGTAGATATAGCCAGATCCCTGGGGCTCTCTAGCCAAGCAGTCTGCTGAAAAAGATGAGTTCTAGGTTCAGTGTCTGTCTCAAAAAAAAAAAAAAAAAAAAAAAAGGATAACTCCAAAGGAGTATCATCCAAGGTTGATCTCTGTCTTCACATTCCCATACACACACATGAGCACACACCTGAACACATGCACATAATGTTGTGTTCCAATTCTTTATCAGTAAGCCTGAGTAGAGGCAGAGAAGGTCAGGTTGAAAAGTGAGGGGACATTGACTGCTCAGAATTCAGAGAGGGAGTGGGGAAAGCTGTAGCATGTGTTATACTGCTACCCAGAGATCTCCATCATCTCCCAGTCTCCCCTCAGCTTCCTGGGGAAATTAAGGCATGTCCTCAGTTGCTACTCAGAAGATTACTTTGTTTGCTCACCTTTTCAAGCATGTTATTTCTGTAAACACTTATGTGACACCTACCACCTGTTATACATGGTGCTGATATTAACATAAAGAAAACCTAAGCTTCTTGAGCGTAAAGAGTCCCCCATCCCTAAGTAAAGAGAGATGAGCAAACAGAACATGGATTTCTGGAATGTGCTAATAATCTAGGAATAGGACACCCATTAAGCACCAACATAAAAGTAGGCTGCATTCAAGAAAGGCTGAGGTGATCAGCATGACTTAACCTACTGGCTTTTGTCTCAACTGTAGGGTGAAAAAGGCCATGGGAAAAACACCCTGCCCCTGACTTGACCATAGGACCGGGGTTTGAAATCCCATCAATCCCTAGCTTGCCCCAGAACCACAAAAATCCACCAACCCCAAGCCACCTGGGGAAAGCTCGGCTTTCCCCAAGAAACCCTACATAGGCTCTGTACTCTTCAGTCTGCTGCTGTTTCTCACCTGAGAGCCTGCCTCTTGGATTCTTCCTTCCCAATGAATCTCTTGAGTGAAGTTTGTTGTGTGGTGTGGCATTTTCACCAGAGCGGAGCCTACCTGTAAACAACTTTTGCTGGAGCCAGAGCCCTAGTGGAGCAGAGCTGTGACACTTTCGCTGTTTGTTGCTCCCTTATCGAGCAAAGTTGTTACTCTCTAAGGGGACCTGAGCAGAGCTGTAACAACTTTGCTGGGGAAACTTTCTCCTGCTGGAACAATTGTTATACTTGCATTGGGGAAACCTTCTTCCCCTGGAGCAAAGCTGTGAGCTGCTATGCTCACTGTGACTTTGTGGTATTCCTTGGCTCCTGACTGCCAGGATACCTTTGCATCCCGTGCAATGCTTACAACAATGGTCTCTTTGCTGGCTCACAGCTTCTGAGCTGAGTTCTTTCAGGGAACACTTAAAGCATTCCCATCTCAAATCCCAAGACTCTTAATAAAGTATGCTACAGGTGCAGTCTCCCTGCGGTACACTAAATTAGAATGGCTGGCACACATCCTGCCTCTGGTTCTTTAGATACTACCTCCCAGCCCATGATTCCTCCCACATTTTTACTAAAAGTCAAATACATATGTGAAAAAAAATTAAGTGGTTTGATGCTAATGAGCAAAGAACACATTTCACCATCATGATTAGTTATGTTAGCATGGGAGCAATTTCTTCTCCCCAGGCTCCTCAAGGGAAGAAGAAATTTCCGCTCATTTTTCTCATGAAATCTCTACATCCTTAGGTGGTCACCATGTTTCTCTTGCTGCCATGTTTGTATTGAAGCTGGGTTCACAGACCTGAACCATGTCATTGGTGATGTAAGTGATGATGTCACACAAGGGTTCCTGGGAACTATGGATATCTCTCAGGCCTTCTCAACTCTTAGGAGGTGTGGTTTGACGGCTTCCTGTGGAAAAGCTCACAGAGTTACCAGATCATCAAGGAGACAGGACCCCAAGAGCCAAGTAGGTACTAAAGCTAAGTCATTATAGGTCCACCTTCTGTGGCAGAATAAAGTTTCATTGGAGATCTGCAGGCTCTATCTTCAGGTAAGGAAGTGGGGAACTATCTGTCCAAGCCAGGTTGCTACCAGCTCCTCTGGAAGAGGACATAAGAAGAAAAATATGACTCTTTTGGTGAAAGCTGCCTCTGGACTTAGGTTCATGAGTTCATGTTCATCATAATTCAGAGTCCATGGCACTCAGCTCCTGGGAGCTTTTAAGTGATCAAGAACTCATTGCACTCTGGCTCCCCTGTATCTTGAGATTTTTTCTCCGGGTCCTGCCAAGCCCCAGCAGTCCCATAGCCCACTTTAAAATAAACATACAGACACTTACATTATTTAAACTGCTCAGCCATTAGCTCAGGCCTACCATTGTCTAGCTCTTACTATTATACTCAGCCCATTTCTGTTCATCTATATGTCGCCACGTGTTCCGTGGCTTTACTTGTTGCCTTTACATGCTACTCCCTGGATAGCAGACCTGCGTCTCTCCTAGACTTTTACTTCCTGGCTACTGGCCAATCAGGGTTTTATTTATTCACAACATAAAGGACATCCCACAGCACTATATCACTCTGTATAAATAAATGTTGATTGGCCAGTAGCCAGGCAGGAAGTATAAGTGGGACAAGCAGAGAAGAGAATTCTGGGAACAGGAAGGCTGAGTCAGGAGACGCATAAGATACTGGTAAGACATGAGCCATGTGGCAAGGTATAGGTTTATAGAAATGGCTTAATTCCAGATGTAAGAACTAGATAGCAAGAAGCCAGCCATACAGTTTATAAGTAATATAAGCATCTGAGTGATTATTTTATGAGTGGGCTGTGGAACTGCAGGGGCTTGGCAGACCTGCAGAGTAGCTCTCCAGCTACAGTCCTCCACTGTTCCTTCATGGCCCATGTCTGGAGTGAGCCCATATTGACTGATGGCAAACTTGTAGTTTCCAGGTACATCTCAGCTGCCCCAACCCTATGCTGGTTATAAGCCAGTATCCTGTGTTTTTATTTCTGTTTCAAGCTGTGGTGTGGAAGCTGAGAGCTGAAGTGGACACATTACTGACATTTGGTTGTAGCAGAAACTGGTTGGGGTCAGAGGCAGGCTGGGAGGAGAAGACAAGGCCAGGACCAGAAAGATACACGAGAACAAGCATCTCAGCTGGGAGTCCCGGGGCTTTGCACCTTAGTTTTATTGAAGAGGTGTCCAGATAACCATTCTTCCCTTTGTGTGTGTAGTGACAGAGGGAAAGGGAGGTCATGCAAACAGGGGCAGAGGGTGTCATGTTATCTAAACCGAATTCTCCATGTCTGAAGATTCTGGATGATTAACAGACAAGATTGAAAAGCATGGAGAAGGAGGTGATTCCTGTCCACCATGAGGCAGCTATGGGGTTGTGGGGCCAGGTCATGGAGTGAAGGTATGTCCCAGGCAAATGGCCTGAAGATGAAGAAATGGAAGAGGCAGAAGATGTAGCTGAGGCCAGGACAAAAATGCTGGGCCTCATTGTATCCTAAGTCAAGGGTCAGTCATAGACTGATCTGTGAGCCAAGGGACCATTGCCCTCAGTGTGATGGAGACATAAATGAGAGTTGGGGTTGAGAGCATGCAGCCTGTCTAAACAAACAGAGACGTCAGCAGAGGTCCTTTCAACTACTGTTACCTCTTAGGAAGAACATACCAGACCCTTGGGACATTTTCATGCCTGCCATCTTTGTTTTCTTTCAAGTCAAGACAAGCACCATCCTCACATTGTGAGGCCCTGCTTTGCCAAAGCATAAAGGAGTGTGCTAAGGCCTTTATGTTCCATCAAGCAGCTTGACAATGACTCCTGGAAGCTGAGGCACCAACACTGGCTTCTTCAGTGGAGCACCTCTGTGTTGCAGTTCCTGTCCACAGGGGATCATTTCCCTCTGCGGGAACTGGACACTGTGGCCTTGCTCAATCTCTCTGGATTTCAGCCCCTTCTGGGGTGAGGCATCCTCTGCCTCCACATGCCCACTCCTGAAGTTGCAACCAGCTGTCGATAATCTCTTTTTTGTCTCCTGTGGAATTACAGGGTGGAGGTACTGACAGGTAGAGGTACTACACTCCTTCCACTTTTTCTTGGGAGCACTCCCCTAATAAGCCATTTTCTCACACACTTTGCGAGGACTCCAGGCTCAGACAGTGGCCCTGAAAGAAGCACCAAACCACATCAAGACTGGAGAGTAAGAACTTGGAAATGCTTACATGGAAATTATTCTAACAATGTTTATTTTTAAGTGCTAAGGACACAATTTGCGCTGGAGAGACAGTAAATTGTTTTTCTGGCAAGCAGGACATGAGCGCGATTCCAGAGCTCAATTAAATAAAGAGAGCTTGGTACAATGGCATATACTTATAATTGCAGCAGGTGAGTCCATGGGGCTCTCTGGCCAGCCACCCTCACCTACTTGGCAAGTTTCGGGTCAATGAGAGACTCTGACTAAAAAACTTGTTGGGGAGAAGGCTGGAAAGAATCAGCAAATAGCTATTCAGTCATGAGGGCCTGAGTGTAGACCGTAGCACCCACATACAAGCAAGGCATAGGGGCAAGTGCTTATAACCCCAGTGCTGGAGAAAAGGGGTGGATACAGGCTGATTCCTGTAGTACATTGGTCAGTCAGTCTGAGAACCAATGAGCCTCAGCCTCAGTGAGAGACCCATCTCAGAAAATTACGGTGGAGAGAGCTTGGAGACACCTGACACTGATCTCTGGCCTCCACACCCATGTGCACACACCCACATTAATAAGTACATACATCAAATACACAACATATGGGCACATACATGCACACATTCACACACACTCATACATGCACACATTTGCAAATGCTATGAACACAACTTTACCTTTCATTTAAAAAAAACACTGTTTTTGTACGATTTTGATACTGAAGATGTAGACAAGACTTTGAACTCAAAGAAACCTGTTTTTCCAAGAGCTGGGAGGAGCAGCCAGTCTTTGTTTACCTGGGACTTTCCACTGTTCGCAGCAGAAGCCCCACGTTCCAGGAAATGCCTTTAGTCCTGGGAAACTAGGACATTTGGTCACCCAGCCCGGGACCCCAGGATTTGTTGGCAAGGAAGGCAGGGTCCTGGAGAGGGGAAGTAGACAGGATTTTGCAAGACCACAGAAGGCAAGAGCTGGTATGAATCTCAGCAACAGCTGAAACCAGGTTCTCAGATGAGGAAAAACATCTAGAAGTTCAAAAGTTTTATTTTCTTTCCCAAAGCCTTAGCAAGAGAGAAAAGCTGAGGGCTGGGGAGACAGCTCAGTGAGTAAAGTGTTTGTCACACAAATGTGAGGACCAGAGACCCGATCTCTAGAGCCCATATAAACGCATGGAGAGTTCAGTGGCCAGCCTGTGATCCAAGCTCTCTGGAAGCAGAAAAGAGACCCACAGAGCAAGCTGGCTAGTTGGCCTACCATACTGGTAAGCTGTAGTCAGAAAGTTTCTATGTGAGAATGTCCACTTACCGTGCACAGAGGAGTTTGATCGTCCTTTCCACTGTAACAGTGTATCTATTCAAGTAATTAAAAAGGGATCCATGCTCATGGTAATCTGACACCAGCCACAGCCGAGTCCATGTGCCATTGTCTTTGTTATCTGCTACTGTAAATCCTAGGATGTTTTCATGGAGTAACATCACAGTCTGATAAGTCTCTGCCTCTCTGAACCACAAACATTCTTCCCTAGAAGAGAATATCTTCACAGCAACTTTTCCCCACTTGTCTTACCAAACTTCTCCAAACCGATCTTTGCCAGTGCTTTTTTTGTAACACGATGGTCCTGGCAATCATTCTCTGAGCGAGCAGCAGTAAACCCTTCATCCCTGGTAGCAGTGTTGCCACCATCTGATGAGGATGAGAAGCAGAAGCAGCCAGCAACGTAGAGCAGCAGCTGCTGCCTCCATGTACCAGCAGGTGACAGCTAGACAGTCCTAGGGGAACAGTCCTACTACATGGGAAAGGATAATGAGGGGCTTCCTGAGGCACATCCCCCACAGGGGATGCAAGTCTCCACCTCAGAAGTGTAGACAGAGGTCAGGCCTGCAAGAAGCTGCTGAAGGCAGCCTTGCTTATGGTGAAGTTACTTGCAAAGACTGACAGGTTAGCTGCCCTAGCAAATGCTCATGGAAGGAAAAGTTTCTCCTGGGATCTTCATGGAATTACTTAATTTCCCATTTATTTAGAATAAAGTTTAAGCAAAATATAGTGGCACATGCCTTTAATGCCAGCATTCATGGGGCACAGGCAGGAGGATCTCTTGAGGCCAGCCTGTTCTACAGAGCGAGTTCCAGGACAGCCAGAGCTACAGAGTAAGACCCTGTCTCATTAAAAAAGAAAGAAAGAAGAAGGGAGGGAGGGAGGGAGGGAGGGAGGAAGGAAGGAAGGAAGGAAGGAAGGAAGGAAGGAAGGAAGGAAGGAAGGTTAAAAGAAGTAAAAACAAATACAGGTGTGTGTATATGTATTGGGTTTTGTTTTGTTGTTGTTGTTGTTGTATTTTTGGCAGGCCCCTATGGTCACTCTCTATATTAACAGATGTTCAAATAATGAGCAGATACTCCTGGACTTACAGGGGTTTATGATAAGCCCCTAAGTTGGGAATATGGTAATTTAAAAAATGTATTTAATAAATTTAACCTCCTGAACATCATTGCCTGCCTTAAGCAGACTGAGAACACTGCTAGAGTTTGCACAACCGTGTAACACTGCTAGAGTTTGCACAACCGTGTAACACTGCTAGAGTTTGCACAATCATGTAACACTGCTAGAGTTTGCACAATCGTGTAACACTGCTAGAGTTTGCACAACCGTGTAACACTGCTAGAGTTTGCACAATCGTGTAACACTGCTAGAGTTTGCACAATCGTGTAACACTGCTAGAGTTTGCACAACCATGTAACACTGCTAGAGTTTGCACAATCGTGTAACACTGCTAGAGTTTGCACAATCGTGTAACACTGCTAGAGTTTGCACAATCGTGTAACACTGCTAGAGTTTGCACAACCGTGTAACACTGCTAGAGTTTGCACAACCGTGTAACACTGCTAGAGTTTGCACAACCGTGTAACACTGCTAGAGTTTGCACAATCGTGTAACACTGCTAGAGTTTGCACAATCGTGTAACACTGCTAGAGTTTGCACAATCGTGTAACACGAAGCTTCTTTTACAATACAGTGCAGCCTGGTGAATGGTGTCCTCAGAGAGAAGAGGGGGTGGTTAATGTGTGCACAGCATCGGTATACAGTTACTAGAAAAGCACAGCTTATCCCCAGTGCATACGGCTTTTGTACCATCATAAAGCTGAAAGTTGGCAAGTCTCTGTTGCAGGTTCAAGGACTGTCCTCGACATCTATAAGAATGGTCATTCAAGTGCGCACACAGCTGGGCTCAGCCTCATAAGTTGAGCCTGTGGTGCCCCATGGTTGTCTTACAAATAAAAAATGAGACCTGTATACTGTCCTTCACTACATGGTCACATCACCCCAGTGATATAACATTGCAGGCTTGAATGTAGTCACAGGAGGCTTGGAGAAGATCACTGCAAGTTTCTGGCTTTCTCTAAGTACAAACCATGAAAACTAATAAGGATATCTAGCAAAACCTGTTCACCCATACCCCAAATTTATTATGCAAAATTATTTGTTCCAAGAGAAAAAAAGTTTGCAAAGTATCATTAGTAACTTACATAATAAAGTAAAAAATTTAGTTTGAAGCTATGGTTATTTTATTTTCCTCCCCACTTTTCCCTAGCCTCACTTTACTTAAGCAGCAGGAATAAGCTCTATCTACCCCTAGCAAAAAGTAGAATGAACAAAAAGTAGAATGATTTAAGAGTTCAATGGCTTATAACCATGCCCTTTTTACCAACAACAGACCATATTGATGTATATCAATTCCCTCTGACTTGGAACATTCCCTCCTGGAAGGAAGCTCACTAAGATTTGAGAAGCTCTAAAGGGATGCTATACTGTTAAGACTCAGGAAGTAAACAACTCACAAGTCTCAGTAATTCCCTTAAACTTAGCAGATATACAAGACCTCCCCTTACTCAAGGAGATTCAGATCAGCACAACTGTATAGAAGAGACCCTTTAACTCATTAAGTTGCTGGCAAGTCTTGCAGAGAGCCCCAGGGTACCATCTTTAATGAACCTTCACCCATGCTGGGTGAGGCTTTCAATGATATAACTGCACTTAAACAGTCCCAAACAGTCCCTGCTCCTTTAAGTAACCCCTTACCCATACATCTCTAAGTAATTCTAATATACTTATTGCTTCACAAGCTGGATATCAGTGGTATCATAACTTTGATCTGTCATCAGTTACCTAGTTGTAGTAACTAGACCTTTCTGTTATGTCTCTGTAGGAGTAGAGTCACAAACACATATGCCCAATACTGATCCTACAAGATTATTTATTGAGCCTGATTAATCCCTATTGCCTTGAAGTATAGCCTTCACAACATGCTTACTCATGTTTCTGAAGATGCTTTTGTGAACTGGCTGCATTGACAGTTGTATAAAAGTATAGGGCTTTGGAAGAAGGTTCAGTGACAAAAAAAAAAAAAACAACTTGCTATGCAAGCATGAGGACCTGAGTTCAGATCCCCCACACCTGAATGATAAGCTGCTGCTGAAAGCAGTCAGATCCTAGGAGGTTGCTGGCCAGACTGCCTAGTTAAAGCTGCAAACTCCAGGTTGTGTGAGAGACCCTATCTCAAAAAAATTAAGATGGGGAATAATAGTGGGAGATACATAATGTTCACCTCTCTCCTCTATATGCACATGCATGGGGAGGGAACACACACACACACACACACACACACACACACACACATGAAATACTTATAATTACATGCACAATGCTTAATAATGATGATAGCTGACAGTGTTGCTCACACCTTTTGCATTATACTTTCTCAGTACTTTAGAATACACTACTTAACTAATGAAGGTGTATGTGATGCAGCCATGCTCTGCCAGCATCAGGCACCATGACAGCAACCTAGGCTGTCTGGATAGGTTGGTGTTTGTGTGTCGTTGTTTGTATGACAAAAATGACTGAGGGTGCACTTCCCAGATAGCGTCTTTCAGGAACTGAGACAAGATGGGTTTTAGAACATAAGACACGGTCAACTATTTTCAAAGACCCAGTCTCTCTTGAATGTTAAAAGAGTTTCTCAGGTGTTCTCACTGAGCTTTAAAATGGAAATTTTCTTCATTCTCTTACAATTCAAGAGGTCAGAAGTCTGAAGCCAGTCTCAGGGCTTAAGTCTAGACAGCGGCTGAGGTAGTTCATCAGGAAGCTTCCAGAAGAGTCTATTTCATGCTTTTTTTTTTTTTTTTTAAATAATTCTTTCTCTCTTCTTCATCTTCCCCCTCTTTCTTTTCCTCCCCTAACTTTCCTCCTTCTGTTTCTCCTCCTCCTCTTTGAGGCTGGCCCCCAACTTCAGATCCTGTTAACTCTGCCTCCTGAGTATTGGTCTGTAGGTATGACAGTGTGTCACCACATCTGGCTTTGTTTCTTACCCTTTTCAGCTTCTTTAATTTAAAGAAATGAAATATAATTACAACATTTCCTGCTTTCCTTTTCTAACTCTAACCCTTTATGACCCAACTCTAGTTCTCTATCAAATTCATGGCCTCTTTTTCTTTCGTTGTTGATTGTCACATATGTGTGTAAACACACGATTTGCATATTTCCTTCATTCCTTCATGTGCAAACCCTTAAGTAATTTCAGCCTCTGCCACCTTTGCCTCATCTATAGCCACTAGTACTGCATTACCTGCCTCCTTCTTACCATACCCAGGACAACCTCCCACATGAAGACCCTCAATGAAAGTCCTTTTTGCCACTTAAGGTAGTATAGTCACAGGGCCCAGGGATTCAGGTGTGGACATTTTGGGGAGACATTGGTCAGTTTGCCACACCTACCATGAAAACAGTGCCCCTTTCTAGTGGCCATGGTAATTATCCAAACTCAGTTCCTGGCACTTTCAAGCTAAGGGAGGAGGTTCTTGATTTCCAGGCCAGCCTGGAATACTGAAGAAGATGGTGGTAGTCACTTTACCTATTGTGTGACCTGACAAGAAGCAATTTAAGAGGAAAGATTTATTGTGGCTCACAGTTCAAGGGATACAGTCCATCATGGTAGGGAAGACATGGTCCCTGTGGCCGCAACAGGCCTGTGTGGTTGCTGATTACATGGTGTGAGCAGTGTTAAAACAGCTCTGGCTGAAGCTGGCACTTAGGCTGTGGAACTCAAGCCCCACCCTTAGGACCCATGGCCAAAAGGTCCTACAGCTGCCCAGGACAACAGCATCAGCTGGAGACCAAATGTTCAGGTGCCTGAGCCTCTGCGGGATGGGGCAGCAGAGGTATTTCACATTCAATCTGTAAGAAACTTAGTCTACAAGGTAATAATAAATCATTCCTGTTACGCAGGCTTCTGTCCTAAGATTTCCCTCATAATGGGCTGAGTAGGAGAGAATAGTGTCCTAGACAGTCACAAGCCTACTTAAGCTTCTGATGTGGCACCTGAGCCACATCTATCACATAGAAGGTTGGGTAACAAAACGATGCTCTAAAGATTTGGGGAGCTGATCCTGGTAGGAGACGTCATATATACCTCATGTCATTCCTCTGCCTCCTTCCTTCTGGCAATGATGGCGTTCAAATCACACCCTCTCCTCTTGCCTCCCACACACCTAATGCAGGACTTGACTGAGAGTAGCAGGCTTCATGGAAGAAGCAGTTTCTGCTCCCCTGCCAACTTAAATGAGGATGTGAGGAATTGCTAATAAGTTGGATGCACTGCACAGTGCAGAAGTACCTGGCTTCCCTCCCATCAACCAAGAGGGCCGAACGTCATGGTACCTAGGACCTATCACCTTCCGGTACAGCTTCCTGACGAGTAAGCAAATGGCACTCCAACAGGAACTTGTCCCAAACAGATCACCAGGTTTCAGGGGGAAGGACGGAGTCCTTGTGCAGCTCATCATCTCACTCATCCCCCACACTGTGCCTTGCAAGCTGTCTACTTGAAAATGCAAATCAAGAGGCAAGCTCAGCGGTTGAAAGCAGTGAGTGCTCATGTAGAGGATCCATGTTAGCAAGCTCACAACTGCCCCTGACTCCAGCACCAGGGCATTTGATAACCTCTTTCGGCTTTCATGGCACCCACCTTTACATACACACACACACACACACACACACACACACACACACACACACACTTTAAAATCTTTTTTAATGCAAATCACCCTGGCCTGTATTTCTTACTTTATACTTCCCTATATGAGAGTCTGTGATTATTTGGTGGCATCCAGAACCTTCCTTTGAGGCCCCACTGGACTCCAACTTCAGTGGCAGCGAGTCCTTTCCTTTTGACCCACTCTCGGCCACCATGCAGACTGCCTCTCTCTGGCCTCCTTTGCTTCTGCCTCTGCAGTAGCTTTGCATCTGAGGCTTAAATCCTTAGCTAATGACACTATATCCCTGGTGACCTCACCCTCCAGAGAGCTACCTCTGATGACACCATGTTTGGTGGGCTGCTTTTGCTCTGTGCCCCCTCACACTGTGGTGCCTACACAGGGTTGTTGTGACTTTGCCTTGAAACAGCCGCTGAATATTTTTCATGAAAATATCCCCTGGTAGTGTCCAATTTACCTTGTTTAACCAACGTCTTATCAGTACCCAGTAAAAGTGTCTTAAAATGATTTTTAGGAATATTTCTCTCTCCTCCCATACGTTAAGCTGGCCTGTCCTATGCTTGTTTAGACAAGTCCTGGTGCCTGGAAGAGGGCAGTGAGAGCCTGCAGCTTGTGAAATGCCTTCCACAGTAACTGACATGCCAAGTCATCCAGTCTAGAACTTCTGAAACCACCAGAAAGGGCGAGTGTGACAGGAGCTACTCATCGCCGATGCTTTTTAGCCACATGCCTTTCTGGATTAATGGTTTTGTAAAACATTAGGCAGAAATAGAAAAACAAGTTAATGTGCTGTCCTCTGCTTCCCGAATCCCTACCAGTCATCATCTGTAATGAATTGTCATTCTGGCATCTGCCAGCGTCTCCTCTTGGCCAAACCCTCTTGAATTGTGGAGAGAAATTCAGCAGCCCAGTTTGAGGAAATAGTAATCAAGTGTACACTATGTATGTCACAGGCAGGTCTTGGGAAGGTTCACGCCCTGGGTGGTCACCATCTGCAGGAGTGCTTGTGAGCACTGTTTATTTTCTTTCCCTTTTTACTTCCTGGCCTCGGGTAGTTTTGAAATGGAGGGTTAAAAACAGAGAGGCACTGGAGAGATGGCTTAGGAATTAAGAGTACTTGTTGCTCTTGCAGAGGAGCCAGGTTTGATTCCCAGCACCTACATGGCAGTCTACAGCCACCTGTAATTCCAGTTCGAAGTGATCCCAGACCATCTTCTGGCTTCCATGGGCACCAGACATACATGTGATCCACAGACATACATGCAGACAAAACACTCATACACATAAAATAAAACTTAAAAAAGAAAGTTTGCTGCCGAGTTTAGGACATGACAGTCAATTTCTTGTAACGCAGGTTCAATGGTCGCAGTCACTTATTGGCACCAGCTACAATTTCCTCCTCACGGCATCTTGGTGTGGTAGCAATCACCATTCTCATTGTATAAAAGTGAGAAAGGAACTGGTCCAATGGGTAGCAAGTGACAGAGCCAGGATTTGAATGTCATGTTCTGACTTCAGAGTCCATGCTCTTAACTGCTGTGCTCAGTGCTCACCTTCTCTCACCCTGACCCTTGACTCATGAGTCTGAATCCCATCACCCAGGGACTCCCCCCCCCCACCCCTGCTACCCACTGCACTCCTGTTAAAGCAGCAGCTGCTCTCCACAGCAGCCTCTTTCAGCTCTGCTCATCAAAAGCTGTACACAAAATCTTCCTCCAAATTGCCTGTTGTGCCATTCACTGATCTTAGCTCTGACCCTGAGTCCTCACGTGACTATTCTTCCACAAGGCATCAATAAAGTTTTGAATATGTCTTCAACCTCAGGCTATAACCATGGTTCAGAACGGAGCCTGGGGGTCTGGTCATGAGTGTAAGGAAGGTACACAGCATCTCAGCCATGTTTGTCCATGTAAAATTTGTCTTGATTTTACATGTGTCCAAATTCCCCATCGGGCAAGTCTTTCTCATGTGGGGTTGAACTCGAATCTTCTTTTCCTTTTGAGACTAGGAGAAGAATGATTAGTCTTGGGCCTGTGAGGTGACTCAGTGTGTGACAGTGCTTGTCGTACAAGCTTGGTGACATAAAGTTGAGTCCCAGAACCCATATAAAAAGCCAAATTCGGTAGCATGTATCTGTGATCCCAAGATCTCAGCATCAGGATGAGAGGCCCAGACAAGTGAATCACCTGGAAGCTTGTGGGAGAGCTAGCCTGAAGCACACAGCATCACAGAAACAAGAGAGACCTTACATCCAGAGGTGGGAGAAGAGAACTGACTCCCAAAAGTGATCATCTGATGTCCACATGTGTACCAGGGCTCACATACACAGGATACCCACTCCCTACTCTCTCTTCTCAATAATACATTTTTTAGAAAAAGAATGACCATTCTAATTAAAGTGGTTAGGGAACAAAAGTAAACAGGAAGAGCCTAACAGGGTGAGAAGCCATTCTACAGGTCTACTGGAACCAGCCACCCCTTGTGGAAACCCTGACCTTTCAGTGATACACAAGCTTTTTCCTAGCCTGTATACTACAAGCTCCATTTCAGAAGTGTCAGTTGTGGCTTGGATCATTCTTCCTCTGTTTCTTTATCCTCTCCTCTAACTTCTAGGTTTTGTGAAGAGTTTTAAGCAGGAAACAGCTTTTTGCACAGGATTAGGAAGTAAACACTGTGGCCTTACAGACACTGTCTCTGGGGCAGCTACTCAGCTCCCCCATAACAAGTTAAGAGTCTAGAGGAAAGTAGATGTACACTGTTTCAATAAAGCTATCCATTGAGAACTGAATTTCATAGCATTGTAGTTGGTCATGAATAATATTTTTCAGTAAAACTAATTCTTAGTTTATGATGTAGGTGCAAATGTGCCCTACCTTTTGATATTCACAGGAAATGATATTACTATCTATAAAATTCACATTGAAGAATAATACAATAAAGTTATTTTTTAAATCATGGGTCTGGGGAGCTTGATCAGTGGTTATGTGCTTGTTGTGTATGTGTGAGGAGTAGAGTTCAGATATCCAGAACCAACACAAATGCCAAGAGGGTGAGGTGCTTGTAATTCTCGAAGGTAGAGATGGCAATTGTAATTCTTCTTGTAATTTTCATAAGATAGAGACAAGCAAAGCTAACCCTCTCAAGTGAGCTCCGGGTTTAACAAAGATACCACCGCACTAAACAAGGTGGGAGAATGGTCAAGAATGTTTTCAACATCAACCCTGATCTCCCATGCACACATACCCATATGTATGTGCTCTCTCTCTCTCTCTCTCTCTCTCTCTCTCTCTCTCTCTCTCTCTCTCTTTCACACACACACACACACAGAGAGAGAAAGAGAGAGAGAGACAGAGACAGAGACAGAGACAGAGACAGAGGAGAGAGAGACAGAGAGACAGAGACAGAGAGACAGAGAGAGAGAAAATAGATGAGTTTGTAATATTGTGTTGGTCCACATTCAAAACTGTCCTTTGCTGGATATAACCCACTGGCTATGGTTGGTCATGGATGGTAGAGTCTCCAGCATTCTTAAGTCCGGGAAAGTTTGCTGCCATCCACCTCTAGAATAATTCCATTTTCCCAAAATGAAACTCCATTTCCATTAACAATTTTAACAGTCTGAAAATCACTCTTGGACTGCAATGTGGCTCAATGGATAAAGGAACTTGGAGCACAAACCTGGACACTTGAGTTTAATCTGTGGGTCTCACATAAAGATAGGAAAGAGCTGGCTCAAGGCTGTCCTCTTTCACCTGCACAGCATGGGACTCATACCTCTCCATACCTCACATACAAAAGAGCATGCACATACATTTTTTCTCTTTAAATTTTTATATATATATATATACTCTTAGATGACAAGATTCAGGCCTTTGATCTGGAATGTTTACCAGCCTCCATTGTCAGCTAGGGTGTGGGAGACTGGTCTATGTAATCACAGGAGCTTCTTGACCCAAACTCAAATCTGGGCCATCTGGGACTTAAGGCCAAGATGTCTCCTGTGGAAACAGTGTATATCCGGGCTCTGTGGCTCCTTCCCTTCAGCTTGGTTCCTGTTCTCAGTCCACCCTGGGCCAGAGTTCAGAGCTTGGTCACTTCCGTTTGCATCTGAACTTTGTGGTGTCAGCCCTTGGAGAGTTTGGCCTGCAGAAGAGGAAGGTCTGACAATTGCCTAGAGCCTTGACTCACTTTTGCCAAAGGGCAGATGTCTGTAGATTGATTTCCTAAGAGAAGTAGCAGGACTCAGTTGAATCCTGAGGGCTTGTGGACAACCAAAACTCAACAGGATGTGGCACAGTTGGGGAGCTGGAAGGAACTGGGAGTAGGGATGGGCAATAGAGGGGACCTGCCAAAGGTGGACAGAGGACCAGACAAGCATGAATAGAGCCTCCACCTTGAGATAAAGTAATACTTGTTTGTCTACAACACATCTCTCAAATTCCATTTCTAGGTACCTTGTCTGGAGCTATGATGAAGGAAAGCCTCTTTTTTTTTTTTTTTTGGATTAAAACTAAAGTGAGTTTTAAATATTTTAAGTTATCTGCTCCAAGTTGTTGTCTTAATCTGGGAGGGGAGCTTTGAGTTATGCTAAATATTGTTCTTCTAAATCCTCTGTTTGTCTCAGGAAAGTCCCGGGGCTCTTGTTCTCATTTCTATGTTGGCTTATTCAGCAAAGCTTCTGGGTTGAACTCTGTCCTGCCCATTTTATGTGCTGCCTGGGAGAAGGAAGACCACACCACTGGAGTGTCAATAGCAGGAACCTGCTCCAGAGCTGAAGAGGTCAGTGTCTCTGCACTGAGTGTGAAGGGGTGGTGGGCAGAATACCCAAGAGACAAGCCTGATTGCTGCAGAATTCATCAGGGGAACTTGCTGTGACTCATAAGGCTCCAGAAGGAAGGAGATAAGTTACCACATGGTCATAAACTAATCCCATGGGACATGTATCAGCTCCACTGTAGCCACAGCAGGTTCAAAGATTCTGGGAGAAGGTGGAGGGCTCACAGCACCATTGTCTACTTACTATGCAGACTGTATTCACAAAATGGATTTTAAAAGTAATGTCTATTATTATCACACCGTAAGTATAAAAACAGAAAAATGGTAAATTAAAATGATCTAAAAACAAAAAATTAAACAGAGTTACCAGACGATTCAGAAATTCTGCTTCTGGCATTTGTCCAAAAGAGCTAAAAGTAGGACTCAGATAGACACATATGCATCCATGTTAACACGGTGTTTATTATAATAACCAAATGGGGGCAATGAACCAAGTGTCGTCAGCAAATGAAAAGGCTAACACGTGTAACATCAGGCTTTAAAAGGAAAGGAATCAGGGCGTATGCTACAATGTGGATGAATCTTGAAGACACTGTGCTGTGCAAAACTGAAACATGTGCAGATGAAAGCCAGATAGAGCACAGAAAGGACAGAGAGGAGCATTTCCAGTTTCTGTGTTACAAATACACACTTTTCCTCTGTATTGTAGAAATCATTAGCTGAGCAAACACACGCCTGTTAATAGTCTGTTCTGAGTTAACCCTCCCCGGAAGCCCAGATGACCCTGGAGGAATACAAGGTTGATGCCAGTGGAACCTAACTTGACTTGGAGTTTCCAAGATTGCCTGAGCCCTGACATCTACTGAGTGAGGGTGGAGTGCAAGGGAAGACAGCGTGAGAAAGACATCACAAGTCTCAAAAATATGGCCGACCACCACATCAGAAGGGCAAGGCTGGGCTGTAGAATAGACTCTGGGGATAAAACGGAATTAGATCTCTAGAACAGGAATCCATGGGCTTCTCTGATTGACGGCTCTGAGTAAAGCACATTCTGGAGATTTCATTCCTGGCTCTGCTCGCTGGAGTCTGACTGTGACAGCTTGATCAAATTCTGCTTACAAGACCATATATTGTATTACCCTTTGTGAGGGATCTGGAGTGATCAAATTCTAGAGACAGAAAGTGGGACACGAGTTTCTAGGCTCTCTGAGAAGGCAGAGACAAGTCATTGTTTAATGGCAGGGAGTTACATTTGGACGAAAGAAAGCATTCTAGTTATAGGTGAAGGGTGTGGGTGCACAGTCATGGGAATGTGCTTAATGACACCAAATGGTACCTTAAAATAGCATATTTTACATTTTATCTCATATTTTACCACAGCAAAAAATGTACCCATTAACAAAAGACTTCCATAACTTACAATCCAAGAATTGTGTGAGGTAGAACAGGAAACTAATTAAACTCAGTGGGTCAAACACAACAAGAAGACATGAAAGTGAGTGGGAGATTGTTGAGAAGAAGGGCTCCCCTGAGAGAGAGGGGATGGGAGAAGGGAATGGGGGCAGAACATTACTACAATTCCGTGTATGAAGGTAGGAAATTACTAAATAATTTATAACTCTTAAAAGAAAAAAAAATATTGTTGAAAGAGATTATAGAAGATTTAAGTCAATCAGGAGACAACCATGTTCATGGATTAAAAGACCTGCTATTGTTCAGATGAAAACACAGATCAAATTGACCTATATTTGTCTGGAGTGACAGGGGTCTTGCACACACGAACTCACAGTAGCCACTCAAGACCAAAGATTAAATCAGCCAAAATCCCATCACAGAAGGGAGGAGGACGCATGAAGCCCCACCCCTCGCTAAGGAACTATTGGTAACTGATGGCTGCTCATAGAACAAAAGTCCATTTTCTTCAAGAATGCACTCCTGGGGAGCTACATGCTCCAGTAGATGCTCCTACACTCATACCCATACAGCAAAGCACATGAAGTTGGGGCTGGGAAGGAGAGAATAAAGGAGGAATCAGAGGAGAGGGATTAGGGATGGATTTGACCAAAAGACATTTTTATGCATATATAAATTCTCAAACAATAAAAAGATTTTTTTAAAGCAAAACAAAAGAACAAGAAAAAAAAAATTCAGCATGATCTCTGAATGTCTCAACTGAGTTCTTTGCAGAAATTGACAAATAAATTCTAAAACTGGTCAGAAATTCAAAGGACCCAAAATAATAAGAATGTCTTTAAAGCAGACAGTGCTGGCAGGCTCAAACTTTCCAATTTTGAGTCCACACCAGTGCTACAGTAATCAAAGTTAGGAAATAGAATAAACACATAGATGAATGGAATAGAACAGAGGAGAGACTAAACCTCCACATTAATGGCCAACTGTTTATCCACAGGCGTACCAAGAGAATTCAGGAGAGAAAGACTGGTCTTTTCAACAAATTGTAAAGGGACAGCTGGACCCCCACATGGTAAAGGGAAAAAAATGAACTTATTGAATACCATTTCCAAACAAAATGTACCAGAGCCCACCAAATGACTGAGTAGATAGCCAAGTCTGATGACCTGAGTTCTAATCTCCAGACCCATAGGATGGAAAGAGAGAAGTAACTCCCATCACACACACACACACACACACACACACACACACACACACACACACTAAAATAAATGAAATCTTGAAGGGTTTATCAAAGACCTAAATGTAAAAACCAAACCTAAATCCCTATTTAATATTGCCGAGATTGTTCAATGGCACAAACACTTAGGAAAGGTTCGGTAGTTCTCCAAGTAACATAGTTAAATGTATGGCCAAAAAAATCAAACAGGCATCCTCACAAAACAAACAAACCAAGAATACTCATAGCAGCATTATTTATCATGCCCAAAATGTTCACTGTAGTTAGATTTTCCTACCTGGCCCACAGTCAGGACAAATCTCTCTTACCCGCCAGTCCCACAGTTGCTCAGACCCAACCAAGAAAGCACACAAAAACTTATATTGCTTACAAACTGTATGGCCGTGGCAGGCTGTTTGTTATCTACTTCTTCTATCTTAAATTAACCTAATTCTGTTAATCTATACTTTGCCACATGGCTTGTGGCTTACCAGTGTCTTTACATGTTGCTTCTCATGGCGGCGGCTGGCAGTGTCTCCCCCCAGCCTTCTACATCCCAGAATTCTCTTCTCTCTTGTCCCACCTATACTTCCTGCCTGGCCACTGGCCAATCAGAACTTTATTTACACAGAGCGATATCCACAGCACTTCCCCTTTTCTTTTTTTTTAAGGAAGGTTTTAACTTTTACATAGTACAATTACATATAACAAACAATTATCAAGCAAGAATTACAGTTACAATATTAAAGAAGATATCCTATCTATCTTATATTTGTGAGTCTAAGGTTTTATATCTAACTTATCTTTTATCATAACTGAGGAAATTATAACTATCTAGTCTTCAACCACATCAAAGACATCAGAAGGATTTAATATTACCTGAGAACTGGGAGAAGGATGCAAGCAACTTTCGGGAGTCTTGCAGGGTAGACAGAGACAGCTGGCAGCCTGAACAGTCACCTAATGTTCCTTTGTAATGTTGGGGCATTTGTCTTCAGCCCACAGGGCTAGAGTCTCTCGGTCACTTCTCTCAGTAGGTACAAATTAGGAGAGAGACACCGCCAGCCACCGCCATAGTAGCTCAAACCAGCAGGCTGCTGCTAACTTGAGAGAGACAACTAGGAAGCTGTTTTTAGCTCCGTCTTAGAATCTTTTTTCTCAGGTTTTAGGTGGAAACTCTTGCCCCACGTTGGGCGCCATTTGTAGTTAGATTTTCCTACCTGGCCCACAGTCAGGACAAATCTCTCTTACCCGCCAGTCCCACAGTTGCTCAGACCCAACCAAGAAAGCACACAAAAACTTATATTGCTTACAAACTGTATGGCCGTGGCAGGCTGTTTGTTATCTACTTCTTCTATCTTAAATTAACCTAATTCTGTTAATCTATACTTTGCCACATGGCTTGTGGCTTACCAGTGTCTTTACATGTTGCTTCTCATGGCGGCGGCTGGCGGTGTCTCCCCCCAGCCTTCTACATCCCAGAATTCTCTTCTCTCTTGTCCCGCCTATACTTCCTGCCTGGCCACTGGCCAATCAGAACTTTATTTACACAGAGCGATATCCACAGCAGTTCACAAACTAATAAACAGATGAAATCTGCACAGTGTATATTTATTCATAGAAAGAATACTATACTAATACACACTACACCATGGACAGACCTTGGACATACTTCACTAAGTGAAAGCAACTTGCCAGATCATCTGTTCTTTGACACAAAAATGTATAAAGTACCTGGTCCTTGCCAGGGCTCAGGACTGGGTAGGAAGAAATGGGGAGTAGCATAATGGCTCATAGTTTCTTTTGAAGCATCAAAAAACTTTCTAAAATTGATTGTGGTGATGGCAAAACTCTTGATTATATGATGACTATTCTGTGTGTTAAATATATTGGTTATGGAATATGGATTACATCTTAAAGCACTTGGTACAAAAACCTTAGTTTGTGCTTACCCTTTGATTATGGTTAATAAAGCAGCCAGAATCACAGACTAAAGATATCTGTTTGAAATCCTGCTTTTACTTCTTCGCTGTATCCAGAATCAGAACTCAGAATCACATTAATTCTGTTGGGGATTTTTATTTTGGAAGGATCAATGCATTATCAATTTGTTTTTCTGTATCTATTTCACTGTTAACTTTCTGGGTTGTGTCTTTAGAGCCTTCTCCATGTATTTATACATTTTAAAATAAATTTAGGGTTTTAATATTTCATAGCCTGCATTTTTATTCAGCCATGCCATTAGTATTCATATAATTTTTTCCAATTATTTTGTCAGATTGCCTTTCATGAATGGATTCATTTAATCAATGCTCTGTAGTTGCACTTCTTTAAATGTATTAATTTATTCTTTGAGAATGTCATACACATACACAATATATTTTGATTATAATTACCTTTATTCCCCTCCACAATTCCTGGACCCCCTCCAACCAAGTTCCTCTCTCAACTACATATTCTCTTAAGTTTTCTGGTAATGCCCTGAGTCTAATCAGTGTTGTTCTTATGTGCGTGGATGTGGGGCCATCCACGGAGCATGGGAAACCTATCAAAGAGTATATCTCTGAAGAAACTATCAAGAGCCGTCAATGATAAATAACTCCTCAGCTAGGAGTGGTCCCCTCCTCATCCAGGCTGGACCGTTGATAGACTTTATCTTGTACCAGTCGTATGCAGGTCACCAGAGCTACTGTGAGTTCATAAATGCAGTGGCCCTGTTATATCTGAAAGGCACTATTTCTTGGGAACCCTCCCCATATGGTTGAACTTTTATTTACAGAACCCCCCACTTGTACATAGCATGGTGTGTTGGGGTCTCTGGGAACACCACAACCAGCAGAGTGCCAATTCATGAGAGGCAAGAAGGAAGTCAGGTTCAATATGACTCAATAGCCAGTGTTGGTTCAAACTTCAAGGGTCTGATGCAAGGTAGTTTATTTTAAGCATATTTAAGCACAGCACAATTTGGAAAAAAAGTTTCCTGACAATGATTAACTTAATCCTGTGTGCACAACCAAGCTTAAGACAAGATGACATTGAAACTCTTGTAAAATACAAATGATATTTTCCATAAAGACAGATTCTACAGATTAACTAAAGGAAAAGGCTCAAGGTAAACAATGCTCCTAATAAGGGTTTGGGGGAGGATAGAGCTATAGGTTGATTGAGACAAACAGGTTCAAGACAAGGGTCTGGGGGAGCCAGTGTGGCCTGCCCATATAGATAGTGCAAAGGTCACCAGGCTATTAGCCACATTCATACCCAGACTTCTTGGTGGAAAACAGGTTGTACATCTCTCCCTTTGAATAGATAGCCCTGTGTCTTTGTCATTTCTGGTTTCCCCTAGTGCTTATCTATAAGCACAAAGGACCTACATGCCTCCTACAGTGATGAATATCTTTTTCAGAGGGCTTCTAGGTATCCATAATTGTTTCTTGGAATGAATTCCAGAATCAAAGTATTATGATAAAATTATATGCACATTTAGTAATTTGTGAAATGTACTGCCAAATTGTTTTTTAAAAAGGATATTCCTGGCAGATGAAGAGGTGCCTAACAGTGTTCGCCATTAAGCCAATGCAAATCAAAATTATGGGATGCCACCAGAATGATAATCCCCTACTCTTGGAGCTGCTGGCTGTCAGATGTGGATTCACTGCCGGATATTTTAGCTTTCAGGCTTTCAAAGTAACTTTCAGTAACTTTCCTGGGTCTCCTGCTTGCAGACAGGACCCTATGGGGCTTCTCAGCCTCCATAATGCAAGAGTCAGAATCGTATCGCAGATGGTAGATCTATCTAGGTACATATGGAAGTATGTATGGGCGTATACCTCCTATTGGCTGTTCTCCTTTGGAAAATTCTGTCTAGCCCCTGACTTTCCTTGGATTTTGCACATGGCCAAAAAGCAATATCACTTTCTATATTCCATCTTCACTCTTCAGGTCCTGGTCCACCAACAACTAGTCTGTCTCCATAGTGACATAAATCAGACATTTGCACTGCCCCTGGGAAGCTGGCAGTAGCCTTTGGAGTGATAGTTCTGCTGTTTGCCACCCCCACCTCTTTTTACATTTTGCCGTAGATGTTGGGGTGGGTGGGGGGAGGGCACTGTGAAGATTCATAGATTGTTTTAAGGAATTCAGTGCCACCACATCATCTTCAGGTTCCAGTGCTGTGTGTAGGCATCTGCCAATCATGCTTGTTGTCCCCTGGTAGTGATTACTACCTGAAAGCAGGAATCAGGGCTGCTTTCTCTAGATAAACCTCAACCATTTTGTAAAAGGACTGATGTTGACATATCTCCAATCTCCCAGTGTGGTCCCCAGACCAGCAGGATTGGCATCACCTAGGAACTTTTTAAAAGCAGCCTACCTAAGACCTCCTGAGTCAGAAACAGTGACCTGTGTTAATAAACTATGTGCCCAATATGCATGAAGCCTCAATTCAATCCCCAGTAACACATAGACTGAGCATGGTGGCACATGCTTATAATCCCAACATGTGGGAGCCATTATTTAAAAACTATGTATTATAGAAACACAGAATTGACTAAACTCTATTAAAAATGAAAGTAGTACATATTCAAAACTCACCACATCCAAACTGTCTTATTCAGCTAGTATCAAAGCTCTTGAAATTACATCTACCTACTGGGTGAGACTGATACACAGCGTTTGGCTCCTGAGGGGCTCTCACCAGCCTGTCCAATGAAGACGTAGAAGTAGTTTGAAGGCAGCCACAAGTGAGGTATTTACAGCACATGGGTCAATAAGTGCTAAGATCAGAGCTTTTCATTCATCCCACTAGAGAGAATTTCCAGCTTACTTCTGCTTGTGAGGCCCCAGAAGCTGTTATTTGATGCATCCAGAGTATAGAACTTAAAGGAACCCTCAGGCAGTTGTGACATGCAGCTGAGACTTGGCATCACTCTAATAAGGAAGGCTAGCCTTTGGAAGGCTGTAGAAACATGCTCTGTGACAGCTCATGCCATGGGAAGACAAAGGAAAACATGGGAAAGGAGTTTCAGAACTTCTCAAAATCAATCATCTCAGCCAGGCAGTGGTGGCACATGCTTTTAATCCCAACATTCAGGGGGCAGAGGCAGACAGATCTCTGTGAGTTTGAAACCAGCTTGGTCTACAAAGCGAGTTCCAGGACAATCAAGACTGTTACACAGAGAAACCCTGTCTTGAAAAACATATGTGTGTGTGTGTGTGTGTGTGTGTGTGTGTGTGTGTGTGTGTGTGTGTAATCTCAATGAGATCAGAGAAAACAACAAATAAGTGTCAACGGGCAAGGAGGTAACACAGTAGCCAACTGAGTTCACACTCTATTTTCACCACCCATGGGCCGCTCAGTGCCAGCCATCAGCCACATGTGGGATGCTGGCCAGGCCTGCCAGGGCCTCTGATTTCTTCCAGCTAAGCTAAAACTCAATGGACCTTGCCAGGCTTCAGGAAATCATGAAGGCCAAGCAAAACCACTTTGTGTCCAGCATCAGCCGGCCATCAACTAACTGGACTCATCTACCAGCATGAGGGCCTCACTGGGACACAGGGAAACATGGTCCCAAAAGCAGCAAAAGATCTACCC
This sequence comes from Onychomys torridus, assembly GCF_903995425.1. Lineage (NCBI taxonomy): Eukaryota > Metazoa > Chordata > Mammalia > Rodentia > Cricetidae > Onychomys > Onychomys torridus. The sequence continues at coordinate 64,210,438 of NC_050443.1, read as the reverse complement.
AAGAAAGCTTCTGTGGTTACAGCTCAGTGGGGTGTGGGTCTGCACAGCTACCGGATCCTCCTCATGGCCTAGGCTGTAGGTTGATGTCAGCAGTTCCAAGGAAGGGGGCGACGTTTTTTATGTCTCCTCATATCATACTGTGAGCTCTAAACACAGTGCACCAGTTACGTTTCCTCTGGCTGTGACCAAAGACCTGACAAGAGCAGCAGAAGGGAGGAAGAGTTTGTTTTGATGGTGACTTGAGGCGACAATCCATCATGGGGAGGAAAACATGACCTCAGGAGCAGAGCATCTGGCTTCCTGCTCACATCTTAGAGGACCCAGAAGCAGGGTTGAGAAAATGCCAGTGCTCAGTCTGCTTGTCCACACACACCCTTTTCAGATTTTCTATAATTACGGGGAGGTCTTTGTACACACATGAGTGCAGGTGCCCATGGATGCAGAAGCGGCTGTCCAGTGCCCTGGGTTTGGAATTATAGGCAGCTATGAGCCACTCGATGTGGAGCTGGGACCCAAACTCAGGTCTTCTGCAAGAGCAATAAGCACTCCTACCCACTGAGCTATCTCTCCAATCCACCTTTCCCTCTTTTTATCCAGCCCAAGATAGTGCAGCCCACATTCAGGGTGGCTAGTTTTATGTCAACTTGACACAAGCTAGAGCCATTTCCGAAGAGGGACTCTCAACTGAGAAGATGTCTCCATTAAGATTTGCCTATAGCAAGTCTGTAGGGCATTTTCTTCGTTCACAATTGATGTGAGAAGGTCCAGTCCACTGTGGGGTGTGCCATCTCTGGGCAGGGGGTCCTGGATGGTATAATAAAGCAGGCTGAGCAAGCCCATAAGTTTTGCTCCTTCATTGTCTCTGTTCCCATTTCTGTCTTCAGATTGTGACCCCGAGTTCCTGGTCCCTCAGTGAAGGTGTGTGACTTGAGAATTGTAAGCTGAAGTGAGCATTGCCCTCCCCAAGCTGCTTTCAGCAGTGACGTTTTCTCACGGCAAAAAAAAAAAAAAAAAAAAAAAAAAAAAAAGGGTAAGACACCACCTCAGTTAATCTTCTCTAGAAACACCCACACATATCCACCAAAAGTGCGCCTCACTCCTGCCTAGGTATCCCTTAATCAAGACAGCAATCACAATTAACTATCACACACCCAATTAGATACTCTAAAGGACCAAAAAATAGCAAGCACTTGTGACAACTCCTATCCCAGGACATTTTGTGGACCGACACTTTTATGTATTCTTTTATTATTTGCAGTGTGTGTGTGTGTGTGTGTGTGTGTGTGTGTGTGAATGTGTGAGTGATGTATATACACAAGTGTGTGCTGATGAATGTGCATGCCTAGGCCAGAGCAGAATGTCAAGCTATCTCTTTCCACCTTATATTTTGAAATAGGGCCCTTCACTGAGCCTGAACCTTCCTGTTTCATCTAGGCTCCTGGGATCTGCCTGTCTCCACCCCACAATGCTTAGGCTATACGCACATCGGACTCTGCCTGCCTTTTATGTGGTTTCTGGACATTCAGACTCAGGTTTGCACAGCAAACCCTCTCACCCTCTTAGTCATCTCCAAAGTTTCCTGTACAGTGACATTTAATAACAAGACTGTGTGTAGAAATACATGCTCCTCCACACTCGCACCCATGACTAAGGTCAAAGGAACAGATTTTCCAGGTGTCACGACCACCAGATAAGCCCTTTGGCATGTCACCAATGCTGGGCTTGGGTTTTCAAGGTACAGGTTTCCATACGGCCTAGCAGACCCTCTCAGCAACCGCTGGCGGATGAAACTGAAAGCTCTCCACACGGGAGATTGTATGTAAGTATTCACGACAGTGTTATCCATCTTCATCAAAGAGTAGAAACGTCCCAGGTGTATCCCCTATTTGTTTAGTCCTTGTGATAAAATACCCTGATCAAAGAAACAAAAGAGCAAGGGTTTATTTTGGCTCATAATTTGAGGGGTAGCCTATCATGGTCCTGAAGAAATGGTAGAAGCAGGAGGCTGCTGGTTACATTGTATCTGCTGCAGTCAAGAAGCAGAGAGACAATGCTAGCCCTGGTTCATTTTTCTCCTTATCTAGTCCAGGACACCAGCCAATAGAATGACACCACTCCCAGTTAAAGTAGGTATTTCTATCTCATTTAGATAGTCTCTCACAGGCGTTCTTAGAGATTTGTTTCCTGAATGATTCTAGATCCTGTCCAGTTGACAATATTAACCATCACTACTTCACCCATTGACAATTTGACATGCAAACACATCACTTTAAGTCACAACCTTCCTCTTTCTGTCCCTGAAGGCTCATGACTATTTTATAATGAAAAAAAAAAAAAATGCATTCGGTCCAAGACAAAAAGACTCCATAGTCTGTAACAGATCCAAAACTGTTTAAAAGTGTAAGGGCTGAGTTTCTTCTGAGACTCAGGAAATCTCTGTGACCCTCTGCATAAACAAGACACAAGTTACATGGACTGGAAAGATGGTTCAGCAGGTAAGAGCATTTTCTCTATAAGGCATCTAATTTCATGTCCTTTGCATGCATGTGTACATGTGTGCACAGATATACATATGTATTCATGTAATATATATACACATAAACACATACATTATATACTTCTAACATATAATGGCAGGAATAAACATTCCCATCCACAAGGGAAGAACAGGGTCCCAGAAAGAATGATCAGATCTACACAAAAACCCAAAAGGGCAAGCATCAAATCCCGTGGTTCCATGTCAGGCATGTGAAGCTCATGAGGGAATCATCTGGGCTCCAGAGGGCTTGGGTAGCCTTTTCTGTTCAGCTCTTCTGCCTGTAGTACATATGATCTCTCCTTGGGGCCAACCCCATTCCAAGCTTAAAGCTTCCCTTTGCATATGACCCATGGTCCTGCCATCTCCAACACTCAGTGGATCTCTAAAACTGTGGAGTAGGATTCCACAAACCTTACATGCCTACAAAACCAAGGCAAAGGAGGGCCTGAGAGACCATTGCACGAAGCTGGCAAAGACAGTGAGGACGCCAAGTTTTGCTGCCAGCCGGGGATGAAACCTGGCCTGCTTGAAACATACATAGTTGCATCACTCAGCACATTTCTAGGGATAGGTGTTTTGAAGGTCAGGGAACCCTTCAGCAGCATTCTTAGTTTGGGTTCTTCTCTTTCAAATGAACTTGGCATTTCCCAAGGCAAAGTCTTGGTGGGTAGGGTCTTATTGCCACAACGCCTTTCCGGCTGTCCAAAATGCTGCATTTCTCTTTAATGTTTCTAATACTTTCAACAATTATGTGTTTCATCACCTGCACCCTCCTTGTCTGAAACTTTAAATTGCATACACATCTTTCTTCCCTGCCTGTCCTTTCTCCTCCACTTTCTGCTGTCTCACTGTAAACCAGTGTGTGAGCAGTGAGCAGTAACCATGGCACAGCCTTGATACTCTCGTGTCTTGAAACTTCCTCCTCCAGGCAAGTTAGTCCATTACCTTCACATTCAACCTCACTCAAGTTCTCAGGACACAGGCAAAGTGCCGCCAGGGTCTCTGTCAGGATGTCACATAGGTGATTCCTTGCCTAGTTCCACAAAGAGCCCTTGCTCCCTACCAAATCAATAGTGAGTTTCTGTCCACATGTCTCATAGAATTCTTGGCTTCTAAGCTCCTATCAGAATTGCCCAATAAGTTCTCTGAAGTGTTCAAAGACTTTCAGCCACAAGTCTCCAATTCTTCTGCTTTTCTAGCCTACAACAGTGCCAAAAGCCTAAGAATGGCATGGTCAGATTTATCAGAGCAACAGCCCCACTTCTTAATATCAATTTTCTGTATTTGTTGTTGTTGACTGTGATGTTAAAAAAAAAAAAACTGAAAAAAGCAACTTAAGTGGGGGTCTTTGGGCTCACAGTTCAAGGGCACAGTCTATCTTTATTGTGTTCCCCAAAATATTGTACACCCTAATGAACTTATCTGGGGTCAGAGACAGAACAGCCACTATATTAAATATAGGTTTAGGCAGTGGTAGCACAAGCCTTTAATCCTAGCATTCTGGAGGCAGAGATCCATCTGGGTCTCTGTGAGTTCAAAGCCACACTGGAAACAGCCAGGCATGGTGACACACACTTTTAATCCCAGGAAGTGATGGCAGGAACCTTGTCTTAGTTATCTTTCTATTGCTGTGGTAAAACACATGACCGAGGCAACTTATAAAACAAAGTGTGGAATTTGGGCTTGTGCTATCAGAGGCTGAGAGTCTGTGATGGCAGGTCAGGGACATGGCAGCAGGAACAGATGAGACCTCATTTCTTGATCCTTAAGCAGAAGGCAAAGGGAGAGACACTGGGAATGGTACAGGCCTTTTAAAACCTCAAAGACCACCCCCAGTGACACACCTCCAACAAGGCCACACCTCCTCATCCTTTCCAAACAATTCCACCAACATGGGAACTAAGTATTCAAATAGATGAGCCTATGAGGGCCATTTTCATTCAAAACACTACACTCCTCTATTTATGCTTTAAGCTCAAAGTAAATTATTTTAAAAGTTATACCCATATATCTAAGGAGACAGCTTGTTCCTTGGCAAGAAATATGTAAACATCCCCTGTATCTCATTGTGGAATGAATCAGGACAGGAAGTTGCACAGTGACAGTCCCTGTGATGACAATTGGCATTGCAGAAGCTAGGCACAGACTTTCACTAATATTTACTTTCTCACAGCCAAGGAAAAGAATGGCCTGAGACATGCTGGTTGGAATCAAAGTGCCATGTGAATAGAGGACGTGAAAACAGAGAAGGGAAACCCCAGAATAGTTCTTCATATTTAGTAGCCAGCACAGCTGTGTTCTGGGGGGGGGGGGGGGCTCATCTTCCAGATCTCTCTCCTCCACGGAGATTTCTGCTTTATTCTCATATGCCATGAATCCCATGCATATGAGCATTAATGGGCCTTAAAGTACCATGTCCAAATACTGACACATTTAATTTCTCCAAGACATGAAGAGATTATTTTTAGTTTATGGAGATGGTCCCACGGAGAGAAAGCTGATAGCACTATGGGGAAAAAAAATGACCAGCCACAGACATTCTTTCCTCAGTTCTCAGCAGAAGGGCGGAGGTGGGAAAATGCATGTCCCCAAGACCCTGGGAAGAAGCTCTGTTAGTTGAAGAAGCCTGTTCAGCATGTCCAGGCAGGGGCTGGGTGCTCCCCCTCATCCACAGAGGGAAGACTTGCCAGTCAGCATGTGGTCCCAACGACAGAAATTGCTCTGTGTGCTGCAGATACAGGAAGTGAATTCGGGGCATTGGTTACTAAAGTATTCTGAAGGCTACAGCAGGAGAAAGGGAGCAGTGAGATTCACAAGGACTAGAACAGTGGGAACTTGTGCCCCCAGATAAAGAGCTAACAGGGGAAATGACTATATAGTCTGGGACCCCCTCATTAGGAGGAAGTGGCTCAAGGCCTTCTGCTTGCACTGTGGCACTGGGAAAGCTGCATATTATCCTCTTCCTGATGTTGTGGGGGGCCAGGATGCCAGACGACCTCTGTGGCCCAAGGCACTGACTAAGCCAAGGCTCACCAAACACAGTGGTATACAGACACCCATTGTCTCCACTGCCATTGTTACTGCTGCTGGCGCTGAAGCCCCCCCTCTGTGATGCTGTTAGACAGTAAAAAAAGATTGGGAAGGCTGCCTTTATCCCTCCCTGCCTTCCCATCCCCTGACCATGTCCTCCCCAGGGGCAGGATCTACACAATCTAACCAGCATGCAGAATCTAAGCAGAGTGCAGAGCCCCAGCCTCCTTCCATATAGAATGGAGCAGAGGGGCAGGAAGGGGGCCATCAAGAGACAAATAATTAGCGTGGCAAGGGGAGGGAAGCTTCTGTGGCTTCAGTAGCTATATAGCGGAAGAAAGTTAACTAATTTCCGTCCTAGAAAGAGCTTGAGCTTGTGAGAAACGGACCTTATCTAACACAGACAGGTTTACTTGTCTATTGTACTTACTCAGGGTTTGTACTTGTTCACTGGGTTATATCCACTAATGCAGGGAGTAAGGAATGCCATTAACGGCTGCACTTCTCCTCTTTACACCCCACTGATCTCCAGGGTTTTCTGGAATCCCTGTAGTCATTTTTCCTGCAGAGACTGAAGCCCACATCAAGGCAGGAGGGGGTGAGGAGGCTCTGGTCCAAGCATACAAAAAGATGCTCCCTGGAGCCGCTATCAGAGACCACCAGCCTGCCGCTGGAACCCCTCCAACTTTGTCATTACCCCTGGTTCACTGTGCCCAGGGGAGGAAAAAAACTGAGCTCACACTGTTATTTTTTACTTAAAAGGCAGAAGCATACCTTTTATTTGAAGAAATGAACTTTTTCTCTGGCACAAAATTCTAAAAGGGTTTTGTCACGTGGAGCATTCCTTGTTTCTGTGACATCACAGGACCCTCCCCTACATCATCTCACCCACCAGAGCGGTCAACATACCCTCTTCTGGCAGAGGTGTCAGGGAAAAGCCAAGGAGCCAGTGAGATTGTGTGTGGTGACTGCCATGGCCCCTTGACATGTCCAGAACTGGGGTATATGGAAGATGTGGTTCAGCAAGCAGATCTTAGTGCCCACGGGCCTCCGCTCCATGGAGTCACCTGGAAGAACCTGCTAGTATGGGTGGAAAGTAGGCGGGCTAAAGAAGGCAATAGCTCTGCTCCTGGTGGGATAAAGGAAGACCAACCGTCATGGGCAAGTGGCTCCCTCCCTGCCCAAGCAAAACTTCATCCTTCAAAAGCACTCATCGTGCTTTTAAAGCAAAGGCCTTAGGCAGCCTGGGAAACCCATGAGAGTAGAACAGGCTGACTTGAAGGAAAGTAAAGGTACAAGGAGAGGTAACTCTGCAGACCAGAGTCACCTCTACCAGTGGCACATTACAGGGATCAGAGTGTGACTTCCAGAGAGAAGATTCAGTTGAACTGGAATGCATCTTGCTGAGCTATCCCTGGGTAGAGTGGACACAGAAATAAAGAGCTAAGGTTGGGTGCCAAGGGGAAAGCAAAAGAAATGTAATCCGAAATGAAAGGCACCAGTGGCATGTAAGCAAAAAGGAGGCAGTTGGAAAGCTGGAAGAAGAGCCCCCGACCAGTGGGAAGAAAGGGTGTGCAAAGACAGAGAAACACGTCTTTGTCTTTTGACCCTGACAAAGCCACCTGAGCAGAACATCTTAAGAGAAGGAAGATCATTTTGCTTCACAGTTTCAGACGATCTTGGCAGGGAGGGTATGGAAGCATGCAGCTCACATAGGCATCCAGGAATTGGTGAGAGAAAATGTTGGCATTTGTCTCTTCTTCCTTTTATTCCATCCAGTCTTCTAGCCTCTGGGGAGGTGTCCTCTATATTCAGAGTGGGTTTTCCCACCCACCCTGTAGTTAATCCTCTCTGGAAACACCCTCAGACACACACAGAGTGGGCTTCATTGATCTCTTAGGTGCTTCACAAGCCGACAAAGCTGATGATCGGCATTTACAGTCTCGGGGTACTTCTCTGAGTTGGTTCCCACATTATCCTTTTCTCCGGTGTTCCTCCTGGGTATGCTGGGAGAGCTAGTGACAAGAGTAGCTCTGTGGGGACAGATTCCCACAAGTGTTTGTCTGGGTGAGTGTTCGAAGAAGGGTCAACTACATGCTTCTGACGTGTAAATAACCGGCTAGAACTCAGGGGTGGGCGGGGCAGAAGAGAAGCAATTTGCATACAAGAGAAACAAGTGGGACTGGAAAGCCACTGGGAGGATGCCTATGGCTTACTTTATTCTAAATGCATGCACCTTCCCAGACATTTCCCAGGCTGAAGAGCCAAAGGCTGGTCAACAACCCTCTGATGTCCTGGATTGTGGCCATTGTAACCATGATGCAGACTCCTCAGGGTCAGGGAGCCATAGTTGAGGACACCATGAGATCTTGGTGAGGGAGGTTCAGTAAGTTACAATGTCAGAATCCACCAAAGGTCAAGTTGATTGTCTTATGTAATCATAGATAGGCCAACTAAAACATTTCATAATCATGGTTGCCAAATGTTATTTTGCTGTCTGGAGTTACCACCAACTTGAAAGACTTCAATGGAGTCTTTTTCCAAAACCAGAAGATAAACAGCTTTCTGAGGGCACATGAAAGAGTTGTCAGTTGGGAAGAAGACTCTCCCAAAGATGTGATGAAATAAACCGGGGATGGGATTGAACCATTTGGATGGGAGCTACTGCAAGGTCGTTAGCAGTGTGAGCTAGGGAGACACATAGAAATCACAGCTAGGCAGATCACAACCCAAGAGGGCTGCACCCTTGGGACCCACCCTTTTATGAGCTGCTTAGGTAGGGGGTTGGGGATGGGAGTCTGTAGACTGCCTTACCCAGGTCTCTTGTCAAAAGAAGACAGTAGAGAGTCTGAAAGGAGAGGGGAGGGATAGAGGAACACCTCCCCATTTTTCCAATTCCTGTATCAGTCCAGTAACAGGAGCTGCAGCTCCTTTCTTCTCAGTCCCTGAGCTAGCCTCAACTGTGGAACTCCAAGTTCAAGGACCACATACTGGTGCTGCATGGTAGACACCACCAGAAGATGTACTAGAATTCTCAAGGAAGACCTGGGTACCATAAGGCTGAATAACCCAGGAATAAGACTTTTCCAGAAAGTCAGCTTCTCCATGTCTTTCCAAATATGGGGGACAAAGGACTCCAAGAGGTATTTCAGAAGGGAAAAAAAACAGCAAATTAAATTTTTTAAAAAAGAAAAAACAGAAACACCAAAACAAAGGGAACAAAACCATGTAATTCATCACATATATGCAGATGTTCACTGCCATCCATAATTTTTATTTAAAAAAATATTGCAATGCAATCTTCTACCTCTCATGTCAACAAAGTTTGAAGACATGCATATTCTTAGGAAATAATTATTGATGGTTACAACGTGAATAACGTAATAGATTATTATTACAGCATTATTTATAGTGCTGAAAAAAGTAACATATACACCTTACAGCAGAATGATGTTAAATAAATCATGTCCTGTATAAATCTACATTATAGAGTACTGCTTAGATATTTTAATGATCCTAGAAAGGAATATCAGAATCATAAAAATATTTGTAGAATATTCCTAATAAAGTGTAAAAAGAAAATATAAAACAATGTGCATTCAAACCAATCTTGTTCCTACTAAATGTGTACATTAAATATGTCCATATAGGCATGCTTAGGAATTAGATATTGTAAAAAGATGTTTCAAGTATTAATAACTAAGCCACACCTCAAGCCAATTAAATCATAATAATGGATGGGTAGACACATCAGTGTTTACAGCACCCAAGCAGATTACAATGGAGAATCAGAATTGCAGTCAACATTCTAAGCTTGCTCTCTCTCTCTCTCTCTCTCTCTCTCTCTCTCTCTCTCTCTCTCTCTCTCCTCTCTCTCTCTCCTCTCTCTGTCATACACATACACACAAACACACACACATACACACCACACACACACACACACACACACACACACACACACCACACACACACACACACACACACACACACACACACACACACGAAATTACAGTGCTCATTTTGTGCTTCTCAATTGATTTCTTTTGATGATCATTTGGACCTGGGGTGAGGGGGATGGAGAGTTCTAGTGTTTATTTGCCATAAGGAAGCATAGTACATGTTTCCACACTTGGGTTATCTGTGAATTCTGGAGCCATCCTGATTCTACTTGAGTGGGCCACCCACAAATATTAGGTAGACATTTAAAAACTAAGAATCTACCTCGATTTATCACATCACTCTAAGAAGGAGTCATAGGAAAGCTGATGGTCCCCAAGAAAGAAGGACCAGTAGGGCATACAGAGATGCACAGGAAAGTGTGCTGTTAATGACCAGACACTGGAAAATTCTATCATTTGTCATCCACAATGCTGTGCTTCCTGTCCAAGCCTGAGGCCTGAGAACGGAAGAGCCAATGAGGTGAGGCTAAGTCCAGGGCACAGGCATGAGAGCCAGAAGTACTGACATCCAAGGACAGAAGAAAGGGGATATTCTAGCTCAAGAGACAGCAGAATCTTTTCCTCCCCCTTCACTTCTGCCCATACCCTCAACTGATCACATGACACACAACTGCCCTGGGGAGGGCTGACTTTGCTTAGTTTACTAATTCAATGAATAACCTCTTCCAGAAATTCCCTCACCAACACACCTCAAAATAATAGCTAATGAACCACCTGGGCATCCCTTAGTTCAAGTTGACATTCAAAATTAGCCATCCTAGACAGTTCACAACATAAAAAGGAGCCATCTGTCTGAGTCCATATAGGTGGTATGGCTCCAGATGTTTTCAAACATCAAAATGGCATTAGGTACCTTAATGACCTTGTTGTTGGGAAAACAATGGCAGAAGCTCTTCTAATGAGTGAAGAGCTGCCTGGATTCCAGACCTATCTGGCCTCAACCAGTTTGGGTCCAGGTGAGATTCTCTCCACATCCAGGGTATGTCTGAGATCTCTGCCTATTGCTGGACATGGTTCTTGGAAAAGACTGAGGCACTGTGTTCCTAGATCAGAGTTAGGCCCCATGGAGACTACTGCCATGTTTATTCCTGGGTCTTCATCTTCTCCAAGGGCAGGCTGCGTATGCTGTAGGAGAAAAGGAGTCAGACCTCAGACTCCATCTTTGTCTTTCACGTTTCTACTATGAAGCAGTAATATGAGTTTCTCAAACTTCCTAGTGGCCATGTGTGGATCTTTATTAGGATGCACATTATGAAACACTATTGGCAGCAAATACTTGTCCTATGCCAAGAGAACATGACTGAAGGGTTTGGAGGTTTATCTGGAGTACCAAGAGGTCCAGGATTTGGGTAGAACCCCAGAGCACAGCATGGGATTGGTTCCAATGCACTGGATGTGAAGGGTTGCACCAATCAACATCAACATCCTCAAGGGAAATGGGCTATAAATGTTCTTCAACCCTGACCCCATTTGCAGAACTGCAGGTGCCAAGAGCATCTTTTGGACTTGGCCCTCCAGGTAGTTCTGTGAATGTGGGAGTTCAGAACCACTGTTTTAGAATACTGTGTCTCCATCCCGAGCCTTTAAAGTCCTCTGGGGAACTGTGTGAAAAACCAATACCAGAGCCTTACACTCCAGGGTAACTCCAATTCCAAGTCCTCTGGGGAAGCCCAGTCGTGGGATTTTCTCAAAGTCTAGAGAGTATAATAGCTAGGTTAAAGAACTATGCTTTGAAAAGACAGGAAACTTCAAGCTGAGCCTTAAAAGATGCAGAATACACACATCATGTACACACATCACATAATACACTTACTACATACCATACACATGCACACATACATACCACACAATACATGCACACCATATACAACACACACACACACACACACACACACACACACACACACACACACCACGTGTGTACACAATACACAGAATATGCACACAGACACACAGCAGAGCCAACATTGATGCCCCATCTAGCTGGGATGAGTTGCAGAACCTTCAGTGTTTATAAGATGATTGAAATCAAGTCTCTTTTGCTGGTGATCTTTGGACAGATTGAATTATTTCCTGTGGACAGCAAAGAAAATGCCTCAATTGTTTCTGACAAGCTCTCTTTGAAAATACTTTGCCAAGAAGCACCTATCTGATTTGGAAGTCTCAAACCTCCTTAGATTGTTATCTATTGATCTGAATAGATGCCACATGGTGTTGGGAGAGCCCAGGATTTAATAGGAAAACGTCTCTCATTGGAATTGAGTATTTTAGACTTCATCCAGAGCACCACCTCCTCTGTTTCACAGGGGAATGCTGGGATGCATAAGTCAGGAGATCCTAACTCAGGAGCCGACTTTGCCACCTTCTTTAGCTGTGTTTTTGTAAGACCATCATCCTGTGTGGGCAGTAAGCATTGTGTTGGCACTTTCCCTGGGTGTCACCAGATCTCAGCGGCCAGCACTTTCAGTCAGTGACAGTTATTCTCATGGACTGTGAGGCAGCTTGCCCTGTGGCTGTCATCTTCATGTAAGTTTCCTTCACCTTAGTCCTGCTCTCGCCTCACTGTGTCCTGTTTCCCATAGCATGTTCTGGGGTTCTGTGCCCTGAGCTTGTGATGTAAGGAACGGAGCCTCACAATCAGTAGGGAATGCTTTTCAGTGGGTAGAGAAATTTGGGGAAGAAGGCATGGGGCCTGGGAGGAGGAGGGCAAGGAGGAGGACGGTGACAACGAAGACAATGGGGAAGAAGACTCTTGGAAGAAAAGTGTGTGGAGAACTTGTTGTTCACATTTATTGTTCGCTAAGGCTGTAATCTGGTCTTGCCAATGATGCTGCATGAGATGATGACCTTGCTTAGTGATAACCAGGACACATTTTACAACCATGAAGATTTCCATATCCATCATCAGACATCTAGCGAGGAGCATATCCCACTGTAGCCCCTGTTTTCTCTTGACATGTTGTGTGGCCTCCAATTAAATCCATCAATTTTCTTCCCCAGACCCTTGCCTGATGGGCACTAAATGGCTTCTGCTGGAACTAAAACACTGTGACTCCTCAGATCCTCACAACAACCAGTAGTGAAGGCATTTTCTGTGGCTGTTACATTTGATGGACAAGGAAGTTTGGCCCAACAAGGCTTTGGATTAAAACGCAGAAAGAGTTCCAGGGCCATATATCCATCTGGTCTTCCACCTTCTCCCCAGGAAATCCCATCTTCCTGAACCATCACCGTGGTGGTCTGATTCTACCATACTTACTTGCCCTTTAACATTCTTGATGTTCACTCTGGACTTGTCCCCCAGTTCTATATTTTCTACAAAAGGATTCTTTCTCTTACCTCCTCTGGGGCCTAGTTAGAAGTTATGTATTTGTTGTTATTTTTAAGCAATGAATCCTTCATTAAAGTATCAACTGTATTGTTAAAAATATGTAATTCATACGAAGCAGCATTTCAAATTAAGAGACATAAGAATTAACATTTCAACAAATGGCTTCTGAACAGATATCTGAGTTAAAGGTCTGAACCTTACTGATAATTACAGATGAAATTCTAGTCCTTTGCCACATCCATGCCCACTTTAGAAACACATACAAAAAAGCACATATTTGAGCACAAGATCAATACAGAGAAGGTAGGTTTTGTAAAGCCAGGTCTGAGACCAAATGATCCAGGCTGAGATGACAAAGGCCTCAAATGGGTTCCCCAGCTCCACTTCCAGGAAACTAAACAGATATTTATCATCAGAACACAGTCTCAAAGGGAATGACTCATAATGATGCTAAGTTCTAGAACCTTGGCAGACCAGAGGATCTGTACTACTCCTGAGAAAGCTGGCCCATAAAGAAGAGTAAGGGATATGGGCTTGCATGAGCTATGACTCATCCTGGGTTCTTCTCTCTCAGTGCTGAGCACCATCCATCTATATCCACAGGCTGAAGGACACACCGGATGCTGTCTGCAACCCTCCAACTCACATTCCATCTTCTCTAGAGTCCCGAGAGACAAAGCATGGGACAGGGACTTTTCCTCATATTATGTTGGGATGTTCATCCTCATCTCTTCATTATTCCTCATAAATCTCAAATTACCTAGTGAACAACCCAGCTTCCCATAGCTTTGGAACATCAGGCTATTCTCACCTCACCCTTACTTCCACTTACACAATGGACCCTCACACACTACCAGGAAGAGGAAATAGCTAAGTATCGGCTTGAACTTCCCTGTCTTGGTTAAGTGTTGTTGTCTGTGCCACATGGAAACAAGGAGTGTGTGCTGTGTGTTACTCCCAGAGCTGCAGGTAGAGCCAGAGGAAGGTAGAGCCAGAGGAAGCTAAAGGAGAGGAGTGAGGCAAGAGCCGAGTTCAGAAGCACTGTGGTTGCTTAGTCTGGAATTACCCAGCAAGTTAGAAGGGCCAAGGGCCAGAATAGAGCTGGGGGTGAGAAAGTGGGCCAAGTCGGGTGTTGTTCTCTCTCTTGTGGCCATTACACAAACAAATAAAATAGCAGCAATGGAAATGAGTGGGGGAGGGGAGAATCGCACAGTCCTCCCCACTGAACACATCAGATGTTTTTATTTTTCCAGGCCTCAGTGACATTTATGCAAAGATGTTATGCTGTGTGGTAAACACAAGCTCGGGCCCAGCTCCAACATTCCAAATTCAGCTGTTGTCCCTTAGGCTCACGGATAGAGCATGTTTGCATGTTGTAACACACACTTCGTCAGCTGAATTACTACACAACATCTCACTGGGTGTTGTCACCAATGCCACCAACAGTAGATGAGTGTACCAGTTTCCAATAACTTGCATGCTTTGGGTCATGGTCGGTCTTTGAAATGTTTATGCATCTGTTAAACATTGACGCTCGAGATAGGTTTTGCTTTTCCCTTTGTCAGTAGGAGGGACAACCTTGCATCAACTCTTTTGTTTACCAGTCACAGCTCCTCCTGTCTGGGTTAATCTACCTGGTTTCTCTGGCTTTCCCGGACCGGCATACTCTCCAAGCAGCTGGGCTTGCTCAAGTCTGAGGAATACATTTGGAGTCTTAACTCCAAGGCAAGTTGGTTGCCTCGTCTTTGGCAGGGTTTGGCAGTTGCACACTCTGGTCTTGGTGCAATGTGATTGCCAGCCTTAGCCTCCGGCTGCCATGAATTTCCTGTCACAATGGACTGTACTCTGGAATCCTGAGCCAAAAATTAAGCTTTTCCTCCCTGAAGTTGCTTGTGTCTGGTCCTTTGTCTTGGCGATGAGATAAGTAACACATTGTGATAGAATAGATTATCAATCTACTACTAATCAATCCTTCCAGCTCTTCCAGGTGGGTCTTCTTTCCTTTATCTCCTGTACAGGGCAATAAGATCATTCTACATAATGTCATAGTTTAAGCACTTAACCCCTGCCTGGGACTGAGTGCACACATTTGAGGAAAAAGGAAACACATATGGTTTTTGGTTTTGGGGGAATGGAGACCAGGACCTTGTGTGTGCCACACAAGAGCTTTACCACAGAGTCCCCCTTATCCCAGAGAATAGCCTATTGATAAAGACCTCATGGTATCAGATCTTAACCCAATGTTGCCTGGACTCCGGCTGTAAGCAGCTTAGTTTCCTCCTCTGAAAAGCTGAAGTAACCACTCCCTGCCTCTCCCCCCCCCCTCTACCCCCCCCCCACCCCCCCCCGGGGGGGGGGGCTGTGAGGATGACATGAGGTCATCAACACAAGACTGATAGAATAGGGCTTGATCTATAGCCGTGAGGTGCTAGATTCTCCATGAGGTAGTGGGGGCAGCAGTACTCTCTATCAATATCCTCCGTCTCGGGTGATCGGTTCTATTGAACTGTGTTAGTGACAGAATACCTAACAAAAGCAAATTAAGGGAGGAAGAGTTGCCTCTGGCTCCTGGTTCCAGAGGACAGTCTGTCACAGCAGGAAAGTCATGGCCACAGGAGCTTGGGCGGCTCCTCACGTTTCCTCCCTATCAGGAAGCAGAGATAAAGAGTGCAAGTGCTCAGTTTGCTCTCTCCTTTCCAGTCTGTCTAGGACTCCACCCTATGGAATGGTACCACTCACAATGAAGGTAGATCTTCTCACCGCAATAAACCTAATCTAGATAATCCTTCACAGGCATGACCAGAGGCTTGTCTCCTCCGCGATTCTAGCTAGGTCTCATCGAGTTGAAAGTGTTAACCATCCGAGATAGGATTAAAATGGTGACATCATGGTTTGTCTGAATTCATCGTGAATTTAACACTGAAGGTCCCATGTCCTAGGAATCCCTCAGTCCCAGGCAAAGTATAATGGTTGGACATCCAAGTAGAGTCAGAGTTTTAGCTGATCTCATTGAAGCATCCCACCTTCTCTTTGCTTCACACAAATAAGCATGGGCAATGCCAAGCCATTAAGAAATGTGCCCAGGTAACACCAGAGGTGAGAGGCAATGCCAGCTGGCCCAGAGCTGAAGTTGTACTTTCCAAAGGAAGCCCGGGATTCCTCCTGGAGGCTGACTCACGGTCACTTGCTATCATCTTTGTCTTTAATTGTTATAAAATTTACCACCTTGGCTGCTTTCAAGTGTACATTTCGGTAGCTATAAGTCCATTCACAAGATTGTGCAACATCACCATCCGCTTCCTGAGTTCTTTTCACAACCTGAGGACGTCATTGGCTTGTGATGACGCAAATGCCAGTAATGAGTGAGTAGCCCCAGCCACACACGCACCACTGCCCTCTCTGCTTCTGAATATGTCCACTGAGCCCCACAAATCACGAACAAGCCGAGGTCATGGCGAAGAAGCCAGTGTTGTGATTAAGAATGTTTGAAAGAGAAATGAGCCTGAACTGTGGCTAGGCAGACATTCACCACTGCCCAGGACCCCACGGGGCCTGGCTCTGGGAAACTCTCCCTCTGCAACCATTTACAGCTGAAGCCAAATGGAATTATGATAGTTTATTTCCAATTCAGACAGATTTCTAAACATGTGGCCTACCAGACCTGTACAACAGGTCTAACCTTTCAGCTCTTCTCAGACTCTGACCCTGCTAGGTCCGCTCTCAGGCCCTTTGGAGATTGTAGATGCCCAGAGAGTAGAAACACTGCCTCTCTGTGCCTGATCTTGACCATGTAAGCCTCAGAGATCTAGAGCATATGGCTTAGAAGTTTGACACTGTGCAATCTACAGCAGAAGAGCATAAATGAAACAACTATTGAGAGTTATATGTTATGTCGCACTTGGTACCTAATGTTGAGCTGAACTCTGTGTCAAATTCCCACAGCCTCAGGTGTCCTGTCTTTATGTAGGGAGGTCCTGTATGTCTGCTAATTCAAATTAAAGTCACATTTCTTTTCTTTGATCATTGAGAAGCTGGAGCGAATTCAGAGCAGAGTGATTAGGCTCAGAAAGAAAGCAAGAGGAGATGTTGGTGCTTCATCTGCAGAGCTCTGCAAGGATGGAATTGGGAAGGGTGTCTGCAGGGCCCTGAAAGCTGAGTACATAGTATCCCATCCCAGGGCAGCGGTGCTGCCAGCAGCTGGGGCACAGGAGCAAGAAACACACTAGCAGTTCGTGCTTTGGGGAAAGCAAGTGTGGCTGGGATTCTGGGCTTAGATTCTATGCAGTCAGAAGATACCCATTACCCAGAGGGGTATGGAGGAGGGATAAAGGACAAGAAGCTTCCAGAAGAGAGTTTCCTGATTATCATCATAGCATAAGGAAAAAGTGCTTGGCATGGTGGCTTTAGCCAGGGTCATTTATAATCAGTGTGGTATCCATGACCTTCCTGGGTTTTCCCTGCTTAACCAGTTTACTAGCGATGAGTCATTTTATCTGAGTTAATTTTCCATCAAGGACTCATCTCCTAAGGAAGCTTGTGTCTGCTGCCTCCCCCTTGTTTATGTTTGTGTCTTGCTTATTCTCCTCCTCTGTGGATTGTGGTTTTCCGGGAGAGAGTCAATTCTGCTTTAGCAGAAAATGGAAAACCCAGTTGTTCAATAGATGATAAAGTCTATTTCCTCTTTCTTTTATCAAAAAAGCTTGTTTTCAAAATGAGCTTTTCAGTCACCTGCAAGGAGAGATCGTCATGCTTGAAACCCCAGACTTTCCAAATCCATGCCTCATGAGCATCAGGGGATGTTTGCATGTTTTTGCTTTCAGTCTTGATGATGTCAGTCTCCCAGGCCATTGAGTTCAAGTTCACCAGAGAATAAGTACGAGCGACATGAATGGGCATGGCTGTTCACTGAGGGCTGTGTTCTTTGCAAGTGGGTCCCGTTGTTCATCTGGATGCTTGTCCTGTATACAAGGATTTGTTCAGATGTAATACAGTGTTCATCGTCCTCCAGGCACCCTTCCCCATGCCTTTCCCACAATGTTGGCTTCAAGAAGAAGGCCTTTGCTCTCATCACCTGGACATTCTACATCCTTCCCAGCCCTGCTCAATCCTACCCCTTTCTCCTGGAAACTGGCATAAGCCCCTCCCTCAGACAAGTAGGCATCTTTAGATAGGCTCCTCTGTAGCATCTTTCTGTGCCCAGCCAAGGAATCTGACATTGTCTTACTCACCCTGGTTTTCCAGGGTCTTAGTATGGTGCAGGCTCTGTAAACACATCAAATAAAAACAAATACCTGTGTGTGAAAAGAGTCAACCTTCAAGGACACATTCTCTGTGAAGGCATCCTGACCCTTCCATCCTAGAAGGCATCCCCATGAGTGAGTACACACACACACACACACACACACACACACACACACACACACACTGTGCCTCTCTGAAGGTTTTCTGTCCCCTGGCTGTGGCTCTACTTGGCACTTGGGAAGTGCTCATAGAATACAAGTTGGCAGGAAATGGAGCTGTTTGTCCACAGTAGTACAGAGTGAACCCTCCTCTCCACTCTGAGCCCAGAATAGTTTTTATTCCTTCTGTTGAAAGCACAGCAGTCTGAAAATTCTTGGGGGAACATGGATTCTCATGCAGAATCATCTGTGTGGTGTCTTCACCTTCCTTTGAGAAGGGAGGTTCATGGAACAATCAGTTTTTGTTACTACTTTGAGTGTAGGTAGGATGCAAACATTGTAAAGACCTGAAAGATGAAATAGTCATCCTTTTTATAGTTTTTAATTATAAATACATAGTTTATACACAAGTGAAATATGGTGTTTGTCTTTCTGAGTCTTGTTTATTTTGCTTAACATGGTGGTCTTAAATTCTATTCATTTTCCTGAAAATGTCATAATTTCATTTCTCTTCATAACTGGATAGCATTCCATTGTGTATATAGGCCACATTTTCACTGTTCTCATCATCTACTAATAGACATCAAAGTTGATTTCTTCCATATCTTGGCTTTTGTGAACAGAGAAGCAATAAATGGGTGTAGCAATGGTTCTGTAGTGTGTTAACTTATATGTCTTTGGGTACCTGCCCAGGAATGCTATCACAGAGTCATATGGTAGCTCTTTTTAGTTTTGTGGGACCCTCTACACTGGTTTACATAGTAGCTGCACCAGCTCACATTCCCACCAAAAGCCAACAGGGGTTCCTCTCTCCTCATCTCCTGGTCAGCATTTGTTGTAGTTCGTTTTCATGATGATAACCATTCTGACTAGATTAAGATGTAATCTCAGCCAGATGGTGGTGACACATGCTGTTAATACCAGCACTTGGTAGGCACAGGCAAAGTGGTCTCTGAATTTGAATCTAGCCTGGTCTACAGGGTGATTTCCAGGGCAGCCAGAGCTGTTACACAGAGAAACTGTTTCTCAAAAAAACCATAAAAATAAAAGAAGAAGAGGAAAGAAAAGAAGAGAAAGAAAACAAAGAAAATAAAATAAAAGACGAAATCTCAGTGGCTAACTGAACATTGCCCCTTCTTGTTTTCTGCTAACAGTTTTAACATCCCAGGTCTTACGTTCAGACCTTTGACACATTTTAAGTTGTGTTTCTGTGGTAATTGTTCGTTTGTTTTATAGGGTGAGAGTTAGATGAACCAGTCTTTTAAAGTCATCTCTCTTCTAGATGGAGAGACAAAGGCCTACACAGAACAGTTCATCCAGACAAGCTGATGGCCGATGCACTGGGTCTCACTTGTGCCTCTCTTGAGTACAGACATTGCAAGGTCTGTAAATTCTAAAGCAGCAAGGTTTGGTGATTGATTGAGCCTGATGTGCAGGGAACAGCAGGGTGAGAGGTGTCATGAACAAGCCAAGAGCAGAACAATGCTTTTCCCCTCTGCTGCTGAGCTGTCAACACTCTGAACAGGGCATCCTGAAGCCTGAGAAGTGCCCAGCTCTGAGTATTCCCTGGGCCTGATCTTCTTTCTCCTCTTGCCATATTTATGCATGCTATGATAGAAGAATGTTCAGTTATTAAGGCAGCAGTTCTCAACCTGTGGGTCGTGGCACCTTTGGGGATCAAACAATCCTTTCACAGGGTCACCTAAGAAAGCATAGATATTTAAATTATAATTCATTACAAGAGCAAAATTATAGTTATGAAGTAGCAACAAAAATAATTTTATACTGGGGGGAGGTCACCACAACAGGAGGAACTGTAATAAAGGCATTAGGTAAAAGGTTAAGAACCACTGTATTAAGGAATGGCATTCTAGAACTAGAGAGAAAGCACACAGAAAATTCAGCAAGCTTGGATTACATTTGCCCTGAGAGTAGAGAACTGACACTGTGGCCTCCACAGCCCTTGGTACAACCTGACATCCAGTGAACACAGCTCAGTTTGTGTTTTTTGAGTTACATGTAAGTCTGAAAGCTTCACTAGATTGTCCAAACTGTAGTGAGGAGAAAACAGCAAGGCTCTCCTGTGACTCATGAAAGGGTACACAGGTATCCAAGAAGACAGTATCAATCCCCCCCAAAATACACCCCAACTCTCCACCCCCCACCACATGGGCCAGGACCAGAGTGGATATATAAAGGAGACTTGGTGTGTCTATATTATGTTTTATTTTTTAATCAAAAAGTAAAACTGAAGCATATGTTATAAAAAGTATTCATCTGTTGTGTGATTTTTTGATCACATTTTGACAATGTTTGCTTTGGATCAGAGGTTTGGGGGGACTGAGGACAATTGACAGGAAGTAATAAAGTGGGGCTTAGAGAGGATCTCAGTCCTTTTCATTGGAGGAATGGAAGAGATCAGGGGTCACTGGTCACTTCTTCTCCACTGCTCTGATCATTCAGGTTCTTACCACAATAGCTGACTCCTGATGTTTTTATTGACAAAGAAAAATTAATAAATGTGACATTCATCCCTTCTGGGAGATGGATATGTGGATATTTGTTACATTAACTTTTTATGATTTTCTGAGATTTGAGTTTTTGAATAACCATATTATTATATTATATAGGTATTCTGTAGGTCCAATGTTAGGAACTACCAAGGTATGCTGACTAGTTTTATGTCAGCGTGACACGAGCTGGAGTCATCTGAGAGGAGAGAGCTTCAATTAAGAAAAATGTGTCCCTACAATTGCTCTGTAAGGCATTTTCTTAATTAGTGATTGATGTGGAAGGACCCAGCCCATTGTGGGGGGTGCCATCCCTGGGCTGGTAGTCCTGGGTTCTTTAAAAAGCAGGCTGAGCAAGCCATGAGAAGCAAGCCAGTAAGAGGCACCCTCCATGGCCTCTGCATCAGCTCATGTCTCCAGGTTCCAGCCCAGCTTGAGGTCCTGTTCTGACTTCCTTCAGTGATGCACTGTGATGTGGAAGTGTAAGCCCAAATAAACCCTTTCCTCCCCAACCTGCTTTTGGTCCTGGTGTTTCATCACTGCAATAGTTTAGAAAAGTTGGAAGGCTTACAGTCACAGTTTACAACAGTGAAAGGACAGAGACAGAAACTGCCTGAGAAGCAGTGAGCAAAAGGCAAAATTGAAAAGAGACCAGGCTCACGTTCCAGTCCTCTGGCAGTACTCAGTTCTCTCAGAACAATGTGTTGCCACCCACAGAACTCCCTGAGTCTTGGTAACTTCTTCCATTTTCTGAAGCTGAACAGCAGATAAAGAAAAAAAGGTGTGATTAGGTCACCACTCTGAGACAGAGTCCAAGTCAGGCTAAGCCATTGGTTTGGCCTCTGGTGAGGGCCACCATAGCTGTGTCACAACACGACAGGCGACATGGTGGTAGGAGCCTGCGTGAAAGTGAGAGATCACATGGCAAGACAGGATATGAGAGAAATCAGGAGGCAGCCTTGCTCCTTTGATAATAACCCACTCTTCACAATTCCTGTGAGAACCGCTTTTATCTCTTCTGAGGATGACTCTTCTGCTGACCTAATTACCTCCCTCTGGTCCCCCCTCCCGCCCCCCACGCACACCTGCTTAAAGGTCTCCTGACCTCCCAACACCTCTACTCTGGGGAGGAAGATTCCGGCTTAGGAAACATTTGGAGATAAAACACCCTCAAACCACAGCATCTGATGGCCAAGGCTTTGTTCTTTGTTTCTGGCTGCGCCAGAGATCAAACTGATACAATGTAGCAGGTCTTCCTCAGAAATCTGTGTTAGTTCAAGCCTTCTGGAGTATTCCAAAGCTTGATTCAGAAACACAGATCATCAGAGGCCATACTCGAGAAGCATGTGCAGGGCCAGCCTGCTCTTTGGAACACTGCGGGAGAGGGGATTGGAGTTTGAACATCCCGAACCCACTGAATCAACTCTTTATGAACCACCTCCAATCCAAAGTAAGATGGAAGGCTCTACCTAGACTTAGAAAAGGTTTCAGTACCTTGAGCTAATTACTTATCTCAAGCCTAGGAAAACACTGGGGTGCTGGGGAGGCCATTCCTCTCTAAAGTAAAGATACTTGGCCTCAGCCTAAGATTTAGCAGCAAATGCAGGACCACAACAATGAAAATGGCATCAGCTCATGAAAAGTCCTAAGAAACAGCGAGGAGACTGCAGTTACTAAAAGCACTGCAGGGGAACACAAACATCAAACAGAAACCTGGCTGGAAGCTTCCTTCCCACTGACTAGCTATCACAGCACTGGAAAATACTATGCAGACCGCTTGGGGACTAATGTCATCAACTCAGGTATGGAACTTGAATGCAACACTGCTCACAGCCCAAGCAAGCTGTACCCACGGCAAGTCTGTTATAGGGGCAACAAACCACTTTTTGATGGGATTTGAGGCCAACTCTGCAGGAAGGAATCCACCTCTGGTATTGAAAACCCAGTCAAAAGCCCATGACTGGGAAGGACATAGATCCTAGTAGGGGGAACTACTGCTGCTGTTTTCCAAAAGGAAATGATGAATCTGTCAAATTGCTTTTGCAATGATTATGGTATGGCCAAGGATAAGTGATGCTACCAGCTTGGGCCAGAGAAGCTTCCTTTTGCAGCGGGTAGCAGTCACTGCGGAGGCTCGTAAATGGTCACAGTGATAAGACTAAGTAACACTTGAAGACTCAGCCATGGCTGGAACTTCTGTCTTACCCCTTCCAAGACTCAGCTCAAGATACATCATGGAAGGAGGGGCAGAAAGACTGTAAGAGCCAGAGGAAGGGAAGAAGAGTGGTGTGGAACACTTGACTTCTGAGCAGGACACAGCCATTCATTCACTCCTGATCTCATAGGAATGGAATGAACTGCCCAAGACAGAGCCTGCAAACAAAATGTCATGGAAAGGGGAGGAGCTCACAAGGCTCCTCCCCTCCCTGAGGATTTATACATAGCTAACGGTTACTGGAAGAGAGACATTTTCTTCACCATAGCCACTAATTGGTTGTCCACGATCTTGCAAACACCTACTGAAACACATTAAGTTGTTTAAAAAAAAAAAAAAAAAAAAAAAGACACAGACATGGAAGAGGAAGGAGATCAAGGAGCAGAAAGAAGGGTCCAGGTCCAGGAGATTTGATGGCCTCTTCTGACCTTCAAGTGTACCTGTGTACACACACAGGCAGACACACAGATTCAGGCACACATGCACATAAAATAAACTCCCCCAAAAGGAAAAACAGTCATATGTCCAAAAAGGCTAAAGAAAAACAGAACACACTTTTAAACCTATGAGCATAACATAGAAATTAAGTGTCCCCAATATGGGTGTCCCCAAATGAGTTGGTTCCAAAAATAAATTATGATGAATTAAAGGGTTCTATGGATTTGATCTCCTTCAGCAGAAATAATGATCTGAACATACATATGCACATATACATATGTATGACCCAAATGACTTAGTACGGTAATGTGTTAGTGATTATTAATCTCAGAGTAAAACCACAAGCTTTCTCTGTGTGTTCTTTGCTTGTCTGTATTTACATATTAAAACATATGATGCTTCTGTAGAAACATCAGTGCCACAAATATCTCGAATTTTTGTGTGTAAAAAGGTTCCTAACTTGTTTGCACATTTAAATAGCTTGGAGATCTTTTAACATTCCCAAGGCCCAGCTTCAGCCCAGATGAATCAAGTCGTAACATCTACAGGTGGGACAGGGGTGAGAGGTTGTGTACTTCTGAATCTCCTTGGCTGTTTCCTTTGGAGACCACTGCTGACCATACTTGTACTCTTTTGTTTGTTTGTTTGTTTCGAGACAGGGTTTCTCTGTGTAGCTTTGTGCCTTTCCTGGATCTCACTCTGTAGACCAGACTGGCCTCGAACTCACAAAGATCCACCTTCCTCTGCATCCTGAGTGCTAGGATTAAAGGCGTGCGCCACCACCACCTGGCTCCTTGTACTCTAGAGTGTCCCTCTCGAGTCAGACATTGGTATTGCCAGGAGCTTGCCCTGTCAGAAGTCATCTCAGGTCACTGTAGATCTATGAAGTGAAAATCTGTCTTGAAACAGGGCCCCCAGATGTTTCTAGGGTAGTATGATCTGAGAAGCTCTGATTTAGGGCATGCTCTGTTTCTAGTCCTGGTCATCTTCGTTGGATTGGGGGTGGGGAGCATGTTAGAATGTGCAATGACTATGGCTTCATGTGGGCAGCCTTACTATTTTTGTTAAATTAGTACATAAGCAGCTGGATATTTTGGGTCATACCTGTAACACTAGCCAGGGGGAGACTGAGACACAGGGATTGCCACTAATTTGAGGACAACCTGGGCTATAGGATGAGATCTGATACAGCTTGGGCTACATAGTCTCAAAAAGAATAATATATCAATAAATTCTGGCTTCTTGATTTTATTACGACTATATTTTGGAAAAAAAAATTTGATGCTTGCTTTCTATTATCTATTCATGACTTAGAAACTCTGAGATACTGCCCTAGTCTTTGCAACTACCTTCTCAGCTTTTTAAGGCTCGCCTTCCTTTAACCACAGGGAGACTCCCTTTATTTCTTTATACAATACAGACCTTTGTGGAAACCCTGGACTGTGTATGTCGATACTGACAGTGAGACAGGGAACCCACACTGCTGACTTTCAGAGTTTTTTTATTGTGTGAGAAGCTTCTGCGTGGCCCCAATAGATCTAGAACAACAGAGAAGGAAGGTGAGGGCACCATGAGAGGGCTTGGTGATTCAGAGATGGGAGTGGTCATCCCTCCCTGCTACTGGGATTAAGGACATTGTCATTAAGGAAATGTGCTCTGTGTCAAAGGTCAGTGGAGCAAAGCTGTCCTCAGAAGAGAATGTGCTCCCCAGCTTAGCTCACAGCACTGGGGAAGACTGACCGAGAGTCAGAATGTCTGGTGGTAAAGAATAAACTGGCTCAAAGATTTTACAGGTCAAATAACCACACTACAGGGAAGCCTTCAGAACCCTGGGAGTCCCCGACTCTAGGTATGGAGACTCTTCTGCTCTGTGTTTTCCTTATGTCTGTTTCATTCTCTTTTGTTAACTGGCTTTCTTGGCATGATAGAAACGTGACTGCCAAACCTGAAGGGCTACACTTGAGAGGGAAATCCCAGACACAGGGTATTTGAATCAACGTGACAAGCAAGCACCACACCCATGTGTATGGGGGCAGCGCAAATTGGAATCAGTGGTTTATTATTTTTTAAAAAGGACATTTTGTTGGTTAGTTTTATGTCACCGTGACACAAGCCAGAGTCATTTGGGAAGAGGGACTCCCAACTTAGAAAATGCCCCCATAACACTGGGCTGCATGGGCTGTAGATGCATTTGGCAGACACGTTCTTTATTAATGATTGGTGCGGGAGGAACTAGCTCACTATGGGCGGTGCCACTTTGGGAAAGTGGTCATGAGTTGTATGAGAAAGCAAGCTGAGCAAGCCAGAGGAGCAAGCCAGTCAGCAGCATTCCTCCATGGCTTCTGCCTTAGTTTCTGCATCCAGCTTCCTCCTTTGAGTTCCTTCCCTGACTTTCCTTGGTGAAGGAGTATGACTTGAGATTTGAAAACCGAAATAAACCTTTCCTGCCCAAGATGCTTTTGGTCATGGTGTTTTATCATAGTATAAATGTTAACTAAGGCAGACATAAAATTGGGAGGGGAGTGAAGAGGTGGAGAGGGGGACTTAGGAGGGGGCTGAGGAGAAGTGTGGGATGAATACAATCAAAATAGATTGTAACATATATGAAAATCTAAAAGAATTTATTTAAAATATTATATTTAAAATGATAAACTAGATAAGAGACAGAAGGACAGTTGAGTCATAGTTGGTAATCATTATTGAAGCCTGATATTAGCAGCATGGTTGTTTCCTATGCTGTTTTATATATATATATATATATATATATATATATATATATATATATATATATATATATATATAACTTTTGTTGTAATTGTTTTGAGACAACATCTTTCTATTTATGCTGGCCTAGAACTCACTGAAGTCGGCCTGCCTCTGCCTCCCAAGTGCTGGGATCACAAGCACGTGCTGTCACACCAGCTTATTTGGGAAATTTTCTTTAGATTAAGGAAGAAGTTCCTGAGAAGGAATCACGACAGTGTCTCATGATATGATATTGCCACCTCTCTCTACTGGGCTTCATTTCATCAGACCATTCCAACTTGCTGCTCCACGAGTGTCTGGAAATCACCATGACCAAAATCCAGCTCTAATCATCTCCTGTTCCTGCCGCAGGAGCCGTTATCTCTGAACCATTCTTCCTTGATCGTGTATCTTCCTGATCCCAGTATCAGTTTTCCACAGTAAAATGATTACCTGTCCCACACTTGTTCCCTGTGGCCAACTTCCTATACCAAGGAGTCTCCCTCAGTGGCCTCAATGTCCAACCACCTCATAGGACATTTCACAACTTTTTAGAACAACCGAGTCTTCTTTTCCCTCATCCACTACCCATCTTCCATAGTTTCTCTCATAATTAAAGGCACAAAGACCTCAAGTTCTTCTAAAATCGGATCAACTCTGTTCTTAAATGCTTCCTGCCATGTGAATACAAACACAGTGTTCTGCAGACGCTATTTCTCCCTTGTGAACACGTTGGCCTAATTGTATAAGCTGGATCTTAAATCCCACCTCCTTTCTAGAAAACTTTCTCCGCTTCTGCAGCAGCCTCCACTCCCTCTTTTGTGCTGTTGGAGACAGCCTTTAGTGTGGCACGTCTAATACCGTGCAGCAATTATCTTTTCACATTCCTATTCTCTTCCCAGCAGAAGCTGGTTTAGTCACAAAGAATTCACAGAAAGCAATGTGGAGATAACATTAAAAATAAATCTGAAACGGTAAAAGGATAATGGTCTGTTTGACTATTAGGGACCCCCAGATTCTAGTTCCATCAGCAATTGAAGATTCAGCACTGATCCAGAGAAAGGGAACTCTCTCTTGAGCAGCTCTCTTCCTTATCCTGGTCTTATGAACCCTTTGCTCCTGAAGTGCTTGCCACTTAGTTCAAGTTCAAGTCCTTTCAATCTCTCAGAGGACTCTCTGACTTCTGAAGCCAGCTTCAGTGACACACCTAGAATTCTTTCGAGAATTCCTCACTGGGCATGGCCTGGAGTGGCCAAGCCTCTGGGCATGCTCCATCCTGCCCCAGTCTCTTTGGATCCATGGTGCTAGGGTTTTACACAGTATAAGGTGGGGCCTGAACAGAAGAAAAGTACCAAAAGGGATGAGTAAGGAGTCAGGAACAGAACCAAGGGCGCAGCTGGTGTTGCCTAACAGCACCGTTTCCCTTAGCAAAGCTCACCGCCCATGCCGAAGAACAAAGGGTGTTCATATCCAGGGCCCGGACTGGCAAAGGAAGGGCAGATGTTAGAGAAGGAAACCTTTCGGAAGCTCATTCTCCCGAGTCATACCATCCTCATGTCATTTCAGATCAGTCCCTTTCCTCTCTGAAGACATTTCATGTGAGTTTGTCCATTTGTCTTCCTGGCCACCCTCAGAATGTATTGATCTTTCTTGTCTACCATTTCTCTCCACAAAGTATTGCGAAAGTCCCAGACACGATTCACATTATTCCTCTGATAATATGTTGCTTAACATTTGATATTAGAGACTTTAATAAAGGTTACACAAGGAAATTAAATAAAGCTTACCTCAGTAGATTTTCACATGTAAGCTCTCCATTAAGTACCGCCAATGCTCTTTCTGATGTCATGGGAGATGGGAATGGTCAGAGATCTAGTTTTCTGCTCAGAAGCAATTGGGGGCTGAGTTGGGAGTTGGGGGGAACATGTGCAAACCTTCCTTCCTAGATTGTTCATTCCAAAAGAAAAGACTGGAAAAATTAAAGGGAGGCTTATTAATGGTTTATTAAAATTGTATCTATCAGCATCTCCAAATAGTAGGAGTTTGTGATTGAGTCCACTGGAAACAGTAGCTCTCTTAGTTACTCTGCTATGGCTGTGATAAGACACCATGACCAAGGCAATTTATTGAAGGAAGCATTTAATTTGGTCTTCAATTTTCAGATTTCAGAGTTACAGAGAGTTATAGTCCATGATGATAGAGCAAAGGCATAGTGATAGGAACAGCCGAGCACTTCCATCATATTCACAAGTAGAAGACAGAGAGAACTAAATTCAAAAGACACAGACTTTTGAAAACCCCAATCCCCACCCACTCTGTGATACACCTCTTAATCCTTTCAAAGATAATGCCAGCCTTTCTGCTTCTGATTTTTTGGCATTGTTAACCACTGAGTTGAGAACATGGCTGGATGAGCAAGAAAGAGAGGAAGCTCGGGATGGGTACCTGGAGTGGAGGGGCTACAGGCCATCCCAGAAGCAACGTCTCCAAGGCAGGGGGAGTAGGAGCTGAAAGATGCAGGGAAAGAAGCAGGCTGGTGTTCAAGATTCAAATGTTGAGGTTGCCGGGAGAGACCCAAGAGTGCAGGCGCACATCTGCATGCCATCTGTGAAATGAGCTGTGAAAGCAAACTGCAGAGAAATGCACACACTTTCACACCATTCCCTTTTACAGTCAGTTCACGACAGCTCTTTTGAAATAAATCTATACGAGTTCAGGGATCTGGGGGCTTTAATGGGCAACTGAACATGCAAATGGAAAGCATTGGGATCTAATAAGGATAGAGTAGGCAATTCCGCAGCAGCAGTGATGTCCTTGTGTTAAGTCCTGCACCCTTATGATATGGTAGCCCTAGGTTATTCCTTGTCTCACCAGGGAAAAGCTTTCCAGGCATGTCATACATGATGGATCTGAAAAGGGCCTGAGATTTGGTGGGGCATGGAGACCCAGTGTATCTTGGAACTGCCAATTGGCTGGAAAGTTTAAAGATTATAAAGATAGATGGACAGGCAGACAGACGGATAGATAAAGAAGCACACAGACAAGTAGGCAGATGATGCCAAGCAGTTTTCTCCACTTACCAGAACTCGAGGCTTAATATTATTTTCTGTGGTCTCAGAAGTGAGTGGGATGCAAATTTTCTGACCTGTCTCTTTGCATAAAAGGTCCTTGACACTCTTTTGGGACACACCAGACTGGATCATTCCATAATTACTGCCTTGATCTGTCGAGTAACATCAATTAACCAAGCTGCCTCTCACTTATTATCATCGTACCCATATTTACAGCCCTTGGCATACTCACAGTGCTCTTTAATCAAACTGTGTGTGGGCTGACAATCTAAGTCTCTCAACATATGAGGGACATCAGATGTACCTGTCCCCTGGACCTCCCAGACGGCTAAGGAAGGCATGGACCAGTTGTGTAATGACAGCGTATGAGAATTATGTGGCACTTAGGAAGCTAGTGGCTGATGAACATTCTCCCTGAAGCAGAAGTGATGGGTGACTGAGATGCTATGGCAATGGACTAGAGGCATATCATTGTCTAAAGTTCAAAAGTCTGAGGATAAGACTTGCATGATCAGGGTATCAAAGCAAGAGCTACCATTGACCGCCACTTATCTACTAAGCAGTACCACCTCTGGTTTCTTTGCTTTTTATATTCTTTATTTGTTGTTTGTTTTTGGAAGCAAGGTCACATTAGCCCAGGCTGACCTCAAACTTGCTATACTTCTGAGAATAACCCAGTGATATTTTAACTGATCCTCCTGCCTCTAATTCCCAAGTGCTGGGAGTACACGTGTGTGCCACCACACCCAGTCTATGGGGTGCTAGGAATTCAGCACAGGACTTCCTAAATGCTACTCAAGCGCCATACCAATTAGACTACATCCCCAGCCCCCTCCTGGCCTCTTGACTTCAGAGTGGGAAGGAGGGAGCCTTATCTGAATCTGGTCCACAAAGGCTCCAGTGAGACTCTGCCTGGATTCTGAGTTTTATCTTCTGTGTGTGAATGCATGCACAGTGTTACACACTGACTCCTCATCAGCCCCCAAAAAATCCTGATACTAGACACATCGGCCAACTTGACACGTCCAGTCATGTCTAACTTGACACAACTCTGCACGCAGCTATAATACAGGATTTTCTTCACATAGCCATCCTCACACCTGAGAAAGAGTCCATGAAGAAATGGCATCTCTCTGCCATTCCCTGTTCTATTTCAAGGAACACAGGGGCTCTTCCCCGCCCCAGTAATTCTTTCTTATTTTGCAAATCATAAACTGCACCCCTAATGTTTGTTGTAGATTTGGAAATGATTTTAACATGGGTGCTGGATTTACTTTAAATGATTTCTGGATTATACATGAACCCAGATACATGTTAATTGTGTGGTGTTTCCTTCTGTTGCTTTAATAGTGAACGCCAGACTTGAGTCCTATGTTCTGTAATTAGATAAACTATCCTTTTTGTACTTGTTATTTTGTTGTTGTTGTTTTTACATCCCAACAGCAGTTCCCCTCCCTTCTCTCCTCCAAGCCCCTCCCCTCCTCCTGTTTCTCTTCAAAAAAGGGCAGGCCTCCTATGGATATCAACCAGCCATGGTACATCAAGTTGCAGTGAGACTAGGCACCTCCTCTTCTACTAAGGCTAGACAAGGCAACCCTGTAGGAGGAAAGGATCCCAAAAGCAGGCAACAGAGTCAGAGACAGCCCCTGTTCCCACTGTTAGGAGTCCCACAAGAGGACCAAGCTACACCACTGTAACATATAAGAAGAGTGCCTAGGTCAGTCCCATGCAGTCTTCCTGGTTGATGGTTCAGTCTCTGTGAGCCCCTATGAGCCCAGGTTAGTTGATTCCGTGGGTTTTCTTGTGGTGTCCTTGACTCCTCTGACTTCTACAATCCTTTCTCCCCATCTTTCACAGGATTCCCCAGGCTCTGCCTAATGTTGGGCTATGGGTCTCTGCATTTGTTTCCATCAGTTGCTGGGGGAAGCCTCTCTGATGACCATTGGGCTAGGCACCAATCTATGAGTATAGCAGAATATCATTAGGAATCATTTCATTGACTTTTTTTCCCCAGTTATGATTGGTTCTATTCCAGGTCTCTGGGCTATCCTGCCTTGGTCCTCCAGGCAGTGTCAGGGGTGAGCTCCCTCTCACGGTGTGAGTCTTAAACCAGACCAGTCTTTGGTTGGCCACTCCCACAATTTCTGCTCCCCTTTTTACCCCAGCATATCTTGTAAGCAGGACAAATTGTAGTTGGAAGGGTTTTGTGGCCGGCTTAATGTCCCAATCCCTTCACTGGAAAATCCTGCCTGGTTACAGGAGATGGCTCTGTATCTCTCATTGCTAGGAGTCTTAGCTAGCTAGGGTTACCCTCATAGATTCCTGGGAGTTCCCATTGTTCTAGGATTCTAGCTCATCCCAGAGATGCCCCCTGATTCCACTGTCTCTCCCAGGACTCCCTCCATCCTCTCCCCCACCTGATCCCTATTAT
Organism: Onychomys torridus; assembly: GCF_903995425.1. Lineage (NCBI taxonomy): Eukaryota > Metazoa > Chordata > Mammalia > Rodentia > Cricetidae > Onychomys > Onychomys torridus. Next base: position 64,178,770 of record NC_050443.1, on the reverse strand, counting down.
TTTAATGCCCATCCCTGATCCAGACCCCTCCCCACCTCCACCAGAAATGTCTTTTCTATTTCTGCTTCACAGTGAGATTCATGTGTCTCTTCTTGAGCCTTCCTTGCTACTTAGCTTTCTGGGAATTGCAGCATAGCTAACTTTTACTTTACAGCTAACATCCACTTATAAGTGAGTACAATACCATGTTTGTCTTTCTGGGTCTGGGCCTACTTCACTCAGGATGATCTTTTCTAGTTCCATCCATTTGCCAGTAAATTTCATGATGTCATTGTATTTAACAGCTGAGTAATACTCCATTCTGTATATGTACCATATTTTCTTTATCCATTCTTTAGTTGAGGGTCAAGTAGGTTGTTTCCAGTTTCTGGCTATTAGGAATAAAGCTGCTGTGAACATAGCTGAGCAAGTGTCCTTGTGGTATGGTTGAGCATCCTTTGGGTATATGCCCAAGAGTGATATCATTGAGTCTTGAAGTAGATTGATTCCCAATTTTCTGAGAAACTGTCATACTGATTTTCAAAGTGGCTGCACAAGTTTGCACTCCCCCCAACAGTGGAGGAGTGTTCCTCTTGCTCCACATCCTCTCCAGCATGAGCTGTCACTTGTGTTTTTTATCTTAGCCATTCTGACAGGTGTAAGATGGAATCTCAGTCATTTTGATTTGCATTTCCCTGATGGCTGAAGATGTTGAACTTTTCTTTGTTTCTCAGCCATTTGAGATTCCTGTTGAGAATTCTCTGTTTAGGTCAGTACCCCATTTTTTTTCCTTTTTATTTTATAATGAATTTAATTTTACATATCAGCCACGGATTCCCCTGTCCTCCCTCCTCCCACCCCCAGTCTTCCCTCCCAGTCCTCCCCCCATTCCAACCTCCTCCAAGGCAGGGTCTCCCCTGGGGATTCAGCTCTGCCTGGTAGATTCAGTTGAGGCAGATCCAGTCCCCTCCTCCCTACACCATGGCTGAACAAAATGTCTCAGCATAGGCCCTAGGTTCCAGAAAGCCAGCTCATGCAGTAAGGACAGGTCCTGGTCCCACTGCCTGGGGGCCTCCTAAATAGTTCAAGCTAATCAACTGTCTCAGTTATCCAGAGGGCCTGATCCAGTCCCATGGGGGCTCCTCAGCCATTGGTTCATAGTTCATGTGTTTCCACTAGTTTGGCTATTTGTCCCTGTGCTTTTTCCAATCATGGTCTCAATATCTCTTGCTCATATAATCCTTCCTCTATCACACTGATTAGGCTCCTGGTGCTCCACCTGGAGTTTGGCCATGGATCTCTGCATCCACTTCCATCAGTCACTGGATGAGAGAGAGTTCTATCACGACAGTCAGGTGTTCAGCCATCAGATCACCAGAGTAGGTCAGCTCAGGCTTTCTCTTGACCATTGCCAGCAGTCTAGAATGGAGGTATCTTTGTGGATTTCTGGGGACCTCTCTAGCACTCTGCTTCTTCCTATTCCCATGGGGTCTTCATTTATCATGATATCGCTTTCCTTGTTCTCCCACTCTGTTCCTGATCCATCTGGGACCTCCCTCTCCCCTAAGCTCTCTTTCCCCCAACCTTTGCCCTCCATTACCGCCCCCCCATGTCCAGGTTGCTCATGTAGATCTCATCCATTTCTCTGTCGTTGGGTGATTCCTGTGTCTTTCTTAGGGTCCTCTTTATTAGGTAGCCTCCCTGGAGTTAGTACACATTTTTAATTGGATTATTTGGGTTTTTATGTCTAATTTATTGAGTTCTTTATATATTTTGGAGATCAGCCCTCTGTCAGATGTGGGGTTGGTGAAGACCTTTTCCCATTCTGTGGACTGTCATTTTGTTCTATTGACAGTGTCCTTTGCCTTACAGAGGCTTTAGATAAACAATCTTAAAGGAAGACAACCTGTCCTGCAGTTCCCTCACAGAGCCAGGCATGATTTTGTACATGTCATTACTCATCAAAGTTCTTTGTATGTTTGCATGCATGTGAAGGCCAGAGGTCAGGAATCATTCAAAATGTTTTCCCCTGTGTTTTTGGAGACAGGGACTCTCAATGGGATCTGATGCTTGTTGATTCAACTAGGCCAGAGAGACCCAGAGAGACCCAGAGATCTGCCTGTCTCTACCTCCCCAGGGCTGGCACTAAAAGCATGCAGCATCATGCCTGGCATTTTACATAGGTGCTAGGCATTTTGTTCAGATATGCATGTTTCCAGGGCAAGCACCTTACCAATTGAACATCTCTCTAACCCTGCAACATCTTTTTTTAATGAGTAGCTAGATCCTAATAGCTCACCTGAGTCCTCACTGCTGCTTGAGACACGACCACACACAGGATTGCACACACCAAGGTAATATTTGAAGCCTACGATTTCCTCTTTAGCCCATGCAATCATCTCTCCCTCCACAACTTTCAGTAAAGAATTGCTCATGTAACTGACTAGCCAGGTGACAAAGTCCATGTCCCTCACCACATGCTCTGACAGTATTTGAATCTTAAGGGTCCCCAAAGTGCATGTGTTGCAGGCTTGGTTCCCCAGAGTGGTGCACTTAGGAATTGGTGGATCTATTAAGATGTGAGCCCTAGTGAGAGTCCTTCAGGTCACTGGGGGCTTACCCACAAAAGGAACTCCCACTTCCTGGCTATGGCATCACTCTTTCCCCGATCCACTGCCTCATCTCAGAGGTCAATTGAACCTCCAAAACTATGGGTCAGAATAGACCTTTCCTCTCTATAAACTGATGGTCTCTGGTCTTTGTTATAGTGATGTGAAGCCAATTTACACACTGTCTTCTCCTTTCTCTTCTTGCTTACACTGGACTGTGCAGGCATGATGCTGCCTCTGGACAAGCTGCCCTGCCCCTTCCCTGCGCTGACACATTTGTACCTCTCCAGCTCTCCTTCTCTTCCCATTCGCATGGGCAATGCTTCTCAAGTCCTCAACTGCCCCCCACTGGATCCCTCTGCCCACCAAAATTTCTGTCTTCCATCCCAGTAAAGAATTGGCCTTCCCAAGGCCATGAGATGCATCCACGTTTCTCCCCTCCTCAACACAAGCACCACCGATGTCTCTAAACCAAGCCTTGTTCTCATGTAATGGAAGTGTATTTGACCCAGACTGGTATCCATCTCAAACTTAGATCATGTCATCATTTGGAAACAGTCTCTGAAGATTTAATTCAGAACAACTAGACAAAAGTCACTGGAGATGTGTGGCCTACGGACGACCATTGTGTACAAATCCAGCTGGACATGACTGCTACCATTTTACCACAACTGCCCCCAGACTAATCCTAGTTGTTTTTTTTTTCTCACAGGTTCTCAGCAAACTGTAACAGAGGCTCACAGTGGGGTGTGCACAGCATGCTACAGCCACTGACCCTGCCTCCAGCGATGCACCCTGTTCTGACATTAGCAAAAGATAAAGCAGGGGCCTTTCAGCTTGGGTGAAATCAGTTTTGTCCCAGTCAGCATGTTCTGAGAATGAAGGTCATGAGAAGACAGCAGCAGAGGTGACCACTGCCTCTGTGTGCTTCCAACCATCTAGGATCCCCAGAAGCCAGGATCAGGCAAGGAGAACGATCTCTCTGAGGGCCTTGTCAGGAAGTCTGGCCCCAATAACTCTTCAATTTTAGGCTTGTGGTTTCTAGGATCATGACAGACTTGGTTTATCACCCATCAAGGCACCCAGTTTGTGGTCATTTACTACTGTGCAGCAAAGAAATTAATGCAATCCACTTTATCCTCTTCCTCACCAAAAGCTCAAATACATACATAAACCAAAGGTTGGGGTAGTACTCAGTGGATAGTGCTTGCCAAGCATGCATTAGCCCTGGGTGTGATCCTTGGCAAATACACCTACAGACACAGACAGACAGACAGACAGACAGACAGACACACACACACACACACACACACACACACACACACACACACACACACCCCACCAGGATTTTTATTGAGCAATTAATATGTCTTGCTCTCCCAACATATAACCTACTTGATCTCTAGTCTCACTAAAGATGACTCCCAAATGTGTACAGATGAGTTAATGAAACAGAATGCTCATTAAACAATATAAGCCCAGTAAGTAATGGGGGCCAGGTGGGCCTACCAGATTCTTGAGTCCAAACTCTTTGCTGGGATCTCCAGTCCCTGGTGGTGGCTTTCATTCTGTTGAACACATTTTAAGATGGTGATGGATCTTTCAATACTTAACTCAAATGTCTTGGGATGTATATGTAACTCAGGCAGTAGAGTGTCTGCCTGCATGCACGAGGCCCTAGGTTGAGCCTTCAGTGCTGGATAAGGCATGAAGGGTAACCTATACCTGTAACCCCCAAATTTAGGAGGTAGAGAAAGGAGGATCAGAAGTTCAAGGTCATGCTCAGCTGCACAGCAAGTTGGAAGACACCCTGGGATATATGACACCCATTCTCAAAAATGATTGATTTACGTTCCAACTTTTCATGTCTGATTTGTTGACCCTCTCCAACTTGCAAATCATTTTTGTTTGTTTGTTTGCTTTGTTTTAAAACAGGTTTCACAAGGTAGCTTGGGCTCGCCTTGAATTTCTGGTTCTCCTGCCTGAGTCTCATGAATGCTGGGAAAACAAATATGAGCTGCCATGCTGGAATGCAGCCCTCCTCTCCTTCTCCTTCTTCTTTTCTTCTTCTTCTTCTTCTTCCTCCTCCTCCTCCTCCTCCTCCTCCTCCTCCTCCTCCTTCTTCTTCCCTCTCCATCCTCTCTACTTCTTCCCTTTTCTTCACCTCTGCTTTGGCCCCCTGGAGCCTTTCTTTACCCCCGTCATTTCGACCATCACTTGTTCCATAACTTGCCTATACCTCACACACATTGTATGTGGGCTTCCAATCAGCCTGGTCATCTCCTTCTTCATGAACACCCCCCAAGTGTCCTGCAGTGACCTCACATACACTATTGACCAGCTGACCCATGGGACCAGCTCTGCCCAGAAACCAGTAGCACCAAGGCTCAAGGTTACCTTTACTCCCTTCCCGCTTCTCCCAAGTCAGCTTCTGAACCTTTCCAATCTATCTGACGCAATCGCCGGCAAATCTCTCTGTCTGTCCACCCTGTTATCTACTGAGTCTGACTCTCACTGTCCTCTCTCTTGGTTTGTTGCATCATTGCTGCCCTCTTATCTGTGATGGTTCCTGTTTGTAATTCATCCTTCACATTATTGCTACGGCCTTGTCTCTGAAAGGGACATTTCTTCCTCAAAGAGACAACCAGCTGGCTCCAGGCCAGGAATGTTTCCTCATTCCTTTCTAACTAAAAGCCTGAGGCACTGCCTAGGCTTACACATACCTTCCCCTAAGCGTTCTCTAGAATAGGTTCTCAACCTCTGCATCACTGTTCCTCCCTCCAGCTGTTCCAGATGTTTTCTCCTTAGTCTGTCCTCCCTGTGTACTTGTAATAGCCCAGGTGTACTGGATCTGTACTTAGCGTTCTATGGCACTTTGGGGAACCATTAACCCCATGGCTTCTAAGCTTCTCTGGCTTCTCCAAAATCAGTTTTAATGCTATGAGATGCCACGTCACTCCCACCTGCATGGCCATGGAGAATTATTCAACCTCCCGAGTCTCCTGAGTTCCCTGTTTGGGCAGCCGAGACCTTCATTGAGGCCCCTTCACCATCCACCTCTCCACCTGCCAGGGTGTTTCTCTTCCTTCTATGCCACAGATGTTGCTGCCAACAGCCCTCCCTGGAGAACTTCCTGTGTGCCAGCCTCCTAGAGAGCATGTTATGGCAGTACTCTGCCCTGCCTGGCACAGAGGCAGGCCCCATGAAGGGGAGTTGCTTTGAACCTCTAATTAGGTACTATGGATGGATGCTTTTCTCTGCTCTGGGGTACCTCTGCTGGTGCCTATTTTTCCAAGATGTGGGGTGAAAGCTTCTTGGCACTGTGTGGCACACTCTCCATGAGCCTCTCTTAGCAGTGTCCTCTCTGTGCTGGCACAGGGTAGGCATGAATGGTTGCCGGTCCACTCGCTCATCCAGAATCAGAATGCCTTTGTTTCCAGATTCCAGACTCCACTCCATTGTGTTTATGACAGCCCGTGAAGCTCATTTGAAGAAGCACAGTTGCTTGAGTATGTCAAAGACTTATTGGCAAAAGCTACGAACCATGAACATTTGAATGTGGGGCTACTATTTCTAATGCCTGGGCATAAGCAATTATTCCTGTGGACCATGGAGTTGGAAACTGACTTAGTTGATAGGAAGTACTTGGTGACTCTCAGGGAGTATTAGCCTATAAGGGCTTGTGGCAGTGAGTTTCTTAGGGAACACACATCACTAAGCCTTATGTCCTTCCTCCAGAGACTGGCTTAGGAAGTTTTGGTACACAGCGCCACTGGGTTGAGGACTCTTGGATATTGAAACAGTAGAGCTAGTGAGCATGGACCATCCTTCCCTTCTTGTGGCCTTGCCTTCAGTGACAAGCATACAGAAGCTTGTGCAGGGGGACGGCAGGAAGGTGAGGTTTGTCCATTTGTTTACACGGTGAGGGGAGATTCCAGGAAGAGATTGAAGCTGAGAGAGTAAAGTTTCCACAGTGATTGTTGACGGGAATGACTGTCTCCAACAGAAAGGCTTGTTTAGGACAAAGGTCACACTCTCTGTAAGACAGAAATATGGGCACTTCAGCCTTGTGGTCTCCTGTCATTAAAAACAGTCTGTGACTATAGAAATTGAAGCTGAGGGTGGGGGGTAGGGATTCAAGGTGGCATCAGCAAGATTAGCATATGAAAGAAGCTAGTTGGTAGAAGACTTGGAACCCATTTCCCACCTGGGCTGCAGGTAACAGAGTATGTCTTAAAAAAAAAAAAAGCCCTTGAGATACAAACATAGGGAAAACCGGTGCCTGTAAAAGGTCATGAGCTTCATGTGTGTGTGTGTGTGTGTGTGTGTGTGTGTGTGTGTGTGTGTGTGTTGTGTCTATGTGTGTGTGCTTCTCAGCTATTCCTGGGAAGATGTGGACAAATCTCTACTCATCCAGACAGGGAACCAATGAAAGACTAAAGTAAAGAAATTGCCAAAGTCCTACTTGGTGAGTTTTATTGAGGTTCTTTGTAGGAATATGGGGAAGAGATTACCCAAATGACCCAAAGACAGCTGCATCACCAAAAGCCCCACCACCACCACCACCACACACACACACCCACCCCGGTATGGTGGCTCACAAAAGCCAGAAACCTGGAGCTCAGTGCTTGACAACTTGAAGAGCATCACTTCTGGGCAACTCAGTCTCTGCCTCTTCCAGGCAGCTCAGCTACTTTAGGCCTGCTCTACAGCAGCTTGGTTTGTTTGACCGTGTCCATCAGATGCTTAGGGAAGGAGGGGCCCAATGGATCTGCTCAGTTTTAGGGACTTCCTGAAGCCTTTGAGTTTCTTGCTTCTTGAACTTAACAAGGTCCCCTGTAGGAGGTAATGTTCTGGCTCCTTTTAGAACAGCCTATGTTTTAAGAGTCCCCCACCCCCCCCCCCACCCCACCCCACCCCATAAGTTGGAAGGTTTTGTGTAGGAGGAAATTGCTACCTATGAGCTCACAAGCTTGTTCCCAGTCTTGGGAATGCCTTACCCTTTCTTAATAAATTATCCTTGTTTCTGTTTCTAACCATCTGTCCCTGGTACATGTCATAGTCCTGAAACACAAGAATCTGAAAAGCTCATCAGGAGTCCTGCAAACTCAGATTTGTTCCTATAACAATGGCAAATATCGTGCATTAAAATACATTACATGAAAATATTACCTCCAACAAAAGTTCTTCCCTTCTGATTTGAGAAGATATCAAACATTTATTGGGACCTAGCTACTGAGTCACCAGGCCTAAAAGGCAGCAGAAAGAAGGCAGGAGAAAATCCTCATGGCATCCTAACTATAATGAGTTCCTTCTGCCATCACCTGTAGAGAGAGCCCAGGTAGAGCTGGGAAAGAAATGGCAGATTTGGAAGAGCTGTTGGCAGAAAAGAAAGGGTGTCACTGAGAGGGTTGCCAAGCAACAGCAGACTCAGAAATGGAGAGGTTGCTAAGTGGGCCTTACACTGCAGCCCGTCCATAATGCTTGTAGAATCATCCTGTGGTCCTTGGTGTTTCTGGGGCACGGCACTAGTGGATGCTCTAGAGAGACACACCTCCACAGGCACTGGGCACCCCTCCAAGACCAGATGGGAATATTTCTTTCCTAAACAGTCTGATGTCTCTCTGTTGCCTACAAAATAAGCTAAAGTCCTTTTAGTATGGCACAGAAGGCATTGCGAAAATAAAGCCTATTTTTTAATTTTCCAACATTCTGCAAGTAACAATGCTCGTTATAGGAACTCTGGAAAGCATAAGGGAAGAAGAATGCAAAGTAAACATTCCCCAGAGTCTTAGCCCCAAACATTGCTGCAGCAGCCATGGTTCCATTTTTCCCTCTGTGAGTCTAGGGTTATGCCACCCAGCCTTGCTTAAGGAACCGGGCAGGGTCAGGAAGCAGCAATGTAACTTCACCAGGGGAAGAGGGCAGACTCCCCTGCAGAATGTAGAGTTGGAATCTAAGCTCCTGTGTTGATAGTGAAGCCCCTTAGAGGAGGAAGTGAGTCCCCCACTTCCACAAGGCCTTTATAATTTAGCTACAGTGTTTGATTTAATTCCACTTCCAGCCAACAAGTGGCCTTGAACACAGTACAAGATACATCATCTGCTGGCTCTAGCACAAAACGCCTTGGGGTTCTGCACTGGTTTTTGTTTGTCCTCAGAGCAGGCCCTGCATCCCCACAAGACCCAGCTGGAAAGGATATCCCCCATGGCCCCACAATACTGACTCATTCTGTCCTCTCCAAGTGTGTCCACTATCTCTCCTGTTAATGCCACCGTGCAAATAACACAATAGCCATGGGTCTCAAGGTCTCTCTCCTGGAGGATAAGACCATGGTCTAGCCCAAACTGGTGACTTTCTTTTTTCATTTTTTTAAAACTCTGTCCATTTCTCTCTGGAAAACTTTCTATATATATATATATGAATTATGTCCTATCATTTGCCAGAAATTACTTAAGAAAGGAATACATGCCTGTCATTCCAGCATTTGGTAGGTAGAGGCAGGGGGATCAGGGATTCAAGGTCATCCTCAGCTACATAGTAGATCTGTGAGTAGCCTGGGCAACAAGGGGCCTGTTTCAAAAAAACAGAGGATGGGAAAGGAAGAATGGGAGGAAGGTTGGGAGAGAGGGATAGAAGGAGGGGGAAATGGCCGGGGACGGGGCGGGGGGGAGGGAGGGTGCAGGGGGGGGGGGCAAGACTAAGAACTTAGATAGGTGTATGTAAAGGAAGAAAACGGAGAAGCCTCAAAGTAAAATGAAAAGTCAATTACAATTGCAAATGATGGCTATCACCCGACTTTAGGAGGGGAAGCGTTTGGCAGTTAGCCCTGGACCAGCCAAAGTGAGAGAGAGGGTCTCTTCTAGAACACACAATTCACAGTTCGTGAATATGGCTGGATGGCCGGCAGGGAGAGGATACTTCATTACCCAGATTTTCTTGGTTAAGTGGAAATTTCTCCCTTGTGCTTCTGGTACAGAGGATTTTGTAATGGCAGGATGAAACCGGTTTTCTACCGCTAGTCAAGGAACTGCAGGGAAGCTTGGCAGTAAAAACAATGTGTTACCGTTCCCTGTGGTTCTCTGGAAGGGCTTGGCTAGAGGTCTCCCCATGGGTACCCTGTGGAAGATGACAATGTTGTCAGAAGTTTGTTTTCCCTTGGCAGTATGGAGTCTGAGCTGGGACCGTTGGAGGAAGTGGATATTGATAGACCCTATCTCTGCACATACACCCTGCTTTTGACTAGCTTGAGTTTCTTCACATCACAGCAGCTGGCTATCCCCATAGGAAACATAACCAAAGAATCGGGAGGAACTTGGAAGTTTCCCTAAGACCTAAGCTTGAAGGTTTCCCAGATTCACTTGTACAAGGCTATTAATCTATTAATCAGAGTAGCCACGTAGAGACTTGGGACTGTAGCTCAGTGGCAGAGCGCTTGCCTAGGATGCAGAAGACCCTTGGCTCCATCCTCAGCAATGGGAAATAAACAAGCAAACCAGAAAAAGAACAAGAACAATCACACTGCTCTTAGTGGTAATTAGTTGGATGTAATCCCAGTACTCAGGACACAGAGGCAGGAGGATTGTAAATTAGAGGTGGACTCAGTTAAACAGTGAGTTCTATGCCGACCTGGGGCTACATAGAGATGCAACCACAGGCAAACCCAGCTTCACGTGGGTAGGGAGATCGAATCCACCTCCTAGTGAGGGGACAAGCTGTGCAGGGACAGAGGGAACCACGGCCTATCTGGTCATCTTCTGCAACTGTTTCTTTTATCTTTTCTCAGCATAGCCTTTGACAATAATGCATTCACAAATACTTGGTTTCCGTTGACAAACAGTGGTTGAGCATACACTGTGAAAATCAGTAGAGTATGGTGAATCTAGACTTTTCTACTTACTAGGACCGTAAGCTTAGAAATTAGTTAACATCACTCTGACAGTTTCTTCATCTACAATTGAAGAAAATCATAGTATATTCTTCATAAAGATGGTTGGGCAAACAAACTAAGTCAATACATGTAAAGTGCCTGTATCGATATAGTAATTACCCCTAAGTGCTCATTTCTATAATCACCACTAGCCCCACTGTAATCATTATATTCAAGGCACTATGATTTGCAAACAGAGCACAAAGCATTTGTGCAAAGGAATTTTCCTGAAACAGACAAAACTTCTGTGGTCTGTGCCTGTCTGATGTGACCTCACAGGTTTAAAAGGAGGACAGAAGTGGACCCATGGCAAGCCATCCCAGTGCCAGGTGCTTGATCCAGTAAACATGTTCTTGATCACCCCCCCCCCCCTCTTACAGCAGGCAGGACAGCCTTGTGTCCAGGTTCACCCAGTTTGTAACTGGCAGAGCCAGAGTTTGAACCCAAGTTCTTCATCACTGATTGGTCTATCAAAGGTTAAAGGGATATTTGTTTTCTTTTGTTCTCCGCCCAGTCCCCACCCTGCCTTATCTTTTTTTTTTTTTGAGACAGGATCTCTCTCATATAGCTCAAGCTATCTTCAGACTTAGTATGTGGCCATGGGTGACCTTGAACTTCTGACTCTCCTGCCTCTAACTCCTGAAGGCTAGGTTGCAAGTGCATGGCCAGTAAGCATGTAACACTCCAACTAAGTTACATCCCTAGCCTTATAGGAATTCTCTGTGAACCTTTTATTATGTACTGGAAATTGGTCATGTGGTGCTGAACAGCTTGGGCATCATCCTTGGATTACAAGGTACTTTCTTCCAGGATGTGTTGCTAGACCTTTTTACAGATGGGAAACCTGGCATCTCAGAAGTGGTTTTCCTAAAACGAGGATTCAATTCCAGGTCTACCCTACTCTCCACGCTGGGTTACCCTACTAAAGCAAGCCTGTCTGTGAAGCTTATCCATGAGAACAGAGCTTGTAAAGATGATGTCCCACAAATTAGCAGAATGCACACAGTAGAGAGACCACAAGGATGAGGGGAAAGCAGGTTGTATACCTAGGGGCCAATGACAGCATCCATACCGGTATTCGCCAAAGACCAAGGTCAGGAAGACTACACTAGATGAAGACCTGTGGAAACATGTCTGAGGTAGAATAAGGTTGATGTGGCCAGGGAAGGGCATGTCCCTCCTGAGGAAAGCACAGTGTTCTGTAACCACAGGATGCAAGGAGAAATGTATGGGTAGTTCAGGAGAGCAGAAGCAGAAACACTGGAGAAACTAGGCAACAGAGAACTCTGAGGTCAGGCCCTTAATTAAGGAAGTCATCTTCAGAGAAGGGAGCAGAGCGAGGGAAGAGACCTGTTGCAAAGCTGCCCCTCCTAGCACACCAAAGCATATATCCGGATCCTTCAGAGAATCAGAGGTCATATGATGTAAAGTGGATGAGTGCAGGCAGACAATAGGGCTCAGCCGAGACATCTCATGACCTGCTGGCTGGCAGCCAGTGATGTCATTCAGTTCAGAGGTCTGAACTCAGTCTGAGGCCAATGTCTGGGGCTAGGAGAGGTTGCCCAAGGGAGGGACTTTGTCCTTCTACCTTTTTGTTCTATTCAGGTCCTCAAAGGATTGAATGATCCTGCCCACATCTTCTTTACTAATGGTGATTGATAAAGAATACACACACACACACACACACACACACACACACACACACAGAGAGAGAGAGAGACAGAGAGACAGAGAGAGACAGAGAGACAGAGAGAAAGACAGAGACAGAAACAGAGACAGAGAAACAGAGAGAGAGGCCTTTGAGGGAGAGCCATGGGCTGTCTTGTTCATTCTTTTAAAGGACGTGTAAAGATTACATTTTATTTATTTTGTGGGGTGAGAGTGCATGTGCCATGGTGCTCACATGGAGATCAGAGAACAACTTGAGGAGTTGGTTTTCTCCTTCCATTTCATCACATGGAACCCAGGAATCAAAGGCAGAATGTCAGGCTTGGCCACAAAGGCACCTTTACCCACTGAGTCATCTTGACTGTCCTCTTGACCATTTTCTATAGTTCCTGCAGAAATTACTGCATAGGTCTTGGGAGCAACATTATATTGTCCTTGTGCTAACAGAAAATTACTTTTCCTTTGGACTATTTTTGTTCATTCTTGCTTTTCTTTTTCTTTACAGGGGAGAACATGAATGCAGTCCCCCACTACCACAAATCATACAGTTGAGTTTCCTGGATGTGAGGAGATCTCAGGGTCAGCACAGCAGACTACAGTAGATGGGCCTTACCCTGAGAATGCCATCTTCTTGACCTTGCCATCTCCCTGGCAGGTGAACATTACTGATTAGTTTGTAAGACAAGGCCTGGCTACATAGCCCATGCTGGCCTTGAACCTGAAACCTACCTGCTTCAGTCTCCTCACACCTGCCTTTAGGGTGTCAAAACATATTAAATATAATTAATGACTAGAAAACATCTTTATTTTTTAAATATTTTCTCCATTTGTGTATGTTTGGCATGAAATGAACTTTATTGTTTTCTTAATTACAAAACTAAGAAAATGTTGAAACATAGAATACATACACATATCAGAAACAGTCAGCCATAATCAAATCAAACTAAACATCACATAATTCCATTGGTACTTTTGTTTCTTCAGTACTAGGGACTGGGCCTAAGACTGGACTCCTACATGCTAGGGAAGCATTCTGTCACTGAGCTACATCCATTCCCAGACTCTCTGCTCATTCTTTTGAGACAAGGTGTCACTCTGTAACCCAGGCAGGTTTTGAACTTGAGCTCTTTCTGTCTCAGCCACCCAAGAAACTGGGCTTGCAGGCCTATGCCATGAAGCCTGGCCCTGTTACAATTCCAGAATTAGTGGTCCTTATGAGCCCATTGCATGAATGGATGGCTTCTTGCTCCTTTTGCCTTTGAAGCCCTCCATTCACTTTCTCTTGGAAGTATGTTGCCATAGGCATCCTAGTGATGAAAATGCCCTTGGGGTTTTTTTTTGGTTTTGGTTTTTTGGTTTTTTTTTTTTTTAACCAGATTCCAACCTGAATGGCTGGATTACAGACCTGTGCTATATTTTTAAGCATCTTGGTATGAAACCAATTCCAATGAGCACTTTTGGCAGAAAACCATGGGGATGGTCACTTTCCCCACACCATGCCCTGTGGAGTGCTCCTCATCTTGTTGGCAGTGTTTGAGTCGATTCATGGATAATAATACATTTATCAAAGTAATCTTATTTTGTGTGTGGGAAGGGGAAGCGTAGTCACTATGCCACCATGCACAGATCACTCGCAGGAATGGGTCCTCTCTTTCTACAACATGGGTCCTGGAGGATCTGGTTTTCAGGCTTGGTGGTGAGCCCCTTAACCCACTGAGCCATCTCACCAGCCCCTAGATGCTTTTCAAGTTTTCATTTTGGAACTCATCACTCCAAATATTTTCCATATGTACATTGGTCATTTCTATACTTTCTTTCTTTTTTTTTTTCCCTTTTGGTTTTTTCAAGGCAAGGTATCTCTGTGTAGCCTTGGACATCCTGGAACTCTCTCTGTACACCAAAAGGGCTTCACTATGGAGCCCAAGTGGACCTAAAATTCAATGTGCAGCCCAGGTTGGCCTCAAACTTGGGGCAATCCTCTGAATCTTCTGCCTTGGTCTCTGGAATGCCAGTATTTTTGTACTTTTTAAAATAAAATGCCTAGGGGCTGGAGAGATGGCTCAGCAGTGAAGAGCACTGGCTGCTTTTCTAGAGGACCAGGGTTCAATTCCTAGCACCCACATGGCAGGTCATAGCTGTCTGTGACTCCTGTTCCAGGGGACCTGACACCCTCGCACAGATATGCAGGCAAAACACCAGTGTACATAAAATACAAATAAATAAATTAAAAAATAAAATGCCTATAATCAGCCTATTCTCTTCCCATTGAATAAAGATGTGTGTGTGTGTGCATGTGTGTGCGTGTGTGTGTGTGTGTGTGTGTGTGTGTGTGTGTGTGCGCGCGTGTGCGCGCTCATTAGTATGTGGGGGTGTCAAATGATATGGAGTCCTTTTCTCTATCTAATTCCACCTTTTCATAGACAAAGTCTCTCACTAAACTTGGAGCTCCCTGGACTGGCTAACTAGCAATGCCCAACCTCCATATGCCTGTCTCTGCCCACCCCATGCTGGAGAACTCACCACCATACCTGGCTCTTTTTTATGGGTGCTGGGAATCAAACGTAGATCCTCATGCTTACACAACAAGCAATTTACTCTCTGAGCCATCCACCTGGCCTCCTCACCCTGACTTTTTAATAATGAGTGTGTGACAAAAGTTTGCCCAGTTTGCAGAAATACTGGACTAAAACAACCTAATTTTTACTATGAAAACTACCTTCAGACATTTACAGTAATAGAATAGCATATATAAAATCCCCCTGTACTCATGAACTCATTACCCAGACTCAACAATTATCAGCTCACAGATAATCAGTCTTGTTTCCCATCCATCATCTTCTTCCTATGACTTCTCTTTGGCAGTTCATCTTCAACATCTTATCATTTCATCTGCAAATATTTCAGTACGAGACAATTGAAAACCTATGCCGTCAAATCATCCACTTTCCCCCTTTTTCTTTTGTGGCTTCTGCTTGTAGTATTATGCTCAAAAGAATATCAAGGGCTGGTGGCACGGTATAGCAGCTAAGAGCCCATACTGCTCTTGTAGAGGACCTGAACTTGGCTCCCAGCACACAGGTCAACTGCTACTCCTGTCAGGTGGCTCACAATCACTTGTAACTACCACTCCAGGGTATCCAACAGGGTATCCAGTCTCTAAGGGTATCTCTGACTCATGTGCACTTATGGTCCCCATACACATTGTTTGTTTGTTTGTTTGTTTTTAATGGCATAAGAATAGTTTAGTGCTGTGGGTGTGGTCATACAAGTCTTTAATCCTAGCACTCAGGAGGCAGAGGCAGGTGAATCTCTGTGAGTTCAAGGCCAGCCTGGTCCACATAGTGAGTTCCAACACATCTAGAGCTATGTAGAAAAACCCTGTCTCAAAAAACAAACAAACAGCTGGGCGGTAGTGGCACATGCCTTTAATCCCAGCAAACGGGAGGCAGAGCCAGGCGGATCTCTGTGAGTTCCAGGCCAGCCTGGGCTACCAAGTGAGTTCCAGGAAAGGCGCAAAGCTACACAGAGAAACCCTGTCTCAAAAAACAAAATAAAAAACAAAAACAAACAAATAAACAAACAAACAAACAAAAAGTCTAACCAAAACAACTAATAGTTCCCATTACAAGTAATGCTCGTCTAGAACCCATCTCTTTTTCTGGGTGGGGGATAGATAGCAGAGGCTGTCCTCTGGTTCTACAAGTTACCTGAGGGAACCAGGAATCGAACCCCTACAGGATTCCAGATGCTGGTGCTTGAGAATAAGTAGAGCACTCTAACAGGGTTGGGCTGGGGGGAGGGGCAGGTGTAGGTTTTCTACTCACAGCAGAGGAGACTCAAGTAGGTGCACGTGCCGTAGTCCAGAAGACTGGGCGAACAAGGTATGGTTGTCACAGCTGACAGAAGGGTTGAACAGACCCCCCAGGGCAAGGAAGTTCCCTCATCCCCTTTTTTGGGGGGTGGAAGATAGAAGGGAAGAGATTGTCTTCTAGGTCCATGAATTCACTGGTGTTAAGAAGGCTGCTACTCTTTCCTTGAGCTGGTTGCACTGCATTTGGGAGGGCTCTGGCTGTGATGTGGACTTGGCCCAGGGGACTGACCCCTTAGCAGGTCAATGACCGCCTAGGATATCGCAGACACCCATGTACAGTTCGCTTGATCAACCCCTTCTTCAGGGCTAACACCCCTACCTGCATGCATATCCAAAGACATAATTTTAAAAAAGAACATTAAAAAGTATTAATTCTCTTTATTTATAGTTTTTTCAGTTGACTTTGGTTTCATAAGTAAGAATACTTTAATCAGGGCTGATGCTACAATTGATAAAAGGCTCAGTGCTCAAGCTTGAGAACCTGACTTTGGATCCCCAGCACTTACATGAAAGCTGAACTCACCAACCAGTGTAGCCAATTAGCCAATCAGGAAGCTATAGACTCAGCCAGAAACCCCTGCCTCAAAAACTTAAGGTGGAGACATGGACCTCTGGTCTGCCCATGCACATACAACTAAACTTGCACCTGTGCAAGAGCACATGAAAACACACACACACACACACACACACACACACACACACACACACACACACACAGAGCTTTGAACTTTGGATCCATCAGGACTGAAAACTTTCAAATGTGTAACTAGCTGAGTAAGTTCCTAGAGCACGAATCCTAATTGGTCTTAATAATAAAAACCCAAAGCCAGATGTCCGAGTAAATACTGAAAGATCAGTAAAGGAGCCAGCCATTAGAGAGACTTCTTACCTTTACCAAATCCTCAGGCTGAAAGGGGCTGAGCTCTTGTCTCCACCCCGCCTTATCACTTCCTGTTTCCTCCTCCCAAGTGCTGGGATTAAAGGTGTGTGCCACCACTGCTTGGCCTCTAGTGGCTAGCTCCCCGCTCTGATCTCCAGGCAAGCTTTATTTGTTAAAGCACAAACAAAATATCACCACAAAATATTCTGGGTCTTCACAGGTTTGAAACACCAACTTCCTCCTGAGAGAAATGCTTTCCGGCCGCTAGAGCAGTATGTTTTTTTTTCTCTCTGGTCTTATGCTAACCTTACTGTTTTGTTTCTTAAGTATACATTTAATATTTATTATTGTAAATTCCCTGGAACAACACTAATCATCAGTCATTCATACAACTATTTTAATGCACTACTTTCCAAATTCCAGGTGGAGGGAAGACTTTAGAAATGATGTTCTGATAGTCATTCTACCGTGAAGTTACATTTGTAAGCTCAGCAGACACAGGCTATCCCTCCCTATTTTCTGCTTTAAGTTACTACTAAGTAAAAATTTACTAATTACTTAATCAAACCCAATCCAACCATGACACAATATCTTCACAAATTAAAAAAAAACAAGTTGACTGGAAATCACCAGAAATGTAATTCCAATCAGTTGACAGATGTGCTTTGAGTTCCCAGGATGGGATTAAGACATGATGCTTGGTCCTTCTGATGTCACAGGAAAACACGGGGAGGCAGATCCCACCTTCAAGTAGATGAGCAACTCCAAATATTGTGATCTACTTCAGATGCCCCTTGTGAAGATTCTCCTCAGAGAGGATGGTAGGAAGGTGAACTCACTTGTCTGTGGAATGGATGACCTCAGCTGTAGGAAGATTTAGGGCCCTATGCTTTATTTCTCTCAATTCTTATCTCCAAGGTGCTTTCTCAGCATTTTACAGCTCCTGGAGTTCCCATCCCCCACCCTCACTCCCCTTCTCTGTGTTCCAGTGACATCATTTTCAACACATCAGATAAAAGGCCTCAGAATGAGAAGGGTGGAGGGGAAAGGTATTTTGCCTCCAAAAGCTTTCCGCTGAGTGGTAGGCCCTCCCTGAATTAATGCCAACACAGATCCCTGGCAGTCATCTCAAAGTATCCCGTGCTCTAATTTAGAAATGATGAACCTTTCATTTCTTCCCACTTAGATGTGTTGGTTAAACAGATACATCCTTAAAAGTTTCCTCCATCATTAGTCATATTTACATATTTTTTTTCTGTTCAGGAACAAGTAGGATTTAGGCATAACTATTCCACAACTGATAGACACAATGTTCTCTTTGTCAGTATTGAGAACTGTGTAAAATCTGTTGCTTCTGATTCTTGTATCAGTTCATGCTTCATCAAATCACAGGTCACAAAGCAAATACAAAATCAACTGTGAAATGAAAAGTTTCTCAGTTTTGTGTTGTAACTAAGGCCAAAGCTGGCAGTTAATTCAACAATACCAGAAGAATGTAAACTTTGGGGCCAGCAAGATGGCTCAGCAGAGAAGGGCACTTGCCACCAAGCCTAATGACCTGAGTTCCATTCTGGACCTACATGGTGGAAGAAGAGAGCCAACTCCAGATGTCCATGGATGAACACACACTGCACACACACGCACACACACACACACACGCACGCATGCACGCACACGCACACACACCACACACACACTCACACACACACACACCGCACACACACACACACTGCACACACACACACGTGTACACACACACACACTGCACACACACACGCACACATGCACACGCACACACGCACACGCACACACACACGCACACACACGCACGCACACACACGCACACGCACACACGCACACGCACGCACACACACGCACGCACACACACACGCACACACACACACTGCACACACACACGCACACACACACACTGCACACACACACGCACACACACTCCACACAACCGCCACACCACACACACGCACACACACGCACACCACACACTGCACACCACACGCGCGCGCACACACACACACACACACACACACACAAACAGCACACAACCACACACACACACGGAGGGAGAGAGGGAGGGAGAGAGAGAGTAAATGGGGTGGGGAAGCTATACTTTATCTTTCTGAACCACTATGAGAAGGCAAGAGAGTGCAAAGGTTCCTCCATTTTATGTTCTTGCAGTGGCCATTTCAAGTTTCACTAGAATTTGACCTCCTTGATGGAGAATCCCATGGAAAATTAGCCAATTTTTTTCTAGGAACCCAAGGTCAAGATGCCCCAGCTAACTTAGCTTCTGTTAAACTGATTCCTTGTGCAAAAACCTCCTCCTGCAGCTGCAGAGCAAGACAGCAGGATGTGGTTTTTGCCTTTAAAAGCCTCTTGGTCTAAATGTTCAGGGCTACACTGGGTTCTCAAACACCTGAGTGTAGTCCCAGCAGGCTAGAACAAAGACTTTCAATTGGCTATAAACTGTGCCTGAGTGGTCATCTCCAGTGGGCTTTTTGTAACATTTTCCCCACTGAGATCCCCAGAGACTGGACCCCAACACTTAGTTCTTTGGGACCTCCAGGGTTGGGGAAGCACACACCAGCTGGAGAGGACTCTTAGGGGGTGAGCACACTGAGAGATGCCAAGGAACTAGGAAAATCTTCCCCAGCCCATCACTTACGAGTGCCCCAGAGGCAGTCTGTTGCAGCACCCCAAAAGATAAAAGCCATCTGGTCTGAACACCTGGGAGGTAAGTTTGGTCTGTAAGAGGTGCCATCTAGTGAGGACACACGGGGGTGGTCTGTCGCAGCTGTAGATCCTGCGTCTAGGATCAGTGTGAGGTGTCACAGGATTCCCCTGGTCTGTTCAGGTGTGAATGTATGGTGGCCACCCCTGGTTGTCTTTATTGCATGGATGGTTATGTGTCTCTGTGTGTTTCTGTCAGTTCTATTGTTTGGAGAAACAGGTCTAAAATGGAAGGGGAGTGAGATGTCCTAGACACAGTTACCAATGCCCTCAAGGCATCACATAATTTCCTGATTTCCCACAGGCTCATGGACCAACACAGAGCTGCCCAGCCTTGCTGTGACACCCCTCTTTTGGGTGGCAACTGAAGACATGCCTTGGCAGCCAGCTGTTCTTGTTGCTATGGTGATGTCAGTGGTTCCCCAGTCACACACACACACCCTTGGCTTAAGACCTGTGCCCTCTTGTTGGGGACCTGAATCCTTTTGGTTTGCCCTGGTGACTCATAGATAACCAAACCTCTGTCTATTCTCTCAGCTCCACAGGAGGAAATTGCCCTTCTCTCCTCTTCTGGCTTGTTTCGTTGCTTTATTTATTTCCACTTGTAGTCCTGGGGTCCTGGACCTGTTCTCTGTGCGGAGGGGGGAGGGCCTGAGTGTGTTCAGGAAGGAGACATAGGTCCCTGGGCAGTGCACTCTCTGCTCCTTCCCCCTCCTTCTCCAAGCAGCTGGTTGTACCCAGAGAAAGGGAAGTAATTCTCCCAGCAGAGCTATGGGGGCAGGAGAGTGGAAGTTCTAACGCCCCCCCCCCCCATCTTTCACAGTTTATAGCTTCTTCTCTACCAGTGACTTGGATAATTGGAAGACCCTCAAACCCTCCATTTCCAGAGAAGCCACAGGCCCTTTCAGCCTCTTGGAAACTGTTTCAAGGTAAGAGGGAATTGGATGTCTTTTTGCGCCAATCATTATTGGAGTAATAAAAAAATGGCTAAAAGTAGCAGTCATAAAATCTGCCAATGTATCCAAGGTAGGTAGGTCAGGTTACTCAAGGACCAGATAAATTGCCACTAGGTTTCTGGAACAGCTCTGTGAGACATGTTGGGTAATAACTCCCATAGACCCAGATGCACCCCCAAAACCAGCAAGCCACTAATGTCTTTGCCATGCAGTTGGTTCCGGACACAAGGAGAAAGCTCCAGAAATTACAGGGATTTAAGGGGATGAATATGTCTCACCTTTTGGAAACTGCTCAGAAAGCTTACAAGCCCAAGAAAGGCAGGGAAACTCTGTGAGGTGGTTGTTCCCCTGGGGAAACAGACAAGAGAGGAAATGGGAGGAACAGACCAGTACAAGGGGTTCAGGGACTCAACAGCATTGTTTGATGGAGCCCTAAGTATAGAAATTATGGAATTTAGACAAAAATATCCACAAAGTACCCTGCTTCAGTGTGTAAATGGCCTCCTCATAGCTTCAACCACCAAAGAAGAATGTGGACAGCTAACAGAAGGCCTTTAGAGGCCCTCCAAACTCTAGGGTACCACGTCTCAGCCAAAAAGTATAAGCTGTGTGTCCCTCTGGTCACATGAATAGGCTACAATCTAGAGGAAGGAAAGCAAATGCTTTCCCACAACCATATTTCAGCTATCTTACAAACCCCACCCCCACCCCCACCACACACACACAAAACAAGTACAGGAATTCCTGGAGGCAGTTGGATGTTGCCAGCTATGGATGGTGGGATTTGCTGAGATGCCAGCACCAAGGCTACACAGCCTTTGGAACAGACTGAGTCTGTGCAGAGGGCCTTCAATGCCTTGAAAGAAGCCCTGGTGTTTACATCAGCTCTTCTAGACATTACTAAGCCATTCTACTTGTACAAGGAAGGACAAGGCCAGAGGTAGCTAAGGGGTCCTCATGTAAACCCTGGGACCCTGGAAAAGACCAGTAGCATATCTGCTCAAGAGACTTAACCTGTCATACCTGCATGGGCAGCATGTATAAGGACCACAGCTGCCACTGCTCTGCTGGTACAAAAAGCTGACAAATTAACTTCAGGGCATGAACTGTTCCTGACTGCCCCTCACTCTGTTGAGGTCTTCTTTAGGGAAGCACCTGAGAGTTGCTAATGCCCCTCTCTAATGGCAGTGTGTCTAATGCCTGGGTGTCCCAATACCAAGTCCTACTTCTGGATGAGCCCTGCTTTTGGTCACAAGATGTTAGCCTTCAACCCCACCAGTCTCCTGCCAAATAAGACCCCATGGATCCACTGTATGACTGTCTTGAAGTGACTGACCTGAACCAGTCTGTCAAGCATGATCTGACTGGTGTCATGTTGGCAACACCAGATGAGGTATTTTTCACAGATGGGAAGAGTTTTGCCCCAAAACAAGATCAGGTATGCAGGGGCATCAGTGGTGACCCAAGATAAGATTATCTGGGCACAGTCTTTAATGGGGGAACCTCAGCTCAAGGAGCTGAGCTTTTAACTTTGATTAAAGCTCTCTGGGTTGGGGAAAAGACAAGGCTATGACCATATATTCTGATAGCTGATATGTTTTCTCCATGGCCCATGTCCATGGGCTCTATACAGGGAAAGAGGATTGCTAACCTCAACAGGAAAAGAAATCAAAAATAGAGAAGAAATCTTAGTTCTATTGGAATCTATCTAGTTACCCAAGAGGGTGTACATTGTCCATTGCAAAGGACACCAAAAAGGTGATTCCCCCAGAAGGCAGAGGCAAGAGTGTGGCTGACTTGTCCACTTGGGAAGAGGCCCTAGAACTAGTCGGTTCTCTCCAAGTCTTGGTAGCCCTGCTGGAGCCCAGTTTACTGGACTGCCTGCAATGCACCTGAGGGCGAGACTGACATAGAAACAAGACCGGCCACACAGGATAAACAGGGATGGTGGATGCTGCCAGATGCAGACCCATCCTTCTCATGAGTCTGAGAAGGCAACTGGACCTCTACCAAGCCACTTACTTAGGAGCCACAGACACTGCTGAACTCCTCACACCCAACTATTATGTTTCAAATTTGGAAAGCCTGATTAAAGATACCACTTTTAGATGTGCCATCTGTGTTCAGGTAAACTCCACAAGGAATCCAGGCTTGAGGAAACCAGTGTGGGGAACATTGGGAATTGGGTTTTACTGAAATCTCTCCTACTGTTTTGGGATATATATATATATATATATTTTTTTTTTTTTTCTGGTGTTTGTAGACACCATTTCAGGATGGGTAAAGGCTTACTCCACCTGAAAAGACACTGCTCCAATAGTTACTAAGAAATTTCTTCAGGAAGTAGTTCCTACATTTGGACTGCCCCTAGCTTTGGGGTATAACAAATGACCAAAATATCTCAAAATCTGTCAAAGGTATTAAGTGTTAAGTATAAATTACACTGTGCATATAGACCATAGAGCTCAGGACAGATAGAAAGAATGAATAGAACTCTTAAGGAGAGTCTGACCAGCTTGGTCCTGGAAACTGGTGAAAAATTGGGTCAACCTCTTCCCCTTTACCCTTTTCAGGACCCGATATACTCTTTACTAGGAGGGGGCTTACTCCTTTTGAAATTGTATTTAGAAGACCACCTCTGTCTTCAACAGTGTTCTGTTGCTGGGAAGAGACACCATAACCATGGCAACTCTTATTTTAAAAAGAAGGCATTTAATTGGGACTGGTTTACGGTTCAGAGGTTTAGTCTATTATCATCATAGTGGGGAGCATGGTGGTACACAGGCAGACATGGTGCTAGAGAAGTTGAGAGTTCTACATCTGGGTCTTCCAGCAGCAGGAAGAGAGTGAGCCAATGGGCATGGCTTGGGCTTCTGAAGCCTCAAAACCCACCCACAAGGACATACTTCCTCCACCAAGGCCACATCTACCCCAACAAGGCCATACACTTCCTAATTCTTCTAAGCAGTGCCACTGCCCTGTGACTAAGCATTCAGACTCATGAGCCTATGAGAGCCATCCTTATTCAAACCACCAGAACCTTCCATCCTTGTAGCTTGAATTCTAAAAGATCTCATTAATAAAAAAAAAAACCCTGGAGCCTGATATTGGGGTAAATGCTGAAAGATCAGAGAGACAAAGGAACAAAGCACTGCCCCGTCTCACCTCTAGGATTTCTCAGCCTGAAAAGCTCCAGTTCCTGTCTCCTCACACCTTTTATACCTTTCTTGCCCAGCCATCACTTCCTTCTTAGAGCTGGGATTAAAGGCCTGTGATTCCCAAGTACTGGGATTAAAGGTGTGTGCCACCACTGCCTGGCTCTTTTTCTCTCCTAGACTGAGTCAACCTCATTCCAGGGTGGCTTTGAACTCACAGAGATCCAGACAGATCTTTACCTCCCGAGTGCTAGGATTAAAGGTATGTGCCACCACTGTCTGGCTTCTATGTTTAATCTAGTGGCTTGTTCTGTCCTCTGATCTTCAGGCAAATTTTATTAGGGTACAATATATTACCATACATCCTCCCCAAACTCCAAGATATTCCCTAGGCAGAAATGTCTAACCACTCCTTTCTCAAATCATATCAGGCTTTGCAGGAAGCTTGCCAGGCCATTGACCAGACTATGAACGACATCCTGCCATCTCCCACCCCTGGATCTACTCACCAGTTCCATCCAGAAGACTTGATTTGGATAAAGAAGATCCCTGCCTGGATCCTGGAACCCATCTGGAAGGCACCCTACCCAGTCATCCTCATCACCCCAATTGCTGTCAAAGCTGGTGTCATCCCCTGAAAAAAAAGGCTACTGATGATGATAGATGAATTGTCACTTGGACCTTGGACCCCTTAGAGATAAGACTGAGCAGAATTTACTAACCTGTGACACACACACTCCCCATCAGCCCCAAATCTGGACACGGTAGTTCAGAAAACTCAGGGATGGAAAAACTTTGTCTTTTGGGTGGATCTCTGTTCTTTTATGTTCCTTCCAGGGGTGGAAAAATATGGGAGAAAGATGAGGATCAGTAAATCAGGTTGTGGGAAAGTTTGGCTAGAAAAAGACCTTTAGGGATTACAATTTCATGCATGCCCTGACAATGTTGAGTCGTCCTGCCAAGGACAAGGTACCTGCATCATGTCCTCAGATGGCTTGGCTTGTTTGTCTAATGATCTGACTAAGTGCCTCCTCTGACTCACAAGGTTATACTCCTACTCCACGTATACTGGACTATGGTATCCCCCACATACCTGCTCATAATGAAGAAGAGAGTAGAGCTCATAATGGCTTTGACTCGGTGTTAATGAAGGTCAATGGCCCCAGTTTTTTTTCTTGATCCTAGTAGGGGCAGGAAGAGCTGGTGCACCTGCCATAGGCACCTCAGCCTTGATTGTTGGGAACCAAAACTTTAGAGAACTCAGTTCTCAGACAGACTTAGACCCATGTCATTTGAAGAATTCTATTTACATGCTAGAGATAGAATTTGGAGAACTAAATTGATTCCCTCACAGATAGTCCTACAGAACTGAAGGAGGTTAGACTTTTTACGAGACAGTGAGGACTTTGCATGGCCTTGGGAGAAACCCGCTGTTTCTCTGCCAACCAATCAGTGGTAATTAGGGAAAAACTTGCCATCATCAGAGAAAACCTCAAAGTAAAGAAAGGACACACAGATCAGATACTTGGCATCAGTCTCTGTTTACCTGAGCCCCACGGCTGACCACCTTGCTGTCAGTGTTAGCCAGACCATTAATTCTTATTCTGATTGGGCTAGTGGTGGAACCCTGCATCCTCAACTGCATGGCCAACTACTTCAAATAGAGGATAAACTCAGTTAAGGTACTGGTCCCCCTTTAGAACAGGAGAAATAAATGATTTGACTCATGCTCATGAACCAGTGAGGAAAGTGACAGGAGAGTACAGAGGGTTCTCCATCTTGTATTCTTGCTGAGGCCATTTAAGGTTTAACTGGAATCTGATTTTGATGAAGAATCCCATGAAAAATTATTCAACTCCATTCTAGGAACCCAAGGTTAAGATGCCCCAGCTAACTTAGCTTCTGTTAAACTGCCTGCTTGTGTAAAAACCTTCCCCCTGAAGCTGTCAAGTGAGATACTAGGATGTGATTTTTACCTTTAAAAGCCTCTTGCTCTAAAGGTTTGGAGTTACACTTGAGTCCCTGGATGTAGTCCCAGCCAGCTGGAATAAATTTCAATTGGCTATAAACTATGTTTGAGTGGTCATCTCTGGTGGGTTCCCTGTAACACCACCATCTTCCAGTATGAAATTCGATCTCTTGGTTGCTATAGTTGTAGCAACAGAGCTTGTCACCCAAGTGAAAAAAAAAAGGGGGGGGGATGCTGAGTCTGGCTCTGAGCTGGGAGTGTGGCTTAGTGGTTCTGCCACTGAGCCCAGCGTACACAAGGTTCTGCATCCAAACCCCAGTGATACAGTGTAAGGGCCTTGATCTGGTTCATTTTGTCTGCCAGATGAAGAATTAAAAGGTAGGAAAACATCTCAATTGAGACAGGTAGCAGTAGAGAAATCTTGAACACAGCAAACAGGAGCTTACAAAATCAACAGTTGAAGAAAGGTGTTTATGAGGGGTGTGGAAACATCCATGCAGCAGACACACAAAGCAGAGGGGGCCTCTGAAAGCTGAGAAATCTTGAGGGTTGGGGTTTTCTAAGTCTCTGAAGAGTGCCCCCTCCCCCGCCCCTCTGATTTAGGGTTGGTCTGTTTGGAGAAAGATAGGATGGTTGGCCCACAACTGTTGTGTAACATGTCCTGATCCTGAAACTTGTTGGGCCAGTCCCTCAGCAGAGGGCCTGCTGGCAGGAGGAAGGCCTTTAAGTTTTTAATATGCCAGGCTTTTGTCTCAGGAGAAGAGGATGAGGAAGAAGCCAGCCACCTTGGAAGCTCGCCATCTTTATTACCTAGTCATGGCCCCTCTCTTATTATCCATCCTCCCAGAGACTCTGTCTCACTTCTACTTGCTCACAGTCCTGAAAAGAAAGAATGTATTTCTGGGAGACCCTCAGGATGTCTTTTACTACTGAGCAGATTCACGACATGTGGCTCTCCTTATATCAAGGGAGGCTGGGTGACTGTCTTCATTGTAAACTTTGTTACTGAGGTCAAAATCTGTGTGTTGCCTTTAAGAAAGGTGGGGTGGCTGCACAGCTAAGCTACAGAGCCCATGGACACTGCCCATCAAGTGTGATGTTAGCAGCACTGATCTTCCTCCAGGTCACATTTCATTAATACTGTTTATACCAAAAGGAACAGATTTGGTCTATAAAGTTATTCACCAAATCTTTCATTCATTAGCAACTTAACTAACATTTTGAAGCACTCTGTCTAGAACAGTGATGAACAAAATACACATGGTTCCTGGTCCTGACTTCACACAATCTCTGGTGTCAAAATGAATAAAAGTAAGAAGTAGAACAGGACAATGTATCTGAACCCACCCTAACAGATGAAACAGGTTTTGTATTTTAAAGATTTATTTATTTTTCTATTATTTTTAATTGTGTGCGTGTGCACACATGAGTGTAGGTGGTGCTGGGAACTGGACTCAGCTCCTCTGTTAGAGCAGTATATGCTCTTAAAGGCTGAGCCATCTCTCTAGCTCACAAGGCAGTATTTAACCATGCATCTCTTCTGGTCATAGTACATGGGTCATTTTTCCATATTAATAAGGTTTTGCTTTTCTTATTGTTTGTTTTTTTGGTTTTAGAGACAGGGTTTCTCGGTGTAGCTTTGCGCCTTTCCTGGAACTCACTCTGTAGCCCAGGCTGGCCTTGAACTCACAGAGATCCACCTGGCTCTGCCTCCCGAGTGCTGGGATTAAAGGCATGTGTCACCACTGCCTGGCTGGTTTTGCTTTTAAAAATCAAGTTAGTCTTCAGCAGCTCAGCACGTAGAAGACTAACAAGAAAGACAATATCAAACACATAAATGTTTCTACTACCAAATAGTAGAAACCAAAGCCTTCAGCTACATTGCATGTTGTTTAGCTTGTTAGCCCCAGCTGGTGGGTGGGGATAGAGTTGGTTCAGCAGCAGTGGCAATGGACAATCCTTACACTTGGCTGGGACATGAACTTTTTCCTTCACATGTTCCAGGTCAATTCATGACCTGACTCATGCGAAGGACCCAACAAATACATTTGCTGACCTGAATTCAAAGTTAGACCTCACTCTGCTAGAACATTTAAGAATCACACGGGGGTTCTTTAAGGTCAAATTAGACAGCAGTTACACTGGCTCTGGCATCTTGTAGGGCACAGCTTTTCTCCAGGGATGCTAAACTCCCCCAGCTCAATATGCACAGTCTCACCTTGGGCTGTTCAGACCTGAAGATGGCGGTACAGAGAGGTTAGCATCCAAAGAACCAGAAAGTGTTTGCTGAAGTTTTTTTTTTTTTTTTTTTTTTTTACACGCCAAATGTGCTAAGATACTGAACTTGTCCAATCTTTGGGTAGCACATCTCATCTTGGAGGACCACACAAACTCTTCGTGGTATGGGTGAGCAAGTCTTGCTCTCTATGGCATACAACATAAGGGATTAAGTTTAATATTCACATAAATATGAACGAGCTTACTTTTCTAGGAAGTCTTTCTCTGTATAGTCTCTTAAAATGATCCAAAAATTTAGGCTTTTTATTTAGTTATCGGTAATGTCCCAAATCATATCACACAAGTCCTTTTTGGAAGGAGACAGAGACTAAACTAAATAAACAACTTGAAGTTTCCCAACAGTCTAAGGATTGCTACCAGAACCTCGGGAATTTGATCGCTGTCCTTTCCATCTGCAGCACAAAGATGTGGACTTAAGAATCATTAGCTGTCCTTTTGTGGGCTCTGTGCTAGTTCATTCTGGTAGGTGGGAGGCGGGAGGCTGGAGAAAGACTGACCAAGAAGAGAGTGCATGCTTCTCTTTTCAGTTCTCAGAGTCCTCTATTCTTGTTCTATATTAGATTTGCGGGAAACATACGACACATCTGTTCCTCACAGAAATACCATCACCAAGTTGGAACCTGAAACCACTGCCTAAGGCTGCAGGACAACTCCGTGAGTAAAGCTGCATGATTTCAAGTCTGAGGACCCGAGTTCAATCCCCCAAATCCACTATTTATTTATTTATTCATTTATTTAGTCTCATTGCTCAGTCTGGCCTCAGCTCACTATGTATTTGAGCATGACCTTGAACTTCTGACCCTCCTGTCACCATTTCTGAGTTAATAGTTTGTTTAATGCACATGCAAAACTGTTTTTAATCTTCTCAGAGCTTCCTGACTATGGCAGAGATTGTCTTATCTTCTGTACCTCTGGCACCTGACCTAGTGGGTACAACAGCATGAAAACACCACACACACACATCTACTGAATATGAGAAACAAGCAGGCAGAATATAACAACATGTAACAATTCACAAAGTTTTTTGAGAAAAAGGAAACTCAAGGCCAGAAGCTAAAGCCTTCTGGGGAGAACAGCTTTGCCCAGCAAACTTGAAGAGGCTTTTTGGGCAGGCTTTGGGAACAGTTTGATAATTCAAACACACCATTTATTTAGTGAAGACACGGCCTTTTGAAACTCAGTCAAGGTTACTACTGAAGTTGATACTGGTAAATTAGTTTATATTAGGGTGCTCAAAAAAAAAGTTGTAATCCTTCTTGGGCCATCTGTGAGGAAAACAGGTCTGGAGTGGTGACTGCCCATTGGGGCTCTGGTTGCATTGCAGGTAGCCTGGGATGCCTGTCTCTCTGTCCCAGAAAGGGAAGCATGGTGCCAACGCCCATGGGAAAGGGCAGAGGCTCTGACCAGTGGACACCACGGTTCACACGGTTTCAAAAGCTCTGAGCGTTATATCTGGAAAAACCGCTTGAAGCTGATGGCCAAGACCACAGTGAATTAAAACTGGTGTTGTCTTTCAATATTAAAACTGGCACCAAAACAATTTGAGAGAAACTAACATCATGAAGGATAGATATGGACCACAGAGGGTGATGTAAGGTGTGTGAGGTGGGGAGGAAGGACCACATCAACATCATTTGTTGTGAAAAACCACCAGGCTCTGTTGTAATAGTGGTCACAGAGAGACACTGTAGCCATACACACATACGCAACAGCCACCCGCAACACGGGAACATGCGCGAGATGGTCCGGCAGGTTTATGGTAGAGGCTGTTCAAACAGTCTGGAATCTCAGCACTCGGTGGTGGAGGCGGGGAGCATCAAGGAGTTCTAAGCCAGCCTAGGCTAAACTGTCTAAAACAACCAAAAGAGAAAAGAAAAAAAGTACTGAATAGACGAGAACAAGGCATTTTTAATTCATTCAATTCTCTTTCCCAATAATTTTCTTTTCCATAAATTCTCAATAATCCCCACAAGGACAGAAGTTGGTTTTGGAGAACCGAATCCCTAGGTACTTGCAGACCTACTATCTTCTTTTATTCCAGGATAATCCCAACCGTCCCCCGCCCCTCTACTCCTTTTTTTTTTTTCCTTCAGAGCCCCGCCCCAGACAAGATAAGCCCCTCCCAGATTCACTTCAGACCCGGAGACCGTTCCAACAAGTAGCCCCGCCCAGACGCGCTAATCCCCGCCCAGAGGAGGGAGCCCCGCCCAGATGTGGGAGTCTTGCTTCGGACCAGGGCGTCCGTTCGGATGGGTTGTCCCGCCCACCTGTGGGGGCGCGCCGCGCGGTAACCCGGAAGTGGCGGCAGCGTGCGGGGGCGGGGCGGCGCGCTCGAGCGGGCCATGGCCGCCGCCGCCGCCGCCGCCGGCTTTGTGTACCTCGCGCAAGCCCCGGCCGTCCGCGCCTCGCCGGGGCTGCGGGGCCGCCGCTGACCCGCCCCGCTCGCCGCGTAGCGCCTGCCTGGCCCCGCCCCTGGCCTCTCCGCCTCCTCGGCCGGCCTCCGGCTCCCGGCGCGCGCCCTCTGCGCTCTCTGCGCTTCCCTCCCGCCCGCGGCGGGCTCCAGGCCGCCCCGATGCCCGAGCCCGGTCCCAGGATGAACGGTTTCTCGCTGGGCGAGCTGTGCTGGCTCTTCTGCTGCCCTCCTTGTCCGAGCCGCATCGCCGCCAAGCTGGCCTTCCTGCCGCCCGAACCCACCTACACGGTGCTGGCGCCCGAGCAGCGCGCTCCCGCGCCCGCTGCGACCCCCGCGCCCGCCCCGGCGGCTCAGCCCGCCGCGGCCGAGGAGGGCGCGGGTCCCGGCGCTTGCAGCCTGCACCTGAGCGAGCGCGCAGACTGGCAGTACTCGCAGCGCGAACTGGACGCCGTCGAGGTCTTCTTCTCACGCACGGCTCGCGACAACCGGCTGGGGTGCATGTTCGTGCGCTGCGCGCCCTCCAGCCGCTACACGTTGCTCTTCTCGCACGGCAACGCTGTGGACTTGGGTCAGATGTGTAGCTTCTACATCGGCCTGGGCTCGCGCATCAACTGCAACATCTTCTCCTACGACTACTCGGGCTACGGCGTGAGCTCCGGCAAGCCCTCCGAGAAGAACCTCTATGCCGACATCGACGCCGCGTGGCAGGCGCTGCGCACCCGGTGAGCCCCGAGCTGCGAGTGGGGTGCGGGCTTGTGCTTCTGGATCGTAGCATTCGCTCGGAACCGCCAGCCCTCGGGGCTGGAGAGCTCAGACTTAACTGGCCCGCGCGGCCTGGAGTCTTTGTGGCTCCGGTTAAACGCACGTGGCCGCCGTGGGGGGTGCTAACGTAAAGGCAAAACCAACTTGGTTTGGGTTGAGTTGTGTGATGAGCTACTCAGACCCCCAAAGGTCTGATGGAAGTGACCTTGGGGTTTTCAGTGCCTGAGAAAGCTGGGGTGAGACGGTGACCTCTAAAAGACTTTCCGAGTAGAAAGTATCCCTGGGGCGATGTCTGAACAGCCATTAAGGCAGGGGAGGGTCGGGTGTGGCGAGGACTTTGCCTCCTGGTGGGGCAGAGTAGCTGGCACCAGGAGATTAGGAAGTTAGCTGATGTTGGCACCTTCCCAAAGCCCCACCACCAGCACAGGATGTCTTATAGGCCTGAGGGAATCTGTTGACCTTGAGTTAGCGTTCATAGAACTGGAAAGTGTTTATTGAGGGTCTTTTACATGCCAGACACAAATTGTCATTAGTCTGAGGACAGACCACATGAAGAAAAGAAAAAAGAAGACAGAAAAACTCTTGAGTTTTACTTTGAACTTAGACAAATGTTTGGTTTGTGGGAAAGCCAAGTGACCTGACCTGTTTGGTAATTGTGACCTTTCCCTCTTAATCCCTATAGCACAGGTGGCATCCGTACCTGAGGTCGTGTCTGTAATGAGCTTGGATTTCTTAAAAGGAACGAGTCCCCAGAATAAGGACAATAGGCACTGTTGTTGTTAGAGACCTTTGTATAATTCTTGTGAAAAGTCTGTTTGCTGGGCTCAAGTACATGGCCAGCAGTAATGATTTTATTTCCATATGTGTTGCACATATGTTCATAAATTAAATTATCCCTTGTGCTTCTGGGGAAATGGTTTGTATAATAGAGAAGTACTTAGTATCTCCTCTGTGTGTTGCTTGCTCAGATTCTCCTGAGGTCTTGGAGGAGATATCCTCAATTGGAGTGGAGCTTTTGAAAAATGATGTAGGTAGACGAGGCTGCAAATGTCCTGACGGACTGGCTGAGAATCCACAAGTAGTTACATGCCACCTGTTCAGGAAAGGGTTTCAGAAGTATGCGTCACTAGCAGGGAGTGGTGGTGTGTGATGTGCCACAGCACTCTGGAGGCTTGGAGGTTTGCTGAAAGTTTGAGGCTAGCCTGAGCTACATGATGCGTTCTAGGTTGGCGGGGTCCATAGTAAAACCTTGCCTGAAAGAAGTACATGGGCTAGCCGGATGGTTCATTGAGTAGAGAGGCTGCTTTGCAGGGCCAACCTGGAGACCAGAGTTTCATCCGTGGAATTCATAGGTGAAGGAGGGAGCTGGCTCTCCAAGGCTGTCCTGTCACCTCAGTAATTGTGCCCACACACGCCTTTCATATATACAAACACAGGGTTTTTTTTTCTTCACAGTTATTTTTTAAAAGCACATGTCGCACAATCTTGAACTACTAGAATCTGCCAATAGTGTAGGTATTAAAAATAAATTTGGTACTAGATGTTTAGAATTTCTATAAAAATTCCTATAGAACATTCCTCCTATGTGGCCCTGTCTTTATTGAAATGAAAGCCTTTTGTAGGGTTGCCCCTTAACTCTGAGTGTGTGTATGGGTCTGTCTTACCACATAGGTGAGGTATAGCTACCTTCTGCAGTTGGTTGTATATAAGAAGCATTGTTTGGGGGTAAGCTAAAATTTGATTACCTGATGATACCTCTAAATTTTGCTTGTGGTCTATTTAACGTTATAACTAGAACTCATATCTAAATTAAGTGTGAATTTTGTTTTTAGTCTTTAGTTTCTTAAAAACCTGTTTTTGGAGACAGGGCTTTATGAATCATAGGCTGGCCTCAAACTCACAATGCAGCTGAGAAGACCATCACCTCCTGCCTCTACTTCACAAGGGCTGGTGTTACAGGTGTAACACCCACCTCTGCCTCCCAGAATCTTAGAATTTGAAGACATCTATCTTACAAATCCTCTTGACCTGTGCTTTCCCAGCCTTTAGCCTGCCTACAGCAGGACGCTCGTTTTACATGTTGATCATGCTTTCACGAACACATTCATCTGTGGCTGCATATCTGAACCAAATGTTTCACAAAACATTCCCCCCTCCCCCAAGCGGGTGCTTTACATAGCAGAATGTGTTCTGTTTTATTTGACTTAAAAAAAAAAAAAAAAAAAAAGTGCTGGGTGTGAAATGTGGAGAGTATTTCCCAGAGCCTGTGTGGGTGCTGCTTTCATCTGCCCACCCCATCCTGACAGGAGGACAATCTCAGCCAACCAACAGGTCTCCTGACTGATCCTTTGGAGCGCTTCCACCCTGATTTTTGTCGTCATTGGATTTCTCAAAAGGTGTGAATCTTACGGTAATCTAGACACTAGCTGATTCGGAGGCTGGTCAGGGTTCCTTGACCACCTTCCTTTAGCCTGGACTCCTGTCTTTCCTCTTACGCTGTGTGGCCCTTCAGTAATGGCTTCTGGGCTAAGGCCAGTTCTGCCCCTTCCCAGCTCTGTTGAAGTCACTGCCATGGAAGGACATCTTCCACTCCCAGTACCACTCCCAGTACCAGTTCTTTTGGTCTGGTTCAGAAACCCTCTTCCAAACCCAAGGTCTTTTGTGAGTGGCTTTCTTCCTCTGACTTCCTGGTTAATCATACTGCAAGATAATGACTGGAGCGCTTGCTGCCTCCCGAGTTGTCTCTGTCCTGGCCCGTAGATTATTCTCTGAGAAATAAGTCAGAGCTAGGCAGCCCCAGTGTCCCAGGCACAGGACCGTGCCCTTCATGTTCAGATCCTAGTTACATTAGGAAATCCTTTGTGTCCCCATCTTGTGGCCCATGTGTTGAAGGCCTGGTCCCCAGTACAGTGTTCAGAAGTAGAGCTTTGGGAGAAGTATGGGATCACAAATGCCTGACTTAGCCAACAGATTAATCTGTTATAGTTCTTAGTCAGATGGACTATTGGGAGGTGGGGAACCTAGAAGAAAGCCTGATTGGAGGAGTTGATTCACCATTGTGCTTCTGAAGGTTCTATCTTGCCCTGGCCTCTTCCTCTCTTCTTCCTGTTTCCTGGCTGTCAGGGAGTGGTAGTGGGTGGGGAGGGACAGTTCTCTCTCCTTCATGCCTTTCTCCTTATATTATGCCTTGCCTCAGGCCTAAAAGCAGCAGGGCCAGCTGAACTTGGATGGACTGAAGGCTTTGAAACCATGAGCTAAAGTAAATCCACCCTGAAGTCACAGCAACGAAAAGTATCTAACACACTTTTGCAGCTAGCACTCACTCCTTGACTTGTGCTTCTTATGGCATTGTCACAGCTGCTGTTTAGTTGAAAGTTCCTTGAGGGAAAGGCCCGCCTTCTCCATCCTAGACTCTGGCACTGGGCCTTAAAACTCAGATCCTGGTTAAATATTTGTTCAAGGTGTTTCATTTATATACTGAGTGAGTGCACTCTTGAGGAACTGAGTCAGTGCCTCAGAGTTGCGGGTCAGGTCTTATTTTACTGTCAGAGTTTAGTATCTGTGGGTCCAACCATCCACCGAAAGGGAGGGGAGGAGTTCAGTGCATTGGCTAGTGGTCTCAACCGCTTTCAAGCTGTTCTTGACATTGTGGTGTCTGGTTGAACAAAAGGATTCTTCTCATTCCTTGTTTGTCTTCTGTTTTCATCCACTACCTGTCTGTGCAGCACCTTTGTGTTATTACTGTGATGTTGTCAGAGTTCTCCC
Source organism: Onychomys torridus (assembly GCF_903995425.1). Lineage (NCBI taxonomy): Eukaryota > Metazoa > Chordata > Mammalia > Rodentia > Cricetidae > Onychomys > Onychomys torridus. The sequence continues at coordinate 64,143,767 of NC_050443.1, read as the reverse complement.
CAGCATGCAGAGCCACTTGCATGGTGAAAGGCAGGAAATCCCTTTTTAAAAAAGGGTACAGAGGCAAAAAGGGGATGTGCTCTTTGGGAAATAGGTTATTGTTTCAGAGATTTTAACATTTTCTGAAGTATTGGAGAGAGGGAGAGTTTGAAGGAGCTAGAAAGTGTGACCCAATGTGGAAGAAGAAAGTTGGCATGTGACCATAGGGAGTAGCCACCAACTTGAGCCTGATGGTGAATACCAGGAATGCAGATGCATCATCTCTGCATCCTGTGGTGGACATCACAAGTGAATTGCAGCAGCTGCAGGGTTTGAAGCATTTGTAGAGAGGACACTGTAAATTGTGGGGTCTTGATGGAGCTTGTGGTGTGCTTGAGTTGAGGGAAGAAAGTGGCTGATGTGTACAGGGCAGGGTAGGATAGGTGGATCTAGGTAGACTCTATGCATGCCCTTTAAGGAGACATCTCTTGGCAAGAGCAATAGCACACTGTAGATGTTTGACTGTGACTTAGCGAGAATGAACCGAAATAAGCAACCCTCAAGAATGAGGTGCAGAGTAGGCAGAGTATTTTAGCTGAGTGTTCTGATCTAGAGACCCAGACGGTGGCATTCATGATTTGGTTTGTTAGTGGGGTTCACTGATGTCATCCACAGAAGTCATCTCTGAGCCTTCTATTTGATGTAGGTGGCAAGGACAGTGGAGGAGAAATCACTTAGTAACAGAGAAAGCAGATGCAGAGAGGGGAGGTGAGAAAGGAGCTTTGTGCCATGATAAGACCCAATATTTGACTCAGTCAGCAAGCCATTTATTAGCCATTGTCTGTCTGCTTCTCTCTCTGACAACTGAATTTAGAAGTAGCCGAACCTGTATCCACTTGCTATTACCAAACTTTAACGTCTGCCATTCAGAGGATCTGTGATTTGGGGAATCCTGTGACAGACAGTAAAGCTGTGCTAACATAGGTGGTAGGGACTTGAAAGGCACCTTCGGTTAGTTTTGAATACTATTTAAAATTGGCACTCACAGGGTGTAATTGTCCTTAAGAATGGTAACACAGCTGCCTTTTCTGAGCATGGTGAAGTTGGTAGTATAACCTCTTTGTTCTCAGAAGGAATACTGTGAATCAGTAAGGGGAAAAAGCCTAGGATTTCCGCCTGATTTTGATCAGTAGTATGAAGACAGAACCTGCTTTGAGCACTGCTTGATAGGAGAAAGCAGAGTAGTATTTATGGAAAGGAAATGTACTTGTCTCCTGGTATCCATGGGAGGCTGTTTCCAGGACCCCGTGGATACAAAAATCCACAGCTCAAGTTCTTAGTAGAAAATGGCACAGAATTTGCATATACCCCACGTGTGTCCTTTAAATCATCTCTAGATTGCTTGTAATATCTAATGCAATGTAAATGCTATGTAAATAGTTGTTGGGTTTTACTATTCGTGGAATAATGACCAGGCAAAGGTCTTGTTCAGTACACAGTTTGTATTTTCGATACTTCGATGGTGAATCTGCAGGTGTGCAACTTGTGGACATAGAGGGCCAGCTGTCAGTGCTGGCTCCAGTTCCGGGAGCAGTGGGACACTCCCCTTAGAAGAAGGTGGCTCCTCCTCAGAGCAGATGTGTTCAGGCAAGTCAGCTTGAAAGTCAGGGTCGGGGGTCTGTCTGCCTGTCTGCACAGAGCTCTTCCTCTGGCTGCTCCCTCTTTCTCCCCATAGTTGGCTCTTAGGCTTACTGCTTTGCCCCTGCAGGGAACAGACTCTGAGTTCTTGCCTCATCCCAGAGAAACCTGACTGGTTCTGTCTCATGGACCTTGAACTTCTGTGATCCAGTTGCAGGAGAAATGCTGTTTTCTCTGGTAATGTGTAACTCCTTCATGGGCCTGCTCTTCTCTCAGCATTTGACTTAAGATATTCTTGAAGACTCCCTCTCTAGCGTTCAGTCTTCGAGTCTGGAAGAAGGTTGGCTGGCTGGCCTGAGTCTACTCAGACCTTACCCTTAGGGTCCCTTTGCTCCCTCTGCCTCCTCTCTTCTCCCTCCACCTTGAACTTCTCTGTTTAGCAGTCATACTCCCAGGGGAGACTCTCAAGTCTGGCTGTAGAGATTGCGGTGTTGACTTGATCACAGCTTTCTCATCCGCACTGGCTTCTGCTAACCCCATACTGAAGCTGGAGGTCTGTTCCACTCCCCACCCAAACAATAACTTTTTTTTTTTTTCTGTACAGTGTTCTAAATAACAGGCTCCTTGATTTTTATTAAAAGATGGGATTTATAGACAGTAGATAGGTCAAACCTTTTGGATTTGGCAGTCCGTTCTAATTCAGCACCGCAACTTTCTATCACTTTGTCCCTTTGTGCTGTTGTAGTAGCAATAGGTAATTTCTAAAGAAGAGTAATTTCTTCCTTTTCATTCTGCAGCCTGGGAAGTCTAAGATCAAGGCTCCACCAGGTTCTGTGGTGTGCTGAGGACCCTGTCATGGCTTCCAGGAAGGTTCCTTGAATGCTGGCCATCTTTAGAGGGGCGGAAGGCTTCTCCCTGGGCTGGAGTTGGTGGGTGGATGGTGCTGCACTATCTTGTGCTTGCTTACAGTGCCCTTTCCTATAGAGTGTTTCTGAACCCTACCTCCCCTATCTCCTCTTCCCTGTGGTTTCTCTATCCTATTCAGCATAGAAAGGGTCCTTTTACGATAAGCCACTCTCATAGAAGGTATCCTTCCTCTCGGGGTGGGGCCATCTTGCTCCATCACCTCTTGAAGGTCCATCCTCTTAACTCTGGTTCAGTGTTGGTCTTGGGAAGAGCTGTGGCAGATGCATAGCCCCACTGTGCCGGTGCTTGTTCCACACTTACTGTCCTGCTCCTAGTAGGCTCTGCTTTCCCTTCATTCTGGTGTGTGACAGAATCTTGGCCGTGAAGAACGAAGCACAGTTAATTTCTTAAACCTGGTCAGTGGGACAGTAATGTCACTGTTCTTCAGTGACTTCATGTGTGGGTACCTGATGAAAACCTGAGTGTGATAGTAGTGAACAGCTAAGGGAAATGGGGCGCTTTCCACAGACAGCAGGTGACACTGAGGGGTTGCTGGAAGAGCCTGCTGTGTGGATGTGAACAATCTGTAGGGCAGAGAAGGCAGGAGAGGGATGAGGACAGAAGCTGCACAGTGCAGATGGGCTTGTGTGGCCTGGGTTAAAGGTCCTCAGCATGAGATGGTCCGTTGGAGATTAACAGCTGCAACTGGTTTCCAGCTTCTGTCAGAATCACACAGGCAGGGTTGTTTGTAAGGGTAGCCTGGAAAGGCACATTCCTGCCAGCCTAAGCTTTCAGGTGTTTTGTGATAAAGGAAACAGACTTTAGAATAACAGACTTGGATTTAGGTCTTGGCTGTGCCACTTACAAGTTGCTTGATGCCATTCAGATGCTGTGGCTTTCTCCAGCCTCCCTCCGTTGAGTAGCATAAGTGATAATGCTGTGTAAATGATAATACCCGCCCCAGGTCCTGATACAAGCTCCACACAGTGAGACAGTGAGAGCTGAGAAGAGAGAGGGGGGCTCAGGATTTGTTGCTTTGGAGAATAGTGTGCAGTGGCATTGTGTTCCTACCAGGGTGTCTATATTCCCAAAAGAGCTCTTTCCAGGAGCAGAAGCCTTACCTGTAACCCAACACCTTCAGTCACTTTGCAGGCTGTCCTTTGTACTGCTGCAGCCACAAGGAGCCCTCTCAGAGGCAGCAGGAGCCAGGCTTTGAGGGAAGCCAGGACAGAAGTGAAACCTTGGCTCTTCTGGCCATTTCTAACCTTCTAGCTTTTTTTTTTTTTTTTTTTTTTTTTTTTGCTAAGGGGACAACCATAAGCAGTCACTTGCCCATTGCCCATTTGCTGAAGTTGGCCATGGGACTTGAATCATGTTTCCTTTTAAAATATGAATGTTCCCATAATGCCTTGCACCTTCTATTCAGGGAGTGTTTTCAAGGCTGTGTAACAGAGCTCATTGATAAGTTCCATGATATTGATTCACTGTAGAACTAAAGGGCCGTGGCACCATGGTGAAACTGGAAACCTGTTTCCAGGAAGTCTTCAAGCCCAGGGCTCAGGCGACAGTTAGCTGAGTATCAGTTCCACACTGAGCTGCTGCCTCTCAGCACAGGACTGCTTATATCTTCAAACGAAAAGGAACACAAAGATCCCCTGCGCGCTGCTTCACCTGACATTTTAAATGCTTAGAGTGAAGTATGGGCAGTTGCTTTGGGGGAAGAGTGGAAAGCAGACCTATATTCAGAATATATCCATCAGAGAATGTGCTTACAGATGGGAAGTGTGACTGCTGGCTGCCACTGTAGTGTTAGGGTTGGAACGCAGAAGAGAGTTCCAGCTTAGCCCCAGTTGACTTCAGTGATTGTCCGAGATGCAGCCAAATTCTGTGCAGCGATAGATAGCAGTATTGACTGACTGGAAAGGTCCACGGTGCCAGAACAAGATCAGTTTGATTAGTATTATTATGTGTATGTTAGGATAGGTGCCACTGCATGTGGGTGGATGCCGGAGAACAACTATACAGAGCGGGTTCTTGCTTCCACCTCGATGTGTGTTCCAGGAGATTGAACTCGGGGTAGAGCTTGAGCAGCAAGCCCTCTCTGTGCTGTGGGATCTCTCCCAGCACATATTATTTTAATTTTTATATACCTGTTAGGAGAAGACTATTCACATGCTAATGTGCTTCTGTGCACATTTTATATTATAATTAGGCTAGATGAAGTAAGTTAAGAAATGAACATACCGACTTGGAGTTAATGGAAGACATTAGTTTTTCTACGAGATTAGGAACATACTGAACTAAAAATAAGCTTACAGAGGGGTAAGAGTTGGGCCTGTAATGGGTGTGTCGCACAGATCATCATGGGTTCCTGCAGCTGAGGGTTCACCCTCTCAGGTGGCACCTACTGGCCTTCTTTTGTTGTACCTAGGCTCAGTGTTCCATAAACACGGTCCACCCTTGTTCGAGCCTGGAGAGCCCTCTGCCATCATGGCTTCAAGCTGGAGAGCCCTTTGGCCCCTTTCCGCCTTCATCATGTATTTGAACAGTCAACCATTTTCCCGATCTGCCACCTCTTTCCCATTACAGCCCTGTCCCCGTCTGCTCTCTAGAGGTCTCTCTGCAATCCTGGGTCAGGCGTGAATCTGTGTGGTTCTCTTGGTGTGCTAGTGCTTCTCACACAGCTGCAACAGAACGGTCTGGCGTGCCATGTTGGAGTTGGCAGTCCCAAGGCTGCTGTGAGGGTGTGTGATCTAAACCTGAGGACACTGGGACTTGTAAGCTTGTGAAGTAGGCAATGGAGGAACCTTCTGAGTGACGGGTTTTTTTTTAGCTATCATCCTTTCCCTGACGTTTGCTGCAATTGTTCGCTGGGGTGGAGAAGCATGGGAAGCGTGTCACTGTAGTGCGACAGACTTGACATTTTGTTTTGAAGTATATATACTGCTTGGTTGTTTTAAGATAGGGTCTCTCACGGGAGGTGGTGGCGCACACCTGTAATCCCAGCACTTGGGAGGCAGAGGCAGGTGGATCTCTGTGAGTTCGAGGTCAGCCTGGTCTACAGAGCTAGTCCAGGACAGGCTCCAAAGCTACAGAGAAACACTGTCTCGACACCCCTCCCCCCCCAAATAAAGATAGAGTCTCTCTCTAGCCCAGGCTGACCTGGAACTCCTGGCATTCCTCAGCCTCTGAGTATAAGCCACCATACTCAGCTGTTACACAATAAATGCGCACTTTTGCTGGTTTGAAAGCTCATTGTGGCCTTGGTCTTAGGCGTCGGTGAATACGTTTTGACCCTGTTCTTATTTGTCGCCCACCTAGGCCAGCCCGTACAGTTTCAGTAGTGTGTGGTGTTCAGGCACTCTTCAGCAGCCTGCCTCGTGACCCCTTTACTCACTTTACCCTCTCGTACTGGCACCACTGCACAGTGCACACCTGGCCTGGACTGCTGCTTCAAGGATTGTGAGTTCTCAAACACCCACCCCCTTGTGGCTCACCTCACATCCTGTTGGGTCTGCTTACTGACAGGTGTGTTAAGTGTCCTCTGTGAGCCTGGCATTCTGACCAAACAAAGCAAATCCTGGCCTGGAGATGTTTCTGTTCATAAGTGCTGATGGCAAGCACTGATCATGATAATGATGGCCACGTAGTAGAGCACAGCAAGTGTTGTGGAAAAACCAGCTAGGCACACTGCTGCGAGAACTGCAGGGTGGGGCTGTGGCAACCATTAGAGAAGGGTGCCTAGGGTTTGCTTGGTCTCAGGAGGGACATGTGGCCTCAAGCAGTGCGAGAGTTGTATGTAGGAGAGGTCCCAGGGTTAGAGTGTGCCTGGCACATGCAGGGTATCAAGGAATACGGAGAGGCTGGGAAGGGAAAGTTAAGGGTTCCAAGGAGGAAGACTGTAGATGAGCACCCCTGTAGGACGTGGAAGTTGTGGAAGGGCTTTGGGTAAAGATGTGATGGGATTTGATGTAGGTGTTAGCCACTTAGGGGTGTGCTCGTGATAAGGTTCCAGGATGGGCGCAGGAAGGAGAATGGCAATGTCAGAAATGACAGCAGAGCCGGGGGATAGACTCCTGTAATCCCAGCTCTTGCTGGCATCCTGGCACATGGAGCAGAGGCAGGAGGATCACAAGTCCAAGACCAGCTTAGGCTACATCTTGTCTCAAGTAAATAGATGAATAAATGTATACATAGGTGCTAGGATGAGGCTTGAGGGGTAGGCAAGCTGTCATTGTTTCTGTGGAGCTGGATGGCTAGGGCTAGGGTGGTAGGACACACAGGAGTTGGACTTCTGAGTGGGAGGTGCCCATCAGACATGGAGATAAAGATGGAGAAGAAGCAGTAGAGCACACAGGTGGAATTCAGGAGCTGTCTGGGTTAGAGCTAAGTTTGAGAATTAAGAAAGGGATCTATTGAAAACAAACAGGGAAAGAAAACAAAACAAACCCACCTATGCTGGCTGGTCTTATGTTAACTTGACACAAGCTAGCATCATTTGAAAAGAGAGAACCTCAGTTGAGAAATGGTCTCCTTAAGATTCAGCTGCAGGGCATTTTTTTTTTTTTTATTAGTGATTGATGAGGGAGGGCCCAGCCCATTGTGGGTGGTGCCATCTGTGGACTGGAAGCCCTGGGTTCAAGAAGAAAGCAGGCTAAGCAAGCCATGAGGAGCAAGCCAGTAAACAGCATCTCTCTGTGCCCTCTGTATCAGCTCCAGTCTCTAGGTTCCTGCCTTGTCTTGACTTCTTTTGATGTTGAACAGCCATATGGACTTGTCAGCCAAATAAACTGTTTCACCCCCAACTTACTATGGTGTTCTGTTGCAGCAATAGAAACTGCCCAAGATAACACATGAAAGGGTTGTCACTTTGGGGCCAGCAAGATGACTCAGTAGGTGGAAGTACGTGCCACCAAGCCCAACAACTTAAGTTCGAGCACTGGAAGCTGCACAGTGCAAGGAGAGAATTCCTACGAGATGCACACCCTCCTGCAATACACACAGCACATGAATGGATGAATGTAAAGTTAGAAAGTTAAAACAAAAGAGTTGCCATTTTTGCTGGAATCCCATGCTTCTGTCACTGTCCTTGCCAGGGTAACCCTGCAAGAGCTCTCTTGGGTCCATTTTCTCCTTCCAGGGTCTCTGTGGTTGGTGTTTCTGCAGGTCCAGAAGAGACCGGTGCTGAAGGACAGATCACTCATGGCTGGCCTCTTTTTCTTTGGGAGAGAACTTCTTGGAGTCAGATTGTGTGTGTTCTGTCTACCTAGCTTGTCTGTCTGTGGAGCCATCACTGGTTTCCCTTGTCCCATTGAGCTCCCTGAAGCCCTAGAAGGTTCTTTGTGTTCACCTTTTCCCTTGTGCAGTGCTGGCTGTGCATTGCAGCTTTGACAGCAGTCTCCATGACTGCATGCTTGCTGGCTTCCACTGGATCCATTTGGAAAAGCCCTCCTCCTCCTCCTCCTCCTCCTCCTCCTCCTCCTCCTCCTCCTCCTCCTCCCGGCCTGGTGTGCCCTTGATCTTTTGATGTGTGAAGTGCCGGAGACCCACAAGTTGGTGAAGGATAACATTTTCATTTCCACAGTGCTGGCTGCCTGTCTTCCTATTTCCCCTCTGAACTGAAAATGGGACAAGTGTTTCTTGGGACTTTCACAAGCTTCTTCTCACGTCCATTCTTATTTTTGAGTTAGCCTCTTAACATTTGCCAGAGAACTTCAAAGTTAATTAACACCCCAAACAATTGGAATCTAAATCTGATAGGAGTTAGAGTTGTCTTTTGTAGAATGAAAGACTGCTCCCTGTATTTTCTGAAGTGGGAAGTGGGACTCCCTCCATCCCAAAGCCTCAGCTCCTCTCTGCCCATTTCTGGCTGCCATGTACTATCTAGAATCCTCTGGCTTCTGGCCCCTTGCCACCCTTACATTCACCTTGCCAGCATAGCAGACTTCCCTGTCTCCACTCTGATCGCTCTGATTTTGCCTCTGCTGGGTTTGGTTCCTCCCTAGTCCTCTGAATAGCTTGTCTGTGTCTGCCTTCTCCTGGGAATGTAACTTCCTTGAGGAAAGACGCAGCCATAACTAATTGTTCTTAGACTTAGTGGGTGCCTGATGCCTTCTTCCTGCAGAGCTGGTCCTACCTGCTCTGGTAGCATTAGTGGATGAGCAAGACAATCTGAAGCACTGGGTTTATGGTTAGGGCCTTTTCCCTTTCAGATTCAAGACCATAGGTCTTGATCGCCTTCATTCCAGCCACAAAAGCATCAGTCAGGTAGCTGGTGCAGTCTTAGACTTTTTTTCTGTGAAGTCCTTCTTTAGGGTTGAATGTGGAAGTGTACCTCAGCCCAGGGAAGGTACAGGGGTCTTGGGTGTAAGGACTTAAAAATTGAGGTCTTGTTGATAGCTTGTGATTCAGTTCCTTAAACCAGTCCTGATGAAAAGTGAAGCTTGCTTTCTTAGAAAAACTGAGCACCTCCGTATCTGCATTCCAAAAAATGACCAGATTGCTTAGAGGGAGGGGACAGGGTGTGTGTGTGTGTGTGTGTGTGTGTGTGTGTGTGTGTGTGTGTGTGTGTGCATGTTAGCCACTATCAGAGAACTATCATCCTCAATATGTATATGTGCTGCCTTCTCGTTCCATTTTTATAGTACTTGTAAGAATGGTTGTGGTTATTCCAAATACTGTCAGCTGACAGTGATGAGAATGTGGTTTCACTAACTGCTGACTGATGCTTCATCCCCTCTGGTCTGTGAGATCGTACTCCTGTCCCCCGTACCATGTTACTTATGGAAAGCCACTTGATTTGGAAACTCTCAATTGTAAGCAAAGTAAGGAAATATGGGAATAAACCCCATGATATTAGTGTTCATCTTTCGGTGGTTACTGACACTCTGCCATGCAGCAGCCATCTCCACTCACACTTCAGGGCTGCTATCAGTACTTTGTGTAGGTTGTTCTTTTTCAAAGGAAGAGTGTAAAAGCATTAAAATGAAGCCATGCTGGCCATCTGGCTCCTGGCAGGATCTCATTATCTGGTCTGGTGGTGAGCACGTGTGGCACCCCACCTTCTTCAGCATACAGCAGACACAGCGCTAGACGGCAGCTGGAGGAGGGACGATGTGTGATGACCTGAAGGGACATGGAGATAGATGCAGTACAGATTGAGAAGGAAGGCTTTAGGCTATAGCTGACTATTCTGACGTCAGTCATGCAAAGATGACAGACAGATCTGTGACAGAGAATTGGTCAGAACCCTAGGGGCGCAGCGGCTTCTGGGTGACCACCAAAACGCAGATGGCGGGTCCTGTCTTGGGGCCTCAGTGCCTCTATTTGTTGTAATAAGAGTTTTGTACCCATTCTGAGGCAGCATTGGTTAAGTGGCAGTTTTGTGCTGAAACTATTTACCTATTATATATTTTTAGCACACACATCTATGAAGCAGGAACTGTGGGTAACCCATTTCACAGGTATAGAAACTGAAGACTAGGGAAAAATGATTGATTTGCCTTGGGTCACATATTAAATAAACATTAAAGCAGAGTTTGATCCCAGGTGGGCTGACCTGTTCTATGTTCTCAGATCAGGTGATGCTCTACATCGTGTGTGTGTGTGTGTGTGTGTGTGTGTGTGTGTGTGTGTGTGTGTGTGTGTGTGTGGGTGTGTGTGGTGTTCTGCCAGCTGTGGTGGCGAACTCCTTTAATCCCAGCACTCGAGAGGTAGAGGCAGGTGGATCTCTGTGAATTGGAGGACAACTTGGTCTACAGAGTGAGTTCCAGGACAGCCAGGGCTACATAGAAAAACCCTGTCTTGAAAAACAAACAAAAGAAGAGTTGTTGTTCCTAAAGAGTGTTTCCAAAGTTTGATTTTTTTTTTTTTTTTTTTAAGAAAACTGAAAGGAAGAGAAAGGAGTCAGCTCAGAGTATAGATAGTCCTCAGAGATTTGAAAGAGATCAACCTGGTGTTTCTAAAGGGGTTGCAGTCTTCAAAGTGCTCCTGAACCTTTGATCCTGAGAACAGTTCTGTGGGAACAGCAGGAGAGGTGCTGTTTCCACTTGGGGAGTTCAGCGGGGGAGCTAGTGAGCAGTAGTTTAGCTGAGCCAGGGGCTGAGGAGTCAGTGTCAGCTGCCATTTCTCTTGTTGCCCTTTAAACATTCCAATGACCACCTGCCTCAGTCAGTCTGTGGGCAATTGCTTCCAAGTAGTGTCTTGTGTGTTTAACCCCGCCCCACTTAGGGCAGTTGAGTGTTCCACCTCTCTCACTGATACGCCTGTAATGGATGGTGGTTAGTGATTAACTCAGTTCCTTTTTTTATTTTTTATTTTGAAATGCTCTAATTTCGCTCAGACTTTGAACCTGTAATGTAACCACTGCTGGAACAATACCATTTAAATAGGGACCAACTTTTCCCTGCAATCTCATCAGGGACATTGAAATACTTAAAAAATCAGTTTGATGTCTTTTTGGAGCTTAAATTAGCATGCAGGTACCTTCCCTACTGAAGTCGTGTGGACTCAGGGTGTAGAATGCTGGTCTTCAGCAGCAGCTGCTCAGAGGACTGGCACTGGGCAATTCTGTGATGATTTCCTGACCTAAGGACTTCTCTCCTGACAGGCTTGTTTACCGATCACAGGAACCCAGTTGGAGGTATGATTCATAGCTTGTTAGCTGTTGGCACATTGCTCTCAAAGTTTAGAAAGTGGTGGTGGCTCTTAGTCCTCCTCAAGGGGACTCTGGAGACCCATCCAGACAGTCTGCAGGCAGCTGCGCTGAATGGAGCCTCCTCATCCCACTCAAGTTTAGTCTTAAATTAGCCAGAGAGATTCAGAGGCATGGCCACTTGTGATGAAAAAGGCTGTGTCCTGTAAAACTCTTGGTACTTGTCAATGGGTTTTAAGAGTTTGGCCTTTCTGTTATTAAAACTATTGTGACAGTCACATGATCCTTGGTGGAATCATGAGAATGGGAATGATCCTATAGACTCCTAATGCCATTGGTACAAGAAGACATTTTGACTTCACGGTAAAGTGGGAAAGCAAGAAGGGAAGGCGATGGATGCCTGTTCCTAGAAAGCCGAATGCAGAACCACGGCCTTTCTGCTTTTTACTGCAGTCATTGATTGCTATTGAATCTTTGCAAACTTAGTAACCCTTATTTTGTTTGTGGGAGGAAAGGAGCAGTTTGGCAAGTGTGAAGACCACACAACTAGGAAGTACTTATCTTGATGCAGGACTTAAGTCCTCTCAAAAAGTCCTCATGCCAAGTCTGGAGTTACTTGTGTTGGAGATGTAGCCTGTGGCCTTGTTCATGTCAGCAAGTGCACCAGGACTGAGCCACACTCCGACATGAGATTTGGTTGATGGAATTACCAGGTGGTTGATACTTTTTATGACCTCATCTATTAGTTTATGTTGGTTATTTTAAAATGCACTAGGTTTGCCTTGGACAAAAGCTAGGGAAGTGGTCATCCACCTCTTTTTTTTGTTTTTTTGGTTTTTCGAGACAGGGTTTCTCTGTGTAGCTTTGCGCCTTTCCTGGAACTCGCTTTGTAGTTTCCTGGGATTAAAGGAGTGCGCCACCATTGCCCGGCATGTCTTGACTTTTAAAGGTGATTGTGTACCTTCTTATAAGTGTTCTTTAAGTGTCCCTTCTCCCTTTATAACTGAATATGCACTCATCCAGAGACTAGTGATCATTTAGTGTATGTACAGAAAAAAAAAATCCAAACTTGGTGTGCTGAATCCTTTTTATCTTCACCAAAAACATTTCAAACACGAGTGTCTTGTATATATTATTAGTTTTAGCACTTTCATTTTTTTCATTTCTCACCCATTTTCATACAATTCTTATTGGAGTGCTTGCCTATTCTCAATTCTCAATTCTCAGTCCTGCATAAGCTGGGCGTAGTGACCGACGCCTGGAATTCTAGCACAAGGAGACAGAAAGAGGATGAGGAGTTTCAGGCCAGCTTTAGCGGTAGAGTGACCCTGACAGCCTTATTTGGCACCTGGTATTATGTGTCTTTCCAAGTGGTGGATGTTGCACCTAACAGGAGCCCAAAGCTCTCCCTTAGTTGGGTTCCTGGGAGCTCAGACACTCCAGTTCTGGAACACCTGTAGCAGACAGGTGTAGGATCGGGGTTCTGCTGATTGAGGACACAGCTGGCCAGTGGCAGGATCATCCATCACAGCAGTGGGATGCCAGGAAGGTCAGGTGTGGGGAAGGAATCAGGCTTGTTTAGGAACTTGGGTACTGTGTTCGTTGAGCAGTGTCATTGTGCACAGACCTGTGGTGAGACTATCCCCACATGGTTTTCCCTGTGTGACCTGTTGCCAGAACAAGTCTCTACCTTAGTGTTAACTTTTTAAAACCAGCTTTGAGTATTTTCCAAACACCAATATTAAATACCTTCTTGAAGGCCAGACATGATGGCAAATGTCTTTAATTCCAGCACAAGAGAGGCAGAGACAGGAGGACCTGTGAGTTCAAGGCCAGCCTGGTCTACTTAGGGAGTTCCAGACCAGCCAGAGGTACACAATGAGACCCTGTCTGCAAAGGAAAAAAAAAACAAGTAAATATGTTCTTGTAATTTTGAGCAGCTGCTTCCTCCATATCCCCTTTTCACTGATCTTGTTAATATTTTTGGTAATTGTAAGCCTCAGATGTGAGTATTTGTGTGGAGTGTTAGGAGCCAGCACCTTCCAGGTATCCTGTGTGTTCCTCCTGTTCCCCAACAGGATTCTAAAAGCAAGGCAGCCTGGCTGAGCAGGGAGGGAGACAGCCTGCAGGACTGAGTTGATTCAGATGCATGTTCAAAGGCAGGGGAGGGTGAAAAGCTTTCCCTGCAGTCAGAGCCTCCAAGGCAGCTGTGGCCAGCTGTTAGAGAAAGTTGTTTGCCCAGCCAGATAGGCATGTAAGTAAATTGGACTTTCTGCTGAACTGAGGGTAGAGTTCCAAAGTCTAGGGCTCTCAAGGGTTTGTTTACTTGAGGGTTCCAGAGAACTGTGCTGGGGGCAGACAGTTACGGGGAAGAGGTAGCCAGATCTTTGTCTGAGGAACTGAAGTCTGGCTGTAGCTTACAGATCTTCAGAGCTGGTGTGTGCCCTTTTAAACTTCAAAACTTAAGAGCAATTTGTGATAAAACAGGTCTAAAATGTCTTTATGTGCTTCCTTTCCATTCTAAGCAGAAAATGAATGGTGTAATCATTTATTAATGACTCGATCGTCATTAGGAAACTGGGTATTCTACTGTGTAGTTTTTGATTGATTGCTGACTTAATATGTTGTCTAGTGGGAGGTCTGTTATAAATGGGGATGAATGACAGTAAGAGGGGGAAGGGTGACCGGAAACAAAATGGAGCCATACAAGAAGTTCAGAAGTGTTTCTGTGATGACCTGAAGTGTGTTGGATGGAGCTGTCATGTTTGTTGGCTTGATGGTGTTTCTACACAAAAGTACCTTGGAGTGCTCCCTTGTCTTCCCCATCTTTTCTCTCTTCTTCCTCAGCCTTCTTATGACTACTTTTCTTGAAGGTAGAGTTTTCCTGGCCCAGGTTTTTCTTGGGATCCTTGTCTATGGTGAGTTCTACTAGATGAGAACAGAGTTTTGATTATAACAAGTACCACCAGCAGCATGTACCCAATGGTATTTTCTCTCCGCATTAGTTATATAATCCCCATTTTTATGTTCTTATGCTCTGGAACCTTGCAGAATAACCAGTCAACTTGTCCAGGAATCACAGGGAAAGGCATGGTAGCATGGGGGAACATTTCATTCAGAGATGCTTGTATCTGTGAGTGTCCTAGGTTGAATTAACTGACAATTTGACACAGCCTAGACTCACCAGAGGGGTACAAAAGTCTCAGTTGTCAGGTTGGTCTGTGAGTCTGTCTTTGGGGGACTTCTTGGTAGTTAATAATGTAGGAAGTCCCATCCCATTTTGGGCAGGTAATACTGGGCTGTGTATGGAGAGAGAGCCAGCAAGTTACTTTCCTTCATGGCTTCTGCCTTGAGTTACTGCCCTTGCTCCACTCAGTGATGGACTGTAACCTGGAAGTATAAGCCAAACAAACCCCTTCCTCCACAAGCTGTTTTTGCTTACAGTGTTTTATCACAGCAGCAGAAAGAAAAACTAGAGTGATGGGTATTAGGTTCCAGACTGGCAGCCATCTAAAAATGAATGCCACTGTACTCATCCAGACTTGTCCCAAGTAGTTCAGAATGTTTTCTCTTCCTATTCTAAGCTGTTGCAGACCTCTGTAGTAGAGATGACCTAACTTGTTCTCTGATGTCCTGAGGATGCTGGGCTGCTACAGGCAGGTGTGGCTGGGAATCCTGCTCCATGCATTTGGCACATGTCACCATCCCCGAGTCTTTTGTGCATCGAGCTTCATATTGTAGTAGTTCAGTGTTGCGGTGGCTTTGGTTATGTGGATGGTCTGGATGATGGCTAGTAAGTGCCATTGCTTCAGCAGCTGGTGCTCTCCATGTTTTGCATGTTAGCTATCATTGAGATTTCTCTTTGATTCAGGATTGTTCAGAAAAGTTTTTTCTTAATGCTACATTTTTCTAAAATGCCAAGGATTTCTCCTGTTCTTGGTTAACCACTTCTTTATTCTTGTGCTGGTCGTTCACAATGCAGTGAGAAAGAATCGTTCCCATGGCATTTACTGTGATTCTTGAGTTCAGTCCCTTTCAGCACTTTATAGACTGCACATGTCTAAGTGGCTTCCTTCTGATAGTCTGCTCCGGTATTCTCATAGTTATCTGGTGCTAGGAGTTGCAGTAAGTTCAGTCTGAGGTCACAGCTAGCCCTGTTCCAGTCTTGCAGAGGAAGAGAGAAATGTTCACCTGAAAGTGCAGAGAAAACATCCATTCGCTCACTTGTAAACGCTGTAGTGGGCATGGTTAGTTCTTAAGAGCCATGACTCCCTTCCTTCCACGACAGAACTCTGAATCACTGAATACTGGGGCCTCCAGCTCAGGGAGGGTATGTGAAGTTATCTGGCCACTTGAGAAATTGAAGGTGAGAAATTCCAACTATGTGGCTGTTTGGCAGGTGGCATTCAGAGCTCCACTGCACATGTGATAAAGCACATTCTTTGTGCCCTGCCAGTCTGCTGTGCTGGGGCTGTGAATAGTCCACATTTTTTGGAGGTTCTCTTGATCCTTCAGCTAACCATCATTGTCATAGCATTGCATTCTTTTAAAATTAGAACACAGCCAGACTGAAAATAAAGTGTCTTTGAAGTAACTGGGAATGCTAGGTGAGAGAGAGGGAAAGTGGGTGCTTAAAGTTGTCACTGAGTGTGCCTGTGGTCCATGGACCGGTGGCCATGTCACTGAGTGTGCCTGTGGTCCATGGACTGGTGACCATGTCACTGAGTATGCCTGTGGTCCATGGACTGGTGGCCTGTCACTGAGTGTGCCTGTGGTCCATGGACCGGTGGCCATGTCACTGAGTGTGCCTGTGGTCCATGGACCGGTGGCCATACTGCTCTCATGGGCAGTTTTGACTAAATCGCTGTGATTCTGGGGCTTCCTCCTAAGATTTGTAGTTCATCCTTAGAATCATGAGTGTGACATTATGGGAAAGGCCCAAGGACTTCCTTATGTACTTGGGGAGGCTTGCATTCCTGACTTCATATCACTGTGTAGCAAGGCTGCCTTATTGGCCCTCACCACAGCCTTTACTGGTCTTCTGTGGAGACATGGAGGCAGCAGGCACCAGACTTGGACTCAGTTTACCCAACTGGAGGGAGCTGAGTGTCCTGGTCTGTGTAATGGAACTGGCATTGCCAGATTGTTGCTAGGATTGGAGACAAGGTGTGCAAGAATGGGTTCTGCTGTGTGCTAGGCATTTGCAAATGACAAGATCAAGCCACTGCTATAACAGAATTTGCCTGCCATGGTGTGCAGAGATTCTCAAAGAACAAGACTCTTTTTCATATCAGGCCTGAGCCACTCACTAGTAGTAACACCTAGGTGTTAGGCTATTCTACTTGCTTGCACCTAGTAAGGTTGAGCCTGTAGGGAGCAGTGACGAGTTCTTCTAGCAGAGAGTGAGAAGGAGTGGGCAAGGTCCAGGCCTGTCCATTCCTGTCACTGGACAGGTCAGCCTAACTCACCTCAGTGCTGACCTTCCACATAAGGTCCGTGCGTAGGGCATTCCTTCGGAGTAGTGACTTCTGAGTGCGGGGTCCTCTACCTCACTTGGTACGTCCAAGTCAGTGAAACCTGGTAAGCAAGTTCCAGGGTCTTCCAAGGTGTGAAGAGAACTGAGGCTGTTTTTAGAAGATAAAACTTTATCACCTAGGTGACCAAAGGGATTATCTAAAAGCACAGATTTGCCAGGTACATCCAGCCTGGGTTGAGGCCCCTGAGTGTCAGCCCTGGGAGACAGATTGGCTATACTTAGAAGTTGGGTATTCTGGTACTGAGTGCAGATGACACTCATCAGCTTGCTAGTCCAACAACCTCTAGGGGCAGTCCCTACAAGCCATGTCACAGTTCTCATAGAGGGTCGGAGCTGCCTTTTTCTTGGGTTCCTAAGAGGTCAGGAAGAGAGAGGGGTGCTCAACTCAGGCATTTGCCATCCATTCATGTATTACCTTGCTTAGGAATTTTGGTTTGTACTGGAGTACAGCAGATGTGAACTCTTAATAAAATCTTCGTATTTTGTTAAATTCTTTAGCCATATGTTTCCTATTTTTTTCAGTCTTAGGAATTTTAATACATTGTAGAAAATATGCTTATTTCAGGATAAGCATGCATATAAGTAGGTATTGTGGAAAGCATTTGTTCTTGCTTTATAGATTTTATATCATTTTGATTTCTCTGATGTCACACACACTCCCACTTACTACTTGTAAGATCACATCTTTATGATTGATGTGATTTTTTTAATGCATTGCTTTGAGGGGAGCTCAGACACAGACAAAATTAGCAAAAGGGAGCAGTGTCTTAGAAATAATGATGGGAGGACATTCCTAGGCTGAGGTTGGACTTAAAAGTTTGATGTGTTGAAGTGCCCCAGCTGCATCTTGGAGGGGATTTCACCAGGGTTTGAAGTTAGGTGGATTTAGGAAGAGGAACCCAGCAGGGGAAGCTCTTGAGTCCCTAAGAGCAGATGCATGTGCTCCGAGATAATAAATTCTCTGCTCAAAATAGAGGGGATGACCAGCAGCTCTGTCTATGTCTGATTCTACCACACTGCCTTCATCTCCCTGCCTTTGTTTAACTGCTCAGTTCAGGGTACTGGCCTGAATGCCCCTTGTCCTCAAAATCCATGGATCCCACTTCTGCCAGCCTGTGTGTGCTGTCCTCTTCAGTTCCTGCTGGCTCTCAGGGTGAAGAGGGCCCCTCTACCAGGCACCTGCGTGTGGATGATAAATGCATCCAGATGTTACAGTCTGAAGGTTTTACAGTTACAGAACAGTTTTGTTTCAGAGTAGGAAGCAGGACTGCATCTGGAGCTGTCCAAGGCATTGTTAGCATGTAGCTTATAGAAGGCATCACCATTTCTGAAGTAACTGAAAACAGATCTGTTACCTTTTATGTCCTGCCAAAGGAGAGCCATGATTACCATGGCAGAACAATGTAAGACACAGGTGTGGACTTGCTGCTTAAAAGCTTGTGAACATAGCCAGTGTAGTGGTGCATATCTTTACTCCCAGCACCAGGAAGGTAAAGGCAGGTGAGTCTCTGAGCTCGAGGCCAGCCTGGTCTACATAGTAAGCTTCAGAGCTACATAGTGAGAACTTGTCTTGAAGAAAACAAAAACAAAAACCAAAAAACAGCAGCAACAACAGAAAGGTTGTGAATGTCTTCTCCTGAGCACTCAACCCTGCATGCTTGTCTTGCCTGCCACGCCTCCAGTACACATTTACTCCCAAAGACTGCATGATAAGACATTGTAACTGGTTATGGTGAAGTGTGTGGAATGGAATGTGGTTAGATGGGTATTGTGAATTATTGATCATGGTAGGTACTCAGTGTTCTTAGTGTCCGGGAAAGCCTTCCTGTTTACGATAAATAAGGATGTAGGACTTGCTTCATTAAGTTTGTATCCTACATAGTATTTTAATTAAAATAGAACATTGAAGTTACTTCAAGGCTTTGTTTGAGGCCAACTAGAAAGAGGAAATGGGAAGTTCTGTGGGTTAGGCATCAGAGTCACAGAGTCTCATGTGCTATTTGCAGGCTGTCGAGACTCTGGTACAGCTAATCCCAGAGGCCTTGACGGGGTAGAGGTGAACATTAGAAAGCAGCCCTGGAACAGCTGCCCTTGAGTGCTCAAGTGTAGAAGTTGGAGTTCTGATACTGTTCCATTCAACTGAAATACACCATTGAAAGACGTGCTTCTCTACAGTGCATTCCCATTAGTGCATAGCTGCCTTGTGTGGGGTCCCCAGAGTACTTTCCTCTCCAAGAAGAGGCATGGCAGACTTAGACCTTCTCAAGGAGAAGAGGCTATGGATGCCCTTCATGGCAAAGAAGGTAAATGATGTCCACACAGCAGTATTTAGGATCTCAGCTTTGGTATCACCAAAGTTTACAGTCTTAGCTATGTAAACCAGGTTGGCCTTGAACGCAGAGCAATCCTCCTGCCTCTACTTCCTAAATGCTAGGATTAGAGGTATGTATCACTGTGCTCAGCCCTTACAACTTTTCATTTATCACCTAAAAAAAAAAAATTATTTATTATTTTTTTTTTTTTGAGGTGAGGTGTAGTGGCACATGCCTTTAATTCCAGCACTCTGGAGGCAGAGGCAGGTGAATCTCTTGAGTTCAAGACCAACCTGGACAACAGAGTTTCAGGACAGCCAGGGCTACACGAAGCAACCCTAACTTGGGAAAACAGCAATAACAACAAAATAACAATAACAAAAAAATGGTTTTTGTTAAAGTCTTGGTATATCCTGGGTGACCTGCAACTTGCTAGGCTGCTATTAAACCTGAGCTCTCTAATGCTGGGATTATAGGTTTTCACTGTAGCTGAAGTTTTCCTGTGTCCCAGCCTGCCGGCAGTTGGGGCAAATCTCTCCCTCTAGCATCCCCCAAGTAAACACACGAGACTTACATTACTTATAAACTGTATGGTCATGGCAGGCTTCTTGCTATCTGTTCTTATATCTTAAATTAACCCATTTCCATAAATCTATACCTTGCCATGTGGCTCGTGGCTTACCATTGTCTTACATCATGCTTCTCACGGTGGCTGCCTGCGTCTCCCAGAATCCGCCTTCCTGTTCCCCCAATTCTCTCTGCTAGTCCCGCCCATACTTCCTGTCTGGCTACTGGCCAATCAGCGTTTTATTTATCAGTCAATCATAGCAATACATTCACAGCATAGAGAACATCCCACAGCAGTGCGCCATCATACTTGGTTCTAGTTATAACCACTTTTAAGTAGATGGTCCCTTGGCACTGAGCACCTTGACATTGTGTAGCTATTGCCTTTGTTCATCACTAGGAGCCTTCCTGCCTCCTCTCCCCAGACTCTTTCTAATGATGGGGACCCAGCAGGGTGCCCTGGGTACAGACTGCTGCATCTTTGAGTCATGAATGTGCATGTGCTAATGCCACAGTGGTGAGTATTCACCCACCACCTCTGGTAGGGAAGACCCTGGTACACAATGGAAACTAGAATCCAGTGCAGCATTGGAAAGCATGCCCCTGACATGGCAGAGGCGCAATACAAGCAGTTGTTGACCTCAAAGCTGTGGCGATACCAGCTCAGTTGTTACACCTGCCAGGGAGGTTGTAGTCACAGGATCTGGGGCTCTTCCCTTGCTCGGTCCCTGTTCTGGCTCTGATTCCCTTAGACAGCTGTCTTGGTAATCACACTCTGAGTTAACTCAGTAACCTTGTTCAGAACTAGTGTTTCCTTATCTGTAAAATGCAGTCATCCATCTGCAGTTTCTAAGGACCTTGCCAAGCTGTCCTGTGGTTTGATTTATTTCCATAATTAATGATATGAATTTTGGGGCTTTTTAAGAAAGAGAGTGATAGAAAGTTCTGGAAGCAAAAGGGAGAGTGGAGAACACAAGGAGAAAACCACAAGGCACACTTTTGAGAATTTGGCCTGGAAGAATGGAGCTGAAAATGCCACTGAGGAAGGGCCAGCTGCTGTATCTGCCCAGAGGTGTGTTGCTGATGTCTGGAGCATAGTCTGGATGAGTCCTGAGCAGAGCAGGACAGCAGGGCAAGTGAACCAGTGTGCTGGCCTCGGCCTGTGTAGTGTTCTGTGGTGACTGGGGCCACAGTAAATCCCAGCTCAGAGGAAGGCACAGGGGAGGGAGACGGGACTGTGAAGGAGAGAGCTTAGAGCGAGGCTCACTTCTGGGTCTGTGGAAGTGAGTCTGAGAACTGGGGCTGGCCTGGCCTGTGCCCCGTGTTCTCCTCTCACTTCCTTTACTCATCACTGCAGTCCAGGAGACAGAGGAGCAGGATGGTGTACTTCTCCTGTTGTAGTGCAGTGGCAAGCTAGGGTGCAGACCTGGGAGTGCTGATTGCCAAACCTGGGTTTCCTTCCTCCTGCCCTGGCTGCACATTACCACCAGTCATGACCATGTGTGCCTCACTGCTTTCCAGAGAATGCCGTTGACCTAGCTTCATCAGGAACCATCATGGTCAAAGTACAAGACTGGGTATGAGGCCTCAGGCAGTGGCATTAAGAACCAGGGCCATTTGTTCCCCATTTGGCTTTCCTCTTGGTAGTAATTGCCAAGGAGTCTGGTGACAAAGCTCCCCTGCCTCCTCAGTCCATGACGTGATTCAGACAAGAGTACAGATACCCTGGAAGACTTGGATTGGCTGTGCTGCAGTCCTGTGTTTTACCCTGAAAAGTCGCTCTGTTACCCTGCAGGGGTCCAGACCTCATTGAACATCCCAGATGTGGTACTCCTCAAAGAGAGTAGGTCTTAGGTGTCCTGTCTCCTCTGTCATCATTTGAGAACTTCCTGGTGGAAACCTTTTAGTTGCAGGAGCTGATGTGACCTGTAGTGTCCCTGTCTTGTTAAGGCAGTGTCGCACAGGAAAGCTTTCAGACATTGCGGGTCTCCCACAGCTCCTCTGAGAATGTGCTTAGAGTGAGGTCAGGTACTTCCAGATGTTCTAGTTCTAAGAAGTAACTTTCTGCCTTGACAGTCAAGGGTCCATGAAGTTGGGTTTTAACTCTGTCTTCCCAAGGGGGAGCTTTCCTGACTTCTGTGCTTTAGCTTTCGTTGGGGTCTCTTAGAGGTGGGATTTGTGTTTAACTGTATTTCCTGTGGACAGAGGTAACACTTGTCACTGGTATCTTGTGAGTGCCCAGGCTAGGATTTTGCATAAACCAGTTCCGGACCAAGGGGCAGCTGTGCTCTCACCTGCTAGGAGGTAACTGCAGCCTTGTGGGGGAGGGGAGGCAGCATTTTCTGGCTTTTCCAGCATGTCAGATAATTACAGAATGCCAAGAGTCTGATTATCATTGGGATAATTTCATGCTCGATTATATTTAGATGAATTCAAGTGATTCTATTTTAATTGTAACAGATCCAGAGACAGTTAATTCTATATTCTTTAGAACTCTAGTTTTCCTCTGAAAGATGGTTTTTAAAATATTAAAATTAAGTCATGTCAGGCTTTATTTATTTTTGCTTTGACAGAGAGTTGGAGTAGGGAACAGTTTTGAATGTCAGAAAAAATTGACTTGTCAGAGAACCTCTCCCTTAATCTCTGTTTAGTAGGAAATTGCAAACAGCTAGGCTAGAAGGACTCCTTGTAAACAGGTGGATAGTGCGTTGTGAAAGGAAGGAAGATGCACGGCCTCATGGGTGTTTAGATAAACACAAAGAAAGACTGAGTTGATCAGCATTGCACACCACCACTGCAAGCTTTCCTGGAAGTTGTATATTTTTAGAGGCTTTTGTTCCTGTGCATTTCATTTTATCACTGCAAATGGGATCTGGGCACTTGATCCTTCCCAGAGTCTCTGCCATTAGCAAGACACTTAACTGAGCATTCCTTACCCATAGGTTCTGCATTCGTGGATTCCACCAACTACAACCTGGGAATATCTGGGAGGTGGAAGATTGGATTCTAGAACACTTCCCAAAGCAAAACTTGACTTTGCTGCTTGTTGAGTAACATGCCAAATCCATATGAACAGAGTATTATGTATGCATGCGTGTGGCCTCCTGCCTCTCATGCCAGTTTCTCCAGCACCCATTGAACACTGTGGGCTGTAATTAGGCCTGCTGTGACTATGCCTGTCCCTGTACTGAACATGTAGGCTCCTTTTCTTGTCATTTCACCATAAACAATAGCGTTAAGTATTGTAAACCGTATAGAGATGATTTAAAGTGTCACGGTATGCATGGGTACTACACTGTTTTGCATAAGGGGCTTGAACATCCCACAAGGGTTCTGGAGACATCCTTATTAAAGGATGAGCTGAGTTTGTGTCCACATACACAGACATGCCCCAGGCTGCCTCTTTCAGCAGCCATCTTCTGAATTGTAGCAGAAGATAAAAGCTTTGTACTCAAGGATGGCCTTTCTAGCACACACAGCAGACAGATTTCTCCTTATAGTTAATCCTGGCAGGTTGTGTTGCTCAAATTCCTTGGGTGGAGGATGGGGCTAAATAATGTCTACCCTTTTTCCTGAGGTCCCAGTGACAAAACAGGCTACAATTCTACCAAAGTTCACTGTGGGAACCAATGAGTTTTGTAGGTTTATTTCCAGAGCAGTGGGTGCAGGGCTACAGACAGGGCATACATAGGTGGCCTGAAGCAGCCACACTGGGAAGTTTGTACCCAGTGGCCACAGTTGAACTCATGGATATTGTAGCAGTTGGCTTGGAAGATGATGTGTTACAACAGGTTGACTTTTAGTTTCTTGAAACTCGATATATTCCCAAACTGAACTTCTTAGTGAAACAAAATTCTGACTAGCTCTAGCTGACCTTTTTTGTAACTCCTCAGTTTAGCCAGTTTTGTCAGCCCTTCTCTTCTTCTCCTCCCCCTTCCCTGAGCCTTCCTGTCATGTACACGTTGATGTAAACAGTTGTCTTCACCCAGCCTTCTCCAGACCACACTTTGTAACCACGCTCTCTCCCTATTCTGGGGATCTTGTGCCTGACCCTCAAGTCTTTCCATGCTGCATCTCTCCTGATTTTTAATAGCACCCCTCTGGCCCCCAGGTTCCTGTGTGAGCTGCCTTCCCCTCCCTGGAGCTCTGCCTCTTCTGACTGGTTTCTAACTTTGCCTGCTTCCCAGACCTTTACGCAGCTCCCCATACCCATCCTCTACCTTCAGCTCGGACTCAACCTACTGACTGTATTGTTGGTGTTGCTGACATTCGTACCTGTTTCTCAGTTTTAATCTGTTTACTTTTTATTCCTTCAAAGACACGTGGTTCAGGAGCACATAATCCACTCCCCACCCCCCACCCCACCCCCACCATAGCTTGGAGCCAACAAAGCTACTTTTCACGGTTTATTGGCCTGTTGGATTTTATTAATGGTATGGATGGAACACTGATTGTGTTCACATTTGTAAAGCTTTGAGAGGGGACAGTTTACAAAAAAAGTAAATGTCCTTTTCAACTAAGTAAACTGAAAATTAGAAATAAAAGAAATATAGTCCATGCCAATAACCCGTAAATGTTTTACTTTCCCAAGCAGCACCATGCAGCAGATTCTTTGAATGTTTCCTGTTCACCACTAGAATAAACACCCAGGGAAGCCAGTGCATGAGGCTTTGATTAGTCAGTTGCCAAAACCTCTTCAGACATACCAAGGTGTACCTTGAAAAGGGGGAGATCAACGTGTTTTATGTGATAGGTGGTGTTTTGTTTTTTTTTTTCCCTCTTCCTCATACTTAAAATGTATAGCTCATGTTGATTACGCTTTCTGTTCCATAACTTTGCCTGCAGGCAAAGGACCCAGGCTGGCTGGGGCTGGCCTGTGTATGCACCTGCTTCCCACTCCAGCCTGTCTGCTGTTTTCTCTGCAGTTTTGCCCCACGGTAGATAAGGGTTTCTCCTTATCTTCAGACCCGGGTCCTTCAGTTAACATTCCCACTACCTTGTGTATTTGTCTTCATCCTACAACTGAAGAATTTCCCCTAGGAATTCTAGCTCTGAAATATTTAAAATGTTGACTTCAAAGTCAGCGGAACTGTGCCAAGCACACTTCTGAAGATAAATGAGGACGCTCTTGACAAAGGACAAAGTCAAGGCCCATTAACTCACACAGGATGCAGGGTTTCTCACGGAGGCTGGGCTTGTGCTCTGCTGTAGAGAGAAGAAAGCCTTACATTGAACCAAAACCAAAGTCTTTAATGTAATAGGTGATTCTTCTCATGGGACAGGGCTCCTGGTACTCTCAGCCTCCAGGGTGGGTTTTCCTGTCTAACACCTGTCGATGCCTCTGGCTTCAGGCCACTTCTGGACTTTATATAGCGTGGGTTACAAAACCATGGTGGGCATTTGGAGAGGCTGAGAGCAAAACATGGAGACGTGCAAGGATATGTCAGTACACCACGCTGTTGATTACGGAGAGCTGTACCAGGTCCATGGCTTCCTCATACACTGACTCTGAGACATTGAGCATTGTTTCAAAAAAAAACCTTAGGTCATACCCGTAAGACCAAAGTTTATATGCTTACTGGGTATTAATGCAACTTTCGTTTTCACTCTCCTGCAAATGGGAGATTCTGCTCCTGTCCAACATCTCTAAGATGTCAGGCTTCAGAGAGTTTTATATCATAGGGATATTAAGTATGCATAAAATTCAGTTTTAGGTTTTTTTGTTTTGTTTTTTTAACAGCCTTTGGGGCTGGAGAGATGGCTCTGTTTGTGGATCTGAACTTGGTCTTGTGGAACCTATGTAGAAAAAACAAGCATGTTGGTACACATATGTAATCCCTGAGCTAAGGAGGCAGAGATAGGTGGATTCTTGGTGCTTATTAATCAGCCTGGCCTAGCCTACTGGGCAAGCTCTGGGCCAGAGAAACTCTTATCTGAAGCAGCCAGAAAAAACAACAACAAAAAGGTAGGCAGTACCGTGTGTGTGTGTGTGTGTGTGTGTGTGTGTGTGTGTGTGTGTGTGTGTTTCTGTATCTTACACAAGTAGCCTTTGGCAGGAATTACATTTAGTTCAAAGCTGGAGATGCCTTCAACTGATCCCTGGACATGGATGTCCCTAACTTTCCTAAAGGATATGCCTAAGGTTGTGGGCTTACACCCCTTAAGCAGTGCAGGGCTTGCATGCAGCTGAATGGCTCATCACATACCCATCACCTCACTTCAGTAAACATGAATGAACAGCTCAGGCAGAACAATAGTGCCGGTGGACTAGAGGCATTAGGAAAGTGTGGGAGGAGTCTGCAGGGTCCAGTGGTTGGCGGTGATGAAGGGCATCGAGGACTTGCAGGCACAGGGTGTTTGTGATCAGCAAGAAATTAAGCTTTCTATGGCAGAAGGGGCACTTGGAGAGTAAAGGTTGGAATAGTTATCTGGGGCCAGGTAGTGGTTCCTTTGGGTATGTAGGCTTGGATGTAGGGACTTACTGAAGGGTTTGATTAGAAAATAACATGATACAAGGTGATTTGCTTTGCTTTGTTTCCAGACAGGTACATTATGTAGTGAGAATGAGAGATGAGCTGGAATGAGGACATGGAAGTTCATGTAAATAGAACTGGAAGCAAGGTAGGTCTGAGAGAAGGGCAGGTTAGAGAAGGGCAGGTTTGACATGGGCATTTTCGGGTCTGTGATACCCAAGTTCTGCCCTGAACAGAGAGCAGAGTCCTGGCAGGCTATCAGACCTGTGTGTCATTAACATGAGTCAGTGGGGGCATGAAATCCAGCTGAGATCCAGAAACTAGGACACCTGCTTCCCATAGTCATGGGATGATTTACAGAATGGGGCAGATTAGAAGTCAGCATTGAAGGACCCCTGGGGGGTCCATCTAAGCCTCCTGGGGAAAGATGTAGAGGCAGTGCCGATAAGATCTCCAGAATGACCTCTGGCAACTGACCCCAGATTCTTGAAACGGAGATGCTCATCACCTTGAAAGCGCAGCTGCCTACACTTGACTCATCAGGCAGCCCCTGGTCAGTTGCACACAAGATGCCACGAGGTGTATCCACCAGCAGAGAGCAGCAACCTGTGCCATGGAAGCAGTCAGTCTGGAAAACATCTCAAAGATGGGAATGGGTCAGGCTTAGTGACGAAGAGGATGTGCAGGAGAATTCCCCCTGGTTCCCAGCCCGTGGGTGAAAGGTATGGGACTGGAGAGAAATAGAAAGATGGGAAAACAGTATGAAGAGTCAGCCTGGGGAGATGCTGAGTGTGAAGTGCTGAACGCTGAGAAGAAAATGGCAGCACAACGAGGGGCTGAAGTCAGGCTATCTATTCATCCATTCTGCAATGGCTGCTGCACATCTGTAGCACATCTGCTACTGATGGCAGCTGACATTGGAGAGTTCTACATGGAAATAATTATGAAGAGATTCTAGAAAAGACTGAGAACTGAGGCTGTGGGATGCCTGAGAGAAACAGGAATGAGCAAGGGAGCAGAAGGAACCCCAGGGAAGAAGAAATGTGGCTGGTGTGAAACAGTCCCAGGAGAACATTTTCCCGGGGTTGTGCTCTCCACAGTGAGTCTGGTCAGTACCCTCCCCACTGCAGAAGAGATGTCATTTACCCATCCTCCGGATGGCAGGGGTCTTCATGACGGTGAACACACGCTGCATTGAGCCCCCAGGCCCCAGTAGATCAGCTCCCTGAGGCTGCCTTAGGCGGAACTGGCCTGTGCTGGCTCCTTTGAGTTCCTGTGAACTTGCACGAGCTGTTGCCAGTTACTTTTCATAATTTCTTGGTTTATTAGACATTTTCTTCCTTCTTGTTCTCAAACTGATGGTGCCAGGTAACTACTCAGCAGATGGCAGGTGACCTAACCTTTGAACATACTTGTGTCTCTCATCCTGGTTGCCACCTCCAGGTGCCTAGGTTCGCTTCCTGTGTGTGTTTTCTGGCCCTCTCCTCTCCACACATGCACGCTTCCCATTTCCACCACTGACTCTGGTACTGGGTGCAGCAGCCTCTTCAGTTTTTTCTGAGCTCCTTCATGTCCTTTTGTGGAGTCTCCCTGCTGGCCTGTAGCATGAAGTTGTCCCTTTTCCTTGTGCTGCATCTGAAGTTCCATGCCCTCAGAGAGAATGGGCTCTGAGCCTTTCCTTGTGAACTTCCCAAAGAAGCACCACAGATTCTATTTTCAATGAGCTTTGAAGGAAGGAAAAAAAAATCAGTGAATTTCACCAACTGAAAGTACACCATCATTGCCATTTCACATTCTGTTCTCAAGGTCCCTTTCCTTATGTTTATGTTTTAAAGGAGCACAGCCCTATTTTTGTAGGCTGCTTTGGTTGAACATTATGATATTAGCTTTTCTATAGTAACTATTTATTGGCCTCATGTTTCTTTAAAACTTGTCTTTTTTTAGAGACTGAAGAGATGGCTCAGTAGTTCAGAACACTTGCTTCCCTTCTAGAGTTCCTGGGTGCAGTTCCCAGCACCCACATGACTGCTAACCACTAACTCTAGTCTCTGAGGATCAAAAGCTGGCAGATGTCCAGTTTAATGACCAACAAGCTGTACACACACTGTAACAAGACATAGACCGTTGCCAGCACCCTGTGCAAGTGACACACTTCTTCCCAGATGAAACCTTCCCTGTCCCATCATCACCACTATCCTGACTTGTAGAGATTCACATCTTTGTTTTTCAGTTTTACATCAAGTTAACAGTAACAATATTGTGGCCAAGTGAACAATGAACAATAACATTTCATTTTGGTGGGTTTACACACTTTGCACATGGTATCATTAGTGTTACCAGCTAATGTCAGATTGCCAGATTGTTTTCCAAGTTTTTTGTAGCTATTTACACTCCTTCAATAAGGTTACACATTCTGTTGTTCAATCTTGTCATCCCTATTGCTTTTCTCATCACTGTGGCAAAAGTAACCAACGCAGCTGGAGGAAGGACAGGCTTTTCATTGACTGCAGTTGGAGTGCGTGGGGGAAAGGCAGGACAGCAGCAAAGTACGAGGTGCCTGGGCACACTGGGTCTGTGGTCAGGGAGGAGCAGAGAGAGACGGCACCTTCTTCAGCCAGAGCCTCTGCAGAACCTGCACATGTGCAGAGATGGGTAGAGCTTCCCAGAGGATTCCAGATTCGGCCAAGATGGCAGGGGGATTAAACAGCACATGTCACCCTGAGGTTTTTATTACTTCTTGTTTTCCTCAGTCTCTTGGGTATAAAATAATACTCGCTGCTTTAATGAGCATCTTCATGTGATAACAAAACTAAGGACTGTGGGTTCTATTTGTAGTAAGTGTCTGTGCTTCCTCGGCCCCCCACCCATTTGTCCTTCTTTTTGTCCTTTCTTGGTGCTCTTAGTATACTCTTGATAACTTTTTAAAAAAATGTTTTCCATGTATTTATTTTGGGGTGTGTGTGTGTGTGTGTGTGTGTGTGTGTGTGTGTGTGTGTGTGTTGCATATGTGTGAGTCAGAGGGCAATGTAGGAATAGGTTCTCTCCTTCTGTTATGTGGGTCCTAGGGATAAGAACTCAAGTCCTTTGTCTTGGCAATAAGCATTTTACCCATGAGCCATCGCTCTCTTCTCTCATCCACCCATCTTTTGTAGGCTAGTAAGGGGTGCATTTTTCTGTCTGCCCCTCATTTGTTCTGCCCTTGTAGGAGGATGTAGCTTTCTTTCACACCTTCACCTGACATCTCTTTCCACCAACATGGAGGGAGGGGAGAAAGAATGAGCACCCCCAAGGGAGGCTGGGAAGTGTAGTCAGTGTTCCACGTGGGCATTTCTGGAACCTTTACAGAAGCAGATCAGGAGACGGCTGCTGAGTTGAAACTCGGGGAAGCATTTAGCCCTGAGAAGAGGCTTAAGATGTGATTGCTTTCGAATTAATTATCTCTTAGTGAACTCTTCTGTGATAAGTGCCAGTGTCTGTCGTACCATTAAAACTTCACTGGAAGAGTTCTTAATATTAGTTTGCCAGATATTGTTTTTATTTTTACTTCAGAACTGTGATTATCAGTTTTAAAAGGAATAATAGGAAATGTGAAGACTGAGTACAACCTTACCTGAAGCTTATAGTGTGTTTGTTTAGATGATCAGCCAGGAACCAAGTCCCGCAGAAAACAGGTTCTTAGTCATTTATTCTGAAGCAGACCTCTTGTTTGTTTTTATAAAAGTCATGTTAAGCTAAAATATAAAAGTTAGACAATAAAAGTTTTTTAAGCTAATGTATGTGGGAGCTTTTGTGGGCTTAAAATAGTGTTATTATTGCCCCCCCCCCCATCATCTAATGGTGTGTGACCTCTGCTTTCCTCAGGTATGGCGTGAGTCCTGAGAACATTATCCTCTATGGACAGAGCATTGGGACCGTCCCCACTGTGGACCTGGCCTCGCGCTATGAGTGTGCAGCCGTCATCCTCCATTCCCCCCTGATGTCTGGTTTGCGGGTTGCTTTTCCTGATACCAGGAAGACATACTGTTTTGATGCTTTCCCCAGGTAAGCTTACAGCTGGATGAGGGAGAAGTCAGCCAGTGCTCAGAGTCCACA
Organism: Onychomys torridus; assembly: GCF_903995425.1. Lineage (NCBI taxonomy): Eukaryota > Metazoa > Chordata > Mammalia > Rodentia > Cricetidae > Onychomys > Onychomys torridus. Next base: position 64,113,611 of record NC_050443.1, on the reverse strand, counting down.
TCTGTGCAATTCCTAATATTGATTGAGTATTGTCACCCCCCCTCCCCCATGTCAGGCCCACTGGGCAGCACTGAGGATGTGAGGCAGATGTAGCATCCTGAGATACCAGTCTCCAGATGATGGATAAGGACCTTGAGTGTGTTGGTGCCCAGGACTAATTGATTAAGCTATAACATGCAGCATGACCTGAAGGAACTTCCAGTTCAGTGCTGATTTATTCAGAGGGACCAGTATTGCTCAATTACTGAAGAGGTATAAAGGGTATAAAGAAGCAATTATCCCTGGTCTAGACCCTGAAATAAAGAGAAGCACATATATGGATTTCTCTTCTTTCAGTCGGGGTGTGGGTAAGGGGAAAGTTACATGCTCAAGTAGTCTTTGTGTAAAGAATAGGAGGTATTCCTGGGGATGGTTGAGAAAGCCACCTCCTATTTCCAGTCTTAGAATTTGAGCCTGTCCCAGCGGACATGCCCTGCCCAGGAGAGGCCAGCCCAGGCCCCTCCTGCTAGCTGACCCTGCTGTTTTCTAGCTCCCCTTAATGGAAGGGAGAACCACTGGAAATATGAAAGCTGGAAGCAAAGAGCTTTCTGTGCAAGTTCCTTCTTGGCTATTTGTCCTGTTTTTTGTTAATGAAGTGATAATGTGAGAAGTATTTTTAGAGTATTTGCCCCCTAGCTTTTCTCCTCAGTACATTGCAGAAGCTAGCCAGCTTGTATTACCCTTTCCAGGAAAACGGTCAGCAGGAGTAATGCATGGTCTCAAGGTTGACCTATTAACTGCCCCCATTCTGTTCTTGCTGAGAAGAGAATACAGCATTTGGCTACATAAGGTTGCGTTCCACTGTCTCATTTCACAGGAAGAAACTCTGTTAGCATCTTGGCTGGCCCTCAGCTGTGGAGCGTATACCAGGCTTCATTGAAACCCTGCTTCCTGGGAATGGGACACTGTGCATTTCTTGGGGCATGGCTGCGAATGCTAAGTAGGGTTGATGTGCCTTGCAAATGTGGCCTTATTTGTGCTGAATTGGTAATGAGAGGCAGTTTGTTTAAAGATGGATATTTTGCATGTTTGTGGGAAGCAATTCCAGGAGTTACCCTGGAAATAAAATGATGAGATTAGCCTATACCTTAACATGCAGCTATTGAAACTAATTCCATTGTAGTTAATTGCACTTTATTAATTAAAAACAAACCAGCAACAAACGTTTTTCTGATCCCACCAGGTGTTGTGTGCCTGTCCCTCCAGTTTGCCTTCCCAGCAGCTTTAAAAAGTTGGTCCTGTCACTGTACTCTTTACAGATCAGGCCAGGAGCAGTGACATCACTGGCTTTATAAGGTTTGAGACAAAGAAACCACTGCTCCTACTCAGCACCCTAAATTATTGATGGAATATATTTCAAGCCATTAATGGCTGCACTGGCTTTCATCATTAATTGGATTGGCAAACATTTTTTTTTTTTTAATATAGTGTCACTTGCTACCAAATCAAATGGCAGAATGTTTTCTTTCTGAAAGGGAAGACACTTCCACAGTCCCTCGCATTGTTAAAAAGATAAGGTGAATGAGTCCTGTTCATACTTCAATGTTGGTTATTCTCTACCTTTGCATGTAGGATCAGACAATGGCTTTCAGCTTCGGATGCCCTCTGCAGATAGTAAGAGATTCCCATAAATAGCAGCGTGGGTCATAGTCTCAGGCCTATCATAACTGATGAGTAAATATCTTTTTGAATTGAGTGTAGTTGAAGGCTTTTTAAGGAAAGCACTTTAAAATGAAATCCAGGGGAGGAGTAGGTTTCAGGTAAGATTCATGTTCTGCAAAACTGCACAGGTCACAGAGGCTCTGATCTCCACAGACTCTGTGGCTGCTGGGGTTTTGCAGTCTTTCTGGGGTGCCTTCAAGCAGTTGGCAGCTTCATGAGTTGTTCATAAAGACTGTGACAGTCACTTGAAGACCTTTGGAATATATAACTGATGTTAACCCTCTTTATTACCTCCTTGGCCTGGTGCCTGTTATTTTATAATCTCTCTGAGCTTCAGGTCCCTCCCTGATCAAACAGAAGGCAATTCCTCATGGGTCCTGTTTCATAAGGATTAAATGAGATTTCGTGTGGACTGTACAAGTGTTCAGCTGTGATGAATGTTAGCTGTTACTTTATCAGAAAGACTCCCACAAATAGACCCATTTGTGTCTTTTTACAAGGCTGACTAGGATTAACTATAAAAAGGAGTCAGCAGTAAGAAGGTCTTGGGCAAAAGGACAGATGGGACGATATGTTTATTCATGGCTTAATGGACCATCAGAGCATCAGAGCAGTCGCCCAGGCACCCAGCCTGACAAATGCTGACAATCCTTTCAGCTCCTCCCTGGGATGTGTTTTCAGAGCCTAAAGTACAGTTTTTTTGAAGATCCTTGAGAATTCATCCTGTAAGAGTGGTTTTGGTTTTTATAAACAGAAGGCAGTTGGAGTAAAATCTAAACATCACGTTAAGCTTTTGAGCCAAATGATACTTTTTTTTATCAAAAAGTTAGGCCTCTGCTTTTATGAAATGGGCTTCTTCAAAAAAGTTTTTTTAGATTATTTTTATGTTTTGCCTTCATGTATGTGCACCACATGTGTGCCTGGTATCCGAAGAAGCCCGAAGGGGGCATCACATCCCCTGGAACTGGAGTTATGGGCGGTTGTGAGCCACTGTGTGGATTCTGGAAATTGAACCTGGATCCTCTGCAAGAGCAACAAGTGCTCTAAACCACTGATCCATCTCTCCAGCCCAGATTTGCTTCTTTGTTTATTTTGTCTCACTGTGTAACTCTGACTGCCCTGAACCCACTCTGTAGACCAGGCTGGCCCCGAACTCACAGAGATCCCCCTGCCTCTGCCTCCCGAGAGCTGGGATTAAAGGCGTTCTGCCCGGCCTGGATTTGCTTCTTAAAGAAGAGTTCTGAGAATTAGAGGGACATCCAGTCCCACTTTGCAGAGATATTCATTCAGATGTATCAAGGGCTGTCCTGTTACATTTTAAAGTTTTCTTAAAACATGAATATCTAAAAAAAAAATGTTAGGGACTGGTTTGCTGGTCTGACATTTTTAATAAAACCACTTTTTAAAAAAGTAAGTGCAGTACAGTATTCTTGATGAGATGTTGGAATTGAAAAGAGACATTTGTGGAAAAACAAGTGGAATCCAAATAAAGGTGGGGGGTGATAGCTAATATGTGTACCAAAGTTGATTTCTTGGTTTTGACAAATGCAGCATGGTAATTGGCTGCTGTTAGCCCAATAGAAAATGAGTTGGGAATTATGGGAACCTGTAACATCTCCCTTTGCTATAAATGATTCCAAATAAAAAACAGGTTAAGAAAAAATATTACCAGAAAGACAATGGGAAAAGAAAGCTGAGCCATTATAGTGTGCCCGGGCGCCACTCTTAGTCGAGAGAGCATGACCCAGCTCTGTACTGTCCAGCTGTGATGTTGACCCGCTTATTAGAACAGCACTTCTCCTTCAAGTGTGACTAAAGGAGTCCTTTTCTCCCCTCCCATTTCTGTCTTGCAGCATTGACAAGATATCTAAAGTTACCTCTCCTGTATTGGTCATTCACGGTACCGAGGATGAGGTCATCGATTTCTCCCATGGCCTGGCGATGTATGAGCGCTGTCCCCGCGCTGTGGAGCCCTTGTGGGTTGAGGGGGCTGGGCACAATGACATAGAGCTGTATGCACAGTACCTAGAACGACTAAAACAGTTCATATCTCACGAGCTTCCCAACTCCTGAAGATGGCAGCTGACCTTACCTCATTACTGTGAAGCGAGGATCCTTGTTTGCACATGCTTTGACTGGATTTAACAGTGATACCCGATAACCACAGAGAAGGGTCCAGCCCTTGGGGTGTTCTCCTTAAAGAACTAACAAAGTCTGTCTTTTGTACTTAATCTCCACCTTCCATTAGGCTGAGCAGCTGGAGTCTCAGCTGCATGATCTTGCAGGAGTGGGAACAAGAGCTGACTGTGGGGACAGCGTCATAGACTAAATCGAGATCAAGTCTGTCTCCCTCGATGTCACCTCTGATTCCCCACCTGGTGCAGGATCACCCTCTCACCCATGTGCCAGTGTTTGACCTGCGCCCGGCACTCACTCTCGGCCCCGGTGCCTGCCGTGGGTGAGATCCATTTGTGAAGCTATGGTAGTGTAACTGGAAAAACATTGTGAGAAATCCTCCATTAACTTGTGTTAACATGCCAGTCTTTCCCACACACATGAATTGAAGAGTAATTTCCTGGAACTCTCACCAACAGCTTCATCCACTGTAACTGTATAAATACAACTGGAATATTCGTAAACAACAGGAAACTGGGTTTTTTTTAAGTGTAAATTTATTACTAGCCAAGAGTTTTAATATTTTGATTGTCTGGTTGGTCTAATAAAGCCTGGCCGACTTTCCTTCTGTAAAGTCCTCCTTGTCGGCTTTTTTAAAGTCCTGTACATATTTGCAATGACATTGTGCACAGATTCTTAATGGGTAGTTTTCTTTTGTCGGGCCACAACAACAGACTGCAGATTTCCTTGTTTGTATTGTAAATGATTGAATACATTTTGTTAATATGTTTTTATTCCTATGTTTTGCTATTAAAATTTTTATAACATTTCCAAGACAAAAATTCCAAGTTTCTGCTTTGAAGAATTTAGGTAATTAAAATTACCCTAAGCTGATTTCTTAGTTTAGGAGTTATTTGGGTTTTGACACTGGAGTTGTGCCAGGTGAACATCAGAAATGAGATGCTTAAAATTGCTACACTATTGTGTATTGGTTGGGGCATTGGGTTTGGGGTCTTTTGGTCTTATTTTAGTTGGTTTTCCTTTTTTCAAATTTAAAAGCCTTAAATGTACTGTAAGCCTCAGATCGTTGTACAACTGGATTGCGTTGGTTGCCAGTTTGTGTGCTGTTGCCTGAATGTGGCACGGTGGTTGGTAATGGAATAAAGGACGCATGGATCAGAACACGTAGGCTTGTGTGCTTCTTCCTTCATCTCGCCATCAAAGGACATGGTAAGATCGTGCACCATTCATCTCAACTGAAAAAGGATCCTTGGGACGGCTGTTGGTAAAAGGCCTGAAAGAACTTCAGTGAGATGCCGAAACACAAAGCAGCAGTAAACACAGAAGGGCCCTAAGTGGGACATGCAGTGAGCACTTGCTGTAAATGCACAAAACGGAGAGTGGTCTCCTCACCACACAGCTGGCAAAAGACAAAAGTATCTGTTTCTCTGGGAAGGGTGAGTCGTGGGGATACCATAGGGTCTTTTCAGCCGTTGGAGCACCAGAGGAAGGATGCCAGCTTTCAGCTCCTAGAGCGGCCCTTTAAGAGGATATGGTAGTTACCTGATGTGGCACATGCTTTCGTCCCAGCTCTTGGGGAAGGTAAAGGATATGTGTGTATGCGTGCATGAGCAGGCTGTGTCCTGGTCTTAAACCAGTGCTGGTAATGAGGGAGCCTTGGGAAGAGGTGCGAAGGTCTATCCCCTACAAATGCATTAAAAGCTTCCAGGGTATGCTTGCCCAGAAATCCAGAGCACTAGATGGGGAGAAACACCCCAGAGGCCTGTTGAGGAGAAGCTAACATGGAGTTCTAAACACCCGATTTCTCATCCTGATTTTTGGGAGTGCTTAGATTTTGATACTCTTACCTCCTTGTTTTTACCTACTAAACAATTGAGCGAAGTTACTAATCCATCATCTAAATTTCAGCAGTTGTTATTAACAAACTCAGGGCAGATAGAAACTGAGAGGCCTGTTCTTTCATTATTGCTTCATAGTCATTCAAAGCAACTCATGCTTTCCCAGAGCCAAGGGACGTGATGGAAGAGCAGCATCCTTTTGAGCATGGCTCATGAAGTAATGGAATCCCACAGGGGATCTTGAGCCCCTGAGACTTGGCCACACTGACGGCGGGCTCCTTCCTGAGCTGTGCGCCACCCCTAATCTGATGGATGCCCACTGGGTTTGCTCTGGGTACAGAAGCTTCTCTCTGGAAGACTTAAATTGCCTTTCTCTTATTTAACAAAAGAAATCAAGAGTCTCTGAAAAATCTCTTCATGGACTGGGGATTGAGTGAGTTGTTTCTAATATATGAATTGGTGCTTTCCACTTAGGAAAGCCCATCTTAAATATTAAAAGATGGACATAGAAATCACATCCAGGGTAAGATACTGTAACCACACTCACTTTTGTTCTGATGATTATTATCCCTGAAATCAAGAAGTCAATTACTTTTCTATTGCTATGAAGACAGAATGACCAAAGGAAACTTAGAAAAACATTAATAGGCGGCTTACAGTTTCAGAGGGTTAGTCCAGTACCATCATAGTGGGGAGCAGGGTGGCAGGCAGGCATGGTACTGTAGCTATGGCTGAGAGCTTACATCTGATCAACAACCAGGAAGCAAAGAGAGGGAATAAACAGCCTGGTGTGGGCTTTTGAAACCTCAAATCCCACCCCTAGTGACACCTCCAAGGCCCTCTCCTAAACCTTTCTGAACAGTTTTACCAACTGGGGTCCAAGTATTCAAACACTCAGACATCAGGGCCTGTGAGTACCATTCTCATCCAAATCACCAGTTAGTGATAAGATTTGGACAGAGGGGGGGGGTTTGTTATAGAAAAAAACCTTCCAATCCTAATGTAAAACACTGTTTTGTCACATTCTTCGTAAACTTGGAGAACGAGGTGGCTATCATCTCAGAAAAAGTATCCTCTCAAAATAAAGCTCAGAGGTTAAGAGCACTGGCTGTTCTTCCAGAGGTCCTGAGTTCAATTCCCAGCACCCATATGGTGACTCACAACCATCTGTAATGAGATCTGGCTCCCTCTTCTGGCCTGCAGGGATACATGCAAATAGATTGTGAGAACCATTAGAGGCTTGGAAAGGCAAATGAATTGTCAAGATACTCACTCCGGGGTACAGGGCCCTGACTCTTGGAGTTCAGTAAGGGAATGCCAGTCCACAGACTTCTGAAACATTGGGAAAGGAGTCATTGATGTGTGTGCTGTGTCTAAGAATGAAGCCAGAAGCATCAGGTTCAAATTGAAAGCCATACATGTGTTCCTCTCATGTTCCCCTTGGTCTAGGCTACTGGCGAGTGCTCTTGGGGACTGAGTCTCAGAAACAGGGAACAGCTTTTCTAATCTGGAACAGAATGCAAAGCCTCACAGCAGAGATACCAATCGAGATGCAGCTTCCTGGGCAATGACATTGGAAGGATGGTTAAAAGTGTAAAACTGTCTCCAAAAATATGTAAGGCTCAGGCAATTGTACAGATAAAGTCTTTCATACTGTTAAGAGGAACAGTGGATTCCATCATCTGTAGACTATTAAAGGTACATTCATTCCGATAAACACTTACATAGACCAGAGTAGCACTCACATGCAGAAGCAAATGTGGAGTGAAACATTCGATGTTCTATCAAGGTAACACGGCATGGTCAAACTGGGCTTATTCTGATTACACAAACAAAATGTAAATACATGTTAATATGTAAGGCATAATCTCAGTGGTTATTTCTCCACAGTAATGGTTTGGTTTTGTTTCAGTGCTAGAGTATCCAGCACACGGCCTTGAGCATTCTAGGCAAATGCTCTACTGTCTTACATCCCAGCCCAGTAATAATGACTTGATGTTCACTTCTGACTTGAAATTCTAGTAAAATAGGTACAGAAGGATGATTCCTTCTTTTGATAGTCTCACCCTGCAGCCCAGGCTAGCCTTAGGTAATCAATTCCTCCTTCCTCCCACTTCTGAATCTCAGCTGGGATTACAGATGTGTGCCATCATGCCTGCTAAGACAGTTTTCTAAGTCATTGAAAAAACAAAACAACTTAGGTCATTGGTTAACGTATATTGGTTATATTCCAGCTGTTTGCTCTGTAATCAAGGATTAATGTTGCCATCAACACTACAGTATGATGCCAAGAATTCTAACCATGTGTTCAGCCAGGGAAGGGAGAGAGATTGCAACCAACTCAAGAGAAGCAATTGCACAAAGATGTAAGATTCCAAAGGATGATGACAGGGTTTCTATTACTGTGGTAAAACTCCTTGGACAAATGTGACTTGGGGAGGAAGGGGTTTATTTATCTTGGGTCACAGTCCATTCAGGAGAACCAAGGCAGGAACCTGGGACTGCTGCTTACTGGCTTGCTCTCCATGGCTTGCCCAACCTGCTTTCTTATAGAACCCAGGATCACCAGCCCAGGGATGGCACCACCCACAGTGTGCTGGGCTCTCACATTCACTAATCAAGACAATGCCCCACAGCTTGCCTACAGGCCCATCTTAGGGAAACTTTTTTTTTTTTTTTCAATTAAGACTCCCTCTTCCCATTCATATCTGGGTTTGTGTCCAGTTGACAAAAACCAACCAGCATAGGAGCTGATTAAAAGTGGACAAAAAAAAAAAATCAGTTGCCACCAAATTTATTAATAATAATGAGTTATAAAATATATGAGATTCTGTCTTAAGAAACCAAGCCACCCCACACTCACTAAAAACCCCACTAATACTTGCAGATTTTGAGGACTGTCTAAAGGTCATGAAGGGGTCGAGGAGCGGGATCTACTCTGTGGGCTCAGTGAGCCCCAGGGGGTTTGTCAGGGCTCTGCATAAGGTAAGAGTGTTGGAGGTAAAAGAACTGAGTAAAGAAGGCCCAGTGAGCATTAGACAGTTGGAAATGCTGTGTGCAACAGACCTGGCTCGCAATTCTTACACCTTAGTGAGCCTGTGACCTTAAATGAATCCCTTCCTTTTCTGAAGTGATAGTAGTTATCAGCCACAGTCAAGAAAGGATTGAATGAAACTCTGCAAGTAGAAATGCCTGGAGAGAAGCTTGCGTCCAGTTAAGTTAGAGGCACAGAGTCTGGGTTTAGAACGTAACAAAGCACTTAAAAAAATGACACACTGACCTTGCTGCACTGCTACCTAATCGTTGCTCTGCTGCCGAATGATTTCCCATCTGCCTGGTGCCAGCTTCGTCACACCTGGCCCTATCTGGTGTTGTCTGAATGTATGTGGAAGTGGCCCCCACCTTGAAGACCTACACAGACAGTCAACAGCCTGAATCTATACCCTATCCAGGTAGTTGACCTAGCACTTCCCAAGGTGGGCCTGGCCCAGGCAGGACCTGGCTGTACATAGTCCAGGCTGGGCTCAGACTACTTCAGACTAACTTTGAGCCTTTGACTCACCTAATTTTTGTTTTTTCTAAAAAACAAATCAAAACAACCATAATTTTTATGGGCTGTAGAGACGTCTCAGTGGTGAAGAGCACTTGCTGCTCTTCCAGAAGACCCAGGTTTCATTCCCAGCACCCCATGTGGCAGCTCACTACTATCTGGAACTCCAGTTCTAGAAGTTCTAATGTCCTCTTCCAGCCGCTGAGGGCATCAGGCATGCACGTAGTGCACAGACACACATACAAGCAAAATAAATTTACATACACATAAAATAATATTAAAAATTAAACCAACTTCCCAAATATTCACACCTACATTCCTACTATTGAATTAAAAAACAAATATTGCCAATACCTTAGAAAACCATTTTGTCAAGCCTTACTTTCTCCTTGTCACATCCTCTGTCCTCTCATGTTCCAGAGTAAACACCACCTTTTCACCTGCTCACATGTCTGTGCGGCAGAATATGGGGACATGTGGGAAATAAGATGACAGATTCAAGAGATGAGTGAAAATGAAGCAGTTTTTAACATGCCATTCTGCAAACAGGGCATCGGCATAGAGAATTTGGCACAAAGTGGTAGTTTTTGAAGCCTCCTGGTTGGAAGAAATTCCTGTCCTCTTCTCTCAGAGGCTGGGACTTGCCCTTTCTCCAAATCCCCCATCTCATTGGTTAGGATCCAAAGCCTTGTTTAATGAATAATTTGGAACTTGAACCTGCTCCCTTTTTCTCATTGTGGGCTCAGTCGCATTGTAGACAACCTGTAATTCGCAGCTCTCAGAGTTCTGAGAAGAGCTGCCACTGCCTCCTACTCATCTGTAACCCTGATGAACTCTAAGCACGCATCTAAAAGTAGACTCACACTCTATTTCTTACAGGCATGTGCATGCTGTGATGTGCCTAGGCATGCATCTGTGTATGTGTGTATAAGAAGTGTGTACAAGAAATGTCCCTTACAGGATCATGTTTGACTCTCTGTTTCCACTGCATAACACTACCCTGGGAGCTTGTGAGACCTTCAGGAGGTGGGCCTAGGTGAAGGAAGTAGATTCCTGGGGATGTATTATCCCTGGTCACTTTCTGCTTGCTAGTCAGCCATGATGGGAACAGCTCTCCTCCGCCATTTATTCCCCCTACCATGATGTCTTTCTCTAAGCACACAGATCCAGAGGGCTAAGGGTTGATCTCGCTGAAACCACTAACCAATGTAAGTCTTTTTTCCCCCGGTCATGGTTTGCACGTGAGATGCCCTACAGGCTGTGTTTGAACACGGGCTTCCCAGTGGGTGGTGCTATTTTGGGAGCTGTGGAACCTTTAGCATAGAAGGTGGATCCAGGCTGGAACAAGTGAGTCACAGTAGAGTAGACTCCACTTCCAGCCCAGGCTCCCTGCCTCCTGGTGGATGCCATGTAACAAGCAGCTGCCACCAACACTCACCACCATCTGAGACCAAGCCATATTAGCTGCCATCCTTCCCCTGCTCTGATGGACGATGTTCCTAAATCATAAGATAAATCCCTCGGTCCTTAAGCTCCTTTGGTCAGGCATTTTGTTGACAGCAATGAAAAGCTAACTAATGAAAGCAGTGAGGGGACACCCTTGTCCCACTCCTGATTTTAGAAGAAATGGTTTTAAATTTGTCCTTATTCAATATAATATCGCTTGTAAGTTTGTCATATATAGCCTTTACTATGTTGCAGTATGTAGTTGGCTTTTTTTTTTTTAAACTCTTGATTCTCTTGGGGGCCTAGCTCCCAAATAATCACATGGAGTCTTATCTTTTTTATAAATGCCCAGCCTTAGCTTGGCTTATTTCTAGCCATCTTTTCTTAAATTATCCTATCTTTTGCCTCTGGGCTTTTAGCTTTCTCTATTCTATAAATCTTTCTTTACTTCTTACTCTGTGGCTGGCTGTGTGGCTGTGTAGCTGGCCCCTGGTGTCCTCCTCTCCTCCTTGTCTCTTTTTCTCCTTCTATTTATTCCCTCTGCTTGCCAACCCTGCCTGTCCTTTCTCCTGCCTCACTATTGGCCATTTAGCTCTTTATTAGACTAATCAGGTGTTTTAGGCAGGCAAAGTAACTCAGCTTCACAGAGTTAAATAAATGCAACATAAAAAATGCAACACATCTTTGCTCATTAAACAAATGTTCCACAGCATAAACAAATGTAATATATATTCAACTAATATTCTACAACAGCAGTATGAACTTTCTATTCCCAGATTTTTTGGGATTTCATTATGAAGAAATATGAACTTTGTCAAAGACCTTTTTCTGCATCTTTCAAGGTGACCATGTGATTTTTTTTGGGGGGGGGAGTGAGGATAAAAAGTAGCTTAAGGAAGGATATGCTTATTTTGGCTGGTGGTTTAAGGGTTTAATACATCACAGCAGGGAGGGTATGGAAGCCCTGAGTGTGAGCATCTGTGGTTGGAAACACTGAGTGTAAGCATCCATGGTTGGAGCACTGAGTGTGAACATCCATGGTTGGAAGCACTGAGTGTGAACATCCACAGTTGGAAACACTGAGTGTAAGCATCCATGCATGGTTGGAGCACTGAGTGTGAGCATCTGTGGTTGGAAACACTGAGTGTGAGCATCCATTGTTGGAGCACTGAGTGTGAGCATCCATTGTTGGAACACTGAGTGTGAGCACCCATGGTTGGAAGCACTGAGTGTGAGCATCCATGGTTGGAAGTACTGAGTGTGAGCATCCATGGTTGGAAGCACTGAGTGTGAGCATCCATGGTTGGAAGCATTGAGTGTGAGCATCCATGCTTGGAAACACTGAGTGTAAGCATCCACAGTCACGGAGAAGCTCAGCTTGTATTTTTCCTTTCTTCCTTTTTCATCCAGTACAGGGTCACAACCATGGGATGGTGCCACCTACATTCAGGGTAAGTCTTTCCTCCTCAGTTAAACCTCCCTGGAAATTTCCATGAATTTCCATGGTTGTTCCAGATCCAGTCAAGTTGAAAATACAGACTAGCCATCACAATATTGAACCACCATTATTGGGCCTAGCCAGGGTTCACCACTGTGTATAGCTCCTGTAGTTTGCTTGAACTGTGACAATTCCAATAACTACAGCAATTTGGTCTTTAAAAGTAAATTAACTTTATTGCTTTAGATCAGTGGTTCTCAATCTGTGAGTTGTGACCCCTTTGGGGGGATCAAATGGCCCTTTCACAGGGGTTGCATATCAGATATCCTGCACATCAGATATTTACATTACAATTCATAATAGCAAAATTACAGTTATGAAGTAGTAATTAAAGGGTCGCAGCATAAGGAAGATTGAGAACCACTGCTGTAGACTCCTGACTGCCCTGCTCTGTGGAGCCCAAGCAATGGCCAGCCGGGCAAGATGCTTATTGATCACTAACGTTCTTTAACTCACTGCTCACTGGGTCCCCCTAGCAATGCCAACTGCTGACCAGAAAAGGAAACTTCCACTTTCTTCCCCATAAGCGGAAGAGGGCTCTGGTTCTTACAGAGAGCCCATCTCTAGCTTCCCCCACCCCCCAACACAGACCTTCTCTGACTTAACTTGTTCTCTTCTTTGCTTTCTTTCTTGCTGACTTTTCACCCAGAATGAAACCAACTTGACCATGCTGTATGACCCTTTAAAATGTTTTTGATTTTCATTTGCAAGTATATTTTAATGAGGTTGGTATCTGTAGTCATGAAGGCCCATTTTCTTGGAGCGTATGTTCTGATAGAAAAGTGACAATAAACAGTGGAAAAATCTAAATCTGAGAAGGGGTAAGGCCTCCCATCTTTTGGCCCTAGAGAGGTAGAGCAGTGACTTGACATGCACCGGTGGAGTCTATCCCCAGCTGTGTGTCACAGGGATGCTGTTTAACCGCTCTGTGATGCTTTTCCTTCACTTGATAAATAAGGATGATCTGGTGGTCCTTCCTTGTCGGTGAGGATTCCACAAGGCCAGAACGCGCTGCTGCACTCTGAACACCAGCTCACAACACCTGGAGAACCAGAGCACTGTTTTCTCCACGGAAAGGAGATCCCTCACAAACATAGATCGGAAGTGTGTTAACAATGTGTGGGAAAATGGCTCCACCTGCCCCACAGATCTGGAACGTTTACTCTCCCATAGTGGTGGCTTCTATGCATAGAAGAGCTGCCTGGGTTTTTGTTTTTGTTTTTGTTTTTTTTAACTTTTGTTTCTTGAGTAAGAATTTTCTTTGCAAAAAAAATTGTTTTACCTTCAGAACCACAGGGAGTGGTTTTACTTCTCTTGTAAGTGTTGGCTCCATAGGCTAAGGACCGTCCCAGGTTCCCTTTTAAAGACTGTGGTGGCACAGCCAGGCGGATCTCTGTGAGTTCAAGGCCAGCCTGGTCTACAGATCCAGCACAGGCACCAAAACTACACAGAGAAACCCTGTCTCGAAAACAAAATAAAACAAAGCAAAACAAAACAAACAAGCAAAAAACAACGAAACAAAACAAAACAAAAGACTGAGTATTCTCACAGCAAAAACTCAAGGGCCTGAAGTCACCCAGGCTGCTCCTGGGAATGAGAGTTGCTTAACCTGTGCTGTTGTGCTATTTAAAGGGGGATCTCTGGTCTCTACCCCACCTTTTACACACACACACACACACACACACACACACACACACACACACACACACCCCCTACCACTTACTCTGTAAACTTGCTTGCCTCCTTCATGCTCACATGACATCAGCTATTGCTTTGTGACTTAACCTGAAGAGTTCATGAGCCAGATCTCAGGATGTGAGCAGGAGTTCCCAGGAGAAAAGCTATGTCCATGCTAAAGATCCTTCAAGGCGGATTGATGAGAACCTTGTAATTGTGAAGAGTTCCAATGTTGCAGATCCAGAGCCAAAATTATTTTGGACTATTCTCAGCCCCTTAGCAGCCATTCATTACCCATCGTAGTTTTTGACTGAACAGCCTTCTAAGAATCGGGTGGAATCTTTTGGGCTGTCTGAATGTAGGAGACCACTATCTTCCATCAATGGAAAAGCTAAGAAAGTAATCAGACAGCATCTGACACCTGTGGCAGAGATTTGCCGCTTTGCTAGAATCCACCTCTTGGAGGCTCCTGCCAGTGCATTTGAAAAGTATCCTGATTACAGTTTTATTTTATTTTTATAACTACAAAGCTTCATCATACTGTTTGCACATTGGCAAATGACATGGGAGGCAACTTGATTATTCCTGGGCCACAGTCCCCTGTATTTGGCTCAAGAGTAAACTACTTCACATCCCCTTTGATGTAAGTGTTGCATTGTGCACCAACATAGACCTTCTCAAGCAGAATCACCAACCTAGGCAAGTCCTTGGAAGTGCCTGGTCTGCGAATTCCCTAAGAGGAGATGGACCACATTCCAAGAGGAAAGTGTGGGGAGAGAGGAGGGAGGGAGGAAGTTACTGCAACATCCTAGAACCCATTTTTTCCAACCATAATCTGTAGATGGGGGAGTTATCACACTTCACCTGTATGTATGTCGCCACGGCAGAGAGCCCAGCCTTGCCTCCATGGAGACCAAGAAGCCCTGTGAGCCTCACCTCGGACACGGACACAACTGGGTCCTTGACAACGTACAGGAAAGAATTTTGGGATGAGCTGGAGTGAAGCAAAGCCAGAGATTTGATTGATCAGGAGAAAGGACAGCCCACTTTTTTAACGTTGAGAGGAACCCACCTAAGTGCTTCAGAAGCTGCCCTGCCAGTGACCTGGGGTCTTTGCAGTTTCCTTGTTCAAAGGAGGTGACATATAGCAAAGGTTGAGGAAGAAGAAGAATATGTTGATTTGCTTATTTTATCACAAAGAATGCTTTAAACAATTATTTTATTTACTTATTGTATGGAGGTCAGAGGACAACATGCAGAAGTTAGTACTCACTTTCTACCATGTAGGTCTCAGGCACTGAAGTCAGGTCTCCAAGCTTGGCAACAGGTGCCGTTACCCACTGAACTATCTTGCTAGCCCAGAAGAAGTGTGTGTTTGTTTGTTTTGTAGGGTGATGTATGCGTGTCCTGCACAGGCTTACATATGAGGAAGAATGTAACAAACATGAGGACATGGATAAGTCGTTAGAAATTGAAATATGTTTGCTGTAACATGGTTTATGCAAAGAGGTCAGAGCATGGTTCACAGTTGTGTTGGCAGTCCTGTTTGTGATATTTTAGGGAGTAGTGCCTGTGGTTGGTTTTCTCTAGCCAGGAAGCTGCATAAGCCAGATCTACACAGGTGGGAGAGGCAGCCTTCTCCTGTCTCATGTTGTCTCCGTCTTTCCGCATCCTTCTAGCCCATCAGGCTGCAGGAAATCCTGTTGTAATCTTGTGACTGCTGATACTGCCCAGGAGTTCTTAGAGTGAATCCTGGGCCATCAGCAGCCCCTGCTTCACTGGAACTGGAGAATTCAGAAGGCAGAATCTTGGCTCCAGTCCAGGCCTATTGACTGAGTCTGGGCTGGGCAGGGTGTGTAGCTCAGGGGGTGGGCTGGGGTGGGGTGGGGTGGTGGGGTGGGGAAGGGTGGAGTGTATCTGTTTCAGCAGCCAGCCAGCCCGGTGATCTCATTTCACCCACAGTAAATCTGAGAACCTCTAAACCAGATTATTTTCTATTTAATTACAAAAGGGATTCTCATGAGCACTGGGTTCTTGAAAGTCTCTGGTGATTGTTCTTAGAAAGATATACTGTTCTCTGGTCGTAGAAAAAGAAACCAGAAGAACTGGTTTCATTTATTGATTTGACTTATTTATTCTTCGACAATCTTATCTGTGTAAATATACATTCTGGTGACCTTTGCCACTCTACCCTCCCCGAGCCAAGCCCTCTTTGTGTCTTTTTGCTTTATTTAGGTCTTGTGACATCTGGGTTTAACCAGGGTCCCCTCACTGGCAGGAGCGTGGAGCTATCGACTGGGGTACATGTAACCAGTGATAACACCTCCGAAGACAATGACTGACTTCTCCTGTTCCAAAAGCCATCAACTGCCACTGGCCCTGTGGAGATGAGCTGGGCCCATGAGCCCCTCTGCTATCCATGACTGAATATTGACAGATTGTTCTGTTCAGGCCCTGTGCAGGTAACCACAGCTGCATGTGAGTACGTGAGTGCAATGGCCACGTCATGCTCAGAAAATAGGGTTCCAGGTCATCCTCCCCATGATCTGGCTTTTACATTATTTCTTCCTCCTCTTCAGTGAGAGTCCCTAAGCTTTGGCAGGGGTAATATGAATATTCTATTGAGGACTGAGTACTGAAAGTACTTAGTCTTAGCACCCTAACCAGCCATGAGTCTTTGCATTAACCACCATCATCAAGGAAAATAATTGACAGCAAATACTGGTGTGGATTTGCAAGGGAGGACCCTCCTATACTGTTTGTGGGAGCGCAAATTGGTACAGGCACTATGAAGTTGAATCTGGAGGTTTCTCCAAAAACTAAGACGTAGGGGCTAGAGAGATGGCTCGGAGGTTAAAAGCACTTACTGCTCTTGCAGGGGACCCGGCTTTGGTTCTCAGCACCAGCATGGTGGCTCACAAACACCTGTAACTCCAGTTCCAGCATCTCAGTGACAACATCCATCAGTAGAGAGGTTCTGGAAGCCAGCTTGTGAGCAGCATTCCAGCCTCCATGTTTCCTACAGGTCTGTTATTCCTGAGCATCCTCTGCTGAGAGATGAAGCACAAACTTCCCTGAGCCTAGCAATTCACTGCCATGCTTAACCCTTCTCTTGCTTAGCTCAAGATGTGCAGAAGTGGCCTCTTTCTGGAATCCCCCATGCGAACAGTTGGGTTCAGTCCACTGGGGACAACTTGAGACCCCCAGGGATTGACAAGTGTTATAAATACACCCAGTGGGCCATGCAGGTGGGAAACTTCAGGTGTTCTCCTATACCAACAAACCATGCCTATGCCTGTCTGCGGCCCTGGGCTGTAGGGTGTCAGTCTAACTCCATTGTTTACATACATCTTATTCATTTTAGGCCAGTCAGGGGAAGGAAGTTTCCCAGGGTCTGAGGTTGATCTGTAGACAGTTTAAGCAAAGCCTTTTCTTTGGGGAGTGCACTTTTTTATGAGGTGGTAGTGGTATGTATGTGTGTCTGTGTGTCTCTGTGTGTGTGCATGTGTATACACCTGTGTGTGGAAGCCAGAAGTTGATGTCAACGTTCTTCCTTAGTCACTTCTCTCTCTTTTTCATTGAGACAGGGTCTTTTTCACTGGGCCTAGAGCTCACTGACTGGCTTGACTAGCTGGCCAGTAAGTCCCAGGTTCCTGCTGTCTCTACCTCCTGCCCTGCACTGGGGTGACAGGCATGTTACATATGGGATTCAGTCACCGTGGTGGTCTTTTGGGGGTCCCTGTGATCTGGGCATAACATAACTACTGCTTCTTTTTCAAAGTTTTGTACATTTATGTTTTGGGGTATGTGGGCATGTGTATTTGTGCCATGCACATATGTAGACAACAAAGGACAACTTTTGGGAGTCTCTCCTACCCTGTGGGTCCTGGGGATTAAACTCAGATCCTCAGACAAGCAAGTGGCAAGCTCCTTTACCTGCTGCGCTATCTGCCTGGCCTGATTTCTTGCTTTGTACTATTGATAGTTTAGGGAGTTGGAAGGTGGGAAACACACACACACACACACACACACACACACACACACACACACAGACACAGAGACACACACACACACACAGAGAGAGAGAGAGAGAGACAGAGACAGAGACAGAGAGAGACAGAGAGAGAGTGAGAAAGATACATATACACATAACACAATAACAAACAATAAAAATAAATCTAATAAAATAATCTTTCTTTCTTAGATATGGCTTCAGCCTGGTCTTGAACTTGCAATTCTCCTCCTTTAGCCTCCCAAGTAGCTGGAATTACAGGAATAAACCTCTGTGCTTATTCCTTCATTAAACAGCCACACAATGGGAAGCCAATTGTTCCTTCACTTTTCACTCTATTTTTTTTTCCTTTTTGAGCCATGTGAATTCCTAACCCAGTTAAAACCTTAAATGACTTTGAAATGCCAAATTTTATATCATACATAATAAGTTTCCCCTTAACAATAGCTCATAAATGTCCTCCCATGTCTAAAATGCCTTTCAAAGTTATTTGAACGTGCTATGTGATTTCCTGATGGGGAAAAGCTTTGTATGATCATTATCTTATTGCTGATGTCAGCATTCTAGACTTGGCTTTGAGCAGCTTTGCACGACTCGTCCAATTGTTTGGCTAACTTCCTGGGTGCTCCTGTCTATGCCCAGCTTTCCTCCTGAAAACTTCCACCTGTGTCTGCTCCAATCACTACCCCTTTCTTTCCATCCTAATATTTGCCATTCTTGTGGGTTTGGTTAGTTAGTTTTCAACTTTTTTCCAATTTGGTAGAAAAGGAGCAGGTTCGGCCAGGATTCCCTTTGGTTTTCTTGAGCTTTTATCCATCCAGTTGAGCTTTTATCCAACGTGTGTCTCTCTTCCTTTGCAAACTGCCTGGACCCCATAGGCTGGGTTAGAACTTGACTGCATAAAATATTTGTGGGGCACCCGACATGGGGAGACATAACCGGATAGCTGAATGGTGCTGGACCCCTCGATGACAGACAGTCATCCCCTTCCCTAGTATCAAGGGCTCAAAAATACTGTCGTTTTATCCATGGCTGTGTTCTCAGTGCCTAGGACAGTAGGTACTCCAGAAGTCTTTGCTGGATGACTGAACATCTTTCAATTATTAGCCCTAGCATCCACTGTATCAAAAACCATTCATAGAAAGTAGATACAGTCTAACAGAATGTATCTTGGATATTTGGGTATATTGGCTCTTATTCAGATGTCAAATAGCTTATTTGCATTTCTGAATCCACACTGGGGGCCAGTGTATGTCTGGTTGGCACCTCCGAGTTAACTTTTCAGAAACATTTAGGCACAGCACCAAAAAACAAAAACAAAAACCAGTTCCTAGTCCCATTTTTTTTGGAGGGGGAGGGGCAGCAAGCATGAAGCCACTCTCAACACTTAAACCTCAAATGCCACCATCATTTAGAGAAATTCTGATCTTCCCTACCTTGAGTTCTCAAGGTGTCAGTGGCCATGGAGCACAGCATGGGGACACAGTTCCACACTGCCACCAGTAGCAGCTTGATAAGTTATTTTCAGAGACCTCCATTCAGGGGGAACTGGGTTTCTTGACTTCACAACAGAAACGAATTTCAGAAGACCCAGGATGAAGCAGAGCTGGAGTGTATTGGGTGGAGATTTTAACATATATTTAAGAGAGGCACTCAGAAAAGACAAGGCAGAGACAATTGTGGGCTTCTGGGGAAGAGCTGAACTTTATGATAGACATACCTCTGATTTTTGTGGCTTCTGAAGTTCTGAACTCAAAGCATTGCTAAGAGTTTCAAAGGATACTATAGGATGCTCCTGGGGCTCATTGGATCATATTGTTAGTATCCTGCTCTCCCTCTTCTGGGTTTAATGTCCTAGGTCATCAGTGTGTTGGGGGCGACTGTGTACCGCCACGTGATCATGCAATCTCCACCTTAAAAAGCCACACACGTACCCCCACCCTCCCCTTTTCCGTTTCCTCTCGGCTGTCTGCTCTGTACCACTTCCCTCCCTCTGCCAGGCCTGGCTTCTCCATCCTATCCTCTCTTCTTTCTAATAAAGCCCACTCCAACTCTGATAACCGTGGCTCGTGACTCTTCCGCCAACCGATCAGCGCCATTTATCCTTTCACATAATATAGCTGATAAGGTAAAAATCCTTAGGTCATGAGGGTTACAGGAGAAGTTAAAATGTTTTTACTGTAAACAAAAATATATAGTCTTGTTTGTAAAATTCCTGGAAAACTGCTGGTTTAGTGCTGGGAATAGAGTAAGTCTGTATGTATGTAGACCTGTAGCATGGTGCATTACAAATTTTCCATTCTGATTTGAAAATATCTCTATAGAGAAGGGATACTATCTCCATGTAGGTATTCTTCAAAGCAGTTTTTATCATTTGTGCTGGAATTCTTGACTCTCAACTGGGAAGAGATCTCAGTCAGACTCCAGGGTGAGGGGCTCCTTTCTCTTACATGTCCCCCTAATCTTCCCCTGTCTGTCCATGATGCCTCAGCGGTGTCCTATGCCAACTTTCTTTATAGAGTCCCAGAGGTGTGCATGTGTGCATGGGGGCCTCATCCATCTGCTCCTCTCCAGTGGTGAATTTGACACAGTGATTCATCTCTGACCACAGGCTGGCACAAGGAGGGGCCTAGTAGATGCTACGTCAAATCAACACATAAACAAACACCTACAATCCTCCCAAAGAGAAAGTCTCGGGTGTTCCTTGTCATTCTTGCAGAATGAAGAAGTAAATGTGGAGATGCCCTGAGATGGTGTACACTCCCCTCATGATTTCACTGCTGATAATACAGCATCATGTTTGATTTTAGGTGCCATGAAGCCCTGTTTCTTCTTTGAAAGCAAAGAAAGTGTGCTCTAGAGAGGCTAGCGAGATGGCTAAGTTGGTAACGTGCTTGTCAGACAAGCATAAGGCACTGAGTTTGTATCCCCAGCAGCCACATAAAAAGCTTGGTCTCTCTGCCTGTCTGATGCAGCAGTGAGCAGAAAGCCCTGATCCCAGGTGGGGTAGGGTTTTTATCATAACAGAGGTTGGGGTGAGGGGGTTTCCAAGGTTCAGGACCATTATTAGCTGACATTTGTCTAGAGGTATCTTGGTAAGAAGGGGAAATAGGTGAGTGCTAGGCTCAAGGACATCGGACTATCTTATCTAATGGTTGGGATGTTTGGGATGCTAGGTACTTACTTCCCCATCCCTAGCCCATCCCTGGGTGGATCCCTGGGTGGGGTCAGCTTACGGCTTTTCCTGGGTCTGGGTGTTGCCTGCCAGTAAGCCTGTCACAATAGCTGTGTCTGGGCCTCTAGGCCTATCATGGCAGCTGTGTGGTCAAGCTGTTTTGGGCCCTCCCTTCCCACAGTTACACAACATTATAAATATACTAGATACTACTAAACACACACAGAGGAAATCATGTTATTAGCTTTTTGTGCATCATCTAGGTCACTTATCCCCAGAAATAAATGGAAATTTGCAAATGTACATTTCCATCCCTGTGTCTACACAGCTGGTAGTATTCATTGCTGAACATTTTAATTTTTCATTTTATCTAAAGTCATTTACTAACATAATTATTATGGGGCTAGATAGATGACTCAGTGGTTGAGACTATATACTGCTCTTCTAGGGGACTGCAGTTCAGGTCCCCACATCCATGTCAGTCAGCTCACAACTCCCTATGTCTCCAGCTCCAAGGAATCTGACATCCTCTTCTGGACTGGAGGACTTCATGTGCATGTATGCACAGACACATAACACAATTAAAAATAAATCTAATAAAATAACAATGACTTTTTCTCCCTCCCTCTTTCCTTCTCTTTATCTTTCTCTCTTTTTTTCTTAGATATAGTTTTGCTATGTAGCCTGGGCTAGCCTTGAATTTGCAATCTTCTTGCCTTAGTTAACCAAGTAGCAGGAATTACAGGCATGCATCTCTGTACTCTCCCCCACCCCCATCAACAGCTACACAATACTCTATCCCGTGGATTAACATCCTTAACAATCATTAAGCTGTTTGCTTTGCTGCAATTGTTGGAAACAGAGCTGCAGGAGCTGGGGACATGTCTCAGTTAGTTAAACACTTACTGGTCACGTAAGCCTGAGGACTTGAGTTTGAATCTTCAAAAGACACTTAAAGCTAGTTGCAGTAGTGTGCAACTAGCTTTAATCCCAGACAGTGAGAGGACAGACAGGTGGAGGCAGAAGATTCCTTAGGAGTTCATGATCCAGGAAAGACTGGTGTACACAGGAGTGAGGAGACGCTGACTGAGACAGATAGAAGGCAAGGGCTGATACCTAAGGGTGTCCTCTGACCTCATCCCCGCACTGTGGATGATGCACACACATACACACACACACACACACACAGATAAAAGGCTGTAGTGTAAATCTGGTGTTAATCATTTCCACATCATATCTGTAGGACAAATTCCTGAAGATAGAATTACTAAGTGAAATGCTATGTACATTTCATAAGCCTTGTCAAACTGTCCTCACGTTGCAGGGACACAGGCTCACACCAACAAGGAATGTGAGCTGCTCCCCACCCTCACTCACTGCCTAGCACCAGCAAGCATACTATCACATTTTATTTTATTTTTTATTTATTTTTTGGCTAACCAGATACACTTGCATTTCTTTATTAACAGACAAAGTAGAGCATCTTTTCAGTGTTTGTGTCTTCTCTTTTAAAAAATATTTTAACACATTTATTTGTGTGTGTGTGTGTGTGTGTGTGTGTGTGTGTGTGTGTGTGTGTGTGTGTGTGTGTGTACCAGCATGCATATGGAAGTCAGAGGATGACTTGGGGGGAGTTGGTTGTCTTCTTGTACCGTGTCTTGGTGGCCCATCTCTACTGTATTCACATTGTCTTTCTTTTTTGTTTGTTTCGAGACAGGGTTTCTCTGTGTAACAGCCTTGACTGTCCTGGAACTCACTTGGAAGACCAGGCTGGCCTCGAACTCACAGATATCTGCCTGCCTCTGCCTCCTGATGCTATGACTAAAGGCATGAGCCACCACCGCCCAGCTCACATTGCCTTTCTAAGAAACATTTATGCATATGCTCATTCATTTATAACCAGTTATGCTGGACGATGTAGGAGTAGCAGGTAGATGTGTGCATTCAAGAGGCATAGCCCAGGACATGTGCTGTGGAGGAGAAGGATTTTGAGCTATGGAGTTATTTGTTAAATGCTTCCTACATTTACATATTTCTGTACCTCTCTATGTAACATACATGGGCAAATGTTTGGCTATACACTGAGACTGACAGAGATGGCTTTGACTGAAAGAGATATTTTCCTGCTTTGTGCTTCAATTTATTTATTTATTTATTTATTTCGTATTAATAAATAAATATTATTTATTTCAAGTTTTTGTTTTGCTCTTTACTTGTTTGAGACATGGCCTCAGGTAGCCAAGTTGGCTTCAAACTCTCTGTTTTACTTAGGCTTCTATTGCTGTGATAAAGACCATGACCATGACCTTGGAGAGGAGGGTGTTTATTTGGCTTCCTGATCACAATTCATCATGAATGGAAGTCAGGGCAGCAACTCACAGCAGCAACCTAGAAGCAAGAATTGAAGCAGAATCCACGGAGGAAGGCTGCTTACTGTCTTGCTCTCCTTGGCTTCTTCAGTTTGCTTATTATACACCCCAAGACCACTTGCCCATGGATGATACCACCCACAGTTGGCTGGACTCCCCCATATCAATCAATAATCAAGAAAATGCTCTACAGAGTTGCCTATAGGTCAGTGTGATAGGCATTTTCTCAATTCAGGCTCCTTTTTCTCAGACAATGGAACTTGTGTCTAAAACCTACCAACACTCTCCCTGTGTAGCTGAAAATGGCCTTGAACTCCAGATTCTCTTTCCTCCACCTATGAATCTGAATCACAGATGTGAGCTACTGTGCCTGATCTTTAAAACCTTTCTACATCATAGCCTGTCCGAGGTCAGCCTGGACTACAGAGTGAGTTCCAGGACAGCCAGGGCTGTTACACAAAGAAACCCTGTCTCTAAAAAACAAAAACAAAAAACAAGACAATAACAACAAAGCAAAACAAAAAACAACACCCCCCCAAAAAAATAACAAAAATTTTCTACTTTGTAAACTCATTGGTACATTGTACTAAAAGTCAGGTGACCCTCTCAGTGTTCATTATTTTGAATTTTTTTTTTGAAAATAGTGCACATAGAAATTTTTTTCAGTTAGGAAAATAAATGTGAAAACATACACACAAGCTTGCATGTATTTAATATTTATTTCCCTCTCTATGATGATGACCACCTTGAAGGAGAAATGCAGAAATCCACTTCCATGGCTCCTGAGAGGTTGACATGAGTCGTAGGACTGACTCCCTGCCCCAAGTTCCCTGCTAGATGGGAACTCTCCCGAAGCACTGGCGATATCTTTTCACAATCTGTCCTTATTGGACCTCATTTGCCTCCAACAGGAACTTAGCAACTCCAAGTGCTAGGAACCTGGCTTCAGGATGCAGACCCCAGAATTTTGTTTCTCGGATGCCAGTTTCAGGCTCTGCGTACAAGGGCGACCCCTGTTGGTGGGATTTAAATTCGCTCTTTCCCCTACATGAGCTTTTCAGGCTATGGGGATTTATCACCATTTTGCTTGTTGGCTTGAATTCTTGAGGTCTACAGGCGGCTCACCCAGCCTCACCATGTTTGTCATTTCTAATTGTTTTCTCCGTCCCTTGTCAGTCTCGGGAAGCCAGGACTAGAGGCTTGTAGAATGGAGCTACAGGTGTGGCCAGCCCTTCCAGCTTCACACAGACATGTAGAGAGCGTCGCAGCTTTGGTGGTGGTCAATAGGTGGAGTGAGGTGACCTTTGTTTTAAGGGACAGATGTGGAATATGGCTGGCTGGCTGATGAAAAACTGCCAGGTATACAGGGGGCTCACCCAGCCTGTGGAGCAGAAGGCAGGCAGGATGTCACAACACACAGTATGGGGGTTGCATATCTCAGGAAGGGGGTGGGAACCCATCACAGGGTGTGGAGGCTGGGCGGAACTCCATACCCCCAGCCAAGACAACCACTCTTCTCTCAGGGGTGGGGGTAGGGGGGATCCTGGCAAGAACTAGAAAGCTAACAATTCATTTTGTAGCTAGCCCCCATCTCTGCATTTGTAAGTCCTTGAATTTAGACAAGTGTGGCTAGGAAATCCATCAGGTTCATATTGCTTGTATTCACCCAAAAAGAATTACCCATCGTATCCTGTCTGTCACAGAGGACTGAGTAGAAGTGATGAGTGGATGTGGCTGAATAGTCTGGTTTTAGACATACGGAGCCTGTCTGTAATTCATCAGCGTTTTTCCACACTTCAGGCATTGGCCAATGATACAGAAAACTAGATACCAGAGGAATGAGCTGGGCACTTTGGATCTTGGAGAAAGCATGACAAAGCACTTCCCAGAGCCCATCCCTTAAGCAGGAGACTTCATCTCTCAGAGGCCTGTGGAAAGGAGTTCTTCTCTTGCTTTGCAGCCTCAGCTCTGTGCTACACTGGTTGAAAAAGGAGGAGTCTCACACATGGCTCCGAAGAGGCTGACCCAAACATACTTTTCTCCACTGAGCACAATGTTCAGATACCCAGCTCACGCCCTAGTGTTTGTGGGCCTGGGGAATGGGTTCCTTAAGAAAGGGATGCAGTGGGTACTCACAAAGTGAGGATGGATAGGCACTTTACAAGGGGCTAGGTCCCAGTTCTCTTCTGCTAGAAAGGAAGCCGCCACAGAACCCAGCTCCTGGTGAACTTGCATGTCAAGGACAGTCACAGACTCCTGACCATTGTTTCCAGTTTTCTAGGAAGGTTTGGAGACATGCTCCCAAGGTTCCAACAAGTGCCCCAGGCCTTCTGCCCAGAGGACCTAGACAAAGACTTCCAAAGTCTCTCCATAGACTGGCCCCAAGGCCCAGACTTAGATTCCCCAAACTAGCCAGCGCTGCCTGGAGTGAAGCCCCTCCTGCACAGCGGTGCTGCTGCTCCTCGCAGGACCCTGGCAGGCAGGAAGAAAGAAATGTGTATTGGGAGACGCCCTTTAACCAGAGGAGGGAGCTGAGTAACGAGTTCCCAAAGGAGGACAGGGTGTACAATTGCAATCAAAGCCCTCATCTTAGAATTAAAATGAAGTGGAAAGAAAACCCTCCAACACCTTCTGTTTCTTGCTGGGCTCAGAGTGGTTAAGTAGCCGGTGCTCCGGGCACCCAGTGTGGAGGAGATGCCACGTTCTGTATGGGCTGATTCCTGTGGCAGGGAATAGCTCACCGGTGGGTGGTACCTTCTTGTTTTGGCCCGAGAACATTGGCCTGTGAGGACAAGAGTTCAGTGTCCCACCACCCTACATTCAGGATAGCAAGCACTTGTTATGAATTAGTACTTATACTCTCCAATCTCACTGAAACCCTCTTCCCGGGCTCAAGGAAGCTGGTTGGTGATGCTCCTTATCCATGATCGAGTAACTAGCATGTGCAGAAAACTGGCACGTGTGACGTCACTCTACTTTCCTTTCTTCTGGAAGATAGGTGGGTATGCATGTCTCAGGGCAGAGGTCAAGCTGCCTGGGGTGTCCTCCACCAGGAGCTGCCCATCTTGTTTATTTGTTTTTTGAGACAAGGTGTCTCTCCTTCACCTTGAACTTGCCAAGTAGGCTAGGTTGGCTGGCCAGCAAGCCCCTGTCTCTACCTCTGCAGAGCTGGGATTACAAACCAGGGCCATCACTGAAGGCCTTTTTACACTGATTCCGGGGATTGAACTCTGGTTTTCAAGTCTGTAAGCACCTTAGTGACTGAGCCACCTCCCTGGTCAATGAGCCCTCTTCGAACCAAGGTCTCTGACTGCAAAAGGATACATCTTCCCCTCCAAGGGACCTCTAGACCCAGGCGACTGTGGATTCTGTTGCTATGTCCGCTTACAAAAAGGAGGAGGGGGTTGAAGTCTAACAGCCGGAATGTAGAGTGGTGGTGACTCCAAAGTCGCAGGCCCTTCTCTCTAGCCTGCCGGTCCCCTGGGGAGGCCACTGGGTGCAAAGCGCGCTTCCACCGCTACAGCCCTCGGAGGTCGGCCGCGCTCGTCCTGGGCTCCAGCGCCCTCACCTGGTGGCCGCGGCTTGTCCCAGCGGCGGCTCTCGGGCTTGGGTCTGCGGCTCCCGGAGCTGCCGCCAGAGCCCGCCCGGGTCCAGCCCGGCAGGCCGCCCACCTCAGTGAGTGGGAGGACGCTGCCCCGAGACGGGGGGAGGGGGGGCGTTTGCACACGGTGGGGAGCTGGATGAGTGCGGGCGCCGGGGGCTCCGGGAGGAGGAGCCAGCCCCGGAAGGCGGCTATAAAAAGCCGCGGCTCGGGCTGGCAGCTCCGAGCTAGCTAGTAAGCCAGCAAGCGCGGAGCCGAGCGAGGAGCGCCTGGGGCGCAGAGTGGCAGTGGTCTGGTGCTGGGGGCTCCCTGAGCTGTGTGAGGCTCGGATCTGCACCCCACTTCCCGCGCGCTCTCGTCCAGTTGGCTCTCGCTCAGGAGCTCGACGCGTGGGATCAGATATCATACTCCGGGATGCTGCACTCCAGGTCCCCGAGGCGTGGCACTGTCTCGGTCATCAACCGGAGGTAAGAGGACCGCGGAGGTAAGAGGACCCGGGCTGGGGCGCGGGGGCTGCACGGATTTAGTTTTGGAGGGGAGAGGACAGTCGGAATCCCGCGCCTCGCCTCGGTTTAGGGAAAAACATTGCCCTCCGTCGGCCTTCTTGTCCGGCTGTTCTGTGCTGTCTGCCTCTGTCTGACCGCCTGCCTGCTTGTCTGTCTGTCTGCCCGTCTGCCTATGTGTCTCTCTGTCTGCCTGCCCGCTCGTCTGTCTCTCTGTGAGTGAATTGGTGGCCACACGTCCCCGTCACCGTCCTCCGTGGTTGTCTCTGAGGTCTTTACAAGCGGCAGGTGTTGGGGATACCGACGTCCAGGAACGCATTCGACGGGAGGCAGATCTCTGCTTTGCTTAGGTTGTCCTCCTGTGAATGGCACTAGATGCTCACACAAACAACAGTGTCTCACCGAAGAGGAATGGCCCCGAAGCAGGTCTCAGAAGGAGCTCAGTACAGTGAGCGAGCTTACCCTGTGGCTTGTGGTCGCGAGCCTTACAACTCTGCACCTTGTCGCTCCCGCGTTTGGCAAGGTCTTCTGGGTTCCTTCTGCAGTCCCAGCGATGCGCTGGCACGGGGCGAGCGGAGATGATCTGATGTTAGACCACCTCGATGGTCCCTGCTGATATTTAAGCAAACACGAAGCCTGGCAGCACTGCAGGAATGTTTGTTGGCCCCTGGCAACGGACGTCATCTGCAAGAAGGGTCGCGCTAGATTGACATGGAAACAAAGGTCTCATCAGGGCACAAGAGTCGTACACGGTTCTCCAGTTCGCCTCTCTGGGAATGAGGTCCGAGGAGATTTCGGAATGGACCCTTGAGAATGCGTGTGTTCTTGACCAGAAGGGCGGTACACCCGTGTTCCCCAAGAGTTGGACATTCCACCCGCGCCCCGTCTGAGGTTCTCAGTCCTGCTCCGACCAGCCAACTCTGCCCACAGGTAAGAACTCCCTTTTAAAGCCAAGTTTTGATGTGAGAGCCACAGCCTGGCTGAAGCCCTGTCCAGGAGACAGTGAGCCAGGGAGTCGTCTCCATGTCAGCGGTCTGGAGAGGGACCCCAGGCGCGCCCGCGGGCGGGGAACAGGCGGCTCTGCGTGCCCAGGCGCGGCGCCACCATGGACAGCTCCCAGCTACTTCCGCCACTCGAGGCATGTGGCCGTGAGTCTGGAGCAGTCAGGCGCCTCCTTCACCGATTCAGGTGTTGAGACACTGGGAAGGTAGAAAGGGACTAAAAGACCTGTGGACTTAGGTGTTCTTTTTGGAGGCACTAACCACTCACGAGGGAGTCTACCCTGCCAGGGGCTGTGGTTTTCAACCAGGTCCCAGCAGAACTTGCATTCTGAATAGTCTCTTAATATCACCTGAGTTTTATGTGGCACCATGGAGATCCCTCAGAGGTGTGGCAGGTGTGCAACCTTTGTTATATGAGCCAGACAGTGAGATAAAAGTATATGTAATTAGATATAGAAATAAAATGCTTTCAGTGTAGGGCTAAGGTCATGTTTTTTTTTAAAAAAAACAATTTAATAAATGTGATAATGAATCAGTATTTTAGTTTCACAGTTTATTATAGAATGGAGAAGAAACCATGTAAGACAAAATTACAAGGAACTGTCTGAGTGGGTATGCAAAATCAGGTATACTCTTGGGTCCTAACAGTGCCTTCTAAAGAAGGGCTCTGGAGGCAGCTTCCAAGGGCTCTGCTTACCCCTGTAGATGATGGTTCAAACTGATTACTTGGGAATGGGGTGAGGGGTTGTTTCCTTCTTCTAGTAAGAAATGATGCTGAATGGGCTCTTCTTGTGAGCACCACCTAGACCAGTGGTTCTTAACCTTCCCATTGTTGCAACCCTTTAATACAGGTCCTTGTGTTGTGCTGGCCCCCAACCATACAGTTACTTTCGTTGCTACTTCATAACTGTAATTTTGCTACTGTTATAAATCATAATGCAAATATCTATGTTTTCTGATGGAATTTGGGGGTTGTGACTCAAGGGTTGAGAACCACTTACCTATACCAAAATACAGTAGTGTGTGTTCCTTTATTTTAAAAATTACAAGAAATGAGAAGGTCTTTTCTGTTTGTGGCAGCAGCATAGGTATAATAGATAATAAGAACAAGAGAAGGAGAAGGAGGGGAGAGACAGAGAAATCTGTGACTTTGGGAAAGTCAACTAAACTTATACCTGTTTCCTCATCTGTAAGTGGGGGCAAGTGGACTCCACCAGTAAGTGGTCAGGGAAATTGCTGCCATACAGCAAAGCATTTAAGTCTAGTGCTGAGCAGAGAGAACTCCTAAAATGGTACAGTTACAGGTGCATTTCAAAGTGCTATGCATGTTCTGAATTATGCTTCCCAACCCTGTGTCCTCTTTCCTAACCCAGTAACTGGTTGGGAGTGACGCTGCCATTTTATTGTCACGTTTGACAACTCACTGAGGGGATTGAAGAAAGTGCTGAAGGAAGATAAGTGGAGGGATTTTTATGAGAGGCCAATCAGTACCTTGCTTCTCCACCTGTACCACTTGGAGGAGCATTTTCTTTTTAAAGAAGTCATTTTTAGCACATCATTCCAGCACTTGGTTCTAGAGGATTGTTTCTTCCTGCACTTTTCCTCACATAATCTGCTAAGGAGCCCTACTATCTTGCTGAGGCACGGCACCCTTGGGGTACAGGTATGGAGGATCTCCAAGGCCTTCTTTCTAGATAAAGTTCTAGTTAGCTGCAGAAGAGAGACGTTGGCTTTGTCAGACCTCAAGGGGTCACACCACACACCCTCTTACACGCTTGAGTTTTGCTGGGACATGACAATCTGGTCAAGATACTTTGCTCACAATGTTTTGGTCCTCACTAGATTTGGAGATCCCCTTAGGTTCTTCATTTTGGGGTTCTATCTGATAGAAACAACTAGCATATGACATGCTGAAGAAATGGATGATGGAGCTCTAAGCACACAGTACTGGGGTCAGACCTCCCCTGGGAGTGTGCATATACATGTGCCTGTTTCTGCCAGTTGTCCATTCTAGTGTGCTCAGATTTTCCTTTGTTCCCTTTCTCAGTAGATCAGAAGGAATCTTTGTTTCCTCCACTTGAAAGGAGTTCCCGAGCAGCCCACAGATGCTGGGAGTCTTTCTGTAACTTTTTTCTGCTGATGATGTTACTACAAAAGAAGGATCTGGGTCCCCAACTCACCCTGAAGTCTGGGCCATCTTCTGGGCACTACAGAGTTCACTGTCCCTGCAGCTTCCAGGTAAGAAAATGACTGAACCATAGAACACTCCTGGGAGGTAAGGCCGGTGAGAGGAGGAAGAGGCATGGGTGGAAGAAGTGAACTCATCATTGGTTCTGTTGCACATTCTGTCTGTCTGTGGCAGCTGTGTCTTTGGGGCAGACTGATCTGATGGCAGGGGTGACATTTGGTGAGAAGGGCTAGTGGGATGGAAAGGCATCTCTAGTTACTCTTATTGGCTCCTTGGAAGCCTGTGGCATAAGTGACCCCTTTTAGTCTCGTGTGGTGTTGGCAGGCAGATCAGCACCATCATGCAGATTACGTGCACTTTGCATTTTATCTATAGCTCAAAAGGCCCATGCTTGCATGGAGCTTGGCTGCCCAAAGGGAACAAAATTATGTGTGTGAGCTTCATCTACAAGATTCCCCAACTGTGGCAGTCTGAGTGACATGTATCTTTGCGCATGGTGGCAAATACACAGATGTTTGATTTTAGCAGAGTAATCTGGCAGCTGTCTTTCGTGGTTTTCATCACTGTGATGGCAGCTCCAGTTTCCTTTGAATGGGGACTAGGAGGATCTTGCTTGCCTGACTTTGGTTAGGTTGGCATTGGTTGGGAGTGGGCAGTGGGGACACGCTCAGGGCCATGTGTTTCTTCATGTTGCTTTACCAGCTTCTCGGCATGGTCTTCACATCCCCCAAAGCTTTACACATGGGAACTGTGCAGATTTGGATAGGATGGTGCCTGCCATGGTGACTTTTATTAGTTTCCACACCTTGCTGTCTAGCCACTCCCTTGGGACCATCCTGGCCTCTCTGGCAGGTTCCACAGTTTTCCCTTTATCTTCTGTCTGCCCTGGTGCCAGACTTTATTCTAGCCTAGGTCCCTGGCAGGGAGGCTCCTTGCTGAGAATGTCATCAAATATACATTATACTGCTTCTCAGTTCCCTTAGTGCCAGGAAACACACTTAACCCACCCAGAGGAGCTCCTTCCTACCCATTATTTTTCCAGGGCTTGTCCCTAGACTCTGCTTGGCTCCTCTAGGTTCTGCTTGGCTCCAGGAAGCTAATAGGGCTTTCTCTTCCCAGCCCTGCAAGGGAGGGATCCTTTGGAAGCCTAGGCAGGCTTTCCCTGCAAAGGTGCCCACTCTGAGCAAGTATCTCTCTCTCCACCCTAGACTTCTTGCCTTGGGAACTCATGAGGCATTTGTAAGGCATTTCTCTGAATCTTCTGCAAGGGCAGTGAGACCATGGGATTAGCCACAACTTTAGAGTCCTTGAAACACTGCTTTGGAAAGAGCTATGCTTTTTTTTCTCCATTTGTGAGGAACTAAGCCATCAGGCATTTTCTATTCCAGGGAAGTCATGAACAGAGGCTGTTGGCTTCACCATGCAGAGTGTCTATCCTGTTTCTAGGGACAGGAAGTCTGAAGGTTTCTTTAGCAGCCTACTACAAGCTACCCTGCCTTGAGCTGAGTGGTTTGTGCTATTGCCTGAGTCTTTATGGCTGTAGGGCATGGGTGCTGAAGACATTATAGTGAACATGAAGGCAGGACTCAGACTCCCTTTGATCAGGAAAGATGAAGGGCACTAGAGCAAGCCTTGGAAACTGGATAGAAGGCCATGATCATTGCCATTCTGCTCCTAACCTAGACTGGCTGTCAGATTTGGGGCAGGGTCCTTGGCTCTTCCAATCTTCTGCTTTCTTACTTTCTTACATTAGAGGAGTTTCCTGAGCTTGAACATGTAAATAAGCTACAGTGAGGCTTGAGAGAGCACAACTCTGGCTTGGCAGATGAGGAGTGGACTTAGGAGGTCAGCTTGGACTAACACGTTTGTGGAGGGTGGGATGCTTCTGGTTCTGAAACTCCCCTTGACGTTCTGTGACTCAGACTAACTCATTTTGGTGTCATTTAAGTCAATATCTGATGTCAAAGTAGATGGAGCCAAGCTGGCCCATGACCTCCTAGTGACCTTATAAAGACCCTTCAAATTCCCGGAGATAATTATGGTCATGCCTAAGCTGTCTTATCAGCAGACTAAATATCTTGAACCCCTTTTCCCTGTCATAATAAATTTCCCCAAATTCTCTGGACCAAGTCACTTTTAAGCACAAGATTATTGTGTAAATGGCAATTTATCTTTGCCTGGCAGAAGCATTTGAATGCAATTTTGGTGGCATTAAGAGATCATTGAGGAATTTCATCTAACTCTGGTTCCAGACAGTGAGAATGCATGTTTACATTTAAACAACTTTCCTGGACTCTAAAAGGTTTTAAATAAATGTGAAAATTAAATTTAAAGCCCCAATTGTCATCCTCAGTCCACCATCCTTGCAGTGCCCCTGCAAGAGTAGGGTGGACACAACAGGTGCATGTTGGGTACCGCAGATGCAGGTATGCTCTTCCACTCTGTCATCCACCACCATATCTGGAGACTGAAAACAGAGAAGTCTGTGATCATCTGTGTGGTGGGCCTTGAATTAATTTCTGGGGAGGTGGATTTGAGGACATGCTCCAAGATCACTAGGAGTTAACAGTCTAGAGGAAGGACAGACCTTCAGGTCAGAAGTTGCTCTACAGAGTGAGGGGGACCAGGAAAGATGGCTCACAGGATGGAGGTGAGGACTAAGCTGGGGGAATCAGTGGAGCCATTGACTCAGCTGGAGGTGAAGCCAGGAAGCTTTGTGGAAGTATGGAAGGATTAATAGGCGTAGATAATAATGGGATTCTGAGAGGGAAGCTCTGAAATGTTCCACAGAGAGAGAAGGGCAGGGAGAAAGATTCAGAAGCACCAACAGTCCTAAATGGTTCACTTCTTGCAACTCTCAGGTGCATATCTGACTCTGGGACACAGGCTCCCTGACATGCCCAGACCTTGGGCTACATGATGGAGAAGAGCAAGCCTGTCAAACAGTGGTAGATCTTGGGGCCTTTTGTCTCCTGGACTAGAGGTTTAAAAAAGGACTTTAACTATAAGATGTTTTATTCCTATAAAATCTGACTAAATCCCATTCACAAACCAGGTTTAAAAAAAGTATCTATGGCTAGGAGGGGAGCAGTGTTTGTCTTGAGGCCCACAGGAGGTTCCTAAGATCCTTCTGTGTCCCCGGGCACACAGTTGAAAAGCCTTTTTCCTAAGATTTTTGTGTTTTACTCCAGGCAGCCATATTAATGGTGTTATCTGAGTTTCAGTATAGTCTATCTTGCTCTGTCTTTTAAATATTTTGATGTCTTGCTGTTTTGTTTTGTTTTTTCCTTAATGGTGTGTGTATGTGTGTGCCATCAATTTTCAAAGAAATAAGACCAGAGTCCTTTTGCATGTATTAACCTAAAGAATACAGAGGATAAGGGTTACTACTGGCAAAGACTCTCTGACAGAAAACTCCAGCTGAGCTTACCATGGGAGGAAGCAATACAGCTGTGAGCTATCTGCAAAAATAGGCTGTTTATTTTCAAACCTGTCAATCAGTCTTAAACCTCCTAAGACTTTCATATGTTATAAAAGCTGGTAATGAAAAAAATAGTTTATTTCCTGGATGTAAAATGTCAACACATTCTACCGAGGACCTTGGATCTCCTTTCATTAATGCAAGACAGCCCAATTTGAATGCAAAGTGTTTTTGAAGGAGGAGACCTAGAAGGGAGATAAGGCTGATAGGTGGGTATAGAAGACTTTGACTAGCAAGGTAGTTCAAGCTTTTGTGGGCCCTGCAAAATTCTCTCTTAAGGAGAAAATTGATACCCTGAGTGGGACGCCATTTGAATAAAACCTGACCATCCCTGACGAGTGGTCCCAGTCATTTAAAGGGGATCAGGAAAGCCATTTCTGGAGTTGGTACTAGCTCTTCCAACATAACCATATGAATTATTTAAGATGGTGAAAACAAGTCTTGTTTAGTCCAGAGAACTTAGAAAACACTCACCCTTCAGAAGAACCTATTGGGTATGTGAGAGGCAAACAGCATGCTGGCACATAGGATAGGCATCTGTGGTTGCCTAGGGTTCCTTCTGTTGACTGGCACTTTCAGAAAAGGCAGGAGAAAAAGGTGATTGTAACTCTACTCTCGGGGGAGCATCTGGCTTTCACCCCACATTGCCACAGCAGCCGGAACCCTGCATGAAGACTGGCTCCCGAAGCCGGGAGTCTTCGCCTTTCCCTCCTTTTTAGGCTTTTCCTTGGGCTACACTCAGGGTAGTTTCTGCATTGTCCTGGTGTCTCAACAGAGGTGACCACAGCCCCTGGTTCTCTCAGCCACATGGAACTATCTGGTAGACTAGCTGACAAGCCTGAATCCTCCATGACATGGGTGTAGAGAGGCCACTGCTCGGCTGTAACTAAACTTCACCTCTTCTTCCCTCCATGTTCCCAAGGGGCCATGCTATCTGCAGGTGGGATTTGAGGACACAAGTGTAGACCTGTGTGGTACTTCTGCCCAGATTTTAGCTCAAGGAATCACTCTCCTGCCTTCTTTATCAAAAATGTGTGTGTGTGTGTGTGTGTGTGTGTGTGTGTGCATGTATTTGTTTGCACATACATGTGGAGGCCAGAGGTGGATGTCTTCCTCAGTCTTTCTCTGCTGTTTTGAGAAAACATCTCTCACTGAACCTAGAGCTCACAGCTTCAACTGTCAGCTGGTCAGTGAACTTTAGAGAGCCCTGTGTCCCTGTCACCCCAGAGCTGGGATTAAAAACACATGCTGCTCTTCCTGGAGATCAAATTCAGGCCCTCATGCTTGTACAGCACGCTCTTCATCAGCTGACCCATCGCCATGCCCTGTGGCCCGCCTCCCAGAGAAGACACTTGTTGCACTGTCTGGTGGGACACTTGTTCCTGCCCTGTCTCACTGTGTGATGGGACACAGCTGTTCTCCCTCTAATGAACAGTAGAGATCAGCCCCCAAAGGAGTGCACAGAGAGCAAGCTTGAGTGGGAAAAAAAAAAAAACCCTGTTTTTAAACAAGCTGGTGGTTTGTGGCAAGCACATTTCAAAGCTGGATTGCAGGCACTAAGTAATCTGTGTGTGTGTTCATTTTCCAAAGGATAACGTTCAAAAAACAAACAAAATAAAAACAAACAAACAAAAAAACCAAACAAAACTCAGACCCCACTGCTAAGTACTTTTCCTTTCCTCCTCCTTGAAAAACCATGTTGTTTTCAGAGGAATTAAATGCATACATTTCAGATCCATTTCCAGGTTACTCAGCAAAATGCTGCATTTCTCTCCTGTTGCTCAAGCCTGAGTGAGGTCACACATTCCTCTTTGCCCTGACTCATGTTCACAGTTCACAGCTGAGTGACTCTACAGCCGTTCACTGCACACTAGGAAGCACAGAAGCCAGAGGCAAAGGGGGGAAATCATCCATTATACCGGCTCGATTCTTACTTAGAGTTTCATTCCTGCTTCTTCCTGGGTGTTTTGACTGGATTTTTAAATGTTGGATTGCAGTGTCATTTATATATTAAGGACAGAGCTTTCTGACCCTCCCGAGGTTTTCTCTGTTTTGCTTTGTGTGTGTGACACACACACACACACACACACACACACACACACACACACACATGCGTGCACTCTTCATTTTTTTTTTTGTTTGTTTGTTTGTTTTTCGAGACAGGGTTTCTCTGTGTAACTTTGCGCCTTTCTTGGAACTCACTTGGTAGCCCAGGTTGGCCTCAAACTCACAGAGATCCACCTGGCTCTGCCTCCTGAGTGCTGGGATTAAAGGCGTGCGCCACCACCGCCTGGCACACTCTTCATTTTTTTACCTAAGGTAAGTATTTTACTTGCCTCACCCTAGGTCATGGTGGCTCAAACAAGCCTCTGGGGATGCTAAGGGCACTTGTGACTCTGTTGAGATGTGAGACTCTTTGGAACTGAGGCACGAGAGGCACGTGATTCAGGAACCCAT
Organism: Onychomys torridus; assembly: GCF_903995425.1. Taxonomy (NCBI): domain Eukaryota; kingdom Metazoa; phylum Chordata; class Mammalia; order Rodentia; family Cricetidae; genus Onychomys; species Onychomys torridus. The sequence continues at coordinate 64,076,978 of NC_050443.1, read as the reverse complement.
ACCCTCTCCCCTTGTTCACCCATGTTTCTGGCTAAGGAAGAAACTAATAACCTGTAGGAGAACCTTCTGCAGATTTCATTGTGATTTCATTGTACTGTAATGCAACTGTGCCTGTGACTTCTTCCCTTACCCCCTTTCTCTAGGACTGCATTGCATCCCAAGCTGGCCTAGCACTTACTATGTGGCTGAGGATAACTTGGAATTTTTGATTCTCCTGCCTCCACCTCCTAAGTACTGGGAATATAGGCATATGCCACCAGGCCCAATGAATGTGGTATTGGGGATAGAATCCAAGGTCCTGTGCATGCTGGGTAAACATTCCACTGATGGAGCTATGTTCCCAGCCCATATCCCAGGACTTTCTAAAAAGGCCTTGATACCAACCAACAGATTCCTCTGTTCTGTTCCAGGTAGTGAGAGCAAAAGCAGCTGTAGGGTTTGGGCTTTGGGATTCCCAGATGCTTGGTTTCCTTCTTACTGAAATGACTTTGCAAAAGCACAAAGGCCTGGCCATGTCGTTGGTATATAAAGGCATCACAGCCTCCAACAGTTGGGCGATGATGCTGACCACGTAATTGTGGGTTGTATGTATGTTGGGGCTTCTCAGGTGGCTGAGGAGGAGTTTACATATGATTCAGATTTTAAAATCATAGGGTATGGTTGGTGCAAATGGCAGCGTATCAACGTCTGGAATTTTCAGAGAATGATCATGGAATGAAAGTATTTTTTCCTTTAAACGTACTCATAACTGTTGCTTTAAATAAGAAGCTATTCCTGACATAAAAGCAGAGGTGATGGTTCTTTCAAATCTTGCTTTATAAGCATGAACTTGAACCCATGCTTTGGGGAGGTTGCCTGAGGACACTGGGATCTGGGGATGGGAAGGGGAGTCGTAATTTGAACAGCATGTGTGCTTCTTTCTGGAGAATGTTGTTTCTTTCAGCTAGAGATGACTTCTATGTCACCACCAAGAATGCAGTCCCTAGCCCTTTCCTCATTCAGAAACAGAATGCCTAGCTGGTGCAGAGCAGAGACTTGTGTGCAATTTTTGCCAATGACTAGCATGTAGCAGGAACTCATATAGTTCTTGTTAGTTCTCACAGGCTGTCCAAATATCTAGAAATGAGCTCAAATCTGGAATATCGGGGGCTTTTCTTTTAGAGAAAAGTCAGCATTCCTCAGGAACTCCTGAAACCAGTTAGTTCCCAGCTGCCAAAAGGAGTCATTTCCCTTACCTCTGGCAGAAGGGACATATTGCTCCGTAGCTATCTACCTGTGGTTAGTATATCAAAGCCCTCCATGCCAGTCTCCTGGGCCTTTCCTCCCTCAGCTACTCACCCTTCTTATAACCTGCTATTCTATTCCCTACTATTCAGACCCTTTATCTGTCTATCTATCTATCTATCTATCTATCTATCTATCTATCTATCTATCATCTATCTATCTCCCCTTTCTCTCCCTCTCCTCTCCTCTACTCTCTATCTCTTGCTATCTCATTGTCTCTACTATTCTCTCCTGCTCTCCTGCTTCCCTAACTCTGGTCATGTTCAGTCTGCTGCCATGTTCATTTCATTACTTTTTCTCTCTGCTCTCTAATATTTACAATAAAAACCCTAACCATATCATGGAGCAGTCATGTCATGATGGCAGTTGTTGTTGTTGTTTTGTTTTCTGCCCCCCATACTCTTTCCTTTTTCCTTTGAAACAGCGTCTCACTAAGTTGCCAGCCTGGCCTTCAACTAACTGCATAGCCCTAGCAAGCCTTTCAATCCTCCTGCCTCAGTCTCCTGAGTAGCTGGGATTTCAGGCCTGGACCACCAGGGCTGGCAATGCTAATTTTTCTATATTTTGCTCTGGGAGTGGGGCAAAGGTAGTAATTGTTGAGAACCTTCTGAGATGTCTGTGCTTCTGTGGCCCTAGGTTGATACCCAACATTTAAATTACTATCTGTTTTTTTTTCCCTCCAGACAGGGTTTTTCTCTGTAGCTTTGCACATTTCCTGGAACTTACTCTGTAGCCCAGGCTGGCCTCAAACTCACAGAGATCCACATGTCTCTGCCTCCCAAGTGCTGGGATTAAAGGCATATGCCAACTATCTGGGGTTTATTGAGCACTTACAAAAAATTTAGATCCATGTGAAACACTTTGTACACAGCACATCACTTTATCTAACTGACAAACCTTCGTTCCATTTTGCAGATGGAGGGGGCCCAGTGAGGTGGCATGATTTAGTCAAGATCACCCAGTTTGAGGTGGTAGAGCTGAAAACTGGGACCCAGGGTCACATGACCTAAAAGGCCATGTTCTTAATAATGACTGCTGTGGCCTGAATCTTGAGTTTTGGCAAAATGTGTTTAGGGGACTGTTATCCTTCTCAGTAGAGCAAGTTGAAAGGAATTCCAACCCTAAGGCAGTCACTGTTAAGTGTGGATCTTTTCTGACACCAGAGATTAAGGATAGTATCATTGTCTCTCCACAATGGAGAAGCTCACAGTTTAGCTGGAGAGATAGACAGACAGCCCTCTTACAATCTGGGCTGTAAGAAGGTGTGAACAAAGCAATATGGAGTGTCACCGCAGAGAAAGCACAAACAGCTCGGCGGGGAAGGCTTCTCAGGGAAGGCTTCTTGGAGGCGGGCTGCAGGCATCCTGGAGGAAGTGATCAGCTCATAAAGAAGAGCACAGTTTGCAGGCCAGAGAGGGTTAGGAAGAAAGGAAGAACCTTGGCCAAGGGAAGAGGAGCTAGAAAATGGGTATTTGGAGAAGGTCTCTGAGTCTCCTGGGACTGGGAATGAGACCCTGAGGGAGGAGCAGGTGAAGATTGCTTTAAAAGCTCAGTCTGGAAGCCTAAGCCTTTAACCTCAGTAGCTCTGAATGGAGACATGAGTGACCATGAGGCAGGCATTAGTTCCGGGAGGCTGGGGGTGCAGGTGGCTTAGGCAAAGATTGTGGTATTCCTGGCAGTCAATGTGTTCCAGAATCCCCATGGAGAGGCTAATGGTTCCAGCCCTGAGCAGACTCCCAGCCTTGAGCAGACTCCCAGCCCTGAGGGTGCCTTGCTCACTCACTGGCACCAGAGCCATGTGAGGCAGTTCACAGGGAGCTCTGCATACAAAGCATCCCGGAGTGTTAGAGCTGACTCCCTGGGACATGGGTTTGGTTGCCATGCAGAAGACTCTCAAGGCTTTGAGGAAATGTTTCTGGACTCAACATTTATCTCAATTGCCTGATAATATACCCCTGTACTGTTTGAGGAATCCTGGTTTTTCTGTGTCCAACATTAGGACAGGTGCAGCGTATTCATCCTGTAGCCTCCAATGATGTTTAAAGTTTTTCCTGATTCTTCAAAACTTCTTGTGATGCTCAGCTTCTACCTTTGCCATAGAATGTCTTTTCAACCAAAACATATCCTTTGCTTGCTGCCGTCCCATAGAAGTACAGTGGGAGCCACAGACAGAATCAGAGTGTTCTTACCACCCCTTAAAGTGAAAAAGAGTGGGCAAGATTAATCTTTATAGGACTGGATAGATTTATCAGGTAAAGTGCTTGTATCATAAGCATGAGGACCAGAGCTCAGAGCTCCCACATCCGTGTAAATGCTCGGTGGGTGTGGCGGCCCACCCTTAATCCCAGCCGTCACTTAGAGAGCAGACATAGGGGATTCCCAGAGCAAACTGGATAGCTAGACTAACTGAACTGGAAAGCTCTGGGTTCAAGTGAGAGAACTTTTCTCAACATTTATAAAGTAGAGTATGGCTGACCAATATCCAACATCAACTTTTGGCTTCCATGTGTATACACACACACACACACACACACACACACACACACACACACACACACACAAATACAGACACATATACAAACACATACATACACACCTATATATAAAAAGCTCATTAGTTTTCACAGTATACTTTCTTATAGTCTAACGCATACAAAATATTGGAACTTCAACAATAGTCCATAGATAGTCAGTCTAAAAATACTGAGATAGTTGCATCTTCTTATAACAAGTCTTCAAAACTAGTGTGCATCTTTCACTTAGGGTGCATCTCAATCACCCTACCTGCTCTTCCATCTCTTCCATCTTCCAGCTGTGTGTGGCTAGAAGGACAGTGTGGTCCAGAGGGAGACAGTTTGCACAGCACACATGCACACACTTCTGTGGTCAGTGACCTGAATCAAAGGTTGCAAAGTCTCAGGAGGGACAAAAGTCAGGGCATCTGGCTGCAGCTGGCTGGTAGATGTAGAAGTGGGAGTAGGGACAAGTTTTGTTTTAATTTTAAATGGATCCCTCTGGTAGTTCTCAGAAGATTCATATTCATGTGAGTGGGGGTGGGTGTTGATAGGCACTGGTTAGCAAGAAAAGAGACACAGGAGGCTGGGAAGCTGGGGTCAAGACAGGATAATGGAGTCTGAGACAGGGAGAAAAAGAGTACAGATGGGTCTGAGTGGAGTTCAGGAGATACAATGAACGCCATTTGATGGTGGACTGAACACAGGCTGATGGAGGAGGATGACTAGAGAAGGTTTGGGCTAGACATGTGTATGCTAGGCCACTGGTTGATCAAGCAAGGAACCCTAAAAATTCAACAGCATTATCCATTGCTCAAAAATAAAATCACTTTCTTTAAAATACTGTAGAATTCCAGTTAGCTCTCGTTAAGAATGTTACAAGATTACTTTTGATCTATTTTGCAATTTATTATATTATTATTATTCATAAAACTAAGCAAGTAAGCAGAGATTTGGGTTATCTTCTTTGTTGGTCACTCTCAGAATGGTAGTGTGAGTCATAAATGGTGAGCTGTGCTGAGATCCAGGGCCACCACCGTGTGCCTTTGACACTCCCATTCTTATCCTCGAGAGCTCTAAGAACCTGAGGCAATGGAGATGGCCAGGAACCGAATGAACAGACTATGGAGTTCTTGATGAGAAGTTCTTATCACAGGACTCTTGGTGCGTGCCTTGTGTCCCACTTAAGGGGTGTGAGAAGTCACCCACTCATCTGTCGGTCTGACCTGTTTGCTGAAAAAGCTAGATGGGTCTGAAAGCTCTGAGTCAGTGTCAGGGAGCTTGATAAAACCATGAGATACTGAGTTTGCTTAGGCCCTTTCTCCTAAATGCATCTAGTAGTCAACTGTACACCAGACAGGGAGGGCATAAAACCAGACTACCAATTTCTTACAACCCCGAGGGAGTGGTGGAAGTGAGTGGGGTGCAATTGTATGAACAAATGACAATAATATATGCTCATAAAGGATGCAGAGGGCAGGCGAAGAGGAAGGGTTCTTTCATTCCTGAAGAAGCTGATGCTTATTTGAACATTAACAAATATAGTTAGAATCTGTCTGTTGATCAGAGATGGGCATTCTAGGCAAAGAGAAATCAGAGAACCTGGTCCATTAAGGGATCCATGAGCAGAAGGGACCTGAGGGGTTGGAGATCTTTCATGACTGCAAGAGAACATGATCTCACTAACAAGTGTGCAATACCAAGATGTTTCCAGGTTTTAAAGCCCCCGTGTAGAAAGAGAATGTCCAGTTATTTATGTATTTACTCATTCATTCCCTCACAGAGTCACTCATTCACCTGCTTACTTGTTTATCCATCCATCCATCACACTAACATTTAGGGGTATCTTCTGGGTACTGTAATGAATCAATCTGATTTAAAGGTTCTTGGACCGAGCGGCGGTGGCACATGCCTTTAATCCCAGCACTGGGGAGGCAGAGCCAGGCAGATCTTTATGAGTTAGAGGCCAGCCTGGTCTACAGAGCGAGATCCAGGACAGGCACCAAAACTACACAGAGAAAACCTGTCTCAAAAAACAAAACAAAACAAACAAACAAACAAAAAGTTTTTGGAGGAAGAAGCAACAACCGGGAGCTAGGTGACTAGGAAAGATATGTGATTAATTTTTTTTTAAAGACTATGAATGTTACATATGTATACACATTTAACAGGCTCCTACTATATAACTAATACCACTACATAACTATATTTATGTCCTATTTAGTTTTCTATTTCTGCGATAAAGCACCATGACCAAAAGCCACTTGGGGAGGAGAGTTTATTTCAGTTTACAGCTCAAGGTCACAGTCTCTCAATGAGGGAAGTCCCGGCGGGAGCCTGCAGGCAGAAACTCAAGCAGAGGCCATGAATGCTGCTTATTGGCTTGCTCTTCATAGCTTCCTCACCCTACTTACTTACACAACTCAGGACCACCTGCCAAGGGGTGACACCACTCCCCGTAGGCTGGGCTCTCTCCCATTAATCTTTAATTAAGAAAATACCCTTAGAGTCTTATTTATAGAAACTCCGGTGGAGGCATTTTCTCAATCAAGGTTCCTTTTCCCAAATACGTTTTGCTTTGTGTCAGGTTGACAAACCAACACAATTTATCCATTGGCAATTACAGGGAAAAAATTCTAGCTCTAATACCCAAGAGCCACAATAGGAGTTTTGATGAATAATTTTCTGGTGTTATTAGGGGATTTTGTAATGCATCTATGTCACTTTAACTTGTACGTACATACATGGTTTTAAACTTTTGTCTCAATTTTAAAAATCATCAGTTTAATTGCTCTTTTAAGGACTTCAAATTCCTTGCTAAATCTTTCATTATTAAAAAATGTTGCATTTCCTTCAGTTTTGATATATTCACATAGAAAAGATTCCTAGAGATGGAATGGGTCAAAGTGTTCAGCTATTTCTGATTATTCTTTCAAGGCACCTCCAAATATCTATTCAAATCTTCAGCATCACTGCTTATAACAGTTCCAGGTGCATCAACAGTCCATCTTACTAGAGTTAAAAATTCGTTTTAGTAGATGATAATCATAGTGATATTTCTTTATTGTTTGCAAACACCTAATTGTATTTAGTTACTACTGGTAAGGTTGAAAATCATTTTCAAGTCAGCGTCTCTTCTTACATGCTTACTTCTGAAATATTTGCTTTTTTTCTTAAAACATCTCCAATGCCTACAAATTTGTAAAGTTCTTTCTTCTATTTTTCACTTTATAAATATATGGCATGTGATATATTTTCATGCAGCCCAACCTATCAGTTAGTTGCATCTTGATCTCTTTCACCAAGGAAAATTCTAGAGCTACCTGGATCCTCACGTTGATTTTTAAGCTCTTTGACGGTCTGGCATTCCTTTTCAGTTCACGGTGCAAGACGATAAGCTAACTCCATTATCCCTTCAATTTACTAACCTGTTAGCCCAGCACAATCCTATCGGACAATCTTTTCTTTATCCATTGATTTGTGCTGCCAGGAAGAGTATATTTGATCCAGTTACCAGCACAGAGATAACAGGAATGCGATAAAGCTAGCTCAGTAGGAATTCAGGCAGACACTTGATCTGACCATCTGGGCCAACTTCAGTGAGTGCCTTTCAGCCGACCAAACCTGGATATGTCTGGGAGTGAAGGCCGGGGCCAGCCTGCAGCGATTCCGCTCTGAGGGTTGGCCAAGTGAGGATTAGACTGTGGCGTGCTGGGGCGCTGGCTGCCTGCTGCTGGAGCCATGAAGTCCTTCTGCAGAGTTGGCTGGATATCCCTTCCCTAGGTGTCTCATCAGCAGCCACAGGAACTCCTCTCACCTTTGCCCCAGACTTCAGGAGTCAGGGTTCTAAGCATCATTGGCGGATTCTCAGGAGATGGGAGTTTATGTTGGATTTAATTCACAAATGGTGGAAGAGGCAGTTGAAATCGCCTACTGTTCTCTGAGCATGTTTGCCCTTTCCAGTTTTTGAGGCGGGGTGTGTGGTATAGGAAGACATTGTCTCAAACAACACTCCCTTCAACACCCCTCCACGCCCCCCACCCCCACCCCCTGCACCAAGTCCTGGGAAACAGGCTTTCATCTCATCTTATTTTGGGAATTTTCCCTCATCTTCTCATCTTACGCAGGGACTCCTTTCTCGTTCTGTCACGGGCATGTTCTTGAGGGGGGTCTGTGCTCACCACAGGTTTAAAAACTTTTTATCAGAGCTAGAGAGGAAACTTGCATGGTAATTGACATGCCCACTGTCTCTGGACATGTTTGAAATATTCCAGTCCTCAGCACAGGGGCAAATGCGTTGACTTTGCTCCTTTTCATACCTTGTCAATGATCTGTGATAAATTGAGGCTATTGAATCAGCAGTCTGGGACCAATGGGGGAGGATATCATGGCTGGGTAATATCCTTCTCTCCAGAGTCTGGTCCAGGTATGCCTCACTCCCAGCTTAGATTCTAGGGACACACTAGGGCTCTTTGTGGGCCTTTGGGCATAATGCTGTTTTCTTGTCATTTTTTTCTTCACTATATTTGCTGTTTTCTTTAACCAACCATTCGACAACCCATTATTTTTTTCTCCTGACCCTCTCTAGGCATCATCCTCTCTGTGAGGCATTCCCAACACTCCTTCTCAATCTATAGTATTACTGTGTAGCAAAGCAAACCCTGGGTCTGTGGTTTAAACAATAATCATATCTTCAGTTTGTGGATTGGCCAGCTGGTTTTACTGGTGGAGACAGGGTTTTCAGTTCCTAATGAGCTCTTAGGTCTACATTTAGTTGGCAGACAACTTGGAATTGGGTGGTCTAGAACAGCCTCATCTACATGTCTGGCCTTAGAGTCAGCTATCTACTGAGGGAAGAGGGCGATGGGACCATATGTCTGTCATTATCAGCAAATGAGTCTGGACTTGTCCCCATGGTAATAAAGTTCTGTGAGGTAGAAACAGCATGCATTATCTCCTTGAGATACCTCTCAGCTTAATGCTACATTGCTCTTTTTCTTTCTGGTAGTTTAAATGAGAACTATTACCCGCTCCCCCCAACACACACATGACTCAGACATTTGAACACTGAGTCTCCAGTTGGTGGCTCTGTTTGGGGGAGATTTAGGAGGTGCAGCCTCACTAAAGGAAGTATGTTTAGAGTTTAAGGTCTGGCTATACTTCGAATTAATTCTCTACTTCATTCTTGCATTTGAAGATGTGAGCTCTCAGCTTCCCTTTCCAGCTGCCAGGCCTGCCCACCATGATGGACCATATCCTCCTGGAACTGTAAACCGACATACTCTTTCTTCCATAAGTTACTTTTTATTTGGTATTTTATCAATGCAACAAAACATCATTAATACAGTTTCCTTCCTTCTTACCTTTCCTTTGAGCTGAAACAAAGTCAGTTTCTATAAAGAAGAGATTTAGATTCTCTCTTGTTGGGAGAAGCTGGAGTGCTATTAGAGAATAGATGGATATGAAGAAAGGCAGGAGGGTAGGCATTCTGAGGTCAACCTTCCCTGCCCCTCCACTGTTGATAGAATCTCTCTCCTATTATGGCACTGGGTATAGTGACATGTTACACTGCATTGCTATCTGCCCAAGCCCTAATTCTGCCAACATGGCCTTGAGTTCATTTCATATGACATCTAGCTGCCAGCTCATCTCCTTGGGATATGTGGTAGCAAGGCAGGATGGGAGTGGGGGGGTGGGTTGCATGCCCAGCATCTCAGCTGCAGATCCTGAAACCTAGTTTAACTTGTTGGTGGCTACAGGGCAAAGCTAGAGAACAGAGAAAACCCAGTGGTCCCTTCACCATTCTCAGTGCCCTGACTCTGTCTCCAGACCGGCACACTAACCTCACCAGATGGCAGCTTCTGCCCTAACCCACTGCATCAGCAGTATGGCCCCCAGGGCCTGCCCACACACCGGATGTTGACAGGGGCACAGCTCCAGCACCAGCACCATTTCATGGTTGGTTTCATCATTTTAAAATAATGACCATGGGGTGTGGGCTAACTAGAGTAGTGAATCACTTTCCAGTGATTCTGGGTCAGTTCTCACTGCTTTTCTCTCAATCTTTAAATGACTGAAATAAATCTTTCTGGTTTGATATGTGTTCTGGGAGCTTCCTCACATGTCCACGTGTCTGTCCTGGGATGTGATCAAGATGACTTGAGGTTTCAAGTCAGAGGTCCTGTGTTCTAGTTCTGGCACTGATTTGTGTGGGAGCTGGTACAGTCACTGACAGCCTGATTTCCCTAGTTTTGTGTGCGCAGTGAGGGTAACAAGTCTTGTTTAGTTGGAGAAATAAGAAAAATGAATTGGCCTCTCCTCTCAGAGTCATTGTCTTCATCACTTTGGCCTTCTGCAATCAAGTACTGGGTGGCTTATAGATAAAATTGGCTTTCTATACTTTCGGAGGCTGGAAGTCTGAGGTCAGGATGGCAGCATGGGGGCTCTGATGAGGACCATCTCTGGTTTGTAAACAACCATCCTCTGGTTATATTTTTCATCTGGCAGAAGAACTAGAGAATGTATCTCCCAGGGTCTTTGTGTAAGGGTGTCGATCCCTTTTATGAGGGCTTCATGCTTATTGCCTAGTTACCTCCCATAGGAGTTAATGCCTCAGCTTGGAGGTTAGGGTCTCAGCATACCTCTTGGAGGGACCTAAGCATTCAGTCTGTGATATATTGCTAGGGTTTGTGAACTTCACAGAAAGGCCTGAGCTAGCATCAATGAGAGAGGACATTGCTGTTAAACAGGGACCAGTCATAGTCACAGCCTCTTTGGTCACTGATAGTTAAAGGAGACAATGCCTAGAAAGTGCTGGAGCAAGCCCTTGCTAGAGTGGAAGAAAAGGCAATGAGTTGAGTGGGTCGTTTGTTCTAGCTCTGTTCTTGGCTGGGCCTGGCTGGGATGAAGAGAGCAGCAGAAGGGCTTCCATGGAAGGAGACGATCTGTGTCTGCACCTCTGCCGAGGTACTGCTGCAGGAATGAACCACTGGGAAGGTGCATGGGGTGAAGATCTTCTGCAGAATAGCTTCTCAGCATTGCTGTTCTCTGCCAAATCCTTCCAGAGCTCAAAGTAAGAGAGACTGAGCCCCTAGTTTGATTTTAACTGTTCCTCTCTTTTCTGTCACTCTGTATTCTCAATTAGTGGTCAGAAATGGCTCTCACCTCTGCTGAGAAAAGAAGTGAGTAGTCTCCACAGATGGTGATATAAAGCAGACTTTATTACCTAATGATCCCCACAAGGCTGTATAGAACTCTTGAGGGCCACAGGTGCCTAAATCTGCTCATCTTTTTGCATGGAGGCAAAAGGATAGTGCTATTGTCCAGAATGAGTATGCATACTTAACATGACCGTGAGCACCTTGAGATGGTCATCAAAGAACCAACCAGGGGTGTTACATACCTGGCAGATTTGTGGAATGTATTTTGTTCATTTTGGACCTAGAGTTGTAGGCAGTGGGCTAGGAAATGCCAAACCAAGAAGGTTTAATTCTCAGACTTATTTCAATAATAAAAGAAGAAAATTCTTGTAGTGCAAAGTGTCCTGAATTATGAGACAAGGTAATAAACATGGTGCTGGTGGTGCTGGTAATAATGATATGGTGGGGATGATAATGTTGGCGATGGTAGCAATGGTAGTAATGATGAAGATCATATAGTGGTGAGAGTAGTGTGGTGGTAATGGTGATGGTGTGGCTATGGTTGTGGTGATGGTGATGGTCTTAGTTACTGTTCTATTGCTGTGAAGAAACACCATGACCCAGGCAACTTATTAGAGAAAGCATTGAATTTGAGGCTTGCTTACAACTAGTTTCAGAGGGTTAGTCCATGATCATCCTGGAGGAAAGCAGACCAGCATGGCACTGGGTAGTAGCTGAGAGCTTTACATCCTGATCCACAGGCAGCAAGCAGGGAAAGAGAGAGAAAGACTGGGCCTTGCATAGGTTTTTGAAATCTCAAAGCCTATACCCATTGACACACTTCCTCCAATAAGGCTACACCTCCTAATCCTTTCAAATAGTGCCACTCCATGGTGATCAAGCATTTGATCTATGAGCCTATGCGGGCCATTCTTATTTAAACCACCAGATTCCATTCCCTGGCCCCCATAGGCTTGCAGCTATATCATAATGCAAAAATACATTCAGAGCAACTTTAAAAGTCTGCATAGTCTATCACAGTCTCAACACTGTTGAAAAGTCCAAAGTTCAAAGTCTCTTCTGACATTCATGACAATCTTTTTTATTGTAACCTCCTATAAAATAATATCAAAAAGCAGGTCACGCCAGGCAGTAGTGGGGCATGCCTGTAATCCCAGCACTTGGGAGGCAGAGGCAGGTGGATCTCTGTGAGTTCGAGGCCAGCCTGGTCTACAAAGCGAGTTCCAGGACAGGCTCCAAAGCTACAGAGAAACCTTGTTTCAAAAAACCAAAAAAAAAAAGCAGATCCCATACTTCCAACATATGATGGGACAGAATATACATTACTATCCCAAAAGAGAGGAAAGGGAGCATAGTGAGGAAATACTGGACAAAGCAAGTCCAAAATCAACAGGAGAAGCTCCAAATTCTGCATCTCCATATCTGATGCCAAAGTGGTCTTCAGGTTTCCAACTCCTTTCAGCTCTGTTGACTGCAACCCACTTCTTTCTCTTGGGCTGGTTCCCTACCTGTTAACAGCTCTCCTTGACAGGTATCACGCAATTCTGGCATCTTCAATATCTTGAGGTCTCCAGTGTAATCCAGACTTTACTTTCACAGCTCCAAGCAAAGAGCTTTCTGGGCCTCCATGCAGAGACACTCATGACACATCCCTAGTCTCAGCAGCTTTTCTTAGTCACAGAAGAAGATTCCATAACCCTTTTCTTCTATCCTTGACTCAAAAGCCAGAACCACAAGCCAAAGGGGTCAAATTCTGCTGTTTAATGGAGCTGGAACTTGGCCCCCTCATTCAATTACATTTGCATCAGCTTTCTGTTGGTGGTGGTTTCATTCACTGTGTAAGCTTTTCTTCCATTCCTTTCCACAAGTTGGAAGCTTAGTTGAATGGGATCTTGCGTTAAGCTCATCACTCCCTTTATTCCACTTGGCATCAGGCTTTTCCTCAAACTTTTTTTATCTCCTTGAGCACTGAAATGCTGATGCTCCTATTCTCCTTGAACTGTACACTTCGTATTTCTCTTTGTCCTGTTTGCTCCATTTCATGATAGATTTGTAGAAGAGCAATTACTAATAACCACACAACAGAGTCCATACTAGGCTGTCTTGAAATCCTCTTTGCCAATGCTATCAATCCAAAACTCTCTAATTTAGCCTCAGGCAGATTTTTAGGCCAATAGAAAAAAGCTGTCCCATCCTTCACCAAAATACCTTCAGGCCACTTACTAATATCCTTCCTCTCTGAAACCTCTTGAGCTCTCGGCGCTGTTTTCCATCCTCCTACTAGACTGGCCCGTTAAACCTCAAAATGTTCAACCACTTTTCTCATCCGAAGTCCCAACGTCTTCTATATTCCTCCAAACAAAAACATGGCCAGGCCTATCATAGCAGTACCCCACTCCTGGTACCAACTTCTGTGTTAGTTACTGTTATCTTGATGTAGAAGGACAATATATGAACCTATGGAGGCCATTCTTATTCAAACCACTACAATGATTGTGGTAGTGGTGATGGTGGTGGTAGCTACCAGAACACTGGATAAGTACTCACATTCATCATCCCATTCTGATCTCTGACCAGTCTATGAGCTTGGCTCCCAGCTAATTTGTGGGGTGCAGGAGGTGTGGTGTACAGTCTTGGGACTCTCTTGGGCTCCAGATCCATAGGTCTTTTCTCTGCCCCTGCTTCATTTTTCTGTTGTGGATAAATTATATCTCTGAGCCTCTAAGATCCTATCTGGAATCAGTTGAATCTCAAGAGTTCTCTTTTTTACAAAGTTTTGTTATTATTGTGTTATGTTAGCTATGTGTTGGGATAGGATACATGCATGGTGGTCAGAGAACAACTTGGTGAAGTCAATTACACATGTTCCAGGGATTAAACTCAGCTTGTCAGGATTGCACACCAACTTATCTTTATCCACTAAGCTATCTCACCATCACCCAAGCTCTTCTTTTGACTTAAAAAAAAATTCTGATCTCCTTGTCTTGCATCTGGCTGAAGGAGTCAGTGCCTTCTCAGGACTGTAAATGATGGCACTGCTTAGCCAGGGAATGGGTTAAACTGTGCCTCCTTCCTTGTGGGGAAGATGTAATTGTGGTTCTCTGGGGAGAGTCCTGGAGTAGGGGTCAGGAGTCCAATATTTTAAGCCTCGATACCAAGTGCTGTGTGAGCTGGGATAGGTGGTTCTTCTGAGCCTATCCTCAAACTATGAAACAAGAACAACTTACAATCCATTATCTCTGAGCTCCTTCCAGCTCTGACAGGAGGCTGAGGAGACCAGATTTCTTCACAGTCTTTTTTTTTCTAACTATCTCGAGTCCAATTTCCAGGCAGGATCAGACTTGCTTGAAGTGCATGTATCTTTCTCAGTAGATCCCTGGGTGTTTTTTGTATTGTTTTTTTCACTTCAGGTGAACACTAAAAACCCAGGGAAAGATTCTGATGTCAGAGTAGATGCTTCCCTTTAATGATGAAGCCAAGATCTTCTCTCCACTTGTTAACAAACTGGCACAGAATTCTCACCTTAGTACCCAAACCCAGGGACAAGCAAAAGGGACGGGCTGGCTGTTGCTTCCACCGTTGTTGGAAGGATTTCAGTGCCTCTCTGACTTAGGAGGAAACAAGGCCATGTCTTAGAGGAGCCAAGGCTGGGGAAGGTTCTCTGGCTGTGTGCAGAGCCACCGTGGCAGCTCTGGTCTTGCATGTTTCCTCCTGTGGGTTTGCCTGCACAAAGGCTGCAATTCCTGTATCTACATCTCTCCTCCCCTCAGCTCCCACACCATAGTAAAGCAGGAGTGGCAGATTTATCCCTAAATAGCACAAAGAACAAGCTTTGTACCCCGATAAAAATCAGAGATCCCATCAGTCCTGGAGAAGGCTGGTCTCTCTCACCCACTGCCTGGCAAGCCTACTGGAGGCTGTTTGGATTCTGGAAGGCAGATCCAAGGCAGAAGGAACACACAGAAGAAGATGATTATGGGTGTTTTGAAAACCTGCCCCTTCCTGCCCAACCCGGGACAATATTTACAAAGAGGACTTACAAACAAGCAGACCTTCTTTTCAGGTTAAAAATCACCCACCAAGGCAGGTTCTTCCCGTGCCCAGCCATGCCCGGCACCAGTTGAAGGTTTGGAGAGTGAGTTTGCCAGCCAGCTGCTGCCTTTGCCTCAGTGGTTAAGCTGTGGTTTATCAGGCTCAGGACCAGTGTTGTTCTTGCCCCTGCCGCATACAGCCTCTTTATAAGGGAAAACATTCCCGAGGATGCCCAGTGTTGACTCAGGCTACCTTTATTATTATATTATTTAAATGTGTGTAAACATAAGACTAGGTACAAATCCTTCAGCTTATATAAGTTCTTATACAATCTTAACTCTAAAACAAATTTACAAATGTTATACAAACAAAAATCTAACTTGAATAAGATCCAAACGGCAACATGAAGTTTATCTCTCTAATGGCGGGTTTAGTGGGAAACACTTTATCTCTCCATTTCATATTTCACTCACTAGTGTCTGGATTTGATTTTTCACATAAGGACTATTGTTTGAGTCATCATGGGCCAGGTATACTTTTTTACCGTGGGGCTGAGCCACAGATCCATTATTTAATTAAGCCCACTTAACAGCAGTAAAAGAAAATACCACAATTGTTGCTGTGTCATATGAGTGTGTGTGTGTATGTGTGCAGGTGAATGTGGTATACATGTAAATATCAGAGGTTAATGTCCAATGTCTTCCTCGGTTGTCTCCACTTTATATTTTGAGACACGGTCTCTCCATTGCTGATTTGGCTGTGCTGGCTGGCTAGCAAGCCCTAGGAATCCTGCTATTCCTACCTCTCATGCACATCAAACTTATGTCTTTGGATATCACCCTCAGGTCCTCACGCTTTCATGGCAATCACTTTATCTACTGAGGCATGTCTGTAGCCGTGAAATTACATATCATCTGATGCTTTGAAAAAAATTCACATTCTGGCTGATAGAATATTCTTCAGTGTGTATTTACTTACAATTGATGAGAGATGTTGGTGTGGTAAAGACAGAGTCTGAAGAATGCATCCTCAAGTCAGCAAAATAGCCTCTGAGACATTCACAATCAGGAATGTGGCATGCTCACAACACAGGTGCCATGTGACAACTGTTCTGACTTTACCTACTAATGGTTGTACTTTCAGCATTTGTTAGATGCTCCTAGACATTTGACCTTGACTGCTCCAAGGCATTCACTAAGGCAGGTGTGGGCAGTGGAACATAGGCGCCACTTCATCATGGCAACGTGTTCACCCTGCCAGTTCACATAGTTCTTGCACTGCAAAACTCAGAGACCATGTCTTTAGGGGCTAGAGGATCCTGGTTTTGGAAAATATTCTGTGCAGAGAAGCATTGTGAGTGCTCAGAGGAAAAAGTTCTCCCTGAAGTGTGGGATGACCCAGGAGAACAATTTTCTCCCAAGAAAGAGGAAGTGGGGATACATTTGCTCATCCAGTCACCAAATACTTCTGGAGTGCCATCTTTTGCTCATTCACTTATGTCTAGTTTTCTTTTTAAGTATTGTCTGCCCATTCCCAGTAAGTATATCCTAGGAAGGATTAAAAATATTCTACTGATCATATTAACCTCAAGCTGAGCATTGTGGCACACACCTATAATCCTAAAACTCAGAGGGTTAAATTACAAGGATCCTGAGTTTAAACCCTGAAAGCCTCAAGAGTGCAGCAGGCTTTGAAAACCTGTCCCTCCAGAACTACATTACAGCAGGTCCTTAGTTCCTTCAGAGGGTGTGTGTAAGAGCAGACCCCATACAGCCTAACTCTTTGTGGTCCTACATGCATCACTGTTGCTATGACAATTTTGAAATAAATTTTGTTTTGGAAGGGACATTCCAACCACATCACATACCAAATCTACATCCAGTCCCCTTGTTCTTAAAAACTGTTCTCAGCAATCTCAGATGCTTATTTTGAAGGTCTTTGGTGTAGGATAAGGCCCTTAGGCATACCCAGCCACTTGACATTGTGACATATCATCTACAAAGTTTGATACTGGACAAAATGGATCTTCAAGGAGAAAAGGATTTTGTTGCCTTGTGGCTTGAGGGTACAGTACATCACGGCCAGGAAGGTCTGGCGCATGAGGCTGCCTGCTCACCTCTAGGCAGATAGATGGGAATGCTGGTGCTTGGCTGGTGCTCTCTAGCTCTAGGGGATCTGACACCTTCTTCTGGCCTCCTCAGGTACCTACACTCACTTGCACATACACACACATACACACATAAATTTTATACATAATTAAAAATAGATATTAAATCCATTGGATACATTCAAAAAATAGAATTAAGATCTAAGAAATGACATTCATTTGCAAAATTTCCCAACAGTATTATATGACCTGCTCAAGTCGCCACACCTGGCTGCAGGGGAGACATTGAGAACACCTCACCAGTTTGCCCTTACATCTTTATTGGCTAGTCCAGGACCCCAGCCCATGGAATGGTGCCACCTACATTTAGGGTATTCTTTCTCTTCCAATGAAATCCTCTCTGGAAACGTCCTCATGGCACATTCACAGCTGTGCCTCGTTAGTGCCCTAGGGGTCTCTTAATCCAATCAAGTGGTCAATGAAACCCAGCCTCCTATCTCACTTCAGTTCTATAGGCAGGATTCTAACAGCACCCACATAGCCAGCAGCAGGATACAGAGCATCTGTCTACACTGTGGCCACGAAACACAAGATGTGGTTAGGGTGGTATCACCAAAGAAGAATAAATTGGAAAATTCAAAACCAAACCCAGAGCTGTGTGCATGTTACACAACAAGAAAGCCAGTCATGGTGCCAGCATCCAACAGACAAAGAAACAATCACCAGAGGAAGCAGGGCTGAAGCCTTGAAGGCATCTGTTATGGACTCTGTAATAAAGGAAGTCGGTTCTGTAAGTGAAGAGTCATCAGGCTGAAATGGAAACATTCGGTAAGGCATGAATGAGGAGGAAGTCAACAGCAGAGTTGGACAGTTCGCAGTAAATAAGAGATGAAATGCACAGGCAAGAACCGACTTCACCAAAAATCTAGCTGGTTACTCGGTTGTCCAAAATGCAGAGACGTGTCATGAATTGTCCGTGAAACCCGTGAGTGCTAGCGAGTAAAGATGTAAGGGCAAACCGGTGAGGTGTTCTCAATGTCTCCCCTGCAGCCAGGTGTGGCGACTTGAGCAGGTCATATAATACTGTTGGGAAATTTTGCAAATGAATGTAGTTTCTTAGACCTTAATTTTATTTTTTAAATGTATCCAATGGATTTTAAAATATCTATTTTTAATTATGTATAAAATTTATGTGTATGTGCAAGTGAGTGTAGGTACCTGAGGAGGCCAGAAGAAGGTGTCAGATCCCCTAAAGCTAGAGTTACAAGTGTGAACCACCCTATGTGGGTGCTGGGGACCAAATTCAAGTCCCCTGTAAGAGTAGCAAGTATTTTTAACTGCTGACTCATCTCTCTAGTCCCTGGGACTTCATTTGAAAAGTTTCCAGGGAAGAACACAAAATTTCATCAACAAGATATTTTTAATCAAGTGATGATCATAATAATAAAAACTTAGAAATTGCCAAATGCCTAGCAGTAGGAGAAATGTTGACTCTATTATTCTTCCTCTATTGAGTGTAATAGTGTGTGGCCACTGAAAATTTTATAAAATGGCATTTAATTACATGGAGGAAATATTCATGCCATATAGTCAGTATTTGAATCACTCTGAGAAAGAATGTTGTGGTTGAATATTTCCTCAGTCAATTAGAAAGAAATCCAGTGACATATTGTCTACCCAGACTGAAGCTCCTAATGAAACTGTTGGGGAAACCTGGAGTGTTGGTTTGTATGACTGCCCTCAGTCCAGGTACTGAGAACCTTGGTAGGGGATCGGAGAACCCCGTGTCCCACAAATGGATGAACTGTTTTCATTTTTCTCTTCTTCAGCTTTTTGAGAGGAAGGGAAGTCAGATCAAACTTAGGCCTTGCATATTCTAGGAGAGCTGGGCTACACCCTAGCCCGGGTTTGTTTCTTTTAATAGTGATGGGGATATACAACATTGTGACAGTGCTGAGACCCAGCCTCAATAAGACGACTGAAATAAATAATATAGCTTAAGAAAAATAGCTTAAAGTTATTTTCTGGTTCGATTTGTGTAAGAGTAGCTTTGGGTTGAAAAAACAACCCCCATTTTCTTTCTTGAGTCATCTGTGACTTTAAAACTTGTGCTTAAAATGACTCAGTGACTTGGCTGCTGGAGAACTTGTCTGCTCTTTGTCCATCTAACCACCCACTAATCTCTCCACTAACCCAGTTTCCCTTCCTCCCTCCCTCCCTTCCCTCTGTCCATCCACCTGGCATCACCTCCACCTACCCAACAACATATCCAGTTGTGTGTCCCCATCCCTTTGCCTGTTCAACCTCTGTCCACTCACTCACTATCCACCAATCATCACCACGGCCCACAAACATCTAGATTTCGCTGGCATTATTTGGCCAGCAATGGTGAGTGCCCACTGCCTTGTCCCTGTGATCAGAGGCTCACGACAGCACAGTTTTCATTTATTCCAACCACAGCCTTAACTTGAGTTGCTGGTAGCGAGCTTCAGCAAATCCATTGTGAGCACAGTGTTCCTCGGGGTTCTGATTACCTGCATAGGCAGCATCCGGGACCATGGAAATGCTTTTCCTCATGCTCACCTGGAGCTAGTTTCAAACAGGGACTTTGGAGGTCCTTTCTGCAGATTCCTCTTAAACCTCCCTCTATCAACTACTCTTCTCACTGGTATAACCATCTTCCTGTCAAGGAACAACCTAAGGGAATAAGGGTTTGTTTTGTCTCAAGTTTTGAGGAGATAAAGCCCATCATAGTGGGAAGGCATGGTGACAGGAGCTCACAGCTGCTGCTTGCCCATGTTTAGGTGGTTTGGGAAGCAGAGAGAAGGAAATGCCTGGGCTCAACTTGCTTTTTGATATTTGCATTTTTTTTTTCCAGTCAAGGACTGTAGCCCATGGGATGGTGTTTCCCTCATCCAGGACCGATGTTCCCTTCCAGTTAGTCCTCTATGGAAACATCCTCACAAATACACTCAAAGGTACACACATTAATGCTTTAGGCATTTTTCAATCCAATAAATTTGGCCACTAAAATTAGCCACCACAGTCTCCTATTTGTATTACAAGCTGGTGCAAAAGAGCAGGGAGTTTGGAGACAATCAGCTGCATCAACTGGTTGGCCCTGAATCTGAGCCTCAGCCATCAACTGCATGGCCCTGAATCTGAGCCTCAGCCATCAACTGCATGGCCCTGAATCTGAGCCTCAGGGCTGGGGCTCAGGTCTCTCACCTGTAAAGCAGAGTAAGTGTCACCTGAATGTGGGCTTACTGTGAAGACATGCGCAAAGGTGTATATAATGCGAAGCATGAAGCAAATGAACATCATTGGTAACAGGAGTGGCTTGTGTCATTCTCACAGGGACATTTGATATTTTAAGCTCTGTTGGAAGAATCTCATATTTTTCTGCAGGCAGAATTGGCTCACTGATCAGATGAAGCAGATTTATGGTTAAACATGTTTATGAAAAACATGCAGTCATGTCCTTTTTAATGCTGCAGGAAAGCAACTCATTAGGCCTAATTTATTAGGCTGGGAAGATGCTGGAATGAAAGCATTCATAAACACAGCAGAGGCCAAGTAATGACCACAGCTCTGTATCTTGAAAGGTTTAGATGCCGTGATGGAAGAGGGGTGGGGGTGGGGTGGGTGGGGCGGGAGCTCGGGTGTCAATCATGGCTTCTCAAGATCTATGCTGAGCATCTCTACCTTAGAGTCACACTGAAATTGCCAAGGACAGACTCTATGGCCTGACGTCGCCTTTTCCCTCCTTCAGGGAATGGTTAGTTTTGCTTCTCCTCATGCATCTATCTGTCTCTTGGAAGTAAAGGGAGAGTGTGAATGTTGCGTTTGGTTGTTTTTCTCCCATTTAAACTCTCCAGCGTCTGGGCTTCTTAGGGATGGGAGAGCCCTTCCGTTACTTGGTCTCTTTCCAGCTCCAGCTTCAGAGCTGCCAGCAGCCAAGGTTTATTGGTCAGCGCTGAGCCTCTCCCTCCTACCATCTCAGGGTAAAGCCCAGACTTGCTGGCTTCTTATTGGGTACGAATCAGCCTAGCTGCTGGCCTCAGCTCAGCCTGGTCCCCGGCAGATCTTTCTCTGCTACAGCTGGGATGGTGCCCTGGACAGACTCCTTTGCCTCAGAAGACCCTTGTCAAGTTCCAGGTGTTCTTGGCAATCTTTGAGTCCCAGCTCCACTCTGCCACCCCATAGAGACTTCCTTTATCTGCTTTCTACTCCAAGAAGAGCATGCCGATGCTTCAGTGTGTATCATCCCCTTTCAGGGCCTTCAAGGGGCTCTTTAAGGATAGGTGTGCTCTGGGAATGTGTAGATGAGGGCATCTTAGCCCCACAGCACAAATCAGGGCAAAAATATACACGATTCCCGAGGACCCCACACTTGAAAACTGTATTTTCTCCAAAGTTAATTGAGCTGCTTTTTCTTCCCAGGGCAGAGCTAAATTCCATGTTACACTTTTAATTTACCTACCCGCTGGAGGTGGTCTCTCCCCTCTATGCTAGATAGCTACTGCCTGTGACTTTAGTTCTATTTTGTTTCCTCAAGGCTGTGTATTCTGAATATTGGTTGAGGCTGTGAATGAGATTCGTTGTTGAGTTTATTCGTGTTTCCAGCCTATGGTGATGTTATTATGGTTTTCAATGTCAGCAGGTTTTTTGGTTTGTTTGTTTGTTTGTTTGGGTTTTTTTGTTTTGTTTTGTTTTCATAGGCACCTCTTAAATTTGTTTGGGTTTTTGCTTCATTTTCTAAAAGGCAGTTTTGAGCGGTAGACTTAGATGGTCTTATCTAGGCCTGGACTGAAGCAGGAAGCTGCGCTCTTCTGCACCTTTTGTGAACGTGGCCAGATGTGTTCAGCGACTCCATGAGCTTCAGGGAACAGGAAGTGTGTCAGCTGATAGCTCTGACAAGATGTAGTGCAGACATAACTCATGGGATGATGCACACTGAATTGGGCTCATGGTTTACAAAGGGACACAGATCATCACGGTAAGGGAGGAATAGACGGGAATGTGAGGCAGCTGGCGTGGTCCAGCCACAGCCAGGAAGCAGAGAGACATGACTATTGTCACTCACCTCCCTTTCTCCTTTTTATTCAGCCCAGGGAACAGTGCTACCCTAAAGGATGGGTTATCCTTCTTCATTTAACCCTCTCTAGAAACACCCTCACAGCTACACTCAGAGCTACACACTCCCAGGTGTAAAGTTGACAATGAAAGCCATCTCAGGGGACATCTAGGTCAATCTCCACCAGGGAGACTTCTCTCTTCTTCTCCACCAACAGAACAGCCTTCTGACATCTGCTCTTGGTTTCCTGTATCCTCCTTAGTAGATACGACCAATGGCTGTGACCTTTCCCCTTTGAGAGCTTATAGCTACAAAAGCAGCCATTGACTTGTTCTGAATGGTTTGGTTATAAAGTTGAGATGGAGAGTATTTTTCCAGATAGCCTGGCCACAAGGATTAAATAAGGTAACTTGGTCCCTGGTATCCTCACCCCCTCTCTTCCCTTTCTTCCTTCATTTCTCCCTCCTTTCCCTTCCCTTGCTTCCCCACTCTGTCCTCCTCTGGTCCTTCCCCCACTGCCTCCCTCCCTTGGTCTCTTAGTTTAAAAAATAAAAAGCTGGGATAAAAATCTCCAAATCAGTGCCTTTTAAATAAAGAGAATCCAAAGCTATACTTTTTAAAAAGCAGGGTACTCTTTGGAAACCCAAAGAAATATGTTTCTTTGCAAGCAGGAGGGGCAAGATTCTGATCTTCTTTGCCCTGGGAGCAGCAGAGTTAAAAGCAGGACGACAAGCCATCAGAACCGGGTCTTTATTTCTATTTTAACCTTCGCCATACAGCTTACTGCACGGTGAGGTGCTTTTTCCAGAGCAGAAACTTTCCTTGGCCGAGGAAAGGCGAGAATAAATACTTTTCCTGGGATGACTCCATTGCCGGTGCCCTCTTTCCAACATTCCCCCACACTGGAATTTATGCTTAAAAATCCAAGGGAGTTGAGAGACACTGCCTTTCTCCAGCAGACCCTTTTGCAGGGGTTTTGTGGTGAAAAGTCAGAGATGGTCTCTTTTAAGGCTGAGCTAGCTCTATGTGTGTGCAGACCTGATCGAGGCACTAGGAGAGAGAATGATTGACCCCTTCCATGCTTTCCCAACTCAGCAGGACCCTGAACCCTAACGCCCATACTTCCTATCCTCAGTGGTAGAGAGAGGAGGTGGCTGTGTCCCACGGGTAGCTTTTCAGACATTTCCCAGTCCCTGCTTTCATCTCCTGCAGTGTACAGCTCTGCCAATCTCATGATCTCAGCTCCTCTTTCCTCCTGTCTGAGCTACTGCTGCTCCACATGGAGTCCTCCCCTTACACTCACATGAGCCACCTTTGCCAGCCCAGGTAAAGCTGCCTCCCCTCCACTTGGAAGCCTTCTCGGATTGCTCCAGATCTCACAAGTTTCTTTTTGAGAGCTTTCAAATAAGGGCATTTTTGTTCTTCCTCTCCAGCAGGATTTGAGCTCGCCTCTCGCATCCTTGTGTGTTGGGGGTAGGAAGGAGCCTCAGGACAGGCCATGGGGGCAGGGAGTGATGGGAGTAGGTGGGAGGGGGGCCTTCATTTCTGTGTATCTGCAACCCAGAGCTCAACAATGTGTACAAACCAGGTAACCAATTGGGCCCTGTGACCAGGAACTGGCTGTTCACCTTCCTCCAAGACAAAGTCAAAGAGATAGTTTCCTCTCAGTATTTCATTGCTGACATGTTTATATGCCCGATGAAAAGGCAGAGAAATCTATTATGTTTTTATGTGTGTGGTATCTACTCTGCCTGCTTCTGGAAAATAGTGAAGTTGGCTGACAGGAAAGCATTTGCAATAAGGCTATTTATGTAGAAAGAGAAGTGGAAAGCCATTGTGTTATCAGGAGTTAAATTTATAACACTGCCTAAAATAATAATAATAATAATAATAATAATAATAATAATAATAATAATTACATATAGCTAAGAAGGGTCTATAGAAGTCTATTGGGCAGGCTTGCCCTGGAATGTGTAGTATCTTGTCATTTGAGAGAAAAGAACTGGGGAGAATGGTTTAAATAAATGTGCATTGCCTTTAGAAGAAAGAATTTCCATAAATAAGGTGTAAGTAGGAGAGAGGATGATGGGAACATTCAGGGGTAGGGTGTGGCTGGGTCTGGGGATTTGGGTGACTGTTGCAAAGAAGGATGTGATCCTTAATTTAGGAGGCTACAGTGGTAAGTTATAGCTTTATTTTTAAATGGTTGTATTTGGTTATCAAAGAAATGATTTTGGTGTTGAGTCAGCTGTGTTTTTAACTTTCTATTTATTCTTTATGTCTTTCACATCATGCATCTCGATATCATTCATATCCTTCCTCAATCCAATGCATATCCCTGTCCCTTCATATCCTCCCTCTGTCCTTGCAAACTGCCCCCCCCCCCCGAATAAAATTTAAGAGAAACAAAAGGAAAAATCTAGTCATGGAAACTGTAGTGTGACACAGTGAGTCACTCAGTAAACACATTTGTCCATATATCTTTACTTGCAAGTGTTCATTGCAAAGAGTCATTGGTCTGGTTCAAGACTTATGCTATGCTATCGATGCTGGGCCCTCACTGGGACTCCTCTTCCAAGATATCCTGGATATCCTGTTGTTGCCTTGTGTCATGGAGATCTTGCAGCTTTGGGTCTGCAGGACTAGCAGTGCTCTTGCAGATCATGGATGAGTGGATGTTGGGATGGGCCAACTCAACCCCAGTTCTGGGCCTGGGTAGTTACAGGGTTGGTCAGCCTGCCAGCTCTCCCCCATCCTCACCACCAGGATGAGCTCATCATCATTGCCCCAGCTAGTTCACCCCTTGAAGCAATGAGCAAGGGGTAGGGCCAGTTCTCCTGCTTTCATGCCTTCAGGGTTGGCTCTCCCACACCTGGACCATTAGGGCCAGCTCTACTGTGTTGCCCAGGCAAGACACAGGGACCACTCTCCCAAGTGAGAGGGCTGCAGCTGGTGAGGGGCAGGGCCATCTCTCCCACCTGCCACAGGCATCAAGGGGAGGGGACATCTCTCCCAAGCCTACACCACCATGTGGCAGATGAGTGGTGGAGCCAGATCTCCCAGGCTCACATTCTCAGGGCTGGTTTACCAGTACCCTTGCCAATAGGGTCAGCTCTGCTGTGCAGCCCACATGAGCTGCAGGGCTCACTTTCTTAAGTGCTGTAGCTGGTAAGGGGGAGGATTAGCTTCCCCCACCCACCACAGGTGGCAGGGGGATGGGGGTTGAGTCAGGTTTTAATCTTCAGTGAGGTCTTGCTGATATATCCCATCTCTTGTGAAAATTACATGACCAGAGCATATAAATCTGTTTTTATGATCAGGTGGCCAGCTAATTGTTTTCCTTTTCTAGACATTATTTGGATGTAATTAATATGTGTCATTTATACATAAATGTTATTTGTACACTGTGAACAGTAACATGCTTCCCATTGCAGAAGGTTGTTGATAGGATTGAAAGAATGGCTGGTAGTAGATACTTTGTAGGAGTCACATTAAACAAAGCAATGCTCCAAGGACAAACAGTTCCCAGCTTTCAGTAACCCAACACAAAAAAAGTTTTCTCATTTGTGATCATGCTCAGCATGGATCATTAATGAGGAAATGCCCATCACAGTTACTCAAGGACCCTCTGGACTAGAAATTGCATCTTAGCATGTGCTCCCATAATCACCAAGGTGGAGGGGAAACATGGTGGACCACGTATGAGACATGCCACTTCTGCTCACATGTCATTGGCCAGATCAAAACACAGGACCATGTCCAACTTAAAGAAGACTGAGAAAGGCAAACTTATCATGGACTCCTAGATGATCAGCATGTTTGTGGGAATGTTTGATACAAGCACTACTGTATGCTCTAGATTTTTAAGTACTTGTGATTTTTCCCAAACAAATGTGAATGATCTACTCTTCAGCTAAACAGAATCCCTGCATACTAAGGTACAGAGAACCCTTGGCTATGGAGGAATATTTAGATTTCAACAGGTTAACCTCACAATGCAAACAGAAGGCAGTGTGCTGTCCAGTCGTGATGGAAGAGAGAGTGAAGATGTATCACTGCAGACCATTTCCCATTGACCATTGTTTGTGGTTTCAGGTAGTACTGAATAAAGAATTCAATGTGGGACTCAGACTATAAGACCTGTGGTTGATTAGTAGCGTCTAACATGGAAAAAGGAAGTGGGGGAGTAGAAGCCAGGCCTTTGTCATCTTTATCAGTTTTGTCTCTTGGATGGAAACAAAGCGGCTAATGGAAGGATTTGTCTATGGAGAGCTGGCTGGGGAATGATTTACAAACACCTTTCTTCCTGGCATGCATTTGTGAGCCTGGTCAGAGCTTAGCAAGGATCCAACTCTGTCCACATCATTCCATTGTAGGGTGTCCTCCTTTGTTGGTCCAACCAAGCCTGGACATCTTCATTCCTCTTTGGTGGTGTTAGATAATCCAACTTCCCAAAGACCCAGAGAGGAAGCTGTTTTTCAACTTCCCACAGGCTATCCAGAAGGACTGCTAAACAACTCACCCAGCCAGTTCTTTCCCAAAATACCCAGTCTGTTTTAAAAAAATGGAAGCTTATATAATTCTTCCTGCAGCCTCACCCATTTCCCTTCTTGCTTGGATGCCATGGCTGTCACTGTGTGGTGAAGATCTCAGGAAGCCATGTAGAGGCACATGAGAAGAGTTGAAATGTGGAGCCACAGAGCCAACATGTCTGTTTCACTCATGACAGGGCTGGGTCCTGCCAGAGGGTTGGCCACTTTCTCCAGGATGCTCCAATATGTTTGGCTTGCATATGTTTGCTGTCAACAGGAGGTCAGTGGCTGCAGTTCAGAAGTTGCTTTTCATCTGGGATCTTGTCACACCCATTTAAGTCTGGGTTAAGGCAGGATGTGACCTGGAGTGAGAACTCTGGTACATTTCCTCAAATTAGTATCCACCAAGACAGTTGGCAGTACAGCTTGTGCGTACCTTCTAGAGCACTTGTGAATAGAGGTTGAGGATATGCATCATTTAAGACAAGGGCTAGACTTTTTCTCAGTGTATTTCTTTATTATAAGGGATGGGAAGGGCCTGTCTTAAGGAGAGGGAAATTGATGGAGAGACCAGCCTAGAGCATGCACTGTTATAAAACCTCATTGAATTCACATAAGTCTTTGAGAGATAGGCCTTATTTTATGCCAGGTGAACTAAGGCTCAGTTAAATTGGAACTTTTGGCCCCTTTTCTTCATTTGGGCAGTCAGGATTCAAGGCTGAGCCTGCCTAACTCACCTGGGTTTCCTCAGATATCTTGAGAATCAAACAGAAGACAACCCACACTGCCCAGCAGCTTGAGTGAAGAGAACAAAGACCAGCCTGGACTTTTTCTCACCCATTGTTAATCTGCCATTCTTGGCCACTGTGCAGAGCTTTCCTGGAATTGTGTGGAACTGTGCAAAAGCACTCCATCTTGCTTCTGCATGTGTCTGTTCCCAAACTGGCTTTCCTCTGTTTGATCTGAGATTCTCCTGGGCAATGGTATCCCATGGTAGTATAGCTACTCAGACTGGCCAGAGGAAAGTGGGCAGTCTGCTCCATATAAATACCACTAGTCACACGCCTTTCCAATTGCCAAAGTGTGTGAGCAGAGCCCAGTGTTTCTCTGGCCTGCATAAATTTCCAGAGGGCTGGTGGCACAGTGCATCCTTTATAGTCTGACGAGTTTGCTGTCCCGGGGTCTTCTGATCTTAGGACCTTGCTTCCCCATTGGTCAAGCTCCTCAGCCTCAGATACCCCGAACCCTAGTCAGGACCACTTGAGAGGGGGTGGTAGCTGGTCACTGACTGGAGAGGGCGGGCATAGCTACTTACTAGCTGTGTGGCTGGAAGTCCTCTCAGCTTTCTAAGCCTCAGTTTTCCCATCTGTAGAATGGAGAGGCAGACAGTCCTTAGCCAGCTGGGCTGTTGTATAGATAAAGGAACACAAACAAGGGAACACTCAGGACAACTTGTCACGTAATCAATGCTAAAAAAAAAAAAAATGGATATTACCATTTCATTGTGATTAGTGTCTGTTTCTCAAAGTAGTGCTGAACTTCAAATACACTGAAAGCCCAAAAGCATCTACTGTGGGATGTAGAGTACAATCCATAGGTCCCAGGGTTGGCAGATTTAGACATCACAAAAGGGCCTGAAGCCTTTGAGAAGGCAGGGATAAGAAAGTAACTGTTCAGCAATTCACGCTCTTGCAGACCCTCCTCTTTCTCGACAGTTGGTCACCTGGAGCTCCACCTGGGGCCTGGCTGAGGAATCTCTTCATCCACTTCCATCAGTTATTGGATGACAGTTCCAAGACGACTGTTAGGGTGTTTGGCCATCTGATCACCAGACTAGGTCAGATCAGGCTTTCTCTCGGCCGTTGCCAGCAGTCTACAGAGGATGTATCATTGTGGATTTCTGGGCACCTCTCGAGCACTCTGCCTATTCCTGTTCTCATGTGGTCTTTATTTATCATGGTCTGTTATTCCTTGTTCTCCCTTTCTGTTCTTGATCCAGCAGGGATCTCCTGCTCCCCTAAGCTTTCTTTCCCTCAAACCTTGCCCTTCATTACTCCCACTGTCATCCAGGTTGTTCATGTAGCTCTCATCCATTTCTCTGTTATTGGGTGATCTCTGTGTCTTTCCTAGGGTCCTGTTTCTAGGTAGCCTCCCTGGAGTTGTGTTGGAAAAAGCACAGGGACAAATAGTCAAATGAATGGCAGCACATGAATTATGAACCAAAGGCTGTGGAGCCCCCAGCTGGATCAGGCCCTCTGGATAAGTGAGACAATTGAATAGCTTGAACTGTTTGGGAGGCATCCAGGCAGTGGGACCAGGACCTGTTCTTAGTGCATGAGCTGGCTGTTTGTAACCTTGGGCTTACATAGGGACACTTTGCTCAGCCTGGAAGGAGGGGACTGGAGCTGCCTGTACTGAATCCACCAGGTTTAAATGAATCCCCACGGGAGTCTTGGCCCTGGAGGAGATGGGAATAGAAGGAAAGGGATGGGGGGAAGGTGGGGGCGGGAGGGGGGAGGACAGGGGATCCCATGGCTGATGTGTAAAATTAAAACACAAATATAATAATAATAATAATAATAATAATAATAATTAATAAAAAAAGAAAGTAACTGTTCAAATATCAAGTTCTGTGCTGGTTGCTGAGACTTAATTAATAAATTAATACATTTTTACTATATGACAATATATGTTTTTGTAGGCATGTGTTCATTGCACATTGTGTTTTATATAAAGACGTTTCATGCAAGCATGCCATGTACTTTGATCACACCATGCTCTCCCCTTTCTCTCTCCATACCCACTCCTGCTGGTCTCCCTCATTCCCTGAGGGCAGCTTCACTTCCACTTTCATGGCCTACAAACTTAACAGATTTTATGTGTCTCAATAAAAGCTAGGATCCAGAAATGAGCGAAAGCATGTGATGCTTATCTTTTGGAGCCTGGCTTAATTCACTTAACATTATGATCTTCATTTGCATTTCCCAGCAAACAACCCAATTTCATTCTTATGGCTGAGAAAAAATCTCTCTCTCTCTCTCTCTCTCTCTCTCTCTCTCTCTCTCTGTGTGTGTGTGTGTGTGTGTGTGCATATGCACACACGCATGTTCCTTTGGATATATATCCAGGAGTGGCCTAGCTGGGTCATATACTAGTTCTATTTTTAGTTTGAGGATTTCCATAGTGACTTCCCAAGTTTACATTCCTACCAGCAACGAATAAGGGTTTTTATTTGTCTACATCCTCATCAGCATTTGTTGTCATTTTGACTGGTGAAAATGGGATCTAGACATAATATGAATTTTCTTTTCTCTGATAGAGTGATGATGGACGTAATTTATATGTTTATTGGCCATTTGTACTTTGGCCTTTGAGAACTACCTGTGCATTTCATTAGCCCATTTATTGATTTTTTTTTTTTTTTTTTTTTTAGTGTTCTAGTGATGGGAAGAAACACCCTGACTAAGGCAACTCCTAAAGGAAAGTGTTTAACTGGGGGCTTGCTTACAGTTTCAGAGGGTAGACCATGATTTCCATGGCAGGAAACAGACAGGCATGGTGCTGGAGCAGTAGTTGAGAGCTTTATATCCTGATTCCCAGGCAGTATGTAAAGAATGGGGAGGCTGGTATGGGCTTTTCGGAACTTCAAAGCCCAACCCCAACAAAGGTGACACACCTCCTCCAACAAGGCCACACCTCCTAATCCTTCCCAAACAGTTCCACCAACTAATGAGTAAGGATTCAAATCTATGATCCGTTCTCATTCTAACCACCACATTGATTGTATTATTTTGTTTCATAATATTTAGCTTTTATGAGTTATTTTATATACTAGACATTGATCAGATAAATAGATATCAGAGGTTTTCTCCTGCTCTTCATGCTGTCTATTCACTCAAGAAATTTCTTTGCTGTGCAGGAACTTTTTAGCCTTCTGTCTCTGCCCTGTCAATTCTTGGTTCTATTTCCTGTGCTATTGTAAACCATTTAGAAAACTCTCACTTATGCCTATGAAGTATTTTGCTTATAATTTCCTCTAATAATTTCAGAGTTTGGGGTCTTACATTGATTTCTGATCCCTTTTGTATTTATTTTTGTACAAAGCAAGAGATAATAGATCTAGTTTCATTCTTTGATATGCAGCAATCTATTTTCTCAGCACCATTTGTTGAAGAAGCTTTCTTTCAATGTATGTTTTTGGCATATGGATACAAATTCAGGTGGCTGTAGATGTGTGTCTTTATATTTGGCTCTTCTATTCTATTCAATTTATCTGTTCTATCCACTGTCTGTTGTGCCAGAACCATGTTGTTTTCTGTAGTGTCACATGAAATCAGGCATGATGTCCCTGAGGATTGCTTTGGCCATTTGGAATAGTTTGATTCTATATAAATTTCAGAGGGTTTTTTCTATAACTGTGAAGAATTTCACTAGAATTTTTATGTGGACTGCTTTGAATCTGTGGATTGCCTTACATATATTTAGCCATTTTCATAATATTAATTCTGCCAATTTGTGAGCATGAGTGTGTCCATATTCTAGAACCTTCTTCAGTGTTTGAAAGTTTTCATTAGGGAGGATTTTCACTTCCTCAGTTTATTCCAAGGTATTTATAGAGGCTGTTATGAATGGGATTTTTTTCAATGATTTCTTGCTTGGAGACTTTGTTATTTCTGTATAGGAAAGCTACTGATTTGTGTATGCTGATTTTCTATTCTACTGCTATGTCAAAGACACTGATCATTTATAAATGTTGTCTGATGGTACCTTTAGGGTATTTCATATATAGGATTATGTCATCTCCAAATAATAATTCATTGACTTCTTCCTTTCCTATTTAAAGGGAAATAAGAGGGAAATTTTTATTTCCCTTTCTTCTCTGATTGCATGGGCTAAGACTTCAAGCACTGTATTGGGTAAAAATGGGGAAGTAGAGATCCTTTGTCTTCTTCCTTATTTTCTTGGGAATACTTTGATGTTCTGTCCATTTAGTGTAACACTGCCTGTAGATTTGTTGTATGTAGCTCTTATTATGTTGAGATATTATCTTATATTGCTTGTTTTATCAGGGCTCTTAT
The DNA here is from genome assembly GCF_903995425.1 of Onychomys torridus. Classification (NCBI taxonomy): domain Eukaryota; kingdom Metazoa; phylum Chordata; class Mammalia; order Rodentia; family Cricetidae; genus Onychomys; species Onychomys torridus. The sequence continues at coordinate 64,045,195 of NC_050443.1, read as the reverse complement.
CATGAAGGAATGTTTTAGTGTGTCAAAGGTCTTCTCTGCATCTATTGAGGTCATGTGATTTTTGTTCTTGAGTTTCTATGATGTTATAAATTTATTGATTTGCATATGTTGAGCAATCCTTGCATCCCCATGTTGAAGCTAAACTTGATCATGGCACATAACTTTTTTTCTGTTTTTCTCAGTTCAAGTTGCAAACACTGCATTGAGAATTTTTTAATCTATGTTCATCAAAGAGACTGGCCTATAATTTCTTTTCTTCTTTCTTTTTGTTGAGTCTTTATCTGGTTTCAGTATCATGGTAACCATGGATTTTTAAAATACGTTTTTCATACAATGTATTTTGATTATGTTCCCCCAATTCCTCTAAAATCCTCGCCACCTCCCTACCCACCCAATTTTATGTTCTCTCTCTCTCCCTCTCTCTCCCCCTTCAATAAAATAGAAGACAAAGTAAAAGTCAATACAAACAAACAAAAAACAATAAGAAAAAAAACATAACAAAACAGAATAAAACAAAAAGTGCACTAAAAACATGGAGTCTATTTTGTGTTGGCCAACTACACCTAAGCATGGTACCCAGCTCAGTGTAGCTGATATACCCAGTGACACTCCAGTAGAAAAAACTGATTTCTCTCTCCCAGCAGGTATCATTTGCACATAGCTTCTTGGTTAGGGGTGGGACTGTGTCCATTTCCCCTTCTCCATGCTGGGATTTGTCTGGTTTGGACCTGTGCAGGTCTTGTCTGTACTGTCACAGTCTCTGTGTATTCATATGTACATCAGTCCTGTTGTGTCTGGATGATACTGTTTCCTTGGAGTCATCCACCACCTCTGGCTCTTGTAATTTTTCTGCCTCCTCTTCCACATAGATCCCTGAACCTTGAAGCGTAGCTGTAAGTTTCTCCAGTCCCATCTGATTCCACGGTTCCATGTTTCTCAGGTCCCGTGTCTCTCCAGTCCCACCTGGCCCTGAGGTCCTGCAGCCACTTACAAACAATCACTTAGAAGCTTAATAATAATTGCAAATTGTATGATCTATGGGTCAGGCTTCTTGCTAGCTAGCTCTTATAACTTAACTCAACCTATTTCTATTAATCTATATGTTCCCATGTAGCCATGGCATTAGGAGTCTGCTGTCATCTTGTTGCTTCTTCAGAGGCGGGTTGGCATCTCCTCAACCTCAACCCCACCCTTCTTTGTCTCATCTTCAGTTTGAATGTACCCCCTAACCTTATCCTGCCCTGCCATGGGCCGATGCAGCTTTATTTATCAACCAATCAGAGCAACATATATTCACAGCCTACAAAAAGATATCCCACAGCATTGATAACGACGTTCCATTTAAGGCTGCATGCTCCAAAGTCACTTACTGTCTGCACATTGTCAGTTGTGTGACACTAAATATATATACTTAAATTCACTTTCTAGCTTATGGAATAACTTAAGGAGCAAGACATGTTAGAATTCAGATGCTGAGGATTTGGAGATGGAATTATGATCCCCTTTTCCCATTGGAGCAGATATATTCTTAAGGAGACAGCCCCTGGCAGCGCAGTGAGGAGTTCGATGGTTCACACTCAGGTGGGCACACGGAAAACTCCATTCTCCACTGGCTTACTGTAGTCACAAACTTTCACTTCTGTTTCATTTTGTTCCTGATAGTTTCGTGTGCCAGAGTTGTCAGTGACTAGAAACACAGGGCAGAGTTCAAGTTGAAGAGTCATGATGAGAAATTATGACCTTTCTATAATTGAGAGTTATGAGGTTAGATGCTTCTGGCAGGGGAAAAGCACGAGAGCATTTGCATTCAGGAAGAGGCTTGGGTTGAAGAGGTAGGCCAGGACAGGGATGCTGGCTTGGAAGCTTTGCCCCTAACAAGATTGAAAAACAAAAACCAAAACCAAATACCTCAAATAGGGGGGTCACACCCAAGAAATCTTCAGGAGAAAAGTTGAAAGGTTTTATTTGGGAAGATGGGATGCCAGGTTCCTACTTAGGGTGTGAGGTAGGGAAGTGTGTGTGGTAGAGATGGGGACTTTGAGAAGCCCAGGACACTTATACAAACCCTTTAGATCTCCTCCCTTTCTTTGTCACTTAGATGTGCCCATGAAGCAATGGTACAAAGCCAGGGTTGACAGGAGATGGAACATTACTAAAGGATAAATAACTCCAGCTGGCAAATTCCCAAAATGGTCCCCAGCTGTGCCCTTCTGCCTTCTCTTGGGATTACAAAGAAGTGTATGTCAGAAATTATTTGAAGGTCTTGAACTTTTTAGAGACCACCATATTAGGGGCCTTCCAGTTGCCACTTGAGGAGTGACCTAGCTGGTTTTGTTCCCTCCTGCTTATGGATACTTTGGACCCTAGTTCAGCACTTGGATCATTTCATTTACAAGTAGGGAGGTAATGGAAGTGTGCCATCTTGTTCCTGCCTTACCTGGATGGGATCTGATAGTACCTAAAGCCATGGTATATCCGTTGATTTTGATGAATGTTCCCAGTCAGGGCAGCAAGCTGACAATGTCCCTATACACAGACTCCTGGCTGCAAAGGGCTCTTCAGTAGATGGGTTTCCCATCAACCTCAATGTTTTGCCCAGAGCTAGATCCCTTTAGCTCTTGGAGTGGTCTTTTGGTGGCATGCATGCACCTCTCTACTGCTAGCCCTTAGGGTAACCCCCTCAGAGACCTTGCAGGAAGTGAGGGTGATGGATGTTTGTAATGAGCTCATGGTGTTTTGATGGTTCTTTCATGTGTACAATCATAGCTCTCTCCCTTTCCAAGCCAAAGCCAGCCTGTGCCAGGCAGCAGGTCCCTGAAGCAGGGGGGCTAAGTTCCCTTTGGCCTGGGTCTCTTGAGCTCCCCCTTCACCATCTGTTTCTGAAGCAGACTCTGTTTTCACAAGCCTCTGCTTTCCTTCCTTTCCCATAACAGGACAGAAGAGATTATGGACAGGAGCAGGAAGCTTGGATCTGCCTTTAGCAGCACCAAACTGTGTTTAACATAGTCACTCGCTGGGCGACGGTGAGCAGGGTGGGAGAGTTCAGTGTTTGGAGGAGACAGTACAGCTGCTTGGCCAATGCTTGGCTTTCTTTCCCTCCTTATGTCACTTGTAGCATAAACGGAGGCTATTTTCAGTCTGAGAACATCTCTGCCCCCAGTATGATGCCATTTGGTTCATACTCTATGACTGACTTCCATCTGCTGCCACAGAGAACACCTCACTTTTCAGGCCCCTGAGCAGATGGCCAGGAGGGAGAGCCAAGTTTGGGAAATAGGCAAATCAAGTGAGACCATAGGCTGGGAGTTGAGCCTTGCAGGAGCTCCTGCTGACCGTGTGGTCATGACAAAACCATGGCTTTCTTGGGCTAGGCTATCTTACATACTAAAGCAGCAACAGCAAGCCCTAATTCTGTTTTACATTGAGGGACTGAATGGGAAAGAATAGGATTCCAGGATGGAACTGGAGGAAAGGGCTGTCATAGTTTCTTGTTGAAATAAGAGTATGTGGTGTTTCCTCCCCTGGGTGTGTTAGCTTGTGGGTTCTTGTAGATGTTTAAAGTAAAGTACAACCATGGATGAGAGCCAGCTTCGAGCACACTGGGATTCCTCAGATGGTTGGCCAGGAGCAAAGTGTCTTCTCCAGTGAGACCTTTGCTATTGACTCTATCAGGGAAATTTCCTGTCACAGCCTAAGGCCAGAACTCAGGGCAGGGATGAGGACTGGAGATACTCCCCATAGCCCTAGAACTCCTCTAACATGGCCCCATGGAGTCACAGGCCAACTCTCTCAGAGCCCCTCTCCTTCCCACAGACCCCAGAGACGTATTCCTTTTACTTTCACACTACCCATGCTATTCCCGGAGCTCCCCTATCTTGAGATCAGATGTGAGGGGGCTTGTTCTTCCAACTCAGTCCCACCATAGGTTCCTGACAAGCCAGGCGTGTTTACTTCTTGACAGTTTTACTGATTGTCACAATGGTGAGGGAGGCATCCATTGAACTGTGAACTATGTGAATGACCTGGGTGATGCCCAGTGAACTGGGTGATTGGACTGAGACTCACGGACAGGAGCATCAGAGGCTGGGACTGTGATTAGCTTGTGTCTCACCAGTTCAGGTGAGAAGGTTTGCAAAGGTTGTTTTGGGGTTCCCAGGGAAGGAGGTTGTGTTTGATTCACAGTATCTGCCAGGAGCGTGTGGATGAAAAGAGAGGTGTTTACTTGACCTTTCTGCAAACTCTGCTATGATTTCCTGCAGCTCTAGTCACCACAACTCTCCACCCAGCTCCCCATGCTGCCATCTCCATCTGTTCCCATTCCCTTACCATGAGCACATCATCATTACTTGCTTGAATCTCACATTTGCATCCTTTAGGATTTTGGTTGAAATTGCACCAGAGAGGTCCCCTCTGTCGGTATCTCAGCTGGCACACTGGCTGCAGGTGGCCTCAGGAGTTCTGATTGTATATGGTCCAATCTTCCTCAGATGCAAGAGGACAGTCCCACTGTTATTTGCTCCAGATCAGCAACCTCCCACCCCAGAGCACTCACTGCTGACTCTTTCTTCAGGACTGTGCTTGGGCACATCAGCAAATTCCAGTCTCAGGAGTTCTGATTGTATCTGGTCCAATCTTCCTCAGATACAAGAGGACAGTCCCACTATTATTTGCTCCAGATCAGCAACCTCCCACCCCAGAGCACTCACTGCTGACTCTTTCTTCAGGACTGTGCTTGGGCATATCAGCAAATTCCAGTCTCCTGTGAGCTATGGACAGGGGGCTCTTATCCTTATTGTGATACCAATAGCCTGGGTCAGCTCTTCTTAACAGGTGGCAAAAGCCTTATGTCTAGTTTTACTAACTCACATTTCATTCATAGTTTGAAAAACTCTAAGTAGGAAGGACTCTTTGGTTTTTATCATTGATTCCCCTAAACTTTTTGAGTTAGCTGGGGTAGATTCTTCATTTTCAGGTTCTCATGTGGTTCCCATCATGGCAGAGGCCCAAGCTTCAGCTCAGAAAGTGACCTTCTTGAACCTGTCAAGAAGCAGGTTTCACTGAAAATCCAAAACCCAGCTTTGGTCAATTTGGGTTAAGACACAGAATGTTCTGGAATGTTCTCCAGCTAGCCATTTACCTGTGAGCCTTAACAATAACTTCCATTTACATGTTTTCTTCATCAGCTAAAGAGGAGTTATGAGCTCCCCAGACTGCTTATATGTCTTCTCTCATGGGTTTCTAGAACAAATCTGCACTGCATGATGGTATAGTCCTGGTACCTCCACTGGTCGACAAAGAGAATGACTGAATGTGATATACCATGTGGCAGGTGGCCACCATGAGTTACATGTAAAAACCTCATCCAGTAACTCAGCAAACCTGTATTGGCATACTTTCAATTTGCAAGTTGGGGAACTGAGCCTCAGGGAAACTAAATGGTCTGGTGAAGGACACTCACCTGTACCAGAATAAAATTTAAATTCTTAACTCCAAAGTTAAGTGGAGCCCTCAGCTCCACCCTCAGCGAAGCAATTATTATTTTCTCCTCTTTTTCTTGGAAATGTTCATAAGAATTTCCAGGACAAGGCTGGGCTGGGAAGGCCCCTGCCTGACCTGCTATTTAAACCACTCCAAATGCTGAGCACCCGCCAAGCCACAGCACACATGGCCATGGTTCAAACAAGTAAGCAAGGCCACTGCGCTTTTCATTAGCATCTGGGATGAGAACAAAAGTCTCCATCAGCCGCTTGGCTCTGGAGCCAAGCCACTGACTTCTGGCTGGCCAGAGTGCTCAGGTATCCTTCAGGCCAAAGGAACTGTAGGACACACAGGGACTCTTCAGGCATTGAGAGTGCTCCTTTCCTCACTAAGATCTGCAGGCAGTTTTCCCATGAAGCTGTATGGTTGCTCCATTACTTGGTCATTGCAGGCTATCTGAAGGTGCATTTAATGTATCCAGAATTGTCCAAACACTTGGAACATTCTAGAGGTGGTGGGAGTGGGGGGCAAATCAAAAGAACCACAGTAACCAAGCTTCCCTTCCTATTTAGGAAAGACTCACTTTTTACACTCTCCCTTGCAATTGCATAGGTCTGTACCTGCAAATTTAGTGTCTGCTCTTATATCCTTTTTCCCAGTAGCCCTTCTGGTTACTTTCATGCACTTAGTGTTTACTAAGCAACTTTTGTATGAGTAGGCATTCCTGTAATTGGTAGGGGAATGAGCATATATACAAACACACATACATCTATGCATGTGTGTATACATGATCTTCAAAGACTTCATATAACAATGCAGTTTTCTGCATATGTTAGGCATTTTGCATTTCTAACAAAATTCATTTGCTACCAGGTTTCCAGGTGGGTATTTGGGTATCTGCTCAGGTATGAATCCGCAGGGAATTCTTTGCTCCCATACACCCTGCAGATATTCTGATGCACATTGGTCCCTTATGGCTCTGGGTTCCGAGTCTTGCTTTAGGATAGCCAGGAAGGTATTTCCATATAGCTTGGTGTCCATCATGAATGTCACCGCCACCACATTGTGTGGTTCTGCTTTATGTCATGGTAGTTGGGGTTCTCCTGGGTTAGTAGTATATAGACTGAGCTGTGACTTCATGCAGAAGCTCCTTTTCTCAGGAGGGAACTGACAGAGAACCAAGATCTGAATGTGAGCTTCAGATCATGGAAGCCTCTAGACTTCTAAATTCTCCAGGCCTCAGATCACAGAGTCTCCACCTGCAGCTGCTGTGCTTAGGACATACTGTATGCCAGGGCAGGGACCAGAGGTCACAGTTACCACTCAGTTTGGCTCACAGAAGTACTGCCTTTGACTTATATTAGTACAATTTGAATGCCTCCCAATGCGACATTCATTCTTCAAGGCAATGTCCACTCCACTGCTCGATCTCTCCTTTCTTTCATCACCTACCCATCCCTACTTAAGGGATATTCCCATGAATAAATCTCTTATTAATTCTTAAGTGGAAGTTGTGTCACATGTCCAGAATCCCCCAGTAAGAATCAGGACTGAGGATGGCGTTTGTCTTTCTGAGGTCTGACTTTCCCCTTCAACACCACTGTGCTACAGCAAACTTAACTTTTCATCATTTTGTTAGCAAACTGTTACCAACATGATGCCAATGACAAGTTCATTCTGTGACCTAAAATACTTAACTCAGGACTCTGTACCTGAGACTGAAGGATGGGTTGGAGGCAGAGAGAGGAGAGGTTGTAGGCAGAGATTTCCTGTCCCAACTGCCTGCTCCCAAATAACTGACTCAGAGATTTAATATAAACTGTAAATCCTTGGCCAATAGCTCAGGCTTGTTACTACCTAACTCTTACATTTAAATTAACCCATATTTCTTATCTATGCATTGCCACATGGCTCATGACTTGTTACCTCATTTTCTACAAGCTTTCTTGGTGTCTGGCTGGCCTCTCCTGATTCTGCCCTTCTCCTTACTAACATTCTCAATTTGGCTTTCCTGCCTAACTTTATCCTGTTCAGCTATTGGCCAGTCAGCTTCTTTATTAAATCAATCACAGCAACAAATCTTCATAGCATACAAAAAGATTATTTCACAGCAAAGGGTGAAGAGAGGATGGAAGGGAGAGAGGAAGGGAGGGAGAGAGAGAAGTGCCTTTCTTGAAGAGCCACCAAGCAGTGACCAGCAGATGAGGGGGAACTAGAAATCATGGGGTAGCCTGATTGGTGATTTTTAGTCCTAAGTCAAAGACAGTGAGTGATCTGTGCAGCACTTTAGAAACCCTAGTCCTCCCTCTTTGGACATTCTCATAGAAAAAAAAACCAACAAGTCTTAACAGGAAGTGTGGTACCTTTGCAAGGGTATATTGAGGTGTCTGTGCTGTGGAGACATTTTGACAAGCTTTAGTAGAAAGGAAGTTAGAGCGAAAACTTCCTTCCATTCCCTCAAGACCGCCAGGCTTCTAAGTTGGCAAAATTAACATAGCAAATTACCAGTTTGGCCAGTCTACAATCCATCTAAATTGTCCTCAGAGCCCCTCTTCCTTTGGGAAAGATGTGGACAAGAATTTGCATCATCTGTCAGAATCTCAAGAAGGTAGCATGGAGTAAAAAGGGATATAATCAGAGGGTTAAAAAGAAAAGAAAAAGGATTTACCAAGAAAAGCACGTAGATTTGCCCTAAGACTTATTCAGAACATTGACTCCAGGAACTGGATCCAAAGTTAGATATGAAGGTTTAGTCCAAATATCACAGTGTTTAAGATAAAAAGGCTATATACCATTTGGGTCATTATATCATCAGGCTTCTTGATTTGAAAGATGTACCTTGACTGCTAGGCCTCACATTTTAAATGATTTCTGTATTTCAACATTTGCAGAATAAATCTCTTTCTCTCCCTCCCTTCCTCCCTCCCTCCCTCCATCCCTCTATTCAGTCAGTAACTCCCTGGTGATATAAATATACCCCCCAAGAAAGAGTATTTATGAAATTTCATTCACTAAAAGCAGAGCGTAGTAGAACTGGATCTACTAAGATAATGATGGTGACTTGTGGGGTGATGGGTGACTTCTTGTTTGTCTCAGTCTGTGTTGCAGGTTCCACTGTGAAAAATGTCTTTGTGATAGATCATACTGAGCCCAGGTCTCCACAGGTATGGTCTTCAGTAGACTTAAGATGCTTCCAAGATAGTTGAAGCCAGCTGGGCCTGAAACTGAGTAGGTATCTAGAGATTGGAATCACAGTCTGGGTTCTGGATTATTCATCTTCTTTTGATTGAGACATAATAATTACACTTATTTACAGAGTATGTTTTCACATGTGTATATGCTGAGATTAGCCAATGTTACAGAGAGACAGGAGGAAGAAGCCCTGCCTTCACATGGCAGGGAGAATGTAGTTGACATCAAGTATTTAGAATTCTAAAGTATCTAGAAGAGATGCTTTAACATTCTCTTCACAAAGAAATGGATTGTTTTTTGTTTTGTTCTATTTCTGGGAAACTCAGCCCCTTCCTCTTTGCCCTGCACAGAGAATGGTTGATGAAACGACAGGAGCAAACAGTCCCTTGGCAGCTAAGCTCAGGATCTACAGGCTGTCTCTGTCTTCCTCTGTCTCTCTGTCTCTGGTCTGTCTCTTACACACACACACACACACACACACACACACACACACACACACACACACACACACACACACACACACACATCCCACCACTTCCCCAAGCCTTCTCTATTCCCTGAGTGCTCCACTGTCAGAAAGCATGGACTTAGGTCTGATTATCTTCACGTCCTGCCTCTAAATACTTGCCGTTGCGCATGTCCCTGGCATTTGCTCCATTCTCAGTGGTGACCTGGGCCCTCCTTTATCTCCTGCCACTGGAGCATCCTCTGGGGTGGACTGGTTGCTGAGCCACCTCAACCACAGCTCTATCTCAGGGCTGCATCTGCCCCTCCCTCCTCCATTTCCCAGCCCCTTGCTCTCACCGCTGTACTGTTCATTCAGATGCCACTGACGGTCTCCATCTTTCTGGGTCGCCCTTTTTCCTTTGACCCACTTCAGATCTGTAGACCTCCAACTGTTCTGTGGAACCCCACCACAAACACAGAAGTTTCTGGGGTGTTTTGGAGGTAAAAGGGGCCAGCTGGCCTCCACCCCAGTTCAAGCAGAGCAGGTCTCCTCTTGACCTGTTAAGTCTTGGGATATTGTGAGAGCTTATTGGTCATACATCTCAGGCTCTGCTCCACATGTGGATGTGCCTAGAAGGCCTGCTCTATGGTACATCACAGCCGAAGAGAGGACCTCTAAGGGTCAACTAAACACCTCCAAAGACTACTCTGCTTTTACAGGGAAAATGAAGAGGCTGGCAGACCACTTCCTTTCTGCAAGTTCCCCAAATACCACCATGTATAAATGTCCTCTTGAAAAATCTTCAGGCTCTTGCTTTTCTCTAAGAGTCCCTTGTGAACTGATGCATCTTAACCCAGCACCCCAGAAAGCAGATCTGGAGGATCTGGGGGGTCTGGGAACACCCTGCCTAGAATACTCCTTACCTCTTTCATCCCTTGGTGGTCCAGGTTTTCTAGCTGGGGTTGACAGCTGGTCACTTTCGCATCCACCAATAAGCTTTCTTTGTTCAGCTTTCCTGTTGTCAATCGCTCAACATTCTGTAATTTGGTTTCTTTCATATCTGACTGTTGAACCAGGTTCGGGTTTCTGCAGCAATTATCACCCTCAGTGTAAACTGAAAATGCAATCATCAAAGCCCCTGTGCTGGCCTGCTGGAAGGTCATCTTTATCTGTTAGGTGTCAGCCTAAGAATGGCAGGGCAGGGAGGAGGAGGAGGGGGGCATCCCTTAGCCGGGGTGTCCTGCTGCTTGTGGAATTCCAATTTCTCTCACCTGACTGTTCTATCACAGCTGAGACCAGCACTGGGGATGCTGGGGCCCCTCCCCCCTGCCTCAGGGGCAACTTGGGTGAGAATCGGGCCCTCTGAAATTGCCTTTATGGAGTGGATAATATAATTTTGTTCTATGTTCAGCAAGTACTGACTCCAGAATGTACCCCACCTTTACCACCCTCATGCCTTCCATGAGGCTTGGGAAGTCACTGAGAAGCAGTCAGGAATTGGAGGACTTAGATCCTGCTGGGTTTGAGAAGCATGGTCTGGGGGATAATGATCCACTCTCCCACCTGGAGGATCTGGCAGGTATGGTAAAGCGGTTGGTGGCCTTGGGAAGCTGATGGGAACTAGTCCCGGAAAGAACTAGACTGAGGCCTAGGCAGGAGGTGGAAGAAATTGTCTGGGAAGAGGGTGAGGCCTGGGCAAGGTACAAGGTCCTGAGAGGTACAGTGGGGAAAGGGCCAAAGAAAGCAGAGGCTGCTGGGGTCGGGGAGACACATCAACGGCCTGCCGGTGACATCCAAGATAACTGTGAAGTCAGGCACAGGGGCCGCCACAGCATTTCTGAGTGACTGATCTCTCCTGGGAGGGTAGACGAGGCAGCAGGATACAAGGATGTGATGCGCTTTGGAAGGGGCAGCTGAACCTGGGCTAAGCAGGCCACCTTCAGCATCAGGCAGCTGCTGCTGGACCCGGAAAGAATGGCCTCTGTCTAGGAGTCCCATGCAGAGACAATGAATGCCAGGAGCCCTGGCATAACCCTGTACATTCAGGTTCAAGCGCCAGGGCTGGAGCTGTGGGCTTCTGGCTCTCTGCTTCCTTGTCCTGGCCTCTTTCCTTACAGATACCTGCATTCTGGCTGTCAGAAAGTTGTAGGCTGCGAATGTCAGTACTGAAGGTCGGTGGCCTTAAGCTGACCACAAGTCACAGCTTGTCATCACTCTTCTCAGAAGACCCTGAGTGCACCTGCTGGCCCTATGGCTCCCTCAAGGTCAACAGTGGCAATTTCCTTTCCTCTGGCCTTCCCCAGGCTGGTGTCTATGTGCTGAAGCCCGAGAAAGGTAGCTTTAGAAGCCGCGTGACAGAGCAACTGAGAGAAAAGGGACCTAGCGAAGGCATTTCCTGGCTGTCATTCTGTTGTAAGCCTCACCTGCTCAGTCCTACAGGTCAAGAATGTGCTCTTAGGAGAGCTTGCATGCCTAGCATACACCACCACAGAGTCCTTCCTAGTCGGCCTGCTTTGATTTAAAAAATCTGCTTGGAAGCTTTTGCCCTTTCCACATTTAGCACATTTCCATGGGTGACCACTGGTATTATTAGTTGCAAGTAGTGAATTCTTTGATCTGTGTTGTCTTCAGGTTACTGTCGGGACACTGCTCCAAACTGATGTAGCTTTGAGTTCAAGCAAAGTGTGTGTGTGTGTGTGTGTGTGTGTGTGTGTGTGTGTGTGTGTGTGTGTGAGAGAGAGAGAGAGAGAGAGAGAGAGAGAGAGAGAGAGAGAGAGAGAGAGACCAGAGACAGAGAGACAGAGGAAGACAGACAGAGAGATAGAGGTGGGAGGGAATCTTATGTAAGGCATTTCCCGTTCCACTTAATGGATTGCTCTGGTCTAAAAGTTGGTAGAGACGGCACATGTCTCAACTTCAGGATTCAATACCTGCTTTCTCGTGAGATCTTAAGCAATCACATGTGCTTTGGTTAAGTTACCTCAGAATGAGCAAGGATGGTTAAGGTGCAGGTTCATGGAGAACTTGGTGTCTGTGAGTGTTTTAAAAATCTGGTAAGGAAAGTTCACACTAGGCTCCAGCTACTCCATGTATCAGTGGCTGCCCAGCTTGTCCCAAAGTCCTGATTTTTCAAAGCAGCAATAGTTTTCTCATAATCCTAGGATGTGGGCAGCTTCACGGGGTCAGCTGCTCTGGTCATGTTCTGCTTCAGTTGAAAAGCTGGGGCTGAACCATCTGAGGCTGGCTCATGTGTTTGGCAGCAGAAGCTGTCTCCCCACGGAGATCTCCCCAGGATCCAGTGGCCTTTCCACGTGGCTGTCTGGCTTTGCACAGTATGGTGGCTGTGTTTAGAACATGAAAATGAGGCAAGGAGGAGTGAGGAGAAGGAATAAGGAAAGAAGAGAAAGGAAAAGAGGAAGGAGAAAAGAAAGACCACCCCACCCCAAGCTCTCACACTTTCTAATTTTTCAGAAATAGCAAAGCATCGCTTCCCTTCACTAGGTTGCTAGAAGTGAGTCACTAGCAAGTGTGGTGTTACACACCTGCAATCTCAGCACTCAGGAGCCTGAGGAAGGAGTATCGCCATGAGTTCCAGGACAGCTTGGACTATAGAGTGAGACCATGTCAAAAAACAGATTCCCACAAACCAATCCATAGACCTGGCCCGAGGGTGGAACATGGAAGCCACTGGGCAGTCTCAAATCCGACAGGTCTGCTTCTGATTTCCCTTGCAAAGTCAAGTGACCTGGTGGGGCAGGGTCTGAGCGATAGCTTCCGGATCACAGGGCCTGTGAACTCTTGTTTGTCTGAGTGCAATGTCACTCTACCTCCCGAGTGTGTACCAGGCCACTAGATCCTCAGTGTCACAGAGTAAGAGCTGTTCTGCAGTCCCCTCCATTTGCAAGGACTTCTCTTGTTGAAAAGTAGGAGGAGGTCTCAGAATGTGGTCAATTTTACCCAAATTCATTTTTTTTTTCTGGAAACTATGGCCCTTATTACCCATTCATTTCCAGGGTGTCAGATGCATAAATGGGGGGATGGGAAGGTTAGAAGGCTGTGTTACATGATCCTAGCTTTTGTCAAGTTAACAAAATACTAGCTAGCATGTCTGACCCAAGATGTCAATAGTAGGAAGACTGAGAAACCCTATTCTAAATTAATATAGAAAAATTTAAAATAATAATCTGGTAGAAAGTGGGCAAAGACTTGAGTAGAATTTCATGGAAGAGAGTACCCTAAGGCCTGGGAAGAGCTCCCTGGTTCACAGGGACATATACATTCTGACCACACTGAGCCACACACAGTACAGTCAAAAGACTAATACTGAATGTGGGTAAAGACTCGGAACAGCTGGGGCTCTCCTCAGCACCAGTAGGGAGTACAAAAAGATATTAGCACTTGGGCATCTATTGATGGGATAAATAAATGGTACTCAGATAAACGATGGCAAATAATTAATCTCCAATTTGTCTTTCTTCAGGATTGTTTTCATGGTTCTTCAAATAGAACCCAGGTCAAGTACTCTACACTGAGCTATGTCTCACAGTTCTTACAGACACACCCAGGTTGCCATAGCATTGTCTAGGCAGACAAAAAGAGGGACCAGAGTCAGTGGCTGGGCAGGACATATCAGCAAACTGTTTCAGCAGAACCGAGTCATGAAGAACAATCATGAATCCCTTAGCGGAGAAGGGGAAGGTCCACCTCCCACCAGTGCCTGGTCCTGCTCAAGAACATAGATGCTCCATGAGCATTTATTCACAGTTAGCATTTGTCCTGTCCTGGGTCAGGTTGGCCCTGTGTGGCATAGAGCACCCTGGGGACAGTCAGAAGAGATTGATCTGATGGAAGTGTGTGGAATCTACCAGGCTGTCTAACAGTCTGAAGTTCTGGAGTGGCTCATGACGTCTTTAAGCACATGCCACTTTGGTTGTTTTTTTTTTTTTGGATTTGTGTTGTCGTTGAAGACCTCTGTGTGTGCACCTGTGTTTCCAGAATTTGTAAGAACCTGGCAGTTCTTAAAGGTTTCCTCTTCCTTAGGGACTGCAAGGAGGATGCTTCTGTGACCATCTACTGTCTCACTTCCCACCACTTGTTGTCCTCTACCCCATTGTTGTCCACAGGTAGGACAGATTGGAGCCCATGCCTCAACTTGAACTGTGTTTCCGCTTTTTAAATAATAATAATAATAATAATAACAATAACATTTAGGTGGGAATGGAAAGAGCCACACTTTTATTTTTAAGTGGCCTTTTCAAATGCTAAATGCTTTGTTGGGAAACATCAAAATAGGTCATGTGTAACTTGGTCTGCTCATAAAAAGAGCCTCATGCTTGGTATATTTAGAGAGGGGAAGAAACTTATTATTTATTTTTTTGTAACATTTTGGCTTTTTTTTTTTTTTCCTTTTAAACCAAAAAGTGCCTGGAAAATTCCTCCACCCTCTCCACTGCTGGTGGTTTTCCTGGCCTCAGAACCCTGGTACAGGCTCCTATTTCCCTGACTGAGGAGGGAGATGCAATGAACTTTGTGGTACCTGAGCTCTGCCTCTCAGGAGGTGTCCTGACAGGGCTAGGGCAGAATTCTGAGGCTCAAGTGTCTCCTTTTTTAAGTAGGTTTTGGTGGTAATTTAAAGTAAATTGTTTTGACCACTCTCTGGCTGTCCTTGTAGCTTGTGTTGAGATTTTGTCCATTTGCACCAAAATGTAAGGCACACCAAATCAATCTTGCTGAAGGTTTCAGGAATAAAGACGGTTTGATGACACATGTTCCATTAAAAAAAAATGGCTTGAGGGGCTGAGGAGCTAGCTCAGTCCGTCATCCCAGAAGGCAGGAAGATCTGGGTTCAAGCCTTAGCATCTACTACAAAAGCTGGATATGGTGCTGCATACTTATACCCCCAGTGCTGGGACACAGAGAGAGGTAGACTCTGGGAGCCCAGTGCCCAACCAGCCTACTCAGTCAGTGAGCCCTAGGTCCCAGTGAGAGATCCTGTCTCAAAAGACAAGGTGGATGGCAGCTGAAGTTGACCTCTGACCTCCATACACTATCAACACACACACACACACACACACACACACACACACACACACACACACACCAAGATGTGAACCAAAACCCAGCTTGAAATCCCTCTTTTAACACACGGATCTTTTATTTCCCTCTTCCAGTATCCAATCTCCCCAGCTCCTTCCTTTTCCCTCTAGCTAGTACCGAATCCTCACTCAAACCAAAGACCTTCCTCCCACATTCTGCAAAATCTGGTCTAGCACCAGCTTCCATGACCAGACTTCAATGGTCCAACCAACAGGGTGTTCAGCAAACAGTGCTCTCTGAGGACAGCAGCGTGGTGTTTTATAACAAGGCAGAATAGTATACAGGAATGTGAGGACCAAACCTGAAAAGGCCTAAAGACTTTCTGAGTATTTGAATGCATGGGGTCCTGGTCTAGAAAAATGATCCCTTGTCTCTCTCCAGCCTTTGTTTGCCCCTTCCCTCCAGGGCAAGACCCTTTCTAGAGGATACCTTCAGCAGTTCCTGCAGTTATCATGGGAGCATGGTCCAGGGGATGTGTCTTCCTCTAGCCAGACCTCCAAGGCTGAGGAGCAGCTGGAGCAGCTGCAGCTCCCCCTGAGCCTTCCTTGCCAATCTCTGGCTGCCTGGAACCATCTAGAAAGCATAGACTGCCAGGCAAGTACCTCAAGATGCATAGATCAGGCAGTGTGCTGTCATGCAGATCCTGTGATTGATAGATAGACAAATGAGGTTGAAGGATGAGGGGTACAGCTTAGAAGCACATTAAGCAGAGAGATTTCCCCCAGGCTTTCCTGGAAGAGCTGTTTAATGTGGCAAGACCAAAGAGAATGCCATGATTTCTCCATGCCAGTCTGGTATGGAACATTTTGCAGGCCATCAGCTTGTGTCTGTCCTCAAAACATTCCTGAGAGGTTGCTGGAAGGGAGAAAAGCAAGCAAGAGTTGTCTAGATTGAAAGCCACCGAATTCAGTCAGTGAACCTCCAAGCCTTTCTGTGCCAAGGAGTTGTGCTGGCTTGCTGGGACTCCTGCGCTAAATACTCTCATATGTTTTCTTCATCCTTCCATCTGCCTTCCATCAAGAGAAAGTGCCCGGATATTGCAGAGCATCTGAATCAATCATCCTTTTATTTATTTAGGGACACTGCTAGTGCACATTTCTTATTATTCAAGAAGCTCACTTTTGGGAGCAAAGTTGTCCCAGGTGAGCTGAGCTCATGATATAGCCAGTGGGGAGAGCAAGATGGAGACTTGGAGTTGAGGTCTTTATGAATTCTGTTACATTTAGGGTTCCCCAAACATGAAAGGAAGGAAAAAAACTCCACAAGTTCCCAATTCTAGTGGCAGGTGGTCAGCAGAAGAGAGGCCATGTGCAGAGGTGATTGTGGGAAGGCAGAGGCCGAAGGGGCCAATGTTTGCGAGGACCTATGGGGGTTCCTGGGAGTAGAACCATGGTGGAGGGATGGAGCCCGTAGGAGCTGAGATGATTGTCCACAGTGTCCTGCTGCATCAGAGGAGGGATGGGCTCTCCATAGCTGCTTGGTCCAGTCCTGCAAGCCACCCTAGCCTGTGGGCACCCTCCCACCTCTCTGGACCCTTACCGGCTTGTCAGCTCTGCCCTTCTTCTTGGCTCAGCCTCTAGAGTTATGGCAAGGCTGTTGTTATGAAATATGTGCTTGGGCTTTCTGGAAAGTTCTTGAAGTCGGAAAGAAAATTCTGCCTGCTGGTTCTGAAATGGCTTCCTTGCCATCATGCCTCCCTGAGGAAGTAAACAGGCCTGAGCTCCAGGGAGCCGTCTGGGACACACTGCTCAAATTGTAGGGTGCCACCAGCCTGAAGTGTAGGCAGCCAGTCCGGGCCTGCAGTGCCCAAGTGTTTGTCCAGGTGCCCTGGGCAGACCAGCCTGTGGCGTGTGGGGGTTGGGGGAGGCACTGTGGCCTGAGGAAGAGCCCTAGTGGGTCCAGGTCAGGAAGCCAGATGTGTTTGATGTTGCATTAAAAATCTCAGAAGTCTTCCTGGAGGGCCTGAGCCCCATGGTCAAGACACAGGCCAGCTTGGAGGCTGCCTGGCTCCCCACTGTGGGGCCACCATGCCTTAGCTTCATTAGCTGACAAAGCCACTCTCTGTCCTCACCAGCTACAGGCAGAGGAAGGCACAGCCTCTCTCCCAGCACCTGGGGCCTTGGCCAGGGATGGCATGAGGGTGCCCTCCCTCTGCATCTCCTAGAAGAGAAACTCTGCCCGACTGGGGCAGCAGCTGTGGCCCATTCCAGCTGACGGTTGCTGGAGCTGCAGATTTTCCAGCCAAGCTGGAAATCCAGAAATGTGTGTGAAATTTCTCAGTTGTTACAAATTCTTACAAACACCGTGTAGGCTGAACTAACCACATTTACAGGCCAGACTCTGCCCTGGGCAGGGAGTTAGTGACTACTGCTTTGAGCTTGCAGATGCCCAGGGGTCCCATCTAACCAGTCTCCATGTCAATTACGGGAAATGGAGGGCAGGAGAAGAACGATTGAGGGAGACCCCCGAAGTCCAAAGATACAGCAGAGTGTTCTCCCACTCTCTACAAAGGGGGAAGACTGCCTCACGTGTCTTGGTTCCTGCTGTCGCCTTGGCACAAGGACAGAGAGAGGCTCTGGTGGCGTGTTCTTTCTTTCCCTCGCTCAGACTCCTGCATTTCTAATCTTGATCTACATTGCCTGGTTGGATTGGTTCATGAGCTATGTGAGAGGAGGGCTTCCTCCCTCCCTTCTCTGCTCATAGTTTCCTCTCTCACAGGTCCTTGGTAGACCCGCCCCAAATTGTGTTGGCCAAGAGAGCTCAGCCAATCAGTGCAGTTGGCCCTATCAGGAGGGACCAATGGCAGCATCTCATGGGGAGGGAAGAAAGCATAAGGTTTGTGATCTGACAGAGTCAGATTCTGCCAGCAGCTCTCCCTAACTGGCCATGTATACCTTGAGGCAATTACCAAACTTCTTGGCCCCTCATCTGTAAAACAAGGCATCAGTTCCTTCCCGGTGACAATCACATATGAATGGGAAGTGCCTAGCACAGTTCCTGGAACAGATTACAATCTATACTGGTTGTCTTAGTTGAGGTTACTATTGCTGTAATGAAACGCTATGACCAAAGTAACTTGGGAAGGAAGGGGTTTATTTGACTTACATTTACATATCACTGTTCATCATCAAAGGAAGTCAAGAAAGGAACTCAGGCAGGGCTGGGGCCAGGAGGCAGGAGCTGATGCAGAGGCCATGGAAGAGTGTTGCTTACTCAGTCGGCTTTCTTATAGAATCCAGGACCATGAGGCCAGGGATAGCCCCACCCACAAAGGACTGGGTGCTCTTCCACCAATCACTAATTAAGAAAATGCTTTCCAGACTTACCTACAACCCAGTGTTATGGAGGCATTTTCTTAATTGAGATCCCTCCTCTCGGATGACTTTAGCTTGTGTGAAGTTGACGTAAAACTGTCCAGTACACTGGTGTTGTTGCAATTGGTCTCAGACTCCCGAGCTGAACCTCTTCCTGAAAACACAACACCAGGTGTTCAACAACCCACATAGAGACTCATTCCGGTTATCCTTTACTTACCCGTGTGTGTGTGTGTGTGTGTGTGTGTGTGTGTGTGTGTCTGTGTGTCTGTGTATCTGTGTGTCTCTCTGTGTGTATCTCTATGTGTGTATTTATGGATGTATGTTAGTATGGAGGCCAGAGGAAAACATTAACTGTCATTTCTCAGGTGTCAACTGCCCTGTTTTTTGAGACAATGTCTCTAATTGGCAGTGAACTCACCAAGTAGGTTAGACTGGTGGCCAGTGAGTTCCACCTGTCAGTCTCCTCTGTCTCTGCTGAGACCTCAAATGTACTACCACACCTGGATTTTTTAATGTGAGGTCTCAGGGGTCGGATCCCCATGCTTGTAAGGTGAGTATGCTATCGTCATCTGACACAGCCTCTTCAACAGGCATGGTCAGTAAAGGCCGTGTGCTACAAGCAGTCGTCCCCCCCCCCCCCCCCCCCCCCCCCCGCTGCCTTTCATCCTTTTCTCCATCCTGTCCATTGATTAGTCAGTAACTCTCCACAGGAGCTTTGCTCTGCTGGACAGTGAGAGGCAGACAGGCAGAGGATGACCGGGGAGATTGAGGAGAAAGGGAACCGGGGCTCTGGCTGGGTGTGGACAGAGTTGCCATCCTGGAGATACTGGAGTGGAACTTGAGAGAAGATCAGATTAGGGAAACAGGAAAGAGGGAGATGAATTCCAGAGGCCTGTGGAGGACACTGGGATCAAGGAGGTAGCAGGGATGTGGGTTTGGGGAGAGAGCCAGGAAGGGCCTCAAGGTTAGTGCACAGGCCACCACCTGAGATGGAAAACTATGGAGTTTGGCTAGTGGGAACTGATGCCCTGGACTGGATAAGATGGCCTTAGAGGTATGAGACGTGCAGGAGGAACTGCCCTGTAACCGGAACAAGTCTAGTAGTGAACCATCAGAATAATGCTGCATGTTGTATGTTAGGCATCTCCATGACCTGCCAGGGACACTATTGTGCTTATCCCACTGCTGTAGGGAGAACAATGAGTGTCAGAATGTATAGAATGAGGGAACTAATTGGTCCCAGAGCCTGGAACTAGGATGTAGAAACAGTCTGACTGTCTCTCCCATCTAGCCTTGACTGTATCCAGCCCATACGTGCTGCACATGAGGCTGGACGTGCTTACATGTTTGCAGTTTACAAGTCAAAGACATCTGCCCACAGGAAGCCCCTCTCACTACTGTCCCCATTGCTTGTGCATGTGGCAGCTGAGGATACAGAGTGTGGGTGGCAGCCACCAGCGGGCACGTGTTTCGAGATCTAGCAGGTGTCCTCCCCCCGGGGCCCTCTCAGTCCCTAGCAGTCCAGCCTGAGCTCAGGGGGAGGGCCTGTTGTAGACTCTAACAAGAGCCAGGCACAGTTGATTTGGAGGGCATCTTCATATTCTCATGGCAGTGGCTTGATGCTAGGCAGAGAGAGAGACAGAGACAGAGAGAGACAGAGACAGAGACAGACAGAGACAGAGACAGAGAGAGAGAGAGAGAGACAGAGAGAGAGAGAGAGAGAGAGAGAGAGACAGAGAGAGACAGAGAGAGACAGAGAGAGAGAGACAGAGAGAGAGACAGAGAGACAGAGAGACAGAGAGAGAGACAGAGAGACAGAAACAGAGAGAGACAGAGACAGACAGACAGACAGACAGAGAGAGAGAGAAAGAGTACTTTACAGATGGCAGAACAAAGGCAGGTAACACAGGCAGTAACACAAAGTGCCGAAGGCCTCCTTTGAATATGTAACATGGCCAAGTGAGGATGGAGATCAACATTAGGGAAGCCAGCCAGGCATATATCTCCAGAGGGCACGCTACCAATGTAGACCTTTGCCCTACAACCACGCTAATGGGTCCTCATCTCACCCACTCTCGCCTAGAGAGCAGCTGGTCAGTGGGCATGGACTTCCTGCTCCTGTGGACCCCCCCCCCCTCCTTTAAAAGGTAAGTTGAAGCTGCCCTGGGCTTCTATGCGGGTCTCCTCCACCCACCAGCCCATGTCCTCTGGCAGCCCATGTCCTAGGATCCTTAGTGCATCTGGGAGAAAGAAGCCCAGGTCATTAAAATATGCAGAATGCCAGGATGGAGGGGGCGGGAGCAGCTGCAGCCTCCCTTCCTAAGTTTAGGCAGGTTACAACTCTGCCTGTTCCTTCCTCTCTGGGCTTTTTGGATGACCACCACCTCCATGGTATGAGATTGCTGCTGAAAGCCACCCCCAGGGTGACTCACAGGCTGTGGCAGCCTAGAGAGGAATTTCTACTCAGTTCAGCTGAAGCTTTATAAAGCCGGTTGAACCCGGCCAGCTGCTCTGCAAGGCCACCCTTCTTTCCTGTGTCCCTACCCTACTTCAAGGCCTGCCATGACAGAGGTCAGAGTGGGATGATGAGGTGCCTCTCAGACATCAGAGATGTTCAGAGACACTGAGGACTTCTCCCCTGTTCTAGAATCCAGCAAGGCAGGCGCATGGAACCCAGACAAGTGCAGCCTCTGGTAGGTGTGAGCAGGTCACCAGAATACAGCACTCGGTATGGCCAGTTCTCAGCAGTAGAGATACCCTCTGAATCAGCTAGTCTAGAAGCATGAATGCAAAGCTTGGGAAGTGACTTTAAACTGGTACATGGGTGGCATGAGATCATGGCATAGAGACCTGTCAGTAGTCCCTGACTACACAGGGTGCTGACAGTCACCTCTCTCCAGGTTCTGGTTCTCTGGTCTCCTTCAATACCTTCCCTCCATGGTCTTTGTCTAGGGAGACAAGTGTCTTCCTGAAAAATTTTCCTGGACTGATTTTAGCTTAGTGAAGTCTGGGACATCATATGTTCCAGACTTTAGCATTCTATGTTGACTTTGGCTGTGGGGCAGACAGGCCAGGGCTGAGGTGGGAAGTACTGCAAGTGAGCTAGGCGGAATCACAGGCGGGGCCACACTAAGCCAGAGGAAACAGGAGAAAACTGAGCCTCAGAGTCTTGGGCAAAGATGCACCTGATAATTTGTGACGCAAGCAGACCGGCTCTCCTACACCCTCTATCTGGGAGAGTTCTCTCATCCACTCCTCTACCCACCCTAGCTGCACCTCAGTCTGACCCTGTCCTGAGTGGGCGCACCCTGTTACACCCACCTGAGTCAGGGGACAGGACTTCCTTTCCTTACATGGATCCAAGCTCCCATACAGATCATTAATTTTCTTTAGGCCAGGCCAGGTAGCAGAGGAAAGGAAAGATCAGGGAAAGCCCATTAGAACATGGGCTTTTTTTCTAATCCTTTTGCAGCATCAGACCCAGGGGCATTCTGCTGTGGAGACAGTCCTTCTCCTCACCTGCATAAATTCATCACAGGGTTTAGAGTGTGACCTCCATCTTCATGTCCATGTCAGTCACATACCTGACCTGAGCACTGAGCCCTCTCTTCCCTTGGCCAAGCACCTAGGTCCTTTAGGTAGCCCAACATGGACTTCTGTACCCAGTCCCTTCCCAGCAGAAATGTATGTCTGTCATACTCTCCATAGCCTCTGTGACAATAACTTACTATGTCACTTGTAATTATTCACTTGTTTTGGTGACTGGTTGATGTTATCCACACTCAGTAGATTATAAACTCCAAGAAAACAGAAAACATGGCTGCTTCATTAGATACTGATTCCCTAAGGCCAAACCGAGTGCTGGTATGTAGTAGGTATCCCATCAATGCTTCCCAAATGAGGGGTGGGAGAGGGGGGTGGGCATATGGAATCAGGCTTTGGAGTGAGACCAAGCGAAATTTAATCTTGATTCAGCTACTTCCTTCCTGGCTGTTGGACATCGGGCATCCTCAGCATCATTCTGTCTCCTGTAGACAAAGCAAAGTCACTCACCAGGCCCTGCTGCCAAGAGGGTAAGGCGCAGTGTGGAGACTACATGGACGGAGCCTGGGTTCTATGATGGCAGCAGCTAGAATGGTCTCCAATGGTTCTCAGTCCAGTCCTCATGGTGTAACAGACAAGAACACAGGCGAACAGAGGTCCAGTCCCTTGTCTGAGGGAGACCAAGAAGATGATTAGATTTATTTCCTGACAACTTTACTGAAACATAATATGCATCTATAATGCCGTCTTTTGAAGTGTGTGATTAAGTAGTTTTTGTAGAGGGTCTTTCAACTTGCACCATTATAATCTACTTTTAAGATGTTTTTATGTGCCCCCGTCCCTTATCCATCATTGGCTGTTGTCATTTTACATTCACCCTTCTCCCAGTCCCTGACAACCACTCAGCTGACTTCTGCATCTGAAAATTTGCCAACTGTGGACATACCTCATGAATGTGTCAGAAATCAGACAAGATGTGGTCTTTCTTGTCTCTTTGGTTGGGCATATTTTCAGAGCTCATCCATGTTGCAGGATGTGTCAGGACTTCATCCTTTTGTCTGGATGACCAATATTCCATTGTGTGGAGAGACCCTATTTATTTATCCACTCATCAGTTCATGGACATTTGTGTTGCTTCCGTTCCTGGCTGTTAGGAACAATGACGTTGTGTGTAAAACTTCACATGTAGATTTTTTTTCATGGGCAAAGATTTTGATTTCTCTTGAGTTTGTATGTAAGAATGGATATTCAGGATCCTCTGGTAACTGCCTGAGCAAAAGTCTGGTCCGTTTCTGAGGTAGCTACACTGTTTTCTGTTTCTGCCAGCAGCAGATGAAAAAAGCCTGGATTTGAACCCTGCCTGAACTTCTGTGGTGGGTAGATGGCCTCCTATGAGCTGAAGTTACTGGTCAGGACTCAGGAACAGCTTATTCATGTGCTTGAGACCTGGGCTAAGACCTGTGTCTGGAGCCCTTTCTCCTGCTCCAGATCCTTCACAGGGGCTGACTTTTCTCTGCGGAGGTGGAGAATAACCCAAATCTCTTGTTTGGGATATATCTTTTACCTTTGTTTTTATTTTTGTTTTGTTTTGTTTTGTTTTTGTTTTTTGAGACAGGTTTCTCTGTGTAGTTTTGGTGCCTATCCCGCATCTCGCTCTGTAGACAAGGCTGGCCTCGAACTCACAGAGGTCCTCCTGGGATTAAAGGCATGAGCCACCACTGCCCAGCTGGGTTACATCTTTTAAGTTTTTTTTTTTTTTTAATTTGTTTGTTTGTTTTTGTTTTGTTTTGTTTTCCGAGTGAGGATCAGTCTGGGAAGGGTAAACCTAGAGCACCCTAGCAGCCTGTAGCCTGTCAGGGCAGAGCCTGTAGGCAGCTGTGGATGACAAAAAAAGGTGCCCTGACTGAGCAGGTGGTGCGGCTGGCTGGCAGCCAGGTGTGGCAGGTGGACTGCCGGCCCCACAAGTGCCAGACAGCAACTTCAAACGCTCAGATAACATTGCTGGCCTAAAGGTGTGGGCTTGCCCTTAGATAGGAGAAGGAGGGGTGTGGGAATCCTCACCCCAAAAACAGTTGACCTTGTTGCTGTAACCCAGAAGCAAGACCAGGGTACAGGCTCCAAGACAAGCCCAAGGCTAATTGTTTCTGTGACTTCAGGCTTCAGTCTTGAAAGTTGGTTTTCCCCAGATGGCTTCATGGACTTCTTTTTTGTTTGTTTCTGTGTTTGAGATGTGATCTTACTGTATAATGCCAGCTAATCTGGAACTTGCTATTTAAATCAGGCTGGCCTTGAACTAGGACTCTTTAAACTACATCTAAAGCTTACCCCTCCCTCCTGATCCCCACCACCTTCTGCCTAAAAATCATCTGTGCTCACTGGCTGCTCCACGGTTCTCAAGTAAGGAGGGACTTCCAGAAGCTCATGGCTCTGTTAGCCCTTCTCTCAGCAAGGGCCCTGTCCTCTGTTCCTGCCACAAATCCTTACTTGTCTCTCTTCATCAACCTTGCCCATGACAAGGGCAGTTACCTGCCCTGCTAGTGATCACTGAGTTCTTAGGCCAGTAATTCCCCAGCTCCAGCATGGTAACCAGAGCTGATGTGAGGGACAAAGAAATCAGGGACAACATGGGGTTTCTCTTTGTGTGAAAGTTGTGTGTGGCTAAGAGTGACACTCAGTAGAAACAGTTGAGAGAAAGAATGGGAGCCAGGAAGTGAGTTGTCTCTTGATGCTAACAGTCAACTCACAAACATGTGGCTCAGTTAAAATATGGACAAAGAGTCGGGGGTGGGGGTGGCGCAGGGGCACACCTTTAATCCCAGCACTCCAAAAGCAGAGGCAGAGGCAGGTAGATCTCTGAGCCCAGCCTGCTCTACAGAGTAAGTTCTAGGACCCCAGGGCTACACAGAGAAACTGTGTCTCAAAAACAAAACTAAACAAAACCCACTATGTATATACAGAATCAAAGGAAGAAAGATATATGAATGGATGTCAAGAGATACAAGGCAAGGGGTGGGACAAATGAGTCAAGGCAGAGGCAGAAACCCTCAAGGGAGGCCAGTTCTGCTTACCTCATGCTGAGGAATGATTGCTCAGCTGTGGCACTCAGATGAAAGGCCACCCTTTTCTGAGCCTTGGCATCTGGGAGGGGACAGTACCAAGGCTTTTGAACAAGAGTTGGATATAATTGAGCAAGAGTTGGATTGTGTTCTGTGCAAGATTCATTTGGCAAGATAGGTGGCTGGGATGCTGGGATTGTCCAACAAGGGACAGACCTATGTGGGCCAGTCCAGTCAGAGGAAGAGGTAGTCAATTCGGGGTATTTATGGCAGGGGCTGGGTGGAGACAGTGTTTCCTAATCAGGCTTGATGGTATGTTCGGAAAGTGTAGGGCAGCATCTTCCTAAAGTGGTTACCTGGGGCCAGCCAATCAGCTGGCACTACCCAGGGATGAAATCCCTGTAAAGTGTGGGGTCTGGAAAGGGGAGGTGACAGATGATCTTGGGTCTACCACCAGTCCCTCCACAACAGGACAAGAGAGGGAAAGGAAGCAGTGAAATGAGTCAGTGGCCTCTGACTATCTTCATTCCTCCCTGGGTGAGGTCTTAGCCCACTGTCTGGGGAACATTAATTCAGTTATTTGTCCAACAAGTATTTGCTGAGTGCTTGTTTTGGGCAAGATCTAAGGTAAGAGATAGAGAGACAAAGAAAAAAGGCCCCCCAACCCTTTAGGAGCCCACTTAGCCACATGGACATCTCATGCAATAACACCCCATAATAACAACAGAAACAAAAGGTAAATGCTACATAGGATGGGAATGGAGAGGGAAGCTTTCAGTTCCTCTTGGGACTTCTTCCAGGGAAGCGATGACTTCAGGCCCCCTTGACAACCCTGAGAACTCACACAGACATTTTGGAAGGATATAAAACACAAGACCCACCATTGAGAATTCTCTGAGAGCAGTGCAGGTGACGTAGTCGAAGAGGTGGCAGGGGTCTCTGTGGAGGCCACTGCGGATATGAGAATACAGAGCCTGGGTTGGGGAGGTGAGAGGTCACAGGTGGCATAAAGGTCAAGTAGGATGAGGAAGGTGCAGGGTAGGAAGAGCATGTCTGAGAGGTCCTAACTGTGTGCAAAATGAATTCTTATTGCCCCCGAGTGGCAGAGCTGGAGACAGTGGAAGAGCTGGAACGGCTAACGATTTGGACCCTGGGATCCATGTTTGTGTAAAGCACTTAACTTCTGGGGTGTAAGTAAATCGCTCAACCGCTGGTTCAGTGAAGGCTCTCTCACCAGAGAACTGCTTGGTTGGAACGAGAACTTTGAAACAGTCTCTACTTTCAATCTCTTTCCTTTTTTTCCTAGCCAGTGTGATGGTGTTCTTCATCTCCTATGAAGCACGGTCTCTATTTATACAACACAGGAAACTTTCTGAGCCAGTCTGTCATTTCCTCTGCACTGCCTTCCTTAAACTGAGATGTGATTTTGGTTTTTGCTTAAAACAAAACAACAAACACCTCCCCCCCACACACACACTTGTCCCTGTTCTAAGTAATTTTTCGACTCTGTGTTCATTTCAGCACATTCAGAAGGGTTGTCTCCCCTCTCTTGTCCTATGTCAGGACCATGGAGACCAGACAAACAAGGTGGGGCTTAGCTCATTTTTAACCCCAAATGAGGAGGAAGACTGTGCAATTAACTTCACGGTTAACTTCAGTTTTTGCTCCTGTCTTTGTTTTGAAGTGGATTGCAGTACACTCTTACAGATGGCTGAGTATCTGTGGGCATCGCCCTGTGGTCCACACCCTCTGCCTCATCATGAATCCTCCTCCCGGGTCACACAGGTGACCCTAGGGTCCTGCCCTGGGATACAGAGTGAGTCAGGAGAATCACTTCCTCTGTTTTTACAACATGTTGGACATGAAAGGCAGTGAGGACAACACACACAGGAGCAATGTGGATACTGAGGCAGAAGCCAGGATGTTCTTAATGGGTGAGGAAGTTGGACTCTTCTGGTTGCTAGTACCAGAATCAATGCCAACTGTCTTCAGCCAGCACAGAGGTTAGAGTTATTGGAAGACGGGTCTTATCCTGGAATCAAAAGCAGGCCATAGAAGGGAGTGCAGTCATTTCACTGTTGGGAGAGGAAGAGTCCCCAGGGTACGTCTGGTTATAGGAGGCCCATCCTACAAACGTCTGCCACTGACACTCTGAACAGAGTGCGGATTTTGCTCAGGGCCAAGCTTGTGGTGCCCCAGAACCCCTGAAAAAGTGGCTGGCTCTGTTTCAAAGACAGAGATCTGAGAGAAAAAGGTGAGACAGCTTGGGAAAGAGATGCAGACAGGGAGATTAGATAGTAGAGACCAATGCACACTATGTAGGCAGCTCTGTTCCTCTATTCTTGGGTCCCCACAGCACCTCCCAGACTCAGACACAATGGTGTTTGTATGTACTGAGTGGCTACATGATGAACACGTTGAGTTTTATGGGTCCCACATTTTTCTATCAGTTGAACATGGACCATTTCTTATTATTCAATCTAATATGCAAAACATGCGTTGGCCAGAATTGAGATTTCACTTCACTTTGAATTTTCTCTGGGATAACTCTGATCAAACTGAAGGGTCTGTGGGCCCCACTTTTAAATGTTGTGCTTAATTTATATTAGCAAGTGACTATATGTTTCTTTTTTTTTTTTTTTTTTTTTTTTGTCTTGCTTTGAGACAGGGTCTTGTGGAGCCCAAGCTGGTCTCAAACTTGTTATGTAGCCAAGGAAGACCTTGAACTTCTGGACCTCCTGGCTCCACCTCCCAAGTGCTGGGATCATAGATGTGTGCCACCACACTGGTTTATATGGTGCTAGGAACTGAACACAGGTCTTCACATGTGTTAGGCAAGCAGTATGCCAACTGTGTTACACCCCCTGACCACAAAGTTATGTTTTGATGAACTCACATATGGTGGAATGATTATAGCACAGTAATTAGTAGACCCAGCATCCCAGTTGGGACAAGGGAAATCTGAGTAGCAGGCACAATGCCACAGTTAGGCAGGAGGAATACTTTAGTCATTGCTAGGTGACTGCTGATTAAATGTATATGTCAAAATAACCAAGGGGGGGATTTGAAATGTTCTCAGTGGTTTTTAGGGTCTGACTTGCATTGAGATTCTGGCAACACAGTTTTGGAGACTGAATTGCCTGTGGCAAACAGAATCAGGAAAAGGCTGGAGTCAGGTGAGGCTGGGTGAGGACTCTGCAGACTGTAGGTAACCAGTGAGGACAGCCCTAGATCTCTGCCAGAATACCCCCCCCCCCACTCTCTCTCTCAGTGAGGAATAACTTTTTCCAGAAGCCTTAGGCAGTGCAGTCAACTTGGGTTAAACTCAGGCCAGCATCCTGGACCTTGGCTCAGCTGAGCAAATGTAGCCAGAGCTGGAGACAGGGACTACACTTACTGCTTGGCCCCTGTTTCTGGCTAGGAACTCAGCACAGGCTGAAGCCTGAGGGCACAGGAGGTGCTTCGGGGACTTGTGCTTTGGGGACTTGGTAGTTGCTCTCCTTGCACTTCACTCTCAGTACTTGTGATGGGCAGAGATGCTGAGGCTGACCTGAGCTGCAGGCTCACTGTGCTGACTTCACAAGGCAGGACTCTCAACAGTTCCTTGAGCATCTCTGTTTTCAGGAACTGGAACCAGCCATTGTTCTGAACTTTCGGAGAACACAGCTGGTGTGTGTGTGTGTGTGTGTGTGTGTGTGTGTGTGTGTGTGTGTGTGTGAAATTTAGAGAGTGCTTACATGCACAAGTACTTTCCTAAGTTGACCCCTTCCCACCCCTTGTTTTTTGGGATCAGGTCTCACTCTGTAGCTTAGGCTGACCTGGAACTTGCAATCCTCCTGCCTCAGCCTCCTAAATGCTGAGACTCTAGTTGTGAACCACCATACCTAGATGTTATCTGAAATTCTCCCCAACCCTCCCTTAGGTAGAAGACATTGACCTATTACAGCCTTACAGGCTAGAGGGGAGCCTCAGCCTGAATGATTGAAGGGAGGTGGTGGGGAGAGTAGGGGAGCAGGAGAGGAAAAATGAACCCACAAGATAATATCATAAAATAGTATGAATACTCCTATTTAAAAGGAGCCCATGGAAATTCCCCAGGCTCTCAGAGCTACTGTGTGGCACACACTGGGGTGCGAGTTCCCATTGACAGGCAACATTGCTCCTCCCCAGCCTGTTGAACCTTTTCCACGTGCTCGCCTGGATGCTTCCCAGTCATTGGAGGGTGGTTCTGCAGCTCCCAGCACCTCTCAGCTGAGGAAGCTGGAGAACAGAGGGGTACAGAAGCCAACCTTACCCTCCTCCAAGCTTCTAATGTATGTAGTTTTGTTCTCTGTGGCTTTGGTTTCCCACAGTCAACCATGGTCCGAAAATATCAAGTAAAAAATTTAGGAAATACATAATTCATATGTTTAAAATTGAACACCACCACCACTAGTCCTGTGATGATATCTTAGGACATCCCATTCTTTCCCAGAACATCTCTTAATTCAGTGTATCCACATTGTATGTGCTACCCACCTGTTAGCCTCTTAGCAGCCATCTCAGTTACAACTCCGTTGCCACAGAATTAGAGTGCTTATGTCCAAATGACCCTTAGTGTATTTCTAATGACCCCAAAGCTCCCTTTAGTGGAATGTGTACACAGATCTTGGAACTGTCTGTGGTCTCTGGTATCCACCAGGAGACTTGATCTGTGCCTCCCACAGATATGAGAAGCTACTTCTCCAAGACCTGCCCAATCTTGCTCAGTGAGTAAGTTGTTGAGGGGATGTGAACCAAGGATACCTGCTTTCACAGCATCTTGATCATCTGTGTGGCTTCTCAGAGCAACTGGAGACTCTTCTCTAGTCCCCAGCATTACTTTATGGGGATTGTCTAGACCAGCACAGCCAAAGCCACATAGCATATATGTTCACAGCTAGCTAAGGCTTACCATGAAGTCCTGAGGACATATGCAGCAACAAAGATGCATCTCCACAGTGCACTGAGCACAGGCAGTCTCACATGCTGTACTGTTCTTTGGTACGAAGTTCTAGGTGAGGCAAAATGTGTGCTGGTCTCTGCTACTCTAAACTGGAGAAGTGGTTAAGTGGAGAAGCCTTCCATGGGTAAACTAGACTGAGCAAGGACTTGAAGGAGCTCAGTGGATCAACAGCCTTGCTCTGTACCTGTGTAGGACTTCGGTTACATGGGCATAATGTGTTTGTCCAAACTCAATGCACACATCCTTCAGCTTTGTGTGTCTCAATCACATGAATGAATCTTGAACTCCAGTGTACAAAGTGTGCGTCAAACACATTAGAAAGGCAGCCATTTCTTCACTCCACCTGCAAGTACACCCAAAAATTAAGATGGAGTTTTGAATAGGTAGAAACATGGATAGTTCATTCCATGGTAGGTCAAATGGTGTTGCTGGTAGCAGTGAGTTGTGGGTCAGTAAGGGTTCACTGAAGTGCTTAAAACTTAGCTGTGCGTTTGAGCATTTTCATAGTAGAATGTTGTATTGGTGAAGGAATCAATTGTTTGGAGGTCTGGGGTCTCCTGGTGGTCAGTCAAAGGTCCCAGAGCCAGGGACTGAGAGGGAGTTTCTGCAGGCAGGCATCTATGTCTTCATTTCCCTGTCACAGCTCATGGTCTTAAGCAAGTACTAAGTACTGAAGTACATGTTTCCCCATGTAGATAAGGCTTAGGCCCAGAGCCTCGCCATTTCCAGGTGTGCCTTGCCAAAACTCATTTTCTTCCTTTGAACGTGGGTGTTTGTTGCATAGCCCAGGGCTGCAGGTCACACCTGTGAGATGGGATGCAGGTAACACAATATGCCAGACTCTGAGGGAAGTAATTGCCTCTGCTGCAGAGCTCCACCCACCAGCTTCCTGTGTATTTGGAGTGGTAGGAAACCTTGGCAGTTATTACAAATAAATAACCCAGGAAAGACAAGCCTCTCAGATCAAAGGACTCTGGGTCAGGCTTGGGCCCAAAGCAGGCGTGCCTTTTGGCACCCACTGTGACCGGCAGAGGGAGGCGCGGAGAGGCCTATCTGCTGTGCAAACATTCCCTGTCTCAGCCCTTCCTGGGTTTGTAAACGCCTGAGAACAGCAGCCTGGAGGAAGGTTGGCTCTCTGAACTGCTGCCAGGCCTGCCAGGTCTGCCTCATGACCTTCCAGCCTGCCTGCCCGACCCAACAGGGGCCAGCAGGGGCCTCTGGTTATGTCCCAATCAGAAGGAGTCCCTCATGGGTGCATGCCCACCTCAGAACTCTCAGAGGATCCCTTTCTCATCACCACCTTGAGGGGCTGCTCTGACTAGCCTCTCTTGTCACATTTGTGGTGACTCTGATAACAGACATGATGTTTTGGGGGGAAGAGCAGAGGACCAGAGAGAGAGCATGACAGCAGTAGGACAGCATGTCCTGCGGGACAACAGAAGGTAGAGGGAAGCTCAGACACTTCAGTGTGCACAGGCACCCCTAGGGACTGCCAGCCAGTGGCCTGGGGGCCTCTCATTCCTCAGAAGCTTGTGAGTGATGTGGAGGCTACTGGCTGCAGACCCACACTTTGAGGAGCATTACAGTTGGCCATGGTTCCTCTCCTCATCAACTTCACAGAGCCTAATCAAATGGATGATTGTCACCTGAGTGAAGAAAGCAACCTTCCCTAGGAGAGGTCCCTCAGGCAGGATGGGAAGAGAGTGTCCACAAAAGCTCTGTAAGAACAGGAGTATGCACTGAGCCCCAAGGCTGGGGGTGGGGTGTGGGAAGGATATTAGGTCATGGGAAAGGCCCATGAAAAGATCCTAGGGAAGCCTGGGCTTCACATAGTCAAGGAAATGTCCAACGGGTCAATATAGCAGGAGCAGACACTGGTGTTCAAGGAAGATAGCAAGAGGCCACCAGAAGATCTTAAGTACAACTGCCGTGATCTGTCCTGGCAGGTCTGTGGAAGCTGTAATGAGGTGAGGGTTGGGATGTAAATGGTTCTAGCAGAAAAATTATTGTCTTGCTTTTCTTTTCATTTTTTTTTTCTTCAATGGTGTCGGCAGTTGAACCCAGGGCCTTTCCTGCTGGGTAAACACTCTACCACTGAGCTGCAGCCCCCGGCCCCAACCTTTTAAATTTCAATTTTATTTGGGGACAAGGCCTCTAAGTTATCTGGGCTAGTCTCAAACTTGTAGGCCTGTGTATTGGTGAAATTATTAAGGCCACTCCATGTAGTTAAAAGGGGTAACTTACAAATGAAGGGGTAGGTTGCAGGGTCTAGCAAAAGTATAGCGCAGTCCGGTGGTGTTCTCTGGAGAACTCTGCTCGGTCTATCTCCAGCGTCCAGGGTCCCAGAACCAAGAGAGAGAGCCCTCCTCCCGATCCTTGGTCTTCTGCTTCCTCCTCCGCCCTGCCTTGTGGGCGTGACCATTACCGAAGCCTCAATGCGGGTTGGAACTTCCAGGCCAATGCTGGGGTGGCTACCCACTACACCTGTGGGTCAGTCCTACCAACCGTAGTAAGAGCACTGGTTTCTTGCTTTCTGAGGTGGCCCGCATCTCTTGGGGACAGGCATGCTGCAGTTTGGGGAGGGAAGTCCTTGGTGCCTGTTTCACGAGATCAAAGAGACCTGGAACAACTTTCATCTTGCTTTCCCTCTGGCTCCTTGTTAGTCAGGACTGTTCCCACAGCGAACATCAGAAACACAATACAAGCTGGCTTAAACAAAATGGGAACTTTACAGCCTCATGTAATTGGAAACTCCAAGGATAATACTAGCTTCATGAATAGTTGGATCTGGGTGTCCAAGGGTTGTCCCTTTTTACCTTTAGACTCTATGCACCTTGTGAACATTTCACTCTCACGGTGTTGAGACTGGCACTTGCCAGCCACACTGGGATGAGAACAGTATCCTCAACAACTCCAGCCAATGCCCCCTTTCTTTACTGGGGCCTGCAGCCATCTCTCAACGAGCCCAGCCCATAGATCATTCATGGTTTACCTCTGGAGCCCACACAGGTGGCTTAGCCCCATGCAAACACGTAAGAAGACTGAGGAACAGAGTGCAAAAAGGCGTGCAGACAGGCAAGCCAAGTCCCTAGCATGCTCTGGGGCTTGGAAAGCCTGTGGCCTGATGCTGTTATTCCTGTAATCTCTTAGCCACGCCCCTTCCTGCCCAGTTCCTTTACTTCCTCCACACTAAACACAGTGCGTCCTTCCACCAACCTCTGAGGCTTCCAGTTAATCACCTTCATCCAAACTGTGTCTGGACCTCCGTCTGAGGAAGTCTTCATGCCATGCTCTCATACCTGCCCATCCCCTGCGTGTGTGGATGTGGCTGCTAGCCAATCTGCTCCCAGCAGCATTCCGATTCATTTGCTTGTTGGCTGGATGGTTTGTTTATATTTTTTGGAGACAGGGTCTGGATGGGTAACCCTGGTTGGCCTCAAACTTGTAGCAATCCTGCTTCAGGCTCCTGAATGCTAGAATTGCAGGTGTTGAGCCTGCCATGACTGGCCAGCCATAGTGTGAAGGAAGCCCAGTTCATAGTATGGATGTCTAAATGCCATCATGAGCCCTTTCTGTGTTTAAATAGGTCTCAACCCTGTGGGGGCTAAAAACACATGACCCATGTCAGTGTCAGGGCTGAACTGAATTGTAGGATACCAGTTAGTGTGTGCCGAAACCTGGAGATCTCTTTGGTGTGGAGCCCCTGGCATATTTAGTAGCCAGTAGTCTTGGTTTAGTAGAGGGAATTTTTTTTCTTTATTTTGGTAGAAAAGAAAACACTTCATTTTTCACTGTACC
Organism: Onychomys torridus; assembly: GCF_903995425.1. Lineage (NCBI taxonomy): Eukaryota > Metazoa > Chordata > Mammalia > Rodentia > Cricetidae > Onychomys > Onychomys torridus. Next base: position 64,011,283 of record NC_050443.1, on the reverse strand, counting down.
TCTGAGAGAGCTTGCCTCCATCAGTCATGGAAGGTCTGAGGCTGGGTTCTGTCCAGGAACTAGATCTCTGGGAATGAAGAAGGAACTGTATGCTTGTCAGCTCTATACAGTGACATACTCTCTCTGTCTCTGTCTCTGTCTCTGTCTCTCTGTCTCTCTGTCTCTCTCCTCCCTCTGTCTCTGTCTCTGTCTCTGTCTCTCTCTCTCTCTCTCACACACACACACACACACACACACACACACACACACACACACGAACACGCATGCACACACCCATACATTTAAACACATCTCCTCTCTCACACATTCTTTCTTGTTACACACATACAGACACAGACACAGACACACACACACACACACACACACACACACACACACACACACACAGACACACACGCACACACACACATCTTTAACCCCAAAGACCTCTCAGCTCACCTCCCACCTCCCCACCTCTCCACCTCCCCACCCTCCACCTCCCACCTCCCCACCTCCCACCTCCCCACCTCCCACCTCCCCACCTCCCACCTTTCCACTTTCCCATTCCCCACCTCCCCACCTCCCACCTCCCCACCTCCCACCTCCCACCTCCCACCTCCCCACCTCCCACCTCCCTTCTGAGCACATTCCATGCTCATCTCTGTCGCTCCTGTCCTTCCTTTCATTGAGGAAGCAGAAGCTTTAGAACGGTATTCTTCCCAGGCATGGTGGCTCATGCCTATAATCTTAGCATTTTCGAGGCTGAGACAGGAGGATTGACTGCATTTGGGGCCAACTTGAGATAGAGAGTGAGTTTTAGACCAGCCTGGGTTATAGAGTAAGACTATCTGAAACAAAATAAACAATCAAACAGAAACCTACCACATACTCTGTCACATAAAAGCGGCCTGGACACCCAGGACAGAACCATACGCAGAGTCCTTAGACACAGCTGACACCTCTCCGACAATCTGTCCCTTCCCAGGTACACTGTGTGGGCTGAAAAACCCTGCCTCTCCTGGACCTACCTCATTCTTCCTCTCCCCCAGGATCTAGCTACAGTTTTAAGCTGGGCTGCTCAGACCTTGTGATATACTTACCACCTCTGGAGCATTTCTCCAGCAGGAATAATGGTCAGCATGGGAGCCATCGATGGAGCACGGGCCACCACAATGCCAAAGGCACAGAATACAAACAGCCACTGGCATGCCCTGCTCAAACTCTTTTTCTCCTTTCCCGGCCCTTGTCCCACCCCAGGACAGCCACCAGGAGTTCACTACCCAACTCCTTGGCCCACAGTGGTGTCCATTTTGCTATCAACTCAGCCTAGCCCCACCCATAGCACGCCTGGTACACTCTTCTCCACCTGTACATGCCCACAGCACTTCCTGGCTCCACTGTCCCTTTCTTAGATGTCTGCCGACAAGTCGCTCCATCAGACAGCTCTCTCCTTATCTTTCCTTCTCACTGCTCCCCACCCCCATCCCATCCCGCCAGTTCCCAACTCCAGCAGACAGTCACAGCTGCTTGTTTGGGGTTGGCTCTACTTTGGGGCTCAACCCCAGCTAGACTGAGTTTTCACATGATGCAGGGCAGGGTGTTTCTTGCTGCATGGAGTGATGAACCACCTCATAGACATCAGTTTGTGTGTGTGTGTGTGTGCCTGTGCGCGCGCACGTACACACGCGCACATGTGATCTAGAAGTTTCCACATCTGCTCCCATTCCTGTTCCTGCAATCCTCCCCATCCTGTCACTGTGCCTCATAAAGCACACGCTAGCCAGCTTCCAGCTGTGTCTGCCTGTGGCTTGCAAGCTTTCAGCAACAGGTTAACCTCCCATTGCACAGCACATCTGAGGTGCTTTATAAGCTGGACCCTACGCCCCACACCGATCTGCTTACCCCTTTCATGTACGTCCTAATCTCTATGTGGAACTATGTGCCCCCACCCACCTATCCACCACATGCACACACTAGAGATGAGCAGCATGCATCTCCAGCCTGATGGGAGGGGCGCTGGGCAGAGCTCTTCCTCAAGCCTCAGAAACAAGCGGGCATGCACAGGGCACTCTGAAGCCAGGAGGAATACCGAGTCAATGGCCGACACTAGAATTTTCACTTGAAACAACAACAGATGAAGCATTTACCGAGCTGTCACTTTCAGAGCCAGGGGAGACACGAGGCCAGCGTCTCTGACTCTATCCCACACGAACTGTCCACATTCTGTGATCAAGCTGCTCATGGCTTTATGTGTTCTGGCCTCAGCATGCCAGAAACAAAAGCCTGCAGATGAAAGCTTAGGAAGCTGCAGTTGAGGTCTAGGGCAACTTGCCTTGGAGTCCAAGTGAAGCTCCTGTCTCCAAATTTCTACTGGAATCAGCAGACTTATAAGGAGGTGGAGGAACCTGGACTGGGTAGTGCATCTTCAGCTTTTCCCAGATGATCATCACTTTTCTATACCCATTTGATGAGCCGAGAAGACTAGATAGATGCTCCCATGCAGGCAAGAACAAAAGGCCCCTGAGAGAGGCATGTAACAGTGAAAAAAGTTATCATGTGCAGTGCAGACAAAATGCCGGGGCTAGAGGGACTGTGGGGAAGGCCTTAGGGCAGAGGGAGCTCAGGTATCCACGAAGTTAATGTTACACAGACCTCTATGGACCAAGAGCAGCATTCTAGGAGCTTTCCAATACCTTAGCAGGATGTAAACCCATCTCAGGCTCCACCTCCATCCCAGTGAGATGTAACAACTTTCACTGTGAGATAGGAGGCAGCCCCTCTCCCCCCACTCCACCCGGGGATGACTGTCCCCAGCACCCTGAATGGAGCTAGCAATAGCAGGACCAGAACTGAAGCTGAGTTGGCAGGAATGAAGGTAGAGCTCTGTGGAACCCTGAGAAGCAGGCACGGTGTGAAGTCCCAGGGCATTTGCAGCTAGAGCTGGGAACAGGATGTGTGCAGGCACCCCAGAGGTAGCTCAGCCATACCCCAAAGGGAAAAGACAGCACTACCTACAGGAGCAAGTGAGTCTCGGGGTGTGTCAGGCATCAAATATTGGGGAAATAAAAGGAGGAGGCATTGAGCTGTTCCGTTAACTTTTATAGTATGCAGTGGTCTCTCCAGAGAATACTGGAATTGCTGGGAGAGGCCAAGACCCTTCTCTGCAGCAACCTCTAGTCAGCCCTAACTGTAGGACAGGCAGGCTGACCTTGGACTTGGCAACTGTATCAGTCAAGACTTCCTCTCTTGCTTCATGATATGGGGGAGGGGTGTGTGTGTCAAATCCAACTTCAATAGGGGAGACATTATTTTCCTCAGGTGAAAGTATGGCTTAATTGACAGAAGGAGAGCTGAAGGAGAAGAAATAATGTTTTTATTTAAATGGATCCAGTTTCAACATAAAAAATACAGCCACCTGTTTTACTGAGAACACTGAATAGAGTCCAAAGTTGCAGAGAACCAAAGTGATTCAGTGATTTGATCATTCAGTGAAGAGTTGGCAAATCCATCGCTCACTTGGTGTTGGCTGGGCCACCATTGTATGCCCAGCCTGAAGCTGATGTCTTCCATTAAAGAACTGGGTTTTGGAGTCTTGACACTTGGGCAACTGTGCCCCAATAACACACAATAACCTCACAGTTAAATGAAATACTTAAAAAGAAAGATGTAATCAGGGGCTTGGGAGCTAGGCCAGTCAATAAAGTGTTTGCCACACTAACAAGAGGACCTGAGTTCAATCCCAGCACCCACATAAAAAGCCCGTGGGCAGTGAGTACTTATAATCCCAGCACCAGAGAAGCAGACCAGTGTTCCCTGGGGCTTGTTGTCCAGCCAGCTTCCCCTAATTAGTGAAACCCAGGGCCCAGTGAGAGATCCTGTCAAAAAAAAAAAAGGTAAGAAACAACACTTGAGGTTAACCTCTGGCCTCCTCACACAAGAGCACATGTGCACACCCACGTACAGATGAACATGAATACAGAGAGAGAGAGAGAGAGACAGAGAGAGAGAGAGAGAGACAGAGAGACAGAGAGACAGAGAGACAGAGAGAGAGAGAGAGAGAGAGAGAGAGAGAGAGAGAGAGAGAGAGAGAGAGAGAGAGAGAGAGAGAGAGAGAGAGAGAGAGAGAGAGAGAGAGAGAGAGAGAGAGAGAGAGAACTCAGTAACCCATGGATGCAAAGGAAGAAAGAGCTGGGGGCTCTGGAGTCAGGAGGAACTCATAGGTAGAAACTGAATAGTCAACCCCAACTTACAAAATCCGGGCTGGTGAAGATGAAGGAGGAGCATGTAAATCAAGGAGGCGAATCAGAGACTGTGAGGGTCAGGGAGAGGGAGGCTGGGGCATAGCGAATCTGCTCTCTGGGTGCCCTGTGTGTCTTTGTTCCCTTTCTCACACACACCTTCACCCCTGGACCCTAGGACACTGGTCCTAAAATACTGAGTTGGGTGGACAGGGTCATCTTCTTCCTAGATTTTCATCTCTCTCCTCTTCTTTTGGGAGTTGGGGTTTGCTTGACTGCAGGGGACAAGCCAAGCCCCCCACCCCAGGATATAATAGCCTGAGAAGATTAAAAATGCAATTTTTAAAATGTAAATAACCAGAGAAATGGCCTTCTCTGGCACCCTACCCCCAGCCTCTGAGGTGGAAGGCCAGCTCCTACCTTTTCCTGTACTATCTCCTGTAAGCAGGCTGGGTACATCGGTGATTAGGTACATTCACTACGCCATATCATCTAGGCAGAACCTTTGCCTGGAGCCCAGAGTGTGGATCCCATTAGGTCATGTTTATGGTTTCTCCTCCTTCCATGAACACACTGCCCCGTGTTGCCATTTCCTGCGGGCAGTCTTGGTGATGAGCTCTGAGATGTTTAGATGTACCTCTCAGCTGCTGGTTTGGTACCAACAGCCCATCACTGAGAGACGGGCCAGACCAGCAGCCCTGCTTACTAATCCAGGCTGACAGGTACTGAGACAGACAGTGAACACAAGCCAGACCTTGGTAACAGTAACATATCAGCACCTGAGGAGGTGCTGGACCTGCTGCATAGTGTATTGGGATTATCTCACTGCACCGAACAGCTCTGTACCTCCCCATATTGAGGCTCAGGCTGTCACAGGACTGGCTAAGTTCACACTCAAGTGGCTGTCAGAGGCCTCTCTGTGGACCTCTCTTGCAATGCATTGGGGATTGTCAGCACTTAGCCAATACCATGCCAAACATCCACAGAGTTGACATTTAACTGGTGGTTGACAAGTGTCTCTTTTTAACTGCATCAATACTCTGCACATATCACAGTCACCTAGAGGACTTGTCAGAGCAGGTTATGGGACCCTTACCAGGACAGTTTCTGATTGGATAGGTCTGTAGGTCTTGGAGCTGAGATCTCATCGCTAGCGCCCACACTGGCCCAGATCATACCACGAGTCCATGGCTCTAAAAAGACTCATCCCTTCAATGTGCATCATCTGAATCACTGAGCACCAAGGCTGGAAACCTGAGCTGAGCACCAGCAGATTGTTTGGGTCTGGTGCTCCCTGTGGAGGCCCCACCACACACAGCTGTAGAGTGCTTCATTTCCTTCATGTTGCTAAGAAACTGAAGTTGGGGCTTGGGAAATGGATCAGTCAGTAAAGTGCTTTTCACATAAGCATGAAGACCCGAGTTCAGTTCCTAGAATCAGTGTAAAATGTTGGAAATAGTAGGACACATCTCTAATTCCAATGCTGGGAACGCAGAGATAGAAGGATCTCTGTGTCTCATTGGCTAGCCAGCGTAGCCTAATTCTAGGCCAGTGACAGACCTTGTCTCAGAAAAGTGGGTAGTGCTTGAGGAATGATACCTGAGGTTGTGTTCTAGCCTTAACATTTACACACACACACACACACACACACACACACACACACACACACACACACACAAAGAGAGAGAGAGAGAGAGAGAGAGAGAGAGAGAGAGAGAGAAAATCTGCATGTTTTTATTTCACTTCTGTTAAGTTGACATAGCCATATATGATGAGTAGATACTGAATTGGACAGCAAAGCTCTAAACAAAAAAAAGAAGAAGAAGAAGAAGAAGAAGAAGAAGAAGAAGAAGAAGAAGAAGAAGAAGAAGAAGAAGAAGAAGAAGAAGAAGAAAAGAGAAGAGTTGTCTGATTCAGGGTAAAGGTTTAGCCTCACGAGCAGCTAAGTTGCAGTCAGCCGCTACTCTTAATGTAAGGTATCTGCTTTGCTGGAGAGTTGAGTTCATCCTTTTGGTTTCGGGGCTTTCTGCTTAGAGTGTTGGGATTGGAGGGTTCCCTGAAGACAGAGGTCTGGCTTACTTCTCCCCACACCTGCACAGTGCTCATGGGGCACCGAGGTCAGGACTGCTGAGAGTGTAGAGGGGAGCGGGGTCCCAGGGCTGCCCTTTCCCAGCTGTGCCAGCAGAGACTGGGAAGCCTCAGCCTCACTGCTGGTGATGAGGTGATAGGTGTATGAGGAGCTGGTGGTGCAGAGGACCACGCAGGGTCCTCAATGCTGCACTTAGGTGTGGGTGAGTCCATGGTGAGGATTCCAGCCATTGGACGTGTACTGCAGCACCCTGGCATGACCTCTGCAGGTGGCTCCAGTGGGAGTTTCCCAGATCAAAGGCAGTTCCTCTGGGGAAGAGAGTGAAGATGATGTATGAAATCTGGGCCTCTGCAAGGCACCCGGGATGTGTTTACAATCCAAACTGTGACTTGAGGGGAAACAAAAGGGAGAAGCCATACATCCAGTTTCCCTGGCTCCTCCTTCCTCCCAAGCAAGTAGGAAGGTGGTATGTGTCTCTTAATTTTGGCCCTAAATTCTCCATTAGATACTGGATTAGGCTTTCTTTAGCCTGATTCTGCTCAATGCAAGTAACCTCCTTCTACTCTGTGGAGGTCTCAGTTTGTTCTTCTGTAGAATGGGGAGAATGTGATTAACCTAGATCCTTGCTACTCAGAACACAGTCCACCACCCAGCCATATTGGCCCCACTTGGAAGCTTGTTAGAAAGGCTCCATCAGAGACAGATATAGTGACACATGTCTGTCATCCAGCACTTGGGAGGCTAAGGCAGGGTATGACTTTGAGACCAGCTTGAGCTATATAGACCCTGTTTCCCCACCCTCCCCTCAAAAAAAAAAAAAAAAAAAAAAAAGCTGAGTGTGACAGCACACACACATTTGTTCATTTGGGAGGTAGAGGCAAATGAACTTGAAGGTCAAGGTCATCCCCCAATACATGGTGAGTTTGAGGCCAACCTGCCATACATGAGACTTTACTTTTTTAAACAGCTCACAACACAAGCCAAAAAAACAAACAAAACAAAACAAAACAAAAAAACCCAAATGCAAAACCAGCCTCCTTAGACCTGCCAGGTGAAAATCTGCTGGTGGAGGAGTTGCCCTGGGAACAGGCATGCAGGGTGAGGTGCAGTTAGAAGAGGTGCCGCGGTCCCTCGGCATTCTGTGGGCTGGAGATGAAGGTGCAGAGTGTTTCATCTTAGGAAGCCGGGGCTCTGGTCTTTGCATCAGTGAAACAGGTCTCAGCAGGTGCATGCATAATGGAGTGGCACGTGCCTGAGAGGCAAGCTTCATGGAGTAGCCTGAGGGATGCCCATAATCAGAGGCAAAGGGTTCCCTGAGTGCACCTCTCTTTGAGCCTGGGGTCCCTTGCACAGATGTCTCACATATTCCATTGCAGTGGATTATACTAACAGAGCACTCTGAACAGGGTAAAGAGGAGCTCGGGACTGGTGAGTCAGAGCAGGACTCAATCTGTTCACTCTCCCGCCTCTTTCTTTCTTAGGGTGCTACTTCCTGACCAGGTGGCCAGGAAGATATAAGTCTCTGTCAGGAGGAAGCTAGGCCTGGGAACAGATCAGGTGTAACCAAGGAGACAGCTACCTGTTCTCTGACTCAAGAAGGGGGGTGGCTCCCTTGTGATGTGTTGGAGAAGATATCTAATGCAGAAAAGGAAATCCATGGATACCGATGATGAATCTATTTATCAAGGGATTATATGGGGTGTCAACTTACTGATAAGGGATATGGCAATTTCAGTCGCAGAGTTCCTGGAAGGCTGAGAACAGGTCCCACGCTGTTTAACGCCGCCTGGCCCTATCTTCACCATCCAAGAACGGAGAGAGGAGTCTGTGTATGCGCCCCTCAGGTCTTAAGCTAGCCAAGAGGCCACTCCCTAGGGGCTGGTACCCCAAGGTCTTAGGTAGAGCAAATACCCTCTACAGGTATCTACCTTGTCATCTGTCTGAAGAGCTTTCTTCAGATGAGCTCTCTAGGCTCTGCATTTCATTTTTGCCATGATTTTTGGTGGCCACTGGGATATCCTGTGGCTGGCCAGAAAAGGTCTCAGCCAATATTATATGGGCCATCTGGCTCCTGGAGCCATGATGGAGATATAGGGTTCACAGAGAGAAAAGCTTGGTCTCATGACAAAAGGTTGATGCCAGTGCCCTCTCTGACCTCAACAGTGTGGTCACCTGCCCACCTCCCAAAACTTTGCTCGAGTCTGACTTCAGGGTCACAATTTTGTCTCCAAGGGGCAGAGAGATGTCCCAGGTCAAGAACTTACTCTCATCAGTGGATGTGGTAGAGAGATACTTGAGGTGGTTATTGTGCCAGGGGGAAGCTAGAGTCTGACCTAGGAGTTCAAATCCTAGCGGAGCTGTCTTCCAGCTTTGTGGCCCTCAGCAGAGGCTTGGTCTTGGCTTAGCTCTGTGGGTAAGAATGTGCCTTTTACTGAGCACTCCTGGGAACCTATGGACATGCCGAGGTGTGAAGTACACCGACTGGACAATGTCTTGTGTCCCCACCAGCTCTTGTGTTCTGAGAGCCCAGGGTTAGATTGCACACAACCAATCTTCAGGAATTAGAGGCATAGTTCTGGGAGGAGAGAGCTGACTCTGAACTGTACCACATCTGGACCGTGTGATCTTAGGCAATACTGTGCTTTGTGGCTCGGTTTCCTCATCCACAAGTAGACCCTGCACAGAGGGTGGTTGTGAGAGAGCGTTGTGATGACTATGGAAAGGGAGTCAGGCAAGGGTCGTGCCTAGCAGGAGCCTTGTTCATGTCGATGCTGATCAACACAGGTGAGAAAACTGGGCGGTTGAAAGAACGAGATCATTTCTTCAGGGTGTGTGTTTGCATGCTGGTGTATGTGTCAGCGGTCTGTTACCCTGACAAGTACCTGTGATAAAAATCCAGTGATAAAGTGGGGAGGTTTATTTTGGCTCACGATTTTGGAGATTCTGGTCCATGATCAGTTGGCTCCATGGCTTTGGGCCCTGTCGTGATGCAGTACATCATGGCAGGAATGTTCGGAGGGTAAGAAGTTGCTTGGTTGGTGGCTGGCAGGCGCAAGAGAGAAGGGGAGACCAGTGTTTCTTATCCCCCTCCAGGCCACACCCCCCAAGGGCCTAACTCCACCTTTTAAAGGTTCCATAAACAGTAGTGGCAAGCTGAGAGCTTAGCCACAACCACTGGAGTTGTCCTGACAAAGTTCCTGCAAGAATTCACTTTCTCACAATTCTGGAGACTGGAACCTGTGTTCAAGGTGGGTAGGGTGGCAGATCAAGGCTTTCTTGAGGCCCCTCTCCGTGACTTGATCATAACCAGCTTCTGCTTGGCATGGCAGTCCTCTCTCCTCTGTCCTCTTGACAGTCATACAATGTACCTGACCACCTGTCTTGCAGTTCTCATCGGACAGCATCCAGGGACCTGGGAACCAGTGGGGGGTTTGTTTGTTTGTTTTTAAGGTTTACTCCTTCTTATTGGGGCAACAGCCACAGCGCACACACGAAGGTCAGGGAACAACTCTCAGGAGTCAGTTCTCTCCTTCCATAAGTCTCTCTTATTTCTGCTATGGCGATGTGTATTCCGGGCCAGCTGACCTGCGAACTTTCAGGCAGTTATCTCTCCAGGTCAGCTGGCCTGCAGCAAGCTTCCAGGTGATTATCTCTTCACCCCCTTCACTGCTGAGGGGTGCTTGCGTGGCAAATACTTTTACCTGCTTAGTCATCTCCCTGGCCTCATGAGCGGGTGTGTTCTAAGCTCTATGTCCCAATCACCCCTCACAGCTTAAGTCCAGATTGGGAGAAGTATTACTGCTCCCCCTTTTAACAAGAAAAGCAAGGCATGGACAAGCTGAGCGGCCTGCTTGAAACCACATAGTCCATGGGAGCTACAACCGGAACTCAAGCCCTAGATTCTTAGAGTCAGTCTTCCAGGCTCTTCTGCCCAGCTGCTGAGTGCCCCTGCTGTGAGCGGCTCCCAGTGCTTCCATGCCGACCTCAGGTCAAACACAGTGCTCTGTGGTCTTCCAGGCGTGCGTCTATTCTGGTGTTCATAATGGCCCTGCAGTTTGATGCTATATCATTTCGTTTCTCTGATCTCAAATGAGAAGAGCCCTGTGGCTGGGACCTAAGCAAGGCTCTGGTGATCACATTCCTGATCACCTTGTTGTCTTGCTCATCTGTTAACTCAGTCTTGTCTAGGGTCTGGCTGAGTAACAAGGAAGGTGGTATAGTCCCTGCTATGTCCTCCCTAGAAGTGTGCTCTGGCTCATGCTGGATGTCTCAGCTTCAACAGACCCTTCTCGATACTGGTCCTTATTTCCTCATGGAAGCTCTGTAGAAAGTCCTGTCCTATGCAGCCTCTGAGGCTCAGGAATTCCCATCCCCAGGAGCTGGGAAGCCACAGGATACAAGTGTATCCATGAGTACTATCACTCTGGACACAGGATCTTTTTTTTTTTTTTAAATTATTTCATTTCATGTGCATTGGTGTTTTTGCCTGCATGTATGTCTGTATGAGGGTATTGGATCCCCTGGAACTGGAGTTACAGACAGTTGTGAGCTGCCGTGTGGGTGCTGGGAATTGAACCTGGGTCTTCTGGAAGAGCAGCCAGTGCTCTTAACCACTGAGCCATCTCCACAGTCCACCCCTGGATCTTTTAACACTCTGCTTGCTCTACAGGTGACCACCTGGGACTCCAGGGCAGCCATGAAAGGATCAGCAAAGCCACTGACACCCTTGCTCTTCTGTTGATCCTTGCATCTCCGAGCTGGTATGGCAGCTGGACTTGGGAACACTGAACATCTGGGAGCTTGGCCTGTTACTGTGAAGATGTGTAATGGCCTAGAGTGCAGATCTGCTGAGGAAGCCATGTGATTCTTCTCACATATTGATGGGGTTCCCACACCCTGGAAAGGACAGGCCAGCCGAGACCATCATGACCAAGGTCCTAGCAACCCTGTGGCCTGACCAGTGTGGGGTGAGCTGGCCTCCAGCTGCTGGCTATACCCAGAAGTCCCCAGCATCATCTCCTGTGAGCTCTTTTTTTCTAAGACCTTCCACAGCCAAAACCGGCTTCAAGCAAAGCCTGTCTCACCAACCAACAAGCTGGATTCCAAGCCTCCCTCCAGAAGTTTCAGTGGCCAGATGGAAACACTGTCCTTCTAGGCAGACAGTTCCCAAGAGACACTTAAGAATATGTAGGACCCACTGCTGTAGAGCTGTATCAAGAACCAAAAGCCTCTCTGTGCAGGAAAGCTTGAAAGCTGTGTGCTCTACAGCAGGGCAGCTCCGGGCACAGCGACCTCTCTCCCTCCTGTGGCTCAGACACTGGCGAAGACACAGCTGAAGGTCTAATGTCAGGGAAGGATGCTGGACGTCACTCCCTTCTGTTGGAAGGGTCCTTACATCCATCCACAAAGCGAAACGAACTCTGACTCCTGACCTCAGAGGGACTTGGACTCTGTGCAGAAGTAGGAGGTCTCATAATTCCGACCCGAGGAATGTCCCGCCCCCCGCACCTCATGCTGCCCCACCAGATTCCATGACAAAGAGGGTGCCAGGGTCCAGGTCCAACTTCCCTGGAGAACACGGCACAGTGAGGTCATGAGGCTCTTTGGCAGCTGATGGCAAGCTACCTTTGTTTTTTTCTAAGCTAGCTGAGACCTGAGACCATTCCCCCTGAGGCATGGAGGCACCACTCATTACCATCCCTCTTCATCTTCTGGAGCCGTCCTTTCTGGGAGCCCTGGGAAAGGTGGCCTCCCAGATACCAGAGACAAGTGCCTCTGTTGTTTGGGCAGAGCCGGCCTGGGTCGGGCAGGGTGCTGGAAGAGGACACACGGGCTTAGATTCTGAGCTGCTCCTTCCTTCCCAACCCCCCTCCCAGCCCACCTGTGCAGAAGGTCCCCTCTTCCTGCTTCGGTTCGCTGAGCTGGCACAAAGAACCTCACTGAGCCCAAGGTCAGGGGCATCAGATTAGTCACTGAGCAGGCTTGAGAAGCCACCTTCTCAGGATAATGTCTGCTTGTTCTAGGCACAAACACAGGTCTATTGGGAAGGACCTGGGGAGATGGTTCAGAAACTAGGGCTGCATTCTCCCAAATGCCAGGTGTAATCTCTGAGTACAAAGACAAAAAAAAAAAAAAAAAAAAAAAAAAAAAAAAACCAAAAAACAAAACAAAACCAAAAAAACCCAACTATCCCATATCTGTGTTGTTAAAAATTCCCATCCTGACGTTTATCTGGATTCCTATATAGACACCTTCTGTGTGAGTCAAAAGTAAAATAAATAAACCACAGTGGATCTTTTAATAAAATAGAAATTAAGTTGTCTTTTCAACATAAGAATAAGTCCATCACGAGGAGTTATTTCCTCTCCATCTACTTTGCCATTCTCGGTGCTTAGTTCCTACTGTGTGATGCAAGGGAGTTACTTGAGGTCCAGCCATCTCATCTGCATCCCAGCCAACAGAAAGGCAGAAGGAAGGAAGGAAGGAAGGAAGGAAGGAAGGAAGGAAGGAAGGAAGGAAGGAAGGAAGGAAGTCTTTTTTCCTTTCCCTTACGGGCATTGGATGAAAGTCTGCTTTATTGGTTGAACTTAATCCTAAGGCCACAAGGATACTGAAGAATGTGCTGGCTATTCTAGGTGGCCAGGCACCCAGATAAAAATCAGGGGTTCTATTACTGAACAAAGAGAAGACAGATAGATGGGCAATACACATTGACAATATCAAGTTCAAAATCAGCTCATCTGCTACACCTCTGATGAGGCAACCAGGTCTAGAGAAGTCCACAAATCAGCCAAGATCACACAGCAAGCCTGTGGCACTGGATTGCCAACTTATGTTTAGTTTCTCTTGTGTCTCTTGGCTTACATAGAAAGGCTCCATTTCAAAGGCAAGGAGCTTGAGGGGCACTTAGCGAGAGCTACAGGACAGGGCCAGAATGGTGACTGAGTTTGCCTGTCCAGATCTGCCTGGCCCTGAGTCATGGTAGGTGAGGAACTACTCACAAGGCCTCTGCTCTGGGCCTGTGGGGTGTGCCTCTCCTGCCACGTCCCTGTCCCCAGGCTCTGTGGGTGACTCTGTGTCTCCTGTTGGTGCTTACTCTGGAGATGCACTTCACTCTGCACTTATGTTTCAGGGAACATGCTGTTGGAGTGAGAGCTGCTGGGAGGCACGATGTCTCCCTCAAGGTTGTGCTGGCCATGGGCTGGCTCCTCCTGGTTGACTTCTCAGGGGCCGCATCTGCAGGTGAGAGTCCACAAAACCCAGACCTCAGTTTCAGCCAGGCTGCTGGGGGAGGGAGATCACAGGGAGTCTCTGGGGTAGGGTCCTCATTGAACACCTTGGTTGCTAGCAAGCCTCATCCTGCCCCAAGTTTTCTTAGTAAATGACAGACTGGCCTAGAATCATCCCAGGTTGCAAGCTCAGCGTCTGCCTGAGCTCCATTGCTAGTGAACCTAGTTGGGAGGGAACTACTGTCCCCGTGGAGCTGAGACTCACCTAACGGAGTACCTATCTCTCCATGCTGGACAACTGGGAAGGGGAGACACTGTTGTAAGATATTTTGAATTTTCGAAAGAGACCAGAAATTTGAGCTTTTTTGTTGTTGTTGTTTTTAGAAAATCTTATTTTTAAACTGCCCAGGAGAGTAAGGAGAGGGGCAAGCAAGGCAGGGAGGGAGATTCAAATGAGATTCAGCTCTCTGTCTCTGTCTGGGCTCAGCATCCTGTCCTATTCTGTGGCTTTAGATCAGGGTCTGGGCCCCATGAAGTCTTTTCAGCTGCAATGCTCTGAGAAAGGACTAGATTGGGTTTTTTGTTGTTTTATTTTACACACACACACACACACACACACACACACACACACACACACAATACATATGAAGACCTCACAAACTATACATACATGCATACGTACATATATATATACCTCACAGGATAGCCCTGGCTGGCTTTAAGCTCATAGATCTGCCTCTCTGCCCCTAGAGTTATGGTATCAAAGGTATGCACCACCATGCCCAGTTGTCTGTTATTGAGACAATTTCTCTCCCAGTATGATCCAGGCTAGTTTCAAACTTGCAATCTTCCTGCCTCAATCTCCCAAGTGCTAGGGTTAGAGGCATGTGCCAAAGCACTCTACTCAGATCTATCTTATTATCTCAATATTGTCAACTCGGTCTTTAAGTGATTTTCTTTTATCTTGTGGTATTATTTTTTCCCTTGTGGTGCCAAGCAAGTGATCTTTTTGTGATTTTAAATTAAGATTAGAAGCACAGGACACTTCAGCCAGACTAAAGGAAATAGCCATCAGATAACCAGCATCTTCGGCAGGGCATGGGAGACACAGACATACATCTTAGACACTGAACAGATGGTTAATGATACTACCATTGACACCATGCTCATCTTAAAATCTTATTATTATTCACTGAGCTTTATGTTTTTCCACAATAAAGGACCTCACATTGAATTGCATTGTTTACCAGCCCACTGGAGGAAGGAAGCATTCTATAGCATAGAATGCCTCCACTGTGGTTTCTTATAAAATCTTCTCAATTCCTGGGTGACACAGCAGGCAAGCAATATGTCAGTGTTCAGTACAAGGGTTAACGACATTGCCGGAGTTCATTCATCTGCTCGTTCAATTAGTAAACACAAAGTGGGTGTGGACGCCAGACTATCAATTGCAGTAGGGTTTATCTTTCGGGGTGATTCAGCTTGGAGAGGAGTATTCAGATACTTCCTGGGTGTTTCCTCCAACATGCCAGTTTACATACAAACTCTTTGGAAGGGAGCTGTGCCTTTCTCTGGTGCCCTTTAGTCTGTGTTCTTTGAGAGAAGAAGAAACCACCTTTGCCATTCATGCTTCATGTAGCTGTAGCCTGCATTCCTTATAGTCTGCTTCACTGGGCCTCTGCCATAGTCAGGGAAATCAGTGTGGTTGCCATAGTGATGTTTCAGGGATGGCACTGAGGATTTTCAGCTACCCACTGATTCAAATGCATGAATACCCAGCTTCTACAAAGGAGGGTCCACCAAATCCAGTCCTGGAAGTACTCTGTCATAGCCACAGTCTAGGAGCTTCTGGAGAGTGGGGTTCATGGCCCTGACAAAGGGCAAGCCTGTAGGATCAGGCACACCAGAGCCAGGCCAAGATGCAAAGTTGCCTGCAAACTCATATTCCTGGATAAGGAAGAACCGTGGGCTTGGCTTGAGAGTGAATCCGTGAGACCTGAGGCCCTGCTCACTTAGCCTTAGGAGGCTCTTGGTCTGCACCACTGGGGACTCCAGGTGGTTACATTTGTTTTCCACACTCTGGGAACTGACTCCTTGAAACTGACTCCCATGTCCAGGGCTGGGTGAAAGGATTCTTGACTGTCCTGTTTGGAGACAAGCCTAGGTGTGGGATGCAGCACCCAGCTCTTAGAACTTTGAGCACTAGCTTGAGCAGTGTGTATCAAGGCAGGGAAGGCAGGCCAGCCTATGCACAGGCTGGTGGGGTTCCTCCCTCCAGCCAGCAGGGAATTCTGCATCTGCTCCTTGTGTTATTACTTGAACCTCAGGAGCTGAAAGTGTTGCCTCGTTGAAACCCCACAAATGTGGAGCTCACAACAACAGGGAGGCAAATGGAACCAAAGATGGGTGCTGTACACTTGGGAGAGAATGTAGGGAATGGAGATCAGCACCCACACAGAAAACTTGGGCTTAGTGAAAACCTATGTAGTCCCCATGCGTTGCTGTTGAGTATAGACGAGGGCATGTCTCCCTCCAGGCTCTCCTTAGGATACCTGACTATGACAGTTATGACTTGTTCATGTAGAACTGAAGAATAATCAAATACCCCCAAAGAGCTGCCTGTCATGGTACTGAATGGGAACTGGTTCTGGTCCCATGTTGTGGATGTGGCTCCTGTACTGACTTTACCTGCAGGATGCAGCGATTCTCACTTCCTGGCACTGTGGAGCTTGCTTCCAATCCCGGTCCCTGCCCTGGTCCCCCACCTGAACCCCTCCCCTTTGTGGGCTCACCTAAGCCTTATTTCCATCTCCCCACCCACTCTGTTACTGTCAATTCTCCTGATTTATTCTTTCAATCTAGTTGCTGAGAAAACGAAAACAATCTCACGTCAATTTGTCCATTTTCCCTGCTTCTTTTTCTGGATCTCTCCTTGCTTTCCATAGCGTGGTTCTCCCAGCTGCTAGGACAGAGATGTCCTTCTTTGCATCTTCCACGGCATAGACCTAGAGCACATCGCAACAAATGTTGTGAAAATGTAGGAGTCTCCCAGTCTGACTAAAACACTCTGGCTCACCTGATAGCTACGTGCATGATGGCCACACTTGGCTTTAGGCTGCCTTGGGGCTTGTAGGGCAGGAAGTGCAGCCTGACCTCAAAGCAAGAACAGGTGGCTCCCTGCCTGGGGGAGTCCACACAACCTGCAAAAAGCCTTCTTCCTTAGCTCCTGGAGTGACAGCTCAGAACAGAAAGATAAGATTAGCCTGGACAAGTGTAGAAACTGCTCTGGCTTAGTGGCCTTAGGCTCCACCAGAGCCAGTATCTTTTATAGTAATGGTACATGTGTCACTTGGCAGACTTGTCCAGTGATAAGAGTTCTTACCCTCAGAGGAACCTGCAGCATGACACCTCCACCAGGCAGAAAGTCTCACATCTTACAAAAGGGGAAGTGAATCAGAGAAGGAAGGGAGCTGTCCAGAGTCAGGTGATACAGTTGTGAAAACAGTGGTGCCATCTCCCAGGGTACCTGCCTCCCAGGTTAGAGCATCTCTCTGGTGTCTAAGGACTTGCTTTTAACCCTGGTGAAGAAGAAATGGGTTTCATGAAGATGTACTTGTGCCCTCCCATTATCCTTTGCTTGGTGATGTTGGTGGATCTGAGTGGTAACATGTCATTGTCTTTGGCAGTGGCAGCTGAATGTCCTGACCAGAACCCTGAACTGCAGCCTTGGACACCTGGCCATGACCGAGACCATCAAGTCCATATTGGTCAGGGCAGGAGACTACTGCTCACCTCTTCTGCCACAGTACACTCCATCACCATCTCACAGGGAGGTAAGCTTTCCTGTCCATTCCACCACTTTGAGGCCTGCAAATGGCCAGGAGCTGAGGTAGACAGGACAGATGTTCCACGCTTTGGATTCATGTCAGAGCACCTGAAGATTTGAGATGGCCATCAACTCAGAGCACTGAGAAATAGCTTGTCAAAGGTCTAATCTTGGGGAAAAGGAGTGTTTAAAATGACAAATCCTATTGGTGCTCCAAAGGGACCTGTTAGTCTCTCCTTTTCATGCTTGGTAATTGAACTCAGGACATGGAGTAATTGTAATGAGCCAGATGACCACTGAGTATATCTTGCAAAGCAGATGATGGAGAAAAGTAACTTCTGCAAGTCAGTGGGCATCGAAGATTCGAGAAAATGGGCTCTTTTGCCTGTCTAGAGGGACGGGGGCAGGGAAAGAAATCTGCTCTCGGTTCTGCTCTAACATTACCTGAGGTCCTTGTCTAATCAGACGCTCCCATTCTCTCTCTTCAGGCAAACTTGTCATTAAAGACCACCATGAGCACATCGTGCTGCGTGCCCGGCATATTCTGATTGACGATGGTGGAGAGCTACATGCTGGGAGTGCCCTCTGCCCTTTTGAGGGCAATTTCAGTATTGTGCTGTATGGAAGGTGGGATGACCTTGCTCAGGGGTCAAGCTCTGCTGTTGGGTCTGATGGGCAAGAGGTTTTCCAAAGGAGAGGGAGGCGAGAGGTCTAGACTTCTATAGAGGGAAGAAACCACCATTGTGTCCCACTGGACTATAACCATGAACAAGATGGACATAGTGAAGTGGGTAAGCAGGAGTCCACGGGGCACTTCTCTCATCATGGTGTGGATGGAGTAGCTGTGTTAGAGAAGTCTCTGACGGTAGCTTTCCAGTCATTCCATGATTTGGAGAGACTCTGGAAGAGGTTGCTTAGTGCTAGAAAGGACAAGAGTGCAATATTTCATGGGCAAGTGTGAACAAATATCTGTTTACTCCAGAGAAGGCACCAATGACAGACCATGGCAGTAATTCTACCCAAGTCTAGCATGGAGAACTGATATGTTTATGGGGCTTACTTATAAGAGCGTAGGTGACTCAAAGTAACCGCATCACCTAAAAACCCCTGCAGCGTGGGTGCTGACTCATGAAAGTTGCAGCCAACAGGCAGGGAACTCATCTGGAGTCCCCTCTGCCTCAGCTGTCTTTACTGGTGCTTGTAAATAACCATTGGGAGAGCCCTTCTGGGCCTTCCAACTTCCCTTAGGTTTCCAGGTCTTATGAGCACTGCTCTACTCTCCGGGAGAGGGTACTTCCATTTGGAAAAGACAGAAGCAGGACAACTAGACACAGGAACATCCCACGTGGCTTTCCCTTCTGGCTGTGACCCCTCTTTAAGCTATTGAAGGTTCTAAGAAGTGATAGCCACACATGTTTGGGCAGAGACAGGTACACAGTGAAAGTACCTGTGATCCCACAGCGGATACGGGCTGAGACAGAAGCAGCGCTGAAGAAAGTGGGAGCAAACTGTCTGCAGAGCACTTCTGCCGCCCTGTGCGCTCCCTGGTGCTCTGCTTCGGGAAGGTCAGCTTGTTAATGTTTCCTGGATCTTGCTCTTTAGACCAGGCTGGCCTCAAACTCACAGAGATCCGCCTGGCTCTGCCTCCCGAGTGCTGGGATTAAAGCCGTGCGCCATCACTGCCCGGCACTAATGCTTTTCTACAGACCTGATGTCATCACCAATAATGCAGCTGGCTCTCTGAGGCCGCCGTGGGAATCAGGGAACAGTGACAGTCCCCTAGGGGCTCAGCATCTAGTATTGGCTAACTGCCTTTTTCTCTTACAGGGCTGATGAAGGCATCCAGCCGGACCCTTACTATGGGCTAAAGTACATCGGAGTGGGCAGAGGAGGCACTCTTGAGTTGCATGGACAGAAGAAGCTCTCCTGGACATTTCTAAACAAGACCCTTCGTCCTGGCGGCATGCAGGAGGGAGGATACTTTTTTGAAAGGAGCTGGGGTCACCGTGGAGTTATCGTTCATGTCATTGACCCCAAATCGGGCACAGTTGTCCATTCTGACCGGTAAGTTTGACTTCCATGTCCTCACTTATTCAGGACCTCTCCCAGCCAGGGGATGGAGCTTCAGTGGGGACTGGCATGCTGCATGCATGAATGGTATGCATGGGAGTCCTTCTCTGGAGAGGTGCCTTCTTTCCTAGGCGTTTGCCCAGTAAAGCTGAATGTAACACAAAGGTGTGCAAGTACACACACACACACACACACACACACACACACACACACACACACACTAGTTTCATGTGGTGACAGAAATGTAAGAGGCATGGTGGACTATAGTGGAAGAATAGAGGACAAGCGGGGCCACGTTAGACCGGTGCTTGGGAAGTCAGTTTTGAGGGAACAGCCTGTGAGCTAAGAACTGCAGGGTGAGCCTGTGTCAGGGAACAGTTCAACACAAGTGCAAAGGACCGAAGGTGCCCAGAGCGCTGCACTTTTAGATGAGGGAGAGGGGCTCAATGGTAGACACTCGGGGAGGGAGGAAGGAGCGGAGGTTACTGGTAGACACTGGGGAGGGAGGAAGGAGCGGAGGTTACAGGCAGCAGTCAGGAGGTGGGTTTGACTTTAAGTGAGATGCAAAGCCTTCCGAGGTCTCAAAGAAAGGCATGATCTCATTGAAAAGAACATGCTGGTGACTGTGAAGAAAACGGGTGGATAGTAGAGGGCAAAAATGATGAGTGGCAAGCCTTCGCAGTGGTCCAGGTGAGAGGTGGCGGCGGGGAAGAGTGGTCTGGTGGGGACCGAAGACTCAAGGGCACCTGGGGAGGCAGGATGGCAAGCCACTCACCTTCCCCCTCTTCTCTTCCCTTCTTCTGGGGTCTGCCTACGTTGTGCAGAGCTGGACCTGCCCTCTGTCTCCTCAAGGTTCTTATGCTCCCGTCTAGAAAAGGCCCCTAGAAGGACACAGCTGGGTGGACAAGTAGAGACAGAGCTCTATGGGTGTAGCTGCAGAGTCAGGGACCCTCCCGGGGGCAGGTGCAAGAATCAGTGTCCCACAGTCCAGGGTGGGGGCCAGTCAGGCAGGGGCTAACGTGCTGGCAGGACTGGGGACAATGGCAACAGGGCTTGAGCTGAGTGACAGCCTATTGGCTGCAGCTCCTTTGCTTGAAGAATGCTGGAGACCTCAAGGATCCCATAGCTGAAAGTCTGAGGGGAGGTCAATAAACATAAACAAACACAGGTTAAATTCACATGGGGAGTTTGCCTAAAGGAGCAGGACCTGGCCTTGGCTCTCACAGGTGACTGGGCTTTGATAGGGGAGAGGGTCAGGGAGACTGCAGGGCTCCTGGAGGGTGAGTGGATGTGGCAATATGGGTCTTTGAGAAGGGTCGGCATTTGGGGACAGGCTGGGGAGGTCCGGCCTTCAGAAGTACCTTGGGACAGATGATATGACTCTGCGGTTTGGGGATGCCTCTCCGGTTAGCACACTGTGGTGCTGTACTTGGTCTTTTTCACCGTTTTCTTCGCTAGTTACTGGCTCGTTACTCTAGAGTCATTATAGAACTTTCGCTTGATAAGTCCGAGACAGAGCTCTTCCATTGTAACTGTACAACACTTTATATGGCTAGAACGAAAACCACACCAATACACAGGACAGTGTGGGAGGGGAAGGGCAGGAGGCCTCAACACTGTCCACAGAACTACAGACAACCAAGGAATGCTAAGAGCAGGAGGAGAATGTCTTCTCTAGGGAAAAGCACGCCAACTGCTTACCTAGCACCAAGCCGTCAGCCTTGAAAACATACACACAAGTAACATCATACAGACTGAGCAGGTTACATTACATTTATATATTTAGATACACACACACACACACACACACACACACACACACACACACTGAACACATTTAAAGAAAAAGAGGCTGTGAATTTGAATGAGACCAAAGTGGGGGATGTACATGGGAGGGGTGGGAGGGATGAGAGGGAAGGGAGAAATGATGTAATTACAATTTCAAAATTAAAACAATTATTAACAACAACAAAAACCCTCACGTGGAGTCGCCACTTTACATTAGTGATGCTGGAACAATTGTCTCCCCTGCTGACCTCTCACTAGCAGGGTATAGTTGTTGGTTTTCCGTACCTTATGGAAACTTCACTCGTAAGAGGGTAGTTTGTCCACTTTGAGACGGTTTTAGCTGGGCATGGGGGTTGTGTCTGATGTCCCAACTGCTTGGGAAGCTGAGAGAAGATGACTTGAGCCCAGGAGTTCAAAATCAGTCTGAGAAACATAATGAGATAGTCTCCCCCATCTCAAAAAACAAAAACCATAGTTGAGCCCAGTACAATGGCACATACCTGTAATTCCGGCCCTTAGGAGGCTGAGGAAGGGTCTTTCAGGTCAAGGTCAGACTCTGATATATTGTGAGTTGTGGGCTGTCCTAGGCAATAGAGTGAGCACCTGTCTCAATTTGTACCACACACACACACACACACACACACACACACACACACACACACACACACCTGTAGTTAAGAGATGATCAATTTTATAACATTTTTCCTGTAGTGATCCGACTATAATGTGTTATATACTCAAAGGCTTGTTTAAAAGGGTGAGTTTCTTGATTAGAATTCTTCTTATAGTAACGTAAAATGCTTTTAAAAAGAGAATGGATGAGGGGAAGGCAGACATGTGACAGTATTCACGATGAACATGAGTCTGTTACCACGGTAGTAGGAAACAGGGATGTCAGCTTAATGACTGAAACACACACAGAGTGCTCCAGGGAGGGAGACACGACATGAGGCAGCTATGCCGTCTTTTCCGGGGACTGTGGAGGAGTTGCTTTGGTGTGATCAGAGGCAGAAACCCCTGCTGCTCTAAGTGTTTGGATCTTCTCCTAGTCCCCATCCTTTCCAAGAGAGGTGAGCTACCATCCCAGGAGGAAAGGGGACATGAAAAGCCTGAGCCCCAAGCGTGTGATTTATTCTACATCCCAGAACCCAAGTTCTCCAGCTCTGTAGTTATTTCTGAGGCATTTTACCCGATGGCCAACTCAAACCCCTCCTTCTTGGGTATCTCTGTGTGGCAAGCCGGACAGCCACATTGCTTGCTCTTTGAAGAGGCTTCTTTGTTACAGACTCGGGTTCTGTGGACCACATCTCGGTTGCTCAAACAGACATGTGCTTAGGTCTGGGGATCCTTTTGACCGCTACCGAGACTCTCCATGTCTTTACTCTCTCTACACTTTTTAGGTTTGACACCTACAGATCCAAGAAGGAGAGTGAACGACTGGTCCAGTATTTGAATGTGGTGCCCGATGGCAGGATCCTTTCCATCGCAGTGAATGATGAAGGCTCTAGAAACCTGGATGACCCAGCCCGGAAAGCCATGACCAAACTGGGCAGCAAGCACTTTCTGCACCTTGGATTTAGGTACTGCCCATAACTGGTTTCTCTGGTGAACCGAAGCCTTCCATACTAACCAGGGTGTATGTCTCCAGCACCACATGACTCTGAATCACAGCAGAGGCATGCAGGCACACTGCTCCTCCACACTGGATGTAGTTGTGGCCAAAGGAAGCTGAGGTTTTCTTATGGCAACAGCCCTCTATTGCAATGCACAGATTTCTCTAAGCACTTACTACTTCCATCAGTCATTCACAAGCACTGAGTGTGCCCTAAGGGAGAAAGGGGGAGCAAGAGTCCTGAAGGGCAGCTGAGGTCTGTGTCCCCTTTCAAGGTTCCTATTGCCACTTGGGAACTGGCAGATAGTGTTCTAGGGATTATGCAAAGCATCTCTACGCAGCCAAACACCCAAGGAAAGGGAGGCTTTCGACAGGTTCTAGTGAGTATCCTACTTGCTTTGGATTGTAGCATCCTGCCTGATATTGGCATGTGCACACACTGACAACCTCAGAAACCCGTTTGGCCCACAGAAAACACATCTATCTTTTGATCCTGTAAACCAGTTCTCGGCTTGGGGAAGGGTGAGATGATCTGTCCCATGGCTGTTAGAGATTGTGGTTCCCACTTGTCAGCTCCTCAGATGTGGGCAAACTCAGAGATGATCAGAGCCTTTTCTAGCCTGCCAAGTAATTGAACTGGCTGGACAAAGACCCCCTGGGTGAGAAGGAATACCCCAGGTCCCAGGCTGTGTTCTTTGGATGCAGCTCTGGAAGGGAACCTGGTGGCAGGAAGTCAAGCTACCAATTACGACAGGGATATCTTGGAATGGCAGGGCTCCTTGGTCAGAAAACGCCAAGCATGCTTTCATTTCACCACATTATAAACCAAAAAGTTGGTTTATTGATTTACAATGGCAGAGAGAGGATTATGAAAGGAGTGGCTACGGAAAGGTCTCAGCAGAGGAAGGTTGTGGTGGTTCATAGCCCCGGGCCTGGCTCCTGATGTCTAGTTTTTGAATCTGCTGCACTGCCTCTGAGGTGTGACCATGGGCAAGTGACTCATCCTCTTTGCTTAATTCTTACATCTGTAAAATAGGGTATCTCGAGCTCTATCTCAAAAGGGTGCTGGCTGGGAGAGGTTCCGGGGATAATATGAGTAACATGGTTGTCACTCTAGCTGGCACAGTTAGTGATTGTTCTCCCCGCATAAACGAGAGCCGGTTGGCACAGTGGGAACCTCCGCATTTCATCCTGGCCCCAGCATGCAGGAATATACCCCTCCTTAGTATGTTTGAGTGATAAGAGCTGAGCATCTAAAATCAGTAGATGTGCTTGGAATGGGACCCTTCATTTGTTTGTTCAGGAACTAGTGAGGAGGTATTGGTGGGACTCGCATGGCTGGGCCTGCTGGGCTTGCATGAGCAGATGTAGATGGATGGTACCCATGAGAGAGAGCAAGATGGTGGGCAAGGGGAGTTGAGTGCAGGATCACAGCTGGGAGGAGGCCAAGACAGTGCTGTCAAACCAGTGGCTGCAGAGGGGGAGCATGTGGCTCTCCAAGGAGCGAGGGAAGACTGTGCAGTGATGTGTATGAGAGGGGTGCATGAGAGACAAGCCTGAAAGGTTGGCATTGGAGGGTCAATGGCTCTGTGCTGATAAGCTCCAAGGACAATGGAGGAGCCAAAGATTTAAGTAAGAGCATGACATGGCTGAATCCTCAACCTCAGCTGAACATCATTCAGCAATATCTCCCCAAGACAAGAGGGCCAAGCAAAATCTAAAGCTACTCACACCAAGATCTTCTGCTTTGTCATAAAGAGGTATTTGCTGCATTCTCAGGGGATGGGAGAGTCTTCAGCAAGAGCCTGGTTCTCAGAAGAAAAGCAGCCTGATTTCATTGTTAAGTTTTACATGACGCAGGATCTTCCTAGAGAGACAGAAACCATAAGAATCCAAATAGTTCAACCTGAGTGTTTTTGTGCTAAGTTTCATGAAGTGTAAAGAATAAATGAGAAAATCCAATGAGTCTTTCTTGAATAAGCCAACTGTAATGAACGAACTTAGAGCTCTTCCCAGAATCCTTTTTCATTCAGCTCTAGAGAAGGCACCTCTCTCATGGGGGTGAGGGCTTCAGACCCACTTCAGGGAGAAAAGTTAAAGTCATCTCTGCCACTTCTCAGTTCCCTTCATTATAGCATGCCCAATATGCCAGGGTGGCATATTTCAGGTGGAGCCCTTACCCCAGTCACTACATGTAGCACGCTAAGAAGACAAAAACCACTAAGAAAATCTGCCTGTGAGCAGTACACACTCTGAAAGAGAAAGGAGTATGTGACTTTCCCAAACCATAAACCTTCCTCTCCTTCCCTCCCCATCACCAGGCCAACTACTTCATTCCTCTCTCAGATCCAAGGCAGGTGGCTAAGTGGCCAGTCACAGTGTCCTGTGCCATTTTCCTTGAGTTCAACTTTCGGAGGCAATGAGCATGAGTGGAATCACCCCTTCTGGCACACCTTTCTGATATTTGCTGCAGGATCTAACTGGGCTTGGCAGGCGGCACGGTTGGGTTGTTGGCTTGTTTGTTTAATTGTGATTCATACCCATTCTTTGCCAGCATTGAGTCAAACCCTCTCCAGAAAGCAGATACCCAGGCTAGCTGGCTAGTGAGGAAGCAGGCGTCGTGTGCTTGCAAAGAAAGGTTCTTGTTTTATGGGTAAAGGAAGCCCATGCATGGGTGGATGGTAAATTCCTCCAGCAGCTAAGGAGACTCAGCTCTTGGAGCCTTCTTCACCCTGCCAGTCCAGAAGCAGGTTCCAGTGTGTGAAAAACCTGACTTCCTGTTGTTGTTTTCAGACACCCTTGGAGCTTCATCACTGTGAAAGGAAATCCCTCCTCTTCAGTAGAAGACCACATTGAATACCATGGTAATGACGGTTGGTGAGAGGCCTGGTCCCCTCCAGTGTCTGCCTGACCAGACTGTAGGTTGTGAGGGACTGGCTGCTCTTAGAACATAGCTGCCCACCGGCAAGGCTTTAGTCACTACATTATGAGGCAAAGTGACAAAGGTCCATGGTGGAGGAAGGTAGATCTCTCCCTAGAATTTTAACATCTCCAAAGAAATATTCCCTGACACAGAAAAGCTAAGAGCTCGGGGGAGGCCTCCAGAGGAGCAGTATGGACCAGATGCCATAGAAAGGTTTTGTTGCTGTTTGTTTGTTTGTTTGAAGACAGGGTCTCATATAGCCTAGCATGGCCTCAATTTCAATATATAGCAGAGAATGACCTCAAACTTCTGATCCTCCTGCCTCCACCTCCTGAGTGTTGAGATTACAGGTCTATACCACCATGACTACCTTATGTGGTGCTGGGCATAAATCCAGGGCTTTATGTGTGCTAGGCAAGCTCTGAGCTCCATCCACAGCTCTGTAGGGAGTCTTTATCATACAGTGTAGCCTCTCTGTCACATTTTGTTGGGGTGAGAGCTGCTACTTCTAATCCTAAGGCAGACTCAGATCATGAGAGATAACAGGCTCTCTCAATTCTGCATTTGTCAGAAGGCTGCAATTGAACTTTCAAAGCTGAAACACACAAAAGAAAATGAAAATGGATGCAACATCTTTCCAAGTGGCAAGAATAATCTGTTTAGGGGGTAAAATTCTTTGAGATGATTCAAGAGCCATGAGTGAAAAACAAAAATCCACTGTAAACTGGACTTGGTAATGCACACTGGATGAAATCCCTAGAATTAAGAAGTGGAGGCAAGAAGATTAATGCAAAGTTATCCTTGACTACATAATTCAAGGCTAGCCTGGGCTACCTGAGGTCCAATCTCAAAACAAAACAAATATTAAAAACAAAGATCTATGGGTGTGAGGGCTTCCTCTCTGCTGTATGGAGTCCCTATTCACTCAAGTGTCTGGTCTACTATGACAGGTCACAGAGGCTCCGCTGCCGCCCGGGTTTTCAAGCTGTTCCAGACAGAGCATGGCGAACACTTCAACGTTTCTTCAACCAGTGAATGGGTTCAAGGTGAGGTGTCTGAAACAGGCTGGTGAAACCTCATGGCAGCTGCCCAGGCTAGAGATAGCAAGAATTTCTCTTATACCGGTAGGGACACATTACTAGGCATCAACTAAGAAATCGCAACTGAAGTTGTCCTTAATTATTCAAGCCACATTGGTGAATTGTCGGCAAGCTTTCACCAGTGGTTAAGATCTGTGTGGCTCCTCCACAGGGGCTTGTGGCTTTTAATTTTTCATGTGCCGGATCATGGTGTTGACCGTAGAAGCTTGTGGGAAGCAGCCGTGGTAGTGATGGGCTTTGGGGGCAGGTTTATGGATTGGTTTTTGTTTCTCTACACCTTACTCATTACTTTTGTATTAACAAGAAACCTATATTGCCTTTACAAAAGAAACAGTCAATAAGAGCGCTTTCCTGTCTGACCTTGTTTCTGCTCTCTGCCTAGATGTGGAATGGACGGAGTGGTTCAACCATGATAAGGTGCCTCAGAGCAAAGGTGGGGAGAAAATTTCAGATCTCCGAGCAGCTCACCCAGGAAAAATCTGCACTCGACCTATTGACATACAGGTACCAGCCTCACAGCCAGGCTTTGCTTTGAAGAGGGCTCTATGGGCCACAGCTTTTTCTTGTCATTCGGGTGGTATGAATGTCTGTCTCCTCCTCTGAAGCAGATTGATTGTACTAGTCCCACCTCAGAGACAAAGGTTCCTGTCTGTCTAAAGCTAAGCCAGCTCCTGCCTCTGACTTCCTTATCTCTATTGTTACTCTGCTTCTTCAGCCATGGCTGAGAGAGCTCCCGCTGCATGAGCCTGCTTGGCCCACCCAGCTCACGTCTGTTGATGTCCTTTGGGCCCTTGAGTACACAATGGGCAGATAGGATTTAAAGTGTAGCCCATGCCCAGCAGCCCAGAGGAAGAGTATTCCCTCAGCCCTGCTCCCTACTAAGGTATATAAAAGTCAGCATTCAGACTTCACAGGATTTCCACCAAGAGTCTGTTCTACTTGGAGGAGGAGATGACCGCCACATTGGGCACACATTGAAACAAAAAAATTCTTGCATATGCCCGTCTTTGCTCCCATAGCTGCCCATTGCCTCTTGCTTCCTCAGATTTCAGGGCTCTCGTGAAGCCCTCTCAATGTCTGTCCCACCTCCACTGCCCAGTACTGCATCTGACACAGGCTCTGGGGTACCTGTTCCACATGGACATGATCAGGTTCTCTGGGGACAGGGTGGGACAGACATCTGTGCCCTCCAGAGGACTGGAGAAGGCCACCGGGAAGTAAACAGCAGCAACGGGATTGTCATTGTCACCCCCTGACAGTAGCTGGCACAGAGATGGTGACCAGGAAAATGCTTCTGGAAGCCAGAAAGGTCTGAGTTAGCTGAAAAGGTACCCCTCCCCATCAGTGACAACTCTGGGCTGTCTCCAGTGAAGAACCCACAGTGCAAGGTTTTGGGTGGCAAGTCTCCTCAGGGTGGACTCTGTACTTGAACCACCCTCAGAGTGGGTGTCCTTTTACACCCCATGCTCTCATTCTGCATGAACAGTCTGGCTATAGATGTCCATCAAATGATTTGACTTCATGGCTCAGCACAAAAATAGGGGTCATCACTATCTCCTCACAACCTGGTTCCATGAACTTACTGATGCCAGACATGAGTGTCTGAATGCCCTCTACAGAGTTTATTCAAAAATTGGGGGGAGGGGTTTGAGACAGGCTCTCAGCTTGAACTCACCTTGTAGTCCAGAGACCCACCTGCTTCTGCTTCCTGAGTGCAGGGATTACAGGCAAGTGATACCCTGCTCTGTTCAAAATTATTTTAGTTTATTGTTAATCATGATATTTTATTACTAAGCATTTCATTATCTGCAAGCATGGCTAATAATAATGTTTCTTTAAAGATGCCTGCCATTTAGCAATGATAGATTTTTTTTTTAACTCTTCTTATCCAAGCTTGAGGTCATTAAAAGAGAAAGCACTGTAATTAAGCAGTTCGTTTGAAATCATTACTGGGTTTTTTTTCCCCTGATGAATATCCAGTTCCAATTGATAATGAGCCAAGGCCCATTACTGTTGTCAGTGCGACAGGGCTCCTGCTGAAGATGGAGCTGGCTCTGTGGGGTTCTGAGATCAGAGGAGCAGGGCTTGACAGTTGATGACCTTGAACTTGGTGATGACTCCTTTGGGCCTTAGTGGGTTCCCTTAGGGACAAGTTCACAACCTGGTCTCAGCTGCAGCAGAGACCATGGAAATCCTGGCTGTGAGTGGGACTTAGAAAGAGCTGGATTTGAATTGAATTTTAGCATGCATGTCTGGGAGACCTCCTTTCAAGCCAAAGACAAAACTGGCTTCATTAGGTCCAAATAACCTTTCCTAAAAAGTCTAGTGCTCCCCCCCCCCCTTCTTCTTCTTCTCATTGGTGATACTTTCCTTCCTGATCCAAGCCTGTCTCCGTCTCCATGGTTTCTGTGACAAAGATGGCTACAGCGCTATTCTAAATTGCATGTCTTCAAATGACAGTCACAGTCTGCAGAGGGACACACCCTGGCTTTGGGATGAACCCCAGATGGCAGGAACCACCCTCCTTTGAGCCTTTCCTAAACTGTGCCCTGCCCTTGTAACTTCTTGCTTGGCATCGCCATTCAACTTCAACCTCACTTTCAAGGATGCAGTGGGGGGTGGGGCAGGACATTTGAACAGAGGCCATTCATTAGGCTGGGCACACCTGAAACCAGAAATGGGAGCAGCTTTGACGCTAAATGAATTGGGGCTTCATTTTCGACTCTGCAACTTACTGGCCTATCTGGTGCTCATCTTCTTCGAGCACCATTTTCCTCCTCTCTAGAGCCAACCACCACTTCATAATTCCACCATGAGGAATGAGGATGCAATGGATACCCACAGCATTTCGCTCTTTAGCTGAGAGACTGGGTTCCAAACTTTCCGACCTGTTAGAATCACCTGGGCAGCTTTTAAAGTCCCAGGCCATAGCCTCAACCCATCAAATCTCAGCCTCTGAGGGTTGAACCTGGGTACAGAGACTCAAAACTCCTGATGGGATGTAAAAGACCTTCTGGGCACCAGTGGGTTGAACCAGCTCCTTTCATGGACTTACGGTGGCAGGATGGTCATAAGAAGGGCCACATTAGGGTTCTAAGAGAGCCTGTGTGTGGTGGATGCTTTGTAAATGTGCACACAATGATGAGCAATAAGTGCTGTGGAGTGCAGGCAAGGTGTTCCTGCTGCTAGATCACAAACTCAGCACACTCTCTCCCCGAAATCAGGCCACTCCACCTCCATTCCAAGACTTAACACAGCTTCCTTATGACAGAACTCAAATAGACAACTGAGATAATAGTCCTGGGCTGTTGTAAATAGTTTTGCAGTGAGGACAATTTTTGTCTCGTAAATATAAATTGTGGACATTAATCAGCGCTTTCCCTCTTCATAAAAAAGTACCCTGACTCCGTAATTTCCATTCCATTCTCAGGCCACAACAATGGATGGAGTTGCCCTCAGCACTGAGGTTGTCTACAAAAATGGCCAAGATTACAGGTTTGCTTGCTACAATCGGGGCCGAGCCTGCCGCAGCTACCGTGTGCGATTCCTATGTGGAAAATCTGGTAAGCAAGCAGATATCCTGGCTCCTTGTTGGGTTAGAAATGCAACTGGTCAACTCTGACCTGGCTGCTTGCACTGTGAAATGGGATGGCTGGGTCAGCATGTGGAGTATCCAAGTGTCACTGAGCAGTCTAGGTACAAATGCAGGAGCAGCCAGACAGTCCCTGGAGTTGGAAGCAGATAGCAACACTCTGCCCTGTCATAGCCTTTCTAGAAGGGGTGGGCATGGTCCAGGAATGCTGTGTGCCGATGGATAGGGCTGACACAGACTTTCTGCCTCTTCTGGTACTGTTATTTATTTCGAACCCTGTTCCCCAGGCAGTCCTCCTTAGAAAGGATTGGAAATGGCTGGTTTGTTCTAGAATCAGCATCTCCAGAAAGCAGTCATTAGGGATGGACTGGGGTGGGGGTGGGGGAGGCTTACGGCTACTGTAAATAACAGTGGAGAAGGTCTATATTTGTTTTAACATCTTGGGCAAAGTGGGTGTGGTGAGGCAGCGCATTGAACACCAGCTTAGAAGTCAGTGGAAAATTCCTCTGCCCAGAGCTAATGAATGGGTCTTTTTGGTTGGGTTTTTGTTGACTTCAAAAACCTGTAAGTACTGAGACTGCAATGGAGTGAGCCTGGTGATTTGGGTTTTGGAAGGGGACACCTGGCATTTACGGATCTCCAGAGGGGAGGGAAAGAGGTGGGCAGCCACGTGTTTGCTGAGGGCAAAGGGCTGTATCTCAGTCCTTCCTGTTTTGGGTTACAGTCAGGCCCAAGCTCACGGTCAGCATTGACACCAACGTAAACAGCACCATCCTGAGCCTGGTGGACAATGTGCAGTCCTGGAGGCCTGGAGACACCCTGGTCGTCGCCAGCACGGACTACTCCATGTACCAGGCAGAAGAGTTCCAAGTGCTCAGCTGCAAAGCATGTGCCTCTACGCAGGTCAGAGTGGCAGGTAGGCGCCTCCCTTCTGCCCAGGCTGCATGAATCTGGACACTGGTAGACTTCAAGTGAAAAGGAGATCTGTATCTGTGAGCTAGTCTCAGAATGCCTCATAACAGAGAAAATGAGACTCACTGCAAGCATTTGTTCCATTTTGATGCATCTACACATTGTCCAGGCAGGCAGCCTAACTGATACCTGAAATAAATTCCCTTAAGAAGAAATGGCTATTTTTGGCTCATGGTTTGTTAGCCCTGTTGTTCAGGGCAAGAACTAGTGGTGGAGGAAGTTGCTTATCTCATGGTATCCAGGATGCAAAGAAAGAGGAAGATGTTGGAGTCCCAGTATCCCCTTCAAGGTCGTGCGACCAATGATCTAACTTCTTCCCACTAGGCTAGCCCTAATAGCATCCCAGGCCCATGGCAATGCTTTCTTTAACTCATGGACCTTTGGGGGACACTATCATAGCTCTAGCCTTAAGCTTTTCTAGGCTGAGCCTAGCTCCAGGATGGAAGCTGGGCTCAGACTGGCTCCATACTATTCTTAGTCTTCCTGAGACACATTCCTATAGAGGTGACAGGAGAATGGAGAACCTCAAGGGCCTGGTTTTAGAACTGGCTCACACTGGGCATACTAGCCTATGTCTAGGATTCTAGAATTTGGGAGAGCAGGGAGGGAGAATTGCTGTGAATTCGAGGCCAGCCTGGGATGTATAGTGAATTCCAGGCAAACCTGAGCATTAAGGTTATATAGTAACCTTATTTCAAAACAAAAGAAAACAAAATGAACTCTGAAAACTCAAACAAAACTGGCACACTCTGATGAGAGTCTGTTGGCCAAAGTACAGTCAATACAGAGCACAGCCCACGGCCAAGCTCAACGTGAGTGGCCAGAAGAGCCTATTTTTCTCACTGAGGTTGAAACAATAGAATGAACATTCGCTTGAAAATAATTTAGCCTACCTCAATACTTTAAATCCCCTCTTTCCACTGCTTTCAAGTTTCCTTTTGTCTTCTCCTGAATGTTAACTTACGTGCCCTATATTTTACGTTTTATGATAATACCAGAGTTACAGATTGTTAGCAAAAGAGACTGTCTTAGTCAGTGTTCTATTGCTGTGAAGAGACATACGACCATGACAGCTCTTATAAAGGAAAGTATCTGATTGGAGGCTGGCTTACAGTTCAGAGGTTTAGTCCATTATCATTATGGTTGGAAGCATGACAACACATAGGCAGACATGGTGCTGGAAGGTTGCTGAGAGTTCTACATCCGGTTGGCAGGCAGCAGGAAGAGAGAAAGACACTGGGCCTGGCTCAAGCATTTGACATCCCGAAGCCCACCCTCACTGATACATTTCCTCAAGCAAGGCCACACCTACTCCATCAAGGCCACACCTCCTATTCCTTCTCAAATAGTGCCACTCCCTAATGACCAAGCATTCAAACATATGTGCCTATGGGGGCCATTCCTATTTGAACCATTAATGTTGGTCCATATAATGTTGAACCAATATATGTTGGACATATAATGTAACTGACCAACCACATAATGTTGGTCAGTTGATCCTGGAAAATATGTATGTATATCTTAGAGTTGTAAGCAACAGAATGCAACTTGACTCTCTGAAACAAGTAAGAAATTGATTGACAGGCTGTTCACATTAGAGAAAAAAATTAGATTCTAAAGAACTAAGCTGCAAAGGACTCAGAGTAGGGCATCTTTGAGGGCCTGGGCAGCAGGAGGCAGTGGACAACATCTCTAGGTATCACTAGATTTAAGAAGCATGCTGACTGGGACAACATGCTACATACCACTGTCCAGGGAGAGGGAATCTGGCTGGGCTGGTGACCTCTCAAAGAGGTCAGGACCTTAACCAGCAATCCTTAGACTGCCTCAAGTCAATAAATGATCTTTTTTTTTAAAGATTGTATTTATTTATTTATTTATTCATTCATTCATTCATTCATTCATTTATACTTACATACAGTGTTCTATCTGCATGTACACTTGCATGCCCGAAGAGGGCACCAGATCTCATTAAAGATGGTTGTGAGCCATCATGTGGTTGCTGGGAATTGAACTCAGGACCTCTGGAAGAGCAGCCAGTGCTCTTAACTTCTGAGACATCTCTCCAGCCCAAAGGATCATTTCTTAAAGGAAAACCAGAGTGCCCTGTTAAGAGGGAAAGAACTTAATACTGTATGTTCAGACTGTCACATGCAATTTCCTGGGGAAATAATTTCAATCTTGATGAGAAAACTGAGCACTGAGAAGGCATATCCAGTATATTTCAAATGTCTAGTATTTGGCTTCAGAAACTAAAACTCAAAACAGTCTTTTATGGCCTCAATTTAGTGAAGTGATAAGTCGTGATGGAGTTCCATCTCCTAAGTTTGTTTTTGGGGAAAATGGGCCCGGTTGTGTTGGGTGCCTCAGACAGCACACAGCTGGAAGCCCAAGGCACCAATTCTAGGACTAGAGTCTGCAAAGCACAGCTTTTTAGTGAGATGCTAATTTGGGGGTATGACTAGAGAAAGAGAAGGAGGTAGCAGTGGGTAGGTCAAGTGTAGATAGAGAAGTTTGCAAGGTAAGAGATCTCCTGTTTAAATGATAAGGTTTGAAGCACTGCATTCTTCACATTCTTCAAGAAAGGCTTGGGGGCACCTTATAAGTAAGTCCAGATCAATCTGATACCCAGAAGAAAGAAATGAAGTGGGAAAAAAATCTGGGTGATAAAAGTGTGAGTAAAAGAAACAGGTAGGCAGAAATGGCTGACATAAACCATACAAGTTATCTCAAACTTCCTGGCAGCCAGAGGAGAGAAATCACCTGCATTCAGGAAAAGGAAGGCAACAGACCTATAGGGTCACCTTTCTCTTAGCCCTAAGCTTGAGGAGTTTGCCTCATAGTCATCATCCACAGGACACAGCATGGCCACATGAACTTGACACTCTGCAAATGTGCTTTCGGTGGGGGCGTTGGCAGTCCAACTCCTAATATTACAAGGGGGTGAGATGTTGGCATATTCTGTGAACACATTTCGCAAAAGGCATTTTTGGCTGTGTCTTGTTTGGCAGAGGCAAAAAAGTACAAATCTGGAATCAGGCAACTAGTTATTAGTTGTTTCCCCACTCACTAATATGGTCCAGAATGGCCCCAACTCACAATCCTGCCTCCATCTCCCAAGTGCTAGAATCAAAGGCCCATGCCGTGACACCTAATTTGCTGCACTGACTATTAACTATTAACACCAGCTACAATTCTTCTTCTTCTTCTTCCTCTTCTTCTTCCTCTTCTTCTTCTTCTTCTTCTTCTTCTTCTTCTTCTTCTTCTTCTTCTTCTTCTTCTTCTTCTCCTCCTCCTCCTCCTCCTCCTCCTCCTCCTCCTCCTCCTCCTCCTTCTCCTCCTTCTGCGTGTGTGTGTTTGGTGTGCAGATGTATATGGATGTTCACATGTGCTTGGGCACAGGTGGGGGTATGTGCATGTATGTGTGTGGTGGCCCAAGGTTCATACTGGGAGTCATCCTCTATCATTCTCCTGCTTATTAACTGAGGTAGTCTCTCTATGGAACCTAGAGCTTGCTGACACAGCCAGTCTGACCAGCTAGCTTGTTCCAGGGCCCTCCAGTCTCCACCTTCTGAGCCCTGTAGGTGAGCTGCTACCCTCAACCAGTATTTACACAGGCTCAGGAATTGATCTGAGTCTGCACACTGGTGCAGCAAGTGCTTTGACCGCTGAGCCCTCTCCACAGCCTGACTGCAATGATTCAGTAGCTGCTCCTCAGTATGGGAAGGACGGAAGGAACATGACTGATTACAAATGGCCAGACCTTGTGTGCTTCTGTTCACCAACTCTGCCATTCGGGACCTGCAGGTCCACAGCATTGTGGAGGAGAAAACAACCTCTGCCACCATTATTTTCAGGCCTTGGGGCAGCCTGCAGTTATCTTCTGGAGATCTCCATGGCTCCAGGTGTGGGGGTCACATCTGTGGATGACAGTGCGCCTTCCTCCCCTGAGGACGGGCAGGCACCCTAGGGTCTAGCTTTGTGGGGACAGAAAGAAGAATGGGGCATGTTATCATCTACTTACGCAGGAGCTCCTGAGCACATAACATCTACCAGGCCGTTGCATCAGCCTTTTGGGTGCCATGGTGAGCAAGATGGACACCATTCTCTGCCCCTGGGGAAGCTGCATCCCAGCAAGGAGAATGGCATCCATCAGAGAGTCTTAAAAATAAGACTCCAGGCACAGTAATTGCGAAAGAAGGATGCGGGAGGAGCTGGGTACAGGGAGAATGGATTCAGCTCAGCTGGAGTAGGCACAGCGCTTGCTCTGAGTAATTCAAGATTAAGCAGGGAGCTGGGAGACCATGACAAGGTAGCTAGGAAAGAGAAGTATTGTTAGAAAGTAAGTCATGTGAGCACACCACCTGAGCAGAGGTGCTCCAGCCATGAGGACAGGGAGGCTCCAGGGGAGACCATGAGAGCCCCTAGATTGCAGAGGGGAGAGGAGGCTGGACAACCAGGAGGTCTGCTTGAGTGCACAGGAAGCCACTGAAGTCCATGAGTCTGCTGGGTGTCCCCTAGCAGGGAAGAACTTCCCACGCCTGCATCTATAGGACACTTAAGTGATCACCAATGAGAGAGTGCATTGTAGACAGTGTCCTGGGATGTCAGGTGCCCCCTTGGCAGATCCTTTGAGCTGAATTCACTTTTTGTGGCTCCAGGCAGCATGTGGCTATCCAGGATGGGGGAAGCCTGACTTCCAGCCCTTGCTGGAATGGAAATAGAAGTCAGAGCTCCCCTAGGTCTGAGTAGCCTAGACCTCACCTGAACTCCAAGAATGAGCACCCTAAGGGCCAGAGAGGAGATCTCACTTTGAACAGGTCCCAACAGGGCAGCTGTGGATGCCAAAGTAACCCTGAGATTGAAGGACCCATGAGATGCCAGGCTCACACAGCAAAGGTTTGGGGGTCTGTGCCAAGGGCTACTATTCCTGACAGCGTGTTACTGACCCAACCAACAACTCATGAGTGTGGTCAGGCTGGACCGAGAGTATCAGGGGGCCTCTCAGGGGACCAAGTTCCAGAGGATGAAAGTGTGAGTGGAAACAATGCTAGACTTCCTTCATGGCTCCTCCTAGTCCTCGCTTTGGCATGGAAAGATTCTGCTTCAGCCTCCCACTGCCTATTACGAGTGGACCATCCACTCTGCTCAGAAGCTTTGTGTATGGAAATAGCTCCTTCCTTCCGGTAAGTAGTGTCACAAAACCCCCAGGTGGGGATGAGTATTCATGCATGTCTGTCTGTCCAGATGTCTTTCCTGAGCAGGCACCCATTGTTCCCTTCCCAAAGTCCTCTGCTCTCCATCCCCTACTAACACAGAGTGCCGACTCCACCTGCCCACCCCCCATCTGCCCCTGCATTCCTCCCCCAACTGCTAGGGTCACCTCCTCGGTCTGCTATAGAGAGGGACACATTCTCCCTGGACCCTCCTTCCTCCTCATTCTAGAAAATGACTCTCTTTGCATTTTAAGGGCTTGCTGATGAGAAACAGATGGGGGTGACAAATATATGAATCGTCTAAAAAATATTTTTCAAAATTCTGCCAGCTGCAGTGTGATTCCCAGCACCTCTGATGTGGCCATGACAGTTGAACTCTTCCCCCTTGGTGTTTTTGTTGTTGTTGTTGTTGTTGTTTGTTTGTTTGTTTGTTTTGGTCCCCCTTCACATTGTTACCTTCCCACTGCACCTTATAAACACCTCCACACCTTTAACTCCTCCCACCCAGAATGAGTGCCATTTCCCACAACAGTCCCAGGACTTTACAGGTTCACCTGTCCCTTCTTGGTGAGACCCTCAGCTTCTAGGGGAGGGGGGCGGTTTTATGTGTGAAGCTGAAGAGGAGTCTGAGGTTGTAGAAATCAAATGTCTAATTCCACGATTTCCAATGTGGCCGCCAACAGCCACAGGTATCTACTTCCATTAAATTGAAGTTAAATAAAATTTCACCCCGTTCCTTCCAGTAGACAGATTTCTAAGTGCAGAAGCCGCATGGGCTTAGTGGCTACCCTGTTGAACAGCATGGAACCCATTGTCACAGGCTGTCCTTGTGGGTGGCGCCCGTGTAGACTAAGCAAGCCAGAATCTTTCAAACTCTCAGCTTGAGTATGAGAAAAACCGTCCACTTTCCCCAACTCTCTGGGTTCTATTGGGTCTGGCCGACAAGTACCTTGGTGTCTGTCTCCCAGAGAAGGTGTTCGTTCTCCCCTTGGTCTTGTGGTATCTGGTTCTGTGCTTCTCCTGTGGCAGCTTGCAGAGTATTGGGGTGCCTGTGGATAAACACAGGAAAATACCAATGTTTAGAGCCCTTCTATGCCCCATGTCCCCTCCCCCTTTCCTAGTGTGCCCAAGGCTCTTTTCGATCATTTGGGACAAATTCTGACCTGGTCAGCCTGCGCAGGGAGTGCTGTGAGAAGGAGGGGAAGTGGAGAGAGGTGGGAGAAGCCCACATGGGAAAGGGATGAAAGGAGTCCCACACACCACTTCCCTGGGATTGCTGTTGGGAGTGGCCTGTGAAAGTAAGGATAAGGGGCGTCACTGTAGACAGCAGCAATGTTGTAAAGGTTCTGATATAGGAGCCTCACCCGCCCCCAGGGGAGGCGGCTGCCACTGCCGAATTCCTGCAGTGCTCAGTAGGACCTGCATTTTCTTGGTCCTTGGGAGTCTGATAAACACAAGCCTTCTATCTACCTGGAGTCGTTCATGCCTCCCTGCCTCCCTGCCTCCCTGCCTCCCTGCCTCCCTGCCTCCCTGCCTCCCTGCCTCCCTGCCTCCCTGCCTCCCTGGAACAAAGGAAGCTCTGAAACCAGCTGTTCGTCAGTTCCTGTCCCTGGTGGGGCTCTGGAGACAATAGCCCTGACAACTGCCCATGTCATTTCTGTCACATTGGCCTCCAACCACGTGTCCAGGGCTGTCAGAGCACATTCTGTGGATTAACTAAGTTAATGATCTAGCTACTTGGGGGTGGGGGGATGAGCTATTTTTATCTCTGCTTTATAGATAAAGGGTCCAAGGTTCAGGGAGTTTAAACCATAGGGTCTAGGACTATTCTGTAAACTGAGTCACACAGCCTGGCTCAGAGCCATGTGGGAAATGACTGTCTTAGATAAAGGTGGATGGGAACTCCGAGACTCAGATAGCAAAGGCCCTCAGGACCAGCCAGCATGGTGGGAACTAATGAGGATGTGTGGGGATGAAGGTGATGTGCCTGCCAGGAGCCAGGGTTTCTGCTCCATCCAGCTTGGACCATTAGATGGGGCGGGGCTAGTATGACTCATTATACCTTCTATTCCCAAGACATGTCTAGCCCCCTGGGGACTTCTTTTGGGAAGCCAGCTCTCTGCTGTACCTCTCAGGACCCAATGGAATGCCCATCACTTTCCTTGACCCTTTCAAAGGCAGTGGCAGCCAATTCTTCTACTAAACCCCTCACACAAACCCCAAATTGTCTCACTTGGTTGAGAAATCCTTTGACAGTTTCCCTGGGCATTGTCAGTAACACTGTCCTTTGGGGTGTCCGCTAGGAAAGCATGGCTGGAGGCCTGGGACCTAGAAGACCAGGATCCCAGATGCTCTTGGAGACAGATACCTAGCTTTGTAAGAAGGTCCAGTTCTCTGCATATTGAGCTGGGGTGGCTTGGGGAGCAGACAGAAGAGCAGAAGTTCTCCACCGACAAGGAAAATAGAGAAGGAAGATGTGTCTAGATGGAAGTAGATGTGAAAGTGGTCCCCCAGCAAGATGCATGTGAGGACTGTGCAGGGTCTGAAGTCTACCATGCAGGTCTGACACATGTGAGGGGCGGAAGGAAGGATGGAGGCCAGTTGGACAGACCTCTTCCCTCTGGGAAACTCTGGGCCAGCTAGAGTGGACCGACGGGGAACTCTGGGAGGGGCTCTCAAGGCCCTGTGACCTAGGACAGCATGAGCTAGAATGGAAAGAACAGTAGGGGGGTGGTGGCTGTTCAGTCCTTGAAGAGATGCCACAGGAGTGTGCATCATACCAAAGGACACAGAGATACAGGGACTTGCACAGCCCTGAAAGTCAGAGTTGAGAGAATGTGGGAAATAAACAGGTTCTAGAAAGAAGGACCTCTCACCCTCTATGACGCATTATCCTCAAGTCCCAGAAGAAAGGCATCACACAGGAGTGGCTGTGCTGGCCAAGGCCCAAGCTCACAGCACTCCCTCAGACCCCAGAACCACCATCCAGTGGTAAAGAGAAACAGCCTCCCTATTGTACCCATGATAGTCATGTCCCCCACATCCTGCTCCAGGCTCACCAATATCTAACTTCCAGATCTTCACGAGGAGATCAAAAGGCTGGCTTAAGGATGGCAGAAAGCTCTCTGAAACCATACCATACTTAGAGATGACCTGCGTCATCTTCTAGAATGTCTCTTTCCTTTTCAGCCACCACGCAGGCTCCATATTTCCGCCACCTGGCTTTCTGAAGCTGGAGTCCCCCAGAAGCGGGGCACACCACTCTCAGAGACAGACTTTGCCCTTTACACCTGGGAAGGCCCTGTGACTAGCTGGCTCGTGAAGGCCACAGAACAGACAGGCAGGGAGATCATCCAGGGATCGAAGCAGAGGCTTCTACATAAATGTCCAGAGGACCTTAAGGCAGTAAAAACATGTGGCCTGTGACCCAAACCGAAAGCCATAGTGGGCTCAAGGGAGGAAGAGGCCCAGCATTCTGTAGTGAACTTGTTTCCAATTATCTCCTCTAGTGATGTCAGACTCTGTGTGGAATGGTTGGAAGGTGATAAAACCTAATGGAAGTCTTAAGTTCATTAGGGATATCTTCCAGAAGAAGGCTATGGGTAACTGGTCCCCTCCTTTCTCTGTTTTATTACTGACCACAAAGTCACTGGATAGGCTGTGTCATCACTGGGCCAAGCAACACAGCCCACAGGTCATGACTTGAAACCTATGAAACTATGAACTGAGATAAACCTTTCTGCTTTCTAAATTGATTCATCCCAGGTATTAATTATAGTAACGGAAAGCTGACTGACACTCTGCCTGAGACTCTTAAGGACTCTGTGGTAGGCTGAGTCTATGTTGTGACCCTTAGTCCCTATGACTATTGCCTCACATGGCAAAAAGGACTTACGGTTCTGACTAAAGTTCTGGAAGTGGGTGAGTGTCCTGGGTTATGTGGGTGGGGCCGATGTAATTACAAAGGTTATCAGATAAGAGTGAATAAGGAAGATTAGAGAGGGAAAAGCTGTGGATTGTCAGAAGGAGATGGACCGATCGAAGATGGTGGAAGTGGGGGGGCTGTCACAAACCCAGGAGTACAGGTGGCCACTGGAATCTGAAAAAGCTCGGGAACAGTTTCTATGTGGCACCTTTTTTTTAAGAAATTTTTTTATTCATTTTACATACTAGCCATAGATCCCCCTCTCATCCCTTCTCCTGTTCTCTCCCCAGCCTCCCCCCCCCCCGCCCCTCCATCCCCTCCTCTAGAAAGGGGAGGCAGCAGAGCCTGGTACATTCAGTTGAGGCAGGACCAAGCCCACCCCCCACCCCCGTCTCAAGGCTAAGCAAGGCGCAAGGCATCCCTCCATAGGTAATGGACTCCAGAAAGCCTGCTCATGGGCCAGGATAGATCCTGAACCCACTGTGTGGCACCTTAAGAAAGCAGCCCTTCCAGCACCTTGACTAGCCCCAGGAAATTAATTTCGGACATCTAACCTCCAGGGCCATAAAAAATAAACCTGTGGTAATTTGTCACAGATGCAATAGAAAACACAAGCCATTCACTTGCCCGGAGCTGTTTTCTCAGCTTCAGCATGTACTCCATGTACTCATGTCGTATTGCTTCAAAGAAACCACTATCTCACTGAGTCTGCAGAATTCCAAAACCATAGGCTTTCTTAACAATTCTGCTAGCTCCCAGGATGTGTGCCAAGTGAAAGGGAGGGCAGAGGTCAGCTCTTCCTTTGGATGAGAAAGCCAAGGAAGGCCACTGTGGTGGGTATTGCTAATTTTAACCGTGGCCTTCACACATGGGCACTCGTGGTATCTCAGGGCCAAGGCAAGGGCCTCCTTGATCGAGTCAAGGTTGGAGTGAAAGCCAAGTGGTGTAGGTGGTGTGGTTTGGGCTGGAAGTCCACACGGGACAGTGGTGCTCTTTGTAATTGCGTCCTCAAACGAAACAGAAAATATCCACAAGCCCTGTCAGCCATTTCAGTGAGGAGCCTGTCTTAAGCTGTGCTTTCTACACAGATGGAGGGAGAGGAGATCAGAGGGTAACATTAAAGAATCTGACTAGAAAGGGGGTGAGGTAGTGGGAGGGATAGAATGGACAGAACACAGGGTCAAGGATTCACACAACACAGGATCAAGACTGGAGGGAGTGTGGGAGGGTCTTTGGTTTGTTAGATTTTTCTCAAGGATGGCAGGGCCTGGGGAAGCTTGAGAGCATAAGAAACGCAGATGAGGGATGAGATGGCTGGACTGGAAGGGATTGCCAACTGGAGCTAAGGCCTTCTGAGTGTGCCACAGGACAGGGCTAGCAACCACGGACCAGGAGAGTGCCTCCTCTGTGGGATGAAGTCAGCACAGAGTAGAGGGAAGTTCTTCCCCACGGCTCCACGTGGTGCCACAGGGGCATGTATACAAGCCCACGGCTCTGGACACAGGAACACCAGCCTGTTCTTTCTCGAGCACCAAACTGTGGATGTACCTTCCGTGAGGCTGCTGAGAGCACAGCATGGGTTTGCCCTGCTCTGAAGTGGGGGTCTGAAAGGGAGGTTTGTTTTATCCTAAGAATTGCAGCTGGAGGACAGATACAGTGGAAGCCCTGAGGAAACTAGCTCGCTCGCGCTCTCTCTCTCTCTCTCTCTCTCTCTCTCTCTCTCTCTGCTCTGCCATCCTGCCATCTCTAGGCCATGGCTTTTCTCTGCTGGGTGAGGTTGGCCCACCAGGCTGGAGATCGAGATGAGAGGCAGCTCAAGGTCATACCTGGCACTTTTACCTAGATGCTATGGCCACACCTCACTGTAGGGAGGTGGGGAAGCAGAGCTCCCCTGGGAAGCCCTGTGTCAGATGAACCACGGCAGAGTCTAGCTCTAAAACTCAGAAGAAGAGTAAGTGAATATTATCGGACAAGTAGCCACATCTGTGACGGTCTTAAGACCTAAGCATGAGTAGCTATGAACTGTAGCTCCACTACCTGAGACTTTGTTCTTCTGTATCATGGGAACAAGGACCTTGGGGCCCGCCATGAGGGAGGGCCTGGTGAAGAGCAAGCTACAGCTTTGGGAGTATACGATGGGAGCAT
Organism: Onychomys torridus; assembly: GCF_903995425.1. Lineage (NCBI taxonomy): Eukaryota > Metazoa > Chordata > Mammalia > Rodentia > Cricetidae > Onychomys > Onychomys torridus. Next base: position 63,968,579 of record NC_050443.1, on the reverse strand, counting down.
GGTGGGCATGTTCCACCTGCCATCCTGCTTCCTCGCCCCTCTTGTGCCCTAGGGAAGCCACAGTACCTACACATTGGGGAGGAGATCGATGGTGTGGACATGCGGGCTGAGGTCGGGCTCCTGACTCGGAACATTGTGGTGATGGGCGAGATGGAGGACCAGTGCTACCCCTACAGCAGCCATATCTGCGACTTCTTTGACTTCGACACCTTTGGGGGTCACATCAAGGTAGGAATCTGCCTGGATGAGGCTCTTAGCCCTACAGGAAGGTACCCAAGGTTCCAGCTGTGGACAGAGACTCATGGGAGGAAAGAGGATGGTGGAGCAGGGGGTAGAAAGAGGCATACACCCCTAGGAGAGGTCTACCTGCCAATGATAGGCAGTTGTACTTGTGGGAGGTGATGGAACCAGCCGGGGCCTCCGATGGAGGCCACGTGCAGCACTGGGCCTACTTCATTGCCTCTACCCTGACTTGTCATTTTTTAACTTTTGTTTTTGCTAGTGTTTTTATATTGCTTTAAACAAACAAACAAACAAACAAACAAACAAAAAAGACAAGCTGTCACTATGTAGCCCAGGCTGGCCTCAAATTTAAGATTCTTCTGCCTTGGTTTCCTCAAGTACTGAAATGACAAATGTGTAGCACCATGCCCACCTTCCTGAAAATTTCTTACAAGTATTTAGTACTCCCCCCACAACTACACACACACACACACACACACACACACACACACACACATACACACAAACAAATAAAAAACATACCCTCAATAGATCCATTCTAATGCAGACCAAACAACCAGCAGGGAGCAGGGAGTAGGGTGTGAAGCAGGAGGTAGGGAGGTGCAGCATTGAATTTACCTGGTCCTGGTAGAGTCTAGAACAGTGATTCTCAACCTGTGGGTCATGACCCATTTGGGGCCCCACAGACCCTTTCATAGGGGTCGAATATCAGATACCCTGCATATCAGATATTTACATTGTGGTTCATAACTGTAGCAAAATTGCAGTTAAGAACTAGCAATGAAAATAATTTTATGGTTGGGGGTCACCACAACATGAAGAACTGTATTAAAGGGTCGCAGCGTTAGGAAGGTTGAGAACCACCTGCTCTAGATAGACAGTCACACAAAGCAGCAGATCTCTCAAAGCCATCAGAAGCAACCCAGTTCCTTGGAGCTCACATTCTCCTAGTAGCCAGCTCAAAGAGGAATTTCTTTATCTCTACAAATGCCTTTATCAGGCCTGGTAAATAGTCCAAGAAACATAGATGTCCTCCATGTTCTTCTGTGTTCCTCGTGTGGTTATTGGTTTCAGTGCTAACAACATCGAAACGAGTTTTATAAAAAGAGTTCTCCTGAGGCTGAAATCACGTGCTGTAAGAGTAATCCTTTTTTTAAAAATATTTTTAAATATTTATTTATTTATTATATATACAATGTCCTGCCTGCATGTATGCCTGCAGACCAGAAGAGGGCACCAGATCTCATTACAGATGGTTGTGAGCCACCATGTGGTTGCTGGGAATTGAACTCAAGACCTCTGGAGGAGCAGTCAGTGCTCTTAACCACTGAGCCATCTCCCCAGTCCAAGAGTAATTATTTTTAATCATGTAAACAACAAGGTTGATGAAAGGAAACAGTTCCCAGTGAGAGCTCTGCTGACCTTTTACGAGGGGAGAGTCCTGTGGTACAGATCTATGTTTTTAGGGTTTCTAGAGCCTCCAGCCTCCAGTTCCCAGTCTGTGAGCACTTTCTGGCAATTGTCACCATGAGATCCAGAGGAAACAGTTGTTTTCTGTCGCACAAGCTACTGTAGCCCTCCCAATCTTGAGAATGGACCTGAGTCCCCATGACCCTCTTGCCCATGAAGCCCAAACTAGACTCAGAATCATTCTCAACACAACTCTCCAGGCATTGGCTGCTGGACTGTCGTTCCAGGTGAGACCTGAATCTAAGGGAAATGGTCTGCACATCAAACTCCAGCTCCCCTGGTAGGAACTGGCAGAGCCTACTTCTGACACATGTCACTCCAGGCTCTGCTCTCTGCTGAGCTCCTGGATTGCACACATTGTCTGGCCAAGCAGTTTCCCTGAGCACATCCAGGAGCAGCCCTGCATTGTGACCACCTGCTACTCATATGCATGCCCCCAGAGCAGAGGCTCAGGATATGTCCAGAGTCAGCACCCCCTTCCTTTGCAGGAGAAGGTTTCATACCGTAAACAATGACACCCTGAAGTCCACCACTCTCCAGCACTCCTAGGGCATGTTTCCTGTCATCCCCACCCACTAAGCATTTTAGGACAATGTCTTCCTCATGGGTGGCTTATGGAGATGGTAAAGGAAGATCAAAACAAGTCTAGCTATTGTCCTGGGCACTTCCAATTCGAAGAGTCTGTTATCCTGCAGCATCTTGTAAAGCCTTGCTGGACTCCTGTAGTGTAAGAAGGGTCGGGCATCCTCATCCGTGTGTACAGAGCCTCTGATTTATTGAGTACCCAGGAGGTACTCCCTGACAAAGCACTGGGAAGGTAATACCTCTGTCCTCGGGGGATGCAGGCATTGCCTAGGGGGATCGGGGGATTCCTGGGAGACTCTTTTAACTTTCACTCTCCTGTTGCAGTTTGCTCTAGGATTTAAAGCAGCCCACTTGGAGGGCGTGGAGCTAAAGTATATGGGGCAGCAGCTGGTGGGCCAGTACCCAATTCACTTCCACCTGGCTGGAGATTTGGATGAACTAGGAGGCTATGACCCACCAACGTACATCAGGGACCTCTCCATCCATCACACATTCTCCCGCTGCGTCACTGTCCATGGCTCCAATGGCCTGTTGGTAAGTGCCTGCTGGAAAGGTATTCTATCTAGGGACTTAGGGTGTGTGGGGATGAGGGGGGAGATCTTGTGCTGTGTGTTCTCACCTACTTCCAGTGTGAACGTGGACAAACTACTGAATCCGTCAGGTCTTCCATTTCCTCCCTGAGCCCTGCAGAACACGGTGCTACCTTTTAGTTTGCTTGAGTAGAGGATGAGAATGAAACATTCCTGGCTGTATTATCCTAGCAACCCATTTTCAGAGCAGGGAATCCAGGTATTGCCACAGAACAGGCTGGCTTTGGGGGAACTGAGCAGGCTTGCGGGATACTCAGCAGGACAGAATGGGGAGCCAACCCTTCAGTGAGATACAGACTTCTGGAGCCGGCATGGGGCTATCCCCAGGAGACTGTTAGGGGGAGGAATTAAGAGACTTGTGGTAGGGAAAAGAAGACAGTGAGTTAAGGCACCACTCCCCTGTCCCCCAGATCTGACCTGGGGTAATTAGATGAGTTGTGGTATCCACAGTAGAGTCAGAACCCTGGAGAGCTTTGCCTAAACCAGCAGATGTGTGCAGCACTGTAAGCTAAGACTTCCTCTTGCCCGGGAATGTCAGCTGCCAAGTTGGGAAGGAGCTTCTCTCAGCTCCCTTGTTATCCAGCTACAGCACAGTTGAGGTGCCAGCTACAGTCTTAATCTAGTGGCCATTCAGGGGTCCACCACTACTCAGTTCTGAGCTGTGCTTGACAGGTCTGGAGGCACAGCCTCGTAGCAGCCTTTCCAAGATGGAATCAAATTGCACCGCTTGCCATCTAGATGGTGTCCGGGTCTCCAGTTCTCTGAGCCAAGCTGGCAGCAGCGGGGCCATATCCCAGGCAGACCTGAAGTTTTACAGATTGGCTTTGAATGCTCTTGGAATGTGCATCTGTACGCCTTCCAGACGGCTGCTGTGGGAGCTGGCCTTTCACACTGATGATGTGTGTTCCTTTGCTGCCTGCACTGAAGAGTTTACCAGCGGGTGACTGCGTTTCAGGGAGAGCGTTCAGCTAACAGAACCAAAAGAGGCAATACAGAGACAAAGATGCGATTATCACTGAGACTGCAGAGGCCATGGGGACAGCAGGGGAGCGAGGGGTGGGGGTGGGGGTTGTTCTGGAAACCTTTCACTAGCATCATCTCTGGTCAGAGGTGGTGGATCCCAGACAAGTAGATCCCAGCTCCCAAGAAAGAAGGGCCCCCAGCTGTATGGAGCCAAGAGGTGTCTCAGCACCTTGCTCCACCCCAGCAGGTCCCGAAGTGCCCCAGGGGGCCTGCTCACAGCTCTTCCCTGTCTTCTGCCTGTGTATCCCGATCCTTGGGAGTCAGCTTCCTTCAGCCTCAGCCTGACTCAGGCAGCAGCCCCTTCCTCTCACTTTTTTTTTAAAAACGATTGTTTTATTTTATGTGTATGAATCTTTCCATGGTATGTGTGTATATATACCATGTGCCTGCCCAGTACCCACAAAAGTCTGATAAAGGCACGAGATCCCTGGAACCTGGGTGCTAGGAACCGAACCTGAGTCCTCTACAAGACCAACATGTGCTCTTAACCACTGAGCCGCCTCTCCAGCCCCTTCTCTTTAAACATTTAAACCAATTCCCTCTTCTGACAAAAACACAAGCCCTTTGACTTCTGTTTGTCTCTGAGTTTTGGGGACAGCTTTCAGCAATATGACCCTAAAGTGCCACCCAGTTTAGCAAACCTCTGTCCTTCCCTCGGCTCACGCATCTCTTTGCTCTTTCCCGTGTCTGTGCCGTGGGTCTCAGTGTCTGTGCCATGGGTCTCAGCAGAAGCTCAAAAGTCAGGAGCATAGAGTCGCAGGAACTGACAGAAACGTCCTGGGCCTCAGTTTCCTCCAGTGCATAGTAAAAATACCGACAGAGTCAGCTTCAAAGGGTTGTTGCGAGGGTGAAACCAGATAACACAAGTGACATGCTTTGAGAGGACAGTAAATAGCAGTAGCGCTTTGTGCCGCTGCATCTCTCTGTGTTCTGTGGAAACATCTCTGCTTCCGGGAGATAGCAGCATATGCCCCCACCAAAAAGTAGGGCTGGTGTAGTTAGATGCTCTTGGCAAAAACTGCATGAATGTGCTCCCTTCCTGACACTTCAAAAAGTCCCAATGCATGCTCACATAGGAAGGGTCTTCGGTAAAACCTCACCAGATTGATTGATCTGCTAGCAATACCTACCCTCATCTGGTCACAGGGCCTCTTTCTCACACTGCTTACGCAGCTCACTAAGTCACAGTTCTGAGACCATAGAGTGAGGCTGTGATAATATCTCCTGTGATAGTAACTTGTTGAGGGTGTCCTTCTGACAATGTAGCATGGAGCACCAAGGCTCCAAGGTGTGGGCAGGTGCAGAGAGGAAGGAGCCTCTGTGCACACTATCCCCAAGATGCTAGCAGGTGTAGGGAGAATTTCCCCCAAGGAGAGTCTCTATATACACTCTCTGGAGGGCCACAGGGAAAGGGGCTCAGTGCATCTTCATGGGTACTTCAGGCTCTAAGGCAGGACCTTGAACATTGCCTTCCTAGGACTGGACGGCAATTAATATATTCCTGGCCTATAGCAGAAGGTACAAGAGACTCCAGGGTGAGTTCTGCTATTCTATCTCCTATTCTTAAGCCAGGGAGACTGAACAGAAGAAAGTACATCCTTTCCCACCTGGGGACCTGCTCACAGTTTATCTTTACGATAAAGGATGGCAGTATAAAATCAAGATGTCTCCAGCAGGTTGCAACTGTTTCCACACAGGCTGTACCATATATGGCTCTGTGTGCCAGCCGATCCACTCAGTCCCCGGGCTCTCTACCTTTGGGGCCACACCCTTCTCTTGGCATTCTAGTAAAGATATCTGGAGCCCATGATGGGAAACGCAGCGTCTCCTCTGCCAGCTGCACAGCCCTGTGGACTGTGGAAGAGGCTTCCATTTTCTCTGGCTCACCCCTTCTCCGGCGCCTTTGACCCTGTTCTCTCACTCGTCAAGGTGTGCGGCTGCTGTCTTCTTTCCTCTCCCCTGAGCCCAGACCCAGATTTTATCTTTCCACAAAGCTGCCTTGGTCCAGGACTCCACTGGGAAACAGAGGTACAGGAAAGGAGGGTAGAGAACATTGCAGATCAGAGCAGAAATCGGCAGTGTGGAAGGGAACGGCAGGTCCCTCTGGTCTCACTGCCCCTTTCCACGTCACATGTTTTCTCTCAGGCAGCACCCTGACCTTATGAGCTCTGCCTCCCTTTATCCTTGCCCCCACCACCCCTTCCTACCTCCCCTGCACAGCCTTGGAAGCATTCTTTCCCTTTTTAGGTAGTGTTTTGTCCTGTTTCCTCCCTCAACTTCTATTTGCATATTCAAAAACTCATTAAGATCTGCAAAAGAAATGACCCTTGAATGTGCTCCAAGGCCAGCTCCTCCTCAGGAATTTTATTTTTAAATTTTTTATAATGGCAGAAGCTTGGAAATAAATTTTCTTTTTAAAATGACTGAATTTGAGATGAGGCTTCTTGCTGAAGTGTGTGTGTGTATACACACACACACACACACACACACACACACACACACACATATAATACCCACCCTAGACTTCAGAAGTAAGTAGCATCCTCTTTGGTACCAGGAGCCCTTTGAGAATGCCAAAACCCTTCATTTCAAGTCCCAGTATAGAATGGCCTGGTGTTTGCAAAGAACCTGTTCACATGCTACTTCATGCTTTAAATCACCTCTAGATGGTTTATGCTGCCATGTAATTGCCTAATAAACAGTTGGCATCCTATATTGTCTGGGGAACAAAGCCAAGGGGAAATAGTCTGTACATGTTCCTCACAGGCAGTTTGTTAAAGAACTATTTCTGGTCTGAGCTTGATGGAAGCTATAGCGGCATCCTGCATGTCCGGAGCGTCAACCGATCACTAATTTCTGCTTGTGCTCACTGAATTGAGGCACCGTTCTTCTTAGAACATAGAGCTTGTTGATGGAAGCCAGTTCTGACTGGGGTGACCATAGACTATCTTGACACACGGAACCGTCTTTAGACCCAGAGCTGCTCCCTGTTAGTTGCCCCTAGGACTAGCAGCGCCCCGCCCCCACCACCAGTGACAACTAAATAGAAGGTCCAAGGGTTGGACTAGTTGAAATAATAGCAGGCAGCTGTTTCTGGTCTTTCATATTTTCTCCTTTCCAGTCTTGTGCTCAGACTCTACTACCAACAATAAAGGACCTAAAACAGCTTCCAGGAATCGTGAACTGCTATCAGTGGGCAAGAAAGGGAAATATAGTTTTAGTTTTCTCAATGAATGGCAGGGGTTAAACATTGTTTCTGGTTAGCATTCAAGGACAGCCCCAGTGAGAGAGCCAGAGAGAGAGAGAGAGAGAGAGAGAGAGAGAGAGAGAGAGAGAGAGAGAGAAGAGAGAAAGAGAGAGAGAAAGAGAGAGAGAAAGAGAACGTTTACTTCACCAATATGTCTATCTGGATGCATCCATCATCTACCTAGCTGCCTATCTATCTCTATTTGCAATCCATCTACTCATGCAACCACCATCTGTTTGCTATTTACCTACCCACCTACCTACCTACCCACTTACCTACCTACCTACCCACCTACCTAGTATCTGTAGCTATTTCCCTATGTAAACATTATCACTATCTATCTGTCTATCCATCTATCTGTCTATTTATCTATCTACCTATCTATCTATCTAATCTATTATCTATCATCCATCACCCATTTATATCTATCATCTATCTGCCTACCTACTCACCCATCTATCCATCCATGTATTACAACTAATAGTCAATTCTGTGACATGTTCTAAGGAGAAACAATCAGAAAATGTTCCTAGCATCCCCTCTGTCACACAAGGGATACTCAGTGAGAGTGACAGAGCCAGTCTGTGGCTAAGTAAAAATGTGAATTACACTTCCTCTCCTGCCCCAGATCTCCCTTCTCACTTGTCCTCCTTTTTCCCTGCCTCTGTGAGACTCGTTGCTTCCTCAATATAGCGGATTGCTTTTTGTTTCAAATGAGATGGAGATCAAGTCTGAGTTCAGTCCTTGCAAAGAAATGGGCTTGGGACATCCAGATCCAGTGGCATCCACTGAAATCAGGTTGAAACAGGATAACATGTGTAAGACACTGGACAGCCAACAGCAGTAGCTGTTTCTCTGCCTTCTTCTGGCAAAGCCTTTCTGTTCACAGCACCTCTTCTCACGGATCTTAGAGGCCAGGTCTTCCTTGAGCCTTTGTTAGAAAAATGTCCCCAACTCATTCACTGGCCTTCAGAGCAGGGCTCCTGAACTTGTGATCTAAAGTGCATGGCAAATGGTTAAGGACAAGTTAGAATCCATGGGCAGAAGATAGGAGACTCTGAGAATACCAAATTCCCTGGGATACCCACATCCCTTCCCTGGGCATGGTTTCCTCCTCTGCAAAGCCAGGCATTGAATTTGATCTTAGAGGTCTCTGCCAGCAACAGCAGCCGAATCCCCTCCCGGGCTTGTCTTTCAGGGCTATTTATAACAAGCTTTCATTACTGACTAGACGAGAAGGAAGCATCCCACTGGATGCCCTTGGCATTGACTGAAATGTCCATTGAAGGAGTAAATGGGCTACAAGGTCACGCCCTCGCCTGTTGTTAAAGATTAAAGGAAGGACGCTTGTTTAGGAGGCAGGGAGCTTGCCCGGTATAGGCAGGCAGTGTGGTCAGTGCTCGGCCATGGTGGAGCTTGCTGTGGGATGGTTCTAAGAGCTGTCTGCCCTGCAGTTAGGGAGCAGGCACCTGCCGTGTGAGAGCCTGGAGGAACTTGGGGTGTTCACCTTGGATCAATGCTTTCCCATCAGCTACACTGTTGTCTCCCCTCCTGATCAGTGGACTAGAGTAATGGAAGTCTGGAAACAGCTTGGTGGGGGGGGGGGGGGGGGGGGGAGGGGCAGGGCAGGGGTGGGGTAGGGTTGCTACTGGCATCTGTCAGGGCTAGACCAAAGTTACTGAATGCCCTACAGTGAGAAAGGCAGTCACTTGTATTGGCACCAGGGCTGAGGGCATGGCCTTGGTATTTCAGTCAGTGCCAAGGGCATTTGGATAGCGTACAGATTTCCCAGCTCCTGGTACAGTGGCAGTGCCTTAAGAGGTGTGGGTTGATGTGAGGTCACAGGGAAGCGGGGAAGATTTCCCTGGATGAAGTCCCTGGACAATCAGGGATGGAAGAACACAGTAAAGGTGCGCCAAGTGCTTCCATGCTCACCCACTGTACCTTGAGAGCCCAGAGCATCTCCTCTCTGGGGTGTTTGAGTCAAAGCAGGAGCCTGTATGGGAGAGATGCTGTCATCAGAGTCTGGTGTGGACTGGGGCTTGGTACAGGGCTCTCTAAGGATTCTGAGGCCTTGGAGATGATGGAGGTCCAGTCTAGAGCTTCGTGGTAGTGACTGACAAGGTAGGCAGGCTTGTGTGAGAGCCTCCTGGTGCTGATACTGACACCACACTCTGCTCTCACAATGTCTCTTCAAAATGCTCTTTCTGGTGTTCTATTCACTCTGGTTCTGGGAAGGTGACCCAGTAGCTGGCTTTACCAGCCCTCTCTGATTTGCAGCCTGGGGTGTGAAGTTATCTTAGTGGGCATCATGGACCAACAAACTGGCTTGGGTTCCAGGGATTATAGAAGTGTATTAGTGCAAATGCTCATGAAATGTCCCTGAGACCTGCTGTCTCATGGGGGAGCTGTCCTGCCCCCTACTCAGGCCCTGGAGACCCTCCTCAGGATGTCTTGGCAAGCTTAATAGAATAGTTTCTGGAACATAGGCCTGAGTCTCTTGAATCACCTACACACTTCTGATATTTCATCCCTTTCCCTGTGCCACGAAGCTTCATCCCCAGCACATCCAACTGGAAGAGGTCTCATCCTTTTCCTTGTCCACCCTCAGGCTTTTGCCTGGGGTCAAGGTGGTCTCCACCCCCCCACTCCCAGCCCCAGTCTACTCAAGCCTGGTATAGTTCAGCACTGTTTCATGTTTGTTGACTGAATATTTGGACACATGCACACTCGGGTGTTGAGTGAAACTCCTTTCTTGACCCTGCAGATCAAGGATGTTGTGGGCTATAATTCTTTGGGCCACTGCTTCTTCACTGAAGATGGGCCAGAGGAACGCAACACTTTTGACCACTGCCTTGGCCTCCTGGTTAAGTCAGGGACTCTCCTCCCATCAGATCGGGACAGCAGGATGTGCAAAGTGATCACAGAGGACTCATACCCAGGGTACATTCCTAAGCCCAGACAGGACTGCAAGTAAGTGTGTGTATAGTACTGTAAGGTACTCCGTATACCTGGGTCTGGGGGAGGAAGGGCGGAGGGGATGAGCATGAACATTCAATGTCTTGCCCCAGGACCTTTAAAAGGGCCTTTCAAAGCTTGCTGTTCACCTCTGCTTATTTCTCAGAATGAGGTCCCTAGGGCAGCTTCTCTACCCCACCTCCTCCCTCCTCCCTTCTTCCTCTGTGAGCCTCACTAGCACTGTTTAGTCTGGAGAACTCTGGCTCACCTGTGGCTCTATGCCACATGGCATCCTTGTGGACAGGAAGCAGCTGCCACATCAGCTCCCAATACGTACCCATCAGCCTGACCACAAGAATCTCTTTCTAGCCAGAGAGAGAGACAAAGACACACACAGAAAGGCAGAGGTAGAAAAATGCAGATAAAAAGACAAAGAGACAGAAGTAGGCAGACAGAGAGGAAAACAGAGCCACACACAGAAAGAGAGACAGAAAAATACAGACAGAAAGACAAAGAGACAGAAGCCGACAGACAGATAGGAAAATAGAGACAGACACAGAGACAGAAGACAGACACAGGAAAAACAGAGAAACAGGCTGAGAGATAGAGGGATGCAAAGACATAGAAAAAACATAGGCAGATACAGAGACGTGGAGGCAGAAAGAGAGAGAAACACAAAGAGAAGAGACAGAGACAGAGGAGAGACACAGACAGAGACACGTTGCTTCCTGCACAGATGGCCTTCCCTAGAAAGGCTTGCTTTCTTGGACTCACATTCCTGATCTGCAGAAGCACAAGCTGCATCCAGCTTTTGCAGCCCTGAACAGTGCACAAGCTTGAACGCACCTGTCCTTGGTGAGAAAACGTAGCCTCAAATGGAGTCATCGATTTCTCAGTCTCAGACAAGAGACTCTTCCTCACACTGTGCAGCAGACAGAGTGCTGCTAGCCCTTTACAGGACACTGTTCAACCTTTCTCCTCTCTCTGCAGTGCTGTGTCCACTTTCTGGATGGCAAATCCCAACAACAACCTCATCAACTGTGCAGCTGCCGGGTCCGAGGTAAGTGGTAATAAACTATAGCTGGCAGATGCTGCCTTGGAAATGTGTGTGTTCAGAGCTCAGTACTACTCCTCTATGGGACTGGAGACTGGGGAGTCCTGTGACTTGGCTTTAAAGGACAGTCTGTCTGTCACTTCATAACCCTGGTGACCGTTCATGAGTAGTTTATTTTGGCTTCTGGCTTAAGGGAACATAGTCCACAGTAGTAGGGAAGGCATGGCGGCAGAAGTTACTTGTGGCTGCGGCAGTGGGGGCTTGTTCACATCTCGGTGGATCAAGAACCAGAAAGAGGGGCTAGAGAGATGGCTCCATGGTTAAGAGTCCTTGTTTTTGCAAAGGATCAGAGTTTGATTCCAAGCACCCACATGGTGGCTCACAACCAACTGTAACTCCAGTTTCAAGGGATCCTATGCTTTCTGTCAACCTCTGAGGGCAGCAGGCACACACATGATACACAGACATACATATAAACAAAATACTCACACACATAAAACATTAAAACTTTAAAAACCATTTTAGAAAAAAAGACAAGACAGGAAGTGGAGCCAGGCTATAATCCTCAAGTCCCAGCTCCAACGACCCACTTCCTCCGGTCTGTCTCCCTCTTCTAAAGGTTGCACACAGAAAGCCAGAGTCACTAGCTGGAGACCAAGTGTTCAAACACATGACCTGTCAGGGACACTTCGTATCCAAACCATCCCAGAGTACTAAGCAGTTTATGCCCAATAATTCTTTGCAGAATGAGTTATTTTGCCTTCGGATGGTGCCTGATACATCAGTGTTGTAAGCCAACACCTTGTGATTCTGACATCAGGGCTACACCCTGGGCTAGGGAGGAAGCTACAGAAGGAAGACCAAGAGTGTCCAGAGCACCAAAGAGCTAGATGGTGGTAGCTGGGCAACAAACACCATGCCTTGCTCCAACAGCTTGCTCTGACACAGCTCTCCCTTGCTGCTGGTTTGTCTTGGGGCCTTGACCCTGAGCCTGTTTATTGCTCTTTCTGGGCCTCAGCTTCCAGATCTCCAAGGAAAGCTGAGAACACTTGTTTGGAACTCTCTCCATCAGGAGTTTAATCTCTGCAGTGACCCAGTAATTTGGGCATGACAGATAGGGCAGGGCTGATGTGAAGAGTGAGAGCTGGCAAGTAGCCAAATGACAGATTACAGTAACCTTGAGCTTTTCCCTTTGTCCAGTCAAGCACTGGACCACATGGGTGTGTTGGGTGGAGTGTGGTGTCCAGTCAAGCTCTGGACCACATGGGTGTGTTTGGTAGTATGTGATGTCCATTCAAGCACTGGACCACACAGATACGTTTGGTCGTGTCTGGTAATTGCCTGTTCTGGTCACAGTACTGCATCCATTCCCAGAGCCTGGGCCACTCAACCAGGAATTCACTGCAAGAATGTCTGTGACTCTCTCCTATGCCCTGTCCCAACAGGAAACTGGATTTTGGTTCATTTTTCACCATGTGCCAACGGGCCCCTCTGTGGGAATGTACTCCCCAGGTTATTCTGAGCACATTCCACTTGGGAAATTCCACAACAACCGAGCACATTCGAACTACCGGGTAAGTCTCTCCATGCTGGGTTGCTATGGCCAGCCTGTTCATTCCCCTGCCCCAACATGCGGATGACTAGTGTGTGGAAAAGCTACATTCTTACCACGGGTCCAGAGCAGCCTCCCAAGGCCTGCAGATTACTGACCACTCACCATGAGTCTCCTTTGGGAGCCTGCTTCGTCATTCACAGCATCTACGTAAGCAAAGGAACAAGCTGTACCTTCACTCCAGCATCCCCTCCTAGAGGATGCTGGGTTGGACATTGGGTTTGATTTTGTGAGGCGTTTGTGCGCATCAGTGATGTTGACTATAAGCCCTAGACATAAACTAGTTTGGACGTGGTTCTGAGGTGGCATTGGCATCCTGGACTTTCTCCCTTCTTGCTGGGAAGTGGGTGGCTCCATCTGTGCAGGGGTAAGTCAGTAGGTGGAAAATAAGAAACTCCCTGACCACCTTCGTTGATCACCCTTTCTGAGTACCACTGTGTACCCTGCTCCAAGCTAGGTACTAGAGTAAAAGGGGCAAGGACTGGCATGACTTAGACTTCAATAGGTCAAGAACCTTCCCATATAGACAGCAGTTAAGACTGGAGCTGTTGGACACACCAAGAAAGTTTGGGGGCAAGGCTGAAATTAAAGATGGCAACACTCTGTGCACCAAGATGGACTTGGGGATGTTGGGATGGTGTCTGGTCCAATTCTTAACAGTGCAGACAAGGAAATTGGGGCTTCCAGAGAAGCATGGGTACATCCAGGGTCAAACAAAAGGTATTTCAGAGAGCTAGTGGGTTATCTCAGTGTTTAAATTTCTTGCTGTGCAAGCAGAAGAACAAGAGTGTAACCTCATAGATGGGAAAGCAGAGACAGGCAGATCCCAAAGGCTCTCTGGCCAGCCAGTTAGACAGTGAACTCCAGGTTCAGTGAAGAATCTGGTATCAAAACAACAACAACAATAATAGAAAGTAATAGAAGTCACTTGTCATCCACCTCTGGTCTCCATGTGCACACATACAAAGCCTGTTCAAAAAAGTAAAACAAAACAAAACTGAACCTGGCAGAAAACTCAAAAAGAAGCAATATATAGGCTCAGAGTGGATCTGTGCTGGAACCTCGGGGTAAGGGGACAAAAGCCAGTAGTGAGGAGAGAGCCATGGGAAAGGAGGAGTCACCTCCTAAATCACATCTCAGATCCTAAGCAGGCGACAGTTCCAGAGGCAGTGGCAGAAGGTGTGGAGGGGAATTTGTGGATGCAGGAGCTGTTGATGAGGCTGCCAGTGCTTCCCCGTGCAGAAGCAGGTGCTTAGCCTGTGTCACAGTGGGAGAAGAGAAAACACATTGGCTTCTTATTGGGACCCACCATTCCCTGAGGCCTCAAGAAAGCTTCCTACTTGCAAGAGAGGGTAGTAAGCAACTGGGAAGAGGAGTAATGTAGTCAAGAGTAACATCTCGGGCTGGAGAGATGACTCAGAGGTTAAGAGCACCAACTGCTCTTCCAGAGGTCCTGAGTTCAATTCCCAGCATCCACATAGCAGCTTACAACTGTCTGTAATGCCAGTTTCAGGGAATCCAACACCATGGCGAAAACACCAATGCACATTAAAATAAATAAACTAAAAAAGAAAACTTTAATAAAATAAAAAAAAAGAGTAACATCTCTAATAGAAAGCGAGTCAGAGTCAAGGACACAGGTGTGTGTGGGGTGTGGACATTGGCATGTATGAAGGCAGGAGGGTCTCTTTATGTCAGAGATAGGCTGGGAGAAGGTAAAGGAGAATCTGCAGCTGGGCCACCTTGACTCTGAGCACAGGGTCTGCATCCTGGGTGCTCCTACCGAGGAAGGCTTGACACCACAGCCTTCAATGAGGACATGGAGTCATGTCTCAGGCACCTCATTCAGTCTCCACAGCCATTCTGTGAAGCAGGTGCCACCAGCCAACTTTACAGATAATGATGTGACTAGCCAAAGAGGTGAGGGATTTGCCAATGTCGTAGTCTGTGAGAATAGAGCCCAGAGCCAAAGCTCCTGTCATCACTGTAGCCAGCCAGAGAATAAATAGTAGCTTGGAGAAAAAAATGGTACAAGCCCTCCTAAGAGGCCAAGGGGGTCTGGGAGTGAGAGGTATTGGACGATGGCCTACAGAACTGCAACCTCCATTTCCTCCCACTTCGTGCCTGTAAAGTGGACAGTTTTGGCACCAAATTAAAACAAGACAAAACAAAACAGGCTCAGAGCTGGGGATGGTAGAGTATTTTTGCCTAGCGTGCATGAAGCCCTTGGTTTGTATACAAACTAGACATGATAATCCCAGCACTCTAGAGGCTGAAGCAGGGGAATCAGAAATTCAAAGTCATCACTGGCTACATAGCAAGTTTGATGCCAGCCTGGGTTACATGGGACCCTAACTCAAAAACATCTTGAAAAGGGGAGTTAATTAACCTTTCTCCTTAAGTCAAGCAGGAGCTAGGACAGGCTGTGGGATATCACTAATGTCAGGGGAAAGAGACAAGTTCAGCATTTCATTTGAAAGTCTGTGACATATCTGAGTGCACACTTGTAGCCCTTGTTTGGGGGTCTGGGATAGAAACGCTCCAAATTAGCATGAGTTAAGTATGTAGAATTGGCTATATGACCCCATGTTAGACAGTCTTAGACCTCAATTCCTTTATCTACACCTCCCACAGTTCACCATGTCCCACATCTGGTCAGAGAGATGCAGAGACAAGGCGGGCTTTCTTCATCCCTCACTGTAGATCCTAATCCCATGGACACAGTCTGAGAATCGCACTGGGTTTACTGGCATATTCAAAAGCCATGTCTAGGCTGGTGTGTGAAGATGGATGTGGGCAACAGTGGTAGCTAATGTGTCCTTTCCTCCCCAGGCTGGCATGATCATAGACAATGGAGTCAAGACTACTGAGGCCTCAGCCAAGGACAAGCGGCCCTTCCTCTCCATCATCTCTGCCAGGTAACCCATGGGACGACTTGTCCCTTGGGACCTCTCAGCTTGCTTCTTTTTCTCTTCTGCTCCACTGTGCATTCCTTCGACTAATGAGTGCTGGCAAGCTGGCATTGAGCAAGTTGTTGAGATAAAGTACTGTGCTAGAAGACTAAACTAAGTCTGAATTAGAGTACAGGCTCCAGTAGCTAAAGGGAGACTGAAATTCCTAGCAATTTCCAGATCCCTCCACAGAGCCAGGACCATACAACAATAGGAATGGCCAGAGCTGTGACAGGTTGGGCTGGAATACAAAGATGATCAGAGAAAGCATTCACTGCTACTTCAATGGTAAGGAATTTGATGTTCAAGCTGATAAGTCAAGCCAGAGCTTAGCTGAAGACCAGAGGCTGCTTTTAAAAGGTTGCAGTCAAGGCTGGATGGGGGGTGCACAAATTTAATTTCATCCAGCACCTAGGAGGCAGAAGCAGAAAGATCTCTGTGAGTTCAATGTCAGCATGGTCTGCCCAGTGAGCTCTAGGCCAGCGGAGACTACATAGTGAGACCCTGTCTCAAAGAAAACCGAAGAGTTGTTGTTGAAACTTCAGGATCATTAGCAAAAGTCCTGCAAGGAGCTGGACCCTAGAGACGGAATCTCCTGCCTCTAGGAAAGCTCAGAGTGTTCACGCCAGAGCCCACTGTGCCAATGGATTTCTGTTGAGTCAGAGATAACTGTGAACCTGTGAGTGGAAAGCAGCTTACAGAGGCCAGAAGGAATACCACCCATGTCTCCCCATGCTCCAGGTACAGCCCTCATCAGGATGCAGACCCGCTGAAACCCCGGGAGCCGGCCATCATCCGCCACTTTACCGCCTACAAGAACCAGGATCACGGAGCCTGGCTTCGGGGTGGGGATGTGTGGCTGGACAGCTGCAGGTGAGTCTGCAAAGGAAGTTGACGCTGCCACAAAAGAGGCTCGATACTCCTCCCCAGACTGAAGCGTGAGCAAGGCTCAGGATTCTAAACATACCGACATCCAGCTTTCTACTGCCCCTGAAAGACAGGGGCAGAGGATGGCAGCAGACAGTGGCCAGGGGAGGAAAAAATCCACAGCAGCATGACAGATTCACCACAGTGCTGAATGCTGAGTTACTCATGAGGACTCTCTTTTTCAGGGTCCATGGCTGGTCAGTGCAGGAAGGGAAAAAGGAGTCAATGCTGGGTACTCACTGTGTGCCTAAACTTTGGTTTTATTTCTTCCTCACTATATTTCTCAAGAATGCAAATTTAAAAAAATACACAGTCCTAGCTCCATTGATGATAAACCCAGGCTCAATTAGTGAGTTTCTCATATTGCATAACTAATGAGTGGTAAAAATGAGATTTGACGTTTAAGGTTGTTGGAGACTAAGCCCAACAAAAAAGGGCCCCAAACACGGATTTATAATGTAAAGTCCATAGAAGTCTAATGCCAAACATGCTTCTTCTTCTGCTAGGGAAATTATGAAGCACTCTGCCAATGAGGGGCATCTTCTTGTCCTCCACCAGATATTCTAAGGAAGCCCAGAGTCTGGCTGGTACTACGGTTGAGGTTCTGCATATAGACAGAGTTGACATGGTCCAGAGCTGACAGGACTTTGAGCATTTACCTTGTGTGGTGGTGGTGGTGTGGGGGGGTCTAGCATATCTGGATGCAGGCAAGGATGGGACAGGGTACTCCTGGAGGTGAGAAAATGGAACACCAAGTGGGATAGCGCGCTCCAGTCCAGGTGAGGAAGAATCATAGAAAAGGAGTGTGTGGATAAACCCCAGCCCTCAGCATAGAGAACAGGCATTGGTGGATGACTGTTTTTAGACATGCTGAGATGGAGATGCTCATAAAGTATTCAGTGAAAATGCCCCAAAGCTCCAAAAACAAGATAGGACAAATGTTTGGTCTTAGAGTCCCTAACAGATAAGGGGAGAAGGAAGCTTTGAATGCCAGTGAGGTCCCTAGGGTCACAACAGAGCATGAAGGGACAATAGCAAAGCTCCAGGAGATAGATACCAGGGAGGAGGAAAAGCTGGGGACAGGGAGTAGAAAAGAACTAGAGGTACCCTAGATGAGCCTTGCAGATTGGTTTGAATGGATAGGTCTTTAAAGAGGAAGAAGGAGCTGAGTGTGAAGTATATTGGGAACTAGGGAACTTGTAGAAAGTGGGACCACCTGGTGTGGCTGACACAGAGGGAGCAGGGGATTGGGCCCTCCGTGCCAGGGTAAGAACTGGCCTTGGGCTTATAGGAAGCACAAAGCCATTGGAGATTCAAGAAGCCCCAGATAGTGGGTAAAAATGGCACCTGAGGGAGATGAGCCCCTTGAGGTATCCTGGACTGGAAGGAAAAAGAGGAACAAACAGATCCAAGATCCAGCTCCTTCATGAGGCAGGGCCAGTTGCCTCCAGATACCTGGTCATACTGACCCTAAAAGCATGCAGAATTTCTGGGAAGCAGCTGTGATCAGCAATGGTGTAATTATGAGGGTCATTCTTGCCCTTCTTGGGGTCAGACCTCTCTGGCTTTGAGGGAACTTGGAAATTAGCTATTTGAGTTTCTTCCTATGGCTGAGAGTAGTCCCCACACAGCCCACCTTCAGCTGGTGCTGGCCCTGAGGATGAGAAAGCCTCCCACGCTCCATTTCTCCGGATCAACTCCAAAGACTCTGGGGGCTCAGCCAGAAGTGGGCTGACAAGGGAGGTCCTTGAGGCCCAGCTCTCCTGTAGCTAATGCTCCATGCCCCCAAATGCTGAGCATTGAGGAGCCCTGCCAGTGTGGAGTACATCTTACAGTTCTCCCTCCACCAGACATCCTAAGGAATCCCAAATCTGTGTAGAGTGGAAAGTTAACGATTTCCTCAGCAAAACTTTCCCCTCAGTGTCCACAGTTAGACTCTAGGGACAGAGAATGGCCTTTCCTTCTACAAACTCATTGACTGTGGAGCGAGAGCATGTCCTGACTGTCTGCTCTCGTCCCCAGGTTTGCTGATAATGGCATCGGCCTGACCCTGGCCAGGTAAGAGTGACTGCCATTGTGATTGGCCTTCTGTGGGAGCTTATATTTGGACATCTCACCCCCAGCATCTCCTCTCTGCAGTGGCGGAACCTTCCCATATGACGATGGCTCCAAGCAGGAGATAAAGAACAGCTTGTTTGTTGGCGAGAGTGGCAATGTGGGCACAGAAATGATGGACAACAGGATCTGGGGCCCAGGTGGCTTGGACCACAGTGGAAGGACCCTTCCTATAGGCCAGTAGGTTTGCAATGGTGGGAACTGCCCGTGTGTGTGTGTATGTGTGTGTGTGTGTGTGTGTGTGTGTGTGTGTGTGTGTGTGGCTTGAGTCACAGCCACGGAAAGAAAGAAGTTAGCAGGAGACTTCTTTGTGTTGACTCTGAATTTTTCTGCTCTCTAACATCCTGAAGGAGGATGAAATCAGGAATGAGGAGAGAGAAGTCCAACAAGTACACAATCATCAAATGCATAATAGGGTCTTAGTGAGTGTTCAAGGGAACATGGTGTCCAGAAGAGGGATTCTGACTCTCCTCAACAACTCACTTGAAGTCTTTCATTCACTTCTGAGTATGGCAGAGAGGCAACCAGGCCAACGTCCACTTAGAGGAGGATGAACAGAGGTGATCAAACCTGCGGCCGTATCTCACACAGTTTAGAACCTTACACCAAAAGACAGACCATCCCTAGGTGGTCACATCTCAAGGATGCCATGCATACAAGAGGCAAGGCTTGTTCCACTTAGGCCCTAGAATCAGTTTAGTCTTTCTCTTTGTAAAAATAATGGTTTCTGCTGCTACAATCGGTACATAAGTACACAGACTGAAACTTCCAACCTGAGTACACTTGGGTCTCCCCAAATATGCCCTAGAGACATACTCAGAGGCATGTGCTTGCTCTTCTTTGGCCAAGCTGTCAAGAAACTCTTGCTTCCATTTTAAGGGACACAGCAGACCCTTTTATTTACAAGTGAATCTGAGTCTGCATTTCTAGAATTTCTTTCTAGAAGGTTACCAACTTCCAGGGACAGGATATTCCAGTAACTTCCAGAGGTGATCTTGTCTATGGTAGCCTGATAGGTTCAGGCAGATTCCTCACACTGCCTTTGAGAGGAGGGACCTAGAAAGGACCATGCAGTTAAGGTATATTCTGCCCGAATAGAAGAAGTAGATTAGGATCTGAAGCACGTGATTTGTGTAGAGCCAGCAAGAATGTGCCGACCCTGAGCACCTTAACTAGAAAAATGCATGGACGTACTCCATGAATACCAGATTCAAGGTGACAGTATCATCAGTTACAAATACAAAAACATGGAAACACAAGGAGATTTGGGGGTGAGTGGAGACTTTCTTGGGAAGCAACAGCTGGGAGCCTGAATAGATGAGGGACAGCTGGGGACAGATACTTGGATGCTTCCTTTTCTATCCTCCTTCCCTTGCTTCCTTAAGTTCCCTATGGAAGGGGAGGGAGGGGACCAAGCCAGAAGCAGAGACATGGGTATAAGTGAACACATTAGGCTTAGAAAACAAGCCTAGATTTGCAAACAGCCCTGAAAAAGGCCACCAAGCTGTCTGACCAGTTCCTCATGGGCCATCTTTTCCCATGCCCTCCTCAAGAGTCTCAAGCAAATGGGAGAGGTACCCCTGAGGCCCTCCTCCCTACCAGGCAAGGGTGAAGTTTCGATGTCACTAATTCTTCCCTGGTCCCTCCATGCCTCCTGGATGCCACCTCTTCCCACTTCCTTCCTGCTGCTCCCCCAGTATCAAGCCTTCTCAGGGGCCCTGTGTCAATCTGTAGCCTTGCTTTTCTAGCAAGAGTGGTCTTTGCCTCTGGCAGTGCTTGCAAAGTTCTTTGTAGTTCTTTTTATCATTGCCCCTTCTGTGTATTTCTGTCCCTTCCGTTCCCAAGCCCAGCACATTGCTCGTGGATAGGCTTACGGAGGAGTTTCATCTGGATCTTAATCTGATTAAATTGTTATAGCAACCAAAACTAGGGCGATAATGACTAACAGTGCTCCTCTCCCAAGGGACAGAATATTGGCAGTCTCTTGAAGTATTTACAGTATTTTCCTAGTGACTAGACACATTGATGGGAAGAGGAGAGAAACTGTCTAAACAGGGGTCCCTAAGCCAGCAACTAGATAGACAGCTATTTATCTATCATTCATTCATTCATTCATTCAACTAGCAGTTCATCATACCATTCATCCACTCCTCTGGCCACCCACCTACCACCCATCCATTCACCATCAATCTACCTACAATCTCTCCATCTATTCATCCACCCACCATGCATTCATCCATCTGCTTATCAGCCAGCATCCATCTACCCAGTCATCCAACCCAATCCATCTATCCATCCATTTTCCACCATCAGTCCATTCACCCATCCATCCATCCATCCATCCATCCATCCATCATCTTCCACTAACCAGCCAATACATCCCACACCATCCATCATCCATCTTCAGCAGCCATTCTTCCATTGACACTGTGCTGATCCATGCCTTCTCAGTAAGTTAATTGACTTAGTGATTCTCAGTGGAAGGAGTTGCTGGAGGTGGGGATTGGGAATGGCTTTACTCAGAAAAGCTCTTAAGATTCACCTCCAGAGAAGCAAGCAATAGAGTCTGACATCTGACTTCCTTAACTGCACAGGAATTTTCCGATCAGAGGAATTCAGTTCTATGATGGTCCCATCAACATCCAAAACTGCACCTTCCGAAAGTTTGCAGCCCTGGAGGGCCGGCACACTAGTGCCTTGGCCTTCCGCCTCAACAATGCCTGGCAAAGCTGCCCCCACAACAATGTGACCAACATTGCCTTTGAGGATGTCCCGGTGAGTATGGTGCCAGGACAGGCTCCTGGCATAGCCAGGCTTTGAATGATGACTCACATACCCCCCACGGCTTGGAGCTTGAGCTGTTGCCACCACCACAAGGGTGGAATAACTTCCTCCAAGTGGGCTGGACCATGTCCCAGTTTTCTCTGCCCAAACTGGAAAAGTACAAGCTCAGGTCACAGAAAAAGGTCAAGTCTGGGTGAATACCCACTGGCCTTCAATCTGCACCCCAGTGAGAACCTAGAAATGAACTCAGGATTCTCACGCTGGTCCTCCAGACCCTTGCCACACTGGGTGCTGTGACCAGGCTACTTGAGTTGGCACAGAGCATCTCACAACTCCAGCAGTGCCCGAGGGAAGTCTTCTGAAGACATTGTTTAACTTCATCCCAAAAGTAGAATGTAAACAGGGGCCTCCTGGCTGTGGATGGAGAAAGTGGAGGAGCGGAGGGTCAGGAGAGCAGGCCAAGGCTGCCTGTGGGGCCTGCACCTTCTCACTACCTATAGCCTGTCGTCTCCCAAGCCTTTGCCTCCTCCTACTTCTCTCCCTGCCCTCCCTCTCCTCAGTTCTTCCTCCTCCTTCCTGCTACTGCCCTTGCCTTTCTGCCCAATCCCTGGTAGGGCCTCTGAGGAGACAGGGAACTTAAGTTACTTAATTTCTTCACTCAGCCCCCTGAGGGCCTGTAGGAGGTCAGTCACAGAGATGTCCAATGGCTTGAACTGTGAGGCTGTCCTCTTTAAATCCACTGCATACACTCACAGGTTCATGCAGTCTCACACACAGGTACCCCCTACATATTGTTTGTACACACTTTCTCATATAAGCACTCACCCCTCCGTTCTTCCCGAGTACATTTGGCAGAACACTCACTCCTAAGCCCCTCCTCCATCAGACCAGCCTCCAAGGCCACCTACAGCAGCCAAACCTACAGTAAGTAGAGACAAAATTGTACGCTAGTTTTCAGAGTAGAGGCACAGTGACACTCTGTTTTCCGAGGTCCATGCGGTTTCCTCTAGCACCCAAGGGCAGCCTCCTTCTGGCTGCTTTGTAATGTCAGCGGAAATTAGAAACTTCGCCCTCATCTGATGACGGCTGCAGTTTCCGTTCACCTTCCGGCCCAGTCTTATTTTCCTGGGCTCTGTTCAGATTACTTCCAGAGTGTTCTTCGGAGAGCCAGGACCCTGGTTCAACCAGCTGGACATGGATGGAGACAAGACGTCTGTGTTCCATGATGTGGATGGCTCTGTGTCAGAGTACCCTGGCTCCTACCTCACTAAGGATGACAACTGGCTGGTTCGACACCCAGACTGCATCAACGTCCCAGACTGGAGAGGGGCCATCTGCAGTGGGCGCTATGCACAGGTGGGGATGCCACCCTAAGCCACTCGCTCACTCGCTCACTCACTCGCTCACTCACATGACAAGGACTCAGAGAGCCTAGTGTGTGCTCAGGTCTGTGTTGGGCCAAGAACAATGCAGGATTTCCCTTCCTTACCTTTTCTGACCCTCACTCCTATCCCACAGGGTTTTCATAGTCCAAACACTGCACTGGAGTACTTTACATCAGGTTGCAGCACTTACTAATAGCTAACCTTCAGCTCACACCCTGGGAGCCTCAGGGTCCTCATGTGTGAACTTGAGCTAAAAGCTGAACTTCTTTAATGATGTTTTAGGAATGATTTCAGATGATACAAATAAAATTCCTCTTCCTGTCCTTTCTTTAGGAACAGAAATAAAATGCAAGACATAACTTTCCTGGTAGTCATGTTAAAAGGAAAAAAGAAATGAGAAATGTATTTAATAATATTTTACACATGCCCAAAATACTATCTTTTCAACGTGTAGTTAATATAAAAATTATTGAGCCATTTTTTCTGTTCATAGACTTCAAGCTTCCACATATATTGTATATTTCTAGTCCATTTCTTTTTTAACTATTTATTTTATTTATGTGTATGAGTACTTTGCCTACATGTATATCTGTGCACCATGTACATGCCCACAGAGGTCAGAAGAGGGTGCCAGATCCCCTGGAACTGGAGTTATGGATGGTTGTGAACCACTAAGTAGGAGCTGGGAACTGAACCCAGGTCCTCTGGAAGAGCAGCAAGTGCTCTTAACTGCTGAGCTATTGCTCTAGCCTACTAGCCCATTTCTTTTGAAATGTCAGTTCTCAGCAAAGGAACACAGAGAACTACCAGAACAATCAAGTTGTGTTTAACAAGAAGAAAACTTTTTCTCACTGCTCTTGTTTTAAGATTTATTGATTGATTGATGTCATGATCAGGTATGCATTTTGAGATTTAAATGAATTAAAATGGCATTTTAAAACTGGTTCCTGGACCACAATGTCCTCAAATGCAGGACTCAGTGGGCACACATGACCCACAGCTAACACATGAAATAGCGCTGAACATTGTCTGGAGTATAACAACTTGAAATAATTGCCATGACCCTGTGACCATTACTGCCATTACTTGGATGAATGACTGATGAATGAATAAATTAATTAATGAGGGGAAAGAGGCCAGAGAAAATTGTCAGATTAGGAAGAAGGCACCTGGACCAAGTGTGCTAGACAGGAAGGAAATATGTGGTGGTCATGTCCTCCTGGCCATCCTACAAGGCAGGCATTCTTATTACCACAGTGGACATCAGAAAGCTTACAAGATACTTTATGTGTCTTTTGATGCATTGGACAGCCCTGTAAGATGGACAGTGTTGGAATTTCTCTTTTCATCTTACATAACGTACATGTGATATATATGTGTGTGTTATGTAATAAAACTAGATGAGAAGAGAGCATGTTCCTTCCAAAGGCACATCATTGCACTTTGGTGTAAAGGTCTCTCTTGACCTTAGCTGCAGAGATGTCAGTTTATTAATATGGGATGAGCCAGAGAACTGCACGGGGTGTGTGTGTGTGTGTGTGTGTGTGTGTGTGTGTGTGTGTGTGGTGTGTTGCACACATATATGTATATATTATGTATATATTGTGTCTGTGTGCTTTGCTTGAATGTACACCTGTAGGGGCTAGAAGTTAATAACAGATGCCTTTCTCCACCACTGTCTACCTTATTTTTTGAGACAAGCTCCCTCACTGAACCTGAAGTCATTATTTTGACCAGGCTAGATGTCTAGCAATTCCTAGAATTTGTTTGCCTATTCTGACTACCCCCAGATGCATGCAGCCATGCCAGCTTTTACATAGATACTGGGGGTCCATACGAAGATCCTTATGCCTTCAGAGCAGACATTTTACCCATTGAGCTATCTCCCTAGTCCCCAGAAGAGAGTCTCAAATAGAGGTCGGCTCTTTGCTCCTTGGAGACTTAATGGCTGGTAGTCTTATTTTCCAGTTTTCTTTCTTTGAATGAGACAACATACACTCATCTGGTGGGTACTGACACACACTACCTGGCCCCCGGGCTGAGGGGCAGAGAGTGACGTAAGGCAACACACCCAGACAAACTCTCATAAGCAGTGAAGGGCCAGTTGTATCTGTGGTAGAATTTGAGTATATCCCTACAAACCAGGCCTGGTACTACAGGTCCTGACACCTCAACTGCTAGGGAGGTGGAGGCAGGGGGATTACAAGTTCATTAGTTTCAAGACCAGCTTGGGCAGGCAACTTAGTGAGACCTTGCTTGACTCACAGAGCAAAAAGAGGCCTAGGGATACGGCCAGTGGTGAAGTGCTTGCCTAACACCTGTGGTGTTTAATGCCCAGTACAGAAAGAAGAAAGAAAAAGGAAGAAGGAAGAGGGGGTTAATGAAGAAGGAAGAAATTAGGGAAGGAGGAAGGAAGGAGGGAAAGAGAGAAGGGAATGCTCCCTCTCCCCCCCCCCCCCCCCTTTTTGTTGGTTTTTCAAGACAGGGTATCTGTGCAGCTTTGCACCTTTCCTGGAACTCGCTTTGGAGACCAGGCTGTCCTCGAACTCACAGAGATCTACCTGCCTCTGCCTCCCACATGCTGGGATTAAAGGTGTGTGCCACCAACTACCCGCCCTCTTCCCCTTTCTTGTCTTTCCACATGTGCCTCCGTTTTCCACAGTTAACCAACTCCTGGCAGCTCCACTGGTCACTCCTCAGCAGAGGTCAGTTTTTTGGAAATCACAGAAAGTGACTGATGAGCATAGTACAGCTTAGGCTGTGTCCCCAGCAGAGAGAGAGAGAGAGAGAGAGAGAGAGAGAGAGAGAGAGAGAGAGAGAGAGAGAGAGAGACTCTTACTTGGTCTTCCTTTCCTCCAGGCTCTGCAAAGAGACAGTAGCTCTGGAAGTGCCCTCTGTGATCCGATGATAACCAGACACTGAAATAATCCCTTCTAACGGACTCTTTTGTGCTTTTCCTTTTTGGGTTTTCAAAGATGTACATCCAGGCCTACAAGAGCAGCAACCTGCGCATGAAAATCATCAAGAATGACTTCCCTAGCCATCCCCTCTATCTGGAGGGGGCCCTCACCAGGAGCACCCACTACCAGCAGTATCAGCCCGTCATCACCCTGCAGAAGGGCTATACCATCCACTGGGACCAGACAGCCCCAGCTGAGCTTGCCATCTGGCTCATCAACTTCAACAAGTGAGTCAGAGCAACCAGGGTAGCATGACCCAGGACAGTGGCACTGGCTGAGCTCAGGCAGGCATAGTGAGAACTCCTCATGGCTAGTGAGGACCTCAGGTTGGTCCCTGTCACCCCTGCAGGAGGTACCCAGAGAGGTTCTCATTACCCAGAATTAGGAATCCAAGGACACGGGCTCAGGATGCATACTGGGTCCACCTTGGGCAGAGCAGCTAACCTCTTGGAGGCTTATGGGGATGATGATTGCCTCCCAAGTGAACAAAGAATGTGGAGTGAGCTAATGAGTATATGATAACTACCACCCAGCTCCTGGCATTACCAAGTGCTCAGTAAATGGAAAAAAGTCACAGGGCATTGCTGCTGTTATTTATAGAGAAGGGAACAAAGCTCTCTGTGAGTGCATCTTAAATACTTTTTTGTCGAGGTGGTAAGATGTCCTAGTAGAAGCCACTTAAGAAAGAAAGGACTTATTTTGGCTCAGGGTTTGAGGTTAAAGTCTGTTGTGGTGTGGGTATCATGTCAGCAGGAGCTTGAGGCAGCTGGTCACATTGCAGTCAGGGAGCAGAGGGAGATGCACACTTCTTTTTATTAGTCCAAGACCTCAGCCAATGGAATGGTGTTACCCACATTTAGGCGGGTCTCGCCACCTCAATTAACCTAATCAGGAAAATCCTTCCCTGGCATGGTGAGAGGCTAGCCTAATCTAGATAATCTCTTCCAGCATGCCCTGGGGGATTACAGCCTTTCCTGGGTGGTTCAAGAACCTATCAAGTCCATCAGTATAAACCACTGCACAGAGGAAGCTGTCAGGTTGAGGGCATCAGGTCAGCTGCGTACATTCCCATTCATGCATTTCCTACATGCATCATATGCTCATCACTGTACTCCTGAGATAGACATTTATCCATTGCAGAAAGGAGGATGAAGCCGGTCCTTTGATCATGCTCTATCAGGAAGGGGCTGAACCTAGCCCTCAGTTGCTTGTGCTCTTTAATCATAGCCCAGTTGAAAGAATACCATTTTCCCAGCCAAAACCCATGCAGAGCAACCCTATATCAGCCCTTGAATGCTTATAGGTGACCATCCCAATGGCCCTCCTCAGCTACCGCTGGTCACCATCCATCCTTTTCCACTTGAACACTTTGCAACTTAGTAATTATTCTTTCAAAGTTTCCCACGTAGATTTCTTCTTTTCCTTTTTTAAAAATTTATTATATTTGTGTTTTAATTTTACATATCAGCCATGGGTTCCCCTGTCCTCCCCCCTCCCGCTCTCACCCCCACCTTCCCCAAAGCCCCTCCCCTCCATTCCCATCTCCTCCAGGGCCAAGACTCCCCTGGGGATTCAATTCAACCTGGTGGATTCAGTACAGGCAGGTCCAGTCCCCTCCTTCCAGGCTGAGCAAAGTGTCCCTGTGTAAGCCCAAGGTTCCAAACAGCCAGCTCATGCACTAAGGACAGGTCTGGGTCCCACTGCCTGGATGCCTCCCTAACAGTTCAAGCTATTCAATTGTCTCACTTGGCCGAGCAGTCTAAGGTGCCAGACCCAAGGCAATAAGCCTTCCCACGTAGAATTCTTTAGTCACTCTTCCTGTGGTGTGTTCAAGGGCCCTGGGGCCTAGACACCCTTGCCCAGAACTAACTCCACCTTCTTTCCTAGGGGCGACTGGATCCGAGTGGGGCTCTGCTACCCAAGAGGCACCACCTTTTCCATCCTTTCGGATGTTCACAATCGTCTGCTGAAGCAAACATCCAAGACCGGGACCTTTGTGAGGACCATGCAGATGGACAAGGTGGAGCAGAGCTATCCAGGCAGGAGCCACTACTACTGGGATGAGGATTCTGGGTAAGGAGGCTCCTATGGTCTGCAGAAATGGGGCTCAGTTCACTGTGTATCCCGGGTCTTCCCATAACTCTAGGAAGTACAGTGTAGTTGATACTAATGAGTACAGGATGCTGTCCTAGGCACTGGGACCCTAATACTAACCATGTTCTTAACCAGTTAAAGCAGTCAAACATTGGGAGAGACCTAAACTCCCTATTAAATCTGCAAGTGGATTGTAGGGAAATTTTCAGAAAACAAAACAAAACAAAAAATGTAAAGGGAGTAAGGAAAACCAAATAAACAAACATGGTATGTTACCCCTGAAACCCAAAGGGAACAAATAATCTGCAAATTTGAAGGTGGGAAAAGAAGACACTGGAAAAGTAAGAGTGACTTGGTTGGGGGCCCCAGCACAAACCTACTTGTGCTGGATCCAAGTCCCCCAAATTCCGCTGACCCTCACTGGGTCCTAGTCAACAGACACACAATGGAAGCACAGTATCTGCACAAAGTCGCTAGGGAGCTCTTTAGCCCCTTCCCCTAACAATACATCCAGGGCTGGGGAGCTAGTTCAGTCAGCCAAGTCCTTTGCTGTGCAAACATGAGGACCTGGGTTCAGTCCACTAGCACCTACGTAATAAAGATAGGCACAGTGGCATGCATTTAAAACTCCAGAACTGGAGAAGCGGGAACAGTCAGGTTCCTTGGGCTCACCAGCCAGCCTAGTTTAGTCTGCAAAATTCAGGGAAAAATGCAAGTCCCTTTCTTAAAATTTAATATGGACAGCTCTTGAGGATGACACCAAGAGCTGACCTCTGGTCTCCACTTTCATGTATAAACACATGTCCCTGTACACACACACACACACACACACACACACACACACACACACACACACACACGCATGCACGCACACTCACACGCGCACACACACACACACACACACACACACACACACACACTCCAGACTAATAACTGAGGAAGTCCAATACGACCCAGAGTGATGAAGCTGGCCACAGAAGCCTTCTAGAGAGAAAGGTGAAAGGTCATGTAATGGGCATTTTACTTTTCTTATGAGGAGAAAACAAAGTAGCTTCTCTCTTTTTTTAAAAAAAAAAAAAAAGGAAAATCAATTTGCCATAATTAGGGATAAAATGAAAACAGGCTGGCTAAGAGGAGGAGTTCCAAGGTGGGGAGTGGGCCCTGGCTTGGTTCTAGCTGTGTTCTGTATATACTACTGGGTTTATCAATTTCCACCAAGCGGGGATGTCAGCAAAAATGAAGTATGGTGTAGAAGAAGCATGGCCATTGGTGGCACTGCTGCAGAAGCATGGGACCCACTGAGGCTAGACCCTAGTTTCTTTGCATCCCAAGGCCCTGACATTTAGTTCAGATCCCTGGGACACCCAGGGGTTATAGATCAAGGCCAGAACAGTCATCTGTATAGGAGTGTGGGATGGATGGTCGCCCAGATTCCCTCATTCTCGTCTGGCAACAAGGAAATCTTAACACTGTTAAGTCCAGTATAGGAGCAACGGGGCCATGCCAACTTCTGCCCCAAGGTCCTTGGTATGGATCCTGATGGGGAAGGGAGCCCCGGTATGATGTGGTCCTGGGCAATATTCACAGGGGGTCATCCTGCAGCCTCCCCACCATACAGAGCATACAGATAGACTGGCTCTGTGTTTGGCCTTGAGCTGAAGGCTCCTGTGTCTGATATTTTCCATTTTAGTCAGGGATCACTTGATGCCAGGAACAAGGGTATTTTTTGTTTGGTGTGTGTTTGGCTTTTGTATTTTTGAGATGGGGTCTCACTAGATAGCCCTGGCCAAGAACTTCCTATGTAGACCAGACTGCCTCAAACTCAGAGATCCACCAGCCTTTGTCTTCCAAGTGCTGAGATTAAAGATGTGCACTACCACACCCAGCAGAACCAAGGTTCTTGATTTGTAGTGGCTTGAAACAACACAAATCTAAGACAAGGCTCATTCCCTCACACTCTCACACACATGAATGTGCATGTGTATGCCAAGTCTCTTGTTATTAGGGTCTTCTCTCTAGCTGCCTTCTTTTCTTGATTTCCTGGGAAGGCCATGGCACAATACCGTCGCAGCAGCCACCACTCACATGCCCTTACAACTCAGTTACCAACCAGTAAACAAGACCAATCACTTCATTCTAGCTCACGAGAGAGTGCATCCTCTTGCCTCCTTGTAGTCAATCAACAGCCTATTGAGAATCAAGCATGAGCCCCTACTCTGGTCAGAAGTGGGGTAGAGTAGACTGTGGCACACAGGCCCAAAGCCAAGTGGGCTCGTTGAAAGCTGGCTCTGCAAAAGAGAAGCATGGACAGTCAGACCTTCTCATTAGATATTTCAGACAGACTTGAGAGCATTTTTCTGAGATGAAGGAACAACAATAACAAACGCCAAGTTAGTTCTGCAGCGGCCTCATAATGGGCCTCCCAGGAACGTGGGTCAGCTTCCTTCCCAATAGTTATTATTAGAGAAGTTATGACTTGAAGACAAGCAGAGTTAGGACCCATGATGGAATGGGAAAACTCCCAGCTCTGCTACTCCCCAGCAGTGCAGTCACGTCTCTGAGACAATTTCCCCATCTGGCAAGTCAATGTGATAATGGTACCCAGTGGGCAAAGTTGATGATTTAAATAAGACATAGTTATTCCTCAGAAAATACTTGCCAGCATTCTTAGCTCCTTCTTGAATGTATCCATAAATATATTTATTTTATGCCTCCAACTGCATATGACTCTCTGACAGGCACAGTTCCATGATTTAAGGCCCTTGGGAAGTAACCTCGGTGACCAGGAGATTTTTTTTTTTATTTGTTTGTTCATTTGTTTGCTTGAGACAAGATCTTGCTAGTAGACCTGCCTGGCCTTCAACTCAATGTATAGACGCGTCTGGCCTTAAACTTGAGGTGACCTGACCCTCCCACCTCTGCTTCCCAAGTGTTGGGATGACAAGTGGATGCCACCATGTTTGATTTGGGTGAAAAGGGGCTTTTCTAAGTGTCCCACAGCAACAACCAGATTCTTCCTGTGTGTAGGTTGCTCTTCCTGAAGCTAAAAGCCCAGAACGAAAGGGAGAAATTTGCCTTCTGCTCCATGAAGGGCTGCGAGAGAATCAAGATCAAAGCCCTGATCCCAAGGAATGCAGGCATCAGTGATTGCACGACCACTGCTTACCCCAGGTTCACCGAGAGGGCCACAGTAGATGTACCAATGCCCAAGAAGCTCTTTGGAGCTCAGCTGGTAAGTGGCCATGGCAGGCTGGGCCTTGTGCCTCCAGGAGGCTCAGACCCAGCTGACCTCCTCTCTGGATACCCTCCTCAGCTCCACGATTCAGTTCCGGGTCAAGGCACAGGGCACATGAGGCAAATGACTGCTCAGACTTCACAGCCTCACTACTGTTCCATGTTTGTTTTTCAGAAGACAAAGGACCACTTCCTGGAAGTGAAGATGGAAAGTTCCAGGCAGCACTACTTCCACCTGTGGAATGACTTCGCTTACATCGAAGTAAGCCAAGGTTCTGCAGACCCAAGGCTGCTCACTGAGGAGTGGGTGCATATCTACATTTATCTCACTGTGAACACAGCACCCGATAACTTACGGGAGGGAAGAGTTATTTTGGCTCGTGATTCAGAGAGTTTTGGTCCACTGTAGTGAGGAAGGTATGACAGGCCAGCACAGTTCACAGAGGTCCGTTGTCATGGTTACTTTTCGGTTGCTGTGACAAAACACCATGACCTGGGTAACTTATAAATGAAGGTGTTTAATTTGGGGCTTACAGGTTCAGAGGGCTAGAGACCATGATAATGGAGAAAAGGTATGGAGGCAGGAACATCTGAGAGCTTCCATGTTGATCCACAAGTAGGAGGCAGAGAGAGAGAGATTGGGAACGGTAGGAGTCTTTGGAAACCTCAAAGCCCATCCCTAGTGACACACCTCCTCTCACAAGGTCACCCCTCCTAATCCTTCCCAATCAGTCCCACCCAATGGGGACCCAGCATTCACATATATGGACCCATAGGGGCCATTCCCATTCACACCACCACACCTGCACATGTAGCAGAGGCTGTTGACCTCATGGAGGACCAGGAAACCAAGAGAAAAGGGGAAACGAGGGGTCAGGAATAACCTTGAAAGACCAACTCATAGTAGCCTACTTCCTTCAATTAGAGTCTACTTCTGAAAGGGTCCACATACTCCTGAAACATCCTCACCAGGTGGGGAGCCATCATTCAGAACGTGAGCCTGAAGGGACATGTCAGATTCAGCTATATCAGGTGGTATTGTGATAAGTCGTCACAAGCTGTGTGGGTTAAAACAAAAGGAAGTTATTCTCTTTCCTTTTGGGAAGCCAGCAAGCTTCCTCTGACTTCCAGTGGCTCTGAGGACCTTTGGATTCGAGTCACTTCACTGACATCTTTGTCCCATCTTCATGAGGCCCTCCTCTGTACAGATCTCACATCTCTCACCTTTCTTCCTAAGGGAACCCCACTGTGGGACTTAGTGCCTGCCCAAAACTTTCTGGATGTTCCTCCCCTGAGATATTTAATTTTCTCACATCTGTATGTCATTAAGACATCTTCAGAAATACCATTTGTCAATAAAGTCAAATTCACAGGTTCCTAGTGGGCATGTCTTTTGGGGCGGTCGCTATTCAAACCTACAGATAGCATAAGGAAGTGATGACATAACAGGGTCTTATAAATGGAGTCTCTGTAACTGTGTAACTCTATCTCAAGTGTCTACACAGGAACCACACAGGAAGGAGAACCTTGGGGCTTCAGCTGCCCCCAGGATCCCTCACGCCTGTGTTGCTTTGGCCTTGCAGGTGGATGGGAGGAAGTACCCTTGTTCAGAAGATGGCATCCAGGTCGTGGTGATTGATGGGAACAGAGGTCATGTGGTGAGCCACGGGAGCTTCAGAAATGCCATTCTGCAGGGGATACCCTGGCAGCTCTTCAACTACGTGGCAGCTGTCCCTGACAAGTGAGTCTCTGTCTCAGCTTCTGAACTGTCCTGTGACACAACAGATTCCTGGCTAGGGCCCTGTTCCTCATGCCCAGCCCCGCATAATACTTGCCAGTTGGGATGATCTGCGCCTACAGATTGTGCCTACTGGATGGGGAGACCGCTATGCCTGTTGCTGTTCATGCTAGAGGCAGGGCTGCTGTGGATGTAGGTCAGACTGAGGCGTAGAGGACCGCTGGCTCACACTTGGAAGGCTGCCTGACCCTCTGCCCCCGTCACAATACTCTCTCCCAATGATCTCATCCCCACCCACATCTCCAATAGGATCCAAATGCTGGTGGCTTCTGAAGTGCTCCAGCCTGGATCTCTTTCTTAAACCCCAAACGTTCCTGTCCAATGGCTGCTTAGAGGATGCCATCTAGATGTCTCTCATGGAACTAAATTCTCATCCCCTTGTCCCTTCTTTTTATCTTTTAATCCTCCAGATCAACCATTCCTTTTGTTTTGTTCTAAATCATCCTCCCCTAGATGTTTAGACCAGATTCTGAGCTTAATGCTGAGTATCTTTCTTTTACCCCATAATTATAACACAGTCTTAACACAGCCCATTGCCCTCCCACCTGGTCCCTCCTTGGTGTCCTCTGTCCCTGTTGATCACCAATACCATGACCAAGGTTCTTGACCAGCTCTTTTCTTCCCATCTCCCGTGTTGGAAGTGAGTTTGAACTTCCTCAGTTGTCTCTCCTCACCTCTTTCCA
Source organism: Onychomys torridus (assembly GCF_903995425.1). Lineage (NCBI taxonomy): Eukaryota > Metazoa > Chordata > Mammalia > Rodentia > Cricetidae > Onychomys > Onychomys torridus. Next base: position 63,934,866 of record NC_050443.1, on the reverse strand, counting down.
AATCTAGCATATCTGTGTCCTCCTCCCCGATGTCTTTCTCCATCCATCCACAGCTCCCCACTAGAGCACTGCTTGAACCAAAATTGGGAGCCTTAATGGATGTCCCCTCAAGGAATCAGTCTTCTTGATGTTGGCTCCAAAATTGACTTAATCTCTGCTTGTTGAGTCCCCGAACTGTACTATGGGTATGGAAATCTCTCTGTAGCCACAAGCTGGTAGAAAAGAGGCTGTGCAATCCATGTGGCACCTGTAACATCTGGGGGTTTCATAAATAGTTAAGGAGTAGAGAGAAGCACCCTTCTGGACATCCTCTTGTGGTCCTGGAGGAACTGGACTCCATGTGCAATTCTTGGTTTTGCTTGGTCACATTTTGTATCTGTTCTTCCCACATTTACTCAGTGTTCCTTTCACATCATATTTGCATGTATGTATGTGAAAGCAAATGGATTCAGGTTTATATGGGTGTGCATACATGTGTGTGGAAGCCAGAAGACAACTTTGGGTATCATTCTTTTGGCACTTTTTTTTTTTTTTTTTTTTGAGAAAAGGTTTCTCATTGGCCTGGAACTCTCCAAGTAGGTGAGCCTGGCTGGCCAGCAAGCCTTAGGAATCTGATGCTTGTCTCCATTTCCCTAACACAGGGATTACCAACACAGGTGCCACCACACCTGGCTTTATTTTACATGGGTTCTGGGAGTCAAACTCAGGTCCTTGTATTTGCAAGACAAGCATATTAACATTGGGCTGAGCCAGCTCTCCAGCCCCACATTTTTAGTTTTCATGTGCAGATTCATACAGAAGAATGCAATTTTCCAAGTTGGGAAAGTACATTTATCATCTAGAGATCAGTAGGTTTCAGGCCTTTTTTGGCCATGGGACTTTTTCTTGAAATGAACCAGAGCACAGAAGCTGGGAGTGAGAAATTGCCCCCAGACTTCTGTTGAAGTGGGGTGTGGAACTCCTTGCAACATAGATGGTCTCAGTCAGTCTTTGGTTGGCAGTGGATACACAGACAGGAATGAGATCCTCCAATGCCTCCTTGGCCTCCTGGGAAACAGCAATTGGGTAGGGCTGGGGAGGTGCTTCTGTTCTGTGGCTCAAACCTAGGTTAGGGCTCTTCTTCCCTTCCCCACCCATCCCCAGGACCACCACTGACCCTAGGGTCCCAGCAGCTCACACCACAGACACTGAGAACAGCTTCTGGGAGCCTCTTCTGACTTTCCACCTGTGTGAGACAATGTCAGCAGGCACAGGGGCTGAGTGGTCAAGAGAATAATGTACCATGGAGAGAGACCAGTAAATCATACACGGAGGCTGCATGATAAGCAAGCCTGTCTCCCTGTCCACTTAAGTCAGCTGAACCAAATGCCACCCAATGCGTCTGACCTTCCTTTGGGCTCACTGCTACAGGCCTGCAGTGTTTATTCTGAGTCTGAACAATGGGGAAATTTCCTCTTGGGAACAGAGCCTGGATCCACCCCCAAGGATGTGTTCGCAATGAATCCTTTCTCATGAATGGACCTCACCTTGCCAATCCCTTGGGCCTCTGCCTTTTAGCCTTCTCAAAGAGCCCAAGATAGCTCCTAGCTGCTCTCCCATTGGCTGTTACGCACACAAGCCTCCCTTCTGCTCCCGGTGGAACAAAATTGAGGGTAGTAGCAAGTTCCAGAATCCCATACAGTTTTTCCATGTCTGGACTGTGGTCTGTGGTTACAGAATTCCATTGAGTTGGGAGCTTCTACCCTGTTTCTGTTCTGAGGCCGGTGCTCACTCCCCATGTCTGGCCCAGCATGAGTCTGCCACTATGGGGACTGTTTTCTTAGCACTGAAGACTAAATACAGCCCAAAGCAGGAAGAACAGACTGCCCACTCCCCACTGAGACTTCTGCAAATTGAGTCCTTCTGGCTCCTGACCCCTGCCCTCCTGAGCAACCCCTCTGGGAAGCCTTCACAAATAATGTGTGACTGTTTGGTCAGTCTCCCATTGGCAAAGCAGGCTGATCTTGCCCGATGAGAGAGGGTGTTGACACACAAGAGAGGCCGTTCTGGAAATGCAATGACTACACAGTGTCCTTCCCAGAATGCTCTCAAATTGGGCCACACACACTTCCTGCAGCTGAGAGGAGGCTAGGCTGTACAAAGCCCAGTGCCATCCACAGAAACCACTAACACACATCCCTGGCTCCACACTTGCCGCACCAACATTAGGACCTGAGCTCAGATCCCAACACCAGTGTAAAAGGCTAGTCATGGCCACACCTGTGCCTGTGACCTGGGAGACAGAGACAGGAGGACTGCTCAGGTTTGCCGGCTGCCAGCCTAGCAGAAGGTTCAGTGAGAGACTCCGTCTCAAGGAGAGAAGGTGGAGAGTGTTGGAACAGGCCGTCTGACATCCTCCCCTGCCCTCTACATGCACACAACACACAGAGATCCACAGAAAAAGATAAAGAAATACAGGCTCCACTGGGAACCTGGCATAGTTCTTACAAAATCAGCCAGTCTTGTGGGAACTGAGCTTGGAGGTCGGAAGGCCTGCAGTGAGTTGGCAGCATGGTCTTAGGAACCCCAAGTAGAAGCCCTGCAGCGGGGCTCCAAGACCTCATGCTATCAGGCTTTGTGGTTTGATAGCTGCTCCCTCCTCCTCCCTGGTGTCCCCATTCTCAGTCCTCCTTTGCTCCCTTCCAGCTGTCTTGGCTTCTTCCATCACTCCATGTTTATTGGCTTCTGTTTCAAACATAGTTGAGATTATTTGAACAGAGAAGCACTATTATCTGGACATGATAATGTATGCCTATAATCCCGGCAATCCCGGCACTGGGGAGGCAGAGGCAGGTGGATCTCTAGGAGTTTCAAGGCCAGCCTGGTCTACAAAGTAAATTCTAGGCCAGCCAGGGCCACATACTGATACCCCATCTCAAAAAAAAAAAAAAAAAATCAGAAAGAAGGAAAAGGGGGAGGGAGAGAGGGAGGAAACAGAAGTGCATAACTATGCACACAAAGAAATGAAATAGCATGGAACTTTATGAGCAATTGTCTAAGTTAGGGTTTTTATTGCTATAAAGAGATACCATGGCCATGGCAGCTCTTATAAACAAAACATTTAATTGAGGTAGCTTGCTTACAGTTTCAGGGGTTCAGTCCACTATCATCATGGTGGGGAGCATGAAGGCAGATGTGGTGCTGGAGGAATATAGCTAGCTGAGAGTCCTACATCCTGCAGGCAACAGGAAGTTGACTGAGACACTCGGCAGTATCCTGAGCATAGGAAACCTCAAAGCCCACCCCCATAGTGACACACTTCCTCCAACAAAGCCATACCCACTCCAAAAAGCCACACCTCCTAATAGTGCCAGTCCCTGAGAGTATGAGAGCCAATTGCATTCAAACTGCCACATTAATGTATCTTGAGCAGAAGTGCAATGTCTTAAATAAAACTATTTTATGGAGAGAGAGAGAGAGAGAGAGAGAGAGAGAGAGAGAGAGAGAGAGAAGTTCTGCAAAGTCACACTATGAGTCCTAGCACAGGATCTGGTATAGCACCCTGAGGTAACATGCTCCTCACACATACTCTGTCCTGCTTGTGGGCATATATGTAAAATCAAAGGGCCCTGTCTGGGCTTGAGAAGGCCAGGAACACCAGATGTGGCCAGATGTTGGGGGATACTTGTCACTGAAAGGAAAGAGTATGTTGGCTAAGACAGAAGGAAGAATATCCTTTCTCAAATCCCTGGCCAGGCCTGGGCACTGCCACCTCAGGTTCTACCTGAGGCCAGCATCCCTCCTGCATCCCCCTCACTGCGGTTCCCTCTCTTTCCTGTCCCTTCTTCCTCAGTTCCATAGTTCTTATGGCATCGAAGGGCAGATACATCACCAGAGGCCCATGGACCAGAGTGCTTGAAAAGCTTGGAGCAGACAAAGGTCTCAAGCTGAAAGGTAAGTCAGAGTGAGGCTAAATCTGACCTCTGACCCCAGGCACATGGTGTGGAGATGCCGTTATCCGTGCTGCATCCATGACACTCTTTCCCACTAGGCTTGGGTACAACCCTAGGATCCTCGGCATAGCCGGTGGCCTCCTGGCCTGGTGCCGCCTGCTAACCAACCCTGCACTGCTGCACATTCATTTTCCCTGTGACCAGACACTGGAAGAACACTTCTAAAGCTATCTGCCCCTCTCCTCCACAAGTGGCCTTCTATGCAGTACGAGCATCATCAGAAACTGCCTTTGTCTGACCATTCAGCCTGGCCAAGGGCCAGCATCCTCCTCATAAGTCCAGCTGATGTCTGCTTTTGTAGCATCAATTACAGTTTGAAAAATCCTTATTTGTCTTCTAAGACAGGAAAAGAAGAGAGAATTAACTCCCAGAGACTCTCCATGCTTGTTTAAGGTCACACAGCTCTTCTGTGATGAAACCCCAGCCCAGACATCCCAGATATGCTGGATAAAGCTAACCAGATATAAATATCCATGTGATGCTCATTTGTCATAGATTGTTTAGAACAAGGCCCCAAAGAGGTTTCAGTGAGAGAGAGCAGATGTGTGAATGAAGACTACCATGAGAGCTAGCGGCCTTGCACCTTGCTGAACTTTTAATAATTATCTCATGCACTCATAAATAACTTGAGTAGCAGGCATGGTTCCCCCCACAGAAGAGGAAGAATTCACCAGTTCCATAGAGAGGCGCTTGCTTGGATGTGGACCCTTGCTTTCCTGAGCCAGGTCCAGACTAACTGGTGTCCTGATGATAATGAGCATCAAAACCAGCAGCCCATGATGCAGACATTTATTCCATGCTGGAGGAAAATCTGGAAAGATGCAAGCCTGTCACAGCAGCCAGTAGAGAGAGGGACTCAAGGTCATTTCCCTGAGTCCCCAGGGCTATTTTTAGGCTTCTATCTGTTAAATTAAGATGCTATTGCCAAAAAGCTTAGATATACAATGACTAATGTCAAGTGGTATTTGTCTGGAGGTGACAGATGGGCACTGCCTTCCAGCCTGAGCCAGTCCTGCGTGTAGACATGGGCCTCCAAGTCACCAAGTGCAGGGCAGAGACCATGCAGCATGGAAGCCTAAGATTTGGGGTTCTACTCAGTCCCACACTGTGTGTCATTCCTGTCCTGGGAAGATCCTTCCCTCCCAGAGCCACAAAGTGACAGATCTCGAAGAAAACTGCCACCATTTCAAAGGTGGGGTCAAAGGTTACAGAGACTTTCTGGTGGCCATAGGTCAGCTGGAAGGCAGGCAGGAATCCTGCTAGCGCTCGTCCCGCCCCACCCACCCTGTCTCATGCTGAGCATGGCTCCCTGTAACTTGCAGAGCCTCTACCCTACTGAGGTGGCCTCGAGGTTCAAGTGATACCTGCAAGCCCCATACAATAAGGTGCCCAGTCCCAGCACCAGCTGGGCTGAGAGCTTACCCAAGAGGGACAGAGCCCAGTGGAGCTGGAAGGGGATGCCCTACTGGGGCAGAGGATGCTGGAGGGGCGTGCTAGGGCGTGGCACACAGCGCTTCTCAAATAGCTTCCTCATTGTCACCCACTTGATGCCTCACTTTACAGAAAAAATGGCATTTGTCGGCTTCAAAGGCAGCTTCCGACCCACCTGGGTGACCCTGGAGACTGACGAACACAAGGCCAAAATCTTCCAAGTGGTACCCATCCCCGTGGTGAGGAAAAAGAAGTTGTAAGGACAGCTACCACTGTTACCATCCCAGGCTGGACTCCTGCAGCAGCCAGGGACAGGATGGCTGGGTCCCCTGGTTTTCAGCCCCACTGGGCTAAGGGACAGATATCAAAGACCTTGGTGCTGCCACCTGCCCCTACCCCAGTCTACCTGCGGCAACCCCGGGCAGTGTTGGCTGATGCTACAACCTCCTTTTGGGTGCTTCTCTCCTGTCTGTGCCTCATCAGTAGAGGCATGGGGACCACACACAGAGACCTGGGTTGTGCTGGCAGCAAACGGCCACCTGGGCAGGAATCTGAACCCAGGTAGGAGGTGGTCCAGATGATGGGACCACTCACAGATTTCCACAGTCACTTGCAGACACATTAAGTGGCAGATGGCGGGGAGGCCATCTTGACTCCTGTAATCGAGGATAGGGCTTCTTGGGATTAGGAGCTGGCTGCAGACAGAGCTGGCCAGGGTGGCAGGCTGTGCTGGGGAGGAGATGGAACCCTCTTCTGGAGGGGCTCCCTTTTCAAGAGACTTCAGCTGGCTCATTGGAGTGGGGACTAGGTGGCTCCTGGAGGACCTTCCTGGGATTGCAGAACTCCACAGTGTTTTGTTCGGTGCCTGGAGTCCAGCAGTAGAGGTAATCCTTGTAGCTGACGTCTCCACTGGGAGTGCCCTTGAAACAGGGGATGGAGAGGGGAGAGCTCACACTTGGGGGCCTGGGGTCAGCAGATGACAGGCAGCCGGGTCTCAGTACACTCTGATACCAGGCTGAGAGGCCAGAAAGAGGTGACACAGATGACCAATAGTAGATGAGAGGAGGGGACATTCACACCACCCAGGAACATGGGGGAGGCTTCTTCGGGGATGCCTGGATGCTGGTGGGAGGGAAGGACAGAGATGGTAGAGAGAGATGAAGTGGCCTCTGGCATGGCTCAGAAGTGGAAGGCTTTCCTGCCACCACCTGTAGCGTCTGAGTCACTGCAGGTCACCTTTTACCCTCCACAGCTGACCCACGCATGGTAGGGTCAGCAGAGAGAAAAGGGCTGAGCTGCGATTTACAGAACCTAGTTCAGGCTGGTTTCCAGCTGGCCGACTGCCACGCCAAGAGAGGGTGGAGTGATGTTCACAGATCTCAGGGTCTCCAACGGGCCTCGGTGCACTTCAGCCACGAGCTGAGCAGAAGACTCCAGGATATCTGAGCATGCTCACAGTGAATCTGGGGTGTCAGAGATGGAGAGGAAGTCCAGAGCTTTGCACCTATATCTGAGGAGAATGAGACCTGAGATGAAAGAGCCACACGGCCAGGTCTGTGTGTCCCGATCTCAGCACCCACTGCCACATCACACTGCCTCAACAGCGAGCCCGGGGTGTCCAGTGCTCCTGCGGTAGCTGCTGGAGGGGGCATATCCCACGCAAGGAGAGAAGTGGGCCAAATAGAATGCTCTTCTATAAAGGGCTTCTTCATCATGCTCCCCAGTGCACACACCACACTCCTCTCTAGGCAGCAGCCCTGCCACCTTCATCTTCTTCACACTGCCTGCCACACTTGGGCATGGGCTACTCATGACTGTGGAGTCCTCTTGGTGCTACCTTATCCCACAGCGGTGCTGGAATGCCCAATGGATAGCGTCAGGATGTGCCAATGTGCTTCTGGTGGGCCAAATTGGCTTTTCGTGGGTGGGGATCTGATAGTGGTTGGCTCTGGCCCGGGGTCTCTCAGCTGGTGTGAACCCTGTCTGAGCAAATAACTCAGATGCCCAGATGAGTGGAAACCATCCATGTTAAATAATCTTCTGAGGTATTGGGGGTTCCCTGGGGTTCATGAATGGCATGGGTCCCCTTTTCTTCCCAAGCACAAACTCTTTCCAAGACTTTCTTGGTCCTCTCTGCCCAGTTGTGCCAAGGAGCCTTAGTCCCAGCGTCCACTCTCAAGTTTGAGCCAACTCTCAGGGGGTCTTGCTCAATGAATAGGTCTTCTATGCTAGGAGGTGTCTGTGGGTCTCAGCCTCTTCAGACGGGGTTGCTTTAGTGGCCCACATCAGAGGAAAGACCTCTTCTGGGGAGATGAGTGGGAGGGGGGAAGGGGATAAAAGTGACCTCATATTTTTCTTGTCTAAGTTTCATTGGATTTTCAATGCGAGGGTCTCACACTGTGAACCACTGAAGATGCAATCACTTTCAGGTGGCCGTGAATGTTGAATGTCTTTGGCTCAGTTCGTGTCCAGCAAATACCTATTGGAAAGTTCTCCAGGCTGCACATACATTGAGCAGAAAGGCTTCTCTCCTAAACCATCCACCAAGAGTCCATGCCCAGGCATTTTCTTGGTAGAACAAATGTCTTTCTTGCTTAGAAAGTTGCTCTTGTCCTTTGTTCGTCAGCACTGCCCTTGAGTCAGGTGTCTTTGATCCAAAGGCTCCTGAAAGGCTCATCTTCTTCCTGTTGGCTACACAGCTGGCCCTTTCTCGGAAATTGTATGCACAGCATGTTTTGTATGTAAATGTTTCTTGTAGCTGTCGCCATGAACAAAGGTATATTTTTTATTTATTTATTTCATATGCACTTCAAGAAGTCGCTGTCAGAGAGGTGAAGAGTCATCTGCAGTATTATGTTAGAGGGTGTCCTTTGGAGCACTGGGAAGGGGTGTGCCAGAGCCAAGGACATCAGCTCTGGTTTGGCAAAAATCCTGCTGTACCATATTAAACATACAAAGGATGTCATTGTCTTGTCTGCTTGGTTCATTTTCTGGGATAGTGAGTCTCGTATTAAAGCAGTTGTCTATGGAAAGTAAGATGGAAATCACCCAAGTCTGCCCCACTTACTTCCTGGTTTGTTCCCAAGAGCTACTTACATTTCAGAATCCCACCTTGCTCCCTTCCTACAGGAGTGCTGAGAAGAGCAGATGGAAGAGTCCACTGGCAGAGAAGATGCCATTTCATATGACCAAGCAAGATAGTACTTGCCTCATCCTAGGTCTCTTAGCCATCAGGAAGCCCTCAATCATTCCCTCCTACTAGGGAATCTGGGGAAGGCATCAGACTGGGGGTCTCAGACTGGTCTCAGGTTCTGACCAGAGGACAAACTCCACATCTGAGAGGGGGCATGGGCACAGAGGTAGACAAACAAGTCCAACCTGAACTCAAGACAAGGGGTAGGGATAGGTGGAATGGGTTCTGGAGAGGAGTGAGGAGGTACACTGTCTGAGCAGAGGGAGCTGGTCTGGACCACTTGTGGATGACATTTAATTAATTTAAGAACAATATAGCTCCTTGTCTGTACTGTCCACACTGCAGATACTCCACAGTCATCAAAATCTGGTGACCACCGTTGTAGACTGCATGGATATAAGACATGTTCACCATCATGGAAAGGTCCTCTATTGATACTGTCCAGAAAGCTGCTGAGACTTACACACTGGCATTAAAAAAAAAAATCTATGCCCCTAGTGTGAGCAAGAGAGGGTGACTATGGGTGTACATAATCTGCTTAAGGGAGCTGGTACCAGGTTAGTGGTGCCAAAGCTGTCAGTAAACAGTTAATTACATGATCCATTGATGAATACACTGTGTAATCAATACAGTGACAAATACATGACCCAAGCATTAAGGATGTCGTCATTGAGTAGGATGGCTCATATCTGCAATCCTAGCATTGGGGAGGATGAGGCAGGAAGATTGTGAGGGTGGAGAGCAGAGTGAACTACACACTGCTTACCTAATGCCTCCAGTTCCTCCTGATGGGTTCCTGATGACTGTGTCAGGAGCAACACAATGTGCCCAGGGTACACTCTGGTCATGTATTGCTTCTTTTGCTTTGGATCCTCCTGGGAGTTGCATGGTCCTATTTAGGCCTATAAGAGGACCCAGTGGGTAAAAGTGCTTGCCTCATGACCTCAGTTTGATCCCCAAAACCCATGTACTGTCACACACACACACACACACACACACACACACACACACACACACAATTTATTTTTTAAAGGCCTAGTCTCAAGGAAAGAAAGGAGAGGGGTTGGAGAAAGGAGAACAGGGGAGCGGGGGAGAAATGTTAGCATTGGGAAGCAATCACAGTTGTACTCTTGTGCTATGCCAGACATCATGCACAAAAAAGCAACAAGAAACAGTAGACTATGTCAGGGCATGCCCAGGGAGGGGTGTAGCAAGATTCTTTAAATAGGGAGGAATTATTGTCAGCTAGAATCATCAGGAAGGTCAATGGACTTGGCAGAGATACCAGAGTTCACCTCGGAGTCATGTAGGACAAAAAAGGGACCTTGACAGTCTGGGCAGGGGCAGTGACCAGGGTTTGAAGACTTGAGCACATCTCAGTATAAAACATGTTGCCTTGCAAGAGGGACGGTAGGAAGCGGGGCAGGGCCAGACAAACGGTGGATCTGATGATGGAGGGACACACCCTAAGATTTCCCAGCCAAAAATGTCCCCTTTCCCCCACCCCTCACTTTAGTAGGGGATTCACTGTAACAGTTTGATACCCTTACCTATATGAATCAGTGGCTAAGAGAGAAGCAGGGATGCCCGTGTCATATGAAAGACTTCTACAGCAAAATACCAAATTTGCAAGCATTTTGGAAATTACTGGAGTTTTGTGAATGAAACATATTATAACTCTAGCAAGTAGTTTTACATTATTTGGCTTATTTAAAAAATAAGGTGAGCTGGACGGTGGTGGCACACACCTTTAATCCCAGCACTTGGGAGGCAGAGCCAGGCGAATCTTTGTGAGTTCAAGTCCAGGCTGGTCTACCAAGTGAGATCCAGGACAGGCTCCAAAGCTACACAGAGAAACCCTGTCTCCAAAAAGCAAAAAACAAAAACAACCAAACAAAAAAAAGAGCATGTTTTAGGGGTTGGGGATTTAGCCCAGTGGTAGAGCGCTTGCCTAGCAAGCTCAAGACCCTGGGTTTGATTCTCAGCTCCAAAAAAAAAAAAAAAAAAAGAAGAAGAAGAAGAAAAAGTGAAATACATTTTCATTTTTCAGATCTATACACTTTTTCTTTATCAACTTATACTATCATATAACTGTACAAATAAGTGCTCAACCAGCAAGGCCAGTCAGTAACAAAGACCCCTGAAAGAACTGTAGGGAAGCTTTTGACAGGTGACTACCACTGCCAATTGGATCCAAAGTGAGAGAAACATGTGATGAGAGTGAACCCTGATGACCTTTGGTTGCTTCTGACACAGTCACCAGGTCCCCATGAGGAGGAGGCACTGTCAAGGCACTAACTAGGTAAGCTCCTTGCCCCCAGATGGAGGCTGGCTGGCTGGATATGCAGAGGTGTGGTGGTATTGTGTTCCCCGAAATATTGTGTGTTCCCCAAAATAAACTTATCTGGGGTCAGAGAACAGGATGGCCACAATAATAAACAGGAGGATAGGCAGTGGTAGCACATGCCTTTAATCCTAGCATTTCAGAGACAGAAATACTTCTGGATCTCTGAGTTCAAGGCCACACTAGAAACAGCCAGGCTTGTTTTAGGCTTTGGAGCAGCACAGTTCAGCTGAAATCCATTCTTGACGAGGACTCAGAGGCATTCAGTCTGAGGAAACAAGACCAGCTGAGGAACTAGCAAGGTGAGGTAGCTGTGGCTTGTTCTGTCTCTCTGATATTCCAGCACTCACCCTAATAACTGGCCTTGGGTTTGATTTTATTAATAAGAATCTTTAAGATCCATACTACACAGAGGAGGCTCCATGGAAGGAACAAGATGCCCTGGTGAAGGTTCTGGAGGACATTGCCTCCCAAGGACCTCAAGATACAGCCTGGAGGGAAAGAGAATGGGGGGCCTTCCTGCAGGCTGGGAGGAGACGGTGAGGGAGGGTCACTCGGAAGAAACATGGGCTGGCCCTTGGCAGTCAGGGGGGTTGCAGCTAAGGGCATCTGTTTAAATGCACTGGCAAGTCCTCGGAAGAACTCTTACTCACAGGACAGTCTTGGCTGCACACAAAAGTGTCCTTAGGTGGCAAATGCCCGCATCGCCACCACTACTTCTTACTTACCTCCTGTCACCAGCTAAGTCCCAAGTGCACAGAACGCTTATCTTTTCTCCTCTCCCTGGGGCTTAAAGATCCGTGTGTCTCCTTCACCTGGCACACCCATCCCTCATCCTCTGACTTTGCTCATGAGAATCATCACTCCACAGGGCTCCACAAAGAACCCCAGCCCAGCCCTTGGCCCAGGATCCTGGGGTTTGCAGCATCTGTGAACTCACCCTTCCCTGCAGGTTATGGCCTCCTCTCAGAATCAAGAAGCCTCATGAGAGACCTGTCACAGCTCTGTCTGCAGCAGCTGCTGCTTACCACCAAAGTCAGGAACGCAGGCTACTGGGGCTGGGGATTTAGCTCCGAGGTAGAACACTTGACCTGAGGAGTTTGGTCCTCACTGAAAAAAAGTTCAATTCTCAGCACTCCCTACCATGTGCACAACACATGTTGCATTCTGTTTTATCTTATTTTAAAAGATGTATCTGAGGAGACGGCTTGCTCTGCGAAGTGCATATGTGTGAACATGAGAACCTGAATTCAGATCTCCAGCATCCGTGTAAAATCCAGTGTCGGGGCTGGACAAATTGCTGAGAGTTGGGTTCCCAGGAAGCATGTTGGGTAGATGACAACAGCTTGTAACTCTAGCTCTGGGACATTTGATGCCCTCTTCTGGCTTATGTGGGAACTTCACTCACATGTACAGTACATATACACACAGAAACACAGGAACAGACACACAAACAAAAATCCAAAATAAAATAACAGTTCGGGAACTGGAGAGATGGTTCAGTGGTTAAGAGCACAGGCTGCCCTTCCAGAGAACCAGAGTTTAGATTCCAGTACCCATGTTGAGTGACTCACAACCACCAGTAACTCCAGCTCTTCAGGGGAGTGGGAGCAGATGTCTAACACCCATAGCCTCTTTTGGCTTTTGAAGGTCTGCACATCTGTAGCACATTGTGCTGGCTAATTTTGTGTGTCAGCTTGATACAAGCTATCGTCACCAGATTTGAAAAGGGAGCCTAAACTGAGAAATGCCTCCATTAGGTCAGGCTGTAGGTAGCCTGTAGAGCATTTTCTTAATTTGTGATTGATGTAGGAGAGCTCAGTCCATTGTGAGTGGGACCACCCCTCGGTTGGTAGTCCTGGGTTCTATAAAAGAGCAGCAGGAGCAAGTCCTGGGGAGCAAGACAGCAAGCAGCACCCCTCCATGTTCTGTGCATCAGTTCCTGCCTTCAGGTTCCTGCCCTACTTGAGTTCCTGCCCTCACTGCTTTTGATGATGAACTGTTACATGGAAGTGTGAGTGAAATAAACCTTTTCTTCTCCAAGTTGCTTTTGGTCATGGTGTTTCATCACAGCAATAGTAATCCTGACTAAGACACACAGATATATACATAAATAGAACAAAATAAAACTATCTCACTATTTAATTATATATGAGGGGGTTGTAATGTTCACATGAGTACTCAGGAGGCAAGAAGGTTTCAGATCACTCTGGAACTGGAGTTTCAGGCTGTTGTGAGCCACTTAATATGGGTGCTGTGAACTGAAGTTGGGTCTCTTCAAACACGGTGCATGTGTTTAACCACTGAGTCAACTCTCCAGCTACACAGGCTGCATCTTAAATGAGCCCCAGAGCAGGCGGTTGCATGGTCAAGTGTGACAGGCAAGGCTTTGAGCATGGTCTACAGCCTAGGAAACAGGCTTGCCCCATATGTGATAAACGAGCTGCTTGGCCATTATGACAACAAGGCTGAAAAACCAGAAGCTGTCCAGGTGTTGCCTCCCTACCAGCCTCTCTCTTGTCATCTCCCAGATCTCCACCTCACTAAATTCATAAAGAAAAGGGACTAACAAGTCTACAGAAACACTGGCCTTAGGCACCACCCAGAGTAAGAGCAAAAGAAACTAGGTCTGACATCCAGGCACTTGAGAGGGATGGGTAGCCCTTGGGTGCTGTTCCTGAAAAGATGCCATTGAGATAGTCTCTAAATGAGATGCCACAATACTAAGAATTGCAGAATGAGGAAGCGGTGTCAGGAGAGGAGCTGGCAGCAAAGTCTGAAATGACAGAGACATAGAACAAGCTTTGCAGATATCAGGCCAGCCTGAGGGCAAGGCCGGTGTACCCAAGGCCAGGGTACCCAAGGGAGCTGATGAGAATCTTCGGAAGGAAAGGCTGGGTTTCTGTAGTACTCTTGAAGAGCACAGGCAGGGGAGGGAACAGGTAGCAGAAGCTGTGCAGATTCTCCTTCTTCCCTGTGGGAGGAAAGCATGGCATGTTGTCCTAGACATTGATAGGTCTGTAATTGCAGGTTTAGGAATGCAAACAAAAACTAATGATGATAATTAGTCCTACTCAAAATAAGACGTCTCCTTTCTAAACCACTGCAGAAGATAAAAGCAAACAAAATGCAGTCTTCTCAGAAAGGGAACAGAAGAATCACTGACCTTCTGGCATGTGGGCAGTGGGCAGAAGGGATCCAACCCAAGCAGCAACCCCAACAGCACAAAAACAAGCTGCCCTGTCAACAAAGACCTAGTGAGTCATTGACAAAGGAATTATGTTATTTGCTGGCTACTGGATTGCTACTATGAACATTGGTTATCATATTATTAGCTTTCAGAGACCACTTTTATCTACCTGTGATTAAACAAAACAGCTGAATCTTCTGTGATTCAGAAACTCTGTACCTCCTCCCTACTGCACACATACACATACATGGATACATGCATGTGCCCACAGCACATGCCACAGTTATATGCATACATACACATACATATATGCTCACACACTTGTAGTGCATACATGCACACATATGCACATACACATGCACATAAATCCATGAGTTTCTATTTCTCTTGCATGCTGTCCCAAAAGAACTGGTCTGGGGGATAGTGGGCATGCAAAGGGAAAACTAGCAGCCCATCAAACCCACCTGCCGCCTTGGATGGGGGACCCATAAGGTGCCTCCACTAGGGGTGACCAAGTGGGCAGAGGTGGGAGCTCCCCTTGAAGCCTGGAACGGCAAAAGTCAGCCTCTAACTCGGGAGGCAGAGGCAGGTAGGTCTCTGTGAGTTCAAGGCCAGCCTGGTCTACAGAGCTAGTCCAGGAAAGGCTCCAAAGCTACAGAGAAACCCTGTCTCAGGAAAAAAAAAAAAAAGTCAGCCTCTAGTGAACAAACTTCTGCCTTTTGGTTGGCAGGGAGAGCGAGGACTCTTATAGGCCCTGCACCCAGTGGAGGCTAGTCTGTCCACGTTATACACAAAGCTAAAGGCATCAGTCCCAGGTGACTGAAGGCCCGGGAAGGGATTGCTGTCCCAAAGTAGCTGGGGTTTTTCCAGAGGCAGGGGTTGCAGGAAAAGGGTGTTCCAGCAGTATTCAGCTGAAAATTCTTCGCTGAGATCACAGTGAGTATGTGGGTCCTCACAGTAACCCAAAACCCTATGCATAGAGCCAACACAGGACCCTGCCATAACACAGGCCACTTAGAAGCACATTACAGCATATGCTATTGAAGACTTCCTAAGCGTCTTCCTTCACTCTTCCCTCTGGGCCAGCCCATCAACAATGGAGAAGGATGGGGGAGGAAAGCAATGGAGAAGAAAAAAAGAGTCAATGTCTCACCCTCATCTGTGGGTGGTCAGGAAAGAGGGCTAGGGAAGTAGAGAGCAGGAGAAATGACGGGCAGAAGGAAGTCCTTGGTTGTAGCACTTCTTTGTTTCCACAGAGCAAATCCTTCACCATGGTGAGCAAAGGCTGGATAGCTTGCAAAAAAAAAAAAAGAAAAGAAAAGAAAAAGAAAAAAAAATCCCTGTGTAAAAACTGTTCACAAGCTGGTACTAGGTGGCCAGTCACCCGGAAGGCTGAGTTAACAGAGATGCTCTTGAACACAGCCTGAGAAAAACGAGAATATCTACCTGCGCCTATAAGATCAGCCCACAAGTCAAGCAATCACATAAAGCACAGGGGACTCCACGAGTTCACACTCCAGGAAAGAGCTAAGTCTCCAAGATGGGATTCTGCTTATGTATGTGTGTTAGTTTGGGTTTTGTCTTGTTTTGGTTTGGTTTGGTTGGTTGTTTGTTTTTGTTTTTTGAGAGAAGTTCTCAAACAGTCTAGGCTAGCCTTAAATTCGCTATGGAGCTAGGGAATACCTTGAACTTCTGATCCTCCTGCCTTGCCTTCCAAGTCCCGACATTACAGACTTGCACCACCATGCCCAGCTCCGTGTGCTCGCTACATAGACCGGTCTTCCTTCATCTTCAGGAGTGAAAACACTCTGAATTTGGTTGAATGATGGTAACTTTTGGGGTAGTCCAATGGCTAATCTTGGTTGTCAGCCTGACTACATCTGGAATTAACGAAGACCCAAGCAGCTGGGCACTCCTGTGTAAGGGTTTTTCTTGGTTTTATCATTTGAGATGGAAGACATAACCTAAATCTAAATCGTTTGAAGTTGGAAGACTCACCCTAAATCTGGGTTACATCTTCTGGTGGGTAGCCCATTAAAAGGATGGGGAAGAGGGGAGTTGGTGCTGTCTACCATTTGCCATCACTCACTCCTTCACTGGGGTTAGGATCCTCTTCTTTGGAACTCCAATGTAGACTGAAAACTGGCAGCTCTCTAGGACATCACTGGGACTTCAGCACTAGGTTGGGACTGCTGGGACATCCAGTCATGTGGACTGGACAACATTTTATATGTGTGTGTGTGTGTGTGTGTGTGTGTGTGTGTACACATATATGTATATATACATATATATACACACATACGCATATATATGTTCATTCTATCAGTTCTGTCCCTTATAGACCCCAACTAATACAGATGAGGACAGTCTTCCTAAGCACACTACCAATGGTGCATATCATCAAGACTGACTGATACATAACTAAAGGGATGGCTTAGTGGTTAAGGACACTTGCTGCTTTTCCTCCAGAGAACTGAGTTTATGTCCCAGCACCCATGTCAGGCAGTTCAGAAGTGTCTATAACTCCAGCTTCATGGCACACATACTCACATGCTGACACACATCTATATATAATTAAAAGAATAAATATAAGTCTTTTAAAAAGGCAAGCTGATACAATTATGTCAGATTACTAAAACTGAATAATACGGAACAAAAACGTACTGAGGAAATGATTTAAAATGTGTAAACTTAGTAGGAGATGGATGTCTTTGGATGCCTGCTCATCTGATGTCACCACACCCATTCTCATACCACACTGTTTTACTCAGCTCCTTAGTGTATTATGAAATACCTTAGGCTAGATACTTTCTAAGGCAAGAGGTTTATGTAGCTCATGAGTGGCCATTCAAACATGTGGTGTATGTAGACCATGGCAAGGGCTCTCAGTGCTCAGAGGTTGCTGTGCACTTGGTTCTACTTGGACTCTCTCCTCAAAAAGCAACCAGTTGTGAATTATAGGGATTCCACCTTAATGACTTAGTCTAGTCTTTTCCCCAAAGCCCCACCTCTTCACACCATTTCCCTCCTCTTCTTCCTGTTTCTTGAGACAGGGTCTCACTATATTGCCCAGGTTGGTATCAAGCTTGTAAGCTCAAGTGTTCCCACCTCCTGCCTCAACTTCCCATATAGCTAGGACAATTAGACACTCGTAACACTTCACATATAAAGATATTTCCCACAAAGCAATAAGATAAAAGAAGAAACCACCAAAAGCATTCAAGGGAGTGGCCAGTTCCCATAAGGGAAAATTAAGTGTCAAAATTCCATGTCTGTCTGTGTCTTCTGCGACGATACAATACTATTTGCAACAACAGTGTGATGCGTCTATTGAACTGTTAAACAAGCAAGCTGTGAAAAGAACTAGAAAATAAACACTTAAAAAAATGTAAAAAGAAGAACTAGACACTCCTGGAGAGTGATGTTAGAAGAATCACTCGGAGCAACTTTTCCGCAGCATTGTATAAAAACAATTTCAAAAAAGCATGCAGATTTCGTCTCCAAAATTTTGGCTTTTTCCCAAAGAACATGCTGCAGTGATGCAAAGGATTTTGAAAAGAACACACCCTGCAATGTTTTAGGTGGTTGTGAACATCTCGAAATAATCCAAACAGTGATCAGAGACTGGCTAATTCAGCACCCTCCCAACTGGAAGGGTCAAGTGAGTATCGAAATGTCAGTGACTATTAAAGCCAACATCAGAACACGCATCACACCACTCACTCCATTTTTTTATGTATTCGTTTAGAGTATTTCCATGACAAATCTTGAAAAGTAGAAATAACCAATTCAGAATGCATTTAGCATTACAAACCAATATCCTAGAAAGTAGCTTTTTTCTTTCACCTATTAATTACTTATTACTTATCTGGGAATTTAGCCCAAGGTGATACAGCTGAGGTATAAGGATGTGTAGCATTTTTCTAAACATTCAATAGATTTAAAGAACC
The DNA here is from genome assembly GCF_903995425.1 of Onychomys torridus. NCBI lineage: Eukaryota > Metazoa > Chordata > Mammalia > Rodentia > Cricetidae > Onychomys > Onychomys torridus. The sequence continues at coordinate 63,916,766 of NC_050443.1, read as the reverse complement.
TACACCTTCAGCTACACAGGTTGACTAAGTAAATGATGGTCTCACTGTTACATCTCATTGATGATAAACAGAGGGTTGATAATAACACATTACTGTTTGCAGTCAATTGTAGGCCTGTGAGGTCTGGAAGTCATGGAATATTCCAGACTGAAAGACCTCCAAATTCTGCTGGACCAGCATTCCTTACATTAGGGATGTTCATGGTGTGTACACATACACACACCCATCCTTACATGTACATTTACATACACTCATACCTACCCACACACATTTACACACCCATACTCATACCTACTCACACACACACTGTATCAGCTACTTTTCTGTTGTGGTGATAAAAATAATCTTACAAAAGCAATGCAGGGAAGAAAGGATTGAGTTTTGGATTAAGGTTCTAGAGGAATAGACTCCAGAAGGGTGGGAAAGCACGGCAGCAAAGGCAGGCAGCAGAGAGATCGCATTTCATGAATCAGAGACAGAGAGTGTGAGAAGAACAGGAAATGTATTAAGTTTTCTTATAGGACTATCTTTGGATCGCCAGCCCCCAAATAATGACACAAAGACTTATTATTAATTATGAAAGCTTGGTCTTTGGTTTAGACTTGTTTTCAACTAGTTCTTATAACTTAATTTAACCTATTTCTACTAATCTACATTGTGCCACATGACTCAGTTACCTCTCCTTAGTACGGTATGTCCAACTTGCTCCGAGTCTGCTGGTGAGCTCTTCATGCCTAGATTCCTCCTCCTTTTCCTCTCTCTCCCTGGAAATCTCACTTATCCTCTCCTGCCTATTGGCTATTCAGCTCTTTACTAAACCAATCAGAAGGTGCCTTGGCAGAGACACATCTTCACAGTGTACAAAAAGATTATTCCACAACAGGGAAGTAGCCCTCCCTCCCCCAGTGACATCGTTCCTCCAAAAAGCCTTACCTCCTAAATATTGCATATTGTAGGCAAACACCACCACCAACTGGGCACCAACCAAATGCTCAGATGCATGAGCCCATGGGAGCTGTTTCTCATTCAAACCACCATACACATTTGTAATCATATGTACACTCATAAGCAACCTCACTTAATATTCCCTCATGCATATTCACACACTCATTTACTCTTGTACACATATATGCACACTTTTTCCACACACAGCTCTCTCACCTCTACCTAAGGCTGTGGTCCCATCCCTCTCACAGCTTGGTACTCATACCTGCTTCATTCTCTACTTGGTTAGAGACTGTTCTGGGAACCTCCCCCCCACACACACACACATCCCTGGGACAGTCTCCCCTGAGGTGGCATCTCAGCTGGGTTGTACTTGGTGGGAAATCTGCCCTGACTTCCCTGGCAACGCCTCCCCTGCGAGCTTCCCAGGTCCATTCACAGCTGACTCTCTGCTGGACTGATTTGCTTCTGGCCTCTTCTTATACCCCACTGTCTCTGCCCCCAGAGTTTTGCACCTCCTCCACCTCAGCTGTTCATCTCAAAACCCTAAAGAGGTGGGCCCAAAGTGGCAACGCTGGAGAGATGGCTCAGTGGATAAGAGCACTCACTGAATGTTTCTTCAGAGGACCCAAGTTCTGTTCCTAGTGCCCACATGGTGGCTCACAAGTATGTAACTCCAGTTACAAGTGACCCAGTGTCTTCTGATCTCTATGGCCACCAGGGAGGCAAGACGTCCATATACATGAAATAAGAACAGAAGTCCCTAGCACCCTGTTCCTCCCTATTCCCATAATGTCCTCATTTATCATGGTATGTCTTTCCTTGCTCTCCCACTCTGTCCCTGTTCCAGCTCAAACCTCCCATTTCCCAGGCACAGGGGATCTGGATCCATCCCTGCTGCATGAGCAGGCTTTTTGGAGCCTAGTGCCTAAGGTGGGATACCTTGTGCAGCCTTGGTGCAGGGGGAAGGGGCCTGGACCCTGCCTCTACTGAATATACAAGGCTCTGCTGACTCCCCATGAAAGACCTAGCTCAGAGGAGGCAGGAATGGAAGGTGGGTTGTGGGGGAAGGCTGGAGGGTAGGAGGGTGGGAGGAGGGAGGACAGGGGAATCTGTAGTTGGTATATAAAATAAATAGAAAATGTCTTAATAATTTTTTTTAAAAGTCTTTAAAAAAAAAAAAAAGTGGCAAACTCCTCCCTGGTGAGCTGTACCTTTGGCTAAACTCCAGCTGAGGCCCAGACAAGTGACACATTCTGGCCCAGAAAGCATTGTGATAGATACTGTCAAGAAGAGCTCAAAGACAGAAATGTCCATCTTCACCCTGCTAGGGTTCAAGCACAGGAACATGGGTCTTAGGGAGTTCACAATGAAGGTCTGTTCTAAAGGAGTAAGGGACCTCCTTGCATTGAGATGAGGGCCCCTTTGTGCCATTTCTTCTGAGATAGAAATCTCAAGCCCAGAGGCCTAGTCACCCCTGCTCATAGAAGAGGTTAATTGTAGAACTTTGGAAATGGCAGCCACAGTAACCAGCTCGGGGCCCAAGTGAGGACAGCATCAAAGAGGCCTCAGTGTGTCAGGCTTGCCTGGAGTTGGGAAGCACACAGGCTGGCAGGGGCAGACTCAACAGACCACATGGTCTGGCATCCCCAGCTTTCTACTCAGAACAGCCCCTCAGGCCCTAAGCCATTGATTCTATGATGTCACCTGGGGGACCTCGGGAGACTCCTGGAGAGGGGAAAAAATACAAAAGCATTCTGGGTTTGGTGGTGAGCATCCAGCAGGGATGTGCCAAGCAAGCTGTTGAGGACTACAGTGTTCAGAAAGGCCAGGTTTGTGTGAGCTCAGCAAACTCTCTGGAGACTCTGCCAGGGACCCAGCTGCCAGCTCAGTTCTCCCCAGACTGGAACCCAATGGGAAGGCCTCTTGAGTATCTGGCTTTATAGCACTGGGTAGGACCTCTTAAAAATCTGCAGGCTGGAAATGTCTTTGTGTCAGCCAGTCTCACAGTCAGCCACAGCCTCCTGCTAGTCATGGAGGACTCTGGGACTCTGCCTTAATCTGGTCCCTCAAACAAAGCCAGCTCACTTGGGCACGAAAGCCACTGCCACAGGCTCAGCCAGGTACCACAGCAGTGGGAACAGCACGCGGTCCTGCCTGGAAGGAATCTGTGCTATACACACTGGGCAGATGGCCATCCTTCTAGAACAATCTCCGCGGCCCAGACAGTCATGCTACTCCATCTACTTCAGGGTTTAAAACCACAGTGAAAAGAGTCCTGGCCCTCCGTCTTAGGGTTTCTGCTGCTTCGACAAAACACCATGACCAAAAAAGCAAGTTGGGGAGGAAAGGGTTTATTCGGCTTATACTTCCTCATTGGAGTCCATCATTGAAGGGAGTCAGGACAGGAACTCAAACAGAGCAGGAACCTGGAGGCAGGAGCTGATGCAGAGGCCATGGGGCTGCTGCTTACTGCCTTGATCATCATGGCTTGCTCAGCTTGCCTTTTTATAGAACCCAGGAGCACCAGCCCAGGGATGGCACCACCTACAGTGGGCTGGGTCTTGCCCCATCAGTCACTAATGAGAAAATGTCTTACAGCAGGATCTTATGGAGTCAGTTTCTCAACTGAGGTCCCCTCCTCTCCGATGACTCTAGCTTGTGTCAAGTTGACATAAAATTAGCCAGCACATCCTCTAAAGGAGAATGCCGCAGAGGGGCTGCTATGACTGGTAAATTTAAACTGCATTTAACTCTTGTAAGCCTCTGTGTATGCTCCTATCATAAAAAACAAACAAGCAAAAAACAAGGAAAGCTGTCTTGGTCAGTGTTCTATGGCTGTGAAGAAACACCACGACTATGGGAACTCTTATAAAGGAAAGCACTTAATTAGGAGCTCACTTACAGTCTCAGAGGTTTAGTCCATTATCATCATGGCAAGAAGCACAGTGGCATACAGGCAGACATGGTGCTGGAGAGGTAGCTGAGACTTCTACATCCCGATCAGCAGGCAGCGGGAAGAGAGAGAGAGATACTGGGCCTGGCCTGGGCTTCTGAGACCCAAAGCCCACCCCAGTAACACACTTCTTCCAACAAGGCCACACTTCCCAATCTCTCTCAAGTAGCACCACTTTCTAATGACCAAGCATTCAAATATTGGAGCCTTTGGGGGTCACTCCTATTCAAACCACCACAAAGGCTGTGATGGTAATAGAAATATTTGGGTGGGTTAGCTCACTTGACCCTCACAACAGTTCTCCAAGGTAGAAACTTTCATGAGTGCCTGGTGGCAGTCATAGGCAAGGGCCTCAGTGACTTGCCCAGTATGGTCCAGTTCATGAAGGCAGAGCTGGGTGGGCTAACTGCGCCAGCAGGCCTCAGGCCTCAGGCTGGCCAACAGCCACCTTGAGGGAGAAAAGAGAGCCAAGGTTTGAAGACCTATGCCCAGCCAGTAGGATACAACTGTACAGAAGTGGCATGTCATATCACGCAATGAAGTCTGTAAATGCCGGAAGGAAGGGACTTGCCTGCCTTGTCCATTCCCAACACCTTCATTTCCCCAGGATCAGCAGTGCCCAGCGCTTTGTTAGGAAGTGTTTGGACCAGCAAGCTGGTGGGTCTGCAGAAAGGCCCATGGAACAGAATCCCCATGCAAATTAGAGGAGCTAGGGCAGACTTCAGAGGCCAAACACAGGAGTTCAAATCCTGCCTTTGTCACTTATTTGTGGTTGGACTTTCGGGGGAGGGGGGGATGTTAACTTCTCAGGGCCTCGGCTTCTCTGTGTGTAAGGTGATAGATACAGTGTCTACTACCACATAGAGCTGCTGAGGGTGCTATAAATTATTTAAAAATTTATTGAGTGATCACGTGCCATGGTGCTTGTGTGTAAGTCAGAAGACAATTTTTCGGAGTTGGTCCTTTCCTTCCACCGAGTGAACCTTGAGATTAAACACAGGTCATCAGCATGGTGTGTCAAGGTCCCCTTCCCCACCAAACAGTCTCACCAACCTAAATTAATTTATGTTCCACCAAAGGATGCACAGGGGTCAAATGACCATTTGTATTTCAAAGATAAATTGCAGACAGATTTTCACAGGACACTTTGAACACGACTGAGCACTGAATAATAACTAAAGAATTCTCACCAGAGGATTTCGGTGGAAAAGCCCACAGGCTGGAGCAACAGCCACGAACAGTCTTTGCTGCCCCCTAGTGGACTCACCACAAATTACAAATTGGCTCCTAACAGGAAGACTGTTGAGAGTGACTGCAAACCGCTTCCCAAGAGCTGTTTTGTTTTTCAGACTATAAAGAAGAGAGAATGTAAAAGTTTACATTAATAGACCAGAGTCTCTTTTTTAAAAAAATAAGTTTTCACACTTCTATTGCCTCAGCCTCTCCAGTGCATGGACTTCAGGGGTGTGCCGCCACCTGATTGACAGGAGTCTTGTGAAGGAGGTGGAACTCTCATTGCTTGGTACATCATCACTACCCTTTCTGCCTCAGCCCACTGCGCTGTAAATAAGCTATATCATCTCAGCTGTGGGGCTGCTGTGATCCTGAGCATAAGCACTAACGCCTAGAACAGCAGTTCTCAACCTGGGGGTCAAATGACCCTTTCACAGGGGTCCCCTAAGACCATCGGGAAACACAGCTGTTTACATTATGATTCATAACAGTAGCAAATCTACAGTCATGAAGTAGCGACGAAACTAATTTTATGGTTGGGGTCACCACAACATGAGGGACAGTACTAAGAAACTTCAGCATTAGGAAGGTTGAGAACCACTGGCCAAGAACATGCTCTCTGCTGCACACAGCTCTGCAACAGAAATTCCACAAAGCCATCAGCATGCCCAGTTCTTCCGGACCTCTTCCTTTCAGACTCTGTGAAAGAAAACCAAGCCTGATAGTATGAAGGTGATAAAAATGTTTTTCTTTCCTTTTTTTTTTTTTTTGAGCTGAGGATCAAACCCAGGGCCTTGCGCTTGCTAGGCAAGCACTCTACCACTGAGCTAAATCCCCAACCCTAAAAATGGGTTTATAATCAGGAACTATTGCAACAGAAGAGAGTGTTCTGAACACAGCATGGGCAGCTGGGATTTATAGTTGAGGCAGGGTATGGCCGGTGGATGAAGATGGCAGAGTACACCAGGAATGGGTCCTCGCTAAAACATCATGTCAGGGGCAGCAGGGGATGCAAACTTCATCGCTACCATGCCACCTTTCTTGTATCTCTTCACATGTGTCTGACATGGACGGGTTGAACAGGCTGTTCTCTTCACAGCTTCAGCCCCGTGTTGCTTGGTCCCGTGCACTAGGGTGGAGTATGATGGCAGTGGAAGCTTGTGGAGGAAGTTGTTCATAGAAACAGAACTAGAGAGGAAGGGGTTGGGGACCAGATACAGCCTTCAAAGGCATGCCTCCTAGTGAGCTCCTCCTTCAACTGGGTCCCATCTTCTATATTTTCCAGAGCATCCTAAAACAGTGCCACCAGCTCGGGGGGCCACGTATTGACTACATAACCCTGTGGGAGACATTTCACATTTAAAACATAATCCATATGAAGTGTGGTCAGATATCAGGGGTAAGGGATTCTAGATCTGACTTGACAGGATTCTTGCTAAACTGGGCAATATAAATTTGCCATAGATGCATGCTAATGGCTGAGGCCTAGTGAACTTGAAGGAGCCTGACTGAAGGTTGGTCAAGGAGAAGACTCTCCATCAGATTCCAATCCTAAAGGATTCTGATTTTCCCTGTGGGACCCTACTTTACCATCTCTCACAGTCAAGAGTTAATGCCTGTGTACAAGAATGACTGTATACATTATTGCAGAGTGTCAGAGGTAAGAAAGGCCATCTTCCCCTGCATAACTTCCATTAGAAGCTCACCAAGGTGTTCCACACCTACAATCCCAGCACCCAGGAGATTGAGGGGGGCGGATTTCAAGTTCAAAGCCAGCCTGGGTTACACAGCAATAGTTGGTCTCAAAAACAAAACAGAACTTCAGTCAAGCTCACCGGAGCCTCTTTCTTGCCTCCTCTTGACTCCAATTGGCCTGTGGAAACCACCTTAGCTCCAATCATAAGCCAGCTTAACAAGAATTCCTCCATCCTTGATAGCTAATCAAATGCCTCTTAGTCATTGCCACTCACGGACCTGTACATCTGCTCTTGGTTATAAGTCTCTGGCTCTCTTCACTACATTCTCGGTGAACCCTCTCTTTCCCTTGTTACCGTAGGCATAGTGAAGGTCCTCCCTACACACCCCTCTTTTGAGACAGATCTCAAGTCTCATGTGGCCTCACGTGGTGTTGAAATCTCTGGGCAATTAGAATAACCTTAAATTCCAAACTTCCTGTCTCCACTTCCTACATTCTGGGATATGGGCACGTGACACCACACCAGTTTATGTGGTGCTGAGAATCAAACCCAGGACTTTGTGCATGCTAGGTCTTAGTGACTTTTCTGTTTCTACAATAAATCACCATGCAAAAGGCCATTTATAGAAGAAAGCGTATTTATTTGGTTTACAATTCCATGGTGGTGGAGTGGAGGGAGCAGGTGGCTGGAGCAGCAGCAGAGAGCTCACATCTTGAACCACAAACAGGAAGCAGAGAGAGTGCTCTAGAAATGGTGTATGGCTTTTGAAACCTCAGGCCACATCTCCTAAACCTACCCAGTGCCAACTGGGGACCAAGTGTTCAGATGTCCAAGACTTGCAGGAATTGTTCTTCCCTCCCACCATATGGTTCCAGGGAACACACTTAGGTTGTCAGGCTCAGTAGCAGTACCTCTACCAGCTGATCCATTCTGCTGGCCTCATCCTTGCCATTTTTAATGTTTTTCATTAACAGAGACCACCACTATGCCTGGTGACATAGTCCTTTAATCCCAGCACTCAGGAGGCTGAGACAGGCAGATCTCTCTGAGTTCAAGGCCAGCCTGGGCTACATAGCAAGCTCCAGGCTAGCCAAGGCTATATAATGAGATCTTGTCTCAAAAAGGCAACAAAAACTCAGGAGGCAGAGGCAGGCGGATCTCTGAGTTCAAGGCCAGCCTGGGCTACAGAGTGAGTTCCAGGACAGGCTCCAAAGCAACACAGAGAAACCCTGTCTCAAAACAAACAAACAAACAACCCCCCCCCAAAAAAAACCCCGTAACAAAAGTAACTTCCCTCAAGAAATAGATAAATTAAACAAACAAACAAATAAATAAATGTTGGAGAAGGAGGAAAGGAAATTTATTTCACAACAAAAAATGGCTTTTAAAAACATACTTTTGTTTTGTTTCTTGGTTTTTTGTTTTTGTTGTTTTTCCAGATGGTTTCTCTGTGTAACAACCTTAGCTGTCCTGGATCTTGCTCTGTAGACCTGAAGGCCTTGAACTCACAGAGATCCTCCTGCCTCTGTCTCCAGAGTGCTGATATTAAAGGTGTGTGCCACCATGTCGCATTTATTTACTGTGGTGAAGGAGAATGTGCACACACCACGGCAGGCATGGGAAAGTCAGAGGACAGCTTGTGTGAGTCAGTCCTCTCCTTCTATCAGGTGGGCTCTGGAGGTCAAGGCCAGGAGGTTTGGCTTGGCGGCAAGCACCTCCACCAGCTGAGCCATCTCACTGACTAGGAACTGGTTTTTACTCAGCACAGTGGGCAGAATGTTTTGGTTTGTTTTTTTGTTTGTTTGTTTGTTTGTTTGTTTTTGTGAGTGGACAATATGGCCTGATCCCACTGGGCACCTGGATTGATGGATCTGCTCCCACCATGGGTTGGTGAATAGGCATGTAAGTGGCAACGTATAGTAGAAGACATCTTTGCCTTGGTGACCTCCAAATTAACATGAGAGGACTAATTTCAGCAGGAACTGTAAGTTGAGAAGTAACAGGGAAGCCACTTAGCAGCGAGGAACGAGCAGGGACCAACGCAAGCTATGTGTGCTCCTCCTCCATGTGAATTGAACAAAAGAAGGGTAAGTCAGGGAGGAAGTAGAAGTCAGAAAAGCAGGAGCCTCTCCAAATTTGCCCTCATGGATTTTGAACTCTCAGAACTCAATAGCAACCCAAATCAACACAACCCAGGGCAGAAACTCAGAGCCCGTCTAGACTCCTCTGTAACAGAAGTCCCTGGGTCTTCCATCTAGCTGTCCAGTCACAACTCAGCCACCAAATCAGTCTGGTTGAGAAGGATCTGACTTGCCAACCTCATATAGGATGCCCCCGGGGGTCAGGTGTTCATCTCTGGTCCCCATGCCCATCCAGGAAGTGGAACAGCAGGGTAGGTTGGGTAGGCTAGCAGGGTGGCTGGAACATTGGGCTGCAGCAGATTCTCCTTGAAGGGCCAGGCAGGAGGCTGTTGTGGGCTATCCACCAGAAAAGACTACTCGGACCTGGGTTTAAACCAACAGAAAATCTTCACTAGCCACTCCACAACTATACCAGGTGTTTGGGATCCTAAGCCTTTCCCAGGGTGAGCTTTTAAGCACAAAACTATATCCTGGGTCGGCACACTTCAGTTGACAAGGACAGTTAGCCAGAAGCGAAACTACAGAAGCCAAAAAGCAAGGTCAGTACATTCAGAGACTTTCCCAGAGCTGTGGGCTTTGATGGATTGGATTAGATCTTTGCTTTCGTTTTGACAGGTGCTGCTGTCTGTGTGCTGAGTTTTATGGCCTGAACGGTACTTCCATCATGGAGTCAGTTCTGCTAAGGTCTGGGGTCTTGTTACAGAGACAGGATCAATGTGGCTCAAGTGCTTCTGCAGTCTCCACTGGAGCCACATCTGGCCCTGCCTTCTCCATCTGTAAAATCCTAAGTGAAATTATGGTATACTACAAGGACGGGGGTGCTATAGCCACTAGCCTGCAGAGCATAAAGCCCAGGCAGGGAGACAGAAATAAGGAAAAATGAAATTCTATTTCTTCTATGATGACATCAACCTGAAGATAATGGTCAGAGACAATGGCCCCAGAGGAAACCTAATCAAGTGAGAAAGCTGTGTTGGCAGACATTCTTCTTTTGTTTTGAGATGGAGTCTTACGAAGGCCAGCACGGACTTGAATCCCCCTCTGCTGCTGATGACTCTGATTGGCTGTTTTTCTTGCTTTCCTCTTCCAAGTGGATTGCAGGTGCTTACCATCACACCCAACGTCTTCACTAACTCGTTCTCATTTTGTTATTATTGTGTGGTGTGTGCGCACACACAGAGTGCCAGAATATGCATTCGGAGATCAAAGAACAATTTTCTGGAGCTGGTCCTGCTTCTTACTGTGGGAGCCAGCTATCAAACTCAGTTTTTTGGTTTTTTGTTTGTTTGTTTGTTTGTTTTCTGGGTCTTCACCAAGCACTTTTACCTGTTGAGACATCTAATCAGCCCAAGTTCTTTCTTTTATAGAGCTTTTAACGACTGCTGTGGCTACATTTCTTTGTTTGTTTATTTATCTATTTTAGAGGTGAGTCTTGATGTTTAATGCAGGCTGGCCTTGAACTTGTAGTGATCCTCCATCTCAACCTCTGAAGTGCTGAAAGTACAAGCAGGCATTCTTACAACCTGCTTTGTGATAGTGTCCTAATAAAAATCAGATGGGTGTGGTAGGGCTGCAGAGCAAGGCCCTGCTTCAAAAACAAACAAAACCAAATAAACAAAAATCCTGGGAATTCAGAGAATTTGAACTTTTACTGAGGAAACAGCAAGCAGCAGTTTGGTATTCCAGAAGCATCCAACCTCTTCTTCCTTTGAAGCCATGCTCTCCAATTCCACTGACCATCACAGCAGAGGAATCAGCCATGACTTCGTCTGTTTGTGACACTGACCTTCTTAGAAAAACTGATTTTTAAAAAGTTTTTTTGGAGGGAGGGATTTTGTAACTTGAAAATTTCTCCTTTTTTTTTTTTTTTTTCTGTATTTTCTGTTCACAACTCTATGAGGTATGGTAGTGCACACCTTCAATCCCAGCACTTGAAGGTCAGGTCTACATAGAGCACGCCAGGCCATCCAGGGCTACACAGTGAGACCCTGTGTCAAAAAGAAACAAATAGATAATAGTACATAATGCTCTTGTAGAGGGCCTGCGTCGGGTTTTTATCATCCAAGTCCAGGTAGCTCACAATTGCCTATAACTCCAGCTCTAGGGCATCTGATGTCCTCTTCTAGACAGAGGGAATGTGCACACATATACACATTACATATAACTTAAAAAGTATAGTAATAATAAATCTTGAAAACTTTATCAAATTATTCTGATAGTGTTATTTAACATGTAAGCTGTACTGTTAATATATAAAACAAATTTTAGTTTTAAATTTTTTCAATATATTTTATTTTAGTGTATGAATGTTTTGCCTTTATGTATGTATGTATGTATGTATGTATGCATATACACCACTTGCATGCCTGCTGTCCACGAAAGCTAGAAAAGGGTGTCGAATCCCCTGGAACTGGAGTTACAGATGGTTGTGAGCCACCATGTGGGTGAGAGGGATTGAACCTGCATCCATTGGAAGAGCAAGAAGTAATCTTCCCTACTCAGCCATCTCTCTAACATCCTTAAGACTTTTTAAAGAACTGCAGATTTAAGCTAGCAGATTAATTCCACCCCTGACACCGTGTCTCAGTGGTTTTACGGGACAGTTTCATGTCACCTTGACCACAGGCTATAGTTACCTCAAAGGAGGGAACCTCAACTAAGAAAATGCCTCCCTAAGATCTGGCTATAGGGCATTTTCTTAATTAGTGATTGATGGGGGAAGGCCCAGCCCATTGTAGGTGGTGCCATACCTAGGCTGGTGGTCCTGGGTTCTGTAAGAAAACAGGTTAGCAGGCCATGTAAAGCCAATAAACAGCACCCCTCCATGGCCTCTGCATCAGCTCCTGCCTCCAGGTTCCTGCCCTGTTTGAGTTCATCTCCTGACTTCCTTCAATGATGGACTCCAATATGGAAGTGTAAGTCCAATAAACCCTTTCCTCCCCAACTTGCTTTTGGTCATGGCGTTTCATCACAACAACAGGAACCTTAACTAAGACACTGGTCTTTATTAAATGTTAGCTTTTGTTATCAAAAAAATCTTTTTAATGTTAAATTTCAAACTATTGCGTTACAATTTTATTTATTCTCATTATTAAGTTTATGACAACCCTAGGATGTATACTCACAGCAAGTTCCTTATTTCTCATACCTTAGTCTTAACCAGATCAAAACATACACACACACACACACACACACACACACACACACACACACACACACGTGAATGAGCATGTGTGTGTAAGCCTGAGCACACCCTTAGATGTCATCCTCAGAAACACTGTCTACCTCCTTTGACCTGAAGACAGGGTCCCTCACTGGCTGGAAACTCACCTGGCTGTTAAACAACACTGGCTAGGCAGGGAGCCCCCAAAGGAGTCTGTTATTTCTGCCTCCCCAAAGCTGGGATTACAAGTGGCATTTTTTTAAAGATTTATTTATTTATTATTTTGTGGCTGCAGGCCAGAAGAGGGCACCAGATCTCATTACAGATGGTTGTGAGCCACCATGTGGTTGCTGGGTATTGAACTCAGGACCTTTGGAAGAGCAGCTAGTACTTTTAACCACTGAGCTGACACAGCTGGCATGCATTTCTCTCTCTCTCTCTCTCTCTCTCTCTCTCTCTCTCTCTCTCTCTCTCTCTCTCTCTCTCTCCCAGAGCTGAGGACCGAACCCAGGGCCTTGTGCTTGCTAGGCAAGTGCTCTACCACTGAGCTAAATCACGAACCCCTGGCATTTTTAAAGTAGGTTTTAGGGCTCACATTCAGGTCCATGTGCCTGCAAGTATTATACTAACTGAGCCACCCTGCCCCCAGCAGCACCCCCAAAAGCCACACGTTGTGAGGCCTTTCCTTCTGCAGGAGGTGCACGTGAAAACAGTTTCTAGAAAGACAGATGCAAGGCAGAGAACATGCATCCTGTCCTGACAAAGGGGCCAAGGTCCACATCTAATGGGGAGCAAGGCTCTGAAGTCCAGGCTGCTTTCCCCGACCTGGGAGGAAGACCCTAGTCTAGGCCACGTCCTGAAAGCACAGGAGGCGAAGGCCACCTGCCAAACAAGGCCAAGCTAAATGCCCTCTGAACCTTTCTCTCCTCACTGATCAGTTCTGAGAAAGCAGCATCTAGCTAGAGATCATGTCTTCCCAGCTCAGAGCAGAGGGGGAGGTCCAGGAGAATTCATTGTAAATGCTGGCATGGGCTAAAGGCTGAACTGAAAAACTGTGTCTACTGAACAATGAATGAAAGAGGAAAGAATCAGGTACGGCATCTACCCAGATACTTGGAATTCAACAACAGCAGAAGAATACAGCAAGCCAATGCTAATGAATGCTTACTTTCTTGAGACAAGGTTTCATTACTTCAGGCTGGCTGGCCTCAAATTTGCTGAGTCAAGGATGACTTTGAACTTCTGATCCTCCTGCCTCTGCCCCCTACGTACTTGTGTTTTAGCCCTGTGCCATCAACAAACTGGGTCTATGCGATGGCTGGGACTGACTCTAGACCTCTATGCATGCTATCAAGCCATATCCCCAATCTCAGCACAGACAAATATTCTAACAGGAAATATATATACATATATATATATCAAGGTGGAGAGTCTCCATTGGAGTTTTTCTGAGTTGGAGAACTTAATAAAAACTTGATTTTTAAATCAAACAGCTCGAAGATGAGATTTAAAACTGATTGATGTTTAAAATTTCAGAGCCAGGCAGGGCAGCCCATGCTCATAATATCAGCAGCATTTGGAAGGCTGAGGCGGAAGAGGGGAATCACTGTGAACAAGGCCAGTCTGGACTACACAGTAAGTTCCAGGCTGGCCTGGGAAAAAGAATAAGCCCTGTTGCAAAAACAAAAACAAAAACAAAAAAACAAAACAAAACAAAACAAAAAAAACCCAAAAAACAAGTATCCAAGGGGCCAAGGCAGTTAAGAGACTAGCCTGGGCTACTGGTGAGTTTGAGGTCAGCCTGAGCACCATAGGAAAATCTTGTCTCTAAGTAAAACAAACAAACAAACAAAAAACTATTTCAGAACTAAGCAAAAAAAATTGCTATGCAAAATCCGTGCAGAAAACTACAGCTAAGTTAACAATAAACGACAAGTTTTATACATTTTTTTAAACCAAAGGAGGGAGCTGAATCTGTGATATGAAAGTTCAAAAAAAAGCAGCAGGAGGACATTTCCTAGCAAAATGATAGAATATTAATTGGTAGAAAGAATCCAGGCCGGCAAGATGGCTCAGTGGGTAAAGGCACTTGCAGCCAAGCCTGGTGACCCGAGTTCAATCCCTGAGACCCACATTGTAGGAGGGAACAACTCTAACAGGTTGCCTGTCCTCTGACCTCCACCTAGGATCCAGGACATGTGCATGGCTACACATATGCTGCACAAATACACAGATGTTAAAAAAAAAATTAAGGAAAGGAGTCTTAGACTGTACTAGAAAGACCACTCTCTCCCATGGGTAACAATATGGTGGCCTGAGACCTCTCCAAAGGGGCAGAATGTGATATGCTGAAGAAAACCCCAGAAAAGTCACACCTGCCACATTGTCTCCTAGCAGAAAGGGTGACATAATGCTCAGATGAGTCCTTTTATGTTGTGGTTTTCAAGGCAGGGTTTCTCTGTGTAGCCTTGCCTGTCCTGGAACTCAGAAATGCTGGTAACTGACTCAATGCCAGGACCAATTTCCAGCATAGGAGCTTCTTGGAGCACTAAGGTGGCTGGCTCTCCCTGAGGAGAGAGAGCTAGCCATGGAGCAGATCTTCCTGGCTTGAAAGAGAACTAAGAGCCAGTGGTCTCGGGGACACCGGAGTGAAGCCACTGTACTGTCCAGATGTATCTGCGGCCACTGTAACGGCAGTGGGTCCTTCTGTACACCCAAGAATTTTGAATCCCTGTGAGTTGTGACAAATTTCTCTTCTCATAACTATTCCTCCTTTTCGTTTTGTTTAGTTTTGTTGTTGTTGTTGTTGTTTTTGCGGGGGGGGGGGGGGGGACAGGGTTTCAGGTGTAGCTGAGGCTGGCCTCAAACTATGTAACCTGACTTGGCTAGCCTTGAACCCCTGATCCTCCCACCTCTACTTCCCAAACACTGGGATTACAGGCATGCATCACTGCACCTGCTTTTCCTGCCTTGGTACCACTGTAAGGAATCTGTGGTTTGTAGACAAATGTCTTCAGTATGCTTAAATTCTACTCTGACATAAAGAAGCACCAGTGTTACACACACACACACACACACACACACACACACACACTTCTTGTGCTTGAGAAACTTGAACACAAGATTTGAAGGGATTCAAAAACACTGGGCAGTTTGGGTAGTGTTAATAATTAGGGAAGATAATTAGATTTGTCTGGATTTTAAACAATTGAGTTGCAATAAAAGGAAACCTTCACATGCTAACGTAATTTCTAGTAGCAAATGAGTATGTGTTTGGAGAGGAAAATCTGTTCATCAGAGCCTGGAATACACAGCCAGAAACGAGGAACAGCAAGAAGCATGCATGGACTGAAAACTGGTTCAAGGCTTCCTTCCTGTAAACCTGGGAGGCTCTCCATTCTATCAGACAGTACTAACTATGGAAAACCGCTCAGGCACCCCAAACTCCAGCATCCCCTGTAGTCTTCAATGCTCAGCCCAGACTCCTTGGTGACCTTTCTGAAGCCCCCTTTTCTGCTCTTTCTCCTTGCAGAGGTTGTTCCCGATGGTATAGTTCTGGCCTTTGGTGTAGCCTCTGACCATCCCCAAAAGGTGAAGATTCTGCCCACCTGGCCCCCTCCATTCCACATTTCTTCCATTCTCCCCATGGTGACCATGTTACATTGTAGGTCATTTGTCTTTTCTGCCATGTCTGCACTGTCTCTGGCACACAGTAGCACCAAGAACATCACAGATGATGCATGAATTTTGGTGAAGTGGCTACACATCCCACAGAAAGCAGTGACAGCCTTGTGTCTGCAGCATGAAGGCTTCCAGCTACGGGACAAGAGCATCACAGCTACAGACAAGACAGTAGATAATCAACTGCCTCATGTGAAACAGATTTGCTAGGCTCAGATACCACCAAGCTGGGGACCCTGCCCCAGCCTGTCCTGAATTGGCAGCACCCTCAAACGGGACAGCAGCAGATCATCTTCCCAGACTCACAATGCATGAGGACCAAGAAAAGCCTCTTTCTGAAGAGGCTCAGTAGGTTGCATCCAGGACACCCTGAGCTGGGGAGGGAGAGGGCATGGCTCACCAAGAGAAACATGAATAGGAACCCAAATGAGGACAGAATATACACACCACTGGAAGCTCGTAAACGCACTTTATTTTTGAAAAACCAATGATCAACAGTGGCTCCACTGGAAGGAAGTATTGAAGCAGGGTAGGGCAATTTCACACTGCAACACTCTGACAGGCGCACTTTCTAGCCATGGATGTGTACATTTTCTAACTTGAATTTAAAATCACAACTGCAGTTTTACAGTTCTCAGAAAAGGCATCCTCATAGAAATGTTCTTTTAGATAGGCTTCAACCTACGAACAGCAAAACCCAGATGTGAAGAGCCGCAGCACACCAGGAGAGTACCATAAGAAAGCACGAGTTTAGGCACTTTATCACAGAAAACCACTTAGAAATACTGTAGATGAGGGCCACTCGATGGAGATGCTGCTGGCCCCTCGTCCTCACCAACTTTACAGTTGTCGAGCCATGAGAGCACGAGCCCTCAACTGAAGCACCCTTCTCTCCTCCAGCATTCCCCCCACAACCACAGGAAGACTGACAGACAGTGGCTCCCCTAAACCGAGGAGGAGCACCGGAACCATCTGAAATGATTCCTTAGCATCAGAGCGGCGCCGACTCATGATCTGCACTTGCTGTAATGAGCTTGCTGTCTGGATCCCTGGTGTGCGGAGCGAGATGCACCGCTCACACAGCACATTTTTCTTCACCGACTGCACAGTCGATGCCTGCCTCAGTCAAGCCACAGGTTCTCGGCTCGGCTGACGAGAACGTATAAGACACAGACACATCAAGAGCAGTGAAGAGGGAGGAAGTGGTACTCTGGAGGACTCACCAGATGTAAGAGGAACAAAACATCCATCAAGTTTCCATGTCAGCTGATGTCACAGTTAGCATGACTTGCCAGTGTCCACTACCAATCACAAAGCCTGCCTTCACATGTGAAGCCTTCATACAGTAACTGTGATACTGACCAGAGGTCATGCACAGGCCCTTTCTAGAAGACATGAGACTGTCAACTGGTATGCAGGTTCCTCATGGGCCTGCAAGGGGCTGTGTGGTCCTGCCTGCCTGGCAGGAAGCTTACCACCTGGCTAGAGGTCTTCTCTTCTGCTCCCAGCTCGGTTGTCTTCCCTGGAAGCCCGTGGTTTGGTATCTCCCTCCTTCTTCTTTTTACCCTTCTCTGGCTTTGTTTTATTTTTCTCCTTGCTTCCTCCTCCTTTGCCAGGGTACACCTGTCCCTCTAGAGTGACATCAGCACACCTGTCTTGGCTGACCAGAAAGTCCTTGATCTCCCAGGCATAGCTCCCATCCCGGAGCATGAAGATAGCTCGGTCTGATCCCACGATGAACCTAAACAGAGAGGCCACCAGTTAGCAATGCTAGTGAGGTGCCAAGGGTCAGAGAAAGTTAGGGCCCATAACCAGACTTCAATTCCACACAACACAGAACACCGTATTGTACTGCGCTGGGCCAAGTGGCTGCTGACTTTAATGTTGGCTGAGCTCTAAACAAGCATCCTGCTGGGATCTAGACAGAAGCAGATGCTGGTGATCCTGAGGCATAAATGAGGCCCTGTCACGAGAGTATAAAAGAAAAACTCCTTAGAGGGCTGTGGAGGGCACAGGTGTGCTGGAGGAGGGCAATTCCATTTTGATCTTTAACACTCTGAAATGTTACGTCCATCTGTTTTACATATTTGGGGGGGTTGTTTTGTTTTTCCCTGATAAATGGTCTCATGTAGCTCAAGAAAACTTCATGGGAAAATGACTTTGAACTTCAGATCCTCCTGACTTCACCCCCAAGTGCTGAGGTTAAGGCACCTGCCACCGTGCCCAGCCTTTTTATGTCCTGAAGTCTCTCATTAGTTTTGTTTGACAAAAAGTCTGTCCTGAAAAGGCTAAAAGGCACTGGCAGAGAGCAGGTACTGCAAGGGTCTTCCTCAAGGCCCACAGGACACCTTTGGGCAGGCAGAAATCCTAACTACCAAGGTCAGAAGCAAGCAGTTCAGCTTATGCCCACTCAGCATGGGTCTGGGTGACACACAAAAGCGTAGCCAGAAGGCATGACGCTTCTGTTTCTGAACACTCCACACCTGCCCCCTGCAGCAGCAAGGCTTCCATCAGAGAGCAGTCATCACCAAGACATGGCTCTGATGAAGTTACAGAAGGCATCATGTTGGCCTGTGCACTCTCAGAAACTCCCATTCTTTCTCATCACTTCCTTCCTTTCTTAAGACATCTGAAGACCTTGACTTTCAGAACTATTGCTAAGGAGAAAAAGCAGGCTCTAAAAAAAGAAGGACACCCATGGATGGGAAGGGAGAGAGTGGTAAGGATGGACACAGGAGGGAGTGGAGGCTGGTGAACATGATCAAAAATAAACTGTATGAAATATATATCAATTAGAATCTTTCACATGGTATTTTAAGATCATTTGGTCTTTGAAAATAGACTTCTTCACATTAGTTATTTATTAGTCACCTATTATAGCTGCATGTACCAACACCATGGATTGTAGAGCTGTAACTCATTCATTCTAAGAGGCTAAGCAATACAACTCTTTATTCTGATGAAGCAAAAGTTAGAGACAAAGATAAACAAGGCTTTCAACACCAAACAAGATATTAAAACAAACTTACTGATGGACAAAAAAAAGAGCAAAAAAACCAAAAACAACAGCAATGAAAAACAAATATTTAAAGAAAAAATATGAAAAAATTTAAAGGAACTCATAGACAGGAAAGGTCTAAAGTCCTTGGGAAGATTGCCAAAAAGGGCACTCTGCTTCAACCCCAGAGAAATCCCCAGCACACACCCCGGTGAGGTGACAGGAAGCTGCAATCCCAGTGCCAGGGAGGCAGAGGCAGGAGGATGTTTATAGCCTGGGGTCTCTACCTCTGAACATCATAGTTGGCATTGAAGAGGCTGCCCTGCCATAGGCTGGTGATCTCTTCTGTCTCCTTCTCGGAGGGGTTCCCTGACACAGTGACGAACATCATCAGAGTCTTCCCTTTCTTTGTCATCTGCAAGATGCTCTCAGGCTTGCTGGGGTCGAGCTTGGAGAAGTCAACAGGTGCAGAGGGTCTCTTGTGTTCTGGAAGGTCTCCTTCTTCTATGTCATCATCTTTCTGCCAGGAGAGAGGGAGCATTAACCCTGTCATCAGACTCTCCACTGGCACAGATATTGCCTAGAATGTCAGAAGCAGGGGTACACACCACCAAATTACTATAAACGAAAGATTCCCTTAACAGCTCAGGGTTCCTATGTCATACAGGTTTCTATGATGTTTTCCTTCTCAAAGAACCTACCCAACTTGGTGGAATATAAAAACAGCCATAGCCAGGCAGTGGTGGTGCATGCCTTTAATCCCAGCACTCGGGAGGCAGAGGCAGGCAGATCTCTGTGAGTTCGAGGCCAGCCTGGTCTACCAAGTGAGTTCCAGGAAAGGCGAAAAGCAACACAGAGAAACCCTGTCTCGGAAAACCAAAACCAACAAGAACAAAACCCAGGCACATTAGATATTGTTATGGATGCCACCTAGCAATGAAAACCAAAGACACCTATAACAATCCCAAACACAGGCATTCTGGCTAAAGTGCATAATCCCAATGACTCAGTAGAGCAAGGAGAAAGACGGAGAATTCAAGGCCAACACGAGCAACTTAGCAAGATCTTGACTACAAAACGGCTGGGGATGTGGCTTAGTGGGGGAGTGCTTGCCTAGAGTGTGCAAGGCCTTGTGGTCAATCTCCAACACCACTAAGACAACTTTCTTTTTAAAAAATAACACATGACAGGCACAAAGACATACTATACAATCTCATTTGTTTAAGTATCAAGAACAGGTAAAACAAATGTGGGGGACAGAAATTAGAACACTGATTGCCTCAGGAGAAAGATGTGAGGTGGGTCAGACTGAGAAGAACATGAAGGAACTTCTGGTGTGGGTTACACTGTTCAAAACTCACTGTGGGCTCAGTGACAAGATGCTTGTCTAGCATGCCTAGCGTCCTGGGTTCCATCCCCAGCTGAGCAAAACAAACAAACTCCTCGGGCTGCACACTCAACACCTGCAGTCCACTGCACACAGATGTGAAATCCCAGGTCCAGGTCTGCTCTATGCAGACCTAACACTTCTGAAAGCACCTTCACTGGATTCTAGGAACGGGCAAAGGTGCAGACATGCTGAGGGTGACCACAGCAGATTCCTCACTTGGGGGAAGAGGCAAACATGGAAAGGAGGAAGGGTGAACCTTGGAACACACTGGAATTGGAGGCACAGATTGATTCGACAGGTAGATGGGTAAAAATATTAAAATGTAGGTTCCTTGAAGAAAAGCCTAATCATTGCATGTGAAACAAAAATGAGCCCTTAAATATCTTCCTGCATCAGGAAGAAGTGCTCAGTGACTCCCACACCATGTCAGAATGACACAGATGCCAACCTGAAGCAGCTCAAGGACCAAATCTGGAATAACATGAACATCAAAATAATAGTAAGGATTTACAGCTCCCCCAAAGTCCATACTGATATAGAGATGAGAGAAAAAAAGAACCCATTATTAACAGTAGAATAACCAAATAGCCAATACATAGACTAACTAATAAATAGAAGGAATGCACACAACAGACAGACAAAAAATCCCCCAAAGGCTGTTGAGTTAGCTCAGTGGGTAAAGGTCACTTGCCTTACACATTTCATGACCAGAGTTTAATCCCCAGGACCCATATGGTGGCACGAAAGAACTGACCACCCACACCCAACTTGCTCTCTGTCCTGTGGCTCACACAAACTAAACTAATACCAACTTGGAAGCTGGCATGGCCTCTCAGGCCTTGGATGCCAGCACGGGGGTTGGAGCAAGGAAAATAGCTGGAGTCTGCTGGCCACTCACCTAGCTTCAGGTTCAGTGAGGGACCCTGCCCCACAGGAACAAGGTGGGGTTGCGACGGAGCAGGATACATGCTAGAACTACAAATGTACATCTCTCTCTCTCTCTCTCTCTCTCTCTCTCTCTCAGCTGCATGCAGTCCTGACCTTTCAACTGGTTTCGCCCAGCCCCACAGTTGTCTGCAGACAACCAAGCTGAACTTTCTTCCTCTTTTAGGGGCCTTGATAATAGCTACCATCTGCTGAGTTACTAGAATATTCCATTTGGACACATATTATCTCCAACCTTCAGAGCAAACTGCTTAAGTTCTCCACTCAAGGAATCAGATGATTCTCAAAGAATAAGCACAAGTTACACATGAACTATAGAACCTAATGCCAAAGTCAAATCTATATTCTGGCTTTTCAATCCCTCTGGCCTCCACAGAAAATGAAATCACATCTTTATTTCCTGTACTACTTGGGACTCTGCATCAGTTTTAACACAGAGTCCTCACCACCTCCTCTGCACAAACCTGATGCAGGACCTTCAGGAGACGTTCATGTGATTAGTAAGGAGTGAGAGCACTCACTGACTCAGAGATCCCACTGAAGAGAAGAACCGTCTCCTCTCAGAGGGAACCAGGGCTGCTGGGAAGGGAGCTCACATCTACAGTGTCTACATACAGTAGCTCAATATGCATGGCAGCTGGTAAAACAAGGCATGCCCTGGTTCACAGAAACAGAAGATGTGGGTCACAAGATCATATTTCTCCCTTGTGTGACATTCGTGCAGGCTTCAGGCTTCACACCTAACATCTTCATGATAGTCCACCTGCACAGCGCACACTACTAATGTGTGCAGCAGTGTAGCTAAGTGGGTCAAAGATAGGCTCTGAGGTCAAATGACAGAATTCTGAACTAGGCAAACCTGTTGTGTCCCTAGGCAAATTGCTTCTAGATGCCTCAAGGTCAGCCTTCAGGAAACAGAACCTCCCTTATCTCCTAAGAGAGAGGATTAAAGGAGATACCGTGTAGCTGACTTCAGAGCCCTCCCAGCTCACCCATTCTCCACTTTCCAGAGTGACTACCTCTTCTTCAAAACCCCTCAACAGCTCCAGGGCACATTCTAAACTTGCTTAAAAGTATAGCTAGAAAGACAGTGCATGGGGACTGCTAAACAGCTATCAGAGGAAACAAACACAACTTTTAAAAGTCCATCTGTACTGATTACAGCCACTAAAATTGTTTTCATAAAGAAAGATTAGGAACAGGTTGTAATATCTGGGTAAGACAACTTCCATCCCCATCAGATCCACCTATTCACTACTTCCAAATACAGTACAGGCCCTGTGGTATCCGAGACCTCATTGGCCTGGTTCCCAGCAACCTTCACTCACTATTGCTTTGCTTCAGACATGGCCTAAATTAATTAGCTGATACTGGATACTGATTGTGAATTGTACTCTTCCAAGTCCTTCCAGTTTTCTCAGTTAATACTTGCAACTGCTTTGAGATGAACACCGACACTTCCACCACGTACATAAGGAAGCTAAAATACAGAGATTTGTACCAGACCAAATTCACAAGTTTAAGTGGATTTGTCCGTCTTGACATAAAGGAAACAAACAAACAAATTACTAACAGTAAAATATCAATTAATAAGCTAATGGTGGCATATGCCTTTAATCCCAGCACTCAGGAGGCAAAAGCAGGCAGATCCCTGTGAGTTCAAGGCTAGCCTGGTTTATAGAGCAAGTTCCAGGACAGCCAAAGGCTACACAGAGAAACCCTATCTCAAAAACCAACCAAACAACAAAAACAAACAAACAGGAATATCAACTAATAAATAGAAAAAATGTATACAACAGATAGACAAATATCTTCAAAGGGCTATGAGTTGGCTCAGTGAGTAAAGAAAGAGGTTTGCCTTGGGCACACTGGATGATCTGAGTTCAATTCCCCAAGACCCACATGCTAGGAGGAAAGAAATGATCATCTACACCCAACTTGTTCTCTGCTGACACATGCTGAGGCACATAGCAGAGTTCTCTACCAGACCAAATCCACAAGTTTAAGATATGCTGACGACCTGTTGGTCTCTGCTATTCTGCCCAGGATCCAGGTCTCTCTCAGACTCCTCTCACGTACTCTCTTTATCCTGTCTAAAATGCAGTCTCCTCCCTGCAGCCTTCTAGTGTTCCCGCAGCATCTTATCTCTATAGGAGCCAACCATTTCTGTTTTGGTGTACTACAGTTACGTCCATTATTCTGACGCTGCCTTGCTTACTTCTGCAACCTCCTCTTCCTCAGTGTCTGAACACCGTCCATGGCAAAGCTTCTCACAAGGTAAGGTTCTCACTTGGGCAGATTAAAAGGCATTGTTTACTAGAGTCCAAAAAAGTTTGAAATTGAGAAGAGAATAAGGGGATTCCCCATTAGTCATACACACCCACTCAAATCTACTCCAATTTTTCTTTGCTCTTTTTGAGACAGGGTCTCACTGTGTTTGAAATTTACTATGTAGCTCAGATTTAACTAAGACTAGCCTCCTGCACCAGCTTCTTAAGTACTGGAATTACAAACATGCACTACCATGGCCCCACTACTCCAATTTTTCTGTCGGGTACAGATAACATGAAAACAGGAGTTCCCTTCTAGTCAAATTCGGCAGGTGGCTGTCTTAAGCTTATTCCCAACAGTCTTTACCCGCTTCCAACAATACAGAGTTAGCTACAAGTTAAAACATTAGCATCGGAAACAAACCTTGGGAGTTCTCTTGCAGGAAGAGACAACCTGCCCCAAGTTACACAGTGAGTACAGTTGTGTGACTCCTGTCCATCAGCTGTGCAAATCAAATAGGACAGTACAATCACTTGCAGAAAGGGGACAGTACACATGTGCTTTTTTGTCAGGAACCGCCCCTTAGCACCTTATTTACACTCACTGTGACCACACACCCCAATGCATACAAGGAACAGATCAGAAAACAGCCTCTCACAAAACAAGTCCACTGCTCCCTTGAATGAAAAACCTGGGTTCCATGAGATGCCTTAGCTCTCCCCACCAGTAAAATAAATCCACCCACGAAATTACAAAATCCCCAGCAGGAACATAAACCAAAAGGAGTCGGAAACCCTCTCTCTATTTGGAAGGATCTCTGTCAAAGCTAAAAACCGTTCTTGAGAGACAACTTTCACAACCCACTCACTCGGGAACAGGAGGGGGAGTGAGGGAACGAACGCTCTTCAGGAGCGCTCTCTCCCTGTTAGCCAGCTCAATGTAGAGACCACCGGGGCACAGCAGGGAAAGTGGGGCTTGACTGGTGAGAGGCCAAATCCTGACTGGAGTGGCCGGGAAGCCACGGCAGTGGAGGACACTGGGGAGAGAGGCCTGAGCCATGGAGGAATGAAGGCGGGCACGGGACGGGGAGGTGGTCAGTATCAACTTGAGACAGTCAGTAAGGGCCCTGGGTACAGGACAGGCCAAGAAATCAGGGGACAGAAGTCAGAGGGTCCCAAGACCAAGGGGGTAAGGGTTAGAGAGAAGGGATCTGGATGGAGACATGCCCGGGAGTGAGGGCAGCACGGACCTCCCACTGCTCCAGAAGTCGCGCCATGTCGGCATCATTGTAATCGCGGATGTCCTTCTTCTTTTTCCGTGGAGGTGGGGTAGCTTCGCCCGGCGTGTCGGCCGCGCAGGCCCCAGGAGAAGGGAGCAGCAGAAGGTCCGAGGCACACAAAAACAGAAGGACCGCGCACAGCCACCTGGAGGCCGCCATGTTAGCCGCCCAGCGTAGCGACGGCGTGCACACTGGGCCTGCGCAGACAGCGCGCGAACTCCAGCAGCCCGGTCCTCGCCCGGGCCTCGCCCCCGCCCCGCCCCTCTGGCTTCCGACCCCGCCCCTGGAGTGTCCTGAGCAGAACTATGCCCAATACTAGCCCCCAGTCCCACCCTCGGGTACTCAGCCGCCCGCCGTCAGTAGCCTACCGCGCCCCACCTCGTCCCATCGTTTCCTCCAGTCCAGACCCGAAGCCCCGCCCCCTCACCTTGGCTCCGCCCCACAGCAGCCTTCCCTCGAGGCCTCCAACCTCAGGCTCCACCCATCGACCCCTCATCACCAGACTCCGCCCCGCGACTCCCCCTCGTGACTCCGCCCCCAGCTCTCCGACTCCGCCCCATGGCTCTAGGACTTCACCGGGCTGGGCACCAACTGTTCCTTCCCCCGGTTTCACCCCACCGGCTCCTCCCCCTCGCCAGGCTCCGCCCCACGGGCTCCTCCCCTTGGCCTGGCCCCACGGTCTACCCTGGCTGGGTCTTGCTGGACTGCGCTTTTACGATTTGGGGGGGATTTTGTTAGAAGTCAGCCTTTTTGTCTCTCATTCGCTAGCCAGGTCTGAAAGTTCCCTCAGGGCCTGCAGAAACTGCCAAACAGCGTCCTTGAAGCCTCAACTCTGAATGAGAGTGAAAGATATGCAAACTGCCTTGACCCTAAAGAGGCCCTTTTCAGGGTGTGGACTTTCAGCCTCGATTCCTAACAATTTCCCACGAGAACTTCCAGCTAGAAAGCTGAGCACAGCCAGGGCAACTTTTTTTCGAAGTCTGTAAATAAAGGATCTATTGTCATTCTGCCCCACAGACGATTCAACGAACCCATCTTTCGAATATCACTGTCGATAAATATTGAAAAAAAATTTAAATTACTAATTTATAACCATTTTTTATTGTTTAAAGTAGTTCCAGTCACAACCAAGCAGTGGTGATCCCAGCACCTAGGAGGCAGAGGCAGGCAGATTGAGTTCTAGGCTAGCCTGGTCTACAGAGCTAGTTTCAGGATAGCCAAGGCTACACAAAGAAACTCTGTATCAAAAAACAAAAACAAAAACAAAAACAAAAACAAAAAAAAGTGATTTCCATGTATTACTGTGGCTCTAATCTTTAAGACAAAAAAAATCACACTTATTTTTTTTTTTTTATTTCTTTCACAAGATTTTGACCACTAAGCTTTTCAGAAATAAAAAGAAAATATTTGTGGTCAGAGATACCTTAAAGTTTCATAAGCTTTAAGCAGCACATCTGATTTCTTTAAAATTTCAAATTATATAATAAGTCATGAAACCTTGGTATAGTTGGACAATATTCAAACATAATAATATAGTTTACTTACCCCAAGGTATCACATACTGCATACAATTCATTTCCATGTTTACAAATGTGGAAGTATCTCAAGAATGGTTTTCAGTGTTTCTGTCAGCATAGTGTATGAATTACTAAGCATACTGGAGTCCTTGAGTACTTCATCTCTTTACTGTTGCATAGTTTTTCTTTTTTGTTTTTTGGCTTTTCAAAGTGGGGTTTCTCTGTTGAGCACCTGGCTGTCCTGGAACTCACTCTGTAGATCAGGCTGGCCTCCAAGTCAGAGCTCCACCTGACTTTGCCTCCCAAGTGATGGGATTAAAGGCGTGAGCTATCACACCCTTCACTACCTTGCAGTGGTTTGTTGGTCGGTGGTCCCTATTCATGGACTTTAATACTACTCCCCCGCCCCTTTCTCTGTGCTTTGGCTAGATATGATTAATAGGTTTCAGATAGTGCAGACCCTTTCCAAAGTGTTTAAACAAAAGTCTTTCTTATGACTGATATTCCTTCACAGAAGTAGGTGGAAACTGAGTGTGTTAGGGTGTCCTGAGCCATCCAGACTTCTTTTTCATACTACCTCATCACACTGGTTTGGAGTTTCCATCCTCAAGGTCATCAAAAGTTCCAGGATGGCTGCCGGCGCTCCAGCCATCAGATGACATTCCAATCAAAGGAAACGGGAAAGAAGCCAAGCTGAAGGGAGAATGCCTTTCAGTGGGATCAACTTATTTTAAGCATCCTATTTGGGAATTGTGTACAGTGATTCTGGTCTCATTGGCTGGAGTCTACCTCTCTGAGAGGGGCTGAGGAATTGTCCTTTAGCTGGATTTGCTACCAGCCCAAATAAAATTAGGCTTGTTTTGAAGGGAGAAAGCATAAAGTGGAGGTTAAGAAAGCAGCTAACTAGCAGTATGTAACTTATTTGACCTTCACTCTAAGGTCAAATGTGGTGTGCATTTATCCCACTTCAGCAGAGGCTAAAATTTTCCATATTCATGCCCAGAAGATATGCATAAACATAAGGAAATTTTCTGTTAACATTGTGCAGAAACAACTCACAAGCGAAAAAGAGGATTTTTTTTTTTTTTTTTTTTTTTTTTGTTCTCTGAAATCATAGGGGAAATGTCATGAGCCTTCTCCCAGGGGCACATTGCTCCACCCAGTGGCTTGGAGCTCTGTCCTGGCACAGTCATGCTAAAAAACATGCACAGCTGTGGCTGATCATGTGCTCTGCAGGGCGGGGTCACCCTGGTCATTCATTCTGCCAACTGCCAAGGTAAGGTGAAAAAAATTCTGGTTTTCTTGGCCCACAATATCTAGTTACAGAGAATCAAAGGGTTTTTTTTAGTATTGCACTGCAATTCTTGAAACAAGTCAGAAGTTCCAGTGCTACTGACTGTCATCTGAGGAGGAAACCCATCTGGCTCCCACTCCGCTGACGTGAAAACATCTGAAGCAACTGCATTTCCAGCACTTGGATACTTTAAATATATTTTGGAACTTGGACCAGTTCAGCTCTGAAGGACTTATTTACCAATGGCTTGTTAGGCAGGTGAGACACACAGGAAGGTGAACCTGTAGTCCTCTGTATTGTATCAGAGGCTTTACACTAGCAAAGGAGAGAAGCCATCTACCATGAATTTTACATAGATTCTAGGAGGGGCCACAGGGATCATGCCATGATAAGTGTTTGTTCTTCTTCTTCTTCTTCTTCTTCTTCTTCTTCTTCTTCTTCTTCTTCTTCTTCTTCTTCTTCGTGCGTGTGTGCTCGTGTGTGTGTGTGTGTGTGTGTGTGTGTGTGTGTGTGTGTGTGTGTATGTGTGTTGTTTTCATGTGAAGGCCAGAGGTTAACATCTAGTGTCTCCATCACTTCCTACCTTATACACGGAGGCAGGGTCTTTTCTTCAAACCTGGACTTTGCCATTCTGCTAGGCTGGCCAGTCGGTTTACTATGAAGATTCCAGTTTCTGTCTCCTTGACGGCTGACCCACATTTGCCCTGCAAGTACTTTACTCACTAAACCATCTCCCCACCCCCAGCCCCTGTATTTGTCTTGATTTCAGAATCATTCAACTGTGGTCAAATAGCTAATATAACCATGTAGACAAAAATCTGGGTCCAGGAATGCAGGACACATTCTTCCCTGATGTCTTTCTTCTACCATGCATGGTATCTTTTGGGTTAGCCAGTGAGGCTTTCGGCATAGTAACACTAGGAGCAATACAGAAATAGATTGCAAAATCTGGAGCCAAGAGCACTCAGATTGCACTGGAATCCAAACCAGGTCTGACCCAGAGCAACATAGAACTGGAGAAGAGTGGCTGCTGTGTGGGGTGGTCTTTCTGTGTGCTGTGAATATGTGTTGTTATGATTGGTTAACAAAGAAGGTGTTCTGGCCTATGGCAAGTCAGGTTATAGCTAGTTGGAAAGACAGGAAGAAGAAAGGAGAAGCGGGAGAGACGCCGGCCCATCACCCAAAGAACAACATGCCAGCAGACTGGTAATACCACAGCCATGTGGCAAAACATAGATTAATAGAAATGGGTTAGTTTAAGATGATGGAACTAGCTAGCAAGAAACTCAAGCCATTGGCCATACAGTTTGTAATTAATATAAGCCTCTGAGTGATTATTTTATAAGCGGCTCTGTAGATGAACAGTCTTATTAAAATAGAAACACAGAGGCAAATGCAGAGTTAAAAGCCCAAGAGATCAGAGCAATAGCTGAGAGCTAAAAACCCTTTCTTACCCTCACTGCTGCTGCTGTCCTTCCCCTCAGCAAAGAGACCTACTTCCTGTGTGTCTGTCCTTTTATTGACTTTCTGTTCTGCCTTCTCATTGGTTGTAAACCCAACCACATGACCTCCTCATCACTGCCTGTCTATACAGACCTCCAGGTCTTCTATGGTTGGTATTGAGATTAAAGGCGTGTGTCACCATGCTGGCTGTATCCTTGAACACACAGAGATCCTGCCTGGCTCTGCCTCCCAAGTGCTGGGATTAAAAGCGTGCGCCACCACTGCCCAGCTTCTGCTATGGCTTGCTATTAGCTCTGACCCCCAGGCAACTTTATTTATTAACATACAAATAAAATCATATTTCAGTACGAATAAAATATCACCATACAGCTGTGGACCATGGGGCTGGGTAGAACTGGAGAAACTTCCAGGTACAAGGAGACAGAAGTGAGATTGTGTTCATGGCCTAAATAAGGGGCCAGGCTCTGTGGTGCATACTCACCCCACCTCCAAGAGCATCTTGGGTTTAATGAGAGTATGAGCCTGGGCTCATGCCGGCCTCTGTTCTCCACAGGAAAGGAGGTAGATGGTACCTTCCTAGCACTACTTGAAACTGCTTGAACAATATCCAAAACATTTGAGAAATTGAATGGTACAGTCAATTAGGCCTAGGACCTGGTGGGTAGGTCAATAATGCCAAACACTAACCCTTTAACAGACAAATTGAGAGAAGGCCTGACAAATGAATGCCATCAACACTGGCTGATAACTATGCAAGGCATCAGATGTGGAAGAGAATAGATACCAACTCCATTCTTCATAGCTTGACAGGGTTGTTGAGGGAGCTAGGCCTCTAGTCCCAAACAGCATGGCGATGGCCTCACCCACACTGGTGAGACAGCATAGCAGAAACATGGGGCAGATATACCCAAGGGTATCTAAAGGTCCAGAGAGGCTCTGTGTGAGGCGGCAACAGCCCGGCTTAATCTATGGGTACTAACCACCAGGTATCCTGGCCAGGAATAGTTAGTGTTAGCTGCCTGTGGTCCCTAAATCCTAGGATTCATCTTTTCTCTTGGTGGCCAGTAGAGGAATGGGCTATGAAATTATTTGTGGTGATATTGTGTTCCCCAAAATATTGTGTACCCTAATAAACTTATCTGGGGTCAGAGAACAGACAGCCACTACATACAGAGGCCAGAAAATGGTGGCACACATTCCTTTAATCCTATCACTTGGGAGGCAGAGATCCACCCAGATCTCTGTGAGTTTAAAGCCACACTGGAAGCAGCCAGGGATGGTAACTCACGCCTTTAATCCCAGGAAGTGAGCCTTTAATCCCAGGAAGTGATGGCAGAAAGCAGAAAGGCATTTAAGGCGTGAGGACGAGGAACTAGGCCTGGTTAAGCTTTTAGCAGCAGTTCAGCTAAGATCCATTAGGATGAGGACACAGAGACTTCCAGTCTGAGGAAACAGGATCAGCTGAGGAACTGGTGAGGTGAGGTGGCTGTTGCTTGTTCTGCTTCTCTGATCTTCCAGCATTCACCCCAATACCTGGCTCCAGGTTTGTTTTTATTAATAAGACTCTTTAAGATTCATGCTACAATTGTTGGCCTGTGCACGCAGTTTTATCCATACAGGGTACCCTGGGAAACACTTGGAGGAATCCCCTACTCTTAGATACTGGAAGCTGAATGCCCAGGCATTCCTGCCAATGGATCACTGGGCCTGTTCACAGCTTCCTTGCTCACTACAGGAGAAGCAACAGGGACGATGAGGGAGTGAAGGCCAATGTTTTGCCCAGGTGTGCTACTGGACAGGATCACAATGTGCCAGAGAGCTAGAGAATACACCAAGTAGGAAGGGTGGTCTATTCCATAGTGATTCTGCAACCCTAGCCAGTGAGGGTCTCTTACACATCAACTATGATGAAAAAAGGGATAGGGCCACATTCTTCAGCTGTAAATTGTTCTTCCCCAGGAGAGGTGTTATTTGCTGTTTTTAGGCGAAGTTTCACCTAGCCCAGGTTTGCTTTAAACTCCCTACACAGCTGCAGATGACCTTGAACTCCTGATTCTCCTGCCTCTACCTCCCAAGGGCTAGTGTTTGCCACAACACCTGGCCATGAGTGGTACTCAAAGGAAGAGAATGAACTGTGATGTCTGCAAATGTGTAAGAAAGATCAGTTGATATCATTGTCTGGGAGCACAAACATAAAACCAAGAAACAGCTCCAAAGGAAGACTATGGCCAACAACGCTGCTCCTTACTGTCCACTAGGTGGCACTGTGTACCACAGACAGCTTGGTTGCTAGCCCACAAATTCTGGGATGTAACATGAAACTTGGGAATGAATGTCCAAAGAATGTACAGGTGAATATTATTTCCCCTAAAAAGGAAATTCTGACCCATTATAGCCTTGACTAACCTTAATGACATTGTGCTTAGTGAAATAAGACAGGCACAAAAGAACAGAGTACCTCAAATAATCAAGCTCAGGGAAGAAGTGGGTGATGACCAGGGACTGGGAGAGAAACTAGAGAGATGCTATTTCACAGGTTGAGCGTCACGGAAGATGAAACATTTCTGAAGACAGATGTTGCTGGGCACAGTTTCTGCACAGTTACAGTATGGCGAGAAAGAGCAGGACATTTTAGGTTTGGTTCCCACTGCTTTGGTCTGCAGGTCACCTCTACTTCCCTAGCATTGGTCAGAATGCACCAAAAATAAGTCTGCCCAACTTGACCAAAAAAATTGGTATGCCGTACTCGATCTGATGCCCATTTTGTTCTGAGCTTTCACTGTACAAACAGTAACTGGGGGCCTTGCTTGTGAACCTGCCCTTCCTGGACTCTAATCTTCATAAGCAGAGGCTGCCTATTACAATCTATTACGTAAGCACAGTGCCTTGAACAGGGGCTGGCACATGGTAGATACCATGAGTAAACAATGGTAGAAGGAAAAACAGAACCCAAAAGGCAGGTGAAGGTGGAACCTGGTAAGATCACTTTAGGAAGAGCAGCACTATCTGAAAATTGAAGCCGGGAAGGCCAAAAATTTAGTCCACCAAATTGCACAGCTAAGCACAATTCCATGATGCAAACCAAGTGGGGGCAGTCTATGTACCATATACTGGGGACAAGAGGCTCTAGGAACAACAGAAGAAAAGGGAACTTGGACTCTAGGGGCAACAACTATGTTTGGGAAAATACTCTGATCCCACAGCTTCCTGGAATAAAGTGAGCACAGGGGAAAAGGTTTGATTTCTCTTTGGCTTTTTAAATGTTATGAATTTTTATTCATATATTTAGTGTGTGTGTACGAATTTGTGTGAATGCCACTGTGGAGTGGCCAGAGGACAATTTGGAGGAGACGATTCTCTTTCTCCATGCAGGTCCAAGTGACTAATTATCAAGTTGTTGGGCTTCCTGGAAGGTACCTTCACTGCTAAGCCATTTTACTGGCCCCTTTCTCAATGTTTTAGAGCTAGGGAAACTGTTCCTTAGACTCACTGCTATTCATGGGTTACCATAGAAAGGATCTGCTCTGCTTTTCCCTTGTAGAAAAATATGAAGGAGTACCCTACAGAATCACTTGTTTGGGGAGCCATTGGTTTTACTGGCTTCAGTTTAGAGAAAGTCGGTTCACCTAGAATCTAGACGATCTGTAAGGGCATTTTTTTGGGTTATGAGTAGGATGACTCTCCATCCAGGTTTGTATCTGTTGTTCCTCATTAACTTATTAATAACTTGTCTCAGTTCACTCTGTAAACTACTGGGGCTTGGACAATAAATCTGAAGGTCACCCAACTTATAAATAACATTTATAACTGGCTGTGGAGGTCCTAGGAAGAGACAGAGGAACAAACATTTCCATTGCTGAGCACACCCAGCTGTGCTGTGCTGGGCACCGGCAGAAGGCTTCATGACTGTTCAGAGGAGAGTGCTTTGCTGGGAGCAGGCCCAGGTGTTCCAGGCATTTCCTGCAGACAAGACCTGAAGGAAGAAATGGGGTGGCCGATGGGGGTGGAGAGCCACCTCTTCTAACCACCTGCTGTGGTCAGGAGCTTAAGAAGTCACTTAGTTCACCTCGCCATAGGGCCCGATGGCACAGGACTTTCATCCCAACTACTTGAGAAGCTGAAGGAGAAGGATCAGAAGTTCAAAGCCATCCTGAGCAATTTAATCAGATCCTGTTTCCAAAATTAATAGATAAAAGTTAAATTAATTAATAAAACTACAGTAATTTAAGGCTCTAGCTTTAATCCCTAGATATGGGGCAGGGAGCCATCTGGGCCACCAGTTTCCCAGCCTGTAACCCCGAGATAACAGTGTTTACCTCCAGAGACAGGCTCGTTACTTAACAATGGCTGCTATTATTCCATTATATAGATGGAGCCAGGAAAAGGGCGAACGGCTGATCAAGGCACATACTAATTCTAGCCAGCTGGAACCCGGTCACCATACACTACCTGACTTGGAGAGAGAAGTTGCCCAAGGTCACACAACTCCTGATCGGCTGCGTCTGTCTCTGCGCCCCACTCGCTGTGAGGGACTTGAGCAGGACCAGCACTCCAGTTCTTTTTACCGCTTCTCAGAGACCTAAGCATAGGAGAGGGTCGAACAACAACAAAGGGCGGGGAGGGCTTTGAAAAGTCATTGAATCTCAGAGGTTCGAACGGGAATGGGGGGGGGGGGGTAAAAACAGGGGAGAGTGAGTAGCCTCCTCCTCAAGAAAGCAAAACAGATCACCTTTTACACTCACTCCCTCGGCGGGGAGGAAGCACCAAAACCCGGGGCTGGCTGAGAGCTTACGTAAGGCCACTCGCGGCTGCGCCCCGGTGTCCCCAGGGTGTGCGCAGCGCCAGGGAGCGGAGCGAGGGCGGGCCTGCCCCACCACACGCGCTTCCCAGCCTCTCTGGACTCAGGGACCACCGGCCCCAGGGCCGCAGCGTCGGGGCTGGGCGCGGCGTCCTCCCACGGCCCCCAGCTTCCCGGGGGAGGAGCAGCGCATCGCGCAAGCATCCGGGATCGGCGGAGGGGGCGGGAGGAAGGGCAAGAGGAGGAAGCGGGATTTAAACGAAAGGCGGTGACGCCACACAAAAGATTCCTATAGGCTCCGGGGAGGTTACGGCCGAGGTGGCGGCGGCGAGCCGGGGGCGAGGCGGACGCGAGGAGGCGAAAGCCGCAGCCGCGCGCGGGCAGGCGGGTGTCCCCTGGCCTGCGGTCTCCGCCCTTCCTTTCAGTTGCTCGGAGGTCGCTCGGAAGTTGCTGGTTGACAAACATGGCAGGAGTCGGGGCCCCGGTCGGCCGCCGAGGAGCCGCGCGCACCTTCTGAGCCGACTACCCCGGGGCGTCGGATGCGCGGGGCCCGTGGGTTCTGCGGGGGAACAGGGATGGAGTCGCCACGACAGCCGGGCGCCGGGCGCGGGCCATTCAGGAGGGGACGGCGTGCCGCCGCGGCGCCGGGCCGCGCACTCTGAACGGCCAGGCGGGAAGGCGCGGCCGCCCAGCGCCCTGTGTTGCAGCCTCCCGCCCGACTGACTACGCTCTGCCGCCACAGAGCCAGCCACGCCCTCGGCCCTGCGGCCGCCCAGCGCCCAAAGAGCCGGAGCAGGAGATGCGGCCGCTCGCCCCCGGTCGTCTGCTCCGGCCGCCGTCGCCGGCCGGTGCCGCCTGGCGGGGTCGGCGCGCCTGAAGCCCACGTGCGCCGCGGAGCCCGATCGCCGCAGCGCCGCGGCTGACAGCAAAGCCTGCCGGGGCCGCCGCCCGCGCTCCTCCAGGAGCAGAGGATTTTGATTTCAAAGGAAGGAAGGAAGGAAGGAAGGACAACTCCCAGCCTCCCCGTCCCGCCCTCTCCGCTCCGGCGGCCCGGCCGGCCATGCCCAGGAAGGCGGCGACAGCCCGGCAGCGGGGACTTTTCTGGTAGGCTCGTGGCGAGGGGCGCGGACTAGGAGTCCGCCGTGCCCCAGCTCACGGTTCCAGCGAGCGTGCACAGCGCCCCGAAGAGCTTGCCGCGCGGGCTTGGGCCCGCCCCGCGACGCCCGCCACCACCCCATCCCCCGGCCGCCGCCACCCCGATCTCTGTGCCCGCCGCGGTGGGTGGCATGATGGTGCGCGGAAAGCAGCGCGGCCCTGGCCAGCTGAGTCGCGGCGGCGGTGGTAGCGGGCTCCCCAGCGGCATGCCAGTGCCCCCTGGGCGCGATGGCTAGCGGCAGCGCCGGGAAACCCACTGGCGAGGCGGCTTCTCCGGCTCCTGGGAGCGCCGTCGGCGGGGCCAGCTCACAGCCACGGAAGAGGCTGGTGTCTATCTGTGATCACTGCAAGGGCAAGATGCAGCTGGTGGCCGACCTGCTGCTGCTGTCTAGTGAGGCGCGGCCGGTGCTCTTCGAAGGCCCCGCCTCCCCTGGCGCTGGCGCCGAGTCCTTCGAGCAGTGCCGGGACACCATCATCGCGCGCACCAAGGGGCTGTCCATCCTCACCCACGACGTGCAGAGCCAGCTCAACATGGGCCGCTTCGGAGAGGCAGGGGACAGTCTGGTGGAACTGGGCGACCTGGTGGTGTCGCTGACCGAGTGTTCTGCGCACGCGGCCTACCTGGCGGCCGTGGCCACGCCGGGCGCTCAACCTGCACAGCCTGGCCTTGTGGACCGCTACCGTGTGACACGCTGCCGCCACGAGGTGGAGCAGGGCTGCGCTGTGCTTCGAGCCACCCCGCTGGCCGACATGACCCCACAGCTGCTGCTGGAGGTGTCGCAGGGCCTGTCTCGCAACCTCAAGTTCCTGACGGACGCGTGCGCCCTGGCCAGTGACAAGTCACGGGACCGGTTTTCGCGCGAGCAGTTCAAGCTGGGCGTCAAGTGCATGAGCACCAGCGCCTCCGCCCTGCTGGCATGCGTGCGCGAGGTCAAGGCGGCGCCCAGCGAGCTGGCCCGCAGCCGCTGCGCACTCTTCAGCGGGCCCTTGGTGCAGGCTGTGAGCGCTCTGGTGGGCTTCGCCACTGAGCCTCAATTCCTGGGTCGCGCAGCGGCCGTGAGCGCTGAAGGCAAGGCGGTGCAGACCGCCATCCTGGGTGGCGCCATGAGCGTGGTGTCGGCCTGCGTGCTCTTGACCCAGTGCCTCAGGGATCTGGCGCAGCACCCCGATGGGGGCGCCAAGATGTCGGACCACAGGGAGAGGCTGAGGAACTCAGCCTGCGCCGTGTCGGAAGGCTGCACCCTGCTATCTCAGGCTTTAAGGGAAAGGTCTTCACCCAGGACTTTACCGCCAGTGAATTCCAATTCTGTGAATTAGCACCCTACTCCATTCCCCATACCCGTTGTCCACCCCAGGCTAAAGGAAGACACTTACTTCTCCCCTCTCCATTTATACCAAAGAAATCATAGGTGACCCCACCACCACCACCCCTTCCTCCATGTTAAATGCTCAAGAGGAATTTTCCAGAACGCAGGGCCACGCACACATGTACGCAGAGGGCCCAGGTATCTACCAGCCCACTGTAGGGACTCAGATGCAAAAGATGGGTAGGTAGTCTGCTGGCTGCAGGATTACCCTTACACACTCCAGCCCCTCAACTCAGTTACTAATTGGGCAGGAAAGAGGTCATGGGTTCATTTCTTTCTTCTTTTTAATTAAAAGAAAGGTTACCTCAGTTTTCACTCATTAGACATGGATGTAGCTACCTTTTTGTATGTCGTTATTTTTGTTGAATTAGAGTATACATGGTGTGTAAGAGTATGACTTTGCCATGTGATTTGCAAGTGGGGGGGGAAAGCTACTGTGAGCGTGTGTTTTATTTTTTAATTTACACTATAGAGTGATTTTTCTCCCCCAATGTCAAGTTTTTACCCTGCATGTACTGGAGTATTTATTTCATTTATTAAATTGTTATGTTTCTCAGATGGCTTTTCGCAGTTGCTCTGTTCTCACTAACTGCTGCCGGTGGACATCTGTGGGAAGGGGCTGTGGGGGAAAGGTTTGCTTCAGTTGGCAAGTGGATCCCCAGTGCCCAACCTTTTCCACTTTTCCCCTCAAGACTTACTCACTCTTCTGAGCATTCTAGCACCCCAGGAAGACAAATGTATGTGATCTATTTTTAAAGGCAGGTGACATGTGATTGGATTATGCAGTGTTTGGGGGTGGGCTGTTCGTGGGGGTTTTGTCTTCTAGTTTTGCTGGAAAGTCGTTTAGCTGTCTTTGTCCTCATTCATCTTTCTATCACCATGAGCCACGGTTCAGACTGGCTGCAGTCTGATTTGGTGCTCTGCCTGCCATTCTCAGATGAAAGCACTTCCTAATCCTGTGTGGGTTACAGCCTTGGCAGTTCACAGGATTTCTGCGTGGGACTCAACAGCACTGTGTATCAACTGAGCACGTTTAGCATCTTTAGTGAGGAGGCTAGGCCTTACTCAGAAATCTCTATGGCTTTAGGTTCTTCTAGGCTGTGAGGTAGAGAAGGATGCCTCCTGGAGAGTGTAAGAACTTTCTAGAGAGCATTATTGCCGGCAGAGGGCTTGTTTTTGTGACCTTGATCCAAATGGTTGGTGGTGTACTGAAAGAATACTTTGTTGATTGAAATTATGCCATGTGGTTTGTCTTTTCTGTAGACCTATAAAGGAACTGGGGACGGGGGTTGTAAAGGAGGGTATAGTTAGCTGAAGACACTGTTAATAGTTTCATTATTTAAAGAATGACAAATTTACTTACAGCCTTGAAGCCTGGAAGAGCCATGTGGGCAAAAGGGTTCCTCCAGGCTATAAGTGTATCATTTACATTTTCCTTGGGCTTTCTTGTGCTTAAACTTCGGCGGTGCCCACAAATCTGAAAAGTTTTCACTGCAAAGTGTCAGCATGAAGAGAGTCATACTGATTGACTTGCTTGAATGGCTACAGGAATATGAAACTTAACTTGTAAAATTACCCTCTCTCACACTCTCAGAAGAATGTTAAAGTAAGAGGGTGGATCCATTTCATTTACAGTGGTCAGGGAAAGCTGGCCATGGTGGCTTACACGGGTAATTCCACCACTTAGGAAGCTGAAACAGTAGCATTGCCATGAGTTTGAGGCCTCAAACAAGAAATACTCATTAGGAATTTTAAAAATGATCAACAGAGCAGACATTTTCTCTATCAAGATAAAAGAGTGTAACCCTGAGTGGATTCATCCCCTGCTCTGTGGTAAAGTTTAGTCTAGATCAGCTTCAGGGAGATATGGGAGGAGGTACCCAAGGAAATCCTAAGTGCATATGGAAATTCTTACTATTTATTGGATTTACACAAATAATGATAGAATCTAAATTTTGTATAGTTTCTTCAGTCTGCAGATCACAGAATAAACTCAAAGGAAATAAGAGTCAGAAACCTGTGAATTTGGTAATTAAGAAAAAAGAATTGCCAACTTATTCTTGGACTCACTCCCTAAAGAAGTAGTTTTAAAAATTATGCATGCCTAAAGAAAAAAAAAAAAAAGAACTTGTCCTATCTCCTTGCATGATGTTAACCAGCTAGTCTCCAAGTTAAATTTGACACTGCTCTTTCTCATAGATAAATAATGCGTGCTCTCGATGCTTGTGTGTATTTAAAGGTTTCAGCATGTAATGTTAAAAATCTCTGACCTGAAGAAAAGTGACACTTTTTTCTCTTTCGTTTATGAGGCTCGGCGTTTGTCCAACAGCGGGTGTCTTGAAATGAGAGCCAGTGTGAGGAGCACACAGCACTGTTGGTCCATGTCCGTGTGTGTGTGTGTGTGTGTGTGTGTGTGTGTGTGTGTGTGTGTGTGGCCATGGGACAGGTCTTGGACATTGTAACTTTCTTCCAGTGTGTTAGTTGCCAAACTTCTCTTTTAAATAGTCCCTGATTTTTTTTTTTCTTTAAAAAGAAGTACATCAACCTATTTCATAATAGGGTGTAATGAGGTCAGCAGAGTTACTGGTTCCAGGAATAAAATCAGAATGGCCTCCTTTCACTTTTCTTTTTAATATGTAAATTAAACTTCCCTACTATTAACTTCCAGTCTATCCCTGGGTCCTTCTGACTTCCCAGGTCAAGGTTTGTAAATCCAGTTTAAAGCAGACAGTCCTTTCTGACCTGAGATGTCAAGAGCCTTCTTAGGAATGCTAAGGAGAAAAAGGAAAAACAGCTAAGTTCCCCAAACAAAAGCCATTATCTATGACAGTCAGCCAAGGACATGGGACAAAACAGGCTTTCAAGCGTTACCAGGAAAAAAAAAATCACAACAAGCCCTTTTTTTGGTAGTTTAAAGTTTGGCCTTTCTTTTTCTGAGTTCTTGGTAAGAATGCAAAATTGTGTGTGTGTGTGTGTGTGTGTGTGTGTGTGTGTGTGTGTGTGTGTGTGTGGTCTGTCTGTCTCTCAGCCCCTGTGATCTTTATAATTTGGGGAGCATCAGTTAATGGCTGAGTAGTGGTTCTTTTACACTTTCCTTTTTAAACAGGTGTAGGGATCTGCGCTGTTTGGCAGTTTGAGACAGCTAATTATAACGGACACCTGTTTTTCTCAATGAACGTGGCTGGTGAACAGACAGTGAGTAGCTGGGGTTTGACAGAGGACCTCCGGAGCTACCGACCAAACAGAGCGCAGAGAGGACTTGGAGAGGACGTCCACAGACTTGGCACGTTGGCCTGGCTGGGTCTGCCGTTTGCCTTGGCCTCTGGCTCCAGTAACTGAAAGTTCTTAGGGAGACCTGGGTCTTAAGGTTGGGAACAGACACTTGTGCCCTGGGCAGATCCTCTCAGGGTTTACTCGTTTATTTCCTTTGCATATGCATGACTAATTGGTCCGTTTTGCTTAAGCAAAGTTTCTGTGAGTAATCTGCTTCCCCCACAATGATGAAATTGGGCCAGGCGGTGGTGGCACACACCTTTAATCCCAGCACTCAGGAGGCGGAGGCAGGCGGATCTCTATGAGTTCGAGGCCAGCCTGGTCTCCAAAGCAAGTTCCAGGAAAGGCTCAAAGCTACACAGAGAAACCCTATCTTGAAAAACAAAACAAAACAAAAAAGATGAAATTGTTCATTTACAACCAGGAAAAACCACCTTAGCATGGACATCTGTGATTGGGATCAATTTAATGAAACTAATAAAGTGCCCAGGACAAGCTTATATAAGCAAGTAGTGGAATAATTCCCGGAAGTGAAGTTCTAATGGTTATCCACAGAGCAAAAAGACACTGGGAGCCAACTAGGGTCCAGCTGTTAAGTAGTACATGGTCTAGAGTCAGTCAATAGATCCTGTGTGGTCCCAAGACCTGCAGCAACTGCCCTATCCTGGATGCTACCTCAGGTTTGTTCAATAGAAGCTGGTCTGTGTTGTGTCAGGCTCTCCAGGTAGACTGATGCATACCCAGGTTGGAGACTCCCTGCTCTATGGAGTATGTGGGTTTCTTTTTACGCCTTTTCCATCTTTAAACAGGAGGCAGCAGCATTTCTATAAGCCCTCGAACCCCTTACTCTGGTGTCCTTTTCTCTTGGATATTGTGAGATTCAGCCTAGGTCTTTGTATGTGGTAGGCAAATGTTCTGCCACTGAGCTATGTTCTCAGGCCCTAAGAGCTTTTCCTTGGATAGACCTTTGAGGATGTGTGTGTTGTGGGGTTTTTTGTATATATGATGTGTGTGTGGATGCAGGTGTGTATGTACCACATCTTACATGTGGATCAGAAGACAGCTTTGAGAATTAGATTATCAGGGCTGTGTAGCAAGTGTTTTTAGCATCGAGGCCATTTCTCTCTCTCTCTCTCTCTCTCTCTCTCTCTCTCTCTGTCTATGTGTGTGTGTGTGTGTGTGTGTGTGTGTGTAAAGTACAGAGTTCTCTTCTCTCTTTGGAAATAAACTAAAAGAATACAACAGTAAACTAGCAAAATGGCTTTATGTTGTTAACATACCATCTCTTGTCCTGGAAATAGCAAGGTGAATCAACCTGTGAGTTCCTTGACCACCCAAGAAAGAGCACTTGACTTCTGAGTTTATTATTTTTTTTATAATTTCTAAAGTTTTTTTTTTTTTTAACGTGTATGAGTATTTGCCTGGGTATATGTATGTGCAGTATGTGCATGCCTACTGCCTGAGGAGGTCAAAAGAAGGTGTCAGATGCCCTGGAACTGGAGTTAGGGGTGGTTGTGAGTCATCATGTGGATGCTGGGAACCAAACCTGGGTCCCCTGTGAGAGCAACAGGTGTCCTTAAACTGCTCAGCCTTCTCTCTAGCCCTGGCTACTGAGTTTATAAAACATTTCGTACTCACAAGCAGGTTATGTGCAGACTGCTTCCAAAGTGTGCTTCAGGATATTTGGACTGTCTTATGTGATATGTTCAGGAGACAGAGGATCTTTAAGTGTGGTCAGCCTTAAGAGCTTTAAGAGCCTTAAGAGCGTTGCCATTCAAAAGAATCTCACTAGTCGTGGGACAGTAGCAGGAGTGGGGACCAGGACCAGAAGCGGCCACTCACATCATCCATTACTCAGATGGTACACAGAATCCCAGCCATACCCTGGTCCCAGCCCTGCCTGCTCTTTGGCAACTTCTCCAGGTGGCCCTGGTCACATTAAGTCTGGAGCAGATCTGTGGTAGGATGAGGTAGCCATGACTGTGCCCTGGCTTGACCCTGGACGGTGGGAACTGGAGCGTTTGTTATACTTATTTGACCCTCTTTAGTTTCCAGGCCACTTTCACTCATAATGTGCCCTCTTGGGAGGAGGGAGGCATTCCTCACTGTGTCTGTCTTCCAAACATGTGTGCCTCTGTTTTCCCGTTGTAAAGACGGAAGCAAATATTTACAGTGAACTCCATGAAGTGGAAGGCCCAGTGACAGCCTCCACCAGAGTAACCCCCTCTTCTTCATGGAGTCATGTGACTGAATGTCAGGTTCACAACAATTTCCATCGATGCTCTTGCCTTACCTTGGACACAGCAAGTGCATTGATGTTTTGTTCTCCGTCCTCCTCTAAGACGTGCTCTGTGTAGCTTCAGACCTCCAGTCCACATTCTCTACAACACTGTCTTTAAAAATTTTTTAAATGTATAAACCATCACCGGGACATTTTGGGCTTCAGAGAAGACTTAGATGTTAAATAGGAATTTTTAGCATAATTTTAAAATGTAGCCAGCTGCTGGTTTTAAACTATGACATAAATTGGACTTATAAGATTTAATTTTTATATGTGTATGTGTTTGGTGTGAGTGAGTGTGTGTGTGTGTACATATCCCAGAGGGGATGTGAAAGTCAGCAGACAGCTTTTAGGAATCAATTCTCTCCTTCCCCTTTACGTGGGATCTGGGTATTGAACTCGGGTCCTCAGGCTTACTCAGCTTTATCTGCTAAGCCACCTCACTGACACTATTTTAAATATGTAGCACACCTGTATCCCAATTTCAGCCAAAGAAAGGACAGGAGACTTTGTTCATCCTGTTTTAGAGAAAGGGAAATTCATTTGGGGTACATCCAACATAAGCACCTCTCTAAATGACTGAAGTTGAAGTGTGTTACCCAAACACAAATCACTTCAGAATTTGTTCAAAATAGCCCAAGTTATTATCAGTTAATTCACTGATTTTGCTGGGGTGGGGTGATCCCAGGATCTGTGCATGCTAAGCAAATGCTCTATTGCTGAACTACACCCCCAACCTGCCTAAATGTGGGATGGTGTTTAAGCAAATCCTGATCAAGCCAAAACGTCATTCCTCAGTTACTTTGGCTATCAGAACCCTTTCAGGAGGTCTGGATTGGTGGCAACCCTCGAGAAGC
Source organism: Onychomys torridus (assembly GCF_903995425.1). Taxonomy (NCBI): domain Eukaryota; kingdom Metazoa; phylum Chordata; class Mammalia; order Rodentia; family Cricetidae; genus Onychomys; species Onychomys torridus. Next base: position 63,874,061 of record NC_050443.1, on the reverse strand, counting down.
TGGAGAGCCTCTGGAGGAAACCCAGGACAGTTTGTTGACATACATCCTCTTCCTTTCACATTTTCTTTTTGGGTGACCATCATTCCTGTTGTAAAACTCAACTGGCAAAGAGCCGGATGTGGTGGCAAATACTGTAATCCTAGTGCTTGGGAGGTGGAGGCAGGAGGGCCAGTAGTGCAAGGCTATCCTGGGCTACATGGGACTGTACATCCAAAAAAAATGCCCCAAATGAAAAATCCACAAGTAAATAAGAAGATTGGTTGGCAAGTCATGCCAGCATCTTCCTTTGGGTAGAATTTTGGTGTACAGATATTTCTAAAAGGCTCCCTAAGTTCCTTCTTGTTCTATGTTAAACACATGTAGGACTAATTTTCAAAATAGGTAGTTAAAGCGGTACGTGGTGGAGCATGACTATTAATCTAGACACTTGGAAGGCTCAGGCAGAGGAATCAGAAGTTCAAGGCCAGCCTCAGTACAGTCTGGGCTAGATGAAAGTGCCCCCCCCCCCCAAAAAAAAGGCAATAGGCAAAAAAAAAAAAAAATCCCACAAGGACTAGGGAGATGACTCAACTGTTCAAAGCACTGACTGCTTTTCCAGAGGACCTGGGTTTGATTCCCAGCACCCACATGGTGGCTTACAACCATTTGTAACTCCAATTCCAGAGAATGTGATGCCCTCTTGCCTCTAAGGGCACCAGGCATGCACAGACATATTTGTAGGCAAACAAAACAAAACAAAACAAAAAAAAAACAAAACAAAAAAAAAACATAGACATAAAGCAAAAATAACAACAGCAAAAATCCCACAAAGTATAGTTAAAATGGTCTGTTGGACCAACTGGAATTATTCTTCTCCACTGCAATTTCTACCTTACAAATTAAATTTTTAAAATTTATTTTGTGTGTATGCATAGTGACAAATTCCATGCAGAGGACATAACTGGAGCCTACTAGCAGTTGTGAAGATACCAGTACTGGAGTTTCCAGGGTCCTAAAACTCATGCAGTTGACTGTACAGTGAAAACACTGAAATAGTCATTGGGTGCTGGGAACACAAAGATGAGATGCTGGGAACACAGATGAGATGCTGATCATGTGGTGCAGTTGACAGACATGAGGCAGATCACAGGAGACTAATTTAAACACCTTAACCTGTGTTCCTAAGGATCTTCTGCTTTAACCCTTTGCTATCTCCTGTAGCTGGAGTTTTCTCCAGTTCTGCCTGGCCCACAGTCAGGACAAATCTCTCTCACCCACCAGTCTCGCAGCTGCTCAGACCCAACCAAGTAAACACACAGAGACTTATAGTGCTTATAACCTGTATGGCCATGGCAGGCTTCTTGTTATCTAATTCTTCTATATTAAATTAACCCATATCTATTTATTAGTCTATAAGTTGCCACGTGGCTCGTGGCTTACATCTCTCTTTTGATGGTGGTGCTGGCAGCGTCTCTCTGCCTCAGCCTTCCACTCCCCAGAATTCTCCTCTCTCCTTGTCCCACCTATACTTCCTGCCTGGCTACTGGCCAATCGATATTTTATTTATTAACCAATCAGAGCAACACATTTAACTTACAGAACACCCCACAGCAATCTCCAGCCCTCATAATCCCTCCTTTGGGTCAATTTGGTTATGTTAACCTGCCAAAGAGGGGAACAGTGCTAGCCAGAACTGATTTCCATACTCTTTGTGCCAAGCTCACCACATGGAAAGTGGAAATTTCAAGATTTGTTTTCTGTCCAACCGAAGGGTGGTTTTCTAGAGAGGCCATTGGTACCTTAAAGAACAAGGTTCATTATAAGACCCAGGTATCATTTCCTTTTATGTTTTAATTTCCAGGTTGGGTTGATATGTAGTGTAAGACTCTTTCTATCCTCTGAAGAGAGCAAAAGAACTTCCTCTCCACTTGACACTAGCCTGGTCTTAGATCAGGTGGTGCTGGTAGGACCCTTACCTACAGATAGCTCCCGAGTCTGGCTGCCTTTTTAGATCACCAAGAGCTTGGGGCAGTCGAGGCTGGGAGGGTGAGGGCTTGCTGATGGAGTGGGAGCCTTTTAAGGAGACTGGAATGTCTCTTTCGTCTTTGTCATCCCTGGGTGCCATCTGGATGCTCAGAAGCTGCTTAACGAAAGGGAATTAGTAGTTGGCACCGTTCCACCTTTATATCACTCAGCTCTCACAGCCGCTGTGAGGGACAGAGAGTTGCTTCAGATGAGAATCCTCAATTGAAATTGCTTGCCCAGGTCACAAGCTGCTAAGTAGGAACACAAGAGTATGAACCATGGCCTGTCCAACAGAGCCAAGCATCACGTCCCTTGGCTACGTGAATGAGTGAATGTCTAACGTGGAGTTCATCTGGTCTTTCAGATAAAATGCTTCTGACCTAGTTACTTCTTCACTTTACAGAGGGTAATTCCTATGAGTTTTTTTTTCTGAGCTTCACCCATTTGGTTGGAGCTCCTCCTGGGCTACTGCAGAACACTGGCTAGAGCTCCTGGTGATGAACTCAGGCAAAACAGATACCGGGAGAAGTGGGACATGCTGTAACATCCTGTGGGTTTTAGAGGGTGCTGGAGCAAGACTTCTGGGTTGTTCAGGAACCTTGGTGTCTCTAAGATGCGAATGTCTTTGTTGTTCACCCACTCCATGGTGCTTCCCACAACCCTCCCACTGACTCGAGGACAAAAGCGGCACTCCCGGTTGAGTGTCATAGCTGCCTTCGAAAGTTATACCTGTGATACTGAGCTCCATGAGTTCTTGTTGTCTCTAAGTTGTTACACAAGCTAATTGTTCTCTCCTTGGACCATTTATCCCACATGTTTCCTTCTGCCATTCCTCAGCTCTGGTAACAACCTCCCCGTGGGCCCCTGTAGAAGCCGGCACCAAGTTGTTGTAACTGTGTTTACTTGCCTATGTTCCCATCAGGTAATAGCATCATCTTTTTTTGTTTTTGTTTGTTTGTTTGTTTGTTTGTTTTTCGAACAAAGGGCTTGTTTTTGTCAAACACAGGGTTTCTCTGCACAGCCCTGATTGTCCTGGAACTCACTCTGTAGACCAAGCTGGCTTCAAACTTACAGCAATCCTCCTGACTCTACCTCCTGAGTACGGGGATTAAAGGTGTGCCCATCAAGTGGTAGCATCATCTTTTCTTATAGTCACCTAACAGACATATTCAATAAATAAAAATCAGTCATGCTTTTTGTACAGTAAATCTTGACCCTACATGGTAACTTCCAGCTGTCAAAATTTTTACATGTCCATTGTCAGTAGCGTGTCACTGGATGAGTCCCACAGAGAGCAAAGCCAAGCCATCATCATGGCCAAGGCCTCCTCTACCTCTTCCAGGCCAAGGCCTGGTTCTAGCAGGATGGGTCACGAGACATCCCATGCTCACCCTCATCCCTGTTTGTCCCTTACTTTGTTGGCTTCTCTGCAAAGTTTCTTTCCCATCCCTTTAAATAGTTGTGTGCCAGGTTGGGGATTTAGCTCAGTGGTAGAGCGCTTGCCTACCAAGCACAAGGCCCTGGGTCTGATCATCAGCTAAAAAAAAAAAAAAAAAAAAAAATAGTCGTGTGCCAATTGCTTCCTGGGTCCAAAGATGAGGACCATCAATGAGCTGCAGGACAAGGCTGCTTTAGCCTGCATGGGGATTTGCAGGCCTTCCGGAGGCTGAGGATGTAGTTCAGCTAGTAGAGTCCTTGCTTATCCTGGTGATATACACCTATAATCCCAACACTGGGGAAGTATGAGGATTAGGGGTTCAAATCATTCTTGGGTACTGAATATGTGGGAAGCCAGCCTGGGCTACACTAGACCCTGTCTCAAAAAATAAAATCTTTAAAACATTTTAAAAATTATTTTATTGTTTTATGTGTGTGAGTATTTTGCCTGATTGTATTTCTGTGTACCACATGGGTATCCATGGAGGCCAGAGGAGAGTAAGTTCCCATGGAAATGGTTGTGGCCCACCATGTGGGCAATGGGAACCAAACCCGAATCCTAGGGAAGAGCAGCCAGTGCTCTTAACTGCTGAGACATCTCTCCAGCCCCCAGAAAAATAAAATCTTGTAAGCTCCCCAGGAATTCGAGTAAACTCCAAGGAGAGATAAGATGATTTGTGTACTTAGACTGATCTCTCTCTTTCTCTCTCTCTCTCTCTCTCTCTCTCTCTCTCTCTGTCTCTCTCTCTCTTTGTCTCTCTCGGCTTGTATGTGGATAGTTCCTCTGGTGCCTTGGCTAAACTTCGACTGTGGGCTGTGTATGAGATATAGGCTTAGGTGACCACGTGGTGATTTTTCTAGCTCTTCTCCTCAAGGGTCTAGACACCATTTGCCACCCTGGGAAGTTGGTCTTTCCCACACATCCACTGAGAGCCAGACTCCCCAGGGAGCCCTTGAAGCTGGCGTGAGGATTGAGTTCTGGCTTCTAGTCCTGTGATTGTTATAATTCAAAAATTACTCATGACTTTCCATAATCAGGTTCAGGTTGTGATAATGTATTTAAATTCATTTCTGGAATGAGCAGTGTGTAGTGACACATAACACACACACACACACACACACACACACACACACACACACACACACACACACCACTCTGCCTTCTAGACCTAGACATAGCTAAACAGAGGAAGTGGCAGACTGGGGGATAAAAAGTACAAGTCACCAGGAAACTCTGGAAAAGTAAAAGCCTCAGAGCAGCTGGATACGGTGAAAAACATCTATAATCCCCACACTCAGGAGGCTGAGGCAGGAGGATAGCCAGTTTAAGGACAGCCTTGATTATGCAGTGAGGTTATGTCTCAAAAAGACAAATCAGTCAACACATAAAACAAAACGAACAAGCCTCACAAGATTCCAGGTCACCAGTATATTTGAGTTAGGGCCTTACCCTGGCCCAGAACACATGTAGAGCAGGCTTGTCTTGAACTCACAGAGATCCACTTGCCTCTGCCTCTGCTAAGGTTACAGGAATGCTCTCTTATGTCTGGTAGGTGGACTGTTTGTTTTTTAATATTTATTTATTTTACTTTATGGAAGTTTTTCTTACAGCCGTGCATTTGCACCACATGCATGCCTGGTGCCCGTGGAGGTCAGAAGAAGGCATTGGCTTCCCTGGACCTGGAGTTACAAGAGGGTTGTGAATTACTGTATGAGTGATGGGAACCTAACCTGGGTTCTCTGCAGTAGCAGTAAGTGCTCTGTAGGCCAAAGATAGCCTGTTTTTAAGAACCAAAAAATTAGGGATTTGATCTTGTTTTCCCAGCATTGGGAGGTGGGGGTAGGGTAAAGGCTTCAGTGCACAGGAAATACGGGCAATGTGAAGAGAAGCTGTGCATCTGTCTTGGGACATCTTACCCTCTTCCCAAACAGCCTCTAGGCTTTCGTTTAAATTTTTAAAATTTGTTTATGTATGTATGTATGTATGGTATGTATGTATGTGTGTGTGTATGTGTGTGTGTGTGTGTGTGTGTATGTGTGTGTGTGTGTGTGCATGCTCACATGCATGAGTACCATAGCACACACGTGGAGGTCAGAAGATGCCTTTGGGAGTCTCTCTTTCCACCATGTGGGTCCTGGATTCAGAGGCAACAAGCACCTTCAACCCACTGAGTCATCATCTCACTGTCCCTATCACTGATATATATATATATCCCATCTCAGTCTTATGAAAAGCTTGTAGATCCAGAAACTCACCTCTTCTTAAGAGAAGCTAGGAGATAATTTGATATAGGAATATTGATTTATTTACAATTTGGCTGAAGTCGGGAAAGAACGACTCCTGAGTTCTCTGACTTTTCTCCATAGTGATAGAATTTTATAGGACCGGTGAAGGGAAAGCCAAGAAAGCATGCTAATTTAGACTGTCAGAACTACTTGAAGTCTCTTCCTGGGAGGCAAGCTCTTCCTCTGGCTGGCACCAGGACATCGGCCTATCCCTTCCCCCAGCATGGGATTCTGTGGAAATTTAACTCTTTGGGATTCTTTGAAATCAGGCAAAGGAAAGGGCACATAGCCTTTCTTTAGAATGTCTGTCTCCTCTTCTGCTGCGCTGGGATGACCTGTCCTCTGGGCTTGATGTAGCTGTTGCCATCTGATGTCAGAGCAGCCCTGGTTGCCACATGAGACCCACCACCTTCATAAAACTGGGCTCACTAACATCCCTCAAGGAAGGAGGATGTCTCATCAGTCCCCTCCTCTACAAGGACATGAAAACAGTTCACAGTTGTTGGGAGAAAAGGAGACTCCTTGGTGGTGTAGCTGTCCTTAAATAATCACAGTTAAACTCATGGGTTCACCAAGCTGGACTTTGAATTAGTTCTTTGATGTGTCCCTGCCCTCCCTAGCTGGAGTGCATAGAAATAGACTCCCTAGGGAGAGTCCTGCATCAGTGCTAGTCTCTGGAGACCATGCACAGCAGCCAAAGGCCAGCCCACCTAGCTCATCATCACCCTGCCTCTCATTTCCCTGAGGGAAGCCCAAACTTAGCTCCGTGCCTCACTCCTGTCACAGAGCTCTGTCTGTATATTCAGGGTCCCCTCCCCTGCCAGCCTAAATATACATTTATGCTGACAGTTTCTGGAAACTTCCTTGGGGCTGAGCACCAGTACAGCTGGAGTTATCTCTAACATTGAGTGCCATTAGTAGCTGGAGTTATCTCCAGTCCCACCCAGACCCTCAGCTACTTAGACACAAATAAAGACACAGATGCTTATATTATTTAAACTGTTCAGCCTAATGGCTCAGGCTTCTTGCTATCTAGTTCTTGTATCTTAAATTAACCCATTTCTATTAATCTAGAAGTTGCCACGTGGCTCGTGGCTTACTGGTACCTTACATCTTACTTCTCATGGCGGCTGCAGCTGGCAACGTCTCTTGACTCAGCCTTCCTGTTCCCAGAATTCTCTCTCTTTGTCCTGCCTATATTTCCTGCCTGGCTACTGGCCAATTAGCACTTTATTTATTAACCAATCAGAGCAACACATTCACAGCATACAGATATCCACAGCACACCAGTGTTGCAAATGCAAAGCCCATTTCCTGTGCTTACTGGAATTGTTGCTGCTGGAATATAACCTGCTTTCCAGTACAGACTACTAACACCTGAAGTCCTGCAAGGCTCAGGAATAAGTCTCTTGGGTCTTTGTTCTGTTTGATACAGGGTATCTCTATATAGCCCTGGGTGTCCTTGACCTCAGACTACACCTGTCTCTGCCTCTTATGTGCTGTTATTAAAGGCGTACACCACCATGCCTGGCAAGTCTGTAGGTTTTTTGGAGGGACAATATATACTAGGACAGAGTCTTTTGAATCACCCCATTGGGCTCCATCTTTATCCTTATCATCTCTATGAACATCAGTTTCTTGTCTTTCCCAGCCCTTGCCTGCACCCCAACCTAACCCAAGTGGAAGGATGTGATATGAGGCTCCCAGACAATCCATACAATGCATAACTGAAATTGGCAGAAAGAAGTTGCTGAGATTGTTGGTTGTAGCTTGCACTCAGGGAGAGAAAGAAGCTTTGGGTCCTTTTAGAGGGGAAAGGGGATCATGTTAGTGTTCTGTGACTTTTCCTGGGGAGACATGAACAGGTATCTATCTGTTCACCCCAGATAAAGAATTTGATGGCAGACCAAAGGAACAATGCCACCCAAGCCACTGGTTTACCAATGAGTTTATGAGCTTTCTTACAGGATCATGATGAAGGGTTTATGGAATGTGGGTGACCCCAGAATAGCAGTGTCACTGAAAAGTCCCACCTCAGCATACATGATGACCTCACAGAAAATGTGTCATGGAACCCCACCTTCAATTAACCTTTCATCTTTTGGTGGGGGAGGGAACTCACTCTGTAGAACAGGCTGGCCTTGAACTCAGATATTTGCCTGCCTCTGCCTCCTGAGTGCTGGGGTTAAAGGTGTGCACCACCACCAGCCAGTGACCTTCCATCTCTTAAACACAGAGCAAGGTCCTAAGACCTTGTGCAGTGGGAGGGGATAGGAAGGGTAAGGGAATAGAAACCCAAGTGAGGTCCTATGACCATTTCCACTTCTACTAGGGAATAGTAACAGCCCAATTCCTTGTGCTATAGACCTAGTATCTCACTGTGTTCTGCTCATTTTGTTGCCATGACTACTGGGACAGGCATGCTACAGGTCACCACAACAACCTGAGCTCCATGATGGTGAAGCTTGTAGCAGACTTCTGTGGGGAGGAAATAGCTTACTCGAACAGCTGGGGAAGGTGAAGCAGGGGCAGCTGGGCATGGATGTTGATAGCCACTGGCCCTGGCTGATTATTTTTCTTAATACTGAAGATTTGGAAAATAGGAACATCATGAAATGCTAGCAGCTACTTATGATAGACTTGAGTAGCTCCGTGGGCTTCTTTTTCTTCTAAGAGCATATCCTTTCCCCATCTTTCATGAGTGCTTATCTCATGGAAATAATGACATTAGTTGTTGTTTGTAAAAACTACTCTTGCTTAGAACAACTGCAACCTTGTTTTGGTGCATCTAACATCTAAAGGAATATATTGCTGTACACAGAAACCCTAAAGTTTGAGAACTGCTGACCTCGTGTGCCCATGAAAATATCCAAGTCCTAGGTTTCTCCCCCTTAATGTGTGATCAGTGCTATTGTGCTGACAGCTCTGCAGGGGATGAGCACATCTACCAGGCACCCAAGGAGTCCCCTGCCCTTTTAGGGACCCCCCCTCAAGCAAAGTTGGAACCATGACCACAGCCCAGACAGAGAATTTCAGGGTGAAGTAAAGTTAGAAAGTTCATTGTAGAGATGGTATTACGTACTTTAGACTTAAGTGTGGGTTGGGTGGGGGAAGCTTAGGAAAAGTACGGTACACATCCAGGCACGAATGCAGACTTCTCCACAGAGTCATCTTAAGTATCTTTATAATGGCTAGATTTATTTCTGCGTCATCCTAAGTTACATTGTTTAAAGGATGTACTTTACAATATTTTCATGATTAGATCAAGTTAAGCATGAGGTAAAAAGGGGGAAATGCTCAGTACAGTGTTTGACATGTGACAGGAAGGCCTCTTGTGCAACATGGCTGACATGTACTGCCAGATGGACAGAGGAAGAGTCAGGAGGCATCCTTGGGGTTGCTGGCTAGCCAGCCTAGTCCAGTGGGTGAGCGCCAGGTCGCAGTGAGAGACCTTGTCTCCCAAAATAAGGTGGATAGAGGGATGACACTGGTGGTTGACCTATGGCCTTCACATGTATGCATGTGCACATGTCTCCTCACACATATGTGTGTGGTGATAATGTGTACCCCAAAGTATTGTGCACCCTAATAAACTTATCTAGGGTCAGAGAACAGAACAGCCACTCGATATAGAGGCCAGAAAATGGTGGCACACATGCTTTAATCCTAGCATTCCAGAGGCAGAGATCCATCTGGATTTCTGTGAGTTCAAGGCCACACGGGGGAAACAGCCAGGCATGGTGACTCACGCCTTTAATCCCAGGAAGTGATGGCAGAAAGCAGAAAGGTATTTAAGGCATGAAAAAACAGGAACTAGACCTGGTTAAGCTTTTAGGCTTTTGAGCAGTAGTTCAGCTGAGATCCATTTGGATGAGGACTCAGAGGCTTCCAGTCTGAGGAAACAGGATCAGCTGAGGAACTGGCAAGGTGAGATGGCTGTGGCTTGTTCTGCTTCTCTGATCTTCCAGCATTCACCCCAGTACCTGGCTCCAGATTTGTTTTTATTAATAAGACCTTTTATGATTTGAGCTTTATATGTGGACATGAACACATACCCATATGTATAAAATAGATGATAAAATTGCATTTTAAAAGGCTTGTAGCAGAGTTGCACAGCGGAAGCATTCTGGGCCCATAAAAGGCTTGTTTATTTTCTTAATAATTCTTTATTTCTTAAAGAATTTTTCTTATTTTCATATGTTCATATTTTCATAAAGAATTTTCTTTTAAATAAAATCAGGAGGTAGCTTTATGAAGCATGTTGCTTGGGATTAGTGTTGAGAGAAGATGGCTAACACAGGGAAACTAGAGGCACAAATAACGTGGCCCTACCCAAGTATGCTCGACATCGTTGTCTGAAGACAAACACTATCTCTATAGGAGATTTTTGCCAGTGACATTGCAGTTCGTAGCCCCTCACTCATCAGGGAACACTGGCTGGATCCCAGGGCTGCAGTCTCCTTTCCCTTCCCAGGTCCCCCCAAATCTCTCTGCCTGTCTATCCTGCCCCACTGTCACTGTTTTAAAGATTCAGTTATGTATTATTTATACACATATGTGCCTACAGATGTTTATATGCATCATGTGTGTGCAGGTATCTGAAGCCAGAAGAGGGCACCGGATCCCCTGGAGCTGGAGTAACAGGTGGTCATGGGTTGCTCAACATGAGTGCTGAGAACTGAACCCAGGTCCTCTGCAAGAGCAAGAACCACACTTAACTGCCTAGCCATCCCTTCAGCCCCACCATCAGCATTTTAAAAGATACATTCAAAGGTGAATCCACGCAAGGAAGCATTTCTGAAGATCTGAAACATCATCACATCTAGCTATTTGTTTTACAGATCATTTGGTAACATCCGTTTCCTTAATATTTTCTCATTTTGTCAGGATGAACTTCATGAAAATACAATTCCAAGGCCGAGAGGATGGCTCAGTGGGTTGAGTGCTTGCAGCACATGAGTATGAGGATACTGAGTTTTGATCTTGAGCACTCACATAAAAGCTAAGTACAGCAGTAGCAGTCTGTAGTCTAGTGCTGCAGGGAAGGGGAACTGATAGAGGGAACCCAGGGGCACCTGGCCAGTCAGTCTAGCTAACATGGTGAGCTCCAAGTTCATGAGACACCCTGTCTGCAAACATGAGCTGGAGAGTGATTGAAGCCGTCATTGAACGTGACCCTCAGGCCTCTACTTGTGGATGCACACACAGGTAACCTTACCTGTATGCACATGTGCACACACATGCAGACACCACCACCACACACAAACACAGTTCCCACATGGGTGTACTACAATGCACTTAGTTATTACCTCGAAATATTTTGTGGTTGTTTTCTGAATAGCTAACAGATAGCGCTCAGTGCTCATGTGGACATCTCTATGGATGACCCACAGCTGTGCCTCAGCACCTCCAAGTGTTGACATTACACACATTCCTGGCTATGATCAACTGCTTAAAGAAAGGTATCCATTCTGTACAGAGGCAGTCTTTGCCCTGAGGGACAGCTCTTCACTAAATACCAGGTATTGGTGGCCAAACCATGGAACCATTAAATAGCTTGGAGTCTAGGTGGAGAGGAAGACAGCTCCAATCCCAAAGGGAAAGACAAGTGTTTTTCCTCTAAGTACTGCCACCGTCGAGAGACCTGCTTTGTGGGTACATAAGCCCCGAAATCAAGAACTTGGTGCTCTCTGCTGCCCTGTGTAACCTTGAGTCAACTGTTGTTCTAGGTCTCAGAATCCTCATCCTTAAATGAGGTCACTGGGACTCGGTTAACTTTGAATGCTACCACTCGTAACCCTTCAAGAGTTGAAAAATTCCGGAGAAGCATGAATGTGCAGTTTCTTTTTTTAGGTATCTAATTATGTCTCAAAAACTGGGACAACTTCTTCAGGGACTTCAGAAGATATTGGAGACTCAGGGTCCATTTCTGTCCTGGGACTCCAGGATGACACCTATGTATAAAGCAAATGATGAGTAGATCCTGAGTCTATAGCAAGACAGGCTGAAAAAAAAGCTCTTACAAAGAGCTGTTTGTTTATTTTAATGTTTTTGTTTTTGTTTTTTTTTAAATAGGGTCTGATATAGCCCAGGCTAGCCTGGAACTCACTTTGTAGACAAGACTGGGCTTGAACTCCTAACCTTCCTGCTCCCACCTCTCAAGTGCTGGGATTACAGGTGTTCACCACCATGCCTGGCTCTAGGAAAGAGAATTTTAATGAGGAACGATTTCTTTGGGATTGCAAGTAAGTTTTAATGCTGACAATATGTCATTGGCTGTGTATGAGGCACCTCCAACCCACTTATGCATTATTAACACCATGTAAGGTGTTTTCTTCCAGATTTTACAGATGGAGAACTTGAAATTCAAAGAGTTGTGAGCTCTTTTATGCGTGATGCCCAGGGAAAATAAGGCCATGGCCAAAAGTTCAAAGAAAAGCAAGATAAAGCAATTCTGGCCTTTTGAGTGTAGAGACTGAGGTCAATGTCCAATAAGGGTGTCTGAGGGATGGATTTCTTTGGGGGGGGGTCAATGTGATAGTAAGAGTTTTCCAATTAGATGTTGGTAGTTTTTGTTTATTTGTTTGTTTGCTTTTGTTTTTCAAGACAGGGTTTCTCTGTGTAGCTTTGGAGCCTTTCCTGGATCTCACTCTGTAGCTCAGGCTGGCCTTGAACTCACAGAGATCCACCTGGCTCTTCCTCTCGAGTGCTGGGATTACAGGTGTGCACTGCCTATAGCTATAGATGCTGTTTTTAATTCGATTTGTATTATGTGACTCTGAGTGTGTATTAGTGCATGTGTGGGGTCAAAGGTAACTTTACAAAGTTGCTTCTTCTGCCATGGCATCTGAAGATTGAATTCAAGTTGTCTGACTTGAATTCATGGCAATTGCCCCTCTCCCCCCTGCTCCCCCAGCCACCTCTGTGACCCAGATGCTGTGTTCTTAGGCTACAGCCCCTTGAACCCCTTTCTTCACCTCTCCCTGATCCTGGTAGACATGGAGTCTGGGGGTGTGTGTGTGCAGGAATAGCAAGCCAAAATGTATTTAAAATAGGACAACTTTATTCTAATTTAAAAGAAAAACCCCAGGGCAGACAAGCTGTAAATCTCAACAGATACCTGAGGAGGAGCATGGAGAAGAGATGGGGAGAAAAACCATACCTGTTGAGTTACACTGGCGTGGAGTTCAGCCACACGATGTACAAGCAGCCACATAGTGGGAAGGGAGGCTTTGGAGAAAGACTATAGAAGCCCAAAGTGCAAAATTAAAAAGCAAACATACCTGGCTGGGACTCAAAAGAGACAGCATAAAGAAAAAGGAAAAGTTACATTCTTCTGAGTTAGGTGAACAGATCCAACAGAACATGGTGGCAGCTGTGGGAACTATGCTCCTGGGCAGACATTCTGGGAAGGAAAAGCGTAGTATTTCATTGAAGGGATAATTATTCTGCCCATCTCTTTAGCACCAGTTAGGGTGAACCACCTTCCTGAGAGGTGGTCCCTTGGCCAGGTGACTGACCAGTCCAACTAGATTAACTTGTTTATGATTGTGGTATTTAGAATGCTAGGTCTCCACTAGGTCAGAGGTTTTTTGTTTGTTTGTTTGTTTGTTTGTTTTGTTTGTTGTTTTGTTTTTCTTTCTCCTTGACCAGAAGGAACCGGTTTTCCCACAAAAGGTCTTTGTGTCACTACGATGGCAATGTATTTTTTTCTTCAGCCATAATCTCAGATCTTGTCCCCAAAGGATAACTCACAATTAGTCATTTACAACATTGATTGATAAAATAGTGGACAAAAGCTGGTAGTTCAGAACCTTGGGTACATTTTACTGTTGGGACATGTTCCAGAGCTGCTATTCAGGATTCCCAGGCAGCCCCTAGATCTTCATCCTTTGAATATATTGGAGGGTAGTATAGGAGGCCCTCCTTGCATGGGCAGCAAAGAAGGGCAGTGGAAATAGCCAGCTAGAAGTCCTTGGAACTCAGCATCCCTTGCCCGGTCTCCCCTGACAAAACCAATACCCATGTGACACTGAAATCCAAGTACTTTTCCAAGCATGTGTCCTCATGATAGCCTGGGCATCATCAGCCATGGGTTATAGGTGAAACTGCTGAGGCCCAGAGGGCTCAAGTCACTTCTTCAAGGTCATAGACAATAATCAATAGAAATGAGATTTGAATCTGGACTATGTAGTTCTCACACCCGTGCTTTAGTTGCCAGGGTTTCTAAGGGTCAAAGTTCAGCCTCTGGCAGCCCCAGCCATAGCCTTGGCCACCAATCCCCAACATGCCAATTAAAGAAACACGTACTATCAAGAGGCAGAGAAATGAAATGTATTCAATGGAGGCGCATTAGGAAGAGGGCCAAATAGGAGATCCAGTGACCCTCAAGCTCATTTGGGTCCTAGCTTGAGGTTTAGGTTTAAATCAGTGGTTCTCAACCTTCCTGACGCTGCGACTCTTTAATACAGTTCCTCATGCTGTGGTGACCCCCAACCATAACATGATTTCATTGCTACTTCCTAACTGTAATTTTGCTACTGATATAAATCATAATGTAAATATCTGATATGTGACCCCAAAGAGGCTGTGACCCGCAGGTTGAGAACCACTGGTTTTAAATAGTGGGCAAGAGGTTTATAGTCTTTCCCACAAGTGATCTGATAAATTGTCAAGGACAAGTTCCTCTTCTGGCCGGCACCATGGCTTCCGCCTTTCCTTTCCTCTGGCATGGTTACTTTGTTTCAATAGTCTGATAGTTCAAGGGAGGGGCACACGTGTCTGGCTTAGCAACATCTCTCCTGCTGTGCTGGTCACACTGAAGAAGTCAACACCCAGAAGTCAACACCCAAAGCCTTCAGCTACAAACTCCATGTGGCCTGAATCTACCCAGCTGAGCGGTCTGTATTTCTGAGTAAGCCATATCCTCCAGCTCCCAACCCTAGCCCCAAGCAGCAAGTGGCCAGTTGGCCACCAGTCTGTGAAAGACACATAGATGGGAGTCTGGTTCTAAGAGAGGGCACTGGGTGCTAGAACTCTCCCCGCCTCTCCCTTTCCCCTCCTTGTGGGCCTCTTTCTAGTTTTCTTGACCCATACCAACACTCCTTCCCTCATATATAAAAGTCAGACGACGGGATCTTCGTATGAGAAAGAGCATGCAATATTTATCTTTGTGAGCCCACGTTACTCCACTTAACATAGTTACTATTTTCATCCCCAGGGCTGCATCCACCCCACCCCCCCTTTGCATTGTATAACTGTCCTCTCATTGGCCTTTTTCTGACTAGTCCACGACTACTGTAATTACGTGCTGAGGGGCCGGATCCTGTAGGATTAGAAATGCAGTTGCAACTCCCTTGTTTGTATGCAAATCCCTGCTTGCTTCTGGTAAACGTGCTTCCTTTTATGTGTGGGCTGCAGCCCGGGCGGGCAGCTTCTTCAGTTCCCTGGGCCACCACCCTGCCAGCATTACCTCATTCCTTCTCCAGTCCTCCAGCAGCCTGACCCAAGGAGCAGGGCGGGGAAGCACCCAGCCCAGGCCAGCAGGCCAGCAACTGTCTGGGCAGTAACTCCAGCCCCGAGTTTTCTGGAAAAGCTGGATTTTCTCAGAGAAACTTTACCCCAGAAAAAGGAGGGAAATACAGCTCTGGCATTTCAGCTGACCTTAGTCCCCTGTGACCCTGGTTGCTGTCCCTTAGGGGATCTCGTGCCTCACTCAGCTCCTCCACCAAGTGGTGGGAGGAGATACCCCTGCCTTGTCATTTTAGGCAGGCCTCAGGCAATGGTCTGTGGGCCTGAGATGTCTCAGCAGGTGAAGGTTTGCCTCCAATCCTGAGGACTCAAGTTTTCTCCCTGGGATCCATATGGTGGAAGGAAAGAACTGACTCCTACAAACTGCCCTCTGACCTCTACACTTGAGCTTTGGTGCACACACACACACACACACACACACACACACGCACACACACACACACACGCACGCACACACCACCACCACCACCACCACCACCACCACCACCACAATAAATGTCAATGTTTTCAAAGGTCATCTGTGGTGTCCAGGTGACCCAGGTCAAGACAGAGAAACTTCTGCATTAGATGGTGACAGGCAGGCACATGTTGGAAACCTAGGCACAGGTGAACAGCATTCACACTTTGTCTTCTCTCTTTAGCACCTTTGAAAGAATCCAAAAATGTAAAGTCAACTATGGATGATGTAGGCAGGTGAGTCAGGATGGCCCATAGTCAGGGGAGAGAAAAAGGAGAGAGTCCAAGATCCAGGCTCACTAACAAACCCGATGGAATGGAAGTTGGTCCTTCTGGGAAGAATGAGAAAGACTGGGGTAGCCTAGGTTTCTCTGTTCCTTGGGAATACAGGCAGCGAGAAGGAGAGGGATGGGGGCACTAAAGAGAGTATTTAGCGGGGAATCTGTCCTATACGGTCACAGGGAGGGAAGAGCACTCAAAGTGAGTCAGGGGTTTAAAAACACGTGGGTCACACAGAGGAGCTGGGCCTTGTCTTGGACTCAGTGGTGATTGGCGAGCGATGGAAAAATAGATCATGGTGGAAGTGACATCAATGCATTGGAAGGAGTGGACAGGAGGGGCAGGAAGCAGGGCCCAGAGATGGGGAGTTCCGTCCATAACAGGCCTCAGGGTGAGGCTGTCATTGAGGAAGGGAAGTGGACGGAAGGACAGACAGACTATTCACCGTAGAGAAAAGGCCCGAGGTAGTAGAGGCCACAGGAGGGGTCCTGGGTGCTGCTTTGAGATCAGCAGACTGATGAGCTTTTTCTTTAAGTCAAATTTTATTTTAATTAAGTAGAGACAAGAGTCTCATTGGCCCAGACTGCCTAGAACTCAGGATGTAGCCGAAGATGACTTTGAGGTTCTGGTCTCGTCTCAACTTCTTGAGTGCTGGGATTACAAATGTGCACCATCATGTCCAGTTCATGTGGTGTTGGGGGTGGAATCGAAGGTTTGGATCCTACAACAGGCCTATATGCACAATACCACTCAATCCACATTCCCAGCCTTGTTAAATCAAACGTTAACTCAAGTGTGACATGCCTGTGTATACATATGTTCATAATATATATAATATATATGTGTGTGTGTGTGTGTATCTACATGTATATGGAAAAAGTACATGAGTATTCACCTGGATGCTTTTTCACACAGTGTACACTCATACCATTAGAACCCAGATTAGGGACCTGAACACAGCCAGAACCCCAGGCACTCTTCCTACAGTGTCCCTGCCCCCTTTCCAAGATCCCACTCTCCTCACTTCAGACATCTTTGATTTATAATTTTATAATTTAAAAATTATATTTATTTAGTGTACACATGGAATTCAGAGGGGAATTTACAGGAGTTTGTTCTCTCTTTTCACACTGTGGTGCAGGGAATTAAACTCAGATTTTCAGATTTGATAGCAGTTGCCTTTATCCATTAAGCCATCCCGCCCACCCACCTTTGATTATGTTTGTCCATCATGTACATTGTAGAATCCATCCACATTGTTGAGTACTTGAATTCATCCATTCCTGAGGCATAGTTTTTCCTGTTCATCCAAGAAATGTTTCTGTGCAAGTCCAGCTTAGCAAACCAATGAACTCATTGAGATCACTTACAGGGACATGAGTGACTCAAAGGTATTTGTATCACCCAAAACTACCCACCCCATCATGGGTGATGACCTGGGAAAGCTGCATCACTGGACTCCCCCGACTCAGTTCAATTCTTCTGCCTTCTATATACATGCTAGCACCCTCCTCAGACACAAATAAACAAAACAACTCATGCAGCCAGAACAGGATTATGTTCAGCTGGCAGCGGCAGGAGGGAGCTGTAACTGGGATCTCAGGTGAAGGCCTAAGGAGCTAATGTTCTAGGAAGGAAAATTAATATGCTTGGTCTTGTGAGGGAAACCCTGAACGATCTCAGTTACTTTGATGCAAGACAGTAATGATTAGATCATATCTTGAGAAGTCCATCGCAGTTCCCAGCCCTCTATAATATCCTGCAGAATGAATGCAGCCCCATTCATTTTCTCTGACTAGTAGATAATCCAGTGGTTCTCAGTTGAGCACCCCTGGGAACAGAGCTTCTGGGAGCACCCTTGGGCATGCATGTCCCTGGTGCTTGTCTCTTGAGTATGCACTGGAAGGTAGACTTTGGGGTCACAGATAATGCATGCATTGGGTTTATGTGACGATGTGTGCATGGATTTTGGTAGCTGAGTTTTAAGTGAGGTTTGGTGGATGAGCTGAGGGCTGCAGATCCCGATAGGTTAGAGATGAGCTCCAAGTTAGCATGAGGAAAAAGCTGGAGAAAGTCTTCCTTGCTTTGGAGACACAGCTCAAGGTCACTTTCATCCTTGAGCGGTTTATTGGAGCTGTCAGAAAGAGAACCACACCCAGTCCCAGCAAAGAACTGCCAACAGTCATTTTAGGTTTCCTTGACTCAATGAGGAATCTCCCAGGCCAAGTTTCTTTATCCTCCCCTGCCCCCATTCTCAAATATGTGCAAAAAGAATTTTTTTTTAATTTGTTTTACTGAAAATTTGGACTTTTCCCTGGGTTTATGACATGTGTTTTGCTGTGAATCCACTTCTCAAAGTTCCATTTATCATGGCAAGTCATGTAATTATTATCATGTTGACCTCTTGGGAAGCCTGCAGTGGGAGAGGGGAGGGAGATCCGACAATTCCTGCTACAGCAAGGTGATGGCTAATGACAAGCTGGCCAGTGCAGAGAAACTCTGGAAAGAACAGGGTGCAGGGGAAGATGTCTTCTCTCTTGGGGGAAGCTTTTGCCAGCAGACCAAAAAAGGAGCTTTCACTCTTTATTTGTGTCTTAAAAAACAAAGCTGTACTCTGTACAACTAAATACTTATGTAGCCCAGATGTTACTGTGAGGCCCCCTACCCCACAAGAGCTATATAAAATCAGCTCAAATGTCTACCAATTCCAAGGTCTACAAAAACCAAACTTCCTCCTGAGTTCCCTCTGCATGCTCAGAGGACTCACATAATCAAGACCACGCTGTCACCTGAAGTTTTATCACCCACTGTGGGTCTAGAGACTGTAGCTTTCACATTCCCAGGGAGTTTGTTGGAAATATGGATTCCAGGTCTGGAGAGATGGCTGAGTGGTTAAGAGAATGTACTGCTCTTGCAGAGGACCTGAGTTTAGTTCACAGCCTCCATACCGGGTGGTTCACAATCACCCATAATTCCAACTCTAGGGTATCTAATGCTCTCTTCTGGGCTCCTCTTGGCAGCTGTACACATGTATATACAACCATACATAGACACAAACATACAATTAAGATAAAAATAAATAAAAACAAATATGGGCTCTTAGCTGGGAGTGGCAGTGCATTCATGTAACACCAGGATAGGCAGATAGGAGGACCAGTTCAAGGTCATCCTCAGCTACACTGTAAATTGAAGACCAGCCTGGGCTACATGACACCCTGCCTCCAAAGAGAAAAAGAAGGGACTAAACAGATAGCTCAAAGAACGCTTGTTGCTCTTCCAAAGGACCCAATTTTGGTTCTTAGCACCATTATGGTAACTCACAAACACCTGAAACCCCAGTTTCAGGAGACCTGACTCCCTTGCCTAACTTCTGAGGGTATCAGGCATGCACATGGTACACAAACATACATGTAGGCAAAACACTCACACACATTAAAAAAAAATTAGAAAAAAAAAGAAAAACATGAACACTCAGTTCCCATCCTAGAGTGTGTAGTTGTTGAGTCAGAATTTGCCTGTTCCCAGGGAATCCCCACATGACCATACACAGTTTCGATTTGAGAATCACAACTGCACACAGAGATGTGTCTAACAGACCTAGAGTCAACCTCCAGATGTGTCATTTATTAACTGGTGATCTTGAACACAGAACTTGCCCTACCAACCCTCAATTTCTTCTTCTCTCGATAGAATAATAGCCACACCCGGGTCTGTAGCAAATGGAAGCCAACAATGTGGTGTGTGTGTGTGTGTGTGTGTGTGTGTGTGTGTGTGTGTGTGTGAAGGCCAGAGATGAAACCTCAGGCATTATTCCTCACAAGCAGTGCACCTTCATTTTTGTTTTTGTTGTTGTTCCCACCCCCCCACCTCCCCACCCTCACCCCCCACCCCCAAACAGTGTCCTTTATTGGCCTGGATCTTGCTGATTCATTTAGGCTGATTGGTCAATAAGTCTCCAGGACCTTCCTGTCTCTGCCTCTCCAGCACTGGGATTGCAAGCCAGAGCCACCATGCCTATGCATTGGAAGCTAAAATTTGAGAGAGTTCATGATGCTGGCACAGGCAGTTCTCTGAAGAAGGTTCCTCCCTGCCTTGGATTCACCCAGTTTCAGAAGCAATGGAATGGGCTCATTTCCCCATGTTATCAGGCATCTCGTGGGAAGAAATGTTTGGAAATAGGATGTAAGGGATGCTCAGTTTGTTGTTAGAAGGGCATGTGCTGAATTATTCCAAAGCTGGTGAATATGAGTATGTAGGGCTGCTTATATTCACTGAGTCCTCAGCTAATCTCATCACTAACCCTTGAGTTGCCTGCCTGAGCATACTACATCATCACATCTGTGGATGGATTCATTTTAGTACCAGCATCACAATATAGATATACACACCTTTATATTACCTTTGTGTTTAAAGTAACACAAGAATGCAGGCATAGCCCAGTAATAGAGCACTTGTCTAGCACATGTGAGGCCAAGAGTTTTGTTCACAGCATGATTAATGAATAAAGTAAATAAATAAAAACCACAAGAGTATAGCATAGTAGTTGGCAAAGCATGGATTCACCCACAGTTGTGGTATCTAAGGAGAAAGGTGAGGCCTTGGAGAATGGCTTAATCTCTTGGCTCCAGCCACAGAAACCTGATTTGAGCTAGTTGTATAAAAGGAAGCTGGTTTACAGTGTCCTAGAATGTATGGAATAAAAAAGCAGAGGGGTAGCTGGGACTTAGGAAAAGTCAAATCTCAGAGTTGCAGATCTCATGAATTCTACTTTGTGTTCTATTTAACTAGATTTGAAATCACCTAGGAGACACAGTATAGGGGTGACTAAGATTTCCAGAGAGGATTAGCAGAGAAAGGAAGACTGAATGCTTCTGAATGCCCTGAATATGGGCAGTACCATCCCATGGGCTGGGATCTTATACTGAATAAAAAGGAGAAAAGGGGGAGTAAGATGAACACCGGTTCCTGTTCTTCCCAGAAGTGAGAAGTCCCAAGTGTAGGCCCCCACCACTATGAACTCCGTCACACCTTCCATACCATAATGACCTATCCGCTCAAACTGTGAGCACAATGAATCCTCCTTTGGGTTGTTTCTGTCAGATGTTTGGACACAGCAACAAGAAAAGTGAGTAGCGCTGATGCTAAGGGCCTTGTTATCTACCCCCTCCTCCCTCCCTGCTCTAGTTTTTCCTATACGCCATGAGCTTGCAATGCCTCCTAAAAGGAAGAAAGGCTTCGATACAGACGCAAGAGTAATCGGGACTGAGTAGGGAAAGGAAGCTGAGGAGTTGGCAATGAGAAGTTTGGGGATTTTGGAGTGATAACCAAAGCCTAAAGTCTCATCATCGTCAGTAAGAAGGCCAGTGGGATAGATTGATCTGACCCTCCAGGGGACCAATACCTTTCATAAAGAATATGTAAAGGACAATAGATGCGATTGGACCCTGGGAAGACATTCCCTCCCTTCCTCCCTTCCTTCTGCTCCTGCTCTGTAAGATAAGGCTTTGCTTGCTATGTTGTAGCCTGTTCTCTAACTATGAACCTCTGTGTCAGCCTCTTCAGTGCTGAGATTATAGATGCAAATCACCACACCTGGGTCTGTATTCATTCTTTGGGCTAATATCAAATATTAAATTAAGAAACTACTGAGAATAGCCTACTCCTTATTAGTCTCATGAAAGTAATTTTCATCTTTCTCTCTCTCTCTCTTTCTTTCTTTCTTTCTTCCTTCCTTCCTTCCTTCCTTCCTTTCTTTCTTTCTGTTTATTTGTTTGTTTGCTTGTTTGTTTCAAGATGGAGTTTCTCTGTGTAGCACTGATTGGCGGTCCTGGATCTCACTCTGTAGACCAGGCTGGCCTGGAACTCACAGCGATCCACCTGCCTCTGCCTCCTGAGTGCTGGGTTAAAGGTGTGCAGCACCACCGCCAGGGTCAGTTTTTGTTTCTTACCAGGCGCAGCCTTCCCAGCAGCAGTGCCTCTTCACATCCAGCAATGTGGTTGGAAGATCATTGGGTTTTGTAGCTCTTTGCGTGTATCACCTCATCACCCACTCGGGCTCTGTGTGTTCCAGGAATTCTGTCCTTAAGATGTGGGGTTCCTAAGCTATCCCTGTGCCCAGTCCTCCCTGGGTCCGAAGATCCAGGTCCTTGCTTCCCCAAATGTGCTCTGCTGCTCTACCCAGGGTTTCAGGCACTGGGTTGCATGTGAACTCCCTGGATATCTAGTTACACGTCTGACTGTGTTCCTCAGTGGGTGGAGTCAGCATTTCTCTTTTTCTGGAGCTGAGGACTGAACCCAGGGCCTTTCGCTTGCTAGGCAAGTGCTCTACCACTAAGCTAAATCCCCAACCCTGAGTCAGCATTTCTAAGAGCTCCAAGGTTGCAGAGACAGCTGGAGCAGGGACCCCACTTGTATTGTTAATAGAATATTTGGTTAACTGTATAAAGATGTGTTGCATTTCTTTTTGTTGCAGAATAATTGTTTAACTATGTAAAGATGACTTGTTGTTTTACCTTGCCTGCCTCTGGCATCTGACAGCTCTAATAAAAAACTGAATGGCCAGTAGCTAGGCAGTAGAGGAGGGCTGGGCAGGGCTGGCGGGCAGAGAGAATAAGTAGGAGGAATCTAGGTGTGAGAGAGAGAACACAAAGAAGAAAGAGAAGGACATGCCCAGAGCCAGCCAGGCAGGTAGCTGCTAGCCAGACAGACAGGGAAGAAGCAGGAAAGAAAGGTTAAAAAGCCCCAAGGTAAAGCATAGATGAAGAGAAACAGGTAAAATTAAGTTACAAGAGCTAGCTAGAAATGACCATAAACTAAGGCCGAGCATTCATAACTAATAAGAAGTCTTTGTGTCACGATTTGGGGGCTGGTGGTCTGAGAAAGCCTG
This sequence comes from Onychomys torridus, assembly GCF_903995425.1. Lineage (NCBI taxonomy): Eukaryota > Metazoa > Chordata > Mammalia > Rodentia > Cricetidae > Onychomys > Onychomys torridus. The sequence continues at coordinate 63,851,182 of NC_050443.1, read as the reverse complement.
CTACAGGAGCAGAAGGCAAGACTCCTTCCTGGTAGCCTCCTTCGTGTCTTCTGTCTCTCAGCAGTTGCCGTTTCCTTGTCCTCTGCCTTCTCTTTCTAGGTCCACATTGTTGTCTTCCCATTATCAGCATGGGCTGTCTTCCTCACACCACATTTTACTTAGGATACTCGCATGTTAAGAGTAAAGTTAGGGGGGTTGGGGATTTAGCTCAGTGGTAGAGCGCTTCCCTAGCAAGCACAAGGCCCTGGGTTCCATCCTCAGCTCAAAAAAAAAAAAAAAAAATCTCTCCTTATTGCCAGGTGGTGGTGGCGCACGCCTTTAATCCCAGCACTCAGGAGGCAGAGGCAGGCAGATCTTTGTGAGTTCAAGGCCAGCCTGGGCTACCAAGCGAGATCCAGGAAAGGTGCAAAGCTACACAGAGAAACCCTGTCTTGAAAAACCAAAAACAAACAAACAAAAAAGAGTAAAGTTAGAATGGCAATACTTTCCCAACAATGGTGCTAATAAATGACGAGGAGAAAGACTAGGAGAGCCTGGACATGTGAGAGGGCCAAGCAGATGCCATAACAGGCTGTTCAGTCTCCTCTCAGAGATCTGGCCTCAATTTCAGGTTCCTAAGACTGAATAAGCAGGTTCTGAAAGAGCCACCAACAAAGGACAATTAATCACTGGTGCCCCTGACCACAGGGATAAGAGAGATGGGACACATGAAGCCTGGGTCTCTGAGACAGCCCCCATAGTCAGTGCATACCAGGCCAGCCAGCCTCCATAGCAGCTCAAGGACAAAGCCAGGGACTTGTCCAGGCCTGCCCCAAAATGGAAAACTGTACCCTGACCAGCTTCTAACCAGCCCTGGCCAATTAGAATGTATTGATATGATTGCCACTTGCTTGAGCCAATCATATCTTAAAGTGACCTAATTACCCTAGGACCTCCCATTGGCTATGCTTAAAAGGAGCCCACACGTCTCTTTCTTGGTCTTCCCCATCTTGTCCTTGTGTTGGATGGCAGGCTTCAGTATGCTGGAATAATAAACGGTCTTGCTGATTGCATATATGGATGATGGTCTTTTGTGGGACTTCTCCAGGACCTTAACACATGGAACATACATTTATAAAGGGATTGGGCTGGTCAGTGGTGGCGCATACCTTTAATCCTAGCACTTGGGAGGCAGAGCCAGGTGGATCTTTGTGAGTTCAAGGAAAGGCACAAAGCTACACAGTGAAATCCTGTCTCGGGGGGAAAAAAAAAAAAAAAAAAAAAAAAGGGGGGGGGGGGGGATTGGTCACTGCCTGGAATTTGGTATATGCCAGTAATACCAGCACTTGAGAAATGGAAGGAAGATCAGGAACCCAAGGTCACCTTCAGCTACATAAAGAATTAGAAGCCAGTGTGGGCTACAGGACTTCCTGTCAAAGAAAACAAAAGATGATGAGGAGGAGGAGGAGGGAGAAGGAGGGTGGGAGGAGAAAGTCAGAAAGATGAGAAAGGAGAGATCTAAAAATAGATATGAGGATGGCTCCGTAAAATATTTACCTCAGTCAGGCGATGGTGGTGGCGGCACACGCCTTTAATCCCAGCACTCGGGAGGCAGAAGCAGGCGAATCTCTGTGAGTTCGAGGCCAGCCTGGTCTACAGAGCTAGTCCAGGACAGGCTCTAAAACTACACAGAGAAACCCTGTCTTGAAAAACCAAAAGAAGAAAAAGTTTGCCTCACAAGGACGAGGACCTGAGTTAGCTCCCTAGGACCCACACAAGAAAGTGGACACAGTGGTGCACACCTGTAATCCAGCCATGGAGAGATGAGAGGTGGAGGCAAATAGATCCCTGGAAGCTCTCTGGCCTGCTTGCCAAGCCTGCTGGGTGAAGCTCTAGGCCAATGAGGCACCATGTCTCAAACAGAAATGTAAGGCACTCAAGGAACAGCCTTTGTAATTGTCCTCTGACCTCTACATATCCATGTACATCCACACATACAACCCCCGAGACAGAGAGAGAGAGAGAGAGAGAGAGAGAGAGAGAGAGAGAGATACAGGCTTGATAATAGAGCCGGTTCTATATACTTAGAAACTGAGAGGGTCCTAGTGGGACTGTGAGCCTATGGAATGAACAACTTGTGCTCACTCACTGTCCTCCAAACCTGTGGGCATAGCAAATTCTGACCAATTGTTTGTGAATGGGAATGAGGCCTAGGGAAAATGCTGACCTCATCAGAAGGCATTTTCTTTTCCCCATGCACTGACTAAAAAGACCACATGTATGTCTTCGTGGTACAGGATGGGACAAAAGCACTCTTCTATTTTGCCGAGTCAATGATAAAAAAAATTCAAACAATTGCGTCTTGTTGCTCTAAGCATTTGTTACTTATAGCCATCCCAGCCTTGGCCTGGAAGTTCCAACCCCCACTGAGGCTTCAGTAATGGTCACGCCCACAAGGCGGGGCTGAGGGAGGAAGCAGAAGACCCAGGATGAGAGGAGAGGCCTCTCTTGGTTCCTGGATCCTGGACGTTGGAGGTAGACCGAGCAGAGTTCTCCAGAGAACACCGCCGGACTGTGCTATACCTTTGCCAGACCCTGCAACCTACCCCTTCATTTGTAAGTTACCCCACAAAATAAACCTCCCTTTGAACTACGTGGAGTGGCCTTAATAATTTCACCAATAGTTACTGTTGCAAAAACTGCCTCATACTGACCTGACCAATATTCCTTAGCATGGGAGGCACAAGGTGGCCCATAAATTCCATGCTAGACTCCAGACCAGCCTGCAGCAGCCCTTCCCCTCTCAGAGATACCCACAGGCACCCTACTGGGAAGATCATCTGTGAATCGCTAACAGCTCGCCAGGTGGCCAGGTGCCAGGATTTCTCCCCTAGGGAAATGAGTTTACAGCAGAAGGTGCTGGTGGCCACACATCCTGTCCCCACTGATTTCCCATTTCTAACAGGGAAGCCAGAGAGCCCAGCTGCAGGCCTATGCTGTCAGACTATCGCCCTTTCTCAGAGAGCTCTAAGAAGAGAGACTGAAGCTGCCAGAGATTCTCCCACCGTACTATCTGCCTCTGGCATGGCTCAGAACTCTTCCACACCGCCTGTCTGTCTACTCATGGTCTTAATAACATCTAACAAACTCCTTACAAGAGTCCATCTCAGAATCCCCCTTGAAGCCTGGACCTGAAAGACCTTTCATAAAGGTTCATGAGGCTTTAGAGAAGCTTTATCTGGGCACAGGAGTCGATTTTGTATCAATGATGAAAGAAGAGCCCAATAGAGAATCAGAACTACAACCGAGCAGAGGCCCAGGAAAAACGCTGAACTCATCGGAAGGCTCTCGAGGATTGGCATAGATCAAGAACAAGAAGACAGACAAGTCACTCCGAGGAAGCCATGTGAAATATGAAGAGGGAGCCCAAGCGAGAGGAACCAGAACGGCTTACCCACAGAGGGAACTGTGTTGAAGATCTTAACATGGCACCAGCCGGGGTCTGCAATGCAGGAACATTCATTGAGGGATGAAGACAGAAACGTGAAGGGGTAGGGAGAGGGTCTGACTTCTTCCACTGGATTCGGGTCTCTAGGCCCGGAGGAATTAAATCCCAAGGTCCTGAGAGGAAGTGCCGCTGTGAAAGCAGAAGCAGTCAGAGTTAGTAATCTAGTCAGTGCCGGCAGTGGGAAAGGGGGGGCGGGGACCTTGTTAGAGGGAGAAAAGCAGGAACCGGACCTCTCAATGGGGAATTAATGTTAACTCCTGGCACATTTCTGGAAGTCTGGTTCCCGTTTTTTTTTTTTTTTTTTTTTTTTTTTTTTCCCCCTGCTGGAAATGGGTCTAGTAAATTGATGGCTCATGAACAAACGGTAATAAGGCAGATATTGGGAGTCTAATGGACTTAAAAAAATGTAACAGCTTATTTTTGTTGAGGACTTACTGAATGCCAGCAAGTGCACTGTGTGGATTAGCTTAGTTAGCAATCATTGCCTCCTAGGGATTAGAGTAAACCCAGCAGATGTTTACAGTGGTGAGTGTGCAATTATTTTCTTGATGATATTAGCTGATATCAGGGTTCAGAGGTCACCTGGGGGGCGTTCTAGGTTGTGTCCCTAATGAGGAATTGCGCAGAAACCCACAGTTTCAACAGAAGCTGACATGATTTATTCATATAAGGAGTCTGAAGTAATTCTCAGACACTCTAGAGTGTCTGTATGCTTGGGTCAGCAGCATGACCCAGCTTTAGTTGGCGCGAACCAGGGAGTTGCTTGTCTCTTTCTTTGGGGTGGAGGTTTGAGTAGGCATGGCCCCCATAGGCTCATATATCTGAACGCTTGGTGATTAGGGAGTGGCACTACTTGAGAGGGAATGGGAGCGTGACCTTCTTGGAGTAGGTGTGGCCTCGCTGGAGGAAGTGTGTCACTGGGTCAGGGAAGAACATTGGACTTTGGGGTTTCAAAAGTCCAAGCCAGTCCCAGCATCTCTCTTCTGGCTGCCTGTGAATCCAGATTAGAAGTAGATCTTTGGGTTGGGGATTTAGCTCAGTGGTAGAGCGCTTGCCTAGCAAGAGCAAGGCCCTGGGTTCGATCCTCAGCTCAAAAAAAAAGAAGTAGATCTTCCCACTTCAAATTAAGGAAACATCCCTTACAGGTGTGCCCTCCATTTTCGAGTTTTAGTTAATTCCAGGTATAGTCAAGTTGATAAGAATAGCCATCACCTTTAACAGTTCATTTTTTTCATATTCTAATTTTGCAGACTTTGCCCAAGGCTCAATCTCTGCTTATTTTCCCGCCTCATATGGCTCTATAACCACTCTGACTCCAAATGCAGCAATCCTCACCATCGCATTTGTCCATGTTCTGTTACTGTAACAAAATGCTGGAGACTGGAGGATTTAATAAAGAAAAGAGTTAGTTTGCTTATAGCTCTGGAGATTCAGGTGTGTGCTTCTGGCATCAGCTGGGCTTGGGTGGGGACCTCCATGGTAGATGTATCAAACTGGTGAAAAATGTGTGTGATTTTGATGAGCTAGGAAGCCTGAAAGTAGGGAAGGGCCAGTCATGATTGTAAGGGTTCTGTCCTTACTTATATCACCAGCCTGGGACGCGGCCCAGCCTAAAAAGCAGGTGGGCCCTCTGTGTGCCTCCCTTTTCTCTTTCTGCTCTCTTCCCTCCGTGCGGTCTCTCTGTCTCTCTGGTCCTTTCTCTCTCTCTCTCCCTCTCTCTCCCAATAAAGCTCTAAAAGGTAACCATGGCTCGTGATTCTTCTGCCAACCAGCACACTCCCCCATGGGCAGCGCTGATTTAACCAACAATGATTTCCCACCTCTGAAAGGTCCCATGAGCTCCTAACCCCACTATGGTGGGAATCAAGTTTCCAGCCCAAGAATCTTTGAAGAACACATTAAAACCATACCTAAATGTGATGTTATGGGACCCTTTGACTAGTAGAAGAGCTTCTGGGCAGGGGTTTAAAAAAAAGACTAAGCCAGGCATTGATGGTGCACGCCTTTAATCCCAGCACTCGAGAGGCAGAGGCAGGCGGATCTCTGTGAGTTCAAGACCAGCCTGGGCTACCAAGTGAGATCCAGGAAAGGTGCAAAGCTACACAGAGAAACCCTGTCTCGAAAAACCGTAAAAAAAAAAAAAGACTAGCCAGTGGATAGGAACAAATCTATCCATATACAGCCATGGAACCACCACATTGTCATCCTCCATCGTCTCAAAACCAAGATGTGTCAAGCATGTCTCTTGACCAGGATACACAACAGAGTTTTCAGAGCGTGGTCACAGAAGGATGGAAAGACTGTCCTTGTGGATCAAAGAACACTGACATGAAATAAAAACCAGACCAAACTTGTTAGCTCAAAACTGACAATTTCCCTGTTGATTATAACCTCTCTGTGGGTTTTTTTTTTTTTTTTCCCCTGCCTGGAAGGTAAAGTCTACACAGCAGAGAGCTGAGTGTAGGAAGAAAGTCCCTTTGGTATTCAAAGGAGAGAAAGACAGACAAGAGGTGAGATTTGAGTGCTTTGGCCAACCCTCATATTCTCACATTATTCCCCAGACATCATAGGAATCTGGGTGTTGGGCAGGTGGGGTGGAGGGAAGGGATCAAGTAGAGACAGACACAGGTGTGACAGGATCTGGGCCCTGTTGAGGCATCCTGCAGTATCCTAGGTGTGGCCTGGGAAACATTCCAGATCATTAAGCCCCTCCCCCCAGCCCCCCAAAGGCAACACTGTAGGGAACAGCTGGTGGTATTTACATGGCATGACAATGTTTCAAAGCTCTTAGTGTAGTTGAAAACTTTCATAACTTTAGAAGTATGAGCAAAATAAACTTACGAAGGAAGTCATTTAAGAATGAAATTATTGCTGGGTGTGGTGTTGCACACTTTTACATCCAACACTGAAGAGGCAGAGGCAGGTGGATCTCTGTGAGTTCGAGGGCAGGCTGGTCTACAGAGCAAGTTCAGCTTCAACACTAGCCAGTGACACATGGTGAGACTGTCTTAGAAAACAAAACAAACAACCCCTTCAAACAAACAAACGAACAAGAAAGAAAGCAAGCAAGAAAGAAAAAGAACCAAATTATTTACATTTAATTTATGTGTGGAAGTTGTTCCCTTAGAACAAAACTTTAAAAAAGTATTTATTTATTTTCATTTTATGTGTCTGGGTGTCTTGCCTGCATGTATGACTGTGTACTGCATGTGTGCAGTGCCTGTAGAGGCCAGCAAAAGCATCAGATCCCCAAGAACTGGAGTTATGAATGGATGTGAGCCACCATGTGGGTTCTGGAAATCCAACTTGGGTCCTCTGGAAGAGCATTCAATGCTCTTAACAGCTGAGCCCTCCTTCTGGGCCCTAGAACAAAACTTTTAAACAGGCCCCCTTTGTAGATGGTCAGTCTTGACCCCACATCAGAACCAAGCATTTAATATATTCCTCAAAATTCTCAGAACTAAAGCTAGGGGGTCTGGGGCCATCAGCCAGATCTGAGTTCAACCCTCAGCATGCACGGCACAGTGCTGGGTGCTGTGGCTCATGCCTGTGACTCTAGCCGTAGGGAGGTGGAGACAGGAGGGCCTCGGGGCTTCTTGCCGGCGAGTCTGGCTAATTTGAGCTACAGGTTCAGTGAAGAGCCTATCCTGAATACAAGCTCATGTTGTTTGTAAGTTTGCACTGTTTTTTCTTTATATTCAGAAATGGTTAGGGCTCAGTGCTGCAGTGAGTTTGTGTAAGGAGGCGGCCTCCTGCCCTTGACCGTGGAGGTATGCTGAGCAGACGGTGTTCTTCAGTTCTGAGACAGGAAAGGGGGGCTTACTAATCACTCCCCAGGACTTTGAACTTTACAACTCTGTAATTACTCCTAAGACTTTATATTTAGACTTTCTGTTTCATTGGTGTGTGCTCCCTTTCTGCTTGTTTTGACTTTGGGTTTGTCTGGCAGTTTGTTTTAAGAGCCCTGAAGGCCAAGTTTGTTTATTACCATGCCTGCTAGGTGTGTGGTTTAAAAAAAAAAAGTGTTACTGAAAAGGTGAGTGGACCCCAATAACCTAACCTCAGTCAGGCTGAACACTTCTTTACTTAGATCCCCAAGTACTTCAAAGCAAATCCTAGATATGAGATAAAGGGTTTCTTGGGCTTGGGAAGGGAAGGCAGCTTCAACAGAGGAAATGGAGTCAATTAGTGCAGCCTGAGCAGAGGCAAAAGAGAAAGAGAGGAAAGAACCCTGGGGAGGAGGGAAGGGAGGCAGGAGGGAAGACTGAGGTAGAAGGGTAGTCACAAGGGGATGTGTGTGTGTGTGTGTGTGTGTGTGTGTGTGTGTGTGTGTGTGGTGTTTCTCTCCAGACACATTTACAGTTTCCTTCACTTCCTGCCCATTTTCTTCTTTACTTTGAAAGCCTCAGCAAACTGGGTGGGACTCGGTGGACAGAGGCATCTGTCCAGGAGTGAAAGGATGGATGGTCCTGGCCTGCCAGCTGTGCACCATGGCCTGTCTCCCTAGACGAGGCTTACTGGGGGCCCTGGGAGCTGGGGGCTTCCTCTTCTTTGTACATAAAAGGAAAAGGGACCCTTCACGCTGGAACACAGTCAGTTTCCTTCCCCAGCCAGGCCTGGCAATTAGGCAGCAAGAGACCTCTAAAGAGAGGGCGGGATCTGCTGCTCCTTGGAAAGATGTACTCAGCCACAGAATGCCCCAGCTGCTACCCAAGAAGGGCAGAGAATCCTGGTGAGCCAAACCAGGGCTTTTGCAAATGCCAGGCTGTGTTATCATATAATAAATATTAGCCTGTTAAAATTATCTTTAACTTTATCTAAGTTTGACAGAGGAACTTTAAAAAAAAGCTACCTATGAAGATCTCATCTCAGAGAGTACTCATGTTTTATGAAACCCAACTTGAATTCTGAAATTTTGTTTTGTTTCCTTTTGTTGTTTGTTTGTTTTGTTCTGTTCTGTTTGTCCCAAGATCTCACTATGTAGCTTTAGCTGGCATGGACTCACAGTGTAGACAAGGGTAGCTTCAAACTCATAGAGACTTACCAGTATCGTGAGTGCTGGGATCAATGATCTGTGCCATCATGGTTGGTCTGAAATTCTTTCTAACCTGAAGCCACAGGCTAGGTGCATCTCCTCCCATGTTGTGCTTTTTGGCTACCTCTCCAGTCGGAGGTTTGAAAGGGAGAGGGGCTGAAAGCTCAGGGAGGTGGAGGTGCCTGAGGTGATGGATGCCATCAGCAGGGTGCTCTTCAGATGACTGAAGTAGGAAGTTCGAGACAATGCAGGACTTAGCCAGGCAGTCCTCAGGTAGAGTGCGACAAGGGCCTATTGAGGTGAGACTCTTCAGGGACCTGAAAGTAGACCAAAGGAGGGCTCAGGGCATGGCCTTTCTAGGTCAGGGTAACTTTGGATGATCTCTTAAAAGACATTCATTTGTCACTGTGACATGGTACTATGTAGCCCAGACAAGATTTGAACTTACTTGTAGTCAAAGAAGACTTTGAACTTTTTTTTTTTTTTAAGACAGGGTTGCTCAATGTAGCCTTGGCTGTCCTGAAACTCACTCTGTAGACCAGGCTAGCCTCAAACTCGTAGAGATCTGCCCTACCTCTGCTTCCCGAGTGCTGGGATTAAAGGCATGGGTCATCACAGCCCAGCTTGACTTTGGACTTCTGATCCTTTGATCTCTACCTCCCAAGTGCTTTGATGATAGGCCTTCCTGATTGCACCAGGCTTATACAGTGATGGGACTAGAACCCAGGACTTCATACAAGTGAGGCAGACATTCTATCACCCATTACATCCTAAGCCCCAGACTTTCATTCTTGAATAGAGAATCAAAGACCAGCAACCTAAGGCACAGCAGAGTGAAGGGAAAATAACCCAGTATCTATTAATACCTGCCTACATTTTTATAGCATGTATCTTTAAGAAACTTTTGCATTTCCAAAATGGTGTGTGTGTGTGTGTGTGTGTGTGTGTGTGTGTGAGAGAGAGAGAGAGAGAGAGAGAGAGAGAGAGAGAGAGAGAGAGAGAGAGTAGATATGTGTATGATTCATTGACTTCAACACTTCCGTCTCGGATCTCTTCCTTTAGTTGAGTCCTGTAGGCTCTTTCCCTGTCTCATTATTTTTCAGTTGAGAGTCCAGCACTCAGCATTCTCTACTTCCCTAGTTTGCATCCTCATCCATCCTGTGGTCTCCTGGCAGACTAATCTTTCCAGACCCAGTCCCTCCTTATCTTCCTGCTTTCCAGGGCTTCTCCCATGCTCAAAAGACACACCTGCTATTCCAGAGATTAGAAGGAAAAGGCAAGAGAGTCATGAGTTCCAGGGTATGTAACAATACTGTGCCTCCAAAAACCAAGAGCCTTGGATGCAGCTTAGTAAAGTAGAGATCTTGATCTATATACTTAAGACCCTGGTTTCATTCACAGCGTGGAAAAAAGGAAGAATACGTAAATTAGGCAGTTCATAGTGGGGAATACACTCAGCGCTGTCATCAACAGCACAGGGATGGTATGTATTACCCCTCACCCACGGTCGTTGGCTGGCCACCCCTTCATCACAAGATGGCTCCCACATGGCTGAATTCCAGACAGGAAGCAGAAGGCTACATGTGTGTTTGTTCTTCCTTTCATGTCATAGAAAGCTTTTCCAGAACACCTCTCCACAGACTTGTGTTTATTCCAAAAACTGCATCACATAAACTGTGTTCTGTGTTTCATAGCCATTTCTAGATAGACACGACACTAAAAGAAACAAGCATTTCTCTCCCCAGTCTCTATCACAGAGACAGACCCAGGAGAGGAGAAATGGAGTTATGTGTGGTGAGAGCTAACTCACAGTATATATTATAAACAGTGTCCCCAGTGGACTGAGACCTACCTCCCTAAGACAGTCACATTCTGTTAGTGTCTGTCTGGATCCCTAGTTCCCAGGATGGAATTTGGTTCTTGGCAAACACTGTTCAAACATCTTACAGACACAGGGAAGAATACATGTCTGTTCATGAACACCCATCAAGTGCTAAGAAAAAAGTGTGAGTTGTCAATATTTTATAAAAACATATGGTTGTAATGCCCTGTAATGCCCCGGTGGCGGTGGCACACACCTTTAATCCCAACCTCGGGAGGCAGAGTCAGGTGGATCTCTGTGAGTTTGAGGCCAGCCTGGTCTACAGAGTGAGATCCAGGACAGGCCCCAAAACTACACAGAGAAACCCTGTCTCGAAAAACAGACAAACAAACAAACAATGATATGGTTGCTTTCATTCACCAGTCTGATGTGTGCACAGACCTATAAGCACAAAGAAGCAAAGAGCTGTGCTCTAGGCAGTGTCACCACAGCAGTGAAGGCCTTGTGATTCTCTCCTGGGTGGAGAAGGGCAATTGATCACAGGAGGAGCCAGTTACTCTTCTGCATAGCAAATCATGGCTAGACACATGGAAGAAGAGAAAGGCAGACTCAGAGTGGGGATGCAACCCAGGAACTGGGGTATGCTGGCAAACCATTGACTGATGATATTTTTTTTAAAACTTCTTTGGAGAAAAACAAATTGGATGGTGACTATCCCTAATTTGGGTTTTTGGGAATTTCTTCGGTTTTGTAATTCCCCTGAATTACAAAATTAACCAAACTCTCTCTCTCTCTCTTTTTTTTAAAGATTAATTTTATTTATTTTTATTATGTATACAGTGTTCTGCCTACATGCATGCTTGCAGGCCAGAAGAGGGCACCAGATCTCATTACGGATAGTTGTGAGCCACCATGTGGTCTCTGGGAATTGAACTCAGGACCTCTGGAAAAAACAGCCAGTGCTCTTAACCACTAAGCCATCTCTCCAGCCCAAACAAACTCTTCAGTAAGTTGGGACTCATGTGAATATCAGTGAAAAATGCCTCTTGGCATACCTTGAAGAGAGAGTGGGCCAGCCCCCACTGACTAAAGGTAGGTAGCAAACCTGCTCATCCCAAAATACACTGGAGTCTGAGGTGGAAGAGAGGAAAAGGAAGAGGGACGCTCACATTTGGTTCTGGGCCTTACATGTTGTGATCTCTAGTAAACTGCTACCTTCTGAATTTCAGAGACTTATTTCTTAGGGCCAGTGTCCTTACCATACTAGGTGAGGACATGGGTGGAAAGCATTCAGAACCTAGTCTGTGCTCGGCACTCCCTATCACACTCTAGGAAGCCTCAATCTCTGTTTTTGATTCCCAACTTCATTATAAACAGGGGATGGGGGAGAACCCCAAAACATGTAAAGACTACTCCAAAGGTTCTAGGGAGATGGCTCAGTGGGTGAGAATGCTGGATAGATGACCCTGAATTTAGATCCTCAGCACCCAGGTAAAAGTCAGGTGTGACTGTGCATGTCTGTAACCCCAGGGCAGGGGGAAGTGTGGGGCTGAATGAAGGGCACATCTGAGATAAGAGATCTCTGGGTTGGTTGGCTAACCAGCCTAGCAGAAAAGGCAAGCTCTACGTTCAGTGAGAGCCTCTGACTCAAAGAACTAAGTTGGAAGAGTGATAGAGCAGGATAGTTGATATCCTCTCCTGGCCTCTCCAGCTGTATGTGCACAGGAAAGATTCATTCAAGCACATTATATGCTCCTCAGTGCTTTAACCATAGCTCCATCTTAGCCTTGTATTCCTCAAAACCGATTTTTTGTTGTTGTATCAGTGTCCACCACTTGCTTGTTATTGGAGGGAGAAGACTGCCCAAGCCTTCTGGTCTACCTGGCTATCACAGTACAATGCCCATTGCATAGAACTAGTATTCTTAGAACTAAATGTGTCACAAACCTGCCTGTCCACAAGACTGCCCTTGCTACCATGACCTACCCCCGACCCCCAATCTCCCTTCTGGCCAGTTGGAGTATTCTGGAAACCCTTGAACTAGCATTTTCATTAAACAAGGACTTTCAAGAGACAACTACCCTTTCCCTTCCTGTCCATTCTTGGGCAAGCCAGAAATTCCTAGTTCACAACAGGAAACCAATAGCTCTGTGCTATCAGAAGACATTTCCTCTACAGTACAAAATGTCTGAGGAATAATTCCTAACGGGGCTTCACCCATTTCCTGTGAAAGGAGGCAAACCCACCCATCCTTGGCCTGAAGGGCCCCCGCCTTTCCAACTCTCAGTGATGCCATGCCTTCTGCATCAAGGAAGGGCCTGTCTTCTCACTTGCTACATCTGACCCAGTATCCTGTGAACACACCCATTCAGGAGGGCTTTTCAGTGTTCTGGCAGAGTACAGACCCTATGACTGAGTTGTACCCTTGCTGGAATATAGCTCACAGGCAGCTTTAATAATAATAATAATAGTAATAGTAATAGTAATAATAATTATTATTTTTAAAAGGTCAGCTTCCTCTGAAAGCCAAGAGCCAACTTGACTACAAGAAATTAATGAATGGTACAAGCCTTGAAAATGTGTGGGACAAACTTCCAGCAGTTCCTCTGTTACTGACTTGGTCTGTGTAGAGAAAAGACCACAAAATTGTTTGGCCTGACCAATCTATTCACTCCACTGTCCCAGGACACTTTTGAGTTCTGTAAGACTGTTCAGAGAGAAGAATCTAGTCTTCTCTAGTAATAGGGTTTTTACCACTGAGAGTGGAATCTGCAAGGGTCGTTGTTACAGAAAAGAACATCGCAGCCTCAAAGCAAGGAACTTCTCCAAAGTTGCAAGGGCTGGAGGTGGCTCCGTGAGCACAGTGCTTGCCACCCATGTCTAACCCAGCTCTGGGGAGGTGGAGACAGGAGGATCTCTGGGGCTTTGCAGCCAGGCAGTCTTGTTAATTAGCAAGCTCTAGGTTCAGACCCTGTGTCAAAAAACATGGTAGAAAGTGATAGAGGCCTGTGCACACATATGTACATGCACCTATACACATGGGCGTATATACTAAACACACACACACACCCCACAAAAGCTGCTGCCAAGGTATATTGTGGCAAGAGTTAGGCTAAAATTCAGTCTTCTTCATTGAGGTCCAGAGTTCCATCAGAAGGAGCATTTTTAATTCCTTTCTTCTAATGCTGTCTTTGAAACTTTTTATATGGGCTCACCAGCAAGGTAGCAGAACTCTTCATGTTTCAAAAAGGAAAAGCTGATGGGAACTTCCAGATTCCAGGGAGAATCCCTTCTCCAATCAGCAGCAGGAAGTGTAAGATCAGGGCTTGGCCCTGGGCTTCCTGGCTTTAGCCTTAGGTGGAGCTGTTTAATTAGGGCCACCTGGAAGGCATTGGTGAGGGGGCAGGGAAGTTCTCTCACTATGTAGAAGGCGAGCATGTTGGAAGGCCATGGAAAGGTCCACTATCCTTACAGCAGCAGCCACACTCTGGTCAGACTCAGGCAGGGGAGTATCTGCACAGTGCCAAGCAACCCATATCTGACATCACCAGCTTTTGTTTTGATAATAAGGATACGGAAGTCATAGAAAACAGTTGCCCTAAAGGCATACAAAAAGTGAAGACTGAGACTCCATAGGTTTCCTGCAGCAGGAAGGACATGCCCAAGATGGAGGGTTTGTGGGCAACCATGCAGACTAGTCTGTTCTCATTCTTCTTGCTACACTGGCCACAGGTTCTCTCCAGTGCCCTGGGAAGAAGCTCTAACAATATTTGGTTATCAGACAACTTTCTACCATCTCAGATCACTGGTGCCTCAAATAATCAGCTTCTCAAGAAAGAAGGACTATCATGGATCACAGTTTTGGAGGCTCAGTGTGTTAGTTATTTAGCGGCGCTCTCACCCCATGAGGAATACGTTCCAAACACGACAAATCCACAGAAGAGCTGTTCATTAATATAGGATAGAAAAGACGTGACAGGCCTGTGTGAAGCACACACGTGGGTGAGGAGACAAGAGAGAGAGGAGAGAGAGAAGAGAAGAGAGGAGAAGAGAGAGGAGAGAAGAGAAGAGAGGAGAGAAGAGAAGAGAGACCTGTGCAAAATGGCGCCGGCTTTTTAAAGAGTGGGCCGCGCATGCGTACAGGACCGCATGTGGCTACTCCACGTATGCGCGTAGATTACATGGCCGTGTGCGCTTTTTACAACCATGTAAAGCCACGGAGTCCTAGCTACACAAGATGTTCTGACCTGGAAATGGCTATTTTGAACCGGAAATAATTAGGCGGTCCACCGGGCAAGCCCAACCGTGTGGACATGTTGTGATTTCCTATCACAGTGCATGATCATTTGGCCTCATTGGTTTGTGTGGATGATGAAGCTAAGTCTTCTAGTGGCCAAGAAAAGCTGGTTTCATAGTCCGGACTCAAAGGCATGGCTCTGTTGACCTGAAGATCTCTTGCTAGGTCCTACCTTTTAAAGTTTTCAATCCGTCCCATGTGTTAAAGGCTTGGTGCCATGGGTTAGGGATCAAGCCTTGAACACACAGAACATGAAGGACTTAAAGCATAGCAGCTGTACATACACATTCTAGAACTTTTTCTTTCTCTTTTGTTTTCTTTTCTATTCTTCTCTTTCCTCCTCCTCTGCCTTCTTTTTCTGGGTGTTGTGTATTTCTGGGGTAGGGTCTCATGCATTCTGAACTCCTGATCCTCTTGCTTCCTCCTCTGAATTGTAAAAATTATAGATTTATGCTTTTCTAGAATTTTCAGTCACAGAGTGGGCGTCATCATCTTCCCACATGTAGTTTGGACTTTACATAAAGCCTAGACATAAACAGCCTTCCGGGTGTTCTCATAGAGAAACACCTTATCTGGCTGGGTCCCCACAGTAAACAAATGACTTGCTTGTATCTAGGTAATTTGAGAATTCTGGAGGGAGATGGCCTGACAAAGCCTGGGAAGAGCAACCACTGCCCACACACAGGCTTACAATGAGAGAAATCAGCAGGACATATGCTCAACTTCCTCCTTTTAGGAGGCTTTGCATTGGTCACACCCAGAGGGAGCCTGAGGGTCAGGCAGAGATTGCTAGAACACACAGGTCAGTTCTCTGGGCACAGAGAAGGGGCCAAGGAGGGGACATTTACAAGGGGGCAGAGGAGACACCTGGCACAGGGCTTCTACCAAGTCGACACTGGATAGTAGTGACATGACACAGTCTACTGTGCCTATAAACTGCTGAAGGAGACTTGTATAAAGAGGACAAAGGCAGATGTGCCACATGCGCTCAGTGAGAACTTGGACCTAGATACATCTGTAGACCAACTGACTGTACCCAGGGTCACGTGAGCCACCAGATACTCCTGAGGCTCTGTCTAAACCAAGACTAAATGAGGGCCAAGCAGCCTTAGACGCTGGCCCCGAAGCTCCCTCCCTCATCCTGACCTTCTATATTTCACTGAGAAAAAGACACAGGAAGGGACAGTATCACTAAATCAGCATGTCCTGCACCTTCCTAGAAAGTGGAGTAGCTGACCTAAAGGACATACTAGCTTCCAAGGTTGGGGTCTCCAGGTAGGAGGCAGTCCCCTGCCTGGGTATCCCATATAAAAAGCAGTCAAGTTAGCCAAGAAATGACCATCTATCTATTGTAAAGAGCTAATGAAGAGGTTTTAGAACATTGGTAAACTATGAAAGGAATCCATGCTTGTATTAAAATGTCAACATTAAAATATACAGCAATATAGAACAAGAACTCTACCACTCTAGCCTCCAGCCCCTGGGGCTCACACCTCACCACTTTGATTTTCTAAATTAAAAACAATGCCTTTGTTTACTTCTATAAATTTGATATAAAATCCTGTGTGTGTGTGTGTGTGTGTGTGTGTGTGTGTGTGTGTGTGTGTGTGACAGGTCTCATGTAGTCTAGGTTGGCTTTCAATTTGCTGTGTAGCTGAAGCTGCCCGTAGATTATTAATCACTTTTCTTCTTTCCCCCAAGTGCTGGAATTACAGATGTGTGCTACCATGCTCAGCTTTACAAAATCTTTAAATGTGAATGGGCTCCTATCTGATCTGTTGTGCTGTATTTCAGTTTGCTTTAGGCATCTACTCAATATATAGGCTAAGAAGGTACAGCTACTTTTTAAAGATGGTCCAGGGCTGCATTCTGCGAAAGGCTGCTGAGCGTCTAAGATTAGAATATATAAGCCCAGTGTCTGCTGTGAGTGATTCCCTCAGAATGATGAAAGCATACTTCACAAGCATCAGTAGGCACTGACCATTTGTACGACGGCTCGGTCCACAGCATCTCTGAGACCTTTGCAGTGGCACAGATACTTTTCTCCATGGAGGATGAGACAGTTAAACAGCCCATAGTCCTTGCTCTGGCTTTGAGGAGCAATGCAGACACTCATAGGTGACTGGAAACTGGCACTGCAGACACTTCAGTGGGCACCCGTGGAAAACATCATGTGTCATTTCTGATTTTAGGTTCCTTAGGCAACCAGGGTTCGAGAGGAAGTCAAGGATGTCTTCTTCAAGAAGATGATTCTCTAAAAATGGATTTGGTTGCAAGAGGTAAGCGATGGGGGAGGGGAGCAGGGCAGATAGGCCAAACTGTAAAAGCATCTTATTCCTGGAAGAACCTACGAAACACATCAATTCAACAGAATTGGCCTTACCTCAGATTGCCATCTTGATTTTGGCCTTGCCAAGCCTCCAGAACTGTAAGGAATGACTTCTTCCAACTGGGGCCCCATCTCCCACTTTGCCCCCTCTCCCAATAAAACAGTCATGTTTTGACCCCATCAAAGGAAGGCAAAGTTGTTATGGTGTAATCACTTCCCCAAAGTCCCAGCTCTGAACTCTACTGCACTGCTCCAGCATGGGCTTTACCTCCCCTCCGAATAGAAGGCTATTGGCAAGCCTTTCTCCAGTGTCTCTTTGCCATCCAATTCCCTCTCATACATATGGCTTGGAAGACAACGGAACAGAGTTGGGATTTGGCATTATGTTGCTCTGAATCTTCCATCCTTCCCCTCCAACACTATTTTTGGAAATCTGTGATTTCTGAGGTTAAGGAAATTTGGTTGTGTAACTCAGTGCAAACCCATTATCATAAATGCTCCGGGTGATGTTCCTTGAATATATCTAGAATCAGAGGAGAGCTGACTAAGAGAATGATTGACAGCCATGCCTTTGAGTTTTCCTATAATAGCCCAAAACAATTTACTTAGATTAAAATTCAGCCTTTTAGACACAGTATTTCATAAAATACATTCAACTGCATATCTCTAAGCCCATTTGAGAAAATAGTTATAAATCTGTAAGGGTAGAACATAGATGAAGCAATCTTGAATGTTTATTAACCCAGACTTTGGGGACCACAGGAAAGCAGAGTTTGGAGACTATACTTACAGGAAGAAGTGACTGTGTGTCAAGAGCTGTGACAGAGAAAGTTGAAGTGACCCTCCACTGTCTTTGTCTGCTCTGACTTTTTCTGGTGGAATGGTAGTAGAACTTGATCCATGGCCAAAAGGATGAGAATCTGATGAAGCCCAGGGAAACCAAAGCCTTTCGTGGAGCTGGGGAGGGAAGCCAGTTTCTCTCAGGGCCAGAGTACTGTGAGGATATGAAATCAATTGTTCCTGTCCACCTGAAGGAAATGAGGGCACCAACAAGGAGCCAGAAGAGGAAGACAGAGCTGAAGGGTCCAAGTAAGTTCTGCAGTTAGCTCCATTCTTGCCTTCACCATGACTCCCAGCTGAACTGATAGAATCTGTCCTTTGCTGGGCTCACTGAACTGGGTTTGGGAGTCTGTAGAACATAGACCATCCTCACTAATGAAAATATGACTTGTGCCAGGCATGGGGGTGGGCTTGAGGGACGTGGAGAGTACGTGAAAAGAGTTGGATGACTGTGTTGTCACAATGAGTACCTTGGACTCACTTCTCTGATTCCTGAAGATTTTAAACCAGTATTTGGTCATGAAGAGTTTTGAGAAGATTCTCTGAGCTGGAATTGCAGTGTACCTCCTATTGCTTTAGTGAACATGCCTCTGTGTGAGTTTTATGAATTTGATTATTCAGTCAGAGTTCCCTAGGAAGAAGGCTGCTTCTCAAGGTGCCTGGTGTGGCTGCAGTATCTAACAGGAAGAGGTTTCTCTCAGAACCATTGCAAACCATTCTCAGGGACAGAGCCCACCATCCTGGTCTCCAGATCTCATCAGCTGAAGGATCTCTTTAGCTCACTCAGCTTAGATCTTCTTGCCTTTCCCTCCTGTATGTTTATTCAGTATTTCCCTAGATCGTAGGCCCTGTGGATAGAAACAGCTCCTTTACTGAGATTGGGGAGGAAGGCATGGTTGTGACATCATGCCCTGTCAAGTATCCTTTAGCTGGAGGAGGGAGATGGGAGGGAGATGGTTTGATTTTTCTCACTCAGGCTTCCTGGCCTAGGGTCCTGTGGTCACTGCTTACAGGACAGGACAAACAGTGTAGGAAGGTGGAGGACCATGTGCCATGTCTGTATTATTTATTTCTATCTCGTCTCACTCTTACTGCATGTGTCAACTACTAACTACAGCTATTTCTGCATACCTACTATGTGCCTTTATATATGCATGTATGCATGATGACTCCTCACTGTAGCCTTGAAGGTCACGTGTTTTATTCCCATGTTGCAGCTGGAGAAACGAAAGACCTAAATACCTAATGTGCACTCTTACTTCTCAAGGTGCCTGATGGGAGGTAGTAGGTTGGGGCTTGGCACTTGGCTAGGCTCATGCCTTGCCAATGCTCTGTGAGTTCTTAGGGTAGATCTTTTCCCCTCTGGGGAAAGCTTATGAACATCATCAGTGTCAAGGCTTTAAAAAGCTGAGCTGTCAAGAACTTGATTGGCAACTGATGGGCTGCTGAGAGGTGATTGGATCATGAGGGCTCTAACTTAATGGATTGATCCATTGATGAATTCATAGGTGACTGGGCAATTAGGAGGTGGGATTGTGGCAGGAAGTAGGTCACTGGGGGCATCTTTAAAGGGTAAATTTTGTCCCTAGACTCTCCCACATCTGTGTTCCCCAGTCCTCTCCCACCCTCCCCTTCTATTCTCGGTAGCTCTCCTTGTTCCTCTGTCCTATCTCTTTGGTCTCATTCTCTCTCTTCTCCTCCTCACCTCTCCTCTCTTTGTCTTTGGTCTCTTTCTCATTTCTAGAGATTGAGAACAGGGCCAAGCCCAGTAATCAAGTGTTTTACCATGGACATAGTCCTTGTGTGAGTTTTTCTTTTTCTTTTTTGTTTAAGATTTTATTTTTCATTATGTGTCTATTTGTGCATCTGTGTGAGGGTATGTGCACATGTATGTAGGTGCCCAAAGAGGCCAGAATTGGATACTGGATACTCCAGAGCTGTAGTTACAGGAAATTGTTAGCTGCTTGACATTAACATTGGGAACCAGACTTGAGTCCATTGTAAGGGCAGTAAGTTCTTTAACAAATGAGCCTGCTCTCCATCTCCCTTTTTATACATTTATTTAGGCATAACTTAACAATATAGCCTAGGCTTGCCTCAGATGCCATCCTTCTGTCTCAGTCCCTGGTGCTAGGGTGACAGATGTGTATCACCACACATGGCCAGTGTAACTTGTTTCTAATGAAAAATAACAACAACAACAACAACAACAACAACAATATCCAAACAAACCAGAATAATAATGAAAGAAAATTAAGCTAAGAGTGACATGTGTGCTGGGCAGGGCTGACACCTGGACTCTTCCATTGTCTGCTCTACCTGTGGGATTGAATGGGAATTTGCCTTTTGGCTTTTAGCCATCAGCATGAAATGGAAAACATTACTTGTAGAATTTGATGTGTAGAACAGAAGCTTATTTCTGCCACACAAGTGAAACATGGGTATCCCTAATACAGAGATAGCTGCTTCCAAAGTCAGTTTGGTTGTGTGGGCAGACACACAAGTCAGGGCTGTAGTATAGAGAATAAACCCCACAGAGGGCTTTGTTTTCAGAGACTGAGAAGTCAGGAAAGTGTCATGGGAAATGCTGTATCTGCTTTGGACAATATTTAAATACTGAAGCTAATTCTTTAGCTGCCAGATAAATAACACTAAATTTGCAAAATTCCCCTAAAATCTGGGCCTTTGTCCAGTTAATCCATAGAGGATGCTCTATATTCCTGCCAAAGGGTTTTGTGTGCTCCCCAGGGTCACCGCTGTCCTGGTTTTCCTGGGACAGTGGGTTTTTGTGAATATGGGACTTTGCTGTGCTCAAACCCGAAGAACCAGGCAAAGTGGGATGTGTTGGTCATCTCACCTGTTTGTCCCTGGCTTCTCTTTGCTCATAGTGCCAAAAAGTGAAGTGCTCTTGACCTCTGTACCAGTGTACACAGCAGCAGATATGGTAAACTCACACTTTTATGCTTCAAATATTCATCGAACAAAATTCAAACCATGGACTATCATTCCAGGGTCAGGGATCAAGCCTTTGAGATGTAAATGGTCAACAGAAGGCATGCAGGGAATTGGGAAGTATAGAAGCTTCCAGTGTAGCTGAAGGTTAGGGAGACCTGTGTTTACCAGGCCGGTGAGTGAAGGGTGCCCCTGTGCTATCACTGGTGGACTGCTGAAAGACCTCAGAGGGTGGGAGCCTTCTTCAGAGAGCTGAACTGCTGTGAATTGTAGGCTGAAGTTACTGTGCCTCAAGCCGCTCCCAAGTAACCACACAGAGGCTTAATATTAATTACAAATGCTCCGCCAATAGCCCAGGTTTGTTACTAGCTGACTCTTACATTTTATATTAACCCATATTTCTTACCTATGTTTTGGCATGTAGCTGGGTACCTTATCTCAGTATGGCATGCTTATCTCTGCACCTGCTGGCGACTCTCCTGACTCTCATTCTCAGTTTTGCTCTCCCGCCTAACTTTGTCCTGCTCAGGTATTGGTCAGTTAGCTTCTTTATTAAACCAATCACAACAACTTATTTTCACACGGTGTAAAGGGATATTCCACAGTGGATCTGGACTTCCTTCTGGGGTGACAGCACACATCACAGCAGGTCCCTGCCCTAGGCTTTTGTAGATCAGTAAGTGGCTTTAGCTGCCACACAAGGCCTTTGACGAGTGTGCACTTAGGTTGAATCGGCCTACTCAGACTGACAGGCTGTTCTGTCATTTTCAGCCTCAGTTTCCTTCTGTGACTCACAGTGAAGCCTCAGGTTCAGGAAATCCTTCAAGTTGTGTTCCTTGCTCCCTGATGCAGGCACGCTCCTTCAAGTATAAAGGCCAGATAAGGAGAACAAGAAGGCCTTTCCCTGCCCGGCTCTTATTAGACTTTTAAAGATGAGTTTTTAGCATATAAAAGAATGGATTTCATTATGACATTTTTATCTATATTTTTGTACTTTACTCATGGTGCCTCCTCCCTCCCCAATGTGAGGGTTGAAGTTATGCTTTAAGCTTGAATTACTGTGTTTAAGAGACATATAAAACAAAAATACTTATAATTTGTAAGCCCCGCTTGCCCAAGGACAGTTAATTTCCTGGAATGCTGGTGGCTATTGTTCATGTAAGATAACAAGACAAGTGTTTTTTACTTCCGTAGACAAGGTTGGTTGCCCCAAATGCACAGGATGTGCTTGATCACACACAGGCAGGAAGTACATTCGGCTGTGTGCTTGTCCCTGACTGGACAAAGGCGGGATGTGCCTATCCTTGTGGGTTTTGTCTTGATAAGCACTGGACTAATGTAATTCATGACCATTCTCTGGGAATCCCAGGTAAGGACCTGGCCAGTATCCATTGCCCTGGTCAGTATTTGATAAAGCTTGCTTCGAATTTGGCTCACAAATTGTGGTAATGGTCTTATCCTTGCCCAGTGGGATTAATACCAGCTCTCTTCCTTTGTTCTCCCTCCCCACCTTTCTGCTCTCAATTCTCCCTGTCTGCTTCCTATTTTGGAAATATGCCTTTCATGGCTCCTGGTATTCCTTCATGTGGACATAAAACAATCCATCCAAACATTCCTCTATGGGGGATTTTAGCTCTTTCTAATCTTTCAAAATAAAATGCAACACTGTGGCATGCATTCTTGAATAAACCTTGACTCACTTCTTTCTTATTTACTTAGTAAACAGAAGTGAATAAAGGAAAGCCCATTCTTCCACACACGTGCTAGGACACACACACACACACACACACACACACACACACACACACACACATTTTTCGAAACAGGATTTACCCATGTATTCCTGCTGGATTTGAACTATACAACTAAAGTGAGCCTCAGACCTATAACCTCAGACTCTCAAATGCAGACATTACAGGGATGTGCTATCATACCTAAATGGAAGATATATTAAGGGCCCATATTATACAATGACTGTAAGAATGGTAAGTGGTGATGGTTATGGGGCTGGTTACTACAAGGAAAGGTCACAAGCCACACCACAACACAACTCAGTATCAGAGCTTTATTAGGAGGAGGGGGAGAGCAGAAGGATCAGGCCTGGAAGAGATGCACATGCAGAGAGCAGAGAGAGAAAGAAAAATAGTGGGCAAAGAGAGAACAGAACAGAGAGAGGAGGTGGGGTCTGTGTTTGGCTCTTTAAGGCTCAGGTGGGCTTACAGCGCTAAGCCGTGCATGCCTATGTAATCACCAGCTCACACTGATGATGTAAGATGCAAGACCCCTTGCCTAGTTCCTGAATTGTGCATATGCAGTTATGCAGCTGAATCCCAACAATGACAAATTATTCTTTAGAAAGATTCAACCAGGTCATACATTTGCTGTTAGTGAGTGATTAACTCTTTTATCTTAACTGATCTTAACCTTACAGTTCTGGTCATTGGTACATACTATTATAGCTTAAGAAAATATTTGTCGGGGTTGGGGATTTAGCTCAGTGGTTGAGCGCTTGCCTAGCAAGTGCAAGCTCCTGGATTTGGTCCTCAGCTCTGAAAATAAATAAATAAATAAATAAATAAATAAATAAATAAGAAAATATTTGCCAATGGGTCAAAAATGATATTTTAATTTGCATTGTTAAAGAGTAGTGGGTGATTTTTTTTAATATATTTTCTGTGTTAGTCAGCTTTCTGTTACTACAGCGAAATACCCAAAGCAGATAATTCATGACCAAAGTGATGTTTTGGGAGGTTCAAAGTTCAGTATCACAATGTTATGAGATTCACGTCCTGTGCAACACTCAAAAGGAAATACTCTGGGGACAAAAGCTACTGTCCCCAGAGACTGTCTTATGGAACAGAGGTTTGTGAAAACGCTTCAGCAGAGAGAAAGTTGTAGAGGGCAATAGGCAGGAAGACATCATAGAATCTCCCTCATCATGGAGTGTGTCTTTTTATGATCCCTCCCACCAGAGCATCACCAATGATCTTGATAGTCTAGGTCTGGTTTCTCCAATTCTTTAGACAAACATCTTTTCCTCACACTGTAGCACAGATCTTAAAAGGTCTTATTAATAAAAACAAACCTGGAGCCAGGTACTGGGGTGAATGCTGGAAGATCAGAGAAGCAGAACAAGCCACAGCCACCTTACCTCGCCAGTTCCTCAGCTGATCCTGTTTCCTTAGACTGGAAGCCTCTGAGTCCTCATCCAAATGGATCTCAGCTGAACTGTGCTGCTCCAAAGCCTAGAAGCTTAACCAGGCAAAAGTTTAACCAGCTCTAGTTCCTGGTCCTCACGCCTTATATACCTTTCTGCTTTCTGCCATCACTTTCTGAGATTAAAGGTGTGAGTCACCATGCCTGGCTGTTTCCAGTATGGCTTTGAACTCAGAGATCTGGATGGATCTCTGCCTCCCAAGTGATAGGATTAAAGGCGTGTGTGCCACCATTTTCTGGTCTCTATGTCTGTCTAGTGGCTGTTCTGTCCTCTCACCCCAGATGAGTTTATTAGGATGCACAATATATAGGGGAACACAATATCACCAATCACAGCTATGTAAAAGCTTATGTTATCTGATACATAAGACAAAGGAATAAGGAGGGCTTGACTTATATTGATATCATCTGAAGGTCACCAGATGTTCCGGGACCTGTAACTCTAAGGATATGCTAATAGGTTTTCTTTAGAATTGAGAATGCTGGGTCAAAGGAGGGGCGGCAAAAAGAAACTCTGCCAAAAACATCTCTCCAAGGAGCAGCCATTGCTGCTGCTACAGGGATGGAATGGGGCCGCGGGTTGTCCTGACCTCAGCTGAAGGACAGCACCTTGTAGTGGGAGCACATGCAGGAAGGAGTAGTCAGATCTTGAACAGCAACAAAGAGAAAGGAGATACCAGGGACAGGCTTTTATCATATATAATAACCTCGTGAGAAACACCAGAGCCCTGCCCAGAGATCCCATGATCAAAGCAAAAGTCTCTTAGGCCTCCCTCCTAGCTTCCCACCCCGCAACAATGCAAATGTGTAGGCCAAACCCATAGCCAGCCTACACTCCCTTTCCTTCTTTATTTCTGCTGTGAATAAGCTTCTATTTTTGCCTATTTTTATAAATATGTTATTGGTTTTTCTTTTTTCTTTTCTTTTTTTTGGGGGGAAAGGGTATGGTGAACTTTACTGATGGTAATCAAGAGGGTAGGGCTCCCTAAGCCCCTCTCATTATTCTGGGGGTCTAGGATGGAAACTGAGGGAGATGCTCAATGTCAGGGGTTGAGTTGGGACAGGGACTGCTTAGCAGCTGAGTGCCTGTCTCTTGATCTCCCATCCTTGCTGAAGTAGTTGGTCTAGGACTTCTTACTCCCTGGAGGTCATGTACGACATGAAGTCCACCACCTTTTTTCTGTAGCTGTATTCATTGTCATACCAGGAAGTGAGCTTTATAAAGTTGTCTTTGATAGCAATGCCAGCCCCAGCATCAAAGACAGAAGAGTGGGTGGACATCTGGACATCGCTATTAAAGTTGCAGGAAACACACTTGGGAGGCAGAAGCAGGAGGATCTCTGTGAGTTTGAGGCCAGCATGGTCTACAGAGCGAGATCCAGGAAAGGCACAAAGCTACACAGAGAAGCCCTGTCTCAAAAAACCAAAAAAAAAAAAAAAAAAAAGTTGCAGGAAACAACCTGGTCCTCAGTGTAGCTCAGGATGCCTTTTGGTGGGCTGTCAGATGCCTGCTTCATCACCTTCTTGGTGTCATTATACTAGGCAGCTTTCTCCAGGTGGCATGTCAGATCTGTGACAGATACATTGAGGGTAGGAACACAGAAAGCCATGCCCGTGAGCTTCCTGTTCAGCTCTGAGATGACCTTTTCCACAGCCTTGGCAGCACCAGTGGATACAGAGATGATGTTCTAGGCAGCCCCATGGCCATCACACCACAGCTGCCCAGAGGGGCCATCCATAGTCTTTTAGGTAGCAGTGATGGCATGGATTGTGGTCATGACCCCTTCCACAATGCCAAAGTTATCATGGATGACCTTGGCAAGAGGGGCTAAGCAGTCAGTGGCAAGGAGCATTGTTGACAATCTTGAGTGAGTTCTCATACTTCTCTTGGTTCACACCCATCACTAACATGGGGGCATCAGCAGAAGAGGCAGAGATGACGACCCTTTTGACTCCACCCTTCAAGTGGGCCCCAGCCTTCTCCATGGTGGTGAAGACACCAGTAGACACACAACATACTTGGCACCAGCATTACCCCATTTGGTATTAGCCGGATCTTGCTCATGAAAGATGGCGATGGCCTTCCCATCGATGGCAAGCTTCCCATTCTCAGCCTTGGCTATGCCACTGGACTTGCTATGGAACGAGTCATACTGGACCATGCAGAACACATAGTTGAGGTCAATGAAGGGGTCATCGATGGCAATAACTTCCACTTTGTCAGATGCAGTGACATCTCTGGTAACCAGGCACTCAATAAGGCCAAATTTGTTTATTCCAACCTTCACCATCGTGTCTCAGGGAGGAGGCTTGGCATGGCATAAGAAGATTTGGCTGTTTTGAACAGGGAGGAGCAGACAGCTTTGTTTTTTTCTTAGTTCTTTATAAATTGTGAGCATCAATTTTAAAATGTTTTCTTTTCTCTTCCTCCCTCTCTTTCTTCCCTCTCTTCCCTTTCCTTTCCTCCCCTTCCCACCCTCTATTGTCATGTAGCCCAGGCTGGCCTCACACTTGTTATGTACTTGAAGATGACTTTGAATTCCAATCTTTATATTGAGCATTTACCGGTATCCAGCCCTTCTTCAGGATAGACACAGGAAGCAGGCAGAGACATAACAAACAATGTGGTGATGGTAGAGATATACTAAGTGAGTCAGACAACGGGCTGGAGAATGACAAAAGAGTAGAGACCTTGGAGGGCTATTAGGAAAAGGTGATAATCTGAGCATAAATCAGAAGGATGTGAAAGACTGGAGAGTAGCGCCTGGGAGAAGAGAGTTCTAGGCAGAGGGCACAGCATATGCAAAGGCCTGGGAGAGAATTTGGAATGTTTAAGGAACATTGGGAAGAATATCATGGCTGGAATGGGGTGATGGGCTGGGTTGTAACAGAAGATGTAATCAGAGAGTGAGCAGGGTGGGATCAGATGGAACCTTGTAAGGACTCCTGCCTTTTGCCTTGTGTTGAGTCTGAGGAGATGAGTGGTATGAGTTGGCTTTAAGAAGGGACCACCCTATCAGCCCTGTGAAGAAGAGAAAGCACCAGGGGAAAGAATGGAAGCAGGGCTTGCAAAAGTCCAAAGAGAGACAAGGAGGAATGGCTTCTGGACAAGGGATGAGGACAGGTCGGGGAGAAGTCCTGAGATGAAGGAAGGGTCTGCAGAGGTCAGCATAAGGCTCAGGATACAGGGAGAAGGGAAACTCAGAGCCCATCATCCATAGAGATGGCCTGGGGCTGCTGAGAAGGATGTGGCTAGCAGGCCCAGATCTGACTGAAGAGCCCACTCTACTTCTGGTTTCTGATGTTCTGATGGCTGCTGACAGGAGGTTCCCAGCTCCTAATAGTTCCTTGGTCATTTCAGTTAGAATTTGGGAGGAAGCAGAACTAATCTAGATCTTAATCTCTGAGGTCAGACACAGGTCAGACATGAGCAAGGTGAATTCAAATATTGATGTTGGAGAAAGAAGACACACAGGACTCTCTCTCTCTCTCTCTCTCTCTCTCTCTCTCTCTCTCTCTCTCTCTCTCTCATCCAAACACACTCAAAAACTCTTAGAGATGGTTCTGTCACCTACCCACCCACCACTGAAGATGGCCACCTTGCTTCCTTTTGCCTGAACTTGTTCTTGGTGTGGGCTACAAACCACATGTGCTCGCTAACTTTGCTGGCCAACCTTCACACCCACCGAGCTCCCCTTTTATGTGAAATGAAAAATTTTCTTTTCCTAAATATAATTTCTCCCTTGAATAAAGCAATCCACTTTTTGGCTGATGACACACTGGACTGTATTTATTGGCAATACTCTCAGCTACTTAAGCACAGAGGAAAGGAATCAGAGCTAGTGGATGAGGCCCAGAGCCAAGGCAGTCCCTGGATTTCCCAGTGCTCTCTGCCTTTCCCACTAATGGTTGGATCTCTTATTCTGGGTAAAGAGAAACAGAACACAGGCTTCCTCTGAGCAAGGGAAACCCTGATCTGATTGGCTCTTGGGAACATCAGCCAGCGTCACATGAAGGTAAGGTGTTCAATTTGACCCCTGTAGAACTGGAAAGACTTGCTTTCTTTTGTTTGGAAAAAACAAACAAAAAAACAAAAAAACAAAAACAAAAGCAAAAAACAACAACAACAACAACAACAACAAAAACCTCACTAGTCACCAGCCTAGGACCAAGAGTCCCATTTCCCCAGACCTCACACTCTTGCAGCTTCTAACCTTGCAGAGACATGAGGCCAAGGCTCGGTTTTCTATGGTTGGTCCCCATTCTGCAGCATGCCAACACTGTTAGGACAGGGTGAGCAGAGAGCATCAAGAGATGGGAGAATTAGTGCATCCATCGTTGGGGGAAGTGACTGAGAGCCTCCTCAGACACATGTGTTTCTTTCTGCATTTGGGAAGACCATCCTGCCTTTAAACCCTCACTATGTTCACTTGAGCTGCACAGACTAGTTACCACCCATTTCTAGGGAAGACGAAGGCAATTTGTATCTGCCTTCTCCTTTGAATAGGACCGTGCGCATCCTAAGAAGGAATGAACACTCGCTGAGGAAATATCTTGGAGAGATGAAGTTGAGAAGGACAAAGCCCTTGGAACACAGGCATGGAGGCAGGGGTGAGGTGGGGGATGGTGGGAGTCGGGAGCAGGCGAAAGGACTGAAGTCCCAATGTCTCAGCAAACACTGGGGGGAAATTGGAGCTTCTTGGAGGGAAGAGATTGAGGCCAGATGTCTGGGAATGCCTGTCAGGTTCTTTGATTTTGTTGACTGTTTTGGGGACACATACAGACATTCAATAAAATGTTGGCTCTGTCTGAGAGGGCCGAGAGACTGAGGGAGGTTGGAATACAAATGTACACGCTGAGCTCAGAGGAGTCAAACACTGCCTAACTTTGTTTTCCCCCAGAAACTTGAGTGGGCACATTAGGATTTGACACAGGTCTCTCTTCTCTAAGCTTTTGCCCACCCCCTTCTGGGCCCTGGACCACTGATTGGACCATCGTCCACTTGGTTAAAAGAAGAAAGGAAATAGAGTGGTGAGGCAGGTTCCTGAGTGACAGGTCACTGGAATCCCGTGTTCTTAAAGAAGCTGTCGGTGTTCATGTAGAAGGGTGGAGTTTGGCAATGGAGAGGAGCGGAAGACCTGGAGTCTTCCTCGAACTCTGTCCATCCTCTCTGTGGACTTCAGCCACTTGTTGAGGATTTGTGAAAAATCCACCTTCTGCCTCTTGATCTCATCAGACTCTTTCTTGATTCACCATGCCCGTTTTCTACAAACTCACAGGAGTCTTCTAGATTCAGCCTTTCATATTTCAACCTGGGACAGGTCTGGGCAAAGGGAGAGGAAGTGGTTACCCTGATATGCCTGGTCCTCTCCGGGTCATTTAAATGTGCGGTCTGCATCGTGGTCCCCAGCAGTCCTCACACCGGCAAATGGCACTCTTACTGCTCTCCTTCCATGTGTACTGATGTTGACAGCTCCCAGAAGTAACACTATGCCACTTTGGAGTTTAGTTTGTGTCTTCTCAGATCTCATGTCTCATGGTCTGTTTTCTTACTTTGTCACTCACTATTCACTCTGGGACCCACAGAATGCAGGCGCGAGCAGAGAACCACACAGGCTGAGAGCTCCGAAGGCAGGGACTGGATTCCTAGGGACCAAGGCTGACCCGTCGCCATGCAGATGAACTCGGAAGACCCCCCTCAGCTTAGCAGGGTTTGGAGATGACCTCAGCCTTATCTCCAAAGACAGCCTGGAGTCAGACCTCTAGCGAAACCACGCCTGGCTTGTCAGCGCACAGACGGGATGAGATAATTATGGCTGTTATTTTAAGCTGCCAAGCTTTAGGGTTGGTTATTAGATAAAATGGATTTAACAGACAACTTTCTCTGGGAGAATTCTCTGAAAAACAGAGTTCCGACACTCAGATGCAGAAGGGTGTGGGGACTCACTCTCATTCAGGGCTGCGCTAGGGCTAAGCATGTGACCCAGGGCTGGGTCAGTCAACATTATTTCAGAGAAACGGGAGCACATGTTCTCTGTGCACTGTTAGGTTTCTGGTGTGTGCTTCCAAGCCTGGAGAACAGAGCCTAGAACTGCCATGGAGGTGGTGAGCTGGGAGGAAAGGGACAGTAAAGGTGAATGGATGAAGACTGAGAAAGAGTGGATTAGGGATTCTGGATGTGGTTTGTGATGCCCTGATGAAACTGGTCCTGGTTAACCCTTTGCCTATCCAGCTATATAATCAATAAGCTCCCTTTGGTTTAGCTTTCTTTAAGGTGCATTTGATCTCTGTCTCTCTCTGTCTGTCTGTCTCTCATTCTAGATAATTCTGTGTGATTCAGTGACTGTCCTCATTTTAGAGCTGCGGAAACTGAAGCTCAGAGAAGCTAAATAACCAGCCACAAGCCACCTGGGGGAAATGGTGGAATCCAAATCAGTTCCACAGCCCTGCTCCTGCTCCTGCTCCTCCTCCTCTTCCTTCTCCTCCTTCTCTTGATTTTTCAAGACAAGGTTTCTTTGTGTAGACCCAGCTGTCCTGGAACTCACTCTGTAGATCAGGCTAGCCTTGAACTCAGAGATCACCTGCCTCAACTTCAACTGCCTGGCTGCCCGGCTCTTTTTTATAAAAACAACCTAAACAATGTTTTAACTTCCAAGTTCTGGTTTCCAGGAACTAGAAATTCCTGGAAAGACTGAAGAGAGCTGGGGGAAAGAAACGTGGAGGCAGAGGATACTCATGTGAAGTGAAGGAGTGTTGCATTTGTGCCCTGGCCACATTCTTCCCTGGGGAAACATGTGGGCCAGAGCCTGGGACTTTGCTTCTGTCTGTCTCTCAGTATAGGGCTGAGCAAAGTTCCAGAGCACCTGCAGGATTTGTATGTTGCTGTTGTGTTTCAGGAACCTTTCTGGAAAAAGCACTCAGACATCAATAAGAGTGCTGAAGAGAGGGGATGTCATTGTGGGACCAAAACCATGACAACACCTGAAAGGCCTGGGTATCAGGTCCAGTTTGTGTTTTCACTTTATGTTCTAAAACCAAACGGTGGGGCGATGGAGTAAGCCAGATCAGTCAGGTTGTTAACGATCCATTGTTTCAGCTGTTCCTCCCGGTCATTCTGTTCCAGGCAGCAAGTGAAGTCGTGCTTAGCAAACAGGCGGTACAGGCAGTGCTGTAAGTGAATCACTAAATAAATCACGACCCAGGAATTGGTCTTTCCCACCTTATTCTATTCCATTGTTGTCGGTTTGGGTTTTGTTGATGGCATTTTGTTTTGGACACTGACCGAAGCTTTGAGAGGTATGGATTTGTAGACAGGCTTCACAGACTGTATCCTTTCACTTCTGGGTTGCAGATGTGGGAAGAGCCTATGTAATGAAAGTGCCGTGTGTGTGCTTGCAGTTAGCTCATGGTGTTACTGCTCTCTGTGAGAAGTACACAAAGGCTCAGGATGGGAGTCTGTGGGCACATTTAAAGTCTAGCTTCTTTTCCGTCTACCATTTTGGCAGTGAATGATATTGGGGTAACCACCTTGGATCTAGAGCTATGAACTCTTTAGATGGAGATTTCTGAAGTCTGCTGGGATCTGAGGATTGTTTATCTTAGATTCTGCGAAGTTCTTAGGCATTATGTCAGGGAATGCTTGTGTTTCTCTCTTCCCTCTCCTCTTTCTGGAGCTCTCACCTCACGTGTGTTAGCTCTTCTCACTGTGCTTTCCACAGCTTCTCACACGTCTTTCCCAGTTTCATATTGCCTGTCTGTTTCTGTGTTGTACTCTATGTGCTTTCCCCCTTCTTAGCCCCAATTCACGATTTTTTATGTAGCTGTCTTTATTCTACCATTCAATCTGTCCATAGTTTAATTTTGGTTTTCTGTTTTGCTTTTCAAGACAGGGTCTCTCTGTGTAGCTCTGGCTGTCCTAGAACTCACTCTGTAGACCAGATTCACCTGCCTCTGCCTAAGTGCTAGAATTAAAGGTGTGTGCCCAGTGAATTTAAATTTTTAATGTATCTTATTTTTAAACTTCAATTTCATTTTCGTCTTTTCATGTCTACCTAGCCATTGTCTATAATCCCTTATTTATCATATTTTTAGGTACCAATTTTTCTTTCTCAGACATACTTATTTGATATTAGTTATCTGATATTCTCAATATTTGTAGTTGTGGGACTGTTATTTCTTTTTAAAAAATATATATATGTATATATATATATAATGAAACATTTTATATTATTCATTTTATTTTATTTTTTTATTTATCTTTTTCAGAGCTGAGAACTGAACCCAGGGCCTTGTGCTTGCTAGGCAAGTGCTCTACCACTGAGCTAAATCCCCAACCCCAAGGGACTATTATTTCTTATTTCTGCTGTTTTCTTGCCTGTGGGGAGGAAATTGAGCCTGATTTTAAAGCCCATTCATCTAGAGAGAATTGACTTTGCTCTTATCAATTTCTTAACACATGGTGTACTTTTGACTTCAGAGCCACAAGTTGGGAAAGAAGGCAATTTGAGCTCTTGAATGTACAGATAGGAACTCTTTTTTTTTTTTTTTTTTTTTTTTTGAGACAGGGTTTCTCTGTGTAGCTTTGCGCCTTTCCTGGAACTCACTCTGTAGCCCAGGCTGGCCTTGAACTCACAGAGATCCACTTGGCTCAGCCTCCCGGGTTTAAAGGTGTGCACCACCACTGCCTGGCTATGGATAGGAACTCTTAATTGCACTTCTTTCTTCTTACTCTTCTTGTTCAGACTCAGGTCCAGGCACCCTGTTATCTTCTTGTCGTTAGAGATGGCCCAGGATGGGCTGACATCTCTCATCATCAGTTCTGGGGACTGCACAGGGATTAGGCTGACATCTGTGAGTTCTCAGTTCTTCCGGAAAGGCCTGTTTGCTGGCTGCCTGCTGCCTGTGGGTTGCTCAGTGGTGTCATGTAGACTCCTTAAGCTCTGTCAGTGTGTCTGGTCTTCACTAGACACATCATCACTGTTTTATATCATGTCCTTATTTATAAGCCCCCTGACAAGGGGCATGACCCTTCTACACAGATGGGAGTGGATAGAAGAACATGGAGGCCTCTCTGCCTAATATAGACAGAGGCTGAGTCAGTGGTAGAGCTTCCAAATGGAGCCTGTGGTGGAAGAAAATGTGTGTGTGTGTGTGTGTGTGTGTGTGTGTGTGTGTGTGTATGTATACATGCAAGTTCATGTATATGCATGTGTGTCAGAGGACAGCTTGCAGAAGTTCTTTCTTTCCATCATGTTGGTCTCAGGGAATAAATTCAGGTCATTAGAGTTTCAAGCATGATCCTTTATTCACCAAATCTTCTATCAGACCCTTTCTTATCTATTGTGAGAAGTTATGATGAGGGGGATTGCAGATGATTGGGAGGCAAATGATGAACACTGCTTGTGATGTGTTTGTACTGTTTGATTTATTATAGCCTGTATATATTACTTTTCTAACTAAAACGACCCAAACAAAACAGAAAACCGAGTTTTCCTACTTTCATTTAGAAGACTGCCTGTGTCAGTGAAGTAAACAGTCATGGATTTGACAGTGTTGTGTCCCCCCAGATCCCCCCAGACAGGGCTTCTCTGTGTAGTTTTGGTGCCTGTCCTGGATCTTGCTCTGTAGACCATGCTGGCCTTGAACTCACAGAGATCCACCTGGCTCCTGCCTCCCGATTGCTGGGATTAGAGGTGTGCTGACACCATCGCCTGGCTTTGATAGGTTTTTATGTCAGGGGAGATTGTGGGTGTGGAACAGAGCCACCATAGCTTTCTGTGTCATGTGCTCCCTAGAGCCTCTGTCTCTTCAGTAACTGAGAGTGAACAGTATGAAGACCCTTCATGCCCAGTGAATGACTCACATAGATCTCAGGACCTGCCCTCCCAGGAGGAGCTAGAAGAGCCTCAAAAGTACATTCATGAGAGCTGTAGGTAGGAAATGGAAGGAGGAGAAGCTACTGAGGATTAGGAAGTACGTTTGCTCTTGGAGCTATGACTCAGGACTTGTAAGGAACAAAATGCTGGAGCTTGGACATGCACAGCCTCTGCTTTGATTCTAGTGAGGATCATTGACAGTGGAGGAGCAGCGATGGTCACTGGTTCCAGGAGCACTGATGTTTCCCAGGGAGTCAGTGGGCTGGTTACTGTGCTCCAGGATTGTCAATTGACTGACTATTGAACAGTCCTTGAAGGGAGGAGTGAGGATTAAGAAATAATAGAAATACATAAAAGAAAAGACAGAGACACAGGATAGCCTGGGGAAAGCTCTGGGTCAATATCACAGTTGCCCTGAGTTTATGCCTCATGAGCTTTTTATACACCAGCAAGGGGAGAGGCAAAAGACCTCCCCATCTCAAGGACAAAGTACAGACAAGTGTAAACACTTCCTTAATTCTCAAAACATCTTGTAACCATGCCTTATAGTAAAGCATCCTATTATGCAGCCTTTCGGGGCAAAACAAGCTCAGACTCTCTGACCTTGAGCCAAGACAGAATAAGGCCACACTATGGAGTCTCTGTGGGTCCCCACACAGGGTATAATAAAGGAAGTCTAGGCAAGAGGAGCTGCAGGGCTTGATGTCAGTGTCCAGTGGTGGTGGGAGGCACAAGAAAGCTAAAGAGACAGGGAATTGTGGGTTGAACTTAGTCTTCAAGAAAAGAAATGAAGGCCCAGGAAGGAGAGCAGCTGAGGACTCTGCGGGGGTCAGCACTGGCCGGCTGGGGAGGAGACTGCCAATGGCAGGATTTCTGAGACTGGAATTCATGGAGGGCATCTCAGTTTCCTTAGTAAAGAGAAAGTAAGGCAGAGTGAGGAGGTTTGGCCCCAGGACTGGGGAGAGGGTTAAATGCTACCAGATCACTGAACATCCTTGAATAACCAGCCTGCCAATCCGAGCTGGCCCCGTGGGGTGCAGCCAGGCACTGGCCAGGGTTTAGACCTGATCTTCTAGCCAACCCTAGGATGTCATTGGCTTTTCCCACATCACCCTAGGTTGCTCTAGAGAGGTGGAGAGAACCGAAGTGATTAGAAAAACCAAGAGGTTAGGGCAGAAGGCAGCAAAGGCCTTTTACTGAAAGAGTTTTGAATATGGTTCTACCAACTTCTCTTCCTTGTGCCCCCAACGTGTCTGGCTTCCCGCATGGGATGGAGTTTTATATTGACAGGGAAGAACATGGTGATAACTCCCAAGTGCCCAGGAACAGCACAGAGCCAAGCTGGGTGATCCCCGTTTTCCGTTCCTTTAGCCAGGCATCACGTGTTTCACAAATGGAAATGCCACGGCTCCTCTTGGCTTCTTTCGGTGGATATTCAGGAACAGAGAAGACAGATCAGTCAACAAGAAAGGATGCTTACGGTCATTTGCAAGAAGAAAGGCACATGCCTTTGGGTGCAAAAAAAGATGGTGATTGTCAGAGCAACAACATGCAGGTCAGTGACACTGAGAAGGAGGCCAAGAAGAGGTCCCAAGGGTCAGCTGACAGTTCCCACTTCTGTAGCTGTGAGGCTTGCAGTTCCGTGGACTGCCTCCTCCAAGCTTGGGTTTCACCAGAAACAGATCCCGAGATACGGACACTGGTGCCAATGTCTTTGCAGACACATGAGGAGGTGTCTGCATGTGCTGGAGGGGTGAGACAGGGAGGGCATGAGAGAGGATGGAAAGTGCTTATTGAGCTAGCTGTCTCTAAGATTGACTGCAGTGCATCCAACATGCCAATGTCTACACAGCACAGCACAGAGCCAGCCTGTCCATTGGGGACTAGGGAATGGTCATCATCCTCTTGCACGGCTGCCTGTCAGGCCCTGGCTGAGGGTTGCTTTCCAGTTTAGGCAAAGGGTGCGGACCTATTCCCCTGTCCTATCCTGCTGCAGTGGAAGTCAGGAAGGATCCAGTGACCAGAAAAACTTTAAGCCCCACAAATCCAGGGCTTGATTTGGGGATTAGCAGATGTTCACTGAAGTGGTTAAGAGATTAAGAGGGCCGGTAGCCTCTGTATAGAGGAAACAGTGGGGAAGCTTCTGCTCCACACAGTGGGGAGTCTGACAATGTCTTCAGTGTCTCAGAGGATCTTGGGTTGGGGGATCTGGGCACTTGTGTTCCTGTGATCATCTCACTCTGGATCCCTGCTCCTGATGTATTCTCATCCCTCCATCCACCAGTGACCTTGCAATGAGAGATGCAAAGCCTATTGTCTTTAATTTGCTTTATCAAAAGCACGGCCCACGAGCTGGGGACGTAGTTTGTTTTGAAGAGTGTCTGAATAGCACACGGGGGAATTTGAGTTCAATTCCCAGCACCACATAAACTAGGCATTGTGGCATATACCTGTAACCTCAGCACTCAGGTGGTAGAAGCAGAAAGATCAGGAGTTTGGGCCTGTCTTTAACTATGTAACGAGTATGAAGCGAGTCTTGGTGTCTTGAGCATGCCGTGTCAGGAAACATAGATGAACATATTTGTCTTTCCTCATTGTCAGAATTTATTGGATAACAACAAATCCACAAGGTTTAGTAATTTCAATGAAAACAATTTGTTCTAAACTCTGCCTATGTTGGTAGCCCAGCTAAGGTGAATGTCAGTACTTTATTCCAATTTTGATTATTAATATTCTCATAGCACACAGCACATAATTAACTATATCTGTTTATCTATTACATGTTTAGAGTGAGTACAAAGAGGCTGCAGTGGAGTTCAAGAGGTTTCTGAAGTGGGTGGAGAAAGAGTCTGTGTTGATAGACAACACACCAGACCATTTCAGGGAGGAAGCTGCTGGAGTCAGGTTTGGGAGCAAAGCTGCAGAGTTCAGCTTCGAGGTGAAAGGTCAACCCAAGTCTGAAGATGGGAATGGGTCAGGAGAAAGATGGTTAATGCTCAGGTCCAGACCGGTGAACAGGCAATGGAATAGGCCGAATCAGCAGCCGGGGACTGAGCCAAGTTGGGGATTCGATTTTCTGTTTTCTGCTCTATGGCAGAAGCATTGGCAGAGGTTGGAGAAATACATGAAAAGATGATGTCACTACCTGACTCAGTTACTGTCCCATTAGTGTGAAGAGACATCATGACCAAGGTAACTTATAGAGAAGAAAACATTTAATTGAGGGCTTGCTTACAGTTTTAGAGGGTTAGTCCATGACCATTGTGGTAGGGAGCATGGTGGCATCAGGCATGGTGCCAGAGAAGAGGCTGAGAACTATACATCCTGATCCCAGGCAGAGAGGAAGCTAGGTTGTTCTACTGGGTGCTTCCAAAACCTCAAAGCCCATCCCCCAGTAACACTTGTCCAACAAAGCCATACCTATCCAATGATGCCACACCCCTAATCCTTCCTCAACAGTTCCTCTAACTGGAGACTAGGCACTCATGCATATGAGCCTATGAGTACCATCTCCTTCAAACTATCACACTACGGGGCAGTCCTTGTTGAATGACACCAAGTCCCATGATGATTTCTAGAGCTGAGCTCTACATAAAAACCCCTATGGAGTTAAAAGACTGCCTAGGCCTGATGCTCTCTAATCCCAAGCACTAAGAAAAGAAGCCACACTTGTTGTGTGGTGACCCAGGAAGGTGAAAGTTTAGCTTTGGCTACTTTCCCTATGCCAACAACTGCTTCCTGTCTTTTCCAGTGGACAAGGTGTCTCTGACAAGTTAGATGGCTAAGAGAATCCCAAAAGTAGAAAAATCACTGCATATTTGGATTGGCTTTTATGCTCAGAGGGTGTATTCATTACACAAGAAAAAAAACATCCATTTTATTTTTCTTAAGCATTATTTTTCATGATGATTGTTCTGATTAATAAAACAGAAGTTTGGAGAGAATCTCTCCCACTGACTGGGGAATTCATTAGACCTAAGATCCCAGTGAGAGCTCCAAGCACGTATACACTTGTGGGATGTGGGAAAGAACAGAGTGCCTGTGTGAAGGATGGTCTGTCACACAGCAGCTCCGTACCTATCTGTCCCCGTCCTTTGCGCTTATGAATAATTTATTGAACAGTCTGAACTTACTGTGCAGACAGTTTTTGTAATCTCTCTCTCTCTCTCTCTCTCTCTCTCTCTCTCTCTCTCCCTCCCTCCCTCCCTTTTGTCTTTGTTCTATGACAAGTCTCTCATTCTTTTCCCTTGGGTCTGAATTTTGAATCATAAACTTCATCATTACAATGAACTTGAGGCTTACCTCCCCTGGGCTCATCCTGGCTTCTGGGGAGGAACTTGAAAGACAAAAGACTAGGCTTCCCTTCCCACCCACTCCTCCCCTCCTTCTGGGCCACTCTCTACTTTTCTGTGTTGAGGATGATTTCTGCTTGTAATGGTGACTGCTCTCCCACCGTGTTGGTCTGGGTAGTTGACTCTATGATGGTAGCTTCTCTCTAGGATCATTTGGGCACCATATAGATGGCCTTTTGGAAGGGGCCTCTGACCTCAAAGTTCTGGGATAGAAGAGTCACTCTGGAACCCTGTCCTCTTGGCATGACTTGGCCATTACCTCATGTACTCTTAGCTGCTGTGATCATGGGCCCATTCATGTTCCATCATGGAGAGGAGAGGGGCTCATGAAGATGTATAAGCAGTTTACAGTTGTTGGGATGACGGGTCATGGGTTCCCACCCCTTTCTAAGGGTTTATAGGCAGCTAGCAGTTTGGAAATAGTAAAAGAGACATCTTCCATGGTGTAGCTTCCGGCAAGCTGTGTTCCTGTAAACCATCCCCGTGATACTTCAAGTAACCCAAATTTAGTTCCCTGGTCCTCCAAGCAACATTTGAGTGGAATCATTTATTTGGTCTCTTATTGGTGTCCTAACTCTACTGGTGAATAGATGTCCATTCATTTCCCCAGGGAAAGTTCACACAACCACCCATTCCAGCCTAGGAGAAGGGTTTCTCTCATCACTTCCCCCTGGATGGACCACTCCAGAGCCTTGTTGCTGAGGTCCCCACTGCCCATCTCCTTTGATCTGTACAGCAGGAAGGAGGCTCCATCCTGGCCACTTTTATTCTCATCCTTCTCTACAAAATGCAAATGTGCTTGACCCTTTGAACTGTGGGGACTCTAACTGCCCTCTGCCACCTCACTGTCCATCTGTAACTTCTCCCCAGACCTCCCCTGACTAACAGGCTTGGAGCTACATCATCCCTTACTCAGCATAACCAAACACTTGACAAACAGTAATATATTATTATTCCTTTCTTTTTAACTTGTCCAGTCACCTTTAATGATTTTCTTAGAATATGTATTATTTATGATGTGCCCTGGGAAACCCTCAGAATGACTTAACTACTACGGAGAGCTAAGATTCCATTAACCCTTCAGATTCTTTCCCTCCCCTTGGCCCATGGTTAATACATTTTGAAGGGAAGGGTGAGGTAATGGTTGGGACTCAGCCTCCTCT
This sequence comes from Onychomys torridus, assembly GCF_903995425.1. Classification (NCBI taxonomy): domain Eukaryota; kingdom Metazoa; phylum Chordata; class Mammalia; order Rodentia; family Cricetidae; genus Onychomys; species Onychomys torridus. The sequence continues at coordinate 63,811,814 of NC_050443.1, read as the reverse complement.
TAATCATTTCTAGAAAGAGGAAGTTAATTATTTGGAATGCAAAAATCTGTTTCTCCTCAATGTAATTTCTCAATTGTAATGATAATAAAAAAGACCCACGCAACACCTCATTCTAATTATGGTAATTAAAGACTCTCACTGTATCACTCTGATGTGTGAGCTGATTCCAGAAATGTACATAGGAAGCCTGTGAAGCTTGAGCTACAGGTGCCCCCACCCTCTGCATCCCTTCTGAGGCCCTGGGAAAGGCCTTAGCCATGTGTTCACACGGTCCTATATTTTTATGCAGTTTGATCAAATAATAATGTGTGCATTTTTATGTACATCTTTTGGTGAATATATATGTGTATGTGTGTGTGTGTGTGTGTGTGTGTGTGTGTGTGTGTGTGTGCACTAAGAGCCTTAAGGTTGCTTGCTGTTCAATGGTGGGTGAGTCTCCCTCAATCAATTGATTTGACGACTTCTTCTTCTTCTTCTTCTTCTTCTTCTTCTTCTTCTTCTTCTTCTTCTTCTTCTTCTTCTTCTTCTTCTTCTTCTTCTTCTTCTTCTTCTTCTTCTTCTTCTTCTTCTTCTTCTTCTTCTTCTTCTTCTTCTTCTTGAGACAGAGTCCTTATTGTAACACATGCTAGCCTCAAATTCACTATGTAGTGGAGGATGATGACCTTGAACTTCTGATTCTCCTCTCCTCACCTCTCAAGTGCTGGGAGTGTAGGCGTGTGCTGTTATATCTGGTTGATAGAGTACCTGGGATTGAACACCAGGCCTTGTGCATGTGAGGCAGAAACTCTACCACCTGAGCTGTATCCTGAGCCCTATACTTTATTCTATGAGACGGGGTCTCTCACTGAAACTAAGCTCATCAGTTTGGCTAGATTGGCTGGCCAGCAGAGCTGTGAGAATCCTCTATGTTTGTCTTCTTCAACCTGTGTCTTGGTGGTAGGGTTACAGATGTGTGCTGCCCAGCTTGTATATGGGTGCTGGGGATCCAAACTTGGGTCCTCATGATTTCACAGCAAACACTTTAGCAGCTGAGCTATCTCCCCTGCCTCACCTCACACAGAAAGAGCTTTTAGTCATATTTTATTACCTCTTTGCATTCTGACCTCCTCACTGTTACTTTCCCCATGGAAGTTAGAATTGGTGTGGCCAAAACACATCTGAAACTTGAACTTGACCTAGAAAGCCATGTAGTTTGGGTTAGTTGAGGCATTTCCATGACTCCCAGTCACCCCCGTGCAGTTACACTGTTGCTCTGCACTCCCAGATGTGCCTGGCTTTCAGGAGCTCTGTCACTCATTGTCTGGCTTATCTGTGCCATGTCATTATTATGGCATGGGCTAGGGGCCTGGACCCCACGGCCATGTCCCACAGTGGCCAGCCCAGGGAGTATATAAGTTTTGAAAGATACTTGGCTTGTATTGTTTTCTACATCTATCCATAAAATAAAATTTGAGAGATCTCGCCAAATCAGGAAAACAATTGGTTTACATTTATAATCAAAGCAGCATTGACTTATGTGGTGGTTTGAAAGAAAATGCCCCCACAGGGACTGGCACTATTAGGAGGTATGTCCTTGTTGGAGGAAATGTGTCACTGTGGAGGTGGGCTTTAAGGTCTCTTATGCTCAAGATATGCCCAGTGTCTCAGACCATTTCCTGTTGCCTGTGGAATCAAGACATAGCTCCTTCTCCAGCACCGTGTCTGACTGCATGCCGCCATGTCCCATCATGATGATCATGGAATAAACCTCTGAAACTGTAAGCTGCCACCTCAGTGAAATGTTTTCCTTTGTAAGGGTTGCTGTGGTCATGGTGTCTCTTCATAGCAATAGAAACCCTAACCAAGACAACTTACAAAGATGAATTATTCTCAGGAAACACTTGCCAGTTTCCTCAATCAGAACCCCATGGTCCTGTGTGATGTTAGCTACATATTCTCACTGTCTTGACCACATGTCTGGCACGAGCCACAAGGGAAGAAGGATGCATGTATGTGCATACACACATATATGTAAAGGTATGTCTTTATATTACATATGTTTACTTTTTGTTAAGTTGTATCCTCACATTTAATATAACCATGTGTTTTATTATGGCATTTTCAGACATGTGTAGTATATACTTAGATGATATTCACCCCCTGCCACTCTCTGGTATTCCCTTTCTACTCATGCTAATCTCCTTCCCAACGAACCCCTTAAGAGGGATACATTTTGGCTGGGTGATGGTGCACACCTTTAATTCCAGCACTCAAAAGGCAGAGGCAGTCAGATACCTGTAAGTTCAAGGCCAGCCTGATGATCTACATAGTGAGTTCCAGGATAGCCAGGGCTACATGAACAAACTTGTCTCGAAAAACCAGAATAAATAAATAATAAAAATGAAACAAGACAGATACATTTTGGATCATGGTTTGGGAGATTAAGTTACATCATGGTTCAAGAGAGCAGGGGTGGGTGGGAAGCCCCACATCTGAGCTGACCAGGAAGCAGAGAATGAGGAGTCTTCATACTCAGCTGCCTCTTTACTCCCCACTCCCACAACGCCTGGGAGTTATTATTCGTTTCTCTCATCTCCTAGACGTTTCCATCCACGTCTTCCAAGTTATCTGAGCACGTCGGGAATCATCCCAGCATGCTAAAGTGATGGCTTCTTGGTTGGAGTCACACACCAACCAACCTAGAGCGAATGTTATGGTGTGATTGCTTTTGACCCAGGATGTCACTTTCCTGAGGTTTTTTTTTTTTTTTTTTTTTTTTAAAGCATGAGTTGGATCAGCAGGTTTGTTATGACTCTGCTGGCTCTGACTCCACTACTTGGAACCCACAGTGACTGTAGTGTTCTGTGTTCTCCTGCACTGCTGGGTCATAGCATGTTCATGCCAGCTGGCCAAGGGTTCAGATATCCTTGGGGCTGCAACTCTGGGGGACAGTAGGGAGTGTGAGCTCTTGCCTCATGCAGCCCAAGGCTCCTGGTCAGTGTTTTCTACCTCAGGGCTGATTACGCACTTGGCTTTTGGGTGCAGAGCAGATACATGAATCAACAAATCTACTCGTGAAGAAAAACATCTCTTGCTCTTGTGAGGTAGGTCCAGAGCCCTAGTAAAGGCATCAGAATCGAAGGGGAGGAGCCGTCCCTCTCCTTGACTCGAGACAACCATGAGCGTGCATTCAAGGAGTCTAAGGAAGAGTGTCAATGTCAGCAGGGAAGGACAGGAGCTGGAGGAACATGATGAAGATAAGGGCTTTTCCTCTCCTTTTCTTCCCCCATCTTGAGATAAAGTTGAGGACAGGGAAGGTCTCTGTCATGGAGCCCTGAAGGGAACATATAGAGGGGTCAGAATCAGGACGGCACCCTGGTTATGAGAAGGTGGTGGGGCAGTGCTCTGGGAGACTTGTCTCTGTTCATTCCTGGGTGAAGTCCATGCCTCTGCCCAACTGTTTCCTGTAGTATTCTTTACTGAGACAAAGATGAGAGATTTTGAAATAATGAGTCCTTTAGAAGCCTTTGACTAATTCTGTGAGGTCATGGCAGGACGCCCATTCCAGAGACTGAAGACAATGACAAGACTCCAAACAGGATCAGAGTTATGACTCACATGGAAGCTCTACGAAGCAATCATTACAAACCAATGATGGACACCAAAGTTTACCAGACGGCTACAGAGAAATGGCTGCCCACCAGATAATAGATCTAAGTGTACACAAATAACATTCTCACTGAGGTAGGTACTATGCTGTTGACCAGTTGTTAAAAACTTCACTAGGCTGAGGAACCATAAAAAAAAATTCTTCATTTTAATGAAAAAAAAATTGGGAAAAAAAATTCCATAGGAGGAAGAGTTGTTACTATCTGGCAGCACTGGAGCTGCTGTTCTGGGATCAGAAGGATGGGATAAAGAGCCCTCTCTCAGAAAGACCCTCTCCTGCGGCAGGCAACAAGACTCATGGGCGGTTCCTAACTTGTCCATATATGGTGATGCTGTACAAAAGAAAAAAAAAACAAAACAAAACAAAAACAAAAAAACGATTCTTAGTGAAATCTCCCTGAGAGTGAGCTTGGTTTATCCAGAAGGGTTTTGGTCTCCCCTGTTCTAATCTAAATGGAGTATATCTAAGAGAGTTTTATCTAAGATGTCTTCCTGAGCAAGGCCACCTTCTTCCTATGCTGAACAGCATGGCAAACAGGGTAATAACTGGGAAAAGGGAGGAACTCGTGTTAGTCAGTCTCCTATAGGGGGCTCATGAGAGAGAAAACTATTTTTCTGAACTTACTGACTCAGAACAGCACAGAAAACAGCACTTAATCCCTCTCTACCCACATGGTGTTTCCAACATATTTTTGTGGGTTGCTTTCAACGCCTTGCTGCCTCCAGTGAAGGGCATTGGTCATCACATCTCACATGCACACATACATTGTTCTGAGTCAGAGGCATGAATGGGTCACAAAGGAGAAATAGGGAACATGGTACAATTGAAATTAGGCCTTAAGCCGAGCCCAAGCCCATAGGAGTTGATGACATCGGAGGTCCAGGGTGTGGTAAGATGGATTACAGTGTTTTTCTTAGAGGTCAGTTGATTCTGAAGAGGTTGAGGACACAGTATGTAAGCTGAATGAGTATGTAGTTGTAAATGATCTCAAAGCACACTATTAACTTGCTTACAGGTTGGGTGAAAGTTTGATTTGCAAAGCCAAACTTTAAACAGCGTTTCCCAGAAAAACAAAAAAAACAAACAAACAAAAACAAAAACTATCCCACACCCTTAAAGCCTTGATCCTGAAGGCTTCTTTGAAATTTCCCATGTCATGGGCTTAGGGGATGGAAACCCATCACTGAGCTATGCTTATACCTGCAGCCCAGCACCAGAGATCCAAGTGAACCTGTGAAGAAGGACATGCAAGGGGCTCAGAGTTAGCATTCAGTCTGTCACCCAGAGACCGTGGTAAGTCCATTTCCTTGAAGAGCTGGCAACACTAATTATACTGGAAAAAGCTTAGAACGGAGGTTGCCTGTGAGGAAGTCTGAAGACTAACTGGAAGGCAGGGTATACTCTGGGGTGATCCAAATGTTCTCTTTGGTGAGGGTGTGCTATTTGTCAAATCCATTGTTACATAGCTGAGATCTGTACTTCCTCTGTATGGCAATTTTACCTCATTAAAAAATAGAGAGTTAGGAAAAGTTACTTAAAACACTTGGTAATAATCAGGACTCACCCCAGCACCCATTAGAGATTATCCTCAGTGTTGCCCACCTACAGCATTTAGAGAATGACATCATCAGGACCACATGAGGCAGGAGGAAGAGGACCTGGATTATTGAGCGGGCTCTGCCATTCTTTCCTGGTGGGTGGTTTCATTTCCCCCTCTTTTGTGCATAAACTAAGCACGTTTTACAAGGCACTTGCTAAGCTCAGACAGCGTGTCCCTACTTTCTGAGACACAGCCGGGGCCTGATGACCTGGAGGTGTAACCTGCTTTGGCAATTCTGTGATCTGAATCTCTTCCACATGTCTGGTGTCAGCCCTGCGGGGGAGAACCCCGCCATGTGATTCCTCCAGGAAGCCCACTGCTCTGTGGCTGCTAAAATTAGAACCAGACTGCAGCACAGATCAAGGCCATTCCTCTCCCAGCCCCTCCGTGAACTAATGCATCTCCCTCCACCCTGCACGGTACAAATGTGCCGGTAATTATAGTTACATGAGGACCAGATGAGCTGGGGGCCTGGAGAAAGGAAGCAGAAACAGAGCTGAGTTTCTTGGAGACCCTGACTCTTCAGACAAAGAGACAGAGAAAGTGAAAGAAAGGGGGTGGGAGGAGTGGGGAGAAGGGAAAAGCCGTAAAAGAGAATTTAGAACCCGCTGAGCTCCACTGAGACAGCAGTCCTTCCTTTGAAACAGAAAGCAAACCTCCCCCAAATAGGGCTAGATTAGGACCTCGCCTTTAGTTGAGCACAGAGTAGAGTGGCCTGTTTTTGTGGACAAGCTGGGAGCAGGGCTGGGCTGGGCTTGAAACTTAACTTGGCTGCAGATTAACCGTGGCCTTGAGCGATTTCCTTCCCTGTGCACACCTCATTTCTTTATGGACGCCACATACAGAGTGAGTGCAGGCAAGATGAGGTGAAATGGAGGAGAGCCTTTCAGAGGCAGGCAGGAAGCCTGGGGGATTCTGGGATTGTTTAGTTGAACATGCTTACAAAAGATTTTCTTTAAAAACTGTGTATGGGTGTATATGTCTCTGTGTGTATATGAATGTGTGTGTGTGTGTGTGTGTGTGTGTGTGTGTGTGTGTGTGTCCCTGTCCATAGAGGTCAGAAATATATTGGATCCCTTGGAGCTAGAGTTACAGGTGACTGAGCTGCCTGAAGTCATTTCTCTGGCCCCTTGCAAGACTTTCTAGTCTGGTTGGCCTTAGATTCAGCTTTAGGAGCAGGGTCTTATTTCCTGGAGGGGACGTCCCTTCCTGAGGTTCCACCTAAGTGACCAGCCATCCACAGGCTTGGAGCAGTGGGTGGACTCAACGAGCACGTGGCTTGGGCCTTTCCTTTCTACTTGACCACAGGTATGGCAGGTGGCGTCTGAGCTGCCATTTCCCATTGGACCTGCACCGCTTCGGCTCTCTGTGCCGGGTCTGCTGTGAGAGGGACACCCCTGCCCTGCTCGCTGGGGCAGATGCCTTCTGTAGCATCTGTCAAAGATGGTCGTGGATACACAGCAGATACTGAGGAGGAGGAGGCGGCTTGTTTATTTGGATGAATTAAAAAACAATTGAGGACTGAGAAGATGGCTCAGTGGGCAGAGTACTTGTGGTATAAGTGTGAGGAACTATCTGGACCCCCCAGCATCTATGTAAAGTTGGGTAGGGTGACACGTGTTTGTAATCTTAGCACTGAGAAAACAGAGACAGGAGGATTCCCAAGATGGCCACACAGGCTAGCTGAAGGGGTGAGTTCCAGGCTCAGTGAGAGACCCTGTCTTAAAAAGTAAGGTGGAACATAGTGAGGGCCGGGAAGGGACGGCTTAGTAGGGAAAACACTTGCCATGCAAGCATGAAGATTTGAACTGCAATCCACAGTCAGGTAGTGCCTATCTACAATCCCAGTGCCCTTACAGTGAGATGGGAAGCAGACATAGGGGAATCCTGGAAAGCAATGGTGACCAAGATACATGTCTCAGACAGTGGGGAAAGTGAAGACCAACAAGCAACATTGTCCTCTGCTCTCCATATGTGCCTTGGAATGCACATTCCCAAAGTGACCCATTGACCCATGGATGGACACACACACACACACACACACACACACACACACACGAGCAGGTACACACTCACAAAGGACTGTCCATCTGAAGACTCTTGCTTCCCTCTGGTAAAGCCTCCCTGGAGATGCCGCTCTTGCATTACCTCATGTTTGTTATGTAAAGACCCACTTGATGAATTTCTCCTTGAAGACAGTGCCAGGAAAAATTTCTCTTTTCAGTTCGATTCCAAAGCTGTTGTACAATGAAAAGTGTATGCGCCAGCACATTTTCCTTTCATCCAGGAAAGCCAGAGATAAATCCAGCACTCAACTGTAGTAAACAAGTCATCTCAGGTGCCTTGAGACACACGGTTCTGTTTTCACTCTAGCTTATTCTTCTAGATATGTTGGGCTTTTGGTGTTTTCTTAAACTCTTTTGGGAAATAGTGAGGTATGATTTTTTTTCCAAACAAATCTATGCATATAAACATGTATGCTTGAAATGGTGAACAATTGCTGTCTCTTCCTCCACTTTCTTCTTCTTTTCCTTCTTTTCCTTCTTTTTCTTTTTTTTTGAGACAAGGTCTCATTATGTACTTCTGGCTGTCCTGGAACTCTAGGACTCACTATGTATACCAGGCTGGCCTCAAATTCACAGTGACCCTCCTGCCTCTGCCTTCCCAGTGTTGAGCTTAAGGTGTGCATTACCACACCCAACTATTACTATTCCTCCTTATCTCCATCATCGCTACTACAACCTTGGCCCAGGATAAGTGCCAGGCACTGGGCATGTAGGTGAGGAAATGATTCTGTCCATGAGGAAATGATTCTGTCCATGAATTACTCATGGTTGGTCTGTTGAGGGTTCAGGGTGGCTTCTAAAGAACTTGAATGCAAGATAGCACTAAAAAACAGACAACAGGGGTGGGTAAGATGGTTAGTACAGTGGTTTTCAATCTTCCTAATGCTGTGACCCTTTAATACACTTCCTCATGTTGTGGTGACCCCAACCATACAATTGTTTTCGTTTTTTGTTTTTTTTGAGACAGGGTTTCTCTGTGTAGCTTTGAGACTTTCTTGGAATTCTGTAGCCCAGGCTAGCCTCCAACTCATGGAGATCCACCTGGCTCTGCCTCCCGAGTGCTGGGATTAAAGGTGTGCGCCACCACCGCCCAGCTAAAATTATTTTCATTACTTCTTCACAACTGTAATTTTGCTACTGTTGTGAATCATGGTGTAAATATCTGTGTTTTCAAAATGTCGACCGACCCCAAAGGGGTGGAGATCCACAGGCTGAGAACATTTGGTTTAACAGTTAAGAGCCCTGGCTGTTCTTCCACAGGACCAGGATTCAGTTCCCAGCTCCCATGTAGTGGGTCACAAACATCTGTAACTCGAGTCCCAGTATAATCATATTTTGGCCTCCACAGGCACCAGGTACACACGTGGTGCACAGACAGACAAGCAAGCAAAACACCTACCCCTACAACAACAACAACAACAACAACAACAACAACAACAATAATCTGACAACACAGAAAGGGGCTGAGGAGTCCAGTACAGTAGAGAAGAGGTTGATTCTGCAAAGACATGTCAGAATAGGAACAGCTTCTTAGAGAGAGACTTCAGGATCTGCTGAGAAGGATGAAAAGGATCTCAAGAACAGAGGTTCTCAGACAGAGAACAGTTCAAACGAGGGCTTGTAGAGGAACCAAGAATTTGCCCTCTGTATTCGGGAAGAGCATTAGGAATTGAGTTCCTTAGGCAGGCACAATACAAGAAGTGTTTGCCAGAGGCGAAGGTCTTCTCTTGAACAAAGCTGGGAGACAGGCAGGGCTATCGGGATGATTCTCATTATTTGGAAAGGGTAAGCAGGCTACAGAGATGGTAAGGTAACAGAAAACCAGGCTTCCCCTGGCAATCTTATACTCATTTTGTGACTTGGATGTTTGAGACTGGGGATACAGTGAAGGGTTCTGCAACGCCAAGTACAGAAGCTTCCTTCCGGAAATGGGAAGCAAAGTTTGGGATTTCTATTTTCTTTCCTTTGCTGAATGGGTGGATGAGGGTGTCAGAGAGGAGGAAGGGAGGGGTCCCCTCCTCTCCAGAGCCATTTCAGGCTGTTTCCCTAACAACCCCACAGATGGATTTCCGTGCAGCCGCATTCCCTTCCCGGTTCCTTTTCTGTTTTCCAAGGGGAGCAATGACGGAGTGAGGGATAAGCAGAGATGTTTATCTTTCCAGCTCAGAACTTTCAACCGTTGGAATCCCCCCGGGCTGGGGAAGGGTGGGCGTAGTCACTTCCCACTGTTGCCAAGGGTGGGAGACCAGCACCACCCTCTGGGGTGCGAGGCTTCCTCATAAATAGGAAATGTATCTCCCCGAATGGGAGTCATCAAGGACTTATCTACAACAGCAGACACGGGAGAGGAGCCCTGCCCCATCCTTTATTCCGAAGAGAGAAGCTTGCCAGAGGGGAGAGGAGAGGATCCTTCTGGAGAACCAGCCCCAAGGGCTGAGCTGTCCTTGAGTGTCAAAGGAGCCATCTTCCTGTCAGGCTTCCCACACTGGCCTGTGCCCCTCCAGGAACACTCTGCAGGAATGGGAGGTACACAGGTCCCTTGTAAAACTGAGAGCCAAGGGGAATTTTGGTCCATTCCTTGATGTAAGTACAGAATTTTGGGTCAAGTCTGGCGGTGGTGGCGCATACCTTTAATGAACCAGGTGGATCTCTGTGAGTTCGAGGCCAGCCTGGACTTCAGAGTGAGTTCCAGGAAAGGCTCAAAGCTACACAGAGAACCCTGTCTTGAAAAACCAAAAGAAAAAAAAAAAAAAGAATTCTGGGTCAAACATCTCCGCTTTTAGAAATTGTCCTCATTGGGCTGGAGAGATGGCTCAGAGATTGAAAACACTGGCTCTTCTTCCAGAGGTCCCGAGTTCAATTCCCAGGAACCACATGATGGCTCAGAGCCATCTATAATGAGATCTGGTGCCCTCTCCTGGCATGCACGCATATATGGAGGCAGAATGTTGTATACATAACACATGAATAAATCTCTAAAAAAAGAAAGAAAAAGAAAAAAGAAATTGTCCTCATATTTGAGTAGCAGGTACATTATTGACCCAACCTTCCCAGCCTGGGCTTTTAGTAAAAATGTTGAGGGGTTGGGAATTTAGCTCAGTGGTAGAGTGCTTGCCTAGCAAGCGCAAGGCCCTGGATTTGTCCTCAGCTCCGACCAAAAATAAGTAAATAAATAAAAAATGTTGAATATGGCCAGGTATTTATTTCAAGGCTTTAAACTGGCCTTTGTACATTCCTTAGCTTCCCAATTGGTTGTCCTTCCTTCCCAATGCCAGTTCCCTTTTCCACTTCCCCAAACCGAGGGCTAGTTGACCAGTTCAAACTATCTGGTCAGTGACTTGTCACCAGCTTAATGTACTGGAGGAAGTAGCTTGGGAAATTCTTAGATCCTGGGGCTTTGTTTTGTGTCAGATCATGCTAATTTTCCCCCATGGAACTTTTGATCCATCCAGACTTCCTTCTGTGGTGAGCCCAGGCTGCGTTGGTAGCCCAAATCAGTAACAGTAAGGAAGAGCTGCAACAGAGCTGGTTTAAAGGCAGAACTAGTTCCTGTTCTACCAAATACTCCACTTCAAATTTTTAAATAACACTGGTGGTGATGGTGTGACATCTGGGTGGCCTCAGAGGTGAGGTTGGGGACTTGTTAGCCAAAATGGAAGAGCCAGGACCTACTGGTTTTCTGACAGGTCCCTCTGGAGCTGTCCCCAGATCTCGGACCGTGCCTCTGCTTGTCCTTAGTTCTTCTGGCAGGGATACTGTGTGGTGCTGATTAATGAGCAATGGCACCCTCCGAAGCTCAGCATGGAGACAATGACTGGACTTGCGCCTCACCAACTGACCTCACCCTGTTGTTGCAGGCCACGCCAAGGCTCCCTTCCTTGGCAAAGGTTCTGTAGCTCTGCAGGCACACTTGGGGGTGGCAAGCACCATCTGGAATACTGGGGCAAGACTGGCATCCCATTGCTACTGAGTCTCACCATGCTCCTGAACTGAGCCAACAAATGACTGCGCCACATGGCTGGAGAAATGTGCCAAGAAGCCCAGGTTTATTCAGTACAAGTAGTAAGGGACCTGGAATATTCTCACACAGGGAAAGGATCAGGAAGACTGGCTGTGATCTCCCTGAGTTGCTGGGTTAGAACTGGGTCAGAGAAGGTGTTGAGAGGAGGCCAAGTTCAGGTTTTCTAGGCCAGTTCCCACACAAGATCTCTCACAGAAAGCTGAGAGGAAGGTGACCCATGCTGTACTATAAAAACTCAGTCTGAAATTGGGTCACAATAATTTGATAGATTTTTTTTTTGACCACTGCAGAAGATGGCAGGCTTGTGTCCTTGGTAGGAAGACACAAGGGACACTGGCATAGTTTACAGATATCTGAAGACCCAGGATTTAAATGGTAAGACGGGGGTAGGGCCAGAAATAAAGTTGGTGTGAGCTCATTAAACTGGATAATGATTTGGTAGGGAAAAATTCTGTCTTTAGTGTCGAGTAAGTGTGGAAATTTTACAAGCACAGAACATCCTTAAGTGGTCAGAGTGGGAGGGGAGCAGATAAAGGAAGGTTAGTTAAAGCGTGCTAGGTTCAGGCACTTAGGAATTCGAAAGCTTAAGAGTGTCAACCCCACAGAAGGATGGTAGCTAAAGGATTAAGTCCTAGGGAAGTACATTATGGTGAAGAAGGCTATCAGGCACTTAACAGTTGGAGTGAGCAAAGTACACACCCTTACCATCTCTATTTTCAGATAGGAAAACAGAGGGATGGAGAGGAGAAGAACATGTGCACCTAGCTAGCGAGTGATGGAGCGGGTTTTCAAATTCCCTTCCTCCAGTAAAGTAGGTAGGTTCTTAGTGAAGTACTGAACATTAGATGTTGTTCTAAATGAGAAAGTAGTAAATGCCAATGTGGAAAATGAAGGTTTGCATGTTTAATCAAATGCTAAAAGAGGCATCTGTAGCTGGAGAGCTTCTCTCCAGGTCCCGGCAAGCCTCCGCAGCCCACTTATAAAATAAACACACAGACTCTTATATTATTTAAACTATTTGGCCTAATGGCTCAAGCTTCTTGCTATCTAGTTCTTACATCTTAAATTAACCCATTTCTATAAATCTATAACCTTGCCACATGGCTTGTGGCTTACCAGTATCTTACGTGTTGGAACTCATGGTGGTGACTGGCAGCATCTTCCTGCCTCAGCCTTCCACTTCCCAGAATTCTCTTCTCTGCCTGTCCCACCTATACTTCCTGCCTGGCTACTAGCCAATCAGCATTTTATTTATACAGAGTGATATCCACGGCACTTCCCCTTTTCTTTTTTTAAAAAGGAAGGTTTTAGCTTTCACATAGTAAAATTACATATAACAATAACAAAGCAATTATCAAGCAAGAATTATAGCTATAATATCTAGTCTATTTGTATTTGGCAAAATTAAAGAAGGTATCCTATCTATCCTATATTTGTAAGTCTAAGGCTTCATTCATATCTAACTTTATCATAACTAAGGAAAAGTATAACTATCTAGTCTTCAACTATATCAAAGAGCTCAGAAGGATATACTATTACCTGAGAACCGGGAGAAGGATGCAAGAACTTTCGGGAGTCTTGCAAGAGTAGACAGAGACAGCCGGCAGCCTGGACAGTCACCTAATGTTCCTTTGTAGAGTTGGGGCATCTGTCTTCAGCCCAGAGGTCTAGAGTCTCTCAGTCATTTTTCTCTGTCCTGTAGAATGTCTGGCAGTTTCCTCTGTGAAGCAGGAACCTGAAGGACCATTTTGTCAAGCAAAGATCAGTGGTCATCTTCTTATGGGTTCTGCATGTCCAGTTGATCAAGCAGTCCAGGCAAGAACAGCTTTCTTGCCCAAATGACTATTTTTGCAAGAAGATAAACTCAATATAGAGTGTCTTCGATGCCCATCCTCCTCTCTGAAGTAAATTGGTGCTGCCAGGAGCCGACATGTCTCATTGTCCAGAAAGTCCAATTTTTTAAAACATTTTAAATGACATATTCTGTAGGTCTTTGAAGTGTTTGAAGATTACCTATCTATCTGAAATATATCTATGTATACCTAGAAAACTTAACTAACATGCTACAAGTTTGACTATCATAGAAGACTAATAATTAATCTGTATTTCTTAATTATCCATTACAATCTAAATGAGTTACATAAACATAATACCTCAAACGAGAGTAGAAATACATGTATATATATATAAATATATATATATATATATATATATATATATATACAGTATAACAAAATTAAGTTTAAACTTGTATCAATAAACTAAAATCCATAGCAATGTAAAACATTTCTAAACAAGCTGTTACTCTTTAAAAGTAGGTTCGTTAATCCACCCTTTCATCCTAATATGTCTGTATCAGAAAACCATTGGTGGGAGCTTTCATTCTATATTCCTTCTACAATTCTTTGTCCCCCAGGTACAGGAAGGAAGCTGGGTGGAAACCAGAAATCCGTGGTGGGTGGAGCAAGGCAGTGAGGACTGTCTTATAAAAAGCTAATACAGGTTTTGCTGGCTGAGACGGAAGCAATGAACGGACAGCAGCGGAAATGCTGGTAGCTGCTTTGAAGACAGCAAGGATTCAGGACCTTTGAGTAGAAGATTCAATTGAGCTGAGATGGAGTTCAAGACCATTGCACATCAAAGTGGCCCCATTGTTTGTTACAAGTTGGAGGGGATGCTGATATGATGGAGATAAACTTTGTCTTTTCAGAAATAGTTTCTGGCCTCTAGTGGGCCTCATACACTATATCCCCCATCCCTGCTCAGCTGCTGTGGATTCCCTCCCAAAGCAACCACCCTAAGACCCTCAGTTCTTCCTGCTGCAACTGGCTAAGCAGTGGGCAGAGCTCTAAGAACAGAAACCATGGAGACACAGGCAGAGTTGGGCTGTCAGCATTTCCACGTGTTTGTTTGTTTGTTTGTTTGTTTGAGACCAAGTCTCTCTATGTAGCTCTGGCTGTCCTAGAATTCTGTGAACCAGGCTAGCCTCAAACTCACAGAGATCCTCCTGCCTCTGCCTCCCAAGTGCTGGGTCTAAGGTGTGTGCCACCACAGCCTGCTATTCCTCCATATTTCGTGACAGTGCGTTGATATGTGTTCTGTGATGAGAACAAGTTACGAAAGTCAGAGAAATGTGAGTGTGCTGTTTCATAGGCTTGGTAGGACGTCGGAGTCCAGACTCTTCTGGACATTTTGGACTTCTCGTCATCACTAGGCCAGGGACTAGGGTTTAGCTCTGCTCCCAACTGATGTGCATGGCAGTTGGTGCATGAGTCACATGGAGTGAGGAACAATGGGGACAGGAGATGAGGTCAGATCGCCCTGACTGGAATAGTGGAGGGAGATAAGAGAGGAAGCCAGGAGCTACAAGGAAGACATTTTTTCCTATGAGTGGAACTTGGGCTGTGCCAAGGATGTAAAACATCCAGGCATAGAACAAAGCTCTCCTCTGATGGTAAGTGGAAGGTTCTAGAAGGATGGTCCCCAGAGCTCACAACCTGAGGAAAAATACATGGAAGAATTTGTTCTAAATGCCTTGGACCTAAGCCTTATATTTTCTAATCTTGAAGTTTGGTAACATTATGTGAAGAAGAATCAGTTTACCACACCCGAGAGTACCAGCTGGTAAGGAGTCGTCGGCTTTAAGACAGGATCTCAGAGTTGAATTCCAGGAGAACTTAAGACCAGCCATGAAGACCAGGCAGCACAAGTGAGTGAAACAGGGGGATTCATGGCCCCACCAGAGGAGCTGGAAGGACAGTATCGAACAGTAGAAGGATGGGGACAGGCATCTTGGCTGCTCTGTTTCTTACTCAATCATCTTCAGTGCCGCCACGGAGCTCACAGGACAGATGCAAGGGAACTTTTTTCCTAGTTTAGGGCAGAACTGACAAGGCAGACTCAGGTGACCCATGGGACTCCTCACACCTGCATGGAATTGTTATTATCTGATCTTTGTGAGAACTACAAATATGTAGTGTATTTTCTATGTGAGTATGTGCCTGTGCGTGTGTGTTCACGTACATGTCTGTGCACTTCTGAGTATGGTTGTGCATATGCAGGTTCATGTGTGGAGGTCAGAAGACAATCTCAGTTGTTGGCTCTCAGATGCTCTCCATCTGTTTGGTTTTTTTTTTTTTTTAAGATAAGGTTTCTCATTGGCCCAGATTTTGCCAAGGAAGTCAGGCTAATGAGCCTCCCAACTTCCAAGCATGAATCTGTCTCCACCCCATGGGAGCCATCATTGTCCTCATAGGCCTGCATCACCGTTGCTGGATGGATCTGTAGATCTGAACTTAGATCCCCAACCTTGTAAGACTGACCCATCTTCCCAGGCATAAAAAGGTAACAAAGCCTAAAGCGTCCACTTAGTGAGCATGCATAGTCCATGCCTTTGCTAGATTTGCCCAGCACCTCATTTGTCTGCACTGACAGTCTGAAGAGGAAAATGTGTTATTCAGCTTTTAGGAAGACCATTGGGATTTTAGAGAGTCCAGCCACCTAAAGTCATAATGATTTGGACATGGACTCAGAGTTGTGTAATGGGGAATTGTTAGTTTTTTTGTCCTCTCCTCACCTGACAGGGTCTCACTATGTAGCCCTGACTGGTGGCCTGGAACTTGCTATGCAGATGAGGTTGGACTCTAGTTAATTGAGATCTGCCAGCTTTTGTCTCTGAGAGCTGGGTTTAAGGGCATGTACCTTCAAGCCCAGTGTGGAATTTCAGTGCTTTGAACATTTTAAAATTAGATTTATTCTTTTTATTTCTTGTGCATTTTGCTTGTATGTATATACGTGCACGCTTGGTGCACATGAAGACCAGAAGATCCCCTGGAACTGGACTTATGGATGGTTGTGAACCATCATGTAGCTGCTGGAAAGTGGACCAAGACCCCCAGTCCTAACCAACCCCAAAGCTATGTCTTTTCAAAGGCACACTGGCCTTCTTTTTCAGTTTTCTCTGCTCATAGAATACCCATATAAGGAACTAAAGGTTCTTTACTGTGTCTCCCTTCTTTGCATCATATCAGAGGAACAGGTTGCCCAGGACTGGACCTGTCAGCCTCCTCTCCCTCCATATGTGGAAGGATTTTGGGAAATAATCAGGTTTCGATAAGATCATGAAGATGGAACCCTCATTAGTGTTCTTCAAAGTAGATAAAGAGACACCAGAATGTCCCCTCTGCCCAGTAAGAGTATGCAAGTCAGCCATCTACAAGCCAGAGAGAACCCCTAAGGAATGGCCCCTGAGAGCCCCTTTACATCACACTGTCAGACTCCAGAACTTTGAGTGATAAATTTCTGTTGTTAATGTTTCTTAGTCAGTGGTATTTTGTTACAGTAGCTAACAAGCACATAAGCTTATTCATTTACTTCTCTTATGAAAATAAGCTTATTACCTTGAAAAAATATTAAAAAATAAAGCAACATTAAAAAAAGAAAAAAAAAAGATACAGAAATGGTCTCAAATAGCAATTTTTTTTTTTTCCAGACAGGGTTTCTCTGTGTAGCTTTGTGCCTTTCCTGGAACTCACTCTGTAGACCAGGCTGGCCTCGAACTCACCGAGATCTGCCTGGCTCTGCCTCCCAAGTGCTGGGATTAAAGGCCTGCGCCACTACCTCCCGGCTTCAAATAGCAATTTTTAAAGGCTATCACCAACACCAGTTTGGAGTTCTTTGGGATGTCACTCTACAGGGTATCCATTTGTAGAAAATCTCACACAAGCACGTCATCTTTTCTAGTCTACTATTCACATGGTATGCTGATGTCCTATAGGTGCTGTGAAATGCTGCTGTAAACGGGGGACTTAAAACAGCTGAGATTTCTTAAAGTTCTGGAAGGAGAGTCTGAAAGCCAGCTTTGGGAAGTGCTAGCTTGCCCTAGAGGCAGGAGGAAGAATCTGCTCCAAGCCTCCAAGTCTCTGCATTTAGTGGCTACTGGCACTCCTCAGGGCACTGTGGCTAATAGATCCATCACTCCAATCTTCTCATGACATTTTCTCCATGTGTCTGTGTCCAAATTTCCCTCTTCTGATAAAGACTCCAGTCACTCGGTGAGGGGCCTTTCTAGTGTGACCTTGTGTGAACTTACAGAGTCTGCAATATGGTCACATTGACAGAACCAGGGGATGTGGATTTGACCGTCATTTAGTCCATACATGTGAACGTACCTTTATGTAACCAAACACAGGTTCCATTGCTATTCCTTTCTCTACCTCTCTTTTGTCAAGGGTCTTACTATGTAGCTTAGGCTGGCCTCAAATTCCCTGTCCTCCTGCCTCAGCCTCCAACATCCTGGCATTACAGAAGTCTGTGGTGACATTGTGTTCCCCAAAATATTGTGCACCCTAATAAACTTACCTGGGGTCAGAGAACAGAACAGCCACTAGATACAGAGGCCAGAAAATGGTGGCACTCACATCTTGAATCCTAGCATTCTGAAGGTAGAGATCCATCTGGATCTTTGTGAGTCCAAAGCCACACTGGAAACAGCCAGGCATGGTGACACACACCTTTAATCCCAGGAAGTGAAGGCAGGAAGCAGAAAGGTATATAAGGCGTGAAAAATCAAGAACTAGGGTTGGTTAAGCTTTCAGGCTTTTGAGAAACAGTTCAGCTGAGATTCATGTGGATGAGGACTCACAGGCTTCCAGTCTGAGGAAACTGGATCAGCTGAGGAGTTGGCGAGGTGAGGAAGCTGTGGCTTGTTCTGCTTCTCTGATCTTCCAGCATTCACCCCAATACCTGGCTCTGGTTTTGTTTTTATTAATAAGAACTTTTAAGATTCATACTATAGGAGTCTGACATTACATCAAGCTGGGCTTAAATTTTGTACCTCTATAGTTGTTCTCCATTGAGAAATGCCTCAAACACAGTTGGGGATCCAAAGTGAATGTTTGCTCCTTATTTGACCTCTCTTCAACACAGCATTCTGCTGGGTACAGTGGTTGAGAGATGGAGCAGGCTGAAGGGGTCTTATCACACCCATTCAGGGCTGTAGTCTCCAGAGAAGTTTTTGAGTCTGACCATCAGTTCTTCAAGGCCCTAAAGATTTCCTCACACACAGTTCATAGATATCTATTCAATGAACTTGGTATTTATACAAAGAGGACTTCCAGAGAAGCTAACAGGCTTGCCTTGGATACTCCATTGATAGAAGACATCATCATCTGCAGGCTATATAAGGGATGCCCTTGCCTGGGAATCAGATATGTAGGAGGGTGGGAGAACAGTGCCTTTGGGGCTATGTGTTCTAGCACTGTGGTCGTGGAGAGGTCTATGACCATCACCATCGGGAATGTTTGCAAAGGTAACAACTCTTGCAATTGATGTGTTTTGACCAAGGCATGTAGGGTGGGCTCTTCATAGGTCACAGTGGCCTGACTCCTCTGGGGCTCAACATCCTTTTTAGACAGGAGTGATTACAGCATACTAAGTCTGTCCATCCTACCCAAACACACCCAGCCTACAGGAAGGGAAGGGATCAATCTGTCAAATAAACTGAGTCAACACTCCACCCTCAGGCAGCTGGACAGATCAGGCAGCTGGACAGAGTGTGCCTGTCCGTGGGCCAGGGCAGAGAGCCTGCTCTGCAGTCTGGGACATCATCATAGGTGTTCAAAAGCCAAGACTAGAGCTAAGAACAAAATGGTCACTGGGTGTATTAATTACTTGTCTCATTGTTGTAGCCAAACAAGAAACAAAAGGAGGGAAGAAGGGCCTATTTTGACTTATGATTAGAAGGCTTAGTTGTCAAGGAAGCCATGATGGCAGGAGTGGGCTCTCCACTGTGGTGCTAAGCTGTAGAGGGGCCCCCAAACAGCTTGACCACACAGCTGCCATGACAGGCTTAGAGGCCCAGCCACAGATTCTGTGACAGGCTTATTGGCAGGCAATACCCAGACCCAGGAAAAGCCATAAGCTGACCCCACCCAGGGAGGGCCTACATCTAAGGGGAAATATCTGACACCCCAAACATTGCAACCATTAGATAAGGTTAGATAAGGTGGCCAGATGTCCCAGAGTCTAGCACACACCTATTTATGTTTTACAGATACCCCTAGACAAATGTCAGCCAATCAGCGTCCTGAACCCTGGAAATGCCCTCACCCCAACCACTTCTATGACAAAAACTCTACCCCGCCTAGGCTCAGGGCTCTCTACTTTCTCTGCTGCCTTGGACAGACAGAGGGACCAAGTTCAGAGCTTGAAAATAAAGGCTCTTTGCTTTTACATATGGGATTCAGTCTCTGTGGTGGTCTTTTGGGGATCCCTGAGATCTGGGCATAACACTAGTACTGGGATGCTTCCCCTCATCTAGGCAGTCAGGAAGTAGAGAGCTGGGAGTCAGGTACTTATTTTACTTTTATTCACTTCAGGACCCTAGTCCATGGGATGGCACTGCTTACACGCTGGGCAGTTCTTCCCTCATTTAGCCTTTTTCAAAATATCCTTGGAGACACACTCACTAACTCTGTATGAGTTCCTTAATTGGATCACATTGACAGTGGAGATTAACCATCACACTGGAAAGCTGGTTTGCAGAAGCTGAAGGACAGTAATTCATCTGGGACCTGCCTGACCCCCAGACTCATCCTGAGCCTTGATTTTGAGGAGAAGAAAGAATCCTGTCAATCAGGAAACAGTACTGGGGAAATGGCGATCCATTCATTACCACCACTCATGACTCAGGACAGGTATTTGAAGGTTTTACCTGGGCTCAGCTAGACAGGGCCTCAGAGGCCAGAACAGGCAAAAGACCAAGCCCATGCAGGAACCAGTCCCATGTTTGGTGGGTGGATAGCTGCACATCTTCCTTCCGTGAACAAAAGTTGTGACTGGAGTTATGGAAAGGGAGTATTCCTTATCCTGCAGATGTCCCGAGAGACCTGCAAAGGAGGGGGTGCTGAGTAATTCTAGGTGTAACAGGTACTTTGAAACACTTGCAGTGGACCAGGCACAGCTCCATGAACAGTGTCAATGGGACAGACTGTGTAAATGGGGCTCACATGGGTCCCTTGCACATTGCCCGGACAACACTGCCCAGGGCAGGGATTTTTCAGAGAAAGTACAAAGTGCCAGGCAATGAGGGTGGGGCAACGGGCTGAATCCAGTTTAGAGATGTGGAGGGAGCTGGCCTTTGAAGATGGCTTTGATGGATGAGAATAAGTTCCAGGAAGCAGGGTACTGAATAAGTAAAATCTAACAGAGGAAACAGTAAGGTTGAAGGCAGCCTCCCACACTTGGCTCTTAGAACATGGCATGAAATATTATTTACAGGAGAGGAAGCAGAAGCAACGGTAATTAAATAGTCACTTAGTGGATGTGTAGGTTTTTTTTTTTTTTTTTTTTTTTTTTTTGGGTTTTGGTTTGATTTTTTGAGACTAGGTCTTGACCTCACTAAATAACTCACCGAGTAGCCCAGGGTGACGTTGGGTTTCTGGTTTTCTGCTTCCACCTCCCCTCTACTGGGATTACAAGAGTCAACCACCACAGCCAGTTTTCTGTGGTGCTGGGATCGTACATAGGACTCCATGCACGCTAGGCAAGCCATCTATCAACTGTGTTACATTTCTAGTCCTTTGTACGTCTTTGATACCCAGTTGACTTTTCATCTTAGTGTTCCTCCTGGGAAGGTAAGATGCACCATTAATTTCAGGAGCATCTTTGGAAATAGAGGCCTGTAAATTGGAGTCTCCTTTAAAAATTATTAGCAGACATTAATTATGCACTAAACATTATAATGAGTTTCACGGTGGCCTTTTCATCCATGCGTATATTATACTGTAATCATTCATTCCCCATTATCTTCCTCTGTCCTTCTCCTATCTTGCTAACCCCTTTCCTCTTTCCAACTTGTCCCTGATCTACTTTCCTATTCTTTTCTGGGGATAAGATGACCCAGAGGAGTTTCACCAAGGTTCCTTATAGGAACGGTCATGCAGGTTTATTTACAGGAACACAGGCACCTCAAAAGTGGCTACATCACTGAAGAAAACATCTCCCAGCAATCATCTACTGCTTATAGATCTTTAGGGATGGGAGAAGCCTATTGAGCTTCCTTAGCAACCGCTAACTGCCTATAGAGCCTCAGGGAAGGGAGGGGCCTTATGAGCCTCCCCAACTGGGATCTCTAGAACAGAGTCCTAAGGCTAGCCTTAGTCCTGAGCACACTGGTGTTTTCTGTAGTGCTAACACACTATACCTAGGACTTGCCACAAGAGGGCACAATTGCCCAATTATGAAAATTATGAACTCGAATTTACTTCCAAAGAAGAATCAGAAAAGATCTGGTTCCGCTCAGCTGACTTCTGGATGAGACCGCATCAAGGAGCATCCAACATGGACATTTAGAAGCTGCAAGCAGCTGCAAGCAGCTGCAAGCAGCTGCAAGCAGCTGCCAGGTGAGGTACCTGGTGAGCCTTGAGAACCTGGTACCTGTGCTTGCTCTGATGCGATGTCTTCTAACGGCAAGCAGAAACAGCTGCTGTGCCAACGTGCACACACCTCCTGACACAGATCACAATAACCATAACACCAAAGTTTTAGAATATCTCATTTTACACTTGAGGAAACTGAGTCACAGGGAGTGACTTTTCCCAAGGTCACAAAGCAGGTAAGTGGTAAGTTCTGCCCCTTGACTAGAGGATGCCTGACTCAGAGTTTGTGATTTAAGTCACAAAACTACCCGTGTGATGTAGAGTTGTTTCAGATCTCTAGTACTGGCGCAGTGCCAGACTGAAAACCCGCACACAGATGTGCCTGATGTCTGTGACTGCTATGCAAACAGAGGGCTGTAATTTCCTGGCCCCCCTCCCCTCCTTCACTCTTGAGATGGGTTTCAGTTCTGGCTCCCATGCTGCCTTGGGTGTTTCCCAGAGCTTCTCTGTGCTTGCCTTCATTTGTCTGTGAAATAAAAGTAAACCATAACTTGTCCTATTAAGCTAAGGGAAGAGGAAAAGCAGGCTGTGTGGGGAGCTGAGTCTGTCATACCCTTTTTTCTTTTTTCATTTTTCTTTATTAAGAAATTTTCTACTCACTCCACATACCACCCACAGATACCCCTCCTCCCTCCTTCCACCCCTCAGCCCTCTCTCTCAAGCCACCCCGCATCCCCACATCCCCCAAATCGAGGTCTCCCATAGGGAGTCAGCAGAGCCCAGCACACTGAGCCTAGACAGGTCCAAGGCCCTCCCCAGTGCACCAAGACTGTGCAAGGCGTCACACCACAGGCACCGGATTCCAGAAGCCTGCCCATGCATCAGGGACAGGTCCCGATCCCCCTACCTGGGTGCCCCTCAAACAGTTCGAGCCAAACAACCATCTTCTATATCCAAAGGGCCTAGTCCAGTCCCATGGGGGCTCCACAGCCACCAGTCCACAGTTCATGGGCTTCCACTAGTGTGGCCGGTCATCTCTGCACATCCTCCCATCATGATCTCGATGTCCCTTGCCTGCAGAATCCCTCTTCTCTCTCATCGATTGGATTCCTGGAGCTCAGCCTGGTGCCTGGCAGTGGATCTCTGTATCTGCTTCCATCAGTCACTGGATAAAGGCTCTATGATGACAGCTAGGTTATTCGCTAGACTGGTCATCAGAGTAGACCAGTCCATGCACCCTCTAGACCATTGCCAGCAGATCAAGGTGGGGTCAACCTTGTGGATTCCTGAGAGCCTCCCCAGCACCCTGCCTCTTCCTTTTCCTATGATGTCCTCATCTACCATGGTATTTTCCTCCCTGCCCTCCCACTTTGTCCCTGTTCCAGCTTGACCCTCCCATTTCCCTATGTTCTCATCCCCCACTCCTCACCCTCTGCCACTCCCTACATACCCAGTCTGCTCATGTAGATCTCCTCCACTTCCTCTCAGGGTCATCCATGTGTCCCTCCTAGGGTCTTTCCCTGTTAGCTAGTCTCTCTGGAGTTGTGGGTTGAAGTCTGGCCATCACTTCCCTCATATCTAGTATCCACTTATGAGTGAGTACATACCATGTTTGTCCTTCTGAGTCTGGGTTACCTCACTCAAGATGATATTTTCTAGTTCTATCCATTTGCCTGCAAATTTCATGATATCATTGTTTTTTACTGCTGAGTAGTACTCCATTGTGTATATGTGCCACATTTTCTTTATCTATTCTTCAGTTGAAGGGCATCTAGGTTGTTTCCAGGTTCTTGCTATTATAAATAATGCTGATATGATATGATAGTTGAGCATGTGTCCTTATGATAAGAATGAGCATTCCTGTAGGGCTGGGCGGTGGTGGCACACACCTTTAATCCCAGCACTGAGGAGGCAGAGGCAGGCAAATCTCTGTGAGTTCGAGGCCAGCCTGCATTACAGAGTGAGTTCCAGGAAAAGCACAAAGCTACACAGAGAAACCCTGTCTCAAAAAACAAAAACAAAAAACAAAAACAAAAACAAAAAGAATGAGCATTCATTTTATATATGCCCAAGAGTGGTATAGCTGGGTCTTGAGGAAGACGTATTCCCAATTTTCTGAGAAATTGCCATACTGATTTCCAGAGTGGCTGTACAAGTTTGCATTCCCACCAACAGTGGAGGAGTGTCACAGGCTTGTTAACCCAGTACCATAGAGCTCTGGGAATTTGCTGCACTGCTCTGTAAGCATACAAGTGAAACCATTGCATGCAGAACATGTAGGAATACTGTTTCTAAATAATAATAATAATAATAATAATAATAATAATAATAATAATAATTGCACTGCTCTGTAAGCACACAAGTGAAGCCATGCATGCAGAACATGTAGGAATACTGTTTCTAAATAATAATAATAATAATAATAATAATAATAATAATAATATAATAATAATAATAATAATAACAACAACAACAATAAATAATGATGCTGATGATAATAATAGAGGATGGGAGAGAAATGGAGCCAAACAGCTGTCCTGAATTCTGAATTTGACTATCCATGTGCAAAATACTTACATTTCTGTGGAGCCATAAAGAGTAGATTTCTTTTTGATCAGAGAAATGGGATGAATGGGATGGTGGCCGACAAAGGAGTATGGATGAAGCTGGAGTTTGCTGAGGGAGAAAACCCCGAGTTGGATGCAAGTCACCCTAGCCCCACCCTCCATTGGGAGAGGCATGTGGCTTTGTATAGCTCCTTCCCATTCTGTGGGCTCCAGAGGTTCAGACTGGCCTATGTAGTCATACTGTACTGCAGGCCCTGATGACCCTTCACTCTGACAAGGTGGAAGTTTCTGTCCCAGCTCATCATTTGAGTCAAAGCATAACACCACTCCTTTTAAAAAAAATCTGCTTGTCATGTGCAATTTAGGTTTGCCTTGCCTCTGCTTGAAAAGGGGGTGGGAGGGATGAAGTTTGAAATAAATTTTCAGTGATTTAGAAGATACATTCCCTCTGTAGCTCCAGGGCCTCTCTGGTTTGGGATCCCAGGAGACAGGGCCTGAAGGTCCACCTTCATGCTGGCTGAAAGCCGGAGTCCTCTGAGGACATCCGTGGGTCTCCGGCAGACTTCTGCCCTCTCTCCGTTCCCCTGCTCTGGGGGTCAGCTGCTTCTGCAGAGTCTACCTCCTATGTGGAAAACATGTTTTCTGGTTTTTTTGTTTTTGTTTTTCCTGCTTTCCCGGCAAGGCCATTTGGCTTCTTCTGGCCCTGGCTTCCAAACCCAGCCCCGAGCTGCCCTTGGATTTCTAAAGCCACCAGAGTGTTGAGAAAAAGAAAAGGCTTCCTTTTCCCAGGTGAAAGGATGAACGGCTCTGGTTGGTCGGCAGAAAAGTCACTGCCACGGCCACGACTACCAGTTATACAGAGCTTTATTAGAAAGCAATAGGGGATCGAAGGAGGAGCCAGGCCTGGCTGGGGAGGGAAGCGGGGAGCAGAGCAGAGAGGAAACAGAGAGAAGAGGGTGGGAGTCCGCATCCGACTTTTTAAAGCGGGGATTGCGTCAGCGTCTGCTGATGATGTAAGGTGTTAGACCCAAGCTGCACATGTACAGAATCCTAACACCAGGGACCACTCTTCTCTGCTCACAATGAGAAAGGTACGGAGCTGGAAAGCAGGACATTTCTTCTGGGGTCAAGACTTCAGGGTGTTCTGGAGTGGGGCATCTGATGGTTTGCACTGTTGAGGGGATCAAAGGCTAGGCACTAGACAGCCAAGTTCTGGTTGAAAGAGTCCAGGGAACTGTTCGTGGGGTGAATGCTAGGCTCTGGAGGAGGGGTCATGCCTGGCTCAGGAGAGATATATGGTGTTCATGTGGTGTTCTTGCCTGGAGGAGTTGAATGAAAACAGAAGAGAAATCCAGATGGAGACATAAAAAACCTGGAAGACTCTTGTCTGCTGAGTCAGCAGTGTGTGTTCTTGGTTGAGGGTGGGAATAGATGTCCTGGTTGGAGGAAACATTAAAGAAAATTATGTCACTTGTTAGAGTAGGACCATTTCTGGTGCCTTGCCTTCTGTATCAGGGGATTCTTTTGTTTTTGTTTTTGTTTTTGTTTTTTTTCAAGACAGGGTTTTTCTGTGTAGCTTTGGAGCCTGTCCTGGAACTCACTCTGTAGCCCAGGCTGGCCTCGAACTCACAGAGATCCACCTGGCTCTGCCTCCCGAGTGCTGGGATTAAAGGCCTGCGCCACCACCGCCGCCGGGCTCAGAGGATTCTTCAGTGGGGAGTCAACTTCCATTTAGAGATGTCTTCCCTGTACCCACCTGACATCCCCAGCCTGCCATCACTGTGCAGAAGGGGGTTCCTTCTTCTGACTCTCCACAAAAACAGGGACCAGGAGTCTCTTCTTATTTTGATCTGTTTCCCCAGGCAAAGCCCAAGTGAGTCTCAGATAAATGCACACGCATTTGGATTCCCTCATTGCATACCTGGGTTCCGACATCTGGTGAGGGTAACTTGATTCTTTTCTCATACGCTTTTACTCCTCCATTCCCGCTGTCATGGCATCCCTTCTTCCGGGGTGTCTCCTAACAGGCTTCCTGGGCTGCCTGCCTGAAATCCGTATACACCAGCCTGGAGCCACAGTAGACTTGCACTGCCGGACTCTGCTCTTTATTAGTTTCTTCTGAGAAATTTCACACTGCCTGTAGAAGAGTACCCATAGGCCTTGCCAAGGCCTTTTAACCCTTTCCTTTCTGCTCCCTTTCTATTTATTTATTCTGCCCTGCATGAATTCCTGGTCTCTCTTTACTCTGTTTCTTTGCCTGAAAGCATTTTTTTTTTTTTTTTTTTTTGCTATTCCTGCTTCTTTGTGCCCAAATCTTATTTCTTTTTATATTACCATGTCCTTTGAGCCTCAAAATCACTTGCGTTGGTGTTATAATTTGAATATAAACTATCCCCTAACAGGCTCATGTGTTGAAAGCTGTTGTTGTTGTTATTTTGGAACTTAGTTGTAGAAGTTAGGGGGCCTAGTTAGGGGATGCAGGATGTCCCTAGGGTAGACATACCTTGTCTGGGGCCCTTCCTCATCTCTGCTTCCTGTCTTTCATAAGACAAAGAGCTCTGTCTCACCACATCTTCCTCTTTTGCCATGATGCTCTGCCTCAACACAGACCAACAGTCATGGGGCCAAGTGACATAGACCAAACCTCTGATGCTGTGAACTCCCTCCTCTCTCTTCCAACACAATGTAAACTCCTTACTTATTTAACAGTTGTGGGTCATCCCATGGATGGATACCTAGGACCCAGCACCAAGTTCAGCACAACTTCTAAGCCTCTATTTTGACTCCAGTAGGGCAAGCACGTGACTCTTGTGTACTAGACCTTTCACCTTAGATTTGATGGAGTAGCTTGTGCTGACATAAACCCCATGCACATCTGTGTGCACTGTCCCTGTGAACTCATCCTGCCTAGCATTTTAGTGACACCAGTTAGCAATAGTGTTCATGATGGCATCTGTCTGGCAGGAAGCAGTTTTCCTCTTTAATTTGTTTCATGCTACTGGGCTTGGTGTGGTGGGGGCACACCTGTCACCCCAGGGCTTAGGAAGTTCATGTAGGAGGATTCTAAGTTCCAGTTTTGGGCTCCACAAAGAGTTGCAAGTCTCAAAAGAAAATCTGTGGACTGGGGATTTAGCTCAATAGGTGGAGTGCTTCCTAGCATACATATAGCCCTGTATCCAATCCCCAGCACCACACAAACCCCATGTGGTGGTGTGTGCCTAGAATCCCAGAACTTATGAAGTAAAGGCAGAAGGATCAGAAATTTAAGGTCATCCTGTCTACACCACAAGGCTAGTCTGGGCTACTCCAGGCTTTGTCTCAAAAAAAAATTTTTTTTTTTCAGATATAGTCAGTGCTTCTTAAAATGTTGATTTTACAAGATGACCCTGAGGAAAGAGATTCTGTGTTGAAATGAACTTGGGCTGTGTTGCACCCCTGAAGCTTTGTTGTAGATTCTCAGGGCTTGCCTTGAACCCAAGACTCTGAGAAACTCTGTGACCAAGAGCCGTCCTTACTTCCCATCTCAAGTTGACAGCCAAGTTCTTTCTCCTTTGTATTTATGAACACATTGCAGATTATTTTGCTCGTGCCTTCCAGGGTGTTGGCAGTATGATAGCCTCCCATTTCTACCAGCGAGGACAGTTCTGAGGCCCAGAGACAACTGTGCTGCTGCAGCTAATGGGAAAGCTGTTCTATCTGGCTTTCTCAGTGTGACCCTGGGCTGCCCTGCCTGCCTTCCATCCACCTACTGAGGACTTCTATAATCTGTCTTTAACACATGTCTCCTGGTTCGCTTTCCCAGTGTCTGAACTTTCTTCTCTTTACTGAACATGACTCTTTTCAAGTGTTTCTCTCCAGCTTTTCCTTTTTTTCTACCAGATGTCATAGAAGTAAGCAATAAAAGACTCCAATCAAAGTTCCCTATGCCTCATCAAATCACACACACACACACACACACACAACACACAAAAAAAAAAAAAAAATAGCCAAGTTTTTTTTTAAAGTATATGACTGCTTTATGTCAAAATTACAGTTGTTAAGTAGAGGGTGTGTGGGGGAGTAGGTTTAGAAAGTCAGATTTAGTCAAGCCACACAGGGGCATCAGTGAGTGAGTAAATATAAGTTTGTCTTGGTTTTGAGGGTGTTAAAGGGAATGTAAATGACATTTTTTTTGTGTGTAATTATATTTAAACTAACTATTTTATGACCTCAAAAAGGGCTTGAGAGACTTTGTCTTGTCAAGTGATTGGCAGACCCCTCTGGGTGACTCCCACAGGAAGTGGGAGCAGTGATAGGTTTTTGTTCTTTATGGGACAGCGTCCTGGTGCACAGTAATCTTGTGATTCGAGGCTCCCAGAGTCGGTTTTAAAATGCTGTCCATTAGTGACCTTGTAGGCAGCTTAGGATGTCTCATCTCCTTCCGGCGCCAGAGATAGGACTCAGGTCCCACTCTTCTGAAAGGCAGTAAAAGTCCTGCTGTTTCAGTCCTTATTTCATGGACTGTTGTCTATGAGAGAGGTGTCCAGCCCCGACGCCCTCAGTGTCTCCTTGTTTAGAACCCAATTTCGTGGGGAGCATGGAAACCCTGAATGGGAACAACATTGACTTTAGTGTCAGAAATCTGCATATAGAGTCTTTGCTTTGGGATGCAGTATAGCTGTCCTGTGCATGCGTGTGTGCGTGCATGCATGCATGCGTGCATGTGTGTGTTGAGACAGGTCTCACTGTATAGCCCTAATTTGCTAAGTAGATCTGGCTGGCTTCTGACTCACAGAGATCTGACTGCCTATACTTCCCAACAGGGATTTAAAAATCTTTTTTTTTTTTTTTTTTTTTTAAACTAGGAGTATATGTGGCTATGTGTGTAGGTGTGTACATCTGAGTACAGTGCCTGGGGGAGGTCAGAGGCATCAGGTTCCCTGGTACTGGAGTTACAGGCTGATGAGAGTTGTTCAACATGGATGACCCATATTTGGGTCCTCTGGCAGAGTGATACTTACCCTTAACTGCTGAGCCATCCTAGCAACCCCCATGCCTTTTTGAGATAATTTTACATAGGTCAGGCTGGCCTCAAACCTACTTTGTGCTTGAGGATGACCTTGAATGCCTGATCCTTCTGCCTCCACATGGTGAGTGCTGGGGTTAAAGGCATGTGCCAGTATACCTGGCTGCAGCTGTGTATACACTGCTGAGGTCTGTATTAGGCGTGTACCAGCATACCTGGCTGCAGCTGTGTATACACTGCTGAGGTCTGTATTAGGCGTGTGCCAGCATACCTGGCTGAAGCTGTGTATACACTGCTGAGGTCTGTATTAGGCGTGTGCCAGCATACCTGGCTGAAGCTGTGTATACACTGCTGAGGTCTGTATTATTAAGTAATTGCCTCACTGTGCAAACATCAGTGCTGGTTGGTCAAGCCAGGATCTTAAACTTCCTCCATATCTGCTATTGGCTCTCCTCAAATTTCTGTTAGTGTTGTTGCCTTTAGTGAATGCCGATCCCCAATGTTTCTCATGCTTTTCAATACTAGCTGTACTGAATCTGGACATGATTGACTGGGGAGGAATAGCCATTATTGTTTTTGTGGTTTTAGAAAAAAAAATCACTTGGAACTTTGTCTCCAGGTCAATCATTGCACATCAGCTCCTCTCCAAGATCAGTGCTGGCTTTGAATGTTTTGTGTGACAGTGACCAGAACAGTACAAGAGCAATTTAAACAGTCTGGAGATGTAGCTGCAGGATACGGCTGACAGGATAACCCTACACACTGCTTCACAGTACCCTGTAACGAGCAGGAGGCATACCTTCTAAAACAGGGGTAAGCAATCAGCCAATAACAGTCAGTCATTTAGTGTCACTATGGTCCTTCTGTGCTATCCACAATTGTGTGTGCTACGCTTTTATTCAGCAGGCAGCACACGGGTTTTTCTTCTACAGCAGCAGCACCGGAAACATGTGAGCAGGGCTCTGGGCTTTGATGGGCCTGTGCGGCATCACCAGGCAACAGCCTGCTTTCAGACGATTACGCTCCTGTGTGAACAGGTACACAGGATGTCTGTTGTTCACTATGTGCTACAAGGTTGCCTTGGGCAGTTTGAACGGTGGTATACTGCTAACTTCACTGAGTCTCTTTCCAGTTCATCACATACCCCAAGCGACACGCGTCTGATCTAATGAAATGACTGGCGTAGCGTCTTTGGAAATGCCTTAGAATGCGGCCATGGGGGACAGTTCAGTGGAGCCACAGAGAGCAGAGTGTTCCTTTTTGTGTCCTGTGCTGCAGCTTCCAAGTTCAGGTCCTTCCAGGTCCACAAGGAACCCGCTTTCCCCAAGTTTGCCCACTAGTCATCCTTACAACCCATGGGGCAACAATGACTCATCTGTAAGCCCTCCAGTCCCCTCATCATTTCTTCAGTGGCTTGAGTGTATTACAATCTCCTGAAGCAAATTGTTTTCAGGGTCGGCTTCCCTGTTGAGGCTGGGTTTGGCCTCCCTCCACCTTCCATTTCTTGCTGCCTTGGGAGGCTCTGGACATTGGGGAATTAATGGATGCATTCCGTCAGCAGCCAGCACCAGGTGGTTCTACCTAACTGCTTATTCCCCCTTACTCATAAGACAATATTCTCTTGAAGAAATGTTGGCTATAGCAAACTTTGGTTTTCCCAAGAGTTCCTGCGAATCACAGGCTTGCCATTGCATTTGGACACTGGGAGGGGAGGGTTGCTATAAAATCTGTGAAAACATGGACTACCTCAGAAATGTACACATACAAATATGCTAACACAGTGATCTCTTCCTTCGGAAGCTGTGAAGTTTGACTAATGTCTCCCCCTTTTTTGTTTTAGTTTTCCTGTGGTATAGTGACGAGAAGCTGTTTTGTGAAGTTGCTACTGACAGAGGTTAGGAAAATAGGCTGGAGCTGAGCCACACTTCCACAGGAAAGCTAGGGGCACTCCACTTTCAGAGTGCTTCCGCGTAGATCCCAATTTAAAAAGCAAAAAGCATTTGATGCCAGTTTAGTGTGCACACCTGCTATCCTAGCACCAGGAGGCAGAGTCAGGAAGATCTCCAGCTCAAGACTGGACTGTGCTACATAATGAGTTCAAGACCAGCCTGGGATATATATCCGGACGCTGACTTGGAGACCCATTCCAAGAAACACGACATAAAAATGTTTCAAGACCTTTTCCCCCCAGAGAGCACTTGGAACAGTGTCTTCCCCGGGGGCTTCTCGATCTGCTTTGCCATGGTGCCAGTGATGGGAGAGGTAGCTTGAAGTGGAGGGTGCTTAGCAGCCTAAGGCGGAACCAGCCACTTAGTGTGCTGTCACTTATTGGCTAGCCAAAAGGACCTTGACCAACCGGGAACTGCCTGGTCGTCATGGCAACAAGACACGCTAACGCTAGTGTCCTGGGAAGCTGGCTTTCTGACTGAGCAGCGACGATGGCGGCGCAGAACTTGTACGGCCCTGGAGTCCGGATGGGCAACTGGAATGAAGATGTCTATCTGGAGGAGGTGCGCAGGTTGCTGCCGGGTTCCCAGAATCGCAGATTCTGTCCTGCACGCTCCCTCGCTGCTGCTCTGAGCACTTACCCTCTTACCCAGCCTCACCATGTCCCCCGTGCACTTTGACGAACCCGAGGTAGCTCATCCGCTGTCTCTGCGCACCCAGCCTCACTGAGTGTCCGCATTTCATGGTTCCTGAACCCAGAGCAAACCCAGAGCTTGCCTCCTCCAGGGTTCTCTGCTTTCACCAGCTTTGTGACACCTCTAGGTGTTGGGAAGGTTCTGGGGTTATGAGTGTGTGGAGAGGGCTGGGCTTTTTCATATGCTCACCTCATAGTCAGGAGGACCCCAGTGGAGATTGCTGGCCTCCAAATACCATTCTTTTGTGGTTGTTGTTGTTGTTTGTTTGTTTTTTGAGACAGGGTTTCTCTGGGTCATTTTTGGTGCCTGTCCTAGATCTTGCTCTGTAGACCAGGCTGACCCCCAACTCACAGAGATCCACCTGGCTCTGCTTACTGAGTGCTGGGATTAAAGGCGTGTGCCACCACCGCCTGGCTGATTCCAAGTACCATTCTTGATTGTTTCTGGATGGATTAAGTAAGCATTGGGGCTGCCTCCTTTTCCTCGTGCATTTCCCTCTCAATTTTCTCTAAGCATTCCACCGTGACACGTGGAAGACATTCTGCCATCCCTGTCACGATCACATTTCCTTTTGTCTTTGAACTTGAGATGCTTCTGAGGGAAAAGCTACCATTACACGGGCTCTGCAACAGCTCTGCCCTGGACTCCCCTTTACTCTGTCTCCCCCAGGAGCGCATGAGAGATTTCCTAGACAAGAGGGAGAAGGGAGAACTTCTTATACAGAGGAACAGAAGGCTGAAAAAGAACATCTTGAGACCGGTAATATCTAATTCGCACGCCAGGTTGAAACTGCTGTCAAATTCAGTGTGAGTTAAGCAAGAAAAACCTCTATAAACAACTAACCATTTTGGAAACTTAAAAAAATATATCTGAAAAGTACAATGTTTAAAATCCTCCAAGATTTTAGAAACATAAGGGAAATATGCCCTTAAATATGTTTACTCAGTTATGTTTGCCTGTAAAGGGATGGATTAATGCTTGCCCAAGTAAAGTGCCTTTCAGTTGCTGCTCAAAAATCTTTAACAAGTGTTGAATGAATTGAGAATGGAAATAACCTGTGTCAACTCCAGCAGCTTCCCTTGACCTTGCTTAGGGTCATTGGGAACTTTCTTGATAAAGTGGAAGGGAAGGACACTGAGGATGGGAAGCAGGGAGGAAGGGAGGGAGAGAGGGAAGGCCTTGTTGAAATGGTGCCAGTCTAAGAAGGAAAGGAGGTACACTCAGGAGGGCCTTGGTCTCAGCAGCTGAGGAACTGATTGGCTTATTGGAAAATTCCTGCTCAAATTGTAGATGGAGCTTTCGGTAACCGAAGATGGATTTGCCCACTATGGCGATAAAGTGATCCTTGTGAATCCTGACCACCCCCAGGGGGAGGAAGCTGGCTTATTTCAGGAAGGAGACCTGAGCCTGTGCATGAGCCCAGATGAAGTTAAAGCCCAGATATGTGATGAACTGGAAGTGCCCTGTGGTGTGAGTGCTGTGCAGACCATCACCCCAATGGGCAGGAACACCTTCACCATTCTGAGGTAGAGACACTCAGTGTCAGCATTGCAGAATCTGCTTGGATTTGTAGCTTACAAATCTCTGAGATGAGGAGAAACTAGTAAGTGTTTACCTCATACGTGCGAGGACCTGAGAGAGATTCCTAGAAAACTCATTGAAAAAAGACTAGTGTGGGGTTGGGGATTTAGCTCAGTGGTAGAGCGCTTGCCTAGCAAGCGCAAGGCCCTGGGTTTGATCCTCAACTCAAAAAAGAAAAAAAAAAAAAAAAAAAAAAAAAGACTAGTGTGGTGGCACACTCTTGCTATCCCAGCACTGGGAAGGAAGAGACATGCAGGTCTCTGAGAGTTGCTAGTAGCCAGCCAGCCTAGCTTACCTGGTGAATTTCAGGCCAAATGAGACAGTTTTTTTTTTTTTTTTTTTTTTTAAGGTGAACAGCACCTGAGGAATACCACTGTGCACACACAGACAAACACAGACAGATGGACATACACGGACATGGACACGGACACACACACTGGGATCAGGCAGTCATGGCTGCAGGCAAAGGTTATATGAACATTTTCTGAGGTCACACCTTGTCACACCTTGCTTGTTTATCTGAGAACTATTGTTGAGGGCCCTTTACATGCCTATTTGCCTAAGACAACAGGTTAATTAGCGATTTGTGTTCAACTCAAAACATTTGCTTCACAATGGTCAGATCCTGAGAATTGAACTTACATTGTGCCTGGAAGCAAAGAAGGCTTTTCCCAAGAGTGTTTACAGGATGCTTTGTGCTCAGCAGAGTGCTGGTGTTGTTCTGGATGTTACATTAGCTTCACAACACAAATATGCCATTTCACAAAAGGCTACGGGAGGTGTTTCTACTCTTTTAAACTCAATCATCTGCCAACAATTGACCTGAGGTTTTGGAAAGGATCCATGAGACCCTTAGAGACACACAATAACAACTAAAACCACCACTTTCCCTCTACTGGAGACTTTGTGACAAGATAGAGCCTGCCTTCCGCAGCCTTCACTGAATTTTTCTTGAGTCCAGATGGTTTGCGGTAGAATAACTTAAAGTTGATGACCATTTCTGTCCCTGGAAGATTATGGGGGGAATTGTATTCAATGTCTGCAGAGGTAGAACCTTGGCTCTGTCTGAAAACGTCAGCGCACGTGACCAGAAGTTCTTGGCCTGTGTTGACATGACACGCTTAGTCTACTCCGGTCAAGGGCTGCAGAGTGGGGAGGCTCTGGGTTTGACCTGTGGGGTACAGTAGGGGATAGTATGCTCATACTGTTTGGATGTTGATGCTAAAACAAAAGAACTTTTACA
The DNA here is from genome assembly GCF_903995425.1 of Onychomys torridus. Classification (NCBI taxonomy): domain Eukaryota; kingdom Metazoa; phylum Chordata; class Mammalia; order Rodentia; family Cricetidae; genus Onychomys; species Onychomys torridus. The sequence continues at coordinate 63,777,061 of NC_050443.1, read as the reverse complement.
GGGGGTCATGGTGGTTTATAGCTGTAATCCCAGCACTCCCAGGAGACAGAGGCAGGAAGATTCCTCCAAGTTCCATGTCAGTTTGGGTTACATGGTGGGTCTAAGGCCAGCTTGGGGCTTCAGTGTGAGACTGTCTCAAAACACCAAAAAACATAACCACACATTTCTCAAAGACATGAATAGATTAATACATGACAAAGAAAAAAAAAGTCATTTAGTTGGTGCTCAAGAATATTTCAGTTAATGTTGCACGAATTGATGATGGGCTCCAGCACGTGATTCTTATCAGTGTCTCAGATTGACATCATCTCGGATGACTGAGGTCTTTGCCTGGCAAATAAAACAGACCAGAGAGGAACTTTGGTTATTTTATTTAGAACAGTATGTGATATAAGCTGTCAAGAAAAGCACAGGAATGATGATAAGGCAGAGTCCTCACTCTCTCCTGGTGCTCCAACCCTCCAGGGACAGCACAAGCAGCGATGCTGTGGACCAAGTCCTTAGATACGGGCAGAGCTTCTGCCTCGGGATACCAGCAGGACTGGAATGCAAGACGGTGAGTCTTCTTGTGCATGCCTACGGTCATCTATCATTCTTGTTTACCAAGACAGCTAACAGCTACCTCCAGAAGGGACTGTGCAGATGGTGGACTCCATTTCTGCTGTCACTGTGGGTTCAGTCTATGGGTTCCAGTGGGCATTTTGTACCTGGTTATTTCTCTTAACCATAAGTAACAAAACAAACAAAGAGCATCCATGTCCTTAAAAGCTAAGGAGTGAAGACAGGAAAGTCTTCGCAATGCAGCTGTCAAAAGGCAAAAGTTGATACACTTTAAATAATAAATTAAATAATTGGGATAACTAACACTTGTCATATGCCACCAATACCAGCAAGATATACATTTCCCAGACTAATCTTGAACTCCTGGACTCAAAGTGATCCTCCTGTCTCAGTGTCCTATCAAATATCTAGGACTATAGGCATGGACCATTGTGTCCAACTCTGGCATTTTAAATTTTTGATTAGCAAATATGTTTTAATCTAAGAAGTAATAAGGACAACATGAGTTTGCAGAAGCCAGGAAGCTTGAGCCTCTGAGATCCTTTTACTTTGGAGATAATGAAGTATAATAGCCCAGATGTGGTGGCACACACCTATAAACCCAGCACTTGAGAGGTTGAAGCTGGAGCATTGCCTTAAGTTTGAGACTCCCCTGGGCTACAGAATGAGAGCTCTCTCAACAAAGCAAAACACATAGCAGAACCAGAGAAACTCATGCTTGAATTTCACATGCAAGTGGTGTAACAGGGATTTGTGTAAATTAACCGTTTGAGTCAGTGGCTCATAAAATCTGAGCACTATGCCAGGCAATGCCATAATTGCTTCACACATATTAACTCCATTTTTTTTTAAATGGGTCTCTGACATAAGAATATTGGGAACATAGAAGTTCAGCTACTGGATGACAGGGCTAGGACTGTCTGCATCGCTATGGTTTGGATGTGAAATGTCCCCCCATAGGCTCCTGTGTTTGAACACTGAGTTCCCAACTGGAAGAGCTCTTTTGGGAGTTGGGGACCAGCTGGAGGAAGTGATTTGCAGTGGGGGAAAGGCCTTACAGCTCTTTCTGGTTCTGGCTCAGTCTCTCTGCTCCTTGGTCTGTAGGCACAGACACAGCCATAAGCTGTTCCTGTTGCAAAGTCTTCTCCACCACGATAGACTAACTCCTGAAACCGGGAGCCCAAATAAGCCCTTCCCCCTGCAAGCTGTGTCTCACCAGGATTTGATACCAGCCTCGAGAAAAATGATACCAACGGGAGATTCCAGTATTATCTGGTATAACATTATATCATCATTTTTTGGTACTACTAAGCCAAACCAATGGTGCCAAACTATGCTATGCATAGGTGTCAATCTGCAGCCTGAGTTTAGATGCAAAAGTGAAACAAACACTCAGTCATCGAGGCAGGGGTGTAGTACCCAGAGATGAGCACACCAGCATCTGGCTTTTTCTATTTGTGCTTTTCTATGTGCCTTCTTGAAAACACAAAACTCGGCTGTGATGTAATGAACACCAAGGTTCTTTCTACTCCAGAGTTTTCAAAGCTCTTATTAACAATCACATTTAAGGAATGCCTAATATATTGTTGTGTGGGCTTTATTCTATGTTTAGGCAGTCTCTTTTTATTCCCTCTTCTGTTGCTCTTATTATTCAGCTTAGGCTGGCCTTGAACTAGTGATCTTGCCTCAGCTTCCTGAGTACTGTGATTACAGGTGTGTGCCACCATACCTAATTAATTGAATTTGTTATTCAATTTTCTATCACATATAAAGTTCCATGTATATATATGTGTAAATGCTTAAAGTTAACCCCCCTCAAACCCTAGTTAGTGAGTCTCTCTTCCAAATAGAATTTTTTTTGGCACAGATTTACTGCTATCAAGAATGCAAATACAATTATTAGAAGTACTACACCCTATATTTTTAGCACTTTGGGTGCTGAAGCAGGAGGATTGCCACAAATTCTAGGCCAGCCTATGTTACAGAGTGATATCCTGTTTTTCTTCCTTCCTTCCTCCCTCCCTCCCTCCCTCCTTTCCTCCCTCCTTCCTTCCTTTCTTTCTCTCTTTTAAAGATAACATGTGCCGGGCAGTGGTGTGGCACACGGCTTTAGTCCCAGCACTCAGGAGGCAGAGGCAGGCAGATCTCTATGAGTTCCAGGCCAGCTGGTCTACAAAGTGAGTTCCAGGACAGCCAGGGCTACACAGAGAAACCCTGTCTTAAAAAAAAAAAAAAAGATAACATGTTACCAGTTCTTTCTTAATTAATTATGCCAATTTGTACTCTCTGCAACAGTAAGTACAAACAGCTCTGAAGCGTGACAAACATCCTAATTTAAATCTTTGCTGATCTTATGGAAAAGGGTATGTAAACGTTGTAGCACCTGTTTCCTTTCTGTCCCTGTACTTTTGCCTCCCCTCCCCCATCCTCATTTTTCTTCCTCTTTGCTGTCCTCCTCCTTTGCCCTGGGAGCCATGTGTTCTTTGCTCCTGACTGATTCAGGCTTACATCTCTGCCCTTTCCATGGGTGATTGGATTTTGCATATTTGTTGTATTTTAAATTGTAGTCATTTTAATTGTACTTTTGAGATACATCTATCAGCTTTTCTTTGAAGTTATTTCTTTGTGTGTGTGTGTGTGTGTGTGTGTATAGGACACCATTTAGGAGTCAGTTTTCACCTTCCACCTTGTTTGAGACAATGTCTTGTTTGTCTCACACTGCGGATTCCAGGCTAGCTGGCCCACGGGATTGCAGGCAATTCTCTCCTCTCTGCTTCCTGTCTTACCGCAGGACTGCCAGGGTTGCAGATGTACACACTACTGCATCTAGCTGTTTCACGTGGGCCCCATGGATGCAAACGCAGGCCAGCAGCTTGTGGGGGAACAGCTTTGGTTCAGTGAGTCAGCTCCTTAGTCCCTCCATTGCTTTTAAGGTTTAATCTGTTAGAGATCCAATAAGAAGAAAAGCAAGTATTAGTTTCTAGACGTTTGCAGTTCGACATTTGTTTAAATTTATTCTTTAATACACTTGGGATTTATTTTGGCAAGGGGTTTTACACCCGAGTTTCCCAAATGACTGTCCATCTCACGTTAGCTCTCAACTAATACTTTTTCCTGACACACTGTGCTTCCCTAAGCATATATTAAATTATCCTATGCACCCACCATAAACTCTTCCTGAAGGTTCTATTTTGATCCACTGGAGTCATCTATTTTTACTCCAGGACTGTAGTGTTGTAATTATACAGCGCCATAATACACTTTGACAGATCTTTGTTTCTTCCCATTACCTCTCTTTGTCTGGAATACATTAGGAATTAATCTTTGGGTTAAATGCAATAATTATCTTTTCCAATTCCTCTGCCTGTGCAGGGAAAAGTCACTTTGTGTTTGGTTGGCACTGTAACACTGAGTGCTTTTTGTAAGGCATCTCTCAACTTCTTTCAGGAAGGCTTTTAGCTCCTGATCAGGTTTTATGACTCGCTTCACACAGCTGGAACACTGGTCTTGATGTTGTTATTCCTTCTTGTCTGCTTTTGAATGTCACGGCAGCAAAGCTCCTTTCCACCCAGGTCCAGCTCATGCTCTCTCTCTCCGAAGTACACACTAGCCCTCTTTACATTCTCCATGCCAGCCGTGGTCCAGGCCTCATTGGTTTGACCTGGCTTCTGCGGAACACCTCTAGGCATAGGAGATGCTTTCACTAGGCCTTGTATCCCAATAATGCCACCTTGGGAATCATCAGCCCTGTGGGGGGCCAGTCAACATCCAGAGGGTAGCTCTTATCCACAGCCCATCACCTCTTTTGCTGAGTAGAAAATGTACAGAGGGTTATAACTCACTTATGCCTTCCTTGTTGTACCTCAAGCACCACTTAATGGATAAAAAGTACTCACAAAGGGCCAAAAAGGTGGCTCAATGGTTAAGAGCACTTGTTCCTTTTGTAGGAGACCTGGGTTCATTTCTCAGCATGCACACGGTGGCTCACAACCAGTCCCAGAGGATCTGAAGCCCTCTTCTGACCTCGGCAGGCACCAGAAATGCACACAGCACATATGCATACACACTGACAAAACACTCATATGCATAGATAAAATAAATCTAAAAATTTTTAAACACACTAAAACCTTGTTAAAAGACAGAGAAACCACATTCATGTTCAAGATGAAGGCAAACAAGCAAAGAGCTAACAAAGAGAGAACATTCTGGACTTTAGCAGGATGGGACAGCTCTTGAGAAAGTGTATCCATGCAGCTGATATCCATTCCCAATGGGAACATGGATTCCAGATGGTCAGGGTCACTGTAGAGTCATGAGCAAGTGCCAGCTGTGATGGCTCCAGACTGAAGAGGACCTCATCTTTGGTGCCCAGTTTCAGCAATGTTATTTATAGTACGTAAGATACAGACCCAGGTCCCATGTTTTGAAAGAGAAGGGGAACAGGAAATGGAGTATGGAAAATGTCTTATTTTTCTATTGCTGAGACAAAACACCATGACCAAGGCAACAGAAAAGAAAGCACTTACTTTAGAAGTTCACAGTTCCAGATTGTTAAGAGTCCATGACCATCATGGCAGGGAGAATGACATCAGGCAGGCAGAGATGGTGCTGGAACAGTAGCTGAGAGCACATATCTGATCTTTAAGCAGGAAGCAGAAAGATAGCTAACTGAGAATGGAGCGGGCTTTGAAATCCTAAAAGCCACCTCCAGCGACACACCTCTCCCAATAAGACCACACCTCCTAATCCTTCCCAAACAGTCTCACCAACTGGGGACCAAGTATTCAAGCATACGAGTGTGGGGGCCATTCTCATTCAAACAATCACAGGAAAGAGAAGAGGGGCACAGGGAAGGAGGGAGGAAGGAAAAGAGGGGGAAAACACTATTCTGACAATATATTCCTAAGGACGGGGAGAGTTGTTTTCTCATAGGATGGGGTAAGAACAGGGTTCTAGATGGCTTTTGTGCCTGCTTGCTGTGCATTGGTCACCCATTCCCCAGATTTCTTGGTAGCCGTGACTTAGATCATGTGCCATTTGCAGCTGTATTTATCAAGTGACCACAGGACCCTTCTGAAGTCTTCTAAGAAGTCCTGGCTCCAGGAGGTGATTCTGACAGATGAGGTCTCTCATCTGAACTGCTGGCAGGCTATCTTCCTTGATCCCCAGCTGCGCCTAGAATATGAAGGCTTCCCAGTCAAGGTGAGCTTGGCATGTGGGACATTGGGGTCTGGGGCCTGTGAAAGGAAGGTCTGTGACTCACACCTGTCGGTCAAGTGGAGGCTCACTGTAGCTCCAGTAGCAAGAAGATTTTCTCTTGTTCTTTCATTGTAACTTAAATGTGGGCAGCACTGGTTTGTTCCGAGGAAGCACTTGGAATTCCTGTCTCTCAACCCTGGCTACAGGTTAGAATCACCCCCAGAGCAGTACAAGACCCAGAATCCCTGGAACCTCTTAACACAGGCTGCCAGCTCTGTATGAGATCCCAGCATGCAATATGGCTTCCTAACCTGATCTGTAGAAGCCTCCCTCCCTCCCCATCTCCACCTTCCTTCTTCCTTCTCTCCCTTTCTCCTGCCCTCCCTCCCTCCCTTCCCTCTTTTCTCTCCCTCCCTTCCTTCTCTCCCTCGTCCTGTCCTCTCTTTTTTCTATGTACCCCCACCTGTTCCATTTTCTTCTCTTCTGCTCTCTTTTATTTCCTCCCTTCACTTCTCACTCCCTTTCTCTTCTCTCTGTAGCTGAAGTTTTCTGGTCCTGCCTGGCTCCCACAGCCCTGCAGCCACATGGACCCAAGTAAACGCACAGAGGCTTATATTAATTAAAACTGCCCAGCCATTAGCTCAGGCTAACTATTTACTAGCTCTTACACTTAAATTAACCCATAATTCTTATTTATGTTTAGCCATGTGGCTTGGTACCTTTTCTCAGTTCTGCCTTCACATCTTGCTTCCTTTGTGTCTGGCTGGCACCTCCTGACTCAGCCTTCCTGTTCCCAGAATTCTCCTCTCTGCTTATCCTGCTTATATTATACTTCCTGCCTGGCTACTGGCCAATCAGCATTTTATTTATCAACCAAGGGAACAAGACATTCACAGCATGCAGAGCACCATCACCAATCACCTCTTCTCCCTCCCTCTTCTTTCTTTCCTCACTCTGTAGGCCAGGCTGGCCCAAAACTCTCTGTCCTTCCAAGTATCGGAACAGGGTCACTGAGAGATCCTTCCTCAAAGAATAAGGTGGAATACAATGGAGAGATAGCCGTTGTCACTTCTGGACTCCACATGTGTCAGCACACATGTGCAAGGCATACTCACACAAACATGTATGTATAACACACACACACACACAAATAGGAACTGCTGAATACAGACACACATGCACACACATGTGTATTTAACATCATTAGCCATATTTCACGTTGTCAAATCTTCTTCAACATGACTTTGACTAATTATTCTACCATGGTAGCTGTCTACCATCACGCATTTTATCAAACCCATCATGGTCCCTCAACCTTGTAGGTTATATATGTATTACACTGAAATGAGTATGTTAATCTTTTCTAGATTTTTACTTCTAGGAAATCAGACAGAATGCTAATAGTACCCTCTTTTCCTATCTCATGAAGGCAAATGAGAAAATTATCATCTATCATCGCCACACAAACCGAGCCCTGGCGGCCCATCGGCATCTCTTCCTAAGGTATCATACTGCTAGGTACAGAAGAATGCCATAGTTGGCTCAGGTCATACATGTAAAAGCAGAAATATTTGACTAAAAGTCTATGTCTAGTCATGCGAAGTAAAGATTTTTAGGTGCTGAATTAAGAACAAAGACATTTGACTTATTTTTATTGCCAAGGTTTATAAAAAGTTATTTAAAAGGAAAGACCAATTTTTGTTTTCATTTATTGTTGATTTCATCTACTCTTAAGCATACTAAACAATCAAATATGTAAAAATACTTGTTAATGCTCAACATTATTTGAATATTTCTGCTCTATGATACAAAGATAACCACTCAGTTGGTATATCAAAAATCTTATTTTGTCAAGTGACATATTTTATTTTATAATTCAGAAAGAGGTTATTAAATTGATTAAGACAGTCAAAAGACAAAATTTAGTTTAAATTCAAGAGTGGTCCCTCTGTTTATCACCTAGAATCTTGATTGGCCTAAATTTAAAATCCAACAGACTTCATTTTGCAAATACTTATTTTTAACACTAAAGAAACTTAATGTATTATATTGAGAAATACTTTGTTAGAGATACCTACACAGTCCATACATTATCTATTGATTGGAATTATAACTGATACTTTTAAACATTGTAATTATGAATTATGATGCTGAAATTCTTCTTTGTGTAGAACTTTGATGTTATTCAGTAAAGTCCTCCCCAATGGGAGGATGCTGGCTATAAAAGGAACCTATGTACTAAACCTCTGCAAACAGGGGTGAAATATTGCTGCAAATGCACCACAATTTAGGGGCTCTATTGGGCTTTGTAGAGTGGACTGATCCAAGAGGAATTTTCTAGGATGGATGAGCAAATGTTCATGAGCACTGTCACTCAGTGTCTAACTGGAATCCATTCTTTTTTGCTCCAGGACCTATTTTGGGAAGGAAGTTGAGGTTGCAGCTCACACGCATCTGGATTCACACAGAGTTGAAAAACCCAAGAACCACTGGATGCTGGTTACCGGGAATCCCAGGAACAGGTCGACCACCGTGCTGAACCTCCCCACACCTCCCTCGGATGACACCCGTGCCGTGGAGCAGGTCATGGGCATCAATACGTAGTGATACATCAGGCAGACAAGTGGCCTCTCAGGCCCTGCTCTCATCAATTATAGGTTTTAGAAGAAATGAGCAATCTTGATTGTGCCCCAAGCAGCTTTTTTCAGTAGGGTGCAGAACTCTATTAACTGTATTAATAGAAATACCGTATTAAAATTATTGAACTAGTGATGGGGGCCTACCTGTCAGGGGTAAATAGAGTTTGAAAATAATAGTATTTGAAGTGAGGTCGGCTTCTGTTGATATCCTAATTGTGAAGAACTCAGTGCCTCCACAGAGTCCCTTGCTTAGCAGGCCTTGCAAGGTCAATGCTCCTGTCCAAAGCTGTGTTTATGTAATAAAAAATAGTCACAAGTTTATGGATGTTTTGGTGTTGCTTCCCCAATTTTCTTTTATGTGGCATAATGTATAGTTCTGAGCTGTAGCTTTGCCTTGGAATGAAAATCTCCCTACCTTTGCATCCCGAGTGCTGGGATTACAGCCATGCACCACTGTGCTCTGAAAAAAAAAAATCCTACTTTTGTTTCAGCCTTCAACCTGGGATGCCAGATCCTCTATTCAAGTGGGGAATCTATGTTCTGACAATGACTTTGTTACTGCAAAAATCCCTTTCCCTCTAGTGAATCTTTGAAACCAAATCAATCATGATGTCATCCATGTGATAATAAAGGTCCCAACAATGGGGCTGGGGAGATGGCTTAGTGACTAAATGTGCATACTGCTCTTCCAGAGGATCTGAGTTGGGTTCTCAGCATCCGTTTCAGGTGGCTGACAACTGCCTGTAACTCCAGCTCCAGGAGAACTGGTGCCCTCTTCTGGCCTGCTCAGGCATTGCTCTCACATGCACAACCCCTCTCTGACATACTAATATACATAATTAAAAAAAATTAAAAAGGAAAAGTTTGGACAGAATGAATGTATATTTCCATTGATTTGTTCAACTACTCATTCTTCCTTTGATATATGTAAGATATTATAATAGGAAAAATGGCTCCCCCACCTTTGTAGGTGTAAGGCTGCCCCCAGCGAAATTCATTGAGTTGTATAAAGTAGGTTAACAGTAGGTTTTATGTAGATTAACTTGATCTGGAGAACACTTCAAGAAGCAGGCATTGCACCAAAGGCGGAATATCCTGTCTCTGTGTTGAAGTCACCTTGGGGAACAGTCACAGTCACTAATGTCAGGACCCTAAATAGACATCTTGACTCCAAGCCAGGTTCAGCCTGGACATTGAGTTTCCCCAGTGACTCTCAGATGGGCCATGGGCTTTGAAAGGAGCCCTATAAACAAAGACCTAGACAAGAAATTAACAGTTTCTTGGGGTGGCCAGAGAAGGCTTTTGTCAGCAGGTGCCAGCCTGACTATGTACTCCAGCACCTGAAGACCTTTGGCAATACCAATGCCCAGGCTATACTTCACATTTCCAAACCAGAGCCTCTGAGGTAAGGCTTTAAAATGTACATGCTTGGGCACATCTTCAGAGAGCCTCATTTGGTTTACTTTGGGTGGAGTCTCAATTTCCACACTGCAAGTTTAAAAAAAAATTTTTTTTTTAAATTTTATGTGTATGGGTGTTTTGACTGCCTATATGTCTGTGCACCCAGGATTCATTACCCATGAAAGACAGAAGAGGGCATCAGATCCTGTGGTACTGGAGTTAAAGATCATGTGAATGTTGAGAACTGAATCTCTGGACGAGCAGAAAGTACTTTTTAACTCTGAGCCATCTCCACAGCCTACAGAATCTGTATTAAAAAAAAAACTTGCTAGTTTATTTTAAGTTAGTCACTGTCTTGGGAGGGGAGGGTGACATGTGCTTGTGGATCTCCAAGGGCAAAGCCAGGCAGGTAGAGTTGGTCCACTTGCTTATCTGGGAAAGACATTCTGTTACAGCTAAAACCATCTGCCAACATAGCAACCAATTCTGGCCCATTCTCACTCCCATTACAAGGGTATCTTAATCCCTGTCTCCAGGTTATGTCAATACCTACCATGAGGTCGTGTGTGTGTGTGTGTGTGTGTGTGTGTGTGTGTGTGTGTGTGTGTGTTGTGTAAGAGAAAACCCAGGGCTTAGAAGTACAGCTCAGTAATAGAGCAGTTGGCTAGCATACAGAAATCCTTAGGTTTGACACTCAGAACTGGGGGGTGGAGGATACAAATGAACCCTGTGCCTCTCATACATAGGATGCAGTCCCTAAAAGGACAGGAGCACTTTAGAACTGAGCTTGTTACTCATGTCACCAATACCTCAGTATTGTCTGTTGAACATCTCAGAACATTATAAAGGACATTTATGCTTTTTATGATTTAACTATCACCACTCTCTGGTGTTACATATGAGACATTTATTATTCATGGCAAGTCCACACAGTTCCAAGACTTTCCTTTTAGACTCCAGATCAAGGGTTTTTTTTTTAAAATTTAATTTATTTATATTTTATGTATGAATGCTCTGGATGTATTCCTGCACTCCAGAAGAGGGCATCATATCCTATTATAGATGGTTGTGAGCCACCATGTGGTTGCTGGGAACTGAACTCAGGACCTCTGGAAGAGCAGCCAGTGCTCTTAACTGCTGATCCATCTCTTCAGCCCATGGATCAAGGGTTCTTAATATAGCATTCCTGATTATCGTGGTTGAGGTAATTCTTTGTCAGCGTGCTGTCTTGTGCCCTTTTTTTTGTCATCATTTCTGACTTCACGTATTACATGACAGCAGCAGTCTTCCTCTTGGGACAACCACAGACATCACACACTGTAGTTGCTTTTTTTATTTTTTATTTTTTTTTTAACTCTTTGCTGTTTAGGAGACCACCACCCAGCTCCCAAATAAATACACAGAGACTTACTTATGAATGCCTGGCCACAGCTTGGCTTGTTTGTAGCCAGCTTTTCTTAAATTATCCTGTCTACCTTTTGCCTCTGGGCTTTTACCTTTCTCTATTCTATATACCTTTCTTTCCTTCTTACTCTGTGGCTGGTAGTGTGGCTAGGTGGCTGGCCCCTGACATCGTCCTCTCTTTCTCCTTTTTCTTTGCTCCCCTTCTCTCTCTCTCTCTCTCTCTCTCTCTCTCTCTCTCTCTCCAAGGAAATTTATTTATTTATTTTAAAAAATATATTTATTTATTTATCATTTATTTTCATTTTACATACCAACCCCAGTTCCCCCTCCTTCCCCTTCTCCTGCCTCCTCACCTCCCTCCCACTCTACCCCCATCCACTCCTCAGAGTGGGTAAGACCTCCTATGGTGGTCAACAAAGTTTGGCATACCAAGTTGAAGGAGAGCCTAGCCCCTCCCTATTGTATCAAGGTTGAGCAAGGTATCCCATCACAGGGAATGGGCTCCAAAAAGCCAGTTCATGCACCTGAGATAAGTCCTGGTCCTGCTGCCAGGGACCCCACAAACAAATCAAGCCACACAACTGTCACCCACATTCAGCGGGAGTTCAGTCTCATGCAGGTTCCCAAGCTGTCAGTTCATAGTCAGTGAGCTCCAACTAACACCGGTCAGCTGTCTCTGTGGATTTCCCCAACATGATCTTGATCCCTTCTTCTACTTCTTCTTCTTCTTCTTCTTCTTCTTCTTCTTCTTCTTCTTCTTCTTCTTCTTTTTCTCCTCCTTCTCCTCCTCCTCCTCTTCCTCCTCCTCCTCCTCCTCCTTCTTCTGAATGCTGAATGCCATTTATTGAAGGAGGGAGGAAGTCCTTCTTTTCTCTTTATCTCCCTTTTTAAATTCTCTCTGCCTGGCAGCCCCACCTATTCCTTTCCTGCCTAGCTATTGGCTGCTCAGCTCTTTATTAGACTGATCAGGTGTTTTAGACAGGCAAAGCAACACAGCTTCACAGAGTCTAACAAATGTAACATAAAATAATGCAATGTGGGGTTGGGGATTTAGCTCAGTGGTAGAGCGCTTGCCTAGCAAACGCAAGGCCCTGGGTTCAGTCCTCAGCTCTGGAAAAAAAAATAATGCAATGCATCTTGCATCATTAAATAAATATTCCATGGCATAAATGAATGTGGCACATCTTAAAGTAATATTCCACAATAATAGACACTGTGAGGAGACTAGGATGGGCCTGCTCTGAGCTATGCTAAACTTTTGTATGCTCTGGGCTATGCTATGCTACTGCATGCTGTTTGCAACAGCAGCTTTAAGGCTGAATATTGTCTTTATAGCAGTGGAACATGAGTTTTATCTTGAAGGTGACAGTCAATTTTTGAAAGAGGTGGAAGAGGTAAGTGTATCATTTCTCTTTAGAAAGATTGCTGTGGAGGAATCAGAGAGAATGAGACAATGGAGTTTTAAATTAAGGCAGTGTTTGGAAGAGTGGAGATAAGACATGGACTAGAGAGGCATTGGAGAAAGACATGGCTTCACAACTTGGTGAATAAAGACAAACAGGAGGAAGAAGGGAAGAGGAGGAGGAGGAGAAGGAGGAGGAGGAAGAGGAGTCCACCATTGCTAAGAACCAAGATTGGAGGAAGGGTAAATGTTCAGAGAAGGTGCGGTGGTTGCCTGGAGATATTAGACCCAAGGTAGAGGCTGCTTCCCTGAAGATACAGTGTCATCATCTGCTAGGCTGGTAGTCCTCTAGTCCTTGTTCACTGGTAGCAAATCCAAGTTCAGGATTGAGTGGAACCTTAGCTTCCTGCAGTAGGGACGAGAGACAAGCCCAGAGATGAGGCTTGGTCGTTTTCCAGCTCTAAGACCTTCCCCTGAGGGCTGCAGGAAGAAATGATTGCACAGGTCAGATGCAGTGCTAGGCCATCGGGTGAAGTTTGGGTAAGGACCACTCTGCAAGCTCATCTCCATGTCTCCCCTCAGATGGAGGGAGGACTGGCGTAGGAAGAGGAGGAGGGAGAGGAAGGGAAGGTCAACTGGTGGAGGTCATTTGTGACTCTGGATCACAACTGTGTGAACGATACTGAAGGCCTAAGTGGGGACTGCAGATCCAATGGGCGAGTTTCTGCAGACTGTCTTTTAATTTTATTCTTCCATCAAAGGCAAAATTAGAAATATTTTTTTACTAGTAAATTAATCATCTAGAGATTTTTTTCAAAGAAATAACCATTTAGCTCTACTTACATATTTGATGATGATGCAATATAAATTCAGTTATTGCCCCATGGAGAGCCTGACTGAGTCACTAGATCCTAGTCCTAAGGGGAGGCCCTGTGTAAAACAGACAATTGGTCGACAGATAAACTCTTACAAATGAAAAGGAAAACAACACACATCCTGCTTGAAAACTGAAGGTTTGAACTAAGTTATAAAACAAAACAAAACAAAAGGAAAACAAAAACTCAATCCAAACAAACACTCAAGGATCAAAGAAGTTCTTCAAAACCACATTCTAAGGACAACAGCAGTGTGTGTCACCACTGGACTGGCATGCAAAGGACAGAGCCACGGGGAGTCAGAGCCTGCAGGGGCCAATGGCTTCACTTGGCAGTATCCACAAGGGGAAAGAGTCAGTCAGGGAAGGGATTCACAAAGCTTCAGGGAAGACAGAGGCGGGTCCTTTGAGATGTAGTTACTAGGAGGTAGGACCTGATCAGCCTCATAATTGCTAATACTTGGAACAGTAGAACCGGGTGTATGTGGGGGGGTGGGTAGGTTGGGGTGGGGGGCCGTGGTCAGGAGTGGTTTGCAGTTTGGCAGATAGGCATCGCTCCTGATCTGGCATGCAGTTACCTACGGTGGCCACAAGATGTCAACGTTAGTAACATTAACAAGTCAATCCCAAGAAAGGTTTCAATTAATTAGTCTTAATGTTCAGTAATGTGGGATTTGGCAGCTTCAAAAACGAATGTTTTAAGAGGGAGAGAATCATAAAAAACACCCTGTTAAGAAGAAAACATAAATTTTCTTTTAAAAGTTTTAAATTATAAAAATGTGGTATGTGACACATATACATGTGTAAAAGCTGCTCTAAGCGGATTCGGGAGGCTGTGTAATGAAGCTGCAAGGTAAAGCTCAGCTTGGGATATTTGATAGACATTCATCTGGCTCTCAGAGCTGTCCCTACTCACCAACCCGAGCTCCAGGCCCAGGATTCCTCATGATGTGCAGCTCCAGAGCCAAACCTGCCCCTGTGGGTCCTGTTCTCACCAAGCTTCTGCTTTCCCCTGAGAGCCAGCTCATCCCAGAGCTGTTCAAAAGAGTAAGTGTGGACATATTTTAGAGAGGAAGGAGGAGATCGGTGGGCCAGTGAGGGCACTGGTCCCCTCTAGAGGTGTAGCTCTGGCAGGTCAGGCCACCTCTTTGAACTTTTATTCACTCATAGTTGACAATGTCGCCTATCTCCATCATCATCTCACTGGGAAAGGTTATGCACGATAGGCATTCTGCCTCTGCTGCATCTGCCTGTCATCCATCACCACCAGCTCTCAGGGCTCTCTGGTCTTGGACCCATCTCTGCTTATCTTGCATTGCTGCCTTCTGATGCTAATTTTTAAATATTTTATTGATTTTTATTTTAGAGTGTTTTGCTGTGTGTGTGTGTGTGTGTGTGTGTGTGTAGGTACACCCCATGTGTACAGTGCTCTCAGAGGCCAGAACAGGGCATCAAATCCTTTGGAAGTGAGTTACAGATGGTCACTACCTCGGTGGTACTGAGACGGAACCCGCATCCTCTGCAAGAGCCGAAGGTGCTCTTGTCTGCTGAACCACCTCTCCAGCCCCCCAAAATCTAAGTTTTAGCATTTGTTTCTCTTCTACTTCCCTCTGAGCTCCCTAGAGGAGCTGCATGCATGCACACATCCTTTGGACATCTGTTGCCCCTGTTCAGCACATTGCTTGGCTCACACCATTGCCGCTCATTGCTGTCTTCTCATTATGTAGTAAATGGAAGCTCAGAACGTGAGGAGACTAGACTTGCTGGGTGCTGCATGTGAATTGGGGTTTTGTTTTTTCCATCACCAACATCCGCTGTGGGTCAAAAATGGTGTTTCTTTGTCTACTATGCTGAACTGTAATCTCCCTGAAGGCAAGGAATGGAGTACTCTGTCCTCTGAGTAGAGCACTGTTGTCATTGCCATCACCATCACTATCAAACATTTATTGATCACTTGCTGTATACTAGCTAGGCCTTTTGTAGCCTGCTTTCTCCCAGGGCAATCAAGGTCATCCTCACATCCTATGAGATAGGTAGCAGCGTTATCTGAAATTTGCAGGACAGGAAGTCCACAAGACAGGTTAGTGAAGTCTGAGTCACATGACCAGTAATGACTACTAATATTGAAACTCGGAAGTGATGAGGTGTATTCTAGGGTGTGACTCTAGATGTGCATTCAAGTTACACACTGAGACCTGCTGCAAGTGTGCCCTACTACTGACAGAGGATGAAGTAGGATGTTGAATGCTTAATGTGCATAGCTGTGCCCAGTCTGCACAGTGAAACTGTGAGGGTGGTGGTCATTTGGAATGGGAGCTCAAAGGGATGCTATGGTTGGTCTCCCATGATCACTCATGTAGAGGTGACACTGTCCACGCTGAGCTGTTTGAAGGGAGCTGGAGCATCATCAGAGCTGGATGGGAAGAACCAGAGAGAAGGAGGCATTGGGAGGGAGGCTGAAAGACAATTTCAGTTTAAAGTCCACTCTGGGGCAGCAGAGAGTAACGATGAAGTGGCCACAGAGAAGGGCAGCGACCTGAGCAGCCATCATATCAGGGCTACATGGTGGGACCTGAAGTACTTGTGACAAGATAGATGAACCTAGAACACGGTGCTAAGTAAAATGAGAGGACTGCAGAAGGACAGGTTCAATGACTGTCACATGTGGAGTCTTAAAGAAGAAGCAGAGAAGAGAAGGGTGGGTCCCAGGGGCTCGGGGCGTGAGGACAGAGATGCTTTGAGCTAGGATACAAGCTTCCAGTTAGATGAGGAACAATCTCTATGCACGCTTCCAAGGCTCATTTTTATTTTTCTAATTTTTAATTTTAATTAATTAAACAGGTTTTCTCTGTGTAGCCTTGGTTGTCCTGGGACTCACTCTGTAGACTAGGTTGGCCTCGTTGTAGAGATCCGCCTGCCTCTGCCTCCTGAGAGCTGGGATTAAAGACATGCACACCCCTGCCCAGACCACTTCTGAGGTTCATAATCACCACTGGAATGATTTGGAAAGGATTGGCATAGCTACAGAGCATGGGTGACATCAATTTGTTTATATGTATATTTTTTGATATATATATATATATATATATTGTGTTTTATATATTTGAAAATGTCTTTGATTTGGGAATGTTGCAATGAAAGCTCTTGGCTTTTCAGCATTTAACTGTAACTTGTCATTTTTTTGAATGGCACTGTGATAGCTTTTTTTTTTTTTTTTTTTTTTTTTTTGAGACATCTCATAATAAAGCCCCAATAGTTATTTTCTAAATGGAAAAAAAAAAAGAAAAAAAAACAAACCACAGTACAGAGCCGAATTTTGACTTGTTAAAGAATAAATCCAAACATTTAATTCCTCCTGTACATTCTGCAGCTCAGCAGACCTGCTCACTGTGAACGCCAAATAATCTTGTGGATTTTTGTTAGTGGCCCATTTCAGCCTCCACGAGGCATCATGCAACTTGGTGAGTCTCAGCCTGCTAATGGCTGCTTGCATAATTCAAAACACTTGGGTGTGTGGCTGATGTTAAAAACATTAATGGAAAAATTTAGAAAATAATGCTGACAATATTTAATTTTAATTAATCATGCAATTCCTTGAATTATAATGAAAGGATGGACTTTCTTCTTTTTCTTCCTCTTAATTATTAACATACGTTAACTGGTTAACTGCCCAAATTAATGAGTTTCACCATGACATTTCTATACAGGCATTTACCTCATTAAAGGGTGTCCACATTCCCATTCCTACCTTCCAGTGTGTTCCCTTCTCCTCTCCTCTCTGCCCCTCAGCTCTTTTCAGTTCTAGTCTCTCAACTTTGAGGTCACCCCCCCCCTACACACACACATAAGGGAAACAAAACAAAACAAAACAAAACACCGTCTTTTGTGTTTCCCAGATTTCTATTAACATAATGATCTCCAGTTCTGTGTATCTTCCAATAAATGGAACAGTTTCATTCTCTTGGTTTTTTGCAGCAGGATCTTCTGCTGTAGCTTAGGCTGGCCTCAAGCTCATGCCTCAGTTTCCCGAGTGCTGCTGACAGGTAGCAGACACCCCAGCTGGTTTCTTACTAGCAATACTCCATTGTGTATATAGATGGTACTTTCTTTCTCTTTTCTTTTTTTTTAATTTTAGTTTTATGTGTATGGGCATTTTGCTGGCATGCGTGTCTGTGTATCACATGTGTGTTTCTTGACCACAGAGGCCGGAAAAGGGTGTCAAGTGGTTTTGAGCTGCTGGGAATCAAATCCGAGTCCTCTGGAAGAGCAGCCAGTGCTCTTAACCACTGGATCTTCTCTCCAGCCCCCTTCCCTCCTCCCTCCTCCCTTCCTCCCTTTCTCCCTGCCCCTCCTCCTCCCTCCTCCCTTCCAGTGCTTTTATTCTATATCTTCTCTTTGAGTCAGTCTTGCTGTATAGCAGAGGCTGGCCTGGAATGATTACGTCATCAGGACTACCATTGGATTTAAAATATTCTCCTCTGCCTTTGTCATTCATGTGTTCAAGTGCACCTGGGTTGATGACTAATGTGATGAGTGGTGTTCGGGTGTCCCCGTTACAGGCTGACTGTGATTCCTTCATGTCCGTACTCAGAAGTAGTACAGTCTCGATCATATGGGAGTTCTATTGTTTTTTTCAAAATCTTTAAAAATTTTTTTATTTTAACTTTTATTCTTCTCTCATATATTACATCCGGACTGCAATTTCCCCTCCCTCCTCTCCTCCCAGTCCCTCCCCCCACTTTCCTCTCCTCTCCCCCAGATCAACTCCTCTTCTGTTTCCATTAAAAAAAGTAGGCCACAAGCCGGTTGGTGGTGGCGCACGCCTTTAATCCCAGCACTTGGGAGGCAGAGTCAGGTGGATCTCTGTGAGTTCGAGGCCAGCCTGGGCTACAGAGCGAGATCCAGGGAGGGCACAAAGCTACACAGAGAAACCCTGTCTCGAAAAACCAAAAAAAAAAAAAAAAAAAAAAAAAGTAGGCCTCCCATGGATATCCACTGAACATGGCCTAACAAGACTGGGCACAAACTGTCATATCAAAGCTGAACGTGGCAATCCAGTAGGAGGAGAATGGTCCCTAGTGCAGACAAAAGAGTCAGACACCCCTCTGTTCTCATTGTTAGGAGTCCCATAAAAATGTTGTTTTAGTTAGGGTTCCTGTTGCTACGATGAAACACCATGACCAAATAGCAAGTTGTGGAGAAAGGGGTCTATTTGGCTTACACTTCAGCACTGCTGTTCATAACTAAATAGCTGTTCCTAGCCAGGGTGAGATAGGATTTTAATGTTTTGATTTTCATTTTTCTGATTGCCAGAGATATTGAGCATCACTTTAAATATTTATTAGCCACTTGTATGTCTTAATAAATGAGAGACTAAAGCAGGATATATGTATGAAATTGTTAAAGCATAAATATATTTTTAAAAGATGAGCTTTCTAAAAGAGTGTTCTAGAAACATTCTAATGTTCAACCTGAGTGGTGTCTCCCAAACTGTCACATTGTGCATCTTATATAAAATATTCTTCAATTGAGCTCCCCCCGCCCCTGTTTTGTGGCTTGGGGATTGAATCTTGGGCCTCTTGTCTGCTGTGAGGTGAACTACATTCATAGCCTCCTTGTAATTAAATATATTAATATTTTAACTAATCCTTAAAAAAAAAAGAGAGAATATACATGCTGTTTGAGTTTATCTGGAAACTCAGTTTCTCTGTCCCATTACTCCAGCTTAGATGGATAATGTTTAGAGGCAGCCTGTACACTAATTCTGAACAGCCAGAGAGGTTGACTAGAGATCTGTCCCAATAAACACTGGGGAAATAGTTAGCTGTTGTGGGGAGGTCATTCAAGATGCCTTGTGCACCTGACAGCAGAGCTTGGGCTGGGTTTTAGGCCACTCAGGTGCCTGCAGCTTTGGCAGGCTTCCTGGGTGCTGGGGTGTGTATTCTGCCTGGGTAACTGATGTACCAGACTGACCTACACAGGGCTCCACTCCAGAATCCTGACACTGTGTGTACTATACTGTAAGCTCTCAGCACACAGAGTCACACACAGATGTCTTTCCTTCTTCCCACCCTCGAGGGACAGAGATGGTACCTCCTGTGCCTATCCTCGCTGCTGGGCAACCTCCTCCTCCCTCCCTCCTTGCATGGTCTCCATGGTGGATTGTTGTTGGCTGAAGGGATAAGGCTGAACATCTGCTAAACACCTGCCATGTTTCCTGAATGTACTTTTACACAGACGGGCGGGAAGCGGTACCGCCCTTGCTGAGCTGCCAGGGTCCATAGCTTGCCTGGCTTGCTTGGGGGGATGGCGGGATGGGGAGGAAGGAGTTCAGATCCGGTCTCTTTCATGGCAGAATGAGAGAGTGGCAGAAGAGACCTCTGGGTTCTGCATCCTACCATACGACCCTGGCTGGCTTCCTCTGGAAGGGCCATGCTATAGGTTATGCACCTCAGCAGAAGAGAGTAGCTGCCAGTAATGGACACAGATAAGGGACATTAGAGGCCTGCTGGGACATGAAAAAAGGAGGAAGTGGCCTTGACCCTTTAGGTGGTAGATGGCCTGAAGCAAGGAATAAAGGAGTTAATAAAAGGTACCTTACTAAGAAGGAGACCGGGGGCAGCTGGGACTAGCTTACCATGAAACCCGAGAGGCAGGATGTGCCAGCCTGCTGCGGAGAGTCTGCTTCTCCAAGTGTCACTGCTCGGGATGCCAGCTTCCTGCTTTGTATGCTGTGCTACACGGCTGCATGAAGAGACAGTCCACAGGGAAGGTGGGGTCTCGGGAGCTTTCAGGAGGAAGACACAATGGGGATCTGCAGGACATGGACAGTCCTCCCTCCCTCTCTAATTCTCTCTTTTGTTGGCTACCATGTCTTTTTACTCTCCTGTCTCTCTTCTTATTTGGCTCATGGTGGAGCATGCAAGGAATGGATTCCTAAGATGGTTATCCCCTCAGTAAAGTGACCTTTTACTACTTTATGCTCCTAAACACTTCAACATAGACTCACTCTAGCAATTAAAGTATGTTTGCCCTGGAATTGCAGCTCCCAGGCAGCTGGGGCAGGAGGATCATGGCATGGAATTCTATCTGGGATATATAAGATGCTGTCTCAATTTTTTCCCATGTAGTAATCAGATTTTAAACTGGGTGTTGAGTTCGAGCTTTGGTCTCAGTCCTTGCTATATCTGCTCGTGCATCTCACCCACTGCAGTTTCTGATGCTTTAGTGTTGGAGCTTAAAGGAAGGAGAAGAGATCAGACTACCTGGTTAAGTTCTCTGATCTTGGTATTTCACAGAAGACCAGCTTCTGTATTCTCTGGTCTTGGCAAATGGCCAAGCTGACTATTTTGAGTGTTTGGGTGAGTTACTTGGAATCATCTCCTTCTCTTACAGACTTGGCTTAGGGTTTACTGTTGTGGAATTTTACTTTAACTAGGTAAAGATGTGCTACATTTCTTTATGCTGCATTTGTTTAACTATATAAAGATGTGCTGCCTTGCCTGCCTAAGGCACCTGATTGGTCTAATAAAAAACTGAGACTCCAATAGCTAGGCAGTAAAGGAATAGGCAGGGCTGGCAGGCAGAGAGAATAAGTAGGAGGAGGAATGTAGGTAAGAGAGAGAGAGAGAGAGACAGAGAGAGAGAGAGGTGCCCAGAGCCAGCTAGCCAGGTAGCCACCAGGCAGCCAGACACAGGGTAGGTCATATAGAATGAAAGAAAGATTAAAAAAAAACCAAGGCAGAACATACATGAAGAGAAACAAGTTAAACTGAATTATAAGAGGTAATGGGACAAGCATAAGCTAAGGCTGAGCATTCATAACTAATATTAAGTCTCCATGTCGTTATTTGGGAGCTGATTGGTGTCCCAAAAGAAAGCCTGTTACACTTCGAAGTCAAAAGTGACTGAGCATCACGTCCAGCCATTTGCTCTTCTTCTTGAAGCCCTGTGCTGCTGAGCTCTGCCCACCCAGCTCTCCTACCTTCCCAAGATCAGCCACTACCTACGCTCAAAATGAGCCCACAGTAGGTCTTGCATATTTGGTCTACAGGAAATAGTTAAGGATTTTTTGAGCCCCAAATTCCCAATGCATCCACTTTCTTGCTTCCTTCCTTCCTTCCTTCCTTTTTTTCCTTTTTTGCCATCAAAGTGGCAACTCAATAGTCCCTTCTTTCTTTCTCTCTTTAGTCTTTCCAGGTGGGAGTGAGCACCAGTCCTGGGTCTGCTCACACGAGCAACAAGAACTGGGAGGGTATGCCAGCTTTGCCGCTTTGTGCTTCGAGGAAGCTCCTTTCATGTGGTTTGAGGCCGAGGGGTGTACCTCACTCTTCATGGGGGTGGCACAGGGGCATAGTCAGCCACCACCGGTGTTCTGAAACCCTGGCCTGCCTCTAATTGCTGATTTATGTAAACCCAATTAACAGCAGCAAGGATTGTCTTCTGTCATCTCCTTCCAAGTGGTCCCAAGGAGGCCATCATGTACAGTCACCAAATTACATGATCCCAGAATCCCTTCCCTCCTCTCCCAGCTCTGGTTCAACCAGAGGATCCGTCCATGGAGGCTTAGTCTGAGGGCCTTGTCTTCCAGGGAGCATCCCCACAAGGTATTGTTAATACTTTCTTACAGTTCCCTGTTTGGCCTAGCTTCACTTTGGTCTTCGGTGGTGTTGGGGATGCCTTCAAGGACAGGCCACTTTGTCCTTGTAGCAGGGAGCTCCTCTAGGAAGCTGTCAGTCAAACCTTTTTCTTAGACAAGCTGTAACTTCCCGGTCTTGGGAATGGAGAGCAGCTCACTTTGGGGAACTCTTGGAGGCTGTTTCTAATCTTGCTGGAGCTTGGGTTTGCTTTACCTGGGTTGTTGCCAGCCTACATAGGCAGGATCCCACTGAGACTGTGTCAGAGAGGTGAATCCAGCTTGGACATCAAGATCGCTGGATTACAATGGTTGTTTTCTTCTTACACCAATTCCTCATCCTGCCCATTACCCCGTGGGAACAGAGCTCGGCTCCGCTCTCTCTGCCTGTGAAAGCAAAGGTGTTTTCTTTAGTTTATTGATTGCATCATGAAACTGACTTGCTGGGCCTATCTTTTGACAACCCAGGGAAAAGTGGTCTAAGAAGATAAGCGGGGAAATCCCTTTCTCGCAGTAACCTAGCAATAGGACCAAAGATGCCCAACTTCTGTGTACGCCAGAAGGTGAGTGGTTTCTGTCACTTCCCTGCTTCACTGGACTCTCTGTTGCCTCTTTGTCTTCTGCCAGAGGTGTGAGACTCAGGCAGTCTAGGGAAAGAATGAAAAAAAAAATGCAAAGGAGGAGGCATGTCAGCATGTCTTAAAATAAGTCACCATGTCCAAATGTCACAGAGAACAAAAAGGAGTGTGAAGACAGGGTCTGGAGGAACCTGGAGTGTTGGTGGAACAGATAATTCCAGAGAATGGAGACCACTCGAGCAAGAGATGTACACACACACACACACACACACACACACACACACACACACACACGATCCTGGAGATCCATCCACTCAGAGAATATAGATTGCAGAGGGTCAAGTTTAAGGATCATGCTCCCAAAGCTACTGAGAAACCTGTTGGCTTCAGTACATGTAGTGTTCTGATTAAAAAGTAATAAATGGCCACTGTAGAAAACAGGAAAATGGGCTAAGCTTTGCTAGTTTTCAGTGCCTCATTGTGTTCACAGGCCCTAGCTAGCCACTGCCACACTCATGTCAGACTTTATGTGAACATTCAGTGTCTTGTGTTAAACCACTGAACGTGGGGTTAATTTGTGATTGTTGGGTGAATATGGTTTATGATAGAAAAACTTACACTGAATTTTTCAATTAATTAAAAAATTAATGTGTGTGTGTTTGTGTGTGTGTGTGTCTGAGTGCAAGTTTGTGCATGTAAGTGCAGTGTTCTTGGAGGCAAAAAGAGGGAGTTGGATCTTAGAGCTGGAGTTACAGATATGAACTGCCCAACATGGGTGATGGGAACTGAACATGAGTCCTCTGCATGAGCAACAAGGCCCTTCACTTTGAAGTCACCTCTCCAACCCCACATCTTGGAATTTTATTCCCAGTGTCCCAGTGCTGAGGGGTGATGGGATGTTTAAGTAGTATTTAGGTCTATAGGGCCACAATCACAGAACTGATAAACATTTTATAGAAATCTTTCATTTATGTTTTCCTTATTTTTTGGCAATCTCACATGTCTATAATTTGTTTATCTATACCATTCTCCATTTCTCCCACATCCCCTTCCCACTCACTGACCCACTGAGTTTAACTACAGCTGCTTGCATGAGCCCGAGTGGTAGGATATTTACTGTAACATGGGCTTCTCACCAACAGCTATGCCTTGGTATACTTCTCCACACTTTCTTTCTGCTGAGGAATTACATTGAGAAGGTGGAAACATGAGGTGGAGACAGCCTGGTTTCCTAAGTCACCTCTTTGGCAGGACTGACTAATATAATAAACATCACATCTATGTCATATTTAAAAAATCAGCTTCTACTTATTATATATAATTATTTATATTAAGTAATACAGTTTCATACTTATGAATATTTTGCAGCATTCTGTAAAATAATCTGAGAAGCTAATTTCATTTATTTATTTATTTTTGTTTTTATTTTTATTTTGTTTTGTTTTGTTTTTTTTTTTGAAACAGGGTTTCTCTGTGTAGCCTTGGCTGTCCTGGAACTCACTCTATAGACCAGGCTGCCCTCAAACTCACAGAAATACACCTGGCTCTGCCTCCCAAGTGCTAGAACTAAAGGCGTGTGCCAGCACCACACATCATGCTAGGATAATTTTAATGGCCTTATAATATTCTGTTGGATTGGCTTATTGCTAGTGCGCCATGCTTTGGAATGCTTTGTGGGAAAGACAAGTCCACTCAGCCCTCCAGGGAGAAAAACAGCATAATGCTTTTCTAAAATGTATCATAACATCTTGTTTCTCCCCTTTGATCCTGTTCTGTGTTAGCAGGTTTATCCTTAGGCTGTGATAAGCAAAATTTACCAAGAAAGATTTCTTTATAGTATCAAAATTGGACATAATGTACGTGATGGATGACTTAGATAAATGACATTGGGTTCCAGGCATCGCCTGTTTGTTGATGTGGCTCATTTAGCATCCAGTGTCTGGAATCTGTGGGTGAGAACGTGGCTGGGAGAGTGGATTTTTTGTCTCCCTGCTGACTGACTGCCTCTGATTTTGGATGAGGCCGGCCAAGATTTCTCTCCTCCTAATTTCCTTGGCAGTCTATGACTCTGGCTGCAAAGAGTGTTCAGATGGCCTCCTGGACATCAAACAGCTACAGCCCAACATTTGGTTACATAAAGAGCGAATGAATCATGAACACATGGATTATATTTCCGTTCAAATACACAGGGAGTTTGAATGATGGGAAATGGACTCTGGGCAGTACAGTTAGCACTAGGTTGGGGACATGGGTGAAGTCACTGAACAGATCTACCAATTTGTTATGTCCTCTGCACACCCCAAAACATTTCTCCTTAGAACCTTAGGACAGAATCCATTTAATTCAACAGGCTGTTGAAAGCTTGTTTTCCTGCCAAAGTAGTTGGGAGGCCAAAGGCATTTTTGCCAAAGGTTCTTGAAGCTTATTTTCCTTTCTCTCTCTCTCTCTCTGTCTCTCTCTCCCTCCCTCCCTCCTTCTCTCCCTTTCCCCTCCCTCCCTTCCTTCCTTCCTTTCTTCCTTCCTTCCTTCCTTCCTTCCTTCCTTCCTTCCTTTCTTTTTCTTTCTTTCTTTCTTTCTTTCTTTCTTTCTTTCTTTCTTTCTTTCTTTCTTTCTTTCTTTCTTTCTTTCTTTCTTTCTTTCTTTTCAAAGCCCATGAAAACTTAACATGCACAATGGGCTCTCCCCTTTTTTTGGCTTCTGTAGTGGAGCTTTTAATTTTCTTCCTTTTTCTTTGTTTTGAGGTAGAGTTTCATGTAAACCAGGCTTACCTCAAGCTTGCTATGTAACTGAGGCTGGTCCTCCAGAACTGTCCTCCTGTCCCACCTCCCAAGTACTGGGATTATAGATGACCATCACCATACTTTCTCCTCTGCTAGATACTATATTGCCTCTTTCATTGTGGCCCATTGAGTGCTAGGGTTTCTAAGGCCTATTACTACTCTTATGTTATTATATATATGATGCATATTCCTTTTATGAGACAGGTTTTCTCTGTTATGTAGCTCTGTCCTGGAACTCACTCACTGTGTAGACCAAGTTGGCCTCAAACTCATTGAACTCACAGAGATCCACCTGCCTCTGCCTCACAATTAAAGGCATACATCACCATGCCTGGCTAATATGACAGATGATGCTAAATTGCTAATATATATATATATATATATATATATATATATATATATACATGTATACACACACACACACACACACACACACACACACACACACACACACACACTACTACTACTCTCTATGGTCCACAGATGTTCTGAACTCTGTTTCTCCAAATCAAAGTCACCATGGTACTTCCCCTCTCAGATATTCTCCCTGTCATTATTAGCATCTTAGTGACTAGAATTCGCCACCAGCCACGACACTATCTTTACAGAAATGTTTGACTTCCCTCTGTACGTCAGATACTGTGTTATGTAAGGAGACATGAAGACAAGGACCCCAGTCTTGTTCTCAATGTCTTCACAATCCAGAGGAGAAGATGGACATTTGGATGAACAGTAAAATCACAGAATCAGGAATATGCAGAGCCCAACACAGCACGGGAAAGGGACATGATCACCCTGGTAGTGGGGACCGTGAAAGGAGGCTTGAGGGTAGTGAGCCCTGAGCATGAGCAAGACACAGTGGAGGAGAAGGCAGCTCACAGAAGCATGAAGGATGGAGGACCACAAGCTAGGAACAATTAGTCCAGAGTCAGGATGGCAAGACTCTGGACACGGAGTGGATACTGGCTGGGACAGGGACCAGTTAAAGAAGAAGGCTTTGGATCTGTTGTCCAGGTTTGGATTTTCTAAAAGCTAAATTTGTTCTTTGACAATTTTACACACATACTTCTTGCATACTGAACACCCTCACCCCATCTTCTCCTACCTCTCTGCTAGCCCCGTTTAGTCCACCTTCCCTACAAATCTTTTTCTCATGATCATATTTATTAATTTAGTTTTTGACCCACTGAGTAAAACCAGGATTGTCTATGTGAGCATGGGTTTGGTGCTATGTTTTGGAGCTAGTGGGCTAAGCAAGGGCTTAGCTTATGGATGACAAGGGCTCCCCTTCTCCTAGAATCTATCAATAGTTAACTATTCATCAGTAAGGGGCCTGTAAGACTCTCCCTTTCCATGACTGATTGTTGACAGGGAAAGCCACGGTGTAAGTAGCTGAAATTGTTGTAACTTAATGATTGTAAGGGTTGTATGAGTTGAGAAGATGCCATTTTGGTGACTTTTATATACCTTCTGGATACAAGCTTTCTGCCCCCTCTTGTGCAATGTTCTCTGAGTCTTAGAGGGGATTTTGTAATATCTCACTTGGAGCTAAGTCCTCAACCATCACGTATTCTCACTATCTTGGGCAGCCATGAGTCTCTGGATACACTGCTATTCACTGCAAAAGAGAGACTTCTCAAAGGCTGAGAATAGCTTTTGAATATGAGTATATACATGGAGATTTAGAAGGCAGTTTGATGCTCTGTCAGTTTATTTAAACAGCAATGGTAAGTTCCCCACTTGGGCCTATGCCATACCTGGATATTGGTCATTAACAAGGATTACAGTACCAGATAGACATGGGTTCCCTCCTGAGGAGCAGGACTTGGATTCAGTCATAGGAAAGTTGGTTACCTTCATAACATCTGTGCCACTATAGTACAGGTGAGCCAATTTTAATTGGCAAGTTGGTTTTTTTGGTCCATAGGGTTCACAGGTCCATTAACAATCCATGGAACACCTTCTAGCATTTGAAAACTAGCTAGCAGGAAGTTTTCCCAGCTCAGTTCTAGCTTGCTTTCTCTATATCTGACAACCAGGGTATGTGGTGTCTTCAGCAGTAGAGGGTCTTCTCCTCTAGTTCTAGTGGGTAACCAAGAAAACTGACAAAATAGTTGTCTTTCAGACCATGGAGCCTTCCTGACTAACTCCTGTGGAGGTGTCCCACACCTGGGACTGGAAAATTTCCTTAGTAACCCACTGCTTCTAGGAGCAGCAATATCTAACCACACTGGCTGATTCCTTTCATTTTTGGATTTTTAAAATTTGAGTTATGAAAGAGTATATTTCTTTGTGGCTTTTTCATACACCTTTTATTTGGCTAATTATCCTTCAACACCCTCGTCTCTCCAACCCCTCTTCCCCCTTGTTTGAATCTTTCCACTCCCCATTTTCCTTCTCACCTGTTCTGCTATCCTTCCTCCTGTAAGGCAATCCTCAGCCCTGAGGTCTCCTTCCTAGTTTTCCAGGTCCCTCCCATAGGTGCTACATGTTAAACAAATGTAACTGGAGAGTCAAAGCCAGGATCTACTCATGAGAGAGACCATGAAGAATTCGTCCTTCTGGGCCAGGATTACCTCACTCAGGACAAGATTTTCCCAATTTCATCTGTTTGGTTGCAAATTCCACAATTTCATTTTTCTTTATAGCTGAATACAGTTCATGTGTGTGCATGTACCACATTTACATATGTATATGTTTTCATTTTCCATTCATTAGCTGGTGGACATCTAGTCTGCCTTTATTTCCTAGGTATTGTGGATAGAGCAGTGATGAACATGGTTATGCAGATATTTTTATAAAATAAACCACAGTCCTTTGGGGATATGCCCAGGAGCCATGTGTCTGGGTCATATGTTTGTTCTATTTTTAGAGTTTTTGAATAACCCTACAGACATATTTCCAAGGTGGTTGCACCCCAATAACATTGTATAAGGGTTTCCCTTCCTCCACATCCATGCTAGCATTTATTGTCACTGGTATTCATGATGATGGCCATTCTTACTGGGGTAAGATGGAATATTAAAGTATAAAGAATATTTAATCTATATTTTCTCTGATAGGTAAGATTGTTGAACACTTTTTAAAAGTGTTTCCTATCAATTTACATTTATTTTTAGAGCTCTGTTTTTGCTTCATAGCCCACTTTTTAGTTGAGTTATTTGATTTCTTGGTTTCTAGAATTTTGAGTTCTTCATATATTTTGGACACTAATCCCTCTGTCAGATATGTATCTATTAAAGATAATCTCCCATTATGTGAGCTGTATCTCCACAAAGGATAGTCTCCTTTGCTGTACAGAAGCATTCCCATTTCATGAGATACACTTGTTAATTTTTAGTCTTACTTCTTTGTCAGGGACTAGCCTGACCTGTCAAATAGTCTTTGAAGGCAAGAGTGAGGACTGAGAAAAATATATGATATGATATGAATATAAAAAATATAGCATATGAAAAATATAGCTGTAGATGAAGAAAGGGACACAGGATAGCTTTGGGAAGGCTCTGGGTAAAGACCATAGTCACCTTGAGTTTATTCCTAATGGGATTTTTATACACTAGCAAGAGGAGAGGCAAAAGACCTCCACCTTTCAAGGTCAAGATACAAAGTACAAACAAGTGTTTAACCTTCCTTAATTTTCAAAACACTTGGCAACCAGCCTTATGGCAAAACATTTTGTAATTAGGCCTTGAAGTATAGGACATCTGGTAACCATGCCTTTGGCCAAAACTCCTATTATGAAGCCTTGCAGAGCAAAGCAAGCTCAGACTCTCTGACCCAGAGTCAAGATGGAATAAGGCCATACTATGGAGTATCTGTGGGCCCCCCACATTTCTTGTACCATCAGAGTTCCATTTAGAGAATTGGTTGAAGCATACTCCCTACTTTTTCTTCTAGAAGTTTCAGGGTGTCAAGTCTTATGTAGCAGTCCTTGATCTAGCTGGAGTCGACTTTTGTGAGCGGTGAAAGTAAAGGATCTAGTTTCCCTTTTCTGCAAGTTGATATCCGAGTTTCCCAGAACTGATTTTTTTTTTTTTTTAAGATACGATCTATTCTCTAGTCCATATTTCTGGCGTCATTATCAAAACTCAGGTAGTTGTAGTTGTATGGACTTATATCTGGCTCCTCTGTCTTATTCTACTGATGTACGTGTCCACTTTTTGCCAATACCATGAAGTTGTCTTTGTTGTTGTTGTTGTTGTTGTTGTTTTTCTATTTGTCACTCTACAGAAAACTTGAAATCAGGTGAAACACATCTACTGCAGCGTGCTTTTTGTTCAGGGTTGCTTTGGCTATATTTGGTCTTTTGTGTTTCTTTATAACTTTTTGGATTTTTTTTTGTGAAGAATGACCCTACACTTTTGATTAGAATTGTCTTGAATCTAGAGATTGCTCATGGGTGGATAGCTATTTTTGCAGTATTAATTCTTCTGATCCACGAGTGTGGGGCATGGTTCCATCTTCCAGCATCTTCTTCAGTGTCTTAATTCTGAAGTCTCTTCATTGTAGAGGCCTTTTATTTTCTTGGGAGGTTAATTTCTAAGTGTTTTATTTTAATTTATGTAGCTATTGTAAATGAGATCATTTCCCTGATCTCATTGTTAATATACTTGTTACTGGTATACAGGAAGGCTACTCATTCTGTGTGCTGATTTTGTATCCTGAAACTTTGCTGAAAGTCTTTATCAGCTCAAGGAGTTTTTAGGTGGAATCTTCATGGTCTCTTCTGTATAGAAATATGTCTGAAAATAGGAACACTTATCTTTTCATATTTGTGGCCCTTTTGTTTCCCTCTCTTTTCTTATTGATCAAGAACCTTATTGAATAGAAGTGAACATGAACACCTCATCTTCATTCTGGTCTTAGTAGGAATGCATTGGGTTTTCTCCAGTTAGTATGATGTTGGCCGTATTAAGTCTTTATTATGTTGAGGCATGTTCTCTCCATTCTCTCTCTCTCTCTCATCCTTCCTTCCCCCTTTTTCCCTTCATTCTTTCCCCTGTCTTATCTGGTCTTTGTATCAAGGTAACACTACCTTCATGACAATGTTTAGAAACAACCTTTCCTTTTCTATTATAGAGCAAGTTGAGTAGTATTGGTGTTAAGTCTTTGATGGTTACGTAGAATT
Organism: Onychomys torridus; assembly: GCF_903995425.1. Classification (NCBI taxonomy): domain Eukaryota; kingdom Metazoa; phylum Chordata; class Mammalia; order Rodentia; family Cricetidae; genus Onychomys; species Onychomys torridus. The sequence continues at coordinate 63,746,460 of NC_050443.1, read as the reverse complement.
CTGGAATATATCCACCTGGTCATGTTGTGGCTTTTTGTTTGTTGTGTTTTGTTTTTTTTGTGTGTGTGTGGAAACTTTTTATTACTGCTTCAATGTAACTGGTGATAATATATGTGTTTAAATTATTTATTTCATCTTGGTTTAATTTTGGTAAGTCATATGCACCTAGATATTCACCCATTTCCTTTAGGTTTTATTAGATTTAGTGAAACAGATTTTTTTCCAACACAGAAGATATTTTATTCAAGTGTACAAAACAGTGTTATTTTTTATGTGTTACTGGTTTTAAGTTACAGAAATAAGTCAAAACTAAAATATGAAAACAAATAGCTTCCATTTAGAGAGAGCTGAAATCAGTGAAGACATTCCTAACAACTGAACTTCTGTCTTGTGTCTATTTTCCAGTTTTTCAGGGTCTACTGGGCCAAGTCCTTTGCTGTCTGTGCTCTGCTTTTCCCAGTTTTTTTTCTTTTCCTCTCTCTTTGCCCTCTGTCTTTTTCTCTGACTCTGGTTCATTCATACAGGGTTCTGTTCATGCTGGTCTAGGAGAATCTTTTTGTTACTCTTAATTTCAGCCTCCATTTTCATGTCTTCCTTTTCATCCTCTACCACATGCTGAGTTTTCCCCTGGCACTGCTCGGGTACCACTACCATTCTGTTTCTTCAGCATCTTTTGTTAAAGCGTTACTGTCAACTCTGAGAACACTTTAAAGTCTGTGGAGCTCCCTTGGGGCATGTCCCCAACTTTTCAGCACACATCTTCCTTTTAGCCATGCTTTGACTAAGAAACAGGACCACACAATGTGTGTAGAATGCCAGCCACAGAATACAGATGTTTAAAAAGTATGTCTTTACGCTTTTCCCCCCCTGCATTTTATTGGTGTCTATTTTGATGTCTTTTAGTTCTAATTTTATTAATTTAGGTTCTATCTTTTTTAATATTTTGGTTGATTTGGCTAAGGGATGGTTTGTCAATATTGTTTATCTTTTAAATGTTGTTCTTTATTTTAGATTTCAATTTTTTTATGTGTATGGGTGTTTTACCTGCATGTATGGTCTATCTACCACATGCATCCAGTGTTCTCAGAGGCCTTAAGAGGGCATCAGGAACCCTGACACTGAAGTTGCAGTTGATTGTGAGTCACCATGTGGGTACTGGAACTTGAACCCAGATCTTCTGGAAGAGTAGCCAGTGCTCTTAACTGCTGAACTGTCTCTCCAGCCCTTTGTTTATCTTTTCAAAGAACTAACTCTTCATTTTATTTATTTATTTATTGGCATTTTTTTCCTATTTCACTAGTTCCTGCCATGATCTCTTGTTTGTCTACGTCTTTGGGTTTCATTTGTTCTTTCTTTTCCAAGGCCTTAAGGTGTGTCATTAAACTGCTTATTTGGGATCTCCCAAATTTTTGATGGAAGCCTTTAGAGCTATAACATTTTCTCTTAGGATGGCCTTCATTGTATCCCATATATAGATTTTGATATGCTCCATTTTTGTCTTTTTCAATCCTAGAATATTATATTTTCTCCTTAATTTCTGTAGGGACCCACACAACAGTGTGATGTTAATATCTGTGAGTTTGTGTGTTTGGTAGTATCTCTTAGTGCTGATATCTAACTTTATTTCAGTGTGGCCAGATAGTATACAGGATATTACTTATATTTTCCTATATTTGTTGAGGTTTGCTTTGTGTCCTGAGATATGATTTATGTTTATTTTGTGGAAAGTTCCATGAATTGTTGAGAAGAATGTGTATTCTGCTGTGTTTGGGTGGACTGTTCTGTAGATTCATGAGGTCTGTTTTTATTTATGGTTTCATTTAACTCCAATGTTTTTATTATTTTTTTTCTGTCTAGATGACCTGTCTATTGGTGATTGTGTGATATTGAAATACCTAACTATTAAAGTGTTGGAGTTAATCTGTGGCTTTCCATCTTGTAATATTTGTTCTATGAAATTTGGTTCACTTGAATTTGGTGCATATATATGTTGAGAATTGTAATGTCTTCTTGGTAGGTTGTTCACTTAATAAGTATAAAGTGACCTTTCTTATCCCTTCTGACTAGTTTAACTTAGAGTCTATTCTGTCTGGTATTTGAATAGATGTGCTTTTGTAGTTATATTTGTTTAAAGGACCTTTTTCTATCCCTTTACCCTAAAGTGTTTCTACCACTGATGGTAAGTTGTGCTTCTTGGACATCCTATTTTCTAATCCAGTCTGCTAGTCTTTGTCTTTCTATTGATCAATTGGCATCATTAATATCCAGAATTATTATTGAAAGATGTGTATTCATTCCCATCATGTTGTTGGTCTTGTGGTATTTTCTTCGATTTCTTTGGATGAACTGTCTCAGTGTTGTTTAGTTTTCCCTTATGTCCTCTTAGATGTGTTTATCCTACTCTTCAGTCTGAAGCAATCCTTCCAAGATCCTCTATAGTCCTGCCTTAGCTGTCCTGTATTTCTTTAGTCTGTTTTTATCACAGGGACTTTGAGTTTCTCTTTCAATTATAATAGATAGTTTTGTTGGGTGTAATAGTCTGCTTTGGCAGTTGTGATCTTTTAGAACTTGGACTACATCTTTCCAGGCCCTTGGGGCATTAAAAGTTCCCATTGAACTATCAGCTGTTATTATAATGGGTCTGCCTTTATATGTGGCCTGGCCTTCATCTCATGAAACTTTTAGTACCTTTCATTTACTATATATTTTTACCATTTTAACTATCGTATGTAATGGGGAGTTTTTTCCTCCTCTGGTCTTGTCTCTTTTGTATTCTGTGGTCCTCTTCTACCTGGATAGGCATTTCTTTCTCCAGGTTTGGAAATTTTCTGTGGTTTTATTGACAATCTTAACTATGCCTTTGTCCAGGAATTCTCCCCTTTTCTATGCTCATACATAGATTTGGTGTTTAAGGTGTTATAAAGTTTTGATATGTTCCAGTCTGTGTTTTTATTGAATGATTCAATTTTTCTACTTTGTCTTCCATCCCTCTGTTTTTAACATGATTCACTCTGTTGGTGAGGCTTTCCACTGAACTTTTTATTAGGATTATTGAGTTTTTCATTTCCTGTTTCATTTCACTTTGGGTTTTCTTTAGTGGCTCTGTTTCTTTACTAAATTCAACTTTCATATCCTGCATTGTCCTTACAATTTCTTTCATCCATTTGTCTTTTCTTGGATTTTAATAGTTTTATCCAATGTTCTCTTTATGTTCATTCATTCAGGCATTTAGTTGTGTCTTGTCTGAATGTTTTAAACTCATTGAACACGTTTGTAATTGGTCTTTGGAATTCTGTCTTGAATTTCATCTAAGTTGTTCCTTAGGGAACATTACTGTGGGACTGGTGATGGAGAGAGGGGACATGTTGCTTTGGTTTATCATGTTGTTTGTATTTTTACAATGCAGATTTAGCATGCTCATTATCTTTCAGTATAAATTCTAGCCTACCAGGCTGAGATCCTGACGTGGGATGATAGACTGGGTGGCTTGAGGGCAGCCTCAATAGTGTGAAGCCCAGACTAAGAGGCAGGGGTCCTAGTGAGACTAAGGTCTCTTACTGGGGCCAGGGTCAGAGGGAGTGGGTGGAGTAACTATGGTGTATAGGACCTAGGGAATTATGGGACAAGGGTCCAGGCAGGGTCTAGGGCTGGAGGGACTGTATGGGACTAGAAGTGGCATGGGCCAGTACCAGAGTCTGGGGAAGCAGCAGGGTCATTTACCACACTAGGAATAGAAGGATTCTGTGGCAGCTATTGGGCATAGGACTAGAGATGGAACTGTGTAGATTTGAATTTTATTGTATAGTTTATGTGGCCTTCAGAGCAGCAAGCTAAATGTATATAGGCCCAGTTCCTGTGACTATGGAAGAGGGAGGACTGGAAGAAGGTTAGATTGGCAGAAGGTAAGAGATTTTGAGGATTACCCCAATGCATATTACAAGAACTTTGAGCGGAAAGTGGCAGAGGAACAGAGAGGCATCATTATCTATCCTAGACATCTGACTTAGGGCTCGGGTTGCACACGAAGATAATTAAAAGGAGTTGGGGCACTTTGGAAAGATGGGCTTGTGTGTCAGGACTATAGATGATGCTAGGAGAGAAAACACAGAAGGTCTCAGAAACAGTCTCCATCTATCAGATTGCCATCTCTTGAACTCACTCCGTGTTTCATCCATACTGGTTCCTAATACAGAATTGATTATCCTTATTACCTTTTTCCTTTCAGCTCACTCAATGACTGCCAAAATGAACTCATTCATATGGAGCTTCCCTAAATGGACTCTTGCTAAGCTTCTTTTCCAAGCCCCTGTGTCCTCCATTGCTTTGTGAGTGTCTGAGCCTCCAAGGACAGCACCCATGCCACTCAACTGCTATTTGGCAACACCAAGTGCCACTTTGGAACAAATGAAGGCAGTTCTTTTTGGTGATGGAATTTAAATCCAATATACCTGCTTACCATGGTCAACACAAAAAAGCATCAGAGATTCTGTAGTGTGAGTTGCTATTAGTGTGGGCTCAAGGAGAAGAGGGATCAGGGAAGCATGTGCAATGGTCTGTGGCCATGTAATGGTATGGCAGTTTCTCTACTGTTAAGTGGGTGGGTAGGTTCATCTCTGTGGGTGAATGGCTAGTACTTTGGAGGCATAGCATAAGAGCAATGGAATGTGGGCTTAAGTCTCGTAGGGACCAGCATGGGAAAAAATGATGATGGAATAGTGGTCAAATGGAATTGGCAGCGGAAGACCACAGAAAGAAAAGCTGTATCCTGGGGCTTCAGGGATGCCTTCCCCTTGGCTCCTCGCAGGGCAGCCTGGGGACCAACTAGCACGGGGTCATTACAAAGTGCAAGGACAAGAACAGACTAGGATTTAAGGGCAGAGGTAGAGGAAGGTGGGGGAAAAGCAATTGAAAGAAAAGAAAAGGTTAGAGAATCATGGCTGTGTGCTTTGTAGACAGTACAAGCATAGAGAAAGGAAGCCAGCCGAGGGCCAACCCTGCACAGGAGCCATATCTACCAATTATCACAGAGAAAAAGGGACAGGAACCTCAGTAAGCTCCAAGCCAACATAGGGGTTGTGTCCACTGCTGACCATGAAGACAAAGGGACAGAAACCCAGGTGAGGGCCAAACCTATGGTAGGCATGGTGTAGGGATGCTTTGGGTCCTCACAGCCTCACTGGTGACTTCTCCTGGCTCTGCAGCTTGTATAAAAGAAAGGAAATCTGTTGAAGGCAGTTGGGCAGCTGGGTGCGAGAATGCCTCAGTGCTGTGGTTTCTGTGACGTCCATTCTGTTTTTTCATCACTGAGCTCCTTTTTCTCCTGTTTCATGCCTGAGCTTAAAGTCACACAGGCCACCACTCCCTGTGTGCCCAGTTTGCCCTTTGCATCTAAGGCGACAGTATGTTTCTGGTTTTCTCTTGCTTTTTTTGGTTTTTGTTTACTTATTTGTTTTAATTTTTTGTGGTTTGACTGTGGAGCTTCCCTTGTGAACTGATCGCCACTCTGTGACCCTTACCTGTAGTTTTGATTGCCTCAGATTGGACCATGGGTCTCTTTCTGGTTGGCAGTCATCTATGTTCATCCAGTTGTCCTGGAGAGGTGGGATGCAAACAATAGACTTTTGTCCCTGGGCTCTGCATGCTATGGCAGTCTCCATCCCAACATTCCATCCATGCTTCTGCCTCCCCCAGCTTGGCCCAGCTGCGGCCACAGAGTCAACTCTCTGAGTCCAGGCTGATCTCAGGTAGGAAGAGCAATACCAACTCCACACAGTGGATGCGTTATCCTTTAATCCTTCAAGGACAGAATAAAGTCATGATCTTCCAGAATAAGCCCTTTGCTTTGGATCTGTTACCTAAGCTGTCTCTGTGTTTCCCTGGATGCTCTCTGGGTCTCCAGTTGCTTTGTGGATCCCTCTCTAAGCTCATACTTAGTCACCTCCCTTATCTATCTATCTATCTATCTATCTATCTATCTATTTATTTATTATCTATCTATCTATCATCTATCTGTTTGTTTGAATGCAGGCTTGTGTATATGGGTACATGTGGGCATGGGATACCTGCGTGTGTGTGTGTGTGTGTGTGTGTGTGTGTGTGTGTGTGTGTGTGTTTTCAATCTATCACTGCCACGTCCAATATAGACTATCTCCGTCCATCATTTTGTCATCGTATAGGACTAGGGTGGCCAGCAGCTGCTGCCTTAAATTGAAAGGGTCAGAGTAAGAGTCAGTACACTTCATCCCTGAAGAAAGAAGACAAGCTGTTGTGTGGGAAGGAAAAGTCAGAGATCCTTCAGTGTGGGAGTCTCCAGGAATGGTCCAAACAGTGGTCAGTCTCACATTGAGAAGAAGCTGGAGAGAAAGAGCCAGGCTGGAATAGGAGTAGAGAGCTCATTGGGGAGGGAACAGAGGCAGGGAAGACAAAAAAAAAAAAAACTGGCTTGCAAGTAGCCTTGCACTGCTCAACATCCTCAGTGGAGTTCTGGTTCTATCAAGAGCTGACTTGAGTCAGATCCGTGAGGATGGAAGAGGGCCCTGAAGCTGGGTGGGCATATGGATGCCCAGCTGGGACACTACAGCATCATGTTTGGCCCAGAGCATGTGCCAAGAAGTCCTTGCCACGTTGAACTGACATCCTGGTGACTTGGCATATTTCTCACTGTGACCCATGTTTGCTCTTGGGAATTCATACATAGTTCACAGAGTAGTTTGGAATTTTGTGTATTGGCCACGGATGAGTAATGATGAATATGAATTTATGTCTGTGCACGTATGTATACACAATGCAAAACATACATAATAGAAAACACTTGCAAGAAAGGCTTCTAGAATTAAATGAGACACTATGTCTGTGTCTTCAGAAAACAGTCTATAAGTTAAACATATAAGATGAGACAGCTATAAAGCACATAGAAGGTCAATTAAGTCGGTCGGATCCATTTCTACAGTCTGTTGAAAAGTCTCCTGCCAGGGATCCCTGCAGACAAGGCAGCCCTGGCCCAAGTGTCTTTGGCTCATCTTGCTGGTGTTTACGGACAGAGCAGGATAGCTATTTATTCTTTCTGAGTTGGATTTGGGGGTAGAGGAAGTGGGCAGTGCTCTTTAAGACTCTCGTTGCTTCTGTGGTCCTTTGTCTTTAAGAAAGTCATTTCCCCTTAATGCCCCAGCATCCCCATGCTTGTGTTGAAAGGCCACCATAGAAGAAAGTCTTTGCAGGTGCTCAACAAAGTCCTGGGGCCTGCTAAGGTAGGGGTGAAGACAGCAGTCCTGTTCCTGTTATTCATTCCACCAGAACAACTTCACAGAGGTTCATTTCAGAGCTTGCTGTCCCAAGCTTTGAGAAAAGAAGCTGGTTCTCTCAAGACACATGACTTAGATCCTCTAGAAACAATGGTCACCAGGGATCAGTCTGGGGACCAAAGATCCTTGTTGTCTCACCTGGGGACTGGTGTGATGCATTTTCATTGATGCAGCTGTTTAGTTCTTGGTTGAGAAACTGGTTGGTATTTTTTATGTGTTTTGCACGAATACTGGGTGTGGCCCCACCTCTGTCATTTCTTAGTTCTATGGCCATAAAGAAATTCCCTAAGCTCTCTGAGCATCTTTTTCTGTAGTTTCAATGGGGGAAACTGTGAGGTTTAATAACAACATCTGTGCTGTTCCATTCTTTGTGCAGTATGAAACTCGAGCATTAGCTGACAGCTGAGCTGAGTTTGGGATCTCTAACACTACCACTGATGACCTATCAGAATTTGGGGGTTGTTTCTCTGTGACTTGTACTTACCAAATAATCCAGGTTAGAGAGGCAATCTGTGCATTTGCTCTTCTTTGAAGACTGTTTGAAGCCCCATTTCTCCTTACCATCAATATTTAAAAATAAAAAAGTATTTGAAATAGCATCAATTCATATATAGATTGTTTCTCATTCCCTGAGGGAAAAAAAATTGGCGAAGCCTGTGAACATTTAAAAAATAACAGGTTTGTTGAACAATGTTTAGTGGTGCTGGTTAATCTAGGCTGTTAACTTGAGAAGGTATAAGATCACCTATGAGACAAATCTCTAGGTGTGTCAGTGAGGGAGATTCCCAATCAGTTTAGCTGAAGTAGGAAGATCTACCTTGAATGTGGACAGCACCATCCTTTGGGGTAGGGTCCTGCACTGAAGAAGAGGGTAAAAGTAAACTGAACATGGACGTCTGTCTCTCAGTTTCCTGACTGCTGACAGTGTGACCAGCCACCTCATGCTCCTTCTCCATGCTATACCCTCAGGTTGTGAGCTGAAAGAAATTCTTCCTTCCTTGAGTTACTTCTTGGTAATCATTTTGTCATGGAAATGAAAAACATAACTAATACAAACAAGAACATTAACCTTTAGGTGGGCTTAACATCCTTGAGTTGAAAACACATGATTTAATGCTTATCATTAGGCCCTAACCCCTTTCCTGGCTTTTCTGAGTTTTCTGCAATTCTCTTGGGTTTCTGTCATGTGGGCTGTCCCTTATCATGACATGTGGCAGGCAGGTCTGTCTGTAAGAATGTGTGGGGAGTGGCCAAGGGATGGAAAGTCAATGCTAATGTCTTCTGATGACAGAGCTTGGAGGACAGCAGGTCACTTGGGGCACAGACCTTTGTGGACAATGAACAACGCCTTGGAGGTCTGTGTTGTGTATGATTTGACAATGCCAATGGGGAACAACACAGAAGTCCAGGAAATGGGCAGTGGAAGTGGAAGCAAAGTGGGATCTCCATCATTGAGCAACATTGTCCTCCCAATCCTGAACAGTGTGTTTAATTAGTTTATTTGGCATGGATTAAAACAATGGCTCCTTCCTGGATTGTGGGGTTAATGAAATGGGCCATGGGATGAACAAAGGAATACTCATGCAAATAAAAAGCAACTCCATTATACTTCTCCAAACTTTGTGTTATGTAGGTGGATGAGCAACACACCTTGTTTTGTAAACTGTCTTGCTCACTTAGCACAATCTCACAGACCTCTTCCTGTGACTGTAAGTGTCACCCTATCTACCTTGTTTATTTAGCCTGTTTCTAGGGCCACTGCAATTTGGGACCATGGAAATGGCATAACAGATGAGGCTCTCCTGGTGCATCCTACAGGTCCAGGATCCAAGATGTTCTAGGTCCCCATCCTCACCAAGGGTGACTCTCAGGGAGTTGTTCTGACCTCAGGTGCTAATAACAGGGGCCTTACTTGAAACCCACATTGTTACTCTGAGAAACAATGATGACCTAGACTTGTCTTTTTCAATTGTGGGTTTCTACCCCACATGGGATCACACAACTGAGTAAAAATCTAATTTAAATCAAAGACTTACCAAATTTAAGATTTTTCTGGAAGTTCTGGCTTGTGCTCATGGAGTCTCACAACTTTATAGCCACCTACTATTATTATGCATCACAAAATCAGCCACACAGTGCCGATAAACACTGTCTGCAAAGCCTCAGCTCAGATGCAAGACTATGCCATGAATTGCAGTGGTCTGGGCAGTACATCCAAAGTCTTCTGTTCTTTTTAAAATGTAATGGGTTAGTTACAGATAACAAAGACTTAATATTTTTCTACCATCATGCCCCATCACATAAGCATTGAAATTGTAAGCCTATGGATTGCATTGTGATAGAATGCTTGATTTAAAAAAAAAAAAGTTTGTGAGATACACGGTGGTCAAGATGAAGAGAGTGAGACTGTGGAATAGTCAGCCTTTAACGGGACATCTGTATCACACTTTCCTCCGAAGGCTCAGGAGTCAGTGTGAAAAGAGGGTGGGAAGACTGTCAGAATCAGAGGCAGTGGATGACTCCAAGGAAAGAGTACTTTTCAGACACAGCAGGGCAGTTGCATGTGTGAACCCACAACAATGGTGACAGTATGCACAAGACTTTTGCAAGCTCAAGCCAGACCAAATGACAACATGGACAGGGGAGGTGGGTACCAAGTCCATTCCTAGCTCAGGAGCTATCAGAAACTGATAGGTGCTGGGAGAGAAACGGCCAGTTTTCTTTAAAGGTGTGGCTCCTGGTATGTGAACCATGGTCCAGTGGATGCTCGAACACCCAAGAGAATATGGGCATAACACACTGGACTCAACGGGTGCAAAAAGAGAAAGAAAAGAGGTCACAAAATTGGAGGAGGGGAGGAGGGGAGGGAGGGGGGGAGGGGAAGGGGAAGAGGACAGGGAGGGGAGAGTGAATCCTGGAGGAGGTGGGATGAGAGGTGAATATGATGAAAATGCATTCTATGAAATTCTCAATGAATTAATTAAAAATTGCTGTAAGTCACTGATTTGAGTTTGATTAAAAATTTATTACTTGTGGGGCTGGTGAGATTACTTAGCAGTTAAGAGCACTGACTGCTCTTCCAGAGGACCTGGGTTCAATCCCCAGCACCCACATGGCAGTTCACAACTGTCTGTAACTCCAGTTCCAGGGGATCTTCACACAGACATGCACACAGGCAAAACACCAATGCACATAAAATAAAAATACATCAATTACTTAAAAAAATCTTTAAAAAATTAAAAAAATTTACTTGTATTTCATTTTGAGATTAGGACAGAATTTCCAGACATTTTTGAATAACCCTGAACCTACTTTGCTACATATTTATGCTAAGCAGTATTCTCAGCACTGATGATCATAAAATCAAAATATTGGCCAACTCTACATTTTGCATCATCAAATACTCACCTAAGATTTAGTCTTTTATGTAAAAATAAAGAATCCTTCTCATTAGCAATGCAAAATTGCTTTTTTCTTTAATAAATGGTAAAATTGTAGATATACTAAAGAATTTTTTATGATTTGTAGATAAATGTTTGATTTGAATGTCTATTTGTTGTTGCTGTTGAGACAGGGTTTCTCTGTGTAATTTTGGAGCCTGTCCTGGATCTCACTCTGTAGCCCAGGCTGGCCTCAAACTCACAGAGATCCTCCTGGCTCTGCCTCCCAAGTGCTGGGATTAAAGGCATGCTCCACCACCACCCGGCTGAATGTCTATTTTAAATACCTATCTACCCAAGGACATGTAAAAATTTCTTGGGTGCAAAGAAGTCATGAGAAAAAAAAAAACATTTAAGAAGCCTTAATCTAAGGTATATTTGTGAATGTGCAGGTGCATCCCCTGAGTAGAGCAATGGAGGTTCAAAGGGATCAGGGCTGCCACGATAGGGCTGTATTCTAGGAAGACTCGGTTGCTTGACAGGTATTTCAAGAACTGCCCCAGGGTCTGTCTCACTTTGTCCCTTTTGATCCCAAGAGTCTGGTTTATGTTCCCCACTTCCAGTTCCGTTTGCCCACTTACTATGTATCCTTTTTGTCTTTGCAGTAAAGAAATCCAAGAATTTGTTTAAGCCAGCAGTCAAATTGGTCACTTAAAATAACAGTACATCTTGTCCAAGTCCAAAAATACTACCCAATATAAGGAGGCAAGTGGGGAAAATTGGGCAGAGAAGGCTGACGACATTTAACAGTGTGCTGGAACCCCTGCTCTTTGATCCCTCCGTTTCCAGACATGGGGCAGGAGCCCAAAGCCTGCTGTTTGTATTGATCAAAGTCAGCATCCACCTTCCCCAGAGCCCCTCTGCCCTTCTGGGGACACAGGCTGCATTCACCACCAGCCACTCTGCCCAGACCCTGTGTACACTTTATGAAAGGCGTTTCCCACTTGGATTGAACAGGCGCTGTGTTTGTGTGTGAGGGAGAAAATGAATCACTGTAACGTGAGGGCTAGGATTCGGGGTGTTTTGTTTGTCCCATGCAAGTACATAAACACAGCAGAACTCTCTGGAAATACCAGGGGCGGGCACAGAGACTGGAGTGATACGGTGGCCCCAACAGTGGGGCACATTTTCCATATGTAGGACCTCTCTGGGTTCTGCCCTCTCACAGCGTTCTCCAAGTCCACGGGAAAGGCGGAGGTTTTTGCATTTCTGTCTGTGGTCCGGGAAGAGGCACAGGATCCGAGGGCTCTCTCCAGTCCAGTGAAATACACACTCCCTTCATACGGAGGCCGGAGTTGGAAGCGACCGTTGTGAAACGTTAAAGATTTTCTGGCAGTGGGAAAGGGATTTTTTTTTTCCCTTCCTCCCTCCCTGCCGAGGAAAAACAGTTCTAAGGAGAGAATCACTTTGTAGTTTTAACTCCCATTCAAAGACTCCCAGCCCTGAGGAGCTGCGGATCCCTGTGCCTCCAGTGTGTGGTCTGTGGGAGACTGTCACTGGTCCTCACTGCCCTGCTCATGAGTTTGCCGAGGACCATCTTCCCCAGGCGGGAGGCCGGTAAGTGCAGCCTCTTCGTCTGTCTCTGGGGACTTGAAGGGGCCTGATCTTTTTGGACATCTTCCCGGAGGGGTGGGAGAGCAGTTTTCCTTACTTGGTGAGGGTGTGTGTGACTGTGTGCACACGTGTGCTGTGAGACTGTCTGTCCTTGTAGGGGCTGGCTGGCCTCTCACCCTTCATGCACTTGGCAGAGGGGTGAAGTGCCTGTCACCAGGTCTCTCCCTAAGTGGGTGAACACACCTGGCTTCCTCTGTGACTGTTGCAAGTAAGGAGCAGGGCCATCCATGTCCAATGATGGAGCTGTCAGGGTTCCCACAGCAGAGGCAGAATATAAGAGAATTGTGCAGTGGGGTAGGGCAGTGGAACAGATGGGGACCTCCTAAGTCTAGACTCTGAGGGTCTAGGGCACCCTAGCTTGAAGCCCTGCCTTCCTGCCGGTATAGCCCACGAGATGAGGTCACTTCTTATGGCAGCCCCCTGCGTGTGCTCCGGAAACAGACACAAACAGGCACTGGACAGCTGAGGTTAATCCCTCTGCCCAACTGTGAAAGCCGGTGAAACTTGGGTTCCACTTTACCTTTGGCAAAGGGAATGCACACATGGTTTTCTTTAAAAAAGGAGAGTGAGGCAAGTCTAGAGCACAGCCTGACTTTTCCAGCTCCAGGAAGATAGGGACAAAACTCTTGAGAGCTTTTGATTAGCTCCCTCAAAAACCTCTGAATTCAGAGGGAAGGCAGAAAGGGGCAGGCCACCACCCGACATGGGGTGTGATGTCTGTGGCTCCAAGAGGAGCTAGTTGGCTTCCTAATCTTGGAAAAGGTGTTCACTGTTGCTGTGACTCAGTTTCCTCTTTTGCAGATCAGGGATAATCCATTCCTGCCTCACAGGGTAAAAGAAAAAAATGACAGAGCTCAAGTCTGTGAATGTCTTGAACAGCATGGGTATAATATGGTGACCATGTCAAGTCTCAGGATTGGCTCTCCTAGGTGGCCCAGCAACCATCACAGACACCCAGCTCTTGGGTAAAAAGCAGTAGTGGTCTCCTTTGGAGCAGGCAATAGCCTTCCATTCAAATACTTCTTTGTAGAAAACGACTGTGTGGCTGTTGTCTTTTTCCCCTAGGGAATCTGTCTCAGCAAGCGCTGACCCGGTACTTAACTAGTGCTGGGTGCTGGGTAGAACGTCTCGGCTCGGCTTTTACCCACTTTCTGTCTCTGATTGTATCTCCTTTGGTGAGGTTTCCCTGGCAACAGACAGAGGCAGAGCTGTGAGAGTGGGAAGTTCCCTGCAGAACGCTGTGAGTATAGCACCCATGAGGGTAAAGGACACAGTAGGGCAGGCAGAAGGACAGGGATGGAGTTTCAGCATTGGCTATGGCTGGTCTAGCTGTTCTTAGAGAGCTTGGTATCCTTGCACTTACCAGCCATTGCATATGGGCTGCCCCTGAGGCTTGACCATCATCACGAGCAAGGCAGCTTTAGGGTTCTGGGAAATGCTTGAAGAGTTCAGCTGTGATCTGCCCTGAGCAACCTTTGTATTGACTGTGGAAAAGAATGTCTTAGTTGTGGGGTAAGGAGCCTCTCTGAGTGACAGCTACTGAGTGCCTTCTCTTTTTCTGAATTTAGTTATCTACAAGATTGGGCATTAGCAATACGGCCACTTGTCCAGTTGAACTCCTACAAAACATTGTGATCTTGGATAAGTCCTTGTCCATCATAGGACTCAGAATCCCTGACAAGAGAATGGCGAGATAGGAGATGGACTAGAGATGGCCCCAGGAGCCATTCCAACAGTACCTTTTTCCAAGTGTAGATTACTGCTAATGTGACCATGCTGGTTGCTAGGGTCTTTCACATGACTACAGGTGCCTTAATTTCTTCCACTAGAAAATAGGAACCTAGATCCTTTAGGAAGGAGGAGCAGCTGCCAGCAGGGCATCGGCTTGCAAGGCAAACACTGGCTCTGCATAAGGCTGGCAGCAGGATGGGCTGGGACTGGAGACTCCTGCTATTGACTTTCCCTGCTCCAGGGAAGAAGGCCAGCTGTGTAAGACACTGTACATGTCTTCAATAGTTCAGAGCTTTCTAATGTTCCCTGGTAGTGGGATTTGTTTCTCCTTCCCTGACCTCTTTATTTTCTGTATATTTTTTTCTTCCTTCCTTCCTTCCTTCCTTCCTTCCTTCCTTCCTTTCTTTTTTTTTTGTGGGCACCACTTGTAAAGTTCATTTCATTGCATTTTAGCTTACATTATTTAAAAATACTTATGTATTGAAAAGTTGTATTAGCAAAACCAGAAAATAGTAGGTATGTTGAATTAAATTAATTGGTATATTAAACAATGAAGTATAAATTTAGATTCACATTATTGAATATAAGCAGGAACAAGTTAAACATAAATTATTAGGAAAAAGTTTCTATTGCAGTTTTCAATGAGAGAAATGCATTGGACTTCAGGCTTTCTTACATATGCAAATTTTAATTTTTATTAACTTTGAAAGTTAGTATAAAACGCAGTGGGTTTTATTATGCATTTTCATATGTGTGTCATTATGCTTTGTTCTAATTCATGCCCTCTTCCAATTTACTTTTCAATACACCAAGAATGAAATCACTTTCTTAAACACTTGGGACTCATTTACAGCACATTACTTGTCCAGAGCATTTGACGCTGCAGGCACTGTGCTGGGTGCTAGAGAGCTGATGGTACATATTAAATAAACAACAGGCTTTAAAAATACGAAGCTGCAGGCCTTCAAGATGCACCCGTTGGGGAAACTAGCCTAATGTGGTGGGTCAGAATGGGCTTCTGGGAGGAAATCTTACTTGAATTTTTTTTTTTTTTTTGTGCCAGAGTGGATGGGTAAAGTCGGGGTAGGTCTGTTGCGGTGCGGTGGTGCATTGTCAGTAGGCAATTTGCTTAAGAGGATGAGGTGGGAGGGTCAAGAGTGTGAGACCAACTTGTGCTATGCTTTTCTAAATATGTATTGTGGTGTACACCTGTAATACTTGGGAGACTGAGACAGGAGAATTGCTGTGAGTTTGAGCTCAAGACCAGTGAGGGCTTGATAGGAAGACCCTGTCTGAGCCAACAGCACCATCATCACCACACAGGTCAGGACAGGGGTGGAAATGTAGGTCCTAGGCAAAGGGGACTGGATGGTGTTGGACCAAGGGAAGACAGTGGCCTCAGACCTCCCCCCTCAAACTAGCCACTGTATAGAAGGACGGTTTTGCTAGTGGGGCACGATTCTACCTGTCATCAGTCAACTGTCTTTGTTCCTGATCCCAAGTATGCAAATTATTATGAGGCCTCCTCGTGCCTTTTGGAACAGCCTTTTGGAAGATCAACTCCCCCTTCCTCCTCTGGAGTGTGTTCAGCAGAAACAGCTCTTCAGGGCCTCCTTGAGCAGAGCTTACCTGACTTTCCCCACCATGCCAGGGCAGTGTATATGTTTCAGCAAATGGTATGGGGTAGGACTAAGGTTTGAATCCTGGCCTGTGTGTTCCACGTGTGGAAAATCATGTCTTAGTGTGCTACACTATTGCTGGAAAATAACGTTCACACATGTGTGCCAGCATGTGCACACACACATATGTGCACACATGGGATACACACAGGGGACACACGTGTGCCCAAGTACACACATGCACACACCGATGTGCATACACATGCATGCACACATGCAGAGATTTTTCCACAGGTGCTTCTACTTGACATTAGGCCTCCATAACTCCTTATGCCTAAAGGTATTAGAACCCTAACCTTGATGGACTAAAACAGTCTGTGTCAGTGACTATTTCCATTTTCTGTATTCTTAAAACTTGCTTTCAATTTTGTGTTTTCCAAAGCTGCATTAAGAAGGGCTTCAAGCATACAGAGAGGCAGAAACCACCATACTAACTGTTTAGACAGTGTCCTATTGCTGTGAAGAGACACCATGACCAAGGCGACTCTTATAAGATAAAGCATTTAATCGGGGGGCTTGCTTACAGTTTTGGGGGTTTAGTCCATTATCGTCATGGTGGGGAGCATGGCAGCATGCAGGCAGGTGCTGTCGCTGTAGCTGAGAGAGAGATGCTGGGCATGGCATGGGCTTTTGAACCCTCAAAGCCCATGTGTCACACCTCCAACAAGTCCACACCTCCTAATCCTTTCAAATAGTGGTACTCCCTGGTGACCAAATCTATCAGCCCATGGGTTTACCACACTAACCGTGCCTGTATCCACCAGCTACACTCAATTTTCTCATCTTTCCCTCATTGTGTCTATCATCACTTAGTCTTTCTCTCCTTCTGTCCTCCATCTTTTTTATGTATTTGCATATGTATCAGGTATCACTAAACCCCAAA
Organism: Onychomys torridus; assembly: GCF_903995425.1. Classification (NCBI taxonomy): domain Eukaryota; kingdom Metazoa; phylum Chordata; class Mammalia; order Rodentia; family Cricetidae; genus Onychomys; species Onychomys torridus. The sequence goes on along the minus strand of NC_050443.1, from coordinate 63,729,812 downwards.
ATGTGTAGAACGACCTCAATATTTTCCAATTTACAGACAGTGAAATACACAAATCTTTTAAAAAAGATTTATTTATTTTTATGTATATTGGTGTTTTGCGTACATGTATGTCTGTGCAAGGGTGCCAGAGCCCCCAGAACTGGAGTTACAGAGAGTTGTGAGCTGCCATGTGGGTGCTGGGAATTGAACCCCAGTCCTCTGGAAGAGTAGGCAGTGCTTTTAACTGTTGAGCCATCTCTCCAACCCTGAAACACACAAATCTTAAGCCAATGTGTAGAGTACTTTGAGAAGTGCATGTACTGGTGTGAGACACACTGTTAGGGAATACTGAACTGGAGATACAGCTCAGTTGGTAGAGTGCCTCCCTAGTGTGCACAAGGCTCTAGGTTTGATCCCTAGCACTCCCTAAAGCATGCATAGTGGTGCAATCCTTCAATCCTAGCACTTAGGAGATGGGATGCAGAAAGATAAGGCCATTGTCATCCTTGGCTACATTGTGAATTTGAAGACAGCTTGGGCTGCATGAGACCCTTGCCTCCTCTTACCTCCCCTCCCTCTCTAAGGAAAAAAAGCCACCATACCAGAAAGCTCTTGTATTCTTGTATGTACTTTCAAATTGCTTGGTGGCCATATAACATGCCATTAAATTTAAAGGCTTTTTTTTTTTTTTTTAAAGTGTAGTATCTGTTCAGCATCTCTTATCTCCAGAGACAGAACCCTTACCTGTGATTGGTAGACATGCCTCACAGTGGGTACCAGTGCAAATCAGATTCTGCAACATGGGGCAGCTCCAAGAGGGTGGTAACTCTCCATTCAAGGGGCTAAAGGGAAGTTACACAGAGACTGACCCAGGCTGTCACTAGGAGCAGGTGAGGGTTACAGCTTTTGGTCAGATAGCAGAGTGGGAGGAGTCAACTGGAGCAGGTGGACCTTGGGAACAGATCAGGATGATGAAAGAACTACATAGAGGCTCTATGTATACCCATGTCTTTCCCAGGGCCTCCCGAGGGCCCCAATGGACCCTGAGCAAGTGTGTGTTCATCTGCCTCCCTGAGGCTTCCCTGTGCTTCCTGGTCCAGCCCAGCCTGGCCCTGGCCCCAGCCCTGGCAGCAAAGATCTGCTTTTACTGGAAAGGACACTCAGAACAGCCGAGAGCAGGCTGCAGGCAGTGTTGGTGGACAAGCTTTCAACTGTTTGAGTGATCTTGCGACAGAGAGAGAGAGAGAGGGTCCAGTTACAGGGCGTTGAGGCTGCTGTGCCCTGCGGGTCCCTCCTCCCCTCCTTGGAAAGCAAATGGGGCACTGTAGTACCATGGGGTCTAGGGAAGCAAAGCTAGTATTTGAGTTGCCAGTATGTCAGGCAGCAAGACATTCTCCAGGCCTTATAATAACCCATTTGCAAAAGGGAGTCTGGCTCTCAGGCGGGAGAAGGCTTGTGGTAGGTCACGCCGCCAGTGAACAGCAGAGCTGAGGATGCTGGCTGCTGGACTCCAGAGCCAGTGCTCCGTTTCCTGCCGGTTCTGCCTCCTGTTGCCAGGGTGTGAGCACATGAGCCCAGCTTGATGCAAGCTTAGCCTCCTATTTGTCTATCTTATGTCTGTGTCTGTAGATCTGACCGCAGCATCCCTCTCTCCTGCTTCCTTGTCCTCCTCCCTTCTCTGTCTTTCCTTCTTTTTTTTCTTCCCCCTCTTGCTCCTTCAGCTAGCAGCTACTGAGCATGCACTTTGTGCCAGCCCTGTGCTGGGTTTCAAGGCTGCAGAGGGAGATATGAACCACAGTCCCCAGAGCGGGGAAGTCATAGTTATTGGGTAAGGCAGATTCACAAAGGAGGGAGACAAGCACAGAGTGCTTTGAGAGGATGAGAGGACAACCCTACATTCAGTGATGCAATTGGCAGGCCATGTCAGGGAGGGCTTCCCGGTGGAGGTGATGGAGGCAAAACTCAAAAGCCATACAAGTTTGTTGGGAAGCAGTAGCTGGCTAGTCTCTCTGTCAAAGGGGGTGTGCTGTCTGAGCCGAGGAGGAGGAGGAGGAGGAGGAAGAAAGGCACATCTGTAGGAAAGAAGTCTATGACCTTGGCAGAGATTTAACATTTTTATGGACCAAGTCAGTCATACCAAGACAGTAACAAATGAGGAAAAGAAAGGATTTCTTCATCTTTAAAACATTGCTTTCTGATAGGAGGCAGGAGGCAGTGTTCTTCAGATAGTTGTGTGGGCAGAGAGTGTGAGGCCAGTTACTGCCTGGCACAACTAGACACAGTCATCTTCTGATTCTATCTTTCCCAGTCTGAAATGACACCCCAGAACCCAAACCCCATCCCTTGGAACACCTCTGACACCCTTAAAAAGCCAGAAAAGATGAGGTGTTCAATTAATCCCCACTCTTTGGAACCAGCAGACCCTCTAGTGTCCCAGCTATTGCCAGGGCTCTGCTGGGTGGGGCTGTCTATTTCCTCACCCCTTATGTCAGCCAGTGAGAACTGGCTTTCCATTTTTTTCCAGGTGGAGAGGCTGGCAGGGTGCTGGTGCTTAGTAAACTGCTCCAGTCCTGTCCTTAAAATAGCACCACCCAAGCTGGGACCACTCCCTCCAGCTTTGTGTTAACCCTTTCCAAACCTGTCCTAACAGATGGGGACAGTGGGACAGGCAGAAATCTCCAGCAGCTCAGCTGGGCAAAGTGTACTTCTTCAGCTCATGTTAGAAGGACAGGGCCATCCAGGTGATGTTGGGTTCACATCTGGCCTCTGCACCCTGCTGGGTCCTCCTAAGGGAAAAGGTGGGAACTACACCTTCCAAAGGAAACTGAGCAGCAGACACTAGGTTGGCCATGCTTACTTAGCATTACAGCACAGTGTCAGTAAGTTCTGTGCAGTGGAGACTGTCACTGTCAGTCAGGTTCTGTACCTCCAGGTGATTCCCTTTGTCCTATAGCTCTGAAATAAAGTCTTATAACTAAATTCTGCTCCTTTGAGGAGAATATGCTCCCTTGTTTTCCTGGCCCGAGGCCTTGAGGGGCTAAGGAGTGAAGTGTGTTTTTAAAGTGCTATTTAACCTGAGTCTAATCACATGAGTTAGATGAGGGAAATGTCTGTAAGGGCTCTTTGTAAACCGTAAAGTACAAACAAATGTGGAAAGCCCATTAGAAGGCATGGGTCGTTTATTTTTTCTCTGAGTTATGTGTTGACTCATTCTGTAAATGTTTAGGGAGCCCTTATGTGGGCCTGGCGTGTTTGGGGGACCCTGTGGTGAGTGAAGCAGATGAGGTCGCTGTTTGGGGGATTGTATTCTAGATGGGATAGATGGACAATTCACAGGGACTCAAGTAGGCTAATAGGTCACCCTCCAATGGTGGCAGGTTCCCCAGTGGAAATAAACAAGGGTAACATCATAGAGAGCTTGCGGGGAGGTCACTGAGACAGAGTGGACAGGACAGGCTGCATTTAGGATGGGGTCGGCCTCAGAAAGAGCTGGAAGGGGAGCTTTCTCGGGAGAGGAAGCAGCTGTGGCAACATGAGGCTGACTTGTTTGAGAATCAGAAGGCCAAGGTGACTGTGGAATTCGGCGAGCAGGAGGTCCCCAGGGTAAGGAATAGTGGCAGGAAGCACAAGGAACGCAGGCTTCTTCCCCTCATGGTGCATTCCTGAGCCTGTGAGACTATGCCCCCTTCCCCTTCTCTCAATCACACCCTGCACTTGGAGTTTCTGGTTTCACTTCTTAGACCAAGCACAGGACTCAGCTCCCGAGTTGTCAGCAAGGCCGAGCTCTCTTAGCAGTCTCTTCTTTGCTTCCTCTGGGCAGACATAAGGCCTGTGGAGTGCTGGCCAGAGAGGAAGGGTCCTCCTCTTTAGAAGGCCTGATGTCCTAGGTGTGATGGAGTTTCCAGTTTGGGGTACAGATTGCATATGCGTTAGAGTCAGTCAGGGTCCCGATCATATTTGGGAATGAGTTTACCTTATGAGAGCAAGAGAGGATGGATTACCTGAAAATGGAGGGCAAGGAAAAATCTAGTCTCAGGCCAGATGATGGGGAGGGCTTGGCTCTGATGCAAGGGGCACCTAGGATCCTCCTCAGGTCCAGGTTACAGATTCCTCAACCTTCTGTCAGAGGACAGTAGCCACAGTAACGCCTATTGGAGTCCCAGTTACACTGTTCTGATACTTGAAGAGAGGCTATGGCGCACAGAAGAGGCAGTGCTGACTAACGCCCCCATCCCCAGCACTTCAGAAATTCCTGCACCTTCCTCCAGACTTGGTCCCACAATAGCGGACTGTCCCCATGCCTGCTGACAAAGGCAGCTTTCTGTTCAGAATGCCCTCTCAGGACGCCTCTTGTGACCACCCTGGTTGCCTAGCGGTGCATGTACCTCTACAGTCTTGCATGGAATGTCAAGGGCATCCTACAGTTTGCCCCCACACCCTTGTTAATGTGCAGGGACCTGGAACATTTGGTAGAGTGTCAGAAAACATGCCAGAGAGGCCACATAAGGGTCAACCTGTTGCTCACAGAGGGTGTGCTTAGGAGAGGTATATAGGAAGTTCTCTCGGGGCCAATGTCACACTGAGATCAGGCTCTCTAAAGGGACATGAGGGGAAAAGGTATGCTGGTCACATGATAATAAACACTCAGAAGAAAGGGCCGTGTCCCTTAAGACTGGTTTTCAAAGTGCTTCATGAAAGTTAAGTCATTGGTCTCACATGGAGCATATGCAGTCTCATATGGCACATCCATGGCTCATTCAGAGCTGGCCACTCCTTCTGGAGGATGCAGCTGGGGCCTGAGAACTCCTGCAGTCAGTTCATCTGTTAGCAAAAGTACGGCACAAAGATGGAAGAGGGGGCTGGGCCGTGGAGTCAGGAACACCTTGTTTGGAGTTCCCATGTGGTAATTTGCTAGCCATGACCTTGGAGAGTCCAGTGTTTAGCTATGACTCAAGGTCACCCAGCACAGCACAGAATGAGTAGGTGTGCACTGAATTTTTGAGTGGTGACTATGTGACGTGGTTATGATAGGACTTGGGTTGCCGGCGGGCTCGTGTGGTGATGTTTCCTTCAGTGCTGGGGAACCTAACTCATGCTAGGCATGCACATGCTAGGCATGCACATGCTAGGCATGCACATGCTAGGCAAGCACATGCTAGGCATGCACATGCTAGGCATGCACATGCTAGGCAAGCACATGCTAGGCATGCACATGCTAGGCAAGCACATGCTAGGCATGCACATGCTAGGCATGCACATGCTAGGCATGCACATGCTAGGCATGCACATGGCCACTGAGCTACCATTCTTTTTCTCGGTTTTGTGTTGAGATAGTCTTGCTTGGTTGCCTAGGCTGGCCTTGAACTTGTGACCCTCCTGTCTCAGCCTCCTGAACAGTCAGGGTCTCAGGTGCACGGCCATCAGGTCATGCATTGTTGTGCAATGACATTTACAGAAGACTCCTGGCAGGTGCCAAACCCTTGTCTGTAACCCTCTCGTCCTAATCACACTGCTGCTGCCTCTGAATGTCAGGGACGCTCAGGGACAGAGCAGGAGTCTCACTGTGCTCTGGAAAGTGCCTGCCGCCTGGGTGCTTCTGCCAGCCCAGATGGTGGACTTTGTTCTGAGGTTCAGCTCTCAGCTCTGACTTCCCTCTGCTTGGACCAGGCCTTTCATGTGGAGAAGTCAGATGGCTCTGGCTGGGAGTGTTCGCACAAATCTGCCAGGTTGGACTCACTTACCCTTTGTCACCTGTCCGGAGCAGGTGGTGAAGGCAGTGTCTGACAGGGTGTGTCATCTCTCTGAGCCCCATGTGACTCGGGCTGGCCTCAGTGTGAGAGTGGAGTATTCTCCCACTTACTCCAACCCAGGCCTGGTACCCTGGCAGTGAAGATTACTGGTGCTCTGGTCCCTGCAATTGGAGAGAGAAGCAAAGGCGAGGACATCCTGAAGGGCCGCACCAAGAGGGTGAGTGAATGGCCCCTCAGTCAGTGTGCAGAGCCAGTGGCCATTTCCTATACAGGAAACCGACTCTTCTGAACGGGGAGAGATTTGGTTGCTAGGATGTAATGTTCTGTTTGGAGGCTGTCAGGGAAGGCTCAGAGGGGAGAGCTGTTTGTGCGGAAGTCCTGGTGTCACCATGTTGCATGATGGGGCTTTTCCAGTCACGGTGGGTGGTTGGATGCCCTGGTTGTGAGTTTGGGGTTTCTGGTTCCCAGTTTGGTCCTGTCCTCATTGCTGGGGTGTGGAAGTAGCTGGGAAGTGGAAGGGAGGCAACAAGGCGTTGGGTACCTGAAGGATGCTTTCCTGTTGACCTGGCCAGGTGGGCATCATGAGTGTGTGTATCTAATGGCTTTGACAGCAAGAAGAGAATTCACTGTGCTTTTTGGCTCCTCCACTCTGCTTCTGACCAACCCCTGCTTTGGTTCCTTCCCAGAGGTGCTAATCTTGTCCTCTAGCTAGCAGTGTGATTGTTTCCTGTTGTTGGGGACTCGGGTGACAGACACAACAGTGAAGAGCAGCAGGTGCCCTGAAGTCACAGGGCAGCATCGCTCCTTCTGTTCTTATTTGGAAAAATTGCCCCTTTCTGGTTGAGCGACCTGAAGATGACAGCTACATCCCAGGAGCCAACTGAAGCCATGTTGGAGCTCCCAGGAGCAGGCTGGGGTCACTGCCCTTGATAGTGTCTCTCCTTATTTAATCAGCTCCCTAGAAGAAGGTCATCAGACCTCTGTTCTCTCTGTCCTCCTCTCTGCCCTGCAGTTACACAGTGGCCAATCCTTCTGAGCCCTGCAGAGGCCCTTCCCTTGCCCAGGAACTGCCAGGCTGCCCTTGTACTTTGTTGGAAGCCCCAGCTAGTCATTTATTCCTTAATGGTGCTTACTGTCTCACATCTTCTCAGGCATTCTTCCACACCCAGACACTGTGCTGACATCTTTTCACACATTGTCCATGAGGTCACACAGTGTGGCTCCACCTGAATGGTGGGATTCACTCAGGGGTGCATTCTGGGTCTTAATTGCAGCCTCTGACTCCAGGCTTCATTCTCGTTACTGCCCTAAGAAGCACCTCAACAAACACAAACTGGTTATGTATCCACAAAGTAGGAACACAACAGAACAACATTCCCTGTCAAGACGGCTTTTGGGTAAACGTACTTCTCACACAAGCACACAAGCCTAGTGACCTGAGTTCAATACCAAGAACCCCAGCGAATGTGGAAGGAGAGAACCAATTCCACAAAGTTGTCTTCTAGTCTCCCCAAGTTCATGCTTACACACACACACACACACACACACACACACACACACACACACACACGAAACTCTATTGGATTTCAATTCCTTGGAGATCTTTAATACTACTTAGAAACCATTTTAGAATTAGTATCTGAATACTCACATACAAAGAACTGAGGCAGAATTATTTTAGGAGAAAGCAGGCCAAAAGCTGAGGCCCGGCCTTCCTGCCAGCTCTCTCCATTCCTGCCTTCTGGATCTCCTCATGAGCAACCCAAGAACTTGGGGAGGTGGAGGGTACTTTGAACTGAATTTGGTTACAGCACAGAGAGGTCATATTCCTGAGGAGCACCTTAAACCTTAATGGGCTATTGCATCCCTGTCCTCTCTTCTACAACCCCAAGCTCCATTACCACCAAGAGATTTGTATGACTCAAATGCCAATGACCCCTCATTCAGCTTCTGAAGCTTTGCTCATGGGTAGGTCTTTGGTGAGATGCTTCAAAGAGTCATGTCAGCCATAGCACTTAACTCAAGCCTCTGCTGTAGAAATCCCCACGCTAGGAATAATGTCTGTCTGCATCTGCGGTCCCAAGTAGGCTACAGGGGACCATATCTTTATCCTGGGTGACCCAAGTACCTGAATTACAGTGAACCTTAGACACTGACTGTTGTGTGGATGAACACCAACAGTAATTTTAGAGACTGGAAAGATGCCTCAGCAGGTAAAGGGCTTGCTTACCCAAGAACAAGGACCTGAGTTCAAACCCCCAGTACTCACGTGAAAGTGGACTCAGCATCTTGTGTCTATAAGATTAGCACTGGGCAGGAAGAGATTGGCAGACCCTGGAGCTTGCTGGACAGCCAGCCTATCCAAACTAGCAGCAAGCTTCAAGTTCAGTGAGAGATCCTGTCTCAAAAAGTAAGGTTGCTAGCAGTAGAAGAAAGACATCCAGGGTTGATTATTGCCTCCAAGGGTGCATGCACAGGTTAGTACATCCATGTATGCAGCTCTTGAGCATGTGCGTATTGCAGCACACACACACGCACACGCACACGCACACACACACACCTTATCAGGAGAGGGAATTTGTTGTGTCTGAACTGCCTATTAGGCTAGCAATACATTTCTGTATGTGAGGTGGTATTCACCTTAAAACACAGCTCACTGTAGGCAGCTACACACTCCCATACCTGGAGAACAAAAATCCAAGAGAGTGAAAATAAGCAAATGGCTCGAAGAGCCCCATGTTTCTGTTTGGGAGGCAGCTTTGAATCAGCAATGAACTCCAAGTTCTTCTTTCGGATCTCTGTGGAAATTAGGACTCACCCATGTCAGTCTTGTAATTAGACAAGGTTGCCTGGTGTCTGCCAGAAACATGAAGAGGTCCCTGCCCGAAAGAGCACAGAGCAGATGGGGTTGCTGAGCGCAGCTTGTGCGTGAGCACGCCGCCTGGGGAGAGGAAGGCAGAGAATCAGGAGCTGTGGTGCCTGCTACATGCATCACTGGAGGAGAGAATTAGATGCCACAGAAGCAGCTCCTAGGCTGCTAGCTCCCTGCACTGTGACCCAGATGTCAGGGCCCATGCAGAATAGGCATCTTCATGGGTCTTGCACCGTGGGGCCAGAAGTGCATCTGTAATGGACAGGTGCAGCAGCTAGGATGTGGCTGCCCTGCTCTGCCAACCAGAGGTGGTCACCACCAATATGCACTTTGGCATATCCACAGGCGCTCCCCGCTGCTGGGATGCCAGGGACCGGCACCCCTTCTCTTCTGCTCATGGCGTCTCTTACCTGGCCAGGCTAACTGTGAGTAACTCTGAGCCCTTTTCTCAGTCTTGTCTCAGCATAGGAAAAAGCCCCACAGGGAACTCAGCCCCCAAAAAGTGGCAGAAAAGGGTCTGTCTATTCAAATCAGGATCCTTCCACATCAGCCAGTGCTGTGAGACCCAAGGGCACATAGAGTGACCCAGGGGATCCAGTGAACTGAGAACTCCAAGCCCACACCCCACAAGAACTGCCTGGAAACAACAAAGGAAGCTTCAGGCTTGTGGTTTCCAACGTAACTCTCAAGTAGATTGGAAATCAATATAGATGTTGAGAAATCCCCTTTTCCATAGAAAATGAATAGGGAAAACAAATGTATAAGAGCCTTCAAAAATCAGTCTTTCTGCATGTGTATGTGTGTAGTGTATGTGTATATGTGTGTATGTTCCTGTGTCTAGGCACACACGTGGGTGGGTGCTTGTGTATGTGTGTGCACGTGAAGCTCAGAAGTTGGTGTGGGCACCTTCCTCACAGATCACTGATGCAGGGCCTTTCACTGATCACCAGTTTGACTAGTGTAGTTAGCTGGCTTGCTTTGGAGAATCCCTTGGCTCAGCTTCCCACGTGACCAGCTTATAGGCAGACTAGCAAACCACTGTGCAGTCCTCTAGGTGCTCGTTTTTGAAACTCTGGTCCTCATACTTGAAGGGCACAGTACTTTACCACTGTGGCATCTCTCCTCCACAGTCACATATTTCATGAACTTTCTAGTGTTTTTATTTATAGCACAGTAAGGGTATTGTGTAATAAAGTTTTGTTTTAGGGATGTAAGTTTATTTATGAATTCATAAACATATACTTACCTGTGTATCTTATGTGTTGCTAATGGTATGTTCTATTATATTTAAAAAAATGCAAACTCCAACTTTGAATCAGATCATAAAAACTTAAAAAGTGAGCCAGGCCATGGTGGCGCATGCCTGTAATCCCAGAACTCTGGAGACAGGTGGATCTCTGTGAGTTCGAGGCCAGTCTGGTCTACAGAGCTAGTCCAGGACAGGCTCCAAAGCTACAGAGAAACCCTGTCTCGAAAAACTAAAAACCCAAACAAAACAAAACAAAAACTTAAAAAACAAGCATTAGCCTAGGGCCTCAATGGGACAGAGAAGGGTGGGGTGTGACCCTGAAACACAGAGTATGCCTGACTTCTCTTTGGACACAGTGGCCATCTCCCTGCTGTCCAAGGCAAGGACTTCTGGCCCAGTTAGCCATGAGCTCTCCTTTCTTTTTCTTATGTTCACCTTATGTAACTGACTGAGTTATTAGATCCTTGAGCTACAGCAAGGACCAGAGGTAGGTGACTGGTGTAGTCTCACATGTCTGCCTTTCCTCTTTGCTCCTCATCCCCTAAGGGTGGCTGTTGCTACCTCCAGTCAAACCATAGGAGCCCAGGAATGGTCACAGCAGTTGCTAAAGAAGGTGGCAGACTGCCATATTTACTGCACAGGCGATATCTGGGCAACATGCGTTCCCAGCACTGAAATAATTGTCAAAAGCAGATAATGAAATATGTCTGCATGTGTGCGTGCGTGTGTGTGTGTGTGTGTGTGTGTGTGTGTGTGTGTGTGTGAGAGAGAGAGAGAGAGAGAGAGAGAGAGAGAGAGAGAGAGAGAGAGTCTCTCTCTTTGCAAATGATAATTCAAAGTATATTTAGAGCACTTACACATCTCATAGGCTATCTTACAAAGTCAACCTTAACACATGCCAACAAATAAAAAACATAAGCCAAGACACATCCCCATGGCTACAAAACAATTAAGCTGGAATTTTCTAATAAAAACATCAGAAACTAAAAGAAGCAAAATTGAAAATTAGTTGACAATAACCATGACGTTCCTGTGAAGAATGGAGTTTAAACTGGAGGTCAGCGCTTCAATTACTGACCTTCTAAGAAATAACCGGAAAAGGGCTGAGCCTGTGAGTCAGCATCTGCCTAGGTTGTGTGAGTCCCTCTACAAAATAAAAAACAAAGTAACTAACCAGTTAGGTAACAACAGTAACACACTGGACTGTCAAGATTTCTTGATTGTGGATGAAGGGTTCAGAGGAAACTTTTTAGCTTTAAGTAATAGTGACAAAGAATAACAATAATCAATAACATACTGCTGTATTTCAGAAACTGGAACACCTACTATGTATTAAATCGGCTATATCCTATATGGCTTTACTTTACTAAATTTTCTAAACATTTCAAAACTTCCTTAGATAATATTTATTAGTTCTTTGAGACTTTCATACTTACCATATTTTGACCATATTTACTCCTCATCCCCCAATCCCCCCCAGGTCCACCTTTACCTTCCTTCTCATTGAGACAAGGAGTCCTTTTTTTTTCTTCCTTCCTTCCTTCCTTCCTTCCTTCCTTCCTTCCTTCCTTCCTTCCTTCCTTTCTTTTTTTTTTAAAGAATCCCACGAAGTTCAATTTGTGTTGCCCAGATAATCTTGAGTATGGGGCCCTGGAGTGTAGTTGATCTACCAGGGGTCACATCCTTAAAGCAAACTGACTCTCCTTCTCCGAGCAACTATCCATAGTTCCTCAGACAGGGGTGGCATTTGCTGCCCACTTCCCCCACCCATGCAGGGATTTTCATCCACGTTGGGATTTTGCATGGTTTGAGCCTATAAAAGTCCCGTGCACGCTGTCACAGCCATTTTGAGTTTATGTGTACAACTGCCATGCTGTATCCGGAAACCACCATTTTGTTGTCGGCTTCCACTGCTTCTGCTGGCCCTTACAAACTTCTACCCACTCTCCACAATGATCTCTGAGCTTTGTGGGGAGGGAGTGAAGTAGGTGTCCTATTGAGAGAGGCCTGAGTCTTTAAGTAATAGTTATTAGTTCTTATATTATCTACACAGTCTTTTATTCTGTACACATTGTCTAATTGTGGGTCTCTGTGTTAATCACCATCTACTGCAAGAAGAAGAAGCTTCTCTAAGGAGACTGACAGATCAGTGATCTATGGGTATAATGATAAGCCATTGGGAGTTGGTTTAACACCATGTGTATTTAGTAGAATAATAATGTAGATTCTCCTGTAGGACCTGTGACCTGCCCAGCCATAGGCTAGTGGCCCTGATAACAGTGCCAGGTATAGGCTCCATCTCTTGGAAAGGGACTTAGATCCAATCAGAATATGCGTGGTTACTCGTATAACCACCATTGTATCAGTTGGGCTTTTTTCTGGGCTTATTATACCTTGCGGGGTTCACAGATGGGCGATATTGTTTCATTCCTCCTCCAGTAGAATGCATAGCAACTTGTAGTACTAGGAGAGCTAGCCAGTGGGTTAAGACCTCCAGGTCTGTACCAGATGGCTGAAAATTAGATGTAGCATGTTTGTGTCTCTTAAAGCAAAACCTTTATTTTTCTGACCATAATCTTGAGTTGTGACAGATGAAAAAAGGAACCAAAGACAGAAAACAATTATATAGAAAGGAAGGGATTCTTCTAAACACATCTCCCAGAATTACTCACCTTCCTAAAGTTCGCTGTTTATCCATAAAGGTAATTTTTTTTTGTAAATTAAGACTAAGTCTATACAACTCTTTTATGATATATCTTAGCTTTTCAAGACTCCCACTGTGTTTCTACATGTAGATCCATTTCATCCCTACTGTTGGCTGTGTAATATCCCACAGAACACACCGTTACCTGTTTAACGAAGTCTCCCACTGATGTAACTTTAGACAGTTACTTATATATTTTTTCATTTATCCTTTTATTTTCTATTTTTATTCTATCTTAGTTTCTTTCTCACTTTCTTTTGAGACATAGCCTCTCTGTGTCGCTCTGGCTGGCCTCAAACACACTATATAGACCAAGCTGGCCTCAAACTCACAGAGGTAACCCTGCCTCTACCTCCTGCATGCTTAGATTAAAGGTGTGTGCCACCACGCCTCACCCTCTCTTTCTTATTAATTCAGATAGCCAAGCAAGGTGGACCTTTCTTATCCAGGCTTTCATTTATGCTATTTTGAATATGTGTCTGTCTCTCTGTGTGTGCGAGTATAAAATTTACAGAGCAAGTTTAAGTCCTTGTCTGAATTATTTCCCTCATACCTCCCAGTGGTTAGCATAGCCATCTCCAGTTCATGGGCAGCTAAGCCACACAAGACATGCCTTGGTTAATGCTGCAGAGGTAAGTGGCCCACCCACCATTCAGATAAGGTTACTTCAGAGTCAAGCCTTTGGTGTTCTATTCATAACCTCTCTTGTCATTTCTCTGACTACAAGTGCGCTGTGTGGAGATGCTGTGTGGCTTTATGCAGATGGTCACTCAAAGCATTCTGTAGTGGCATTTCTGCTTGGAGCCTGGAAGTGGGAACGTCATAAGCACCGAGTCATAAACTAGCCTCTCCAGAGTAACAGCAGAGAAATGTGCCTGCTGGAGTTTTTCTAGATTCTTTTTAAGATGAATTACAGGCGTTACTTGTGCCTCGTTTGTATTACTTGCTCAAGGGGAAAATCCTTGGCCATGTGCTCTTGGTCTTGGGTGGTGTCGGGACACCTAAAGATGCCCCAGCCCTGCCTTGGTGACTTAGGACCACCTCTCAGGATGCTGAAAGTTTAGCACCTGTGTGAGATAGTCACACCGGCCTCTTTGGTAGTTTCCAGAGTCCAAAATGTCTTTTTGGATGGCTCTGAAGCTCAAAGGTCAGTTCATGTAGCTTCTAGTCAGCCTTAAGTCACTGGAGTCCTCCAGTCTGTGGTCCTAAGTGGAATGGTTTTCCTGTGTTAGGTCAGGTGTCAGGGGGAGGGGCCTCTGAGATGCTCTTTAGCTATTGATCCACCATATGCAAAGTCCCTGCATTGTGCCACACCTCGGAGTACAGTCTCCTCAGGGATGCAGTAGGGCAGAGGAAGAAAGGTGAGACTAGAATATTCCGGCACAGTCTGCTCGACGAGTGGGAACACTAAGGCCCAGAGACGCTGTCTGTCTTCCTAATCCTGTGTGCAATATATATAGAGAGACACAGAGGGTCAGACTCGGTGGGGGGCCCATGAATTCTATTGAAGACCTTTGCGTAGAAGAAGGGACATTCACCTCTTCCCTTCATTTCTTATCTCTGAATCACTTCTCAGTCCAAGACCAAAAAATATACCCCCTGGGCTGGAATGGCCAGACTTCAAAACTGCCTTTGAAATAGGACACTGTGGGAGAATGCAGAAACTCCACACACATTTATCAAACAGTTCCCCTTTCACCACATGGTGATTTAAAACTCTCTCCAATTTTCCAGCCAGCAAATGATGTTCCCAAATGTAAGGCTGTTCCTTTAGTGATGGCTTTGCCCAGCACACTGGCTGCAGGAGAAGGAGGAGCAGAAGGAGGGAGAGGAAGATGATAGAGGAAGGAAGGAAGCTCAGGGCAGGCAGGGGAATGGAGAAGAAAGGGAGGAGAGGGAGAGGAGGTGAGGCACCGGAGAAGAGGGGGAGGGAAGGCTTACAGACCTTGCTCCACAGCCCGTGGTCTGGAATTTTCTTCAAGGCCTCTAAAGGAAGCAAGTGTCCACTGACCTGCAGTCCTGTCCTGTCCCTTGGCACTGCACTCCATGTAGACGACATCTCAGCTGTGGTCGGCTGTCCTAAGCAACTGTGAGGACAGCAGTCCCCACCCCTCCTTTCCAGGTAGTCTCCTGAAAGATGGGATGAAGTGACCCCATGGAGCATCTTCGTGCTCTGGGAGGCCTGGCATAGAGAGCCAATCCTCTTCTTGTGTTTGGAGGGACACTAGCCAGGACTTGGGAGAGCAGTTTTCTAGTCCTTTGACCTTCTCTGGGCTTGGAGGGGAGGCTGTCCCCTAAGGAATGCCATGTTGAAGTCCTTCTGTGTGTAGGGAACCACAGGGCAGCCTTGTGCAGAACTTGCTAGGGACAGAGGGAACCAGGTAAGACACTGGCAAGGAATTCTGGGGCCGGGGAGCCAAATAGAGAAAGGCTATTGGTTTGAACTTTCAGAGAGTGCTGAGGAGGAGGGTGGCCCAGCTGGCCCCCGGCACCGCTGACATTTGGTTCCATGAGAGAGCAATAGCTGGTTCCAATGTCCTGAGCACAATTACCAAGGCCAAGCTGAGCCACGTGACTGCCATGCTGTGTTTTCAATTATTTCCTCTCCCTGCTTTGTCTCTCCTGGTGCCAGGCCTAGAGGGAAGTCCCTTCCACAGAAGCACAGCTCTGCATTTCAGCCCTGTGTTCCTCTCCCTTTCACACTTTCTGGGATGACAAGGCTCATGTGGAGCAGTCTTTGCTCTTAGATGGAGGATGAATGCCTTGCCCCTCCTCTCCTTCTTCACTCCCATCCCATGGTCCCTGTCATCTCTCAGGGGAGCCCAGCCTTAGAAATGGCCACTCCCTGTAGAAGAGCTTTTTACAGCTGACAGTACTCCGTGGACACATTCTGAAAATATCCTCACGGGACGAGCAGTTTCCACCAAGGAATCTGACCCTTATTTGGTCTAAGTCCTGCGTGCAGCCTGTGTAACCAAGGAAGCCTACAGCTTTACACCTCAACCTCAAAGGGCCCCATAGCTTCTTTGCACTGGAAGATGCCTAGCCAGTGTTTGGTCATAGCTGGGGAACTTGTAGGTTCAGAAAGGACATGGGGAAAAAGGAATGGGGTACATAATTCCAGGGTCTACGGGAATTGTTGGATAAAGACAGCTCTGTTGGATCAAGAACCAGCTGCTACGCATGGGAATGGACAGAGGCGAAGACAAGCTTTGAAGTAGCTTAGGAACTCCTAAGGGCCTAGGAAGTCATTGTGTTCCAGGACTTAGACCTCCAGCAGCCGACTAAATGACTATAATTGCATGAAGATAGATACACTCTTAAGCCCAAACTGGAATATGTTAATTCACATAACAGAATAAATACCATAGCTTCGGGCATGGCTGGATCCAGCTGCTGTATGATAGCATCTAGGCCTGGTTCTGCTAACATTCCACATTCCGTCTGTTCTTCTGTTCTTTGTTCTTCCCTCCACTTCCCTCCCCATCTGCATGACTTCTGAACCTTCCATGTTGATGTCACTGTCCAAACAGTGGTGCTCAGCAACTCCCTCTCAGATCTTCCCTGCCTAGCGTCAGAAAGTCCTAGAAGGGTTTTAACACAAAACCGAGGAGTTTTCAGACTTTCAAATGGCTAATGTGCTGGTGCTGGCTGTGACACACACACACACACACACACACACACACACACACACACACACACACCATATACACAAAACACCCCACACACCACACATCCCACACACCACATACATACACTATGCATGCCCCACTGAGGTTGGTCTGAAAGCAAGGAGGTTCAAATCTAAGTTGTTATCTACAGCGATTCTGGCACTGACCTACCAGTTCTGGGAACTTGAAAGGACAGAGAGTTGAGACATGCTGGAGACGTCAGCCCAAGGGCAGCTGGGATGATTTGGATTTGAAAGGGGATATCTGAAAGAGAGACAAGTAACAGGAAGAAAATGGCACAGAGAACTCAAAGACCGCAAACAGACACAGAGCAATCCTCTCGAGACAAAGCAAGTTTCAGTGGAGAGGTTTGTAGCCTCTGGACTTGGCGATTGGGGCTCTGGACACATGAAATGCAGAACTGATACAGGAGTTTCCATGGCTTTAGGGGAAGGAAGCAAACCCCGGTGCCGGATCTGGAAGCAGTGGCGAGTTAAGGAGAGAAAGAGCAGAGAACAGAGCGTTTATTCAAGAGTACCAGGATGGGGGGGACAGGAGCCAGATTTGTTTGTTTTTCAAGATAGGGTCTTATCTGTCCCAGGGTGGCCTTGAACTCAGTGCATAGCTGAGGCTGGCCTTGAAGTCTTGATACTCCTGTCTCTCTACCTCCCGGATGCTGGGATTACAGGCACCACTACTCCTGGCTCACCACAACATTTAGGGACAGAAGAAGGTTGAGCGTATTCGCACGCTGATCATCCAGACCCCAGGCAGCTGGAGACACTGGGCAAAGGCAGTAGTCGGGGGCTGTGAGGAGCCAGCGTGAAGGTTCCGGCTCTGGCCACACTGCATAGTTTTTATGATGCTCACTGACCCATGCTCTGGCCATCTTTCTGTGACACGAGGGGCAGTGTCAGAGCCCACAAGCCATTTTCTGAGGACTAAGTGGTAGAACAATCAGAACGCTGCCTGGCACGCCACGGTGACATTCTGAAGTAGTCATTTATGAGTGCCCGGTGGAGCTAATACGGAGCTAGCACATTCACTGGCCAGTACTGGAGGCCGTGAAGGTCTCCATGTACCAATCTGCTCAAGAATGGGTGTGGCCTGCAGGACTCAGAAGCCTGCCACCAAGCACAGCTGTCACTGCAGGGCCCCTCCACTGTGGCTGGTGTCCTCCTGTCACGTGAGCTAGAAGGTCAGAGAGCGCAGGGCTTTGCTGCCTCATGAAATGGCTGCTGCTGAGTTACGTTCTTTTTTGTAATATTTATTTCTTTATTTAGTGTGTGCATATGTATGATTACGAACATATACACCATAGTCCATGTGTGGAGTTTAAAGGTCAGAGGACAACTTGGAAGAGTCAGCCTTCTACTGTGTGGGTTCCGGGATCAGACTGAGGTCCTCAGGCTTAGTGGCTTCATTGGCTGAGACACTTCATCTTGTCAGCCCAAGATGCAATGGTGCTTTTGGTCTGTTTTTGTTTTTGGTTTTTTATAAAATTTTGTGTGTGTGTGTGTGTGTGTGTGTGTGTGTGTGTGTGTGTGCCTACCTGTAATCCCAGTGTTGTGAAGACAGATAGAAGATGGCACCTGGTTCACTGTCCAGGGAGGTTAGCCAAATAGGAGAGCTCTGGGTTCAGTGAGAGACCCCCATCACAAAAAACAGGTGGAGAATGGTAGAGAAAACATCAGATGTTGATCTCTGGCATGTGCATGAGCGTGTGTGTGTGTGTGTGTGTGTGTGTGTGTGTGTGTGTGTGTGTGTGTAAGCCAGGTGTTTCAGACAGTATCCTAAGAAGGCATTCTCTTTTGGGGGACATGTGAAGGTTCCTACACCATGAAACATCGGAAGCTCTTTGCATCTCTCGATTCCATCCAGTATGAGCACAAACAGCAGGATGGGTTGCCAAGAGCATCTCCACAGTTTGTCGTTTTGGCAGCAGGCTTTATTGGGTGGCTTGTACTGAAATCAGAACTTAGTTGGCAACGGCATCAGGATGCTCTGCCACCTATCTCATGGACACCAATCCGTGGGAGGTGCCTCTGGGCAAAACTGTGCTGGGCTGTGGGCCTGATAGGGGAGCCAGCCTGGAGCTGGGAGACTGGGAGAATGAACCAGTAGGGACGGCTGACACTACCTGTCACATTGGTCAGAGTGTGACCTTGGGCCTGAGGAAGTGCACGTGTGTTTGTCAAGAGCCAGCTGTGTGCAGAACCTTCTGCGCTCACCCCAGCCACAGCAAGCTGGCCTTTAGAAGACTCCAGTCTTCAGATCTTCACCTGGGATAAGAATGGATCAGTGGTCACTGGGCTGAGTCCTGGGCTCTAGGGTTCCTTTGGAGACACTGTAAAAGATACTAAAGAGTACAAGGGGACCAGGGCAGTGAGCTCCATCTTCCTTGACCTCCTCCTTGCTCAGCTTTACAGACGATAGAGTTTCATTTAAAGATTAGCTTCCAAGTTTAAAAGCCCTACAAAGCCACAGTCCCTGGGAGCAATTCAATTGCTAAATCTTTCCCCATAACTCTGATTCTTAGCTTTTTTTGCTAGCATCCTGGATTAAATGTCTCTTCTCTGTTCCTCAGTTTCCCTGTCTGTAGGATGAAGGTTTGGATAACGAGTTATGGCTTGGTCTTTGTGTGCCTGAGACGTGGAGAGGGTGTTCACTAACTCCTGAGTTAGCTAAGCTCCATTTGGCCAGCAGACTGGCTGGGTCCAGGGATTCATCTGCTCTGCTTCATTGGCACCCTCAGCTCAGTCCCAGAACTTGAGCTGGCAGCATGTCACACCACTTCTTCCCATTTCTTCTTTCCTCCAGGGACTCATGCAGTGGCAGCTAAGGCCAGTTCAGCTGCCAGTCAGCGGCCAAGGCCTGGAGAACAGGAGAGGAAGAAGCGTGGCCTCGTTTCCTCTCTAAGGATGGAGCCCCACAGCCACTCCGGAAAGAGCCGGAAATCCACAAAATTTCGCTCCATTTCCCGTTCCCTGATTCTCTGTAATGCCAAGACCAGCGATGACGGTTCTAGCCCTGATGAGAAGTACCCCAACCCATTTGAGACTTCGCTGTACCAGGGCAAGGAGGGTTTCTTTCACTCCTCCATGCCACTGGCAGACACGTCGGAAGCTGGGCTCAGCAATATTCCAGACCTGGCACTGGCCTCGGAAGCTGCTCAACTCCAAGCAGCTGGGACTGATCGCGGCAAACACTGCAGGAAGATGTTCTTCATGAAGGTATGGCCAAGATCTGCGGCTCTGGCAGGGCCATGAGTTAGTCATTGGATCCATTTAAGCAAAAGCAGAAAAGCAAGAAGTTTTCATTCTGAACAGCAACGAGGGAAAAGTTGAGACAGGACCACCTAGAGCTCATGGCAATGGGCTTGGTAGTAAGTTGGGTACCACCAACATTCTTCTCTGAGATATTTGGTGAGAGGTGGTATCATTTGGAGATAGACTGAGCCTAGATCTCTGGTGAAAAATACCAGCTGCAGTAGCTCTCTGCATCACCCAAGCATCCCTGGGTAAAGTATAGACAGGTCAAAACACACCTACCCTTCATACTCAGAGCGGTAGGCAACTGGACACAGGAGAGGCCTTGGGAAAGCAGGCTAAGAAGCATGGATGGAAAACTAGCTTCCAGATTGCAACTGTGAGTGTTTTCCAGGTCCCTTCAGTCAATTGCAATGTCAAGTGTTTTGGGTTTGAGAATGTTATCCCCCGTTAGATGATTGTCCTTCTGCGATGAAAATTGTGGGGATATGGGGCATCCAGGCTAAAGATGTGTTGTAATTATTCCCTTAAGAGTGCCATAATTTTGCTTTTGTGCCATCTATGGAAGGAGAGACTTCTCAAGTATCCAAAGAGTCCTGGACCTGGAGTTGTTGCTGCCCACAGAAAATGGGCAGGACCCAAGGGTTTTCTCCCATAGCTTATTGCCAAGACCCTAAGGCAGTCATGTGATCAAGCAGCAGATAGAGAAGACATTCTGCTGTCTTGGTGAAATCTGGTACTTTTGTACACACTGACTATCAGGAGGGAACTTACTCTTGAGTACTTATCTAATATGTAGCATCAGGCCACACTATGGAGCAGTTAGAGGTGGTTATCCTAGTAACATCTAGACACAAGCATCATCCTCCTTAAGGTCCTGCTTAGAGTAGGCTGTGCCATCACCTTGAGGTTGACTCCTGATGAGCCTTGAATTCATCTTATGGAGTAGAAGACAAAGCCAGTGTCTTGATGGGATTCAGGTAAGCTGAGCAGGCTCTCAGCTGGCCATGAGTGAGGAGAGATTTACTCACCCAAGAGTTTGTTTGTTTAGTGACAGGATTTCATATATCACAGACTGGTCTTGACTTTCCTATGTAACCGAGGAAGATCATGAGTATCTCATTCTCCCTTCGCTACCTCCCCAGCAATGAGATTGCAGGTGTGTGCCACCACATCTGTTTCTGCAGTGCTGGAGATCAAATCTAGAGTTTCCTGCATAAGCATTTTACAACCAAGTTACATCTCCAGCCCGAGAGTCAAGTTTATTAATCACAATAGGAACTTGTGCAGATGACAGCCCAGGTAAGTGAGATTCCAGCATCACTTAGGGGATCTCACCAACTCCTAGTGCGGACTTTATTAATGCACTTCTATTTAATCACAAGGCATTCTGTGAGTGCCTACTATGTGCTGGGCTCTGTTGTGATCTGGATCCTGCCCATTGCGAACCTGCTTAGAGTGTAAGCTATACTCCAAGAGGAGTGTGGGGCTGCAGAAGGAGGGGAAAAATAAGGAGCATGTCTCCAGGGGTACTGGCTCTCCTTCCTTCAGGTAGTATTTACCTAGTACCTAACTGGAGCAGGCACTATGTGATGAATTGCCCTTGTATGGCTTGCATCTGGCCAAGGGATGTAGATGTCAACAACTTAATGCATGGTACAGCATTTGATAGAGAAGGGCCATGAAGAAACATTGAACAGGACAAGGGGTGTGTGGAGTGATAATCAGGCACATCGGTGCTGTTTGTGAGACGTGATCACAAAGCCTTCTCTACCAACCAGATCCTCGATCAGGAATCTTTGAGCTGAGGAGTGTGACCATTTCAGCAAGAGCATCACAGACAGAGGGGCAGCACATGCAACAAGGGGAAGAAAAGAATATCCTAGGAGTGTTCAGGAGGCTGATTCAAGAGGATGGCTGCAAGTTAAGGACCAGCCTGGGCTACATAGTAAGTTTAATTAGCCTGGGATAGGCAACATTTGGCCCAAGGGGAAAAAAGTAAATAAGAAAGAAAGTATGTTGTGCACATCAGAAAGTCTAGAACATGATGGGCAGAGAGTAAATGGAAGAACAGCAGGATGGGCAGCCAAAGTAGTGCCAGGGTCCTAAACAGGGCTGTGGCAAAGCATTGCAACTTTATTGTAAGGGTGGGAGGCAGGAAAGGGACGTGATCAGGATGTTTTAACAGGAGCATTGAGGGGCCTGGCAAACAGTGATGGGAGCCTTCTCAGGAGGCTACAGTGATAAGCCAGGGCAAGAATGATGTGGGTTAAACTGAGGTAGTGGTGGCAGGTCCTAGGAAATAGTCATGTGAGCCGGGCAAAGCTAGAAGGGCTTGTTGATGGGGGATGCAGAGTGTGAAGACGTGAGAGGAGTCACTTCCAGCTGCGTGTTTGGCCAGAGCGGCAGCTCAGAGAAGGGATGCGTGTGAGAGCGAGAGGTGGGGACTGGAATAAGACCAGGAGAAGCAGATGGACTCCCAGAACGAGGTACCATTTCTCTAGGCAGAAGATGCTGGAAAGGATTCCAGGTGGAGAAAACTGCTCAAGCAAAGAGCTAGAGGAGAGGACGCTGGAGAGAGCTTGGTCTTTCCGTGTCCACTAGGCACAAATAGGCCTGTCCAGGGCTCCATTGATGGACCTGTCCAGGCGAGGTATTGGGGGAGGGAGGAAAATAGAAAGAGACCATAGATAGTAGTAAAAACCAAAACCAAAACAAATAAAAACTTTCTTCCTTATCCTTTGTTAATTCTCATGTGCTATATTCACCACTCCTTGGTCTTCCAAGACCCTAGGTAGGAGGTAGTCATAGCCTCATCCTTAACGGCATGAGGTGGGGGTATGGGCTCACTGCGCCGATGGTCTGGGTTGGAATCAAATTTGCCTACATACTATGTGTCTGATCGTGGACAATTCATCTTTCTCCCTTGCACCCCAGTTTTCTCATGTAAGAAACTGAGAATGCTAGTGATAGAACACGCCATACGTGGGTTTTGAGAAGACAAAACCAGGTGTTCGCAGGTTCATCTGTGCTGATTCGGTGGGCTTAGCAACTGCTTGATAGATGCCGTCATCTCTGTTCTCAAGGATGAAAACTTTGTTTCTGAGTAATTAAGTAATTAATGAATTCGGTAGCGTTTATTAAGTCCATTCCAGTGTGCCAGGCAACACTCAAGAGTTGTGGCTTTAGTGGTGCTGTAGGCTAATGATGGAGACAGGGGCAGACCAGACCACTGCAGTTTCTGTTGTGGTCAGGGCAGAGCATGGATATAGAAGACTCCTGAATTTGGAGAGGACTATCGTAGTGGGGATGACTATGGGAATCTGGGTGGGTAGGGCTGAAGTTTGGACCATAACAAGATGTGACAGGAATCATGGGCTAAGCTGAGTCTGGGAAGAGTGAGACAGGGTACAAACTGAGTCAAGATTGGAGAGAGAGAGAGGCCGGGCAGTGATGGCGCACGCCTTTAATCCCAGCACTCGGGAGGCAGAGCCAGGCGGATCTTTGTGAGTTCGAGCCCAGCCTGGTGTACAGAGCAAGATCCAGGAAAGGCACAAAGCCACACAGAGAAACACTGTCTTGAAAAACCAAAAAAAAAAAAAAAAAAAAAAGAGAGAGAGAGAGAGAGAGAGAGAGAGAGAGGGGTACTGTCTGGCTGGGGGTTGGAGATATGTTCCCTGTTAATCGAGCGCATGTGTGTCTTAAAGACCCATTAATGTGTTGCAAGCAAGTGAGATTTTGATTGTTTGAGCCCCCCCCCCCTTTTTTTTTTATCAAAGATGCCAGGTCAGGAAGGTCAAAGGCCATAGCTTGTCCCAGTCGCTTTTGTGGGGACCCTTGAGAACAACTCAGGTCACCAACTTCTTCCTTCCAGCAGGGACATTCTGGTCCCTCCCTTGGGCTCCCTGCTTCTCCTCAACAGAAGCTCCCTCTACTCAGGCATGACTCAGTTGGCCCAGATGGACTTCTCAGCTTCCAACAGTGCCATGGTTACACTGCGCTCAAAACAACATCTGGAAGAGACCCTGTGACGTCAGCCCCTGCTCTAGAAGCGCCTAATGTGAAACTTGAAGAAGAGGAAGTTGTATAAAGAGCCAACTTGAAAATTTTTTTTTTGAAAGGAAGCATCATTGGAGGGTTGTGTGTGGCACACCCAGCACTGAGCTGATTCCTGCCCACGGATGTGCAAAGCCGGTGGAGATGGCTGGAGTTACAATCAGAGTGTGAAGGAGCCTGGGTAGTACACCGAGGCCCTAGTGGCCACTCGCTCCAGGGCCAGCTTTCCAAAGGAACCTTGGTCCACCAGACCTATAATGTTTACAGGAGGAAGTGAGAGGATTTCCTTAACACTTCAGACTGGCTGGCTTTTTTCACATAAAAACTGGTTTTTAATTTTTTTCTTCCTTCCTTCCTTCCTTCCTTCCTTCCTTCCTTCCTTCCTTCCTTCCTTCCTTCCTTCCTCCCTCCCTCCCTCTCCCTCCCTCCCTCCCTCCCTCCCTCTTGCTTGCTTGCATTCTTTGAGTTTTGTGGACAAAGATGATCTTGAATGTTTGATCTTCCCGCCTTTGACCTCTGGGGCATACCCTACCACACCCAGTTTAAGCAGGGGTGAGGATCAGACTTCATGCTAAGCAAGCATTCTACCAGCTGAGCTATATTTCTAGCCCCAAAGAGTATTTTTAAAAATGTCTTTTGAGCAGTTTATCAAGGCCAAGGAAAGAAAGCTAAGCCAGAGAAGGACACTCCCTTCCTCCCTCCCTTCCTCCTCGTCCCTTCTCTCTCTCTTCCTTCCCCTTCAATATTTGCTTCCAGTCTCTACAAAAACTGGATTTTCACATGCTCTATTATATGGAGCAAAGAAACAAATCTGGGGCCTGGAAGAAGGCTCAACAATTAAGAGCACTTACTTTTCTTTCAGAGGACCCAGGTTCTATTCCCAACACATACATGGTGGCTCATAACCACGTCAGTTTGCAACTTCAGTTTGAGGGGATCCAACCTCTCTTTTGGCCTTCATGGGCACCAGGAAAGAATGTGGTGCACAGATATACATGCAGGCAAAACACCAATAAGATTTTTAAAAATTTTTAAAGAAAAAAAATTGGTGCTATACCTTCAGGAGGCTTGTGTAGAGATGACAATTGTAGATGTAATGAATCCTGTCCCTTCTTCCAAACTGCTCATACCGTGTTCTTAGTGAACAGCTCCATGAAGAGCTATTATGTCCCAGACAGACACTTCCAAGCTAATGATTTCTCAGCTTTCTGTGGTATTCTGTTATAACACACACACACACACACACACACACACACACACGCACACGCACGCACGCATGCACGCACGCACACGCACACGCACACGCACACGCACACGCACCATGTATAACAGAATACCACAGATTAGATAAATTGCAAAGAAAAGAAGGCTTGGGGGATGGTCAAATTCACTTAATGTCAGAACTGAGGAGGGGGGAGGCAGGAGAATTTTGAGTTGTTGGCATGGCTTATCTTTATTTCTCTCTTTATCTTTAACTTGTACTCATACATTCAAGGCACAGGTTACATAAGCAGCACACAATTATTTACATTCGCCTGGATTTAGTGTCACTCCAGGTGTGTTTACACTATGTCTACCATCTTGTCATTTGGTTTCTAATTGTCTTGAGTATTTTATGTTGTTCTCTCTCTTATCATCTTTTAGATTAACGTATTTGTTACATCTTCTTTTGGTTTAATTTGCTAGTTATGGATTTTCTTTAACTATTTTTATCACCGAAATAAATAAAAAATACACTCTAAACATTATACTCTTATTTAAACTGGTACTTTATGACAGCACCCAATCAATACTAAGAATGTGGAACACCCGGTTCCATCGATATTGCTGCCATGCATTTCCAAGCATATTGTTATTATTACTCTGCGAGTCACCTGTTCATCTGCAGAGATGCTCGTGTTTATCCCTCCACCACTATTTCTTCCCATCTTTCTGTGTCTCACTGAGGTCTTTTCTGACTGAAACAGCCTTGTCTTCAACAGGGGCAGGGCCTGAGCTAAGAGCACAGATGACACCCTGAAGCTAACTGTCTAAAAAGTTCAATCAAGGTAAAGATTGAAAATGTATTCTTCTGCCATTCCACTTTGACAAGCAGACCTCCACAAGAACTTGCAGACCAGTTTCAATTAAGGGCTTGGACTTCTCAGAGTCCTGCCCTGGGTGCTGGGAGGCCCATCTTGACTCTTGGCCATCATCCTCTGTCTGGCCAACCCCTGCTGTCCATCATCATAAGGACCTTAGGTGGAAGCAAGTGGTCCCCAGCAGTTCCCTATTCGCTGCTCTTCTTCAGCCCTGAGATGTTCATGCTCATGCTGAGATCCACTCTGGATGGCACACACCTCAGAGAGAGAGAGGGGATTGGCACACAAGTGCTCCTGATGGAATTTGATGCCATCACCCACAAGTGCTCTTCACCTTCTTCTGGCTGGATCTTAGCAGGTCACCATATTGTCCTGTTTGCTCACTTGGTACTCTTTGGAGTTGGTCCTCTTTTTAAGGTACAGTGGGACACAGACTGTGTTGGGACTGGGAACTGGTACAGAGTAATTGCCCTATAAATACTTAAGGAGAGAACTATGTATGAATCGGCACCGTGAGGCCACCTTAAGACAGTCGACAGGCATAGCCCCTTTCTTGAGCCAACTGTGGGGTTCCATTGGACATTCCGTCAGCATCCTCTGGCTGGGATCTAGTCAGTGGTGCTCAGTCCAGGAGGAGGACAGCAGTCTGGAAGCCAGACACGTGCTGTGGGGGTGGGGTGGGGAGGCCATCCTACCTCTAGAGCGGTCTCCCTGGAAGGATGTGAAATGCTTTGATCCACAGTGTGGCACATCCTGCTTCTCTTTACAGATTTAAAACACTGGTTAGACAAAGTCACCACTCATGTACCGTGACTCAGTGGTGGTGTATGGGAATCAGCTCAAATGTCTGCATCTCTGGCATGTGCTGTGGGTGCAGAGAGTAGGGGAGGTCCAAGGCTGGGCAGACCAGTTCCTTCACTGCTCTGCCTATGAGCAGCCCAGTCTGTGGCTTGAGGCCTAGGCTTTCTTGACAAGCAGGAAACCCGATACCCTGGCTGCTTGTCTCTTCCTGCCACAGAAGAACCACTTGTGGGTACTGAGAGCAGTCACTGTGAGGGAAGCTTGGGCTTCCAGGACTCCCACGGAGCTGCTGGGTCCCCAGAGTATATGGGAGGACACAGAGGGAGGCAAGGGTGGTCCATGCGCAGGAAGTGGGGAGGGACAGCCCACAGGTATGATTCATGCCCACTTGCTGATGCTCACCCAAATTCCATGTGATTTCTAGTTGTTTCCAATGCTAGAAGACATTTGGAAATGTTCCCTTAGAAGTTGACTTCATAGGCTGGCATTTTGAATCTCATTGGTTTTTTTTGGCAAGACACCGTTTGGCTAGTAAAGAGTTTTCCTGGGTAGGAGAATAACAGAAACTGGGAAGAATCGGGGAAGCAGCTACCTTTCCAGCTCTCCTCTTCATCATTGTCCTTTGCATGTAGGTTACAGCCCCTCTAGGCTTCTCCCCACCCCTGCACACAGTCTGCGCCTTCTCTCCTTGTGTGTTAGCCAGCTTTCCAGGACTGTATCAGAACACCCAAGAGAATCAACTCAAAGGTAGAAAGGCTGATTTGGGTTCGTGAATCCAGAGGTCTCAGCTCACAACTGTTCCGGTTGCTCTTGGGCTCATGGTGGGGTTAGAGCATCCTGGTGGTGGAAGCTTGTGATAGAGGATGGTGTTCACCAAGTAGCAGATGGAACAAGGAGCAGGGTGAGAACCAGAGTCGGGGGGTTGGCAGCTTGCTTTGGCAGCCAAGTCTCTCCTTCCAAGGCCAGCGAGCTGCAAATCGGCACGTGAGTTCATCCGTGGATGGGATCAGAGCCCTTGCTGCGCTGGGGACCAGGGTGAGGGTTGGAAGAGCACTAGTGTTGCAGCAGAGCTCCATGAAGCCTTCCCCGCCCCCTCCTCTTACCCTCCGCCCCAGTTCCCACCATCCCAGTTGAAACAACAATCAATAAAAAAATGCTTCCATGCTTCCATCAAAGAATGTGTTCTGGGTGCTGGCTGCAGGCAGGCAGGATTCACTCCTCAATATGTGCTTCTACTATGAGCTTAGGAGACAGTTCAAAGAGTATTTAAGGCCTCATGAGGTTCCATCCATTATCTGAATGTATCCTTTTTTGAATTTTAGGATTTAAAAAGTTTCATTAAATCCTGAGCATAGACAAATAAATATATGAAATGTATTCATACTCTAAAAAAAGTGTTTTATTTACCTTTATACAAAACACTCCTGGGAGTGTCCCACCCGATGCTCTCCACTCCTGTTCCTCTCACGGGTGACACTAGCCTTGCTTTGAGTGTATTCTTTCCCTGCGTGTGTATATTCTTTGCCCTATCTATTTATTTACTGGAATGATGTTTGGTTAGCTCTTCTTGTTGATTAATGTTTGTTTGATATTTTTACTTCTGACCTGTGTCATAATGTTTTATGTGAGTTTCTTATAAACAGTTATGTCCTTTATTTTCAGTACTGAAGATTGAACTCAGGATTAGCATATTCTGCAAAAGTACTCTACTTCAAAGCTACACCCTCAGCCCTCTTTCCAATTTTTATTTGGGCACAGGGTTTTCCTAAGTTTCTCAGGTTGCCCTTGAACTCACTTTGTATTTCACTCAGGCTTTGATCTTGCAATCCTTCTGCCTCAGCCTCTAGAGTAGTTGGGATAACAGACCTACCTGCCAGTCCCAGCTTAATTTTAAAAATCTGCATCCAGTCTGGTAATCTCTGTATTTAGGCCATTCACATTTGAAGTGATAATTCATATGTGAGATCTTAAGTCAAATTTTCTTTTCTGTTTCTCTGCTTGTTTTCTCTTGCTTTTCTGTGGATTGTTGCACACTTTCTGGAGCTCCCTTTGGTTTATTTAGTGCTTTGAGATTATATTTTATAGTAGTCACAGTGGTTGTTATGTGTATGGTCCTTTACACCACACATGACTTGTCAAACTACCTCTTGGAACTGACATTTTATCACTCTGACTCCAACCTTACTTATACCCTGCCTTAGTTAGGTCTCTATTGCTAAGAAAAACACCATGACCACAAAGCAACTTAAGGACGATAGCGTTTATTTCACCTGACAGCTTGCAGTCATGAAAAGAAGTCAGGGCAGGAACTCAAGACAGAAACCTGGAGGCAGGAACAGAAGCAGAGACCATGGAGGAGTGCTGGTTACTGACTTACTCCTCTGGCTTGCTCAGATAGCTTTTTCACACACTCCAGTACCGTCTGCTCAGGGATAGCACCGCCCACAGTGGGCTGAGCCGTCCACATCGATCATTAATCAGGGATAAGCCTCACAGATTTGCCTACAGACAGTTGATGCAGGTAATTCCTTAACTGAGGTTTCTTCTCAGATGTCTCCAGCTTGTGCAAGTTGACAAAAACTAGTTGGCACAGGTCCCTTGCTTCGTCTTTTATACCATCCTCCCAAGAATTTCTTTTACAGTTTGAGCACCACATCAGAAGATATGCTGTTTGCTTCAAGCATAAATATAACTAAACTTACATCAGAGAATCTATTCTGTTTGCTGCTGTTTTTACCTATCCCACAGTTCTTACGGTCTTTCTGAAGGTTCCAGCTCATTTGTCATTTTCTTTCTATTTGGGCAGCTTTCTTCAGACAATTTTTAATTGTAGACTGAATTAAAATAAATTCTTTGTACTTTTATCCATCTGAGAATATCTTTTATTTCTCATTTGTGCCTAAAGCATGATGGTGTTTGCTTGTTTTTTTGAGACATGTGTTCTTGATATATAGGCCTCTAACTCAGGGCAATCCTCCTGCCTTGGCCTCCTAAGTGCTGGGATATCAGTTCTCTGACTGACACTTATTTTCTGTGCTTCTGCCTGTTGGATGTGTCCTTCTGCCTTCTATGTGTTCAGGTGTAAGTGTTTCTTTATAGATGTGGGATCATTTACCTCTACTTCGTTTTTTCTTTTTTGGTTTTTCAAGACAGGGTTTCTTTGTGTAGTTTTGGTGCCTGTCCTGGATCTCGCTCTGTAGACCACCAGGCTGGCCTTGAACTCACCGAGATCCGCCTGGTTCTGCCTCCTGAGTGCTGGGATTAAAGGCATGTGCCACCACTGCCCAGCACCTCTACTTATTTTAAAGCATTTGCTTTGCCTCGGCCTCTGATTTTAGAAGTTTGATTATGAAGTACCTTAATGTTGATCCTTTGGGCTGGATCTGTCTGGTTCTAGCATCTCTTGTGGCTGCTTTTTGAAAACATCTATTTCTTTTCCATTGTAGTTCAAAGAAGAAGCCTCTATCCTACCATTTATTACTTTAACTCCTTGACTATGTCTAATTTTTATTTATTTCTGTGGGAATTTGTAAATATGGCATCCAGAAAGCAGAGAGAGAGAGAGAGAGAGAGAGAGAGAGAGAGAGAGAGAGAGAGAGAGAGAGAGAAGGAGAGGGGATGGAAACAAGGTACATCTTTCTGGGTCACACACCAGTGAATTGTCCACTCAGCAACCAATCATCTCTCAGTGACTGGATCCACCAATTTGGGATCAAATTTTCCACATGTGTTCATTGTTGTTGTTCATTTTATTTTATTTAGGGATAGTTCATATCCAAGCTACACCAAACCTCATAAAAAATGTGATGTGGTCCTTAGTTACCAAAGTCTCAGATTACTTATTTCTGTAATGATCTGTAACACTTAGAGTTTATGCCATCTGGAATTAGTGCTTTCCTTGTGGGAAGGCTTACTATTCAGCTTATTTCATTTTTTTGCAAGGCCATGAAGATTTCCTAATTTTTCTGGAGTTGATTTTGATCAAGCATTCTTTCCCATAATTTCCCAATTTCATCTGATTGCTCAGGTGTGTCTTGTGTCTCCTTGCCGTCTTTTGCCTCCCGAGGCTGCATCTACAGCTATTTTCTTTCTGTCACTTGTGTTCTCTGTCTTTCTCCCCTGGGTCCTCTTCTGGAATAGCACCAGCATTTTAAAAGCTTTGCACAGAACCAACTTTTAATTTGTTCAGTGTCCTTGTTGCACACTCGTCTTTATTTTAGAAGTTCCTTACTATCTGCTCTATTCAGTTTCCTGTGATGATTATCTCATAATTTTCATCTTTCCTTTTGAATGTGAACACTTAAGATAGTAATTGTTCCTACATATATTGCTGTATCTTTAGCTGCATTCCTCAAGCTTTGCTAAGTACACTTTCATGTCCATTTTGTGCTAACTGCCTCAGATTTGCAATGTGCTTTCCTCCAAGGGTCACAAGCTCCTTAAAGGATGCTTCTTAATTTCCAGATGCACAAGTATTTTCCAGTTACCTTCAAAAATGCATTTTACTGCTTTTGAAATGACTATATATTCACAGGAAATTGCAAAGCTAACACAGAGGAGCCCCAACTCTGCACAAATTTTCTTCAACAGTACTTCTCACATAACCATAGTACATGGAAATGGCAACCTGGGGACTAGAGAGATGGCTTGGTGGTTAAGAGTATACAGTGCTCTTCTAGAGGACTCACAACCTCCTGTAACTTCAGCTCCAGGGGCATCTAATGCCTCTGGCATCCAAGAGCACCTGCATTATGTGCACATACACACACACATATACACGATTTAAAATAATAATAATAATAATAATAATAATAATAATAATAATAAACTTTTAAAATGGGAAATATGATGTTATTACAATACATGTGTAGTTCTGTATAGGTTTTAATATACTCACCATCACTGCACCCACCAAGTACAGAAGTGATGCCTTACCAAGAAAAGTCTCCCTACTGCCTTACCACCCAGTCACATTCTAGGCCTCCTTTCCAAACTTAACTACCCAAGTAATAGTCTCTTCCCTTCTCTCCATTTATTTGTGGTGTTGCCGGTGTGACGTCCTAGTTCTTTGTTTATTACCTATAAACTGTTTGATGGTCCTGCATGTGATTATTTGTGGAAGCATTTTGTGTATGTTTAAGAAGACATTGTGTTCTGCAGTTACCCTCATTATTTTTGCCTATGTTGATCTATCAGTTTCTTTTTTTTTTCCTTTGGTTTTTTGGGGCAGGGTTTCTCTGTAGCTTTGGAGTCTGTCCTGGACTAGCTCTGTAGACCAGGCTGGTCTCGAACTCACAGAGATCCACTTGCCTCTGCCTCCCGAGTGCTGGGATTACAGGCGTGCGCCACCACTGCCAGGTGATCTATCAGTTTCTTAAGGTTTGAACGAGATGGTTTGAACAAGAATGTCCTCATGGACTTTGGCACTTGAATACTTGGTCCTAGGGGGTGGTGCTGTCTGGGCAGGCTTAAGAGGAAGTAAGTCTCTGGGGTTGGACTTAGAATGATCTGGAACCATTTCCAGTTCAGTCTCTCTGCTTCCTGCTTGTGGCTCAAGATGGCAGCCCACAGCATCCTATGGCAGCCTACTGCCTGCTGCCATGTTTCCTCATCATGAAGGACTCTTATCTTCTGTAACCATGAGCCCAAGCAAGCCTTTCCTACGGTAAGCTGTCTTGGCCATGTTGTTTTATCATAGCAACAAAAAGTGACTAATACAGAGGGCTAAAGGTATTGCATTCTATTTTCCTTTTAGTTGTGTTAGCCATTTGTGAAGCTGTGCTATGTGGGTGAGCACGTTCAGACTTATTCATTTAATTTGTGATTTGAATATGTTATTATTTAGAAGATCAATAACTATTATTTTTTTAAATAAAAAATCAGCTTAATATGGGCTGGAGAGATGGTTCAGAGGTTAAGAGCACTTTCTGCTCTTCCAGAGGACCTGGCTTAATTAATGATTCTATTGCTGTGAAGAGATACCATAACCATGGCAACTCTTATAAAGAAAACATTTAATTGGGGTGGGCTTACTTCCAGTTTCAGAGGTTCAGTCCATTATCAACATGGTGGGGAGCATGGCAGCATGCAGGCAGACATGGTGCTGGAGGAATAGCCGAGAGTCCTACATCTTGCAGGCAACAGGAAGTCGACTGACTCACTAGGAGGTATTCCAAGCATAGAAAACCTCAAAGCCCGCCCCCACAGTGACATACTTCCCATATCAAGGCCATATCCATTCCAACAAAGCCTCCTAATAGTGCCACTCCCTATGTGATTGTGGGGGACAATTACATTCAAGCTGCCACAGGACCCAAGTTCAATTCCCAGCACCCCTGTAGAATCCCACAGCCATCTGTAACTCCAGTTCCAGAAAATACAGTACTTCTTCTAACCTCTGTGGGCAACTGGCATACACTAGGTGCATATACATACAGCAAAAACACTTATATACATAGTATAAAAATAAATCAGTTTTTATTCTATAAAGTGTACCAGTTTTACTTTGCTTAGCATTTATTTCTTCTTTTTTGCAAAAGTTTTAGTTTTATTTTATTTTTAATTTCATATATGTATACTGTATTAACACCAACTCCCCTACAAATCCTTCCATATTTCCCACCCCCTCTCAAATTTGGCCTCTTTTTCTTTAATTATTTGTATTTAATTATTCATTAAACATATGTATATAAATGAATTAACATACAGACACAGACTCCTGCATCTGTTTGGTGTTGCTTGTATGTACATGTTTTTAGGCACCCATATTTAATCTAATTTTTCTTCTTTTTGTTTTAACTCCACCCTACAGACATAAGTACACACACATATGGTTTTTAATGACTTGTTTCCTGTTGTTTGTCTTACACAGTTCCTGCTGAGAAGTGAGTTAATTGTTTCCTGTTGGAAGATAGTTCCTCATTTCTCTCTGCCTGCTGCTCCTAACAATTCATTTATTTGTGTGTATGTGGTTTATGTTTGTGTGGTGTTTGCACATGTGTATATATGTCTGTCTGTATATATATGATGTATGAGTTATGTATATACTCCCTATATGTAGGCATATATATATATATATATATATTATAACTCTCCTCTCTCTTTCTCTTTCTTTCTCTCTTACACACACACACACACACACACACACACACACACACACACACACATTTAATTTTAAGGCTAGGATGTTTTGCCAGCATGTGTTATCTGAATATCACTTGTGTGCTTGGTGCTGGCAGAGGCCAGAAGAGGAGACTATTGGATTTCTTGGAACTGGAGTTACAGACAGTCATGAGCTGCTATGTGAGCACTGGAAATTGAACCTTGGTTCCTTGCAAAAGCATCTAGTTCTCCTAATTGCTGAGCCACCTCTCTAGTGGCCCAACCATCTTATTCGTTTTTTAGACAGGGTCTCTCACAGAGCAAGGAGCTAGACTAGAGATCATGAAGCCCAGCAATCCTTCTGTCCCCACTCCTCCCCCAAATGCTGCGATTACAGGTGTGCACATGATGCCTGGCATTTCACTTTAACTCTAGGATGAAAACTCAGGTCCTCATGCTTGCCCAGCAAGTATCCTTACCCACTGAGCCATCTCCCTAGCTCCTGTCTATTGCTTTTAAGAACTAAAAATTAGAGTTTTTTAAAATTTACTCAGAATTTTTGTTATGCTTTCATTTCCATTTATTTTACTTAGAGTTTGTTGTGTTTGATGAGTTTATGGTTTAATGTCTTTTAGATATTGTCATGTGAAGTATTAGATGATAGATGATAGATAAATAGGCAGATAGATAGATGATAGATAGATAGATGATAGATAGATAGATAGATAGATAGATAGATAGATAGATAGATAATAGGTAGAGAGATGATAGAAGATAGACAGACACACAGAAAGATAATATAGGTCCCTTCATTGTGGAAATTCGCCAAGTGGGCTGGCTAGTCACGGTCTGACATGCTGGTTTAAGCTCCCGAATTCGTATTTTTCAAGTCTCTGTGTTGCCGTCTGGGTATTTTGCAAACCTGTGTCTCAGCTCTCCTGTCTTCTCTACAGTGCTGTCTAAAGACCTTATTCAGTCTGTTTACTTCTGAATATTCATTCATTTTTGAGTCTTCTGAGAAACTTTCAGTTGCTGCTGTGAATTTTCAGTCACTTCCTTAATGTCTTTAAAACATGCAGTGTATTGATTTTGCAGTCTGTGCGGGTCTGGCTTTCGTGTGTGTGGTTTTTGAGGCTTTCTCTGATCATACCACGTTCCAGTGAGTTTTATTTTTACTTAACTGTTTTCTCTGATGACTCCGATGTCCCACCACTTTCTCCATGGGTGTTTTGGTGGGCCCCAGGCAGTGCTGGCTCTTTCACAGAAGATTCAAATTTGCTCCTGTGGGGGTAGTTGGGGCACCACTGGGCTGGAGCAGAATCAACCCTTACAACCGTCCTCTTGTCTGGAGGGTTCTAAAGCATCCATGTGGCATCAATTAGGACTGTGGCTCCTACATGTACTCACTGGTAGTCATCAGTTCTCAGGAGATTCCCCCTTCCCTTGAGGGCTATATCCGGACTATAATTTCCTTTCATTTCCTCAGGGGTGGCATGAATTCATTCTAGTTCACACTTAAAATAAGGAGATAATACTTTGAATCACCCTCTTGGTGAAGAAAGAATGTCCTGTTAAGTGCTGGTCTTAGGAAGAAACTGAGATTTCTCTTGCTCTGTGAATCCCATAAGGCTACAGACAGCAAAATTCAAATCCAGTCACTCAGCAAATGATCTCAGAACCACAGCAGATCCTGGGCTCTGCTTATCTCTCAAGAAGCTATCTTGCGGCCTTTCACGTAGGCAGCGGCCTTTGGCGATGCTTAATACGGATGCTTTTTCATTGCTAGGTTTTCGGCCAACTTAAGACAGTTACTTGGTTTTGCTGAAGGATCACAGGTGGTGGATACCACACTAGGGAAAGCATGATCCTCCTCTATCCTTGAACTCCCCACCTACCAGGGTCTTCTGTTTTACAGGTGTGGTGATGAACAAACAGCCGTGTGTGTTTTATACAATTATTGTACAAACATTCATGTGCGTTTTATATAATTATTTTCTATAATAAAATTTGAGAATGTGAAGAGATGGAGTTGAGAATCAATTGGGATGTGAGTTGGTATTGGATGTGGGTTGGTATTCCTTGGAGAATGGATATTAGGGTTCTTGATGGCCATCACAGGTGCTATTTAATTTGTTCAATTCTCTGAAACTCTCTCTCTCTCTCTCTCTCTCTCTCTCTCTCTCTCTCTCTCTCTCTCTCTCTGTGTGTGTGTGTGTGTGTGTGTGTGTGTGTGTGTGTGTATTAGATAGTATGTAATACAGGCTAACCTTCAACTCATGGGTGGTTTAAGAAATATCTGTCTCAGACCCCTGAGTTCTAGGATTCTGGGTGCAGACCACCATTCTGCTTTTCTTTGGGTGTTTTTATTACACAGTTCATATATCATACAATTAAATCTATAATATTCTGTGGTTTCAGTATGTCTGCAGAAATGTACAACCATCACTGCTAATTGAAAACCATTTACCAAGTCAAAAGAAACTCCATAGGCTTTAGCAATTCCCCAGAGCCCACACATCTGTCCCATCCCTGTTCACCATAAGACCATGAGCTTCAAAGACTATGATCACATCTACTCTATTCCTATCAGCATAGCTCTGGACATCTCATAAATGGAGTCACACATAGTGTGACATTTTACACTGGCTTATTTTGATTACTGTAACTTCTAGTCATCTGTGTTGCAGATGTTAGCCCTTTATTACTTCTAATTGACATACAACATTATAATATATGAACATACCATATTCCAGCCACCCATCTATCATTTAATCAACACCAAATATTTTCCTATTTTGGGATATTATGAATCCTCCCTCTTTGAGAATTTGTGTAAGTTTTTTTAAACATGGGTATGTATTTTCAGTTCTCTTGAGTATATACCTAAGAGTGTAATTGTTGGATGATACTGATGATTAAAAGTTTTGACAAATGATGCCAGGTGTGGTGGCACATGCTTTTAATCCTAGAATCTGGGAGGCAGAGGCAGGTGGATCTCTATGAGTTAGAGGCCAGCCTTGTCTATATAGCAAGTTCCAGAATATCCAGAGCTACATAAAGAGACCATATCTGGAAAAATCACAACAAAACAAGTTTTTTTTTTTTTTTGTCAAATCTTCAACATGTTTTCCATAGCAGTTTCACTGCCTTACATTTCTACCATTAGCATGAGACTAAAAAATATTGTATATTTTTGGTTGTGAGTCCAGCCTTTAACAGCTGAGCCATCTCTTCAGCCTGGGCTACCAAGTGAGTTCCAGGAAAGGCGCAAAGCTACACAGGGAAACCCTGTCTCGAAAAACTAAAAACAAAACAAAACAAAACAAAAAAACTATTGTATATATGTATGGTTATTTGTATATGTGTTCACACATATGCAGATTCATGTGTGTGGGTGTGTGCAGGCCCACCTGGTTGCAAATTCATGTGCAAGCTACAGGTCAGCCTAGGGTGTCATTTCTCAGGTGCTATCTACCTTATTTTTTTATGCATTCAAAAATATTTTAATACAGGAGTGAGACAACCAGCTGGTAGGTAGGAAGAAGTTAAAAACCAGAATAGATTTGAAGAACTTAGTCATCCCATTTTCATCCCCAGTACCAAGACATCCACATGATACTGATGCAGATGGATGAAGGCTGAAAGCCCATGCTATCTGCCTGATTCTTACATCACTCCCACAACACAAACAGGTAACTTTTATCAGCACTTTTTCCTGACAGGCCCAGTGGTGGTGATCCATCAATGTAGTTGAATTCATCTTTGGAGGACTTTCTTTTCTTTTATTATAAAATTACTTTATTACCATGAACCCTAAAATGAAAATATCACACAGCTAGATTAAGGTAGCCACTCAAAGACTTTTCCAGCCCCCAACTCTATACATCTCAGGAAACAGAATGGCCGTTCTGAAGTTGCGGGGCTTGGATTAGAGTTTTACACTCTCACTTAGCAATTGCATTTTTATACACTTCATCATCACCTGACCCTCCTGCCCCCCCTCCCAAAGACCAACAATAGAGATGAAACTATAAAAAACATCAGCTGTAACCCTCTTCTACCACTCTGGGTCCTTTTGCATGTATTCTGTTCTTCCCCTTCACCAAATAGCACCCTTCCTTGACCCCCTTTCTAAGTAGTATGCTGTACCCACACTTACAGCTGTTTACATGTGTGCATGTATACATTCAGGAGAGGACCTGAGTACGAGAGAAAACACCTTGTTTTCTGAGACAGGCTCTGTCATTGGTAGGGAGCTCTCTGGGTAGTCTAGGCTGTCCCTCAAATCCCAAAGATGGTCACCTTCCCAGCAGTGGCGTTATAACTGTGTGCCACCGTGTCAGGCTGGAGACTGAGTTTAGGGACTGGTATTTTCCAGGAAAGCACTTTTCTCGATGGGGCACCTCCCAAGCCTCAGGACCAACTTTGTGTGTCTTCTCTGTACGGGTGGGAATAGTGGGGGTGTGGACGTAACCCTTGCAGCTGGTGTGAAATAGCGTCTCACCATGGCTTTGACTGACATCCCTTGGATGAGTACTGCTCTGTTTCCTTTCTGGTGTTGTGACAAACCCCATTGCCAATGGCAGCTCATGAGGGGAAAGCATTGATCTGGCTTCCATTTCCCTTGGCCTGATTCCCCTCTTAGAGTTTTATGTCTCTTTCTTATAGACATAGGGATCCTTTTGAGTTACTTCGTGTGTATGGTGTGAGAAAGGAGTCCAACTTGTGCTCTTATATGTGGAGATGTGTCTGTCCTGGTATCATTTGTTAGAAATGTTCTTTGCGAGGTAGTATCAGGCTGATGTGGGCTGGGACCTTGAACTATGACAGACTGAGAGTGATGTGTTGGGGAGGCTTGAGAAGGTGGAGTTAGAAGAACTTGGTGACAGTCATGTTGTGGATAAGGGGAATGGACATCAGAGGGAAGTCCTGGTTGTGTTTGTCCCTTCCCCGAGACTAGCAGATAGGCAACGTCATCCATGTGACCAGGTAGCTGCCCCGGACCCATCTGCTGGAGCCTGCTCCTGTGTCCTTGTGACTTAAAGATTCAAGCCTGTTGCCACAATATTAGCCCAACCACAGGTAATGGACCTTGCTGGAATAGTTGGGTTACGTTGTGCGGTTCCCAAAGAGGCAGCAGTCACAGCAACTCTGTTCAAAAGAAAACAGTAGAGTTTCCATCGAGGAGGAATGCAGCCAGCAAGCTCCAGAAGTGTCAAGCTTGTCCCTGATGCCAGCTAGCAGTCCACATGCAAAATGAGCTCTCCCCATGGAGCAATGGGACTCATCAGCCTTGGGAGAAGTTTAGGCTCTGGAATCATTTTGCTTGTAGGACACAATGCCCCCAAATCCCTCGCTACCATTCTGGGTTCATCCTCTCACTCCATGAGGACTAAGTAGCTTTCTGTTTTTAGAGTTGGCTGTTTGTTCCTAGAAGCAATGCATGACTGATCATAATGTTGGCAAAAGTACTATGAAGAGCCTTCTGGACAGTGGACCCCAAGGCCATTTGGTCCCACTGGGGCTGGTTTGGTACAGAGATGGGTGTCAAGGTAATGGTGAGGCGCATTGCCCCCAGAATAGCTGCCATGGCCATGGTCTCTGATGAGAACAAGGGGAAGTGTGTTCCAATGACTGAGTTAGCCCTTTAACTGCAGTGACAAAGCCCCAGCATGGAGAGAAGCCCCACCTTGGGAGCAGGAACAGAAGTGTACTGTTCTGTGGACTGCAGAGGGAGGCCTCTGTGGAATTGCTCTCTGGGCTCCTACAGAGACTCCTTTGATGAGAAGCTGCCCCACCCAGGACATGCTGGTCTAAGAGTGGCCAGGCTCCCCTGGGAGCTGAGGGAAGCAGTTTGAGTCTTGTGAATCATTTTCTGATTTGTGTCATTTAAGAAAGGGAAGCAGCCCAGGAAGCTTGAAACCTAATCATCAGTTGCATTTATAAGTACAGAGCTGAAGGTGATGGCGAGGGATGGCTAATATACCCTCAACTTCCAGGAGAGGAAACTGAGTCTGAGCAATGACACGAGAAGTCTAGAGTCATGCTGCTCTCATGACCCGATCATCCATCTTGTCACACATTTAGGAGGCCACCAAGTTTGACATCTTAAAAAAACACTTGTTTTGAGATTTATTTACTTTAATTATGTATGTGGGTGTTTTGCCTATATACATACATACATGTATGTATGTATACATGTATGTATATATATACATACATACATACACATATATATATATGGCTTGGGCCTATAATCCCAGTACTCAGGAGAATCAGAAGTTTCGAGGTATCCTTAGCTATATATTGAGTTAAAAGTCAGCCTGGGCTACATGAGACCCTATCTCAAAAGGGGGAAAAAAGCCTGGGATAGTAGCTACCAGTAGAGTGCTTGCTGCATGTGCAGGGGGACCTCAGTTCAAACCCCTAGAGCCTACATTTAAGAAAGAAAGAAAGAAAAGGCGGGGCTTAGTGGTGTGAACCTGCAATCCAGCACTGAGGACTGAGGACTGAGGACGGTGGATCGCCGGGGCTTGCTCACCAGCCGGCCTATCTAATGCGTTTCAGATCAATGAGAAACGCTGTCTCCCAAAACAAGAGGAACAACACCTGAGTTGTCTCCACACACACGTGCCCACACAGTTACACACAAATATAAAACAAAAAGAAAGGAAACCGCAGATGTAACGTCATCATTCAAATCATTCTTGCTAATTCATGAGAACTGTGTCTTGTATGTCTTGTTGATTGTGTATTCTCACAACCAGGGAGAGAGCCCAGTCCATGGTAAGTCCCTAGTAAATGTTTGTTGAATGAACGTTGTTATTTTACTGCATCTATTTCTAGCCCCATTCAGTGTACTTTTTTATTATAGTCATATTATTATAAAATATTTTTAAAATTACAGATAACACAAATATAGTTTCACTAAAAAAGCTCTTTAAACATTATTTTACAAGAAGGTTAGCATGCCATGTCTTGTGTGTATCCCATTTACTTATTTCCTTTCATACTATTAAACATCTAGAAGTGGGACTATTCAGTCTGAATACATGTCTCAAAGGTACTTCAGGAATAAGGGTCACCCTTGGACAGGTGGACCAGTTAGTTGCTGTGCTTAGCAGGCCTGCAAATGTCCCAAGGCCACAGTACATTGCTCCTTCCATTGTCTCACTGGAGCGCACGAAACGAAGATGGTACTGGACGGAAGTCTTCACATTAGAGTCACTGTAATGAAGAAGTAATGTAATAAAGAATGAAACATCTTTAGGATATTAGGTTGGATCTTTCCATGTGCTCAAAGAAGTAGTTCATATACTTAATTTTGAGATCAGAGTCTCAAGAATTCAACTAAAATCAATTGCCTTCTGTATATAGTCACACCTTTTGTAGCTTTTAAAGAATTTCCTGGGTTAGTGCAGTTAAATCATGTGCAGGTAAAAGTTATGTTGTTCAGGCTAACACAGTGCCATCTGTTGTTAAAAAGAAAAATGACCGCCTAGGAGTCTACCCAGACTTAATATCCGATTTTCACGTTGGCTTACACAGGAAATAAAAGGGAATTGATTTGTGGTTTCTTGCATGAGTTCTTGGGTCAAACTGGATATAGCTTTATTTTTGAGAGGATGTCTGTATCCAATTGCTTACAAAGCTCACCTGGTTAACTCTGCCACTGGGCAGAAAATTTTTTCAAAACTCTAAAAGGAATATACACTTCGGGAGAAACGATTGTCCGAACAGTAGCCACGGAAGGGGGCTAACTGTGCTCTGGAACCTGTGAGAAGTTTCTGTGTGTCACAGCACAGGTGGAACTGGAGTCAGGAAGGCTCACTATTCTGCCATCAATGACAGAAGAGGAAAGCCCTGGAGCAAGTGGGCAGATGCCAGCAGTGAGGTGGGGAGGCTGGTGGTACCCGGTGAGAGGCAGAGCAGAGGGGAATTCTCTCTGTGCTCTGGCCACACACCTGGTGCTGGATATGTACCTACTCGACATACAGAATTAATATGGCCCCTGACATCCCTGTCTTCTCAAAAAGGTAGTCATGTCAGATAGACTAGGGGTCTCTAGGACACTGCAACACTAAGTGTCTGCCCCTAAACATCTAAGCTACCTATAGCTGTACTTCCTGGTCCAATGGCAAATATCCAAAGGTCATTTACCTAGTTATTTAAATCTGACAGCCGTAGACGTGCTTCTGTTTAGAGAGTTTCCCATCTACCGCTTCCCCGAAACACACACCCACACCCATACCCAAACCCATTCTTTCTCTCTCGCACACACACATTCCCACACACAGTTGCAGTAGTAAGTGATGAAACCAATGTAACTCAAAACTTGTCACAGGCTTCATAAAGTTACAAAATAGAACAGACCCAGGAGTTAAGTAAAGTGATCCCTTCACCCCTGACTGCCACCGACTTCTGTGCCCTCACCGCCGACTGACTTCTGTGCCCTCACCGCCGACTTCTGTGCCCTCACCGCCGACTTCTGTGCCCTCACTGCCGACTTCTAATATCTCAGAGAAAGGAGAGGAAAGAGAGTAGTTCTTCCAGACGCTTCGCTCACACGAGGAAGAGTTGAATAGTTTCCTTCATCCTGACAGAGAAATGAGGCCAACTATGTTGTTTAACATATTCAGTACAATGGAAACTCTGTGTGTGTGTGTGTGTGTGTGTGTGTGTGTGTGTGTGTGTGTATGTGGTGTGGTATGTGTGTGTGTGTGTGTATGTGGTGTGTGTGTGTGTGTGTGTGTGTGTGGCTGGTGTGTGTGTGTGTATGTGTTGTGTGTGTGTGGTATGTGGGGTGTGTGGTGTGTGTGTGTATGTGTGTGTGTGTGTGTGTGTATGTGTTGTGTGTGTGTGGTATGTGGTGTGTATGTGTGTGTGTACCTATGGTATGTGGTGTGTGTGTGTGTGTGTGTGTGTGTGTGTGTGTGTATACCTGTGGTACAGCTGGAGACAGGATCTCAAGCTGAACCTGGAGCTCACTGATCCAGCAAAACCTGGCCAGTGAGCACCAGGGGTCCACCTGCCTCTAGATTACTGCCTAATCCCAGCACTGAGATTATAGGCAAAAACTGCTACACCTGGCTTTTTATATGGGACTGGGAATCCAAATTGAAGTCCTTATCCTTATGCGGCAAGCACTTTCCAGATTGAGCCCTCTTCCCAGCCCTGGAAACTACTTATATAAAATCATTGCTATAAAGAAAAGTGAAATCATTCAGTATGGTAAGGCAAAAATAAAAGAGAATCGTAAACAACTTGACTTGGTATTGACATTTAAGGTTCTAAATTAAATGCTGGCAAAAAGAAATCAGCAATATAATAAAATCACAATGCCCAGAAGAATACATGAATGATTCAATACTTGAGAACCCTATAGTAGTTCAACAGTAATTTTGTGAGTCCTGTCTCAGGACAGCAGAGCACCGCCATCATCTCCAGTACAGGTCTCCAGGGCTCTCTGTTCAGGCCTTCTCTAATCCTTTTGACAGAACACTTACCATTCTCTGTAGTGACCTTTCACCTGTGTTTCCTGTTAGCCTTTCTTTACTAAAATGCCAGTTATCCAACGTCAGGTCCTTATCTGTCCTGATTAGGACTGAATTCCCTGTGTGTAATCGTGACCTCGACATATGCACTCAACATTTGTTCATTAGTTTAATAGCTATGCCATTTCTATTTGTTAAGTACCCTTTTAATTAAATAAATGTTTGCAGCATGAATCTTAAAATGTCTTATTAATAAAATCAAATCTGAGGCCAGTTATTGGGGTGAATGCTGGAAGATCAGAGAGACAGAACAAGCCACAGCTATCTCACCTTGCTAGTTCCTCAGCTGGTCTTGTTTCCTCAGACTGGAAGCTTCTGAGTCCTCCTCCAAATGAATCTTAGCTGAACTGTGCTGCTCCAAAGCCTAAAAGTGTAACCAGCCAAATGCTAAACCAGCCAAAAGCTAAACCAGCCAAAAATGCTTAGTTTGTGGTCTTCACGCCTTATATATCTTTCTCTTTCTGCCGTCACTCCCTGGGATTAAAGGCGTGTGTCATCATGCCTGGCTGTTTCCAATGTGGCCTTGAACTCACAGAGATCCAGAGGGATTTCTGTCTCTGGAATGCTAGGATTAATGGTGTGAGTGCCACCATTTTCTAGCCTTTGTATCTAGTGGTTGTTCTGTCCTCTGTCCCCAGATAAATTTATTAGGGTGCACAATATTTTGGGGAACACAATACTACCACAAATGTTTCTCTGAGAATAAATGATTATGAATGGTCCCAAATCCCAGCCCTCAAAGCGTCTATTTCAGTAGAGATACAGGCAAATCAACAGATATTCCTCTGGTCCATGCCAAGGCCCCATTATGCTAAGCATTCATTTCGACTCTTAATCTGCTGAATAAAAAAGACGCAAACTGTTTTCACAGGAACCTTCTTCAACTTCCTCTAAAGAAAAGACTGGAAAACCAGAAGCACAAAGTAGCAATTTCCTGTTCCCTAAAGCCTGCCACCAAAGGACACGCAGCAATTCCACCAGTGAGTATCTTACCAAAATATCTCCGGGAACAGGATTGTATTAGTTCCTTTTCTGTTGTTGTGATAAAACACCATGACCAAGGCTACTTAAAGAATGCATTTATTCTGGCTTATAGTTCCAGGGGTTAGAGTCCATGATGGCAGGAGGAGACAGCAAATAGTCATGGCAGCAGGAACAGCCTGTTGAGGGCTCGCACATCTTGAAACACAAGCACAGAGCAGGGAGAGAGCTGGAAATGGTAGTCTTTAAACTCTCAAGGCTACCTCTCATATTTCCTCCACCAAGACCACATCTCCTAAGCTTCCTCAAGCAGCACTACCAACCAGGGACCAAATATTTTAAAATACACGAGCCTCCAGGGGATGTTATCATTGAAACCACCACAAGGGCTGAACTCCTCCTGAATATCAGGACTGTCACTGCTGTGGGGGAGTCTAGGGGGCTGGGTCCTTCCTGGGTTATCAAGGGTAAACCAGCGTAACAGCTGTCTGTCTGTTAGGGAGCATGTTTCATGGTTGTGCTTCCCAGACAACTAGAGAGGTTCTGCATTGGCCTGGCCATGTCTCTGTGGACAGCATCTCTGGCTGGGTGTTATGCTGGGGAGATCCTGTCTAGGGAGAAGAGAAAAACTTTGGCTCCTACCCTGAGTGCTAGCATAGCCTGTGTTGAGCAAGCCTCCTCACAACCCCAACCTCTTTTGCCTTGCCTGTGACATGGCAGGGCTGAGGTCTGAAGAGCTCAGGGCTCTTGATGACTGTAAATAGAAGAATGAAGAAAGGCGTGAAGAAATTAAGACCGTGCTAGAGATGCTGACACAAGGCTATTTCAGTTAATTCCATGCTCTTCCCACATGACTACAGAAAACTTGAATGCAC
The DNA here is from genome assembly GCF_903995425.1 of Onychomys torridus. Classification (NCBI taxonomy): domain Eukaryota; kingdom Metazoa; phylum Chordata; class Mammalia; order Rodentia; family Cricetidae; genus Onychomys; species Onychomys torridus. Next base: position 63,684,869 of record NC_050443.1, on the reverse strand, counting down.
AAGTCATTGGAAATTCCATTCTAAACACCATTTTTTGAAAGTGGTAATACAAAATTTCATTGTATGAACATTTACAGTCTAGTTAACCAACTCCCTCTTATTAGAATTTGCATTATTTTCATCTTTCAATGGCATCATCCACATTGCTTACTTTATACATGAAATTGTTTTCTGCATCTATGTTGATTCCTGAAGGGAACCCAGTTAGCCTCCATGTCTGTAAATGGGAAATACTTGAAAGAAATAACATTTTTACAGAAAATGTGTGGATCCTTTTCTATTTTCATTGTCTTCTAAACAATCCAGCATAAACAGTACACTTATATGCATCTATTATGTGCTAATAATGCAGTGAGTTTATACAAAACATGGAAAAGCACCCACATAGTCTGGTACCGATGGGGGTTCCTGGAAGCAATTGGTCCCTGCGAATAATGAATGACAGCCACATAGGAGAGAGTGGCTGGTGAATGACTAACAATGCTTGAAAACTGAATGTGCTTGTTTCTGTAGCCCCATCATGTGAGCCATACAGATTGGATGATCAGGAGTTCAAAGCCTGCCTGGAGTATATGCATTGAGTGTGTGGCCAGGCTGGGCTACAACAGATCCTGTCTCTAAACTAACCCCACCCCTCAAACCAAAGCAAAATGAAAGACACCACATTTGAGGGCCACTGTGCTTGGACTGGGATCAAGCTTCCTTGGAAGTGATTATCTGTGTGACTTTGAGGAAGTTTCTTGACTCTCTGAGACTCATTACTCTGTGGCATTACCAGCCGTCCTTAAATGAGTGGCCTGTTTGGAGGCTTGTAAACTTGGTTTCTTGTTAATGTAATTGCCTAGGGGTTGAATCTTGGTTTAAATGCTAGGTAGATACAGCTTAAGGACTTTGGTGCATTGCCAAGTTAGCCCGCCCTTCCTTCAGCAGCAGACATGATCACCTACTTCACACTGGTTTTGCTTGTTCGTGTTTTGTTTTTGTTTTTGAATATTTGGGGCACAGGCTTTGCTACCTCTTGCCTGTTTCTGCCTCTCTGCCTTGCTTCACACCTGGGACCAGTTACACACTTGGTGGGGGCTCTGTCTGAAATGAAACAAAGGGAGCCTGTCCAAAATTAGTAAGAATTTCAAAGTGGCAATGACCCAGCATTAAACCAAGCTGGGAGTCTTCTGACCACAGGCCCTGCTCACTGCTCAGGGCATATGTCCGCAAAGCCAGCCATGTTGGTGTCCTGGGAGCTGATCCCTCAGACAACGTCACCCACCTCTCAACCTTCTGGATCCAAACTGAGTTCAGTTATTGAGAGAATCAGTGACTGACTGTAGGATGGAGCGATGGGGTGTGGTCCTCCCTGGTCTCTTGACTGTCTGTCCCCAAAGTGGCTTGTCTTCCCTGACTGTGGCTCATTGGGTCCCACTATTTCTTTCCTGTGCCCTTTAGGCCCTGGGAGGTAATGGCCTCCAGGACCCCAGAACATCTGGCTGTTTTTTAAAGTATGCCTTTGCTTTTTTTATGCAAACCCTGACTTGCACACTGGCTTCCAAAATGGAAAACAGATCTCTTTAGGCAGACTGAAAGATTTCTTCATTTATTATTTAGTACATTATTATTATTATTATTATTATTATTATTATTATTATTATTATTTGGTGAATCTTACTAGTTTTCTATTGGGGTCATCATTGTCTTATTAATTTAAAAAATTCTTGGTTAAATTAATAGTTGAACATTAGATTTCTCAAATACACACACACACACACACACACACACACACACACACAATTCCTCTAGTTATTTATTTTTTATCTTGAAGATGTTTTGATTTTTATACTATCAAACTTGATCTTTTTTCCTTTTACATGAAATTCCTCCCATGTTGGAAGTATATTAAATATGTGTGATGTGTGCATCTAAGTTTGCTTTCTGCTGCTATGATAAACACTATGACCAAAAACAACGTAGAGAGGAAAAGGTTCATCTGGCTTACTTGACAACCACAATCCATCACTGAGGGAAGTCAGGGCAAGAATTCAGGCAGGACCAGAGGCAGGAAACATGGAGGAATGCTGTTTACAAGCCTGCTTTCTTCCATAACCTGGGACCACCCGCCCAGGGGTAGCACTGCCAAACGGTGGGCTGGACTCTCCCATACTAGTCAGGAACCATTAAAATGTCCCACAGACTTGCCCATAGTCCAGTCTGATGGAGGCAGTGCCCCAACTGATGGCCCCTCTTCCCAGGTGACTCTGGCTTGTGTCAAGTTGACGAAAACCAACCAGCATTGCTTGTTTAGATGTTTCTTCTAATTTATGAATGATTTCTCTCCATATCAAACATGTTATATTTAGAATTTCTTGGCACTTTATATGAAGTAAGAAGCATTGTGGGTTTTTTTTTTTTCCTGAATGACAAGCTGAGGACTAGCATCACTTTTGATGACCAGTTCTTGCCCATGTTCTTAAAAAATAGATTAGTGGGTGGGGTGGAGGTTGGGGGGAGTGGGGAGCATGTGCCACAGAGTATGTGTTCCTGTGGAGGTCAGAAGACAACTTGAGGGGTCAGCTCTCTCCTTCCACAATGTGGGACCTAGAGATGGTCACAGTCAGCAGCAAGGGCCTTTACCCACTGAGCCATCCTGCCAGACCCCTGTCCTTTTGTAAATACCTTTCTTGGTTCATTCTGTGTCGTTTCCAGAGTAACTTGCTGTTGGTTGGTTTTCTGCCTCTTGCTGTACCTTGTTTCAGTTTCTAAGATCTGGTCAATTCCATTTCCACTTCAGCTTATCTTTCAGTTTAAATTAACTAATTAATTAAATTAATTAATAAATAATTCAGAATAAAATTTCTAAATCATTCCTTTTATGAGAGACTAAGGACTTAGTGTTATTCATTTTTAGTTCCTTTGCCAATTACCTTTTCCAGTTCATAATTCAACTTAGCTTCAAAGCACAAACTCATTACTATTGTTACATATTCATCTCAACTTATAGTGTCTCTTTCTAAAACTGTATGGGCTTCTGAACTGGGTTTCTAACTGCATTTAGTATCATCCCAGCCAGTGCTGCAGGTATGGCAGGTTTTAACTCCCCTTCACTCGTGATGATAATTTTGATACACTTCTCTGTTGGCTGGTGTACATCCACAGGTAATTTTCAGGCAGAGAGAAGGAGGACCCAAACCAGCCAGAACTTTGGAGAATGAAGTCCTGCGCTGGCCTCTGTTTATACAGATCTGAATCTATAGAGGAGACAGAGCATCCCAAAGCACAGTGGCTGCCAGGTCAGGCAGGGCAGAGCCCAGCTCAGCATGACCTCAGCACTTTGCACTGGGCTTGCCCAGGGCTCTGGGGTCTATCTGCTGTCACTCATTCCCAATGGCAGCCTGTTTATTTGTCCTTATCTGTCTTCCCCTCTTTCATCCAGGAGAGGGCATCGCCATGGGCAGTAGCCACAGGACCCAGAGGTCTGGGTTATGCTCTAGACTTACTATTATGAAGCCCTTGATCCTCTGTTTGCTCACTTGAAAGTAAGGAGTAGATCGGGGCTCCCCAAAGCCTATGATCCAATGATGGCTGCATTATCAGGAGAGTTGTCTCAGTCCCCATCATTGGGTCAGGAGCTATGTGTGATCTGCATTATTCCTGTTGAACACACATAAATGTGATGCCTGGGCAGGTCTGGAACAGGTGACCTCTGGCTTCCTCCCAGCTCTGATCCGAAGCCCTGCATCCTGTCTTCCCCACGCTGCTCCCTCCTGGCCCATCTGGGAGTAATTGGTCCCTACAAGTTAGAGAGGACCAGTGACTCCTTCTGAAGGGATTTCTGGAAGCAACCACCATTGCAGGGAGTTTTCCCAGCTACTTCCAGAGCACTGAAGAACCTAAATCTCCCCACTTCCATGGTGCCTTGACCTCTGTCCCTTATCTTCTTTACATCTTACATCCTCCTTGGGGAGTCTCATTCTGAACCCGCCCTAGCTAGTCACTTCCTCTTGTTAGTCTATAGACAGGTCTTTCCCATTCTCCGCCCCTACAGAAAGGAGATCTCAACCTTGATCCATCTTTCATGCCTTGTGAGCCACCACGGATCTCACTTTTTCCTTGGGATGGAGGGTTGGGTTTCCCACCAAGGTCTGTCCACTTTCTCAAGCTGAAGGATGCTGGGAAAACGTTGTTTCTCTCTGGGCCTCTGGAACCCTGATGCCCATGCACTGACCACACATGGCTCCTGAGCACATGGCTGCTCTCTGTGGAGAATATAGAAATTTCAGAGGACATGCCCAGATGAAGACTAAGCATGAGGAAAAATAAAACATGAATGTCTTGTTAATGTTTTTACGTATTGTTTATACATTGAAGGGACACAGCTTAGACATAGTGGACAGAATAAAATATATTAATATAATGAAACCAATTGCAATAATTTCCTTTTAGTTCTTCTTTAATAATAATAATAATTATTATCATTATTATTTACCTATTTTGCATTGGTTCATTGAGACAGGCTCATACTGTGTAGGTCAGGCTAGCCTGGGACTCTCTTTTTTTTTTTTCTTTTCTTTTATTTAGATTTTTGCTTTCTTTGAGACAGGATCTCAGATACCCTAGGTTCTTTTCCAACTTACTATGTGGCAGAGGATGTTCTTGAACTCCTGACCCTATTGTCCCTACCTTTGTGAGGGCTGGGATTACAGATGTGCACCACTGGTGCCTGATCCTCCTCTTACTTTTTCAATGTGGCTACTAGACAAATTTAAGTGGCCTGTGCAGCTAACTTTGTATCTCAGCTGGGCAGCTCTAGGCATCAGGGGGTTAAGTCTGTCAACCCTAGAGGTTTTCAGATTGACTGTGAGAGTCCAGTGGTGGGTGGTGAGTGGTGGGTGGTAAGTGGTGGGAGTGAATGGTGGTTGGTGAATGATGGGTAGTGAGTGGTGGGTGGTAAGTGGTGGGTGGTGAGTGGTGGGAGTGAATGGTGGTTGGTGAATGATGGGTAGTGAGTGGTGGGTGGTAAGTGGTGGGTGGTGAGTGGTGGGTGGTGAGTGGCAGGTAGTGAGTGGCAGGGAGTGATTAGTGGGTGGTGAGTGATAGATAGTGAGTGGTGGGTGGTGAGTCGTGGGTAGTGCATGGCAGGTAGTGAGTGGTGGTGGAGCTGGGTGAAAGACAGGAAGGCTGGGATGCCACACAGACCAGGGAGCTAATAGTTTGTATTTCCACAAATTCCTAAAGATTCAAGTTGTTCACCTGTGTGAGGGGTCTGCATGGAAGACAGGAGTAACCCTGGGCACTCTGCCTGTGTGTGGGGTGTATAAGAGGCAGTAAGGGGTCTGCATGGAAGACAAGAGAACCCCAAGGCCCACCCTCTCCCTGCCAAGTCTCCCCATGTGGTCACTTGTTGGGTCCCTGCTTGGTCTCTGGCTCAGTTCCTGTCCCAGGAACCTTTGTGCTGCCCCCCCACCCTGTGGTTGGGATTGAAAACTCTCTGGCAGCCTGGACTACAAGCATGATGTGGCATGCAGAAGACCCCTGTCACCTCCTGTTGAGTTGAACAGGGGTGCAAAGGGAGCCCACTCTGGTGAAGAATTCTGTTGCACCCTGCAGCACCAAATTCATGGATGAAGAGAGTTAGAATGATGTTGTGTCTTCCACTGCCTCGAGGACGGCACCAACCATCCTGGGTGCTGGATGGTTTCTGGCCCCTCAGACCCTTGTCTAAGGAAGGGCTGGTGGCTGATGGTCGAGGCTGAATGTGTTCTTTGTCACGCTTGATGTTAGAGTGCACACACATGATTTCTTCCTGCTTCTTTCCCATTTCCCTCTCCGTTTAGGTGTGAATCCCTATTGCACCGGAGAAATTGATTTTCCCATGACGAAGAAATCTGCAGCTCCCACCGACAGGCAGCCATACTCTCTCTGTAGCAACAGGAAGTCTCTCTCTCAACAACTGGACTACCCAGCTTCGGTAAAATGGAGGGGAGGGGCCCAGATCTGTGGGAGGACAGGAGGCTGTGAAATGGCACAGTGGTGCTTTTCTGCCCACAGCCCACAGAGAGCTTGTTTCCATGGCTAAAGCAAAATCACTTAGGAATGTCTACCTGTCAAGCGCCCCCTTGTGCCAGGTACATGTCACTTCTGTGCTGTTAAAAGCCAATAGAGAACACCCCCACCCTATTCCGAAGCTCTCAACTAAAGCTTCCCAAGAATCTCTCTCTTTCACCTGCACAATAACTCTGAGGTGAGAAGACTAGGGAAATAGCTTTGACAAACTAAAGAATTTATTATTATTCATAATAGTGGTATGTAACAGATTTGGGACTTGAAGTCGCATCATTTTTTTAAACATTTATTACATTTATTTATTATTTGTGAGTGTCTGTATTTTTGTGTGGGGGTGGTGGGGAGTGCAGCAGCAGCATATGTGTGGAGGTCAAAGGACAAGTCATGAGGGAGGGAGGGGGGGAGGGAGGGAGAGAGAGACAGAGAGAGAGAGACAGAGAGACAGAGAGAATGTTTGATTTGACATCATCTCGTGGCCAGTGACATTGGTATGTTAACTGCACAGTGGCTTCCAAGGCAGGCAGCAAGGCTGTTTCTAGGGTAGGGGTAGGGACAGCCTTGGTTGGAGCTTACGGATGCAAAGCCTGGGATATTGTGGTAACTTTGGGTAGATCACCTAACCAAGTATGAAGAGGGAAGGGAGCAGTGGGGCGGGGGAGGGAGAAGGGAAAAGGAGGGACAGAGAGGGGAGGGGAAGATGAGCTGTTTCTTTAGCGAGTGATGGTCCCGAAGCCCAAATCTACTCCAGGTTCCCTGCAGGCTAGTCACATATGTGCCTCGCCTTGCAACATCAGATCTTTGTGAGCAGGGATTCCGCAGCCCCTCTACACACTCTCGGCTGATATGTTGGCTTGTGGTCAGATAGGAAGCACTAGGGTGTTCCCGGGGTTGCAGACACATAGCAAAGCAGCACATAGTTACAGCAGCACTTAGCAAAGGAAGGATGTATAGGCACTTCCTGGAGATGATGCCCTGCCCTAAGCACCTGCATAGTTAGCACAGTTAACTATTCCTTGTAACTATGCATCTTCTACTGGAGGAAACTGAGGCATAGAGGGACCAAGTCACTTCTCCAAGATCACCAGCTGATAACTGGCAGAGCCACGAGAACAGTCTGGGACATGGATGTGGCTTCCAAAGTGTCAACATCACCACTACGCCACACTGCTCCCCACTGGGACTCTGGGACACAAAACTGATCTTGGTTGACACCCTCTGCTTTTTTGATGCAGCTGGTTAGCCTCCATCTGTCTCCCCTGGAATTCATGTCCTCCTTTTGAGTCTTTGGGTGCTAGACTTCTTGCCTATGCACCAGGCCTGGGACAAGCAGACCTTTTGGTAAACATGATTTGAGCTGAACAGTTTACAGTGATGTCTCAGACTCAGCTGAAGGTCTTGCTTGGCCTCCAGGGCTTTTTCTGGGGAGCAGTGTGGTCTGTGTATTATTTACCCTTGGCTTACTGCCTTCACAAGCCTGTGTGAGCCTTTGAAGCTGGTCTGCCTCCAGGTCACCTTGAGTAAAGCTTCCTGCCCAAGCCACTAGAATCTAAATGGCATCCCAGGAATCACCTTCCAGCGCTTATCCTGCTGACCCTTGGAGACAGAGGGTGGGACTCTTCTCCTTGGCTGATGTCACAGGTGGCTCATTCCTACCTTCTTGCGTTCTTCATTACAGGGTACTACAAGACCTACTCGGTCACTGAGCACAGCTCAACTTGGACAGCTGTCTGGGGGTCTTCAGGCTTCAGTCATCTCCAACATCGTGCTGATGAAGGGCCAAGCAAAGGTAAGCACAGATCATTACTGACTGGAAGCCCCGGTGCAACGTTCTCTTCCAGGAGCTGTTGCTCCAAGGAGGAGTGGGAAGAGGACTGTGGGACACAGAGTGCAGCAGAGGGCCAAACACAAGCTCACGGGCACTCGATGGAGTTCAAGCAACACCGACTCTTCCAATTCCACCAAGTGATCATTTCCTCTCTGAGGACACCAGTGTTCCCCGACGGCTTGAGCACTCTCCAAGCTTGTTTCCTATTCCATCTTGACACGATATTCTCCACAACATCATCTCGCCTGATGCATAAATTAAAATCCCTTATGTAGATTTATGGGGCTGAATTTCACCTCCACATTCAGGTAGAATAAAGTTGGACTCAAACACAAATTTTCCAAACTCTATGCACCCTGTTTTGTACAGGTCATTTGATGGCCACAGACATCCTGGCCTCTGTTGGAGCATCCTGAAGAGTCCAAATGGACTCTGCTTTGTCTAAATGATGGCACAGCATACTATGTCTACCCCATGGCTGTGAAGTGTCAATAGAGGGGACCAAAGTGTGAGCAGTGAGAGAACAATCCCCAGGATCTCCTGTGCTCACCCACGCTTGGGGCTTTGTATTGGACACCTTCCTGGTGGCCTTGACCAAATGCCTGACAAGAAATGGCTTAGGGGAGGAAGTGTTCAGGCAGACGGTTTGAGTGCCTGGTCCATTGCCATAGGTAAGGCACTACAGCAGAAGCTGCTCTTGCCTGTGGTGTCAGGAGCGTGAGGCTCCTTGCTCCTATCTCAGTGGTTCCGGAAACAGACGCTGAGTAGGAAGTGGAATCAGGCTATACATTCTATCACCTGCCTTCCAATGACCTACTTCCTCCAGGTAGGCCTTGCTTCCTAAATGTACCACCATCTCCCCAAACAACCCCACCAGTTGAGGACAAAGCACTCAGACATTTCACATCCAAACTGGAACAGACTTGCCCATGCCTAAAATAACTAGGACAGACACAGGCAGCTGCTGCCACGTTTTCAAAGCAGTTTAAACCACCCAGCTGTTCCGATGAACAGTGGGTGTATTAACCTACCCAAGTACATCTCAGTTGAGGTGAGATAAGGGTTTAAGGCCACTATGTTCTAGGGAGGGTACTCACCACATACCTGGAGTCGTCTTTCCGCCTGCCATCTGTTCCTTCTCACTCCTGGGAGACAAGCAGGGAATACAAAAGAGGCCCCTCAAGCCAAGGGGAGAATCGTGGGCAGTGCTCTCTGGACAGTCCCACTTTCTGACTAACAAGCCGGACATTTGGTCACAGTGGCCAAAAAGGTACCCAATACAAAGCTCCAGGAAGAAGGTAGCAGCATGTTTTGAGGTGAACACAAGAGACACTGGGTGCTCTCTCACCACTGATACTTTTGTTTCCATGTGGGCTCTAGGACTGTGAGTCTGAGATGAACAACTGATGAATAGTGATGCAGTCACCAGTGGCAACCATCACTTAAAGGTCTTGTGTAGGAGCCGAGCTCCCAGGCCCACTTAGATGCTTCCGAGTTGAACCAAAAGACCTGCATGATTCCACACCATTTGTGTCTTGAGCACTTGTCTAAAGCTGGTCACTGTAAAATGAGACTCACCAGCTTCTAGTAGCTCACAGTCGAAAGGGGAGTTCCCTGAGGCCGAACTCAGTTTATCTGGGAATTACAGAGATCCTCCGTCTTCAACATAGTGAATGGAGCTGTAGATGTTCCCTTTGCTGCTCCCTAAGCCAGTTCAGATTGTCCCTTTAGTCTCCTGGCAAGTCTGCAGGGGAAGCCAGACCGCCTCTTCCCTCGCTTCTTGCTGTAGACATCATTCTTACCTTGCATGGGGCAGTTCTGCCTCGGACTTACCTTGACTGCCTTGTGGCTGTTCCCACAGCTGAGGCTGTCTGCTGAGCCCCAGCTTCTCCTGGTGCCACCAACAAATCCCTAGGATGTGATGGTTGGCTCCTGAGAGCGACCTAGAAATAATTACAGGGAGGACAGCACCTATCAGAAGAGCAGGTGACTTGTGTCTTTAGGCATGGGATAGGATAGACACAGAATGGAGGGCAACAAGGGGCCTCTGGTAACAGAAAGGAGGCTTTCCGTAGCATACATGGTTACTACTAATGCCATTAATGTCTCCTCGATGTTTCTGGGTATTGTATTTTTTTTCAAGTACAGCCTGTGTATTATGTAACCTTATTTTACAATATATTTCTTACAACAATGTTTGAGGTTCAGGAGGAGGAGGTGATTGAATGAAAATAGTCAAGTGGAGAAAATGAGGTACTAGTCTCTACCCAACCTCTGTCTGTCAGCTTTGTGGGCCAACCTCCGATACTCCTAGCCCAAACTGCTCATAAACTGCTTTCCTGGCTTTACTTGGTTAATCTCTGAGATTAATCCCTGGGACTATGGGGACTTTGTCTCCTCCCTGATTCCTTTCTTCAGGATTTAGTCAGGTCCTTAGGAAAATATCAGTCCAAGAAACAGCTGGAATATTCTATATCTAGCCCTCTCTTCTTTCCCCAGGGCCTGGGCTTCAGCATTGTTGGGGGAAAGGACAGCATTTACGGCCCCATTGGGATTTATGTGAAGAGCATCTTTGCAGGGGGTGCAGCTGCTGCTGATGGACGGCTACAAGAAGGTAGGTTTCCATCCCTCAGGGTGTGGTTGAGAGGGCAAAAGCACAATCCAGAGCTGCCAGGACACAGAAGATGCTGAAAGTTTAAAGTATGTCTTGGGCTTTCAGAGGATACTTTGGTGGTGGTGGTGGTGGTGGTGGTGGTGGTGGTGGTGGTGGCGGTACGGAGGGTGGTGTACTTCTCTAGGGGGAAACTTCTCCCCTCAAGGGCACCATCAAGTGATGACCAGATTATCTTTCCCTGGCAGCAACAGCTACCCCTGGTTATTCTGTTAGCCTTGGATGAAGCCTTTGTTGTTCTTGGTTGACTCTATTCCTTCATTTCCAGTGTTCCTGTTCAGTTTCTGGGATTCACTGATACCCCCTCTCCTTCATCTTCCCTGCCATGCTCCACATGAAACTGTGGGACACCAGGTCCAGCACTTCTGACAGATGAGTGGGTACAATTCTCAGAGTCCCAGGAAGCTCTAAGCCAGCGGTTCTCAACCTTCCTAATGCTGTGACCCTCTAATACAGTTCCTCATGTTGTGGTGACCCCAACCATAAAATTATTTTTGTGGCTACTTCATAACTGTAATCTTGCTACTGTTATGAATTGTAATGTAAATATCTGTGTTTTCTGATGGTCTTAAGTGACCTTGGTGAAAGAGTCCATTTGAATCCCCAAGTGGTTGTAAGCCACAGTTGAGAACTGCTGCTCTGGGCTCTAGAAATACAGAGTACATTGGCACAAACCACAGTTCTTACACCAGTGGGAATAAGATGAAGTTTAGTCTGAGCCATATATGAGTGACTATGCTTAGGAACATATATCTAGATCGTCACAGCAGTTTGTAAAAGGGGTCCTGTGAAGTCTTTTCTGGTCACAGAATGAAAGGAAGTCAGAAATCAAGGCCTCTTCACATGGAGTAGTGGGAAGACCAGGCAGGTGGGTTATGGTGAAATGGGTAAATTCTGCTTTAGGTTATAGAGGACATATGACAGCATTCCTAGCTTTTAAGTTGGTAGGTGGTAGTGATCTGCTGAGTTCATACATTGGAAAAGATTTCACTCAGTAGTCTGAAAGATGGTAGGTCAGGTATGAAGGTGGTGAGTGATACATGACTATCAAGGCAACCAAAGATAGCCTAAAGTAATGATCTGCAACATCCATACTCTCTATAGTGAGATAGTTCTAAACAGCCAGCCATTCTGTAGCCTCTTCATCAAAGAGGCATCTTTTGGGGGGGGCTTTATCCACAGAAAACCAGACAGAACCCCTCTTTTGAACTGTTATTGGCTTCCCCACTGGCCTTCCCCTGTGCCTTCCTTCTTTTTCCAGCCCCTTCCTCTCAGTTCTCTTTGTATATTCAGTGGACAGAAGCTCCTTCAGAGTGAGCAGAGGCCTGGGGACACAGCTGTCAGAGCAGGGGACTCCACCTCACCTCAAGTCTGTGCTCGGGTTACTGGGCAACCAGCTTGGTCCAAAGAGATCTCTGGATTTCAGTCAGGGGGCAAGTTTCAAGGACAAGTATTGAAGAGAAGAGGAGAGGAGAGAAGAGAAGAGGGGAAGGGAGGAGAGGGGAGAGGGGAGAGGGGAGAGGAGGGGAGAGGAGGGGAGGGGGAGGGGAGGGGGAGGGGAGGGGAGGGTTGAGAAGAAAGGGGCAATGTCAGAGCAATGTCTGTAAGCCAGGCTGGAAGTCCACTCACTGTGGCATCCTGAATTATCTAGGGGACAGTGAGGACACTATAGTCCCAGAGGTCAGGCTTATATCACAACAAAGGAAGGTTTCTACCTATCTGAATGATTGAAACAGTTCTGTTGGGAGCTGGAGAGATGGCTCTGTGATTCGGAGCACTGGCTGATCTTCCAGAACACTGGAGTTTGATTCCCAGCACCCACACAGTGGCTCACAACCATCTGTAACTCCAGTTCCAAGGGATCTGATGCCCTCTTCTGGCCTCTGAAGGTATCAGGCACACATGTGGTGCACCAATATACATGCAAGCAAAACACCTATACATATCAATCAGTCAATCAATCAATCAATCATCAGTCCTCAATCAATTAATTTTTAAAAAGTACATTTAAAAAATGTACTGTTGGGTGGTTGTGGCAAATGCCTTTAAACTTGGGAGGCAGAGGCAGGTGGATTTCTGAGAGTTTGAGGCCAGGCTGACTACAGAGCAAGTTCCAGGACAGCCAGGGCTACACATAGACACCCTTTTTCAGAAAACAAAAACAAACAAAACAAAACCCTCAAACAATTCCTCCCAAAACTAATAAAATGTAATTTAAAAAGCATTCTATCTTGTTTTTTTTGTGATATGTGCAAATTATGATAGGGTTGAAATTTCAGCCATGTTCTTTCATATGAGGCCATAGCTGCCTTGATGTTCTAGCCCTGTGTTGAGTCATCATAACAGAAATGGTATGACTTGGAAAGACTTAAATATTTACAGAAAACACTGCCAACCCAAGCACTATGCAGCATTGGGTAGTGGGAGGCTTTGCATTTATCCTTGGTGAGACACTGGATAGAGAGGTCTTGGGTGAGTCAGGAAGCGGTGTATAGGATGCAGTGGGCTGGCAGGAAGCAGAGGAGATGGCATGGGAGCCTGGCACGGGAGCCTGGCACGGGAGGCCTGTTCTTAAGGCTGTCTGGAACAGGAACCCTTCCAGAGGACTTGAGTCAATAAGAATGGACAAAGCCTGGGAAGAGGCAGTACATGAATAATGGGGACTCGTGAAGGTTTCCAGTTTCCTGTCCACTGGAGGAAAGGAAGAGGAGGCCAAGGAGGAAAAGAGGAAATGGCTGAGGAAGTTAACTGCAGGAGGGCGATGCGCCTGTGAGCACTAGATGGAGCTGCCTGGCAGGCCACAGAAACGGGAGGTGTGGGGAAAGAGGTGACTAGGTGAATTAAAGAACAAGAAAGATGTAGAGGAAGAAGAGGAGGAAGAGGAGGGAAAGGGACCAAGAGCGGGTCTAGAGGAACAGTCGAGTCAAGATGAGGAAGAGAAGAGGAGCCAGAGAAGGGAGGTGGGCCAGATCCAGGGTGTGTGCTTTGGGGTTTTGCTACTTTTGTACTTTTTTGGAAACCTTTGATTTTTTTGAGGGGGGCAGAGGATTTGTCTCCCTTAGTTAATAACAACAATAAAAACAGGGAATTCCAGCCAGTCAGTTCCTGGCTCGAGCCTCAAATAATTGGCCAAATTGTTTTCAAAAGTGGCTTTCTCAAACTGACTCTGGGGGAATATGCTGGTTATGACAGGCTTGCTATACAGGTCAAAGCTGCTAATGATTTGTTTTTCTTCTCCTTCCCAAAAATGATTGTGTAAAATAGATTTGGCACAACCTAGGCTCATCAATGTTCACCAGATATGGCCAAAAGAGGACACAACAGACAGGCCCAGAACTGGCTCATTTGGCCTTTGGGGACAGATATTGTAATCACTTAGAGCCAGCCGCTGTGGAATTAAGAATGGGCATTCTGAAGTTTTGACTTTTGCCTATCCCTTTCCCAGCACACATTTAATTATGTTTTGATTCTGTTTGTTTTGTAGCCCTGGCTAACCTTGGGCTCAATAAGTAGCCCAGGATGGCCTCCAACTTCTGGTGATCCTGTGGCCTGTGCTTCATGAGTATCGAGATTGCATGCCTGGAGTAGTTTTAAATACTTTTACTGTGTGTGTTCTCAGTCCCTTGGAGTCTTCTGGTGACCAGGGTTGAGCTTTCATCGGTCCCTTTGGTTGCAGAGACCCACCATTCTGCGTTGCTCAGCAGCCTCAGTTTCTAACATATAGACACATTGGATAAACCGTAGCTGAGCTGAAAAGGAACAGTTATATCAAGCTGCTAGAAACACTGTTAATTCTGAGTGGCAGCCAAGTGATTGGTAGCCCAGGCACTGCTCAAGCGTGGTGAACCCCAAAGGCCACGGGCTAGCCTTGGAAGGCACAGATAGGGTTGGGGCACGAGGCCCCGAGTATATTCTAAAAGCCTGAATAAAGCTTGTAGCTACTGTTTTTCTATCTCTCAACAGGCGATGAAATTCTGGAACTCAATGGTGAATCAATGGCTGGCCTAACACACCAGGAGGCTTTGCAGAAGTTCAAGGTGACTTTTCAGCCTCTGTCCATGGTCTAGGGCCTTCAGGCAATGAAGCCAAACCTGGTGTCACCTGCTTCCTCCACACCCACACAATTAAAAATTGGTCCTTTGCAGGGGCCTAACCTTTGGGCACATTAAGGAAATTCTTCCACAAATGTTAGTAGAATCAGAACATTCAAACTACTAAAGACTTACAAAACTGTCTCAAAACACTCCATGTATTTACAATAATAGTTTATCATATGTTTTGAGGTTTGAGTTTTTTTTTTTTTTTTTTTTAATTCGGAGCTGAGGACCGAACCCAGGGCCTTGCACTTGCTAGGCAAGCACTCTACCACTGGGCTAAATCCCCCAACCCCCTAGGGTTTGTTTTTGTTTTTTTGGAGGAGTGATAGAGACAGGGTTTCTCTGAGTAGCTCAGACTGTCTTGGAACTCGATCTATAGAACAGATTGGCCTTGAACTCAGAGATCCTCCTGCCTCTGCCTACCCGGTGCTGGGATTAAAGGTGTGTGCCACCATGCCCAGCATGTTTTGAGTTTTTAAGACATCACTAAAGCCATTTTGCATCTCCATCCAGTTAGTTTAAGAGTCTGCCTGGGGTAAGCACCCATGTCACATGTCATATAACATGGGTGCTCTGGGTGTATGTGTACGAATGTGTCCTGTGTAACTAGTCACATGTTTGTACACTACACATGCACACACACCTGCATTTCCTTGGGGGACATCGGTCATTGTTTCCGGCCTTCTCTTTTGTCACCTGTCTGAGAATTGCTCCAAATGCTGTCGCTCTTTTCCAGCAAGCCAAGAAGGGGCTGCTGACCCTGACAGTGAGGACCCGCCTGACCGCATCCCCGCCACTCAGCAGCCACGTGTCACCTCCTCTGTGCCGCTCCCTGAGCTCCAGCACGTGCGCTGCCCAGGACAGCAGCCCCTTCTCCTTGGAGAGCCCAGCCTCCCCTGCCAGCACTGCCAAGCCCAACTACAGAGTCATGGTGGAGGTGTCTCTGAAGAAAGGTGGGAGCGTTGTGCCAGCCTTTGCCCATTGCCGTCCTAGGCAAGCAGCACAGAAGAGGCTGACTAGCACATGTTCTGTCTGTCCAGCTGGGCCTGAAATCAGGGCTCACCCTCTTTCCTTCCCTCCCTTCTCTACCCCTCTTCCTTTTCTCTTGCTTATGCGCATGCCACACAGAAGACAACCAGTGGGGGCTGAGAGTCTCTCTTTCTACCACGTGGGTTCTGACAATTGAACTCAGTTCTTGAGGCTTAAGGTTAGTGACCGTCACTAGCTGAGCCACATCTCACTGCCACACATCCTGTTTCTAGCTTAATTTGTGCCGTCCAAACCCAGACAATGTCTTTTGATGAGACAGTTAGTAAGCACATACCAGGGAACTACACACACACACACACACACACACACACACACACACACACACACACACGGGGTGGGAAAGAGAGAGAGAGAGAGAGAGAGAGAGAGAGAGAGAGAGAGAGAGAGAGAGAGAGAGAGAAGCAGCTCACTGACCCTCTCTGGGCCCATTTTCTTGTTTCTGTAAGAGAACAGACATTTTGTTTGTTTGGTTTTAAATCAAGCTGACATTCAGGGATCCACAGCCACTCCCTCTGTGACCCCAGGTGGATGGCTAGTTCAGAAGGCTCTGGAGGCTAGCTCTGCCAAAGTGTAGCTGAGCTGAGACTGGAAGGACAAGGGACACTGTCAGGGGCAGAGCTGGGCTCCAAGCACAGTGACCAGCAAGTGTTCTGGGAATGAAGGGAAGGCCAGCATGGCTGGTGCAAGGCAGGCAAATGGAGGAGGGGGAGGATGGAAAGACGGAGGAAGAAAGGAGTCTCTCAGGCAGAGGCTGGGAAACCAGAGGAAGGGATGTGTGTGGAGCAACGTGTGTGGCGTTGGGGGCCGGGGGATGCAATGGATCCCTTGCCTGATGTACATCTTAGGCCCTCTATTGGACCATGAGCTTGTTGAGCCTTCAAGTGCAAATACTCAGTGGCCATTGCCAGTAGGGCTCCTGTGCTGAAGTCCATGGAGCAGGCCTGGCATGGTGTGTGGGTGAGGCATGGCCTTAATGTGGTGCTCCTGCTGACAGCATACACTAGAAACAGTGCCGACTCACTTTAAATATCGGAGTCTTAGCCTCTGCCCTGCAGATCATTTAGGCATTGTTTTGGAAATCTCAAGGATCTATGCATGACAGCTACCCATGAGGCCAAAGAGCCTAGCTCTGCTTAGGAAACCTGGATGCCAGGATTGACTCTGACCTCTGCACAGTGCATGTCACAGCCTACCTTTTTTACCTTGATAACGATGACCCACAATATCCATCTCTCATGCAGCTGTTGGTCTCCCAGCATCGAAATGTGAAGATGCAGAGTCTTTAGTAAGCTATGTGTGCCTAAAGAAAAGCCGAAGGAGGCTCTTTCTCTTTCCTATTGCATGGACCCCCAATTGGTCCTTCTTAGCTGCCAATTTTTGTTTCCAGGGCCTTTCCAATCTAGCAAACCCTCTGTCTCCCCTTCCATGCTGGAGGTCCCCACAGCCCTAACATCACTTCTGTTTGTCTGGACTCAGGCTCCCCACGCAACCCTCTTCTCCTCACATCTTCCCAATCACCTTCAAGAGCATCATGGGTGCCTGTGGGACAGAACTTCACAGGTCTGGTCCTGCCTAGACTTTCCTGTTTGATAGCATGGTTGTTCAATTCAAGATGGCCTTTGAGATATTTTTGTTGATCCAATCCTTTTATTTCATCCCTTTGGAATATATTGTATGTACTTCTGTTTCTCCCTCTGCCACCCTCTTTACCCACTGGACCTTCCCAATGGCCTTTGTGCTTCCATTCTTGACCATCCATAGTTATTTCTCCATATAGAGACAGGTGTGTTCATAAAGACGGTAGTTACATTATGCCACTTCCTCATTCCCAACTGCCCCACAGCATTTCTTCTGAGTTCAACAGTTGTTTGTATCTGTACACTTGTGCACACGAGACCTATTAAGTCTGGCCCTTGATCCCTGCTCTGTGTCACCTCATCCCACTCTCCCCATGCCTGATGGTGTTCTGGCCACGCTGGCCTTTCTGGACCTACAACAACAAGGCACACTCCTCCCAGCCTCCAGCCTCTGCCTAGGCTGGTTGTGCTACCCAATGCTCTGCCCCATCTCCTCATCCTGGCTCTTCCTTGTCATCCATGGTTTACACCAAATGTAGTCATTTGTACTAATTGTCCTAGTTTGTACTACTTGTCAAATGAGGCCTGAAGGGGCATCCTGCCACTTTCCAGCACATTTCCCATTTGCTTCCTGCATAATACTCATCACTGTCTCCTCCCTTCTACCCACTTCCTCTTTCCTCCTTCTGACAGCCTCCCCTCTCTCATTTCCTAGTGTTTCTCCACTTGACCATACTACACACCCTTATCACTGCCTGCGTTGGCCATCACTTGGTCCCTAAATGGCCCCTGTGCACAGTGACGCTCCACACACAGGGGTGGGAGGAGTGTCATGACTGTGACACTTGCCTAGCCCAGGACACCAGGTGTCAGAGACATCTAATAGGCTCCTGCCCTCACCCCCAGGAAAGCTCACACCCCCTCCCCCATTCTGCCTTGCAGAGGCTGGTGTTGGCCTGGGGATTGGCTTGTGCAGCATCCCCTACTTCCAGTGCATCTCGGGCATCTTCGTCCACACACTGTCACCGGGATCTGTGGCGCATCTGGATGGACGGTTGCGGTGGGTCCTCCTTTCTCTTTCTGAATAGACCCCCGTCGTAGAGCAGAGAAAACATCCTTTAGGGGGAGCTGAGGTTGACCTCAGGAGAAATGGTGAATGATTCAGGCTTGACTCAGTGGCCACGTCAATCACCCGGGCATAAGGAAAGAGGGCGGGATACAAAATCTCAGCAGCCCCACACCAGAGCTGCCGACTAAGTCCAGTGTTACCAAGTACCCAGAAATGTGTGTGCGTGTTGCAGTTTAAGGAGCATGGCCTCTGAGAAGGTCAGAGTGCCACAGAAGACAGGGAAGAAGCTAACTTTAACTCAGACTCGACTGACACAGAATCTATGGTGTCACAGATGACCGTCTCCGTGAGGTTTACCTGTGAGCTCTTTGTGCAAACCCAGGTGTTTTAAGTAAACCAGCTGTGTGCATGCATGTCCTTGCCAAGAGAAGCAAAAATAATTTCGGATAGATACTGCAGCCACCCCTCTCTACAAAGAATGTCTGCCTTCAGTAAGCAGTCTGATTGGGTAGAGGTCGTTAGCTCAGTTTAGCCTTTTACAATACTTCCACAACCATTCTAATATCTGCCAGTGGTACAAATGCATCTTTCACAAGGACACACTTTTGCTAAGCAGGAAGGTTTTGCCCCGTTTTTAATTTATTCCCTTGTGATTGCAGCGTAGGAAGGCAAGGCCACTTCAGGTGGTGTCTGGAGATAAGTTCAAGCTGGAAACAGATCTGTGCTGCCCTCTGCAGGAGAACTACTGCTACTGTGCTTGGGACACAGCTGCAGGATAGGGGCCCAGTTGCAGGGCTGGGAGATCTGGGTTCAGGCTCAGGGCCCCCAGCTGCAGGGTTGGAGGACCCAGCTGCAGAGTTGGGGTGATTGCTTGATCTCTTCTGCCCTCTCCCAGAGGCCCACAGTGGGGTGGGGACTGTTCCGTGCTGCATTACATTCAGAGAATGTGAATCATCTTGGCAAGATAAGGGGGTCAGCTTAGCAGAAACACGGAAGGAAGTAAGGCACCACAGCAGGGGATGCAGAATTAGGAGACTCATTCTGACCTTTCTGATACCCTGAAAACGACTGCCCTTCACCAGTTCCCAGTGAAGTTTCATTTGAACAAAGCCACACACCTGCTCTTTGTTTGCTGACCGTGGCTGCAGCTGTCTCCCACAAGGGAAGAGTTGAGCCTTTGTGACACAGATAGCATGTCCTGCAAATCATAAAGCATTTACTGTTGGCCCTTTACAGAAAAGTGTCTGTCTCCAATATGGGTTGCAATAGGAAAGTTATTTCATCTTCCGTGCCTCAGTTTCTCCATCTGTGAGGGGGGAAGGGGTTGTTCACGTCTCAGTTGGGGTTTCTATTGTTGCGATGAAACACCATGACCAGAAGTAACTTGAGGAGGAAAGGATTTATTCTGCTTATGCTTCCACATCACTGAAGCAAGTCAGGATAGGAACTCAAGCAGGGCAGGAACCTGGAGGCAGGAGCTGATGCAGAGGCCATGGAGGGGTGCTGCTTACTGGCTTGTTTCTCATGGCTTGACTAGCCTGCTTTCTTATAGAACCCAAGACCTCCAGCCTAGGGATGGCCCTACCCACAATGGGTGGGACCTTCCCCATCTCAACCATTCAGAAAATGCTCTTCAGGCTTGCCTACAGTCTGATATTCTGGAGGCATTTTTTCAATGAGGCTCTCAGATGATTTTAGCCTGTGCCAAGTTGACATAAAACTAGCTGGGGTCATTTTTATCAACAATCTAATCCAATACTATCTTTTCTAGTGTTCACCTCCAGTCTGGAACTCTGAAAAGAGAGGGCAGAGTCACACTGCCCCCTGCAAAGGCACATCCCCAGTAACCAGAAGGGCTCTCCCTGGGCCCCAGCTCCTAAAGTTTTCGGCACTTCTCAGGGCCTTCGAAGGCTGCCCATCCAAACCACAGCAGCTGACAGTAGCTGGCGCCCTATCTTGGAACTAACATAAGCTCCCTTGGCTGCTGTACTTGATCCCCTTTGCAAGAACCTCTGCTGTACCCTCCTCTGTCATTTCTTTACCTCTAGCACACCCTGCCCAGTCCTTCCTGCTAGCCACTCTACTTCTGAGGACACTGAGGCCCATAATGTGATGAGCTACATCCTAGATAATGGGCTAGAGGGGGCAAACCACATCCTCAATGTTGACCAGGTCAATGGGAGAAGGAGAGGGAAATGACAGGTGACTTTCTGTCTATGTTGGGTGGCTCCGGGTGGGAAACACTGGCCATTTTATGGTCTACAGTGAAAGGAGTAGATGGCTGCTTTCTTCTGCCATGTTCTGAGCTTTGGTCAAATAGTAAAGAAAGTCTACTCACTGAGATGTTATGAACAGCCTGGCAAGGAGTGGGTTACTGAGAGGTGGCCCTCTTTCTGTTACACTGTTAGTTTTACTTTGAGGCTCCTGTGGGTGTTTTTTGCAGGTGTGGTGATGAGATTGTAGAAATCAATGATTCTCCAGTGCACTGCATGACCCTCAATGAAGTCTACACAATCCTGAGCCACTGTGAACCTGGCCCAGTTCCCATCATCATTAGCCGACATCCAGACCCACAGGTAATGTGCTGCTGGGCTTTTCTCTGCCCAGGCTCTCTCTTTCAGTATGAAAATCAGGGCAAGAACTGGATGGAAACAAAGATGTTCCTGGCTAGGGATTTGAACCCTACTCCCCCCAACCTGTCCAGACTATCTGTGGGAACAAATTTCTGTAGCAGAGGCCCACTGACAAACTCCTAGACAACAGAAGCAATTGTTATCCATATAGGAAAATCTTATAACTAAGTTACAAGTTTTGGGGTAGGAGAAAGAATCCTAGAGTCCCATATAGCAAATGGAAGAGATATATTTGTGTGTGTATCTGATGGGCACTCACAATGGGAATATCTGGAGCTCAGCAATGAGGATTCAGAGACAAAGTAAACTTATAGTACAGAGTTCTAAATAAGCAGGTGGCCTCAACAAAGAGACTGACACATGGAAGAGGAGGGCTTAATAAAGCAGAGCTTGCTAGAGCTTAGATTTCTCTAGACAGGGGCTGTAGAAAATCATTCCAGCACGTGGGAGCACTAAGTTCAAAGCCAGAGTATGAAGGGACCAGCTATAGCTGGAGAGTGGATGGCAGGTTTTGTGGGCCAGGCAAGAGTGAGAACTGATGTTGACTGGGATTGAACTGTGAAGTGTCTGCACACTACTGATGCATCTGTGTTCTTTCTGGATCTGACTGATGAGGAGCTACAGGCCAGTAACTACAGACGTAACAGGTTCATATTTTATTGTTCCAACCTTTGAAAAGAGTAGAGTGGGAGGAGTGTAGAAAGGAATGGATGGTGAGGCCCTGGTCTACACAGAAGGCATGGAAAGAGACTGGAGAAGAAGGAATTCAAAGCCATTCATCACTGTGAAGAATCAGCAGTAGCTCCTAGATACTTAGCTTTGGGCTAAGAGACAGAACATGACTACGGGATTGGCACAGGAGACAATGGCCTAGGAGTTGGGGGTTGCATGATGGGGCTTAGATGTCTGTGGGATGTCCAGATAGAGACACTCTGTGGGTAGCTATACCGAGGGCTAATGCCACTGTAAGATCCAGGCTGGACCTAGACTTGAGACTTGATGGCATGGCGACAGATAGGTGAGATCACCTTGGAGAACGTAGGGATAGCCACTCCCACTATTATTTAATCTTTCTTCCATGTGTGTTAGTCATGTTTGTCAAGTTCCAGTTCACAAATGAGGAAACCAAGGCTTGAAAGGAAAATGAACACACCTTATGAGTCACAGAGAGACAGGCAGTCGGGGGTACAGTTCAGTGGCATGAAGGCCACCCACACTGTTGTGCAATCACTGCCAAGTTTTGTCTTGAAAACCTGAACTCTACCCATTGAACAATTCCCTCCCCATAGGCCTTAGTAAGCATGCTTCTGTTTTCTGTTCTGCCTACATCCCACATAAGCAGAACCATGACACATTTTGTTTTGCCCTTTTGTTACAGCCTTATGTCATTTACATTACACTCTTAAAATGTATCCATGTCATAACCCGTGCCATTTGCCTCCCTTTCTAAGGTTGACCAATACTCCCTTGTATGCATATGCTGCATTTTGTTTAGGCACCCAGCTTTCAATGGGTAGTTATTGTTTCTGCCTTTGACTATTGCAATAATGGAAAAAAGATCATGAGGCATACACATGGCTTTGAGATACTTTTTAATTTCTTGTTTGTTTGAGATGGAGTCTCATACTGCAGTTCAAACTGGCCTGACACTCACCATGTGGCTCAAGCTGACCTCAGACTTGAAGCAATCCTCCTGCTTCATGTTTCTGAGTGCTGAGATTGCAGGCATGAGCCACCACACTGGTCTTATTTGTCTGTCTGTCTGTCTGTCTATCTGTCTATCTATCTATCTATCTATCTATCTATCTATCTATCTATCATCTATCTATCTATCATTCCTTTGTGTCTATTCCCAGATGTGGTCATCTATTAATTCTATTTTTAATTATTTAAGGACTCTCATACTGTCTTCTATAGACACTAAACCACTTTACAGTCCCATGAACAGTGCACAAGAGTTCCAATTTCTCCATGCCCTTGCCAAGACTTGTTATATTTTTATGTGGGGGGTGTGTGTGTGTGTGTGTGTGTGTGTGTGTGTGTGTGTGAGTGCAGTACCTGGAGAGGCCAGAAGAGGACATTGGATGCCCTGGATCTGTTCAATGTGGTTTGGTCCTCTGAAAGAGCAGCAAGCATCTCTGTTAACCACAGAGCAGAGACCTTTCTCCAGCCCCAAGACTTGTTCTTGTTTGTTTGTGTAGCTGTCTTAATGAGTGTCAAGTGATATTTCTCTGTGATTGAGATTTTCATCCAGTAGTTAGTGGCCTTGCATATCTTTTCACGTGTGTGTTGACCATTTATATGTCTTCTTGAGAGAAATGTCCACCCAAGCCTTTTACTTATTTTTTAAATGAATTTTGACTTTTGCTATTGTTCTTTATCTTCTGGATTTTGACTTGTCACTAGATGGATTTGCAAGTATTCTTTCCCATCTTGAGAGTTGTTATTTCAGTCTATTGACTGTGTCTGAGAATGCATGCTTGAAATTTTTGGTGTTAGTTATTTTTAGAATTTATTTTTACTGTTTAAAATGACGTGTATGTATATGTGTCTGTGTGTGGGTATGTGCATGTGAGTGCAGGTGCCCTCAGAGGCCAGAAGCAATGGATTCCTTGTAGGCAGTTGTGAACTGCCCAGCATGGCTGCTGGAAATTGAATTCTGGCCTTTACTTTAAATGATGGCTCTTAACTTCTGAGCCTTCTCTCCAGCCTAGGAAATTTTTTTATTGTTTTCTTCTTTTCTTTCTCATATTTACATTAGCAATAACTTATTTTGTAAAATGCCCTCTTTCCACACTGTGAAGATTTTTACTGAATAGCTTATAGAACAAGAAATTGAGGCTTAGAAGGTTAAGCTGTGTCTAAGTGTAGATGATGGAGAAACTGCTATGGGGTGTAAGTCTGCTTGATTCCTAGACTCACACTTTCTATCTATCTATCTATCTATCTATCTATCTATCTATCTATCTATCTATCTATCTATCTACCTACCTTCTATCTATCTATCTATCTATCTATATCTATCTATCTATCTATCTATCTATCTACCTACCTATCTACCTACCTATCATCTACCTACCTTCTATCTATCTATCTATCTATCTATCTATCTATCTACCTACTATCTATCTATCTATCTATCTATCTATCTATCTATCTATCATCTATCTATTATTTTCATGTGTGTGGATGCTTGCCTGCTTCTGTCTGTGTTCTACATCCATGCAGTATACAAGGAAGCCAGACGAAGGTGTCATATCCCTGAAGCTGGAATTACAAATAATTGTTAGCCACCATGTGAGGGTTGGGAGTCCAACCCTGGTCTTCTAGAAGAGCAGCCAGTGCTCTTAAGTGCTGAGCCAGCCCCTCACATTTAACTATTACTGTGAAGGGACTAATGGCTTGTGGGGCATAACACAGGCTCTATAATGATCATGCTGATGACCATGACAATGACAGTGACTTCATTGCTAAGGGAATAGCTTTCAGAAGTAGACTATGAAATGGTGACTTTGCCTAGAGTTTCACAGTAGTGAGGAGAAGGAGAACCAGGGGGATCAATGGAAATGCCTTTATTGATGGACATGACACGACACCCGGAAGACCCTGGGGGAGGGTTGGTGCCCAGGGTGCTTCTGGAAGCTGAATTCATCAGCTCTTTGCAGAGTGGAAAGTAGAAGCCATGGGCAGGGTAGGTACAGGCTTTGGAGTCTGCGGCACCTGCCTCCACATCTTGCTTGAGTCGGTGATGGATCTTTTCCAGGTTTCTGAGCAGCAGCTCAAGGAAGCCGTGGCTCAGGCTGTGGAAGGCATCAAGTTCGGGAAGGACAGGCACCAGTGGAGCTTGGAAGGTAAGGGGAGTGGTGAAGCTTTACTCAAAATATCCTTGTCTCCTTAGAAAGCTTGGGGTTCAGCCATTAACCCACCCCCTACCTCAGCAGCATGAGAACAGTCACGGCGTGCATGCGTGACATTAGATGGTGGTTGAAAGACAGGAGCTCACCGGTTAAATTTGGCTCTCATTTTTGCTTTGTGTGCAAAGCACAAGGTTGGTATTGTTTTAAATGTGGCAGGTGCTCTGCAGTCATTTCAATTCCTCTCCTGATCTGCCAGAATGCCTTACCCTCAAAATGACCCTGCAGGCCCTGAGTTTGCAATTCCTAATCTGTATATAGACACTGCAAATTCCTAATTAATCTTAATGTATTATTCCACCACAACCCCGAATCAATTTTTATGTACATGTTGTTAGAATAAGCGAGGCCCTGGAAGAGAGGCTCCTTGCCAAAGACATATGACCAGTACATGAAGAAGCTGGCCAGGGGGTCACAGACCTGGCTCTCTAGGCGGTTCCTTGTGTTTAACCTTTGAGCACTAGCCAGGTCACTCCAGGACACTCATGTGCTAGGCCAACCTGGAGAGTTAACACTTATGTTGGCAAGGAGGCTGAAGTGTGTGGGAAAACATTCAGAGGAAATGGCAGGACCACATTTTATTTCCACTGGGTCCTACTTAGGGCCCACCCACCCCAGATGTACAGTAGCACAGGGGAGTTGGCAGGGAGCCCTTGCCCCCCACCCTCACGAGCACACTGTTTACAGTGGTAGGGGTGGGTGGGGGGGGTTAGATGCATGGGAGTGTTAGCGTTCATGTCTTCCTCTAGTGTTTTAGGTTTCTCAAATAGAGACATGCTATCCTCTGACCAAGATAGAGCAAAAAGCTCCTCCTTTAACGTGTGTTTTGGATCACATCCTGTTGGCTTTGCTGCTTTCTCATGAGGGTCCATTTGGCTCTCCTAACTGCACCAAATGAACCCACAAATGACTAGGTCTCCATGGCCCCCAGTCCCTTGAGTTGCAGTTTCAGGAAAGAGGTATCTGGGACCATTTGCCACTAGAAAGAACAGTGTCTTGGAGATAGGTAGATGCCACAGTTCAGAAAACCATGGTGTGTGTGATGGGAAAGAAAAGGAGCAGGGGTCGGGGGTGCACGGTGGGGTGGGGAGGGTGGGAGTGGGAGGTGGGGGTGGGGATGGGAGTGGGGCTGTGGTTTCACTTCTTTTGTAGGAAAAAGAGGGTACCCCTTCAAATGTGGGGTTCAAAGCACCGCCACATGTTTTCCGTCTTTGCTAGTGAACTTCAAGGCAAGTCTAGCAACATTATGCAGAAGCGGAGTGTAAGTCTCCTCCCAGGAAGAGGATGCTGAGGCAGAGTGTAGTGTGTAAAATGTCTTTTAGGTTAGCTGGGGGTCGGCTTCTATGCAAGGGAGTGGAATAGAGAAGCGGAGCTGGGTGAAACTGAAATCAGCCAGCCCTGGGGCCCTGCAGTTAGCATGGTTCATTCAGGTAACCCCGAGTTGGCAGCAACGGCTAGCTCTGTATAGGCCACCCTCACTTCCACTAGCCGCTGAGACTGGGCTGCTCCCATGTTGGTATGGCATTTCTGTGCAGCGGCAAAGCCCTGGAAAGGCTCACAGCTAAACCTGGCCACCAGTTTCCATACAGCTGGGACACCGGGCTCTTGCACATGAGTAATGTTGAGTGGTCTGAACAGTGCGTCTTCCTGTCTGTCCCTGGCAGGCTCAGAAAGGTTGAATGATTTTCTCAACTCCAAGTTAGAAAACTTATTGGAGTCCAAACCCAAGGCTGCCAGGCTCCAAGTCTGAGGGGCCGGCCCACCACCTCTGGAGCAGTGGGATGTTCAGAGTGCCGCCTGCAGCCCTAGGGATGTCGGTCTTCTGAGGCTTAGCTAGGATGTTTCCTTGTGCTTCCCATGCAGGTGTCAAAAGGCTGGAGAGCAGCTGGCATGGGCGGCCCACCTTGGAGAAGGAACGTGAGAAGCACTCGGCACCCCCACATCGGAGGGCCCAGAAGATCATGGTCCGCTCCAGCAGCGACAGCAGCTACATGTCTGGGTCACCAGGGGGAAGTCCCTGCAGTGCAGGTGCGGAGCCACAACCTTCTGAGAGGGAAGGCTGCACACTCAGCCCCAGCCTGCCCCCAGGGCAGGAGCAAGAGCCGTGTCCCGGGGTCCCATCCAGGCCTCATCAGGAAAGCCCGCCCCTTCCTGGGAGCCTGGAAAGAGACAGCCACCCACCACTGAGACTGAAGAAATCTTTTGAGATTTTGGTGAGAAAGCCGACATCCTCCAAACCCAAGCCTCCACCCAGAAAATACTTTAAAAATGACAGCGAGCCTCAGAAGAAACTGGAAGAGAAGGTCACAGACCCTTCCGGGCACACCTTGCCCACATGCAGCCAGGTAGGAGGGTGTGCGTAGTGGGACGCGTGTCCCCTGCATCGTGCACAGCTGCCCTTGAGCATTAGAAGTATCTGCAGGTTGCTGTGTTGCCTAGAGAAACGCGCTCTTTAGGCCCACTGTGGAGAGACACGTGAAGCTTCGCAGGACCCACATGGAAGTTCCAGGCCTGGCAGCTGTTGGCACTAACACTCAGAGTTCTCTCTGCATGGGTCATGGGTCTCACACCGTGGTGGATCAGGAGCAGGCTCGCTCCACGATGGGGAGGCTGAGCCCGGAAATCTCAGGTGCTCTGCTTACCCACACAAGCTGTCACCTAAATAACTAAGAGAGGGGGAATTAATTGCCTGTGGGAATACCGTGAAAAACTGGCCCCGTTACCCATTCTTAACTTGGCCTCTTGTAGGTGGGGAGAATGGGGGAACCAGACTCGCTAACTCCAGGTGTCCTTAGCTGCTACTTGGGGCTTCCTTGAGTGCCTCCCTCTACCGGCTGTTGTGAGCATTACATCTCCCTTCAGAATACAGCGCCAAGCCTTCCCCACCACCCTGTCAAGACCTTCTTCTTCCTCCAGCCCCACTTCTCAGGGAAGGCAGGTAGACAGGAAGGTGGCTGCTGAAACTTTTAACATAGGGCACTAGGCTAGACATGTTTATGCATATTGTCTGTTTGTCCTTGCAAGGGTCTGAGGGCAAGGGTCCCAGTTACCAGAAAAGGAACTTACTAAGTTCACATTGCTAGGAGAAGCATGTAAAGTAAGGCCTCTGGGAATCCCCTAGGAGAAGCCAAATTGCAGATTGACAAACTTTGGTGAGGTGTGTGGGGCTGGAAGGTCTTGAGTTTTCTGGCTAAGGCACAGAAGGAAGGAGGAGCCGTGTTACCCAACAGGAAGACTTTCAGGGCACACTAGCAACCATGGCTGGGCTATCCCAGGCCAGGAATCTGCTTCCCTGACACCCCCTTCCAGCAAATATGTCATTGCTTCTGACTCTGAGAATGAATCTAGAAAGCAAATCAGAAACAGGCAGGTGAGAAGGTAGATGTTTCGCTTTCCTCCTGCAGATTCAGGAAAGGAGAACACCTGCCCTGATGACTGCCTTGGGCTGCTTGATTGGGTGGGGCCCCATGTAGGGCTGGGAGCATTGCCAAGTTTGGCAGCCAGGGGAGGAAGCAGGTTTTCTGCAGAGAAGGGCAGGCAAGGAGCCAAGGTGTTAAAGATAGCACATAGACACATATAAACACACGTGTGTGAGTTCCCTCCCTCTCTCTCTCACACACACACACACACACACACACACACACACACACACACACACACACACACACACACACACACACACCTTCCTCAGATTCAACATCTCACATCTTGAGCAATTTGCCCCACCCAGCCTTTGGCTTCCTTCCCTGACCTCACCAGCAACACGGTCCCCAGTAACACAAAGGCCATTCTGTGGCTGCTCTTTCTGTCCTCTCTGGACATCTTCCATGGCCAGCAGACCCTTCTGTGACTTATTCATACAGCCAACAGAGCACTGTTGCGAAGAGACATCACAAAGACAGGATCCCAGGCTGGCAGAAAACAGGAAGCAACTGACTTTATGCACCATCTTCTTAACAACCACCTCCTTGGCCACTCCTACACCTTTCCGAATGACCTTATTGCTTGTGGTTCCATCTTCAACCCCTCTTACCCTCTCTCCATTTCCTCCCCCTCCCTTCTTCTTTTCCTCCTACATTCGCCTCTTATTCCTCTCTGTCGTCTTTTTCTAGCTGGGGCCCTAAGACCCTTCTCAAGCCGATATGTATGACAGTCTATGCATGTTTCCCATTTATGTTAACTTAAGGCAACCCAATTTCCTCTACCAAAAGGACCTTCAAGGTATTTCCTGTGGGGCTGGAGAGATGACACAAGAGCTGCTTTTCTAAAGGATCCACACTCCATTCCCAGCACCTACATGGTAGCTAATAATTGCCTGCAACTCCGGTTCTTGGGGATCTAATGCCCACTTCTGGCATCTGTGGGCACTGCACCCACACTGCCTCAAAATACTATTCACACTGAAGAAAACTATTTTGTCGTTTTTGCTGAATCCGTGTCCTCACCGTCTTATCTTCTTTCCTCCCCTCCCTCTCAATCAGGAAGCACTGAACCAGAAAAAAATTTGCCTGAGAAAATTTTGTTTAGAAGTCAAAATAATTTTAGAATTAATTTTAAAGACTTCTTCCACAGAGAATGCAACATCAAAAGTGTTGATTAAAAGATAAAACATGGGCGGGCGGTGGTGGCACACGCCTTTAATCCCAGCACTTGGGAGGCAGAGCCAGGTGGATCTCTGTGAGTTCAAGGCCAGCCTGGTCTACAAAGTGAGTTCCAGGAAAGGCGCAAAGCTACACAGAGAAACCCTGTCTCGAAAAACAAAAACAAACAAATAAATCATAGAATAGCTGAAAGCAATACTACCCCCCCTCACAAAAAGGTAAAACATGGAGGTCTAGGAAATAGCTAATTGATAAAAGGCCTGCAGTGAAGCATAAGGGTCTGAGAACCCATGTCAAAAACAGCAGCAGCAAGCCAGCGTGGGGAGGCAGAGGCAGGCAGATCTTATTGCCAGTCAGTCTAGCCTGTCTGTGGCACTCCAGACCAGGGAGAGACTTTCTCAAAAAACAGACAGACAGCTCCTGAGGACACCTGAAGTTGTCCCTCTAGCCTCTACACCCATATACACACAGGCACAAGCACACATACATGTAAGTACCTACTTGTTTGTGTACTTACGTGTGTATGTGCACACACAGGAAGGGAGGGAGGGAGAGAGGGGGGACAAATAGATACACATAAAATGGAATACTTCTCAACTCTAAAGAAAAAGTAAATGAAAAAAATTCAGGAAATTGTTTTTCAGAAAAATGGATGGGCTTAGAATGTATACTATTAAGTGAGGTCATACAGTCTCAGAAATAAACCATATGTTCATCTGAGAATAAATGGCATCTAGCCAAATAATATGTGTGTACATTTAAACAAATGTACACATGGGTGCAGTCTAACATGAAGAAAGAACAAGAAAATATGGACACAAGAGCCTGAGGAAGGGCTGAGTGCAGGAGATGGAAAGGAGTTTGAAGGAGGATGGAAAGATCATTACTTTTCCAGTGATCATTTGATCATAGATTGTTTTTGTCTTTGGTGGCAGATAAGTACAGAAGATATATATGATACAGAAAGTGTGAAATTTAATGTGAAGCTTCACAACTTCCATTTCAAGTCCAATTCTAACTGTATATAAGTTCTTTAAATTGTATAGACTTTGGGTCTGGTTAATTTTGGTGTGAGAAATTTTTATTTATTTCTAAGTTTTTTTTTTAAATAAGAAAATTTTAAAAAGGAAAGTAAGACATACAGCCTTTGTCTTAGTGACTTTTCTATTGTTGTGAAGAGATACCATGACCACGGTAGCTTATAGAAGAATTTATTAGGCTTATGGTGCCAGAGCTTAGAGTTCATGACCGTAAGTTCATGTTCATGCAGGCATGGTGCCTGAGCAGTAGCTGAGCGCTTACATGTTGAGACTACAATGGGGGGGGCGGAGGGAGAAAGAGAGAGAGAGAGAGAGAGAGAGAGAGAGAGAGAGAGAGGAGACTTTTGAGACCTCAAAGCCCCACCCCTAGTGACACACCTCACCAACAAGGTCACGCCTCCTAATCCTTCCCAAACAGTTCCACCAACTGGGGACCAAGCATTCAAATATAGCGCCTGTGGGGGCCGTTCTCATTCAATCCACCACAGATATACATCAGGGTCTTTTTCAAGATGACTTGCTGGCATTGGCTATGTCTGTCTGTAAAAGTACCCAACAGTCTGTGGATATGGGTGGCTGTCACCTCACAGAACCCCTAACTGTACAGTGAGTTTTCCTGTGTGGTGAACATCTTGGAGAAGACTGGATGTTATTACTGGCTTACTGTTAAGTGCTAATGGAACTAGTTCAGGAGGGCCTCCTTGCACACTCTGACCCTCAGTAATTCAGAACACTCCCTTACATCTCCACGTCTTCACCCTAGAGTAGGGACCTTGGGCTGGCCAATGACTGTGACCACTTTCCAACTGTTACAGTTCTTTCTTTCCCAAAGAATGTTTGTGGACAGCATAGATGCTAAGTCTGAGACCCTGGGCACTTGACATGTCTTTTTCAATACTAAATGAGGCAAGTGGCCCCTACCGCTGTCCTTCCTCTGGAAGAAGGCCTATAGCCTTGTCACCTGGCCCATGGTGACCTGAGTCCCCAATGAACAGGGCTTGGGAGCCACCCTAGCACAGAAAACTGTTTCTCTTCCATACAAACCCGTGTCAGAAGCATCATTTAGATGGGTCCTGGCATTGCCTTTTCTTCTAGAGGGCACTTGCTTGCTACCATGCTTGGTTGCCTGGGAAAGTCTCAGTTTTGTTCCAGAAGCAGATGTAAAATGTTTTCCTAGCAAGCCTTCCATGCTACCAAGATCCAACGTGCCCTCGGCTGCTGCTGCCTCTGGACACCGAATCTCACGCAGGCTTTATGATAGCTCTACCTAACTAGTAGATGGCTACTTGGTACCTGGTCCAGCTCCTCACAAGGTTGTTTGAAGGAGGATCCTGAGGCAGCAGCCCTTTCCATGGAGAAAACATTCTGCAATAGCTTGGTGGTGTCATTCATTCTAAGTGCTGCAGAGGGGAGCCAGAACATGGTGCTGACTAAGTACTAATTACCCTGTGAATCTCGGTGTGGAGCTCAGTTGATAGAGTGCTTACCTCATAAGCCTGGGTTTGACCTCCAACACCATATAAAACCAGTGTGGTGGTGCATGCTTTGAGTCCATGCACTTGGGGCATGGGTGCAGGAGCATTGGGTCATCCTTGACTACATAGAGAGCTCGAGGCTAGCTTAGGGTATGCAAGACCTTACCTCAAACAAAAGAAAACAAAGTTGGAACTGGTAAGAAGGCCCAGTGGGTAAAGGTGCTTGTCACCAAGCCCGATGACCTGAATTCAGTCCTCGGGACCCACATGATAGAGGGAGAGAAGAGATTCCCACACACTGTCTTCTGATCTTCATGTGTGTGCTGTGAACACAATAAATACACAAATAAACAATGTCATTGTAAAAACTTAAAACCAATGAGGGAAGCAACTGACATGCTTTTCTCTTGAGTGGTCTCACGGAGGTTTCTTTGGCCCCTGCCTGGACCTTCCTGGGTCAGGTAGTTGACCAACACTCTGTTGTAAGCAAAGTAGTGCCAGCATTTTTCTTATCCCCACCTCTTGTGTCCACCACAGACAGCCAGTAACTTCCCATGTCTATGATGCATACCCACATCGGGCACAGCAGGTTGCTGGAAGGCTAGGGATACCCAGAGCATCTAAGAGGGGTTCACTGTGCAGCAGCAACAGCCCAGTGTGTGTGTGTGGGAAGGGACCTTTCCCCATGGCTGCTGTGGGAGTCATGTGGGGACACCTCTAGAGGTGTCTCAATATTCATGTTCAAGTCCTAACCCAAGAGTGCCTTGCATTCTCACAGCTGGAGACTACCGTTTTGACACGCTCTGGCTTCCTGTTTACACCACAGGAAACCAGAGAGCTGCTGCCTCTGCTGCCACAGGAAGACACTGCAGGGAAAAGTCCTTGCACCGCTGCCTGCTGCCCAGGACCTGCAGTCAGCACACCGACTTCGTCCTCCACAGAGGGAGAGCCAAGGAGGAGTGCCAGTCCAGGTGAGCCATGAGGATCTTCCAGAAGGAAGGTCTTTCTGGAGAAAGTTCTAGGGATCAAGTAGGAGCTAGAGTCTAGTCTGAGATCAGTGCCTTCCATGGGTTGGCCATCAGTGGCCGGGGTTGATGGACAGGGAGGCTTTTGGAGTGCTGGGGCAGAAGGACAGGGGAAGTGCTCTTTGGAAAGATAAGCTTCCTGGTTGAAGCAGCGATTCCAGGGAGGTGATGGTGTGGATGCAGGCCATTCTTGAGGGTCTACACGGAAAGATGTCCAACGATCGTAGCTAACCCAGCTACCCTGAGCAGCTGCATTGTATGGGTGTCAGCAAGACAGCATACTTGATTTGTTTATGCTCAAATGTGAGAGCGCAGTGTGGGAAAAGCCTGAGCAGTACTTGCTCATGGTCACCACATCCAGGAGGTGGATAGCCATGGGAAGTCCAAGTGATACACCTGCCAATGCAAGGCCATAGCCTGAGTGTTTATTGGCTTACTAGAAAGAACAGAGGATCCTGGGTTCAGCCTTCATTAACTGTGATCTTGGGCACTTTCCTTTGCTTTTGTGGGCTCCTTCACTGGTCAGCAAATATTAAAGACTACACGGAATCCTGATATGTGACTCACTGCAGCTAGCATACAGTGAGTGGTGGGTGTTTGCGGCTGTGTTTGGTGCCAGGGGTGAGGAAGGAAGGGATGGATGCTCCAGACAGTTTCCTGCCCCGAGGAGCTCCCAGTGTGGCAGAGGAGTAAGTAAATAGGGAGGCTACAAACAATATTCTCTAAGCACATGAAGGTCTCTGGAGAGTAAAGGACAATAGGAGTGAAATGATCTCACACAGAGAGGTGCCCCACCAGGGAGATTCCACCTCCCTCCCCTCCCTTCTCTTGGTCATCCTAATTGAGGACACACCCTAGCTTCCCTGTAGAACTTTGGACTCCTAATTCTTACCATCCCAGCCCTTATAGCTGAACAATTTATAAATGCAGAAACAGCCTAAGGGCCAGACTTACTTGCTAAAGTTCTGGAGTCTCTAGTACCCACACAGGCCTTCACGATCACGCATGGCTCTTCTTTGGTGTCATCAGAGTTCAGGGCTCTGCTTCCCTTGAGTCTGGGCACTGTCGTAAGAGATGGGAGGAAACAGTGTTCCTCAAACAAGGGTGCATCCTCATATGAAGACTCTCCCTGGAACATGCGCCCCAAGTGGCCTAATTCTCCGCAGAGAAGGATGAGGCATGGGAAACACGGAAGACTGACAGTGGCATCCATCTTGATGCCAACCTTCCCTAGGGAAGGGAGTCGAGTGCAACAGAGGTCCCCCCCACCCCCACCCCCCGCCCACGGAGGTACATGTCGCTTTAATGTTTTCTTATTCTGAGAAAGCTTTTGCCATGCTGCCCCTTGGACATGGCAGCCTGACGACATCATGGGCATAAAGTGGATGAAACAGAAAAATATCTTATGGGGCTTACCACATTCCGAATGCCCAGACTATAACCCAGATATACCACCTCAGAACTGAGGAAGGGACCCTTCAGATTCCAATGGATGGCCATAATTCAAAATCAATGACACATAGCTTTTCTCGACTTGCAACAGTTTCAACAATTCTTTTTGATTGAGAAACACCCATTTCCCAAGCAAGCTGGTCAATGCCCTGTGTGTGGGCAGAGTACCACACTCACGTGACTTCATGGCTTCCGGTGGGCACATAGGTATGCAATATTGAAACGAGAGAGCCTCAGTATGCTGTACACACCCCACCGGTAGGCACACTCATTCTTCTTGCTCTTGAATGACATGGAGAGTCCAAATCAAAATCGCAGACCAGCATGAGACGTGCGGAGTGAAAGTCTAAAAGGGAAAGAATTGCTCTCACTTTCCATTTCTCATAAGTTATCTGTGTGACTACTTTAGCCTGTGGAGAGGACGTTTGAGTGGGCAGTGAGGCGACATGGGGTCTGGCCTGACTCTGACAACCCTGGCCCCTCATCCATCTAGAGTCCTCTCTTGTCAGATGATGGAGCAAATATTTCCCGAGAACAGAGAACACATCTACTTGGTAGAAGGTACTCTCCTCCGGTTCTTCAGTTCTGCCTGCTGGCACCCCAGTGAGGTGGCAGCCCTTGGAGCTGGTCCCTAGCATGCTCATTGTTTCTGCTTCATAGCCCTTCAACAGGGTAACTATAATTTAGAAAGAAAATCCCCAATGAGGTGTAATGCTCAGGTCTGGCTTTGTTTCTGCCCCCCAGCATCACCAGGAAAACACCCGCTGCTGAGGAGGCAGGCGCGGATGGACTATAGCTTTGAGACCACCACTGAAGACCCTTGGGTTAGAATTTCTGACTGCATCAAAAACTTATTTAGCCCTATCATGAGTGAGAACCACAGCCACATGCCACTACAGCCAAACGCCAGCCTGGGTGAAGAGGATGGGACACAGGGTCACCCAGAGGGGGTCCTGTCAAAAGTGGACACTACCAATGGTGCTCCCAGAGTTCACAAGCTAGCAGATGGCTGTACTGTGAAGAAGGGGCCCCCAGTGGCCCCCAAGCCAGCCTGGTTTCGTCAGAGCTTGAAAGGTCTGAGAAATCGTGTCCAAGACCCCAGAAGACTCTCAGAAGTAGCCTCAGCCACTCAGCCAGCACCTGTTTGCAGGGAGCCATCAGGGCCACATTCACAGGCCTCCTTCTCCTCCTCCTCCTCCATCAGGCAGAGAATCAGCTCCTTTGAAAACTTTGGCTCCTCACAACTGCCAGAGAGAGGAGTCCAGAGACTGAGCCTGCAGCCCAGCTCTGGGGAGACCACCAAACTTGCAGGAAAGCAAGATGGAGGACGGTTTTCTGGTCTCTTGGGACATGGGGCTACAGTCTCTGTTAAGCACAGGCAGGTGGAAATAGAGCCCATAGCCACAGGCCTTCCTAACACTTTGGAGGTCAGGGACTCAGATATGTCTGATTCCCCACCCCCAGGTCAGCGACCCAGCCCAAAAGCTCTCTCCCCAGACTCTCTTCTGAGACTTCTGACTACACAGACTGAGGACGCTCAAGGCCCAGGCCTCAAGATGCCAAGTCAGAGGGCCCGGAGCTTCCCCCTGACCAGGACCCAGTCCTGTGAGACCAAGCTGCTGGATGAAAAGACCAGTAAGCTCTACTCCATCAGTAGCCAGTTATCGTCAGCTGTCATGAAATCCCTGCTGTGCCTTCCATCTTCAGTCTCCTGTGGCCAGATCACCTGTGTCCCCAGAGAAAGGGTTTCTCCAAAGCCGCCTCCCAACAATTACACAGCTACAGAAGGTCTTGGTGAAGTCATTGCCTCGGACACAGGGTTCTCCCTCAAGTGAGTGTGTGCACCCCGCTTCCTCTCCACTGCCCCCATCCTTTTTTTTTTTTTAAACGTTATATAGCAGTTAAAGGTTTCTCAGTTACACCATCAAAAAACCATCTCACCTCATGTCAGTGTGTACAGATGTTCACTGTATCTCTGTCTTCCACTTTAAGGAGTAGTTTACACAACACCTGACCTCAGCTGGGATGGGAAGTGTGGGGGACGGACCAGACCCCTAGTAAGCTGCCCACAAACACACACAAGGCTGATGCATCCTGAAAGGCCCACTCTCAACTTAAGGAGCTGCGGGTGAGGCCAGGAGATGCTCTCCAACAAGAATCCATTTTGCTTTTTGCTTGGGCCCAGGACCTAGACAGGGAGTATGCACATTTAGTCCTCTTTCCCTCCGGGCCTTACTCTGGCCATGAGCAGAGTTCTGCCCTGTGCACTCTGCCTCCCTCTTTCGCTGGAACTTGGAGGTGGATGAGACCTGCTTCACTTATGTGTGGCTTAGTAGGGGGATCTTAGTAGGGGCCTTCTCCTGCAGGCCTGGGGCTAGGTCTATCCCTCTTGAATCAGCTATGATTTACTTATTGTTTATGCTGCAGAGAAAGGATGTATTATATAAAATAATAGAGTTCCCAAAGCACTGCACCCCATGCAGGATGGAGTAGTTCAAGAACCACACTGTGTTATCTCTGTTTGTGAAAGCCTTTCAGAGCTCAGAGAATATTCAGAAGGCCTTGCCAACCCTGGGGAAACTGAGGACAGGGACCACTGTTCTTCTCAGCCGGGCCAGTCAGTTATCTCCCTGCTGAGCTCAGAAGAACTGAAAAAGCTCATCGAGGAAGTGAGAGTTCTAGACGAGGCAACATTGAAGGTGGGTTTCCTGTGTGCACATCTGCAGTGACAAGAACTCCCGGTGGGCTGTTGTGGTCACCGCGGGAAGTAGCTAAAGAAGCTCAAGGCTTGTGATGGTGCTGGCATTAGGTCCAGGTTTTGTCCTGTCTGTGTCAGAGGGACAACATGTCACTTGATACAGCAAGTGTCAAGACCTGACCTTAGCTGGGATGGTGTGTGTGTGTGCGTGTGCGTGTGCGTGTGCGTGTGCGTGTGCGTGTGCGTGTGTGTGTGTGTGTGTGTGTGTGTGTGTGTTTGGAGGTGGATGGGAAATGTGACCAGGTCCTTATGAATGAGAAGGGAGGTTCGTGATCCCAGAGCCAGGGTGCTCTGTCTCTAAGCTCAAGTCCAGTGCTGTGCCAACATCCCATGGGCTGCTGACCTGGCATCAGAGTCCAGAGAGAAGCATCATGGTGTAGCCCTGCCAGTGATAAACAGCATAGGTGAGGTAAGCTCTCGCCTTGAGGCTTTCGTTCTTTCCGCTGCACACATCAAGGTGAGCTCAGGAGGGCCTCCGTGCCTAGCCACGTCATTCTGAAAGCCCCGCTTCCCCCATAGGTGCTGAACACAGTCGATGGTGTGTAGAGAGGAAGTGGCCCACCCAGAGCTGGAGGCAGCAGTCAGGAGCGGGGCTCGTGGCTCTCACTCTCTGCAAGCTTGTGAGGGCCCATACCCATTCCTGCACTGAGATCATGCAGACTGGGAAGGGAAGACTCTCCTTTGCTATTGGAAGAGTCAAAACTGCCCTTCTGAGGTCAAGAGTGCAGTTAAGGCCAATGGTTCCGAGATGCCTCTGGGCTGTAGTTTCTCCTCTGTGGTTCTCACCAATCATTTGTAGCCTGCATGAGCCACTGGGCACCGGAGCCTGGTTTAATGCAAATAACATGCTGGAAGTAAACCTTCAACTTCAGAGCTGACTATCTAAGTGTTAGCAGAAGACATTTTTCCCCCTAGCATGGCAGGCACCCACAGGACCAAGAAATAAAGCCTGCAAATAATCCTAAAGTTGTGTGACAGTGTGGGTCAATGGGACGTGTACACTTGGGTTACTCTTCTGTCCTGGGAACTCCCCTTAAAAGATGTCAGAAGACCTGCAAGTCAGGGGCTCCAGTAGCCCATGACCAAGGGACTGCTTTGTCAGGTTTTTCTTTCCTAGTACCATGTACAAACTAGTGGCCCAGGAACCATGGCCTTGAAACTAAATTTTACTTGATATTTTAAAGTTATCAGATTCCAGAGGCTGTAAGTCCTGAGATTTCTGACTGTTTCATTTAAAGGCAATAAGCCAGTAGCACTGGATCTGCCTTCCTTCGAATTAGATGTGATTGGCTCTCCCTCTGTGCCTATCACTCATGCCCATGTCTGTCACCTTTATGGCTCT
This sequence comes from Onychomys torridus, assembly GCF_903995425.1. Taxonomy (NCBI): domain Eukaryota; kingdom Metazoa; phylum Chordata; class Mammalia; order Rodentia; family Cricetidae; genus Onychomys; species Onychomys torridus. Next base: position 63,646,286 of record NC_050443.1, on the reverse strand, counting down.
TGTGGGCACTGGAGTGCCAGGTTCCAGCTCTAGACTAGAATGGTATTCCCTGCTTTTGGGTAGTGCCATAAAGCTGTCCTGGCTCCTGCCTGGGAGTTTCTGTTTGTACCTGTGTGTGTGTGTACATATGTGTACATGCACATATGATGGAGCATGATACCAGCTGGGCCCCTTAGTGCTGCTGTGCCCCTGGGGGAAGGAGCAGCTAGCAATTGTGAACCAGCACTGGCCTCTGAGAGTCTGACCCAAATCCTACCATTTGCCCTTGTCCCACAATGTCTCCGTAAAGCAGCATTTCCAACCTGGACGGATCTCTAGCTGACTTAGTGATGTGCCGCCAGTCTGTGGGAGTTGGGTGTGGATGGGTACGAGAGTAAAAGGCCGGGCTTGCTGTTTTACATACATTTGCTTCCCCTCCTCAGCTTCCTGTAATTCCTGTGGGCTGCTGAAACTGAAGTCTGAGGAGGTGGCAGTCCCGGCCCAGCTGGTGTTTAATAAAACAAACCAGCATGGTGCTAAAGCATGTGTTAAATTGTTCACGCTGCAGCAGTACAGTGTGTGTGAATGTATGTATTTTCATCCACAGCAATTAGACAGCATTCACGTCACCATCTTACATAAGGAAGAAGGCGCTGGCCTTGGGTTCAGCTTGGCAGGAGGGGCGGATCTGGAAAACAAGGTGATCACGGTGAGTGGCCTAGGAATCGGCATGCCAGAGCCAGAGTGGGTTGCTGGAGGTGGGAAGACTTGCCTGGAAGGGGTCTTGTGCTGGGAAACACCAGGCCACTGGGCAGGGTAAGGACAGGGGGTCTAAAGGAAAGTCATTGGGACCGTTCTCAAGAGGCACAGTGTGGGCTCCTGCCTGATACAGATTTAACTCTTTGACATTATATCCCTTTCAGTGAAGAAGGTCTCTGTGTACCCTAAACAGCCCCAGTACACTGAAACAGACACTAAATACACATGGAGCATCAAAATATACTGTGTATATGTGTGAGTATATGTGCACACATGCACACATGTGTATGCATGCACATGTTCTACACCAGAACACCTGAATGGAAAGTTTGCATGGTTTAAAGCTCTTATATTTTTGAAAATATGTGGAGGATACATTAAAAATGGAGACCAGAATCAGGGAGATATCTCAGTCAACAAATCCCTTGCCTTACAAGCATGGGAAGCTTGGCTTGATTCCCAGAACTCATGTTAAAAGAAAGGTGGGAACGAAGGTGCATTTCTAATTCCAGAGCTGGGGAAGCTAAGACAGGCAGATTCCCAGGTGCTCAGCCAGGCGAGGCTACTCAGCGGATTCCAGGCTACTGAGAGACTGACTCTGCCTTAACAAACAAAGGGAATGATGTCTAAGGTGTGATAGCTGAGGTTGTCCTGTGCTCTCTACATGTATGTGCACACATACGCTGCTGCAGACACATACAAATGTGCATACACGTGTGTGCATATGCACACATGAATTGGGGCCAACTTTATCACATAATTTCCTTTGGAAATGTAGATTGTGGTGGTCGTTAGGATTTAGATAGGTACCATTTATAGCCACAGGGCATTTTAAAAAAACTTCTGGACTAGGAAGTCCATACTACATAAAGAGGAGCCCATGGAAGGCAAGTTCTTGCAAAGGAAGGAGCCACCCTGTTTTTGTCCACGTGTAGAAGGTGAATATTCAAGTGGCCAGTTGTGAAGTTGACCTGTTGGGTGGCTGAGCTCAGTGGAATCCACCCGAAGGGTGGAGTGATTCCTGCGCTGTGCACAGGCCACACACACCACAGTGTTCACCCAGGCTGCAGAGCCTGTGTCCAGCCTCCTGTTTTGCAGGATCTAGAATCTGGAACAGCATGGGGAGAGCAGCAGGTCTGCATTCTAGGCATCTTTACCTGTGGACCCACAGTCAATCCTGGTCTTGTTGATCTGACCAGCATGGGCTACTGTCCTCACCCACAAGTTCAAGTCACCAGTTGCAGACTTGGATATTCTCAGACCCCCTAACTTCATGATCCAGGCTGTGTGGAATAGGATCTGGGGCTCAAACTCAGGCCTCTGGGTGGGGTGGAAAGGACCTTTACCCACTGAGCTGTCTTTCTTTCTGGCCATAAGATAGGTTTTTATTTTTTTCCTGCATATCATGCAGAAAGAGGAAAGGGACCAGCTAAAGAATGAGGCTGTCTAGGCAGCCTAGGATAGTGCCCCTCAAGTACTTCCTGTAGAAATGGGACCTGAGTGTATCTCCAGAAGGTATAAGCTTCCCTAAAATGTGTTTAGAGAGTTACCACGTTATTATGTTGCTTACTGAGAGAACTGAGGTGTAAACTGGCATTGGAGGGTTGCTGGGGTCTTTAAACAATGAACATTTTGGGAGATTTTGTTTAACCTGGTGTCTCCAAATTTCTTTGATCTTAGAAACCTGTTCTTATAAATACCCCTCGATAAGCCATAGACTCAGTTTTTGCCAGGAAAGCATTCTTAGAAATGTGATCTGGGAAGGCAGAAGACGTTCTCTGGGAGTGGCCGGGACTGGAGTCAGTCAAGGATATTATGTGGGAAGAGTGCTAGGGACTCTCTGGCCATCACCTTTGGTGGTTTCTGCCCGGGCCTGTTGCTCTGCCCTGAGATACAGTCAATCTATGTTGTCTTTGCCTTAACCTCCTCTGGGCTTGGTTGGATACCTGGCTTGGACTCTGTCAGCACAAACAGGAATCTGATTTGGGTGGTGTGTGGGTTCTGATTCCTTTGGCTTCTTTAGGTTCACAGAGTGTTTCCAAATGGCCTGGCTTCCCAGGAAGGCACAATTCAAAAAGGCAACGAGGTCCTTTCCATCAATGGCAAATCTCTCAAGGGGGCTACCCACAATGATGCCCTGGCTATCCTCCGGCAAGCTCGGGACCCAAGGCAAGCTGTCATTGTCACCAGGAGAGCGACTGTGGAGGCCACTCACGACTTGAACTCCTCTACTGAATCTGCAGCATCAGCTTCAGCATCCAGTGACATTTCTACAGATTCTAGTAAGTGTTCCCAGTGCAGTGGGGTGGGGACTGGTATGGGGAAAGGCCCCTCGTGAGCCACATACTGACTGCCTTTGGCCAGTTAGATCCATCCTTGGTGGCACTGTGCGGGAATGTGTGACCCCCATACACCTTCCCAGCTTGCCTGTTGTGCTGCAGAGATGTGAGTGTGTTCCCCTGTGTGTGTGTGTGTGTGTGTGTGTGTGTGTGTGTGTGTGTGTAGTTAAGCAGCTGGCATCAGCCTGGGCAGCTGGGCCTGGGAGAAGAGCAAATCACTGACCACACCCATGTGCTTTCCTCTGCAGTGGAGACCACTGTCTGCACAGTGATTCTGGAGAAGACCTCTGCAGGGCTGGGCTTCAGCCTGGAGGGAGGAAAGGGCTCCCTTCATGGAGACAAGCCTCTCACCATCAACAGGATTTTCAAAGGTGGGTCCCTTTTCCCTCTACATCCTCTCCAGTTGTAGGCATACAGGAGGCATCTCAAACCCAACACTCCTGAGACCCCTCTGGGCCACCGTGGATTCCCACGTCCTTTGAGTCATGTGTTGACCCCTCTGTGTTCAGTTCTGCTTTTCTGGCCTAGTGCCCTTGCTCAGCCACACCCTTACTTCTCTTTTTGCTGGGTCCTCTCATGTGACTGAGCCCTGGGCTTGTGTAATGAGTCTTTTTCTGTCCCACCAGCCAACTCCCAAGTGACACATAGACTTACTATTAATTATGAAAGCTCGGCCGATTATTTAGGCTTGTTCCTAACTAGCTCTTATAACTTAAATTAACCCATTTATATTAATCTATGTTCTATCACGTGGCATTACTGCTCTTCCATCTTTTTTTTTGTTTGTTTGTTTTTTCGAGACAGGGTTTCTCTGTGTAGTTTTGGTGCTTGTCCTGGATCTCGCTCTGTAGACCAGGCTGGCCTCAAACTCACAGAGATCCGCCTGCCTCTGCCTCTCAAGTGCTGGGATTAAAGGCATGCACCACCACTCCCTGGCTTCCGCTCTTCCATCTTGCATCTCTGTTTCCTCTCTGTGTCTCCTGGTATCTCCTCTGTGCCTAGATTATCTCCTCCTATTTCCTTGCTCTGCCTGGAAGTCCCGCCTATACCTCCTGCCTAGCTATTGGCTGTTCACACTGTGTACAAATATCCCACAACAGGTTTTGTTCAGCTTGGCAGGACCAAGGATAGAAAGCAAGTAAGGCTCTGGCTTGAGGCATAGAGTTGAGAGGCACCAAAAGATGCAAAAGATCAATATTATTTCTCTACAATGTGCTTAGAAACAAATGTTATAGCATTGAGGTGAAGGCAAGACACTCAGGAATTCAAGGTCATCCTTAGCTACATAGTGACTGAAAGGTCAGCCTGGGTTATGTGAGTCTGTCTCCAACCAACCAACCAAACAATCCATGATGCATAGGATGGCAACATTTTTTAAAAGACACATTTATTCATGTATTTTATGTACATGAGTGCTCCATCTCCATGCATACCAGAAGAAGGAATCTGATCCCATTACAGATAGTTGTGAGCCACCATGTGGTTGCTGGGAATTGAACTCAGGGCCTCTGGAAGAGCAGTCAAGTGCTCCTACCACTGAGCCATCTCTCCAGCCTCAGATGGGAGCATTTTGAGGAAAGCCAGAGGCTGGTACTTGCCTCAAAGCCTAGCTCTACTCTAGTCCTGGACTCACTGATTCTTGTCTTTGTTTTCATTTGGTGTCTTAATCATTATGAATTGGGCTGCCAGGCAATCTGACATGTGTATCAGTTGGATATGGATTTTCCTGAGAAAATCATGAATACCTTGTCGCTACAATGCAAATCTACCTGCAACTCCTTGTCACTTCTTAGGTGGAAGCCTTGGGCAAGGGAGCAAGGCATGTGGAGGAAAAAACCACTGGTCAGATGCCAGGCTCTGGGTATAGTCCAGCCCTATCTCTAACTCACCAGGTGACCATTCTTTACCACCCTAGAGGTTCCTTATCCACAAGAAGATGTAAAAAGTATGGGTGCATGTCTGAGAGCTTTTAGAACTGGGATCCCAAAGGCATCCAATCCCTATTATCTCTCCTTATGGGCCTTTATAGCTAACAGATTTTAAGTTCTGCAGCATTGTGGAAACCAAGTGGGTAGACTGAGTCTTGCATGGTAATTAACCCCAAGTTTCCATGTTAACTGCAGTTCTGGGAAAGATGCTTTTAGCTTTCGAGGAAACCAAACCTGAGAGACCTGGGTTCTAATGTTAATTTCACCAGGTAGAGTGTCATAGCCTTGGGCAAGTCACTACACTATTCTGGGTTCATGTGTACACATGGGAATAAGCCTCCAGCCATGGGCAGGTGTGGTACCATGGGATGTGCATGCTAGAGCCTGATGGTCAGAGTTCAAGCCTAGACCCTAAAACTGAGTCACTTTCAAGCTCTGAGTGAGGTTCTCCATCTTTGGTTTCCACCCCTGTGAAAAGGGAATCTATTGGTGTGTACCCCCAAGGGATACTGCCATGAGTGCAGAGCACCAGCACAAGCCTGTTGTGCCTGTTCACTATCCCTCTCTGTATTTTCATTAGTATTCTATACTCTTATTCACTGTTGGTAAAGGCCAATTGGAGGGTTCCCTTCAGTGTAAGCAGTAAAAGATGTCATGGTTTCTGTATGCATCTTTGACTGAGTGAGTGCCATGCAAGGGTAGGTCTTTCTGAGTAGATACAGAGCTCTTCCCAAGCCAACTAAGCCAACAGCCCTTTGAAGATCACTTCAGGAATGTTTCAGCAGCTCACACCCTTTCCGACCCATTGCTGGGTCAGAAAGAAGGGAGTCAATACAAATTAGGATAGATTAGGGGGTGTTGGGAAGGGTTTCTCTAGAAATTGTGGAAGTTTCTAGCTGAGCTCTGGCTTGGGGCTGCCTGCCATCTCTTTGCTTGAAAAGAGAGCTGAGTCTGGTGTCTAAGCTCTGAGCTACCACGCTGTGAAACACCTCACTTTAGAACCACTGACAAGCTCCCAGAGGTGGGTGGCAATCCACATCTGAGCTGTCCTCGTTCCTCAGAAAGCACCTTTTATTCTTTCTGTTGCCTGCAAAGCCCAGGATCATCTGTCATCTTCTTCTTTATAGGGATCGAACAGAGTGAGACAGTCCAGCCAGGAGATGAAATCTTGCAGCTCGCTGGCACCGCCGTGCAAGGTCTTTCTCGGTTTGAAGCTTGGAATATCATCAAGGCATTGCCTGACGGACCTGTCACTGTAGTCATCAGAAGGAAAGGCCTCCAGTGCCAGCAGATGACAGCTTCTGGAGACTCCTAGACAGGATGCCGATGCTAAGACAAGGCAGGAGCATGAAGCTCCTGTCACTGCTGATTCTCAGGGTCTCTGCTACCCACCTCACCCAGGCTAGGAAAAGCCCGGGTGTGCTTCTGGTAGCTGCTGCTCAGGTTTGGACCTTCTGGGACACTCCCCATCAGGAGGGTTGTTCTAAATGTCAGGACAGAGTCACACAGAAGTGGCTGATACAAAGCATAGACTGTATGTATATAAACAGCTTAGTGATAATAGTCTGGTGCCATAATAAAGTGGATGTGTTGCAGTTTGCTATGAAACTGCATGGCCTGAGTTGAACACCACCCAGGTACAATGAAAGCCACCTCATGGCAGCAAGTTTTCTCTTAGGAATCTGCAGGATAGGCAGGACTTGCCGAACAGCTCCTTTGGGCCCCACAAGCATCATCTGGAGCAACTCAAGGCTGAGCTGAGGTCCTATGAAGGGTCACTGCTTGTGCCTCTGGTTGCTGGTGCTGGGTGGTGACTGAGAGGTCTCTTTATGGCCTGGGCTTCTGCACCATGAAGCCAGGCTGCCGAGTACACACACCATAGCCAGACAGGAGCTGCATCTTTTTAATGTTCTACCTTTGAAGACGCATAGCATTGCTTGCACTATACTCCCACTGAGAGCAGGCAAAAACCTGCCTGGGTTCAAGGAAAAGGGATATGTTGTCAGGAACATTTTTGTAAGATGCAGCCTGTCATGAAGAACATTTTCAAACACATAAAAGACCGTTTTAGGTTGGGTTAAGAAGCGATCCTAGAAAGGGTGGCACCACGATAGAGGAGTGCAGAGTGAGTTAAGGTGTGGAAAGATGTGCTCACGGGATGAATATGAGCATAAAATAGAAATTACTACCGATGTCCCACCTGTCACATCAGACATTCTGCTTGCTGTTAAATGACAGTCATTTGTGATCACAGCCACTTCACCAATGGTGGTCCTGTGACAGTATATTGGAAGGTACTAAGCCTCAGGACAATGAATGGCTTGTCTGCCTGGGATATGGTGGGGCAGAGATTGTCATTCCTTCTGTGATCTGGTAGACATGAGCAGGTCCAGAGCCTTAAAACACAACACACCAGGGGAAAACAACCCCCTCCCCAGCCTGTTTGTAGCATGGGTATGGCCAGTAGAATATTTGCTTTGGGCAGTTTTGAATATCTGTAAGGCAAGCTCAGGACAACTCAGTGTGAATCTTGATTATCCACAGCAAGTATTGTTTATTAGGTCTGGCCAGGGGTTCATATCCTCATCCCTAGTCTTCTGTTCCCATGAAATAAGGATAATATGGGGAAGGCCTGGCAAGGACCACAGACAAAACACCAGAGACCATTTATTTCAGGGCCCTGCCAATGGGAGCTTGCTGGGGTAACCTGCTGGACTCTCCAGAATTTGAAGCCAAGAATTCTGCTCTTCGTGCAAAGCCCTTTGTGACCCTTGCAGAGCTTAGTCTCACCTACTCTGAGAAATGACAGCCTATTATTGGAGCTGGCATGCTTATTTCTCCAGCCCACTTTGAATTTTGTCCTAAAGCAGATAAGTAGATGAAGAATCCAAGACGCCATTTGTATGAGCCTTTTAGATCTAATACAAGTTAAATTTGATCTAACCATAAAAGGTGTGGGGCTGGGAAGATAGCTGTCAGTAGGTGCTTGCCATATAATCATGGAGACTTGAATTCAATCCCCAGAGACCAGAAAAACAAAATCAAATAAAACCAAACAATCAAACAGACACACAGAAACAAAAGAACCAGGTGTGGTAGCATCTGCTTGTAATCACACACCTGAGGGAACAGAAAGACACAGCTCCCTGGAACTCGCTGGGCATCCAGCCTAGCCTATTTGGTCAATGAGAAAGCCTGTCTCAAAACCCAAGGTGCTGCAAAACATGCAGCAAGTAAGCTTAACACAGAGACAAAACCAGAGAGAGATCAACAGTCAGTATCCCAACCCCAGGGAACAGAGCAGCAGCAAGAAAACCAGAGAGATCTAGGCAGGATGTCTGAACCAGCCTCATCAAAAGGCAAATGTGTCCAAATGAGCCCTTCGACTAGGGCTCACCCCCCCATGATGTGAAGAACAAACAGAGGAGTAGAGGAATTATTAAAATCTACTAAAGGGCTGGGCGGTGGTAGCACACGCTTTTAATCCCAGCACTCAAGAGGCAGAGCCAGGCGGGTCTCTGTGAGTTCGAGGCCAGCCTGGTCTACCAAGCGAGTTCCAGGAAAGGTGCAAAGCTACACAGAGAAACCCTGTCTTGAAAAACAAAAACAAAAACAAACAAACAAAAAATCTACTCAAGGGGAGAAGCTGGCTGGACTGTGAGGGGCATCATGGCTCTGAAGAATTTTCAAGCAATCAGTGTCAGCCACCAGAGATCTCTCCTTTCTTCATATGAAAAGCGGGACTCTAAATGTATTTGAAAAACTAAGGAGACAACATTTGTCCCTATTGGAAAGGCAGGTTTTGTGGCAATTGTTAGGCACCGTGGGCTTGTGCTTCTTCCTTCCTAATGGCAGCAAGGCCTGATGGGGCCAGGGGACCAGAGCACTCTTGCCTCACCCCCGTGACTGAGGACACAGTGAGGTATATACCAGGGGTCTCTTCCCAGAGTCTTCCATGCACACGGGGGCATGGACACAGGTCACAAGAACTTCCACTCTCTCCCAAAGACACAATTTGGCCTGGGTCAGATTCAAACTGGTTTCATGGGGACATGAGCTAATATCAACTCATGAAGGGACAAACATTTAGGAAAAGATGATTCGGACAGAAGATATAACAAATATTAGGTAGCAAGTGTTTTTCCTTAAGGCTTATTCTGGGCCTTAAAACGTATTTTCCAAGTTGGACATCTTTGTAAGGGGGGAAAGTCTTGTGTTAAAAACTGGTATATAAAACTGCATCAGAAAATGAACACAGGAGTCTGGGAGAAAAGCCTGGGAACTCCAGATGCCAGAGAAAGCAGGACTTAGTGACCAGGATAGAAGACAGTTGGTTATCTAAGACCAGCAGAGAGACAGGTGTGTGACAGTAGTGTACAGGGCCCTGGACCACAAGGAATCAAAGGATGCTTGAGCCATGTCTTCGTCTGGTGGCCACAGCAGTATCTGCACTGCCACATCTGCCCAGATGTGTACCACCACAGGCTGATGGACAGCTCCTTCCACACCAGCACCAAGAGGAAGGAGGTGTGGGGGGGAGAGGGAGAGGGACTGCTGTCCTGGACTGGCACCCAGAGACTTCCTGTTCACCAGGGCATCTCAAAAGGCCGCAGTAGCTCTTCCGTGTTCTTTGAGGATCACCAGCTGGAGCTCCTGAAGGGTATCTCTTGCCAAGAGGCAACTATGTCAGTGATGGAACTTCCTCACGGCCTTCTGAAGGTTGGGGTAGAACTCAGCCATGCTGCGAGGGAAGAAGGAGTCTACCACACTCTGAGGGAGGTAGCCACTCAGGTCTGTCTGGAAGAATGTGACCAGATTGGTTTTGTTGGGCTCCCTGAGAAAAGAAACAGCAGCGGTGGGTTAGATATGTACCATAGAAGCATCGCGCACAGAGCCACGACCAGCAGAAGTGGCCCAGACAGGGTGTTCATTTCCCTCCTGCTCCAGACCCAGTGCCCAGGGCTCCTCTCAAACTCCTTGTTCTGGGTAATACCATATCTTTTAGGGGACACACTGCCCAGCCCACTGCTAACATATTGGGGAGCTGGTGGCATGCCCTGGATACATACAGATGTTCCTTGTGGCCATCCTGTGGATGGCCCTTTCCAGAGGTCAGCAAGGTTAAAACTCCTTCCATGCCAAGACTTCCTATGAACATATGGTGGAGTTTTCAGCCTGTGTGATCTGAGACCCCACAACACACTCTGTCACAGATGTGACATGAAAGAAGACATGAAAGAAGTTTGCAAAACTGGAAAACAGTGCCTTTCTTTTCAGTTTTTATTTAGAAAAGCTGATTATTCTTTATAAAATGTCACTTAGCATGCAATTCACTTACTACTATTGTGTGATCAGAATTTTTTTAGGTTGCTCAATCTTAATTTAAAGCATACCACATAATGGCAACTACAATTTAGATGGACTGGAGTCTTCTGAAATCCTCAATCATATTGTAGGAGGTGAATGGAACCTTAGATTATTTGAGGGAACTGAGGGCTAATTTCTGTATGTGAAGAGACCTTCACAAGGGCTGGCAGAGGCCCAAATGCAGGTCCAGGGGATTAGATTAATCCAGAAGCTAACACCAGATTCCACACAGAAGAGGAAGTGGGGCATGACCACACAGGAGCCTGGAGAGGTCCTCATGGTCACAAACTCTGCAGAGGCCAGATCTGGAGAAAGCATGGGGCGTTTTCCCCTCCCTCACCATGTGGCATTTTATTTGAATGATGCTGTCCAAAGCTTTGGTCACATCAGAAACTCCACACAACACTGCACCTCAGAGGTTCTCGGACATGGAACTTCTGGTATTGGAGACTAAACCCCCCTCCCCAGCTGTATAGACAACTACTGAGGCCTCGGGAGGACAGGGCAAGCAGATGAGCAATGTAGGACAGCATGGACTGCTCTGCTCCAGACTGGCATTTCTTTACCCCTGTGCAGAGAGGGGGGAGGAGGGAGGAAGGGAAGGAGGGAGGGGGAGAGAGAGAGAGAGAAGGGAGGGAGAGAGGGAGAGAGACAGAGTACAGAAAGGAGACAGAGAAAGAGAGGAGAGAGAGAGAGAGAGAGAGAGGGAGACAGAGAGCACTCTGGGGGTGGGGCTCCTTTTGGATCTCAAATCCTCAGCTTCGATCTCTCTCAGCACCTCCTACCAATTCTGGGGCCCTTTCCCTGCGCCTCCTCCCCTGGGCTCAGGCTATCCCTCATCTTCACTCTGCTGTGTTCTCTCTGGAAACTTGAACAGGTAAGTAAGACATCAGAGTTAGTGACCACATTTCTCTCTGGGGAGCCCTGGGCTTGATAGGACAGCATCACAGGAGGGGCAAGCTACACGGGGAGAGACCCATGGGGAAAGCCACAGTGGCTAAAAGGGGGCTCGGGGGCATCATGACTGTCCTCACAGAGAGCCGGGAGTTTGTGGTGACACTCTCATCAGAACTCATGTGGAGCACAGAGAATGCTCCCCGCACACACAGTAGGTGCACCCCAAATGCCGCTCTGATGCTGCCTCCTCCAATCACACCCTCTGCCCTCTGAGAGAGCTCTCCCTTTTACAGTCCGAGCCCAACCACCTCCATCTCTGGTCAGGACACAGCCTCACTCCCCAGTGTGGCCTCTTGCTCTGACTCACAGCTCCATCTACTCTGGGCACAGCAGAGCAGCTTACATTGAGGTCATGGAATGCTCAGACCCCTCTGAAGCTTGCAGTTACTCAGACAAGTGTTTGAGCCAATTCCACAATGACTGTATTTCCTGGCCTCTCCCCTGATCCAGCTCAGTGCTTCCTTCCACAGTTTCCCTTGTACTCACACCTGCTTCCACCCAGAGGAAGCCTGCACCTGCACAGGCCGCTGTGATATGTGAGGCTCCTGCCAAGGAGACTTTTGCTGACCTCCTGGGTGACTCACTCCCACCCTAGCCCAGGTTCGTTCATCATCTTTTAGTTTTCTACACAGGACTTCACCTGTAGCAATTCCTAGTGTACATATAACATCATTGCTTTCATTTGTGCCTTGTTTATCTTCTGCCCCATCAGAATTAAGCCCTCAGAGAACAGATGTTTTTTTAAACACAGAAAAAAAAAATACACAGTCAATAGAGAAGACAGATGGCTGGGTTTAAGCTGCAGCTTTATCACTTGCTTGGCTTGTGATGTTGGGCTAGTTATACAACCTCTCTGTCCTACCTACCCCTTCTATAGAACCTGGGCCATACCACTGCTACATGGTCTAAAGCTTGCATACTGTGTGTTCCCTAAGCCAGCCCTGAGATTCAGCCTCAAGGAGAAAGGGCTCCGTTCTTACTCTGGACACTCCACTGGCAGCCTGGAAAGGCAAGGCAGGCCTCAGCACCTGACTGCTGGGAAGAGAGAGGGGAAAGTGGTCCAGAGCAGTTTTCCAGACCCAAGCCAGAGGATGTGGTTTCCTCAGTACCAGGACTAAAGCTGTGTGCATGTGTGCATGTGTGCATGTGTGCATGTGTGCATGTGTGCATGAGTTTACTATTGTCAACTCAAACTCCAAATCTTGAGACATTTAAGAAAAGCCTCCAAGAGATGTTTGGAGAGCCAGCTTGGCAGACACAGTGTTCTGCGGGGGTGCTCTGTCTGGGTTTTAGTAATACCCTAGGCATGGAGACCTGCCTCCTGGGACTGCGTGGGGAAGCCCACACCATTCCCTCCGGCTGTCTGTGGGAAACACAGGGCTGCATCAGCAGGTGCAATCCCTCTCCTCGTTAACTTGGGTGGTACTCATAATAAACCCATGCCCTTCAGGTAACTCATTACCCAGAGAACTCTTGGCAAGATCCTGCCTGTGTCTGTGAATGCATGCAGGGCTCCCCTGCTCCTGATTTACAACGTGGTCTCGGAACTGTCCTTGGGGTCCTGAGCTCTGTCCCATTTCTTGTAAAAGAGGGTGTGTACAACACAGGATGGGGATTTGTTCCTGCAGCCAATCTAGTCTGTATCCTCAGAGAGTACAGAAGACCCAGAGCTCAGGCACTGCACTGCACTCATGGCCTTTGACTATGGACACATCTCTTACCTATGCTCAGCTTCGGTTTCCTTATTTGCTCAATGTGACTGGGACATTTGCCTGACCTGTTCTGTGGGACTGGAGAGAGGAATTCTTGCATCAAAACTAATCCGAGTAACACCTCCTTACAGCTTCCCCAGGAGCCACCTACAATGGCACATCGTGTCGCTGAGTACCTGTGTGTGACGATGCATTTTGTAACATCACTATTATTTTTGTGGGTTACATAGTCAAAGTACCCATTTTTTGAGTTCACAGAGGTGTCATGGTCAGGTCTGAGACAAAGTCCTCCACCCACTTTCCTTACCCTGGCAATGGTTCACAGAAGCATCCGCATGGATGGTTAAATCCTCGCACAAAACCTGGCTTTGGGGGACACGATGGATGTTCCACGTGGGTAGCTGGAAGACATTCATGAGGTCAGTGAACTCACTTTCAGGCAGCAGGGTCACCGCCACCAGCAATGAAGATCTGCCATCTGCGCAGACCCAATGACCGAAGTCCAGCAGGCCAGCAAAGGGTTTACTACCGGCCAACTTCCTTACTGCTTATACCCATTCCAGTTCACACACACGTGCGTCCTCACCCCCCACCACACACACTCACAAACACACTTGCTTTCACTCTCACACACAGTTTTCTCCAACCCTTTAAGAATTTCAGAAGAAAGAACATTCCAATATATCAGGCACAGAGTAGGAGGAGAAAGATTCCCCTCTCAAATTTCAGTCCACAGAAGTGAGGATGTGCCCCCATCTTCCCCAGAGGCAGATGCAGAGGAATCGTGGGGCTCTGTTTCCCACAGGGCAGGAATGGGGCAGAAAGCAATCACCACATGATTAGGATGCTTCTGTGGACTCGACACACTGACATACAAAGAGATCAATCTGCACACTGACAGCTTGAACTCTAAGCTCAGCAGGAATAAACACAGTGCTGACGAAACATCAGACATAATAAAGCCCAGGCGTACGGGCTCCCCATTTCAGACCTTCTGGTACAAAATCTCCTCAACTCTACAAGGGGAGAAGATGGAACGCATGAGCTTGCTGATGGTTTCTGATCGCCCAGCTTTCCTCAAAGATCTAGGGGTGCATCTATGACAGCCGGTTGACACCTACCGTCACTTACCATTGGAACTGATGGTGCCATCTTCATATTTCTTCACTAGCACCAAGTCCACAAAGTCCCGGGGAGAAATAAGCTTCATGGCAGCTGACGGTGTGGAGGTTCGGCTCACACACAGCATCTGGCTGAGACAAAGTGGGCTCAGGTCTACTGAAGCCAAGTCCATTTCATACACAGCAGAGTATGGGGAGCTGTAAGCAGGAGAACCCAAAGAAATCCTGGGGGCACTTGGGCACTTTCTAGTAGGTGCACCAAGGACAAATGATCTCATCTCCATGTCTTAAAAAACAAAACAAAACACCTCACATGAGAACAGTGTGTGCCTGTAAAATGAGTCTTCTCCTCCGTCCATCTAGTATCATCCTAACTTGCATTGCCCAGGGTACAATCCCTCACAGTGCTAAAGATCTGCAGGAATGCTGACTGCAATATTTGTTCATGGTGCTCCATATTGGACTCAGAATGTCAGTTTCCCCCATGCACAGTCTAAGAAGCAAGTCCATTTCTGAATTCCCATATCTTGTAGCAGGCACAGTTAGAAGTAATTGTTATTTTCGACAACCATAACATCTGTTTCGGATTCCATCTGGAGCCTGAGGGAAGAGTCTATTTTTAAGAATGCTGAAGACAGAGTCATTTGTTACAGATACAAGTTCACCCCAGGTACATGTCTCATCCACACATCTTTTACCTGTTATTTTTTAAGAATCAGGATGTTTGTGAGCTGTCCAAATCATGCTGATGAATGCCACCCGAAAGGAAGGGTCTTTGTCCCTTATCAGGGACTGTTTCTCCTAATGAACAAGGAACCCCCCCCCCCCCCCCCCCGGCTTATCTGTATCTAAGTTCCCCAGCAGCCTGTATTTTCTCTCCTTCTGTGTCTAGTGTCTGCTGAAGGCTGTGTCTTTCTGGCAACAAGACAAATCTTTCCATGGACATATGAATTAATGAGAACAAAGAGTTCCCACACATCTCATACAGAGATGAAAAATACTTTTTCTCTTTGTGTTTAATCATTCTTCATTCAAATTTCCAAATGTAATCATGTTACCTTAATAAATCACACTCATACATACCTCAGTTCAGTTCTTTCATATTTTTGCTTTTGTTATCAAAAGAATACACGATTAAAAAAGTTTTTTCTCCCAATATGCATGACTATCTCTAATAAAACTTGGTGATGTCCAAAGAAACACATTTATGTGAGTGTTATGTGAGGGATAAAATGGAGTGGGATGTTGGGCCTGGTGGTATAAGCATGCAATCTCAGCACTTGGTAGGCAGAAGCGGGTGGATCTCTGTGAGTTCAAGGTCAGTCTGATCTATATATCGAGTTCCAGGCCAGGGCTATAGAAAGATACCTTGTTTTTTTTAAAAAAAAAAAAAAAATTAAATTAAATAAAAATCAGTGGGCTGTGTAAAACAGAGGTCAAGGAAAAATAATTACATTCTGATTAAGAAACAATCTTCTTGTAGTTGGTGGCTTGCTTTGTTTATTGAATTGAAATGTAACCCTGCCTAGCCTGGAGCTCCTAAGTAGTCTGGCTGTCCCCAGCCCCTTGGTCTTCACACCTTCACCTCCTGGATGCTGCTGGGATTACAGGTATGTGCCATTTTAAAAATGGGACGTAATAAATAAAAGCCCATATTATTTAGACAGAACTAAAAGAATAATGCCATTGCTTGGATCAAAACTAACAAACAGTACATGTCAAAAATCGATGCTCCATGTTATATGAAAATTAAGCTGTGAACTGAATGTTAGATAACAACAGGTATTAGGATGAGACATCATTTTTCAAAAATCTGTTAGAGGAGACACAAACCAAAAGTTGGAAGATTCATGCACCAGAAGGCTAACTGGGCTCAGGCAGGGGATACGGGGCTGCTGAGGACTGACATTGGCCCAACCAGCGTTCAGGGAAATGGATGCACCAGGATGAGGGCCTCTGAGTTGTCTGCAGCATCAGTCCCACACAGGGACCACGGCATAGCCGAGGATAAGCCGGAGTCTCCAGAGGAGCCCGAAAGCCCCGTCAGCACCAACCATTCAGCCATGCTGGGGAGGTGACAAAGAAGGAAACAGCCACACGCACTGAGAAGTCTGCCCAGGTGCGGTACGTGCTGCGTGCATGCCAAGTGTGATGGGAGCTTGAGGTGCCTAGAAAGCAGCGCTAGAGAAAAACATCCCCCAAGGGAGGAGCTGAGAGATAACGCCACTGGGACCCAGATCTGGAGCTGAGGTGAAGGGGGAAGAGTTAGAAAGTCATTTTGGTTCTCTTTGAGAGGTGGCACTGTGACAGTAGGGACCAGCTCTTGCTTGGCTCCTTGACCTGTATGCACTTGGCAACTGTGCTTTACCTCTGTCAGACCGTTCCCTTCCCCCAGGGCTCAGGATGGGGAGCTTGTAGTCAGGAATAGACACCCAATAACTGCCGTGACAGCACTGATGGATTAACCATCATTATGGCTGCTCGGCTGTCAGCCTATGGCTCTCCTAGCCCTTCATTCTCTTAGTCCCACCAGCCACTGTACTGAGATGGAGAGGTGCAAATGTGCTAAAGAGACGGGGCTACTGCTGATTCCAACAGATGGTGTGCAGTGGGTAATGTTGCTGTGCAAGCGTGAGGACTGGAACTTAGATTCCCTAGAACCCACATACAAGCTGGATGGCAGAGGTAGTTGGGCTGTAATCCCAGAAGGCAGAGAGAGGCAGGGAGTCCCTGGAGCAAGCTGGCTAGAACTGCAAGCTCCAGATTCAGTAGGAGAGTCTGCCTCAGTGTATAAAGTGGAGAATGACTGTGGGAGACACTTCTTGGGGCTCCCCACACACATGAACATGAATGCATACACACATGTACCCCCCCTCACATATACGCAAGTCCTTCTGTTATGGCATTTGTATTATACACAAAAGGCATTAAGCAAGGGTTGCTCAACTTTACCCGTTTGTGCACAATACTTTGTATTCTCTCTCTGCATTCTTTTTGTCTTGGGCTGGTGTCACTTAAACCAGAACAGGAAAATCTTACCTATTTATTGTGGTTCTAAAGGAAGCTATTTAACTCTTAGAAATGAAAAGAGAAAGAAAGAAGAAAGAACGAGTCATTTGTCGTAAGTTGAAGGCAACTGCAAGTTACTGCCTCATCCTTCAGACAACCTGACAAAAACTCCCATGAACAGACTGAACTGAAATGAGGTCAGGACAAAGACACCTGGAGCCACAGCTTGGCCAGCTGCAAAACACTGTGAGGTTTCACAATGCTCCCCGCTTATGTAAGCACCAGCCAATGCCAGAGAGGTCCTAGACAGCAAGCAATACTAAGACGCCATTCAAATCACACAGGTCGGCCTCTCTAGGGTTGCTGGTGTATGTGTTTTCACCGTGATTTCCTATTTTTCTGAGCTTCTATGATCGAAATGAAACAAAATCTTAAAGTGATAGATGATGCCAGGGCAGGCTCATCAAGACTGGAGCTGTCTCCTGTAGCAGCCCCTAGATCATGTGGCTATTTAAATTTACATTTAGATTTGTTCAAATGAATAATTCATTTCCTCAAACCAGCCACCTTTTCATGCTCTGTGGCCCCATGGGAACTTGAGGCTCCCACACTAGACAAGGCAGTTGCAGAACAATGCTGCCATATAGCAAGGCTTCCCAATGAGCAGGGCTGGTGTGCAGGCATACATTCTTAAAGGAGACACTGCAATCCAGAAGTGGCCACTTACGGTGGTCCTACCATGGGCAAAGGACTGAAATGGCCCTGTCTAGGGACAAGGCTTCAAACTAGATCTGTTGGTCTAAATCCAGGCCTGCCTCAGTATTGGGAGAGCTCAGACTTGCCTGGGACTTCCTCATCTACAGCCCCCTGGCTCTGCCGAGCATTTCTGGCCTCTCAGAGTCACACTCTTTCCAGAGGGCCAAGGCTGGGATGCTGGTGTAGGGCACTCCTCTTGCCTATAGGTGCTACAGATGCCTCTTCAGAGGAGATAGGGTCAGGGTTCTGTGGCAAGACAAGACATTACAGGTAACGCACCCAGAGAAACTTACATCCGTGATGCTTTGGACAACTTCAAAGCTGGTCACGTTGTCATCCCATTTCTCCCGGAGGCCTCCCGCAACTGGCTTTATGCAATCCCACACCTCTGCCGGTGTCCCACACAGAATCCCTTCTCCTCGGTACCTGGAACATAGAGAGGAATGTGACCCAAGGCATCAACTAAATTCATTTATCTTAGGATTTTACCTCAAGTCTATTACATGTCTGTCCTAGTTCTAGGGCTGGCTGACAGAAAAGGAGCTAAAATATGCTAGCCCACCTCCCCTCCAGCCTGCACAAAAGGTACTAAGCCCTCATCAAACTCAGCTTGCTAGAAACAATTCAAAACACAACCTGATGCTTTTCTGGAAGATGACTGGTAATCACAGAGGGCCAGGGTGTGTTTGATCCTTCATGAGGCAACCCCAGAGAAACCAGGAAGGAGTGGAGGCTCTGACAAGCTGTGTTAGAAGTGTGCACTTACAGATTCCCTGGAAACTCCTCAGATGGCCTCCAGGAAACTGAAACTCCATTCTGTCAAAAGGCACAGAATCGTAGAATTTTAGAGCTAGAGGAAGTCTTGGAGATGAGATCTCAAGACGTGATTCTCCAAGGTCACCCAACCCGTTCCTGGCACAGCTGGGATTCGTCATGGATGGAGCTGCCCCCCACAGCAGGTGATGAGCCAAGAGATCCTGGCTGGCTGACTGACTACAGGAGTTGTGGGAGGTTCTCCAGTCGTCTAAACGCCACCAAGAACTTTGTTTCCTTAAGCAATTTAGGGATATTTGTTTAAATAAAATCAGAAGCGTCAAGGAAGAAAACTGTTTCCCTGGCACTTCCTAGGAGAAGGGATTGTATTATAATGTGCGGAGGAAAGACTTGGCAGCTGGAGTTTCAGGTCCAATCCTAACCTCATACCAGTCAGGTGACCTTGAGTGTGCTTCTCATTGAAAGGTGCAGGAGTTTCAAGGAGTCCCAGACAGCAGCCACCCTCAATGGAATAGGTCCCTCAATCCTCCTCGGGGGTCTGCGGTGCAGAAAATCCAGGGAGAGGAGAAGCCTGGGAGCTTGGAGGACTCCCGCCCCAAGGAGCAGTCTCCAGTCCCCTTTTCCCGCCCAGTCCCTCACTCACGCCTTCCCGGCACTTCTTCCAGCCGGACTCGTCCCGCCGGTACCGGAGCACCTTCTCTGCCACGGCCTCACTCTCTTGTGTAGCCCACGATACGTCCATAGCGCCAGAGTGCAGGGACCCAGCTGTGCAGCACAGGTTCTGCTAGGCGGAAAACCGGGCCTTGGGCGGAGCCTGGAGCCCCGCCCCTGGGCTCCGCCTCCCCACTCTCAGAATTGGTCTTTGCTCTCAGACAGTTCCGCCCGTCCTGCAAATTGGCAGGTCTGGAGATGGAGGCTGGCCCTGCGGTAGGCGTCTTCTCTGGGCGGGTCTCTGGAACCCTGCGCGGCATCTGTAGGCTCTGAGTAGGACCAG
Source organism: Onychomys torridus (assembly GCF_903995425.1). Lineage (NCBI taxonomy): Eukaryota > Metazoa > Chordata > Mammalia > Rodentia > Cricetidae > Onychomys > Onychomys torridus. Next base: position 63,626,591 of record NC_050443.1, on the reverse strand, counting down.
GAACCACTCACAGGCTGGAGTATGGAGTGGTGTGTTTTCCCTGGGTGCTCAGACGCTTTTGGCCTCCACTGAGACCATGCAGTTTTCATAGCAAACAACTCCCCAGGGGGATTCTGCGGGGTGGCCCCGGAGGTGTGGTGGAGCTGGCAGTGGAGATGGGCAGGAGAGCGACTCACCTGTGACTGACTGTTCAGGAGGTCGGCCCAGGGAGGTCTGCCTCTGACAGTAGAGGCTGAAGCCTGTGGAAGCGCCGCATTCCCATCTTTTGGGCTTGACTAGCTGGTGCCTTGGCTGAGTTGAGAAAGAGACAACTTCGAAGGGATGGGGTTTTAGTTGGGGAAAATGCTGGAACCAATGTCGGATCTATTTAATCCCAGGTGCCCAGGGAGCTCTAAGTAGACATACACATCCAATAGGCAATGCCATGTATGGGCACCAGGGGGAGACCCTGGCTTTCCCTTGAGAAATTTAATTCAGATTCCGGAGATGGAAACAGGAAGATCATGTATTAAAGGTCTGCCCCAGCAATTTAATGAGGCCCTCATCTCAAAGTAAAAAAAGGAGGTCTGGCGACAAAGTGAAGTAGTAGCATGCTTACTTAGCATGTGCTAGGACCTGAGTTCAATCCTAGAATCATCAAATAAATAAATACTAAGCAGATCAGAGTATTATCAGTAACCTCTGGACAGAGAGGTAGCCAGGCCAGTGGGAGAGTGTGGAATGGCATCCCCTTTGTAAGTGCAGCCCAGGTTTCTTCCTCTTTAAGCCTGTCTCCAACTGGATTGTTTGAAACTAGTTCACTGTTTTCCTCCAAGGTTAGGGAGCTAATGTAGGTAGTTATATGGCTTAAAAGTCCCTTTTGGAAGAAGTGAGGGAGTGTCTGGCCGGGTGAGGAATCTAGTCACCTTGAGGGCCAGACCCAGAATTGACTGTGTGGGTTTGGGAAGGCAGGTCTCTTAACATCTTTGAATAGCATTTTGCTTCAAGGTGAAATGTTATAATAATATGTCTTTCTGTGCTACTGTGAAGAGTGCATGTATTATTCTAGGAGTCATAAAATTGATGGCTCACTTTGTTGTGCTTTAAAAGTCAAGCACATAAAATCATAAAAGATAATAATTGGAGATAAATTGAGATACATTTTAATGAAAAGTAAGATGTTTGGCTGCAAAAAAAAAAAAAAAAAAAAAAAAACATGTCCTTAAATCATTGAGTCATGTCTAGCAAATTTAATACCAAAAGAAAAAGCATCACACGTGGAAAGATGCTTTGTGACAAAATAAACAACCATGACACAAAACATGTAGAAACCCTGGTCACAGAGAATTACAAATTCAATAAGGAGACCCATCTAGTAGAAGAACAGGACAAGATTTGTTAGTATGAGGTGTTAGTAACAGGACTGGAGAAAGGGATTTTCCTTACCACAGGTAAGGAAGGATGCAGACAGGATGCAACATTTTGCAAACAGAGCAGTGATACATAGTAACACTTTTGTGTTTGTACTTCCTCTTTAACCCAACAACCTCACTTGCACAGAGGCACGGAAGAGTGCCCTTGTAATGGAAACTAACTGATTTGTCAACGCATTAAACAAAGTTACAAGATACCTATTATGTGGGATATTGTGTAACCATTAAACTCATATAACACAGCTGATGGAACCGAGGTTGGCGCCAAGGAGGATTGCTCAAGAGAGCGAAAGAGGGGAGGCCCAGACTGAGTCTAATTCTAACGTGTCTTGATAGGAGGCAGCCCTTCTCATCAACAGTCATTTGCTGTTTGGAGGACGTGGATAGAGTGTAAAGCTTAACTGAATGTATTGTAAGTTCTTATCTTTCTCCAAATGTGACCTCTGTTTAAGAATGACAGGGAAAGATGGTTATATGTTACATCACATAACAAGTCAAAAATACAAGGTGAATGGTAACAGTGTTGTGAATACAAAGGCCTGTGCTTGAAAGCCAAGCATGGCAGCACATGTCTGTAATCTGAGCACTCAGGAGGCAGAGGAGGGAGAATTACCCAATTCTGATGCTCACTTGGTGTACATATTGAGTTCCAGGCCAGGCAGGGCTACAGAGTGTGACCCTATGGAGAGAAAGCCAGCCAGCTAGCCTTTGAGCAGGTGGGTACAGCTAAGCCATACAATATTTGCATACCATGTTCAAGATCGTGGGTTGCATTTCCAGCACTCAAAAAAAAAAAAAAAATTAAAATGTAAGAGTAATACAGAAAGATAAAGCCAGCACTTACCAGGTCACACATTGTGTTGGCAAGTGTATAGCATTGTTGGAAAATGAGTAGCCATTCCAGACCTTAAAATTTTCTCTCTCTTTTTTTTTCATTTGAAAAGTGAAATAGTAATGGTACTAGCAGCTGAAACTCAGGTCAAATGGCTTAATAGTGAATACTAATCAGGATGGCATTTGATGTGCAGTAAACATTTACGCACTATACCATATCTAAGTTCAATTAAGTACAAATATGTATTGAGTAAGAAAGAAGTATGTGTGCACTTGTGTGTATGTGTGTGTGTGTATGCACATGTGTGTGAGTTTGCTAATGTTTATATATAGCTGTGTACCGCATAAGGGTGTCATTTTGGTCAATCATAGGCAGTATGAACAACAGTTGTCCTGTAAGATGATATCGACCAATGACGTTGTAGACCTCTTGCCCTTCATAAGAACACACTATGATGTTCACACAGTGACAAAATCACTTCATGACACCTCTCTCAGGACGTTTATCCCCCACAAAGCATGCTAGGGATGTTTATATGTTTCAGTGCTCAGAATGTTCCAGTCTAGTAAGGTGTGATCTTAGAGCGATGTAAAGTCAGCTAGACACTTCCTTTTCATTTTATATCATCACATGCTGCCTCATTATTTCATTTACTAACATTTAAGAATTTTTCTTAAATATCTGTCTTAATTAGGGTTTACTATTGATGTGAAGAGACACCATGACCATGGCAACTCTTATAAAGAAAACATTATTTTACAGTTTCAGGGATTCAGTCCATCATGGCAGGGAGCCTGGCATTGTGCAGGCAGATGTGGTGCTGGAGCTGAGAGTGCTACACCTTGCAGGCAACAGGAAGTCAACTGTCACACTGAGTGAAGCTAGAGAAAAAGAGACCTCAAAGCCCGCCCCAACAGTGACACACTTCCTCCAAGAACGCCACACCTCCTAATAGTGCCGTTCCCTTTGAGGGCCATCTTCTTTCAAATCACCACAATGTCTAACTAAAAGTGAAGGAAAGTAAGTCTTGCCTTTTATTTTCTTTATGCTGGATACAAACTCAGGCATGCGAGGTTAATGCTCTGCTGCTGAGCTACGAGCCAGTCCAGGAAAGGCAATGTCTCTCCAGAAAATGACTTTTATTAGCTATCAATATCCAAGAGATGGCTATGCCCAGAGTGTAGTGGGCAGGTTTTTTTTTCTACAAAAATGTTGCTTTTATTTATATGTGTGTGTGTCTACATAGGCTTATGTGCATGTATGTATCGATGCCCACAGAAGCCAGAAGATACCCCAGAGTTGGAGTTACAGATGGTTGTGAGCCAGCCAACACAGAAAGGTGCAGGGAACCAAACTTGGGTCCTCTGCAACAGTAGCATGTGCTCTTAAATGCTAAGCCTTTTCTCTAGACCCTCCAAAACCAAACCCAAAGTTAATCCCAATTAACTTTGATCATTGCTCTTCAAAAAATGGGAGGTCCTGGGTAGACAAAATCTTTAGAGAAGCAAATTTTATACCCAAGGCCTGTGACAAACTCTTGCAGAAGGAAGCTGAGATCTGAGGTAGCCTGGACTTGCTCCATCTGTTTTGTGGCTGGAGACAGGCCCAGGGGAGGAAAAGCAACCAGCTGGAGCAGAGAGGAGCTAGTGCCCACACACCACTCCGAGGGGCACAGACAGGTACTCCTTTGAAGTCTGCTGCGCTGCAGTTGAGAGCTGACAGGGAAGAGGAAGAACTGAGTTCTGTAGGTTCAATGGTCAGTGCCCTCCCACAAGGTCCTAGCCTCTCGGGCCACCAGGTTCTCTGGCAGACCTCAGAGGACCCCCTAGCTGACTTTGAGGTAGGTGTTCAGGGCAGGGGTGCCACAAAGTTCAGGACACTGTGAGTCTAGTGAATAAGCATGGAGCTGCCCATTGGTCTTTCCCTTAGCAATAGTGTCTGCTCAAGTTTACTGCGTGCCAGCTGCGACAATGTCCTACACACATATTTTACCTGGATTGAGTCATTTAGCATCTAGTCATCACTGAGGTAGAGACCAGTGGCTATAGAGACTGGGAAAAGATAAAAGAAACCAATCACTTATAGACAGGCAGACAGACAGACAGACAAATGAAAAGAGGAAAGCACATTTACTATGTAATAATTTTTAGGATAGAGGTTTTTATTTATTTTTATTTATTTATTTCTTTTTGAGACAGGGTTTCTCTGTGTAGCTTTGCGCCTTTCCTGGAACTTGCTTTGAAGCTTCGGAGACCAGGCTGGCCTCAAGCTCACAGAGATCCACCTGCCTCTGCCTCCCAAGTGCTGGGATTAAAGGCATGTACCACCACTGCTGTCCAGCTAGGATAGAGGTTTTTAAAGATTCATTTTATTTGTGTGTGTGTGTGTGTGTGTGTGTGTGTGTGTGTGTGTGTGTTTGTGTGTATGCGTGCAGGCCAGAAGAGGGCATTGGATCCCATGGAACTAGAGATACAGGCAATATGGGTGCCGGGAATAAAACTCAGTTCAGGTGTCTACTAGAGTGTATGCTCTTTTAACCACTAAGGTATTCCTTCAGACCCCAGACTTGGAATAATTCAGTGGATTGTACTACTAATAGTAGTTTGATGACAGGGTGAGAAAGCAGACAATCCTCCTTGCCATGGACCATAACAAAACTACAGAGGCATCTTGTGAAACCACAATTATGCAAAGCAAGTTTGATAAGGCAGCTTGGTAGCTTTCTGTTCTAAATAAAGCCTAGATAAGGGCTGGTACTCCCAAAGTGGAGGGAGGTGAGTGATCAGCAAGCTATGCATTTGCTAGGAGCTTCATGGAAGCCCTTTCACAACCATGATGATGGGGTTTCAGCAGGAGAGTGAGCAGAGGTATCCAGAGGTGAATCACCCATCAGCTCGAGCAGAGACAGGAAGAAGGAAAAAGAGCAGAGTAATTCAAAACACGTGATTGATTGATTTTTTTCATCAGACGGACAGAAATTACATAATGTGGCAAGATCAAACCTTTGGTGAGACTGGAAGGGAAACATTCCAGTCATCTGCCAAGGTAGGGGCTGCAACATCTGGGCTTGCAAAGAAATAATAAAGAGGAAACTGGGAAAGTGTGTTATGATGGTCTCCAACAAGCTCAGGTTTCTCTTTATAGGACTAATAACTTCAAAGAAAAGATAAAAAAAAATTAGTATACCTTTTTCAAAGGGAAGATACAGAAATTATTTCAATACCCTTTGTGAAGAAAAGGAAGAGATGTTATGTAGTTTATCCAAATAATGAAATACTAAACAGATATCATAGGGAGTTTCATCTGTGCATATTTCTATAATAGGTTTCAAAATACAAATAAATATAGTGATAGATCTAGGATAATAACATTTACTTAAGACATATATTGCTTACAAATGCTTATATACACATAGTCACACATAACAATATCTGTAAATATGACAATCTATGGATTGGATATACACTGAGTTCATGACAATGTGAAAGGAAGGACTTCTTGTGTGGGGCTAAAGAATAATCTGATTCTCTCCCTTTCTCCCTCTCCCTCTCCCTCTCCCTCTCGTACTCTGGAGTATTCTTGTGCAGTCCAAGCTAACCTGGCACCATGTAGCTCAGGCTGACCTTGACTTGTGGTCCAGGCCTCCTGTATCAGTCTTCCAAGTTAGCTCTATAGTGTTTTCTTTATTTCCAAGACTAAAGGACTCCATGGAAACAAAATAGAAACCATTGCTGACCCTCACAAGGGGAATACAGATGCTCATCACACTCTGTTTTGTACTTGGTGTCCTAAAGTTCTCTAAGTGGGGATCACCCGATACAAAGAGCTGTATACGCATGCTCTGAACTCACACTTTAGCCCTGAGTATGTGACTAGATGACTCTGTTTTCTTGGAATGCTCCAAGGTCTGCTCATGTTCTCTTCTCCCTTTGCCACACAGGCTGCAGCTCCTATAGGTGTCTGGAGCTGGTCTGACTTTCTAACTTAATTCCATGTTCCAGGGAACTCTAGGTCTCAGCCCTAACTCCAGAATCTGGGGTAGGAGGCCTCCTCACTATGTCACTGCTGTGGGTACCGCTGTCACTAAAGGACATCCCAGGCACTGCAGAACACTAGGTCTGGACCATCAGTCCTAGAGGAAACATGGCATAGCATTTGAAAACCTGTGCACTCCTCAGGAGTTTGGTGAGGGGATTACCTGTGTGGACTTTGCAAACGGCAATATTTATACAAACTTTCCTGGTTAGAATTGGGAGTTACCTTGGCCTCTAATCCTGCTGTCTTGCCATATGTGATTTAGTTATTAGTATGGTCTGTTCATTAATTCATTCATCCATTTACATCTAGCTAGGTATCAAGCTTTGTGCAGACCTCCAGGATTCCTGCCTCCATGGAATGGATGGTTTATGGAATGTCCTGAATAGTATGAAATTTCACCCCATGGCTGGGTTATGATATACAGTAAAGGTGAAGTGATTTTGATATTGTGATTAAGGTCTCCCATGAGCCAACTTTTAGGAATCAGAAGGAAGGTTTTTCTGGGTTGCCCTGGCCTACTCAAGGGACTTATTGAAAGAGGGCTCACATCTTCCCTGCCAAAAGGGACTGGAAGCCAAACAGCTGCACTCAACTGCCAGTGAAGGTTCACCAGCTGTGCCGTGTAGAGTGTTGTGCAGCGGGACATGCAGGAAGCCTCTAGAACCTCAAGGACTGGACATTTGACCAAGAGCCACGTGAGACTGGAAAAGGGCTGGGGATCTTTGATGAGACGTCAATTCTTCCTGATGCCTCAGCTGCTGTCTGATGAGACTCAGCTGTGCCTGCGCTCCTAAGCCATGGTAACTGCAGGATGGTAAGTGTGCATCCTATTAACCACTCAGTTTGTTATCATGGGGTGAAAAATCACAAAATCAAGATAAGGTTGCTGTGTTTGAGCCCTGACAAGAAAGTAAATGAAGTATGGGGCTTATTAAGTGGGAAGATCGGTGTATGTGCTCTGGATAACAGACAATGACTGCAAAATTTGGCCAGACCACAACCTGGCACTAAGGCCACCCCAATTTTGTACGGATAGAACCCCTGCAAGGTCATCCCTCTGACCTTGGCCTGGTGCCACCCTCTCTGTTGATCTTGCCAACAAGGGAGTTGACTGAAACAGCTGATGCAAACTTCATTTGCATGTGAAACCTTTTCCTTGCTCCAGATTTTGCATATGCCCATGGCTTACAATGCTATTGTATCGTCAATGTGATGCTATTTCCAGAGAAATTCAATTTGGGAAGAGTCCCCACTGTTATTCCAATCAAGACAGTGCGGGAAAACACACGTGGTATCTATGGTCTGTCTGTTACTGGGACTGTCGAACCATGGTGCCATTTTTGTCCCAAAGGCATTCAGAGTATAGTAGAGGAGACAGAAATGTTAGAAGTCAGAGCTTCTAAAAAGCTGGTTACCATGGGGTAGAGCACACAGAGCTGCCATGCCCTGCACAAGGCCAGCCAGAGGATCCAGGAAACAACTTCTTGAGAGCAGACACAGTGGGAAGTAGGCAATGTCTGCTCTGCTCTTTTCCATTGGGCCTGTTGGGTGGAGGCTAGAAGCCTGGCATTTCTGTGGCTGTGAATTCTTCACCTCCTATCAGGAGGACTATTGACTGTGGGAGAGAACAAGGTCAGCAAACACAGTAACAGCCGAGAGCTGAGAAGACAGGTGTTCTTGGGGATGTTTGAGCAGTGGTTCCAGCTGAGCGTGGTACTGAGTCTCAATCCTCATCCTTCTCAGTGAAGTGAACCAAGAAACCCCAGGTGTAAATTTGGGGTCATGTCTAATCTGTGTCCTGATTAATACAGAGTTAAATAAGATTGCAGTGTACTACACTGGCCACTGCCAAACTGATATATTAGTCCTTATAAACTAAATACTGTGAACACATCAAGAGTAGCCACCTGAGTTTAGGTGCTCACTACAGAGTGTTGAAATACCACAGTGCAAAGCACTCACTCATATCATTGAAGATAAACAGAGTGTCAAGGTTGGTTTTTGCAGTCCTGGTGAGATGTCTAGCTTGCAGGTGAGCATGGCCAGCCACCCTGAATGGAATCAAAGGCCTGATGTTTTCTTGAAAGGACAGCCTGATGTGGTGATGTGTGTGCCAGGCATAAGGAAACACCAGGAATAGCCACTCACACACCATTGCTGTGAATGGGAAGGGACAGCCCCAGGGTCTCAGAACCTCAGACGGCAGTGGCACATAAGCCTGAAAAAGCTCCACAGATCTCTAACATCCCCAGAGCAGGTTTCTCTTCCAGAAAGGGTGGCACTGTGTGCTCCCAATTCTTCCCAAGAGATCCAGTCTTTAGGGGGGGAATTGAGAGAAGCTTAGACATTTGAACAAATTAGGTCATTTAGATCTGTGGGCAGTGCCTGCCTGGACTTTGTCTTCCTCCTGCCCAGCTGGCTGGCGGACCTTGGGAATCTGCCCTGGCTGGACATGACCTGAAGGTGTTGGTCATTGTTGCTGTTCTGCTGGTCACTGCTGGATGCTGCCGACACAGAATCAGATTCTGTGAAGGATGGCTCGAACTTGGTTTTGATCCTGGGTTTCAGAGGATGCTGTGGGTACTGGACATTCCTGGATCGTGGCTTTTTGTGAACAAATGTGGGCCTCTCAAGCTGGCCCTCAAAACTATTAACCCCAGATCTGTAGTACATCCTTCGCTGGTACTCAGGGTCTCTGGTGTCACCACTTTCTGATCTGTCACCAGTGTGAACACGAGAAGCCTGAGGCAGATCTGTCAGGGAGCTAGTGGGGATGGACCATCGGACCAAATCTGTCCTCAGCATCTCCTCCTCCTCCTCACTCAGCTGTGGTGAGCAAGGCTGGTGGGGGGCCCAGGACACATACTGCTGCACATTCCTGGGGTACAGCTCTACAATGTCACCTAAAGCATCTATCTTGAAATGTCTTTCTGGCCAGAAAGTCGGGTGGGTCTTTTTGTGACAGTCACGTTCATTTACAACGTAGTATCTGGGAGCACGGAGTCTGTGGCCAGGTGTCATCAAGGCAGAGACCCTGGGTCCACAGAAATGAGGTCTGATTGGCTGAAAGTCTTTTCGGGAAAGAGGTTCCGAGCGAACAGCCTTGAGGGGTTGTGTCTGGGTCACGGACGCGTAGGATCTGTTCTTGTGGAGGTTGCCTGTGCTGGCACATGGCCCATGTGGATACCTGTAAGGCAGAAATGGTTAAGCAGTTATGGCCTCTGTCTCCTGCCACACCTCCAGGAATTCCAGAGCGTCTGTTGGTGATCTGTGGGTGCACTCAGGGAGTGGGACCACAGTGGAAAGCTTAGAGGTCTGATACAACAAGGGTTGCCACTGTCCATGAGGGTGCATGGCAAGGTGTGCCGCATTAATATATCCCATCAGAGAGCACTAGTTCTGTTAGGGGCATTTCATGGGACCAGTGTTTGTGGAATGCATGTTAGGAATACTGACTGCCCTAGTGGCTAAACTGCCATCCAGCTTCTCAGACACTTCCTCAGGTGTCCACTGGGGGGAGCTATACCTGCCCCCAAAACTGGTGACTGTGGTTTAACACACCTCCCCGTTTTCCCCCTCCCCATCCCCCTTGATCTTCCAAGAAGGACTTAGGTCCCCCACCTACTACTTGTCAAGTTCTGTGATAACTTGAAAAAAGGAAAGAGAAAAATTATATTTATCTCTATGGTATCCACTGTGCTACAAATGAATATAATTCTGGCTATGATTTGGGGCTGACATAGTGCTGTCCCCTCACTCTTCTGGGTGCTGTACAAACACTTAAGGAAGCTGGGTTCTCCTGCTCTCTTGAAGAGGATTCTGAAGCAGTTGGCCCATACAGTAATGCATTGAAGAGCTTGCCAATAACTTGATCAGTCTCACGCGAAGCAGAGACTGTTTACTGTTAATACAGCCATTCTGGGACTGAAGACATGATGAGTGAGGCTCCACAGAAAGATGGGGAAGCTATGGGACATGGGGAGAGAGAAAAGCGCACATGACCCCAGGGTGTGATGGGAGCCTCTCATCAGCGGAGAAGCAGGAATCCAGCACCCTCACCACTGGCTATGAGGGTTGGGACACACGGTTCATATTCCCCTCATACATAGATCTTTTATGTGTAGTTAGGAACCAGGATTAAGGCCTGAATGTATATGACTTTGGGTAGTCATTCCTTTCCCCAGACAAGGCCCGAGAACCTCAAACAAACCTGCTCACTTTGTTTCCAGTGAGGATACCCTGACTTCCTGTGTCCCTGAGAGCTACACGTTTTAGCCTTATAAACTGCAATCCTGCCAGATTCTCCTTAGGAATCTCATTTACATTTCATCATAACCCTCTGCATGTAACAACTTCAACCCCTATTGCAACAAACAAAAACAAAGCAAAAACTAGGAGGAGCCCACACCCATGCTCTCCAGAGCACCTTAGTTTTCCTTCAGAGTGTACCTCTCTTTCACTTAACCCTCTTGTTTAAGCCTGAGTTAAAATGCCTTTATTAACGTCAACTCTAACTCATCAACTGGCTAGTCCTGAAATGCTTCCCTGGGTGGAGGGCATGGGTCCTAGTTTGGCCTGAATCAGGTCCTTAAAACACTTGGGGAACTCTTCAGGCTACTGAGGGTGATGGTGTGGAGCTGTGCCTTCTGCTTCTGCACCCCCAAATCCTGACTTGAGACACGACTGTTAAAAAGACAGCTTATTTCCTTAGGCTACAGAAAATATGTATACTAGGCTTCGAGAAAGGTTTCTTACAGATGATATGATAATGTAAGGTTTGAAAAGTCTCGAACTCCCCGCCCACACACACCCCACACCATTTCCCACATCCTCAGCACCCCAGCAGTTCCTGCCCCCTGACTCCTTCTGTCAGACCTGGAATTCAATGGCGCCAGCCTCCTGCTAGCTCTTCTGATCTGCTACTAGTATCACACTCAAGAAGCCTCTTTTCTTTCTGTGTCAGAGTTCACCCTCACCTACTGGCATCCTGCTCTGGCCTTGATCTAGATCCACCTGGAAGAGGAGAGCAGAGGCCCCTGGACCCTTGCCCAGGACTCTGGGGCAGGGACCTTGTGACCGTCTCCATCCTGAGGCTCTTGCTGCTCAGCGAGTCAAAGTTGACCGTGTTGCTGTTGTTTTGGGGTGTTGCCATGTATGCTGAGGACAGCTGGCTGATGAGGTCACCATCCTTTAGAAGCTTCTTGGTGCTTTCTTCGTGGGTCTGGATTCGAGCTGCAGGCAGAGGGAAGAACAGGTGACAGGTCCAGGTTTGCTATGCTTTGAACCTTAAATCCCCCACAAAGGCCTCATGCTAAGATCTAGTCCCTAAGGGGGCACTCTTGGGGAGAGGTGCAGTCTTTAAGTGGTGGTAAGAACTCTGGCCTTAGGGGTCATGTGCTCTAAGGGGATTGTGAGAACCCATTCTGTTTCGGACTGTGAGGTAAACAGGTTTGCTTGGCACACACTCACCAGGTGGTATGTTCCCTCCCTAAGCAATGAGGCCAATGGAGCACAGATTGGAGCCTGGAACTGTGAGCCGAAAGAGACTTCTCTCTCTTAATAAGAAAGTGATGTCAGGTGTTTTCTATCCTGATGGAAAGCAGGCTGACACAAAGCTGATTTAGCTGCAGCACTTGTATAACAACTGGGTCTACAGTTATCATCTGTGCCCACAAACAGTGAATCTGAGGCAACACACATCCAGCTGTTTGAAACATGGTGTTCAGGGAGCTTAAGCAAGAAATAGAGGAACCCAGGGCACCCTGAGCCTACCGGGTACAATTTCACAACTCCTAAGGCAAGGCAGGCCATTCAAGAAAGTATCTGTGGATCCTGGCTTCGGGGGGCCCTGCCTAGATTAAACAATATTCTTAACTGGCAAGTCCTCTCTCACAGTTACAGTGGGCTTTATAGCACAAGCCACAGTCACCTTGTGTGTGTGAAATTGCCACCTGGTGACTTCTCTGCATGGAGTGTGACCTTTAAGAGCTCTTTTCCAGATATCTCCCCTTAACAGGGACTGGCTTATGGCAACATTTGAGCCCCATTCTCTTTCATGCTCTGGCAGGTTTAAGTGTGGACTGTGCCAGCTCAGTGGTACCAAATGAGCATCCTGGCTCTCAGTGCACCCTCCTAGTTGCCTTAAGGGGCAGTCACTGCCTCTGTTTGGATCTGTACCCCAATCCCCTCACAAAGTTAGCCTTCTGGCCACACTAGATCTTGTTCCCCACACTCTCCTTCCTTCTGAGCCATAGCTTTCTCTTCCTCAGGATGGGTCTGAGTTTGGAGAATTGGAGGAAAGAAGGTATGGCCTTGGAGAGTCTGTGGCTTTGGGTCTTTATTCTGGGATCTGCTTCAGTGGCTGGGCCTGCCTGGGTGGCATCACTAAGTGAAGCTAGGACAGAGAACACAGAATGTAGGAACGTGGGTGCCTGGGGCAGAGGCCTGGGATGTGGGCTCCCGTGGGAAGAAATGGGTGCCTGAGAGGACACACATCAAGGGGTCAGACCAAAAGGTTCTTGAGTATTTTCCACTTTACCACACTGAGTTTCCTCTCCTGTTTCAAAGCCCCTTTCTGATTACAGAGGTTTGGGGGCTTAGTTACAGGCTTGGGCATGATTAAATCAAGGGCCAAGAGCAGTAGATGGCCTGGTTTTACTTTAGTGTGCCCAGTGACTTTGTGGAGAAAACCCAGCACTAGTTATAAGGGATCTTCACTAGTGGGGGCCTTCTGCCCTTTCTCAAAATGCCCATCAACTTAGACAGTAGACATTGTGTTTTAAGATTCACTTACCCTCTACCATTTGGGCAACCTTTTTCTTATCTTCAGCTCTTGCCTGAAATGTGAATGACAGTCAGTTTGCTTCAGCTTTGAGAGGAGGCAGTTAACATTTTAATTGGGGGAGAGAGAAGACTTATGTGCTATTATTCAGACCTTAGGTATGATCGCACTGATGAGAACAGAATGGTCATAGAAACCGGACCTGTTATTTGAGTGAATAAATGCAAGCATGGAAGAGCCAAGGTTTTACACAAGATGGGTTTCCTGTAAGGATGACTAATTCATGGGTGTGTGAGATTCTGCCAAGGCAGGCAGAGCATCCTGTATCTGAAGGACTTGGGACCTGTGGTTTTCATATTCTGGTTATTTAAGGGATGAGATCCAAGTCTCAAATGAGATTCCTTTCACTTCACCTGTACTGAGTACATGGGGCCTGGAGGTGATCTGATAGAACATTATTTCTGATAATTTTGTGCCCAAAATATTTTCATGGTGTGGAATTTTCCACTCACGGCCTCATGTTGATGACCAGAGACTTCCAGGTCTCGAAGCAGTTCAGATCTTTAGATTAGGGAGGCTCAACCTGAAATGGCTTGAGTCACAAAGAAAACACAGATCAGCCACTAGGGAAATATCCATGGGCAAAATGCCCTGCAACTGGAAATGGATTTCTAACTTGATATTTCACAAAGCTAGTCTGTTACCCCTTTACATAAATTTGAATTTATGGGAGCAGTTCTTTTTTTCTTTCCTTAGTGAAAAGGGTATAGGGGGACAAAGAAGGTGACCAGGATGCCACGCTTAAGAAAGTATGACTCTCAGTGTTATGAAAGGCAGAGTAGACTGGACCCAGAAAAAGCCTTCTTGAATTTGGTACCCTGGGTGCTTCCCTGCATCACCACCCCCCGACCCTGAGGGAGGGGATGCAGAGGAGCAATCATGGAAGGGTAGGGAGTGCCTGCCTCAATCTGGTTACTTTAGGAGACGATATGTACCCCAGGTGCGAAGGAGTCTGTGCCAGTCAAAATCTAAAGGATAAGAAAGAGGAGAGAAGAGTGTTTGGGGGTACAAACAGCCCTAGGGGTCCAAGGGTCAAAGATGACCCAGGTTAGATTAAGAGTAGCTCTTCAATGAGGTGCTTGGCACACTGGGAGCCTGGTGTGGCCATGCAAAGAATGTTCAAGCAAGCCAGCTTGTTCCCAGCAAATGGAAGCAACCACTGGCTATTCTTAGAGATAAATTGAGGGGACTTTGAGGGTATCCATCCACTTTGTACCATAATACGTGGCCAAGTGTCACTATAACCCGAGGGTTTGAGCTTCTTTGCACTCTCGTGCTGGGAAGGGTGCAGGCGTATGGCCAGGGTTGACGTCACGGATGAGAGCTGAGCTCACATGATACTTGCGTTTTGGATCTGCATCCTGAGTTGCTGGCTGCTGAGCTTTAGTGATCTTGCGATGCTCTGAAGGTAGTAGATGAGCATGCTGGGATGGAAGGACATGGAATAATGAGTGGGCTTCAACCTGCTCTTTAGCTTTCAGGTCCCGCTCAGGTGGCAGTGGAAGTGAGGGTTCCCAGGTCAGATGTGGGCTGCCCACCGACCCCTGAACCCCAAACAAAAATGTACTTGGCTTCTCACAGCCTGTGGCCACTGGGAAAGTGCAACACCCCCACCTCCTTCTTTTTCTTGTGCTGAAAGCACTAATAAACATAACCTACTCAGCTGAATTGTGACATTTCAAAATTATCGACATTTCTGCAGAATATTGTACTGGTAATAATAGTATCCAGCCCCATTATAGTGGCCACAGAAATCCACCAGAGGCTGTGGTGGAATCAGTAGCTATGCAGCTGTACCTCTGTGGCACAGTGACTGTGCTACTTGGAAATGTGGCACAGAGTCCATGCTTAGATCATTTCCTGTAAGTGCTTTCTGAATGGACTTACTGGACTGCAGTGTGATCCTGTGGACACACACACACACACACACACACACACACACACACACACACACAGCTGTCCTTGAAGGGTAAGGGGTGTGACATCCTCTGGAGGCTGGGAGGAGTGGTGCCCCCTGGAGGCTGGGAGGTATGACACCCTCTGGTGGCTAGGAGCTGTAGCATCCCCTGGAGGTAGGTTGGAGTGGCACCCCTGCAGGCTGGGAGGTGTAGCACTCACAACAGAAGCAGTACGGCTGGAAGTATCACCACAGGGCTGCTGATGTGTCCAACCACAACGTGAAACCATGCAGGAAAGTCATTCTCTATTGTCTCTGACACAATGTCATAGATCTTCTCTTGTCCACTGAGAGAAAGAAAAAGATAACTCCAGATTGGACTGCTTTTGGCTACGGAATGATTCAAGACCTATCAAAAATGTTTGGGTGTCTGGAGGCAGATCTCCAAAACCAGCTACAGAAGCTAGAGACAAATCTCCAAATGGCAAAGATGGCTAATGTTCCCAGAAGTTCTGTGAAGGAGTCATCTAGTTACCCAGAAGGACTGGAAGTGGGGCTGACGATCACTCTTCAAGTGCACTGGCTTTTTAACAAGTAAATGAAAATACCTCCTGGGTTTGTGTGTCCAAATGAACTTAGGCATCAGTGGAGACTAGTTGAGATTTCTGTACGGTTACAGTGAGATACTGTAGACTGAAAATTGACATGGACTGTCTTCAAGTTAAGCTTCTGGCTTCAACCATGTAGATTTCTATATAGCCAGCTGTTCCCTCTTCCTTCCTTCCTTCCTTCCTTCCTTCCTTCCTTCCTTCCTTCCTTCCTTCCTTCTTTCCTTCCTTCTTTACTTTTCTTTTATGCCTGAGATTATAGTATAATTACATCATTCCCTCCTTTTCTTTTTTCCCTTCAAACCCTACCATAGATCTCTTCCTTGCCCTCTTGAAAACACATGGTCTCTTTTTGCATTGTCATCATATGCATATATACATATACATATATTCCTAAATACCTAAGTACAACCTGCCTAGTCTGTATATTACTTGTATGTACGTTTGCAGTTTTGAGACAGAGTCTTATTGGTATCTCAGGCTGGCCTTAAACTATTGACAATCCTCCTGCCTCAGCCTCCCAAGTACTATTATTAGAGGTGTGACGAGCCATACCAGGCTTCTTTTTTTCCTCTTACTTAAAGATAGTATGTTATTTTCATTTATCTATTTACTTGTTTACTTTTTGTTTCTGTGTGTATTACCTGAAGGGGCCACAGTTCAGAGAAGGCTTGTAGTGGACAATAGCAAAGATGGTTGGCAGCATGCAGAGAAATAGCATGAACAGGAGCATTGCCAGGTAGAAGTTGTTGGATCTGCAGAAAGACCAAATATCATGCAACAGCAGCATTCATTCCAGAGTCTGCATGAGTGCATCCTACCAACCCACCCAGCAGCAGCCAGCAGCTCTGTCAATGGAACAGGGGCCTGGATGGTTCAGTGGGTGAAGTGCTTGCTGCAGATGCGTGAGGACCTGAGTTTGATCCCCAGCACCTGTGTAAAAAGGCTGGGGGCTTGAAATCCCAGCACTGGGGAGGCAGAGACAGGGGAGTCCCTGGGGCTTACTGTCCAGTCAGGCTGGCCAGACTGGCAAAACATAAGGTGGAGAGTAATTGAGAAAGATGCCTGATATCAAACTCTGGTCTCCACATCTATGCACACACATGCACTTGCATACATACATGTCCTTGAGTGTGGGGGTATGTGTGCACACAAATACACACACACACACACACACACACACACACACACACACACACACCCCTAAGGGGCTTGCACAGCTTAGAAACCTCAAACTCAGCTTTCAGAAAAAAGCTTCCAGCCCAGCAAATTCTCTTTACAAACCCTGCCTGGGCACTAAGCTGTAAAGCAAGAAGACAGTGGCTCCACCCATGTGCGGGGCTTCTTCCCAGCTAGCTCTACATATGGCAATCTTAGAACTGCTGCCCTCCACCTGGGGCCTTACCTAATTGTGGTGGAATATTAACCGGGCCATCGCACCTGGCATTTACCCTGGACTGGTGGCCTCTTAGGCCTTGGAACTATCTCTTGTAAATATCAGTGATTGTTATCTGAGATTTGTAGGGTTGCTTTGTCTTGGGAATTTCAGAACCTTAGCATAATCTCAGTCATAAGACCTTCCTGGCACACCTGGAACTCTTATGACTGTGTTTGATTAAGTAATGGTTCCTTGAGACAACTCCTAGTTCAGATAAGAGATTTCGGTATTTGGGAATTGACTTGCTAAATGGCCTTTTGTGCATCAATAAAAAGAGCTTCGGCAGAGCTCCTGGTCAGCCAGTCCATGGCGATTGATTCCTCCCTTGCTTTTGCTAAGCCTGAATTCATCCTGCAGTGTCTCTCTCTCTCTCTCTCTCTCTCTCTCTCTCTCTCTCTCTCTCTTTCTTTCTCTTTGACTGACCAGTGTAACTTAGAGCACTGACATGTAGTGCCTTCCCTCCTGCTACCAGCCTGGAGCGTGCTTCTTAGGTCTCAGGAGGAAGGCTCTGTTGGTTGTAACCTTCAGCCATCCGATTTGGATCACATCTACTGTCAGTTTCTTTCTCTGCTCCTTACTGCTCAGAGTGAATAGTACCAGGCTGGTATCAGGGCCTTCAGTGGCCCCAGTGGTAGCTCAGACCAATTTGGTATGAGGCCCTGTATATAGTTTATCAGTCTAGTGATGTTCAACTACCCTGAAGTCTCATCATGAGATTCAAAATGTGTTATGAATTCACCCATGTGGCTAAAATGAAATGCAGGAAAGAATTAGCATTGTCAGGATTATAGAACAATTCAAACTTCTAACCAACAATGAAAACTCAGGTGTACCTGCCCTAAAACTCAGGATAACACTTTGGGGTGTACTCTTGACGAAAGCAGAATGTTCAGGGGTGTTGGGCGCTACAGTCAGCAGCTAGAAGCAGCCACAGAACAGAGAAAGAAACCAGAAGGCCAGTTCTGTGTGTTTTCTCAGTGACAGGAAGCAGAGAAACACAATGTTGAGTGAAGAAAAACAAACAAAAAAACAACCCTGAATGCAAAGGAGCACATTCTGTGCATTGTCACATTTTATATAAACAACAAAACCAGGCAAGCCCCATAGAAGTCAGGGGTGGCAGGAAGCAGAAGTGATGTGTTCTGGGGACCACTCATGTTCTGTTTTTATGTGGATGCTGGTTGGTTGTATCTTTGTGTTCCATCTGTGAAAGTTCAAGCCTGATATTTCTAACTTGTGCACTTTTTCCAAATGGTTCTTAGGCATCAGTAAAAACTTTAAGAAAACATATGCCAAGAGCTTCAAGGGGGTGATGACTGATTTCAGGAGGAAGGCGTAGGCAGTGACTTCCTGGAGGGAGCTGAGGAGGGAAACAGGGTTTTGAGAGGCACTGTGCTAGCAGGCCCCTGGTCGGAAGAGGATATATGGTCTCAGCCCAGGGCTGACATTACTGCTACCAACCTAGAGGCTCGAAACACTTGCTGGTGGGGTACATTGCAGGTCAGCACAGCCCAGCTCCTCAGGTACATCAGCCCAATGAGCTTGAGAACATTGAAGGCTGGTAGACATGGGGAGAAGAAGGCCCCCATCCTGAAATGGCAGAAGGTCAAGTCAGTCTGTGTGTGTCCACACTCAGGGCTGCATACCAGAGGCTGCATGGCAGAGCAAGGGTCTGAGTCTTGACATTTACACTCTACATGTCAGGAACTGAAGAAAACTCTGAGACACAGTCCCCACATTCCATAGGTATGTGAGTCCCTAGAGATGGGCAATGGTGACGTGTTTGTCTCTTGTCTCCTAGTTTAGCAAAGGGAAAGGCCTCCTCTGGGGAGAAGCAGACACTGGAGAGCTAAGCCCTGGGTTAAACTCTAGACTTTGCAGTTCTGGGGCAAGGACTAAGTTAATAAGTTACTGAGTTTCAGACTGGATCAGCACGGGTCAAGCACCCCACCCCCCCCCCCACCTTTCATTGGCTGTTGCTCTCAGCACCCTTGCGTATGTTAGCTTATTTATTCTTCCGGAATTGTGAAAACAAGGAGAGACGACTGAAGTTAACAGACCAGGAAGGCAAATCTGGGAAAATTAATCAATTTGATCAAAGACATGTTGCCAATTATGTGGCCCTATGTCTAGATGTGGACACTTTTAAGAGCAAAATCAGTGAGTTGGGAGTAACTACTCAACTATCCCAGACACACTGGGGCATCTAGCCAAGGTACAAATGTCAAGTAGACAATAAAACCCAGGACCTCTGCTTTAGTTCAAAGTCGATTTGTATTGGCTATGCAATTGAACCGATCCCTGTGGAGTACGGATTTAGTGGCCAGAAAATGAAGTGTTCAATAAATAAAAATGTTTTAAGGATAAATGTTTGCTTCCTTCTGGCAGGCATGTCTCCTTGTGCCTCTGTTTATATGGTGGGGTTCCCTATGTGCGCTGTGACTGACGGTGGTTCTGAATGTGTAGATATCCAAGCTTCCTCTTTTTCTTTGGCTGACAGTATCTGGACCTGCGGTGCCATTCGTGGTCTCACAGATAAGGCTGGAGGCCCCCCCACATAGACACACTATTGAGGAAGGAATGACAGATGACCCTTGCCAGTGCCCTGGTGCCCCTAGGAACGGGGTCTACTTGGCTGGAGGTACCCCAGCCAAACAGGCTTGTCAGGGATTTGGAGACCCCATAGGATGTGCCAGCTATCCTGAAAAACAGCCCTCCATCTGACCCCCAGTCTACATGGAAGAAATGATAAGAAATGCTCCAGTGTAACCACATAGTCCTTGATTCCTTCCTGTCAAGAGGTCCTTCTTCCTGGATCACCCCCTTCCCAACTGAGGGACTCTATCTCTTCTTATGCAGATGTTTTGGGGGCTTGGACCAGAAGTAGTTTAGAAAGGAACCACCCCCTCTGTCATTCTTTTCTGCAAAATCCTCATAAGGCCACTAATACAATCACCTACCCTGAGAAACAGTCCCTTGTCAATATCCTTTCCTGATGGTGACTGTGGCTGTGTATAGTCATGGGTCCATCTGGATTCATCAAATCCTTAGCCTAGATGACGTAAGCCAAGCTGGGAGATGACTTTGAGACCTACCAAATCATGCCTTGATTGTAGACTAGGTGCAGCACATTCTCAGCAATCTTGAATTCCCCATACTCAGGCTGTTAGAGAAAAGCATCTGCATTAAAAACTAAGTCATTAAGTCCTTTGCACACAGCAGTTCATTGTGGCCACTTGTACAGACTTATCTGCTCTTATAGATACTCAGAGTTCACTGCCTTGCTGGTCACCAGCAAATGGTGAAATAGAGAGCTGGGGCAAGAGCTAGCCTTGCATGCCCTCTGCTCTTCCCTCAGGAACTCCCTTTGAGGTATCTCTGCCCCATTTGGGCCATGCTCATATGTAGCTGTTTACTGGATGGAAGCATTCCCTCCTGAAGGAAGAGGGTCAGAAGACCTATGAAAGTCAAGACTTAGAGGCTCAGGAAATGTCCAAGGCTCAGGAGGCCTTCCCCTAGGCTATACAAGCAGTTAAGAAGGGCACAAAAGACTCTTGGGGGCAGCTGCCTGCAAGGTATGCAGCAAGCTTTGCTGTCATCGCCCGTGCTGGGGTGGGCATTTTGGTGAAGTAGCTGCCTGAATCACCCATGGGCCTATAAATAACCCTTCATCCACGTCCTTGTAAGTAACCCCAAGAAGCTCATAGGTTCACTAAGCTAGACTAGAATGGAATCTCTTCTGAGTCTGTTTCCCTCTATTTAAGATGAACAGAAGTAGACTTCTCAGAAAAAGTCATGTAACACATTCCTGACTAATTTCTAGACAAGCCAACAGCGAAAGGTGGCTTTAGTTCTAAACCCCACCCCAAGCACACAGTATTTCACTTACAAACTTGCTTTCAAGGTCCCAACACCAATAGTCACTTAGGTAGCGAACGAAAAGTCCTCGGAAGAAGTCTATGAGGAGGATGCTGGCCACCGTGAAGAGCATGTCAATGACAGACAGCTTTAGCATCTCCTGCAACACATTGGGTCCTGTTGGCACCACGCCCTGCCCCCCAAAGTCCTCTCCATCTCTGTCTTCTCCATAATACTCCCTGGTCACCCTGTCTCTGTCCCTTCCCTGGAGCCAGAGCCAGGGCCACCTAAAGTCTTCCCTTCACATCTTTATACAGCACAGTGACAGAGGGGATGGCTTCGACCACATCATGGCTGTTTAGAGATTATCTGTTATTTTGAGTTTGGGTCACAAGATCCAAGGCAAAGCCCATACTATACAAAACTTGGGAAGACCCTAAGGTCTGAGGTTCTGAAACACAAGTTTTTAACCATGTGTGCCTCAGTTTTCTCATCTGTGCCTAGGGGGCTGAGGCCAGCAGCTTGCAAGAACCTCTCTTAGTTACTACTCCACAGTAATTTTGCTGATTACTATGGTTAGTTTTGAGACCTAGAAATAAACGTCACTGGATTCCATGTTCCTTTTCTATGAAAAAGGAACAGTGATACCCCAGAGAGTTGCCACGTGAAGTGTTGAAGGGACTTCCCAAGGGACAGAGGGGCATACCTGGCCAACATATGTCTCCCAGCACTGCCCTTGCGGTCCCTGCATGTAGGACACTGTCTTGTTGGCCTTTGTGTGTGGCATAGTAGTAGTCAGAATGCTTGTCTCTTCCAAGACCCCTGTGCTGGTGTTTCCCTGGAGCTCCACTCCCGCCCCAGGTGTGGGCCATTGCCCTTCTTCTGGCACTGTTCTGGTGGCAGAGAAGGGGGAAGGATCTGTCCAATGGCTTGTGATGTTTTTGATAGCAGCTTCCTGTTGAGAGGGGAAGGGGAGAAGGAAGGAAGGAAGAAATAAAGGCTGTTTACGTGCTTGTAAGCAAGAATGCAGCTTGGACAAATGAAGGGAACCACGACTCAGGAGTAACCATTCACTCTCTCGCCATCTGCCTTTCTCCTTCTCTAGTCTCCTTTTCCCTCACCCCTTCTTCCTCTCTTCTTCTCTCTTTCCTTCCCTCTTACCATTGACTAGAGGTGACCACACTCACAAGACACCAGCAGAAATAGGCAGTTCACTGTTCCCTAGAAGACCAGAAATGGGTCTGTGGTTCTAGGTGACACAGTCCTTCCTCTCTTTTCAACCTCAAGAGAATTCTAGATCAAGTTCATAAGGATCCAGTAAGTGGCAGGGAAGGACCAAGGTCTATGTGACTTCAAATTCCAGCTCTCCACGGCCTCTTTGGCCCATATGCCCTGAAATTTATGATATACTTTTCATAAACGACCCTCAGAAAGCTCCTCCTCATCTCCCCGCCCTTCCCACTCAGGGTGTCCTGGAGGGCTGAGCAGGTTGAAATGAACATTAAGAGGCCTCTGAGGCTGGAACTGGAGCATACACTGAGCTATTTGGTATGGGAAGACTCTTCTCTTTCCACTTTCTGGAGGAGCCTATGGCCTGCTCATCTTCCTGGGGTTATTTAAAAGAGCTGTTGACAGTCTTCCCTGATGGAGGCATGAGAATAAGATTGCATGGCCCAGGGAGACATGGAGGCAACAGCCCGGGCTCTCATAACAGCACTGTTCCTTTTTTTAAATCTGGGAAATGGGGCTTAAATTTCTCTCTATACCTTAAAAGGACCACAGTGGCATGGTTTGAGATATGCCTGTGAGACCCAAATATAAGCAGTAAAGAGGACAAGGATGATGAAGATGCTGACGTGGGGGTGCTGTATGGGGAGCAATGACAAGAGGCTGTCAGGTTTGGACAGTGATGGGTGGAGGACTATTCAGTCTAGGCCTTGATGTTGGGTGTACATCCAGTCTAGGCAGTGGAGGCGGGTGACTGTCCAATCTGGACAGAAGCGGGAGGAAGGCTATCCAGTCTGTACAGTCTAGGCAGCTATGACAGGTACTGCCCAGTAGTGACGGCAGGTGCTGTCCCATCTGGACACTCACCTCAATGTTCATGCTGTTCACTTTGTCCAGAAGAGCAATGATCAAGCTGTAGAGATTTCCTAGGTACAGTACCAGGACCCTGAAAACCACATGACATCTTGAGAAACAAGATCACCACACACAGGACCAGCGATCTGGGGCCTCCTGAAAGTTCTAAGTCATCATGGACATGATAATAAGACAGTGGTTGTTCTTGGCTTTCTTTGAGTTACCTGGGTGTTACTGAAAAACCACAGATTATAGGGCAGGTGAGATGGCTCAGTGGGTACAGGTACTTGTGGTCATGCCTGACCTCTGACCTTGGTCTCCAGGAGCCACATGGTAGAAAGAGAAAACTGACTCTCACAAGTTTCCTCTGACCTCTACATACATCACATGAATCACACATATACACATGTGCATGTACATGTGCACAGGCATGCACACACACACACTCATACATACATGCAAATGATAATGTAAAAAACAAAAATCACAGACTATTCAAATCATCTAGCTTCAGCAGGTGTGGATAGGGTTTGGAGTCTACATCTTTCCCAGGCGATCCCACAGTAGCCATCCCCGGACAAGCCAGTTAGAAACACTAAAGCAAAAGAACATGGGTTCTGTGGGGTGATATAACATCTGGCCCATGCTTTCTGGTCTGGACATTTATGACCTGACATCATTCCACTCAGTTCTCAGAAAGTCTATGTTACACTCCCCATTCAAGGGACGAGAGAATAGACATGTGGAACACTGAGAGTTATTCAGTACATGAGACTGAAAGCACCAGCATGCCACTTGTAGATCTCAGCACCCACCCTTGGAAATACCAGCTGGATCCACAGGAGCACAGAGGGGTCTTATGAGAAACCTGTCTAAAGAAATAAGATGGATGAGGAAAGTAGCCTCTGCAGATCCTTCACTGGGTCAGTGATGTGCAAATGTGGAATCAAATCCAGTGATAGGGAAACAGCTTTACCTTTTTTTTTTTTAAAGACAGATCTCTTTTTTCCAATTAATTAATTTATTTTTATTACATACACAGTATTCTGCCTGCATATACACCTGCACGCTAGAAGAGGGCACTAGATCTCGTTATAGATGGTTATGAGTCACCATGTAGTTGCTGAGAATTGAACTCAGGACCTCTGGAAGAGCAGCCAGTGCTCTTAACCTCTGAGCCATCTCTCCAACCCAAAACAGCTTTATAATAAGGAGACTACTTCCACATGGAAAAAAATGACCCACACATCCACACCAGCCTCCTTCATCTTTATGGGGGTCAGGTAATGCCATGTGTAAGTAGACAGCTTCTTAAGGATACAACCTTGCCACTTGCTTTTCCTCTGAAACTATGAAGGCACTCTCTTGTGCATCACCCCGGGATGATCTCAGCGTGTGCCTTAGCCTGTATGGGCCACAGCCCCTCCAATGGTACATGCCACGTGCTGAGGGAAGAAGGGCCTGATGAGCTCTTGGACAGAGCTGGAGCTTAGGGTTCTCACTGCATCTTGGATGAAAGGTATCATGGTCTGTTGGTGAGTTAATGGAACTGAAATAATATGTCTTGCTTTTATTTCCAAAATTATGTCTCATTTGTCTGAGGTTATGTCTCTCTGTGGCTCTGTTTCTCTGGTTTTGAGTATGAATAACGAGGCCGATCTGTGTAATAGGATTGCTGTTACACCAAATGCAATAATGGAATTGATTCTCCCCTTGTGGCAAGGAAGGAACTGAGAAAGGTACCTCTTATCCAGGCTAGAGAGGTGCAGAGTGGAACAGAAAACAAACAAACAAACAAAAAAACAGCAGGGTGAGCAGACCCCAAGCTTTGCTCCAAGTCTATCCTGTGCTGTGGGGTTTTGATCAACTCCTTGATCTTTCTAGGGATGGCTTTCTGTCATTAGGGCAGTAGGATTTCAGGAGACGGGGTACTGGAGTCTTCAAGCCAAGCAATACCCTCACCTATTTTAGTAAATAAAATGCTGCCAGACAGCCTAGCCCTTTGTTTGCCCTATCAGCAGAGGCTTTTTTCATGTCTCTCCCTTAGAGCTTGTAGTTGGGACGGAGATGTATGTGTAGATGGCAGAGTGTAGTTAGAGTTTTCCTACCTGGCCCAGAGTGCTGTGGGATGTTTTATATGTCAAATGTGTTGCTCTGATTGTTAAAATAAATAAAGTGCTGATTGGCCAGTAGCCAGGCAGGAAGGATAAGGTAGGTGGGACAAGGAAGAGGAGAAGGCTGGGAATAGGAAGGCTGGAGACGCTACCAGCCACCTCCATGACAGAAAAGACATAAGGTACTGGTAAGCCACAAGCCACGTGGCAAAGTATAGATTAAGAGAAATGGGTTAATTTAAGATAGAAGAAGTAGATAACAAGAAGCCTGCCACGCCCATACAGTTTGTAAGTAATATAAGTCTCTGTGTGTTTACTTGGTTGATTCTGAGTGTCTATGGGCCTGGCCGGTGAGAGATATTTGTCCTGACTGTGGGCCAGTCATGAAAACTCTAACTATAGCAGAGTATAAAATGTTGGCTGCTACGTCTTTTTCAGAAGATGTTTACTGACTCCAGAGTGGAAACAATCCTTCTCAGAGCAGTCTGAGGTTTGAGGAGTGTCACCAAGTGTCACAGAAGATGGCATGGAGAAGCCAGTGTGGACAGGATAAGGAAATACTTAAGGTAAGTGCTCAGGGCTCTGATAGTTCCTATATCCTGCTCTTTACCAATACATCACTTCAAGTGGAGGAGAAAGAACTTGAGGGAAAAAACCCAGAAACCCAGCCCTTGCAATGTGGCTCTAACTCTCAAGGAGGCAGTCTTGGGATGTTCTCTTGCACACACAGTCTGCTGCAGCTCAGGCCACATCTGCTTTGACATCTGCTATGGCAGCCACTAGCTGTCTTGGTACAGCTCAGAGCATCATACAACTTTGTGCTTGGGTAGTTAGTAGCGGAGCATGGGCTGTCTCTCCCATGTCTGGCAGACAATGAGTGTCTATTTGGCCACTCAGAGTCCAACCATGGGGAGAATTCAATAATGAGGAAACCCAGACATGCATTCTATTATCTTGCTGCTCTTTTGTGTCTGCTTTTCCTGCTTGCTTTCCCCCTCTTTCCCTCTGTCCCTCCTCCTCTTCTTTCTCTGCTTCCTCTTCTCTATTACCCATAATTCCAGCTGTGTTATCTGCATCATTCTGTTCTCTCCTGCCCTGACTCCTTTCCTTTCATCTCCATTGCTCCCAGCTTTTCTTGAGCCATGTCCCTAGGGAAAGCTTTATGCTAAGTGTGGAGGAGAAGCATGCCTTAGCTCTGCAGAGATTCAGTCCCTTTGTGGGTGGATGATGGCTGAGCCACACGGGGGGTCTTCCACCTAGGATACTATATACCTTGCTAACTGGAAGCGCAGTGTTGTCCGTGGGTGGTACATCTCCAAGGCAGCGATGAGGTCAAAGGCAGATGGTGCCAGCATGGTGACAAGGGAGACCACCACACTCACCTGTGGAGAGAGTATATGTTTTCAAGTTCCTCATGCCAGTTCCCTCAACCACATTTGGTTTTCTATATGGCTATCTGCCATTCACAGGGACACTGATTAGAAACCTCCCTGAGCCTCTGAGAGTTATCCTTTTTCAGAAGGCTACTACCATTCCATCAAGTGTTTGTTCCTTTCTGGAACTCTCCTTTAAGGTCATGAGGATGCTTACGCATGCTGTCTGGGATTCAGGAGCATTTCTGTCACATTTACCAATCACTAATTCATTGTATTTATACCTTCCTGACCTTGGATGGAGGATGGAAATAATTGTGATTATTATGATCAGAAAGGGGAAGGCAGAGATGTAATTGAATATCCCTCTGTACACGGGGGATTAATTATCTGGAGAACCATGCCTGGCTCTTGTTTGTCTGGACTTAGGGCAAAAGGAAAGCGAATTTAAGCTGGCACACAAGATGCTTGAGCTAACCTAAGAAGTAATTTCTGAGCAGATGTTTTAAAATTTGCCACTTTTTAAACGTGCAAAGAGGCCCGAATTTACCTAACTCCCGTAACTGGTGTAAAACACAAGGAGGTCACCGGGTGTAATCTCAGGTTCTAAGAAATGGTCGGACACAGGTGAGCACACATGGGACAGATGTATGCCCATCTAACAGCTTTTAAAGTGGATGCTAGTTATTTTTATCAGAGTGATCCAAAAGGCGGTTTGGAGTTATTTTTGTCTTTCAAATCTTGGTAGGTCAATTGGACCAAACATTCAGGACAACAGTCACAACAAATATTAGAAATTCTGAAATTCCCCTACCCTCCTACTTGGTAGTTTTCTATTTATGGACATATTCACACAACTGGGGGTGGGTTGTTCAATACCCAAACGGTTTGTGCGGCTGGTTCTGGAAACTACTTAAGTGTTGTGTGAGGCAGCTGGTGGGATTGGAGGCACACACTGTGGGTGGGGCCTGAGAGTGTGGATGCAAAGGAATAGCAGTAGCAGGGCAAAGCTGAACCAGAAGGGTGGGTATGAGCACCTGGAGGAGTTCTTAACTGAAGATCTTCCAAGTTATTTCACCAGGACTTGATGCTACTGGGCCTGAAGGCCCTGGTCCCTACTCTAGAACTAGCAGGCTATACTCATTTCAAGAGACATTTCAGTCTAATTCACTAAAGAAGCAGAGAAGAGGAATGTTGTCACTACCCCCCGGCCCCCAATAAAGTGCAACCTGCTAATATAATTGCTGGTTACTGGGTACCTCATTCTTCTCCCAAAGTGTCAGCTCCTTCTTCGACTGCTCCAGCTTCTGGGACCTGTCCACCACAAAGTAGATGAGATAGATGCTCCCAGCCAGAGACAGGAGCACCAGGATGTTGGCGATGATTCTCAGGCAGACAGTCACCGCCCTGAAAAGAGAGGCAGTACAAGGGTACAGATGGTGAGACTTCAGGATAGGGGCCTTTCCCCTGCTTAGGGTCCTCTCTGCTCCCTCCACCTCCAATTTCTCATTTCTGAGACCTCAATAGAGTTGTAAACTCAGTGAGCCAGCAGCTTGGAACTCTAAGAAACCATCAAACATTTGTTTTAGGATCCAAGTCTGTGGGTTTCAGTCCAAGGTTTATCGCTTATAATATATCACTACAGGGGTAGGAGGTGACTCCACTGTCACTCAGGCATGAGGACCTGAGTTCAGATTCTGAGAGCCTATGTTTAAAATTATGCCAGGCAAGGTGGAGTGTACTTGTAGCCCCAGTACTTGGGTTTTTTTTTTTTTTTTTGGGGGGGGGGGCAGAGACAGGCAGATCCCTGAAGCTCATTAGCCAGCAGGCTTAGGAAAATGAGCTTTGGGTTTCAAACCATAAAGGTAGACAGGATTGAGATGCTTGATATCTACTTCTGGCATCCATGCACACACATGTGTATTCACACCTACACTAACCAATACATACGTACCTTTCCCCTCCACACACACACACACACACCACACACACACCCACACACACATTAGAGTCCTGTGATGCAGACGAAATTCACATAACATTTCCAGCAGAAGAGGAATAGGTAGGAGGGGGAAGACTGGCCTCCTGTCTTTGCAATGGCAGTTGGTGGACCCACCCATCATTCCACACTGTGAGTCTGGCATCTGGCATGCATTTCCTTGGTTATTAGTTGTCTTTCCCCTGGGTTGTGTGAGATCTCAGAATCTCCAGTCTTTGTCATCCCTGTGTCCACAGCTCTCAGAACAGCTCCCAGCACATCTAAGTCTTGGATATGCATTAGATGAACCGGCAACTCAGTCACCGCGAGATGGATTTGGGAACACCCCTCCCTTGTTTGGTTGCCTTTCCTCTGATTTTACATAGAACATGTGCCCCCCCCCACCTTTGTAAGTGCTGGGCAACTGACTGGTCGGTCTGTTCCCGGAGCATTTCCTTCTGTCCATTTTGGGGTCAGCCTCAGCCTGGTTTTCCTGAAACCAACGCTCCAGGCAAAGGCTTGTCTGCAGAGAGTTGACTTGGGAGATAATTCCAGCCAGCAGGAGTGAAGGCTGAGGAAGTGGAGGTGAGATGGCTCAGTGGTAGAGTCTGCCACAGCTGGACACAGCTGGAGGCCTTCTCAGGGTGATGGAATGCACCCGGTGACTCCATAGGTAGTCTCACCCAGAGTGTATCCAGCTTGTGGATGACAGTATGTGAGTGTGGACCAGGACCCTGTGAGCACTTCCCAGAGCAGTTAGCCTAGATATGAGCAAGCTTGCATAACTGCCCGGAGAAAGAGAAAGGGCCAAGGATGACTTGAAGGGGCACATGAGAAGTGTACCATTCCTCCCATGATGTCCCACTATTGGGGAGCTTGGGCAGGTCAAGATATTTCACTTTATCTTTGCCCTTCATCTGCATAAAGAAAACTGATTCCTGAATGAAATGGTAAATAGTGTCTTCTAGGTAAAAAAGGGAAATACAGTGTGCTTGATGACAGGGTTACTCCTTTGGAAGGAGAACACCGCAGACTCAGAGCTGTGGAGTACTGGGACAGAAAACACCGAGCAAGCTAGGTCCACCAATGCCATCCTCCTGCCTCCAAAGCACACAGTCACCATTGCCGGGATCATACTACTCACAAGGTACCAGTTAGGAGGAATGTGATGGGGACACAATGGCTGGCTCCCCATGGCCGTGTACTTGGCATCCTTCCTGTGGCCACACCAGTCAAAGCATGCTGGGTCTGGAGCCAAGCAGACAAATGGTAATTCCCTCTTTCTCTGTTTCCCCCCTGGCCCCGAGTGCCTAGGCATCTCTGTCTTCCGCTGAACAAAGTGATGAGGACCAGGACTTGAAAACTGGTTCTTCTTTGGTTGGCCAGTAATGAATTGTTGAGTAAGACCTCTTGGGTCTAGAATGAACTTAAAGGTGGCGATCATTTTTGAATTCCAGTGGTCATTTAAACCATTTGATTGGATATGATAAAGACAGACTTTGTATCTCATTGCCAGGGATGCTAATCCAAACTGAGGTCTGTGCTTTCAGAGATTGTAGATGACTGTGGTGGGCTTGTGTTCTAGCCTCTGAGAAGCCTGATGGGGCCCATCCTGTCATTTCACTGGAGAGGACATGTTGGTCAAATAGGTTGTGGGTCAGCTTTCTGGGTCACTGGGGTTTATGCCAGGGAGGGCTAGAATCCACCTCTCCCAGCTGCTTGCATATAGCTCTTTCTGGCACAGCCCCAGTAGCTAGTAGCTGCAAATTTAAATGGGACCATGCAATGAGGCAGGTGGACATGCCTGTCCTAATGCGGACAGGGCCATCGCCCCTTCATGGCAGCATCCTTCCATCCCACTGGGTCTCCATTTAAAGATCTCAAGGCAAACCTGGCCCCTAGGAGGTCATCTCAGAAGGCTCTGGTTGTGAATGGGATGCTCCTTCTATCATAGGAACTCAACGAATAGTTTCAAAATAAAATTAACAATACTTATGTGTCTTCCTTTACTTAGCAAACTAGATATTGTTACTAAAGATAGCCATTTTATTGCATAAGTAAAAGAACAGGAAACTGGTCAGTTTCAGACCCTCTGTCCAGGTGCAGCAGATACAGAAGGAGGAAGTACTCCTAGAGACAGCTATGGAGAAGGAGTGAGTTCCCACAGGTCACATCACTAAGGAGATTGACAGCAAGAGGAAAAAGGAAAAAGGAAAGAGGAACTGCCTAACAATTATGAAAATAAGATATAGATAACTCAATAACTCTTTGTACCAAATGAGGCAAAAATTAATGAATAGGCATATTAATACTTACATGTTTTTGTTTTTTTTCTTTTCTTGCTCTTCCAGTATGGCCTCCTGGAAGGAAAAACACAGGCAGCGTTAGAAGCCTAGCCTCATAACCAATTATAACCACTAGGAGTAAGGTATCCAACTGGGCATGGTGGCACACTCTGTAATCTCAGCCCTTAGGAGGATCCACTAAAGGTGCTTGGTCACATGATAAGTGTGGAGCCAGCCTGGGTCTAAAAGCAAAAAGAAAAACAAGAACATCAACAAAATCACCCCACCCAAACTGATCCATTATCTTGATTCTTATCTTCAATGGCTATGACTTTCTTCTATAAGTTTCTATTGACAGCAATGAATTAGATATCAATATAATATCAATATCAATATAAGTCAGCTGACCCCCATCTCTGACTGATTTTGCTCACATTGACTTCTAAGTTAAAGATAAAAGCTTATATATATATATATATAATGTAGAAGTATTTCTTCATTTATAGGCTTTAAGAATCCACCGTGTAATTTATAAACAAATACATGAATCAAAAATTTAAGACAAAACAATATATAGAAATAAAAGAGTCGTTTTGAGCTTTTATTCTTTACTTCCTATGGGTCCTTGAGGTACAATTCCCAGTCCCATTGACCTCCACTGGGTCTGTTGCCCTGGGTGGGGAGGAAAGGAAGTGTGCTGGTTCGGCCAGCAGGGGGTGCAGACCAGCTTGCAGACTTGATAGTCTGGAGTGCACGGTGCGGCCTTCACTCACCTTAATGCTGTTCACGATGGCGGCTGTTTTGCTCTCTGCAGCCTCTGGGTTCCCAATGAGGTAATCCCAGGCACAAAATACCCGCCAGCAGAAGGTGTAGTTTTCGTTGGAAGCACTGGCCAGGCTGGTGCGGGAGTTCTTAGCCATTCTGCAAGAGAGGCTCCCATCAGTCACAGGACTGGGTCTCAGGGATGGGACCGCTCTCTCCAGGATATCACAACCTGTCATGGAAACTTTGTGGGACCTGGGCAAAGCTGTCCTCTGACACAGCCCCTCGGTCCCTGCTTGGTGAGCAGATCACGGGCTGCACTTTAGCCACCACTTGGACCCTCAGCCCATCCTTTCACCGGATGAAAATGGTAATCATTGCAAGAGTCCTTCTGATAGGCATTCCCATTGGCACAGTGGTGACCAGCGGCCATCGAGGTATACTTGTCCCAGGAGACGTCATGTCTGCAACTGTGATGGTAAAGTGGTCACCATCCCTCTGAGATCAAGCCGTGTTCCTGTTGCTTCTGCCTATGGCAACTCGTCCCCATGGGATTCCCCCAGATCTGCTGAGTTCCTCCTGCACAGGACATTCCTTAGATAATTGAAGGCAGGAGGTCCCCCTCTCTGCCTTCTAGGCCATTTCTCCAGTAATAAGCATTGGATTTCTTCTTCAGCTACAGTTCATGCTCTCACAGCTGTTCTGAGTTGCTTTTAAAGAGTAACACCTAGTAAAGGATCGGAATTGTTCTGGTGGGGTCTTGAGGCCGCCACCAGGAGCTAAGCTAGAGAGTCTTCAGTCATCTGAAGCAGGCTTGCAACTCACTGTACATCTCTTCAAGTTTGTGGGTTTGCCTATCTATTTGCTATGCAGTTTCTGATCCCAAACACCTCTATGTGCACTTTGCCACTGGAGCCGTGGGGGCGGGGCGACAAATGGGCGAGAATAAGAAGGAGAGCACTGGCAACAGCTGAGGTAACGGGCCCGGGCTCTCCCTAGGCTCAGTGTTTCTTTGTCAACTCACATCGCTCTCTGTCTCTGTCTCTCTTTCCCCCTAGCTTTGCACAGACCTCCTCTCAATGATGACTAGGAGGCATCAATGCTTTATCACCCGGTCACAGCTGTTTGCTTTCAACCTCCTCCAGCCACCTAGATGTCATTGATGGTATCTTATTAGTGCAGCTATGGCATTTTCTAAAATCATATACTACACATACATCGCTACGCTTGTCTCTCCAAACCCCTTACAGAGGCCTGCACAAAATAGTCAATGTACAGTAAGTGACGGTTAAAATTATATAATTCTCGAGCCTTGGTCTCTTCCTCTACAAAACGGCCACAGTGACTCACAACTTTAACAGGGCTATTGACAGGATGATGTGAGAGCACACGGGTTCTAAGCGAACTCCAGACATGGCGTACTTTTTTAAGAGAATGATGAAGCTGTAAGCAAACACTGCCATCCCCACCAGGAAATATGCCAAGGGCAGGCGGTAGCCGGCTCTCCCAATCCTCCTCTCTCTTCCGTAGTACCCGTAGAACAGGACAGAGTACTGAAGGTAACCCTACAAAGACAGCAGAGTTGTCTCTGATTCCCAGATCCCAGAATTGTGGCCCTCCCCGCCCCTCAAGGCCTGGATGCAGCCGACATTAGCCTTACCCCGAGGGACCAGACAGTGTCCAGATCCTGTGCAGACATGACCTGCTCCTGGGGGATAGTCTTGCTGGCTGTACTTCCAAAGGGCTGGCCTGCGATCAGCTGGTAAGAGAGGAGGGGCTGAGATGTTCCTCTGGGCTAGGGGACTAGGTAAGAGTGATGGTGGATCCCCATGTGCCTGTGGAGATGCCATGAGTACGGTTTGCTTGCCTGCGCTGTTACTGTGTAAACCCATGTGAGAGAATTAGTAGTGGCTAGATCACTGAGGTCCCCAGACCTCTTCTTCCAGGAGAAAAGGAAGAGTTCCATTTATAGGAAGGAGTTCAGTTGGAATACTGGGGAGGCAAACAGCATCTAGACCAGTTAGAGTATGTCACCTCTTCTTGTATGACCAGAGAGATATGGATAGGAATGTTTTTTACATCATTAAGTGGTTGGGGAAAATAATCGAAAGAAAACCATCATAATATGAAATTCAGATTTCAGCCACCCTCACTGCTCTCTGCAACACTCAAACTTTCTTTCATGATACATGGCAAATCTAAGCAGTAGTGACTGAGTATATTCACTGTGTTCTTCTGCAGAAAGCTGCCATGTCCTGCCTATCCTTCCTATGATGTCAGTGAGGGCAGCAGCTTATAGCACCCACCTCTCTTGCACGCCTTGCACCTCTTGGCTCCGACTCTTACCTCAGGAATGACAACAAAAGCACCTGTCATCACCGTGAGCACTATGTTAATTCCGAACAACCACCTCAGGAAGATGAAGTAGGAGGCCACGCCAGATCCGAAGTGACCTATGGGCAGACAACACGAGAGTGGCTCTGCTCAAGCCTCACAGAGCAGAAAGCCTGCCTCCAGCAGGACTGCCATTCACCTCCACCAGCAGCACACACAGGAAGAGTGATGTGGTATTGATGACCCCCACTGGCTGGGTCAGCATCCTGTGCCTGGCCTCCAGCCCTTCGTACCGAAGACTAGCTCTAGTGGAGGACTGCTATCTGATACTGTCCCTGGTGCTGTACTCAGCTAACATGCCAAGGGAAATTTACTAACTTATGCATGTTTGGGAAAGTTAGAAACTTTCGAGACTTTCATATACTTCTGTCCTATTTTGAATCACTTTGCGTATTCTAAGGTTTCTCTAAGATCCTTTGTCTTAATTTCAACATTAAAAATATCATAGTGTTAACAACTGAGGAAGCCAGATAAAGGGTATGTAGAAACTCTGTAATGTTCTATATACACATACTTCCTCTAAATTTAAAGGTAAGAGAGCATTTAACTCCATTGAAATATCGAACATGATTTTTCTAACTTTCCATCTAGCCTTTGATTTTTTATGTATATGAAGTCTATTTTCTGAGGCTGGAGACATGGCTCAGCAGCTAAGAGCATCAGTGGCTTTTCCAGAGGACTTGGGGTTGGCTCGCAACCATCTCCACTTCCAGACACCCTCTTCTGGCTTCTGTGGGCAATGCTCACATGTGGTGCACAGACACATACATGCAGGTAACGCTCCCACACACTTGAAAATAAACAAATCTTTAAAAAGCATTTTCCAATAATTAAATTAAAAAGCAGTTTTCTGGATAGTTCCCCCCTTCACTTTTATGATTAAAGGGTCTCCATGCTAAGGTCTCATTTATTATTCTTTCTTTAAAGATTTTCATGATTTCTGACTGTATATTCATACTATTTAATAGAATATTAATATGAAAGGACTAGCTTTACTCTTTGAAACAGCTGAACCAATTGTCCTGGCAATATTTACAGAGTGATTTCTATTGACTCCAGTAAAAGTTGCATGCAGAAGGAGTGGTCTGCCTTCTTATCTGTTTCTGAAATGTTTGCCTGTTCCTTTGAACATCAGTCAGTCCCCACACTGTGTTGCTCTGTTGTTTAACTTTTATTAATATATTTTATTTAACCTTTTGTTCATGTAATTTTTTGGGAATATTTTCTTACTCCTATCTCCCAATCTATCTCTTGGATGTTTTCCTTTTTGCATTTTATGATCATGTGATCAAGGACTCTAAGCAATACACTGAGCATGTTTGTGGAATTGCATTAAACTTGGGAACTGATTTTTGGGAATGTCTCCAAAAAACATCATTGGCTCCAGCTTCATGCTTTCCTTCACTTTGGGACATTTTAAAGGTTGTTTATCCTCTGTGCGTGTGGGCCATGAGGAGAAAGGGATTTGGAGTATGATTTATTTATTTTTTGCATGGATCTTCTAAATGCTTAGAGTCTTCTATAAAAGCATGTGTTTTCATGTTTATATGTGGGAATTACATCTTCCTTCTCTTTACAGTTTTTCACTGATCCTTCAGAGTTTGCTCTCTGACCGAATGAATGAACTGGGAGTGATCATGCAGCCATGGCTGAATGTAGAAATGCAGCATGGGAACTTTCCACTTTCTGGGAGGTGGTGAGGGCACCAGGTCTTCCATCTCTTCATCCCCATGTGAGCAGGGTCTCTAGCTGTATAAGTACCCTGGCTGACTCTATGGCGTAAAATGGCCAAGGCTCACCAGACGTCTTGGGCTGTGTGCTGGTCACAGCTGCACACCCCCTCCACTCCTCCAGTGGATACTTACTCTCAATTTTCTTTATCCTCATTTCCCAGGGAATGAAGATGACCACAAAGTTACAGGCCAAACGGGCGAATTTCCGCCAGAGCTAGACAGGAGAGGCCATGATTAGAAAATTTCTCATTCATAACCTTGGTAATGGCTAGGGCTCTGGGGTTCTGGGTAGAGGAGGGACTCCCGGTCACACCCACAGAACCTTTAATTATGGCTTTGCAGGCCGTTAAACATTTCCAAGACCAAAGTAGCCCCGTATTTTCCCTGTATCCTGACCAGGCAGGGTACATCTGTTTGCACTCTGTGCTATGGGGTCTGTGTTTCTTTTTGGAGACAGACTCTCATGACTTCCAGGCTGGTTTCAAATTCACTGTGTACCTAAGTATAACCTTGAACTTCTGATCCTCCTGTCTCTACCTCAAGTGTAGGGATTCCACACCATCAAGTTAGTGTGATGCTAATTGAGATCAGGACTTTGCACATGCTAGGCAACTACTCTACCAACTGAGCCACACTCCAGCCATGAGATCTACATTCTTTTGGCTCAAAGTCTGCCTTATTCATGGGTTGAGGACTAGAAAAGTGGAGATCACACAAAGAATCTTATCTCAAGATACCCATCAGACCCAGCCATAGACTCCTAGTAGCTCCTAGTAGATTTACAGGTGAGTGGAGCCTATAAATCCATTTGATTCACCAGCTCCCCAGATGATTCTATCTGCACCCTTTTTTAAAGACCAAAAGTCTAGAATCTTCCCTTAAAATGAGTTCCACCCTAGATTCGTCTTGTATCCTACAAGCTAGTTCCTGGCCTTGGTCCTGGCCAAAGCTGCCAAGAATAAGCTTGGGAATTTTGTCTTGTGGACTTGTCATACCATTGCCAAGAGTATGAAATCATTACTCTCTTTCTCAGGGGAGAACAAAGCAGAATGTGGCCTAGGCCGGCTCTGCTCTCCAGCAAAATTGACAGGTTGTGCATTCTAACACACAAACAGTCCCGGTTTGTGTTGGAAGCAAATGATATCATTGCACAAGGAAGAGCCACAAATGTAATTACCGCATTCCCAACTGTAAGACAGCACACGGTCCTAACACAGACTCACAGGATAATGTCATTCTGGATGCATCTGCTAAGGCCAGACGGCTGCTTGCACATGGAAATCTGAGTTTTATCAGAAGTTGGAACTGTCTTTAGCTCATGATTTGAGAACTAAGTCAAATGACAGGCACTACTCCCATGAGCAATCACACAGACTACATGTGAACAGCCAGGAGCAGATATCTCTGTCTCTGAATTCTCCTTGTTAGGGTCACTGGACTTTCTTGACATTTTCTTATGTCTGCCTGGCACTCTGCATTTTGCATACCTACCTCATATCCAGAGCCCAGAAATATACCAAACTTCCTGACCCCTCCCATCCCTATGGTCCTCAAAGGCAGGGCTGCTCAAGCATCCTTCAGCAAAGGCCTGGGCTTAGTAAGCATCAGGTCTCTGCACTGTTTTAAGGTCCTAATGTCACAGAAGCACACGGCAGGAGTCAGCGATCTGAGCTCTAGTTCTCACTATACACCTGTCTTATCATGAGCCCTCAGAAAGTTCTTTTCTTTCCTTGGATCATCTATAGAAGGAATAGCAGAGCTCAGTGAGTGGCACCCAGTCCTTTTCCCATTTTTAATTGTCTGAGGACTTCAATGTGAGGGCCATGGGGATATAGCCAAATATAGGGATGAAGCAAGTGAAACATAAGGGGTTGAGTCAGGAAGGGTCCTGGATAATTCTCACAAAAAATTTCCTTCTCCCCACGAACTAGACTTACCTATAGCATGCACCTGATAACAGATGGTGCCTGGGACTAAGGGCCAGGTTTGGCAAAGTTCAACCTTGCTGACTCATGCCCTCTTTTGCAGGTGTTAATGCTGGGTGCTCCTAACCTACACATGATCACTGGGGCAATGGCGGCTTCTGGGTTCTAGAGACAGCAGGAGAAGAGGCTGGCTGTGCTCTTTACCTCTGCTCCTGCTGCTTGGTAGCCTCGGGTCCTAGTCAACCTCCCTTCAAACTTCAGTACAATCTCCTTTGCTCGTCTGAGAGAAGAAAAACATAAAAGTTACCACAACTTTACCACATTCAACACTTTTCAAAATATGAGAAGGAAGGCACAGGAACTGATACAGGAGAAGAATTAACATATTTCATTTCCTGACTCTTGCTAACAAGAAAATGCCTCTAAAACTATTCTAAGGGGCTGGAGAGGTGGTGCAGCAGTAAAGACTGCTTACTGCTCTGTCCGAGAACCCGAGTCCTCCTCCCAGTACCACATGGTGGCTTACAGCCCCCTATAATTCCAGTTCCAGCAGATTGGATGCCCTCTTCTGACTTCCACAGACACCTGTACACACATGGTGCACAGAAAATCATGCAGGCGTGCTCAGGCACACACGTGTGTGCACACACACTCTCTCTCATACACATCTTACAACTGTCATGGCATTTATGTGGATGAACTAATTGGAAATAGTGAATTCACACCAGTCAGTTATGACTGAATTTCTCCAAGTGCTTCTTAGGCTGGTAGCTGGCTGGGGAACACAGGATTTGGGTAGCCTGAGAACAGCTGATATACATCAGCTCCTCCACTTGACAGCTTGGCTCTTCCAGGCATTTCTTCTTATTGTATTTCTTGAGATTTTATTTTTGCGTGTGTGAGTGTTTGTCTGCATATATGTTTGTGTACCACTTGTATGATGCAGTGCCGGTGGAGGTCAGGGAGTTAGATCCTCTGGGACTGGAGTTATAGATCACTGCAAGCTGCTATTGTATGTCCTGTGAACTGACTCCAGTTCTCTGGAAGATCACTGTCTCCCCAGCCCCTTTTGGTCACTTCTTTAGGAGTGAAAGCCATACCCTTCTTCAAGGAGCCTGCTTCAAGAAAGGGGCACTGTCAAGTTAATGAGTGTAATGAAGCTGTGTTTATATGGCCATGAACCTGACCTCTGCCTCCCAACTGCTGGGATTAAAGGTACATGCCACCATACCCAGAAAATGATTGATTCTTAAAAATGGACAACATTTGGAATTGGAGGAATTTATTTAGTCAATAAAATGCTCTCCTTACAAGCATGAAAAAATGAATTCAATCTCCCAAAACCACCATAAAGGCTAGGTGTGATGGTGATCACTTGG
Source organism: Onychomys torridus (assembly GCF_903995425.1). Classification (NCBI taxonomy): domain Eukaryota; kingdom Metazoa; phylum Chordata; class Mammalia; order Rodentia; family Cricetidae; genus Onychomys; species Onychomys torridus. The sequence goes on along the minus strand of NC_050443.1, from coordinate 63,587,639 downwards.
AATTTCACTATTAGAAATAGTCAAGTTGACCTAGCCTGCTTGGTGAGGCCAGATCCATACAAGTAAGATACCTATTTCATAAAATGAGGTTGAGAAAGTCCTGAGGCATGGCACCAGAGGCCATCCTCTAGCCTCCACAGTATGTACACAGACACGAACCTACTCTCCCCCCTCCCACTCATATACACACACACACACATCCACATGCAAGTATGCACGTGTACATATTTACAGTAGGCTGAATTCACTGGAATAGTTATGGTTAAAATAATAACTGAATGAGTAACAGGGTTGGAATGTGAGTGTTAGCACCATGAGCTGAGCTGATGTCAGAGGCTCTCAGAGATGCACACTGTTCAAATAATCTAATGATTTTATATATATATATATATATATATATATATATATATATATTATAATAATCTGACCCAAGGCAAAGCTACTCATCCACACCTGATGATCAGCCTCTCTGTGGGGTTACACTCAGTACTGAAGACCTCAGTTCCACTCAGTCAGTTTGTGGGTTGGACAGGTTTATTTAACAGGACATTCCTGTATGTGCTTCCCCAAGCCATCCTGATAACACCCACTGAATGTAAATCCTTTGGGAGCACAAGGGACAAGTCAATTCCTGTTTCCACAGACAAGGTGACCTCCCCAAATCATCACTTCACCAAATTCTGGAGTTTAGACTTCTGTTCCACTAACTGCAATATCTTCATTATAATTTGTTTTTGTTGAGTCTGGGTCTCGAGTGTGGCCCAGGCTGGCCTTGAACTTGCTATATAGCCAAGGATAACCTTGATCTTCCTCTTCCTCCTCCTCTCTCCTCCTTCTGAGTTTTAATACCCTCATTATTGTAGCCTACCACCCACACTCACTGGCTCTACTCTGATGAAAATAACAGATACAGAAAGGATGAAAGTTGATGTCCTAGCCTATGCCATGCCCTTCACACCAGGGAGAGCTTTTAAACACATATACAGTATGCATGTAAAAAAATAAAATACTGCAAAAGTCAAAATGGCAAATGATTTCATCATCTTATTTGTAACTTTGTTCCTTGAATGTATTTTTTGCACTCTTATTTTGGGTCAAGGACAGTGGAATACAGACATGCATAAAATGTTGGGGTTCAAGAGAAGATCGTCAGTCACATATGCAATTAGCAAGATACATTTATTACTTCCAACATGTTGGGGTGTCAAGTTGTGACAAGGGGGAGGGGTTTGCAAGCTTCTTTTAAGCAGAGTTAGGAGAATTCCAGGGAGCAGGAATTAATCTGATGCTAATTGGTGGGGGAAAGATTAATTTAGGGGCTGATTGGTGGGAAGCTCTAATGGTTAGGGACCTTTTAGCTACAGGGTAGGAAAAGCTCTCTTGGCCAGCAGAAGGCTGTGGAGCACCTACTGATTGGTTGCCCCTGAGTTGTGGTCTTCCTGAGGACTGCGTGCTCAGCCCCAGGCAGTTCCAGTCAACTAAAACTAAGGCCTGGTCCCTGGCAGGGCCATTAGAAACCTGTCCTGGATCTGGTCTGGCTCCCCAGCCCTCTCATAAAAGAGTTGTCCTAGACGGGCTTCCTACTCAGTAAAGATGCCCCAGCTGTCAAGATGCAGTGATGAAGAAGAGGTCACAGCAGCTCTGTGGTGGAGAATGATAGGGGTAGAGAGATGAGGGAGGGGAACACACAACTCAGGCCCAGAAACAGGAAGCAAGCGTGTGTGGCGTCTTGGAAGACAGATAGTTTTTACTGGTATTGGAGTCCTTCCTTGATTTCTAAGCAGTCAGGGTTCAGTGCCTTCTGCACCCTCCAGAGACACCAGGACAAGCCTGGGTGGGTCCAATTAGAGCCGTGGTGCTCCAGTAGCTCTTCAAGGTAAAGAGCAAGAGACGCCAGTCACGAGGGGATGACAGAGGAGCCTTGCTGTCAGCCTGAGGTGTGGCCTGCATCTGCCAGTTTGGGAGCTCTGGTGAGTCAGACAACATGATTGAGTTCACCGGACACCAGAGTTTGTGTTTTATTCCTGAAGTTATCTGAAAAAATGGCAAGCAGCTCTGTTCTGGTCTCAATATTTAAAAAGGTTTAATTTGGGCTCAAGGGAATGAGTTGCATCTTAGTGCGGGTTTTTATTGTTGTGAAGAGGCACCATGACCCAGGCAACTCTTAGAAAGAAAGCATTTAATTGGGGCTGGCTCACTTACAGTTTCAGAGGTTCAGTCCATTATCCTCATGGTGGCGAGCATGGAGGCATGCAGGCCGATGTGTGGCTGGAGCTCAGAGTGCTACATCTTACAGGCAACAGGAAGTCAACTGACAATCACATTGAGGGAAGCTGAAGCAAAAGTGACCTCAAAGCCCACCCCCACAGTGACACACTACTTCCAACAAAGCCCCACCTCTTAATAGTGCCACTCCCTTTGGGGGCCATTTTCTTTCAAACCACTACAGTTGCTAATGGTGTTAGCATGAGAAACTGAAGTTGGATACCCAACCCAGGTAAAAGCTGGGCACAACATTGTATATTTGTAAGCCTAGCGCCACGTGGGTGGGAGACATGATATAGAGAACTCACTGACCGGCTAGTCTAGCTGGAATAGTGAGCTCCAGGTTCAGTGAGAGACTTTGTCTCAAAGAATAAGGTGGAGAGTGACAGACAGGAAGATGGCTGATGTTGACCCCTGGGCATTATTAGTGCACACACAAGTCAGCTCTCTCTGTCTCTCTCTCTCTGTGTCACACACACACACACACACACACACACACACACACACAGAGTTTAACTCCCCATTACTTAGATGGAAAACTGTCATTTCTAAATGGTGTTTGAAAGTTCTGGTAGAACTTAATCTTCTTTAGCTTTAAATTGATTGCTCCAAAGATTACTTAAGATCTCTATAGTTAACACAGACCTGGACTTGGGGTCAGAGCATATAGTTTATTTTTTTAAATACATTTATTTATTTTTTATTTTATATCCTGGCCACAGTTTCCCCTCCCTCCTCTCCTCCTAGCCCTTCCCGCCAACCCCCCTCTCTTCCCACCCCCCATTCTACTCCTCCTCCCTTTCTGTTTCAGAAAGGGCAGGTCTCCCATGAGTATCAACAAAACATGGCATATCAAGTTGCAGTAAGACTGAGCACCTCCCCATGTTTCAAGGCTGGGCAAGGCAATCCAGTATGAGGAGTAGGGTCCCAAAAGCATGTAAAAGAGTTGGAGACAGCTCCTGTTCCCACTGTTCCCACAAGAGGACCAAGCCACATAACTGTGACATATGTGCAGAGGGCCTGGGTCAGTCCCATGCAGACTCCCTGGTTGTTGGTTCAGTCTCGGTGAGCCCCTATGAGCCCAGGTTAGTTGATTCTATGAGTTTTCTATGGTGTCCTTGACCCCTCTGGCTCCTTCAGTCCTTCCTCCCATCTTCTGCTGGATTCTTTGAGCTCTGCCTAATGTTGGCTATGGGTCTGCATCTGTTCCCATCCATTACTGGATGACCCCTCTCTGATGACAATGGGGCTAGGCACCAATTTGGTGACAGGAGATGGCCAGGTCAGGCTACATATCCACTATGGCTAGGAGTGTAAGCTGGGGTCATCCTTGAAGATTCCTGGGTGATTCCCTTGCGCCAGGTTTTTACCCGACCAGGACATGCTCCCACTTTCCAGTAGTCTCTTCCAGTACTCTCCCCCTCCATTGCCCCACCACAACCTGATCGCTCATGCTCCCATCCCCCCTGCCCTCAGTCCTCCCAGGAAATCTCTTCTATTTTGGGCACTCACTGGCTGCAGTTGCTCAGGCTGCTTTCTTAATGTCTCAATCGATCTTTCTCATCTGACGAGTGGACACAGTGTTGTCCACCCTCAAAGGATGGAGATGATGAGATCCAGAAACAGACATAGGAAGTGGTCAGAGGAGAACCCACTCTAGCCTTTTGAGAAGAAGGTGTGAATGTCTTTAGCCAGAGGGGCATGATGGTCAGACTGGGACTCAAATCTCAGGAAGGGGTGATTTGATAGGAAGATGTACCAGCCTGATAGACGGGAGGTATGGAGGAAAAGGAATGCACACTGGCATCTAGAAAACCACCGGGAAGAGCACGATAGGACAGTAGTTCTGGATGTACAGGAGGTGCCTGAACAACAGGTATGGGGATTGCTGCACAGTAAATTTATCTTTTAAACATAACGTCCACCACCACAGCTCAGTAGCATCAGTCATGAAGACCACGCCGCCAGCTCCCTGATGGGATCTGTGGCAATCCCTTCGTAGGCATGCATATTACATATTGAACACATAGCTGACACAATGTTCAGCACATCTAATGTTCAATAAGCTCAAACTTCAGAAGTTCAAACCTGAATGGACGAAAGGATCAAGCTGATGAATATCAAAAATTCTGGGGACCTGGGATGTAGTTCAGTGGTCCAGTATGGGCTATTATGCATGAAGCCTTGGGTTCCATCCCCATTGTCACAGAGATGAGAAGAGAGAGAGAGGGTAGGGAAGACTGGGTTCATCTCTGGTAGTGTCTGGCTCTGAGAGGTGCCACAGGCAGTGTTTTTGACAGCACTCCAAGTGTTTAGCTGTTGATATTTTCAGCAACACTGTTGCAGGAGGTAGGAGTCATTGTTTACCTTCACTTCTGCTTCAAAGAGAGGATCCTGTATCTGGAGAAATAGGAAACTTGTCCAACATCAAACAGCTGGAGGTGGAAAGAGGTAGTATTGGAATTCATAACTATGAATTAACTTTGAGGGAGACAGAGTCTCTAACAGACTCAAAATATCCTAATAACCTGGCCACTGAAGAGAGTTCCTTCCCAGGAGAGATAAAGCAGGGAGTTAAGGGGATGTATCTTTGATTCCAGCTCTTACCCTGTCTCCTGTGAGTTGGGAGACAATGTGAAAATCTAGTGTTTAGAAAAGAGATTAGAAACCCCAAACTGTCTACCAACACAACACAACACAACACAACACAACACAACACAACACACACACACACACACACAGTAACAGCTATGTGACTAGATGGTCCCTTCAAGCATCTTTGGGAGTTTTCTGAGTCAGACACAAGATAGTCGCAGTTCTCTTGACCCCAGCTTCCATGGGCAGGATGTGGCTGTTTATCATAAAGTATATTCCCTTTTATTAATGATTGCCATGGAGGCCTTACCTCAGTGCCCGCAGCTTCTGGCCCATGGTCCAGGGTCTGCAGCGGATATTTGCCATGAGATCTTTCTGGAACTGTATGTTCTGGAAGATTTGTTCCGGATCATTGCTGTCCCCGCTTTCATCAGCATTAAAGCTGTCATCTGAGTTACTGAATGGAAACGGAGCATCATGGAGGAAATCCAATTATAGAATTGCTTCCAGCAAAGAGCATCTTTCTTAAGTAATTTCTGCATCTCACTATCCTAGGGTCAACTGGACGGTGTGTATGTGTGTGTGTGTGTGTGTGTGTGTGTGTGTGTGTGTGTGTGTGTCCATAGACTGAGAGTCAGCAGCCCACTGAAACTCATTTGTGGGATTCTATTACTTCAGTGGTCAGTGAAAAAGAATGACTTCTCAAGGTAAGAGACACCAAAGGAGAGAGCTGAGGAGGATTTCCCTGTTTGAGTTCACTCTTAAGGAGTAGCAGTTTTGGTAGGGGAGACAATCTCATTTATAGGTTCACCAAGGTGACCAGCCAAATTTAGAGGAAGAATTCCTCCTTCTTCTGCACTGAAGGCTAAAGAAATAAACACAAACCTATATCACCTAGAGATGACTCTCTGTTCACTTGTGTTCATTTTAAACCCAAGGCAAGAGAGTTAGTAAGTGCCCCCTCCCACCCCAAGGAAAAAATGAGTTAAGCGAGTGCATGGGGCAGACTCCTCCAGGGCATAGCGACTGTGTAGAAAAACACCCTTTCAACTTATAACAGAGTCTTTCCTCCCTAGTAATGTTTGATATGTAACTCAATACGTTTTTTAAGTGGAGATGAATAATCTATAGCTTTTTAAAGATAAAACATTTCCTTTAATTCTAATTGAGGTGTCTTTTATTTTCTTGAAGGAAACTTTTCTCCGGAGTTAGCGGAGCTTTCAGTATTTAACAAAAACCTAATGCTTTCAGTTCCCACCCTTGCCCACGCCTAAGTCATCAGAAGCCTTTCCAGCAAACACCTGATTTGTCTGAGGTGACAGGTGTCTTGTCTGCTCTCTTCCGACACTAGCAATCAAGGAAGCAGGGACAGGCAGAAAAAACCTATGGTGGAGTTGGCGGGCGATAAAGTGCGTGCAGCATCCAGCTCCTGTCAGCAGCAGTAGCTTGCAGCTTCTCCCTCTCCGAGCATTGCGGAGGTTGACACCCCAGTTCCCTGTGACCCCAGAGAAATAAGTGTATGCATTCATTTTGGAGAACCCAGCAGGGCACTCACCCAAGCAGCAGAGAGTCCTGGTAGAGGTAGCACTGGCTGGCGTTTCTCCGGATGCTTCTGTAGCGCTGGGATGCCTTTGAGGTTTTCATGAGGCCTGGTCTGCTGCCAATGGTCCCTGGGGATAGCCAGGGAGCTGGGATGCTGGGAGCCTGCAGGCAGGGGTCTGTTCCGAATGAGCTTTCGGAAAGGGGCCTGCAGAGTTGATCTGCTCTTCTCCCTCAGAAGCAGGAGCCAATGCCAGCCTGCATCTGGTGTTGGGGCAGAAAAGAAGCCAGGAGGCCAGCCAGGATCATACATATGTAATAGTGAGGTGGGCGTGCCCATATTCATTGGCTGGGATCGGGACAGTAGGAGGCGTGGCCCGGTGGTCTAGGGATGACTTGGTTCTTCCCAAAGTCTATCTGCAATCTCCTCTGCCCAGACAGGACTCAGAGACTTGCAAACTCCACTCCATCTCACCGTGACTGATAATCACTGAATGCTTGGGGACCAGAGAAGGCAGGGTGAGGTGTTCTCATTCTTGTCTCGCCAGAAGAGGTTTAAGACAGCAAGCACACCGCTTGCTACTCAGGCCCAGACAATAACGTTCTATGCCTCCCCCCCCCCACCCACATCCTTTTGTTTTTGTGCTTTGAAAGATGTCAAGCTTACAGAAAGTTGATGCCGCAGTACCATAAACGTCTGGTTATTTTCAACATGGATTCACCACTTATGTTTGCCACAGTTGCTCTAATTCTACCCACGTTCTCCTTGCCCCTGCTGTTTGCAAGGAAATGCCAGAAATAATGGCATTTCAGCCTTAGAGATGTCTGTGTTCCAGTAACAGAAACAGAATCACTCTATAGTTTCACATGTAGTAAGTGTGGATATAGCAATACATACAATGACACCATAAAACTGAGTTTGAGAAAAATTAAGATTTTTTTTTAAGGGCTGCAGAAATGGCCTAGCAGTTAAAAGAATGTGCTGCTCTTCCAGAGGACCTGAGTTCAGCTCACTAACCCCATGTAACAACAAAATCAAGGAACCTGATGACCCATTCTGTCTTTTGTGGACATCTGCATGTGCGTCTCTCTCTTTCTCTCTCTCTCTCTCTCTCTCTCTCTCTCTCTCTCTCTCTCCAAAAAGAAATCTTTAGGAAACAAGACTTTGGAGATTCATGTATGTTGGAGATCAAAAAATAGCTAGCTTCTGAAAATAAGACACCTTGCCCATACTAGGCCTTGGACAAAGCCCCAAAACTCCTCCCTGTCCTAGCCACAGGCACAATGGAGCCTATTCCCATGTCGCCTGCACATTTCCCTTGTTAGTTATATACTGACTTCTCAGTCAAACATCTCATCCCAACCCTAGGACCTTCCCGCGTTTGTGAATTATGAACCTGTTTGCTGGTGAATCTCCAGAGTACTCGCTGCTTGCAGTGAGTTCACTAACCTGTGTGTGGCTGAACAAGATGATGCAGCTCTGGAAAGCATGCCTCAGCTTTGCTGAGCCCTCTGTGACTGCATATGTCAGGGAGCAGAGGTCAGGGCAGACAACAGAGCAGGAAGGCAGGCATCGGCAGCTGCAAGTGTGCAAAGGGAGAAGGTCTCATTCACTTGCTCATTCACTCCCCCTTAATGCACCAGCAAATAACTCCATTGCTCTAATTACTGGCCACGAGAAAAAACTCTGGTCAAAGGCAAGAGAAAACTCATATCAAATGAGTAATTCTCTCTCTCTCTTTTTTTTTTTCACAACTGTTTTGATTTAATTTGTTCTTATGGAGATTGATAAAATGAATTTAACAATAATTGTTAACTTTAGAATATTTTAATTGACATATAGTTGTACACATTTAAGGAGTATTGTGTGTTATGTTTATATACAATAACATGTAAATAGAGTCAAATCGGGATAGTGAGTGTTTAGCATTTCATTATCCTGGGAGCTGTCAAAATCTATTTTTCTGGCTATTTTGAAGTGTATAATAAATTTAAATAAAAGTTTTTCACATGATGACATTTGTAGGGTCTCTTCATGATTTTTGTGGTCCAAAAATCCTCCCCCAACCCGTTCCACTCCCCCCACCCCCGCCGCCGCACCACTTTCTGCTAGGGACGCGTGAAGGAGGCCCTGGAAGCTGGTCCTTACTGTCCTGTGGATGAGCTCAGATGAACTCAGATCCACTGCCCCCTTTCTTCCAGGGTTCTGCTCCCTCAGGAATCCAGACATTGGGGCAGAAAGCACAAATACAGATGCGTCTTTCTGAATCGGGGGATGAATGCCGTTGCACGCCTCTGGCCCCATCTGAGAATGATCCAGAAGCCTGAGAGCTACTGGGTCACTCCTGGGCCACTCCAAGTCAGCTCAGAGTTTGCATAGTGACACTACCGAAAAGCCCCGCCCCTCTGAACACTTCCAAGTCAAACATTCTTCTTAAGAGGGGCTGAAACAATGTAAAAATAACCTACAACTCTTATTTTACACACCATACACACTTACAGTGTCCACATTGTGAGAGAAGAAAAGCAGTGGAGGGGGAGGGAGAGAGAAGACATGGCCTTGCTCTATAGCATGTGGATCCTGTCGTCTCCAAACAGAAAACAGACTCAAATGTAGTTACAAATCTCAGAAGATCTGAATAGAAGTCACCGGGCGACTTAGCTTACAGGAACAAAAACATTCATTTCCTACATTGCCGGCTAAGTTACTTTATCCTGCTAAGGGAATTCTATTCTGAGGCACTAATATCCCCAAGAGCATCTTGACCTGCAGACATTAGTCTGTTGCCTCCATCTGCCAAGCGCCTGCTTCTCAGGTAACAGTTTCTAGCCTTGGGTTTTATCAGAATTCCTCCTCTTGGGATTTAGCTGAATGCCAGTTACATAGTTTTAGCTACCCTGAAAGCTTTGGTTTGAAGTTGAGAAATGTTTAGGGTTTGTATTTTAGGGAAGATGGTCAAAACAGTTTTCAGCAACCTGAGCCACAGCTGAATTGCTTGAGACTCAAGAACATGTTTCTAGCTGTTTCCAGCTACAGATCATCTGGAAACCCAGCATTCATGCTGAGATTCCCTGGGGACGGTGAAACTCTGTTCTTTTAGAGCAGTGAGTGACAGGGACATGGGTGGGCTGGGGAGGGGCTGACCTTTACCACAGTTGTCCCCTAAAACAAGTGAAAACAGATTGTTGGCACCACACAACCCTTTCAAAGAAAATGCTTTTAGCTGGATTTGGTGGCCTACCCCAGTAATTCCAGAACCCAGGACAGTGAGGCAGGAGAATCACTGTGAGTTTGAGACCAGCTTAGGTTACAATGTGACCCCATCTCTCCCCAACTCCCTAAAAAAAGGAAGAGACACTTTTTACCGTGAAGAATCGGGGGACATGCATGTTTAGCCTGTATGTATACATGTGCAGAAACACCACGCGGCAGTCAATAAATACATACAATTTTTATGTTTTAACTTAAAATAATTTTATATATTAATTAACTTTAGTTAATATAATGCAACCTTTAAAAAGATGAAGAGGAACTGATACAAGGATGATATACAGCTGACATATATGTGAGCTTTGGAACTCTGCCCTGTCTCCTGTCAAACTTTGTCACAGAAGAAAATCTTCTCATGTCTAATCAAGCATACACAGTCTTCAGAAAAGAAAAAAAAAAAAAGAAGGAACCTCTTTAAAATCAAAGCAAACAAACAAACAAACAAAAACCAAAAAAAAAAAAAAACAATCAAATTCCTTGTCAAATAACTGTTCAGGAGTTGACTGAGATTTTCCATAATGATTTTTTGGTGGTTTTGTTTCATCCCTTTTGCTCAGGGACTCTGAGTAGGTACAGTGGATGCTGTTGTTGAGGAGGCTGTCTTAGGGTTTCTATTGCTGCAATGAAACACCATGACTAAAAAGCAAGTTGGGGAGAAAAGGGTTTATTTGGCTTACACTTCCACATTGCTGTTCATTACTAATGGAATTCAGGACAGGAACTCAAACAGGGCAGGAACCTAGAGGCAGGAGCTGATACAGAGGCCTTGGGGGGCAAGCTGCTTACTGGCTTGCTCCTTATGCATTGCTCAGTTTGCTTTCTTATAGAACCCAGGACCTTATAGTTGCCCAGGGATGGCAATGCCCACAATGGGCTGGGCCCTACCCACATTGATCACTGATTGAGAAAATGCCTTACAGCTGGATCTCATGGAGGCATTTCTTCAACTGAGGCTCCTTCCTGTTTGACGATTCTAGCCTGTGTCAAGTTGACAAAAAACAAACGAAAAAACAAACTAGCCAATACAGGGTGTGGCCTCTAACAACATCTCCATAGCTTTCTTGCAGAGTTGCTGTGTGGTCATCAACAGAAGAAGGGAAGCCAAAGTATCTGGAGTTGCCAAGGGAACAGAACAGAGCAGGTACCAGATAAAACAGTTTTGCTGTGTTCATCTGTCGCTGTAGCTCTGCGCCTTCCAGGTTTCTGCTTTGGTCTTAAGGTGAAATTTGAAAATTCTTCCAGGACAATTATCGTTGTTTCCTTTAAGATTTGCTGACACCCCTTTTCATTTATTTATTTCTGTTTTAAGGTGCTTAAGACTCCAACATAGATTGAATGGACTAAGATGTATGATGAGTTGACATCATGGATGTAGACACTATGTTCATGTCACATGTATATTTTACATGGAACACTTTTATTTCTTGCTTTTTAAAGTCCTTTTCAAATCTGTTTTCTGGGGCTGGAGCGATGGCTTGGTGGTTTAGGGCTCAGTGGTTGGTTTAGATCATTTGCTGCTCCTCTGAAGAAACCAGGTTTGGTTTCCTGCCCTCACGATGGGCATGAACTCAACATCAGAAATGTAAGCCCCAATAGCCTCTTCTATAAGTTGTCTTGGTTGTAGTTTTTTTTTTTTATTACAGTAATTGAAAAGTAACTAAGACATTATTTCCCTGTGCTTCTCAGGTTGGTCTGGCATTTGCTGTGTATCACAGGTTGGCTTTAAAACTCAAAGTCTACCTGCCTCAAGCCCTTCAGTGCTGGGATGATGGGTATTCACCACCTCAGGGAAATTTGTTATAACAGCTGTAGACAACTAACAGAGTTACTTTATCTTTAAAATGAAATCAGGACTAGTCTATACTTGGAGGTGATTTTTGTAAAGATAAAATGAACATGAACTCTAAAAGAGGCCCAGAAGAGTGTTAGGCCTAGAAACTATTCATAAATGTTATGTGTATTTGTGATAAATTCATTTTAAACTATTGGGCTAATATCTGTAATAGATTTGCTCGTTTTGTCAAGGAGTTGGTATATTTAATATATAGAAAGTTACACAAAATTAAGGCACTCTATTTTTAAGTGAATAAAATTATTCACTGAAATTAAATACAAATGACTAACAAATTCAGGTGAAATTTCACCCTCTCAGACTGCTTGGCCATCCTACTGCCCTAAATTGCACGCTCTTGTACTCACTGCACTAAAAAAATGAAACAATAATAAAGTAAAATTTGATAAGGAAGATATTTGAAAGACAATATCAAAGTCTGATGTTCTGATTGTTTTACTGCTGTTGTGATAAACAAAGGCTGTTTGGGGGAGGAAAGTATTTACTTGGCTTATATTACCAGGTCACAGTCCATCGTTGAGGGAACTCAAGGCAAGAGCGTGAAGTACAGTCCACGGCAGAACACTGTTTACTGGCTTGCTGCCCAGCTCACGTTCAGTGATTTTTCTATATAGTTCAGGTTTACTGGCTCAGGGATGGCACCATCCATGGTGGACTGAGCCCTTAGACAACTAAGTTGACAGCTGAAGTTAACTAGGAAAGCTGTCAAGATTTAGGAAGGTAGATTTACCTGAAGCACACTTCAGGTAAATTGGTATAATCCTTGGTGACAGCAGTTTCATAATAAATATTTCTAATTTTGATATCCTGTCAAAAAGACAAAATGGGTATTCGAATGTGCACACAGGAGTACCATGATTATTTATTACTCAGATACAGAAAAGGAACAGCCTTAATGTCCTGGTAACAAATGTCTTTGGGTACAGGGTTTGTCTCAATTCTTAATGCTCCTGCCTCTCACCTAGGGTTAATGGCTTTTTTGTCATTAAAAAAAATTGTTTTGTTTTTCAGCACTAGAGATTAAATCACACACGCTAGACAAATGTCTACTGCCAAACTCTATCCCTGGCACTTCTGTATTTTCTATTTTTGAAATGGTCCTAAGCTGGCTAGGAGTTCACTCCACAGCCCAGGCAGGGTTGTAGCTTGTGATTCCCCGGTCTCAGTCTTCTTAGCTGGGATTTTAGGCTTTTGCCACCAAGCCTGGTTTAATTAATTATATTTTGTCTTTGTTCTTTGTCTGCAGTGGCATTGTTGCTAAAACTCCACCACAGAAGCACAGCCAGAAAGAAAGCTCTGCGCGGTCACAACAGCCACCATTATCACAACATTCACATTTCACTGTCCACCCAAAGACTCGGGAAGGAAGCTTGAGATGCGCTGTTCGAGAACTGACCCGACTCTCTAGAGAACTGGAGAAGGAAAGTACAGCAGATACATTTATTACAAATACACCACCTGTGTTCTTTCAGCCGCTTACAGATACACTAGAACCCTGGAAATGATCCCCTCTTCTGAGAAGCTAATATTCATCTGTCGCTTCGTTTAAAACAAGTTGGCTCTGGTCCTTGCTATTCTGACCACATTGCCTTCTTCTCTCTGACTAACACAGCCCACTCGGGGTGCTCCTCACTCAGTCTCTGCTTCATCCCCAGCAGCTCTGGCAACAAACGGATACCCTACCTTGATAGCAAGTTATGCTTTTCTTTATAGCAGTTGTCCCTTCTAGGTGTTAAATACACACACACACACACACACACACACACACACACACACACACACACACTCCTTGATAGCTTGCTTTTTATGGCATGATACCTTTACATCACAGTGAAATAAAACAAAACAAAACAGAACATGCCAATTTCCATATTCCATCTTTATTTCAAAAAAGACTGTATTTGGGTGAATTAAAAAGAACAACAACTGAGGCTGTGACTCCTAAAAATCTAATTTTTTTAACAAAAAATAATCTGCTTGATGTGCATCCATGAACACAGCCTTTACCCTATGTTTTCCCGGGGCCAGCAGTGATTGTCTTTGAGACTTTTCCTTATGTACAGTGGAGAGACCGTCCTGCAGCGTTATCACATTGAAACCTGGTAAGTTTATAGCTGTTAGCAATATTGTGTGTCATGGACATAGTGCCTGGGCATAGTGGAGTCCCCAGATTGGCGACCATGTTTCGCTGTGTCTATAATTACAACATTGTTTATTAATTAAACCTCATCATGAAACTCTGGCCAGGATGCCTTGGGTTTATTAATTTCATATAAATTGTTGTTACAGTGATGATTACCACGACTCTTAAAATTATTTTAACATCAGCACAGAAGTTTGGCTAGAGAGCTTGGGATTAGTTACATTTTTGATAACCAACCTGATTTCATGTAGGGGATTTACAAGGGAAATGTTACAATTGTGTTTCTGAACTATACCCTGGTTTTACTCCTGGGTGAACACATTCCACATGCTCTTTTAGCCTATTCCACAGACAGACAGAATGCTGAAAATACCTCCCCGCCCCCCAGAGAAACCAGCCCAAACACTATCCAAGTCTGTGGGAAGACATTAACTCAGGTCTGGATTTGCTACATCCTGTCATGGACTAAGGAAGCAGCTGACAAAGCCGGGGGTAGGGTGGGGGGTGGGAGGGACACAGAGACTCATTCCCAGAGCTGTGGAGGTGGCCCGCTGGCTGGCCAGTGAGGCTGGGCTGGGTAACTGAGCATGTGGTCCCAGCCCAACTGCAAGAAAAAGGAAGTGTAGTAAGTGTGCTGTAAGCATCCTGGCAGGAATTCAGGTATTCTGTACCCTTCTCTTTGGTTCTCAGACTACTGAAACAATGGTCCCCAAGGAACTGAGATTTCCCCAGGAGTCTCATGCTGAGAGAAGGAAAAGGCTGAAGCCTGGTGCCAGGCAGAGGAGGGGCTTGTCTCTGGAAAGAGATTGTACACTGTTCTGACCTTCAGGAGAGACTGGAGCTGAGATGATGGATCAGGGATGGGCGGGACCACACCTCAACCAGGACTGCTTAGTTATGCATTCCTCCCTAAACCTCCTGTTGGGACTCTGAAGATGGACTTGGGGAGTGGGGTCACCAAACCTCTTTGTTTCTCTTCCCATTGTGGCCACATTGATTGTAACTCTCTTTTTTGCTTTTTACTGTTACACATTTCTTTAAATAACCTATTGAAGAAAGATGAGCAAGCCTAGCTTGTTAGAGCTGCGAGGGCCCAAGATCTGACCTCAACAACTCTGGTAACTGTATCTTTGATGAAGTTAAAAAGGGATATTATTACATCCCTACTTTGCTAATTTGGAAACAGATAATTTGGACTTGGCATACATAACAGAGGATAAAAATGAAGAGTTAAGTGCTATCATTTGGAAATTTTTGGATTAAGCTGTGCTGTTAGATGGAGGCCTTGCTTTCATTTAATTATTGTATCTCAATTCCATGTGCCTATTTATCACCCTGAGGCACCATCTGCCTCAATGTGTGTTCTCTTCCAGTGCCGAGGGTGGGGGCAGGTACCATCGGAGCACTTGGGTGGTAGAAGTCAGAGAGGAAGGTTCATGAGGGCTGACTTTCTAGAACCCTCTTGGGAAAGCATCAAGGGTGGACTTTGAAAAAATGCTGACATGTACTGAACACACCAGCCCTGTAAGAAGAAGCAGAGAGCTGAGCCCTACACATCATCCCTGTTCAGACTGAGCAGAGGGCCAAGCTACTGTAACTGGGAACAGCGTCACAGTGAGGACTTGAACTAGTGTCATGGGACAGGACTGGAGGCCACAGTTCCTAAGACCTTGCACACATCCCCTGTGTATTGACTTCATGAGGTAGGAGTTATAGCAGGACTGAGGGGGGAGTCTGTCCTGTGTTGTCATTTTCACTATGTGATACCCAACCTTGTAAACTAATTTCCCTAGGGGCTTTTGAAAGCATCCTAACCACATTATCATTTTTCTGTGTAAAGGAAACTTAGCAAGAAAAAAAAATTATAGGATGTACTTCAAATGATCCCCCAAGTGGCCATGAAACAGAGATGGCAGTCAGCAGAGGAAAACTGATGAGGTTTCTTTTGCTAAAACCCGTGATTCTGGAAACTGTAGTTGAGTTCTTCTGTATGCTCGCTTCTAGAATGTCTTTCTCTCTCCTTCTGTCTGTGACCTCTCTGCTCTGTGTCTTACAAGCCCATCCTAAGATTGAAGTACAATTATTTAAAGTGGGAGATGGCATGGCCTGGGTGAGGAGAATGAGAAGATCTTTCTGTATAATCTAAAGTGAATTAGAATATTCACTCATCAATCCTCCCACAAGCTGATGGAGAATGACATCCTCCAGCCATGACACAGCTCCTGCACTTTTGAACTCAGCAGCTGTGATTACCCTACGGAGATCTGCACAACATGAGGCTTTCTGTTATGAAGGATGGGAGAGGCTTACAAGCCTCACTCCTCCCCAAAGATATATAAGAAGCTGAGCAGGGGAACGGTGAGAAGGCAAGATGGCTCAGTGGTTGAGAGCTCTTGTTGCTTTTCGAGAGGACCCAGGTTCAATTCCCAGCATCTACATAGTAGCTCACAACTGTAACTCCAGTTCCCAGAGATCTAATGCCCTCTTCCGGCATTTCTCAGCACCCACTAATGAGATTCACAGACATACATGCAGGCAAAACATTCATACACATAATTTTTTTCTTTTTAGAAGAAGCTAACATCCAGCCCTAAGATTTACCTATTAGCTGCTAAGTAGTGGAAGGGAAGAGTTATTTTTTCCTTCCATTGTATGATTGCCCTTGCTTCTGTAAGCAACCCCTCCTGAATACTCCTGTAACTCAGATTAAATCCACCAATTCACCAAAATACATCTGGAAGGAATTACTTCTTTGTTTCCTCCCGTTGATGCCCTATCTAGGTGAATCAGTGTTCATCTACTGAAAAACGTTCATACTTGCAAAAGCATTTAGTGGCCTGTATCTGACCCAGTACACTTCCTTAGGAAATGAGATGGAAATATGAAACTCTTCCCTGCCTCCCTTCTCCTGGAAGCAGCTAGGCATTTAGTTAGCTTATTTTATGCCAGACAGACAAGTCAAAGACCGAGCAAAGTGAGCTAACAGCTATGCTGGATGGATGCTCAGGGCTGAGGAAGAGGAAGAGAGAGATGGAGGGCTGCCTTGCTTCAGTCTGGAGGGGTAAATTCATGTTCTGAAAGTACAGTAGCAGGCAGGTGAGGGTATAGCCTGGCCAGTCAAGACAGAAATCTAAAAAAGCCTGTGGGGGCAGATGATATCAGCTGTACTTCTCTAGCTTAAGACCACGCCTTAGAACCCAGACAGCCCGCTGATTCATTTCCAGGCTATGTTGGCAGGGCAGGATTCCCAAAGATACACCAGAAGTCACAGGGTCTAGATCCTTGAAGACCTGAGAAGATGCAGATCAAAGAATCCAGAATCCACAGCTTAGCTTATGGCCCTCCAGGGAACCTGGACTGTGGGAGTTGATGGCTCAGCCTAAAACCTGGATGAAGTCAAATGAGGGTTTATAGAAGGTCTGGAGTGTACCTATTCATTCATTAAGTGCATTCTCATTCATTCAGTAATTTATTGATCAACAGTGATTGGCATTCACAATATGACACCCTGTTGGGTAGTCTCTGGGGGACATCATTGCTGGTGGCTTATACCATTTGGTGCTGCTATAACAGGCTACCTAAGACAAGGTAACTTATCAGGAGCATAGATTTATTTCTCAAGTTCTAGATGCTGGGAAGTCCAAGATCAAGGAGTGTGCATCTAGTGAGGTCAATCCTGTTTGTATCATCCTTAGGCAGAACACAAGAGGCTGAGATGAGCTAAGGGAGAGAGTTTGCCAGTGTGTGTCTTTCTTTCTCTTCTTATAAAGCCACTGATTCATCATCTGACCCCTCCCCAGCCTCAAGACCGAATCTACTCCCAAATGCCTTCCCAAATTCTTAGCAACACACGAATTTGGGGATTGTTTCCATGATATAGACATCAAGGAATGTGTTTAAGCCATAGCCCCAGGCATCTATTTGCTGTGGATATCTGTATGCTGTGAATGTGTTGCTCTGATTGGTTAATAAATAAAGTGCTGATTGACCAGTAGCCAGGCAGGAAGTATAGGCAGGACAAAGAGAGAGGAGAATTCTGGGGACAGGAAGGCTAGGTCAGGAGATGATGCCAGCCGCCACCATGAGAAGTAAGATATAAAATACCAGTAAACCACAAGCCATGTGGCAATTTACAGATTAATAGAAATGGGTTAATATAAGATGAAAGAACTAGATAGCAAGAAGCCTGAGCCATTAGGCCAAACAGTTTAAATAATTTAAGTGTCTATGTGTTTATTTGGATCTGATGGGCTGCAGGCCTGGGCGGGACAGGAGAAAACTCCAGCTACATCTATTACTGGGATCTTCTGAGAATCTTGGGTCTGGCCAACTGGGATTGTCCTTGCTGTTTTATGCCACTATACCTCTTTTAAGGAAATACCCTTTGCTGTTCCTGCTGTCTTCAATACAAGAAACCTGCACTTCCATTTTCCAGCCTTCCTCTGCAGAGTGGTTTTCTTAGTCATCTTTCCACCACTGTCACAGAATGCCAGACAGAAAGAGCTCCCAAGAGGGGGAAGGTAACTAGGGGCTCACAATTTCAGGTTTCTCTTCATTGTCTGCTATTCCATTGGTTTTCGGCCTGTGGTAAGACAGATCATATCAGGAAGCAACTAGCCCTGGAAAGGGCCCTTTTTCTAGTGGGCAGGAAGCAAAGAGAGGAGCAAGGGGCCAGGGTCTAAATATTCCCTTCTAGAGAATGTCACAGTGACCTAACTTCTTCTAATAAGGCCCCAATCTTAAAAGTTTCCACCACTTTCTATTGGCATCATGGACTAGGGACTAAGTAAGCCTCTAATGCATGAATCTTGGTGGGGGGCATTTAAGAACCAAATCATAAGCTGGGTGTGATGGCACACATCTTTAATCTCAGAACTCAGAAAACAGGGGCAGGTGGATCTCTGAGTCTGAGGCCAGCCTGGTCTACAGAGTGAGTTTCATGACAGATAGGACTGTACAGAGAAACCTTGTCTCAAACAAAACCAAAATTAAAAAAAAATTTAAAAGAACTAAACCATAACACACGCTTGCATGGTTCTCCCCCATCAAAACAGTCTCCTCTCTTCTGCTTCCCTATCTGGGGCTCAGTGCTCTCCCTAAAGTCTTCCACAATCATTACAATGGCTCCCCCAAGGGCCTTCTCAGAACTGTCAATCTGAGGAGGTTCATGATGAGGTCACCTCTGCATTTTTTTCTCATCTCCCTTGGTCCCTCTCTTGATTTTTACTGGCTTCACTTTCTTCTGTCTTCCAGATTTACATGTCCAGCCCACAACAGTTCCTTTTCCAGCATTTCTTGCTGGCAGATTTCTGGAGTCTCACAAGAAAGTCCTGCAGCCACAGAGGCTCTTCAGTGAGGCATGTCCAGGTGCTATTGACATACCGAAAGAAAAAGAAGGAGTTATTAGGGCCGTGTCTGCTTCCTGTGCATATGAGGTAAGCAGCCTTCTCTCCTTGCTCCTGCTGCCATGATGCTCAGCCTCTCTTCAGGCCCCAGGCAACAGAGCCAGCCAAGCACTCACTGAAAACAGGAGCCAACACAAGCCTTCCCTCCTCATAGTTGCTTTATAGAAAAGCCTAGTTCACACAAATGACAGTATGGCATTAGACAACAGGGCTGTGGTTGTCTGGGTGTTACTTGCTGTGTGGGGGTGGGGAAAAGGATACCACATGGGAAATTTTTAGTTCCGGGAAACTGCTCTATACTAACATGAAAGACACATAGCAATAAGCTTTTGTTTAAGCCCTTTGAGCTTTTCACTGTGTAGTAAGCCTTGGTGTAGACGGGGGAAAGTAAACATCATTTGAAAGGCTATCGTCCTATGAGAGAAAGCAGACTGTGGGGAAGGGTCCTAGCATGGGGTAGCTGCATGCATGACCCCCTGTGAAGATGGTAGGGGGAAGATGCTGGCCTAGGTGACCTTGGAACTGGATAGGCTTTCTAAGACTGAAGACAAACCTCTAAAAGGCAACAACACCAAAGCCAATCAGCCCTCTAGTTGATGATCTTGTTTCCCATGGGTTCACATTTCTGAAACCAGGCTACCACATAGACTGAGTTGAACAATAAAGTGAATGGGAGGCAGGTGGTGGGAGCCAGGTTTCTTACCATTGAAGGTGAAGGTTATAGACAAGCATGGGAGAAGACAGGAATGACCCATGGCAATGAATTAGACTTGAATACGTTAGTACAATTTCATGTTCAGCTTTTTAGAGACACAAACAGGCAACTAGGCACACATTCTTAATGAATTTGGGTTTGTATATTTGTGCTTATATCAGACACACAAACTGGCTGTGTCAAGTAGGAAGACCTAGAAGCTGTGAGCACACCTAACACTCAGCACCCAGCACCTAGATCTTGGTTTCCAACGCCATTCTCAAATGCAGAAATATAAACTTTTGCAATTCTAGCATCATTTGTAAAGTTGAAGAATTACTAAATTCAACTCACAAAAAAATAAAGTATCTATTCTTTGAGAATCCTCATTAAGAAAACAAAAAGAGAAGCCATGGTTTAGGATAAAATATGGACACAACCATATATTTAAGAAAATGCTTCTGTTTAGACTGTGTAGAAGACTTTTAAGGTTTATTGGTAAGAAAGTGAACAGCCCAGTTAAACAGAGATCAAGGCCCTGAATCCATTCTATACCAAAGGATGCCCACAGATAGCATATAAGTATGTGAAAAGGCATCCATCCACATGAATCATTTTAAAGTCAAATGAAAACACAAAGAACTGACACATATCTGTTAGAAAGAAAAAAAAAATCAAAGCAAAGGTTAGTGAAGATGAGGGAGAGCTGGATTTCCATATCATGTTGGTGGAAATATAAAACTGAGGGGGAGTTTATTGTGTAATTAAACATATGCTGTTGTCTAACAATGAGGGGGAGGGTTTGTTTTTTTGTCATTTTGTTTCTGCTCCCCTTCTCTAAGCCTGATTCCAGGTCTTGGAGGAGATGAAGGAAATGAACATTCATACAGTGCATCCTGACAGCCACTGTGACCTGATTTGAGCTCCCCCACCCCAGCGATTACTTCTTCCCCTGTCACAATAACAAACTTAACAACCACATGGAGGGTGCGTTGTGGGTGATGTAAAGGAATATTTTCCTCTTGTTCTGCCTCTTCTCTCATCATCTTAGTGGAAGGGCTGTCCTTCAAGACCATTCTTTAGGAGCTCAAGGGCTCTGTCATGGTTTTTTTTTTTTTTTTTTTTTTTTCTTTCTGAAACATGTCCTGGATGATAGGATAGGAATTTACACATGGGGAAAGTTGAAGGGAGGCTTGAGAACATTCTGAAAAACATCATTCTCTCTGAACAATTCAGGTCACAGTGAGTGCTCTACATTTATAGTTTCATCTTGATGGAAAAATTAAACAATCTGATGCTGAAACCATGGTGAGTCCAGATGCCTGTTTCCCTCCACTGTTGGACATTAGAAGAGGTTTGTCTCAGAGGCGAGAATTGGCCCCTCCACATTTGTGATTCTTGGTGGAGACAAATCCTCCCATGTAACAATCAGCCAATCCAGACCTTGTCCAAATCAGGAGCAGGGGATGACTAGAGGGGACATCTGAGCTAATAAAATATGTGTTAAATAATCCCACTCTGAAGATATTACCTTCCAGGCAGGAGAGAAAGAACCCATCTCCTGCCCCCCATTTTTTGCACCTTTGCTCTACGACCTGGCCTTTATCCATCCTATCTGTGATGGATACTTTTCACTGTCAAGTTGAATGATTTTGGACTCACCCAGAAGACAGACTTCTGGCTCTTTGCAGAGAGTTAAATGAGTAGAGGGAGGCCTACTGTGAATGTGGGTGGTACTTTCTCATAGGCTAGGGTCCTCAAATGAATAAAGGACTGCCAGCGTTCATCTTTTCTTGCTGCACTGCCCGAAGCTGAGTATATACAGCCACGTGCTTCTGCTGCTATGAACTCTGCAATTTGTTCCCTGCCACAACTGACTGCACCCTCAAGCTATGAGCCAAAATATTACCTTCTCTTAAATAATTTCAAATAAAGAATTTGGTCACAGGAATGAAGAAGGTAACTGTCTTAGTTAAGGTTCCTGTTGCTGAGATGAAACACCCTGACAAAAAAGCAAGTTGGGAAGGAGAGTTTATTGGTTTATACTTCCACATTGTAGTCCATTGTTGAAGAAAGTCAGGACAGAAAATCAAACAGGGCAGGAACCTGGAGCAGGAGCTGATGCAGAGGTCATGGCGGGGTGTTGGTTACTGGCTTGCTCACCATGAATTGCTCAGTCTGCTTTCTTGTAGAACCCAAGACCATAAGCTCAGGGAAGGCACCACCCACAATGAGGTGGACCCTCCTCCATCGATCACTAATGAAGAAAATGCCTTACAGCTGGATCTCATGGAGGCATTTCTCAACTGAGGTTCCCTCCTTTCAGATAATTCTAGTTTGAATATCAAGTTGACATGAATAATCAGCACAGTGACACACAGGAAGGTACTATGTTCCACAGAACTGAGCCACTCTGTCAGAGAAAGTTGTGTTGCTCTCATCCCATTTGGAACTATGTGGGAGCAGAAGTTAATCTGTAAGCCCCACCCACCTAAGAACAAGGTAACTTCCTGGAAAGCTAAGAGCTGTAGCTCTTGGGAAATAACAAGCCACAAATTTTTACTTCCCCAAACAAGTATTTGTTTAACCAACTACACTGGATGTGCTTGATCACATACAGGTGGGAGTTATGTAGGCAGGAACTATGTCAGGATGTATGTTTGCCCCTAACTGGACCTGATGGGAAATGGAATGAATTATGAATTTTGCCTTTTTAAGTCCTTACAGAATGTGACTTGGATCCATTCATTGGGCACCCAAGGGTGGGCCTGAACAGGGTCCATTTTTTTCTGGTCAGTATTTAATTAAAGCTTGCTTCAAATTTGGCTCAAAAATGTGGAACTGGTCTTTCTCAGGCAAATCTCAGGATTAATATTTGGATGCCCCAGTGAGATGAGAGAAAAAGCCTTTTCCCCAGATTCTGGAGTGGGGTTCTTCATTCTGTGACTGATAGACCACCTGGGGGAGGATGCACCTAGGGACAACTAACCCAGTGGTTTTGGGAACTCCTGAAGTGAATGGCTACTCTTGAAGGAGATAGCAAGCATATTTGTTTGTTTGTTTGTTATTTGTTTTTGGTAGGTCATAGAAGTCATTTTCAGCTCCCTGTGATATTTTTCTTCCTGGTGTCTGGATTCTGGCTATGGGGTACCCTGATCTGGGAATGGAGAGAAACTGAAGAAGTCTATGCATTCCCATTCAGGGTAAAATGAGCTATTCCATGGCCCTCTGGTTATTTCTGGCTAATTGGAGTTCAGCCAGATCCACCAATTTTTCTCTTCTGACCTGCCTTGGAGTCTGAAGGCCCCATGGGGATACTGGGAGCCAAAGAATATGGACATAATTCCAATGCTTAGGCTGCATAACAGCTGAGAAACCATAGGGTGTTCCACGAAACTCGAGGCCAAGCCAAGGGCTAAGAGAGGCCCAACATAGGTTCAAGAGCAAAGAACTCGAAGAGGCTGATGGGTTCATAGTGTTTGGGTTCTGCAGGAAGGCTAGAGAGAGGCCACCTATTTGTTAAGAGAATTTCTCTTGGTTAGACTGGTAGACCCCTAAATGATTCCTCCAATTGTTTGTGTTTCCTATTGTCATTCTGGCTCTGTGTTTTCTGTTGTTGGTTTGGTTTTGTGTCTTGTCTTATGTCTGTACCCATATTTCTAACTCGAGCGACTGATTGGATGAATGCCAGAAATGGTGGAGCTTTGGGGGCACGGGGTTTGGTGGGCCAGCCTTGGGGATCAATGGGCAGCTTTGAAGAAAAGCCCAGGGCTCACACAGAAGCTGGCAAGTGGGAGGGCCTCACTGGAGTACTGTGGATAGAGCTTCAGCTCCAACACCACATCCTGTAATTGCCTACTGTGGCAGCTCATGAGCGCCCAGCCACTACTCTTTTTATTTTTTGGCGGTGGTGACACATGTCTTTATTTTTATTTTTATTTTATTTTGTAATTTAATTTAATTTTACATATAAGCTGTGGATTCCCCTGTCCTCCCTCCTCCCACCTCCCCCCGCCCTCCCCCCAGCCCACCTCCCATTCCCATCTCCTCCAGGGCAAGGACTCTCCTGGGGATTCAGCTCAACCTGGTGGATTCAGTACAGGCAGGTCCAGTCCCCTCCTTCCTTCACCCAGGCTGAGCAAAGTGTCCCTGCATAGGTCCCAGGTTCCAAACAGCCAGCTGGAGAGGTCCTGGTCCCATTGCATGGGAGCCTCCCAAAGAGTTCAAGCTAATCAACTTATCCAGAGGGCCTGATCCAGTTGGGGGCTCCTCAGCTATTGGTTCATAGTTTATGTGTTTCCACTATTTTGGCTATTTGTCCCTGTGCTTTTTACAATCATGGTTTCAACAATTCTCGCTCATATAATCCCTCCTCTTTCTCATCAATTGGACTCCCAGAGCTCCATCTGGGGCCTGGCCATGGATCTCTGCATCGGCTTCCATCAATTATTGGATGAGAGTTCTACCACTACAGTTAGGGTGTTTGGCCATACGACCACCAGAGTGGGTCAGTTCGGGGTTTCTCTTGACCATTGCCAGTAGTCTATTAAGGTGGTATCTTTGTGGATTTCTGGGTACCTCTCTAGCACTTTGCTTCTTCCTATTCCCATGGGGTCTTCAGTTATCATGGTCTTGTTTTCCTTGTTCTCCCTCTCTGTTCTTGATCCAGCTTGGATCTCCGACTCCCCTAAGCTCTCTTTCCCTCGAACCTTGCCCTTCATCCCCACTCCCACATCCAATTTGCTCATGTAGATCTCATCAATTTCTCTGTCATTGGGCGATCCCCATGTCTTTCTTAGGGTCCTGTTTTCTAGGTAGCCTCCCTGGAATTGTGAGTAGCAGTCTAGTCATCCTTTGTTTTACATCTAGTATCCTTCTGTGAGTGAGTATATACCATGTTGGTCTTTCTGAGTCTGGGTTACCTCACTCAGGATGATTTTTTTCTAGATCCATCCATTTGCCTGCTAACCTCATGATGTCATTGATTTTCTCTGCTGAGTAGTACTCCACTGTGCATATGTACTACATTTTCTTTATCCATTCTTCAGTGAAGGGCATCTAGGTTGTTTCTAGGTTCTGGTTATTACAAATAATGCTGCTATGAACATAGTTGAGCATATACCCTTGTGGTATGATTGAGCATTCCTAGGGAATATGCCCAAGGGTGGTATAGCTGGGTCTTGGGGGAGTTGGATTCCCAAGTTTCTAAGAAAGCACCATATTGATTTCCAAAGTGGCTGTACAAGCTTGCATTCCCACCAACAGTGCAGAAGTGTTCCCCTTGCTCCACATCCTCTCCAGCATAAGCTGTCTTCAGTGTTTTTGATCTTAGCCATTCTGATGGGTGTAAGGTGGTTTTGATTTCCATTTCCTTGATGATTAGGGATGTTGAGCAATTCTTTAAATATCTTTCAGCCATTTGAGCTTCCTCTGTTGAGATTTCTCTGTTTAGCTCTATAGCCCATTTCTTAATTGGACTGTTGGGCATTTTGATGTCTAATTTTTGAGTTCTTTATATATTCTGAATATCAGCCCTCTGTCAGATTTGGGGTTGGTGAAGATCTTTTCCCATTCTGTAGGCTGTCGCTTTGTCTTGTTGACTGTGTCCGTTGATCTACAAAAGCTTCTCAGTTTCAAGAGGTCCATTGATTGATTGTTTCTCTCAGTGTCTGTGCTATGGTGTTATATTTAGGAAGTGATCTCCAGTGCCAATGTGTTCAAGACTACTTCATACTTTCTCTTCTATCAGGTTCAGAGTAACTGGATTTATGTTGAGGTCTTTGATCCACTTGGACTTAAGTTTTGTGCACGGTGACAGATATGGATCTATTTGCAGCCTTCTACATGTTGACATCCAGTTATGCTAGCATCATTTGTTGAAGATGCTTTCTTTGTTCCATGGTATAGTTTTGGCTTCTTTATCAAAAATCATATATTCATAGATGTGTGGATTAATGTCAGGGTCTTCAATTAGATTCCATTGGTCCACATGTTGGTTTTTATGCCAGTACCAAGCTGTTTTTTTTTTACTGTAGCTTTATAGTAAAGCTTGAGGTCAGGGATTGTGATACCTCCAGAGGTTGTTTTATTGTACAGGATTCTTTTGGTTATCCTGGGTTTTTTGTTCTTCCATATGAAGTTGAGTATTATTCTTTCCAGATCTGTGAAGAATTGTGTTGGTATTTTGATGGGGATTGCATTGAATCTGTAGATTGCTTTTGGTAAGATTGTCATTTTTACTATGTTAATCCTGCCTATCCATGAGCATGGGAGATCTTTCCATTTTATGACATTTTCAAATTCTTTTTTCAGGGACTTAAAGTTCTTGTCATATAGGTCCTTTACTTGCTTAGTTAGAGTTACCCAAGGTATGTTATATCATTTGTGGCTATTGTAAAGGGTGATGTATCTCTGATTTCCTTCTCAGCCTGTTTGTCAATTATATATAGGAGGGCTACTGATTTTTTTTTTTTAGTTAATCTTGTATCCTGCTACATTGTTGAAGGTGTTTATAAGTTGCATGAGTTCCTTGGTCAAATTTTTGGGGTCACTCATGTATACTATCATGTCATCTGCAAATAGCGAAAGCTTGGCTTCTTCCTTTCCAATTTGTATCCCCTTGATCTCCTTATGTTGTCTTATTGCTCTGGATAGAACTTCAAGAATTATATTGAATAAGTATGGGGAGAGTGGGCAGCCCTGCCTTGTTCCTGATTTTAGTGAAATTGCTTTGAGTTTCTCTCCATTTAATTTGATGTTGGATGTTGACTTGCTATAGATTGCCTTTATTATGTTTATGTATGTTCCCTGTATTCATGATCTCTCCAAGATCTTTATCATGATGGGGTGTTGGATTTTGTCAAATACCTTTTCAGCATCTAGTGAGATGATGATGTGGGTTTTTTCTTTCAGTTTGTTTATATGGTGTATTACATTGATGGACCACCTCTGCATCCCTGGGATGAAGCCTACTTGATCATGGTGGATAATCATTTTGATGTGTTCTTGGAATCTGTTTGCCAGTATTTTATTGAGTATTTTTGCATCAATGTTCATGAGGGAGATTGGTCTGTAGTTCTCTTTCTTTGTTGCATCTTTGTTTGGTTTAGGAATCAGGGGAATTTTAGCCTCATAGAAGTTTGGTAATATTCCTTTTGCTTCTATTGTGTGGAACAGTTTAAAGAGTATTGGTATTAACTCTTCTTTGAAGATCTGCTTTCAGCACAGAATTCTAGAATTCTGTGCTGAAACCATCTGGCCCTAGGCTTTTTTTTTGGTTGGGAGACTTTTAATGACTGATTCTATTTCCTTAGGGGTTATTGGACTATTTAAATAGTTTATCTGGTCTTGATTTAACTTAGGTATGTGGTACCTATCCAGAAATTATCCATTTATTTTAGATTTTCCAGTTTTGTGGAGTAGAGGTTTTTGAAGTATGACCTGATGATTCTCTGGATTTCCTCATTGTCTGTTGTTATGTCCCCCTTTTTATTTCTGATTTTGTTAATTTGGATGCTCCCTCTCTGCCTTTTGGTTAGTTTGGATAAGAGCTTGTCTATCTTGTTGATTTTCTCAAAGAACCAACTCTTTGTTTCATTAATTTTTTTGTATTGTTCTCTTTGTTTCTATTTTATTGATTTCAGCTCTCAATTTGATTATTTTCTGGTGTCTATTCTTCCAGGGTGACTTTGCTTCTTCTTTTTCTAGAGCTTTCAGGTGTGCTGTTAAGAAGATTTCTCCAACTTCTTTATGTGAGCATTTAGTGCTATGAATTTCCCTCTTGGCACTGCTTTCATAGTATCCCATAAGTTTGGGTATGTGGTGTATTCATTTTCATTGCTCTCTAGGAAGTCTTTAATTTCTTTCTTATTTCTTCCTTAACCCATTGGTGATTCAGTTGAGCATTATTCAGTTTCCATGAGATTGTAGGTTTTCTGTAGGTTTTTTTTTTTGTTGTTGTTGTTGAAATCTAACTTTAAACCATGGTGGTCTGATAGAACATAGGAGGTTATTCCAATTGTTTTGTATCTGTTGAGATTTGCTTTGTGGTCAAGTATGTGGTCGATTTTAGAGAAGGTTCCATGGGGTGCTGAGAAGAAGGTATATTCTTTTTTGTTAGGATGGAATGTTCTGCAGGTATCAATTAAGTCCATTTGAGTCATAACATCAGTTAAGTCCTTTATTTCTCTGCTAAGTTTCAATTTGGCAGATCTGTCCAGTGGTGAAAGTGGGGTGTTGAAGTCTCCCACTATTAATGTGTGGGGTTTTATATGTGATTTAAGCTTTAGTAATGTTTCTTTTACATATGTGTGTGCCCTTGTGTTTGGGGCACAAATTTTCATAATTGAAACTTCATCTTGGTAGGTATTTTCTGTGATGAGTATGTAATGCCCTTCTTGATCTCTTTTGATTGATTTTAGTTTGAAGTCTATTTTGCTGGATATTAGGATGATTATACCAGCTTGCTTCTTAAGACCATTTGATTAGAAAGTCTTTTCCCAGCCTTTTATTCTTAGATAGTGTCTTTCTTTAAATTTGAGGTTTGTTTCTTGTATGCAGCAGAATGATGGGTCCTGCTTTCGTATTCATTCTGTTAGCCTGTGTCTTTTTAATAAGTGAATTAAGTCCATTGATATTAAGAGATATTAATGCCCAGTGATTGTTCATTCCTCTTCTTTTTTGGTGGTACTGTGTGTGTGTGTGTGTGTGTGTGTGTGTACTTCTCTTCTTTGGGGTTTACTGCTGTGGTGTTATCTATTGTCTGTGTTTTGGAGGGTGTATCTGATTTCCTTAGGTTGGAATTTTCCTTCTAGTTTTTTCTGTAGGGCTGGGTTTGTGGGCTATGAGCACGAAACACTAAATACCGCAGACTAGGCTATTCCTATCTTATGATGCAGTAAGACAATGACCTAAGCAGTTTGGCAAAGGGTCTCTCCTTACCTGAGGTCTATTCAGGCTATCAGAGACTGATTTAAGAATGTATGTTTAACCCCCTTGTTTTTGCTGTAGCTATTTTGGTAAACCAAGTCATACAAGCAATTGTGACATTCTATAATAGTGCACTATATAAAGACCATGCCAGTCTCCTCATGGACTATATTCATGATTTAAAATTTTCCTTTTGGTATTAAAAGAGCTTCAGTTTAGAAATTGGACACTCCTTCAGAACTATACTTGTAGTCATGCTAAGTACTAATGCAATTAATTACAGGAAAATGGTTTTTTTAGCCCCTTGTATATGTTTTCAAGGCACATCCTAAAGCAAGTAACTAAAATTAAGCAAGGGCTGTATAGCTTGGATATACTTAATAGATAATAGTCCTCAAACTTGTCAGAGATCTGCTGAATATGGCATTTAAAATATTTAATGAAAAAAACACTTAGTAGGACAGACAAATTCTAGCAGTGACCACAAAGTCTCCAAGAACATGATGTGGCATGATGATGGCTTCACCTGGATGGTGGTAACACTAACTACTAGGACAGACTGCCACCATGCCTTGCCTGTCACCAGGACCCAGCTCAAACTGTGGAGAAACAGGGTACTGGAGAGCTGATTGCCCCACTTTGCCTAGACAAAGTCACGTCAGTCCTCCATGTTCCTCCTCCACAGGAAGGCCTCTCAGATTTGCTGTGCCTGGAAGACAAAGACTGATGCTGCCTTTGGCTCTCTGCCGCCAACGAAGCCATTGACAACACAGGAGCCTGGTGGAGTGGCTGTCTAGGTGATGGGTAAGTCTCTGTCATTTTAATTGTTGCATAGGCCATTTGGATTGTACTTTAGAATTTATCCTTCTCAGATCTCTGATGGCATTGATAACTAGGCATTGGTAAGTTGGGCAGGCCACTAACTTCTTCCCCCAAAGCTGCAGCCACTTAGTTCATCTAGAGCTACCAGGTCTCTTGTTAAGAAGAGGCAGACAGGTTTGCATTGCCAACAGGCTTCAGATTAAAGGATAAACTGGTTTCAGACATAACTTTTCACTAAAGGAACATGTCTTGACTAATCTCAATAACAACTCATGTCTCTGGTCAATGATTTGATGAAAAAAAGGTTTAAAGTTTATGTAAGTTATAAAGGTATAAAAAATGATTTAAGGTCTATGAAAAATGGGAGATGTTTTAGATTTCTCCCCCGCCTCATGCTATTGTTATACTAAAATTTCAAAGGTTCAGAGTTTTAACATTGATCAACAGAGTTCTGATAAGTTGATAGAGTACTGACTGTCTACTATTTAGTCACAAACTCAAGATTTTAAATTTTCTTTGGTTGTCTTCTGAATATATACTAAAAGGTGTTTTTCATTGGGCTAAAAATATCTCTGTCCAGTCTATACTATCTGGTTCTCAGTACAGAGGAAAAACTATTCATGCTTTTTAACTCAAAGCTATAGTTTTTGATAGGACTCAAAGGTATGAGTATATCCTAGCTGTTTTACCATGTGGATTTCAGTACAGATTAATGCTTATGTATCTAAAACTTTTAACTCTTTTATAAACTAAAAAAATTCATGTACGCTTCAGAGAGTCAAAGGAATCAAAAGACTTGGATCCATCTGTCATGCTCAAAGAGACTCCAGATAAGTACAGTCTAAATTTCCCTACTTGTCTATTCCTGAGAATGGAATCTCGTTTCTGGCTGGCTTGGGACCCCTCCTGTCCCGCAATTATTAGAACAATGGGTCTGAAAGTTCCAAATGAAAGATTTTTCCCATAAGTCCCTAAACTTTAACTTCTGTTCCTAGTCTATATTTTAGCAAATTTCCACTTAGATAGCAGACACCATCCAAGAATCACCTGCAGACTGCAAACTGCTGAGCTCTGGACTTGCTTAAAGCTGATGTGAACAATGTAGGCAATGTGATTGCTCCCTGTCTCTTCAGCCAGGTCAGTTAATCAGATGCTTCTGATGAAAGCCCCATTGCCCAGCCTCTGACTAGCCTGTCAGCCTTCCTGGGCCCTGACAATCATATCCTAGTTTCAGGTGGAAGCAGTTACAGTAGAGGGTATGCTGTCCCTTGGTCTCCAATAGGCTGAAATGCTAAGTCAAAAGGAAACTCTCTTCATAGGGGACAAAAATGACTACCTATAATGCCAATTGGCATATCAGGAAAGTGAACCCAGATTTATCAACAGGTAGGTTCTCAACTGAATGTGTTCTACAATATGATAGGGCACTTGGCCTGCTGTATGCAGAAAAAGAGGTATTATTTGGCTTTAAGAAAAAAAATATTGTTTCTATACAAAACATTTGAGATTATAATCTGTCTATACTCAAAGAAACTTTGCAAAAAAGGGGACCTGAGATAAAATAAAGATGACTTGTTCCCAGTCCATTTCCAGGCTCTTTCTAGATAGTAACTCTAATGTCAACCATCACAGGCCTTTGGCTTTTCTGCTTCTGCTAATTACTATTGCCTCTTGAATCATTGATGCCCTATGTAAATGATAATTCCTGTCTGGACACAATTAAGCTGATGGTTATTAGATTCCAATAGAAACAGAGTCAAGGATTTAATTCAGAATACAACTTAATGGGGGAATATAAGAGCAGAAGTAAACCCCAACCACCTACGAACAAGGTAACTTCCTGGAAAGCTGAGAGTTGTAATTATTGGGAAATAACATACCACATGTTTTTACTTCCCTAAACAAGTTTGTTTAACCAACTACACCAGATACATTTGATCTCATATAGGTATGTAGGAGGTATGTAGGCAGGAAATACATCAGGATGTATGTTTGCCCCTAATTGGACCTGATGAGAAATGCAATGAATTATGCATTTTTAAGCCTTTTTAAGCCCTTGCAAAATGTGACTTGGGTCCACTCATTGGGAATGCGGGGGTGGACCTGACCAGAGTCCATTTTCTGGTCAGTACTTCATTACAGCTTGCTTCAGTTTGACTCAATCTTGTGGAACTGGTATCTCTCTCACAATGTCAGGATTAACAACTACTTGGCTTGAATTTCTCCAGTGTTGGTCTACCCTTTTGGGTGGACTGTTTCTGCTCCTGGCTTGACAATCCATCCAGCCCTGTTGTGACTTGTTTCCCTGAGGTAAATTTCATGGCTGTGTTTTGCTTCTCTGTGATGTGGAGAGCCGCAGGAGGCAAGTCATAAAACCTCCAACTGTAATGAACAGACTCCAATTGTCCCATGGAGTCAATGTCTGTTAGGTCCAAATGCTGGTGGCTAGACAAAAGCCGGTGTTCCTCAGGAACTACCAAAGGGACCAGCTCCCTTATTACTGGCAGGAGGGACAAAAGGCTATCTGTGGTGCCTATTAGCATGCCAAAGTGCATGTCTGCCTTTCAGGCTTCCCCAGTATCACAAGTGATGGGGGAAATGCCTTTCTGTTGCTCTGATTGGTTGATAAATAAAGCCATTTGGCCTATGGTAAGGTAGCTTAGAGGCAGGCAGAAAATCCAAACAGATAGGAGGAAGAAGAAAGACAGAGCAGGGGAGACACTGCCAGCCACTGCCATGAGAAGCAAGATGTAAAGATACCAGTAAGCCAAGATGCCACATCACAAAATATAGATTTATATAAATGGGTTAATTTTAGATACAAGAGCTAGTTAACAAGAAGTCTGCCATGGCCATCGTTTAAAAATAATATTAGCCTGTGTGTGTTTATTTGGGTCCAAGTGGCTGTGGGACTGGCAGGTGAGAGAAATCTGTCCTGACTGGAGGCCAAGTGGGACATAGAAAAACTTCCTACTACACACAAGTACCTGTTATACATTTCAGGGTCCATGCTGATATCCCTGCTCTTCCCACCCCACCCCTTATCCTACACTTCCCAGGCTTAGAAGCCCCCCTCCCCCACATTTTCTCATTCTTCTAACCCTATGGTTTGAACTGTGTCTTCTTTTCTTCTGTCTTCCCCCTTAGTCCTCTCTCACACCCTCTTTTGATCCTCTCTGTATTAAGGCAACTCTTGCAGTGCTGTGGTCCTGAGTACATTCCTGGCTGCATGTCAAAAAAGGAGGACCAGGTCTTAGTTAGGGTTTCTCTTGCTGTGATAAAACACCTTGACCAAGGCAGCTACAAAAGAAAGCATTTAATTGTGCTCACAGTTTCAGAGGGTTAATGGTGGAGGGAAGGTATAGTGGAGGAAACAGCTGAGCTCACATCTTGATCCACAAGCGTGAGGCAGAGAGAGTGCTAACTCAAATGGTCTTTTGAAACCTCTAAGTCTAACCCCAGGGACAAACTTCCTCCAGCAAGGCCACATCTTTTAATTCTCCCCAAACAGCCACCAACTAGAGACCAAGTATTCAAAATATGAGCCAATGGGGAGCATTCTTATTCTAACCACCACAGATAATGCTTTTGGAAAGTCTGTAGACACAGAATACTTGAAGCTACCTGTAGCTCTGTGGCCCCACCCTCTGAGGCTATAACCTGAAGTTTGGGGGAGAGGTTTCCTTTGTTAACATTGTCATTGGGAATCCAGATTGGACTCACATGGCAAAACCTGAAGCTCTGTGGGGTCCTTGGAAGCCACCTTGGCCAGTGATTCTTCTGCAGAATTAATTACAAACCTACATACAGGACCAGAAAAACCTTGATTTTCATGTTTGCCTTTTGGCAAAGCCTGACTTACCAGTAAACATGTTAAACATGTATATTCTTTGCAATTACAATGGAATTCTGATTTTCTCAGAATTGAAGCAAGTCATTTGTCTTTCGCTAAAGCTTGAAAGTCTTTCTATATTTCAACTCAAATAGGTCGATTTTGGTATTCTCCTGTGGCAGAAAAAGTGATATGCTCCAAATAGTCCAGATGCTTGGAGTTACAAGATGGTGAGCCAGGTGATGGAGATGCAGGGTGATGGTGCTGACCTCAGCCTGGGTCCACAAGTGGAGCAAAGCTCTGCTGACATTTGCACAGGCAACAAGTGAGAAATACAACTGTTCTGCAAGCCACTCAGAATCCGGAGTCATCTGCTTCCACTGTGTAACTGACCTAACATACCTTCCGCTCTCTCAATTTCTGCTTCCTTTCCTGGCTGCATAATTTGCTCAAGCCATCTGTCAGCTTACAGAGCCATTTGCCTTCTTTCTGGCTTATAAAATTTTATGTGTCATGCATGGTCTACTTCATGTTACGTTTTGCCCAAGGATCATCTCAGTCTCCATGTGGCAATGTTTCCCATATGTTTCTCTGGTGATCGAATAGTATGCCCCATTTATGCCAACCATCCTATTTGCTTGTCAGTGTCTTCTTTCCCGTAACTCAGAGCTGCTTGTCCATGTCTGCTTCATTCAGAAACTTGAGAGCCTAGCTCAGCTGTCAGGAGAAGCTATGGGAGGGCATTTGTGTGTCGGGACCAAGCCTTGTCTTTGTCTCATGAAGATAACCACTCATAGCCAGTGCAGGTAACACTGTGAAATAATCTTTGTCATCTGTTTTAGGCATAGTGGCGGAAGGAAACAGAAAGTAGGAAACAACAGCAATGACCATTTTCTTACATGAAGAATTGTGATTTTCAGAGTACAAGAGCGGTAAGCACTGGTGACCAGAGAAGATAGCAGAGGGAAAAGTGAAGCCTCTGAACACCAGAGTGAGAATTAGCAGACATGGTGTTAGAGCAGACCCCTTAAAAACCGATCTGTGGCCCCCAGATTCTCTTCCCTGTGGGTGGGGTCAGGGACCTGGACTGGAGATTAACTAAGGTGTTTAGTAGGCACAGAAATTCACTGGGCTGTTCCCAGTGCTAAGCAGGACAAAGTCTCCATCTTGTGGCTATATTCAGATCTGC
Organism: Onychomys torridus; assembly: GCF_903995425.1. Taxonomy (NCBI): domain Eukaryota; kingdom Metazoa; phylum Chordata; class Mammalia; order Rodentia; family Cricetidae; genus Onychomys; species Onychomys torridus. Next base: position 63,553,104 of record NC_050443.1, on the reverse strand, counting down.
AGCCACTCTTACGACTGGGTATCAAGCAGCCAGGAAGTCCACGCAGAGGTCAAGGACATCTGAGAGAAACAGAAACACATCTCTGTAGTTTAAATACAGGGAGATGGGTCTCATCCACAGCAACTGAACATGGATTCCTACTTTCATAACTATGTAAAGCTATTTATTCGTTCTTTCACTCAAGAGGTGTGCTTCCCCCATCTTTCCAAATTTGAAAGCTGAATGGTACCCTTGTATCCACTGCCCTACACCCCCTGGCTTGTATCCCTTCTCCTGTCTCTGAAGCCAGCGAGATAGCAACTTGCTTAGGTTTCCATTTGCTTTCCTTAGTCTCCCCTCTACTCATGTAAGTCCACCCAGATCACTCAGGAAATTTTCCCCATCCCAGGCTCCTCCATTTAATCACATCTAGAAAGCCATATTTGCCCTGAAGAAAACTTGTACAGGCTGGAGGCTAGAACTTAGGTGTTTTGTGGACCATTGTTTAGTCTACCACGGGGAGAAAGAGAAAAGGGCTGGGGAAGTGTAACTTAGCACATAGGCCCCTCACGGTCTGTTCTTCTCTGCCACCACTGGGTTGCAGCTGTGACCCGCCACCACCGCCACCGAAGCTGCCTGCAGAGTTCCCAGAGTGGCCTTTGATTGGCATAAACCTGGTGTTATTCCCATTCCCTGTGTTGAGTGCTCCACTTGGGAAAGGACAATTGAGCTGGTTCAGCCCAGCCCAGGACACCCGCTGCCCTCTGTAAAAAGAGAATTTGTCTTTGCATGAGCTCTCCTGCAGAATAGTAAGGAAGGCTGAAGGACTGTAGCCTTTTGTTTGTTTGTAAGCCTCTATTAGATTTTAAAAAATTACGGATGTGTTGGGTTGGGGAGATGGCATCATCATTGAAGTCTTTGCCAAGAGAGCATGAGGATTTGAGTTGGATTCCTAGAACCTATGTTTAAAAAGCAAGACATGGTTTTTGCATGCTCTTGTAACCCCAGGATTAGAGGTAGAGACGAACAGGCCCTTGGGCTGGCAGGCTAGCCAGCCAACCTAGTCTATTTTGTGAGTGGCAGGACAGTGAGAGACCTTGTCTTAAAGATAATATGGACAGTGGATGAAGTATCAGAGATTAATCTCTGGCCTCCAAGGTGCACATATATGCAGGTGCACGCACTTGCACCTGCATGAAGAGGTGCATATACAACATATGTGCTTGTATTATTTGTGAGTTTCTTTAAATTAAAGTAAAAAAAAGGTTTAAAAGATAGAACTAACAAAAGTAGTGCAATTTCAGGGTACTGAGATTATTGTTAAGAATCGTTTGTGTCTTCTTCTTCTTCATCATCATTGTTGTTGTTGTTGAAGAAGCATATTGGCTCCAAGGAGAATTTTTCCACTGGCTTATCTGAAGATCATTGCTGTGGTTATCCTTGATCCTTTCTGTTCATTGCAGATGTCCAGACAAGAACTCATCTTACTTGTCAGACTTCGCATGTGGCAAATAGCAAACTCTTTCCAATGCTGAATCGACCAATTCTCTTTCTTTTTTGAAATTTCCCTCCTAATCGGGAGTTCCTGTAATTATTTGTGACATATTCTTTGTGGGTCATTTCCTGGCACTAATAATAGATATGAAATGGCTTCTATTCAATGCTGATGAGGATGAGCACACCCTCTCTGAACGTGTTATTCAGACGTGGCCGTGACTTCCCGGGCTGGAAGTCAGGCCCTCCTGCAGGGAATGAATATGCACACCAGCTAGCTCACCATCTGCTGGGGTTCACTTCCTTCCCTTTGAACTTGGTGTGGGTGACCCAAAGGAGGTTCCTCTGTCTTGGTTGGTCTCCTGAGGAAAAATTGCTCCTCTCTCTCATTTTTTACTCAATTGCCCCTCTCACTCTGGAATGATGGAATTGAGAGCACGGAGAAATCTCTAAGTGTCAACTTTTTTCTTCCCAGGTGTCCTAGTGGCCTGGGATAAGGATGCTCACAGTTGGGCAATCATTCTTCAGTGTCTCGTCCACAGGGGATGCACCTGTTAGAAGCCCTTTATCCTAGTTTCATAATCCATCAGAAAAAGTAGTTGCAGTTTCAGGGAAGCCGGGACTGAAACCCCTGATTTAAAGAGGTCTTTAAAAGCACTTTGGGTTTGGGGCTGGAGAGCTGGCTCAGCAGTGAAGAGCAGCTGTTGCCCTGTAGAAGCCCTGGGTTTGATTCCCAGGACCCACATGGTGGTTCACAGCCATTTATGAACTCCAGTTGCTGGGGGTCTGATGACATCTTTTAACCTTTGTGGACACCAGGCACACATGTAGTAGACACATATAGGTACATGTAGGTAAAACACTTAATAAATAAAATAAACAAATAAATAAATAAACATAAATAAAATGATTAAATTTTGACAATTTACTTAAGTAAAATAAATAAAAGGAATTTAAGGGTATATTTCTCAAAGTGAGGGTGGTGGTCACTTGTTAGAATCATTGTGTTGTGCTTTTAGGATTCAGCTTTTTGGGCCATGCCACCAGCAGCTGCATTGTCAGGGATGACGTTTATACATATACCTGGAAGAGGATGCTTAACTACTCTGCAGCTTGAGAGTCACTGTACTCCACTGACTGCCATGTCCACTCCTCAGACTGCCTCAGCATGTAGGTGGTGAATGCTATGTCTTCTCTTTGGAAGACAACATGTATTGGACCCACACTGTTGATGACTCTCATACCACACGTTGAATTGTGTGTTTAATGCCACTGACTGTTTAAAGCTAAGCATCTCCTAGAAATGGGATTCTTAAAGTGTGAAATAAAAAGTCCTCATGGTCTGTCAGTTGTCCATGTATGATCTGAATAGGGTTGGAAATAAGCATGTTAATAATCCTCTCACATATGTTTTATAACCTGTAATTTTAAAATAGCATTGCAGTGTAGGTGATTAAATAATTAGTGTTACAGAAGCATTCCCAGAGGGCACAGGTAAGCTTACACCAGCTGTCACTCAGCTATAAAGGTTCTGTGTTTTCTTTCTTCTTCTTCTTTTCTTTCTTTCTTTCTTTCTTTCTTTCTTTCTTTCTTTCTTTCTTTCCTCTCTCTCCCTCCCCCTCCCTCCCTCCCTCTCTCCCTCCCTCTCTCTCTCTCTCTCTCTCTCTCTCTCTCTCTCTCTCTCTTTCTTTCTTTTGTATTCCTATTTGTTGTAGTCCACATTTAAAGCCATTGTGTGTGTGGTCCTGCAGGCATACATGTTGGTGTGTGTGCCAGTGTGTGCACACATGTGCGTGAAGGCTGGATGACATCATGTGCCCCTGTGCCCCTCTCCACTTTACTCTTTGAGACAGAGTCACTGAACCTGGATCCTGCAGATTGGGTTAGACTGACTGGTCAAGGCCCCAGTGCTTTCCCCATGTTGGCATCACAGGCACACACTGTTGTGCCTGGCTTCTCACGTCAGTGTTGGCAATCCAGACGCAGGTCCTTCTGTTTGCATGTCAAGTACTTTGCAGACTGGGCCATCACCCCAGCCCAGTGATTTTCTGCCCCTTCCTACATCTTCCTTCTCCTCTTCCTCCTTCCTCCTCCTTCTCTTCTTCCTCCTCTTCTTCTAAGATTTATTTATTTTATGTGTAAGGGTGTTTTGTGTCTGTTTGCCTGTCTGTGCACCACAGAAGTCAGAAGAAGGTGTCAGATCCCTTGCTACAGCCACATGTGGGTACTGGAAATAGAACCTGGGTCCCCAGGAAGAATAGTCAGTGCTGTTAACCATGGAGTCATCTCTCCAGCCCATCATATGCATTCTTAATCATTGTGCTGAAACCAACCTATGGCCATAGTAATTAAGAAGGAGCAATGGTTGACAGCAAAGAGGTCCATGATACTGGGACATCCTTGGGAAGAAGGAATTGTCCTTCATTTTGACTGTGGAGGTATTTCTGTGTGTGAACATTTGACAAAAATTTTCAAATTATACACTTAAAATGAGTACATGTTGTCAAGTATAGATACCACCTTAGTGGATGATCTTAAAATAATAACATTTTGATTTACTATAGTAATTTAAAGCAAGTTTTACAAAATTATTTTTAAAAAATGATTAAAATTGGATGAAAACACCCATTTTGAAAAAAAAAACTGTAATAGATATAATAAAAACCCATGAGAATAGAGAAGTAAGAGCCTCACATGCTGGGAGAAGGGAGGCCCAAGAGCAGAAGAGAGAGAACGAGTAGAATGAATGTACGAGAACTGGACTTGCTTAATCCAGTTGCTAGTTTCATTGGAGCTTTTTCTGGCGATAAATATTTAAATTGTGAACTTTTTAGAATACATTGTAACTTCTCTTTGGTGCTGCAAATAAGGTTTTTTGAATGAGCATAATTTTTGCCGCATAAAATTGAATTATTTCATTATAAAACTACGAGGCAGTAGTAATGTATGATGGACACGGGAACCAGAACTCCCACCATTGTGAGTTAAGGAGCAGAGAAAAGATACCAGAAATTTGTGTGGGCAATTAGAACTGGAGACATCAGTATGAACTGGTATTTAGCTTATAGATATTCACACATGCATACACACATCAGTTGGCATACACATAGACATTTGACCCTATGTATTTTGGGGCTTTACAACCATGACTTCAAATAACCATAGATTAAAAAAAAATTGAAAACCTCATGTTTATACTGAATATGTGCAGACTTTTCTCATTATGTCCAAACAATAGGGAATAACATTTTCATAACATTTACATTGTACTATAGAGATGATTGACAGAATGAAAGTGGAAGTGCTTAGCACACAAACAGTTTGCTATTCTAAGGAAGGGATTTGAAGACAATAGGCTTTTGTGTCCTCAGGGCTCTGGAATCAACCAACCCTCCACAGGAATTGGTGGACAACTACTTCTTTGTGTTCTCAACTGGAAAGAACTAGAAATAATAACAAGGAGCTACAAGTACCATTTAGTACTCAGATTTTGGCTTTAAAAAATACATAATTTTTAGCTGGGTGGTGGTGGTGCATGCCTTTAATCCTAGCACTTGGGAGGCAGAGGCAGGTGAATCTCTGAGTTAAAGGCCATCCTGGTCTAAAGAATGAGTTTCAGGACAGTCAAGGATACACAGAGAAATAATAAATAAACTTATATATATATATATATATTCCTATAATATATAACTATAATTTTGATCTGTATGTATATGTATGTGTGTATGGATGTGTACCACATGCATATGGGTATTCAGGGAGGACAGAAGAGGGTGTTGAATCCTCTGTAGCATTATAGGCAGTTGTGTGCCTCCTACATGGATGCTGAAATCCAAACTCATGTCCTCTGAAAAGCATCAAGAAACTCCGACTGTCGAGCCATCTCTCTAGCCCCAGATACCAGTTTTTAATTATATCACTCTCCAAGAGAGAGCTGAGGTTCCTTGATGGAATGAATGAATTAGGGACAACAGGAAGATATATACAAGATGATCCTGGGAAATAATATTAAGAATTGATAAGAATTAAGTAGGATTGCGTGAAATTAAAAAGTTTCTTCACAGTAAAGGAAACAGCAGGGCAAAGAGAATGTATCAATTTAGAGGAAACCTTTCTAAGCAAATTTCTCTAACAAGAATTAATATCAAAAATATATAAAGAACTAAATAGATCAAATGCTCCCAACTAATCCAATCAAAAAGTGGGCAAGTGAATTGAACAGATGGTTTTCAAAAACAAAAGGTACAAGTATCTAATAAATATTTTAAAAAAATTATTGGACATCTTTAGCCATGCAAACTAAAATCACGCAGGAATTCTATCTCACTGTCAGAATGGCTGTCATCAAGACAGCAAACAACAACAAATGCTAGTGAGGATGTGGAGAGAAGAATCTCATTCAGTACTGATGGGTGTGTAAACTGAGGCAGCCACTGTGGAAATCAGTGCAAAGGTTTTTAAAAAAAACAATAACAGAACTACCATGTGACCCAACTGTACAACTCCTGGGCATATACCCAGATGACTTTAAGTCAGCACATTGTGGGGGTGCTTACACATCCATTTTATTGCTGCACTATTCACCATAGCCAAGATATAGAGCTAGCCTAGATGTCAATCGACACATGAATGAAGAAAGAAAGGTGGTATAGACACAATGGAACTTTGTTCATGTGTAAAAAATGAAGTTATGTCATTCTTGGAAGATGGATAGAACTGGAGATCATCCTGTTAAGTTAAACAAGGCATACTCAGACAACATATCACATGTTTTCTATCCTATGCATAATTTACATAAAAATAAATGGACAAGAAAGTAGAAGGGTGACTATTAGGGAAGAGGAAGGGACAAGCATGAGAAGAGATGGGATCAAGAGAGGATAAGAGGAGCAAATGTGATCAGATACATTAGCCACGTGTATGAAAAATATCATAAAGCAACCTTTGTTCTGTGTAATTAATATGCACAATAAAAATGTCTAAAAATAAAGCATAGTCCTGGAGCACCTAGTTGTACCAGAAATAAGGAAGGACTAAAAAGCTCACATGGATGGAGTATGCTGAGGGACATGGGAGACAACAGGAAACCAAGGGAGGACACAAATACAGTAGCATTGGACAGCTCAAGGGGTGAAGTCAGTATTCATGGGTCGGTGCTACTGTAAATGAATGATGGGTTAGGGGAATACGTGGAAGGAAGACCCTAAGTCTCATCATGGAAATGTGTGCTAAGTCACAGGTACAGCAACTCTGATGCTCAATGTTATGTGTCACTTTGGAAGGTGTTTCTGGCTCAAGTTAACATTGCAATGTGTAGACTTTGAGTAAACTAAACTTTCCTCTAAGGTGTGGGTGGATTCCACTCAGTCAAATGAATCCAGAACGGAAGAAAAAGCTTGACCTTCCTAAGCAAGAGGGCATTATTCAGCTGACTGCCTTTGGACTTCAGCGGGACCACTGGGTCTCTGGGTCATGAGTCTACCAATCCACTCAGCCTCTAGAATCCCAGAAGCTAGTTCTTTATACTAGATTTCTTTCTGTAAACAAATACATGGTCCATTTGGTTCTATTCTTCAGAGAACCCTGACTAATACAGATGTTCTACAGTCAGGGAAAGTGAGGAAACCTCTCCACTTAAGTGCGGCAAGACAATGATTTCCTTGCCAAGTGTACAGGAGGGACAGGGAGTGGAAAATAGAACTTTACAGCAGACAAATGCAGGATCCATGTCTCAGGCAGTGGTTAGTGAAGTGGTATCAGCAGCCATCTGTCTCAATGCTATGACTTGATAAAATGCCACGGTAATGTCAGTTACCGCTCCAAACTCCACAGCCAAGAGAAAACTGTCACACAAGTTCCAGATGATGAATGTTCTACAAAGTGCTTGACGGATCCTGATTAAGTGCTGAGGTTTTTAAAGCTGAGGAAGGTCTAAGAGTCTCACACAGCCATGAGGACCTTAAAGAGACAGGTTAAGGGGGAGTCTCCAAGGAGAGACTCTAAAGACTGAGGGCTCTAAAGAGACAGAACAGTGGCTGTAGAATGGGATTGTGGATGAGAAATAGGACACTGGCTAAAAATTAAGAACATCTCAGTAAATTGCTGGCTTTGGCTAATAATAATAGATCAACCTTGGTTCATGGATTGTAGCAAAGGTTATGGCTCTATCACCCTAAAGCACTGCTAACTGTATGTGGTGTATACAGGGACCCTCTAAACCTTCTATTTTCCCTACTTCCCTTAAAATCTTAATAAAAAAAATCATTAAAAAAAGAAAAGAGCTTGGTAGATAGCTCAGGCAATAAAATTCTTGTTGTGCAAGCATGAGGACCTGAGTTTGGATTGTCAACACTCATGTCAAAAGCTGGGCACGTCTGTGACCCAAGTGTTGGGGGAGGTGGAGATGGATGGATCCCTGGAGTTTGATAGCCAGCCAGGCTAGGAGAATCAGTGAGCTCCAGGTCAGTGAGAGCCCTGTCTTGAAAATTAAGTTGAGACACTGTTCACAGCAGACTCTCTGGCATTCTATGTCTTACAGTCTTTCTGTTCCCTCTTCCTCGATGTCCCATGAGCCACAGATGCAGGAGCTGTGATGTAGATGTATCTTTTGAGGCTGGGATTCCCACCATCCCTTGATCTCGGCACTGTGTCCAGTTGTGGTTTTCTGTGATGGTCTCCATTTCCTGTAAAGAGGGGCTTCTGAAGGGCAGTAGCTACACTTACCTGTGGGTAGAAGGGCGAGATGTAGAATGTAGCAAGAAGTTATGCTGGTCTAGCAAAGTAGGTGGAGTAGATTCTTTTCTAAGGTCCATGACCTCATTAACTGTGGGAAGTTGGCTAATTTTCCAGTACCAGCCATGTTTTCCTTCCTGTTGAGTATGCCTTAAGTCCAATTAGACAGCTGCTGATTACCACCAACATATGAGTTGTGGTACCTTTACAAATATCTTGCCAAGATGGCCATTGTCATGGTTCATAGATGTAGCAGACAAGTAAGACTGCTTGGTCGCCTCCTTCTCTTTATAGCTTGGATAGTATTTTCTGGTACCATGGAAACTGGACTGCAGGAAGGAGACTTTTAGGTTGGATCCAGCTCGAATCATGTAAATCCTCTGTCCTAAATGTGTGGTGTCGTCAGCAGTCAGGGCCCTCCTAGAAATAGCTGCATAAATAAGACAGAACAATGATAATATCAACAGACATGCTAATGTGGAAGAGGGAAATTTTCTTAGAGCCTACCCCTAAACAAAGAACGATAGAAAAACTAATGACTTCTAGGAAAAAGAGAATTACCCACTCCCAGGAATGAACCTTCTTATTGGTTGTCAAATGCAGAGTGGACAGCTCTGAAACCACATACACACAAACAACCAAAAATGGACTCATCAGGTTATATTTATATATTCATGCATACATTCACATATATGAAACATATGTATGCATATACACATATATTATATGTATGCACATACATATGTTTCATATATATGAAGCAATATATATGAATATATTTATATATATTTGAAACAACAACGATGAAAGAAAAAGAGGCTATGGACTGAGAGAGGGGAAGGATGAAAGCAGGTGGAGGGAGGGTACCTAGAAGAGAATGAAGGGAGAAAGAAGAGAGGGCATTGTGATGTTTTATTTCCATGAAAAATGTACTAATTTTTTCACAAAGGGGAAAAATAAGAGAGAGATCAACTGAGGAAGATGCCTAGTGTTGAACTCTGACTTCTACATGAACATGCATAGTTGTATACCTGTACCTGCTGCACACACATGTGCACACACACATGAGCACACACAACCATGTACACACCACAGACACAAAAATAAAGGAAGTGGAGGAGACAGAAGTCAGGGAGGCACTTTTCCAGTTCTGTCCCTCACACACTATTCAGCAGCCTGTGCAAAAGCAAGGGTGAATATTGTGTCTGGGAAAACAAGGAGTCACCGCATTTCTGGAGAAATATACTAGTGGGTACCACAAGAAGACATTGACGTGCAGTGAACTGAGGCAAGTACTGCCATTTAAAAGTTAATTTAACTGTAGAAATGAAGCACATGAAAATTGCTTATTCTTTCATTGTTCTAGCTTAGGCAATGTCTAACAGGCCCACCCAAGGCCTACTGGATTTTATAGAAAAGGACTTTGATTTGGTTTACTGTTTTCCAACAATCAAGTCAAGAATCAGAAATTATACATTAACTTACAGGCTCTTGTCTGTACAAAACATGAGCTAGTCCCATTTCTAACGCAAGAAATTAATTTTAGTATTTGTTTCTGAATAGATGATAAAATCCACCTACCTCTAATTTTTGTTTACATTTTTCTGTGACTGCTGCTGTTTTCCTTGTTCATAGTCGGATGGCTCCTGGGCACATTGCCCCTCCTTTATATTTGCATGAAAGTAGTGTTTTAAACTTTTCGGAAAATCCCCTTTCAACACTGTCTCGGGTTCTTTTAGCTGTTGTTTTGTGCGTGCCTATACCACCAGTTGGCCACAGAAACTTGATTATGTGTGACACAGCAGGTGTGAGAAAGTCTTACTGTTTCCCATTTCTATTTATCAAAGCAGAGTACTCTGTCAATTCTGTAGCTCAGACTGCTCCTGAATTCACAATCCTTTTGTCTCAGCCTCCTGGGAGGATTACAGGCATGTGCTGGCATGCCTATCCAGCTTGTAAACTCTATTGTAAACTCAAAACTCTGATGTGTTAAGAATATAACCAACTCCATTCAACTGCAATGTGTACCTGGATGCCAATCCATTCACTGTTTTTCTTCCTAAAAAGCTGCACATCACAAAAAACAGAATACCTAACCTTCATTTCTTGTTTACAAAATCTGTAGAAAGAAAGTTTAAGTCCAATCAAATCATGCCTACAGAGAATACATATTTTTAGCAAATTTCACCAAGAAATTGGCAGCAAGGGTACAATTCTGCTTCTTCCTGTGGGGCCATGCTGGCTGCCAAGGGAAAAGGTTTCTGAGACAAAGGAAGAGTCTTAAAAAAGATTTTAAGACAGCAACAACACTAACGTGGAAACATGTTCTTAAGACTCTTTCTGTCCTCTGACAATTTTAGGATGAGGCCCCTGAGTTGAAAACAGGAAGTGTCCAGTGTTGTAACATTCCAAAAAGAATCTGCCCAGGAGCTGGTGAGAGATGGATGTACTTACCAGGAATACACCAGTTTCCTGTGAGCCTCAGTGTATTTAAGAGCAAGTGGCAGACAGCAAAGGGAGCTCACGTTGATGGTTGAGCTCAACTGTTAGCTGGGGGAGGGGCTGTTGGGGACACCTGTTGGGGGTTGTCTTGATTAGGCTAATTGAGGTAGGAAGACATACCAGTCATTTGGATGGGTTCTAGACTATATAAAAAAAGGAGAATTAGTATTCGTTCTTCTCTTCCTCCTGACTATGGATGTGATGTGACCAGCCACTTCAAGTTCAGGTTGCCTTGACATCCCTTCCATGATAGACTGTACTTCAAACCTTGAGCCAAAATAAACCTTTCTCACTCCAGTCACCATTGTCAAAGCATTTTATCACAGCAGCAAGAAAAGCAGCTAAGACAAAGCCTTTGGAATTGAGGTTGAGGACCTCTGTTTCTGTCTCCGTCTCCCTCCTTTTCAGGGCTGAGGAGGAACGCAAGGCCTTGCACATACTAGGCAAGTGCTCCACCACTGAGATCCATGCCAGCAGTGCACCGTGTCTTAGTCTCCATCAGTTCCCAGACAGTATGAGAAGCACTCTACAGGCCACTCACAGAGATGTTGATACTCCATAATGTCTTGGAAGGGGGAGAGCATGTGCATGTCAGGCCCTGCTGTACATCTGCAGGGACATGCACAGCTTCTATCGACTCCCTGTACACAGTGAAGCAAGGAAGAGAGAGAAATGGCAGAGAAGGTGGGCTGCGGTGGATGTTCCCTACAGCTGCGGACGGTGCAGGAAGGGCAGATTACTTGATTTTCAACACTTGATACCATGGGAAGGAGCTTGGTGGGTTTTGTTTGTTGTTTTTAAAGTAAGAGCCCTGTAGGCCAGATAGGAGCAGCTAGAGGCTGACCAGAGAACACACAGACAAGACCATCTCTCTGGTCAGGAGCTGGAGATGGCCTTACTAAAGGGTTAAGCGGGACCTGCTGTCAGTGTCAGCTTCTCAACTGTGTAATAAATATCCGAGGGGAAACATTTCAAGAGGCCTAAAGGTTTACATTGGCTCATAGTTTTTCGGCTTCCTGTCTGTGGACATTTGGATATTCGTTGCATCCGGGCCCATGAGTCAGGTCAAGTAAGAAACTACCACCTGGAGCACTGGTGAAGGAAAACAGCTCATCTCAGGGTAGCCAGGAAGTGGAGAGTCAGACATTAAGGCAGGGGAAATGGTGTATAAAAATGTGTCTTCTTGGGTCACGACCCCTGTGACCTATTTCCTCCAGTTAGGCCCCACCTCCGAGTGATGTCATCCTGTTAGGAGGCTAGGAATGAGTTCACTGATTAGATCATGGCTGTCATGATCCAACCACTTCTCCATCACACACCAGCCTTTCAGGGGACGCAGAGCCTACAATACCAGTTATATAAACACGCGGTTGACCTTCTTTTCTAACTTGTTCTCCCTGCCCAAGGGTGGAAGCAGGAAGTGGTGCTGAGGGACAGAGGGACCCTGGCTTTGGGAAGCAGATGGGTGAGTGATCGAGATATAAATCAAACCAGACTGAAGTGAGTTTTAAAATATCACTTTAATTCGCAGAAGTGACTGAAAAGCTGTGGGATTTGTCCAAAGTGTCCATTAAGTGCTGGGAGGGCAGGATGCAGGCAATCAAGTTTGAGAGCAGAAGACCAGAGAAAACAGAAAAACGTTTCATGGGTGCCTTATGAAGTTCAGATGGCTTCACAAAGTCAGTGATAGCCACCTAGAAGTGCATTTCGGAAAACGCTCGCCATGCCGATTAGTGTGGTTTATTTACCCGAGGATCAACCTTTTAATGTCAAAGGTGCGATAACTGATGTGCTGTTGCCCAGCAAGCAACATGGTCATTGAGAGTTTATTTCCCCCAAACAAATTCTTCACTTTCCTCATCGAAGAGAATGTCACATTGACTGCATTTTAAAACCTAGTCTATGTATCATGCCCAGCTTTGAAGAAATTATGTCTAGGTTCATGGGCCTCTAATAATATTCTAAGACATCCATGTGCTAAGTGCTGTTCGTGTGCTTCTTCCTATGGAGTCAATGACTATTAAAATTAAAAGCCTATGATGGTGTTCCACACGGAGAAATTCCCTCCACACTATACTATGATGCAAAATCACCATGTTACTGGGGCCACAAGAACGGCAATCATTAATGTTAGATGAACTTTTTCTTATTCCAGAAGTTAGTTTGTGTTCAGATGAATTTAAGAAAAGTAAAAACGTCCATTCGAGCATACTCTGTAACCATAACTTCCCTCATTACTCTCCAGTGGTCATCTTACTGGATACTGTGGCTCCCCTGTTTCTCTACTTCCGGGCGGGGTGGTGGTAGTGGTGGTGGTGGTGGTGGTGGTGGTGGTTTATAGTCTCCTATACACACTCATTGTTTTACTCTATGGGTAAACTTTCACTCACGTCTATGATGACATTCTTCACAATAGACATGAATTATAATTATGCTTGTATAATGTGCCCAACTAAATTAGAAGGCAAGAGAATAACTTATGTGTTGAAGTAGCACCACATGTATTGGGGCTCACATACTGGATGCTGATTGATGAGCTTTGGGGGAAAATTGGAACCTGTGGTCTCTGAGCCAGGGAACGAATCCCTTGATGGATATGTGATGTGATGACATTAGGCAGGGGATTAGAAAGTAAGCGGGACCTTGTTGAAGGCAGTGGATCATGGCGGACTACATCTTGCCCTGGCCCTTCCTGCATTCTCTTCCTCTACTCACCTTCCAAGAGGCAAGTATCAAATATATTCCAGCATACACGGTGCTCTGCTCATGATGGTCCAGAATCAACAGAGTCAAGGACTGTGGGGTGAAACCCCCAAACCATGAGTTGTTTTTCTTCCTCCTCTAAATTGTTTCACAGGAACGCTCCTCCAGAGGATCCAATGCTATTCAGCTTCCATTTCATCAAAGATCTCTGGGCTGATCTAGAACTGCTTTAGGGTAACTGCCTGGGGCAGAAAGGAATGTGGAACATTTGTTTTCAGAAGCAAAGCCTGACCTCATGTTCTGATGACAGCCCATGGGTGGCCAGGAGAGTCAAGTAGACCCCTAGCCTCTTGGGAAGCACCAATCCAAGGGTCTCATTCTCTTTACTGAAGTGGAGCCTACTCCCATGGCCAGCTTGCAGAAACTCTAACTCACAGCTGTTGTGAAGACTTGGGAGGACCCAGTCCCACTTCAAACATCTCTGTGTGTTGAGTGCTGCTCTCCAGACTCTGTGCCATGCACCTTTACAGGCACTGTGCCATCTGCAAGTTATAGTAACACTATAGGGTATTTACCATGAAGCCCGTTTCATAAACAAGAAAATGGATCAGACAATATAAAGCTTCTTTAAGATCATGCATGTAAGAGATCAGATTCATTTCAAGACCCCCCAAGACCAAGTTCTCCGCACAAAGGACATTTATTTGCCCCTGAGGGACAGAGGTCAGGGAATAGAGACAAAGACAGGAGATAAAGGGCCGGGGAGAAGGGGAAGGGAACAAGAGAAAGGGGGCAGAGGTATTTGTCCAGGAGGAACAAAGGACTGCCTCTGGATGGACAGGAGACACATGTAGTCAGAACAAATGGTGGTTTATAAGGTAAAGGGGAAACCCTGTGTTAGGATGAGGTGTTTAATTTTAATTGAGCATGTTAATTAGGTGAACCAAAGGGGGCTTCTGATTGCTGGACTTCAATATTTTGATAGCTGGATTTTGGTAGTCAGCCTCAGAAGGAGGAAGTGGCCAAATAAGGGAATAGATCTTGGTGGCTAGCTTTAGGAATATAATCTAACATTTTTTTTTTAGCAAGGTAGAGAGAACGGGGGAGAAGGGCAAAGCCTGCAAGAGTCATGCTCACTGGACTCAAGGTAGCCAGAGTCCCTTCAATGTGTTTATAAGTGGTGGAGCTATAACTTGAGCCAAAAAAACCAAAACAAACCAAAACAAAAAAACAAACAAACAAAAAACTGAAATATTTGCAGAACACACACCCTTAAATGTAAAAGCTTTAGTTATTTTCCATTGTCCTTCTAACACTTGAACTTGGTCTAATGTAAGCATGGGTGTACTCTATGTAAACGAAGCTGTTGACAACTGTGTCTTCTCAATGTGGATAACACGTGTTCATTTTTCCCTATCTCTTACACAGGTGACCAGCAATGCTATTTAGTATTGAATTAGAATGTGTATTTGCACACCTAGTCATTTATGCAGAACTAAAGCCTGGCTGCAAATTAACATCAAACCTCCAGATGGCACCAGAGAACTGACGGAAAATTAACAACAAAAAACCCAGAATGATATTTTCAATGAGCCTTTGTCCTGTTTCTAAGAGGCAGGCAGGCTGTGGAAAACAGCCTCTTGTCACCCAGTCATTCTTCAAGGAAGGGGGCTGTCTAATGACACTCTTTGCAAATGTCCAGTTGCTGTTAGAGACACTTGATTGTGGAATTTTGTGAAGCAAACACAGAGGCGCTGCGTTTCGGCACGGCGCCTCGAGAGTCAAGAGGGTGGTCCTTCAGGCTGTCTCAGGAACAAAGTGCTGAAAGATAGATGTGTTACTGCAGAACCCATCGTTAAAGCTTTTGTGGCAGTACAATCGGATACACAAAGATACCTGCAGGAAAACAGGGAACTGAAGAGGCGACGCTGTCCTTGGCATTCTTATTTACACTAGCAAGTCTTGCTCGGCCTCTCATGAAGCCCAAAGAAACAAAGGAACAAGCGACAAACAATGCTGACAGGTGATAGTAGTAGTGGTCAAACTGCCTGCAAAGAGTTGGAGAGATGAGTCCCCAAATACAAGGTGAATTCATCACATCGGAATATAATCAGAGATGTAATATCCTCAAAGCAAAGGATCGAGAAGCCGTGGTCCAGCTGGCAGGGTGGATAAGGTCGTAACTGACAGCCAGTACTTGGCTTAGTTCATTCAGCCAGTTATCAGTTTATCTTTTAAACAAAAGATGTAAGGAACCTTCTCACCCGAGCATTGCTAGTGTACCTCAGCACAGCCTAGGGTGCATACCAATACCCCCACCCACAACAGCACCACTGCTAATCCATAAATCACGGTTTAGCACTGTAACACAGAGACACCAGCTGCACCAGAGTCCAGGGTGCGGTAGGAAGCCTGAATGCTAATTTCCTGAATAGTCTCATATCCTCTCTCCATGCAACTTTGATTAAAATGCCACGTCCCTGGGCGAGATCTCCCCCACCCTCCTATCTAAATGATTTCCCCTCATACATTCTCACATCTCCCACTTTTCCCCATTTAGCGCTTATCAAAATAAAATCACTTCATTTTATACTCCTTTGTCTGCCTCTCCTGCCTGCAGCTATTGGAAGCAGGCAGGCCCCTCTTGGGTCAGCCTCCTCCTGCATCTCCACCTGTGAGTGGAGCATGTGGCATGTTGTAAAAGCCTCGGTAAAATGGAACAAATGACTGAATGGTGACAGATAGGCTGGCCAATCTCTCTATTTCCTTCTGGTTATGAAATTGGATTCAAAACATAAGATTCAGGATCAAAGCTATTATGGGAGAATATTATTAAATCAATATAAATAACTAAAATGTGCCTTAAGAAAAAACAAGAAAAGACCAGCGAGAACAGAAAAGATAATCATGTCTACAGTGTTTAAAAACAGATGATGAAAATGAGATCTCAGAAGTATGGGGGTCCTGCTGCAAATGCTCCCTCATCAGCACACATGATTTCTATGAGAGCAGGCAGACAGGATGAACTGGGAGCAGCTGGGTGGGTGTGCCTCCTGTTTTGTCTGGAGGGGCACAACAGCATGGGCAGCTCACCAGTTCAGAAGGATCCTCTATCCTGCTGAGTATGTTACAAATGATTTCTGGTGAGTGACCATGTGTGCTCAGAAAGTCTATCTGTACCTCTGGAAGCTTTCTCAAGACCCCAAAACTAGCTTGAGTTCCTCTTATTCCAACAGACCACACTTGCTATTGAGTGGTGAATGGCAGGTTACTTAACTTCTTTCTCTTCCTTTGGAATGCGAGCATTTTAAAGGCCTAGACTGTGGGCTCCATCTACAACTGTCTTCTCAGTAGAGCCTGCTGAGCAGAAAAAGCAATTGGCTAAGTAGTTGTTCAACAAACAGGTAAATCAAACACTTAGACTCCATAACTGTCATCCATGCTTACGTACACATTTTTCCCGTTTCATCATTCATGACCTTACCTTGTCCACAGTAGGTTTTTCTCCACTTTACAGATGAAAGGCTGAGGCTTCACAAAAGCATAGGAGTCTGGCACCCTCTTCTGGCTTCCTAGGTACCAGCTCTCTCTCTCTCTCTCTCTCTCTCTCTCTCTCTCTCTCTCTCTCTCTCTCACACACACACACACACACACACACACACACACACACAC
Source organism: Onychomys torridus (assembly GCF_903995425.1). Classification (NCBI taxonomy): domain Eukaryota; kingdom Metazoa; phylum Chordata; class Mammalia; order Rodentia; family Cricetidae; genus Onychomys; species Onychomys torridus. The sequence continues at coordinate 63,536,022 of NC_050443.1, read as the reverse complement.
GTTTGAAAAATAAAAAAAAAAAGGAATCTTAATAACACAGTTCTATCATTACCAAGAATTAGGCAATAACATTTATACTAGTCACTTTTCTCATGGCTATGACAAAATACCCAATGAAAGTAGCTTAAGAAAGGGAGAATTTATTTTGGCTGAGTTCGAGGCTACAGTCCATGGCAGCAGAAAGTATGTAACATGTCATCTGCAGTCAGGAAACAGAGAGGTGAATACAACTCATTTTCTCCTTTATATTCATTTTGGGATGCTAACCTATAGGATGGTGCTACCCACATTCTTAGTAGGTCTTCCCTTGCCCATTGTCTATCTCATAGACATAGCAAGAGCTAGGGTATTCCAAAAGTAGTCAGGCTGATGGTGAAGATTAACAGCCACAGCATCTATAACTAGGCCCATTTTTAAGTGAGATTCCATTGTGAGGTGTGGGCCATGAAGGGAAAAGGAAGTCTTTGGCCAAGGAATGCCTTGAAGCAAATCCCCATTGACTCAAGTTCAAAACGGTGCATGTTAAACCTGGAGGCCCTTTTTTGGTTCATGCCAGACCAGTTCTGAATAATGCAAAGAATACATTTTGATCAAAGATGACCAACTAACTTGTTGGACATGTTGAATTTGGCATCATCTGGAAACATCTCTTTCCTCCCCTTCTGCAAACTGTCTTTAAACCATTTAGTCATGTTGTCTTTTCCATCATTTAATGGGACCACGGGCAGCTTCCCATCTTCCCATTCACTCTCAACCCCAAGAGCAGCCTCCTTTCAGCCTACACAAAGCCTGTCACTGTGATTCTGTAGTATTGTAAATTCAAGAACAGTGTTGTGAATGCCTTTAAGAGAAATGTCCACATCTCTCAGAGATGCTAAATGAGGCATATTTTGATATTTGCTCTGAAATATTCCAAAACACAAAAGGAAGATGACACACAGGATACAACCAGGAGGTATGGGTAATTGTCAGAGCTGAGGTATGGGGACTTTGGGGTGAATTTTACTCTTCTTTCTTACTTTTGTACATATTTAAGAATGAAATGTCTACTCTAAAATATTTTGTGAAAGTCTCATCTAATTTGAAATAAAGGGGACTTCTTTATCTCTTTATGGCCATCCTCCCACCTCCCCAGAGCTCACACCCCTGACCTGGACTCTGTGAGGACAGAAGGGCTATGGTCAACCTCTTCAGTGTTAGCATGGATGGCTTTTCATTTCTGCTTCTCATCCTCTGATTTCTCCTCTGCTGACTCTCATATTTCTTGTTCTTTGGAGGAGGGGAGGGGGCAGCAGTTGGGAGAGGAGGAAAGGCAGAGGAGAAAGTCCTATCCTGACTGGCCTTAACTTGTTCTATCAGGATGCCACATAACTAACTGGTTCTATTTGGACGCCACATACCCCTGGTATGGTGGGTTTGCAGGAAGGTCCTTTACAGGCTTCTCAAAAGACTTTTGGGACATGTGATCATTATCACCTGCTTCACTGTGACCTGGCTACAGTGGTCCATGTACTTCCTGCCTGCCGCAGTCTGGGGAGGAACTGGTTATTTTAAACTGTCATTTTGACACATCCTTGATGGGAAGAGAGTCTCAGTGAGGAATTATCTAGATCAGGATGGCCCGTGGGCATGTCTGTGGGTTCGTGGAGTGTTAATTGATTTAGGAAGACATAGTCCACTGTGGGTGGCGTCTTTGCCTGGCTGAGCCCTGAACTGTGTAAAAGCGACAAAAGCTAGCTAGTGTTAGGATAACCAACCAAAGCAAAGGGTTTTTTCTTCCTCTTTGCTCTTGACTGTGGATATGCTGTGACTAGATGCTTGAGTTCCTACCTTGACTTTCCTCGAGTGATGGACTTTCTCGTAGAATTAATTGTAAGCCAAATAAACCTTTCCCTCCACTTTGTAGCCTGTTGTCAGGGTATTTGTAAGAAGCAGAACAGAGTGCTTATGCTCTCCAAATTCATATGTTCCCATCACAGAAAGTGATGGGTATACCAAACAGGGCCTCTGGGGAGCAATTGGGCCACGATAGGGGACTTCATGAATGGCACTGTTGCTCTTACAAAAGAGGCTCCAGAGATCAGCCTGGTCCCTCTGTCATGCAAGGATGCAACGCGGCAATACCATGTGTCTGGACTGAAGCTCTAAATTTGACAGTACTTTGACCTCAGATGTCCTACATTGTGGAACTATGAGGAATAAATGTTTACTGTTCATGACCCACCCAGTTTCTGTGAGTTTTGTGAGTGTGGCTTGAATGAACTCTTCTTGAGTATCAACTTGAATGCTGCTAGATGAGTGGCTGTATCATAACTTCTTTACTCACCCTCAGCATTTACTTATCATTGTTTGCTTCTTTGTTTATTTTGAGTTTGCAATTCAATTATAATGTTTCTCCCTTCACCTTCCTCCCTTCTAACCCTCTCACATACCCGTCCCCATGCTCCTTCAATTGCATGGCCCCTTTCATTAATTACTATTGCATGCATATATGTATATGTATAGATTTAGATATTCCTAAATTCAGTCCTTATAATGCTACATGTATATATGTTTCCAGGGCTGATGATTTGGCACTGGACAGCAAATATGAACTGAACAAGGACAAAACCAGCAAACATGCCACACTTGACAGGGAAAAGCCCACAAAGTCTCCAACTACACAAAAACTACTGGAAATTGAGTAAATCTGGGAGCAGGAGAGGTGGCCCTCCTCAGGGAAGGGCACACCAAATAATTGTTTGTTTTTTAATTAATCAAAATGACATGAGGGGGGTCTCAGGAATAAAGAATGAATAAGCTCCTAAAAGAACAAAGAGTGAATGCTTCTTCCAATAGTAAACAAGGGGTGGGAGAAGGAGACTGTATGTTCAATTATCTAAAAGAATGAAGAGAAAGAGAAGAGACTCAAAGAGCATAAACCGACTAAGGTAAATAAAAAGCAAACAATAACAGGAGAAGGTGAAAGATTGAAACACATCTATAAAAAGGCACAAGTCCTGCTGTGAGATGAAAAAGAAGTCCAGTTCAGTGATAGGCTCGCAGAGCAAAGACAGATGAAGAACAATATCAACACTCAAAATCAAAAGTGAGGTGAGATGTAACCAGGCAAACACTAACCAAAGAACTCCAGAATCTCCATATTAACATCAAGTGAACGTGTTTTTGATATAAAAATATTAAAGAGTGTAGAAAATTGCTAAGTAACAATAAGCCTTGAACTTCTCTAAGGAGAAATGATTCTAAACACAATCACGTAGAGTTGTATCAAGATTTATAATACAAAAATAAGCTAATCGTAAGAAAATATAATGGAACTATCATATTTTAGAAAATGTCACCAGCCATAGCAGAAATTATAGGCAAAATGGATTTAGCCTACCCTACCTCCCCCCCTTATCACAGACTGGAAACTTTAGTAAGACAGTTGATATTTAGAAGCCCTTTATGGAACCAACACCTAATAACCAAGGAATCTATTTTTTCTCAAACACATGGATGGTTACAAAATTCGGAAAATTTAAAGCCACAGGAAAGACTTAACATATTTAAAACAATTAAAAATTATTATTTTTGTACAGGCATCCTATCTCACCATAGTGTAATTAAATCCTGAAAGCTACAACATAAGGATAATGAAAAATGCAGCATGTGCTTAGACATGTAAAAACTCCTGAATCAAATACACACAAATATACAAATGGAAAAGTTTAAAAACTAGCACTAAATGGTAATAAACACACTACACATTACAATATGATTTCCCCCCACAAGATTGTAAAGAAAGTAATAAACAGATTGGGGATGATTTGGGCATTTCTTATAGAAACATTCTTAAGGTCTTGATGCCACCCATGGAGTGTATTTTATTATGAATTAATGCACACCAGGTCTGATTTGTATCACATCACTGATCCCTAATTTTGGCATCTTCAATTTTAAATCATGGTCTCACTATTGTCCCCCCCAAATACATATGCTATAGTCCTACTGTGGTTTGTGAAATATCCTATTGTGAAATATCCCAGCTGCTGACCTGATTGAGAAGATTCTGGAGCTTCATGGGCTAGAGGAGGTCACTGGGGGTGGGCCTTCTTACCTGGCCTCACTCTTCTTTACTCTCCACTCTTTGATTGCTGATGCACTGTAATCCTGTGGCCTCTTGCTCCTTCCCTGCCTTCTCTCTGCCGGAAGCCATGTCCTTCCTGCTGTCACAGAATGGTCTCCATCAACTATAAACCAGAGTGACCTTTTGTTCATTAAGTTGCTTTCATCAGGTGTTTTTTTTGTCACAACAATAAGAATATCTAAATCAAGCCCTGGTTCCCAATACCCAAGAAGGTGACCGAGTGTGGAGATGGGGCCTTTAAAGAGTTACAAAGACAAGATGAGGTTATTATTAAGAACCTCAATCTAACAACTCCTTTCCTTATAACAACAGGAGATGCACACAGCACTGGGCAGAGCAATGACCATGCCCCAGTGGGTGGTCACCATACGTGCTAGGCTGCTGTTTCTTCTGAATTGAGACTCATGAGCCTCAAAAGCTGGAAAAAAACCTTCAAGATTCTGGAAATCAAGACAGCTTAAGAAGCTGAAAAGTAAGGAGGATTCACAAGACTTTCTCTCAAGGTCATATATACAGGGAACAATGTCTGAGGGTCACTGGGGAGTGGAGACTCTTCAGTGGACTTGACGGCAAGATGTGCTCTCAGGATGTAGCTGCTTTTAAGTGGTCTATGTTGCTGTAATTACTGCAGTAAACTCACTGTCACCAAGCTAACAGGCAGAATCCTTCTTTGGCCTGTTAGTGATGTTCTAACTGGGATGAATAGACATGTGTTCACATCTCCGTAGGAAAAGCCACAAAACAAGTCTAGTGTGTTAGTTACTTTTGTATTACTGTGACTACCGTTCCAGGACAGAGGGTCTCAGTCAAGCAGGTGAGGATACAATGGAGTAGCTGAGATCATGTTGGCAGAGTTTGTGGTAGAGGCTTTTCATATCATGTTGGGCCAGGAAGCAGAAAGCATGACGGGAAGTTGGCAGGGATGGCATACCCACAATAACCTACCCCCTGTAACTTATTCCTTGGAGGTAGATCCATCTTCCCAAGGCTTCAGGGACTACCTAAAACAACACCATCAGAGGACATGCACTCAAAAGAGGAGGCTGTGACAGACACTTCAGATTCAAATCATTACATCAAGGAGCAAAGCTTCTGAAGAAACCAACCCTACTGGTACACTTCATTTATACTTTAGACTGCAAGCCTGTTCAAATAAATTTATGTTGCTTAATATACTCAGTCTCTGGTATTTTATTATGGCAGCCAGAACAAGCCAAACCACTTCATGTTCAAACAAATTCACAGTTATTAGGCAGTGAATTATACCTATGCCCTCCCCCAGTCTGTTGAAGCCCTATGCCCGCCTTACTTAGAGGGCCTTTAACAGAGGTAATTAAGATTAAATGAAGTTCTAAGAGTGATGTCCTAAGACAACAGGGCATGGACATTCAGGGTAGTCCTTCTTCTCTTTTTCTCTCTTCTCTTCTTCTGTCTTTTCTTCTCCCCCTTCTCTCTTCCTCCATCTCTCTCTCTCTCTCTCTCTCTCTCTCTCTCTCTCTCTCTCTCTCCCTCCCTCCCTCCCTCCCTCCCTCCCCCCCTCTCTCTCTTGAGAAAAGACCATGTGAAGATACAGTGTTAGATGTGCATATGAGCCAGGAAGGGAGATCTAATGAAAACCCTACCCTGCAGGCTTCTGGTGCTTGAACGTAAACTTTTATTGTGAACTCTCATCCCAGAGAAAGCACAGTGTGCTGCCTCAGCACCCAGCCCGCAATACTGTTTCATACCAGCACTGGCAGAACAGTGTGCTTCCCAAGTTCATACTCATTCTAAGTTCCCAGGTGGTTTCCATATGTACCTCATGGAAAATGAAACCTTTCAAAGTCAGCATTCTAACGAAGCAAGAGAGGCCATCAACAAGGGCTGTGGATAGATCCTGTTTACTTTGAATTGCCTCGTATTCATCTTTCTTTGGATGTAATTTCAAAAATAGTCACCCTATATCCTCTGCCAAGGCAGCGTCTGGGAAAGGTAAGAAAAGGGTTCTGCTAATTCTTCTGCTCAGCGTTTGGATTGAAGCTGTAACTGGAGACTCTGAAATCCCTGAGACCCTGAACCTCCCCTTACTCTCCCCACCCTCAGCTTGCTCTCAGAGGGGCAGCCCCTCGCCTTTCCTTTCGCTTTCCAGAAAGTGGCCAAGACCACAAAAATGAAATGGCGACCCCTGATGCCGGAGGCTCTGAGTTCAGACAGTTAACCCTGGTCGCAGAGAGAGGAGACAGAGCTGGGTTTCTTGCATCTGTTCGATGACCTCTCCCAGCCACTAGCTTTGTACAGAGCCTTGAACACTCTAACACACCAATGCCACAGTGCTTGGGAGGTCAGGAGAATCGGAGAGTCTGTCACTTGGCTGATAAGAGGGTTACCCAAACTAAAGAAAGCATGACCTTTTAACTGCTTTCTTAACCTCACACCTGTGTGGTTTGATTAAGAAGAGGGTATTTCCACCTTCCCTGTAGAAAGCAAAAATGCAAAAACGGATTCAACTTTCAAAACGTCTCAAACCTGGTACAATAATTCATGGACACTCAGTAAAATATATGACCTGTTTTGGCAGATAAAATAGAAGCATCAAGTTAAGACCTTTAATCCCAGTACTCGGGAGGCAGAGGCAGGAGGATCTTTGTGAGTTCGAGGCCAGCCTGGACTACAGAGCGAGATCCAGGACAGGCTCCAAAGCTACACAGAGAAACCCTGTCTCGAAAAACAAAAACAAACAAATCATAGAATAGCTGAGAGCAATACTACCCCCCTCACCCTGCCCCCCCCACCCCCTGTCCTGGAACTCCTAATGTAGCCCAAACTCACAGCACTCCACCTGCCTTTGCCTCCCAGATGCCAGTATTACAGGCATGAGCCACCACACCCATCGTAAATAAGGTAAAGCAACTAAGTAACATCACTTTTTTCTCCAGCAGAGAGAGGGGTTGAATCCAAGTTCTCACAAATGTTAGATGACCTCTCTAGCCACCGAGTCACATCCCCACACAGCTTCCTTTGTACCCGTTCACAAATGACAGCTACTCATTTTTTTTTTTTTTTTTTTTTTTTTTTTTTTTTTTTTTTAACTCCTGCAGGCATGGAACAGTGAAAGCATTTGTCAGTAAGTTCCTGCAGAAAGTTTGTCCAGTTTTTCTGTGTGGAAGTCTACAGGCTGGTGCAATGAGCAATAATCTGTTTCTATGGTCTGTATTTTAGACCAGGTTTTACCCGAGCAATGGATAGCTCTGATGTGTTGAATTTTGGTTATAATTGAAATTCATAACTCTATCATAAAACTATCCTATGCCACTACACCATGCAATATCGTTATGCCTGTCACCCTAATACATCTTCCCACAGGCCTTTTGTGGAAATAACATTTTCCTGACAAAATTTAAATGAATGCATGAAAAAGCAGATGTCAGTTTTCCACAAAAGCCACTCAATTATAAGATTTTTGTGATACTTTTTTATTCTGTTTTGTGATACTGACCTGAATCCATTGTAACAGAATCTATGTGTTGAACCATTAACTCAGTTATCAGTCTGTCTTAGTGGGGAAGCTTGGGAGTGATGGCTAGACTAGGGTATTGGATAGGACAACCTTGTCTGCCAGCAGACAAGCCAGAATCAAGCAGTATTCAGCAAACGTATTAGTGTGTGTAACCGGAAGTCCGTGCGAGAGGAAAGAATGCATGATGAGCCATGCTTTTCTGTCACCACACATGGTTCTTCCATCTCCACCTCTGCTGACCCTAGCATTAGCTTCATTATGAGGCTGGCTTCCTTCATGATTTCAAATGGCTCCAGTGGCTCAGGGACCATCATTTAGTTTAGACAGTGTCCAGAACCAGAGAAGGGTCTTCTCTCTGTACGGAAACCATTGGCAGGACATGTTGGCAGACAGACTCCTGCTGTTATTTCCTTAACTGTCACTTCATCACTCTTGAGCTGGTGGGTGAGGGGTGTCATTGGGACTTAGGTCTCTTGGCCTCTCTCTGGACATGATGGCTGAGGCCTGCTTCCTGGTTTCCTGAAGGAAAGATGGAAACAGGAACAAAATGTAGCTCTGAGTGAGACTGCAGACAGACCCCTCACTGGGTCGCCTGTGGTCCTGCTGAGTTTGGAGCACAGAGAAGCTGCGAGATCAGCAAGTGCTCTTAACCCTGGAGCCATCTCCCTAATCCCTGATGTTCCTGTTTTTATTTTCTTACTAGGCTACAGGGCTTGGGTTTGATTGTGAAAGTAATTATGAATATTTTAACGCAGGCAACGAATGCAGCAGAAGTGATAATTTACATGTTAAATAATCAGAAAGTGAAAGACTGGAGAGAGACGGGAGGTAAAGAGAAGACGCTCTAATAATTCAGGCCTGTCAAAGGAAGAAAGGGACTACTTACCTGGTTTAGTGGTGCAGGGCTGTAATCCCAGCCCTGTGGAGTCTGAGAAAGCTCAGACAGGAAGATGCTGAGTTCAGGCCTAGCTGGGCTCCCTAGATAGTGGGCAGGGGTAGGGTAATGTGTAAAACATCTCAAGCAAACAACCCAAGGGGCTAGAAGCTTACTCTGCTACTGCTGGACTTGGGAAGAAGGTGTGAGTATTCATACTAGAAGTGAGTATGTGGAATTTTATTGTTCATTAGATGAATTTTCTAGTTAAACTTTCCATTATTTTTTCCTAAGAAGTTTTATCCAGTTACTTTATATTAAATCTTTTCCTTAATCTATGATTAAATATGTTCCCTGTGGTCCCTGGGCCCCTGGCTTGCAGTGGGTGTCCTGCTGCCAGGAAAGGAAGGCAGCTTCTGAAGCAGCAAAGGCTGCAGTTGTATCCTGAGACATCGTCCTTGGTGTGAAATTACAAGTGCACCAAGTTTAGGCAAATGTAATTAGGCCTGGAAATCCAATTAAAATATAGAAGACACTCTTTCTGCCCGAAGACTTTTCCCACTATGTAAATCAGACAGAAAACATGTGTAATTTATGAGAACGCCGATTGAATTACCCTTCAGCAACCACCTTTCACAGTATTGTCTTTCCTCCAAAGCCAGAGAACTCGAGAGATGTAATGATTGTATAAGAACAGTTTCCCATTAAAGACTTCAATCAAATCAAATTAAATTAAACTTGAGAATCAATGCTATGACAACAGACATCATTAGCCATGACCATCTTTGGACAACAGGACAGCTTAGTCCTGAAGCAGACTGTATTCCCAATGGGTTGAACCCAATAGGTTCAGCAGCAGCTACACTACTGTTGCTGAGACCATTGAGGAATGGACAATGTGTGTTTGGCTTTGTTCATGTCCCAGCTGTGCACACATCTCTGCCTAACTTCTTCAAGGGCAAAAGCTAGGTGGGAGAGACAAAATCCAGGGCCCCCTCCCAGGTGACATCCTGCAGTTCCAATGAGTCCCAGTGAGCTGGCAGGCTTCTTCCTGATGCTGTGATAGAGAATTTGGCAGATAAGAGAGCCCCAGGGTCCATAAAAAGCAGTCAGAACTCAGTGACTTGGCTCTGCCTCTCTCATGTTCACTCAAACCATGAGAGGCTGTGATGAGGTGGTGAGTATTTTGCATGCATAAGGAAGGCCTGTAGGGGTTAAACATGTGGTTCCACCTTTAAGACATTCCCTCATAGTTTTGTCCACTCAGGACCAGATGAGAGGCAAGATTAGCTAGGCTGTTTGCAGGACTGAATGTTCCACCACAGATATGGGGAAGTCCTAACGTTCAGTTTTATGTTGGTGTTAGGAGGGGTCCTCTGGGGGGTGCTTAGGGCATGAGTGATGGCAGAGCCCTCACAGTGGTGACAGAGTGCACACATTGGAGCACAGCACCTTGATCTCAGCCTCCTCAGCCTCCTCAGCCTCTAGGGTTGTGGAAAATGTTGTTGTCTAGGCCACCCAGACCATGGCAATTTGTTATTAGTAGAAAGAGCTAAGACAGTCCATAAGGTTAGTCACCTGAGAAAGAAGATCCAAACTCAGTCACCTGTAGGGACTCCCAGGGGAGCACCGCTAACATCCTTATGCTAGAGCAAGAGAATCAGGAGCCAAAGAGCGGTATCCTTCCTGGAAGTCCTCTGTGATTGCAAACCTAATGTGAAAGCAACCTTTGTATCACAGAAGATGCCATGTCAGACAGTTCCTCTGGACTTCATAGTGGTTGCACAAATTGAATAATTCTAGTAATTATAAAAATAAAACAAAGCAAAATACCTTGACTGAATTTTGTGAGAAAAATCATTTTTAACCTTTGGGACTTCTACATTTTGTTGTTTGCATGCATTGATGTGTTTATGTGAGTGGAGTTTTCCTGGCATGCTTTTGAACTTGACTTTATTCACATTTCAATCAATGGAGAATGAATATCAGACTCATTCCTCAAGGGAGGATAGGTTCTTTTTGCCTTAGTACTTGGATAATCTATAATAACATAATTTTTCCAAATTATGGTTAATGACAGCATAAATGATTATGCCACAATATATTTAACTAGTTCTCTACAATTGGGAATATATATATATATATTTTTCCTCCATTGTCACCATTAATAAGCATGTAATAATGTTTTCCTAAGTATATTTAGTCCTAGGTTTGGTTGTTTCATTAAGATATTTTCCAAAAAGTAGATTTGGCAGAAAATGTATATAATGCAAAGACAAGATTTTAATTTTCCTTTAAAATGTTTGGATTTGTGTATATCCATTTGTCTTAGTAAGGTGATAAACACCATGACCAAAAACAGCTTGGAGAGGCTTTATTTTATCTTACAGTTTACAGTCTATCATGGACGGAACTTATGACAGGAATTTAAGGTAGGAACCTAGAGGCAGGAACTGAAGCAGAGGTCATGGAGAAACACTGCTTACTGGCTTGGTCCTCATGATTTGCTCAGCCTGATTTCTTATAGCACTCAGGACCACCTTCGCAGGTATGGTACCATCCATAATGAACTGGGCTCCCCTCCATTAATCATCTGCCTCACAGTTTTCCACAAGTCAATCTTAAGGACAGATCTCAATTGGAGTTCCTATCTCTCAGATGGCCCTGGCTTTTTGTCAAGTTGATAAAAAACTAGTCAGCATACTATCCCATTATTAGAATAAGAGGATCATCCCCTTCACCATCCTTGATAAACCTTACACATGCCATTGGAAAATCTCTGTAGATTGGCTAAACCAATTTCCTCACAGAAATATCCACTTTCTTGATGCTGTGGAGTGCTACGGACATCTTTTATTTCACCAGAAGGATGAAGCCATTCAGAAGTTGGTGGGTAGGAGAGATGTAACCACAAACACAGTTTATAAGCAGTAGTTCTAAAGAAGGCAGCAGGATGCACATGAGAAACTAGAGACACCCTATGATGTGACATCCTATTCTGCTGAGACACCGGCTGCTGGCACCCCACTTGGCAGAGCTTTTTTTAAAAAGTCCTCTGCCATCAGCTTGCTCTTGACTCTATGGATGGCCTCTGCAGTGTTACCTGCAATTGCAGTTTGTGAGACAATCCCTGGACACAGTAGTCTATGCTATCATGGCTCTCTAGCATCCTACCGGGGACCAGGGATTTAGATGTCTATATACATGATGGCAAGAAAAGGGGTCTCATACCACCTTCCCCAGACAATGTTTCAGGCTCCCAACTAGTCAATAGGAAACCATGGTGTGGTTGTCCTTGACTGTCTTACCCCTGTGTGGCCACAGAACTTGGCTCTATTTTAAGAAAAATGCACTTGTACACCTACACCAATCATCTGAATGAAACTAGAAGAGAGACATACTGGCATGTGTTCTTTCCAGGGCCATTTGGAGATGGGAAGTTTCTTATATCTTTCAAGATATCAATGACTTTAAGAAGAGAACTGACTTATGAGGTTTCTGATTATGAAACAGAGCTCAGTTGGTAACTGTGATGCTATTGTTGGTTGTCAACTTGACTGCATCTGTAGCTAAACCCCTCCCAAATGGAGGGCACACCTGTGGAGGATTTTTTGCTTAACTTAAAGTAGGAAGATCCATTTATACTGTGGATTTTTGAGTTAGGAAGACACACCTTTAATCCAGATCTTGAGGCAGGAAGAAACACATCTGAGCAACACCTTCTGCTGGACATGTTTGCTCTCACCTTGCGAGCCCATCCATTCCTTCACTGGCATTAGAACCTACTTCTCTGTGATTCCTGTGTATCCTGAAGACCAACCAGTTGAGCCTAAAGTCCAGCCTTGTGGACTGAGCAACTGCTGTAATTTTGGAATTCCCATTCACAGTTAGTCCTTGTTGAATTAGCTGGACTGAAGCCTGTAAGTCATTCTAATAAACTATGTGCATATGTGTGTGTGTGTGTGTGTGTGTGTGTGTGTGTGTGTGTGTGTATTCATTCATTCTATAAGTTCTGTTACTGTAGACCGATAAAGCCACTCATTCTGTCTTCGTTATTGGTTGGTTTTAAACAATACAATCTACTTTAGTCCTCTAGATTTTCAGAGTAACAGAAGGCACCCCCAGTGCTTTCTCAGGGTGGCTGAGAGAGTGTGGTATTAGAAGAACAACCCCACATCTGGAATTCAACCACAGGATGACCCTGTGACCTTTTGATGTTGCATGGGAACATTGCTTTATGATCATTCCCCTAAGGATTAATTCACTATTTGGCAAAATCCTGATTTTGACTTTGTTGCCCTTTGTCTTAACCTCCCATATTGTGAAGTAACATTTTAATTTGTAAGAAGATAATCCCAACAGTTACTGTTTCATCCTGTCCCACCCAAGTGGGACTCCACATAGTTTCAGACTTTTCCTCAGTATTTTTAAACTTAGTGGCTCCAGCAATGTTTATTCCTTGATTTTTAAATATCAGTTTCTGGGTCCTACTGATCTCTTGTTAATTGATGGCTGGAATAAATACTTGACAGATGTTCTATCTCTATTTTTACAAGAGTCGTGTTTTTAATTTTTGGATGTTGACGGTATGGGGGACATGTGTGCTGGTTTTAAGAATGAATTGTAGAGTAGAGGCTGTCTGACATTAACAGGCCACTGGGCGCTCTGGTGCTTAGGGAACTGGAGTCCTTTCTGTCAAGGGCTCTCAGCAGGGTTCTATTCACCATGTAGATAACAAAGAGAAAGTACCAAAGCAAACTCTTGTACAAGCCAGGGCTTATGAGAGGTTGCAGTGAAGCTTCCTGAGACGAAGGTGGGACTGACTTTCCAGGGACTGAGGTCAGACTCCGAATTCAAAAGGGGCTTGGAAAACTGGAACATTTGGTTGAAATAAGCCCCTTGGAATTTATAACAAAAAATACTATATTTGGACTCCATAGCATAAATCTCAGATTCCTGGCTCAGTATCCTCACATTTACAAATCCATCTGAAGTTAATAAAAATTAACTTCACAGTTTATAAGGATTTTTTTTCTAAAAAAAAAAAAAAAAAACCTTAGTGATGATATTGTTGAGAATGATGGGCAATTAATTGCAAGCCATCGGAATGTCAATAATATGGGAATGACTAAATAACTGTAGTTTATCAAACTCATGGATTTTTCACTAGCAAATTTCTCAGTAGCAAATGTTTATTGTGACATATAGCATACAATCCAAATTGCACACTGCATGCGTGTGAAACTTTTTGAATTACTATAAAATGAACAATGGGATTGCCATCATTCACACCAAAATAGGAGCCATCACCAGACCCCCATACACCATCCTCTTTCTTGCCATCACTTCAATCTAAAACATGATTCCTTATCATTGCTTAGAAAATTGTTTTTGTTATGGTTTTCCCACATGAATACCTGTCCCTGAACATAACAGCTTGCCTTTGGGCCTTATGTAGCTGGAACTCAATATGTGGCTTGTTTTCCTCACAGTGTTTTTGTTCATGTTAATTTAGACACACTATAGAAAGCTCTCCCCTTTAAAGCACAGAATGAATGAGGTTTTAGAATGTCTCTATGTTAGGAAATAATATTTTAAGGTGTGTTACTTTTGTTTATGTTGCAGTTTAACTCTGTGAAGTTACTATGCCGGTCTAGAACACCTGATGGTCTAATAAAGAGCTGAATGGCCAATAGCGAGGCATGAGAAAGGATGGGCAGGGCTGGCATGCAGAGAGAATTAATAGAAGGAGAAATCTGGGAGGAGAAAGAGAGAGGAAGAAGTAGCCAGAAAAAAAAAAAAAAAAAGCCGGGCGGTGGAGGCGCATGCCTTTAATCCCAGCACCTGGGAGGCAGACCCAGGTGGATCTCTGTGAGTTTGAGGCCAGCCTGGGCTACCAAGTGAGTTCCAGGAAAGGTGCAAAGATACATAGAGAAACCCTGTCTCGAAAAACCAAAAGAAGAAGAAGAAGAAAAAAAGAAGAAGAAGAAGAAGAAGAAGCCAGAAAAGAAGGAAGACCCAGGGGTCAGCCACCCAGCTAAAAAAAAATCAAAGAAAGGTGTACAGGAATAGAAGAGGAAAAGCCCTGATGCCAAAGATAGATGGGATAATTTAAGTAAAGCCTGCTAGCAACAAGCCAAGCTAAGGCCTGGCATTTATAATTAAGAATAAGCCTCCATGTGTGATTTATTTGGGAGCTGGATGGTAGGCCCCTCAAAAGAGCTAAAGAGCAAAAACAACCAACAACATTTTGGCGTGAAAGATGGGGCTCTCAAATTTCCATAGAGCCTGAGAAAGCTGAAAAGAAAAAAAGGAATATGGCCCCTTTAAGGGTTTCAGCCCGACAGTTTCTGTCAGTCAGTGAGCCCTTGAGCCGCCAGTACTTTACACAGGAACAAAAAACTAAGTAAAAATGCCTGCCACAGTGCAAGCATTGGCATTCTAGAGCTCCAGGAAGGTTGAAAGCAGGTTTTGGTCACAAACCTCTGACCCGGCCACAAGCTTTAGGCTTGGGTTTCATAGCCTGTGAAGCAAGTGGATCCAGCCAAGAGAGCTGCATGGAGAATGCAGGTTAGCAGTCTAAAGGTTTGCTCACATGGTCAAAAAAGGCTAAAAGATACACAATAAAAGAGGTCCAGACAGAAAAACCTTTAAATAGGTTCTGGTGTGTTTTACAATGTATGTAGGCTTAAGAAAGAAAAGAAAATGGGTATAGGAAGTTATAGAAAGAAATAAATAGTTTTAAATAGGTTAGTGGTTAGTCATTTATAACAATCAAAATTGTGGATATGTTAGGTATGCTTTCTAGATCATATAGCAATATAGTTTAGATAGATAGATGGTCTTCAAACCTTTCAAAGACCTACAGAATATGACATTTAAAGTGTTTTGTTAACTTAGGGCTTTTCATGACAATGAGACACATCTGCTTCTAGAAGCACCAATTTACTTCATTGATGATGGGCATCAAAGAAACTTCTTATGGAGTTTGCTTTCACTGTGGCAAGGCTAGCCAGTTGGGAAAGATGTACAACTGAAGGCTGTAGATTACATGAGGCTTCACTTTCTGTGTTGCAAATTCTGTGTGTTTGACAGTGACAAAGTAAGTTCCAGGATTCACAGAGCCCTGTGTGCTCTTGTCAGGACTGCTTGACAGTACGTTGAATAAACTGAACATGCAGGACCCACAGGAAAGTGACTACTGAACTTTGCCAAAACAAAGCAAAAACAACCAACAACATCTCTACTCACTAGGTTGCTTCCACTTTTCTATTAAAAACAATGATGCTACAACTACTTGTGAATTTTGTGCACCTATGTGTTTATATCCCTTCAAATATCTGTTAGGATGCTAGATCACATGGTAACTATATGTTTAGCCCCTTGAAAACCTGTAAAATATTTTTTGAATAACTATTATTTTATATTCCCAGCATCAATGTGCGATGGCTCCAATGCTTCTCCTCTAACTACTGTCCATCTTTATGATTAGAAAAACATCAGTGGCTATGAAGTGGTAACCTGTTGTAGTTTTTCTTTGCATTGTTTGAACATACATTATCTGCAGGATTCATTTTTATTTCTTTTAGCACTTTAAATAAATGTGCTATCTTTCTGTTTTTAGCCTTACATAGGTTTGGATTTTTGTTTTTGTTTTTGTTTTTAATGAGAAATTGATTGCTAGGATTTTTGTTTGGTTTTATTTTGAGACAAAGTCTCACTCTACCTCAGACTAGCCTAGAATTTACTACATACAGGATAGCCTTGAAGTGGTGGTGATCCTCCTGCCTCAGCCCTCTCAGTGCTAGTCTTCACTTGGTGAGAGACACTGCCCTCATGGCTGAGTTTTCTAGCCATGGTCCCACTAGAGTTGTTTGGTTGAATTAATGGATTTTATTATTTTTTTCATAGAAAAATGTGTGGAGAGTGCAGAGTGTTCCACTTCTCCTGTCTCCCTGCTATGATCATTGTGCATTAGTATGTTTGTTGCAGAGGATGCTGCCATGCTGCTGGAGTATTATCAGCCAAAGCCTGTAGATTACACGAGCCTTCATTTTCTGTGTTGCAAACTCTATGTATTTGACAGTGACAAAGTGAGTTCCAGGAGAGCCAGGGCTACACAGAAAAACCCTGTCTCAACAAAGCAAAAACAACTGGAGTGCGGATCTGGACGGACAGTTCTCAAAAGACGAAATGAGAATGACTAAGAGACAGCTTAAAGTTTCATCATCCTTGGCAATTAGGGAAATGTGATTAAAACTACTTTGAAATTTCAGCTTTTGTCTTTTGTCCTCTCTTTCACAGAGCAAAAATGTCATGGTGCGTGCGTGCATGCGCGCACTCCTGCTTGCTTATGTGGATGGGTATGGGCATATACTATGCATGCCATGGCATGGTCAGAGGACAGCCCTTAGGTGCCCATCCCTATCTTTCCACCTTTTTTGAGACAGGGTTTCTTTACCCCTGCACTAGCTGAGCTAGCTGGGCTCCAGGCTCCAGGAGAGACTCCTGTGTGCCTCCCATAGCCCATCCGTGGGCTGGGGTGATAGATACCTGCACTGCTGTGTTTGGCTTCATGCTGGTTCTCTGGCTTCCCACTCAAGGAGTTAAGCTTGCATGGCAAGCGCATTTCCCACTCTCCCCAGACCAGAAATATGTATTTTTAATGAAGTTTGACTCATGAATTATTTCTTTCATGGATCATGTTTTTGGTATTCTCTAGTTTTGAACATTTTTTAAATAATTAAAGTGTTTGTTTTATAAGTTGAACATCTTGGCTTTCTCGGGAAATATTTTTCCTATGTATGGCTTGTTTCCTTGAATAGTTCTTATTTTTCGATGAAAACTGGGCATTTTAGATTATATAATGATAAACATATTATCACAATATGTTAGTCTCCACTCTGTTGCCATTGCTTCTGCTACTGCTGATGCTTTTCAATGACTTACCTGTATTAATCATGTAAGGTTCACATTTGTGCCACATGAGTCACCTGGAATCTGCTTAGTGTAGTGACCATGTCATACCTAAACAGAGATTTCATTAAGGTTATGAAGTCCGTGAGAACTTTGTGTATGGGTTGTGGGGCTCTTTCATACCTAATCACATCCTCTACAATGCTGCCTTAGTCTCTCTGCTTAGTTCTTTGGGGCCCCAGTTTTGGCTAGGCATGGAAGTTTAAGACCGCTATAGATCTTGGCAGGGTGTATGCCCAATCCTGCATCTGCACATAGCCCTGTGTATGTGTTTGGCTTTGGCTAGTGTGGTGGTATGAATGAAAACGACCCGACAGACTCAGGGAGCGGCATTATTGGAGGCGTGGCCTTGTTGAGGACGGGTGTCACTGGGGGTGGAGCTGTGAGGTTTCAGAAGCTCAAGCCAGGCCAGTGTCACTTCTCTTCCTGCTGCCTGAGGATTTGGATGTAGAACTCTAAGAACTCTGTATCTCTCCCAAACCGAGTCTGCCTGTGTGCCGCCATGTTTCCCGTCAAGATGATAATGGGCTAAACCTCTGAACTGTAAGCCAGCCCTAATTAAATGCTTTCCTTTATAGGAGTTGCTATGGGCATAGTGTCTCTTTTCTACAGATTAAAAAAAAAAAGATTTATTTATTTATTTTACATTTATGGGCGTGCCCCACATGCATTCAGTGCCTACAGAAGACAGAAGAGGGCATCAGACCCTGGGAAGTGGAGTTACAGATGGTTGTGAGCTACTGTATGAGTGGGTGCAGGATATCATGCCAAACCTGAGTTCTTTGCAAGAGCCCCAAGTGCTCTTAACCACTGAGCCATGTCTACGGCCCCAACCTACAGAAGTTTTCTCATGAGAATTAAAGACACCGTGGAAGCTGATGAAGTGTCTGCTTCGGAATTTTCTAGCTTGCCCTAGGATTCTGGTCAATGGATCATACACTAGAGACTGCCACTGGAGAGTCCATTTGAATCTTTATCTTATTTGTGAAACAGAAAGAATGAAACCCATCCCATAGCACATAATGAAGATTAAATGAAATATCTGGGAAAAAAAATAAGTAAAATCTAGTCTAACATAATGGCTTATAAAGATGACCTTAAAAAAGGAAAGAAAAAGGGAGAGAGAGAGAGAGAGAGAGAGAGAGAGAGAGAGAGAGAGAGAGAAAGAAAGAAAGAACAAAAGAAAGAAAGAAAGAAAGAACAAAAGAAAGAAGAAAAAAACACTGGCAAATCTGGAGCCCAGGACAATGCTGCCACCAGGAAGCAGCAGTTGCTGGTGTCTACCTGGCAAGATCCAGGTTAATTGGCCTTCGATGTGTCCTGAGCATGCAGGGTCGCTGAAAAGCTCCCCAGGTGGTTTTCTGATGTAGTCGGGTAGCTTCACCCTGTTAAGAATAGTTAAAAGCAAAGACAACTTCAAAATGATGGCTTTTAGATCTCTGTTTATCTCCATGGCTGCAGTCGACAGCTTGGATTTCGCTTCCATGAGGCTTAAAAAAGGAAACAAAATCAGTGAACGTGTGAAAGTGGGGCTTGAAATAGCTCCCGGAGAAGCTTGAATCAACACGAGAGAGAGTATAGATGAAAAGATGAACACGATTCTCCTACCGTCTGGTTTTCTCTGCTGAACATGAAGTCATCACCTAACCTAGATACGGCGGCATTTTGACTTCCTTTTGGGGGTGATCCATCTTGTGGCAATCTCTCCCGCTTTTATTAAAACTTGGGCAGTAACACATGTGTGAATGTTTTTCAATCATACAGAGGAGGAACATGTTTGTGGCAATTGTGAAGACCACGTGTGCCCTACACACAGGGCACTACCTACACCTCTATCCTTGTGAACCCCAGGCAACTTTCTGTTCCTTTGTCGTTTGACATTTTCTGACACATCTCCAAGGTGTCCCAACCTCCATGAGTTGTAACCTCATGGCTACTGGAGTGGATTTCAGATTAAGCAATTCTTCCTCATTAGTTCGTGAATTTCTTTTTTAAAAAGCTGCGGAAGTCTGGGCTCACAGTGCTCAGATATTGATTGAGTGACTGAGTGAGCCCACACAGGATGACCCCTTTTTTGAGACACCTCTTTGCTGTGTGTGACCTTGTCAGTAAATGAAAGGGAAAACATTTGTCCTCAACCCTTGTTTATAAACTAGAAACAGCCACCTGCTGGTCAGATCCAGAGGAAGGAGGAAGTGCCCCAAAGCTGTTCAATTAGTCAGAGGTCCACAGATACTATGACTTTACTTCAATGTGTATTTTACAAAAGTAAAGCCATATTTCTTAGTTCTCTCGAATTTTTTGACTTGCTATTGTAATTCTAGTCTTATCTTTTATTTTATTTTTTTTGTAAGATTTATTTATTTTTATTTTATGTATGTGAGTGTCTGCATGCAAATCTGTGCACCAAGTATGTGCAATACCTGTGGAGGTCAGAAGAGGGAGGGCATTGGATCCTCTGGGACTTGAGTTAAAAGTCTTGCCACTAGGTGGGTGCTGGGAATTGAACCAGGGTCCTCTAGAAGAGCAGGAGATGCTCTTAACAACTTACCCATCTTTCCAGCCCCTATGTTATTTTTATTTGCTTTTACTAAGTTTTCCAATTCCCTTACTTTAAAAATTGTATACAGAACCAGGCGGATCTCTGTGAGTTCGAGGCCAACCTGGGCTACCGAGTGAGCTCCAGAAAAGGCGCAAAGCTACACAGAGAAACCCTGTCTCGGAAAAAAAAAAATTGTATACTTTAAAAAGTTATCTTTTGGAAAAAGGTGTCAAAACTGGTTATTATGCTTTTGAGAAAAGGTCTCATGTTTCCTAGGCTAGTCTTGAACTTATATGTAGCTGAGGATGACCTTGAACTTCTGATCCTTTCTCTGTGCCTGAATACTAGGATTGTAGGCATTCGACACCATGGCCAGTTTGTTCAGTGCTAGAGATTAAACTTGGGGCTTTGTATACTCTACCAACTGAACCACATTCCTAACCTGAATGTGTCAAAATTAATTAAAAAAATTTGTCTTCCCTCTGAACCCCAATTCTCTGTCATAACTCTTATACCCCTAATACCTAGGGAATTTACTGGAGTCACATGAACTGAGAGTTAGTTTTTTATTGGACTAGGAATTGGATTGATGCATTGACTCTTATCGATCACTAATCTGAAGTCTTTCCATATCTATTTTAAGTCTTATCTCCCACAGGAAAAGGCAGACATCTTCCCAAGTCCTATATTCCTAATTACATGAAATTAGTCCTTTATGTATAAGTACCATCTTTCATGTCTTTTTACTTTTTTCATTCATTAATTCTTTCCTTTTCTTTTCCTTTTTGAGGCACGATCTCAGCCATGTAGTTCAGGATGAACTAGTACTCACTATGTAGCCTAGGATGGACTCAAAATTTCAGCCATCATCCTGCCTCAGCCTACTGAAGGCTGGAATCAAACGCCTGGTTTGAGTTAGTCTGCTTACATCTGCACTGTGGACCAGGCCCAAGGACTCTGGCTGCAGTTGTGTGGCTCCTCACTCAGTTGAAGGAGGATGAGAGAAGACGCTCTTCATGTTACAGATTGCATGGGGGTGCCACCAATGAGATGAGGTGCCTCAGGTGAGGCGGGTCTATTCCTGAACCTAGATGGAGGCAGAACTGCTGTGGATGATTGATTGATAAAAAAAAAAAAAAAAAAAAAAGATTGGCCAGTAGCCAGGCAGGAAGTATAGGCGGGACTAGCAGAGAGGAGAATTGAGAGAACAGGAAGACAGAGAGGCAGAGACACCAGCCTGCCGTCCAGGGAACATCATGTAAAGGCAGCAGGTAAAGCCACAGAACATGTGGCGACATATAGATTAACAGAAATGGGCTGAGTATAAGAGTAAGAGCTAGACAATGCTAGGCCTGAGCTAACGGCCAAGCAGTTTAAATAACATAAGCATCTGTATGTTTATTTTATAAGTGGGCTATGGGACTGCTGGGGCTTGGCGGGACCCAGAGAGAAAAACTTTAGCTGCACAGGACTATCATAAAACACCCATCAGATGGAAGGGAAGACTTCCCAGGAAGGACCATGGTGAGGTCTGTCTCTCTCCCCAGGCTATTCAGTGACACTGGGGCTGCAGAGGGGCCAACTGTTTCAACTGTCCAAGGGGGAACCGTTCACTTACCTTCTGAAAAAATGCTGTACAGTTGAGACTGAGCTCACTGGAGATAAAATATGGAAACAATGAGAGCATTGCTGGGTACAGCCCTGTGAGGGAGGAAACACACTGGTCAGAGGGTTTGGCTTGTTTAATTTTCCAGAAAGAAAAGACAAGTTAAGGGGCTGGGGCGGTATTGAAGTTGGTAAAGTATTTGTCTTGCTAGCATAAAGGACATGAATGTGAATCCTATGACCCCCACATAAAAAGCTGGATATGGTGATGTGGTTTCAACCCTAGTACTGGGGGCAGGGCTGGGGGCAGGGCATAGCCATGCGGTTCACTGGCAGTCAGCCTTGTCCACGTGGCTGTCTCTAAAACTGGTGAGGCTGCCTGAAGACTAAGACTGAGGTTGCCTGTGCTGTCTTCTGCGCACACACATGCACATGTACTTGAATACATATGCACTTGCACACACACACACACACACACACACACACACACACATCAAATCAAGCCATTATATTTCATGTTGAGTTATTTATTTTACAGTGCTGCAGATCCATACATGCTCAACTACTGAGCTACCCACAGCCATGAATATAACCAGGAAAAAGCCCATTGATCTGGGGGATTTGTCATGTGTTCTAGGAAGATTAGTGGTAGTAGCTCTTCATTTGAATCTCTCCCCTTTTCAGTAGAAGTGAACTCAAATCCTGCATTGTTTAAAACATTAGCCTATTTGTTTTAAATAGATATTTTTCTGACCTAAATTTATTTTTGTTTTGTTCTAAAATTTTTTTTTCAGATAGCATAAATATAGATTTATGTTTTTGGCTCAGTGCATAGGTTTTGCCTCTCACATAAAAGCTTTGATCCATTTATAGTTTTTTTTCTGATTTTCTTAAAAGGGTGGGATGTGCATATTTACTCAGTTACACTCAGATTTGCAAGGAAAAAAAGTCAACATTTTCTAGCTTTTGATCTATTCTTCCTTTCGTCCTCCATCCACTTCCATTAAGTTGGAGTCAGGCAAAAGATTTAGTAAAACTGTCTGTTTCCTTGTTTCTTTGGGTTAAATGTTCAAATTTTCAGACTCCCCTCCGACTTTTTCCCGTTATGAAGCTGAATCTGGCTGTGAGAGTGAGGGAAAGGAAGCTCCTAGACCTGGCAGGTGGGAGGAGTCAAGCTCCTAGACCTGGCAGGTGGGAGGAGTCAAGCTTCTAGACCTGGCAGGTGGGAGGAGTCAAGCTTCTAGACCTGGCAGGTGGGAGGAGTCAAGCTCCTAGACCTGGTAGGTGGGAGGAGTCAAGCTTCTAGACCTGACAGGTGGGAGGAGTCAAGCTCCTAGACCTGGCAGGTGGGAGGAGTCAAGCTCCTAGACCTGGCAGGTGGGAGGAGTCAAGCTTCTAGACCTGGCAGGTGGGAGGAGTTCTAGACCTGGCAGGTGGGAGGAGTCAAGCTTCTAGACCTGGCAGGTGGGAGGAGTCAAGCTCCTAGACCTGGCAGGTGGGAGGAGTCAAGCTCCTAGACCTGGCAGGTGGGAGGAGTCAAGTTCCTAGACCTGGCAGATGGGAGGAGTCAAGCTTCTAGACCTGGCAGGTGGGAGGAGTCAAGCTCCTAGACCTGGCAGGTGGGAGGAGTTCTAGACCTGGCAGGTGGGAGGAGTCAAGCTCTGGTTGCTGGGAGGCTGGACGCAGTTTCTTCAGATTGGTCTTTGGTGGGCTCTACTTCTCGGAGATGAGCAGGAGCTGTGCCTGCTCTTCGAGATGAGAAGGGCTGTCTGGCTGGGGAAATTTGCCCTGGGGAACAGAGTGAGACGAGGGCTTGTTGACAGGCTGTGTGACACATTAGGCCAGTCCTCACCGCAAAGGCCAGGGTTTGAGTGAGTTTTAGCATCGTATACCCACGGAATTGGCAAGGGAAGACCCCTGTCCTTAGGTTATGATTGAGGCTGGGTATGTGAGCCCTATCCTGGACAGGGAGGCTGGCCTGACTTACCATGCATAAGCCCAGCCTGGTTGTTGTATGGCTGTTTCCTCCCGGAGGGGAGAGGAAGAGAATTATAAGACTGAAGAATTATAATGAAATTCACAAAGTCAGGAAGCTCCTAGGAGTCACAAGCCTCATTCCCATGGATACCTAAGCAGTAATAATTATGAGGGAAGGGACTCAGACTGGCCAAGCTGTCTAAAGATTGTATGGGGAGTCTTGTGGATGCAGCTTTCATGAGCTGTCACCCATGTCGGGGTGGATTGGTTTGGTAATACAACTGAATGATACATGACCCTGTAAGTGACCTCTCCCTCACACTCCTGTAAGTTGCTCATCCCTATACTCTCAGAAGTCACCTCAGTAAGACACAAAGTCACTAGGGTAGACTGAGGTGGAATCATTCCTTCAGTGTGTTCAGTGTTCAGTCTGGGTTGAAGAGATGTTCCATCTCCTCAGGAAAAGTTAAACAACC
Organism: Onychomys torridus; assembly: GCF_903995425.1. Lineage (NCBI taxonomy): Eukaryota > Metazoa > Chordata > Mammalia > Rodentia > Cricetidae > Onychomys > Onychomys torridus. The sequence continues at coordinate 63,511,947 of NC_050443.1, read as the reverse complement.
CTAATGGAGGAGGGTACTCATGTGTATGTGCTCAAGTGGAGGATCCAGTAGCAGTGTGCAAAATGCCCAACAGTCTTGGTGCCAGGGAGCAGAAAACAAAGGGAGTTGGGGGGCATCCATTAAAATCCCAGCCAGCCTTGTGTCCTCTGAATGTTTTCTTAGGTGTGCTTACCTCCTCAAGGTGAGTCACCACTTTAAAGGTAAATATTTCATTTGCATTTGTACTTGGGGCTGTTTGCCTTCCTGACTACACCCGGCTCCTTCCCGCCTGTTACTGTCCCCTCACGCTTTCCTCTGTTTGTCTGAAGTCTGTGATGCGGATTTTTGCTTTTCTTGTCTCGTCATCACTTGTTTTAAATTCATTTCACATCATTTGAGTATTTGAGATGAGATGAGAGAGAGAGAGAGAGAGAGAGAGAGAGAGAGAGAGAGAGAGACTTTTATCCTCTCACTTGCCCTTCTAAGGACTTTCCTTTAATTGCCAGAAGGAAAAGAAAACCATCGCACAAAACACAGCCCATAATGAAGGGTAGAGTTCTGTCTTTTGAACCTCTGGGTCCCATGTCATGGTGATTTAAGGTTGATTTTTTTTTTCTACTGCACTTTGACACACTTCTCTTTCAAGCTTTTGTACTTGATTTCAGTATCAGAGGCAATCCATTTTGTGCCAAATTCCTCAGAAGACACTGAGAAGGCTGTATTTTCTTCTCCTCATTTTTGGAGCCCAGACTGGAGTGGAGTCTATATTGACTGCCATAGGAGGTGCACAGAAAGGGTGCAGTGCTGGGCTCAGGGACACAGCAGGGCTCTGCTGGGCACCAGAACCTCTGCATCTAGCTCTCTGGAGAAGGATGTTCTGATTCTACGGCAAAGATAAGCAATGCCTCCATAAAATCCCTCTGAAAACAGGAACTGAGCTAGCCTCTGCTATAGCAACATCTCCTTACACTTCCAGTCTAGCCTGAGGATGCTATTCATGACAAAGATTTGTGCCTGTCTTTATGAAGGGAGAGGGGCCATTTTTATGCCATGTCTTCAGTATCCATTCAGTTCCAAATAGTACCTGGAATATTTTAGACTCATAATAAAGCTTTCTGAATCACGATGTGACTTCTGAGTAGATGAGCAGGGAAGTTAATGGTGAGGGAGTGAACCATACCCTTGTTCCTCAGGTCTAAGATACAAATGGCCTTCATATGCTGGCACCTTGGAAGGCAGGCCATGTCTCCCAGTCATGATGTCCTAAGGCTGGCTCAGAAGTTCCTTATTTCTTGGTGGCTGGTAGAACAATGATGTGACTTGCAATTGGAGGCACTTTGGAGTGAATGAAGTATACACGTTGGTGTTCTGATGTTGGTTGTTTTTTTTGTTGTTGTTGTTTGTTTGTTTGTTTTGGTAAATATAATTGACTAGGAAATTTTAGTATTCTTTCCCTCAGGTAATAAGCTAACAAAATGCATATCATTTAACTAAGGGATTGATCTTTCAATTAGGTATTTAGTTTTGAAAATTATAGCTTTTGGCTTATATGGGTTAACAGTGTTGCATGTCTGTTTTTTTTTTAAAGATTTATTTTTGTTTATGTGCATGTCTGTTTATCTATGTGAGTACATGCTCTGTGTGTCCAGATGATGTCAGATCCCCCAGAACTGGAGTTATAGGTGGTTGAGATTGGCCCAACATGGGTGCTGGGAACTGAACATAGTTCCTCTGGAAGAACAGTAAGTGATTGTAACTGCTAAGCCATCTTTTTAGCCTTCTACAATGTTATTGTTTTGTTGTTGTTGTTTTTTCGAGACAGGGTTTCTCTGTGAAGTTTTGGAGCCTGTCCTCGATCTCACTAGGTAGCCCAGGCTGGCCTTGAACTCACAAAGATCCTCCTGCCTCTGCCTCCTGGATGCTGGAATTAAAGGCCTGCGCCACCACCACTGGACTCAGAGGATTCTTCAGTGGGGAGTCAACTTCCATTTAGAGATGTCTTCCCTGTACCCACCTGACATCCCCAGCCTACCATCACTGTGCAGAAGGGGTTCCTCCTTCTGACTCTCCACAAAGACAGGGACCAGGAGTCTCTTCTTATTTTGATCTGTTTCCCCAGGCCGCCGCCACCACCACCACCATCGGGCATGATATTGCTTTTTTAATGAAAAAAAAAAATTTCTAAAAAGTTCATGTGTACTTTTTGCCTAAAACAAACCAAACAAGATAATCAAAACAAATACAAAGGTGAGTGACACAAGCCTCATTATTTGGCATATTCTTTCAGGTGTCCTGATGTAGATGTATTTATCCACTGTCCCTAGTGCCCTCAAAACAATACAATACTGAAACTCCTAGTGCATCGTAGGGATGAATATGACATGTTCTTTTTTTAAAAATAAAAATGGCAATGAACTAATATCCATTAATGAAGAGTGGTTCAATTAGTAAGGCCACAGAGGAAAGACTGTAAAAATCATTGGGGGACACACATAAGGGGAAGTTAGAAGTGGTGATCTGGAGTCCCAGGGTCTCAAATGGAAAGACCCTCTGCCCGGTCCCTCTGCAGTCTCACATGCACTCATTCATGCAGTGCTGCTTAAAAAGAGCTTAGTGTGAACATGGGGGCTACTGCCCAATCTGGAGATTTTCTTTTTAGTCACTTGCAAGCAAGCAAGAAGTGGGTAGGAAGAAAAGGCGTTCACTAAAATTGAATAATGAAGAGAGAGAATGAACTTGTGTTGAGTGGCAAGATGTGTAGGCAGAGCATCTGTGTTTGAATCTCAGGGCCATGCTACAATCCTTTGCAGGGAGCGCTTCAGAGATTCAGCCTTGCACCTTTCATCTGCTCATGTTTTTCTTATTCATGTCCCCAGGGAAAGCCAGCTCACTGGGCCACATGGGCCATTGCTTTAGCTCAAGAAGGTGAAAAATTAACTGAGTAATCATTGCTTTTTTCATTCATTTAGCTAAGAATTTTTAATTTTCAATTGAACATATTTTAAAATTTTATTTTAAAAGATTTACTTATTTTTATTCTCTCTCTCTCTCTCTCTCTCTCTCTCTCTCTCTCTGTGTGTGTGTGTGTGTGTGTATCACATGTATTTTTGTGGCCAAAGCGTCCAGAAAACAGTGTCACATGCCCTGGAGCTAGAGTTACAGGTGGTTGTGAGGCACCAGATGTGGGTGCTGGGAACTGAACTCAGGTCCTCTGGAAGAGCAGAGGGCTACTAACCTCTGAATCACCTCAGCATTCCTGATTTTATCTTTTTATATTTATATGTACATCTAAAAACTTGTGCTTATGAATGAGGTATTATGGGATGATTCTATACCTGTCTACAGTATGCAAAGTCTAAATGGGGTCTGGCAAACCTAGCTTCCCAAACACCTACCTATAGTGATATTTTATTTGTACTGAAATGTGATTTTATTTGTATATTAATAAAGTTGCCTTGAGGTCAGAGCAAGCCAGAGCAGAAGCTGGGCGGTAGTGGTGCACGCCTTTAATCCCAGCACTTGGGAGGCCGAGATAAGTAGATCTCTGTGTGTTCAAGGACACAGCCAGCATGGCAGACACACGCCTTTAATCTCAATACCAACCATAGAAGACCTGGAGGTCTGTACAAACAGGCAGTGACGGAGGAGGTCATGTGGCTGGGTTTACAGCCAATGAGAAAACAGAACAGAAAGTCTATAAATAGACAGGACACACAGAAGTAGGTCTCTTGCGGAGAAGAAGGACAGCAGAAGCAGCGAAGGTTAAGGTTTTCTGCTCTTGCTCTGACCTCGTGGTTTTTAACTCTGCAATTGGTTCTGTGTTCCTTATTTAACAAGATGGTTACATCTACACCTACCTTTTTTTTTTTTTTTTTAAATTACAAAAGCATTCAAAACCCCTTCTCCCAGCTCTTACCTCTAATCAACCTCAGGTGCCACAACCCACTGGACCTCCTTACCCTGTCTAAATGGAATGGGATTCTTATGGGTCTGTCTTTTGCCACCTCTAGATATCACTTCCTTAAATTCCTTCTCTAAGTTCCCTGAATCTGCATTTTCTGTCTGGCTTCCAGACACTTTGCTATGCTTCTTACTTGGGCTGCTTAGAGTCAGCCTGGGGAACAGTGACAGGGGAGAGGGTGTATTAGAGTTTAGGCTGGGAGGAGGTCCCAGGTGAGCAGACAGAGGTGTTTTATCTCCAATGAGCAGCATATGCCAGATCATCACCAGCAAGCGGGAATAAATGAATATTGCATTTCATTCACATTGCTGGCAATAGCGGATGTCTCTTCTGGTCTCTTATCGCTGAGCTGATTATCTGAATTTGAAATGTGAAGGCAGACAAACATGAGTTCACACCTGAGCTTTGCTGGCTGCTCCTCTCCAGGAGACCTTGGTAAAGTCACACAGATATGATCAACTTTGTAGTAATGAAGTGAAGATCTGTCTCCTGTGAGAACTAAAAAGATTTGAAATGATTCAGCACTAGCTCCAAAATGGTTCCTCTAAAATAAATTTTTCACTCATTGCACAAAAAAAGAGAAGTAATCCCAGTGTCCACTCACAGATGAATGGACAAGAAAATGTGGCCTATGCAAAAGATGGAATAGTATTCAGCCCTGAAAAAGAAGGAAATTCAGACTCATGTTGCAACAGGGTTGAGATTGAGGAAGTTGTTAAGTGAGGTAAGCCTGGTACAAGAGGACAAGTAGTGTATGAAGGATCTAAAGTGATCAAATCTATAAAATTAAAAAACAGAATATTTGTGATTTCCAGGACCTGGAAGGAAGGTAGCTTAGGGAGGCGTTTGATGGATGTAGAGTTTCAGTTCTGTAAGATGCAGAGTTCTGGTGGTTGGTTGTTTGCAACATGGATATACTCTGTGCTGGGAATCTACACCTATAGGTAGATAGGTAATGTTTAGGGTGTGTTAGGTTTGTATGTTATTTCCCAAAGCCACGTGTTCAGCCCTTTGCTCACCACTTAAGGCATTATTAGGAAGTGGTGCATCCATTGGGAAGTGGGACCTGGAGGAAGGAAGTGAGGTCCCTGGGGCTATCTATGGAGAGGATACATGGTCCTCTGTCTTTTTGTCCCCATGAGGTAAGCAGCTTTGCCCTACCCCATACCCTCATTACAGGCTCCAAACATCATAGCCATATGACCATCAACTGAAATTCTGTAAACATTGATCAAACAGTCTTCCCTCAGAAACAGCTTATCTTATCACCTCATTGACCAATACACATAGGACCTTGTTATGTGTATTTTGCCACTATTTAAGAAGCTGCAAAGTTCAACTGAAACATTTTGTATTCTCGAACATGAGGCTGGTGAGATGGCTCAATTGAGGAAGTACTTGTAGCACAAGCTTGAGGATCTGAGGTCGGAGTTCAAACTCCAGAATCCACCTTAGACAACTGGGTGTGGTGGTATGTGATTGTAATCCTAGGGCTGGGAAGGTGGAGACAGGAAGTTCTGGGGACTCACTGGGCAGCCAGCCCAGACAAATTAGCAAACCAGTGAGAGACCTGTCTAAAAATACAAGGACTCCACATGAAGGTACATACACATGCACATGCACCTGCCTACACCGGAACATGCATTCACACACATGCACAACACAAAGGTTGTGTGTGTTAATTAGATAAACCACACTAGTGCACTCACTGTGGCTATGCTTCTGCCTGGGCCACCTGCCAGTTCTCACTATGCAGACTTCTGGTTGCTGTGTGGTTACCTTTCATTTCCTTTCAGCTCTTCTGAGCTTGGCTTCAGGGTGACTCTTTCACCAACCACAGGGGTCAGATGACGTTTTCTTGTTCACTCGGAAGCTTTTTGGCTTTAAAGAGGACCACAGTTTCTGTGTGTATTCTCTGATTAGACATGTGGGTGACTTCTGACACTCCCGCATCTGCAGCGTCCTGACTTTATACTCTGCCCACCTTGTTAATGGAAAATTTTATTTCCTTTGAACTCCTTAATGACTTTACAGAACTGCTGCTGATTTTTGTAGACTGAAGTTTTCCTGTGTCCTGCCTGGCCTGCAGTAGCTTATAAAATAATTACGCAGAGGCTTAATATTAATTACTAACTATGTAATTAATATTAATGGCTCAGGCTTATTGCTAGCTAGCTATTACATCTTAAATTAACCCATTTCTATTCATCTATATTTTGCCACATGGCTGTGGTATTACTCAGCTGCTGGCATCTTGCTCCTTGGGTGGCTCAATGGCATCTACCCTGACTCCACCCTCTTCTCCCTGTATCTCTTCAGGATTTCCCATCTGGATTATCCTGCCTTACCATAAGCTCAAAAAGCTTCTTTATTAACCAATAGTAGCAACACATATTCACAGTGTCCAGAAAGACCATCCTACAGCAAATTTTTATTCACATTTCCTTTGAGACAAGATCTTGCTAGGTAGCCTGGACTGGTTGTCAGTTTATGACCCTTCTGTCTCTAATTCCAAACAATGGGATGACAGGTGCTACCATGCCAGCTTCCCATCTGGCTCTTCAGGTAAATGTAATTTTTCTAAGAAAATGATGAGTTAGAGACCAAGATGCAAGGAAGTTCAGCAAAATACAATTTACAATAGTAACTGTAGCGGCTTCAAAGAAAGTGGCTCCCAAAGGGAGGCACAATTAGGAGGTGTGGCCTTGTTGGAGGATGTCTGTCACTGTGGGGGCAGGCTTTGAGGTCTCTTTTCTCAAGCTTCACTCAGTGTGACAGTCAGTCGACTTCCTGTTGCCTGAGTCAGGATGTAGGACTCTCAGCTCCAGCACCACATCTGCCTGCATGCTGCCATGCTTCCCATCCTGATGATAATGTACTTAACCTCTGAAACTGTAAGCCAACCACCTCAGTTAAATGTTTTCATTTATAAGAGTTGCTGTGGTCAGTGAGTCTCTTTACAACAATAAAAAATCCTAACTAAGACAGTAACATTGTAGAAAATCAGAAATGATTAAAAAAAATAAGTGTTCAACAGAGTGGAAAGTTATATATCAATAATACATACAAATAATAATCATTTATATATGAGGGACTTTGAGTTCATTAAATATTATTTTAGAGTACTAATGGCATGCAATATAGTTACAATGAGATGTTCTATCCCAGTGTCAGAAAGAGAAGAAAATATGTGAAGTGGTTTCTTTTGAATTAAAATGTGTCTCAGAGGGGATGGAAGACACTAGGAGAACAAGGCTCTAGAAAACAACTGAGCAAACCTCATATGAACTCACAGAGACTGAAGCAGCAATCACAGGGCCTACAGGGGTCTGCATCAGGTCCTCTGCATGTGTACCATAGTTTTCATTTTAGTACTTTTATGGGACTCCTGAGTGTGTGAACATGTGGGTCTCTGATTCTTGTGCCTTCTCTTAGACTGTTGCATTTTTCTGTTGACTTGTCTTATCCAACTTCAATATGATGGTTTTTGTTTTATCTTATTATATTTTATTTTATTAAAAATTATTTTTAATAAAAGAAAAACAGAAACAAAGGAATGATGAGGCCCATGAAGGAGGTAGAAGTTTGGATTGTGAAGTTTCAACAATAATAATAAGGATAGTTCATGTGATATTTGGATTAAGGATCAAGGAATTAAAACCTTTGCTTTATGAAGGCAGTTGGTGCTGGTTAGCTTGGACTGAGTTAGTAAGACTCCTTTATGATTAGTAAAAGGCCATTGAGGTGAACTCTTCGGGGAAGCATTTGCCCATGGGTAGCACACTGAAACTGTGATCTGCAGGGGTTCAAGGCCACATCTCAAGATGGCAGTTGAATTTTCCAATATGTGAGTCTCCCAGTTAGTACTGATTTCAGCAGAATTATTGAAAGCTGCAGGATAGAGGGGTCACAGAGAAAAGGTAAGGCTTGGCATTGCAAGAAGCTGAGAGAGGACATTAATGATGATTCAGCCTCTGTTGCAGTGGAGAGCTCAGCAAATTGGTCATGTTTGCCTGTCATATAGAATAGTGGTGGGCATTTGATGACTAATCTTGGTTGTAAAATTTACACACCTCAGAAGAGGGAACCTCAGCTGAGGAAATAAATGTCTTCATCAGTGGGTCTGTGGGCATGTCTGGAGATGTCCCTCAATTTATGTTTAGTATGGGAGGGCCCATCGAGTCTGACTGTGTACTTTGGTTTTTTTAGAACTCTTTTGGGCCTGCCCCCCAGCTCTCAAATAAATGCACGGAGACTTAGTCTTGCTTATGAATGACCAATCTTAGCGTGGCTTGTTTCTAGCCTGTAGCATGAATTTTAAAAGGACTTGTTAATTAAAACAAACCCAGAGCCAGGTATTGGGGTGAATGCTGGAAGATCAGAGAGACAGAACAAGCCACAGAAAACCTCACCTGGCCAACTTCTCAGCCGATCCTGTTTCCTCAGACTGGAAGCCTCTCAGTCCTCATCCAGAATGGATCTCAGCTGAACTGTTGCTCAGAAGCCTAAAAGCTTAACCAGCTCTAGTTCCTGGTCCTCACGCTTTATATACCTTTCTGCTTTTTGCAATCACTTCCTGGGATTAAAGGCTCACTTCCTGGGATTAAAGGCGTGAGTGACCATTCCTGGCTGTTTCCAGTGTGGCTATAAACTTACAAAGATCAGGATGGATCTCTGCCTCCCAAGTGATAGGATTAAAGGTGTGTGTGCCACCATTTTCTGGCCTCTATATCTAGTGGCTGTTCTGTTCTCTGACCCCAGATAAGTTTATTAGGGTGCAGAATATTTTGAGGAACATAATATCGCCACACTAGCTAGCTTTTCTAACTTAAATTATCTAGTTTATCTTTAACTATGTTTTGTCTCTGGGCTTCTTACCTTTCTTTATTCTATATATCTTTCTTACTCTGTTGCTGGTTGTATGGCTGGGTGATGGTCCCTGGTGGTCTCCTCTCCTTCTTTTCTCAACACACCCCCATTGCCTAGATTTCTCCTCCTATTTAATCTCTTTGGCAGCCTAACTTATTTTTCTCTCCTGCCTAGCTATTGGCCAATCAGCTCTTTATTAGACCAATCAGGTGTTTTAGATAGGCAAAGTAACACAGCTTCACAGAGTCAAACAAATGCAACATACTTTTGCATCATTAAACAAATATTCCACAGCATAAATGAATGTAACACATCTTAAACTAATATTCCACAACATGACCAAGTGTTCCTAGGTCATACAAAAAGTTGGCTGAGAACCAGCAGGAGAAAAAGGCAATAAGCAGCATTCTCATGGTCTCTCTGCCTTTATGTTTCTTGATGATAGACCATAAATTGGAAGATACAATACACCCTCTCCCCTATACACAGCAATGTTGTTATATCTCATGTATGATGTGTCACCCACAGGTTTAGGTGTTGAATGTTTGGTTCCCAGTTGGTGGTGCTATTTCTAGAAGCATGGGAAACTTCAGGAGGTGAGGCCTAACTGGAAAAAGTGGGTCACAGAGGGAATCCTTTTGGAGGCTGTCCCTGAGCACCATACTCTTCCTCTTTCTGTTTCCCATCTACCAGGAGATGAGCAATCTCTGTCACACACTACCCCATCATTCATCTTACTACCTGTTCAGAAGGATGGAGGCAAGTTGCCATGGGATGAACCCTCTGGAACTGTAAGCAAAGTAAGTAGGTCTCTTAAGTTGTTTCTGTCAAGTATTTTGGCTGCAGAAACAAGAAAGTTAATAGACATAAGTTGCATGAGAAGTATTTGTATTACAGACATTTATAAAATATACTGTCTGAGAAGTAGTACAAATAGTGATTATTTGGCCTCCTAAAAGTACAGATGGTTTGAGAAAAAGAAATGACTATAAATATTCAAATGAAATTACCCAAAACACACAGTCAAGAGCCATCCACTTCAAATCTTCAGCCCTTGGGTAGTATAATCTTACGTATTTCAGTATCGTCTCCTATGTACACACATCGTGGCTTGTTTGTACTGAAGAAAAGATAAACATTGCATGCTTGTGTGCATACATGTGTACTTTAGTGTGTGTGAAGGTTTGTCCATATGTGCAGACCTGAAGTTAACACTGGCTGTCATTGCTTAGGCACTGTCCTCCCATTTTCTTGAGGTAGGGTCTCTCATTGGCCTGGAAACTTACCAAGTAGCCTAAGATGGTTGGCCACAGCCTCAGGGATCTACCTGTCTCTGCCTCCCCAGGACCGTGATTCTAAGTGTGCACAGTCACAACCTGCTCTGGGTTTTACACCTGGCTTCTGGGGCTCCAATTCTGGACTTCACGCTTACAAGTCAGGCACTTCACTAACTGAGCTGTCTTCCCAGCCTTTGTATGCTTTAGTCTGCTGCATTTCAGTGTGCACAGTTTAAAGACAAAAGTTCTTTAAATAATTAGCCAGACCACCACCACCATCCTACAGTTCTTGCTGCTCCTCAGACTCTGCATGCACTGCTCAAATGTCTTCACTTATCTGTCTCTATAACTACATGTAGCTAGTTTGATCTATCCAAGTCAGAGTCCAAGCAGTCTACAAACATCTGTTTGGAGCATCATCTGACTGTCTTTGATCTACAGATCTCTATGCTCTGGTGCTCATTTTCTCTTGACGTTTATTGGAGGATCTGGGTATTTCACCCTTCAGAGCCTCCCACATTCTGAGCTGTCCTTTCTGAACTCCCACCCTATGTATTTCCTGAGCCTTGTAGTTAGAGCCATGGGCTCAACAAGCTTCAGGTGTGAGTTTTTAAGCAAGAATTATTCCTCTGATAATCATTGTCTTTTCTAACAGAGGGAGCAAACTGAAGATTTTTGACATTTATTATTTGAAATAATTCTGTCAAAAGGAAAACCTTTATCCCTCCTGAGGTAAAGTTTGTCGAGTGAAGACAGGGTAACTGCTGAGGAGGTAGCTGCTGGGGTCTCCTTCTGACTTAACCACTGTTCTAGGCTATTCTAGTTTCATTCTGTTGCTGTGGTAAAATGCCATGGCCAAAACCAACTTCGGGAGGAAAAGTTTTATTTAGCTTATACTTCCAGGTCAAAATCCATCATTGAGGGAAGTCAGGGCAAGAACTCAAGGCAGGAGCTTGAAGCAGAATCCATGGAGGAATGCTGCTCATTGGCTTGGCCACTGTCTCATGCTCACCCAGCTTTCTCGTACAGCCAGGCCCACCTACCTAGGGATGGTGGCAGCTGCAGTGGCTGGGCCCTCCCACATCAATCATCAATCAAGAGAGACTTAACAGACAGGGTTGCTGGACAATCTGATCTGGGCAATTCTTCACCTGAGGCTCCCTATACCTAGAAGACTCTAGGATGTGTGAAGTTGACCCTAAAAACCAACCAGCATCACTTTCAGAAAAATACATTACTTTCCTAGTGTTTTCTAAACATGAACTGCACATTTCAGAAACATTTCTGTGAACACAAAGATTTAAGTACACTTGTGGCACGTTTTAATATACTGTAGACATTCTATCTACTGTCAATTGAATTTTTCCATCTTGTCCTGGTAAGAGCCACATGAAAGTGACATCTAAGTTTTTCTGACATAAAGTCAGTTGCTGGGAGTGTCAGGAGAGAGAAGGAAAGGGGGCTGATGAGATGACGTTTGTGTTAATGGTCAGCCTCATCCTACAGGTGACAGTAGCCACACACCGGGTTTAGGCAAGAATGACTTGAAGAAGATCCAAGTGTAATCGCAGGTGGATTTGGCAGGACTCCTGGTGGTAGGGAGGGATGCATCTGAGGGATGTTCTCCTGACTTCCCTGTAGACACTGTCATAAATTTCCCTAAATTAAAGCTCTTGAATGGAGTCTTAAAGAGTTCAGTTATATCTTCAAGGTTGCTAACCCAACAGGATCCAGGAGCAAATTCTAGACTTACTGGCTCCCTGATCTCAGCTAGCTCCTCAGACATAGAGGATTTAGAGTACATGGTAAGACCCCACAAGTTTCGATAAAGACAGAGCGTACTTTACTAACCCTCTAAGCATCTTGCAAGAAAAAGGAAGCTGGCAGTCTGTGCAGGCTCCTTCATCTCTCAGTATCTAGGGCATGGCTACGCAAACTCTGTCTGTGATCCAAGGGTCTCTGTCAAATACCTGTCACTATTGATAGACACAGGAATTGAACAAGCATCAGACTTTATAATTTCAAAGGGTAAGTAATTTCCTGCCTATTTAATCTAAAACTGAAAAACCCACTAGTGTTTATTTCATACGTTTAAAAATTTCATCTTTCTAGCGATTTTTGTTAGTCTCAAAAAAAAAAAATGGTTTGTGATGGACTGGAGGGGTGATCTTGTCACCCCACCCCCAACAACACACTCACGCCTAGTTTGGGAAGCGTTGGGGTAGAAAACCCTCCTTCACATTTCTTCTTGTTGTTCTCAAGTAGGAGTCCCTCGTCCGTCACATGCAGTGACTTTAAGTGCTCACTTAAAAATCATTTGGTGAGAAATCTACTTATAAAGAAGATCATGCTAGAAAATGACATATGAAATGCAAAAGTAATATATCTCTGCAAAGAAGCACACAAGGCAGCCATTGCTGAGCACGCCTGTGTTTTCTGTTATAACCTTGATGTTTCGGCAGAGGAAGACTCCAACACATGTAACCTGATGCCTGACTATATCCATTCCACAAACACAATCCAACCTACTTGTTTTTATATGTGCTCAGAAAATGTGTGCCATTAGCATAAATTATGGATACAGATGAAAACATGTGTTTGCTCTTCTTGATGGCCCTTGTAAATCTGACACACCCTTGCTTGAGTTTCTAAGAAGTACACATGGCAGAAACATTACCATTTTTGGTCAATTGTGTCTCTTTTTTTTTTGTCAGACTCCAGGAGTCAGAGGGAAGAAAAACCTTTGGTTTTGCTGCCTTTGGAAGGCCTTTCTTTGATCTGTTATCCTTGTTAATACTGTTGAAACTACATGTGAATGGACTGGAAACTTGGCTGGCCTTAGGAAAATCAAGGCAATTTAGTGGCACTGCCTTTGATGGAGAAATTCATTGAAGTTCATACCAGTTCCTCCTGTTAGACCATGATCAGCAACACATAGATGGCAAGGGCTCAGGAGAACATGCACCCATGGCATATTCTGACTCCCTTACCCAACACAGACTAAAAATGCAATGGGAGATTTTACTCCAAAAAACTTAAATTTCTTACAACTCTGTGAAAACTAAATATATTGAGGGATTTAATATGGTAAGTTTCCCCAAGTTTTTACAGGACCTAATACTCTTGCCAGGAAAGACAGCCCAGGACTTTCTCTGCGGGGGGTGGGGGGGTGGGGGGGGGGGGTGTCCTATCCCCATACAAGACTTTGAAGCATCTTCATGGGTATACCAGATCCCTTGTTGTATGTAAACTTTCCCTCTGTTCAAGACAGATGACATACTGCAAAGTCTACTCATATATTTGTTACATCAAGACAACATCTCTGAGGAGTAGTTTAATTGTGTATAAGCCAAACACTCAGTTGGATGATTATTTGCTTTGCACTTGACAGTCTCCTATTATATGATGTGGCATTGGCTGTGGTGGACCTAAGTGGTCGGGAATGAGGTTATGAAGACACTTTCCCATGCATCTTGTCATTGGATTGGGTAACTTTCTATAGCAAAGGTCAGATGTGCAATTGATTCAAAGATTGCATATAGGCAATCTCCAGGCTCATCTCGGATCATGTAAGCATTCCTCTCTTTGTTCACAAAACATAAAGTTTCTTCCGTTCTCATTCAAATCAACAGAATCAGAGAGGTGAGTGCCTCACACCCACCTCCAGAATAATCTCCCTTCCCAGAATATTTTTGGCCAAAATGGGGGCCACTCAATACACTATTGAAGAAATTGTTAAAGGGCTAGTGAGATGTATATAAAGGTGCCAACCACTACATGATAATCTGAGCTTGTTCCCTGGAAGTCACACAGTGGAAGGACAGAACTGACTACCACAAGTTATTCTTTACCTCCACATGTGTGCTGTCCTACACATGCACATGCATGCAGGCACACAAGTTAATAATGTGATTAAAATTAAAAAACAAATGATCAGAAAGGCTGGAGTTATCACAAAACCTTTGATAACATCATCTTTACAATCTTTTTTCATTGTTCAAATGAGACAAGAACTAAATGTGGTTTGTGAAGAATCAAAGAAACACAATCATAAACATTTTGGTTTAATAACCTCCATTTTAAATGCAAATTTTGCTGTGTTTTAACATAGGGCACCCCAAACTTTTGAGTAGGCTAATCATCTAGAGACAGCTGCATATTTGTGAGTACTGCCTAATAGTAATGAAAGCTGAAAGAGTATATTATAGATGTTTAATACAGAATCAGTATATAAGCTTATCAAAAACACAGACATTATGTAAGATTTTAAAAATATTTGAATATATTGCATGTAACATTAAAATAGCTTAAAAATGGAAACATTTTTTTTCCCAAAAGAATCACAGTTAAAACACAAAACAACAAGCCACAAAGGAGTCATTGGTGAAGTCTACCATACATCTAAGGAAAAATTTATATCAACTTCACGTATCTCTTTCAGAGAATGGAAAAGGAAACACTTTAGATCTCATTCTATGTTGACTGGGTTATCCTAATAGCAAGCCTGGAGACACCAGAGGCAAAGAAAATCACAGGCTAGTATCTCTTATAAACAGAGACAAAAAAATTCCTAGCAGTGTGTTAGAAGCTGAATCCAATAGCAATAAAAATAATTATGCAACATGAACAAGTAGGATTTTTTGCAAGGATGCAGAACCGGTCTAGGTTGCAAGAAAATCAATCTGTGTAATCCACTACATCAACAAGCTAAAAAGAAAACCACATGATTGTATCAATAGATGTGGCAAAGACATCAGTTGAAATCGAATGCTCATTCATGATGAAGAAAAATTCAGTAAAACTAGGACTTGAGGGAAACTTCCTCAACTAGATAAAGATTGTCTACAAAATACCTACAACTAACATCATGCTCAACGACAGACACCTCAGAGCTTAATGAAGATCATGAAGAAGGCAAAGGCAGCTTCTGTCTTGATCATTCATTCAAGAAGATACTGGAAATAAAAACTACAATAGAACAAGGAAAGGAAATGAAAGGTATAAGGAAGGAAAGAAAGCAAACTATCTTTGTTAAGAGGTGACATATCATTTATGCAGGAAATGGAAAGGAATTGACCAATCATTCCTGGAACCAGAGTGAGTGATGATCCCAAGACTGAAAAACATAAGGATTATCTGTAAAAGTCAACTGATTTCCTAAATATCAGTGATGAATGGGTGGAATTTGAAATGTAAACTACACAATATCAACCATTTAAAAAAAAACCTTAATAAAATTTAGGCATAATTATAAGAAAATAGAAACAGCATACGGCTTAGAAAAATCACAAAACTCATTAAGGAATAAATAAATGAAGAGACCTTCTATATTCACAGATAGGAAGACAATATCTTTAGTATGTCAGTTCCTTTTAGAGTGATGTCATCTCAGTCACAATCTTAACAAATTAGCTTGTGAATATTGACAAGCTGATTGTAAAATGGAGAAGTTTCATGTTAGAGTAGATGGAGGACAATGTTAGAGGATTTACACTACCCAAGTTCAAGACTAACAGATGTAGTAGTTAGATTCCTCACAGTCTGAGTGCCAAATGACCTTTCACAACAGACCCCAGACAGAATACTTGAGCAAGGGTGTTTACTAACAAAGAAGGAAGAAACTGACAGGCCCACCACACTTAGCAAACCATGTTGATGATGGGAGGCCTGTGCAGGGATAAAAGGGCTTCTCTGCATCATCCCCTTCATTTTCCAATAATCCTGAAGGTACTCTAAAAAATTGTTCAGAGAGGAAAAGGATGAGGCAGAGGACAGGCACAGGAGAATTCAGAAGAAATGGCACATTTAAAAAAGCAACAAGAAGTATTTCAAGTGTGATTAGCTCTCTATTATCACTCTCAAAAGGTGCCTCAGACAGAAGTAGACTTTTAGCTATTACATCTGATCACCAAACAAGCTGCTTGAATACATTTGAGCTACACACACTCTAAGCAACAGCTATTTGTGATGAACCCAGAGTCAACATCATCGTCTGTGAAAACTGGGAAGTTTTCCTCTAAAATTAGGACTAATAAAACATTGTCTCCTTTTGACATTTCCAGTCAACCCAATACCAGAAATCCTAACTAGGGAGGTTGGGTATTAACATGAAAGTCCTCAAACAAAAGACCTCATTGTAAATGAGCTGTCTTATACATAGAAACCCTGAAGGCAAGAAATACATAAAAGTCAGTTCTATTTCCATATGGGAACAAGTAATACCTGAAAAAGAAATCAAGGAAACATCACTCAAGGACACTATCCTCCTCATGGATATGAACGTGAGTGGTTAATCCTCCCCAGGGTAGGAATTTATCTCCATAGATGCCACAGTTACCCATTGTCCAGAAGGTCTAAATGCCATTATTCGTGTTTTTGTAAGAATCCTAATTAAATTTACTGTTTCATCAAGGTAGACATGGGTGGAATAGTTTATTTGTTTTGTTATTGGTATCTTATCTGAGGTGAAGAGACATTTGTTCACCTCTCCCCAGGGAATGTAAAACATCACGGTCCCTGTGCTGGTTGTTTTTTGTCCACTTGGCACATACATATCTACTGGACATTTATGGGAAGAGGGGAGCTTATCGAGAAAATGCCCCTGTAAGTCTGGCTTGTGGGCAAGTCTATGGACTATTTTCTTAGTTAGTAACTGATGTGGGAGGGGTTATCCTACTGTGGGTGGTGCACGGCTCCTCCTCGATGTCTGCTTTAATTTCCTGGCCCCAGGTCTCTGACTTGAGTTCCTCTTTGATGGTGGTCTGTGATGTAGAAGTATGAGGGAAATGGACTCCTGAAGTTGCTTTTGGTCATGGTGTTTTATCACACCAATATAAACCTAAATAAGACAGCACTCTCTACCCCATCTCAGTTCATGTTCTCAGTTTCTCAAGCTCCCTAATGAATCTCTTTGGCCCCTGTTCATGTCAGAGTGTAGTAAAGAAAACAAGCATGTCAGCCTTAACTATCTTATCGCCAGGCTCAGGTCATGGAGGCATGGCAGTCATTCACACTAATGTCAGAAACTGCTTCTCAGTGGGGTTGGGGGTTAGGTGGGAAGAGGTGTTGGTCCTGCTCTGGGTGAGCCTGTGAATTTCACTGTGTAGTTAGGGTGGCTTGTGGCTGAACAGACTGAACTACAAAATCCACAAAATGTGTAGTACAAAATCATTTCAAAACAAAGGAAACACAAATCTGGGGGTTGCTTTCTCCAGTCACATTTTACTTTCAGCTTTTCAGTTATGCTAGAAAAAAAAATAGAATCTTTCTCTTCGGACGCAGAAAACCCTGGGTGATTTGTGGTCTGGCATTTGCAAGTCACATGGAAATGTGTCGAAAGCAAAAAGACAGGGGAGAGAAAATAAGCTGGCCAAGGTCCCCATGAGATCTTGGGAGATCCAGAGGCGAGCAACTGTCAGGGACCCCAAGCGTGCAAAGTCCATCTTACAGTCAGGAAAGTGGTCACCAGGACAGGCGGTCTGTGGTCCACTTTACTCTCCAGCAGGAACAGAACTTGCAAGCAAGAAACATCCTACTATGCGACTCTGTAGATGCTTTCCTATCATGTGCCAGGGAAGAAAATGAAAGGACTAAAGGAGCTGCAAATGAAGAATGAATGCACCTCAGCTCTGGGGTGTGTGTGTGTGTGTGTGTGTGTGTTCCCGAGCCACACCCACAACACCAGGGATGGACAACTCTGCCAGCTTGGCACTAGAAAGTCAAAGACATGCAGCCAGTCCTGCAGGAGTAGGTGGGGAGAGAAGAAAGGTGTGAGTGGGGAGAGGGGGCGAATATGCTCCTAAGAGGAGGCACAGAAGGAGGACGTATCCATTTTCTAGAGTGGAAACTGGTGTTAGATCGAGTCAGTCTCGGGAAAGACAACATGTTTTCTTCATCACTCTTCACTCCCCCAGCTCAGCCATATTGATATGACAGCCAGCCTGGTTAGTTTAGATGAAAATGAGCCACAGTGGATACCTAGTGATGCCAGGAATTGTTGAATGCCCACTGTTCAGTGCAACAGCTACCAGTCTTACATGGTTGTTGGCGATTTGAAGGGTGACTAGCGAAAAGGAGGAAATGAATTTCAATTTTATTTTACTTCAGTTTAAATAACTGCATGTGCCTGAGAGCTGTTACACTATAGGCTTTATGCCCATATTTAAAAACTGTCAATAATTTGTGTGTGTGTGGACACACACATGCCATGGCACACATTTGACAGTCAGAGGCCATTGTAGTAGTCTGTTTTTCCCTTGTGGGTTCAGGGGAGCAAATTCAGTTCATCGATCTTTTTTTTTGGGGGGGGGAGATTTTTTTTTATTAAGGATTTTAAAAATTCATTTTACATACCAATCACAGATCCCTTTCTCCTCCCTCCTACCCCCCCAACCTACCCCATATTCCCTTCTCCAACAAGGCAAGGTCTCCCATGGGGAGTTCACAGAGCCTAGTACATTCAGTTGAGGCAGTTCCAAGCCCCTCCCCCTGTATCAAGGCTGTGCAAGGTGTCCTGTTATAGGTAGTGGGCTCCAAAAAGGCAGCTCATGCACCAAGGACAGATCCTGATCCTACTGCCAGAAGGCTCCTTAAGCAGATCACAGCTCCTCAAGATCTTGACAGCAGGAACATTTACCCACTGAGCCATCTCACCAGGCCTCATGTCTGAAAATTATCCTGGTATAAATGTATTTCCCTTTCGGTACATTTTTTACACAATGATATACATTATAATGTTAAATGCTCCACCATACACTCTGTGGCTTTCTTATTAACTCTAAAATGCAGTAAAATGATAGCATAGGATTGATTTTAAGAGTAAAGGAGCTGGAGAGACTGCTCAGTGTTTAAGAACACTGGCTGTTCTTCCAGAAGGCCTGGGATTGGGGTTCAAGTTTCAGCACCCACATGGAGGCTCACAACCATCTGCAGCTCCAGGTCTAAAGTTGGAGTTCTAAACACTTATACACATTTTTTTTTTTCTTAAAGTAAGGAACTTGGGATTGGTGAGGTGGCTCAGCTGTGAGGCTGTTTCCTCACAGCCCTGACAATCTAACTGTGATCTAGGAACCCACGGTGGAAGGAAAGAACTGACTGCTGAAAATTGTCCTCTGATTTTTACACGTGGGCCATGGCACATGCACACCTGCATTCATAATACATGTACCATATCTGTGCACACACACAGTAATATAATTAATAAAAAATTCTATACCCTGATGTCACTTATGCAAATTACCCAGCAGCACCTCTGTATGCAGAGGACGTACATACTGTTTTTATCTTCATTGTCTGATAAGAGTCCTAAACTCCAAACTAACATTAAAAAGTAATAGTAATACAAAATAATTGCATTGTTCATATATATATATATATATATATATATATATATATATATATCCAAGTAAATAACTGAGCACATTAGCTGGTATGTCAACTAGAATGAGGAGCTGGTGTGGAATCTAAGAGAATCAGAGATTTTGCACATGCCACATGTGGTAGGATCTGCTTACCTTTTTCTGTGTATCCTGGACCCACACATTGTTGTAGGCTGAATAGTGTCTTCCCAAATACATCTTGTTCCTGAAATAAAATGGTCTTTAGGAGGCCCTTACAAGTTAACGACTTCCTGAAGGTGGAGAACAGTGTAGTCCACCTGCACTCATCAGGAAGGCCCTTTGAGCATGGGGAGACAGGGGCAAGCGAGGAAAGGAGCCCTCACTAGAACCCAACTGTGCTGATGCCCTGGACTCCACCTCCAGCCTCCAGGAGTCTGAGAAGTGAGTTTCTGTTGTTTAAGTCACCTGGGGTGTGCTATTATGGTGATCCAAACTGACCCTCAATGCATGCTATCCCCTGATAATGTGTCTTTTTCAAAGGCTGGGTTATGTAAATGGACAATAGGCTAAATATTTTCACTAAAAATCAAAGCTTGCTTCCCCTTAAAGTAGCAAATTCCAGATGGGTTAAATATTTAAATGATAGAAAAAAGAATTTAGCAACATTCTGAAAAGAAAACACTGCACAGAATTCTCAGTTCATTAGAAGCAAAGAAATCAAGCTGATAATAAAGTCATGAGTTGTTTTTATGTAGGCAGTGCATTTAAGCAGGATGAAACATTGTTATGTAATGGGCCAAACTGAAATGTTTCAAGTGAATAATAATAGTTGTCCCTCTACCCAAGGAGAGTGAATGAACTCAGTGTTCATTCTGCCTAAAAGCTCTTGGTAAAATAAGAATGGAAGTGATAATTTCTTAAACAGTAATTGATGTCTACCTCAGATTGAGTCAGTCAGCCCCACACTGGATGGTGAAATGCAGGAATATATGGACAAAAGTAAACAAACTTGCTGAGGAAGTATGTTTTTTTTTTTTCTATGTAAAAATTTCCCCAGCCAATGACTGTATGAGAACACAATGGATAAACATGTAAGCAAGTGATATAAATATTTCTTAAAAGGTGAGCTACAAATCTAACCCCCATAAAAATCATGACCACTAAAATCTATCAATAGTTTTTGTCACATGAAGTTGGAAATAATGGTACTTTTTAGTGGCACTATGAGAAATGTCTGTCCTTCCTGCTGCCCAGGGGAGGTGCAAACAATGGTAGCTAGAGTCTGCCTTGGAGTTTCTCAAGCACTTTATTTGCTTTCACAGTCCTGCACCTGAGACATTTTCCCAAAGATGGAATTAGAGCAAGCATCAACGCTAAGCCTATTCTGTTGGTTTTGCTTCTGTTTTTTGAGGTAGGGTCTCACTCCACAGACCAGGCTAGTCTGAAATTCACTATGTAGCCCAAGCTTGCCTGGAGCTTGTGACAACTCTCCAGCTTCAGCCTCCAGACATGGCATATGCCACCACGCCTGGCTTTAAAACTTCCTACAGACTTTCCCACACATTGTGAGGGGAAACAATAACTGGAAGAAAAGCAGATTGGACAGCCATAGCGTATTTGTTGAACACTGGATAAGCAATCAGTAGGTTCAGTATAGAAGTGCAGGTACATACACTAACTTATTTAGCTCTATAGAATACATAATCTCTTCCTGTTTGCCAATATTCAACAGATGCATAGAGTTTCATATTCTAACTCTTGAAGGTTCCAGTGATGATTTCACTACCTACCTTTAGTTTATGTCGCCATTAAACTACTGGCTGCACATACTGAAATTTAGTCATGATCTGAGATAAAACTGGTCCAAAAAACAATGTATGCACTATTATTTAACAAGTTTCTTCATGGAACTCATCAGTATATTAAGTTATATTTGTTAATAGAGCTATGTTTTCTGCTCCATCCCCTTTCAAACTCAGTTACATGCTGGCAGAAGGATCCAGCTCAGGGACATATTATCAGTACTTGTAAAATTCAGTTCGTCTTTGTTTATTTTATTTTCTGTTTTGCCTGTTTTGTGTGTCTGTGTAAGGGTGTCAGATGCCCCAGAACTGGAGTTAAAGACAGTTGTGAGCTGCCATGTGGGTGCTGGGAATTGAACCCGGGTCCTCTGGAAGAGCAGTCAGTGCTCTTAACTACTGAGCCATCTCTCTAGCCCCTGAGTTCGCTTTTGGACAAATTCCTTTTTTTTATTAATTAATTTTTTCATTTATTTTACATCCTGACTGTAGCTTCCTCTCCCCCCACTTCCCCTCCATCCCACTAATCCACCACTCCTCCACCTCTGTTCAGCAAGGTGCAGGCCTACTAATTCTTAAAGTATATATATATGAAGGATCATGAACTTTCATCATCTACACCAGAGACTGTACACTTTGTTTGGCAGCTGACTAAATTATACATGTTTTAGGTTATTGAGCCATGCAGTCTCTGCCACATTTGCATGGTAGGAACTTTGGTAAGAAAGTGTTAGAGACAGGACATGTAAGTGGCCTGGGCCATGTTGTTATAAAACTTTATTTAAATACAGGAGGTGGGCAGGATTTGACCGGGGCACTAATGCCTAGCCTCTATCCTATATTATACCTTTGAATATTGTTATTTTCTATTTAATTTCTTATTTTGTACAGACACTTTATATTTTTTCTGTAGTTACTACTATAACATGTTTTCTATAGTTTTTTCTTTAGAATTTTTCTTATAAGGTCTCTCCCCACCCAAAATAATCTAATTTTTCTCTGGAGTGTTAAATGGAACCAAATACATTGAGTTCTCATATTTTGCCTTTTGTATTACCTTTCAAGACACAAATTTTATATGTAAAATGCTATCCTATAAAAACAATAATATCTATAGCTAAAGACCTTCCTGCAAAGTTGTTCATCAGAAGACATCCTTTAATAGACATGCTTAGTATTTGATACTTGAGAATCAGGTTTATTACCAGTAATAGCAAATGATATAAAGCATGGAAATGACCTTAAGTTAGAAAAAGGACACACAGTAATTAACCAAGCAAAACCAAATATAAAGTTTTTACAGCAGGATTCTCATGGTAAGAACTCTACCAAAAAAAAAAAAAAAGCACCATAAGATATCTAGTTCTCAATTATATTTGCTCCATATGTGAATGAGTGAGTAAATGAGTGAATGAGGAATAGGACAGACAGATGTGAATGAGTGAGTGAGTGAATGAGGAAGAAGACAGACAGATGTGATGTCAACTCTTTAGAGTGGTAAACTCACTTGGTCCATGTGACATTGCCAGAGAAGGTTGTCCCTGATGTGTGGGTCTGTGCTGCTGTCGGGGAGACCACCCCTGTGTGTGCACCACACCTTCTAACACTGTGGCAGCCAGCACAGGGGAGGAAGTTGGAGGGAGGTAGCCGCTCACCTGCAGACCCTGTCCTTTGAGAGTGAGTGCATGAGTGGATGCAGCCATGTCAACTTTTGGGGCCTTTGACAGGGACTCACCACTGTACAGCTCTCCAGGGACCTGCCAGGCCTTCAGCACCTGACTGGAACTGCTGATCTTCTGGACTGGGGAGCTACCATGTTCTCTGCCTCTCCAGCATGCAGAGCACCATTTTTAGACTACCCATCCCTTGTCACACAAAATCCACTTCTATAATAAACACCCCCCCCCCATTGCCCTGTTCCTCTTGAGTTCCCAGCCCAGCACAGCAGAGCAGCAGTCTTCTTTCTCAAGTCTAGCACTATACCTAAAGACAGAATTATAGGCCAAGGGAAAAAAATCAGACATTTCTTCTGGAACTTTCATGGAGTCAGGGAACACTTCATGCTCCAGGGACCAGGTGACAGCCAGGCCATGCTGGGGCTGACCTCTGCCCTGGCAGTACTTGGTCATCTAGAGTCTCCAAATCAGGAAAGCCGTCTGAAGTAGAATGAATAGAATAATTGTAATAGGGAGGTGAGACAAAGTCAACAGCAGAAATGAACAGAAATAGGTTAACGAACGAATCATTGGACTAAATCCACTAGCGACATAAATAAATCTTGTTAATTTTAGTAAAAACAAAACAAAACCAATGACAACAGCCAAATCTCCAGTCTATGAAAGATACATCGAAGGCCTAATAGGTTCCGAAAGGTTGAAAGTCAAAATGGAAAACAATCTAGCGAGTAAATGCTAAATAAAGCTAAGCCACGGTAATTGTATGGAACTAGACAAACAGGCTTCAAAGTAGAAAGCACAATTAGACACAGGGAAGAAAATTAAAATGGTAATGGACTGCAGACTCCACTTTACTGGAGGTCGCAGGCCCACCTTGGCTCCACTGTCTTAGTCAGAACCCTTCCCAGGGTTAGAATGAGTCTGAGCAAGACCCAAAGAAGCCTAGAAGTGTGGCCTCCTCTGTGAGAGATTTACTGAGACCAAATAAACACAGAATCAACACAGAGGTGGCAGCTTACAGCCTGGGTTTGAATCCTCTGACTTTGAATTCCCCAGCTTCTCTGAGCACCGCTGTAGAGAGGGAAAAGAATGGCTCTCTCCTGTGTTAGCCCGAGATTGGATAACTTCATAAAGGAAAAAGGTCTGTTTAGCTCATAGTTATGAAGAGCCAGGGCCCTTGTCTGGTGATGGCCTTTTCGCTAGAGTACTGAGCAAGCACAGGGCATTTCATGAGAAGAAACAGAGAACATGTGTGTATATCCTCCTTATCCCCATCTTATAAAGCCACCAGCGTTTGGTCATGAACTCTATCCCAATGACTCATTTAACTGTCATCCCTTCTTAAAGGCCCCATTTCTAAAGCACCATAGTCAGATTAAATTCTCACCATCTTCATAGTGGGCATTAGATTCCAGCACATGAGGTTGTGGGAGACATGATCAAGCCATATCAAAGTCATAGCACGCTCAGGATTTCCCTAATGTACTGTGCCATCGGGAGGCAGAGGAAGTGAGGTCAGATGGGGCTGGCTGGAGTCTCCAGCCTTCTACATATTAACGATGTGGCTTTGACTGGCTATATCTCACATATTGAGGATTAATTTTGTGTCTTGTAAAGTGGAATGAAGGCCACCACCTCAGAGGTAAGCAATGAGACTTGAGACAGCCTTGATTATATCACAGTAAATACACCTTACAGGGAGCTGAGGTTGTTAGGTGTGACAGTGTGCTGGAAACAACCACTGAGATGGTACATCAAAGACACCTCTTGTTGTCATGACCATGTGCTGCCTAGTTTTATGTTGATTTGACACAGTTTATAGTCATCTGGAAGGAGGGACCTTCAAATGAAAAATGCTTCCATAAGAATTGGCTCTAGGGCATTTTTTAAATTAGTGATTAGCTCAGTCCACGGTGAGTAGTGTCATCCCTGGGCTGCTGATCTTGAGTTCTATAAGAATTTGGACAGAGCAAGCCATGAGGAGCAATCCAGTAAGTAGCATGCCTCTA
The DNA here is from genome assembly GCF_903995425.1 of Onychomys torridus. Taxonomy (NCBI): domain Eukaryota; kingdom Metazoa; phylum Chordata; class Mammalia; order Rodentia; family Cricetidae; genus Onychomys; species Onychomys torridus. Next base: position 63,487,039 of record NC_050443.1, on the reverse strand, counting down.
TGGCCTTTGCATCAGCTCCTGCCTCCAGGTTCCTGTCTTGCTTGAGTTTCTGCCTTGACTTCCTTCACCGATGGACTAAGATGTGGAAATGTAAGCCAAATAAACCTTTTCCTGTAGCATGAATTTTGAAAGTTCTTACTAATAAAGTCAAACTTGAAGCCAGGTATTGGGGTGAATGCTGGAAGATCAGAGAAACAGAACAAGCCACAGCCACCTCACCTTGCTAATTCCTTAGCTGATCCTGTTTCCTCAGACTGGAAGCCTCTGTGTCCTTATCCAGAATGAATCTCAGCTGAACTGTGCTGCTCAAAAGCCTGAAAGCTTAACCAGCTCTAGTTCCTGGTCCTAACGCCTTTTATACCTTTCTGCTTCCTGCCCTCACTTCCTGGGATTAAAGGCATGAGTCACCATGTGGCTTTGGACTGACAGAGATCTGGGTGGATCTCTGCCTCCCAAGTGATAGGATTAAAGGCCTGTGTGCCACCATGTCCTGGCCTCTATATCTAGTGGCTGTTCTGTTCTCTGACCCCAGATAAGTTTATTAGAGTGCACAATATTTTGGGGAATGCAATATCACCACAATTTCCTCCCCAACTTGCTTTTGGTCATGGTGTTTCATCATAACAATAGAAACTCTAACCATGACAGACCACTCACCACACCTCCTAGGGAAAGCAAGGAGGAGACTGTCCACAGTCTACTGAGTCAAAGTTCACTGAGTCTCAACCTTCCACTTTCCTTCATTTATTTATTCAATACTTTCTCATGACAAAGTAAGAGGGAGCCTGGTTTGATTTGAGTCCCAAAGAGAAATACCCAGAAAGGACTGAGGAACTGAGGGACCTCACCTCAGAAGGGGAAGAGGAGCAGGAATGATCTGGGAATGGGCTTCCCAAAGGTTTGTTGTTTTCATGCACCACAATGGCCACCACCACAGCCAAGCATGAGCTGCTTAAGGCACCACAGGCCAGTGGGTGCCCACAGTTTCCAGATGGAGGGAGACAAGCAGAAAGAAAGGGTTTCCATCTGATGGCTCTTAGCTATGAGAGCAGACAAAGGGAAATGGCAAAAGGACAAAAAATTATGTAAGACGACAGCAGCAGAATCTAAAGCTATTTGTGGGACATTGAGATGACGTAGCAGGTGAATGCTCTTGCCATCACGCCTGAGGACCTGAGTTTGGTCCCTGCGACCCGCCTGGTATAGGGAGAGAACGAATTCCTGCAAGCTGTTCTCTGACCTCCACACATGAGCTCATCACACACACACACACACACACACACACACACACACACACACACACACACACACACACACACACACACACACGCACACACACGCGCACACTTACACAAACTAAACAAATAAATGTAATTTTAAAAGAGCAACTATTTTATAAGTAAAATATTTTAAGACATATGTATATATGTATACCTTTACAATATTTCCCATGGCTTCTGCAGAACTGGAAAATATTTAAAAATTAACTGTGAATGAAGAACAAATCAATGGTTGGTTAGAAATAATCTAACAAAATTTTTCTCTAAAGTGTTTATCATTAATGAAACACTAAAAAGTCAGAATATATGTACAAAAAAATCTATTTTCGATGTAAAAAATAAAACAATAAAAAACAAAAATCATCCCAATGACTTGGTTCTGAGCCTCTTCTAGGGTTTTGATCTCAGGAAACATAGCTTTCCCAGAAGACTGCTCAGTAACTAAGACCAGAGATGCCACCTGTGACTGGTTGGTACCTGACGTCTCTACTTCATTCCCAAATCTACCTTCAGTGTATCACTTTGGGGCAGTCCCTTTTTCTGCTTGGTCTCAGTTTCCACAACTGTGTCACCAGAGAGAAGCTGGGCAAGTCTCTTCCATCTGTAAGCACAGAAGCCTGAGGTTTCGGGGTGAGTTGACATCAACACCCACTAGGGGACAGTATTTACATAGTGCAGTATGAGTGCCAGAGTGCACAAATCAGTGCACGCTGTTACCATGGGTCTCTCACTCCATCTCTGCTAGAGGACAACGGATACTATCAGCAGATGGAGGCCACAGCCCAGCACAATGTGCCAGGCAGTCCTGCCAACCCACAGCCTTCTAAGTCTCAAGAGTCCAGGCCCAGAAGCATTTTTTATACCATCAGAGGCTTCTCCAGAGTCCTCCTGCCACCATGGCCTGGGGAATGACAGAGAGCGTTCTGACTACAGTTTAATGCCTTTGAGGGAAGATAAAGAAAGCATGTTCTGCTCCATTACTGATGACTTTTTTAAATTTTTCTTTCTGTGGACAAAGACATCTGTATCACTTTTCCCTTTGAGCTTGGTAGAAGAATCCTAGGTGCTAGATGCAGCAGTTGGCAGCCAGCCATGGGAAGCCATCACAGGCCCGGTGTTGCTAGTGAAAGAAGTCTAGACTCCTTGAGCATACCAAAGATTAAATACAGCCCAAATTCCAGGGTCTCGAGACCGAGGAGATGTGGAGGATCGTGATTAATGGAGAGTCAGAACCACATTCACTGCACTTGTCTCACGCCAGCCTCTCATGTCCTCCCACCAAAAACAATCACAAGATCCCGAGACTGTAGAATATCCTCCCTGACTGGAGCACTGATGGCTGTGGAGCCGCTGAGGACAAGGCATTGAATACATACTGTTCCCCCAACACCGGGACAAGCTGCTACAGTGTGTGCACATGTAGGAGACAGGTTTCTGTCCTCAGCGGGTTTTCAGGAAGAGGAGAAAGCCAGAACAGGAACACAGTCACTCCATGATCTGTGGAGGATTGGTTTAATCATTTCTCCACACACCAAAGCCTGTGCATACCTGAGTCCCTTTGTCAAATGGCACAGAATTTACATTGAACCTATGGAATAGGTTCCCCCGACAACCCCAGACAACCCCAGACAACTCTAAATGACCTATAATACAATGCAAACTAGGTTCTGTGCAAATAGTTGTGCTGTATTACTTAGGGGATGATGGCAAGCAAGTCTTTATGTGCTCTATATGGATGAGTGTATATGTTCCAAGTATTTCCAATCTGTGATTGGTTGAATCTGTAGGTATAGAACCTGAGCAAATGCAGGACGGACACATTGCTAAATAACAACAGAGAATGTTGGGAACAAACCAAGGGTCATGGGAAGAGGCCAGTGGTGACTGTCCTGGGCCCTGGGTGGCTTAGAAGTGGTGAGGTGATTTTGACTGAAGGCAGGACAATGACAGGCGAGGATCTCAGAAGAACTGCACAGACTGGGGTAGGATAAGCAGGGTATATTGGGACGAAGGAATGATACAGCAAGACTGAAGCATGGGAGGGTGGCAATGAGGGACAGAGAGACACTCCCAACCCATGCCAGCAATGTGGGGACAATTCACAGACTGCACTTAGTTCATCCCTGCCTTGGGCTCCAGTGTTAGGAATAACATGACTGGTGGGCATTCTCCTGCAGTATTTATGAATATATAAGTAATCTGTATGCCCCATGTTTGCCCAAGCAGGCTGGCACTGTGCAACAAAATGCAAAATGTCTCCATCTGTGACCACAATTCTTCATTGAATTTCTTTGGGAGAAGCCTGCACAGAAACTGACCATCGTGGAATTGTTGTTGGTAGTTAAAGATTAGAAATATTTGCATCTGGCAAGACAGCTGAGGCATGAAGTGCCTGCTGCCAAAGCATGAGTAGCCGAGCTCAGGCCCCCAGCACCTGTGTATAAGTTGGGCACAGTCAAGCATGCATGTAACCCTAGTGCTGAGGGGGCAGAGGCAGGTGAATGCCCAGAGTTAGCTGGCCAGTCAGTGTAGTCAATTGTTGGGCTCTGGGTTCAGTAAGAGTCTCTGCCTCAAAAGGTAAGATGGAGAGAGAGAGTAGAAGACACCAGTGTTAGCCCCTGTCCTCCACACATACAGATACACATGTGGATATATACACTGCACTATACAATGCACCACAAACACACACACACACACACACACACACACACACACACACACACAATTAGAAATATTCTATGTGTATTTCAGAAAGGAATTTAAATATTCATCTGTGGGAACCATTAATTATGACAGTAAGAATCATCATGTGGCCAGAAGTTTCACTCATGTGGTAAAAAGTCATGTTCACGGCAATAGGCAACTTGCAAATGGCAATAAAACTTGTCTACATGTATGTGTGAATGAGAATATGTCCCACCAAGAGCTGTCTGAAAGGATGCTCGCCAAAATGGTAACAGATGCCTTTGGCGTTCTATAAAGCATACTGTGTGTGTGTGTGTGTGTGTGTGTGTGTGTGTGTGTGTGTGTGTGGCATGCTTGCTTTTATACATTGTCCTAATCCTTCACAGCAAATGTGTTATTTTTCCAGAAACTCCTGGGTCCATGTATCAGGCAGGGAGTTAGTTTGTATGAAGAGGGAGACAGAAGGCTGGCAAGTGGCTCCAAGGGCTGAGATCTTGGAGAGAGCCATTCCAAATTGGAGGGCTACTTGCTGGCAGAATTGTTGCTTGGTGTTAAGGCCTTTTGGCTTGATGAGATGAGGTTTCCCCACATTCTAGAGTACACCCTAGTTCATAGAAAGTCCACCAAAAGGACAAGCAAACAAAACAGTAATATCCAAAACAGCATTTGGTGAACTCCCCCATGCACTTGGCCCAGTGATGTTGACACATAGGCGGAATCTCCCAGGGGGAGGTCAGAATGTTCTATCCTGGAACTGGTTCTTGGCTTCCTGTGAGTTCCAGGAAAGTCATTTAATGGTGGGTATAGAGGGCTTTAGTTCACATGGCCAGCTAGGGGAAGAGAGAGTTGTACACCAAGTCACTGTCTTGGAAAAAAATCCAGAAAGAAAAATGAGGAGTTAGAGTTTTTCCCCCTACACCAGACAAAATTGGAACTTAATCTGACTAATTCCCCAAACAAACAGAACCAAACCCACTTTGGTAAGTTCCCAAGTGTGCCTCTTCATGCCTCCAGTGTGGTATGTTTGCTTCCAACCCTCCCAACCCCCCCCCCCCCCCCCCCCCCCGCCCCTTAGCTCTTCTGAGCTTTTCTTACCTATGGTTCACAATACACTTTCTTAGAATGAATGGTTGACGATTGGTTTCTAGGTACAATGTCTTGTATTTTCTCCTCTGCACTTCTCCAGCTGGGCCAGGGGAAAGTCAGGGTCCCACAGCTGGTTCAGGTGCAGTTAGTTTAGTGCAAAACATCCTGGTCAAATGATGCTCAGCCTCCATGTGGAAAAGACAATCTAGAAAAGACAGTGTTTTCCTATGCTGTGGCCTCTTCCTTAACCACCTTCTGGGGAGGGGCATAGAGTATGGTTGCATACTGTCTACAGCCCATGCATGGCTCCTGAGGATATGGGCCAGGAGATTTCAATGAAGCAACCATTAGTGGTTCCATCCATCTTGGCATCCCCCATGGTTCCTTTTGCTTCGAAAGCCAGGAAAGTATTCTGCTGGGGGGGGGGCCTTCCTCCTCTTCCCACTGCCCACCAGACCCCGCTGCCTTTGCTGGGGGAAAGCTGAGCCAAGGAGAGATGGAGTGCTATCTGCCGGGCTCAGCGTAGGCCCTTCCTTCCTATCTCTGCGTGAAGCCAGACTCCTTCCTCAGGAGCAATTAGTCTTAATGACAAATGACAGAGGGTCTAAAACTTGGATGTGTGTAAGACTTGCAGAAGCAATGATAAATAAACCCAGGAGCTAACCAATGCTAGCAGCAGGGCCAATGCCTGCTGGTATCAGAGGCTGCAGCACAATGCAAGGGCTTGTGCTCTCTTGGTGGAGTCTCTGGCATAATTATGCCTTCTTCCTGGACACCCTGCGGTTTTCATATGGAGAGTTCAGAAGGAGGAGGCATCCGCAACCTCCCCTCGGGCTCTCTTTTTACTTTCTTGTGAAGTGTTTAGCCAACTGTCCTTGGGCAGGGAAATTTCAGTCATCACCACTTCTAATGAAGATTTTCTTTCAAAACCGAATTCAGCAAATATAGGTTTGGCTCATTGGTTTGCTTACCCTGGCCTGGCAGCCATGTTCTTCTATGCCCTTCCAAGTTCAATGTTTAACTTGAGTGCCTGCAAATCGTTGAGGCTCTCCTTTGCCTTGTCCCACCTGAGGCGAGGAGGCTTAGGAAAGGACAGGAACTTGATTTCCGAGTCATGGACTGTCCAAGGTACACAAAATGCCCTAGGGATGACCTGCCTCAAAGATCCACCTCACTGAATAGACCACTGCTGACCACCCTGGTCTGAATTTGCAGCTTCTTCCTTTCTTTGATTTATTTTTCTTTATTCCCCAGGACTACCAAACACAGTATGGATGTATCTCAGATTCATCTTGCTCTTCGCTTTCTCCCAGCCCTCAGTATATAATATCTTTGCAAGAGTAGGGGTTCTTGTTTGTTCTGGCCAGGGTGCCAACACCAGCCCTTAGGACTGTGCCTTTCAATAAATACATTCTGAATTAGAAATGTATGAAAAATTCCAGTGCCTGCCTCCTTCTAGGTCTACCCTTTTGTACCTCACAAAATTAATCTAATCATTGCTAATCAGAATGAATTTTCTAGTTCTGTGTTATGTATGGAGTATTAGAAATTGTAAACTTCCATGGATACAGAACAGCCTCAATTTATAAGAACAGAGAATTTAGTCAACCAATACTAAGAAAGTGCAGGGCAGAGGGCTCACACACGGTTCGTAGTTCATAGTTCACAGTTCATTATTCCCCTTAACAGCAGGGTGAGGAAGTAAGGGTCTGAGAAGTTGAGTAACTTTCTCAGAGGCACACAGCTGGTTAGTACTAGAGGCAAGGTTCCGATCCAGGAGGTCTGTCTGGAGAATCCACTTGTGATTGTTACCTTCTCTTGCTTGCTCAGCAGGGACTTGGTACCTGACCTGACGAAGCAGTGTCTGTGCACAAAGACCGTTCGAGCCCCCTCTTTGCAAGTTTATGTTGTTGGAAAGGAGATCTGACATCCTCTTCTCAGCCAGGACTGTCCTGTAAAGCAGTGTGTCTCTGCTGTAGAGGGCAAAGTGTACGATTTTCCCCGTGGCCAGTTCTCTAGTCTCTCCAGTGATGTTAGCCAAGGAACATGGCATCCCATGTCAAGCTCCACACATGTCTCTGGAAACAGCCCACACTGTGTCTAACCCTGTTTGTCAGGGCCATGGAATCATCATTGGGGAAGGGGCCAGGTCATTGATACTTAAGTGGAAAAGTCCCTCTTACGGTCTTATGCTAGAACACTTCGTCTCCAGATGGTGACATTGTATTGGAAGCTTGTGGAACCTTTGGGAATTGGAGCTAATCTAGAGGAAATGAGTCACTAGTGGGTAGGGCTTGAGGCTTATTGTCCTACTTTGCTTCCTGTCCTTTCTGCTTCCTTTCCCCTCTGTTTCCCACCCTCTCTGTTTCCCACCCTCTCTGTTTCCTTTTCTCTCTGTTTCCTTTTTTCTCTGTTTCCCACCCTCTCTGTTTCCTTTTCTCTCTGTTTCCCACCCTCTCTGTTTCCTTTTCTCTCTGTTTCCCACCTTCTCTGTTTCCTTTTCTCTCTGTTTCCCACCCTCTCTGTTTCCTGCCCTCCCAGATGTGAGTGAGCAGCTTCACACTGGTGCTGGGGCAGCTGGAAGCTGCTTCTGGCACCCTGCTTCCCCCACCACGAAGGGCTGTACCCTCAAAGCATGGCTGGAAATAAAGCCTTCTACTCTTGAGTGTCTTCTCTTCAGATACTGGTCACAGTAGGAAGAAAAACAATGAATATGGTCAATACAGTGGCTTGATGTGGTTTAAGCAGGAACCCCAAAGGTTTCTATGTTGAGAGTCTGGTCCTCAGTGTAGCAATGCTGGGAGGTGATGTTTTTTATTAAAGGTGTTTTTGTTGTTGTTGTTTTGGTGTGTGTGTGTGTGTGTGTGTGTGTGTGTGTGTGTGTGTGTGTGTGTGTGAGAGAGAGAGAGAGAGAGAGAGAGAGAGAGAGAGAGAGAGAGGAAGGGAGAGGGAGAGAGAGAGGGAGGGAGAGAACTGGTATATGGATGTCAGAAGACAACTTACAGCTGTTTCTCTTCCCCCACCATGTGAGTCTTGGGGATTGAACTCAGGCCATCAGGCTTGGCAGCAGGTGCCATTTCCTGCTAGGCCATCTTAGCAGTCCTGGTGTGCTTGTTGAAGGAGATTCAGAGAACAGAGCAGGATTGCTCTCTCCTCGGTTTCTCTCTGGCTTCTTGTCTCACTGGGCCATCTGTTCTCACTGGGCTTGCTACCACCATACTGCCTTGCCCCATGACGTGAGGTGGCCAAAGAGGCCCTGAGTGGACTGGTGCAGCTGCCCAGTCTTGGGTTTCCAGCCTCCCAAAGTGGGAGCTAAGTAGATGTCTTTTCTTCACACATGCGCAGCAGTCTTAGATACTTCCTTATGGGCACAGGGGTACACCTAATACAGTTAATACACAAACCAACTCTTCAGTCAGTCTTTGTCTTCAAAATGTGTCAGGTGCTCTCTTGATGTCTTCTAACTTAGTCCTGTCATCTGGTGTCGCCTGTCCAGTGAGGAGGGCGAGCTGGCCTCCTGGGAGATGGGAAGGAATGAATGAGGACAGCTCTACTGTGACATTCACACCCATTTCACTGGGGAAAACTGCACGAGCAGGTCAAGGCTGCTGCCCTGGGGATGGGAGGCATACAGTTTTCCCCAGGGAGTGCGGAGGAGAAAGAAACAGAAGTTTAGACACTCAGTCATGTACTCTGGCACAGGAGGCTATGCATAATCAGAACAGGAAATAGTGGGTTGACTGAGGCACATGATGGCTGGAAAGGAGGTCCTCTAACACAGTGAACAGCCATTCAGGGTCAGGACAGGGATCGTGGACTTATGGACAGCATAGGGAAATATATAGGAGGGCCACTAACCAGGGAACTGTCAGGATTGGAGCTGCTACTCAAGTGACTGGTTGGCCCCTTATGAATACTTTATGCATGGGCTGCATTCCACAGGGATAATAAAATATAATTGCTCCCTCAAAGAATAGTTCACTGGAAGCGACTTAAATCAGGATGCCTGGGCAGTTGTCTACACAGAGGTGCCAGGCTGGCGGCACGAGAATCACAGCAAATCCGGTGGCTGTCCCTTCCAAATACATCTTAATACCACCACTTCTCACCACCCCCACCTGTCTCAGCCTTTCAGTCATCACGCTTCACTCTGACCACCCAACTTCTGCCCTTCCCTCTCCATATCCCTCCTCCTCACACCAGCAGGCTTATGCCCAGTCATGTCATACACACACACACACACACACACACACACACACACACACACACACACACGGCAACAGGCAGACTTTAAAGCAATTGTGGAGACAAAAATGAATCTGTATTGCAGAACTCAAGTGGTTATATGTTCAGTATTTCTTTTTTTGTTGTTTTTGTTTTTGTTTTGCAAGACAGGGGTTCTCTGTGTAGCTTTGCACCTTTCCTGGAACTCACTTGGTAGCCCAGGATGGCCTCAAACTCACAGAGATCCACCTGGCTCTGTCTCCCGAGTGCTGGGATTAAAGGCGTGCGCCACCACTGCCGGGCCTATGTTCAATCTTTCTGCTCCAATTTTAATGCACCCCCTTGGGACCTTGGGTGCCCGCCTTTCCCCATTGCTCACACTTGCTGATTTTCTCTCCTCCTTGTCTTCTCTCACCTCCACTCTTCTGACACACACATTGTCAGTATGCATTCAGAGGGCAGAGGGCAGGCCGCTCCCTGACTAGCCCACCGAGCTCTCACTCTAGGAACTAAAAGGCCAACCCCAGCAGGACATCTGAGGCCATCACAGGGTCACGCAGACTTCCATCTTCCCTTGGTGTCTCAGGTTGATCTCTCTCTCTCTCTCTCTCTCTCTCTCTCTCTCTCTCTCTCTCTCTCTCTCTCCTCCCTCCCTCCCTCCCTCTCTCTCTCCCCCATCAGAGTTCTGCAGATAATTCAGGAGAGATGCACACACTTTGCCCTCCACTTCTGAACTTAAATGTTCCAGAGTGGGTACTTTAAGATCGGCCATCAGGCTGTTTCACACCACAGAAAATGACAACGGCCACATCTCAGTCTTTCTCCCCAGACAGCTGGTTGTAAACCTTGACCAGCACACCTTCGTGCCAATGATTTGTCATGTGTATATCTAATAATTACCAACAAAGCAGAATCATAATATTACAGCAAACCTATTTTCTAGCTATACAATCATTTATATTATTTAATGTTTCTTCTACTAGCAGACATTTTTGTATTGCCAATATTTTATATCACAAACTACAGTTGAGATATTTATAGGCATCTCTTTGCACAGATCTTTAATTATTCACTTGGAATTGATGATGAAAACTGGAATGACTGGGTCCCAGGGTGTTCATATTTTTAGGTCTTGATGTGCATTGCCAACTTGAACTCCAGAAAGACTGTGGATGTTCATATGTTCATATGTTCATGTGTTCATGTGTTCATGTGTTCATGTAACCACACCCGGCTCTCTTCTGACCCCCAGCTCCATTATTAGTAAGTTAACACAATCTCATTCTGAGCTTTCGGGGTGCATTGTGGGTGGGACTTGGGCTAACTAAAACAAGTTCATCTGTAAAGGAAGGGTGTATTCTGTGATTAGGGTCAACTCACTTGGCTGGAATGTTCAACTTCGTTGCCAATCTTCAACTATCTCAATTTGGTACCTGCACCAAAGGCAGCCACTAGAGACAGATGGGACTCCAGGCCTGGGGTGCAAAGGTAGACCACATATTAGTAACAAAAGAGGAAAAATTAAGAAAGATCTCTCCTCAGTGGTAAGTAAAATAAGTGTATATAGTTTACAAGTTAGACAGACACATAAGATATGGGCATATTTATAATTATAAGGCAGAAAAGTCATTGCAAACATGGGACAAAAAACAAAAATTAAGGCAAAATAACTGATAGATTTATTTTATAAACACTTAGGTAACAAAGTAATTTTTAATCATTTAATAGTGAAAAATAGGGGGCTGTAAAGATGACTCAATGGTTAAGAGTGTATAGTGCTGGTGTGGAGAACCAGACTTCTGTTCCCAACACCCATATCAGGGGTCTCACAAATACCTATAACTCCAGCTCCAGGGGATCTACTGTCCTTTTCTGGCTTCTGTGAGAAACTATAGTTATGTGGACATCACCCCCACATAGACACACACAATACACATACACATAATTAAAAATAAAGTAAATCTCTGAAAGTACAACACGTATTTGCAAACTGCAGAGCAGAGAAATGCTGACTGACTGCACAAGATGATGATCTCTTAATAAGTTAATTAAAAAAATGTGAAATACTTTCAAGTAGTAATTTATAGTTTTGGAACAGAAGAAAAGACTTCATTCTATATGTTTAAGATACGAAAAATTGTCTGGAAAATCCCAGCACTCAGGAGACAGAGGCAAGAAGTTCTCTGTGAGTTGGAGGCCAGCCTGGTCTACGTAGAGAATCCCAGGCCAGCCAGGGCTACACAGTGACACCCATCTCCAATATCAATAAAAGAAAAGAAAAAAATGGTTTCACATCTATAGCTGTTTTCTCTGTTGTGTTCAATGCTGCAAATGTTTTTATGCTCAGTTAACTTGATTGTCTCCAGTTTTGCCAAACTTTAGCCTTATGACTGCTATCATTTGCGGAAAGAAGATTGTCAATTTGAATTTTTGAGTATTTTTTCATATCCTTTGTATAATTTAGGGTTTTTTTTTTATCATTCTGTTAATTTGGATCTTTTTTTTTTCTTTTTTTTCCTCAGAGCTGAGGACTGAACCCAGAGCCTTGTGCTTGTTAGGCAAGGGCTTTACCACTGAGCCCCCCCCCCCCTTATTTTTTATCATTCTGTTGTTGTCCCCTTTAAAGATGTTTTTATATTATAACATTGGAGCTAATTTTATTAAAGTTTCAATGGTTCTCAAATAACATGATATCTGCTTACTTTTAAAAAGAAGTTTTCAACATTCATTTCTTAATTCAACTCCATTTATTAAGAGTTTGCATAGCCAGCTATGCTGTAGTTTTATTACTCTGAGAATCTTAATCATTAGTTCCTTAGTACATATTTTAGTATGTAGTAATACCACCTATCTCAAATATAACTCCCTTTTAGTTTTCTGGTGTATCCGTGTTTACTTCATTTCCTTAATTGATTTTTAAAATTCTCCCAAAGGACTGGGTACAGGTATGGTACCAAGAGTGGCAGTGTGGGCAGAGTCACATGCCAACCTACAGCGTGTCTCTGAGGTGATTGGGCAGCTCAGCAGCAGGAGGAATAACAGACTAAAACTCCTAGAACACTGAGCAATATTCTCTTAGTGAAATTGAAATTGGATTTCAGAGCGCAGGGAGATAGATCAGCCTTGGAGAACAAGTGTCAGCCACTTCTGTATCCATGGGGTGAGGAATGAGGGGCACACACACATAGTTGCCCCCATTAAATAAATAAATAATAAATAAAAGAGGGTCAAGGGGACTATCCTCACAGAGGACACTCTTTCCCAGGGTCCCTCAGAGAGTGTGCCTTTCCACAGGTCTCTCAGAAAATGGAAGAAACTGCCTCCAGTGGAGAGATTTCCAAAGGGAGCGCTGTCACCAAGAGGAATTTTGTAGAGAAGCATTGGAGGAACACATGGAAGAAACATTTTTCTTCTGGCAAAGACCCTACATGAAAAGAGTTGGCAAGTGCAGAATGGTGTTAGAAAGAAGCTAGAGGTTGCTTCTTGGGGAAATGGTGTGACCTCAATTTTATAGCTGTGCAAAATTTCAATAATGCATGTGTGTACTGCACTCTAAGAACAAAACTCTGTTGTTTCCGAGGTGGGTGGATCTACACACCACTTTCTGGCACATCTCTGGCTTATAACGAGCATGGCCCTATCGAAGATGAAGGGTAGATGCTGCGATTGCCAGGGGAGCTTTATCCTCACCAGGGCTGGAATTCTTTAAGTGAAAGTGTGTAAGGGAAAGAAGGCAGGGGAAGGGGTAGTAACAGGCTCACTCCAAGCTTCACTTCTAGAACCTCTTTAGCAGCAGGCTGTCCTACCTTTCCACAGAAGAGCAGGAGTTATCACCTGAACACGGGTCGGTGACTATGAGTAGAATTTCATTACAACAACCAGGGCTCTATAGCAAGGTGGTTTAGTGTCCCCACAGGTCCACACACCCCAAAGAGAGGGTGTGCTAAAACAGATTGGCATCACTATCACAAGAAGATACAATGTTTGAATAGGGTATGGTGGGGAATGTTTGTAATCCCAGCATTCAAGGTGCTAATGCAGGAGCATCACCAGTTCAAGGCCAGCCAGGTTCTGACAAAATCTTAGTGAGACCTTGTCTCACTAAGAATAACAACAATAACAAAAGAACCCAGATGTTTTAACAATTCAGTTGTTTCTAATATGTCCACTGAATTTTATCAGTTTATTTATGTGTGTTAAGAGACCTTAAAAAGCACTCAGCCTTCAGTTAGTGTGGCTGTGCCTCTGGATGAAAGAATGGGTCGGCTGGTGGCTTTTTGGATAGAGGGAGGATGTGAAGGAGGAAGGTGTGCCTTGGTGGTGGCAGCAGGAGACACTTTGGAGATTGTTATTCAAAGTTGGCAGGATGAAGGATGGTCTGACCAAGGGACCAGTTTGTAGGTGAAAGAACTAGTGGTCAAGTGATTGGAGGTGCCAAGCTTTGGGCTGAAGCCCCAGTGTCTGGGAGACTGTGCCAAGCTTTGGGCTGAAGCCCCAGTGGCTGACTCCCTGTAGCTCTGTGCCCTATCAATTGTAGCAACAATGGAAATCTGCCAGGAACCTTGCAGCCACAGCCTGGTTCAGCCTGACTGTGAGTGTGCATATTAGAAACATTTTTCCCTGATCCCAATGGGGCAGCTTGTGTAGGGCCCGAGTTAAATACCTTTATTAAGGCTCCAAGCACCTCTGTAGCTGAGCAACAAAATCTAACTCTGGATTCCAAGGTTTGATTTGGCAATTTAACCTTTCGTGATGGAGGAGTGTGAGAGGGTTTTTTCATCACCCTAAACTTGATGGTTGCGGCATCAGGGGTTGGCAGCTTTCCCTGAGCACTGGAGTATTCCCCCCTCCCCAAAATGTACAGCAGAGATTTTTAACCATATAATAACCTCCCAAGGCTCCAGTGAGAAATTACAGGGTGGGCTGGAGAGATGCTTAGCCACCAAGAGCATACACTACTCTTCCAGACGACTGTTCCAAGTTCCCACCCCTAGCACCCACATTGGGAAGTTCACAATTGCCTGTAACTCCAGCTCTATCTAGGGAAACTTGATGCCTCTTGGGGGCTGCCCTCTCGCGTGTAAATACCCACACACAGACATACACACATTCACATAATTAAAAATAAACCCAATCTTTAAAAATAATTAAGAGGCTAGGGAGATAGCTGGGTGAGTAAGTACACTTGCAGTGCAGGTATCAGGATCTGAGTTCAGGTCAACAGCACACTCCTAAAACCCTGGGAGTGGCTTTGCAGGACTGTAGCCTCAGAGCTGGAGGCTGGGCAGAACAGGAGGATAGCAAGGCTTGTTGGCCAGCCTAGTGGAGAAGTGATGAGCTCTGGGTTCAGTGAGAGACTCTAAAGGGCTAATATCGAGCATGTAAAGTAGGACATGCCATATCTTCCTCTGGTCTCTGCACATATAACGCGCGCGCGCGCACACACACACACACACACACACACACACACACACACACAGAGGCGTGGAGGTGGGTGAATACATGCGCCACAAATAAAATGTACTTTAAAATGTTTTAGAGAGAATGTCACCCATATATGTTACATTTGTGTAGCTTGGTCTGCTTGTGGGACTCCTAACAGTGGGAGCAGGGGCTGTCTCCGACTCTTTTGCCAGCTTTTGGGACCTTGTTCCTCATATTGGATAGCTGCATCTGGCCTTAATATGAAGAGAGTTGCCTAGTCTTACTGCAACTTGATATGCCATGTTTGGTTGATATCCAGGGGAGGCCTGCCCTTTCCTGGAGAGAAACAGAGGAGGAATGGATGCGGTGGGAGGCAGAGGGGAGGTGCGGGGAGGGACTGGAAGGAAAGAAAGGTGGGGAAACTGCAGCCGGGATATAAAACAAATAAATAAGTAAATAAATAATAAGAGAATGTGATCCAAGCTCAAGTCTACAAATGCTACAACTCATTATTTTTTTAAAATATATACTTTTTCCTGTTGTTGCACCGAAACCCCACCAAAAGATGCCCTTAGATCACATGATCCAAAAGTCCAGAGAAGATGGCTTACGTCTGGGTAGCATGCTGACTTCTCTTACGCTGCGTCCTTCTTTACCATCCCTTTACGCCAACACCACAACCTTAAGTTCCAAGTGGAGAAATCAAGGCTCGGAAAGAGTTAAATTCTATGCAAAAGGGAGACATCGGGCCAAGCTGTAGTTCCTATCCCATGCCCTCTCTTTTTCAGGTCTCTGAACATCCATATCTGTAAGCCGTCCCAGGAATGGAATCCAATTACTTCAAGGTATGCATCCTCACACAGACCTCTGCCAGCAATTAAAGCAGCAAGTGTGCCATTTCCTTCTCTTCTTCCTCTTTGGGGTGGATGATGTGCCTTTGGGTCCCATGGGAATCTCTGGGAAAGCCTAGACCAGAAGAGCTATATACGGATTCTAGAGGAGACTTTAGGCGAGGACCTCCATAAAACTAAGCAAAAGCAGGCATTGTTTCTGGAAAACACTCGCACTGGTGCAGTTACGGTTTACAGTCTACAGCACGCCTCGGCAACAGCAAGCATCGAGCTGCTATCCCCAGATCCACGGTGAGGATTTCAGGCCCATAACCACCAGGGGGAAAATATTTCAATAAAATCATTTTCATAAACTGGAGCAAGGATAGGCTGCACTTGAGAAGTCTATAATCCAGAAACCACAGCCTGCCAACCTGTGAAAAGCCACTTCTAGGTGCCAGATACGACAGCTGCTTTCTGCCTGAGGTGGTGAGAGGTTCATTCCTTGGAGGGCAGCCACCATAATGGGTTCTGGCTTTCCTTCTTACCTGAAGTAAGTTACCTCCCTCTGTCAGCGTGCATTCGTTTCTTTCACTAAAACAATATTGAGAACACTATTCTCCTGCTTTTGCCACAGGGACAAAGTAACAGTAATAGTATATGAAAGCACAGCATAAATGCTTGATTCTAAAGGCCCAGAGAGTAAGTTGTAATAACGACATGCAGTGGGACTGCATTGGTGTTCACAGAGCCTGAAGGTGACCACATCAATACTGCAGGATTACCTTCAAGAAAATTACAGACTATGGGGCAGGAGCCCTCATACCCCAAACCTCAGCGGGAAAGAGGTGACATAGTTCAGAAGAGGTAGTGGAGAGTGTTGGATGAAAAGCCTAGTTTCGAAGCTGGGAGTGGGTAATGATACTTACAAGGGGATGGCAAACTGCCCTTTGTTTCCAAGCTATCTGGAAGGTTCTCTGACAGAACACAAAGAAAGTGAGAGCTGTAGGAGAGACAGACAGAAGAACCCAACTGGTGTGAAACTTAGGCATGAAAAGGACCAAGGTCAATTCCTGGACTCACTTTATTGAGCTCCTCCTACCCTCTCCTGCCAGAGCCTCTCATGAGTGGAGCCAATCGGAAGACAGGGTAACAGGCCTTAGTGATGTAGTTTCTTGGGGTATAAGTGGGCAGATGGAAGAACAGAAAACTCAGGAATGGGGCTACGTGAGGATGTACATACATGAGGCCAGGCAGTGGTAAGGATGGCAGGGATTCCAAGGCTGGCTGATGTTCACCTTACTTGGGGATCAACACACACACACACACACACACACACACACACACACACACACTTACATGTGCTAGTTTAAGAGATCTGGTTTGAATTTCTCAGGTCAGTCTTGGTGGACATATATATTTGGGAACCACAGAAAGACATTCTTGAAGAGGGATTCTCTTAGAGGCATGTGGTAGCTCTACAGCAACACCGATAATATGGAGATGTGTTTGTCTGGCTGCCTCTAACCTAGATTATAGCAGTCATCACTGAATCGATGTCTGCAATGTAAGGGACAAGAAAGTGGTGCCTATGTGTTGCTATAGGAACTGATGAGCTGGGTAACTCCTTACTGTATGCATTTTATAGACTGGCAGGGCAAGGACAGTGGCACCTGCATTATGGATTTTGTGGGCTCTAGGTACTTGCTTTCATAGGCTTCTTCTTCCATTCAATATTAAAAGTTGTACCAGTATAAAGGTGAGTGCCATATTCTAAATACCCATATCTAAAGCATTTTCTTTTTATTCTTCAGATTTTTAAAGAAAATGTTACAGTTCTTTAAGCATATCCCAGGTCTTAAACCTCATGCCTGATCTGCATAATGGAGAGGTTGATACTGAGCAGGGTAGGGAGGGTTGTATTTCCAAATCCAAATTTCAACCTTTGATGCAACTTGGGATAAAGAGTGTGGCCCTCAAATTATCATCCTCAGCTTTCAACCACAGAAACTAATTCAAGAGTCTGGAGATGGGGGCCAGACAAGGGACACTACATGTTCCAGGCTGAGATGAAGTTCAAACCCTGGGCTCTCTCCTTGGTCCTTAGATATTGCTCACTCCAGGGAGCACAGAGGAGACTTACCTTGCGGACTCTTTGATGATTCCTCTCCTTTAAACAAATACAGGTGCTCAGGGAGGGAGAGAACCAGTGTGTAGAACAGTGTTGACCTGTATGTAAGAAGAGAACATAGAAAGATCTCTCTTCACTAGGATTGTAAAGGCCTCAACAATTCACACTCTTACAGTCCCTCCTCTTTAGTCTTGGCCCTGGAGGACATGGGAATGGAGGGGAGGGGATGGGAGGAAGGTGGGGGTGGAGGAGGGAGGGGGGAGGACAGGGGAACCCATGGCTGATGTGTAAAATTAAACACAAATATAAAAAATAAAAATAAAAAAATAAAAAACCTAAAGCCAAAAAAAAAAAAAAAAGATTGTAAAGGTCAGCTTTTAATAAGAGAAAATATACAGATAAAATCCCAGGAAACTAACAGTATATATTTATACAGCTATTATCATGTAAATCTACTCTATGTGTCAAAGAGCCACCAAAACAGTTCTAGTTATCAGTAGATCAACTGTGCTTATGTGCCCAGTAATATTAATATTACATGCCACTACATTTCACTCAATTATAGTGACAGAATCTTTTTTATATGTTTCCCTGACATTTAAAGGAACACTCTTTTGAAAAAAAGAAAAAAGAAAAAAAACACCCAAAAAACAAAACCCCCAAACCACAATATCAACAAAACAAAACAAAACTGCAAAGCTCTTCAGTTCCCGGACTCTCAGAGCCGGGTTTGAGCTGTGTTACACCTGCTTTGTCTGTGATTCAGTGTCTGTCTTTACCTCCCTCTCACGTAGCCGGAGCCAAGCAGTTCATTCCCATCCTTTAGTTGGAGTTTTTCTTTGTTCTCACATTCTCAGAGAGGGCTTCCTGCTTCTCCCAATACTCCATAGAGACCATCACCCTGCCCCCACATCCACTTCTCTAACCATCCTGATTTACTTTTCTTCACAATCCAATGTTTCTAAACAAATTCTTTCCATCCTTGTTTAAACACAGTGAGCACAATGGCTCACACCAAAGTGAATGTGAGATACTTCTCCACCGTCTGAGTATCTTAGAATTTCAGAGGATCCTGGCTTAGATATATCAAGAATATATAGAGGTGTCAGCGAGGTTTGAGCCCAAGACTTCCTCCTTTTAGGAAGTATAGGCAGCGATGTTCTGAATTTCCCTACCTTAGTCTCAGTGAGAAGATGGAGGAACCTGTGAGCACCCTGCAGTCTAGAAGATGGGTAAGAGATGTGTACTAAGCCTGAAAAACCCAAGGAAGTTCCAAGTCAGCAGGAGACAGTCTACCTGGGTGTCATGTTACAGGGCAAATGGCACTGAGGCATAGATGGAGATGGCAAAGAGAGCAGCAGCCACACAGAGCTTTGCTAATGAGAAGTAACTGGACAGTAATAAGTGCATAGGGGAGTGAATGAGAGGGATGCAGGGGGCAGCTGGGGCCACCACGCAGATGTGTCCAGCAAGAGTGTGTTGTTGTTCTTCAGGCTCTGGGGTCCAGTACCAGAAGTTGGGAGGCTGGGGGTCCATATAAGGAAGAAGAGAAGTGGTCCACTCCTCCTGCAGTTCATCTGTACAAAGATTGCTATAGCTGAGTGGGACCTCTGAAAAGGCTGGAGTCTGACCCAGCTTCATTTTTGTTCTTATGTAAGGGGGCCCAGCTACAAACTTGGGATTGTATTTGTGGTTATGAGAAATCACATGACCTTCATCAATGCCTTTTTGGTTTGTTTGTTTGACTTCACCTGAACATGAGTAGAAAGATCCAGATCTTATTAGAATTTGTAAGGGCAGAGCTGTTGCTCCACTCTCCCTACCACAGACACTGTACATACATGGATTGCTGCAAGTTTGTGCTCTGTCCTCTCTGGGAGCATCAGATTCCACAGGAGAAAGGATCTGGCCATTTTGCTCCCTATTCTGTGTAGCTGAAGTATTCCTGTGTCCACCCAGCTCCTTCAGATGCTCAGACCCAAGTAAACACACAGAGACTTATATTACTTATAAACTGTATGGCCATGGCAGGCTTTTTACCATCTAGTTCTTATATCTTAAATTAACTCATTTCTGTTAATCTATATGTCGCCATGTGTTTCATGGCTTTACCTGTTGCCTTTATATGTTGCTCTCTTTATATGGCAGGCTGGCATCCTTTCCTGAGAGAGAGGCCTTCTTCCTGTGTCCTGTCTTTTTATTGCCTTTCTGTTCTGCCTTCTCATTGGCTCTAAACCCAATCACATGACTTCCTCATCATTGCCTGTCTATACAGACCTCCATGTCTCTATGGGATGGTACTGGGATGAAAAGCGTGTGTAACCATACTTGGCTGTGTCCTTGAACACACAGAGACTCTGCTTGCCATGTGATCAGATTAAGGGCTTGTGCTACCACTGCCTGACTTCTGCTTAATGGCTATGACCTCTGATCTCCAAGCAACTTTATTTATTAGCATACAAATAAAATTATATTTTAGCACAAATAAAATATCACCATAGTTCTGCATCTATTGCCTGGAAAAGAAGCACCTGGCACCAGAAGGGTATAAATTTATCAAACTTTTCTGAAAAAATACATGACATTGTTCTATGTACTGCTCACCCTGATCTATCTGCAATGCACACGTCACAAATGTGTGGAACCCAAGATTTGAGAAACAAAATAAATTATTACAGACAAAAAAATCTCATTTCAATTTAATAAATACATAGTGAATATTTATTATGAAGCAAGAATTGCTAAGGACAAAGATTTTGAGTCACTTCTAGTAAAGGAGAGGAAACTGGGTAAATGTAAAAATTAGTGTAAACTTAAAATTGTAGGTTTTTTTTTTCGTTTGCTTTGTTTTGTTCTGTCCTGTTTTTTCTTTGTTTATACTGCTGCTGATCAAACCCAGGGCTTCTTATACACTCAAGACTAGCTCTCTTCCACTAAGTCATGCTCTATTTCCCAGTGTGGAGCGTTTTCAATGGGCTCACAGTGAATACAAAAGCCCATGCACTTAACTACAACAGTAGCTGTTTCAAGTCTTTGAGCTGTGGCCTTGGAAGATGCAGAGAAATACACACACACACACACACACACACACACACACACACACACACACACTCATGAAACAAGAGAAAGAAGAGGCAAAAAGCAAAAACCACACTGACTATTTCATAACCATATTCATGTGTGCACTGCAAAAATGGAAATGAACTAGAATTCTCTGTGGAGGAATAGAAATCAATCAATGTGTTCTGGCACAAAACAGTCATCCCCCCTTTCATCTATACCAGTGGAGTAGCTAAACCAAAGTAATTTTTTTCTCCTCAAATGTCGTGTTTGAGTCTCTAGAGTCATGATCGAAAAATAAATTGCATAATAAATATATATTTTTTAGCTGTAAGGTTATTTAAACAGAGTATCTTCCAAATCATACAGTTTAAATCATGGTCAGTAATGTAGTTGATGAACTGTCTTCATCCATTCAGCTATGGAATCACTAAGTAATTTAAATTAAAAAAAAACTCCGATTGGGCCAAAATGTGAGAAGATTGATTTTTAAAGGTAAAGTGTCTTCATGTAAATAAACACAATAAATAAGCACAGCCATTAAAGATGCATAGATTACTGCCTCATCCAGATTGTCCCTCGTGTGTTGTTGAGAGAGCAGAAATAGGTCCCAAGGCAGTAGCTACTCCATGGATTAGAACGGCGATGCCCAGTGTGTCTCCTGTGGGACACATCCAGAAGCACATCAGTCTCTCTCTCTCTCTCTCTCTCTCTCTCTCTCTCTCTCTCTCTCTCTCTCTCTCACACACACACACACACACACACACACACACACACACACACACACACACACACACACACACACACACACACATGGCATATGGGTGTCACAGTGTCCTAACTTTTTAAAAACATTATTTTATTTTCTTTAATTTAGCAAGGGTTTTGTGGAGCACCAATTGCTGCCCCTGTTTCCTTCTATTTTAATGTTGGCCAACACGTTGGAACAGATTTCAGGTCGTGCTAGTGTGAGGAGACACCCACTCCTCCACACTATGTCCTAAGCAATCTGCATGACATAAAATAGATAAGGAGGCCACAACCATTGTGCAGTTATGGAGTTCAGGCCATTTTTGTAGATGAAGGCAGTGTAGGAGAATGGTAAAAATAATGTGCCCCAACTGGAAAGGGATGGGGGCCAATATTCTGTTGTTTGTTTTCAGACAGAGTCTCACGCTGCAGTAGCCTAGGATGGCTTGGGATTCACTGTGTAACCCAGGATTACCTCAAACTCACAGTGTTCCTCCTGCCTCCTGTCTGGAATGCTGAGACTAAATGCATGAATGACTATGTATGGCTCTAAGTATATATACAGTGTTTTTTTGTGTGTGTGTCTGTGATGGTGGGTTATTATGTAAGCAAGGAGCCAAAGCTACCTGTTGTTATCAATAGTTTTGTACATTTTAGGGAGCACTTATTTATCTATGAGTATGTGTGTCTGTATACATGTGTGCATACCTGTGTGTGCAGGAACACATGCCTATGTGCATACACGAGGCGGTCAGAGGAGAGCATCAAGTGTCTTGCTCCGTCACTTTTTGCCTTATTCTCTTGAGACAGGGTGTTTTAGTCAGGGATTTCCAAAGGAACATAATTGATAGAATATATTATACACACACACACACACGCGCGCGCGCGCGCGCGCATCTGTGTGTGTGTGTGTGTATGATTTATTATAGTAGCTTATAAGCTGTGGTCTGAGTGGTCCAACAATGGCTGTCTCACAATGGGAAGGTCAAAGATCTGCTAGCTGTCCATTAGACTGGATGTCTCAGCTGTTTCTGAGTCCCATAAAATTCCTAGAGAGCTGCTGGTCTTCAGGCTACATTGGGATCTTGGAGAAGTGTGTTCTAACACTAGTGAAGGGCTGTGTCAGCAGCAGAGTAGATAAACTTACCACTGAGAGTGTGGACAAGCAAGCAGAAAGCAACATCTTCCTTCTTCCCTGTACTTGGATGTAGGCTCAATGGGAAGGTGTGGTCCAGATTTAGGGTGGGCCTCCCCACCTTAAATAATCCAGTCAAGAAAGTTCCTCACAGGGGTGCCAGCTGCTTGAATTTTAGTTGATTCCAGATGTAGCCAGGCTGACAATCAGGATTAGCCATCACACAGGGTCTCTCAGTGAACTTCAAGCTCACCAATTTGTCTACATTGGCTCATCAGCAGCATTCTGGAGTCCAACTATTTCTGTTCCCCGGCACTGGGGTTGATGGCCACAGCTAGCTTTTACATAGGTGCAGGGATCTGAACTCCGGTCCTCACATTTACACAAGTGCTCTTACCTACTGAGCCATTTCTCTGAAGGAGCCAAAGCTATTAATCAATTCTTCTCTTTCCAGAGATGTCACAATATTACATTCAATCTGCCCTTAGCAGACACACAGAACCACAGTTTGAAGAGCCACACCAGAATGCAGATGGGTTATCTCTGAGGAGAGATTAGGGGAATTTTAGATGTTTCTTCTTGTTTGTCTATGTTTCCATTTTCAAAAATTAAAATGTAATTTTGGTAATATAAAACATTTGTAGTCATTTTGTTCATTTATCTATTATTTGAACTTGATAACAATATTTAAGCAGAATTTATCTTGTCTGACCAATCTTTACTCTTGTAAGCTTTTCTAAGCATCCCCGGGTAATTAGGTTGTTTTTTAAGAGAGTTTTTAGGGAATACCTTTAATAGTCACTGATGATTTTTCTGATGGGAGCAGATCTTTCATCATCAAAATCAAGGACAGAGTTCTGGCTTACTAGCAAAAGCAGACAGTTGCACTGCCTCTCTATTTGTAGAATACTCCATATATCACCATGAAATCACTCTGGTGCTTCTGAGATCTCCGGCAACTGGTTTCTGTTGACCCAGTTTCACTAGGAGGAAGATCTCACTGAAGAAGGGTTTAAGAAAAACAGATTTCATGCTGTGCCCTGCAACGTACACATGGCTTTCGCATGGAGCCTTTCCTCCCTGGACCAGAAAGACCAACCAGTGCTACACAGACCCGGGCACTCCCAGTTTCTCCTTTATACAGGCACGAGGACCACAGTGGCATGCTTCCTAGCTGTCTTGCAGAGAGTAGGATGAGTGTCCCTGTGGCTCCCAGAATTCTCCCAGGTCTGGATCTTGTCTAATGAACAGTAATGTTCACTAAAGGAATGTAATGCAAACAGCAAATGTATCTCAAGATGGATGAATATGTAAATGAAGGATGAGGAGTCCTTTGAGAACATTCCTTCCCCACTCTGATGAAGACCTTGCTTTCTACTGAATTCTAGAGAAATGGAGCTTTCCAGTTTCCCTTCTGAAGACCACAGCAGTGCAGAGAGGCATTTATAAATAGCAGGTCTCTGTCCAATAGAAAAGTGCTCCTGGCACCTGGGGACAGCTGCCTCTGTGTGTGGCTTCTCAGGTGCCCTTGCTTCCTGCTCTGTCAGAGATTTGTAGTCCCAGCAAAGACCTGACAACATTCTCACCTACCAGATGACTCTTATTCAAAATTCAGTGAATGTTTCTATCAATAATTTTCTCAACTGGAGGCCACTCAGGAAAGCTTGCGTTTGTTTTTAAATCATCATTCTGATTATCAGTGCAAGCGTCAGGATTCACACAGGTACTGGTACTGTCGAGCTGTTCCCTTGCATTTCTGGAAAAAAATATAAACAATTGTAGCAGTGAGTGACAGCAAACTAGAAACCAGATTAAAAAAAAATGAAGAAAAAAATCCATTTTATGTACTTAAAATATTCATATGCAAAAGCTCAATATTCTTTCAAGTGTGCACATCATATGTATATGTGCATGTTGCATGTATGTTCAAATAAAACAATTCATATGTTCTGCATTTTCAATAAAGCATAAAATGATCATCTTTACTGGTATTAAAATTATGAAAATTAATATTACCAAAATTGTATTCACATTAATTACTTAAAGTTATAATGGCTCTTGTCTAATGAACAGTAATGCCACATTACAAGATAATTTTACCAGAGTTCAAAGATACTTGAAAGTTTTTTTTTTTTTGTTTTTTGTTTTGTTTTTTTCAAGACAGGGTTTCTCTGTGTAGCTTTGCGCCTTTCCTGGAACTCGCTTTGGAGACCAGGCTGGCCTCGAACTCACAAAGATCCACTTGCCTCTGCCTTCCGAGTGCTGGGATTAAAGGCGTGCACCACCAACGCCCAGCTTATTTTTTTTAGTTATGTGTATGTGTGTGTCTGCATGGGTGCACATGAGATCCCTCATGTGTACATGAAGCCAGAGGCACTGGACTCCCCTGGAACTGGTGTCATAGGCAGCCGTCCTCCACATTAACTTTTGAAATGAATGCATTGACTTTTCTAGCCAGACAGATGTGTTGCTCAGTCACCACAAAGCATGAAATTCGATCTGATTTCTAAAGCAAAACACTTTAAACTCACAGACAAAATCCTGCATTATGACGATCCTGTCTCCTCTCATGTGCCATGATGAAAACATACATTTGAAGAATGTGAAGTTTTACGTAGAACTGGTGATGTGCCGGACATGACTCATGACAGTAGCCTGTGTGCATTTCTTCCCAGCAACATCACGTTTACAGCATTTACATCCTGGCCCTGGCAGATTCTACACATCCAGGCATGCTTTTGGAAAGGTTGCTAATGTGCATGCCAGAAAGGATGTGTGACTGTGATTGAGCCCCGAGTGTGGGGCTGCATGCTTTGCAGCAGACCTCATTTCACACGACCTTATCATAGGGGATCTATTCACAGAAACACTTGCTAGGCTATAACTAAGTGAGTTCTTGGAGTGAAGAGACTAAGTCTCACTTCCTGCCTGAGTCAGGCTGATCTCAGGAGGCATAAGGCAAGCTGCCATGCTTCTTTTACCAATTGCAATTCTTTGGGCCAAGCTTCTTAAAGTAAATCTTTTCTTTTTATCAAAAGGATCATCTGCAGTCATTTTGATGTGAAAGTTTAAAAAGCACTGAAAGATTTTTTTTCTCCAAAACTTTCAAGTATCTTTGAACTCTGGTAAAATAATCTTGTAATGTGGCAGGTGCCAACATATCCCTGGTGGACACTACCTGTGTCCATGTCTGTCCTGATCATAGGAGTCTCTCAGCTCAAAGGACTGTCACAAGTGTATGGGATTGAACTATTTAAACAGCAGAGGTGTGCCTCACCATTGTACATGCTCATTTTGGCAATCATGTGCTCATGTCGATGTGGATTACCATTAATTATTAGTAACTTTCAATATTCAGTGATTTAGGATTCAGTTTTTGTCATTACTGTGTATTAAATCCACCAACTTCTAGGGCTGCGGAGGTGGCTCAGTGGATAAAGTACTTGTTGCAGAAGTGGGAGAACAGTTTGGATCCCCAGGATCCACATGAAGCCAAGAAAGTGTGGTGTCCATCTTCAACTCCAGAACTCATAAAGCAGAGACAGGGGATCCCTGGTAAGATAAGATGGCTAGCCAGACTAGTCTGAATTAGTGAGCCCTGGTTTCAGTGAGAGACTCTGTATCAAATAAAGTGGACACACACACACATCGAGAGAGAGAGAGAGAGAGAGAGAGAGAGAGAGAGAGAGAGTCAGTCCGTCAACCAACCAATGACTACTCCTAGGAAATTGAGAATATTTCTGGGAAAATAAAAAAAGAGAATTAGATAACCAGAATGCATGATCATTGAAGTACAGGGAAGAGTCATTGACTTCATCTCCAATAGATCTGTTAATTCAACAAGCTGTTGTCCAAAGAAGGCTGGTTAGATGGTGGCGTGGGAGGTCCTCTCTGCATCCAGAGCCTCTGGAGAAGATATGGAGAGCTAATCTGTTGCTTTCACACTCCTGTGAAAACATTTGTACTTTCAGGATGCTTAACTCTTAGAAAACATTACTCTTCATAGGTAGTTGAGCTATTGAGAATCCTTCTTTGAGGATAGATTTTAACAATTGCTTTAACTAGGAAATCACCATGGGGATCCCCAAACTTCCATGATCTGAATTATATTTATAAATAGCTTTTAAAAAGCATTTTTTTCCTTCATGTGCCTATCTCTTTTCTTCCTTGTGCTTTCCTTAGCTGTATTTTCTTATTGCTAGGTGAACTTATTGGACAAGATGTATAATATACTTTCACAAATAAAAAAATAAATTAAATTTATTTCACAAATGATTTAAGACCATGAATTCTGACAGCAGCTTTGTCTTATCAGTTCTAACGAAGTTTTTATGATTATTGTTTTCTTTCTTTTTACCATCATAAGGAAGTGCTTTATCACTGAGCTACAATCTTTGGTCCATCATTGCCTTTCATATTCTGTAAATTGGTCTTCTTGTTGTTTACAAGTGTGGGATACAAAAGTCAGTTTCCAATAAAAGAAATCATACCTGATAGAAGCCCATGGGGTGGTGATTCCACGACAGGGATTTGACTCAATGAAGGATCCTGGGGGAGACTTCCTCAAAGAACCTGAAAATGGTAGAATGCAGTAGGGAGGGAGCAGAGAGAGTTCACACAACATACAAAGTCCCTGTGGCAAGAGGAAGTGAGGTTGTCCAAAGAATTGTTAGAAGATGGTACAGATCCAAAGAATGAGGGCAAGATGGCAGCAAATGAGACAGGGAGCGAGGTGGGAGGACCAATCAGGGCACAGAATGGGCAGCTAGAAGGCCAGCTGAGAGGCCATGGCAGTAGAGCAGGCTAGACCACAGGGCTGTGGGTGGTAGTGGAGAGACAGAGAGGAGTGGACAGACTTCCTTCTCCAGGGTGGGACTCAGGACTATGCCAGTACTGCAGTGCTGGTGGACAGGGTGAGGAGAGAAGAGGACCATGACACAGCTGGATCCTTTCTTCTAGGCCCACTGTGGGGTTTAGTGCCCAGCTGATCTCACTATACACAACTCACAATGCACATAGCTTCCTCATGATCCCTAATCCAACATCTCATCTCAAGTTTCTCTCCTTGACTAGGAAGCTGTATTTCCTTCCAATATAAGTGAGACGGATTCCACATCCCCATATAACTTCTTTTTGTCTTGTGACTCTTTCCTTGTTTCTCAGTGTATTTGTGACTTTGTGGAAGGATTGCTCTGGCTGGGAACAGGTCATTGTACTTCAAAAGCATCAATGTTGTAGAAACTCAGATAACAGTCTTCTCTAAAGAAGAACACACAAGGACTCAGTTTTCTTTAGGGGACTGGCCACTGGGAGTTTGGCCATGCTCCAGTGAGTACATGGACAATACAAATTGGACTTTTTTGGGGGGGTTGGGGGAGGTGACTAGGGTGGGAAGCAGATATGGAAGGACTGGGAAATGAGTGTGATGGGAGTGTATGATGTGAAATTCCCAAAGAATAAATGAAAGTATTACCTAAAGAAGAAGGAGGAGGAGGAGGAGGAGGAGGAGGAGGAGGAGGAGGAGGAAGAGGAGGGGGATAGGGAGGGAGAGGGGGAGGGGGAGGGGGAGGGGAAGGGGGAGGGGGGAGCAGCAGCAGCACACAAACCAAACCACTGGATGTACATGTGAGTTTACTTCTATAGAGGGATTGATGCTCTGGCCCTAATCAGAGTTCATCTTGGTGAATGAGAAAAGTATGGGCTTCCCCTTCCATAAGTATCTGCCATGCTTGTTCCTTATCTGCATGCCTCATAATTTCCTCATGCCTGCCTTAGTGGTCTCTGGGTTACACTTTGAACTAAACCAGCCTCAGGAAAAAAAATGGAGGGAAGGCTTTTTTTTTCTTTTTTCCCTCCTTTTTTATTTATTATATTTGTGTTTTAACTTTACACATCAGCCATGGGTTCCTCTGTCTTCCCCACTCCCGCCCCCAGCCCCACCTTCCACCCAGCCCCTCCACCCCATTCCCATCTTCTCCAGGGCCAAGACTCCCTTGGGGATTCAGCTCAACCTGGTAGATTCAGTACAGGCAGGTCCAGTCCCCTCCTTACAGGCTGAACAAAGTGTCCCTGTGTAAGCCCAAGGTTCCAAACAGCCAGTTCATGCACTAAGGATAGGTCCGGGTCCCACTGCCTGGGTGCCTCCCAAACAGTTGTATAATTTATCCGGAGGGCCTGATCCTGTTGGGGGCTCATTATGAATTATGAGAGAAGGCTTTAAAAGATGCTCAGAAGAGCTGGGCGGTGGTGCCACATGTTTTTAATCCCAGCACTTGGGAGGCAGAGGCAGGCAGATCACTGGGTTCCTGAGATCGAGGCCAGCCTGGTCTGCAGAGTGAGTTCCAAGAGAGCCAGGGTTACACAGAGAGACCCTGTATACAACAAAAACAAAACAAATAAACAAAAGATGCTCAGAAGGGTATCTTGGTTCAAAATTTTACCAGATTATATATACAAGAAATTAATGACAACAACGCTTCCATAGAAATCCCCCTGTCCTCAATGAGTTGCAGCCTCTATCACAGGGCTTTAAAGCAGTAGTCTCAACACAGGACGGGGGAGGGAATTTAGCTGGACAGTTTTGAAATTCTTCAAATTATTTGAAATACAGGTTGAAATCCACTACCATGAACAATAAGCTTAAGTCTATAAAATTCCTTCAGGCAGCAATGGATTAACAATGATATATTATAAGCAAATATTGTATTTTGGCAGAGAATGCCTTCTTATTGACAAGCATTGGACAAAACACAATTCACAAATTATTGGCCTAAAGACTATTGGATAGATCTAGCATAACTCTTCTCACTGAGGCTTAGAAATATTCCCCTGCTGTGTGAGAAAGTGGGAGAGAACTGGGATATGTGAGGGCTTAGGTTCCAACCTACTTTGTAAAGGAATCTGTGTTCTGACTCTGCCTAGGTTAGTATTTGTGCTGGGGAAAGACTTGTAATTGAGAGTTGAGACTCTTGTGTTTGTGGGGAATGTGTGAACTGGTGATATGATAGCTTCATGGTATGGTTAAGGGAAAGTTTTTATTGTAGGAGAGAGAGAGAGAGAGAGAGAGAGAGAGAGAGAGAGAGAGAGAGAGCGAGCGCTAAGTAGCAGGGTTTGTAAGGAGAATGAGTAGCTGGGGAGGCTGGGGGGAGGGAAGCCTGTGAGCTGGAGGGAGTTCAAGGTAGGGAAGGAGTGAGAAGATCTAGGATGCCAGCATGGGCTTTGAAGGTGCTTGTGATGTGGAGGGATCCTGCAGGCCAGCAAGTGCTTGGGCATGCTGCAGGCACCACAGAGTGCCGTTTGTTCCTTCTGCCAGTGATAAGGGAAATGGCTTCTTTTGGTAGATGGGAACTGGCTTCACAATTTCCCTAGGAATGCTGGCTTCTATCTAACCACCAGGAACTCTCCTATAGTCCAGGTTGAACCCATTTCTGGATATTTGTGTTACCTTTTGGAGTTTTGGAAACTGGAGTTTCCTTTGGACCTGACAGGGATGAGCCTAGCAGAACTTCAGAGTGATTTCTTATCAAAGGCTATAGAAGTACAGACCTATCCCCAGGTAGTTTGGAGGAGTCATAGGTATAACAAGAAGGGTGCTTTGCCTGGAGGGCATTCCACAGTCATCACAACAGCCACATGTGGGGAACAAGGTGTGAGGCCTGTGGCATGACCATGGCTCTTGAACACCCGCAGCCTGGATTTTCCCCTATCATTCGGCTGTCTCTTGCTATTTGGAATATAAAGGAGCTTTTCCAAGCATGTAGATGGCTGAAAGGGACATGTAGATGCAGTTGAGGACTTCTTGATGTATTTGTCCCTTTTCTTTTCATAGGAACTACTGTACTGCCATCTGTCACAATACTACTTTGCTAAATACTAATTTAGCAAAGAAACTAACCAGTGACAGCCACCAATTTAGGAGCTGAATCCTTACTTTATTCATTCCTGGCTTTCAGTGAGCACCTGAAGATGTAGCAGTCTTGGGAAGAGTTCTTGATCCAGAAGAGTCTCTGGCTGGTTGGGACCTAAGAAGCCCAAGGCCACCAAGGGAAGTAGTGACAGAAAAGATAAATTTTCATCTCTACTATTCCCAGGATGAAATAGGGTCATAATAGAATGGCTGGGTTTTGCATTGCATGCTGGGTAGTCATTATAATTAGGTATTAGTAGTTTTCTTCAAAATTAAATGAAGCAGTGTTGTCAAGGGAGACCTGGAAACCGAACATTTTGTCCTATTTGTCTTTATTATACTCATGACTGGTCGTTCTACATAATCCAATGAAAGGACTGTTGGCAAGTGAGGACCTAGTACATCACCAGTCTAAAATGTGGCTTCCTTTTCATTAAAACAAAGTGTGCATGCATGCCAGCTTTAGGAAAGAAGATATTTTGAATTAAAACAGTTCAAATTCCATCACAAATGGATCCACTACATACACAAGAAGGAGGTCAATTCTCATACCCTCTCTCTTGAATTAGTCTTGATCAAGTTGATGAATAATTTGTGGAGTTTCAAAAAGCATATGGCCACTTGGCCAATTATCAAGCCCTAATTAAGATACTTTCATACTGGTCCACACTATCTATTTTTAATCTATTAGTTTAGGCTGGGAAAAGACACCCATGAAGAAATACATCCTTATAAAAAAAGATAAAGCAAGAGTCTAATTTACCAAGGTAGTGTCTAGCACTCTTGCCTTGCCTGGGCATATATGTGAACAAGTGGTCCTGGCTTTTGAGATGATAAAAGAAGGCATGGTTTGGCTCAAAAAGGGCAACAAACTCACTGTCATTCTCCTGCAGTAGCTTGAAACAGGTTCCAAAGGACAGAGATTTGCTTGAAGTACTTTGAGAGTATCTGAGTCACTTCACTAGGGTGACAGTCACCTGCAATCCTGCAGGTTTCTTCTCCCACCCTCCGGCACATATGCATGTTGTTAGGGCATCTGACATGCTGTCTTATTACAGTTTATCAGTAACAGTTCAAGTGATACCATCAAAAGGGTGAGCCAGTGGGGTGCCTGTTTAAAGACAAGACAGTTAAGTTCTTGGAAAGCCATTTTGTGACAGATACAGGCCATCATCTGATTTGAGGCAAGACTGTGAATTCATGCTGTTGTCTCCACCATGTGAAAGCAACATTCTTTTAGAAGACTTTACAAATTGGTACTGGAGGTGAAGACATAACAATAACACTCGCAAACAAGACCTCTATCTTTGAAGGTCTGTCTCCTGGGACTACCATGACATTAGAAGTGCATAGGGTTTAGTCATGAAAACGTAAATCATAATTTATACTTCGACTGAGGCCATTTAATGTCAGTGATGGAGTATTGGAAGATAGGAAACCCAGCAAATGCAGAAACGCACACACATACACACTAAGAAGCAGTTCCCACCCCATAGGACTGGGGACAGGAAGGCCCCTGGAGCTGTCAGCGTGGGGACCATGGAGGCTGACCCGAGTGTCCAGAAGAAGCTAGTGAGAACTAAGTGCTGCCATGGAGGATGATGAGAGCAGCAAGAAGGGATCACAGAAAAGGAAACGCTTCTCTTTGTCCTCTTGCCTCCCAAGAGTTCCTGCTGAAAGAACCCAACTTGACGCCATCTGCACAGAAGTGAGAAGACATGATTGGAGTGAAGGGCCACAGTTCAAGAACCGCTGGTGTGTTTGTTATGGCAGACTCCCTGAAAGAAGCTACTTAAAGAAGCCAGAGGCTTGGCTTCACGGTTTAAGGGGGGATCAGCCTCTTGTGGCAGAGAAAGCATGTCTGTCGAGGGAGCGGAGTCCATGGAGCTTGGGGCAAGACTTCCTTCCTTCCAGGTGGCTCAGCTCTGGCCAAAGTGAGATAGGAGTACAACCTATACTAGCTGCTCCTGTGAACCTCCCATCCCCCCTGCTAGCCTCCACCTCCTAAAGGTTCAGTCATTCCCCCCCAAACAACACCAGCAGTCAAGACCAAGTTTAAGAACATGAGCTCACAGGGAAAGGGGGATGCATGTTCAAACTAACTCATGGCAAAGTCACTGTTTGAAAACCTTGGATAATTTAGTTTTTATATCCAAGAAGGAAGACCAAAATTTGCAATCAGCTTACTATAATGAATTAACGTGTCCGTTTTCCTGAATCAGAATCCGAGTGAGGACTGACCGTGATTCGAGTGTAGCCTTGACTAGGTGCAGTTTTTTAGACTGAATGATTTGTGACCTGAGCTTACAGGCCCGCTGTGAACACTTGCAGGCTTAGGTGGAGATTTTCATTGACCAGGAGACAGGAAGAGCACGTGTGCACCGAGCCAGGAGAACGACAACACGGGCTGCAGATTGACCAACAGAAATTCACATTAACTCGAAAACCAGAGTTCCCATATTCATTTCACCCAAGACTCTCCAATTTCCAAAGTCACTTTAGAATTATGAGCTTGTCCAGTCATATTTATACTTTTGTTATGTCCTTCCTGGTTCTCAGCCCCTAAAAATGTAGTAATTTGGCCCGTTCTGCTTAGATAAACACCTGGAAGCTCTCCTGGGAAAGATCCCAAGTCTAGACATAGTTGGGTTTTTTTTTTTTGTTTTTTTTTCTTTAAAAAAAAAACTCCACACATGTGTTTCTTGTTATGAGGCGCTTTAACTCTGCAGACAAGAGAAAATTCCCATGCCTTCAAGGAGTTACCAATTATGTCACATTCTGTGAAGAAGCACTCGTGACTAATATATAAGTAATTGTCTCCAAAAAAAAAAAAAAACCATAATAGAAGGGAAGATAGAGAACAATGATTGTATTTGAGCTGCCGAGAGTCTTTTTGAACACAGGCCTTGGGTAACAGGAAGGGACATATGTACCTGGTAAGTTGCATTGTTCATTTTATAACTTTGACAAGATGACTGATTTTACATCTGATGATAGCACTTTGGGTTTAAGAAAGCAATCTGAGCACCTCCATTGAGCTGTGATTGCTTAAAATTTTTCTTTGCCATATTCTTCTTCCTCCTCCCCTTCTCTTCTTCACTTTCTTCTTCTCCTTCATCTACGAACAAAAGAAGAAGTAAATATCTACTCTGTCCTAGTAAACATACAATTCACCTAAAGCAGGAGGTGTCTTCGGAACACAGTATGATTAAGAGAGGACTCAAGGAGAACTATGTGCTGCATTTACAACTGCAGACATGTGGGGTACTAAGAGGTGGCAGTTCCTGGTATGTGTTCACCATCACCCCTTCTTGGAGCATCCAGAATTGACTGAGCCAATGACTTCTAACAGGCAGAGGGAATGTATGTGCATAATACACAGTGAGAAAGGCCACTCAAATAGGGATAGTGGTCACTTTTGTATAGAAAACACACTAAGCAAAGCGAGAGAGTAAACAACGCTCAAAAAATAGAGGAATGGGCCAGGTGATTGGTTGCTGTATTAAACACTTTAAAAAAAAATTCAGCAAAACAAAAGCAACTTCTGTGGTTCTACTTGTAAGTGCTGTTTTTTGTTTTGTTTTGTTTTGTTTTTCAATGATACCAGTTATTAGATCCTTAATTCTACAAATCTTACATCTAATTGGACTGTCCCTACCATTTCTGTCACTCATGTCTACAAGATCAAAATAATAACAGATACATATTGGGGCTGTGAGATGGCTCAACAGTTAAGAGCAATTACAGCTACTGTGGAGGACCTGAATTGAGTTTCCAGCACCCATGTGTGGTGGCTGACCACTGCCTTTAATTCCGGCTCCAGGGGACCGGATGCTCTCTTCTGGCCACTTTGGTCACATGCACACACACATGAACATACCCACACATAGATACACACAATTAAAAATCAAATACATCGTTAAGAAAATAAGAACATTCTTCTATAATCTCTCAGGGGTCTATATAAACACCGCCACAAGGGAATTACTGATTTTTAAGTCAATTACACTGACAACTATGAAGAGTATCCATGACAGACATTTCAAATGATTCAATAATAGAGAGAAAAATGATTGACTATCTTGGGGAAATATTTTTGAAGAGAATAAACTATAAAAAAATGTCCCAAAGGCTTTCATTTCATCTACGAACACTCAGTTATGAAATTGCAGCATAGAATCACAGAAAATGAAGACCATAGGATCATTATTGTCTACCTACAGAAATACAAGGAAAGTAGCACATAATAGCTGGATGCAACTAGCGGCATGGCATAATGGATGCGATAATCAGTGTTCTTGGCTTCATGGGAAAGAAAAGAGACACCTGAAGAATTTACTGGCTCCTGTAACAGGGTATTTCTGAGGAATGAATTTAGCTTCAGGCATGGCTTGATTCTGGAGCTTAAATGATACCATCAGCTTTATTGAGTCTGAGACTTCATTTATATCTGCTTTGGCTTTGATCTTTCTCAGCTTATACAGACTTTTAAAGAACCCAACAAAACATTCACCAGAAGCTGAGTCTCTATTATTTTAGCTCATAATCTCCAAGGAAAAGAACTACTTCAAATTCTTCCCAAGCCAGGGAAAACTCAATTGGTGTGAGAAAAGTCACATACCCATATCTGAAAGCATTGGTGTGTCCACTGGGATGTATCAATATAACTGTCAGATGCTTGCTTCCACCCCTGCAGTTAGAGTATGGGACCATGATTAACAGGCATACCAGTGCTCTGTGGGCCTGAGAATCCCTAAGGGAATTCTGAATGAACACATTATGGTCTATATTTGCCTTAACTGTAATCTACTAGTGTAAACCTTTTCAAAAGACTTTAGAAAAGATTGTTATTATTTTCTCCAAAAACTCAAGGGAAAACATGAAGAGATGATAATAGCCCAATAGAAAAAAACACACAGAAAAGAAATGAGAGGTACAGGGGTGAAAGATGACTCAGTCAATAGAATGCTTGACATGCAAACATGAAGACCTGAATGTAACCCCTAGAATTTAGATATATATGCAGTGTCAGATGTGGTAGCACATGATTATCATCCCAGCACTGGGGAGGTAGAGACCCCTGAGGCTTGCTAGCCAATCAGCCTAGCCTACAGAGCAGCAAGAGATCATGTTTCAAAGACATGGTAGTTGGGGTGAGGAGAAAACTCAGTGGTAAAGCACCCATCATACAAGCAAGAGGACCTGAGTTTGGATCCCAGAATAACGTAAAACTGAACTCCCTAATGCATGATCCCAGTGCTCCTCCAGCAACATGGGTTGCAGAGACAGGAGAGTTCCTGGAAGGCTGTGGGCCAGCTATCCTTACATGAGCAGCAGTGAACAAGAGACTGCCTCAAACAGGGTGGGAAGCAAGGACTGACACCCAATGTGTTGTCCTCTAACCTCCCTACACATGGCTGTGGTACACACACACACACACACACACACACACACACACACACACACATGCCTTTGATGTTTCTCTGTACCACTCTGACACCCCACCACAGCTAAGCATAAAAGTAGAATGCTTAATTCTCTGCAGCAGAGGAGAAAACAAATGGAAACAAAGGTGCCATTCTCTTGATTTTTCTTTCAAAGTGATGGGAAAGGAATGAACATGGCACCAGGAAATGTACCAGATGACAGCAGCAGAGTCCCTAAAGAGCTGTTGTTTTCATAATGAAGTGTTTCAAGAAAACACTTTTTCTCTTCTTCTTCCTATTGGCTCCTTTGTAAAAACTGCCCATGACTTTTGCATAAATGATACATCATAATTATTTAAAAACTAACTGCATGGCCCGGGCAGATGTCTCTGTGGGTAAAGTTCTTGCCACACAAGCACAGGGAGCTAGCTGAGTGTGGGCCCCTACAAGCCATCTAAAACTGGCTAGATGCAGCAGCACACATCCGTGATTCCAGGACTCGTATCACAAGGTTGGAAGCAGAGCCAGGCGAACTGACAGCTTGAGGCCTGGTTAGCTGGGCTGTGCACAGACACAAACAACACGAGACCCTGTCTCAAAGAAGGCAGAAGATGAGAACCAACACCAGAGATCGCCAAGCAACACCCAAGATCGCCTCTACACATGCACTCACACATATGCACACACATACATGCAGCCTACGCAAAAGAAACTGAGCAATACAGAATGCTGAGATAAGATCCAGTATTTATATACTAAGAACCCAGAAAGGGAGTGGAGGCAAAGGAACAGAGAAGCAGCAGGTATCCAGGACACTGAGTGAGCTCTGGAAGCGACACCTCATGTGACCCTTTGGGGCTTCCTGCTGAATGTCAGAGACAAATGAACCCTGACAGTAAACCATACAGGACTGTGCTGAGCAACTTCCTGATTTTTCTAACATTCTAAAATGTATTTTTGTTTCTTAAAATGGAAACCATGTATGTATTAAATATATATACATTAAATATATATACAATAAATATATATATTAAAAAGATAGACCCAGATTGCTTTCCAAAGTCAACAGTGAGGTGATCAGTGCATTCTTGTACAGCACCTGATTTAATTTTTTAAAGATTCTGTTTTAATTGTATGCATGTTTTTGTTATTTGAGGGTATGTGTGTATACAAGTGCAGGTGCCCCTGCCTAATATGAGTGCTGGGAACAGAATTCAGGTCCTTTGAAAGGGCAGCAAATGCTCTTAACTACTGGGCCTGCTTTAATCCCAGGTCCTGCTTTCTTACGGTGTCAGTCTCCAGCCTCTTAGAAACCAGTCAGGCACAAGGCCAATCAGCTCTGCATTTGCTGGAAGGACTGCTGCTTTCAGATACAGTGTCCTTGGAGAGCTTCAACAATGGGAAATCATGAACAGATGTTCCCATTAGGAATCCTAGCCTTTTATGGTTGCAGCGGCTCCTAGCCATCTCTCTACCGCATCCCCAGCCGCACGGCCATGGATGGTCTCCTAAAAATTAGAGGTTAGAATGCTTATAAACCAGAAAGTGTAGTGTGTCCAAGTGGACGAGGGGCTAATGGAAACATAGCGTGGTCTATGAACAGACCTGGAGTCCAAGTCTGAAAACAAAATTATCTTAATTGTCTGTGGACCAAAGGGGAGGATGAAGTCATCAAGGGGCTGGTGAGAATGGGCATCAGTAAAGGGACAGGCTCTGCTTCAAGAAGCAGAGGAAGAGGCTGATCTGAAAGCACACCAGCCTTCTAGAAACTGGTGTGTACAAAGCAAACAGACAGTTTCTTGGAAACTCTGTAGTTGCAAGGAAAAGGTAGAAATATATGAAAGAGGAAATGAATAGATACCAGGATAGGTGAAAGGGAAGGAACACATGAAGATGTAATAGAGAAACTTTATTCCAAATGAAAGAAAATCAGGAGGCTGGGCAGTGGTGGCGCACGCCTTTAATCCCAGCACTCGGGAGGCAGAGCCAGGCGGATCTCTGCGAGTTCAAGGCCAGCCTGGGCTACCAAGTGAGTTCCAGCAAAGGTGCAAAGCTACACAGAGAAACCCTGTCTTGAAAAACCAAAAAAAAGAAAAAAAAAAGAAAACCAGGTAGAATCTGACATGGAAACAGTAGGAAAGATAATCAGCAATACCCAAGGACAGCAGAAAACAAATGCATAGGCGGGAAGAAAATGACTGTCACTCAAGTGACATCATGCAAGTCAGGTGGCCCACCATTTGGGTCGTGTAATGATAATTCTAGAAGAAAAGGAGAGCAGTTGTGGGTGTTTTGGAGGAAAAAGAAGAATGTAACATTTCAACCTTTCCATGCAGCGTCTTCCAGATGTCTGTTTCTTGTGAGAATGACAGATATTCCAACTATACAAAGGATGGGCACACTCTATCTGCTTCTGCAGCTTGAAAATATTTGTTGGCGGCAATAGAAGACCAAGAAAAGACAGGAAGTAGTTAAGTGAACCAAATAGAAAAAAATTGGCACTCTCTCATTCGGAACACTCAGCTAAAATGGGAACCCATGAGAAGAACTAGAACGTAAATTCTAAATGAGAGTTGAGAAGGGTGGTGGAGATGGAGCCCACAATGTTGTAACAGGAGGGGAAAGTTTTCCAAGCTAAAGAAAAGGAATATAAATCCAAGACACAGAAATAGAAAATAAATTAAGGGAGATAACTAGAGAAAGCATAAAACAAGAAATAACCAATACAAAAAGAGAGTTGTTGGGACCAGTGTGATGGCTCAGTGGGTAAAATTGCTTGCCATGCAGAACTGACAAGCTGAGTTCAATCCCCAGAACCCCCAGTGGAAGGAGAGAGTCAACCCCCACGAAGTTGTCTTCTGACCTCCCTGTACGCAAGATGGTGTGTACTAATGTATGCATGCACACATGTGCACACATACTAATAATAAATTTAAAAATTTGATATTTGCTGTTACGTGAAGAGTAACTAAAGTATTAACACTGTGGCTTAGAATGAAAAATGCACAACTAGTGATTTACAAGTAAGAACAGAGACATACAAAATGCACAAGAAATTTTGGAAAGAAAAGGCGTTGTGCATCTAAAAAACACATTTATTTACTGGGGTGTGCATATACCATAGCGCACATGGGAAGGTCAGGAGGCAAATAAGGGAAGTCAGCTCTCTCTTTCTGTCATGTTGGTCCTCGGGATCCAGCCCAGGTCATCAGGCTTAGCAGTAAGCACCTTTGCCATTGAGCTCTCCTGCTGCCTGTCCCCCTTTAAAAGATTTATTTTGCTTATTTATGTGGGGGGGGTACCCATACTTTTGGATGAAGAGGCTACAAGAGGGGGATCCCTCAGAGTTGGAGTTGTCGGTGCTTTGCAGGATCCCTGGCATGTTAGGTGGGTGCTGGGATCCAAACTCCAATCCTCATGATTGAGCAGCCAGTGCTCTTGTGTGCCAACTCTCCAGCCCTTCCCTGTTTTTAGACAATCTGACGGAAGGCAGACCTCTGTTGATCCCAGGTGAGATGGCAACTTTAATGTGCAAACTATTTGAAAGTACTAGTAAAAACCCAACAAGTGTGTAAGCAGAATAATAAAACAAATTGCCACTTATGCAGGCACACAAGTCAGGTTGCCCCCTACCTCCACTTTCTGTAATGAGTTTGTATTTAGAAGGAAAATGAGTCAGTTACAGGTGTCCTGGAGAAAAGAAAGGGCTGTGATAACTTCAACCTTCCTATTCAACATCCTTCAGGTGTTTATTTCTGGTGAGAGTAGAGAGCTACATCATCTGTATATAATGGTGAAAATACTGATCATATCTTTCAGGTGAGAAATATTTCAAGAGATAACACTTCTGAAAGTAGGAGAAAGTCCATGAATTGAGAATCAAACTACCATGCTATCAAAGCCGATATTCAATTGAACCATTAAGCCCAGGAGCAACTGTTGACCTTTCTCCTCCCATCAACTATAGAGCCCGCCTGTCTATGTTTCTCTACCACTCATTCAGCCTTTAAACTATGCCTGTTTATCTCACATCTATCAACCATCTACCCATTTATCTTCTGTCAATCCATCTCCAGCTACCATTTTCTTTTAAGTTGTCTCTTACGTTACAATGCTACCTATAAAGTCCTAGTAGACAGCCAGGTGGAAGTATTGTTTCTCTAGAAGGAACAAAATGAGAACAACCGTGGACAGAGGAAAGCTGCCCAAGGATGCGGCCTGCTTGGTAGAGTGGGTGGCGAGAGGCAGGAACCTAAAGGAACAGTGTAGGCTTGATCTGTTGCTCAAGGATTAGGGGTGGATGAGTGTGAGTTCATCAAGGAGGAGCAAAGCTGGGAACAGACATTCAAAGACTTGTGCAGAGAAGATGGGAAGTCAGAGCCAGGCCTGACACAGCCCATAGGGGATTACAGGAACTGAAGTAGAGTGCAGTGGAGACTATGCCCGATCTGGACTGGAAATGGGAAGCAGGGCAGACACTTCAGAGCATAAGCAAGGAACAGAATGAGTCGATTATTTGTATGGCTGCTTTGATGACCTCTGGCTGGGTCTTCCTCCTCTTTAATCATTTACACCCTCTGCAAATTTCCAGTGTAGAGGGAAAGGTGGAGTGTAGGTGCAAGATTCTCAACTCAGTGCCGGGTAGATAAGCCCAGTGCGTATCTCCAGCATTTCTAAGAACAGCTTTCAAGGACTGGATGGAGAAAATATTTCTTCGTATCAGCAAAGGAGGACTGAAAACAGCTGACTAATCTGAACTTGAACAACATCAGCAATCCATGGGGACATGGAGCATTATGAAGAGCAGAATCAGACTGGGCAATTATGACCATCAGAAAATGAAAAATGGCCCAAATATCAGTGAAGAGAAGATTTTCTTTGGATGGAAAACTAAAGAAATTGATGGTACGAATGAGTTCACTGCCTAAGAGGAGTCTAACATAATGAGACCCGGGGAAGTTTTTGGAAG
This sequence comes from Onychomys torridus, assembly GCF_903995425.1. Taxonomy (NCBI): domain Eukaryota; kingdom Metazoa; phylum Chordata; class Mammalia; order Rodentia; family Cricetidae; genus Onychomys; species Onychomys torridus. The sequence continues at coordinate 63,446,133 of NC_050443.1, read as the reverse complement.
GTACATCATTTTAAGAGGAGAAGCTGGAGGTTTCTTGGAGACTGTATATGCCACTAATGAAGGTATGACTCATGCATGTCTAAGAATTCTGATAAACAGTATGTTTGTAGAAAGATAAGCTCCAGAATTTAAGACAGCTTGGTGACAAGTTACAGAGGAGCACCTAGAGTTCAAACAGCAGAAGTTGGTCATCTGTGAGATTTATAACACATTCTTGGAGACAAGAGAGGTCCTGCAGGGTTCAGGAACGCTGGCAGGTCTTAGGAAAGCTGACACAGGTTTAGCTAACTAAGAATAGAGGGACCTACATGAAAGACAACATTTATCCTGCTATTTGGGGAAAAGTGGAATGAGCTAATAAGTCAGATGTCGAGACATGAATGAGAGAGATACAAACACCCCACTTGTGTAAAGTTCATTATGCAAGAAAGGTTGATTTTGTTTCCAAGGCTATACATTTGAAAAGTGAAGGGGCGGGGGATAGAAAACTTCATTGTGTTTCAGGAGCAGCCTCTCTCACTTGACGTGTCTCATCAGAAACACTGCTGTGTGAAGAACTAAGCTTTATCTAGTCACCACTCACTAAATGGCATTCTAAGCATCTTTATTTTGGAATAAAAGTGAATGTTATTGTGGTAGTCTGAATAGGAATAGCCCCCATAGACTCATGTGTTTTAATGCTTGGCTCATAGGGAGTGGCACTATTAGGAAGTGTGGCCTTGTTGGATAAAGTGTGTCACGGTGGAGGCGGGCTTTGAAATCTTATATGCTCAAGATAGGCTTCATGTGGCAGTCTCCTTCTGCTGCCTGTGGATCAAGATGTAGAACTCTCAGCTCCTTCTCCAGCGCCATGTCTGCCTGTGTGCCACCATGCTTCCTGCCATGATGATAATGGACTAAACCTCTGAAACTGTAAGTGAGCCAGCCTCAATTAAATGTTTCTTTTTATAAGAGTTGCCATGATCATGGTGTCTCTTCAGAGCAGTAAAACCCTAACTAAGACAGTTATATAATGTTAGATATCCTGGAGTTGGAGTTACAGGCAGTTGTGAGCTGCCTGACACGGGTGCTGGGAACCAAATGCAGATTCTCTGCAAGAGCAGGACATGCTTTTGACCACTGAGCCATCTCTCCAGCCTTAAGGAGGAAATTCACTTAGGTGCTCACACATGTGAGTGTGAAAAGAGGGTTGGGAGACTTCCTACACCTGATTGAGAGACCTGAGACAGGCAGCTACATAAGGGGTGCAGATGAGGGCATGATCTGTGCAACCAAGGCTGCCCAGGCTGCCGCACAAACAAAGGAGGTCAAGAACAGTGTGAAGAAGGAGGGAACCCTATGCTGCAAATCACTGGGAATGAAGGCTTAAGAGAGCTGATATGCTGGGAGCTGATGATTTAAGGAGAGGATATTGGAGCGTGAGACTTCAAAGATGGACCAGGCTTGGGAATAAATCACTGAAATGGCTGTATTTGTCGGCTTTTAGCCCCTAAGCAAATCCCTAGGACAATCAGCTTATGAAGAGCAAACGTTTGTTTCGCCTCCTGATTTCAGAACCTTCAGTCTTATCATTGTCCGCCCTCTGTCATGGGCGAGCATAGTAGAGTGAAAGTGCTCACCTCATGGCCAGGGTGTGACAGAGACAGGTAGAGACCAAGTCCCACTGTCCCCTTCAAGAGAACATCCCCAGTGACTCCTTCCATGAAGGCTCAGCTTTGAGGTGTCCAGCACTCCCGCACAGTGCCCACTGGGGACTAAACCTTTATCCCATGAGTCTCTGGGGATGTGCAGATCCAAATTACAGTGACAGCTAAATCTATTCTTAAATGTGGGGATAATTAGGAAGCACATAAAGAAAAAAAATGAGGGTTTCCTAAATGCTAATAAAAATGGGAAGAGATGTTGGAGTACTTGGTGGGAAATAAGGTTACCTGCTCAAGCAACAGTCTACAGTATCTGGAAGTTCTGAAGGCTGTTTCTGTGACTCCCCAAGGTGGACAGTTAGGAAATGAAGAGAGAAAGACATGCTTCAGGATGAATATTGAGTTTTCCACAGACTATTGTTAAGGGTTGCATGCCCATAGCAAACGCTGCGTTTCTAGAAACCCTAGGACTGGTACAGAGTTTAGAGTCTCTCTGGAGCACATTTTTGTGGAACCTATTAAATGAATCACATAATTTCATATCTCTCACTAGCAGCTCATGCCGGGAATATTGATTTACATTCAACTTTATTGCCAGCCTCTGTTAGCCCTGTACTGGCCTGGGTGGATATAGGGACAAAAAGGCAAAAAATAATAGTCCTTCCTCATGGGGCAAACTTGGGAACTTCCCTTGTAAGCCTTCTGTCATCCACAGAAAGGAGCATGGAGGCATCCTGGGCTTGGTAAAGAACAGGGCTGTGAGAATTTGCATATCTTTTCTTTTCAGATAATACACTGATATAAAAACCAGGCTCTTCATCTTTGCCTGGCTGGCTTTGGCACTGAGCAGCATAATCATTATCATTGGGCCCCTTTCCCTATGGCACCTGGCCCAAGGCTGAAGGCGCACATTAAACAAGGAGAGCTGCTCTCCCTTCACTCTGGAATGGCAGAGGATGGGAAGTGCTTTGAGGGCATGTGTGTGTGTGTGTGTGTGTGTGTGTGTGTGTGTGTGTGTGTGTGTGTGTTCATTCTATCTAGTGAATAATATATTTTTGTTTATTTGTTTGAGTGTATCTGGCAAACACAAAGCTCAATTTTGCCAGAACCTCCTAACAGGTTTATAAGAGATGGATTGGGTAATTACATTGCCATTTTTGCTATTATTGTTTATTTGTTTTCTGAAACAGTCTTATTCTGTAGCCCAAGCTGACTTGGAACTCACTATGCAGCTCAAGCTGGGCTGAAAGTCACGATTCTCTTGACTCTGTGTTCTGAGTATTGGAATTACAGGTGTGAGCCACCATAACTGGATTCTTTCCATTACAGACAGACAGACAGACACACATACACACACACACACAAATACACACACACACACACACACACACACACACACACACACACACTGATTGGTTAATTTATTTTTTGGCTTTTGGAATCAAGGTAATTATGTAGCCTAGGCTAACCTCAAACTCATGGCAATTTTCCTTCCTCAGCTTTTTTCATGATATAATTACAGACATGAGTCACTACATCAGGCTAAGCCATTGTCTAACTGGAAAAATTCACCACCTTTAGATGAAAAAGATATGAATAACTAAAAATTATATTCTGAAGCAATGAGTTAGGTAAGAGTCAGGGAATGTTTAATTTCTGATGAGTTTGTATAATTTCTGAGGTTAAAAATGTATGTTTATCATCAATATGAGTAAGTCTATCAGCTGGCATAAAAGGGCCAATGTTTTAACCAATTCTTCCATTTTCCTTTTTGAAATTCATTATTAGAAATTGAATGAAGATTCCCTTTTGCCTTTGTTTAACTTATTATGGTGTCCTTTCTCATAACTTCTTTTTCTCCTTCTTCTTTTTCTGTTTTTGAGTAAGGTTTTCTCTGTAGCTTTGGAGGTTGTCCTGGAACTTGCTTTGTAGCCCAGGCTGGCCTCAAACTCACAGAGATCCACCTGCCTCTGCCTCCCGAGTGCTGGGATTACAGGTGTGTGCCACCACTGCCTGGCCTTATAACTTCTTATTCCTATTTAACTTCCTATTAAATTCCTAAATAATTTGACATTTTAAAATACCTGATACTAAAATGATCTGTGCTATGAGTTTCCCTTCAAGAATAACTTGGCTTTTACCATTAGGTTCAAACTATCAACTATGATGTTTCCATTAATATCCAAATTCTGCTCATTTTTATTTCACATTATTTGGGAAACAATGTTGATTTAATCTTTGATGGAGGATTGGGAGTTGTGAACTTCACATTTAATTTTCAGGCAGTTTAATTATGTACTATTATCTTGCTCACTCTTTTCATTAAATATATCACTAAACATTTTCTTGTCATACCATGATTGTTGACTATGACTGGCACAATTTTTAATATTGAGGTTTTCCTTTTGTTCTAGCAAGTAATTGTGCACAGGGATTTTAAGACTATGCATTTAGTTCTGTGCAAGAATTAAAGCTTATATGAATGTAGTAATTGTGGAAATATAGATGTAGTAAATGCAGAATGTTGTAGAATATTATTTTAAGGTATGTTACTTTTGTTTATGTTACATTTGCTTAACCCTGTGAAGCTGTGTTACTTTGTCTATCTAATAAACACCTGATTGGTCTAATAAAGAGCTGATTGGTCAATAGAGAGGCAGTAGAAAGGATAGACAGGGCTGGCAGGTAGAGAGAAAATAAATAGAAGGTGAAATCTTGGAGAAAAAGAAGAAAGAGCAAGAGAACAAGAAGAGAATGCTAGGGGCCAACTATCCTGCTACACAATAAGCCATGGAGTAAGAGGAAAGTAAGATATACAGAAGTAACAAAAGGTAAAAGACCAGAGGCAAAAGGTGTATGGGTTAGTTTAGGTTAAAAAAAAAGCTGGCAAGAAACAAGCCAAGGTAAGGCTGGGCATTCATAAGTAAGAATAAGCCTCTGTGTATGATTTATTTAGGAGCTGTGTGGCAGACCCCCCCCCCCAAAAAAAGAGCAAAAACAACCAACAACAGCAGAATGTAGCCTACATGAATTGAGTAATTTATTTTGAAATATTAAGGAGATTTTTTTGCCAATTCCTGCTTTTCTACTATCACTGTGACAGAATATCCCTGCTTTGAAAAAAACTGAGTTGTAATTAATAGATGAGAAAATACCTTGATCTTAAATGTTCAGTTGGATGGATTTGGACATCTGTATATATCCGCAAACCATCTAAAAACCCAATGCCCCCAAAACAGTGTGTTCAAGTCTCATACAACCACTGGAGACAAGAATGTGATTTGACTTTGGGATTCACTGTGTCCTCCCTCTGTAACTTCCTGGAATAGAAACTCTGATCACAGTGGCTCTGATGAGAGAGGTTTACTGGGTGATTAGCACAGTTCAAGGAATATAAAGGCACGGACTGCAGAGCCCGGCTCTCTGCTCAGTATTGTAAGCAAGTCCCCACGTTCATCATCACCTCCACGTTTCAAGATGATGGCCCTGTGGCTGAGGCTAACACAGTTGGAAAAGCATGACTGTGGAAGGACATTGGCAACTGTGTCCCTCCCTGTAGAGACAGACAGTTGAAGACAGTCTTCCCACAAAGTCTACCCCTGTACTCCCACTCAGAATTGGTGGACCACACTGGAAAGAAGGCTGAGAAATAGCCAAGTTTTGTTCTGTGTTGTTTGGTCAAGCTAGGCCAATGGCACACAGTTTCTACTCTTCAGAAAGAAGAAAGAGCAAGAAGAAAGGCTGTTGTTTAGGCCCTCAGTTCCCCTGTCACATCTGCTTGGTCTGAATGAAACCAACAAACTCCAACTGAGACTATCAGTGTTTCCATCCCACTGGACAGAGAGAAACTTTTCAGACTGGAAGAGTGAGAACCAGTGAGTTCCAACTCCTTGAGATTTGCTCTTCAGAAAAGCTTCTCCTTTGGGGAGGGACTGGCAGATTGTCCAGCCTGAGACACACCAGCCGAGGCTGTCTGTAATGGAAGTTCCTGTGGGGAAGAATGGCCAAGGAGTCAGGGACCAGTTTTGTTGATCATCTAGGCCCTGACCTCAGGCCTCACCCTGAGGCATTCCTTACATGATCCAGTATTACTCTTTGTCTTAAGCATATTTTTGGTTGTTGGGGAAGATCTTAGGAAGTTGATGCTTCACCATGTTTTACGTACTTGAGAGCATGATTAACAGTTATGCTGCATTTTTTCCAAATAGGATTTATTGTTTCTGTGAATTGTTACTCTATTTCTTTGCCTATTTGATTTGTAAAGCTTTGTGACTATTTACCTGTGTTTATGACTATTGTACTTTTAAAACAGAAACTCATCTTTCTGTTCTGTTTCCTTCTTTTTCTCTCCAGTTGCCAGTGTTACTAATCTGGTCCTGCATGCTCCATTTGGTTTAATCTGTCATCTTTCACTGTCCATCATTTGAACTCCTAGCTCTTATTGGCCACTGTATCTCTGAGGTCTATAATGGTAAGCACGCAGATGATGCCCCAGAAGTACTTTGGAAATCATTGTGACTAGTTTGCTTTCTGTTGCTGTGACAAACACCATGGCAAAAAGTAATTGGGGAGGAAAGGGTTTATTTCACCTTAGGGTTTGAAGTCCATCAATGAAAGAAGCCAGGGCTGGAACTCAAGGCAAGAACATGGAAGCAGGAACTGAAGCCGAGACCATGGGGAAATGCTGCTTCCTGGCTTGCTCCCCACGACTTGCTCAACCTGCCTTCTTGCTCTTTCTGTCCCTGGGAAGTGCCACCCACGGTGAGCTAGACCCTCCATATCAGTCATTAATCAAGAAAATGTCCCCAAATATTTGCTTACAGGCCACTCTGATGGGGCAGTCCACAAGTTGAAGTTTCTTTTCCCTAAGTGACTCTAGTTTGTGTCGGGTTGACAAAAACTAATCAGCACACGTTGTGTGTATTTTGTTTGCTTGTGTCTAAAGACAAATGTGAGGCAGAATAATTTTCTACCTGTAATATTCCCGAGTAGACTCAGTGTCTTTTTCTTTGCTGATTCATTTTCTATTCCCCCTTCTTGATATACTTTTGTATTTTTAGCCACTGATTTTGTGCCATTATTTAGAAATGATTATCATAAGTAGCATTGCAATATAAATCTTTAATTTTTCATTACTTTATTTTAGTTCACATTCTTTGACAGTCTCACACATGCGTACACTAAATTTTGATCATTCTCATGTCCTTTCTCCTTCTCTCACCCTCTTGCTCTAAAATCTTAAAACAAAACAAAATAAAACTCCAAAAATACTCATTGAGAGCTTAATTAGGGTTGCCTGCATGAGCATGAGTGGGGAGTTATTTACAAGAGCATAGGTCACTGATCAGTGGCTACATCACCGAAGAGAGTGATAATTCTTTGCCCAGCACTGATGGACTGCTTCACAAGCCCCTCCCCATTCATGATGGAATGGAGACAAGTGTGGTCTTGTGCAGGGCTTGCATAAGTAAACACAGCTGTAGTTAGTTCATGAGTGTGATGGACAGGTCATATTCAGTAGACATTGTTCTACAGCATTCCTCCCCACCTCTGGTTTTTATGTTTCTTATCCCCCTTTTTCATGGTGTTGTCTGAGCCTTAGAGGGGATTAGACAGATGTCCATCATAGGGCTGAGCACTTACCAGTCACTTAATCTCCATACTTTGACCAGTTAGAGTTTCCATATTAATCATTGCCCACTTCAAGGTGAAGCTTCTGTGTTGAAGGCTGAGAGCAGAACAGAGTAGGCTCTACCCCAGGGCCTATGCTCTCACCAGCCACCAGGTCTTGACCAGGTTTATAGTTTTAGGGCAGAGTTCCCTCCTGGGGAGTTGTCTTAGGATTTCTATTGCTCTGAAGAGACACTATGAGCACAGCAACTCTTATAAAGGAAAACATTTAATTGAGACTGGCTTATGGTTTCTTTATTATCTTCATAGTGACATGCAGGCAGACATGGTGTTGGAGATGGAGCTGAGTTCTACATCTTGATATTTGGTCAACAGGAAGTGAACTGTCCCACTGGGCACGGCTTGATCATATATGAAACCTCAAAATACCCTTCCACAGTGACACACTTTCTCCAACAAGGCCACACCTACTCCAACAAAGCTACACCTCCTATGTACCACTCCTTATGGCTAAGCACACCTATTCAAACCACCACAGGAGTGGACCTTAAATTTACCCAGAAAGCTGCTGACATGAGCATACCTCACCAGGCAGGTTGCTATTGCAGACTGTAGTGTCCACAGCTTGATGGGACCTTTGATGACTTCTCTCCCAGAATCCTGAACATCACCCTCCAACACCATGAAAGCTAGCCGGCAGCTTCCAGTTCAGTCCCAGACTGATTTCTCAGTGTCTTGCAGCCCAGGTGTGTGGTGTCTTCAGTGATAAGGTTTTTCTGCTCTAATTTTTGGGGAAATCAGGGGCAGTGACAATAGTCTATAATGTGTTGGGGTTCATAAGCGATAGCTCAAAGAGAGGTAACCCATGCCTGGCACTGGGATTTTCTTTTTTAAAATCTTTGACTTCTATGAGAAGCTTTATCCATCATGCAGGTAGTATTCATTTCAACCTTTAAAAGTTATGTTTTTAAATATTTATTTATTTTGTCTCATTTTACATGTGTGTGCTTGAGTACATGTATGTGTACCACATTAGTGCAGGAACCCGTGGAGATAGAAAGAATTCAGCTACCCTGGAACTGAAGGTAGAGATGATTGTGAGCTGCCATGTAGGTGCTAGGAACGGGTCCTCTGCAAGAGCAGTCAGTGCTCCTGACCACGGGTAATCTCTCCAGCCCTCTAAAATTATGATTTTATGGTCTTTCAAAATAGAACATTTCCATGTGACTTTTCATAAAACCCTAATTTGGATAACTCTTACCTAGACTCTTTCCTCTCTTATTCCCCCATCTCTGCTTAAGCCCTCCCATGCTGGTATTCCTCCCCTCCACTTTCAGATCATATGTGTTCTGATATTCCCCCTCCCTTAAGACCTCTTTTCACCTGTCCCCTCTCTTCGGATCTAGTTAACTCTTCCTGGCCTTTATTGACACTCCTTTTTGAACACACCACCTTGAGAATTCCAAGACAAATCTGCAACGAGCAAGGACATCTATCTGGGTTTGGTTCACACCACTCAATAAAATTTTCAGTTCCATTTTGTTGCAAATTTCAGTTTTATTTACAGTTAAGTATAGTTTCATCCTGTATAAGTGTCATGATTTCTTTATCCAGTCATCAACTGGTGCATGTCTGTGCTGCCTCCTTGTCCTTACTTTTGTGACTAGAGCGACAGTGAACATGGCTGTACAAGCATCACTGGAGGAGGCTGTTCAGAGCTTTTGGCATATGCTCAGGAGTCAGGAAGCTGGGTTGTATGGAAGATTTACTTTGAACTTTATAAGCAACCCCACTCAGACACAACTCCATCTCAGTTGTAGCAGTCTATACTTCAAACAACATAATCATTTAGATTATCCTCCTCTTCCCACATCATCACCAGTATTTGTTGTCACTTATGCTAGCCGTGCTGACTGGGATGAGGTCAAATTAAAATAGTTTCTATTTACATTTATTTGATGGCTAAGGGTGTTGGATATCTTTATAAATATTTACTAGCCAAGAGTATTTCTTCCTTTTAGGATTCTCTGTTTGGTTCCATAAACCATTTTTGATTGGGCTGTTTGTTTTCTTGATGTTCAATTTTTAAAATTCTTTTTATATCCTGAATATTAATCTTCTGTCCCATTTGTTAATTTGTTGGTCTTATTTCCTGAGCAACTGTGGTCCTGTTCAGAAAGTCTGAACCTACTCAAGAGCCATATTTTACTTTCTTTCTATCAACACTATAATCTATCCATTAACAGATTTTATTCATTTGTTCTTATGGCATCAAAAATATTTGGAAAAATTATATAGATTTAAAAATCTTTTCACAGAATATACTTTTAAATGTTGAGTTTGGCATATTGCTCTAACAACTATTAATTTGGCTGATACTCTTATGTGGAGGGTCTTGGAGGTGGTACAATCCTAAGCTTCTAAGTATGTGTAGGAAATCAATTGCTTCTAAAAAGATGAAAAATCAGCCCTAAACCTAATTCCAATAGAAAAATTGACAATATTAGCTTTAGAAACCAAGCTGAAATAGATTCAAATGGTGGGGCTTGAACAGAGAAAGAAAATTTATCAATCTATCAGTCTATCTATCTATCTATCTATCTGTCTGTCTGTCTGTCTGTCCATCTATCTACCTATTTGAGCTGCCATGTGCGTGCTGGAAATTGAACTCAGGACCTCTGGAAGAGCAGCCAGTGCTCTTAACCCCCGAGCCATCTCTCCAGCCCCTTTATCTATCTATTTAATAAAGACATAGGGAGCATTTTAGGGAAATTTCAACAGCACCTGCTAGAGCCCTTTCTTTAGCTTCCATTCTCCATGAAGCAGTAGTGTTTTTGTTTGTTTTTTGTTTTTTGTTTTTTGTTTTTGTTTTGGTTTGGTTTGGTTTTTTTTTGGTTTTTCGAGACATGGTTTCTCTGTGTAGCTTTGCGCCTTTCCTGGAACTCGCTCTGGAGACCAGGCTGGACTTAAACTCACAGAGATCCACCTGGCTCTGCCTCCCGAGTGCTGGGATTAAAGGCGTGCACCACCATCGCCCGGCTGAAGTAGTAATTTTTAAGTTTTTGACACTGGGACTCAGCTTTTTGTGTTTTCCTCCCCGCTCTACAGGCAGCCAATGTTACACTGATTCAGAGGGAATTTCATTTTTTTTTTCCAATCAGACAAATGGAACCAAGCCTAGGATGCTTACAGCAAGAATTGAAGATAAAAACCTAACAAAACCTACAGAGACTAAAACTCAAAGAAAGTAAGCACATGAGTGCGTTTCTGTGCAGAGGTACTGGGTGTGGCTACCTGAGCATCCCTAAGTACAGAAGATGACACTCTTCTTCTGCAAGGCCAAGCACATGGATGAAGAGTGGCTAATTACTGTGAATAGATTGTCTGCTGCAACACACCTCTGTTATCCCAGCCTCTCTGTGAATCTGCTGTTGTGAGAAAGGATACATATCTCCAGACATTCAGACAGAACTCCACAAACAGTGGTAACGTGTCTGTGAGGTTGCGGTATCCTTACTCTCTCTTTTCTGGTGGTTAGGGGCCAATGGAATGCATCCCTATGTTCTGGGATCATGATGACATTCTCACAAATCATTCAAATTTAACAGATAATTTTATTTGTTCTCAGAGATGATGACATATTTCTTCCAATGTATTGTAATCCCTGAAATTATCTTGGAGATGCCACTTCTTTTCAAACAATTTAAAGATTTTGTTTTTTACTCAATAACACACAAATATTGGATCTCACCCAAAGTTTAAGTAGGATGAGGTACATGGAATACAATGGAGTTCTGTAATCACTTCCTATTTTCCTCAACAATCGAGCAGGCACTATATGGACCCCTTTTGTCACTTAGTGGTCCTGTGACCCTGACTATATTACTTCTGTTTCTGCTACATTATGCTCTCCTATAAAGCCAGGATAGGGCTGTGTGGGATATTCAGTGGGAAAAGCGTTTGCTGCCTAAGCTTGAGGACTGCGGTTCAAATCCAAACATCCAATGCTAAGTATGGCTGTTTGCCTATAAGCATAGTGCCCTGAAAGAAGAGGTCAGAAGAGGGTGTTGGATGCCCTGGAGCTGGAGTTACAGGAAATTTTGAGCTGCCTGGAATGGGTGCTGGGAACCAAATTCTGATCTTATGTAAGATCTCTATAGTCCCTTTTTATGTCTTGAAGAGCTCTGGTCATAAGCAATGACACAAAACAGGATTTAGAGATGGAATGCTATAATTAAAACCAGACTTGCTCTAAACTTTCATGATAAGACTCAGTCAATCAACAGGTATTCTATAATTTTTAGTTCAATAATTAGCTTCCCACAGAAGTGGAATATGAGATGAGGAAGTGTGACATGCCTAAGGTAGCTCCTTTATGTTTGTTTACTTGAGATACATGGGGTTGAGATTCTGCCATCTCATGGGACTCTTCCCTGAAAGGTTGGCTTCCTCCAAGGACCCCAAGCTGCAGCACAGTGTAAATTAATGATCATAGCACAAGTGACATCTTTAACACATAGGGTGGGAGATTGCTTTCTTCAGTGTCTTGAAACTACAGTCAAATATACAACATGTTCAAAAGAAACTAGAAGCAGGTGAGTCCCAATTAGCATAATACAATCAATTGAGATAAAGAAAATAATTGTCTTATAATAATATACATAATGATTTGATAAAGCAAGAGTAAAAAATTCACCAAGAACATTGCATGTGAGGAAAGCTGGGGAGAGGAAATGGCAAATCCAGTGTCATAACCTTGCTGAAATGGTGCTCAAAAAAGAGACAAAGATTTCTTCTTAGAACTGGGGGTTGCTCTGCAGTGAACCCTGATCAGTCCTCAGCCACAGAACAATGGTTGGAGTCATTCTTTTAAAAGCACACATTGTAATTCTAGAGGTTGACTAACTCCCAGCGTGAGAGATAGGGTTATTATTATGAATCTTCCCCAGACTCTCTACTCTGTTGGTCTTTTCAATATTGTTGCATTTTGTAGGTTTACATTTTTCCAATTCAATGGACTTTTTTGAAGTGTAAAATATATTGGAAGTATTGAGATAATACTATAAGGAGGGCAATCCAGTGTTTGCTTTTATGTACTTATTTTTAGTATGTGTTACTTATACAAAATGACAGATTTCACATGGCATTTTGTTCAAGTATACTGTAACTTGTGTGACTGTATTCAGTGTCCGTCAGCCTCTTATGGCCTTCATTGCCCATTTTTCTTTATCTATGTCCGTGCATAGAAAGATGTCTGGAATAACGATTTTAAGTAGGAAATGCTTTCCTAAAATATCGTGCACAGGAGGACCATGGTTCTTGGGAGATATTCTGGAGCTTGTGGACTGTGTCATTTTCATTCCCACGGTGCAAATAAACTCTCTCCAGAGCCCCCAGCACATGGATTCTGGCTTATGTTTCCTTCTTCTCATTGACTTAAGGCCTCAAAACATTTCTAGAAAAGGGCTTTGCACCTTCAGGTCAAGTATGTGAGGAGCTCAGGTGAAAGTGAGGGCAGCCTCACTATGGCTGAACTGGAAGATGATTTGTTTTAAATGTTAATTATAGTACACACAACACTTAGAGCAAACCGCAGATGCCGCTCAGCTCAACTCGGCAAACTCCGGAGCCGCTCTCCAGTAGAATTGGCAAAGTTCCCATCCAGATGTGGTCAAGAGAATTTTTTTTCTAGCTCAGACTGAGTCTCATCTTCTTAGGTTCCCTCGCTGCATAATCTGTGGAATGTTCTTTTTGTTTCTCTTTTGAGTTCATTTGCTTGTGGCTATTTGGAATGGTTGCCTCTTGGTGTTCCCAAACAAACAAACAAACAGAAAAGCCTCAGCTCCCCTGTGGTCAGTAGCACCAAACTCCTATCTTTAAGCACCCCATGCTGCTGCCAGACACTCGAAAGATCTCTGCAGACTTTACCATAGGCCATGTGTACAGTCGGTGATGAAAGGCAGGAACACATTTAGCATAGGCAGGGCTTCCCTACTTCAGTACCTCCTGCTTCTGCCTGCACGCTTTGTCTCCATCTGTCTTGTGCTTTGGTGACAGCAAGGATTTAATGTGGCTATGAAACCACTCCGTCTTTTGTGAGAAGCCAGCCGATTCGGTTACTGTTCAATGTGAAACCCATGCTCTGAGCAGAAGCCATTCATTTAAGACATTCCCCATCCTTCCTCCTCCTCCTTCTCCCCTCTAGCTCTGTCTCTCTTAATCATTTCTCTGGTGTTAACACATCACCCTTCTACTGTGGCTTTTCCGAGTTCATCTTTCCTCTCAATCTGCCCACAAGCTTAAGGAACCTAAAACAAAGACAGTTTGAGATTTATAAGATAGCTTACTTCTGGTGTTTCACAAAATTTGATGCTGCATGGAGTTTTTACCCATAGTTTCACGGTGTTATTTATGATCCCCAAACGATGACTCCATCGCCTTCTAATCTTATCAGATATACTGGACATCCAAGTTCAATGCAGGTCAGATTCTGTGTAGGAGGAGAGAAGAGAGCATGTGCCAGGCACTCAGTTGAGTCTCTTGACAGAAACATGCATTAACAAAAATATGCATTTTTCCCATAAAGAAATAGAGGCCAGAACAATTTACAGAACTTGTCTCAAGTCTTCATCCACTAATGGGGGAGATGGTCTAAGACAGCCTGCGTCCACAGTTCATACTTTTTTACTCTTAGGCTAATGCTCTTACCAGAACTGGAGGTGTGATGGAGGTCGGGACCAGCTCCGAAAAGACTTCCAAATGTTTACAACATTCTTTATTGCAGACAGCCCAAAGTTGTTTTTCAAGGCTGGCGGAGCTGCTTTACAGCTAGGGTTAGTTAAGACAAGTCCAGCTCCAAGCACCACAAAGAAATTCTTAGGAAGATCTCTGGGGTATCCAGGACCCACGTGGTACTTATTAGGAAGGTTTGTTCTAATGAATCGCTTTGAGGATTTCAGCAGAGAAGTCAGTCTCCGAGACCCTCCTGCCCATATGGGGCTGCATTTCACTCAATGGGGTCTTTGTTGCAGCCCAGCTCTGAAGAGAGGTCAGCTGGTGGTCAGCAGAGGAAACCACCACTGAGAAGGCTGGCCCTGAGCTGTCCTTCTCCTGCTTGCCTTTGGACAAGGTACAAGAAATCTTTTATGGGCTGGTGTGGGGAAAGCCGATGGGAGCCAGCTCTGTTCTATTTTTGTACTGTATTTCTGGTGGAGTTAATTCTGTGGAAAAAAATCGTCAGTGGGTTTGTGTGTTTATGTAGGCCCCTTCGTCTTGCTGCGTGGTGCCAAGTTCCCTGAGTCTGCAAGGAAGCACAGCCAGACATGTTCAGCGTCCAGGGTCCTCACCCCATGACCCCTTAATCTTTCCAAGTTTACCCAGCTCTCTCACACCAGCATCTGCATGGAAACTGATCCCTCAGCCCTTGGTTCTTGGCAGGAGGACACTTCCTTCATATGGAAAAGTGTTTAATACCAATTTAATGGTCTGTCTAGCCACTGTATGCCCGGAGCCCGCCCTCCTTCCTTAATGCCCATTGGCACCGAGCATGGAAAGCTAACTTTAATCACCCATTTCAAATGCCCCCTACTTACTTTGCAGTATGTCCACTGCTTTTCTAATGAGGGTTCCCCCCAATTCATTTTTAATCATGAGAGGCCCAACAGCCGTCCAAAGTTTCAATGGTGTTCTTAATTAATTTTCATTAAACGTAATGGAAGCAGGCAGGACAAATCTGTTTTCATTGCCTTGTTTGCTTCTTTTTGCTTTTATTTATTTCTGTCTCCTCTTGCATTTCTTGTTGTTAGCATCCAAGAAGCAAACAAGTAGAAATAATTTTGTTATTGACTCATGAAATGGCTGCTAGTGTTTGAATTTAAAGAGCAAAACTAGGTTTGAGATGAAGCACCGGACGGGAGGGTGCCTGCTCAGCATTGCACAAGTCCCAAGTTCACGCTCATAATAAGATTAATAAATGAAATAAATAAATAAAATTAATAATAAAAATAAAAAATGAAGCTAGTAAAAGATAACAGGAGGAGGAAAGACTATGCAAGGAAACATTGTTTTGAAGTTGAATCAGTCATTAAGTTAGAAACTGGAGCAAATCTTCGAGCATTATTTTATCAAAGGTCCTTAAACAATATGTGTGCTGTATACATAGTGGGAAATGACTGAAAATGCCAAGAATGCAGGAAGTCCTAATATAAACACAGTATAGTCAGTCATAAAATAGGTGTGCTAGGTTGTGCATTACTCACTTGCTTTATTGAAAGATGAATTGTCAAGGTCATATGTTATTCTTGGCCCAGCTTTTCTTTTGTTGACAGTTTTGCTTTGTTTTTGTTGTTAAATATTGGTATCGTTTAAACATCCAATTAATTTTTTAAAACTTTACTAATACTATTACTTATTATTACTATCATTTTGGGTTTTTTTTTGTGTCGGGGTTTCTCTGTGTAATAGTCCTGGCTGTCCTGGAACTCACTTTGTAGACCAGGCTGGCCTCAAACTCACAGAGATCCACGTGCCTCTACCTCTCAGGTACAGGGATTAAAAGTATGTGCCACCACTACCCAGCATTTTAAAAATCTTGTTAGTGGAGATGGGAGCGAGTACAGGGGTCAGGCGGCAACTTCATGGAGCCAGTTCTCGCTTTCCATCTTTCCATAGATTCCAGGGCTTTGACTCACATCTCTCTCCATTGACCCAGCAAACACCTTTACCCATGGAGTCATCTTCATGATCCCTGAACTGTTCAACTATTAAATTCATTCACCTGAAGTCAAAATAGCAGTGTGCCTGTGTGGACCCCTAGAGACCCACTACTTAGTCTTGAGAGAAAGAGCTGCTTAGTCTCCCTGGTTTTCCAGTGAGTCTTTCACTTCATATAGAACATTTATAAATCCACTCTCTTTACTATGCTTCCATTAGCCTAAAAGGCCTGAAAAAGAGTGTCTTACCTCTGGCGACATGAGATACCGTTCCTGCTTGCCACTCATGTTCTTCTTTTTATATTTTAATAAACTGCACAAATACTACTTTATAGCAATAGATGACAAAGAAAAAATACTGAGAAAAATTCCTGTCGATCCTGTCTCCTCCTTTGCCCTGACATCACCTTTCTTCATGCCTGGGAATTTCTGCACCATATTTCACAAATCCACATAACTTTTAAATAGTTATAGTCTCAGGAATTTTGTTTTTGTTTTTTAGACAAAGCCTGACCATGTAGTCTTGGCTTGCTTGGAACTTGCTATGTAGACTAGGCTGGGCTCAAACTCACACCTGTTTCTGCCTCTTGGGTGCTGGAATTTAAAGGTGTCCACCACCACACCTGGGCCATAGTCTCAGGAAATCCTGTCTTTCACTTAATATTTTATTCTTAGCATAAATTCTGTTGCTGGAAAAGCCACTCATTCAACAATATCCCCTTCTATGGGCTTCCATGAGCCAACTATTATAAAACATTCAATTGTCTTTTTAGCAAGCTACATCATGTCTGCATAATACACCATTAAGGTGATTGTTTATTGAAATAGATACTGTTCTGGGGGGTAGATTTTTGCATTAGAAATAAAGCATATATCTGGTACCCACATCCTTCTCCACAGTAGCAGCGCCCACTCCCACATTCTCCTGGGCAAATGTTATCATCAACTCCATCTCCTTGATCTTCAGGGTCAGCCGTCATGGATAAGGATTCCAGCTCCTGCTTGCTGCTCCCATAGCCTTTGAACTTTTGGGTTGATACTAGTATCTACATTCTATACTGGTATCCATATGAAATACGAATGCACACAACTAAAGAATTAGATGCAGTGGAATCTGCATCTTTACTATAAAACTGAATTTCAAAAATCATAGAAATATACACTGCTACTACTAGTAATTGAGATTATCAATGCCACCAATATCTCACAAATAGCATTTATATCTCTTGCATTTTGATAAGGCTTCCACTGGTATCTAGTATTGTGAGGTTTTGCTATTGCTATTGAATTATACTTTACACACATATGTGAAAAATAAAACTAGCCCAGTGGATTTTTATGTGAATGCACCATGAAACTCAGTAGAGTCCTTCCATCCTCTCAGTACCCAAGTTCGTTAATTTCATCAACTTGACACAAACTAATCACTTGGGAAGAGGGAACCCCCAGCAATTGTCTCTATCTTATTGGCCTGTAATCAGGTCTGTGGTCATGTGATTGATTAATGGTTGGTATTGAAGGGTTCATCTCACTGTGGGTGATGTCACCCCTGAGCAGGTGGCCCTGGATTTTATAAGGAAGCAGACTGAGCAAGCCATGACTGGCAAGCCAGTGAACAGTACTTCTCCAAGTCCCGCATCTGCTCCTGTTGGAGTTCCTGCCCTGACTTCCCTCTATGATCAACGGTGATGGAGATGTGGGAGCCAAACGAATCATTTCCTCCCCAGTTTGGTTTTGGTCATGATGTTTATCATAGCAACAGAAAGGCAACACTACCTAGAGACCCCCTTGTGTCTCTTTCCATTTTCTTTCATGCCCCAAGATAAATAACATTTTAATTTACAACACTGTGGATTCCATTAGACAGTTTTTGGCATTTTTATGACTGGCTTGAGCAGTAGGTTCTTCATTTAAAAAGTACCTACTATGTTTACAAAGCCACATTCCTATAGCAGAACCCATTTATCTAACCAGCAGTGCAGATATATTTCATCTTACTTATCTATTCTGCCTCTCTAGAGCACTGACTTCTCCAGCTCTTTGCCTCCAAACAATGCTTCTGTGAGCATCCTCACACATGGCTTTAGGTTGATGGGCAGTGTGGGTTTCTGTCGTGTTGGCTCCTAGGAGTGAGATTTCTGGGTCAGAATTGCTCAGCTTCTCTAGCCCTTGTCTAATGGCTGCAATTCATGTTCCCGCTAGATGCACAAGAACTCCAGTTGGCCCAGCTCATCTCCAGCACTGAGGGTTTCCATCCTACTATGGCAGCCGCACCCCACCCCTGTAACAGTTGCAGCAAATGTGGGGTTCTGTCTTGCAGTGGATTGCATTCAGGTTTCCCTGATGCCTGCCTGATGGGGTTTGGTTTTTCACATGCTAGCTGGCCATTTCCCTGAAAGTGTCTGTTCAAACATTTACCCACTGTCCTTCCGTCCCCAGATTGGCTGCCCCTTTACTGTTCTGTTATCTATATTTCTGCCCATGCCACATTTTTATGTAGTTCATAAGTCTTAATGTGTCACAGCAGTGTGTGTTTTCTATCTTTGTTATTCTGTTGGAACTATCATTGCCATATGCAAGTCTTTATTCATTCTAATAAACCATGTTCACTGTTTTTTTTTTGTTTGTTTGTTTTTGTTTTTTGTTTTTCGAGACAGGGCTTCTCTGGATCTCACTCTGTAGACCAGGCTGGCCTCGAACTCACAGAGATCCTCCTGGCTCTGCCTCCAAGTGCTGGTATTAAAGGTGTGTACTACCACCACCCAGCCACTTTCACTATTTTCTGTTTTTTGATTGGTGCTATCTTAAATCTAATCAACTGGGAACAGCTGACACCTTTATAATATTGACTCTTTTAATCACTGTAGTTTTTAATGTACATGTTTTGTTCATTTTATATATTTGATTAGCATTTACTAATTTTTTGCTTAATTTTTTATTGCTTGATACTGACATACATTTAAATAGTGAATTTTAGTCATTTTTTTTCCACATACAATTCCTCACATTTGCTTCCCTTTCTCTCCCACTGGGAACTTTCTTAGCAGTCAGCATCCTATTTCCTCTTTTCAAGTCTTCTTCTTGTGTGTAGCTGATTGAGTGTGGGTGGGAAGTCATTTATAGGAGCAAGCACAACTTCTCAGTGGTGGCATCACTAAAAAAATGACACCCCTGCCTCCATCTACAGTAGTTGGAGATGTCAAGCCATTCTGTGTCTTTGGAATTATAGTCATTTGATGATGATATAGTAGCTGCTCATTAAGATGTGGATTTAATTTGCTACTATTTTTCCTATGTACATGAAATATATTGGCCTGTACATATATCAGATTACATACTGATTTTTCTGACAGATCATACTAACCATGATGAAAGCAAATCACACACACACACACACACACACACACACACACACACACTTTTTGTGCTCATATCTATTTATTAAGATCGGAGATGCTAAAATGTCATATTATATTAAAGCTATAATTTAAATCCATAATGGCAAGCAAAGTCCTAGCAAATAAAAAATGGAAAGGAAATTCCTTTACATGATAAAGGGTGTGTATGAGAAGATTCCCCCAATATTCTACTTAAGGGTCAAATATGAAATTGAGAAAAAAAAGGTTGACCCCCAGGTCAACCTTTACTCAATACCTTACCAGTACAACAGGAAAGGAAAAAAGACAGCATGGGTATGTTAAAGAAAAGGCACAATAAAGCCCCCTAGAATTAATAACTTAATTTAACAAGTTTGCTGGTAATGAGGTCAAAATAAAATCACTAATACCTCTGAATGGCCCCTTATTAGTGCTTAAAAGGATTATTGGCTTAACTACAGTTTATTTGAATTTAATTATTGGGAAGGAAAGCAGGGTCAAGTTTCAATATAAATAATTGGAAAATTAAATGCAGAGTGATGCATTTTGCAATCATATAAAACACACACGATTTGCAACACAACAGGCATGTTTCCTCAAAGGAGTCCAGATGTTCGGCAAGGAAAGAGTAAACACTGCAAATGTTAGGCACTTTTTCTTTATGTTTCTTTTTGTTTACGTGTGAACACATCACATGTGTTCAGGTACCCACAGATGACAAAAGAGTTATTTGGATTCCTTGGAGCTGGAGTTATAAGAAGTTGTGTGCCACAGGACTCCTGTGCTGGAACTGGGTCCTCTGCAAGAGCAGCCAGTGATCCAAACCACTGAGCCTCCTCCTCCTCCATCTCTATTTTCCCTTTCTTAAATCCCTTGAAATTGGTTGCTCAAATAAAAACTAACTTGTGGATAGTTTTTCGAGTTCTTTAATGTACGCTTACTGGCCATGTCAGTTTGTGCCATTTATGCTTTAATGCAGTTTACTCTTAGAATGGTCAAAATGAAATAGCACCAGGTCCTGCCCACTTTGATCCCACAAGCTCTGCAGGATTTGGTTGTTTTCTGGTGCCTTCAATGAGCCATGTAGTTTGTTTTGAATTTCTGAAATTTTATTCCTTTCCCAGTGAGGGATGAGATGGGATCTTAATGTCCATCAAACTGTGAGCTCTGTAGTTAACTTCTTTCAGAAAAATGACACTATTCACATCTGGAGAATGAGGTAAGGGGGAGATAAGTAACTCATCCCAAGGTCACCCTGCCTCTAAGCCCAGTGTTGGGAGCAGCACTCAGCTGGTCTTTTGCTCATCTTGTGGCTGTGCCAGTTACGTTGGGGAGCAGGCTGCAAGTCCCATGGATAAACTTGGACAGGGTCTGTGCGTTCCTAGATGTTTTCTCTGTTGTGTGAATTACAGCAGGGGAGGAAGTCAAGGTTTTCAGGAGGTAAGGCCATTTCTGCCACTGTTGTGCCTGAAGAATGTTCTGTTTTGCGGTGGCCTTACAGTATTCTTGAGGGAAGGGGAACAGCCACTGTCTTTTGCTGGAAGCTAATCAAAACCCTATTCCAAGCCAAGTGGAATTATGGAGAAAAATCTGCTGCCCCTGATGGAAAATACATTCCAGATAAAAGATACTGGGGTTATCTGAGAAGAGATAATGGAGTGCTGAGTGTATTATGTCATTTTGTTCTAAAATTTGATTCCGTTTTGTGAACTTAACCTTAAAAATAACTGCCAGACGCTTTCCTATTCCTTAAAGAATGCTACAGTTAAACAAGAAGCCGGAATGCCCTCTACCAGGAAGCTTTTCCCTCTTCATTCTGGAGCATCTGAGACAATCCCCTACCCTGGCCTGAGTCTTTAGTGACTGTTAGGTTTATTTTCTGTGCTGAGTGTAGCTCCTGAAAGTTATGTCAGGAAAATTCTGTGCTTGCCAGAGTAATAGACTGTCTATCATAAAAGTATACCAGAAGACACTGCAGCATAGACCAAGGACATTCCCGTCCAAGGCTGAGAGCTATCTGCTCAGTTCCCTCGACTGTTGACATTGTATACTAATGTGGCGCACCTGTGATCAAATGACCCGGTTAGTTAGCCAGACTAAGGCCCATGTTTTGGACCCCCTTCATTTTTCATCTAATTTTTGTCTCTCCCAGAATCCCACCCAGCAAACCGTGTTACGACCAGTCATTGGGTCTCTTTAGAATCCTTAGGGATTTGGCAGCCTCTTGGCTTCCTTGTTTGGGGGTGACCTTCTTGGTTTGAAGGAGCAGCGCTCTGAAGTTTTACGTCCCTCCTTCCTCCTGTTAGACTGCAGTTGTAAATTATTTGGAGAAAGACTGTAGAGATGATTGCCATTCCCACCTCAGGTCAGTGGTAGTTGCTATCAACAGAACTTCCCAAGGATGTTGTTGACCTTGGGCTCCTGGCTGGGCTACTGATTGTTCATTATCTCCTGCTGCACTGCTCCTTTACCCTCTTTCCACGTTGTGATTTGGGATGAAGTTTCTGTGCGTGGCTCACACCAGGAGGAGATTTTGGGCTCCGTTTCTTTGAGGGTATACTATCTACTGAAAGTATTTGGACTCATCTGTATGGGAGCTTTGCCTTTTGCTTCCAATTAGTTATTTATTCTGTCAGTGCAGACCCATGAACATCTATCTTTTCGATTGTGGGTTTTGTTGCACGTTGCTTATATTGTTATTTTGACAGGTCTTTACATCTCCAGTAGTTTTCTTGAAAATCAAACATTTCAAATTTTAAACAATTTTCTTATTTTTTTTTAATCACTGTTCCGATTTCTCTGGATACATGTGTTATAATCCATTATCTGAGTTATCTCCTCACTTCCTTTATTGTCCGCCTCCTCCACTATAGCTCCTGCTATGTGAAGGCAATCCCCTCTTGACTGGTTCACCATGCCATCTTTAGGATTCATTACACCACCTGGTACATGTAGGTGATGAAGACAGGCAATATCCCATAGACACCTGAAACCTGCTAGCTCACTAATGGACTGCTTTCAGGCTTGCTTTTACTCATGACTACACCGAACTAGAAAATGAACTCATCTTCCTCCTCTCCCACATGAAATCAACATTCGAACCGGTTAATTTTAACGTCAACCCAACACAACTCACAGTCACCTGGGAAGAGAGAATCTCAGGGGAAGAATGGCCACCATCAGACTGGCCCCAGGGTGTTTCTGTGGGGGCATTTTCTTGTTGCTTTTGATATAGGAGAGCTCAGCCCACATCAGGTGGTGCCAACCCTGGGAAGGTGATCCTAGGCTGTATAAAAATTTAAAAAAATAAACAAACAAAGAAATCTGAATAAGCCATAGAGGGGGCACATAAGCAGAACTGTTCATGGTTCCTGCCTGACTTCCCTCAGAGATGGACTATGACCTGAAAGTGTAAGCTGAAATAAACCATTTCCTCCCCAGGTTGCTTTTGGTCATTATTCTGTCACAGCAACAGAAAGAAATCTAAGACAGCATCCAAAGTGCTATCTCATCACAAACATCTGATGAATGGCTCCCCAATCTTGCCCCAACTCTTCACCCATGGTGCCTCTGCTGGAGTCTTGCTCTCACATCCCTCTGGCCAACCCTGAATTTTCTCATCACCTCTAGTGTTCACACTCCAGCACTTCTAACCCTGGATTCTGGATTTATTGCCCTGGAAAGCAGCCCTGGCAGCACCCGGGCTGTGCTTCTAGACCTCTGTTGGCTTCAGTTACTGTGGACCAAGTCCAAATTCTTCACATGGAATTTGAAGCCATTCAGAATTTAGGCCCTCTTGTCTCCCTAGTCCTGTTCTCTGTCATGTCCTGAAAGCCTCTTCTAGCATTTAAATCTCAAATATTCTATACTTTCTCAAAATTCAAGGACATCCTCCCCTGGCCTTTGCAAAAGCTACTATCTCAGCAGAGGCACCACCTTATTCATTGTACCACCAAGGACATCAAAGCACACCGACTAACCTGGAACCCAGAGCCATCTCTCTGATCTTACAAGGAGCACTCAGGTGGCCTCCTGGGGAACTGAGGCAGGCAATCTTACAGCTACTTGCTGCTGATGAGTTGAGATCTTGGGCCCTTCCTACCGAGTTCAGTGTTGTTTGAAGCACTGTGAACAGATTTTTGGGGAAGACTAAAATTCAACCAAGAACATGAAACTTACAAGAAACCAGGATGGGAATCATAAAGGAAGTCAGTTGTGTGACCTATGGAGTCTACCAAGCTGGGGTGAAGTTTTTAGGTCTCAAAGTCCTATGAGGGAAACATGGATATTCAAGTTATAGAACACATGGGACCCATGCACTTCCTATTTCCCAAGAGTCCTGTTGGAGGGCAGAGCTTCTCTTCAAGTACAGTGTGTCATTGTCTATGTTTACTTAGGTATGCATATTTTCCTTCTTACACTAGGACCATTTAGGTTTCAAAATTGCAGAGAGTTCATCCAGACAGGATGTATCTCACAGCTCTTTCCTGGGATAGCAGGACACAGGAGGAGAGACTTCCTATTGCAGAAGAGGAGCCAGTAGAAAGGAAGAGGATCTTCCTTTTACAAAGTTATGAAAATGGGCAGGGCAGGTACCATGCAGGCCTATTTGTAAGTCTGTTCACAGGACTAGAGTCATGTGAAGTTCAGACTGGCTGGTAAACATGACTACTTCTGCTTGGAAGATGACAATATCGAAAGATAGTACTTAATTTAAAAATTTAAAGTTAATGATACCTTTAATTGTGTAGATTTATTATTATTATTATTATTATTATTATTATTATTATTGAGATAAGAGTTCATGTAGCCTGGGCTGGCCTTGAACTTGATATGTAATCTAAGATGACCTTGAACTTCTGGTCCTCCTACCTCTGAACTTTCCCCCTAACCCCAGGGCTAGAATTGTAGCTGTCTGCCATACCTGCTTTATGCAGTGCTGGGGCTTGAACCTATGGCTTTGTGCTTGATACACAAGCACTCAGCAGCTGAGCCAGCTAGAGACTTATAGTGTGGAAAACACACTCATGTGCACTATCACATTTGATTCTTACACTAAACAAGACGTATCTTAAAAATGTGTGTGTGTGTGTGTGTGTGTGTGTGTGTGTGTGTGTGTACAGCTGTGTTTCTTGTGCATGTTTCCCCGTCTTTGATCCTTTTTCCTACCACCTACCACTGAACCTGAAGCAAAGGTCAGTCTCAGAACCAGTGTCCTTAAAACTACGTAAGACTGGCTGAGTTTGAGTTTAACCAGATCCACCTGAGTGACCACTGGTTTAGGACTATCCACTGGAGTTTGGTGGGCTTACAAGTGGAAGGCAACTGAAGACAGTGCCTGCCCTTCCACCACCAGAATCCATCAATATCCAGCAGTTCAGTAAACAGGGGTAGGGCCCTCTGAGCTATGACTGACTGCTAACAGACGCAGTCTTGGACAGGCTCATTGCAAGTAGATGCAGCTGCCATGAAATCGTGATGTCATTGGCTGTGTCATGCCCAGAAGGTAGAGGAAAGGGACTTGTAAGGAGGAAGGGAGTACAAAAATGGTTAAGGAGTTTACCCAGAATGTGTGGAGTGTGTGTGACAGTAATCAGAATGTACCATTTACATGTATGAAATTGTCAAAAAGCAAAATTAAAAGTTATGAAAACAAATAACTAAACCACTGGCTAAGACTGGATTCTTTTTTAAGGGATGAGCAGTAGACGGTGATTTGGTGGGAGAGAAGGAATCAGAAGAGGCAGGTGAGGTCTCCTTGAAGGAAGGACAACAGGGTGTGTGTGTGTGTGTGTGTGTGTGTGTGTGTGTGTGTATGTGTGTGTGTGAAGGTGCTGCTCTGGCTTAGGACAACATTCTTTGCTGAACTGTGCCTGTGAAGACACATCAATTAACAGTTGCCAGCAAGTTGAAAGCCTCACAATAGCAGAGGGGAAACTCAGGTCACTCCTGCAGAGGTTGTGATGAGATGGAGAAAGTTCACTGGAGTGAGAAAGAACAAAGCAGTTGGAATTTTACTAGCTGCTGGGGTAACAGAAAACACACTTCAACATTCAGGGGAAAGATTTACATGATTAGGTATAATAATTAGATACTAGATAGATATAATTCTTAATAAATGGTCCTGCAGCCAAAGCCGACGGGACACTCCCAAAAGGCCAGGAGGTGGGAAGCTGGTAGAGCTGTGTGCTCACTCACAGCTTCTCACTGCTCCTCTAGGGACTTGCTGTTCCAGAGGCTGCTACAGACGAGCGGCCGGGAGGGATGGGCTGGACCTCAACAGTCTGGCCCCATGCCTTGCTGGGGGATAAAAAGCCAAATGCCAGCTACTCCCAAAGTTCTTGTTTCCTGCTTCCACGGTGTCTGGGCTAGCCAGCTGGTGGTTACCAACCTGAGTCTGATGGGAGGTTAAGTTGGCTGAGGCAGAGCAAGAAGGAAGGGAGGGCTGAAATGTTAAAGGACCAAAAACGTAGGCTCAACCTCCACTGGTAATCAGGGAAATGCAACAGAAAGCAGTAATGCAATATTTGTGTTTTTAAAAGACTTACTCATTTTATTATTTATGTGAGAGAGTACTGAACCCCTAGAGGCCAGAACAAGGCACCTGATTCTCTGAACTGCAGTTACAGGTCTGGCGTGGGTCTGGAAACCAAACTTGGGTGCTCTGGAGGAGCAGTAAGTCCTCTTAACTGACGAGCCATCTCACCCGTCCCATTAACGCAATAGTTCCTCAACTGATAGAATGAGGTTGGTAACACCAGGTGATTTTGAGTGCTCTTTCATGATTGTTAATGATGAGACTTCCTGGGGAGGCATTAGAGGGTGATGTATTTTAAATTAAAAATACATATGCCGTATGCTCTGTTAGTCCTCAGCCTCTCCACTAGGAACATGTGAAATATGCATGGGAAGCATGCTCATTGCCAGTTTCTTTACAGCAACGAAAGCAGGCAGGCATTGTAGAATGCTTAAATTAAATAAAAATTATTGCCCCCCCAGGAAGTTCACATCTCTGCACACATACCAAATAAAAATGCAGCATTAAATGATGCTTAATGAAAATTCCCCATGAGATGACATTGTCTGGAAAATGGTAGAGTTTGAAATACCACTAGAGACATAAACATTAATAAAATAAATATAAATCAAAATTATAAAATTTTATGGAAGCGGATATTTTATAATTATAGAATTATAGAAAATTATAGAGTGATTTGGGATTTCACCATCAGCTACAATAAGGGCAAATTCATTCTATTACATATAATTAATCAAGATTGAAAACAAGGATTGGAGGCCAGGCAGTGGTGGTATTCACAATTATTCCCAGCACTCAGGAGGCAGAGGCAGACAGATCTCTGAGTTTGAGGCCAGCCTGGTCTACAGAGTGAGTTCCAGGTCAGCCAGGAATACAAAGAGAAACCCTGTCTTGAAAAATTATTTAAAAAAAGAAAAGAAAAGAAAAAACTGACACCATGACCACCACCAGCAACAACAACAACAACAACAACAACAACAACAACAACAAAGCCCCAAACCAAAAAAACGAACAAATTTAAAAAACCTCAAAGATTGGGGCTAGAGAAAAGGTGAGAGTTTAGCTTTAGTCAGCAATGTCTGAGTTTTTACAAAGATGATGTAACAAGTATACTATATATAGATTATGTATCAATTCACTCCCATGCATAGAAGCCATCCCAGAAGGAATTCTGGGGACCTGTTCTTGTCAGAGACCAGGAAGAATCGATGCAGCGTGTTTCCAGAGGCTCTCTGAGCACTCCCCAGCCTCAGATCTAGAGCCCCGTTCTGCTCAGTCCTGCCTGGCTGGCTCAGGTCCTGTGGATTTATTTGGCTTTATTGCCGCCTGACTTTCACTACAAAAATAACACGTTACAGAACACGTGGGAAATGCAGAAAGAAACAAGGGGGAGATCACAAAATCTCCATAGTGCTGCAGCACATCTGTAACTGCTCATTAAGTTGTACTTACCTTCAGGACCATTTCTAGTATATACCATACCGGAATCTAATCCTATGACACATACTATATTCCATATACTGACTTTAATATCATTGTCATCACCATCAATACAGTATTTGTTCATTATAATATTTGTTGGTTGAGGGTGGAAAATTTGGAGGTGGGGATGAAAATCAAAATGGAAAAAGAACGAATCACCCAGGTTCCTATCACTGTGGTAAACATTTTCTAATGTTGCTTCTGTTCATTTTTTATTCAAGTTTATAGAGTTGAAAACAAAACACTTGCTCTTCGTTGCTCACCCTACTAGATGATAAGACCCTATTGGTAAATACACCATGAACTTTGGTTGCAGGACAGAGAGAGATCAAGCTGGAATTGACTTGAAAATTTTCTCCATGCTGGCTTGCCTTCCTAGTACCAGAAGGTGTTATGAAAACTGCTGAAGAAAAACATTTATCAATGATTATGACTGAGCAATGAACTTTTTGAATGTTACTGTTCTGTCCTGCTAGGCAAGAGGTACCCATTGATGCAACAGTGGCATGAACTTTTGGGAGGTAACCAACCACTTTCTGGCCTGTTCTATAGGAAAAAAATTCTTGTAGGGCAGAAGCCCATGGCTCAGGGGGTCATAGGCCCTAGTGGGGAACCTGTTTTGTTGTTTTGTTAAGTGGACATGTTGTCAAACTCTTCTAAGTATTTATGTTTACACTGGTTGTTTACAGACTTGGCCAGAGAAGCCTCTTTTTGCAGTGGGCAATAGTTTAGACAGAGACTGGTCAAAATGCTGAAGATCTGTGATGCTCAGCCTTAAATGGGATGTCTGTATCAACCCTTGCAAGGCTTGGGAAACACTGTGGAAGAAGTGGAGCAAACAATCTAAGAGCCAAAGGGTGGCGGGGAGTGCAACGAAAAGCCATCTCTGCGACACGTCATAGCCATTGTACTCATGAACTCTAGCTGTGGTTACCTGCCCAAGACCTGAGTCAGATCAAGCCAGCAGGTTCAGTTGGCCTTCCAGTAGTAAACACTGATTGGGTTCAGTGGGTTATAAACCAAGAAGATGATAGGAAGGTGGGAAGGAGATGTATCAGGGGACTTTGGGAAAGGAGGGAGAGGGGAAGTTTAGAGATTTGATCAAGACACATTGTGTACATTATGACGTTGCCAAAGATAAATAGAACATATTGAAAAGAAAAAATGCACAGACTGAAGTATAATCACAAGGAACATCAGTAAGCGCTGGATGAAAGAGGAGAGAGAGGTTTACTTAAAGTGGGTCTTCCATATCCAGGACATGAGGATCCCAGTGGCTCTGTGCACTATTGCTTTTGTATTATTAAAAAGCAGTTTTCCTTGAATGGCATTTTACTAATATTTGTTGCATGGACTATTGTTTATAAAAAAAAAATTTAATGGCTCCAAATAGCAAACAAGAAAACCTGGTACCCTGTAACAAAGAAACCCTGCAGGTCAGTGCAGTCTGCTCTGCTCCTGCCTTGCTTTTTTTTTTTTTTTTTTTTTTAAGCTGAGTATCATTTTATCTGTGTATCATTTCAAGGAAATTTCTCACTAGGGGAACAAGGACAATGAATGTTATAAGCTTTTGTTGAGGTGTGAATACTGTTTCTTTGGACTAGTGAACGACACGGAGCTCTGCTTTGTTTCTCTCCTCTCTGGTCCTAAGATCTGACCTCTCTGTTCTCTGGCACCAATCTCACCAGATGCTAAAACCAATTTTTTTGTTCTTCTCGTTGCAACATTTTTTCCTGTACAGGAAGCTGGCCAAATGTTCTGATAACCTGTTTTTCTTTTTATTCCCCCCTCTTTTTTTTTTTTTAACTTGAGACAAGGTCTTGTGTAGCCTAGGGTGTCCTTGAACTGCTAATCTTCTTGTCATCATATTGTAAGGACTGGATTTACAGGCATGTACCACTTTGTTCTGCATATACAGTACCAAGCAGGTACTCTACCCAGTGGGCTACATCCCCACCTAAATTTCTTCAACCATGTTTCCAGGATGGTCTTTGTGAGACTATCATGAGTTTTTCCCCAACACTGGTTTTCATCTCAATTCTGTAAAAAGAGGACTTTTCTCTTCAATTTCAAGGTCATGTAATCTATTTAGTGTACTCTATATTCTCTTTGCTCTGTATTGAAGTCCCTGGTCCTCTGCTATTTGTGACCATTGTGTGCACAATAGCCTGTGCTCTCTCAGCCCAGTTTGGCTCCCATTTTCCTTTTTCAGTCTTGGGATACATTGCTCTGAGCAATCCCAGCCTATAACCTGGTAACAGTTAATCCTGCCTTCCTGGATGCTGCCAGCCCACAAAGAACTCCTCTTCCTATTCTAATAATTTCCCTTTAATTTTATAACAACTCTACCATACAGGCCAATAGTTATATTGTTAGGAACAGGGA
The DNA here is from genome assembly GCF_903995425.1 of Onychomys torridus. Classification (NCBI taxonomy): domain Eukaryota; kingdom Metazoa; phylum Chordata; class Mammalia; order Rodentia; family Cricetidae; genus Onychomys; species Onychomys torridus. Next base: position 63,416,366 of record NC_050443.1, on the reverse strand, counting down.
AAAACAGTGGCAAAATGAGAATGGTTACAGGAACGAAAAGACAGCTGGACACTGTCAGGGCAGAAGGTGGAAGAGCAGGAATTGAAAGCATTGGACATGGATGCAGATGCTTTCCTCCCTTGACACTTAACTCTAATGCCAGCTGGTAGGCACCCAGCCCTCAAAACTGAACCCTGGGATGGAGAGACTCAGTCACATCTCACATGATCCTGCAGCATGGACACATCATAACTGCCCCCATTTTACAGGTGAAGAGACTGTATTTTCTTCAAGCAGATTAAGGCATGTACAGAATAAGAATTTAAGTATAAGTGGTCATGTTTGGTGACAGGCTATGATCCCCTACCCTATGCTACCTTTACAAAATTAACCAGTGACACTCAGACATGTAGGTGTGTGTGTGTGTGTGTGTGTGTGTGTGTGTGTGTGTGTGTGTGTGTGTGTGAGAGAGAGAGAGAGAGAGAGAGAGAGAGAGAGAGAGAGAGAATGAGCCCATCCCCCCCCCAGTCTTTTACCTGTTGCTTATGGAGCGTCTCCTTCCAGATGCAGCAAACACCTGCTAATCCTCACTCTGCTTCCTGCTTAGGTGTCTCCTAGAACATGCTTTCTTGGGATGGATACCAGAAGAAGGGCTGGGATGGTAAGAAATGAGTGACAGCAGGATGGATGAGAGAGCTGAACTCATGCATGTCTTCTATGCAAGCAGAGAGCCCTGGATTCAGATCGCCAGCACTCTTGTGAAAAGCCAAGCATGGCAGTGTGCCTATAGCCACAGTGGTAGGGGCTGGGGATGGATCCCTGCTGCTTGCTGGCTAATATAGGAAGGAAGGGCTTCTTTCATTCCACAGTCTGAGGGCATAGTCCTTCAAAGTGGCGAAAGGCACTGTGGGAAGAGTGTGAGGTAGTATTACCTTGAATCTGTAATCAGGAAGCAGAGGAAGAGAAAGGCTAGACAGTTCCTAGTTCACTTTCTCCTTTTTGACAAGAACCCTAACTCATGAAATGGTGCTACCCACATTCAGAGTTGTCTTTCCGCTTCAATCAACCCAATCTAGAGAGATCCAGAGGATTGTGTGGGATAATTCTAGACCCCATCTGGTAGAACACAATCCAGGAATAGAGTCATGTGAGGAGAATTCTTCATTCTTGTGAGAAGTCTCTAAGAAGACAAGTCTTGTGACCCCAGGTTTTTCAAAACACAGAATGGTTCTTAGAATGTGTTTTGTGCTCTGCCAGCTGCAACAGACCAGGGTGGGTTTACTTCAGATTACCTCTTACCACTTGCTTTTGTTACTCAGTTAATATTTAAACTGTCCTTTGTGTGCTTCCATGGAAAAAACATGTTTGTGTCCTGCATGGTTTGTCCTTGTGACTATATACAGCTTGAGCTCATGTGAACTTTACTCATATGACCTTTCTTAATTCTTCAAGTATAAATTGTCTAATGTTCAGAATAAAGCTGGCTATCGAATGAGACTTTAGTCTGCCTCAATTATTGGCTCCATTCTCCCAGGTCCTACAGACTCTGGAGCAGTGACACTATCAAGCTGAAAATTAATATTAACCACATCTTCTATATTTCTTTTATTTGTTTTGCTGTGGTAGGATCTTCTTATGAAAACAGTGATGGATGCTTGATTTTCCTCTGATTAACAATATGTTCTCAAGCTTCTTTGCTAATGGTGATGTTATACTCATTATCAATGTTTTATTGTTGTTGTTACATGTTTTCTGTCATGGTAAAGAGATTTCCTTCCATTTCTAATTTGCTAAGAGTATTTTTGTTTTTCATGTTTGTCTTTCAATCAGAATTTTATGTTTAATTTCTGTATCAGTTACATTTCTTATTGCTATGATCAATTAAACAGAAAATTTATTTTTTTCTCACAGGGTGAAAGTACAAACCATCATGGTGGAGATGATATGGAGTGACAGGCATCACATTGCCTCCCCAGTCAGGGAGCAGGGGGCAGACAGGAAGTAGGGCCAGGCTAAAACCTCCAAGTTCACAGCCCCTACCCAGGGACTCACTCCCTGCAACAAGGTTCCTCCTCCTCAAGGTTCCACAACAAAACAGAGCCTTCAGTTGGGGATCAAGTGTTGAAGTGCATGAGCCTGGGGGGACATTTCACTTTCAAACCACAACAACATCGTTGACAGTCTTCTCTTTTCAACGTTCATACGGTTTGTTATCTTTCCTTTAAGGAGTGAGTTATATTTTACAAAATAGTGAATCACATCACTTTCTTTAAATAGATCATTTTTATGTTAATCCAACATTTTCCTTCTGAAGTAAATGGAAAGTGTCAGTGTTCTATTTATTCTAACACATTGGTGGATCGAGTTTGCTAATATGTAGTTTTGGTGTGTATATGTTTATGAGTGAGGCAGACTTGTGATTTTCCTTTGCTGTCTCATTTTTCTCAGCTTTGGCTAATCTAGCTTCTCAAACAATTGAGAAAATTTCTATCTTCTGGGCTAGTTTATGTAAGCTTTTGACAACAATTTCTCTTTGTATATAGGTATGAGGTCCTCTCTCTCTCTCTCTCTCTCTCTCTCTCTCTCTCTCTCTCTCACACACACACACACACACACACACACACACACACACACACACACACACATCAGAGATGGAATAGAAGCTCCAGAAAGCAAGCCAGTGCCACCTAAATAGTAATCATGTGTCTGACCTGCTCAGGTCACCTCTCCCTCTTAACAACTGGGTGAGTTATCGATTGTTTTTACTACTGTACAGATCAGGAAAGCAAAATCATGCATTTGAAAGACCAAATCTGGATTCAAAGCTCATTGTTATTTTGCCTCATTTCTCAAAAATCCTCCTGTTTAGTGCATGAGCTGGCTGTTTGGAACCTTGGGCTTACACAGGGACACTTCGCTCAGCCTGGAAGGAGGGCACTGGACCTGCCTGTACTGAATCCACCAGGTTGAATTGAATCCCCAGGGGAGTCTTGGCCCTGGAGGACATGGGAATGGAGGGGAGGGGATGCGGGGGAAGGTGGGGGCGGGAGGGGGAGGACATGGGAACCCATGGCTTATGTGTAAAATTAAAACACATATATAATTAAAAAAAAATCCTCCTGTCACTCTCCAGGGTCACACAATTTGGTGACAAGTTATACCACCAAGACTAAAGTCTTGTCCTTTGACATCTGGTCCTGTGATCTGTCACCCTATTACTCCGCTTGTACAGCAAGCACATTTCACAAATATGTTTTATTAGCAAGTGAAAGCATGACAAGACACTATGAGGTGCTCCACAAGATAGGTTCCTTTTCCTAAGCAATGATTTTATCTGGGCTGAGGCCATGTGGGTGAACTCAAGATTCCCCAGCTTCCCTGACAGCCATATGAGTGCTTACTGCCTATGGACATGGAGTTGGTATTCCCAAGTATTCTGAAGCCAGCATATCTGTGACATTCCCAGGTCTCCTCCTTGTAGCCTACAATAGAGATGTGATAGGTGAAGGTGGAGTTATACTGGGTATTTCTGGTCTCAAGGAAACTCTGAGCATGAAGATCTTGCAGGATTTGAGAAATAAATAAAGTGTTGCAAGCCGGGTGGTGGTGGTACACATCTTTAATCCCAGCACTTGGGAGGCAGAGGCAGGTGGATCTCTGTGAGTTCGAGGCCAGCCTGGTCTACAGAGCAAGATCCAGGACAGGCACCAAAACTACACAGAGAAACCCTGTCTTGAAAAAAATAAATAAATAAATAAAATGTTGCCTAATATAAGACTCTGGAGGGTCAGGTGTATCACACTTGTAAGCCCAGCATCGGGGAGATGAGCTCAGAAGGATTAAAATTTGACCACAGATTTGGGCTTCATGGTGAAACCTCATCTTAAAAAAAAAAAAAAAAAAAAATCCTGGTTTTGCTTATTATTTTCTTTGCCACAACCAAACTTAATCCTAACTAAAGCAAACTCTTACAAAAGAAAAATTTGAAATAGTTATCCCAAATTCATTTCTTTCTGAAAGTGGAAAAAAACCCAAACATTTGCTAAACTCTAGCTATTTCTCCATTATCGTTTTTCTTTGGAAGTGGGGAAGTTGGAGTGGGGCCTAGAAATGATGTCTTGGGGTTTTAATGTTTTTTGATGGTTTATGTAATGAAAAGCAGAGCTCCTGGGGAGCTTTTTTAGAAGACCAGGACGAATGACTGAAAACCAAAGCATGATGCAGTATCTTAAGCACAAAAGGCCGGTCCTTGGTCCTCTTCCTGCCACGAGAATGGGAAGCATTTATCCTCTTGAAACCCACTTCCCGCTTGCTGCAGTCAAACTGACTAGCAGCTCATGCCCTGCACACTGATGACAGAAAAGGCTTTTAAGAACCACATCTGCCCTTTCTCCTGTCACTGAAAGCTTGTCCGCGGATACAACCATCCTGTGTAGCTGAGCAATATATATGCTCTGCTGATGGAAGGGTGAATTCTCTAACATACTTCATGAAGATTTGGTAAGCTCAGCCTCAAGCCAGAGATTTTCAGGACCATACAATTAACTATTTCCAGCGACTTAGCTCTTCTGCAGAGATAATAGAGCCAGGAGAACACATCATTGTCTCAATTGGACATAGAATCCTTTAAGAACAACATTGGAGTTGAGAAGATAGCTCAGTGGGTAAGAGCATGTGTGCTAAAGAGTCAGGGATGTTGTGCATGCACCTGTAACCTTACTGTGTTAGTGGGAGTCTGGGGTGGAAGACAGGAGGCTCGTGGAGCTTACTGGCTACCAACCTAGCTCCAGTCTCAGTGAGAGACCCTGTCAAGGGAATAAAGCAAAGAGTGATAGCAAAGGACACCCAGAGCTGACTTCTGTACTGTGTGTGTATTCCTACACCCACAGGAGGTACATATCATACACACACACACACACACACACACACACACACACACACATATACACAAGTAAATAAGTAAAACAAAGGAATGATGAAGATTTTATAGATAACATGGATTTAGTGAAACACACACACACACACACACACACACACACACACACACACACAAAATGTGTCATGTCTGAAAAGCAAAGAAACAAACATAAGTTCAATATTCCTAGAGACAATTGAATAAAACTTTGGGACATGATTTTCAAACTTGAGTGTGCATGGGAATTACCTTGCTGTTAAATGGGTCCCTGCAGAGGTTCTGATGCAACAATCTGGTGTGAGCACAAAAAGCTGCCTTTCTAATAAAATGCTCAGTGACCAGTGTCATGGGTCCTGGGAGAAGCTGTGGGCACCAGGGACTTAGTATCACTGTTCTAACTCTGATGATGATGACCTTGCAGAGACTTTCATTAGCAACACCCCAACTTTTAGCAAGGTCTTCGGTGTCCTTTTTGCAACTTCCCATCAGAGGTGAGTGGAATGAGTCATTTTGTTCCCGAGTCCCTGCCATCACACTGATTTTGGAGTACTAACTCATTTCCCATGCACTCTGGCCTCTCTTTCCTTTGGTCCTTCTGTCTCCATTTTCTCCATCTACACTCACTTTTCTGACAACTTCTTCCAGTTTCCAGCTGGAACACCATGCTGTGCTTGCTGACCAGGCCCACAGGTCAGTCATTTCCCCCAGATGCATAACAGACTCACAGCGCCCCACCCCCCTTGTCAACATTGCCTCTGGGGTGTCCAATAGACCCCAGACTTAACCCACTCAGCACTAAATACCCGTCCACTTCATGCCTCCCCTGTCTGCTTCCCTTCCCAGTGAATGACAGCAGTATCAGGCTTTCAAGTGCCAAGTTGAAATGCGTTCGAAGGTTTCTCTGTAAGCAATGTCAAGTATTCTTTCAATGTGTTCCCAGAGTCCTCCCTTGTCTGGCGACTGTCCTGGCTCCTCTATCCTATCTGGAAGTGACCTGGCTTCCTCAGCAGTCTCATCTCCATCCAGCTCTTTCCTGCAGTGTCATGAGGCATCCTTCAAAACTGTGTGTTGTATCATGCATTTTCTCAAGAGCTTATTTTACTCGGGGGTGGGGGTGGGGGTTGGGAGTAAATCAAAACCGAACAACTGCAGGATTCTAAGTGTGTTACTTTCTGTTACCCACACATTTCCCTCCCCCTTCTCCCTTCCATCTTCCTCTTCCTCCTCTCCTTCCTTCTCCTTCCCTTTCCTGCTTCCTGGTCCTTCTCCTCCTCCACCTTCCTTCAGCTTGACCTCACAGGCCTTGCTCTTCTTAGAAAACACTGCACACACTTGCCCTCAGTCTCCCTGTTTGGAAGTGTTTGACTTTCAGATGTTGAAACCAACAGAGTTTCTGTACTGCTTCCTGGCAGTGGCCTCAGAGGTCTTTCACAAAGTCCCCAAACCTCACAGTGACAGTGGACAAACTGGGCAATGTGGACTCCATAGAGTGGCAGTGCCTGGAGGTGTCTAAGTAGTGGAAGGCACAATCCACACACAGGACATTTCTTCACGGAGCCATTCTGGAGTGAAGGTTGGAAAAGCCAGATCGCCTAGACTCTAGATCCAAATGAAAATTGTCTCTCCAGGGATGTGAACCACATCACTGACATATTCTGGCCATCATCAGTGGGGTCACCCAGACCACACAGGAAGGAGGGCAAGAGGCTATCCTTGGAGACTGGCAGAACTTGATAACAAGCAGATCTAAAGACAGCAGGCATCGTCAAGCCACTGCCAGGTGAGCATCCCACAGTTACCAAGTCTGCCAGCGCGAATGTTCGGCAGATCTACCCCAAAAGTGAAATTTATTTATTCATAATAAATACATCTGAAATTCCAGATGGATACATCCCAGCTTCTCAATAAATGTGACTACCCCTTCAAACAACAACAGCAAACAAACAAGCAAAGCTCCACTGCAAATGTTGCCACAAAGTCACACTTGACTGCAGTCCTATTATTTGGTCCACATCTTTTACCCACTGGAGAGAGACTTATTTGTTGTGTGAGTTGAGATCTGGGACTAACTTCTGCAGATATGTTTACGGAGCTGCCCACACACTATTTAGGAAGGATCTAGATCAAGTTCACTTTGTGACGTGGACTGGGCAGGTTGAGATGTTCTCATGAGTTTCTGTCTGATGAATTTCCTCCTCTTCCTCTGAGCTAGTCCAGCTTGCTTTACAGAGTGATGACCTTTTTCTTTTAATTTCACTTGGATAACTCCCATATTTGCAAGTTAGTCATTTCCACTCATGATGATGGGACTTCTCCTCACATAGTTTGAGCTTCTGATGGAAAGCTGGCAAGCTTTCTTCATGTAGACCAGTCAACATTTCTGATCGATTACCAGTTACTTCATGGTTTCAGTTGCCATCAAGAATGATTTATTTTTCTTAATCTTGCCTTACTGGGTTTTGCTAGTGTCAAGGGGTACAGTTGGCTTGAAATACCTTTTCTGGGGCTTGATTCTTTTCGGAACTGTCTTTCGGAAACGCTTGGATGTTTATTAGTTGGTCACTTTGGCTTTTTTTTCAGGCACATATTCCTTGAGTAATGGTGTCTTTGTTTTTTATTGTTCTCCATGATGAGGATTTGAGGCCATAACAGGAGGACTAGGAAGAGAAAAGGCCACTAGGATTTGTTGCCCGAGATCAATTTAGTGTTCTAAACTACATTAACACGTGTGTTGATCACAGATCATTAAAACAGTTCTATTGGCAGGTGTGTTTAATCAGTTCACATGTCTTCCTAACTTTGAAGCCAAGATTATAAATATATATAAAAATATATAAAAATATATAACATAATTCTTTATTGATTCTTTGGGAATTTTACATCATGTACCCCAATCCCACTTACCTCCAAGTCCCTCCATATCTGCCCCTCACCCCTGCATCACCCCCTCAAAAGAAATTCCCCCCAAATTAATTAAAAACAAATGACAAAACTACCTCCCTCCTCTGTCCATCCCATCTCTACAGCATCTTCCATTTCTCCTGGTGACACTGGGAGCTGAGGTGTGTCACAAAATATATCCTTTTGTCCAATCAGCCCCATCTGCAAATGTTCACTGCAATGACTCATTGGTCTGGTTCAAGGCCTCTGACCTCTGACACACCATCATCACTGGGCCCTCACCAAAACTTCTCTTGGATGTCCTTCTGTTGCTCCAAGTCATGGGGATCCTGTGGCTACCATTCTGTGGGATCAGTCCCTTCATGAGTTCCAGCAGGTCACAGATGGGGTAGATGTTAGGGTGGGTCAACCAGAGACCCGGATGTGTGCCTGGTTGGTAGATGAGCTGATCAGACTAGGACATTGAGACTGTCCACTTCCGGTGAGTGCTGGAGCTAGCTCTCCTAGGCCCATGCCATTGGGGCCAACTCTCCCATGCTCATGATGTAGGATGGGGCCATCTTTTCCATGAGGGGCAGGGCCAGCTCTCCTGCTGCAGCGACTATGGAGGGGTATGGCCCTAGTGGTGGCATGTCCCCAGCACACCAACATGATCTCAGATAGCTGACCAGACCCTGGGCATCCACAACAGCAGCCACAGACATCAACTCAGACACTGGCTGCATGGACCCAGACATGGCCCTAGCAGCCACCTGGGCCCAGGTGACACCATGGCCCCATATGGGAGCACAGGCCACTCAGATTTGCATGGTTCTGGCAGCAGCATGGCCCTTGGACACCAGCATGGCCACAGATTGCAGCCTAGACCATGGGCATCCATGTGGCCTTTGGTGGCAACAGGGGCCCAGACAGCAACACAGACCATAGCTGTGGTAGAACCATGGAACCAGACATGGTCCTCAGCAGCAGCCCAATCCTGGATGTCTTATATTACATTTTTATATATTAATTTTGTGTGTATGTATATATAAAAATGGGCATACATGTACCACAGCATGTATGTGGAAGCCAGAAGACAGCCTAAAATAGTTGGTTCTCTCCTTCCACCATGTGGGTCCTGGGAATCAAACTCAAATTTTCAGTCTTGACATTATGGGTCTACCCACTGAACCATCTTGCTTATCTAAGAAATACATTTCTAGATTTATTTATTTTTATTTTATACTTATGAGTGTTTTGTCTGCGTGTATATGTGTACTCCATGTGAATGCTGGTACACTAGGAAGGAAGAAGAGTTACAGCTGGAGTCACAGATAGAAGTGAGCTGACACATGGGTACTGGGAATGGAATCTGGGTATTCTTCAAGAGCATCAAGTGTTCTTAACCTCTGAGTCATCTCTCCATCCCCCAAAATAAATTTCTATTGTATTTAATGTTAAGGTGTCAATGTATTTCATAGAAGATGTGTCTCTGCCTGTGTCTCTATTCTTACTAAGTCAAGAAAAGGAAGTCCAGCTTGGCCTCCTGCTTGCCTTCCTAGAGTTTTGTTCGTCAATTCCTTTTTCTTTCAAGAACTGAAAATCATTTTATTTCTGTTGCAAAGTACACATGATCTGCAATGAACAATTTAAACATTGTTTAATTACTGTAAAGATGAATTGATGTCCACGAATGTCCCTTTGAAAGTGAGACCCCAAGTGGACTTTGCTTTTTTTACTGATCTCCTGATTTACACGGCAGTTTCCATAGACACAGTATGTAAATCTAGGCCTCTACAGTCAACACTGATTTCTTTTCTTTTCTTCCATTTATTGATCACTATTACTGCACGTGTGTGGGTGCGCACAGGCCAAGGCACTCTAGTGGAAGATGGACAACTTCCAGGAGTCAGTCCTTTTTACTCTACTCTGGCTTTTAGGGATCAAGTGCAGCTGCAGTGTCCTGACGATCACATCTGATCCACGGATTCTAAGCTGTTTGTTTGAAGGCCTCATGTCTCAGGCTTGCCTCCGCATCTGGGTTGTTTGTCCTAGCACTCAGTCTGCACCACACAGCACAGCCCACTGAGGTTCCACAGGGTTGCCATCTGCCCACAGCCTTCCTCAGAGCGGGCATTCACTCCCTTTCTCTCAGTCAATTTTCATTCCTTTTTTATAAGTCAGACCAAGCTGCAGTTCTGCAACATACCCTGATAGGGACTGTGTACTCATTTCTCACTTATGTCTCTTACTATAATTTACAATTCTACGTCAATTTGTGTGCAATGCACCATCTTTCATTCACCGATCTCTAAGTTCTGTGTGGGTGGGGACTGTGTTTTGATGACCATCGTGTCCCAAAATAACATTTGTTTAAATCAAGTGAGTGAGGAATGTAGATATTAAGTATTAACTAACATAACCATACTCATGTCGGTTTGAGCTGACAACTGGGAGGTCCCAAGTCCACAGCCCATGCACTGAGGAGCTTCTTTTAAATGTGTTTTCATGAGAATGAGGAGACCAGGAGGGGCAGTGGGCGGATGCCTTCTCCACATCACTTCTGTCCAGCGGTGCAGGGCTATCTTCCATGGAAAACAAAGGTCTTTAACCCCCAAACAAGGAGTGCTGGTGACACAGGCTTACAAAATATGGGTCAGATCAGAGCATTTGTATGGGATTTCCCAAGCACACAATTCCTGTCATAGACTTTCAAAGTAATTCTCATTGGACACTGGGCTTCTAGAGAAAATCATTGTCTGTGTTTTCCAATTTTTATAATGAGAATGTTATTACTTTACTAACTACAAATAATGTGTTAATCAGAATAGACTAGCTTTTCAAGCCATCGGGCCATTGTGGCATTCAGGTTGAAAATAGGTTATTTGACTGTAAGTCTCATTCTAAGGCAGTAGTTCTCAACATGTGGGTCCTGACCCCTTCAGGAGTCGAACGATTCTTTCACAGGGTCACCTAACACCACTGGAAAATGCAGATATATACATTATGATTACAGTAGCAAAATTACAGATATGAAGTAGCTATGAAAATAATTTTACAGTTGGGGGTCACCACACGTGAGGAACTGTATTAAAGAGTCCCAACATTAGGAAGGTTGAGAACCACTGCTCTAAGGGGATGTTTATGTCTTATGTAGATTGGCTTATCTGTGGTTAGAATATACTACCATTAATTCACTGGCCATTTGGAAATTTATTTGTGGCAGTATGTTAGAGCTAGCTCATACTGGTTGGAATGTCAAATTTTCAGAAATTTTATAAGCCATGTGTGAAACCCTCAGTAGCTTGGAATCAGCCATAGTGGGAGTTTTACACCATGGAAATTGGCAAATGCTAAAACCCAAGCGTTTTTCCCTTTCAGGGAGAGAGGAGACTGTCAAGTATTTGCCAGCGTACCAACAGAGCAGGCTTGCATTATGCAAATTCTTCTGGAGAGTCTAAAGACATGGCGTTAGATCTGAGTGGCCTAATCCTTCGTATGTGCGGTTAACCAAGAGAGATTCTGGAATAATGCCCCACTCTATGAATGGTGATTGTATTAGGGGACTTCCCTCTTTTGGCTAGACAGATTTGAATATTTTCATGAATGATGTGACCAAATTGCAAGACGCCAAAAGGATTAGGGATCAGTCAAATGTTACACAACTGCTCAGCTCTTACACACACACACACACACACACAGAGAGAGAGAGAGAGAGAGAGAGAGAGAGAGAGAGAGAGAGAGAGAGAGAGAGAGAATAGTCAGATGCTTTGATTGAGTGTTCATTCTTTCTGTGAGGCTAATTCTTCCTGTATTTGAGTAGAGTAAAAACCCCTGTTTGTGTGTATAGGACAGATATCAAGGACTTAGGTCATCTTGTGCACATGGGAGATTGTAACTTTTCTCTTACAAAATTATCCCTTTTATAGCAAAAGTGATTGGCTGTGATTGGCCATGACGTCATTATGTCAGGTGAGATGAATGGGTGGGATTCCTTGCTTAACTTCAGTAGGCACCATGAAGAGGAAGTGTTACCTCTTTTGAACAGACTCCTCCAAGACACTTGTCAGCTGTTTTGTGTTTCTTTGTTCCTGAAGAGTCAAATTGATTTTTCTGATAGCAGAGCATACAGATCTCACAAGACTTGAGTTGAAAATAGTGGCTCACAATCACTGTTTCCTTCTTTTCTTTTCTCCATGAGAAAAACAAAACAAAACAAAATATACACCAAAGCATTTGCAATACTGTGACCACCCATAAAGCTCCAGGCTTATGGAGAGGAACTTGACCACAGGTGTACTGAAATATCTGCACAGCTCAGATCTGCCCAAACCTTAGTTTCAGATGTAGCTGCGTGTGCCCTCCACCCCTGTAGGCTGCTGCCATTGCATTCATCTGATCGCTGCTCAGTTCTCCTGGACTTCCAGCGCACAGACCCCCACCCCAAGTTCTGCCACTATTAAATGTCACACATCAAACTCCTTCTTTCTAAACAGAGTTTTCCTTGTTCTTCATTATTTAAATATCCTATCCTAGCTATTTTAGGATTTGTTACTCACTGAAAATTCCCCACTGTGCTCCAGTTCCAAACCTAGCTGCCCTAGGAGAGCTATCTTTGGCTTGCCCGTGACCCTTCACATATAACATGCCTGACTGGAACTCTCTCATCCTGCTGTCAGCATCCTGCTCTCCTTATCTTCTCCAGCTCATCCCTCTCTTTCCTGTTTGCTTGCCCCATTTTGTTATGTGTGGCCATTATTCCTCTGGGAACTCAAGCCATCTGGTAGCCATTTTCCTTCCTCATCACTGTCATTGACTTGGTCACTAAATCCTCTTCATTCCACTTCCTCAAAATCATTCTCTTTCCTCTACACCAATATGAGCCCTCCTGGTCTGTCAACTCATCTGCCACAGTAGTGCCTTAAAGGGTCTCCTTTTGTTCATGCCCCTCCTGAAATCTCACACATCCTGAGAGCCTCTTACTGAAACAAGATTACTCTTGCTCAACATGCAGATAATATTGTTAAGACTGGAAATCTGAGTTCTTTGGGCAGCCAAGGCCTTGTGGTCCAGTCTGTGACTCACTGTGCCTCATACCATGAACCTCATTAATTAAAGCAAGCTACTCCCCAGTTCACATCTTCAAGCCAGCTACTTCATTTAGCGAGATTATTACTTTCCTTGCTCTCTACCTGAATGGCTTTGAATTATCATGCAGCCCTCAACCCAGATAACTTGTTTTCTGGGCTCTGTCTACAATAGAGCCTCACCATCATTGTTCCCGTAGTATCTTGGTCTTTCTCATCATATGTATTACTTCTGGTACTATTACATTCATCTCCATGAGTGTGTTGAATGCCTTTCCACTTCAGAACAGTAGAGTCCATGGGAATTGCCAGTGTTCAGTCCACAGTACTGACAGTACTTGATCAGTAATTGCTGCGATCATGAATCTCTTTATAGTCCCATAGGCTTCCTTCCAGGTTCACAGAACTGGATTTTGCCTAAACTTTTTCTAAAACAGTTCTTCAGCCAGTGCCCTGGACACACTTTCTTAGAAATTTGCAAGGACTTAGTTCCCTTGGTGGCCCTCGCTCATGCAAATTTTAAAGAAAACTGTAGTCAGACCTATGAGGGCAAAATCACCTACAAGGGAAATCCCATAATGCCAGGAAAAGCTTCTCTCATTTAGTATATTAACACAATGAATGATGATGAAAGTTTCTTTTCAACTATTAAAGGATCTTTGTGTTTGGGAGACATATTCCTATCAGCACTTCCTCCTTCTTCTTCTTCTGGGATTGTGCCCCGTTATGTTTTCTCTTCATTTACTTTGACAGACAGTTCATTAATTTTCTGTTTTCTTCCCTTTCTTTGTGTATGGATAGATTGTAGATAAGCATGTATGGACGTGCACATGGATTTATGGATGTGTGCACAAATGTGTGTCTGTGGGTGTAGAAGTCAGAGGTCAAATAGGTCAATGTTGAGGGACTTTCTCAGTTGTTCTCCACCTTAGTTTTTAAGCGATCATCATTATTTATTATTATTGGGTGTCTATGCACATGATGTAGGAGGGCACATATACACATGTGGGTGTGGGGGGACAGTTTTGCAGAGTCACTTCTCTCTTCCACCTTTACGTGGGTTCCAGAGATGGACGCCTTTACCTGCTGAGCCATCCTGCTGACCCTCGGCCTTCATTTTTGAGATAAGGTTTTTCACTGGACCTGAATGGAACTCACCAATTAGGCTAGGCCAGAAAACCCCAGGAATACTGTTTCTACCTCCCCCATGCTAGGATTACAAATTCACATCCCCACACTTGGCTTTTTACATGGTGCTGGGGATTTGAACTCAGGTCATTGTGTTTACGGAGCAAGCGCTTGGGAGCAATTCTTCTCCCAGCCCCTGATTTTCATTTTCTCCCAATACAATACAACCCCACTCAACCAAAGGCCACCGGATAGACACCCAATAGCTCTAGTTAGTTGTCCAGTCTGAGCACTGAAACAGCAAGAGAATGACAGGACAGCCTCAAACCACATAAAAGAGCAGCATCGGCACTGTCTGGATGTTGGGTGACTTTGCTAAAACCTTGTGGACTAATGCTCCATCCCTGTGTTGGGTAGCCACTTCCTTGACATTGAGACACTGGCTCCTATGAGCTCAGAAAGTTCTGGAAACTCTCAGGCCCTCTTCAAGGCCATGTGAGCAATAAACTATCACTAGGGCTTGGGAAGAGAGATGATTCCATGGAGCTGACTGTGAGCTGTGCAGCACACCTCAGTGAAGTAGCTTTTGTGAGTGGTCACCCACCCTTGAGTGGGCTTGTCAGTGATGCAGCTACCCAGTAGCTGCCCTCCCCACCTCTACTCCCCCCCCCCCTCCACCACTCACCCCCTCACCCCAGCAGCCAAACCACCTGGTTTCTATAGGGAGATCACAGGACCTGCCACTTGCAAGGACTGCCAGAACTCCTGGCTAAGTAGCAGGACTAGCTTGCATTGCCCTAGGTCCTGCTCAGAGCTGGCATTCCCCCAACCCCTCCAGCCCAGTAAGGAGGCAGGCATTGGAATGTGATGCATTTGGACTGTGCTAAAAAGGTGTGGTGGGGACTGTGCTTCTCTAGCTGCTGAGAGCTTGGAGTAAGGGAAGAAATGATGACATGGTCAGATTCTCACCACATGACATAACAAAACCCTACAAACCCTTCACTGCCAGGACAGCTCCAGCTTTGAGGGGAACTTCCTCTCCCTCTGCATCACAGGGCTCTACCCAAGTGTCAGAGAGTTTTCTTCTCATCCACAGTTCCTATTAACAGGAGGTCATCCATGACAGTAGGAGACTAACTGCAATGTTCCCAGGCAATCCAGGTGCCTTCAGACTGTGCTCTGTCCAAGAGTTGGTGATTACATAGCCATGGAGCTATCAGAGAGCATTGTTTCTGAAAGGTGACCATGAACTGATCCTTATCTTCCTCTGTGGAAGGGGGTTGTATTATTTTTTTCCCTTGGGGAGACATGAACAACTGTCTGGTTCACCCCAACAGGACACTACTGACTGATTCCAACCACTTCTAGGTGTGTGTGTGTGTGTGTGTGTGTGTGTGTGTGTGTGTGTGTGTGTGTGTTGTAGGCATAACTGTGTATACTATTGTACACAAGAGAAAATCAGAAGACACATTTTCAGGAGTCAGTTCTCTCCTTCCACCGTGTTTTGAGGCAGGGGCTCTCATCTTTCTCCTGCTATGTAGCATAGCCCAGGCCAGCTTCTCTGTATCTACCTCCCTCCCATCTCACTGTAGGAACATTAGAATTAGAGATATAGAGCACAGCATCTGTTTTTTTAAGTGGGCTTGGGGATGGAACTCAGGCTGTTTGTTAAGCTTTTTACAGCACATATCCTCACTTGTAAGCCATCTCTCCCACCTAGGACTCTGAACTTCAGAAGTGCAGCTTTATTAACGTATATTTTCTGAGCAACTTAGGTTGCCAGTGTTTAGTAAAAAACCCCATGAGGTTAAAGAAATGTTCGCACAACCAGATGACCATCTACACAGATATACTATGGAAGACTCCCATCACTCAAAGTCGTCTTCTTGGGTTCTGGTGCTATAGCCAAGGTCCACACCACCTAACACATAGGCAAAAACCAAATATTAAAACAGGAATTGAATCTTTACACTGTTCTCTACTCAGAGATCTGGCAATCTGAGAAGACAATTGATTGACATCCTAAACTTCTGTCTCCTACCTCACCTCCAGTGGGCAGATTATAGAGTGGCAGTGTGGGGCTTCGAACCCTGCCCCCCTGGTTAGGGGTCAGCCATGTTTTTGAGACCAATGAGGTCTGTTCTTCTCTCATTATTCTGTGGATGTCTAGCATCAGGCATTTGTTGAAAGGTTCAGTCAAGTTAGATGCTGCTGATGTCAACCTTGCTCTCCTCCTCCAACCTTGGTTTTTCTCCTCTTTACACCATGGAGTACAAACATGTCTTAATAATCCACCATATGAGCATGTCCCTCTCATGATCATGAGTCCCTTACCCTCGGCCAACTATCTCTAGTTCCTTTTCGTGATGATCACTTATTCGGAATTTTTGTATAAAGGAAACCAAACACTCCGGCAGCTAGCCTCTTGTGCTTATTCTTCCCATTTGGCACAATGCTGCTGAAACCCACTCCCTGTGTTGCACCCAGCATCTGTGTGGTCCTTTTCATTGCTGCACATGGATTCCTCACATCTGGTGCATGGAGCTTTTGTTGTTTCCTTCCCCTCAAAAGAGAAGCGGCCCATCTGGATGCACAGTGGCCTTCCCTAGTCTCAACTATCAATCATTTGGTCCGTAATGTAGACATTTCCAGTTCAGTCCTTACTATTCTTCCATTATGACCGTGGAAGTCGCTGAAGCCGACCTTCCTTTCATTTAAATCAGAAGATAGTAAGAGCATGCTAAACTTCAGTTGTAATGCTAGGCAGAGCTCACACACAGCACCTGCTTCATCAGAGGCTAATTTTTCAAAATACAAACTATACTAACACACAGTTCTCTGTGGGTCTGAAGAATAAGAAGGGAGGTTCTGATGTTGGTGCACATTGGCTGTTATTATACAAAGTGAAGAAGTTATATAAAGTGAAAACAGGAAATTAGACATAAGAATGAAAAGTGTAAGAACTAGACTGGATTATAAGCATTGATAGCAAGGGAACAATGGTGGGTTTTATTTAATACACCGACGGTGTGTTTCTCTTTGGCATTATTTGAAAATTCTCATGTAATTGGTCAATGGCAACTCTGAGGTGACCTCCAACACACATTAGTGACACAGCTTTATCATTAAGTTTGGTTTTACTGAGATTAAGGCCAAGAAAGAGCTTCATTTGTAGGACCCTCAACATCAGTGTGTATGCCGCATGATCTGTGAAAATGGAGCCCACACCCATTTACCGTGTGATTTGTGTGTCTGACACAATCTGACTCCATGCAAAGATTGTGTCATTGTTCTTTCCTGGACCCTATTCCAATGTACTTCCTGCACTGGCTTCAAGCCAATCCACAGTATCTCCAAGGAAACCTAGGGCCGGTTGCCATGGACACTCCTTTGCTGATAAGTCACAGAGCACCTCTCCACTTCTCAACGTGCCTGGGAAGCAAGTCCTTTGGGTAGACAGACAATTGTATTCATTGACATTTCCAAGCCCCACTAGCTCACATCCCTTCCATGTGTACGGAATAGACATACAAAGGGGCCTTTCAAATATTTGTACCTGTCCAAACTAGCATGGAGCGCAGCTATCCTATCCTTCTGTAATTTGGTTTCAAGCCATGAGGGATAAGTAAGCTTCAGCAAATATCAAGCCTGAATTGGAACGATTGCGCTAGAGCCATCAGAGCAGCAGGAGGGAGGAGTGCAGGGGAAATTGGCTTGAAATATTATTCTTGGTTGTGCAGACCTCAAGGCCATGCCCGCCTGCATCAAGAGGCTGTGGAGAGCCCAGGATGCCCTGCAGCAGCTGTTCCTAGGTGTTCAAACTGTGGCCATTGTTTTTTGGCCACATGAATATTTTGCTTAGGACTTAATATTACCTGGAAACCATGTATTAACTTATTGCTAGCCCACAGGCAGTGTTGTCTCTTATTATCTTTGGTATTGTAGCATTTTCTGATTTTTTTCTCAGACTCTCTTAGTAGTCCAAAAGCAGATCGTACCCAGAGTCTTCTACCATGATCTGCCTCTAGCTGTTATGATTTAAATCCGCTAAGTCTTCCCCAGGCTTGAGTCTTCAGTTCTGTTTCCAGGCTGTAGAGCCTTTAGGAGAGAGGGCCCAGCTGGTTGGTGGAAGAGGGTTGGTCACTGGGGGTCCACCCTTGAAGGTGACACCTGACCCTGCTGCTGGCTTGTGTGTTCTGCTTCTTGGTTGGTGTAGTGGTTTGAATGTGAAATGTCTCAGGCTTTTGAACCCTTGGTCACCTGTCAGTAGTGCTGTTTCAGGAGAGTAGGGGGAGGGGAAGATGCAGCCTTGCTGGAGAAAGCCAACTCCTGGGGATGGGCTCTGAGAGGCTGTAGCCTCCACCCACTTCTAGCTTGTTCTCTCTGCTTGCTGTTTTAGGCTGAAGAGGTGATCTCTCAGCTTTTGACTCCAGCTGTCCACTGCAGTGTCTCCTCACAATATGGATTCTTCCTCTGCAACTATAGGCCCAAATGAACAATGTCTTCCTTAAATTACCGTTGGTTGTGGTAAGCATAGCAACAGAGAGGTAGCTAACACAGCTGATATCATGCAAATAAGCCCCAACCTCATTCCCTAACTCTATCCACAGAACCTTCCAATCACTGCCTTCACTGCCATGATGCACTAAAACCCCCCTCCCCAGACCATGCACTGGAGGAAACCTTTCCTCCTTTGAGATATTTCCATCAGGTGCCTTGGGCACAGCAGCACAACAACAACCGATACACTAGCAATTAATTTCTTTGTTTTTGTGGTTTTTCGAGACAGGGTTTCTCTGTGTAGCTTTTGGAGCCTGTCCTGGACTAGCTCTGTAGAACAGGCTGGCCTCGAACTCACAGAGATCCACCTGCCTCTGCCTCCTGAGTGCTGGGATTACAGGCGTGCTCTACCACCGCCCGGCAAGCAATGAATATTTTGTCACCAGCCTTGGTGATTAAAAGTTTGACATCAAACCTGAATGATGGCTCTTTGTGGACAAGTTTGGCTACATGGCCACGCCTTCTTTTGGGAAGTCTCCCCTCTATTGCCCCCAAATTAACTACATAGTAAAGGAAGTCCAGATAGGAAGCTGATTTACAGTCAACACAAAAATATGAAGAATAATGTTTTTAAATGTTTAACATAAATCGTGTGAGCAGAGAGGGGCTATGGAAACATACACTCCAGATTGTTAGCATGAGTCAGCATGTGGAGGAGGCTGGGTAAAATTAGTGTGTTTGGAGGAAAGTTATTAACTCTCTACTTCGTGTTTGTCTGTATTGCTGGTGTTTTTTTTTTTTTTTTAATGAAAATAGTTTTGAAGTGAAATTGGCAAGTTGTTATTTTTAGAAAAAGAAGTGGCAGTTTAAAAAAAACTTCCATATGTGATTATGGGCTATTAATATGAGAAAATGCTAATATAATCTAGAAGGAAGATTCATATTTTCAGCTTGCTCAGGAATAAGGACTGATGCCTGACTTCTAGATAAGAGAGAGAGGGTACCTCAACCTGATGACCTTCCCAAGCACAGTGTTGGAATGACCAACATGGAAGGAACCCCCCCGCACAGTACCTCAAAACCAAGGAAGGCTGTCAGTTGATGCAAAGGGATAAAAGGGTTCATCCAGGCTTAGCCATGGACCACACTTCTTCCTGCGCAAGGGGGCTCTTGTCACAGGAAATGATGAGAGTGTCCTGGCATAGCAGGACTCCCAGGCCAGCATACTAGTGTGTGTATGCCATGATAACCAGTCTGCTTTGCAGTAAGCGTGCAGAGAATTTCCAACAGGAGAGGAACAACCAAATCATCCTGCACATGAGACTGTCTTCACCCTGGGCAGGACACCACAAGTAGAGACTTAAGAACAGTGGAAGCAGAACGGAGGGAGCATGCCTCGCTGGTGTCAGTCAGGAGTGTGAGTGGACAGAAGAATCATGGGTGGGTCTGAGCTGATTTCCCACAGGGCTTCTGGTGAACCCTGACCCTTTGCAATGCCATTCTGCTACCCAGAATGCCATCCTGGGGAAGAAACTTCCACCCAGGCTCTCGGCTTGAACAGCTCAGGCGAGTATTTTCTGACCGCTTCTTTGGCTTCTTTTTCTTAATTTCCAAAGAACAGGTTCGTTCTCTGTTTTCAGGTGCTTTAATATTGAAGTCTTCAACTTACCTCCCTGCCTCCAAGTTTCCCTGGATTTATTTTGAAGTTATTTTCCCAATATTTTGAGGTGACCGCTTAGATCAAATATTTATATTCCTTCTTGTTTAATAGCACAGGCAGTAGAGGTCTTATGAATTTTATATTAAATAAAACTTTGAGTACATCTAATAAGTTTTTGATGCAAAATTGCCTTTGTCCTTGTTGCCGGTGTAGTGTGTGATCGCTTTTTTTCCCCTCTCTGGTCCAGGAACAAGCTGAGTGCTTTTCATTTAAAAGCTCAAAGGACTTCAGTTTAACCTATTTTTTTCTTAACGTTTATGAAATCATTATTTTAAGTTCTTATTTTTAAAATGTATACAGGTTTTCTTCCTAATATACTGCATCCTCAAATGCTTTATTAATGGTTAATGATCACTTGAAAAGAATAACATTCTCCATAGAAGAAGAGGCAGTAAAATATTTGTTTTTATTTATTTACTTATTTTATGTGTACAGATGTTTTGATTGCATGTATGTCTGTGTACCATGTGTGTGCCTGGTACCCACAGAGGTCAGAAGAGGGTGTCAGATCCCCTGGGACTGGACTTAACAGACAGTTGTGAACTGCCGCCATGTGGGTGCCGGGAATTGAACCTGGGACCTCTGGAAGAGCAGCCAGTGCTCTCAACCACTGAGCCATCTCTCCAGCCCCTGGTTATTTGTTTTTTACATCAGTGCCAAGGAGCTGAGTTAATAATATTCTTTGTCTCATGAGACGATGTTATTATTAGTACAAGCCAGGCTCTTCTCTTCTTTAAGCTAATTTGCATTAATCTAGTTTATTCCCCACACACTCATTCATTCTGCTCTTCTTTGGAGATGATATAATCTCATAAAATATGTTGCTGCACTGTGTGTGCATGTGTTACATTTACATCTTACTGAGTTATCGGCTAAATTCCATTTCTTACCTTTTCTGACTCAACAGTTCTTTAAGATCTGTCTGTTTTGTTTTCTTCTTCTATTTCTTCTTCTTCTTCTTCTTCTTCTTCTTCTTCTTCTTCTTCTTCTTCTTCTTCTTCTTCTCCTCCTCCTCCTCCTCCTCCTCCTCCTCCTCCTCCTCCTCCTCCTCCCCCTTCCCCTTCCCCCTTCTCTTCTCTCTCTCTCTCTCTGTCTCTCTCTCTCTCTGTCTCTCTCTCTCTTTCTCAAGACAAGATCTGACTGGCTTCTAACTCACTCTGTATCTAAAGATAACCTTGATCTCAAGCCACTGAATTACCATTGTATACCACCACATCTGGTTTAAAATCTATCTGCATTATTGTGTTCTTTTTCCGTGACTACACCACACAATTTAATGTGTATCTATCATGTAGCACATGTTATTTACTTCACATTAGACCCTCTGTGTGCCAACTCTGCATGTCCACAAACAATTTTGTGATAAACTACCACAGTCAAGTCCAGTTCCACACTTTTGCTAAAAACTTCTTAGAGACAGGATTCTGAAGCTACATGTAACTAACATTAGGTCTGGACAGTTCATGTTTATTCAGGCCTCTTCTGGACATGGCATACATTTAACAGCATCTTTGTGTTCCACCCAGGAGCAGCCAACAACATCACAGTTGTGACAACCAAAAAAAAATGTCTCCAAAAACAATTACATGTTCTATGTGGGTAAAACTTCCATAGTTGAGAACCACCCTTCACAAGTATACCTTCCTTGTGGGTCATTGCACATCTGTAATTTCAATGCATGTAACCACATTCCCGATGCCCTCAGAGGGGCGCTGTTGCTTTCAGTGTCTTTGCCAACAAAATATATCGCTTAACTTTCTGTTGAACTGACTTGTTGGGTGTAAAGTGTGGCCTGGAAAATGTTTGGGTAAGGGGAAGCAGAGAGAAATCTGTGGGGACACAGTACAGTTGGATAAGGAAACAATTTCTCTTTTTCCTTTATCCTTTTTCATTAATTGAGAATTTTACACATGCATAAGATGTGTTTTGATGAAATCTACCTCCTCTCTTTCCCCACCAATTCCTCCCTATTTCTCTTTGCTGTTTTCCCCTCTCAATTTCTTGTGTTCTTTTTTTTCTTTAAAAACCCACAGAATCCACTCAGTACTACCTGTACTGAATGGAAGTAGGGCTACCCTCCAGAGCATGGGTAGCATCTCAAGGGTGACATCTCTGGAGAAAACTGACTCTCCCTCCCCTGGCAGAAATCAGTTGCCCATAGCTCCTTAGGCAGAAGTGAGACTCCATGGCTCCTCCCCAATCCATGCTGGGACTTTGGCAGGCTTGATTTTCTGCAGATCACATGCATGAAGTCCCAGCTGCTATGAGTTCATGTGTGGAACTGCTGTTGTGTCCGGCAAACACTGCTTCACTGCAGACCTCCACAATTTCTAGCTTTTACAATCTTTCTATTCTCTCCTTTGCTGTGAGTCCTGAGCCTTGTGGGGAAGAGGAGAGATATGGAAGTCCCATTGTCCCATTTCAAGTGGAGTTCTCCTTAGGCATTTATTATCTGCACCCTGGCTAGTTGTGAACCTCTGTATTAATTGCCATTTACTCCAAAAATCAGCTTCTCTAATGAGGATTGAAAGATGAATTAATCATCTTTTCTTTGATGTGATTTTTTTTGGGCCTCATTATTAAAACTCAGGTGGCTGTTGGATTATATGCTTACATCTGAGTCCTCAAATCGATCTCAATAATCACTGTGTCTGTTTTTATGCCAGAACAATGATGTGTTTATTATTATAGCTCTGGAGTATGACTTGGCATCAGGGATGCTCCAGCAACGTTTTTGTTGTTTAAGATCATTTTGGGCTCTTCTGAGTATTTTGTGGTTCCATATGAACTTTAAGAATTTCTTTTCAATTCCCATGAAGAACTGTGTTGGAATTTTGAAGGAGTTGCATTGAATCTGTTGATTGCTTTTGGGAGGATGGGATTTTCACAATACTAATCCTAAAGCATGGCATTGGGGGTTATATTAGTTACTTTTCTCTTGCTGTAAATAAACCAGGCAACTTGCAGAAGGAAGAGTTCATTTAGGCTTATAATTCCAGAGCATTTCCTCCCTATGCTGAGGAGGCATGGATCAGGAAGCTGAGAGCGGTTTTACCACAAGCAGGAAGCAGAGTGAACTGAAAGGGTAAGACTTTAAACTCTCGAGCAACCCCATTGACATACTTCTTCCAACTGTGCAAGGCTGCACCACATCGACCTCCCCAAACACTGCCACCAACTCTGGAGACCAAGTGATCGAATGGCCAGCACTCTGGGGGACACTTCTCAGTCACATCACTGCAGAGGTCTTCAGTCTTTTGGTGTCTTCCTCAGTTCTGAATGTGCTATGTCAAGTTAGGAGAGTGTAGCTGGCAGCAGGTAATTGTGTGTTTCAAAATAAATGGTTTGGGGTGTTCCTGACAGAAAGAAATGGTATTGTTTGAGGTGATGACTGTGGTGACATATTACACTGTGCTCCCTAATGTGAACAATTATGTCCACTAAAAGGGACAATATCTTATGAGAGTGGTAAAATTACCAGTGACATGAAACATCTCTTAAAGTCTCATTCTAGGATGCTGCTTCTGTTCCTTCCCATCTCCCTACTGTGTGTCCTGTTTTTTTCACTCTGGGAGTAAATGTGTTCTTCCAGTCTCTGTTAGGTGTGGTAGTATTGTGTTCCCCAAAATATTGTGCACCCTAATAAACTTATCTGGTGTCAGAGAACAGAACAGCCATTAGTCATAGAGGCCAGAAAATGGTGGCACCCACACCTTTAATCCTGGCATTCCAGAGGCAGAGATCCACCTGGATCTCTGTGAGTTCAAGGCTACACTGGAAATAGCCAGGCGTGGTGACTTGCGCCTTTAATCCCAGGAAGTGATGGCAGAAAGCACAAAGGTATATAAGGTGTGAAAACCAGGAACTAGGTTGGTTAAGTTTTCAGGCTTTTGAGAAGCAGTTCAGCTGAGATCCATTTGGATAAGGACTCAGAGGCTTCCAGTCTGAGGAAACAGGATCACCTGAGGAATTGGCGAGGTGAGGTAAGCTGTGGCTTTTTCTGCTTCTCTGATTTCCAGCATTCACCCCAATAACTGGCCTCAGGTTTGATTTTGTTAATAAGACTGTCTAAGTTTCATGCTACAATTAGGTGCCTGGTCACTTTATCTGTGGTATTTCTTATTAAACAGAAACACTAATTTTATATAAGTCAAAGCTAACATTTGACTTATAAAGTTTATGCTTTGGAAAGTTTAAAAAGATCTTGTAAAAGTGAAAATAAATCATTTTTGGATTGATCTATTTAGAGTTAAAACGTGCTTAAATCACATAAGAGGGGCCCAAAATAACCCTCGAGCTTTATAAGGTGATGGGAATATTTGCTCAGGGATGTGTCTGAGAGAGAAAAGATCCCTGGATCGTCATCTATTGGGTTTCTCCGCACTTCAACTCTGGTCCATGTCTCAGGTTCCTTCTGTCCTACTTGAGTCTTCCTGCCATTCCTCAGTTTACCAGTTCCTCTTAGGAGAATAAACAAGCTTTCTTGAATTTGGATTTTTGTGACCATCTTTGTCTTGCAATGAGTCGTTTGTCTTACATCCTATGTTGCTTCAGTGGTAAGTCTAATTCCCTGACATTTATTTCTTTAACAAATCTTTACTCATCTTCTTATGTTCTCATATTCTCTGTTTTGGACTTTATATTTTATATGTTTTTCTCCTAAACCACAGGAAATAACGTTTTCTGCGACACTGGAAAGAGACTGTCCTTGGGCGGGAAGCTGTACCCGTTTGATGTAGCTTGCGTAACTGAGACGGCCGCTTCCGAGCTGCACATTTGTCCCTACATAAACGTCTATCATGTGGGTCTGTGTGGCTTCTTACCTTTCCTGCTCATGAGATTTCAAAAATATGTTTCTATATCCTTCTAAATAATCTTCCTTCCCTTTGTCATGATTTTAGAAGTGTACATCCTATTTTTACCTTTTCTAATTACATAAATGTTCAAGAGCCGTCTTTAGGTGATTTGTCTGGTCTGCATTTCTCTAAGTCAGGTTTAAAATTTTCATGTGCCTCTTCCCCTTACTGACTTTGATAATATGACCAGGAGTTTCAAACGTCTATCATTTATCAATGAATTGCAGCACAATGGGGTTAGGTTCTCTATTTACCCAATATTTCCATATGTCTGGCTGCCATTTTGAATTGTGTTTACTTAGGGACCCTCCGTCAATGCTGCTATTGGAAGTACAGGTACAGTCTCGCCCAACCTTGAGGCTACTACTCTCCTCATGTTCTCTTTTTGTTTGCTTGTTTGTTTTGTTTTTTGTTTGTTTGCTTTTTGAGCTGAGGACCAAACCCAGGGCCTTGTGCTTGCTAGGCAAGCACTCTACCACTGAGCTAAATCCCTAACTCCCTCATGTTCTCTTTATGTCACTTTAATTTTCTCTTTCCATTGATTTGTCCTTAAATTATTAATTGAAAATTTCTGATTTGTCTCTGACTATGTCTTCATCCTCATCTTAATTTGTAGCCTTAATTTCTGTCCCTCATTATAGATTTATGTCCATAATGGTCCGCTTTCTCCAGAAAAACAGAATCAATAGGATGCACACATAAACAGAGAAATATATTATAGGAAATTGTTTTTCCGCAACTGTGGAAGCTGCCAAGCCCCTACAGGTTGGGTAGGCAGGCTGGAAACAAGAGCAGAGTCTAAGCTAAAGTTCAAGTTCAGAGTTCAAGTTAAAACTGTCATGGTTAACACACCAAAATCACTATCTAAATAGCCTTATCCTGGGATTATTCAGACAAAACCACACAAATGCTGATTTTGAACTCCTGATCCTTTAAAAATGGTCTTCAGGTGACATCATCCTTTAAAGGTGACTTTCATGGGAATAGTTTTGGGGTTCTACCCTTTTGTCCATAAAATTCTTTAGCTATTGCTTTGTTGATTCAATGTTCTGTGGGGGGGTTGGGTCAGGGCAGAGGGCAAATCTGTAATGTAAGTTCAATCACGGTTCACAAACTTTGGTCTTGAAACAATAGTTCTAGCATCTGTGCTGACAAGAGGACATAAAGAAGAATAAAGACATGTTTTTATTCTTTTAAAATAAAATGTGTGAGGGAGATAGACTTGACAACTCAGTCATCAAAACAACTCCAGCAATCAAAAGCACACTTGACTAAGAACAAACACACAGCCCACTGAAATATATGAAAGCCAAGTTCACCTTTAAAATGCTGGGGTTAAAATATAAAATATTTGACATGTGGAATTTTGAGATTTTTATCAGGGTTATAAGAAAAAATAGTTTTGTTTTCAAATTATAAACAACAGTATTATCTTGGTAATACAATCTTTATTTGGAAAGCTTAATGTGATGCAGAAAAAGTTAAATAGACATATACTTGTGAAATGCATGTGTTTGCAAGGGGGGGCCTAGCTTTTACAGTCACTAATTTTTATTCATTTATTTAGTTAGAAACAGATCTCACTCTAACTCTGGGTGGCCTGGACCCCACCATGCAGTCCTTGCTAGTCTCAAACTTACAGAGACCCGCTTTCCTCTTCCTCCTCAGCAAATCCACCATCGATCCTGAGCATGTGCAAAATAGCATTTCAGAAGCAGGGAGTGTACAGCGAGCCCTGGTCTGTTCTAGCTTACATTTATTACACATCATTAAAGAAATCTAAGAATAATCAAACAGGGACAAAAGCCCTCATGTTTTATAAAACTGCTCAATGGTTAAAATAAGGAAGGGGTGTGTGAGTAATTGGCATTTACTTATGCAAATCAGGTCCAGGATATTGACTTATTGTAGGAAGCAGAAAAACAGATTTTTAAAGCTGCAATGAAATTAAAAGACGTTATCTATGAAAAAGTGAAATCTGAAATCAAACAAGTATTAAATGCTTCAAATAAATACCTAAGTAATTGAGCAGAAGACTGAAAGAAAATAGAAAACTAAACCAATCAACCAGAAAATTATTTATAAGTACTCCCAGAATTCAAGAAAAAGATTAAAAAAAAAAACAAAAAAAACAGGTGTCTAGGAAAACATAAAGATGGAGAGAAAAAGAGCAAAAGACCCCAGGTAGCCCTTGATCTCCTGGTGGCCTCCATGCCAGTCTGTTCCTCCCTTGGATCCAACCAGAAGACACTACCTGTTCCCATGAGGATCTGGCACTGGACATCTGGGTCTCCACCATCCACATCTCTCTTGCCTCCAACTGCTGAAAAGTTCCAAATCAGCTCAGCCCACAAGTCCAGATTTGCTTGAATTGACTTGGAACTATTCCATCGAAAATGTTACTGGAATTGCAAGTGAAGAAACAGAGAAGGTGGAGAAAGAAATGATTTTTTTAAGTAGTTAGAGTCTGAGTGTGAAATGTCCCCCACAGGCGCACGTGCCTGGACAGTTGGTCCCCAGCTGGTGGCACTGTTTTGAGGCTGCAGCATCGTCAAGAGGCAAGGTCTTGCCAGAGGAGGTGGTCACTGAGGTGCCGGATGTCAGGTTTGGAGTGTGGCTTCGCTTCCTGTCAGCAAGCCACCTTCCACTTCTGCCCCCACAGCCCTGAGCGGCTTCTGTGACTCACAAGCTCCTCCCTCAAATTCTTTCTTTGTGTTTGGTCACTGCAACAAGTAGCTCATACAGGAGCAAAGATGGAACAACTCTCTCTACTTGAAAAGTCCCCTGATGCCGAAGGGGGAGGAGCTTTATAAAAGTGTATGAAGCCACCAGTGAGTGCTCCCCTGACATATAAGGGCTCAGTACTCTCTTGATCTGTGCTGTTCTTCATCAGCCATGCTGGGAAGTAGTTCAACCTAATGAGCCATAAACAAAAGTGAGAAACTCAGATATAGGAGAAGAGGAGGGAAAGAGAGGAGAGGTGGGGAGAGAGAGAGTGCATAAAGAGATTTTAAAGGGGATTTATTAATTTCCATTTCCATGAGGATAGCCAATCTTCCATCCCGAGGGCAAGTGAGCAT
The DNA here is from genome assembly GCF_903995425.1 of Onychomys torridus. Taxonomy (NCBI): domain Eukaryota; kingdom Metazoa; phylum Chordata; class Mammalia; order Rodentia; family Cricetidae; genus Onychomys; species Onychomys torridus. The sequence continues at coordinate 63,388,221 of NC_050443.1, read as the reverse complement.
GATAGAAACTCAAACAGAATTCTCTGCTGAAGTCTTGAGGCAGAACTATTTCCTCCCTAAGACATTTCAGTTATTGCTCATAGGGCATTCAACTGATTGAATTCAATTATTAAGAATAGTATCTGTCCTGATCGGATTTTTTTTTTCCAGCTTGACATCAGCTAGAATCATCTGAGACTAGGGAACTTCAATTAAGAAAGTATCTTCATCAGATTGACCCATAAACAAGTCTGTAGGGTATTTTCTGAATTAATGACTGATAAAATGGAGCCCAGCCCATTGTGGATGGTGCCACCCCTGGGCAGTATAAGCATTCTTGGGTTGTATAAGAAAGTGGGTTAGACAAGTCATGAGCAGCAAGCTATTGAGCAGCATTCCTCTATGGGTTCTGTTCTAGTTCCTGCCTCTTGGTTCCTTCCTTGAGTTCCTGTTTTGGCTTCCTCTGATGATGGATTATATAACCTATAAGACAAAACACCTTTCCTCCCCAACTTGCTTTTGGTTATGATGTTTTATCACAGTAACAGAAACCTAACTAATACAATATCCTCTATTTAAAATCAGCATACCTATACAACACACAATACACTCATTCACACCTCCTTCTTGCCAGCACTTAAGAGTTCAGATGCTCCATCCTAGCATGTTGATGCCTCAGAAGGGCTGTCATCACTGGCAGCACCATTCAGTGAGTCCTGGGTGTTCTCTCCATATATAGGTTCCTCTTTCCAGAAACCTTCTGAAGAAGATATTGACATATCTCCATTTTAGAGACAGGGAAACTGAGGCACAGAGAGATTACACAGGTAACAGACTCATGCAGTTATATAGAATGAAGATTCAAATCTGGAAGGTAAGTCTTTAGAGACCTCACCTAACCTCTGCACTACACTGCTAAGAGTTGCCCATTCTTCAATAATTCTAACCTAGAAGATAAGAGAAAGAGTGAAAGATGAACAGAGAGAGACAGAGAGAGAAGAGAGAGAACCAGAAGGCAATGAGATATTTTGCAAAAAAAAATACATTGTTGTCAGTAGAAATGCACGTTTTATTTTATTGTTGTAATGTTAAAAATATATTAACTTCTAGTAAAATTAAAACATTTGGTTACTAACATATTAGAAGAAAAATAGGTATTTGTAACATGAAAAATTAATGTAAGAAATGAAACCAAATATGATAATATTGAAAAAAAATGAATGAATTTAGTTTTCCTATTATAAACTTTGGAGGAAAAAAAGTAAAATATAGTTATGTTACTATACTATTCTATATATTTTAAAGTAATTTATTATAATTATAATAGTGTACATAATAAAATACCAAAGCATAAATTTTATATATTAAACCTCTAGATTTAAGGAAAGAAAGAACTAGAGATTAGTGAGATATTATTTCACATTTCTGTTTCTGAAAATCAAGAAAGTACAAATTTTAAAATAAGATAGAAGATTTGCATAATGTAAAGATTTAAAAGCATTTAAATGTTAATGACTACATATGTACACTTGTAATGATATGACAAGGTAGTAATCTCACGTAATGATGTCATAGATCAATAAAGAAAATATGGCACTCCAAAGGCCAAGAAGCTAGTGAGAGGAAACAGATAATTAAAACTGTTCAAAACTTTAACAATAACAAAAGTTCATTTTATCAGAAAATGAAATACAAATTCAGCTCTCCAAGGATTAAATCATTAAATATAATATGTATATGATAAAACAAACTCCTATAAACTACTTTTGACACTGCATACTGAGAGATATTGTTTAGAGGCCTCATCCATGTTGAGCCCTGCAAATGACTCTCTCCTCAAGGCTGCAGATATAGCTAAGGGGCAAAGCAGTCTCCTAGCTCAGGTGAGGCTCTGGGCTTGACCCACAGCTCTAGAGCAACCGCAAACAAGAAAATCTCCCTGTTTTCTGAACCAAGATTTCTATGCCTAAGGTTTTTCCTCAAAGAGATAAAATGTACAGTTTTTAAGATATTTGACCAACATTTGTGGGGGCAACACTAAACATTCTTATCCAAGGACCAATTCACATATAACTTTTGAATATTATTTAACAATACAGCAAAACAGAAAACAAAGAGAAAAAAGTATTACAATATATTTGCAGTGCATGTGCAGTTTGTGAAAATTATGACATGTATCACCATCAAGCTTTTATAAAGTTTTAAATATGAGATTTTATGTGTTGAGAAGGAGAAGCAAATAGCGGTGTGTGCACTATTCCCAGGGCTCACCTGTGGATGCGAGGTTCAGGATGAGTTCCGGTTTCTTGTTAGTGCTTTCTTTTCTAAATAGTCTCCCATGGACATGTTCTATCTAATAACCATTACAGAATGTTATTTTTAAAGCAAGTCATCAGGTTTGATGGCATCTCTGACAGATGGCATTCCAGGCAGCACATGTCCACTGTGCAGAGGGGTCTCAGCATTCTCCACAACACCCATTCCACTGTGTGACAGTTGGGATGATTAGAAAATGTCCCTATGATTGAGCCCAAATCTGTCACCCTGTTAATTCTGTCCACTGATCAGAAGTGCATCTCCTCTGCCATATGGTGAGGCCTCGGCCACATGATGACAGCTGGCCTGTCAGCACTGAGTTTTCCCACTTAACTCCCCTTAGCTTCTTGACCCACCCCCAGGATGGACCACATCTATTTGGCTCTCATGTCAGGACTGTGTGTTAGGAAAGTAAAAGCATAATGGTCAGAGTCATGTCTGGGGAAGGGGGGAAATCTATTTTCTAAAGTCCAGTATGGTCACTTCTCATGACCTAAACTGATCCTTACAACCTTTTCTCACACCGTGAGGTAGCACATTCCCTCTCAGCTTCATCCCTCCCCTCCATTCCTCTGTGACAGTGGGGTGCAGCCAGACACAGTCATTTTTAAAGACTGAATTGCAAGACATCCACTAGGGGAATATTATGTAGCCACCAACACCCCCAAGGCAATGATCCCCCAAACTGCCCCATGGAATGAGACTCTGGAACTAAAGGCAGACTAGAAGTTCATATGTTCACAGAGGTGGCCCACAGCAAAAATAGACGGATTTGACCAAGGGGAATGGGATGATAATAGAAGGTTTGTGAAATTCATACCAGGATGGTGCGTCTGCGAGTGGATATGTTCCAACAAATTCCTCAGGCATATGCTCATAGTTTCTGTTATGTCTCGTTAAATATCAGGTAGTTCCCTTGTTAAATAATCCAGGACTTGTTTTCACTCCAAGATCTGAGCCGAGTCAGCAGGATGTCCACCTCTGAACTAATGGAGATGTCTCATGACTTCAAGGGTTCTTGCTACTCTTAAAGGTGAAGGCCATGGCAAAGAGTTTAAACAGATTTAACATGTCCAGTTTGGTGAGGGTTTTAGTGGTGCCAGGATTAATAGGGCAGAGGAAAGGTGGTCACAGAGCCGGTAACCTGCTTGGAGGAGAATCTCAAGCCTGGGATTGCCTAGAGGATTCAAAATCATCTCTTGAAGTTTGCCTCTCTTCTGATCTTCACACTCTTTCAAAAACCCTTCTGCTTGGAGACAATGCCAAAGTTCATTTTCAAACACCAGATTCCTAAATGGTTTGGCAAGAACAGAAACTCAACTCTCAAGAGAGGTAGCACTGATACTTTCCTGTCCACAGTAGTAAGGTTTATTCCCACACCCCCATTCACACGTAAAAATCTTTTAAATTGTTTTCTTATTACATTTAGTGTGTGTGTGTGTGTGTGTGTGTGTGTGTGTGTGTGTGTGTGTGCACTTGTGCCAGGGTGTGTGCCAGAAGGTAGACGGTCAGAGGACAACCTTTAGCAGTTGGTTTTCTCTTTCTACCACGTGGACCTTGGCTTGGCAGCAATCCCCTATATCCATTGAATCATGTCATTGACCCATGTGTGGAAAGCTTAACACCTAACATGGGGAAGCAGAGCCTTTGGGAATGCTTATCTCGTGAGCATGGAACCCTCAGGGACGAGCTTAGTGCCCTTAGAATACCACCGCAAGAACAGGTTTTTTTTGGTTGTTCTCACTGCGAGGTTTGTCTAAAAAGCTGCTTGGCATCATTTCATTCTGCTGTCATCATCTCTACTCTAATTCCAGCCTTCAGTCCAATCATGCCTTTAAGGCCAGCATTCCAGAGGCAGAGGCAGGCGGATTTCTACAAGTTCCAGGCCAACCTGGACGACATAGTAAGAACTTGTCTCAGGGAAGAAAAGAAAGATTTTTGTAGTTGTTGCCAATTGCTAACGTTTTCTGCACCAAGAGGTCATACAGCACATAGTAAAATTTTACACACAGGCTATGACAGCTGTCAGGAGTGAACGACAGGTGTTACATTTTACTGTGTCCTGGTTTCCATCTCTGGCCAATTAACCTGAGGTGTTTTTGAATGGAGAAGATGAGGGGCCAGGAGAACTCTCAGAACTTATCTTTCCCACCTTGTGAACATGGAGTGAGAAGATGGCTAACAATGAACTAGAAAAATAGAGCCTCAGTAGACACCAAATCCCTCAGGCCCTGACCAGGCACTGTGACAATCCAGTATCTACTGTTTCGGCTGCTCAGCCCATTGTATTTATTTACTTATTTATTTTTTGCTATAACAATCCAGACAAACTAAGATGGCAGTGGTAGTGACCTGAGAAAATCACCAGACAGCTTGATGGGAACAGAGTGTGGGGAGAGAACCAACCAGGATGTTACAGTATTCAGGAAATTGGGAGCCTGAGATGCAGGAGCAGTAACAAGAGCTGCAATGAGGGAAGGGCGGGGCCTGGCTAAGTACCTCTACCTAGGAAGGAACATATGAGAACGAACCCGGGTTTCCTCTCTACTCTAGCCCTCTAGTCTTAGGATGCACCCTCTTCTGGCCCCCACAAACTGGGGAGTTCAGGTCTAATAGGATAAGACTTCTGAGTCAAGACCAAGGCAGAAAACAGCAGAGAGAAGAACAAGAGGGTAACAATCAGGACAGTGTGCTCTTTGCTGACATACAGGGACAATGTAGCTCCAGGGAATGCAATGGCTATCTCAACAGTAAACCTGATTTGAGCACCAACCAAAAGGCTGTGGCCTCAGTTGTGTGCAGGTCAACTAGAGTTTAATGATGAGTACTGCCATCATGATGCACACCAGACATCATACTGGATAGCTTGGTACTTGACAACTGACATGGTTGGAAAGATGGAGTATATTCACCCAGAAATAGAGGAGCGATGCTCTCCAGGGCATTGTTTTACCAGTCAGCGCTTGTAATGGGTCATGTACCCACAAAGGTAAAGCCTTGGAAGCTCTCACTTTGACCAAAACCAAGAACACAGCAGCTTCAACACTGCTCAGAGCTGATCAATATTCTGGTTCTATGGTTGTCAGTCCCAAGAACACTGACTCACATAAGCACACAGTAACAAATGGCAGAAGTATGTCTAGGGCCACTTCAAAAATTGTTAATTCCAAGTTATGGTGGTTTGAATGGGAATGACCACCATAGGTTCATATATTGGAATGTTTGGTTCAGAAGGAACTGTACATGAGGACGATCATACCCTTCTCAAAGACAGAACTGTAGCAGGAATCTTAAAAAGGTCTTATTAATAAAAAATCAAACCTGAGGCTAGGTATTGGGTTAAAGCTGGAAGATCAGAGAAGCAGAACAAGCCACAGCTTCCTCACCTCGCCAATTCCTCAGCTGATCCTGTTTCCTCAGACTAGATGCCTCTCAGCTGAACTGTGCTGCTCAAAAGCCTCATCCTTACACCTTAAATACCTTTCTGCTTCCTGCCATCACTTCCCGGGATTAAAGATTCTTGTTACCATGCCTGGCTGTTTCCAGTGTGGCTTAGGACTCGAAGAGATCCAGATGGATCTCTGCCTCTGGAATGCTAGGATTAAAGGCCTGTGTGCCACCATTTTCTGGCCTCTATATCTAGTGGCTGTTCTGTTCTCTGACCTCAAATAAGTTTATTAGGGTGTACAATATTTTGGGGATCACAATATCACCCCACAGAACAAAACCCATGACTTCTCCTCCTCCCCAGCAGTTGTGAGGTGATGCTCTTAGTGTTTGGAAAACCTGCCCACTTGGCCTCTGCCCTCCTAGGGAACCTTCACTAGCATTTTTTAAAAATCAGGCCTTCAGCTGTTATGATTTTTTTAGATTGCTATTAATGATAAGAGCTGTGGTTAGCAATTTTTATTTGGATTCTGTCATCACTCAGGTCTATGCACATCAGAAATTTACTTACCAATTTTCAGCACATTTTTTGTTCATTTCATTTCTCTTTCTTTATTATTTAAAACAATTTTAAATTTAAATATATTATGATCATATTCTTCCCCTCCCCCAAGTCCTTTCAGAGCCTCTCCCCATCTCTACCTACCTAACTTTAAGTTCTTTCTCAAAAATCAGACTGAAACCTAATACAACACCCTCACCTCATGGTGGTTTGAAATGAAAATGGCCCCCGAAGGGAGTAGCACTATTAGGAGGTATGGCCTTGTTTGAGTAGATATGGTCTTGCTGGAGGAAGTATGTCACTGTAGAGGTGGGCTTTGAGGTATCATATATGCTCAAACCACGCCCAGTTAGAAAGACCACTTCCTGTTGCCTATGGGTCAAGATGTAGGAATCTCAGCTCCGTCTGCAGCACCATGTCTGCCTGCATGCCACCAAGTTGTACCATGATGATAATGAGCTAAACCTCTGAAAATGTAAGCCATCCCAATTAAATGGTTTTCCTTTATAATAGTTGCTGTGGTCATGGTGTCTCTTCACAGCAATAGAATCCTAAGACATCCCCCAAACCAAGAAAACAAAATAAAACAATGCCCCCAAAGAAAAAATAAAAACATGTAACCAAATAAAAGCACACAAAAACACTGTGGAGTCCATTATACATTAGTCAACTCTTCCTGAACATGATGTATACCCTGGAGTGGTTGATATATCTATCTAGTGTCATTTCATTGGGAAAAAAAATGATTTTCCCCATGTGAAGGTATAAATAATAGTTCATTTGTTAACTTTTACCCTAGTAGCTAGCTTTTCATCCATTCACTCATTTTTAAAATATAGCAAAATAAAATATAATAGATAAAACAAAAGCTATCACATTGAAGTTGGATAAATCAACAGAAGAGAAAGAGCCCAAGAGCGGGCACAAGACTCAGAGACCCATTCATTCTCACAGTCTGCTGCACCTTTTCCTTCTGTAACAGAGGTTTGGGGCCCACACTGGGAACGGAGACTGCATGGGGCATTGGTGCTGCAATGGGGATGCACCTGCCTCTTAGGTGGGGTAAATGGCTGGAAGGTTCACCTCTGACTTAACAGTTTTAATAACCTATAGCCAGCTAGAGTATGTGTGCACATTTCCTGAATGCTCATGTCTGTGCTTCTTCTCCTCCCCCATTCCCTCCTGCTCCTCCTCCCACTCTCCTCCTCTTCTTCTCCTCTTCCTCTCCACCTCTTCTTCCTCCTCCTCCTCCCATTCTCCTCCTCTTCTTCTCCTCTTCCTCCTCCTCCTCCCATTCTCCTTCTCTTCTCCTCTTCCTTTCTACCTCTTCCTCCTCCTCCTCCCACTCTCCTTCTCTTCTTTTTCTCCTCTTCTTCCTCCCCTCCTTCTCCTCTTTGTAAGACTACTACAGGAGAGATGAAGAAAAGTCAGACATTTTTTTCTCCCCATTTCCAGCCCAGCTGAAAACAAATCTTTTCCGCTTTACTTATTCCATTCTTCCAATTTTCCTTCCTAAAAGCAGTGTGCTAAGGATCTTACACCTCCTACTCTTCTGGTTCTATGCCCAGCATCCTAAAATCTATCGTGGGAAGGATATTTCACAATATTCTGACAATGATGATTACTGTAATCATACCTTGACCAGGACTGCTTATTATGCATGCAATTTAAACCTAAACCTCATGTCAGGACCCCAAAGATAGATTCTGAGGGATCTGTCACTGGACTACTTAACTTATCCCTTTTCACAGTGTGGCCTCATCAAATACACCTCCTTTCTCTGTCTATCCTTATTGTTTCTTTAACTGTTGAGGGTAATGCCCAAGTCCAGCTTGCTAGGGCTGCCAGGGCATAGGATCTGACCCTACCAGTTCTGGTAACATTCCTCTTCTTCTACATCCCCTTCTGAGCATTCATTCACTCATTTGTTAAATGGTCAGACTTTAGCACTGGTCCCTTCATCCGCCTGCATTACTGCACACTCCATTTCCTCACACAATCTTATTCTATCTTTACATTCAGAGAAATGTTTCAGTGGTAATTATCTATTGTTTGAGAATTTAATATATACATAGAATGCATTTTGATCCCTCAACTCATTTCTCTCCTCTTCCTCCTACCACATTTCCCTCTCATCTCCCAATGTCATGTGCACTATTATTGCAATCAATCCACATGAGTCTATTGTAGCAGGAATCTTAAAAGTTCTTATTAATGAAACCAAACCCGAAGCCAGTTATTGGGGTGATTGCTGGAAGGTCAGAGACACAGAACAAGCCACAGTTTCCTCACCTCGCCAGTCCCTCAGCTGGTTTTATTTCCTCAGGCTGGAAGCTTCTGAGTCCTCATCCCGATGGCTCTCAGCTGAACTGTGTTCGAAAGCCTGAATGCTTAACCAGCCAAATGCTTTACTCACTACATGCTTTTTTCTCTCTTAATTCCTGGTCCTCACGCCTTATATACTTTTCTCTTTCTGTCCCCACTCCCTGGGATTAAAGGTTGGGTTTCTGGGATTAAAGGCATGGGTCACCATGCTTAGCTGTTTCTAAAGTGGCCTTGAACTCAGAGATCCAGCTAGCTCTGCCTCCCAAGTGCTGGGATTAAAGGTGTGTACCACCACCTCCCAACTTCTGCTATAGCTTACTCTTCCCATTTTCTAGCCACCAATTTTGGCTTTGTTCTAGTGGCTGTCTGTTCTCTGACCCCAGATATGTTTATTTCAGGGAACACACAATATTTTGGGGAACACAATACCACCACATTTCCCCTGTTTTTGTCTAAAATTAAAAAAAGGTTATAACTAATACAAGAAAAATTATCCAATAAGTATATACAATATATACAGTCAAGAATTACATTAACAATGTCTAGTCCATTAACATTTGACAAATTCAGATAAAAACTCCATTTTATATATATTAACAATGTCCAGTCCAGTAACATTTGATAAACTCAGACCAAAAATTTTTCAGTACTTATCCTATTTAAAACCAAGTAGTTCCTTTTTTAAAAGTAGATTCCATAATCTCCCTTTTTATCTTATCATATCCATATTCTCTCTTTGTTAGAAAGAGAAAAGTATATAAGGCGTAAGGACCAGGAATTAGGGGGGGAAAAAAGCATGTAGTTAGTTAAGCATTTGGTTGGTTAAGCGGTCAGGCTTTGGAGCAGCACAGTCCAGATGAGATTCATGTGGAGGAGGACTCAGAAGCTTGCAGCCTGAGGAAACAGGATCACCTGAGGAACTAGCAAGGTGAGATAGCTGAGGCTTGTTCTGCTTCTCTGATCTTCCAGCAATCACCCCAATAACTGGCCTCGGGTTTGAGTTTTATTAATAAGACTCTTTAAGATTCATACTACAGTCTATTAAATGGGTAACAGAATTTATTAAGATATAAGTTGAGGAAATACACTCATGAATACAGAACGGAGTAGACAGCTCAAGTCGTCCTCTGATCTGAGCAGAGTGAATCCACCTTGCAGGCAGGAGCAGGGAGAAGGGGCATGTGACTCCTCTCCGTTCCCTTATAAGACATTCGTACAATGCCAGGAAACACCGCCTCCTTCAGGCCCTATAGCCCAAGGTCATGGGCAGAGCAAATATCACTACACACTGTTGCCCTTGAAACCCACTAGGCTACTTAGTGTTGTCTATGTGAGTACTCGTGTAGGACCATCCACTGGAATATGGGAAGCTACTCAGGTGCTGATGTCCCAAAAGAAATCTGACTCTCCCTCCCCCAGGAGCCATAAATAGTCAAAGATTCCCAGGGTTCCCCATCTGTGCTGGGGTTTCAGCTGGCTTGATTTTGTGCAGGCTGTGGTCAGGCAGTCCAACTGCTGGGAGTTCCTGTGTGCAGTGATGCCACCATGTCTGGCCAACACTTGTCTGCTGAACATGGCCAACAACCCTGACTCTTAGGATGCTTCCACCCCTTCTTCTGAGATGATCTCCAAGCTTGGGGTGGGGAGAGAGTGTAGAACTTTCTGTGTCTACATCTATCTCTTTGACCCCCTCTCTACTACATCTATCTCTATGACCCCCTCTCTAGTACATCTATCTCTATGACCCCCTCTCTATTGCATCTATCTCTAGGATCCCCTCTCTAGTACATCTATCTCTATGACCTCCTCTCTACTATATCTATCTCTATGACTCCCTCTCTACTACATCTATTTAGGCTCACAGTTAGGAGGGTATCATGGGGGAGAGTCACAGCAGTAGGAGTTTGAGACAGCGGGTCACATAGTAACCCCACTCAGGAAGCACGGAAATGGATTTTCTATGCAGTCCAGGCCCCAGCCATGGGATGGCGCTGCCCACAGTTAAGGTGAGTCTTTGTCAGCACAATGGGCCTCCTCCGAATATCTCTCACAGGCAAGCCCAGAGCCTGGTTTCCTAGGAGATTCTAGATGCTGTCAAGTTGACAGCATCACCCATCATCCATATTACTTTACTTAGTGTGTCACCAATTCCAACCACAGTTCCAGTCATCCCCAGTCAATGCATGGGATGACGCTGGGTCCATTGCCAACAGCTCCTGTACCTGTCAGACATACTGATCTTCTGAGTAGGTGATTGTCTCAGCCAGGAGCAAGGCTGGCCTTGTGTTTCCTGCTATCTCTAACCAGCCACAGCCTTTGTGGCCACTGGCCCTGCTCTCAGCAGTACAGCCTACACACCCAGGTTTTTCTCAGGTAAGAAGACTGAAGAGGCGCCCTGGAGAAGGCGAGGGGGGACCTTCTGTGCCAAGCCGGTTTGCTTTGTCCAGTGATACCCTTTCTGTGTGTTCTGAGTTCTCCTCCTCCCTTTGTCAGCACCGAGACAGTCAAACATCAGAGCAGCCGCTCTTTCTTACACGGCAGCAATTCTACACCTCAGAGACAGAAGCCACCCGCCTGCTCTGGCTTATCTAAACATAATCTGAAGATCTTTTTGTAGTCCAAACAAAGAGCAGTTTCCTGAAGCTGCCTTTCGTGCATCAGGGTTGAGCACAAACAGAGACAGGAAGATGGGGCCCTGACATACTACCTTCCAGTCTCTAGAGATAGGAAGAAGGAAATGGGTTCCAATTCACTGCCCTCCAGTCTACCCTGTGATCTCTTAGAGGATTAGCTTTAACAATGTCCGGGCTCCTGCCCTGGAATTCCCTAGCTCTGAGCTCACTCATCTGGGGACATCTGTGTCTCTTGACATCAAGTCTTGTTGGCGTTTGAGTATGGGCAGGCTTCCTTATGAGGCTCACCATGCATTTGTAGCCATTCAATGGGAAAGTGATGGATTTACTCTTTAGAGTTGGGGACAAACCAGCGGTAAGAGGTGTCAGTGTGCCTCACCTGTCATGTGCAGCTTCACAAGTAGTATTTGCTGGGAGGAAGATAAGGTACATTTTTCCAGAATTCTTTTCTTAAAGATCTAACTTGTACATGCAACTTCCAGGACCCCATTTAAGTAGCTTTGTACACACAGAGAGGTGGGCCCTGGATGCACACTATTCATCTCTAGGAACTGAACTCTACTTCACATTTCAGTCCTCAAGCCCCAGTGCTGCTGAGTCCAGAAAAGCTGAACTGGCTCACTCGAAATAAACAGACTCACCTCCAGTTGGGGATTCGGTCTCCTTGGTAACCACCCAGTCATTTGAAAGGTCCTTTTCAGAATTCTGCTCTTGCTCATCATCCATTCTTCTCAAAAGTGACCTGCTGTGGGATGTTCTGTATGGTGTGAATGTGTTGCTCTGATTGGTTGATAAATAAAAAGCTGATTGGCCAGTAGCCAGGCAGGAAGTATAGGCAGGATAGACGGACAAAGAGAATTATGGGAATAAGAAGGCTGAGTGAGGAGACGACAGCCCACTGTCCAGGGAGCAGCATGTAATGGCACACGGTAAAGCCACGGAACACGTGGCGACATATGGATTAACAGAAATGGGCTGAGTTTAAGTGTAAGAGCTAGTCAATAGTTAGCCTGCGCTAATGGCCAAGCAGTTTTAATTAATGTAAGCTTCTAAATGCTTATTTTATAAGCAGCTGTGGGGCTGGGCAGGACTAGAGAAAACTTTAGCTACAGTAACCCAAGCTCTGAGGCCGACAGTAAGGATGGAGAAGAGATTTTGACCCCAAGATTAATAGGCAGCTGGTCTGCAATCTTCGGTGGAGTTACTTGTTGCAATGGTCTGATAATTTGGGTGCATTGGCATAACTGCTGTTGGGACCATCTTTTCAGTACTTTATTAGTGAAGATTTCCCTTCACAGCAAAACTGGTCAGAAAGTTCAGGAAATTTCCAAATAACTCCTGTGTATATACACTGACCACATGCTCCACTGACCTATCCAACACAAAAGTAGGGACACTTTTGTGACAATGTGTGAGCCAGCATTGACACATCAAGTTCACAGCTTATGGATTTTCACAAATGTGTAATGACACACTCCCAAAATTGTTGTACCACATGGGATAGTTCCACTGCCCTGACGTTCTCCATGGGCCCACTTATTCATCCCTCCTCCTTCTTAAACTCTGATCTCTTCCCTGTCTCTGAATTTTCTGTATTTTCCTGAATAACAAATGATTGGAGACATAAGGCATAGGGCCTTGTTAGTTTACCATGTCTACCATATCTTTTCATGACTTGATGACTCAATTCTTCTTAGTACATAGTGATGTTCCATTGTCTGGATGCACCACAGCATATTCACCTCTCCTCCTCTTGGAGGACACCTTGATTGACTTCCATTTTGGACAACAATGAACAGTGGTGCTACTAATGTCCATGTGAAGGTTCTCATATGAATATGAATTTTCAGCCCTTTAGAGCAAATACTAAGATGTGCTGTGGTTAGATAAAATGCTAAGACTTTGTTTAGTTCTGTAAAAAGTGTCCAACTGACTTTGAAAGTGGCTATTTCATCTTGAATTCCCACCAGTCATGAATAGAATGTTCCTCTATATTCTCATCACCATTTGGAGTCTAGGCTGAACTCATTGGCCTCGGGTGTATGTCACTGCTGTTTTAGTTTGTGATGTCTAATGACAGGTGACATAGGACACCTTCCTACATGGCTATTTACCACTTCAATATCTTTTTAGATGAGGTCTCTGCCACAGGTTTTACCCATTTTTAATCAGATTGTTTATCTTTTATTGTTGACTCTTTAGCCTTCTTTGTATATTTTAGATAATAGTGTTTTATCAGATAATGTCCTTTGCAAATATTCTTTCCCGGTCTGTACTTGTCTTCTAATTCTCTTGACTTTGTCTTTCATAGAGCAGAGGTTTTTAATTTTAATGAAGTCCTGCTCATTAATTCTTTCTGTCATGGATTGTGCTTTTGGTGTCCTTTCTAAAAAGTCTGCCAAACCCAAGGTCATCAGGGTTTTCTCTTACATTATTTTTATTGGCAGTGCTGGAGATTGAAGTTAGGACTTCATGCATGCCAGACAAGCCCTCTACACTGACCTACCTTGGTTCAGACTGCATCCCTGCCTTAAGCATTCCATCCTTGGGGGCTGTGGTTCAGTCCTAGATGCTAAAGACCCCAGGGTGTCCTCTGTCCCTGCTGTGAGCACCTCATCCAGTCCTTGCAACTAGATCCCTTCAGTATGTGTAGGGATGTGCAGCCCCAGCGAGAGGTTTAGAGATGCTACTGAAAGAAGCAAGGCTCTGCTCTGAAATTCTCCTTGCAAGTCTTTGGAATTTGTTGCCAGAATCTTCTCTGGACAGTATGCCTTTCTCTTGCCAGAGTGTTGAATTTTCATTTCCTTCAGGACAGGAATTAGATACTCTAACATCATGCATTTTCTTTCTAATCTATTGTTTTTAATAGAAAATTTAATATTGTTTTTAATAGAAAATCCTTTCCTCATTTATAATTCTCAGCTTGTTTATTCTTGAAATGGCCACTTTCTTTCTTTCTTTTTTTTTTTTTTTTTTTTTTTTTGCCGGAGCTGAGGACCGAACCCAGGGCCTTGAGCTTGCTAGGCAAGTGCTCTACCACTGAGCTAAATCCCCAACCTGAAATGGCCACTTTCTTAAAAACAAATACTCAAGCAGAATAAAAAGACTTATATTCTGCAGATGGAAAATTTGACTTTCAAGATTATTTAGAGTGCAACACATCCACTCAGCGACTCTATTGATATTAGCTATTCTCACACCAGAGACAAAGGCTCAATCATTCTTCTCTGTGATAGCTCATGCAGTAAGTTGTCTGGCTCCCCAGATGGTGGGGAAAGGGAAATGGCATTAAATATAAGACATGAATATACATAGAGGCACAAGCATGGGTTTAAAGCAGAAAAATAGATAAGTTCTAAGATTAAAAGAAACAGAATACCATATGCACATTGGTACAGCTCTCACTAACCTTCATAGAAGGGTGGGTCTAGGGTAAGGAGCTGGAAAGACAGCTCAGCAGTTAAAAACACCAACTGCTCTTGCAGAGGACCTGGGTTTAGTTCCCAGTGCTCTCATGGCAGCTCACAACCAGAAGATCTGGTGCCCTCTTCTGGCATCTGTGTGTTTGAATATATATATATTCAAACCCATTAAAAAAAAAAACCTAGGATCACCAACTACTCATATAACCAAAAGAAGTTATAATTTCAGTCTTTTTATCTAATTAAGTACAATATTCATCAAAATACTTAATTAAATGTTTAATTACTACGATCTGCTAGAGGGGACATTTGTGGATTTGTTCTTTTGTTTTGTTTTGTTTACAATGCTGGGAATTCAATCTGTGGCCTTAAGCATATTAGGTTAACATTCCACCACTGAGCAATATACATAGCCCCTAAGGCATTGGGGTTTTGTTTGTTTGTTTTGTTTTTACTTTTTCTTTCTTATATACACTTCCAAAATTTTGAGTGTGTACAAAATATTTAATCAGAATTACTCCAAACATAAAAACACATAAAATACACTTGGTAGTATGAGATCTCATAGTTCTCATCTATCGCACTGACAATAATCCTTCTCTAATAGTGTCCCAGAAAAATGAAATAATAATAATGAACATCATAGGACCCTAGATTTCAAATAAATTGCAAAGGTGGCTTTTCAAATACAATATCCATCACATCATAAAATTCAAACATAATGAAGAACCCCAAAGATCATGCAACTAAATTGGTCTTACAGAGGGATATCATAGCAGGGCAGACTTACATATAACTCCAAATGCGGAGTTATTAGATATCCCATCGCATGATAATTACAATGATAAAGGAGATGAAAGCCAAGTTTGAAGTTTCCTACGAGGAATAGAAAACTAACATAATTCAGAAACTCAATTTCTGAGATCATTTTTATAAGTATTGAAGGAGTTTAACTTGAAGATTCCAGAATCCAAATGGAGCAGAAGTGGACAGAAATGCGCATTCTATATTTCAAGCAGGATAATATGCTCAAAGACACTGTTTTCACAATTAAAAACTAGACTAACAACCTACTTTCCAGCTGTAATAATGAATGCCAAAGTTGATGGAAAGAAAATTGCAAAGATAACTGCCAATTCCATGTGTACCCAGTAAACACATCCCTGGAGAATGAAAGGAAAATAAAATCTGAAAAAAATTAGAAATTGAGACTGTATTCTACTAACTAATATTCCTTATAAGAAACTCTGAAGGGCATAAATAGGAGTGTAATAATGTGCTCCTAGATGGAAGAATGTTGGAGATGTGGAAAATAACAAACTCAATGAAATTAGCAGTGAAATCCAAATCTAATTTATTATGTAGACCAAGAATAACACTGTTTGGGAAGAGTAAAATTATACAAAGGACAAAAATAGACACCAGTATATAGATAAGTATGGAGAAATTGGAATTCAAATATTCAGAGCAATTTGCCTTATTTGGAAGAAGAGTGTAAAAATAATAGTTAACGTTGATAGATTAAAATTCACAATTTTTAGAGTAAACTATCAAAACAGAAAAAGAAAGTCTGTCACCCAAATCATTAGATGAAACTATGAATAAAACAAACTATATCCAAACCAAAACAAATGGAAGGAAACCTGAAATGATAGACAAACAATACACACTTGATGAGATGGCAGTTTAAGTCCAGATATGTCACGTGAAGAGAGAGAAAAATAGCCTGGCATATGCTGTTTTAGGGAGATGTTTTGTCATGAGTGTGTATGCACACTCATCTGTAGGGGCTCTGCATGCAGAGGCCAGAGGATACCACCAGGCATTATCTTCAGAAATACTATCCACCCCCTGAAGACAGGGCTTCTTACTGCTCTGGAGTTCCTACTAGGCAAGATTGGCTAACTGAGGATCCCCTATTCCCACCACCACAGCATTGGGATTGTAAGTACACACCACCAAACCAGGTATTTTTTGTAGGTGGTGGAGAGACCCAGCTCAGGTCATCATGTTTATGGGCCAAACACTTTAGTGACTGAACTGTCCCTCAGGACCCATGCTAAGACTTCTTAAACAGAAGTAAGACATGTATACTTCAAATATAGTAAATTAAAATTGAAGAAGAATATTTCATGATTATTGGTAGAGAAAGGCTGTAGGGAACAGCATCTCGCATGGCTCACTGACTCAAGTCTCACACAAAAGGGCAGAGATGGGGAACACTGTATGATGAAAAATAAAGTGTTCTTATGCTAGGAATTTTCAGTGTGGAGTAAGGCTAGACAAAGCTTTCAATTTGGAGGTCTAGAATTCCCCTTAGGAAAGGAAGTGTCTAGTGACCAGATCTATAAGCAGAGAATTCTGTTCTCACCAATATCCAACCAAAACAGACTTTCCACTGGATAATGTTCTGTGAACAATTACCAAGATACCATCTTTTTATGAGTATCTCTTGAAACCAAATTAATTGACATTCCTGTTTATAAGTCGTAACCATGACATAGCACAAACACTGAGTAATTCATGTCAAGCATCATTATACTTACATTGTTAACTCTCACTAGAAGCTTGACTATCTAGTGGTTTCACAAAGCGGCCTTCAAAATGACCACCAACATAGAGCAATGGCCTGAAGAGACTTGTTTCTGTGATGAGCTGCTTATAAATATCCATCCACAAGTTGGTGCCTGTGATTTTATTTATGCATCTGCAAGCCTCAGAACATTCTAGTGGCCATTGGAGACTTCACTGGACTCACACTATGATTCTTCAAGTTGAAGCTATTTTTGATATTTTAATGATTATTCCAAAGTTCACATATCATGGGAAAAAAGTAACATATGGGGGAAAATAGTATAAGCTTAAAAATGACTTTTCTTGGACTTGGAGAGATGGCTCCGCAGTTAAGAGCACTTGCTATTCTTGTAGAGGACCTGGTTTAGTTCCTAGTACCCACATAATGGATCATAACCATTTGTCCGTTTCTGAGGATCTGATGCCCTGTCTTCCTACTGTGTGCACTTGCACACACACGGTGCACATGCATACGTGTAGGCACACACAGAGACACATAAAATAAGTAAATCTTTTCTAAAATGACTTGACTTAAAATGACTTAATAGGGACTTCAAGTCAGTTTTGAATATTGCAGACAATCTGCTAGACCATCAGATCATCAAAACATATTGAAGCCCTCGATAGTTACAATGAATTCCTAGATGGTGAGATAGTGGTAGTTACACGGACTACAAATAGATCAAATTAAAACAGAATAAGTAACCTTAAGAACATATGGATATCATTTTGAGTAGCTGATTTAATGTCTGTTGGTCATTCTTGTTTTGTATGGCTTTGTAAGGTTTGTTTTGTATGGTTTTGTAAGGCTTACATCTCAAGGGTCACGAGCACGATGCATTTAAGTAGTGACTATTTAATGAACAGCATCAAACACGTGCCTGTATTAGGACTCAAAGGGATATAAACATTCAGAGAATTATAAAAAATGAAAATGAATGTGGTTGTACTTTATAAAATTTAAGTAATCAACTGATTACAAATTAATGAATTCATTGACATATTTCTTAATCAATTCAACAGAAAGAATAATCAGTGAAACATAAATTTAAAAAGAAAATACTCTGTGGTCATAGATATATATACCAAATATGGCAAATAACTACCCATATAGTGTGAGCAGCTTTCTGTTACTGTAACGAAATGCCCGAGACAACCTGCTGAAGTAAAGCATGTTTTTGGCCTCATTGTTTCTGAGTTCTCAGTCTGTGATCAGTTGGCCCTGTTGCTTTGGGCCTGTGGTGAGGCAACAACACATGGTGGGAACTTGTGGCAGAATAAACCCACTCATCTCAAAGCCAGGAGACACAAAAGAGTGAAGAGAGGGCCAGGGTCCCACAACGCTCTTCAGGGGAATCCCTCCTATGACCCAAAGATCCTCTCATAGACCCCACTATTTTACAGGTTCCACCACCACCTCCCACAACTCCTGGGGCCCAAACCTTTAACACATGGGCCTTTGGGGATTAGACAACAGCCAGTTAGAGTGAGAAATTCTACAAACCCATTCCAATTTTGTTTTTCACCAGCTGCAAACATCTGTTTGAAAATTGGAACACATTCTGGGTGAGTCAGTTTTACCTGGTGGTGAACAACATTTGTAGAAGAGCACAGACAATGCCATCATTACTGAACAGAGGGTCCAGCCTGCGGGCCCTCTCAGCACACTGACAGGTGCACAGCATACACACGGGGCGTGGGTTAATGGTACCCTTGCTGCCTTTGATTTCGCACTTTCACAGAGGCTACACATCTTCAACTTCTCCTGATAGATGAAACCCTTTGCCAACTAAAATGATCTCTGTAAGAGATCCAATGTGACAAGATGATCTGCTCAGGAGACATGTTCAAGCCCTGAAACGTGGTGCGGTGCCATCTTTGGGAATCCAGAATAAAGCTGCAGAAACCTACAAGACAAGCCAATCACAGCGCGGTGCAAAGGCATTATTAAAAAGGAGGTGTGGGCACACACCAGCACTCAGCAGAGGCAGGGGCAGAGGCAGGGACAGAGGCAGGCAGAGCTCTGACTTGGAGACAAGCCTGGTCCACAGAGTGAATTCCAGGATAGCCAGGGCTACACAGAGAAACCCTGTCTCAAACCAAAACCAACCAACCAAATCAATAAAGGTAAAAGTTATTACATTACTGATATGCCTCACCCAGCAACATTCTTCTGTTCACTGCTGGAAATGGAATAAAATGTGGATGAAAGCCGACACGGTAGGAAGAGGCTCTTGCTCGCCCTTCCTTCCTGTTCTGTCCCTTTAGACTGCCTCGGCCTGCCCTTTAGCTGTGTTGAGTTACTCTCTCTTCTCCGCACCTTAGGTCTTCCTCTGAAAATCAAATGCACCCACAGCTGCAAACACAGTCTCTCCCATATTATCACACTCATCTCAATCTTGGATGTTGTGTTGGAATTTCTACCTCCCTGAAGAACCTCCCCACAGTGACAGGCTGTCCCAAACTCAAAACACCAGGAGTCACCCAGCCAGTACCCAGTGTGGGAACAGCTACTATGTGGCAGGCTTTTTCTTTTTTTTCTTTTATTTCTTTTTTTTCTTTTCTTTGTTTTTGTTTTTCAAAACTTTGTGTAGCTTTGTGCCTTTCCTGGAACTTACTCTGTAGCCCAGGCTGGCCTCGAACTCACAAAGATCTGCCTGCCTCTGTCTCCTGAGTGCTGGGATTAAAGGCGTGTGCCACCACTGCCTGGCTGTGGCAGGCTTTTTCATTCTGGAACAAAAATAAGGTTGTTTAGTCCCTGCCCTCAAAATGATCATAGTACAGGGAAGGTAAGAACTTCAAGGAACAGTGAGGAGGTGCTCACAAAAATGCAAAGGAGTGTCCAGCTCCCTGAACGGAGGTATTTTTACTTTCTTTTCCTGTCTCCTGCACACAGGCAAAGCAAGACTTATTTTTTCTTTAAATATTGATAGTTATTCAGTTTTTTCTTTTTCCTTTTTTTTCATTATTAAGAAATTTTCTATTCACTTTATAGACCAACCACAGATCCCCATCTCTTTCTTATTCCCATCCCTCAGCCTTCCTCTGCAACCCACCCCTTGCCATCCCTACACTTCCCAAGTCAATATCTCCCATGGAGAGTCAGCAGAGCCTGGCACACTCAGCTGAGGCAGGTCCAAATCCCTCCCCCCTGTATCTAGGCTGTGCAAGGTGTCACACCCTAGGCACTGGGCTCCAAAAAGCCCGCCGATGCACCAGGGATAGATCCCAATCCCCCTGCCTGGGGGCCCCCCCAAACAGTTCAAGCTAAACAACTGTCTCCTGTATCCAGAGGGCCTAGTCCAGTTCCATGGGGGCTCCACAGCTATTAGTCCACAGTTCATGGGTTTCCACTAGTGTGGCTGGTAATCTCTGCACATTTTCCCATCATGACTTATTTTTTCTTATACATTTATTTTATTTGAGAATTTCATACATGCCTATTTGGATTAAATCCACCACCCCTCTAATCGCCCCCCTCCAACTACTTCCCAGCTTCATGTGCTCTTTTGGTAGAACCCACCTCTATGTATGTAGAGTTACAGGACAATCCACTGGTGCATGAGCAGCCTCTCTGGGCAGCCTCATCTCTGAAGAAAGGTGATTGTCCCTCTCTCAGCAGCTATAGCTCCCCAGAACCAGGAACTTCATGAGCCCCTTCCCCACTGGTGCTGGGATGTCAGCTGGCCCTTGTGAAGGTCAATTTCAATTTTCTTTTTTTTTATTATTATGTGTTTTAATTTTATACATCAGCCATGGGTTCCCCTGTCCTCCCCCCTCCCGCCCCCACCCCTACCTTCCCCCCAGTCCCTCCCCTCCATTCCCATGTTCTCCAGGACCAAGACACCCCTAGGGATTCATTTAAACCTGGTGGATTCAGTACAGGCAGGTCCTGTCCCTCCTTCCAGACTGAGCAAAGTGTCCCTGTGTAAGCCCAAGGTTCCAAACAGCCAGCTCATGCACTAAGGACAGGTCCTGGTCCCACAGACTGGGTACCTCCCAAACAGATCAAGCTATTCAATTGTCTCAGTTATCCAGAGGGCCTGATCTAGCTAGGGGCTCCACAGCCTTTGGTTCATAATTCATGTGCTTCCATTCAATTGGCTATTTGTCCCTGTGCTTTTTGCAATCTTGGATTCAACAATTCACTCTCTTGCAGACCCTCCTCTTTCTTGACAGTTGGACACCTGGAGCTCCACCTGGGGCCTGGCTGAGGATCTCTGCATCCACTTCCATCAGTTATTGGATGAGAGTTCCAAGATGACTGTTAGGGTGTTTAGTCATCTGATCACCAGACTAGGTCAGATCAGGCTTTCTCTCGACCATTGCCAGCAGTCTACAGAGGATGTATCATTGTGGATTTCTGGGGGCCTCTCAAGCACTCTGCCTATTCCTGTTCTCATGTGGTCTTCATTTATCATGGTCTGTTATTCCTCGTTCTCCCTTTCTGTTCTTGATCCAGCTGGGATCTCCTGTTCCCCTAAGCTTTCTTTCCCTCAAATCTTGCCCTTCATTACTCCCACTGTCGTCCAGGTTGTTCATATAGATCTCATCCATTTCTCTGCCATTGGGCGATCCCTGTGTCTTTCCTAGGGTCCCGTTTTCTAGGTAGCCTCCCTGGAGTTGTGTAGCAGTCTAGTCATTACTATCATGATATATATATATATATGTAATATTTGGTTTGTTTTCCACCACTGTCCTTATTTGCATCCCCGTTAAGGTCCACATCAACCTCTAATATGGGATTTCCTGGCCTCAGCTTTGCTTCATCTGTTTCATTCAAGTGACAAGGGCATCTTAATTACTTTTCTGTTGTTGTAACAAAACACTATGACCAAAAGCAACTTCTAGAAGGAGGGGTTAATACTGGCTTAAGGTCCCAGAGGGAAGACTCCACCGTGGCAAGGAAGCGTGGCAGCAAGTGGCAGGCACGGTGGCTGGTGCACCAAGTTGAAAGCTCACATGCTTCACTGCTCACACCAAGCAGAGTGAACTAGGAACAGGGTGAGTCACATGCTCTCAAAGCCTTCTCCCAGTGCCGTACTTCCTCCAGGAAGGCCCTGCCTTGAAACCTCCGCAAACAGTACCACCCGTCGGGGACCAAGTGTTCAAATGCCTGCACCTGTGGGAAACATTTCTCATTTAAGCCTCCACAGAGGGTGCATAGGAGATATAGTCCGTGGCTGTCAGCCTGGGACAAAATACATTCATGCACACATGTACTCTTTACCTTTTAAACTTGGGGTCAGGCTCACAGGGCACTGAGTCTCCTTGAGTTGCACCCGGACAAGCATAACCACATTCAGCATGGATCCAGATACCACAGGGGCAGAACACACTGCACTGTAGAGTTCCCCTTCGAGCAGAGTTCAGAACACACACATGGTCCAACAAGTACTTTCTGAATGGACTGGTGTGCTTTACAAGTGTCAGGGGCAGAAATCAATGAGAGGAATCCAACAGAATGCTGGGCAACACTCTGTACATCACGATCTTCAGAGATCAGCCAGTGTGTCATGTCCATCAACATAGCAGAGCCCAGAGGGCGGGTCCTGCCATCCTTCCATGAGAGGTAAGGAAGCTGAGGCTTGGAGGGGGCAGGGAGGGGGCAGCCCAGGTGATTGAGTGTGGCACAGCAGACTGCCGCTCATATCTCTGCAACTGCAACTTCCTGGTTTCTGAATACAACATGGAGCTCTAAACATCCCTATTTCTGCCACAGGCTATTTTGTGACTCCACTGTTTCAAATCTAGTTTGGTTTCTGTGTGTTTCTAGGCAAGCAAACAAATTATCTTAGGTCTCATATGAAATTTTCATAAAATCCCAGAATCATCACCTGAGGGACATTCAGGTATTCTAAGAGACTCAATGAGGATTTAGCTTTGCAGATTCAGGAAGTTGGCCTGTTTTTGTAGCCTAGCCTCCCTCCATTGGAAAAGGTTCAGTTGCTTTCTGTCTGAAAGGCCTCTACTGACTGAGGATCTTCATGTAAACATCACAAAAGCAGTGTTTGTGTTCACCCCAATTTTCTCATCTGTGAAATGGAGTGAGAGTAAACATTCTAGAGATGTCCATAGCTTTGAAACCCTAGCATCCAATTGCTTCTGTGACCAAGACAAGCTGAGACCATACCTGAGTGTTGAGTGGTTCCAATGGCTGGATCTGAAAGTATGTCTGTGCTTTGGGCAGGAAACACCTTCATACAATGCAGTGAGACTCAGTGAGTCAGGAGCAGTGGTCTCTCTAGTGACTGGGCACAGGGCAGAGTCTGTTCATCCATGGCCGCCCTTGAGGAAATGAACCCTCTTGCCCCAGTCTCCCTTCTCTCCTGAGAAGTGTTGAGTCTTTAATTACACCCTAACACAAACACTGGGCCTTAGCCAGAGATGAACAATGACACTGGATTGCTCAGCCCCTGGTGGCGGCAAAGAGGAGACACACATCAGACTGATTTCTTGCTTTGCAAAGGCCTCTCTTCTGCACCAACAGTGGTGAATCCATTCAACCTTTGCCAGGAAGCCTGTGAGCACCGGCTGCATGACCCACAGTCAGAGAGGGCATGGAGAGCAGGGACCTTTGAACTTTCATCTCTCGGATGAAGGTTGCTAAAAGCCCTCTTGCCTGATTGGGTTTCTTAATTCCTGTATTAAGACTTCCACTAAGGGACCTGTGACCTCAGATTGCCCTCTGGTGAGGTGCCCTGAGGATGACAGCACAGCACCACCTACTGAGAACCAGGTAATGAAAATGTGGGGTTGGTACTTCGTTCCAAAATGAAGTTCACCTTTCAGGCCACATTACCTGGATAATGAAAGCATCACCTTTCAGAAAGGACCATTTCCCTTGGAGATTACCCTTCATCTGCAGAAAGGGCACCCGGCACTCACCTAGACTAAGCGCTGGCATGTGTGCTCACCTTCAGCACACAGTGGATATGTATGGGGAGCAGAGTCCACCATTGCCCCCAGTGCCCCAGCCATTGCACACCTTCTTTCAGGAAGCACAACCTGTAACTCTCTGCACCTCATAAGTGAATACACTGAAGCTTAAAGAGACTGAGCTAGGCATGTCTCCACACAGGCAAGATGCTGCAAAACTAGTGAACAAGGGAGCCTCGATTTGAAATTAAAGCTTGATTAGACATGCCTTGCAGACAGATCCATAACCTGGGACTCCTGTTTCCTCTGGCCCCTCTAAAGGCCTGGGATTCTGAGGGGTTTTGATTGTTTGGTTGGTTGGTCAGGGTTTCTCTGTGCAGCCCTGACTGCCCTGGAACTCACTCTATAGACCATGCTGGCCTGGAACTTGCAGAGATCTGCCTGTCTGGACCTCTCAAGTAGTGGAATTAAAGGTGTGTGCCACCCCTTCCCAGCTTGGGAACTGGAGGTTTGAAGGGTTTGCTTTTTTGTTTGTTTGTTTTTATTCAAAAGAATGAGGTATTTAATCCCACTAAGTTTGTAACTTTGAGTATGTTAGTTTTATTTCCAAGCTCCACCCTTCCTCCTATCCAAAGGGCATGCATGATACCAACCTACAGAGAACTTATGAATAATGTTCAGTACAACTGTCTAAATCGTCTTTAGAACTGCAGGATCCTGCTTGTTGAGGGAAGCAGCAATGGCTGCGCGGCATGGAGAAGTGCTGTGTCACAAAGGCAGAGGGTGGAAATAGTTGACCATGCCAAGCTCTAGTGCAATGTGAACTAAGGTACCAGAAAAAGCATACACCAGATTGCTACAGAGAAACAGCAACCTGAGCAGGAGCGGCTTCTCCTCCTCCCCCTCTCTCCTCCCCTCCTTCACCTCCATCCACCCCTTCTTTCTCACTTTCACAGCGTGAAGAAATAGCTCTCTTAGAGTAGAACAAGCAGGGATTTGGACGCGAGGTAATTTGTGGAAAGGTAAGATCAGGAGGATGGCAAAGGACAGAAAATGGTCTGTCCAGGAATGGATTTTTTTTTTTTGAGGACGGAAACATAATTGTATTTAGGAGTTGAAGCAAAGACAGGAAGATGGAGGTTTCCTGCAACGGCTGGGTGTGTAAATCACAACACACCTTTTAGAGAGGAGTAGACAATATCTCAAATGTCTCATAAAGGGGAGAGACCCCCACATACTGTCTCAGGTATCCTATTCACAGCTGAGTTGACATGTCCTTTATGTGTATCTGTGGTGTCACTGTGACTTTAAAGGGATCTGACTCCTAGAACAGGAGAAAAGACGGGCTGCCCTCAGGAAGACAGACTTCCCTCAATCTAAACATTGAGCCGCCTTCCAGCCAACTTGCCAGTGATGGCAAAGGGGGCAAGTGTCATGCAGACATGGAGACTATGTGAGGTGTGACTTCAGACTCAGCTTCTTTCATTCACTAGCCCTGTGACTTATGGCTGTTCTCAGGTTGTCTGCACCTCAATCACACATTGTAGAATGACTGTAATAACCCTCATTAAGCTACATGTGGTAGCACGTCCCTATAACCACAGCACCAGTAGAAGAAGCAAGAGAATCAGAAGTTCAAGTCTAGCCTGAAGTATGTCTCAAATTTGCACTGTGTGACACTCCATCTGAAAAGAAAATAAAAGAAAGAAAAAAGAATAGAAAAGAAACCACTAACTACTACTAGCCCCCCCTACTTCCTGGGTGGCTTTGATAATCAGATAACAGATTTCCCACCTATGGGCACTAAATAAATGTCCTATGTCATTTTAAGAAGTTAAAGTCTGTCGATGATTAGTACCTGATCCTTAACATGAAGAGTAGGACACATACTATACCTGAGTATCCCAAGGCCATGCTGAGTGCTGGCATACTCATGATGTTACTGCAGTATACCTGAGTATCCCGAGGTCATGCTGAGTGCCAGTGCTACTCATCATGTTATTCCTATGTTGTCACTAACCACAGTGGGTTTTTCTTTTCTTTTTTTCAGTGCTGGGGAGTGAACTCAGGACCTTGTGGGTTGGAGGTAGGTCTCTACCAACTGAGCTACATTCTAGCCCTGCCCCAATTGGTAGAGACTTGCCTCCAACACACAAGATCCCACTGTGGTTATCCGTTGTCTAAAGTGGGTATTTATCAAACTTGGATTGTGGGTGAGCACAGGAAGGATTAGCCTAGATGGGTTACATGGAGACAGGAAGCCCTGTGGAGAACAAGAAGGGGTTCCTGCCACCCAGAAAACTAATTATATTCCTGTCCCTTCTCTGCAGTGAGGTTCCCATTGAGTGATATGGTCTAGGAGGCAGAAGGTTGAGAAAGAAAGACCAGATTTGTGACTGGATAGCCAGACTGGAGAAATGAGTCTTACATTGGTCACTGAATGGGTCTGGAACTCTCCTGGCAGAGCTTGTGGTCTGATTGCCCCTCATGGGACAGCACTGTGCTGTTCATGAGTGTGAGCAGAGGCAGAGAACTGAAGTTCTGCAGGTGGCTAATCCAAAAGGAGGGGGACCCAAGGGGGAGGTACAACACCCACACCTCATCAGATATTACCTACCATATACCACATGTAACACATACCACACATACACTGCATATCCCTCACACCACACATGTAACACACTACACCCATACCACACAACACTAGCATGCACAGACTACATACAGACACATACTCCACATACATTACACACAGACACATACCACACTCTCCCCCGACACACCGTGTAGCATATGTGGGCACACACACACTCAGGTACATAAGAAAAATTAAATACCCTCATATATATAACACATAACATTGGCACTGTCCCCCACATCACACACACCTACAAACCATATATGAACCACATACCACTCACACACAGACACACTCCCCCATACACACACTGGTTCTTCCCTTTTGTTACTCAATATGAATTCTTTGGGCAGTGGCAATGATAGAAGTAGAAAGGGATAAGTTTCCTTTGAACAGCTTCATCCTGGGCCAGAATTCCCTCTAAACAGCAGATGAGAACAAATACTCTTTTCTCCCTCCTGCTACAGGCTGAAGAACATGACTGAATGCTTCCACTCTGGACCCATGAACAGGTGTGATCCAGGTGATGATGATTTGGAATGAAGTGTGACACGTACAAAGCACTCATCAGCACGCCGGAAGCTCTTCCTGATCTTGCAGTTGAGGCAATCCAGGAAAAGCAGAGAGAAGATGCATTCTGAACTTGGGCCAGGCCAGAGTCCCCAGGAAAAGAGGGAAACAGACCATGCAAACTAAAGTGTAGTAGGAATCTTAAAGAGTTCTTATTAATAAAACTCAAACCCGAGGCCAGTTATTGGGGTGATTGCTGGAAGATCAGAGAAGCAGAACAAGCCACAGATATCTCACCTTGCTAGTTCTTCAGCTGATCCTGTTTCCTCAGGCTGGAAGCTTCTGAGTCCTCATCCCAATGGCTCTCAGCTGAACTGTGCTGCTCTGAAGCCTAAATGCTTATCCAGCCAAAATGCTTAACCAAATGCTTAATTAACTACATGCTTTACTCCTTAGTTCCTGGTCCTCACACTTTATATACCTTTCTCTTTCTGCCCCAACTCCCTGGGATTAAAGGTTGGGTTTCTGGGATTAAAGGTGTGGGTCACCACACTTAGCTGTTTCTAAAGTGGCCTTGAACTCAGAGATCCGGCTAGCTGTGCTTCCCAAGTGCTGGGATTAAAGGTGTGTACCACCACCACCCAACTTCTGTTATGGCTTACTCTTCCCATTTTCTAGCCACCATTTTTGGCTTTGTTCTAGTGGCTGTCTGTTCTCTGACCCCAGATATGTTTATTTCGGGGAACACACAATATTTCAGGGAACACAATACTTATCACACTAAAGCATTGCAGTCTTGACATGTCCTGATACTGAGCGCTTTCCTGTGGTGACGGTCCCATTAAGGAGACTTGAACCAACAAGTTCAGAGGGGCAAGAGCTGCTGGGGTCTGGTCATCAGAGGCCTGAGCAATCAATCATGGAAGACAGGGACCCTGGAGAGCACGGAGCCAGTTGACACGATTTGCATGTACCCAGGCAGCCTCTGAGACAGCTGTGGTCCAGACCTTTACCTGTCTTTGACATCCACTCTCCTAGCCACCACTCCACACTTCCCCTTAGATCAAAGATCCCTTGAAGAAGTTCCCTGAGCTTCAAAGTATGAAGCAGACATCATGCAGATCAGTATTCCTCCGCAGGTCTCGGGCTGATTAACTTGAAGTCAGAGAACTGAGATCATCAAAAGATATCCAGGAGATTAAACTCTGCCCACAGCTTTTCACTGCTGTCCCTCCTCTGTTCCTGTCTGTTCTTTCTTTCTGGAACACCTTCAGTTCAGATAGCAATAACTCCAGCCTCTTTTCTCCCTAAAATTTTGGAGCGATTTGCTCATTTCACATTTGTCCCTTTGCGCTGCACTTGGGAAGCATCATTTGGCTTGAACATTCACCTTGCTATTCGACTCTGCCTATTCCAAGCACAGGGGCTTCTAATCGACTTTCAGAGGTATATTGCATGGCTGTGACTCCTGGAAAATATTAACACACTCACTGCCAAGCTGGCTGCCCTCCACCCCAGGTTGTAGTTGTCCCCATTGTCAGCAAGCCCGTGGATCTGCTTCTGTGTTATTCCACGTGCTCTGAGCACTTGTAGATATTAGTCTGTGCCTATCTGGCCTTGAGGGGAGCCTTATTGTTCACAGATTATTTCAAGAACACAGAGGGAAGGGATACTCTTCACACACTTGCCATTAGCTGTTCCTTCTAGAGACTCCTTCCTACAGGAATCTCTGTCTTTCTATCCCTTGTCCCCACACGTGCTCTTATCTCAAATCACCTGCCACTGGTGTCCACTGTCTGATGCCAAAGCACTTCCTTTGTATACCATGGACTCTTGTGGTAGTTTGAATGAGAAATAGTCCCCATAGGCTGGACATTTGAACACTTGATCCCTAGTTGGTGGCACTGGTGGAGAGGTTATGGGGCTCACGTTCTTGCTGGAGGAAGTCTATCACTGGAGGTGGACTCGGAGATTAAAAGCCTCAAATCACTTCCAGTTTACCACCTCTCTCTACTTCATGCTTGAGTCAGAAGATGTATGCTCTCAGATTCCTGCTCCTGCCCCTATCCTGCATCTTGCCGCCATGCTTCCCTGACATGATGGACTCTCATTCCTCTGGAAGCATTAGTCCAAAGACAGCCTTCCTTCTGTAAGTTACCTTGGTCATGATCTTCTACCACAGCAACAGAAGAAGTAACTAATACAGATTCCAAACTGTCTTCTGGTGGTGCCATGAGGACACGGCCTCCTGCTGGTTGGCCCCAGCCCAAAGGATGCAGATGTAGAGTCCTGGAGAGCCAGTCCTCTGGAGCAGCTGTGCTGGTCCACCCTGCGTCTTCCCTATGCCTTCTCTCTGATGGACACCTGCCTGCTCTGAGTAATGTAACTGACATGCAGCCCTAAGGATGCCTTTGTTTCCTTCTGAGCTCTTTACACTCTCCTTCCAAGCAAGGTGCCGGTCTCAAGTGGGGCATGGCACCACACAGCAGGAGTGTCACAGCACTTGGAAGGTAGAGGCAGAAGTGATGCAGCTAGCTCACTGCAGGATAAGTAGTAACAAGGAAGGGGCCCACCCTGGAAACTGCAAGGTGCTCACAAGTGTCTCAGTGAGGACAGATGCTGGAGGTAAACAGAAGAATGAGGGTCAGCACAGCAGAGTCTAGAGCATCAGGAAGAGGTAGGTGAGGGCTGGCAGCTGAGTTACAGTCAGGCTACACAGGCAAGAGGAAGAAAAGACTCTGGGCCAGTGATGGCATGCTGGCACCCCTGCCACCCAAATCCTTGAGGAGCATATGTGAGCTGCCATTGTTCTTGCATGTGTCCTTGATCCTAATGTAGCCAACTGTAACATAAAGATAACTTCTCAGGCCACCCGTAGACGAGGAGCTAAATATGAACTGACCAAGAAAGATTGCGAGTAAATATTGGAGGCTGGGATAAAATTAGCTCTCTGCCATGTAAAGCTGTAAGCTGATCTTGTAAGCCTAAGGACAAAGAGATCTTAGTATGATTAGCAGCTTTAAGACACCTGCAAGGTCACAGAGTAGTAACGGTGGCCAAATGATGCCTAGCTGATAGACAATCTAGGTCCACAATTAGCAAAACTGGAGTCAGAGACAGACAGAAGAGGAGATACAGCCACCTCAACTGTCTGGGCAGCACATAAACAACTCACGATCCTGTAATCTGGTTGAGCCAGAGGGACAGACACAGAGTGTGGTCCCTCCATTGACTCAGCCTATGATAGCCTGAAGAATTAGCTAATCTCGGTAAAGATTACCTCAGCCTCTGTCATTTCTACCACGGCCCCTATAAAAATTCCATATAAGGAAGTTCAGCAGCTTTTTCCTGTCTTGAAAATCCATTCCACTCATGGGAATCCCCCTCACACTTCTGTAATTTCTCATTTTCCCTCCATTTCTCACTTTTCTGTCATAAATCTTTATAATGCTTATTTCTGCTCTGCCTACTCCTGTGAGAGTCCATGTCCTTAATGCTCATTAGCAGGACACAGTGAACTCAGTGTTTGATGAGCATATGTATCTGAAATTTTGGGTCCTTGAGTCAAGTACAGCTAGTCTGTGAAATGGATTATCACTTTCTGAATATCTGTGTCAGGAGAATCCAAATTCAGGGCCAGCCTGGGCTACATGAGACCCTGCCTCAAAGGAAAACAAAAGAAAAAGAATTTAGATGAGGAGGGAGAAGAGAAGGAACAGGAAGGGGAGGAAGAGGAGAAGCAGGCAGAGGAAGACGGAGAAGACAGGAAGAGAAGGAAGGAGACAGAATGCCGGTGAATAGGGGTGTACATCTCCAAAATTTGAAAAACAAATGACATAGACTTAAGTGTCTTTTAAGTATTTGATTGCCAAATGCCAAACCCGAGGGTCTTCTGAATCAGGCATCCTAATGTAGTGATACTTAACACTAACTCATCTGGTCAATCCTGGCTACCAACTAGCAGCCCCTGAGACTCAGTCAGAGATGGACAGCATGTTTTGCTCATGGCCATTGACCATCTGAACAGCTGCAGAGAGTCTGAGGAGAGAGCATCTCCATGCCTCCCAACCCTAAATGATGACTCTGCTGCAAAATCCATGGCCAATGAACAATGGGCCACCTATCCAGGCTGCATTCAAAGTATCCCTACAGCCCCTCCCCACAGAAAGGCTGTGCCTTATGTGTCCTTTTGGTGAAGTCAATGTTATTTTCTGAAATTCAGTCATTCCTCCATTTTCAAAGCTCAAAGTCAAATGTCATTTATGAGACCTCATTTGACTCAATATATTATCTATATTCAGGAGGTTGACTATGTACCAAGAAGAACAGAAAACAATTCATTTGGCAATTTTGTTGGTTTTAAAATGGTTGTACAATTTTCCATAAAGGGACAAATGTACATCAATTCATGAATGTACAACAGGGCAATCTGCAAGCCCTTTGAGTCATTCAGCCCCCCAAACCCAACAGTACTGACTTGACTGTGCAGACAAATGAGAAGAGATGCTGGGGGGGAGGAGGTAAGGGTCACTAAAAGTGAAAGGGGTGATGGGGACTCATCAGAAGAGCTAGATATGAGACTGGTATCTACA
The DNA here is from genome assembly GCF_903995425.1 of Onychomys torridus. Classification (NCBI taxonomy): domain Eukaryota; kingdom Metazoa; phylum Chordata; class Mammalia; order Rodentia; family Cricetidae; genus Onychomys; species Onychomys torridus. The sequence goes on along the minus strand of NC_050443.1, from coordinate 63,356,404 downwards.
GAAAAAAATAGACCTGAAGGGACAGTGCTGGCCATGCAGTGGAATGTGTACAGAGGTCAGGAGTCTGTTTTCTCCATTCTGTGGATCCCAGGAATCAAGATCGGGTCATCATCAAGCTTGGCAGCAAGTACCTTTACTCACTGACCCTCTTTGTGAGCCTCCACACTTAAATATTTTATAAAATATTTATTTTAATTCAGATGTGGCCACTGGGAATCTTTCAGTTGGCTCCTGTGTTCCTTTGGCACACCCCCATCAGTGGGCTTTGGTTTTTACTTAGCATTCTCTTACCACCTTGTATATTTCTTATCCCAAACCTAACATCAGCTGTTTCTCCAAGAAGCCATTTCATTTAAATGGAGACTATTACCAGAAACCAGACCAGGGGGAGAGGTAAACTTGTTCCTGGTGTGGTGTGATTTCCTCTGTGCTAGTTTGGCTAACAAAACAAGATGTATATATGTATATGGCTAGCCCATGGACATGTATCTCTATAATACACACACACACACACACACACACACACACACACACACACACACACACACATATATATATATATATATATATATATATATATATACACGTATATATGTAAATCTAAGTGTGAGTTTAGACTGTTGTTTAGGTGTAATACATGATCACATGGGTCATTCAAGATTATCCATAAACTCCCAGTATGACAGTGAGAAGCCTGGTTCTTACCACCACATTCTGTGGCATAAAGCTTTATCAGCTGTCCCTAGTGTGAAAATGCCCTTTCTTCCCAAGCCTTTGGTTTTACAGATTCCCCTGGATTCTAAACTCACCTTAGTCAGTGTCTTAATCCCTCATCATCTTCAGGGAAGTTCTTCCACACATTTGTAACACTGCTAGAAGGCTCAATCACAGTCTGCATTCTGTTCTGAAATGTCTGCATCAGAAATGCTAAATTTATGTGCATTAGGGTTCATTCTTTGTGCTATGAAATTCAGTGGTTTTAAATCATGCACAGGATCATTTAAAGACATTAAAAATACTATAGACCAATTTTCTCATCTTAAAAAAGAAACCTGTACTTTCCCAGTCCAGCTCTTCCTCCTCCAACACTGAATCGCTGTCAACCACTCATGTTTTTACTTTTGCTTTCTCTGCAGTGGTACCTTTTCTAGACTGTCGTATAAAGGAACATACATTATGTTGTCTTCTGAAACTGGCTTCCTACATGTAGCAGCTCATCTTTGTTAGAGTGTGAATAGTGTGTCTCCTAAATTTATACATTGAACTCCTAATTTTCAGCATGACAGTACTGAAGGGGACCCCCAAACCTAGCTGAGAAGCTATTGATGGTTGAGGTCTTCCAGGAGAGGGAGAGTCAGTTTCTTTAAGGGCATGGCACCCAGTAGGTTGACCAGATTCCACTGGATGGCCCCACACCCAGGAGTGTATGAGTTGGACAGCATACATTAGACTCAGTGGGTTAAAAAAAGACATGTCACCAGGCTCAGTTGAGATATTTTGTCTTGTATGACCAGACTTTTCCTGAGGAGATACTCATACATGTCCACTCACCCCAGACAGGGAGCTCACAACACAACAAAATATGGATACCACCAAGGCCCAATGTAGTGAACCAATGAGTTTTATTGGGGATACTCACAGGTGCAGAAATGACTCAAAGACAGATGTATCATCAAAGCCCATGCTAGCATGGATGACAGCTCACAAAGCTGGGAACCTGGAGCACACTGCACAGCCTGCAGGCAACTCAACAGGTTGGCGAGTGTCCTTTCCAAGTGACTCTAAACCCCTTTCAGGCAGCTCAGCTGGTTTCTGTTTCTTCCAGGCAGCTGGTCTCAGAGTTTTCTTTGCAGTTTGGCTTACCTATTTATGACTCTCAGAAGTCTTTACTGCTTCCCCTGGGAGGAAGAGGCTTAGTGAACCCAGTCAGTTTCAGGGACTTCCTGAAACTAGTTTGAGTTGTTTGTTGTACTTAGGAACTTTCCAGCAGGGTGGAATGTTTCAATCTAGGAAGAAACTGCTACATGCCATGTATTATGGAGTATTTTTTTTTATTTATAGCTGAATGAAATAAGTGGGAGTAATTTAGTCACTCTCTGCTTTATCTTGTTTGTCTTGTTCTTATAACATCTTCTAGTAGTGTATAAGATGTATATACAACAAAGAATTCTCCCCTTGACATATATTAAAATAGCAAAAACATTTTCCTATGAATTAAAACCTTTAATGATAAATACATGCACATGGTACAATAGCCCAAAAATGTGTCAGGGCATAGCATGGTCTTTTCTTCCTTCCATGATTACTGGTTTTACAGGTAAGATATTATTTTTCATTAACAATGAGATAAAGCACATTGAAGTATTCTACACAATCATACTCATTTTTGATAGGCAATCTATTTATATCTGTTGAGCCAGTTAGTTTTACATTGCTATGACAAAACACCAGAGACAAGCAATGTTAAAAGGAAGAAAAAGCATTTTAGCTGATGTTTTTGGGCTTCAGCCCACATTTGCTTGGCACCACAGTGTTGTGTCTATGGTGCAGCAGAACATGTTGGGTGGGAGTGCATGGTGCAGCAAGGATGCTGCCTTGGTAGCCAAGAAGACCCCAGAAGAGAGGATAAGCAGGGATCCCAATGCCACCTTACAGAGGCAGGCCCCTCCCAGGGACCTGACTTCCTTAGACCAGGTTTTAAAGGGTCCAAGACCCCCCAAAAGCTGGGAGCAAGCCTTCAAGACATGAGCCTGTGGGGACATTTAAGAGACACTGTCTATTTTTAAAGTGAGATTTTTTTTGCTTGTATGTTGTGAATTTTTCTAAGCTACTTCTGTGTGGGAGGAATGGTTCATTTTATCCATCCTTTGATGGCTTCCAGTATGGCGGAAGGTTTGTATTTGTGCACAGCAAAATTTGTCAGTGATCGAGAGTGTCTATCTGCTCTTTCTTGTCCATATATTCCAACTTATCTGTATGTCTTCCTTACTGAACCATATTTTCCATAATGATTTTAGATTCCTCCTCATGGAATATTAAGTTTGTCTCATGTTTTGTTTCTTTTCTGCTTCCCAGAGGCATTTTTTCCCCAAATGCCAATATCACATGGTTTATTTAATGGTTAAAAGATGTGTTTTCATATTTGAAAAGTATAAGTACCACACAGTATGCAGAATCTCTGGTTCCAAACCAATAAACACGCTAAGAGCTGGTGGCAATGAATGGAATGGTGTGGTCCTCTATCAGTGTGTCAAAGATTAGTGTCAGGGCACACAGCAGAGTCAGGAGACTGTCTAAACCCTCTGGTGTAACTCAGACTGAGGAATGCCAGTACATGTGGGAACGTTCTCATTTGTATTAATTATGACAGGAAAAATTAGTGAGAGCCCAGTGGTCAACATTAAGCCAATAATTCATTTGTAGAAGTAATATAAATGGAAAAAATCCACATATTAAAGTAACAATTGTGAAACTATACAGCATCCTATAAAATATCATCCTATAAAATGTAATAAGTTCCTGTAGGAAAACTGAAACACCATAGTAATGTGTATAGGAAACGCGTCTGCATATGGGTGGTTGGCAGTGATTAATCCGAGCTTCCTTGCAAAAGACTGAATTAGGAGGTTTTTTCCATAGCTTTAAATAATGGATGTTAAATATTTTCATGACCCTAAATAGTTTTCATTTGGAGGTTTTCCAAGAGTTATTATTTTATAACATATTTAACCATTATATTTTATTATGTTATTTTTCTTTGCCATCAGTCAGGTTAAAGCACTTCAAAGGAACACTTTAATAATGCACTAATTATTTTGCTAAGAAGTGCCTAATGCACTGTTAGCCATGGCAGAATAATATTAAAATCTAAGTCACAAAAAAAGTCACCTTTTCAGATCCATCTTATTGTCAAGCCCAGTTATAAAAACAGCACTACCATTCTAGAAATACAAAACGGGTGGGGGTGTAAGGAAAAGGGGATCACCACGAGGTCCCTGGTTGTAGGCTTCTCCTTTTATCCATAGCCAGTGAAAAATCTTATTTTTCCCTATTCTCCTTGACAGAATTGTTCTAAGACTCAAATATAAGAAAACATGAGCTTAAATGTAATTATTTCTCATAATTATAAATGCTCTTATTAACATGTCCCCACCTCTAAAGTTGATGTGAGGCTCCACCTGCTTTAAGAGAAAAAAAAAATCAGCCTTCCCTTCCTTCATTCGGGGGTTGCTGACACCTTGCAGAGAACTCAGTTAAAGATAGGCCAATTATGTGCAGCTCCATACTACCCAGGGCACTGGGGCTCCACCCCCTAGCCCTTTTCCCGAAGATCATTGCTTCACGAATCTTGACCTCAGTAAAGACTGAATGAGAAAATGCACAGGCTGACACTGACTTTGAAACATCTGAGAGGACACAGAGCTGAAAGCGTCTATCAATAATTCATTTCAGGTTACCGGGCAGAATAGGATTCCTGCTGGTTTTCAAGCCATTAATTGGTTGTTAGGCGCCATTAAGTCATGGTAGATGTGGAAGTGTGGTCACAGTTGAAAAAGACACACATTTTAAAAGCAATGCTTTTCTTTGCACAACTGCTGTGACTTCTTTGACAATGAGAAAAAAAAAAAAAAGGCCGAGGTCAAAGGGGGCTGAAAAACTGAGATTTGACATTATGTTTCTGTGGGGTTTGTATCTAAAAACTTAAAAACAGGCTGGCCCGTCATTCTCAAACCATTGCCCTTTCTCCATATAGAGACTCAAGTCAGCTTTCTAAAAATATTATTGATTCTCTTCTTGTTCATCAAACACTAAGATTCCTTAAATATGATCCAGACACTTTACAAAGCCATCTGACAGTTAAAGCCAGTGCAATAGCAGAGTCTGGGGCACCTCCATGGACAGGGGTGCAAAGTGGTACAAGATGGAAGGCCAGGGATGATTGCAAGTACTGGGCATAATCATTTGACAGGGCAATAAGGAAGTGAATTGGCCATCCTGTACATTTGTTTGGGGCCAATTTTGAGTTTTAGAAATCAATGGTTTTCTGCCTCATTCAATTAGTGTCCCTCAGCAAGTGGCTTCCCCTTCTGGGAAAGGGTGTTGGGAGAGGTCTCCGGAGTCCAGTTTAAATATCATATTTATCCCATCACGTATCTTCCAGAAGAACCATACTGAGTCCCACTAGTCTCACTCATAAGTACATGTGCTTAGGACTGACCACTTGGAACTAGATAACCTATCAGGGGGTTTGTCCCTGGAGAAAAACTGAGTCTCCCTGTCTCAGCAGCCACTGATGGTTCCTGTTAGCTCTTTATTTAAGTTGGGGCCTTGGGAGATAGATGTCCCCTAATCATGTTGGTATGCCAGTTAATATTTCCCATTATGCAAGTCTTATTAGATGACCACATTGTTGTGATTTTTGTGGGTGCATCTTCCCTGTCACATCTGGAAGACACTGTCTTTCGGCAAGTATTGTGGTTCCCTGGCTCTTACAATCCTTCCAACTCCTCTTCCATGATGTCCCTAAGACTTAGGTGTAGAGATTGCATTGTAGAAGTATCAACTGGGACTGGGCCACATTGTCCTTTGTTTCCTAAATTTAGACCATTTGTGGATCTCTGTAATAGTCACCACTTGCTGTGAAAAGAAGCTTCTTCAATGAGGGGTGAGAGCTACACATATCTGTGGATGGATATAAAGACACATATTTAGAATACACTTGGAAATTATATTGACTTAGGAAATGGCAATAGTAGGTTATCCTCTAGTATCTATGACCTCTCTATCCATGGATTGTTGGATATGTTTGTAGTACCAGGCATGAATTCCCTCCTATTGAGTGAGCCTTAGGTACATTTATCCAATTCTTGGTTACCCGCCAATGGATATAGCTCAGTGGTAGAGCTCATATTTTTCAGAGATTTTTAATTCCTATTCAAAGTATTTGTGTGCATGTATGATGTCCACGAGTGTATGTTCATAGGTGAGGGGGCATGTGTGTCAGAGTACATATATGAAGGAGAGGACAACCTTAGAGCTTGGTTCTCACCTTCCACCTTGTTCAAGACAAGGTCTATTGTTGTTTGCACTGGGCTAGCTGACCTATGATCTTCATGACTTCTCCTGTCTGCCCCTCATTTCACCCTACAAGCACTAAGATTAATGGTGTGTGCTGCCATATCTGGATTTTATGTGGGCTTTGGCAATCCTAATTGCATTGTGTCTTAAAGCTTCTATTGCTGTGAAGAGACACCATGACCATAGTTACTCTTATAAAGGAAAACATTTAACTGGGGCTGGCTTACAGTTTCAGAGGTTTAGTCCATTTTCTTCATGTCTACGTGCAGGCGAACTTGGTTCTGGAGAAGGAAGTGAGAGTCCTACATCTTGATCTGAAGGCATCAGAAGCAACTGTGTCAGACTAGCCAGGCTTGAGCTTATAAGAACTGAAAGCCTGTCTCCACAGTCATACACTCCCTCCAAATAAGGCCACAACTCCTAATACATGAGTTTATGGGGCCATTTCTATTCAGACCACCGCACATGACAAGCGTGATATCCATGGATCTATCTCCTCAGCCTTATTTTTTTTTTTTAATCTAGATAGCTATGGTGGTTTGAATGAAAATACCCTGAATAAGCTTATATATTTGAATTCTTAGTCACCGGGAGTAGAACTGTATGAAAGGATTAGAAAGTGTGGTCTTTGGGGGTAGAGATGTGTCACTTGAAGTGGGCTTTGAGGTTTCAAAATGCCATGCTAGGCTCATTCTCTTTCTTATCGCAGATCAGAATGTAGCTCTCGGCTACTTTTCCAGCACCATGGCTGACTGCCACCATACTCCTTGCCACCATGCTCCCAGCCATGATGATATGGACTAAATCTCAAAAACTGTAAGCAAGCCCCCCAATTAAATGTTTTCTCTTATAAGAGTTGTCTTGGTCATAATGTCTCTTCACAGAAATAGAACAGTGACTAAGACTGAGATTGGTACCAAGAGAGGGGTATTGTTGTGACAGGCTTGATTGTGCTACTTGTTGGTAGACTGTAAACTTTGGGACTTTGGACTGGAAAAGAGGTTGAACACTTTAAGAGGAGCTTAATGAGCCATCCCAGTAGGAGCATGGAAGACAGTGGTGCTGAGAACAATGTAGATTATGATGGCCTGACTTAAGAGGTTTCAGAGGGGAAGAATATTATTAAGTGGCCTAGAGTCCCATTCTTGTGATATTTTGGTGAAGAATGTGACTTCTTTCTGCCCTTGTTCAAAAAAAAAAAATCTGCCTGAGGCTAAATTGAAGAGTTTTTGATTAGTGGTGTTGGCAAAAGAGATTTCAAGACAGCCTAGTATTGTCTCTTGTTGTGTGGCAATCAGTAATCACGCTTATACAGGTCTATAATGAAAAGGAATGAGTGGGCCAAAGTGAGGTGCAAAATGTACAGTTTGATGAGAAAAGAAGCACCAGGAATTGTAATGGACTCAAATCCAGTGCACAAGGTGATAAAAAGTTTAAAGAAAAATCTGATGTCAAATGAAGTAAAGGGAGTGGTGACCCCAGGGCAAGAACCCTGGCAGCTAAGCCTTCAGCTGGTAAAAAGAAATTAAAGAAAAGCTTAAGCAGCGAAGGAAACTATCAACAACAAAAAGCTTATATATGTGTAATTGAATTCCTGCCCCATCATGGAACAGAACTTGGCAGCTTTGGCCACATGGCTCTGGCTTTAGCATCAAGGACACAAGAAAGAGGTTGTAGAGTCTCCCTTTGCAGCTAAGAAAAGCTTCGTAGGTCAGGCTTATGTCAGGGGTGTCCCTGCATGCTCAAAAGGGCCATTGCATGATGACAGGGTATTCACCCATCTGATTATGGGGGTAAGCCAGTTCAGGCACCCTCTCCACTATTGCTAGTAGTCTAAGCTGGGGATATCCTTATGGATTCTTGGGAACTTCCCTAGCACCCAATTTCTTCCTATCCCCATGATGTCTCCCTCTATCATGGTATCTCTTTCATTGCTCTTCCACTCCATCCCTGTTTCAGCTCAACCATCCTGTTCCCTTATGTTCTCATCCCCCATCCCCTACCCTCCATTGCCCACCCCAATTTACTCATGGAGATCTCATCTATTTCCCATGCCCAGGGTGATCCATGTGTCCCTCTTTGGGTCCTTCTTGCTATCTAGCTTCTCTGGAGCTGTGAGTTGTAGTCTGGTTATCCTTTGTTTACATCTAATATCTACTTATGAGTACATACTGTGTTTGTCCTTCTGAGTCTGGGTTACCTCACTCAAGATGATATTAACTGATGGAAGCAGATGTAGAGGTCCACAGCCAAACACCAGGCTGAGCTCCAAGAGTCCAGTCAAAGATAGAAAAGAAGGATTACGTGAGCAAGGGGCATCAAGACCATGATGGGGAAACCTACAGAGACAACCAAACCAAACTAGTGGGAACTCATGAAATTTAGATCAACACCTGTGGAGCCTCCACAGGACTGGACTAGGCCCTCTGCATAATCAAAACAGTTGTGTAGCTTGATCTGCACAAAGGGCTCCCTGGCAGTAGGATCAGGATCCATCCCTGATGTGTGAGCAGGCTTTTTGGAGCCCACTACTTATGGTGGGACATCTTGCACCACAGCCTTAAAGCAGGAGGAAGGGCTTGGACTTGCCTCTACTAAATATACCAGGCTCTGCTGACTCCCCATGGGAGACCTTACCTTCTTGTAGGATGGAATGGAAGGTGAGTTGAGGGGAGGCTGGAGGACTGAGAGGAGGGAAGATGGGGAATCTATGATTGGTATATAAGATGAATAAAAATTTTCTTAATAAAAAAAGGCCATTGCATAAAGCTATGTAGGTAAAGCCTGGATTATGTTGAAGACCCAAAGGTGTTGGAGATGCCAGAATTGTGGGATACCTTCCAAAGAAAGCTACTAACAGGGAGAAGAACCAGCCCAAGAGAGAGAGGTGTGTTGCAGTCAACAAAACTGAGAGGAGCTGGAGTTTTGAAGAACATTTTGACATCAGACATGGAGGTATAGAATTTGGAGTTTGCCCTGCTGAGTTTTGGCCTTGCTCTGGTCCACTATTTCCTCGCTATACAGGCTTTTATCCCATTTGGAATGCTAATGCATATTATGTGGTACTGTATGTTGAAAATATGTGATCTGTTTTTGATTTTGATTTTACAAGGTATTACAGTTAAAAGATTACCTTGAGCCATAGAACAGATTTTGGAATTTAAAACAGCGTTGAGACCATGGTAAACTATGGGGACTTTTGAAGTTGGACTAAATGTATTTTGCATTATGCTATGGCTAAAAGCCTGTTGCGGGGAGGGGGAAGCAGGGAGTAGAATGTCAGGCCCCCATACGCTCATATATTTGAATGCTTAGTCACCACAGAGTGGAACTGTTTGAATAAATTAGAATTAGAGATGTGGCCTTTTTGAAAGATGTGTCTCGCTAGGAGTGGGCTTTGAGGTTTCAAAAGCCCACACCAGGACCAGTTTCTCTATCTGTTTGTGGATGAGGATGTAGCTCTCAGCTACTTCTCTAGCACGAAGCCTGCCTGTCCCTGTGCTCCTTGCTGATGATAATAGACTAAACCTCTGAAACTGTAACAAGCCCCCAGTTGTCTTGATCAGTATCCTATCGCTGTGAAGAGACAGCTCTTACAAAAGGAAGCATCTAATGGGAGCTTGCTTACACTTTTGGAACTTTAGTTCGGTATTCTCATGGCAGAGAACATGGTCGCACACAGGCAGACACAATAGCTTCAAGATCTACATCTGAATCTGAACGCAGTAGTAAAAGACTCTGGGCTCGACATGGGCTTCTGAAACCTCAAGGACTCACCCCCAGCAACACACTTTTTCCAACAAGGCCACACCACCGAACCCTTTCAAATAGTGCCAAGCCCTGGTGACTAGGTATTCAAATCTATAAGCCCATGGGAGCTATTCTTATTCAAATCACCACACACATTAAATATTTTCCCTTACAAGAATTGTCTTGGTCATAGTGTCTTTCATAGCAATAGAACAGTGACTAAAAAAAAAATAGCATCCAGGAAGCTTGCAAGTCCTCACCTTATCCTTGTGTTGAGGACATTAAGACTCCATGAAATACACACCAAGTCCAGTCATTGTTTTCCTAGATCAAAGTAGTAATTAGAAAACACCAGGAGGTGACCCACTTGTCTTGATAATGATGAAATAATCTTCATAGGCTTTCTCTTCCTCCCATCCATTTAGGGGTTCCTACATTTCTTCTTTCTTTTCTAGTTATGTGTCTTATGTACTTTCAACAAATAAGTACACAGAGACACTGATGTTCAAATTGTTTTGTTTCATTTTGATCTAGAACAGAGTTTCACATAGCCCTTTGTGTCCTGGAACTCATTGTACGGTCCAGGCTGGCCTCCAACTCATGGCTTTTTCTCTTGCTTCAGCTTCCCAAGTATTAGTTTAGAATATGTGCTCTTATGCCTGGCTAATGAGCTTAGCTTTATTTATTGGAAACATTTAAATATTTTGAATTTTAAAAATACATTATACCTTTCCAGTGCATATGTACTGCATTGTTCATAAAAATCAGAATCATTTGTCAAGAACAACCAGTCTACACATCCACTGCTGCATACTGTCACATGATAGGCACCCTGGAACAGTACGGAAAGTGTGAGGTCATGCATGTCTATAGAAGTTGTTACAAGGATTCTTCTCACAATGGGATTCTGGGTCTGCTGCTGCCACTGCACAGTCAGAACTCAAGAATTGTGAAATAGATGATAACCTTCACCCCATGACCTACAACACAGGAGCCTTTGGTAATCATTTTTGTTTCTACATAACCATGGGTTTTATTTTAGGATGTCTTTCAAATGCCATTTCAAGGAATTGTCCAAGTATAGAAAACTCACCTCAGAAAGGAGTTTACTTTTGAATCCAATGATCTTGAAAAATACTTTCTATGGCTTATTTTCTTCAAAATAATTTTTGCATGTATGTATGTCCAGTGTTTCCTGTGCCTCCCCATTTCCTACTGTGCTGGGATTACAAATGATCATTATAACACTCTATTACTTGGGTTCTGGATATTTGAACTCTGTTCCTCATGCTTACTCAGCACATATTTTTACCCACTGACCCATGTATAGGTAGTACCTATTTTTCTGGTATATGGAACTTCAAAATTATTGTCATGACTATAGAAGTGTGTGCCTGAGCTTGCAATTAAAGCAGAGACCATTGCCTTAGCTAACTCCAGTCACAGGGGACAAAATGGCACCCAGAGGACTTTAGTGGATCCTCCAAGCCACATGTCATAGGTGACAAAATCTGAGTTTGCACACTCACGTTCTTCTCTCATATGAGTTTCCTCTTTAGTCTTCTTGAACTTTAGCTATCAGACAAGACATGCTTGCAAAGTAGTAGTTGCTTCAGGTGATCTGTAGGGCCGTGAATGTATGTGTCTGTATAAACTCAGTTGTTATAAATATCATGTCATTACCAAATCAGTCTCTGGTCTTTATAGAATGAGAAGTTGTATCATCATCATCATTATCATCATCATCATCATCATCATCATCATCATCATCATCATCATTTGAGATAGGGTCTAGCTACGTTTTCCAGACTGTGCTCAAGAGATTCTCCTGCCTCAGTCTTTCCAGGACCTGAGACCACAGTATGAATAGGTGGCACTTTTAGCAAAGACAGTTTCCTCACTCACTGTTCTTTACATAAAAAGGCAATTCTCCACAAAAGTAACAAGGTATAATCATTAACTAGTCCCAGTATGAAACTGTGTTCGGAGATGCTGTCCAATGAAAACACAAAGATACACAGACTTTCCTTGTGTGTGAGGTATTGGAAGAAACCTGTGGGCTCCTGTACATGACGGATACACAAGGAAGTTCTGAACCTGTTGGAAACTGGCTCTATGCCATGAAAATCTAGAGAAGTCTCTTTTAAGGCCCTTGAGCACTGGCTCTGAGCTCTGATATGACAGAACTGTGAAAGAGAGACAAGTTAGGCAACATGAAAACTTTCTTGATTAGAGAAATTATACATCTTTTTTCCCAGAGTCAGGAGATTTTATGCAGCACAAATGTTTATCATCTTTGCTTTTTTTCAACTTAGAAAAGGGGGAGGAGAGAGGGAAGGAGGGAGGGAGGGAGGAAGGAGGGAGGGAGGGAGGGAGAGAGGATAGAGAGGATTATCCTAGGGAACAAGTTATCATTTTTTCACATAAGAGCTTAGAGAGGTTAAGGAGCCAGCAAGCAGCTCTGAATGTGCCGAAGTGATTGTTATGTCAACAACGGCCAAGCAGAGCAGAAGCCATGGGATGCAAAGCCACAGTTGGGTAAGGAAGCATCACAGAGAAGCAGGAACGCCCAAGGAAAGTTTTGCTAAGCAACTGCAGCATCTCAAATAGTGAAACCGTTTCCTGAGAACTTACAGCTGTAAAGGTGCTCATCCAGCTTCAGTGTGAGTTTGTCATGTGCTCTATTTAAGGTTTCACACAAACATTTTCCAGTGCCCTCTTGTGAACTTATCAAGACGCCCTTAGAACCAAATCAATCTGAAGCATCTGAAGCAGACTAGAATCGAGATTGAGAATGCTTTGTTCTTTTCTGACATCTGGTTTAGGGTGCTTTAATGTTTATTTACTGTAGAAAACTGTTTATTGAGTTACTAATTCCAAGCCATGGATTTATCAGATACAAGAAATTTTATTTTCAAAACCATAATGAATTAGCAAATTATATGAATGCCAATTGTGGAATGCTACATTGCTAATATAACTTTACTGTTTCTCCATCTATTCTGAGGTCCCATGCATACATCATGGGCATGTGCTATGCCCCTATCCCCCCTTCATATACACCCCCACAACACAGAACCACCCATGTGGTTCCAACTATTTTCTTCTCTGCATCGTGTTAAAGCTTGCCTTTGTAATTCAATGCAGATTACAACCTTATGCATTATTAAACATTTTGTACTATGTTTTTATATGGATAACCCACAGTTTGAACAAGCAGTTCCCCACTGTAAGATGCTTGGGTCCCTTCCCCAAGTTTCACTTCTAAAAATAACCGAGCTGTGGTGGCTTTTGTCTACATATAACTACAAATATCTCTGGTCATTTTCTTAGGATAAATGGGTGAGTTTTAGTTAATGTCCCATCATGCTTGCCAGGATGTCCCTAGTAATTACCTCATGTGTACTTCTGCCAGGAGTACAATTATGGTCTTTTTGCACATCATTATTACTTTGAGATGTTTAATTAAAAACAAAAGCTTTGATGGCTATAAAAACAGAAGAAGAATTGAACATTTTAACAATGTGTTTGTGAGATTAAACACTGTAGGCTATCCCTTATCCTCACTCATCTTTCTCCTCTCATTTACCACAGGGTCTAGATTTCTTTGAACATTTTCTGACGTTTTAAATCCTAATATTTTATTATATAATGTGGTAGACTGAACAGGGAACCTTAAAGTCTCTGTCCATGAACCTGAGAGTGCCATATTAGATATGTTACCTCATATCACAGAAGAAGTGATGAACTTAAGGCATTCAAGAATTTATTGGTGAATTATCTAAGCGAGCCCTGAATCTAGTGAAAAACATCTTTATAAGAGAGGGAAGAAGGAGATGGAGACACACAGACAATACAGTGATGTGAAGACAGACAGAAAATGGAGCTGAGTATTCACAAAGCCAGGAAAGACATCAGGACAGCATGTGCCAAGGAGGCCCATAGCACTGAGGCTAGAGGCCACTTTTTATGGACACTCTTTGAATACAAGACAAGTCACCCTTTTCCAAAGTCCCCAGTTGCTTAAACCATGTACAGTTGACCAATTAATTTTACTACACTTTTGTCAAATGATGAAGACTTGACAGTACAGCCCTGCTAGACTTTGAATTTGGATATTTTTAAAGATTTATTTTATTTTTAATTTATGTATATATCTGTGAGTGTATATGTGCAAATGAATGCATTTCAATGCCTACAGAGGCCAAAACTTAAGAGTTGGAGTTAGAGCAGTTGAGTGTTGTGGAATATTATTTTAAGGTATGTTACTTTTGTTTATGTTGCATTTGTTTAACTCTGTGAAGCTGAGTTACTGTGCCTGTCCAAAACATCCGATGGGCTAATAAAGAACTGAACAGCCAATGGCAAGGCAGGAGAAAGGACAGGCGGGGCTGGCAGGCAGTGAGAATAGATAGAAGGTAAAATCTGGGAGGAGAAAGGAGAAAAGATGGAGGAGTGAGAGGAAGTAGCAGCCAGAGAAGGTGGAGGACTCCAGGGGCCAGCCACCCAGCTACACAGCAAGCCACACAGTAAGAGTAAGATTTACAGGAAAAAAGTAAGAGAACAGGAAAAGCCCAGAGGGAAAAGGTAGACAGGATAATTTAAAGTTAAGAAAAGCTGGCTGGAAACAAAACCTAGCTAAGGCTGGTAATTCATAATTAAGAATAAGCCTCCATGTGTGATTTATTTGGGAGCTGGGTGGCAGCCCCCCAAAAGACCAAAAGAGTAAAAACAAACGACAGTTGTGAGCAGTGCCAATGTGGGTGCTGGAAAACAAACTTAGGCCCTCTGCAAGACCAGTAAGCATTCTTAACTGCTGATCCATCTCTTCAGCCCAGTACTTGAACTTCTAGAACTGATAGGGAATGTCTGGTTTTAAGCCACGGAGAGCATCAAATTTGTTCCAGCACCTTGAGAAATGAATAGATTAATATATAGACATAAATATAAATAAAATCCTTCTGTTATTTTTGTCCCCATTCCACAATAGTTTTAGTATCATTTTGAGAATGCATAATGAAAAACAGAATCTGTTTTTGCTGCTATGCAGAAGAACACTGCATGTGTGAAGTTGGGTCTGTGGGTCCTGGACAGCTCACATCCTCACACGTGACACTCCGTAGCCATAAAGCTGTTCCCATTCATGCTTTGCAGTAACAGTTTGACTTTTCTTCCTGTGGGCTTTGTCATTGAGTTCAAGCATTTTGGTGAGTGGACTACCCTGTGGTGCCAATGTAACTGAGAGTGGTGTGTGTCCCTGGAACCTATGATGTTGAGACCATCCCTTCACTGCACAAACAATATGGCTGCCACTATCCACGCATGCTTATTGAATGCCTGGAATGGAGTGAATACTATTAAAAAAAAAAAGAATTTGACAAAAAAAAAAATGGAATTTGCTTTTCTTTGGAATTAAGCTAATTTTGAACAGCCAATGACAGTTTAATGGAAGTGGTTATGATAAAGGATGACACAATAGAAGTGAGAGTTTCACCGTTCTGAGAAGACTAAGGCAGTATAGAAAATGGCTAGAGCCTGGGCATGCTATAGTTCCAGAGCCATTAGCTTTGAGGACTTATGCTAGGAGATGACCTAATTGTTGGTCAGTAGTTGCAGGGGTGACATGGGGGAATTGAAGGGGACCTATGTGGTTTGAAGTTCCATTAGTCTTTGAGACAGATGTGACAAATGTTGGAATTCTTTATCCTCAAGGGTTTGGAATCTGGGTTGCCAGGTTCTTCTGTGTACTTGTTCAAATACCACTATCTCAAATCTCAAGGTCCCAGGTCTGAGGACTTCATGTTGTTATTGGGCATATCTCTGATTGTTGCCTTCACAGTCACCATGTCCCTCATCATCTATGAGTTGTATAAAAACTCTCAGGGGGTTTCTAGTCCCTCACTGGGCACTGTTACTGGTACTTACACTAATAGTGATTGACTTTTTTCCAAGCATTGATGCTGGAGTAGATTAATGATTCAAACACCACCCTTAGGAAGAATTTAAATATGTAAAATTGTTAGTCAGGTTAAGTTAAAATGTTTTTGTTAATGGGTTTGAAGTAGAAAATCTTGGGGAAGAATTTAAAGTTTAGAAAGACACATAGTTGAGTGAGGGACTTACTTATTGGGGTCAAGAAACAAGAACAACAGCAGGCTGGCTATTGCAGCCTGACGGACCTTTCTTGCTAGGATGGGCTGGTGATCAAAGGCAATGATTAATTTCTTGTACTCATTTCTGTCCTCAGCTTCCTGATACAAAGAAATTGTTGATGAGTGGATATGCACCCTAAGGATTTAAAGTAGAGCTGATGGTTTTTCATATATAAAAGTTTAGATTTATGATTTTTTAAAAGATTTTTTTATAAGATTACTATTTCAGAGAAACAATAAAGTGATTGATCCTTTCTCTTTAACCACAAAATGCAGCTTGCCAGCAAAAGAACTGACTGAGAAAAATATCTCTGTTAATCTACAACAAGTTGTGTGGGTTTGAATGTATGTGGGTTCCTGGGACAACTTGTTTTTCACCTGTAACATGTAACATGTTTAATCATGTAAGGGATTTGGAAACTGTTGTTTTTTATTTATTTTCACAGTAGTAATTCACTTAAAAATAGAATGTAACCATATTGTAATTTGTATACTGCTTGAAAGATTTTGCTGGTGTATATAAGCTGTGAGGGAAAAAATAAAGTTAGTTAGAAGGAAGACATCAAGATATATAGAAGAGAAATATCAGGGTAGAAAAACAGAACAGAAAAAGAACAGAGTAGAACAAGCAACAGAAAGCACAATAAAATGAAGAACTAAGCCTTGGCCCTTGGAAAAGTCCTTCTGTATCTGTCTGTCTGTCCAGTTGTTCATCTGCTCTGCACCTCCTCTTCAGTTTCTCTGACCTGCTGAAGTCTTGCCTTTCATCAGCTCTCTAGGTGAGATGTTGGAGATGTGTGTGTGTGTGTGTGTGTGTGTGTGTGTGTGCGTGTGTGTGTGTGTGCGTGTGTGTGCGTGTGTGCGTGTGCGTGTGTGTGTGTGCGTGTGTGTGCGTGTGTGTGCGTGTGCGCGTGTGTGTGTGTGTGCGTGTGTGTGCGTGTGTGCGTGCGTGTGCGTGTGTGTGTGTGTGTGTGCGTGTGTGTGTGTGTGCGTGTGTGTGTGTGTGTGTGTGTGTGTGTGTGTGTGTGTGTGTGTGTGTGTGTGTGTGTGTGTGTGTGTGTGTGTGTGATTCCCTTTTTTGCTGGCCCCAGAGAGTTAAGTTTTACTCCCTCAGGCAGAAAAGTCAAGCTGAGTGATTAGTTTGCCAATTCCATGGATCCCCCCTCAATCCCTAACCTGATGAAGGCTGGTCCTCACAGCAGCGATACTGTTCCTCCTCTATCTCTCAAATGCCATAGGGAAAATGCTCAAGCTGGAGATTTGAATTCAAGTCACCTACTGAGCAAGTGATAAGAGAGGGCAGAGAATGGGGGGGGGGGGAGGAAACATGTTGTCATCTGGAAGCAAGCTCAGACCTGTCATGCTCAAGGTCAGCCCCATTGAGAGCCAAGGTGGTTTTATTTCTAGTTCAGATTGTAACTGGGGGTGGGGCTCAACAACTAAAACAGCCACTGAGGGAATCCTAAATGTCTGTGGAGAGAAAAAATCTGTGCTCTGTGTGGGGTACGAAGTACATTTATTCCCCTCATTGAAAGAAAAGGTAGGAATTTCATTCAAAGACTTACCTTCTAAAATTGTCATGGGGTTCCCACACTACCCTCACTTAAACAACTTGTGTGTTTTGTACTTCGGTAGTTATTGGTGGGGTTTCTATGCATATTTTTTAATAATTGGTCTATTTCCACACCACTTTATTCTATCTTACTCATGGTTGGCTAGCATTTTTATATGACTATTAAAACCAATTCATAAATATTTTATTTAAGTTTCTTTTCCTGGTGTGCAGAGGTACAAAAAATAGACTCTAATGGAAGGCTTAAAGTTGCCACAACAACCTGCTCTCAGTTTTAGGCTTGTATCTTTATCACACTTGACGGTAGTGATGGGATATTTAAGATAGTCTCTCCAGAGACACAACTGCAACCTCCCTTGAGTATGTTTCTCTTTCCCCTATGCTTACTCTACCTGACTCACTTGAGCTTCCTCACAGCATGGCATATGGTTCAATTGAGGAGTGTTCAAAGAGGAAAAGCCATAGTGCCTGTATTAATTCTTTGCTTGAGTGATGTGTGCTAACACTCTCGCCTGAAGCTGGTCACACAGTCAGGCCCAGAGTCTATGTAAGATTATGAAGAGTGTGGATGTTTTGCCTGCCCTCAGATCCCACATCCAATGACGAGGTAGGAAAGGACACTTCAATAGACAGTACCAAAAAGAAGAGTGAGAAGACCCCAGAGTCACCAGCACACAGAGCTTCCACAAACCAGCTGTGCGCACACTCCAATCTCTCATCAGCTTGTAGTCACTTCCCCAGGGAGAATACCGTGAGATTCTGTTCTGTGCCCCTTCTATGCAGCCACAGATAAACCCTTCAGAAGTTTGCTTATATTATCTTAATCATTTCTGTTCATTTTTGTTGAGATTTCATGTTTATTGATTTATTACAACCACATTTTCCTTTAGATCCATGAACATAATCATAATAACTCATTTATTTATTTATTTATTTTGGTCATTTCAACATGTGTCTCACCTTGAGTTCAATGTCTTCTGATTGTGTTCCCTCTCTGGCATGAACAACCTTCTGTTGATTCTGTGTGTCAGTTATTTTATGTAGTATATTTGACTGTGGTAGGATACCATCCAAGATTGTATCCTGTTACATTCCTCAGAAGAGATTTGGGTCTTTATTATTTATTAGTAGTCATTAATTTATCTGATGTCATTTTTCTCTGGAAGGCAGTTAAAAATCTTTTTTGTAATTTTATTCTCAGTTGGCTTATTGGAGTTACTCTGCCCATGTTACATGTTGTATATGCTCAAGGGCTCATTTTAAAAAGTCACTTTCCTTGTCTGAGTCTCTCCTCTTTGGGTCTTCCTGGTATGTTTTGGGCTTCCTCTCATCCTTCCCCTAGAGTTAATGACAATCCTGAAAGTTCCATGATAGTTCATGTCTGTACATTTCAGCAGCCTGGTAAGTCTGAGGTCTCCTGTAGGTACCAAATAGTGCTAGATGGAAACACCTAGTAGAGTCTGTCTCCAAATGCTCACTCCCTGCATTTCCCCCTGCATGGGGAATCCCTATCATACTCTTCGAAGTTGGTTTTAATTTTTTTCTTAGAGTTTACCATCATTATCTTTGGGGAACTTTGTCCATTGTGTGGTATTCTTCAATTTCTTAGGGGTGGAATCTGTTTCTTAAATAAAAAACATAACACATTTTAAAAAATTACCCCATTTCAAAACCTAGGTTAGGAGTAAAGTCACTGGAAAAGGAAAAGTGATTGTCAGAAATGGAGGGTCAGTTTTGAACAAATATATCAGTTTCTTCCTAATTAATAGATAGAGCTTTTTGTACTTCAGGTTTGATGACATACGTTTTCAGTCACAGACCTTTCACTAGATCCTTCCTCTTTGTAAATGCAACCTGACACCTTTGTGTTCTATGTTTCTCATCTCTGTGACTTAGTTGATCATGTCACTGTGATATGGAGAGCAAGGTAATAACACTCTCGATGACTATTCTTTGTCCTAGCACTCATTAGAGAGTGAGTTATTCCAGGGAAAGGCCATGCTTTATTCATGTCTGAATCTATGGGTCCAAATTATTTTTATTGTAACACAAAGTTTTGTCCAACAAATTAATAAATAAGTAGATACCCTTATGAATGTGAGGATAAGACTTACATGCTGTCATTGTTTTCTGTGGGAATATTTTTCTACTGTGTCCACAAACCGTAATACTCTACACCATGTTTTAATGAACATGGAATGTGAGTTGTGACATTCTGATGGTGATCTGCTTACAATCTCCATTTCTGTTCCCAAGGCCTTTATGCACTTGTAGTTTATATATATATGAACATAACTTTCTGTACCTATTCAAAAAGAGTTATGTGAAAAAATGTTCTGTGTTGAAATACCTCATTTTAAAGTCATGTTCCTTTACTATGTAATAGGAATATTTTCATTGAGGCTGGTTCTGGGAAGGTACTATGTTATTCGAAAAATAATACCAACATAGAGTATAATATTACGCAGGAAGTCAATTATATTCAATGTTGTCAATAATGTTTTCCTTGGGTAAATAAAGCCTTCTGTCTAACTCAAGTCTGAGCTAGTAAGAAGGCTAGGTAGACCTTGGCCGACACCAGTAGGTTGTAGCCACATCACATTCTTTTTTTTTAAATATTTATTTATTTATTATGTATACAGAAGAGGGCACCAGATCTCATTACAGATGGTTGTGAGCCACCATGTGGTTTCTGGGAATTGAACTCAGGACCTCTGGAAGAGTAGTCAGTGCTCCTAACCTCTGAGCCATCTCTCCAGCCACCCACATCACATTCTTAACTATGGGGTTTTGAATTTGTTCTCACTTGTGATTTTCCTATTGTTGTTCATCTAAATAATTCAAATGTGGGTTTAGGTCCCACCAGCCTAAAGGAACAGAAGTCATTAATATTAGTCAGAATCAGGACCTCTTTCCCAATTCCATTTCAATGTGAAGATAAACTGGGGCAAGGGGGCACCTATATTGCTCTGTCCCAACCACCCATCTCTATAGCCATCATCCTGTGCATCTCGCACCTATGAGACCTACCACAGTACTGAGAACATAGTGTCTACTGCGTAGTATGGTTTGTACTAGGTACTGTGCAGACAAACGAATAACAGAGCATAAGCCTTCTGTGCTGCCTAGTCTTATGTCACCTTGACACACAAACTATAGAGTTACCTGCAAGGAGGGAACCTCAGTTGAGAAAAATGCCTTCAGAAGATCCAGGTGTAAGGCATTTTCTTCATTAGCGATTGATGGGGGAAGGCCCGGTCCTTTGTGGGTGGTTCTATCCTTGGGCTGGTGGTCTTTGGTTCTATAAGAAAGTAGGCTGAGCAAGCCATGGAAAGCAAACTAGTAAGCAGCATCCTTTCATGGCCTCTGCATCAGCTCCTGCCTCTGAGTTCCTGCCCCATTTGAGTTCCTGTCCTGACTTCCTTTGGTGATGAACAGCAGTGCTGAAGTGTAAGCCCAATAAACCCCTTTCTCCCCAACTTGATTTTTGGTCATAGTGTTTCATTTTCACCAATAGAAACCCTAACTAAGATACTTCCTCTTCCGTGAAGTTTGGAGAAAAGAATCTCAGAGTCAAGAAAATGTAAATTCCCAGTGGAGAGACACAAATGTTATAGTAATGGAGGTAGAAGAAAATTCAGTCCCTGGCAGACCTCTGTGGACAGGAGGCTCTGGGCTTCCATCCTCCCTGGGTGATAACACTTTGCAGGGTGTTTCTGGGGCCATCTGTGAAATAGGAACCCAAGAACGGCATGGCAGGTTAAAGCCTCTAGTTGCTTTCTGATGGAGCCTCTACTGTGGTTTACAGGAGCATGGGCTAAGCTCTGCTTGGGTGATTACAGGGCTCTGCAGCTATGTGCTTGTGCTCACGTTGTTTATTTCAGAACATCTGGGCCATCATCTCTGGTCATGCCTGTGGAATAGATGAGGTCATGTCTTTGGATGCTTATGTTGCTGAGGAATAATCAAAACCAATCACCAGAGTTGGAGACCTTTTCCCCAGTTGTTTTTGTTTTTTGTTTTGTTTTGTTTTTCAGCACTTTCATATCTTCTTATCACCTAATGCTGCTTGGTCTGGGTAACTTGAATGGAGCATGCACTTGCCAAAATGATTATTGACTTAACTTATGGGTATAATCTATCTCAAACTTTCCAGTGTCTCCCCTGCTTTGATGCAGAGAAAGAGAGAAAGAGACAGAGATAGACAAAAACAGACACAGAGACAGATAGACATAGAGACAGAGACAGAGAGAGACAGAAACAGACAGAGAAACAGTCTATCAGACTCTTCATCTTGCAGCCATTATTTCCCTTTCTAGAAATATCTTTCACAACTAGATGGAAATGGGCTGTGCTCAGAACCACCCTGTCCTTGCAAAGCTTACCTCCAAGGTTTATTTGCAGTTGCTGAATGTGGTCACCTGCTCCCTTTGTTGTTCTTCACATTCCCAGACACAGACAGCACAGGGCCAGGGAAAGAAGAAAGTCCCGGACATGGAACAACAGATCAGGTTTTCTTTTTCTCCCTGTTCACAACCTCTTTTTGCCTAAAACATTTTCAGGACCCCAATGATATAAACATAAAAACATAAACAAATCAAACATTTACTAATATTAAATCATAAAGAAATTTATTTCATTAAAGTTTTTAGGTGTACATATAATTTGTTACATTTTTATGCAGAGATGGATATGCATATTTAGTTTTATTTATTTATTTGCATATTTGCTTATTTATTTATTTTGAGACAGAGTTTCTCTCTGTAGCGCTGGCTGTCCTGAAACTCACTCTGTAGACCAGTCTGGTCTCAAACTCGGAGATTTGCCTGCCTCTGCCTCCAGAGTGCTGAGATTAAAGGTGTGTGCCACCATTGCCCAGTGTACTTGTTTAATTTTAAATAAACTATTAAATTTTATATTAAAATATTAAATATTGAATATTTGATATTTCAGAATGTAGCCTCACAGGCACATCTAACCTGTTGACATTCTAACATGATGTGTTCTTTTAACTGTGAGTATTGTGTGTACATTTGTGTGTGGAGGGTGGGGGGTAGATATGTGTGCATGAGTACAGGTACATTCAGAAGAGCGTATTGGATCCCCTGGAACTGAAGTTACAGACATTTGTGAGTTTTCCAAAGTGGGTTCTGGGAACTGAACTCAGGTCCTCTACAAGGGCGGTCCTCTACCTTTAACTGCTGAGTCATCTTTTTAGGCTTTCTAACACGAATCTGTCATCTACAGAGTTGATGCTTGAGAGCTGCCCAGTAGAGTCATAAAAGCAAACCAATAAATGTCTCCTAATGGCTTAAGTAAGTTTTTGACTTTGTGTTAGACTACATTTGTAGCTATCCTTGTCTGTATGTGGCCCATGTTGGACAGGCTTGATCAAACAGCTACAATGTTTCCCCAAGATGATTCATGCTTAGATTTTATAGTAATCGATGTTGAGAATTTTATACTGTATCAATATATAGTATAAAACTGTAGAAGTATATTTAGGGCCATTTCAGAAATTCTTGACATTCTGCCCTAATCTCAAGCCAAAATTCATTTAATGACTTTAAAAAAAAAATGAAATTCAAGACAGCAGCTCAAACCACAAATTAAATATTCTAACACAATACAATTTTAAAAATGTACTAATTTGATACTTACATGCTGGAGATTGGTTGTAGGAAAACATTCAAAGTCTTTGTTTTCCCCCATTAACCACCATGTTTCTATAAGAGCAAAAAACTGTGAACGCAGTAATAGCACTCTGAGGTCGAGGACACAATGGTTTGGAATCTGAGTGGAGGCATTTCAGGCAGCACTTGATGATGTTGCACTGGATGGTGGGGTGCACAGTGCAGAGTGTGCACGCTGTGGTTCAGAACCAAGGTGGCAGTGAAGTCACGCAGAGCCAGCCAAATTTTGCCAGAAACACTACGCATTTGATTGTGAATTAAATTTCAGTCATTATGTCTTCAAAAAATACTGTTGCCATATTTTTCATCATACCCATTCAGTTACATGACCCTGTATGAGGCAGGGACCCATAGTTTAAAGGACAGTAGGTAGACTGGACTCTCGGGTGACAGGCCTATGCATCACTGAACAGTAGAACTTGGAACATCTCTCCTTGGTAGCTCTATCCTTTGGCCTCTTTATGATCATCCTCTGCTCTCAATATTTATTTATTTAATCTCCAGTCATGTGGCCTAGGAGCAGCATAGGCAGGAATAGTCTCCTGGTGGCAGCATGTGGCTTGTTGTATGCTTGGGTGCTTTCTTCTCCATCTCAGGCTTGTCCAGTCGTCTCCTTGGGAAGCACGTGTCTGAGGGCAAATTGATCCCAACACTCCTGTTTGCATCCATCCTCCATCTGACTCCACCCCCCTAGAAAATAAACTAATGGAAACTCCAGCAGCGGGGTGCCATCCGTGAGAATTTAGAAGGGCTCCCACTGAACGCCACATCAGATGAGAAATTACTGCTTCCCAAAAGTAAAGGCCGTTGTGAAGCACCGACACATAACTTTTTCACTCTACCATATAACAATAAATTAGTTTTAAATTATAATCTTTGGGTTTCATTAATAATACACACTAATTGTCTTCTACTAAATGTCACTGTACTGCACTCTAACCCAACCTAATGGACTAACTTGTTTTTTTAAAAAAATATGCACTAGATATGGATCTGTTTGCATTCTTCCACATGTTCACATCCAGTTATACCAGCAACATATGTTGGAGATACTTTCTTATTCCCATTGTGTAATTTTGACATCTTTGATATAGAATTAGGTGTCTATATCATGTGTAGAATTATATATGGAAATTCCATTGATCTACTTTTCTCTCTTTAAAAAAAAAAAAAAAAGCCACAGAGAAGAGGGGCCAGAAAGCACTTCACTGGCAGCTCTCACTAGAAAGAAGCAAGACGCTTGGGATAAGCTGGGGGCACAACATTGCTAAGAGGACCAGCAGTGCTGGTGGTGACTTCTGAAGTGACACTTGGATGCTCAAGAATCAGAAAGTCAGTGGGTGGAGGACCGTCTGCTGGCCCAGCTTCTTGCTGATGTCAGGTTGGTCTCTTAACATGTTTGGACACTCTTCCAGTTTTAGGATGGCAGGAACCAGGACACATTCTTGGAACAGAGCACTGAATCCAAGGGAGGAAAACAAATTAAGGTCCAGCAAACTCAATGAACCCTCAAGTAGAACAAGGAAAACCTGGCACACCCCACCTAGCCTGCTCTGACTTCAGCCTCAGCTCCAGGGCTGTATCTGCCAATGTGCTTAGTAGAGCTTTGACCTTATGACCAAAGGAGGATTCCAACTGGTAGTAGGTGAATCCCAAAGGCATGTGTCCTGGCTATTTTCCAGGACAATAAGCTAAGATAAGACCATGTGTGATCATGAAGCAGTAGCATTATGGGTAGAAACAACCCACATCCATCAGCCATTTTAACGGGAAGAACCATGGGTCGAGTTTCAGTCCCACTCACTCTGCAGGCTGCACAATGCCTTTGCTCAGGGCAAATATTCCCCTCAAGTGCAAGAATATGAACAGATCTTCACAAGAGTCTGTTTACACTTCTGTCACACAAGCAGTTAAAACCTGAAAATAGTATTTAGGAAAGAGCGATAAGCCAAAGAAACTCTGCACCTTCCTCTACACAGGACCAGCCTCTGCAGTCTTATGCCCATCACCATCATGTGCACTACTTATAGGAACCCCTCTGTCAAAGAACTTCCCATACTCTCACATCCACTTTGTCTAACTTCTGTATCTGCTCTTTTTAAAAAATCATCATCAACTCTTGATTTTATTTTATCCCTAAAAAGTGACTACTGTTTATTATGGGGTTGATAAAGTGACACCAGATGTGGCCGAGTGGAACCTCTCCAGTCTGGTCACAGTCAGATCTTTCAACCCCTTTTGGCATGGCAAGACGCTTCAACTTCCTCTCCTACTCACCCAACCTAGCCCTGGATGAACTCTCTCCCAGAGACCATTTTTCTTCTCAACTTCTCCATGTATATTTTTCCCAGCCATCCTTCCCCTCTTCTCTCTAGGAGGGCTATAGACTCCTGCCTTAGGCTTAGAGAAGATTCAGACATTTCTTAGCACTTCAGGGAGCTAGGGGCAGATTTCCCTGGAAAGGCCCCAAGCTTTTTAGATATTCTGAAGCATTCTAAGACCAAGAGCAGCCAGCTGAGAGCAAACTGTATCTCCTCATAAGCCTGCTGCTTTTCCGGTTCAGTCTCCTTTGAGTCCTCAAGAGATCATGAGTCAAGCTGGAAGAACCCATTGCAAGCCACCATGAAGCTGTGGGACACAATAGTGTCAACAGGACTCAGAGAGCCCCCTCCCAGCAGCCCCAGGCAATGTCAGAGAAGGACTCTAAATTCCATGTCATCACAAACTCCATTGAGCTTTGAAACCTGAGACATCACTACTGTGCTTGCAGGGGAGTGTAGCTGTTGGACACATTGGAAAGGACCACTGTGTTCTGGGAGTGTGCTGGCCTAGAACCAGGTATGGACCACAAACTGGTAGGGGGAGAGAGACAAAGAGGGGTCAAGAACTAGTGAAGGTTTGGTTATTGCCATTGTTATAGCTTCGGCAACAGAAATATGGAGTGTTTCCAGGACTAGGAATTGGAAAATGAGTGAGGGCAAAGATCCATCTTATTTTACATCTACCCCCTCACTCTGTCAGAGAAAAAAAATCATGAAAATGTCTTTCTAGATCAGTATCTCTTGACTAGGAGGAGTTACTGTGTAGCAGAGACTATTTGACACATTCTGGACATTTTTTTTTTTTTTTGCTTTCCTCAAAAGGTAACAAGACTGCCATCATCGTACCCAAGATACCCACCCCATCCCTCAAACAATTACCTGGCTTAAAGTTTTCATCTATTTTTCCAAGCTGGAGAAATAAGATTTTAACTGCATGGCTCCTGTTGATTTAGAAAATCGGTCATAAAAACATGAACATGTCTTTGTCTATGGTATATGCTGCAAACCCTTTACAGTTTATTTTTGTGATTATGTTTCATACCTATGGAACTTGTATTATGTATTTGAATCTGTCAGTGTTCAGATTATGTCAGAATACACTGTTTCTGATGTAGCTACTGCAGTTTTTACTACTCTAGACTTCTCTTATACTATCTTCTGTTTTAACTAACTAGAGTTTATTGTGTGATGGGTGGATGAAGGGTTTCAATTTATTATTTTTTCTTAAAAGGACAGTGGTTGACCAACATACACAAAAACCACTCTGCCCTCTTCCCACTTTGCTCTTGGTGAAATGGTAAAATTATCATATCTCAGTTTAAATTCCAAGGTAGAATCACCTCGAGACTCTTGTTTGCTCTGTTGGCCTGTATATCCTGACAACAGTTCCTTTCTGCCTCTTGTATTGAGAAAATGGGTGTAAGATTTTCAAAGAGGAAAAAAAAATAGAAAATTCACTAAAACTTTGATTAGAACATTCATGTCAATTTAGGAGAATTGACAACTTGTATAAAGGGTGATTTTTGTCATCACCTGTTTCTGGGTCCTAACAGCCTCCTCTGGGGAGGGGATGAGAAGGTGCAGTGTCAACAATACAGACACTGGGAGTCAGATGAAGGCAAACAGCAGACTCATTTATTCAATAATGGGGAAGGCTTTATATACCCTACTCCCAGCACCCAGGCTGAGTTCCAATCTGGTGACATTGTGTGGTGGTCCCTCATTCACTGGGTATGACTAAGAGCTCTGACCACACCTGTTGCTAGACCCTCAGGCAGACTCCAGGTTGGCTCATAAGGAAGTACATTATGTGCATGCCTTGGCAACTGGTTTGAGCCAATTTCCTCAACCCTATGGGCCTGTCCTACTATAATTACCCAAATATTTTTAATTGCATGTGCATGCATGCATGTGTATGTGTGGTATGCAAAAGAGGAAGAGAGTGGGAGAGAGAAAGAGAGAGAATGGGAGAGAGGAGGAGAGCAACTAGAGGAAGGGAGAGAACATGCACATGAATACAACTGACGGGAATTGACACCTCTGGAGCTGGTGTTACAAGTGGTTGTGAGTCACCCAAAGTGGATATTGGGAACCAAACTCAAGTCTTCTTCAAGAGCATCAAGGCCTCTTAACTGCTAAGCCATCTCTCTAGGCCTTAGCTTAACTTTTTCAAACCCATTTTATATGCTACCTTTAAATTTGCTGCTGTCTCATTGTTTAGCTTGAATTGTTTAGAGGGCACCTAGGAAGTTAGTGGGATTGGGCTCCATCCCTGGTGCATGAGCCAGCTTTTTGGAGCCCAGTGACTATGGTAGGACACCTTATGCAGCCTTGGTACAGGGAGGAGGGGTTTAGACCTGCCTCAACTGAATATACCAGGCTCCACTCGGGAGAAACCTCGGGGGCAGGAGGAGGGAGGAGAGGGGAATCTGTGGTTGGTATGTAAAATGAATAGAAAATTTCTTAATAAAAGAATTTTGCTACTTTCTCGGTTAGTGTGACAAAACATCATAACCAAAAGCAACTTGGGGAGGGTAGTGTTTATTTTGCTCAAAGTTCCATACAACAGTTCGTCATAAAAAGCACCAAGGTCAGGAACTCAAACAGGGCAGGAACCTGGAGATAGAAGCCGATGCAGAGTCCATGGAGAGTAGCTGCTTATTGGAATGCTTCCCCTGGCCCTGGCTTGCTCAGCCTGCTCTCTTATAGAACCCAGGACCACAAGCCCAGGAACAGCACCACCCACCAGTCATTAAGAAAATGCCCTACAAGCTTGTGTACAGCCTGATCTTATAGAGGCATTTTTCTTGTCTTTACCTTCTTAAAGTGCCATTGTCTAACTGGCTTCTTTGGCTTTTTAATGATTTATGTCTAAAGAACCCTGCCAGATTGTAGTGGCCACACCTTTTCCACTCCTGGCTGTGCAGTGCCAGGGACTGTGTGGTAGGGGTGGTGGTGATGGTGGTAGAGGGGTAAGCAAGTGGTAGGGGATGTGGGATGGGGTAGTGGTGTCCCAGGCTAGGAACTGGGAACTCCTTAAGATTCCAGCACAAGTCAGCAAACTCATAGATATGGCTTGTCTGGTGCAGTGAAAGTGACTTTAAAATCCTGCTGAGATTCTGGAAAGTTCTGTCACTCCTTCTAGTCACTCTTCATTCTCCCCGAGGCTACTGTTCCACTTTCTATTGCTGTGTACTGGTTTTCCCACTGTAGAATCTCATATAAAGGGAACCATAGTGTCTCTTTTCCTGGTTTAGTCTGCGTGTTAAAGCCAGGCTGGTTTTGAGATGCAGCTGTATTGTCCCACAGATCAGCCATTCATTCTTTCCTGTTGCCAGGCAGCATGCTAGTGCATAAAAACACAAGCTTATAGATTCAGTCTTCTTGGGTGAACACTCAGAAGTTTTCTCATTTTTATTGTTATGAATGCAGCCAGTGAACACTGCTGCACACGTCTGTCTCAATGAGGCACAATAATATAGCTCCTCTTCCTTCTCAAAACACACTGAATGACGAGCCACATAAGTCACCGAGACATGTTGGAATTTAACAGACGCCTCCAAACACTTCCCATCTGCATCTAGATCTAAAGATTTGGCGAAAATGGTATTTTAAGAAGTTTCCAGTTGCATGTAGGCCGTCTCCCTATTTTAGCACTGAAGTTATTTCTAGGTTAATGTAGTCAGGATAACTCATAGCCTTTGTTAAACAGATTTTGTAATGCAGAACACTGTTGAAAATCATGTTTAAAGCTGGGTAGCAGTGACACACACCTTTAAACCCAGCACTCAGGAGGCGGAGGCAGGCGGATCTCTGTTTGAGTCAAGTCTGGTCTACAGAGTGAGTTCCAAGACAGGCTCCAAAGCTACACAAAGAAACCCTGTCTCAAAAACACCAAAAAAAAAAAAATCATGTTTAAAAACACCATTCAGGACTGAAGAGATGGCTCAGTGCTTAAGAGCACTTGTTATTCTTTCAGAAGACCTGGAATCTGCTCCAAGCACCCACATGGCAGTTCACAACCATCTGTAAGTGCAGTTTCAGGAGACTTGGTGATCTTTTCTGACCTCTGAGACCAGGCAGATGTGTAGTACATGTACATAAATGCAAGCAAAACAAGTACTCACATAAAATAAAAATAAATACATATAAAAATAAACATAATTCAAAACAAAGCAAAAACATAACTGACCATCATCTATTGCTCTTTGTAGTGTTCAAGTCCAAATAATATTTAAATTATAGTTTGTGTATTTGCATCATACATTACACTCACCAGTATTTTCTTTTCTGGGTTATTATTTTTTTTGTCAGCTTTCTTCATGAGGCTGATATTAACATCCTAAACTGTGGATGTTTATTTTCTGCTTCTCTGTATCAGCTCAGATAGCAAAAAAAAAAAAAAAAAAAAAAAAAAAAGGTTCTTTGAATATTTGAGATACTGCAGTTGTGAGCCTCTCTGTGTCTGGCTTTTAAAGAGTTCTGTGATAGAATTTTTAAGGTGTCAAGGTCACTGCTCAGTTCAGATTTGCTATATCATCTTCAAGTAATTTATCCCATGACAATTTCCTTGGAAAGTATAGACTTCACCAAGGTCACCAATCTGCTGGCTTAGGTTTGCATAGGACAGTCCCTCACCCCTCTGAGGTCTCATTTGCACTCAGGCTCATAGCCACCTTATCCACACTGCATATGGATGTTTTAGGAGCTTTTTGATCTCACAATATATAGTGGTTATAGTTTCCAATTTTTCCATTTGTTTTGATTTGATTCCTTTTTCTGCTTGCTCCTCACAGATCAAGCTCTTGCATGTATGCACTCCCGTTAGTTTCTGGTGTTTTAAGTGTGGCCCTCTTGCTTCCCCACTTCCTCCCACCCATCTACCTTATGACACATCCTCTGGCTTCTGACACAGACCGCTGATTTCAGTCATTTTAATTCTCCCTTGCTTTACAATAGAAGATCTATGCTCCAAATTTCCAATGAGTTCATCCCTGGCATGTTTTGATGTAATCACCCTGCTATGCTATTACCAGAACTGTTCTAATTGTACATTATAGAGCCCCACAAATCGTTATTGAACTGCTGTGGGTGAAGATAATATGCATGAATAAGTACTAAAGATATTTGTATTAGATAAAATAGTAACGATCTGACATCTCCAAAATCAATTGAATTTTATTGACTTATTCATTCAGCAAGTGTTTTCAATTACCCAACAAGTAGGAAGTTTGTTGAAAAAAAAACCATTGTTCTAGAGAGATATTTAAATACATGACCAAAATATAGATTTATGTATAATAAAAAAGATATTAAATATATTTATATGCATACAGGTGTGGGAAAAATAATCAACCCATACATGACTATAAACATATGATAGAATAATAATTAGTTTTCAACATGTTGCTTTCCTTTTGGTTATTTCTATTTCTTCACTTTATATAACTAGTAGATATTGAACTTTTAATATTGATCTTTTTTTAAATGTGGCTTTTTTATCTTTTTTTTAAACCCTAGTATCAGACATTGGAAGCCTCGTGTTGTCGTTTCTTCTTGACATTGTATTTACACTTCAAAGAATGTTGTTTGAACAAGTAATTCAAGATACAGCATACATGGAGGAAAGGATTATTTAATGCCAGGTTACAAAAAGATGATAATGCTTTAGCAACAATAAGCAACAGTAAAATGTACAAAGTGTTTGTACATTGTGTTATATCCACAATAACACTATATCATGAAAATGCTTAAATGAAAAAAGTTGTAAACAAATATGAAATCAAAACTGTGCTTGTTTCATTATAAAATGTTTGTGCAACATCTGGATCTTATGCCTCCTTTGAAGTGTTTATTTCTTAGCCACATCATGGGTTTCTCATCTTCTTTTGTTGACGCTTCTCTTCAGTTTTTACTGTGAGCTTGCATTCTTTGTACAACCATCACCTCCTGTCATCATTCTTATCACTGATATTATTAGAGGCTTGAGGACTAAATCCAGGGTTCCAGGAACACTGGGTTCCACCACTGAGCTACATTCCTAGAACTTTATAATGCTTTGCTTCATTAAGGTTTGATTGATTGATTGATTGATTGATTGATTGTGAGCCTCTCTGTGTGATTGTGTGCACTTAGGTGAGTGTGAATGCACACACTGATGCATGCACAGAAGTCAGAAGATGATGTGGGATCCTTCAGAACTGGTTTCAGGCTTTTGTAGCTGGCTTGTTATGTAGGTACATGGATCTGAATTCATTTTCATGATGCTACAACAAGCACTCTTAATCTCTTCAGCTCTGCAATGTGGTTTTAAAAAGACAAATTCGTCCTACTAAGAATAAATAATAAGTGGTGACAAAATCTGGATACTATTAGTCATTGACTTATTTTTAAGATTCATTTTTTAGTCTTAATTGTGTGTGTGTGTGTGTGTGTGTGTGTGTGTGTGTGTGTGTGTGTGTGTATCTATGGAAACCAGAGACATCAGATCTCCTAGAGCTGGAATTTTAGAAGGCTTTGAGCCATCAGACATGGGGTCTGGAAACTAAACTCTGATCCTCTACAAGAGCAGTATGTACTCTTAACAGCTAATTCATCTCTCTAGGCCCCATCATTGACTCCTCAACATTCATTTCTCATTTAATCCCAGTTTAGGAGAAAGAAGGTTTTGAGTTTTTCTTCAAACTCTCATAAAATTTAGATAAAATATCAATATACAAAATATGAGACTATGGAACTTTTACTGTGAGTTTGAGCCTATACATGTATGTATGTAGACCTTTCCTACAATGGATTATGAAAATGTTAACTTACAAGGCAATCATTATTACTGCCAATGAAGCAGAAGAGATGAATCTATTTCTTATTAATGACCAAATATCTTGCTGTTAGCTAACCCAGAGACACATCAGCTAGTGTCCACTGACCCTGAGCTGGACTACAAAGTCTCTGATGGCAAGAGTGCTAATGAGTGGATCCACACAGATTTGTCTTGGGAAAACTGTAGTTTGGGTAAAGTTATCATGGAATTATGATGACATTAAGATGGCTGAAGTTTCCACATTGTTAGTTATTTCTGAGAGTTATTTGGTGAACCACATCAAATAGGTGTATCATTTGAAATGGTATCTATCTATCCACCCCTGCTGACTGATTGTAGGGCAAGTCAGAACAGCATGAAGGTGATGACCAGAGTGGGAAGACTGGATATTAGTCTAACTCTACAATAGGTGGAATTTAATAACTCTGAACTATTTCTTATCCTAAAATAATTAATGCCAATGCTATTAGTATTTATCCAGAGAGTCACTGTTGGGATTCACTGAAGTAGTAAGTACGTTGTTAAACTTTATATAGCTCTGCTGATGAGTTTTAACTGTCTCAATGAGGAGTTATCAAGATCAGGTTGGCCTACTGGCATGTCTGTGGAGAGCGGTCTTGATTGCTAATTGATGTAGAAACAGCCAGCCCATTGTGGGAGACACCATTCCCTACACAGGGTGTCCTGAATACTAGGAAAGAGAAAGCAACCTGAGAGTAGGCACGGAAGTATGCATTTATTCTCTCTCTCTGCTCCTAACTGTCTTAACTGAATGTGATACATTAAGTTTCTATCTCAACCTCCACACAATAATGAACTGTAACCTGGAATCGATAACCTGGAAAAGGATAAACCGTTTCTTCCTTGAGTTGCTTTTTTGCCAAAGTATTTCTCATAGCAACAGAAACAAAAGAAAGACAAAAATAAAAAGTATAAAAATCATATATAGTTGAGCCAAAAGGTTCAATGTTTATATCAAAGGATATAAACAATATTTACAAATGTAAAAGAATTTTCAAAACAGCCTAAAATAGTCTCATAACTCGATCAAAATTGGTTAAGCCACTGTATGCATGTTCAATAGAGTATTACCTAGCTTACCAGTGAGTTATGGGGCAGAATTTTTAGTAATGGTAAATTCCAGAAATATAAAGTCAGATGGGTACACAGGGTGCTAAACCCTATTGGTTGGTAATACAACACAGAACACAACAGACAAAATAAAACTGCACAGACATAGAGGAGGGGAGTGTCTAACAGTTTACCAACTGGATTCTGTAAGTTGTGTGGGTATAATTTTCTGCATAATTTTCTTTTTTCTCCATTTTCCAGAATGAGGGGACATACTCGTTTATATTTTTAAAAGCTGGCAAAAAATAAAATTTCACTTGTAAAGATGTTTCCAGAATGCATGGATGTTTTTATTAGTTTCAAAGCTCCTTTTGTGCACAGAACTGTGAGATGATAAGAAATTAGACCACCTCTTTATGTTTTCCTTTCTCATTGTCAAAGGTTGCTCTTTTAAATTTTAAAATATGTGCCCTAAATTACTTATCGATACAAAAAGATATTTATAAGATAAGTCGTATCTTGAGAATTAGTAGCAATTTCTATCCATCATCTGTAACTAACAGGTTTGAAGATGGGACAAAAGTCATCATTGAAACTTCGGGAGCAACTGTTTCTTGTCCCATGCCTGTTGCCTGGCTCATTGCTATGAAGGTTTAATGGAAAGTCACTTGCTTTTTTCACTTAGTTTTAAGTGACTGCTGTCCACCTCTTCTCTCTGATACCTGTGTGTTATAGGATGTAACAGAATGGTGTGGGGGTGATAACCTCAGCCTTGTGGAGAGAAGATTCAGATTCTAGTCCAACTCTGCAACTTGCCAGTTAGATGGCTCTGAACTAGTCCTTATCTGAGTTTTTCTAGAACAGGATTAAAAGTAGTGATAATAGTACTTATTCACAAGGTCACTGTGGACATTAAATAAAGGTTGCAATAGTACTTATTCACAAGGTCGCTGTGGGCATTAAACGAAGTAATGCACCCCATAGTAAACGTTCAGCCACATTAAGCATTAATGTCTCCCATTTGTATAATTTGGCTCTGTTCTTAATCATCGGTAGTTTCAGTTTGTATTTTAAAAGGCTCTAGTATGGGTGGGGTATGTGACTCAGTGGCAGAGTGCTTCCATGGAGGGCGAGGTGCTGTGTTTATTCAGTAATATAGCAAGAGCAAAGGGCACCTGCACTTCCTGTTAATGTCTTCTATGGCGTCATGACCTTACTACTTTTATCTTGTCAACTTGTGTTTCCTACTGGACTCTGCTTATTTTAGAAACTACCAGTTTTTGAAAAATGTATCTGAGGTCCCAAACTAATGCTTTTTGATCATTTGTACCTTGATGAATTAATATTTAATTGCTCTAGAAGCTATTGTACTCTCTTTGGTATATTTCCTATAAAATAACAAGAAGTTAATTAATATGACTGTATTCTACAACAGCATTTCCTGAATTTTTTTAAATTCATTGGGACCAAAGTTTGTCCTGAGGTGCTGAGTTCCAAACCAGTTCCCAGATGGTGTAGTGATGCTGGTCTGGGGACATATGTAAGGTCTTCAATTCCTGTATGTCTTCAGTTGCAATGGTCCTCTCCATGATACAAATATTACATGAAGCAAGCTTCTTATCCCTTATCAACTTCATTTACTTCAATGGAAAGTTAAGTTAATGTTCACTTTCTAAGAACTTTGGCATTAGATGATGTACTTGAACTTTTGGGAAATAGTGGAAGGCATGGTGCAGGCATTTCTATGGATCGAAATGGGTTGTATGACTTATCCTCTGGCCCACTGAGCCTCCTTTTTATACTTGAGGTGAAAAACATTAACTATCTAGAATTCACTGAAGATCTGAAAGACATATTTGGATGTAGGAGGCCAAGCTATTAATTCAATGACCTCCCATTCTCTCTCCATTCATGGTTTTACTTTTTACTGTTGGCTTCACATATGATCAACATAGAACCAAAATATTAAGTGCTTTTATTGATAATAAATTTAAACACCTAAGGAGATAACATCTAGAGATCTGCTGCACAGCCAGAGCTCAGAGAGAGGACTGCCTTGAAGATGGACTTTATGCACCAATGGTATGAAGTGAGGATGAGGTAGACAGTACAATAAAGATGGCTTCAATGTATCTCTCAGCAGCCATGACTCAAGGGGCCACAAAGAGACTTTTTTTTGGTCATAGAGGAGTAAGAGAGAACAGCTAAGATCTCCCAGACTCCCAAATAAAGTTCAAATTTAGCTGTGAGATGAAGGGATCAGTCTGACTGTGGTGAGGGAACACCAAGTAAGAGTGGCATGGGCCATAATAGAAGATTCTGGAAGGACCAGGCAAGTAAGTTGTTCAGTCAGCTACAAGCTCACTTGGTTCCACAGTCTCTCTGGAAAGTCTTTGTCTTGTTGGAATTGAGGGATTTGATATAACAGTGCTGTAATCTCATAGTCCAATATGCCCGGACACCCTGCATCTGGCCATTAAAGGAGTCTGCCTATCCCACAAGTTTTTATATTTTATTAGAATATGGTGTTGTTACTCTATATTATTGTGTTATTGATATCAATCTTGTTACAGATTTTAGGGCAAAGTCCTGGGCTCCAGAAGCCCCAACCAGGTAGGTTTAGCCCCATCTAGTTTACTAACTAAAGAGACAGTCACAGTGAAAGGAGAGGAAGGAGATGGATTCAATATGCCAATGTTAGCCACTGTATGCATGCTCAATGGAGCATTACCTAGAGGTCCAGTGACCCCAAGTCCTTGGGGTTATTGACATGAGCTTCTAGTTTAAGTAGAGTGAGAATTAGGACAATGGCTTGTTTTCTGGGTAGGACGTTTGGTGAAGTTTAAACAAATTTTGTTTGGCTATCCCTTATTTTTTTTTTTTTTTTGGTCATTCCTTCCTTTTCTGCCAGTGAACTTGAAATTTCCAATAGCTAAAGGGAGAGTAAAGAGACAGTGGTGAGCTGCATGAAATTGTTGATCGAAAAGATGAAAGTCAACATGCTGAGAAAGAATTGGAAATACCTGGAGATCAGCCCGAGTTCTTCCCATCTTTCCTGCCTCTTACCACACATTATGTGGTTATTAGATAATAGTAGTCCAAGCAACAAAACTGGAACAAATGTGAGCCTTAGATGAAGGGGCAGAGAGTGGGTCCTCTGCCTACAGCCACGGTCAAATAAAAGAATTCTTTCTCTGGAATCTGCTGGCCAAGACTTACATAAAAATATTCTCAGCCAGTCAAGAGATATCAATGGAAGGTCCTCCCACAGGGAATGTTAAACAGCCCTACCATATGCCAATATTTTGTGCAAAAACCTTTGGAGATAATTCATGTAAAGTTTCCACAATCCATAATTTATCACTATATGGATGATATCCTATTAGCTGATCCAAAGTTAGACACATTAGAAAGTATGTTTGAAGAAGTAAAAAACGTTTTGCCTCACTGGGGACTGCAAATTGCTCCTGAAAAAATACAAAGAGGAGATTCTATTAATTACTTAGGATATAAGATAGAGTTACAAAAAATTAGACCCCAAAAGGACCAGGCAAAGGATGCTCAACAGATGTGGACTCGCCAATGACTCACCTTTGTCTCCAGTCAATCCCACACTTCAAGGCAGTCTAGATCACACTAGATAAAGATGTAGAAGCCTCATTCAGCAAGAGCTTAGAGCTGCTTCAATCTCTTAATGTCTCTAACAAATCTTACCATGGGTAACACATGTATGAGAACCTTGTGTGGAGAGCTAAGTGCAATCAATCCTGGGTTAGTTATACACTGGGGGTCTTGGAGCTTATACTCTATGGGTGAGTTATAGCTGAGGTAGCTTATGTTTGCTGTTTAATGACTTTGAGCCAGGCATATGTAACTCAGGTGGGCTAACTCTTAAACACTGATTTGTTTGACTTGTCTTTTTGTTGTTAGTGGTAGTTTTTTGAGTACCCTTTCCAAACTTCTATGATCAAATATCCATCATTTGTAGAGAGGCCTTCTCCATGTTCGGGTTTTCCCCAAATCAATGTGCCAGCCCTCACAATATGTAAAGAAGGCCTCTATAATTTCGTTGTTAAAAGAGATGATTTTAGAGCATAGGAGTTGACTCAGTCAATAAAGTGCTTACTCTGAAATACAAGGACCAGATTTCACTAGCCTAAACCCATGCATGCTAAAAAACCAGGGGTAGTTATGTCCTCTTGAAATCCCAGCCCTGATAAGGCGGAGTTAGGTAAATCCTTGGGGTCCAATGGCCAGTCAACATGGTCTACTAGGTAAATTCGAGACCAATAAGACACGCCCCCACTTCTCACACACATGTGTCTCCCCCCTCCCCAATTAAAAAAGAAAAACCTAAGCTGGATGCATCCTGAGAAATGACACACAAGGTTGTCTTCTGGCACAAACACATACACAAACACACATCACACATTTCTATTTGACAAAACAGTAGTAAGAAACAGTGTGGATGGAGGTGGCTTTTAAATGGCCTCTAGGCTTGTCAGCAGTTTGCAGTTACAGCAAGAAAACCTATGTGAATGAGAATTCCTGGAAAGAAGCTGTGTCTGCAAAGACTAATTGACTAAGGAGAACCACAGTGATGTGGTGAGGTTGGAATGGTGCAGATCCAGATCCTAATTATACTTTATCTTGGGCTAACTTTTGCCCCCTAAGTAGCCATTCCTTGCCCACCTCTGCATTGGATGTAACATCCTGTGGTTAACAGATCAAAAATCTTTTAGAGTTTATTAATTCAGTAGACAACTAGATTTCATTAACCCAAAAGCTAAACTGTCATCAGAAAGCATCTGAGGCCTATAGACCTTCCCTCCCCTTGCTGTAATCGGCCTCTCTGATGTTTCCATCAGTGTATTTTAAAAATGCCTGCATTTATAACTCTCTCTGTTCTGTTACTATATACTCCATGAAAGTGCTTTCACACTGGAACATCACATCTGGGGAAGCCTAAATGCATGTCCCTGGGCCATGGTCACAAATAATTGTGGTTCCAGAATAAACTATGTCTTTTATTCCTTTGGGGTGAGAGCTGTTTCTTTCAACCACACCTGACAGGGGGAGGAAATTCCTCTACTAAGTCAAGTGGATGCATCAGGGTGAGGCTGTGGTGTCTGGGGAAAACAGAAGTGGAGGACCCCCCTTCTGTGGCTGTGCCATTACCCATCTCACATTGCTTCTATGAAGATTCAATGGAGTCAACGCTAGGAATTGGCATTACTATCAAAATGCTCTTTGTACACAGATTGGCCAGCGGATCCTGTTGCTCAGCTAAAGTCCTTTTGATGTAGTCTGGCTTTTTAGCCAGTATGAACAAGTGAGAGATCTGCCTGTGGGCTTTTCCCTTCTGTTGCATAAGGAAAAGGTGCCTTCCATGTTCCCAGCCCTGTGGTGATGGCTTTAGCATGAAGGGTTCACCAGGTACAGGCAGTGTTCTCAAGGAAAGTGCAAACAAAGGCTTGTTTTTAGCCATGGAAACGTAATCATTCCCATGCTTGGATATGCTTTACATTACTTAGAAGGGAGTTTATTGGCTCTGGGTCTGTTGTGTCACCGGGGAAACCATGGTGTGCTGTTAAAACACTAATGAGAAAAACAGCTCAGGCAGCCCCAGACTGAGGGGAGCCTCAGGTAGCCTGGCAGAGGGAAGTCCCCAGTGAGGTACTCAGGAAGCTGAAGTGGGGTGGGGCTGCCTGGAGCTGCAAGACTCAGTGAAGGCATTGTTGAGTCACTTAGGGGAAGGAATGCAAAGCCAGAAAAATGATGACATTAACAGCAAAGGCAGTTTTTTTTTTTCTTGTTTGGGAAACAAATTTTTCTTCCCTATTTGAAATGGCCTAGTGTCTTTGAGGTCTCATATTTCAGTGTTTCTAGTCAATGTCTTACATGTGGGAGAGAGTCCCAAATGCCCAACCTGAGTAGAGGCCATGGTCACAGGTCCCTGCCAGAGGAGAATTCAGCATTTTTGTGAGCAGATTGACCACAGCTTATGCCTTGTCATCACAGGTGGACAAAGAAAGAGGTCAGACAAAGGGTAGACCTTTTGACATTCAAAATGGCCAAGTTGACCTGACTCTCCTGAGCTCAGATCTGCTAATTTCAGAGATTTTTTTTTTTTAATCACACTATTGGTGCAAAAAACATTGCCAGGGGTTGGGGATTTAGCTCAGTGGTAGAGCATTTGCCTAGCAAGCACAAGGCCCTGGGTTCGATCCTCAGCTCAAAAAAAAAAAAAAAAAAAAAAAAGAAAAAAGAAAAAACATTGCCAGTACTGTAATTATTAAGTTGAAGTAATCAATACCAAAGACACCACTGAGCAGCAGGAGGCAAAGTCTCAGCACTTGAACCAGGATATTGTCCTCTTCCTGGTTGAAGGGTGGGTGGCAGTGAGGTGAGCCAGCTGGAGCAGCTAAATGCAGCATTGGCACAGCAGGAGTTGAGTCTCAGGACACACCCTTCCCTCACTCAGGCTGCACCTCTGACACAAGATGGTGTCCAGTCTCTCCAACCTTCTAGGCTCCAGAAAAGGTCTACAGTTGTTTCTTTGCTCCTAGGAGCCTGGTCACTCCCCTTTACCCTCAGGATGCTTTCTTAGCCATGTGCTCCAAATGGTGCACAGGCAATCCAGAAGAGCAGAGAGAGAAAACCTACTGTGAACTTGGGGCTGCAAAAATAAATAGTAAGTAAATCCTCAGAAGTGGCAAAGAAGGAAATACATACAGAGATAACAAGTAAAAGTATGCAAAAGAAACCAGCAGATGATTCTTTGAAACAAGTAACTTAAGAGAGCCCAGGCAAACTGGAGTGTGGTGACATGGAACCTTTATTTAAAAACCCAAACAGGCCTGATGTGTGGGCAAACAAAATGGTTGGAAATTTTCAAAGAAGCAATGCAAAAACGTCAGAAATCTGAAAACAGACTTTGGAGGAGGGAACCAACATTACCCTCACACTCCCACATCAGCAGAATCCAGACTTAACCACAGTGCTTAGACTTGCAGTTCATAGGCTGTGAGCAGCAAGCTCTCTCTAGCAACCCTCTTCTCATTGGTATGTGAACCCCCATGTGCCCCAGCCCCACCCACTTTGAAATTGTGCAATATGGGCCTTTTCCAACTACCATCCTTCTGTTTTCTGTTCTCTACAATGGGTCAATGATCCCTCAGTATTCCCTGAAGTCCCAGACAGTGTAGATCACCAACTCTTCTCCACCCACTCACTAACTCTGCTGTTGTCTATGAATCATGGCAGACTAAGGCAAGTCAGCCCCTACAACTCAGTTCTATGTGTATACACAAAAATGGCTGCTGAGTACCCGGATGATAGTAAACATGGTTAGCAGAGTGGGGCAGCCAGAGAGTCTTGTTCTCTTTTCTCTGGCAGTTTTCTGTGCTTCTTATACAGATTTCTATTATAGTCTGTATTGTACTTTAAAAAAAAAAAATTCTGTTTTAATTCCAAAAGAAGACATTGGAACATCCCCATTTTACACTTACACTACTCAAAACCTAACTTTATAGAATTTAAATTTTTCTCTCTCTCTCTCTGACAAGATTGCTTTTCTACAGAAACTTTAGACTACTAGTTCTTATTCTGTGAATCATTTTTCTCACTGAACACTGCTCTGTGGTTCTTCCCATGTTTGTACATGCAGACCTGTTCTGTCTCTTTGGAAGCGCTATAATCTGCATAGCCCGTGGTGTGTTTATTTTGGCTTGTGTTTTTAGCTTTATCCATTCCTGACACTGCATCAGTGAACATACTTGTATTTTCAGAATGAGCTCCTAAGAGTGGGGGTCTAAGGTGGACACAGACACATGCGATTGCTTGGTCATTTTTCATTCTATTATGCTCAAGGTTGTACTATGGAGTACCAAAGCAGTGATTAGGGGAATTGATTTATTTATATAATCAGTATTTGCTAACCTTATTTTGATGAATGCAAAACAACATTACTAGAATATTACTAGAATAATAATATTACTAGAATGTTACTGGAATAATATAACTTGCATCTCCTTGTTATTCAGGATTCTGGCTTCTGGCTATCCTTTTGGATAATTATAAATAAGGTGTGTGCATGTGTGCTGTGGTGTGTGTGTGTGTGTGTGTGTGTGTGTGTGTGTGTGTGTGTGTGTACATTCAAGACTGGGTCTCAGATAGTTCAGACTGGTCTCCAGCTCCCTACTAGCTGAGGATGACCTTGAACTGCTGAGCTTCCTACCTCCACTGGAATTACAGGCATGTGCCACCATGCCCAGCTTGTACTAAATCTTTTATGAAAAGACTACTTACTGTTTGTGAGTTTTTTCCCTTTTCTATTAGGATTCTTTGATTCTTTATGAAGTAAGTATCTTATTTGTTCTGGATATTAATTTTGCTTTGCTGAAGTATATTTTTAATGTAATTAATTTAGCACATACACATTTGCAGCATTCTTTAGCTTTTTTTTTTTTTTTTTTTTAATGTGTGGGATGTATTTTCAGCAGTGACATCTTTGGGTACAAGGACCCTCCATTCCTCCTAAGGCTGACAAATGGGCAGCACAACTGTCCCTTGGGATCAGTGAGTATTGGTTCCAGGATCCCCTGCAGATGCACAAATCTGCCTGGGTTCAAGTTTTATATATAAAATGGCAGACTAATGGCATATAACATGCCTATCATATCTAGGTTATATATAACAGCCAATACAATATACATCACTGCCAAAGTAGATGTTACACTGCCTTGGTTAGGGTGTAGTCAATAGTTTTCCTCTCCAGTTGGTTGAATCGGTCAGTGTGGAACCCACATATACAGAGAGTCAGTGGTACATGGTCTTGCTCGGTCAGAAAGATGCCTGCATTCTGTTGTGTGTGATTTGGTCTAAGATGGTGAAACAAGGTTTCCCAAATAGGTAACTCCTGACAGCCCCAGCTGCCTGCCCCGCCCCTTTGCTCCTGTGTCTGCACCCTGGGTTGCCCCGCCTCCCCCTGCATTTTTGGCTCATGGTTCTGTTCTCAGTTTGATCTTCTGCTCTTTCATTCTTTCCAAAATCCTTACAGACACTTCCACCAAAGACGGCTAGATTTGTTTTCCGCCGTACACATGACTGATTTAACTTGTTTGAATGCATTTTCTCTTTTATTGTCAGGCCTACGGGATGTTCAACATGTGTCTAGTCTGACAGCCATTTTGAACTGAAATTCCTTTGTGATTTAAAAACGCCAAGGAAAGCCCAAGCAAACACTTAAATCCTAGGCCTTTATGTTGTCCTCTAAAATAAAGCTATTTCATTAAAGTTCCCCAGCTACAGTCAGGAGCTTGGTCCTGGGCTCCTTGCTAACGCTGTAGGGGGGACTCAGAGATTAGCTCTTGCTCTGGGAAAATGCGGAGCCTAAGTGAGAGCAGGAGGAAATGCACATCAACTAAGCATGCTTAAAATACATCCCATCAGGACTGTTACCCCAGGAAAGGGTCTGCCAAAACCTCTTGTCTAATTAGTCATTTTAATCAGGTCTCTTCCAGGATAATAACTGGAGCTAAACTTCATAACGAGCAAATTCATATTCATCATTCTATTTATGCTGCAAAACAACCCGGAGGTAAGAGCTATTTTTATCCCTCTTTACATATGAGAACTATTTTCATGCTCTAAGCATAGTCTTTATCCCTCCCCTAGGACAATAGGCTACCAGCAACACGCAGTGGGCTGAAGCTTTGCAGTAGCCATGCTGCACAGGGCACCTGAAGGTTCTGAGTGACTCTGGGAAAACCAAAGCAGGCCGGACTCTTCTCCCACATGACGAAGAGGGCTGGCCCTGCCTTTTTCTGGCAATGTCATTCCTGCTCTGGATATTTCGAGTGTATTATACATCTCCGAATGCTGTGGGTAGGGGGTATTGTGCGGACTCCCCTCCCCATTTTCTGAAGTACATAAATACTCAGCACCTTACCAAAGGCCAGAGGAGGAAGTGCCGGAAGTCAGCTCATCGGTTGGCTGCAATCTCTAAAGCACAGGTGGGCAAACGATAGTTGTCTTCTGTGCTACAAGCACAGAATGGATCTCACATGTTTAAAAAAGTGCATTATAAATAAATGTAAAATCCCAAAGGAATACAAATGGTAGAGGAAATATCTAACTCTCAAGACCTACAACATTTATTCCCTGGCTCTTCATACACTAAAAACTCAGTTCTAACCATGACTCTTGTACCCACCAAAGGAGGGTGCACTATGATGACCTGTGAGGGGTGCATCCTCATGAGCATATTTGACTGAAAGACTGGCAGTAGGTGAATATTTACATAAAAACCCAGGTAGGAGATGAAATCTGGGTAAAGATCATTAGTTTAGCCATCCAGGTTCTTTCATGTCCCTCTTGATCGCTTTGTGTCTTAGGTGCAAACAAGTCCTTTTATTAGGGTTTGCTTGGGACAAAATGAAGACTTCGACCTGTTCAATTTCCAGGTAGCAGGCCCTAGAATTATCTGGATTTTTTTTTTAACAGAGGGCAGAATTAAGGTTTACCTTCATAAAGATTATGACTTAGAATGTGTATCATGAGGGTAATGTCATAGTCAGAAAGAGACAGCACCTTGATGAGTTTGGCACACTGTGTGGTCCATGAGATTGGCCATAACTCTCTGAATTGGTCTCTTCTCTCATGATCTGTATGTGAAGAGGAGAACAGGAGAAATTGTCAGGTCATCCTCTTGCAGGGCCCCTAGCATTGTCCTTTCATTTTTTTCCCTAATGTTGACCACATCGCCTGACCTGCACAAGTTGAGGCCACGGAAGTGCCAGAATGCCTGTGAGTCTCCAGCTATGCAAAATTTGCATATATAGGCATGTATAGGCATGGTATAATTTTTGATAGATTACTAAATGTGTTCTTCTATCTACATATAAACAGACTCTGAAGAAGACTGATCATGAGTCATGCTAAAGGGAGTCACAGCCTTCCTTAGTGAAACTTAGGAAGACAGTCAAAGAATTCAGCTTCTAGGAATGAGCATTGTAATGGTTTCCCTCAGCTTGTTCTTAAAATCTGCACAGTGTTAAGAGGGACTCAAATGCCTCTGCACTATCACCAAGCCCCAAGACACCAAACTTCTCATGAATGATCTTAAAAACTTGCAGGGGCATCCCCTGGCAAGACAGCCATGTCCGTGGGTCAGTACAGGGCAAGGAGATAAACCATTCCAGAGATGGCTTCAGGGAACAGGGCCAGCTTTATTGCGCATGAGCAACCATGTATATAGTGGAAGCCTATCA
Source organism: Onychomys torridus (assembly GCF_903995425.1). Classification (NCBI taxonomy): domain Eukaryota; kingdom Metazoa; phylum Chordata; class Mammalia; order Rodentia; family Cricetidae; genus Onychomys; species Onychomys torridus. Next base: position 63,311,673 of record NC_050443.1, on the reverse strand, counting down.
GCCGTGATTGGTCAGCATATTACCTCGGATTGGATAGTGTGCCCTCAGACTGCCAGGGCCGCTATGTGGAAGAGGAGCATTAAAGGATATGGAGAGAGTGTAGACTCATCTGCAGGCCAGCCACCAACTACTCATGCTTCTTCAGAATTCAGTGTTCTGGCTTCAGGAGCACGGCATGCCACTCTTCTTAATTAGAAGGGCAGTGTGCCAGGTAGGTTGGCCGCCAGCTTATTCTTGTATGTTCTCCTATAGAAAGTGAAGGCACAAAAGGGAATAGAATTTCCTTCAAGCCCTTTCTGGGACCCATAGGCTTACATCTCCAGGAGAGGCTCCAATGCCCACGTGACAGAGAGGGAAACTGTGGCAACCTGAATTCTTCTTCACACTTGAACTCTGGTCTTTCTGGCTCCAGTGGTTCTCAGCCTTCCTAATGCTTCAGTCCTTTAATTCAGGAATACAGGTCCTCATGTTGTGGTGACCCCCCACCACCACCACAAAACTATTCTCATTGCTACTTCATAACTTTATTTTTTCTCCTGTTATGAATTATAATGTAAATATCTGTGTTTTCTGATGGTCTTGGGTGACCTCCACATAAGGGTTGTTTGACCCCAATATGAGTCCTGACCCATAGGTTGAAAACTGCTGCTTTAGACCCAGTTTTTCTTAAACTATTACATTTTTAAACATTATTACCTTTAATTGCACAGTAAATTAAAATTAAGAAAGCAGAAATCACCGGGCAGTGGTTGCACACACCTTTAATCTTGGGAGGCAGAGCCAAGCGGATCTTTGTGAGTTCGAGGCTAGCCTGGTCTACAGAGCGAGATCCAGGAAAGGCACAAAGCTACACAGGGAAACCCTGTCTCGAAAAATGAACCCCCCCCCAAAAAAAAAACCAAAAAAAGAAAGAAATCATCCTGTTATTAGCATAGCATATTTCTTTCCAGTGTATATACATATATGTATGTGCACATATAAAATACACATATTTATAATTACAATGTTGTGATTGTTCTATACATAATTTTCTGTTATTTTTCTTACTTAAAATAGCATAGTTATATAGCATTCATTTTAGACCTCTTTTAGTAATAGCAAAAATCTATTTAATTAAATTAGCTTTGCAAATCTAAGTTATTTGTAATGCCTGATGATTTTTAATAAGGGTTTCATGAAGCATTTTCAATGTGAAGTTCACAGAATTATTTTCTCAGACTAGAGTCCTAAAAGACAGACATACAGGTTAGAGTTGCTAAAAAGAGTTTTGTTGTATGTGCTTGAAGTATCTCCCAGGAAAGTTGAGTTTGTGTATCCCCGCCCCTGCCCCAGTCACGGGAGTTCGTTTGTACTGTCCATTTCTTCCATGTAGGTCAGTGTTGTAGACTAGCAACTTTCTAAGTTGTATTAATTTGATTTTTTTATATAAAAGTAATTTTGCTGGAGAAATAAGCACAGTGGGCATAAAGAAGGTTTGCCATGAAGCCAAGACCAAGGCGTGAATTTGCCTGTAGTGCTCAGCAGGTATGTGGTCCTTCACCAGCCACAGAACCTTTCCCAAGCCTGTTTCTCCAGCCATGACTGAGGGGCCCATATCACAGTGTTAGCTATGAGAGCTAGAGCTGCCAGGTGCAGAGCTAGGGTAAGGTCAGACATCACACTTCAGCCACAGACTCAGTCTCTCCATCTGATGGCTGCCCCACCCAGCGTCCGCTCTGGTTTGGATGCCTTTCTCAAATCCTTCTCCCCGCCAGGCTGTAGTTTCCTTAGGTTGCATTTATCAATTTCTTATCTCAAATGGTGAAAAGTACACTTCTGTTGAATAAAACCAAGCAGATGAGGGGTAATGACAGCTGCCAGACAAGCCATTAGAGTGTAGAAAGTAATAGGAATCCAGGCCACTATTTTTTTTTTTTTTTTAATGTAAGGAAATTAAAAACTTGAGCTAGCCTGGCATTTCAACACAGATTCTGGCACCCTGAGTTAGCCACAGGACAATCCTGTTTTCAAAGCATCCTGCTAGAAGAACTGATATTCCACCAGGAGCAGGCTCAGTAGGACACCCTGCTCATCCGTCGTGATTTGACATGTGATTTATGTTCACGTTGGCTAAGCACATTAGTCATAATAGGGTTTTAAGTGGTGCCTATGCACAGAGTGAGTGTCAATCCAGTTAATCACAAGAGTATATTATGTACAAGATTATGCAAATACATATAGAGATCTGCAATATTATATAAAGGAATACATATGCATACATAAAGTATTAGGGATATTTATATAAGATTATTTTCATTTTGGGGTATTACATATTTCTGATTATAAGATTGTAGTAAAAGAAGTATATTTTATGTTATATATATAATTGTGTGGGTGACATCTGTGTGTTCCTACAGTATACATCCCTATGTCAGTAGGGACATTTAGTTGATGGATATAGCCATTTACATGTATATTGCACAGTCTGTTCATAAGTGTGTACTGCATGCATATTGTGACTCTTTGATTGCACTACAGGAGTGTACTTACAGAATTTTCTAAATTAAAAATGCATAAATATTTTATTTTTAGAAGATGAATGCTCCAAAATTGCTAACTTCAGTGGTGATAAGTGACTCTCGGCACATTTGCTGGCAGGTGTTAGAATGCACATGCTCCTTTCATCTGCTCCTTCAAAGGAAAAAGGTTTTAACAGCACATGAGAAGGTAAATACTCCAGGGGAGAATCTTATGTAATTTAGGGGACATTTCAAGATCTGACACTGGGAAACACTTCCTTGTTATGTAATTTGGCTACTAACTATGACACAAACATGCTGTCCATAAGAACATTTGGATCTGCAGACTCTGGTTGTGCAGAAATGCAGCTTTGTCAGTTCAAAGCTAAAGAGCTTCAGTGGGCTTTGAAACCCTCGGATTACGTGAAAACACAGTAGCATGTGACTGCCTTAAGAGCAGCGGTGGGAATGCACAGGCCAAATTCTAAAGAGTAAGCTTACTCCCTTGCTTGCTAATATTACAAAGAAGGAGCCTGGTTCCATAAGCTGGCTCAAAAGTGTAAGTTGGCGACACTAGCCTAAAGAAACATGCTGGTTTCCATGTTCAAAAGGACAAGTGTCATCATACATGCCGTAACCTCAACATTAGCTCTCAGGGACAGAAGGATAGTTGGGATGTGCTGGCAACTATTCTGGGGGAAAAAATTGGGAACTTAGTGTTCAATTAGCAAGCCGTTCTCAAGGCTATAAAGCACAGAGAAGATAGCCCATACTTGTATGTACATGTATGTGAGTAACTGCATACGTATGTGTATACACACCCATATCACACCACACACACACACACACACACACACACACACACACACACACACACCTCTATGAAGTCTTATGAAGACCATCATAGTTTTAACCATTGTCTTAGTTAGGGTTTTATTACTGTAAAGAGACACCATGACCACAGCAACTCTTATAAAGGAAACATTTAATTGACTCACTTATGTTTAGTCCATCATCGTTATGGTGGGGAGTATGGTGGTGTGCAGGCAGACATGACCCCAGCTACATCTTGATCAGAAAGTAACAAGAAATTGACTGTGGCACTGGGAGTAGCTTGAGGATAGGAGAGCTCAAAAGCCCACCTCCTCAGTGACACACTTCCTCCAACAAGGCCACACCTACTCCAACAAAGCCACACCTCCTAATAGTGTCACTCCCTGTGAGTATATAGGGGCCCATTGCATTCAAACTACCACCAGCGGCAGTATAACAAAGTATCACATAAACTGAAACCATTATCCTTGAATAGCATATTAGAAAGATTAACCAGTTCTTTCAAAACTGATGCATGTTTTCAAAAACATTATTACTTTTAATGATTGATAATATTTAGTGAGGGTCCAAGGCATGCAGTTTAAAATCATTTTAATTATTGGTCTTAATTCACGTTTTTTCACCCTTTAAAAGTTCTCAGTGTCGTTAATTTATAGTGATACACTTAGATATGAAAAATATACAGTAGACACACGCTGCTAGTCAGGATGCAAATTGCACAGGCAACAAGGAAAGTTTAAATGAAAGATTACAGGATCCTGCAGTCCACATGTTACATGTGGACAGGGAATGCGTGAAAGCAGTGACTTGGATAAATGCTTACATCACTGTTCCTAGTGGCATCACTCAAAGCAGCCATGATGTAGAAAGAAACAAAATGACCGTTGACAAACAAATGTATGAGCCCATGTCCATCCATTTTTAAATTTTATGTACATTTTGTTTTATATATTCTATATGGTACTGCACATTATCTATGGGATGAAACACTTTTCAGGCTTTAAACATGAAATTTTTAGTGGTGCACACCTTTAATCCCAACACCCAACACCCAGGAGGCACTTACAGGCACTCTGTGAGTTATAGGCCACCTTGCATTATACAGTGAGACCTATCTTTAAAAAAAAATAAATCTGGCATGTGGATGCATCATGAAGACATTATATTAAGAGAAGTAAATAAAACACAAAATAAATTATGTTTCATAATTTCATTAACATTTAGTTCCTACAGTAGTCAAGTTCGTAGAGAACAAGATATACAATGGGAGTAGCCAGCTGTAGCACGAATCTTAAAAGTTCTTATTAATATTTTTGGTTGTGAGCCTAGCCTTTAACAGCTGAGCCATCTCTCCAGCCCAAAAGTTCTTATTAATAAAAACAAACCTGAACAAGATATTGGGGTAAAGGCTGAAAGATCAGAGAGAAAGAACAAGCCACAGCCACCTCCCCTTGCCAATTCCTCTGCTGATCCTGTTTCCTCAGGCTGGAAGCCTCTGAGTCCTCATCCGAATGGATCTCAGCTGAACTGTTGCTCAAAAGCCTAAAAGCTTAACCAGCCTAGTTCCTGGTCCTCACACCGTATATACCTTTTTGATATCATTTCCTGGGATTAAAGGCATGTGTCACCATGCCTGGCTGTTTCCAGTGTGACATTGAACTCACAGAGATCCAGACAGATCTCGGCCTTCAGAATGTAAGGATTAAAGGTTTGTGTGCCACCATTTTCTGGCCTCTATATCTAGTAGCTGTTCTGTTCTCTGACCCCAGGTAAGTTTATTTGGGTGCACAATATATTGGGGAACACAATGTCACCACAACCAGCATGGGAAGTTAGTGTTTAAAAGGTACAAGGTGTCAGTTTGAGATAAAGAAATGTTGCGGAGAGGGATAGTAACAGTGGTTGTATCACATGAATGCATGTAATGATATTAATCTGTATACTTACACCGGTCCAAATAAAAACTTTAACTTGTGTATAATTTACCACAAGAACAAAAGAAGTTTTGGGGAGGGCTGACTGTGAAAAAAACCTAAGTTATGTGAACATGCACTTCTAGCATGCACATATATAATAATATGCATAGTATATGTATGTATAAATAACATATGTATACATACATGTATTATATTCTCAGCCTTCTATAATTTTAGGTTCCATCTCCACTACCTATGGGTAAAAACTATTTACTAAAAATGGTTACAACTCTCCTGAAAATATTCAGATTTTTTTTCTGGTCATTATTCCCTAAATGAGATGTTAAAACAACTATTTACACAGCATTATGACATGTTCGGTGCTGAAAGTGATCTAGAGATGCTGTAAAGTACTCAGAGGACATGTTACAGGGAAAGAATTTTGCAAATATAAAGAATTACACACAAATATGCCATCTGAGACAAGGGAATGGAATAAGGGAACATCTTGCTCCTGTTCTCCAGACCATAGCCCTGACTTACCACACTTGACAGTTATACAGTGGAAATACCTCCACCCTGGTCAGGTTCAGGCTCCTAGAAAAGATGTCACTGGATAATCATGCTATAGCATGAAGTGGATTTGAACTTATCACCAAGGGAAGTGGGAACAATCAAAATATGTAAAAATGTGAAATAAAAGGCCACTTGTTTGCAATAGAATCCTACCATACGCCCTCACCTCTTAACCCATGCTGCTTTGCCAATGAATGGAAGGAAATGTAGATGTGGGATCAAAAGACTTAAGAGTGGCCTCCAAAGTTAATCCTTATTAATTTCAAGACTCCAGTCAACCATTGTCCAGCGTGTGGTATCAGTCTCCTCTGTAAAATGAACATTCACTAGCCATCCATCCAGTTAGGCTTTCTATTGTTGTGACAAAACACTGTGGTCAAAAGCAACTTGGGTAGCAGAGGGCTTATTTTACCTTACAGCCTGTAGTCCATCATCCAGGAAAGTCAGGACAGGAACTGGAGGGAGGAGCTGATACAGAGACCATGGAAGAGTGTTGCTTATTGGCTTGTTCCTCGTGGTTTACTCACCCTGCCTTCTTATAACAGCCAGGACCACCAACACAAGGATGGCACCACCCAGAGTGAGCTGGGACCTCCCACATCAGTCATTAATCAAGAAAATGTGCCACAGACTTACCTACAGGACAACCTGATGGGGGCATTTTCTCGGTTGAGGTCTCCTCCTCCAAAACGACTCTAGCTGGTGTCAAGTTGACATAAAACTAGCCACACACAATCCCATGTAATTTCTAGGATCATGAAGATCAAGTGCAATCAAATATACATTGAATAAGTGTGATGGTTTTAATGTGAGATGTCTCCCAGAGTCTCCAACATTTGAATGCTTGGTCCCCAATAGGTTGCATTGTTTGGGGAAGTTTAGGTGGTGCAGGATTGCTGAAGGAAGTATGTCACTGGGAGCGGGTTTTTGAGATTAAAAGTCCCTTCCTTGGGGGCTGGAGAGATGGCTCAGAGGTTAAGAGCACTGACTGGTCTTCCAGAGGTCCTGAGTTCAATTCCCAGCACCCACGTGGTGGCTCACAACCATCTGTAATGAGATCTGGTAATGAGATCTGGTGCCCTCTTCTGTGTACATAATAAATTTTTTTTTTTTAAAAGTCCCTGCCTTCTTGAAGATTGCTTTCTTTGTTTCATACTTGTGGTTCCAAATGTGAGAGCTCAGCTTCCTGCTTCTGCCTCCTTGCTGTCCCTACCACTATGGACTCTAACCCTCTGGAAACGTAAGCCAAAATAAACTTCTTTTTCTATCAATAGCTGGGTCATCACATTTTATTACAGTCACAGGAAAGTGTAAGATACAAGAGGAAACTTCCCATATTGGTCCTATTCATCAGGGAAATGTTTCTCAAAGTTGGACTAGATGGCACTGCCAGAAAGGAAAACATTCAGGAGCATGAACTCCAAACAGTTAGAACACAACAGTGAGCCATGCAGCACCGAATGCCACTCCCGCTACCTCCTGCAGTCAGGGAGTCCAGCCCATTTTCTCCTCTCGATTTCTCTAATCACATGTGGTTCTATAATTAACTGCTTACTGCTTCCAAATAAAAGAACTATTTGATGAAGGCAAAGACTTAACAATATTCGCACAAATATGTATGCTTCTCTGATACATGCTGTTCTTAAAACCAGCTGCTATTTTTGTATTCATCCTGTATACCAAACCCCTACAGGAATATTCTAGAGTCTCACTCAGTGTCTGTCGATTACCTTGTAGGATGTGTATTATTAATGACAGCGATTGCTTTCTGACCTCCTTGCCATGATCCATTTCCATCCATTAAGGAACTACATTATCCGCTTTAGCAAAACATGAATCATAAATGAAATATTGATTTTTTTAAATTCCAAACTGCTTTACATAAAAATGTCTCTACAAAAAGAAATATCTAAACTTCAAGAAGAATTCATGAAACATCAGCAGTGCAATGAGCTTCCATGACTATGTGAATGGATCTCTGCTTAGTTCCCTTTCACAACAAACTTATTCTCAAGATCTTCGCATGATGTCTTGTCTGAATCTATGAACACTTTGTTGAATGCATTTGAGAGAAATGATGTTTTATTAAAAATAAACACATGTTTCCAAAACCAGGAACCTTCTTTCTCAGCTTAGTAGGAAATTTAGACCTCGGTTTTGAGAGGAAACTGAAGACCTTCCCCTGAGGGGGTGATTGTGAGCTAGTATTTCCGACAATGATGTAGCATCTTTCAATAGTACTGGGACTTTCCAGAATGAGAGAAAGTTGATCTTCAGTGACAAGTGAGGCATTAGGTAATGAGAGAAGTATAAATGCATCTCTCTGCAAGTGGATTACATGATTCCAGTGGTTCAGTCCACCACAATAGATGACCGCTGTTTTCAGACAACAGTTCACCCTCGTGGTCTGGGAAGGATTGTGGTTCATGAAGGAAGGAGTTTGCTCCATCTTTATGAAAATAAAGTCCAATACCGCAAAGCTGCATCTCTGAAACAGTGTTAGAGTGAAAAGAGACTGATTGAAGGATGGAATGCAGAGCTCTGGCCTTATTCTGACCTCACTTTTCAAGCAGGGGGAGGTCAGTTGTCATAGATGTGAGAAAAGATGTTCCCTCAAGGTGAGACGTTACACAGGCAAGCAGTTTATAACCTCATGAGCATCTACAACCTGACACATGCAAAGGAAACACGTTTCATACCCCATGAGCTGATTTACATGGTCAACAGGTGAATCCTGAGGATGGAAAACTCAGAAATATGAAATAAAATGAACATGCTGACCGGGGTCACAGCCATTAACACTTGTCTTCTCAAGCATTTTAATTCCTACATGAAAGGTAAATTTGACATGTGAACATTGGCCCAACATAGTCAGTATGCTGGGTGACTTGTGCAAGGCACACCACAGGAAAACTGGAGATTATATTTGCTAATTTTACGGTATTCTCTAGCTTAAAAATTCTGATCATTCTTATTTCTTGCTAGTCAGTTATATACCACAGAGAAATATCTTTGAGGCTAAATGACGAGGAGAATGACATCAAGATGGCCATAAAAGACAGAGATCTGGAAAAGCAAAGGGAGAGAGGGTAACAACCACAAAAGTAAGGGAAAGACAAGTAGAGGGAAGCAGGGAGAGGTTCGGGCGACAGCTCAGCCAGTGACGGGCTTGCCACATGTAAGCTCAAAGCCCTGAGTTTGATTCCCAAGAACTTGAGGGAAAAAGCCAAACGCAGTGGTACATGCCTATAACCCCGGTGCTGTGGAAGTGGAAACAGACAGATGCCTGGAGCTGGCCAGCTAATCTAGCTGAAGTGGTGAGCTCCAGGCTCGGTGAGAGACCCTGTCTCAAAAACAAACAAACAAACAAACAAACAAACAAACAAGTGAATAAGGTGGAGAGTGAGAGAGGAAGGCAGCAAAGACTGATTTCTGGCCTCCACATGTAGGCACACACATATGGGCACACACAAACACATGTGCACAAAAAGAGAGAAATGTGTGACAATACAACAACACTACACACCTACCAGAATGGCCAATGTTCATGAAACAGAAAACATGACGTGTTGGCCAAGGTGTGGAGAACAGGAACCATCATTCATTCCCAGTAGGGATGCACACTGGTAGAGCTACTATGCAAGATAGCTTGGCAGCTTAGACAACTAAGCACACTCTGACGACACATTGTGGCAATTGAATATCTTGTTAGTTCCTGAAAAAGCTGAACATATTTACCTTCCAGAACCTCCCCACCTGTGCTTATTCAAAACTCTACAAAATGTGTGGGAGGGGCTCTCCCTGAGAGACTACTAGCAATTAGTGACTGTTGGGAGATGAGTGTTGTTTTCTGCAGTGGTGTACCCATTGACTCATCATCCATGCTCCAGTAAATAACTTTCCAAATGATCACCAAAACTTAGAATCAAATAAGATGTCATTCTGTAGGTTACATATCAACTGTGGCATATGCAAATAATCCAATACTGTTGAACACTAGAAAGAAATGAGCTACCAGACTATGAAAAGAAATGAAATAAATTCAAATGAGTATTACTCAGCAAAAGAAGCCATTTGAAAGAGCTCCGTACTGTGTGGTTTGAATTACATGACTATCTAGAACAGGCAAAACCGTGGAGACAGTTAAAATGTCAGCAGTCACCGGAGGTTAAGTAGGGCCAATGGATGAATAGGGAAAGCATTAGGGCAGGTGAAATACACAGCAGCGGTGGATGTGTGTTATTTTACACTTGTACAAGCCCACAGAACACACATACCAAGAGAGTATCCCAGTATAAGTTGTGGACTTTCTATGATAGTGGTGTTGATGTACATTCATTAACTGAAGCACCACAGCAAAAGAACCTAAAACAGCAGCTTGAGGGAATGTGAGAACTGGGAGTATAGGGGAAGTCTCTATACCTATCTCTTAATTCTACTGAGAATCTCAAACTCCGGTAAGCATATAACACTCTTAAGAATAATGATGGAGACATATAAACTCTGCACATGGCCATCAAGCGAAGGACTCTGGATGGGAGGAGCTACAGTCACACAGTTGCAAATGAATACAGGTTATATCGCCCTCTAGCACTTATTCCTCACCATGCCCACCTTACCATGTCATGCAGGCTCCCTGGAGGCCATATGGGCAATCTTCTGACTTCTGACATCCAGTGGAATGAAAACAGTGGAAAATGCCAGCAGGAGATCAGAGAAGCGGGAGTGTATAACCAAGCTGCGTGTTCCCCAGGCTCTTCTTTCAAATACAAGCAAAACCAGATAGGATGAACGGTGGCAGAGACTGATTTATTCAGTTATTATTGCAACAGAGAGGAGAGTGCAGTACATACTGCACCTTTGTCCAAAGAAAAATCTAGAATCTTTTGCAAGTCTAAGACATGCTGGGAGAATAGCATCAAAGGTGTTTAGGCCCATGTGACTAGCCCTCTGGCTTTGCTAACCAGTGCAGGTGTCAATGTTAGACTTCTGTCTTCTGAAGACTGAGAGATAAGGGCCTATCTTCAGATACTGATTTCTGGCATCCCTGAGCATCCCTAGAGGAATATAATCTTCATCCCAGAGGCATGGCCTTAAGCTGAGGAAGTATGTTAAACAGAGATTATCTATCTATCTGTCTGTTTATCTGTCTGTCATCTATCTATCTATCTATCTATCTATCTATCTATCTATCCATCCATCATTTCTCTATCTATCTATCTATCCATCCATCATTTCTCTATCTATCTATCTATCCATCCATCCATCATTTCTCTATCTATCTATCTATCCATCCATCCATCTATCCATCCATCATTTCACTATCTATCTATCGATCATCTCTATCATCTATCTATCTATCTATCTATCATCTATCTATCCATCTATCCATCCATCTATGTATCTATCTATCTATCTGTCCTTCCATCCATCTGTCTGTCTATTTATCTATCTATTATCATCATCATCTATCCTTCCGCATGGCTTCTCTGTACTAGGGCCTCACTTCTGTTTACAGCTGTTTAGTAAGTAGCTAGTACCTTTTCCTCCCCATGTTCAGCTCCTGTTCTTTAAACCTTTCAGTGTATTCTGGTTGGCTGTCACAGGCCAGGACCTGAATATTTCTATTGTGAATTTCTTTTCAGGACCAGAGAAGATATTTAGCTTGTCATGTAACAGGCAAGTAGAGCTAGATAATTTACATCGGGGACATTTCTCCATGGGCTATCCTTAGGAGCTGGTGAGTCAGCACCCTACTTCCCTTACCCCTGGGTGGGATCACACTTTCTACAGTTTTACAGTTTTCCTGTGTAGAAAACTCAGGTCATCTGCTGTCAGGAGTGAAGGCATGATTACTTTATTTGCCTGTGTTCTGTGGGTTAGCAATTTTGGCTGAGCTTAGCAGGACATTTCTTTTGGTTCCATCTGGGGTTAGTCATTTCATTACAGTCAGTTGGAAGATCATGTAGCTGCAGGTTTCCATGGGTACCTCTAGCTAGAATGACTCATTTGTGTTCTACATTGTCTCACCCTGGAGGAGGCTGCTATGTGATTCTTTCCACAGTGCTCTCTGAGCACTTCCAAAGACAAGGGGTTAAATAACAAGGTCTCTAGAGAGCTAGTCCCAGAACCACTGCCATCTCAGTTACTATTCTGTTGGTGTGAAGAGACACCATGACCAAGGCGACTTGTAACAGAAAGCATTTCATTGGGGACTTGCTTATAGCTTCAAAGGGTTGGTCCATTTCCATCATGGTAGGGAGCATGACAGCAAGCAGGCAGGAACAACTTGGAGCAGTAGCTAAGAACTTACATCTGATTCAAAAGCTGAGGCAGAGATGGCATTATGGTTTGGTATGGGCTTTTGAAACCCCAAAGCTCACAATGACACACCTCCCCTGACAAGGTCACACATCCTAGTCCATCCTAAACCATCCATCAACTGGGACCCAAATATTCAAGTTTTTGAGCATATAAGGGGCCATTCTTATTCAAACCACCATAGCTGCCTATAGTTGTCTGAAGTTGGAAATGTCCACTATAGCCTCCTGTGTATGAACACTGGGTTCCCCCACTGGTGGCACTACTTGGGAAGGATGTAGACTCTTTGGAGGTCAGAGACTTGCTAGAGAAGATGGGTCACGAGGGTGGGCTTTGAGGCTGTATAAATAACCAAGTTCCACTTCCAGTTAACTTGGCTTCCTGAGTGCTAATGCAATGTGACCAACTAGTCTTCCACTCCTGCGGTCATGCCTCCCTTGCCTGCGGTCATGTCTTCTCAATCACAATGGATTGTGTTCCCTTGGGAATTGAAGCCAAAACAAGCTTTCTCTCCCTTAATCTGTTTTTGACAGAAAATATAAACTAAGACATTACAACAGTTCATTAACTCAAAGAAGTCACAGGAGCCAGGATTCAAGGGGTAAGGAAATAGACTTATTTCCAATAATTGTGGTTATTTTCAATCTACTACACTCTTTAGAGTCTCCTTCCTTTCTCTCTGATACCTTTATGCCCCTACAGGTGCCCTTACATCCCAGATAAGTACCTGCACTAAAATATTTGTGTCAGCATCTGAGTGAACGCAAATGAACACACACTTTCCTAAAACTGTGTTAATTTCAGGGTTACATTTATATGGCATTTCCCTAATAGGTGAGGGTGTCTCACTGTAATAAATATGACCATTGTACAACATGTTTCTGATAATCCCTTGGTTCTAATCACAGAAGAGGCTCATGCATCCTACACATGTCAGGTGACTTCCTTTGACCTTTAGAAGTAGGGCAGATTGTGTGTGCTTGTTTTGTAAAAGATGGCATGAAATATGGAAAACCCAGTACTTCCATCTTCTCACCTTCTTGGGAACCTGGAAAAGTCAGTAATAGGGCTGAAAGTTTTTAAGATGATGCTCTTCTTGATGAAGTCTGGGTCAGTCCAGCATAGCAGATACCACCCTCTCACGAGTGTCAGAGTACATATTAAAGTGAAGCAAAGCAATAATCAAACCCAGGTGCTCCTAGGAGCCTGTCCAGTTACTAATGCTCAACCTAACAAGTATAGCCTTCAATATATAGTCACTTTATATAAGAAATTAGAGCTATCTATGACACTTGTACATGAAAATCCATCAAGATGAAATAAATACCTTTTGATTTTATGAAGCTTTGGATTTACATCTCCAAGCCCCATGACTGTGAAATCAATTACATACCACAAGTATCCCATTCCATCTGCAGCAATCATTGAATGATGAATTGATGCTTATTTTCTGTATGATGGCAGTGACCAAGAACACTCTGCCTCATCCCCATTCTTTCTCTGTCACCTTCAGCTTCTCCTGGTTTTTACACATCATTATGAATTTCTGTGGCACACTGTGTAACTTACTTCATTTATTAATCTAAGCAATAAAATAAAATATCTGTTACCAAATGTTGAAACAGGAGTCATATATTGAAACAAATATTTGTATTTTCTTTGACCAGCCTCTGCCCCCATTTTCCATCTTTCTCTGCAGAAGTAAATATGGCTTAGTCACCTGTTGCATACTGTCCCTGATCACATTCCATTTGCATTTTCTGAATGTGTTGAAATACATGTGTTTTGTTCTTGTTTTCATTCAAAGGAAATTATATTAAAGTTCTGTACACTTCCATTGCTTTCTACATTTCTACTGAACCCAGGATGTAGAAAAGCTGATGTTGTAGAACACACAGGGATGCAGTATGATGTTTCATGCCCATGAACGTATCCATCTTGTGATTGCACCATTGTTTATCATCTCCCCGCAGAGAGCTCCTCAAGTGTTGTCCAGATTTTTACCATACTTAACAGTGCTAAATTAATAATTCTGCATATACACTCTGTGCATAAGTTCAAATATTTCTTAGGATAAACTCTAACTGATAAAATTGTTTAAAAGAATGGCATAAAGGCTAAACGCTCTCAAAAAGTCTATCAGAGCATCCTCTCCCAACTTCTACAGTCTTTGGGTTGTATTAATTTTAAAATATGGAGATGGCATATCCAACAATCTTTTCATACCACAGCATGTCTTCACTTAAGGTGAAGGATGCAGATAGAGACATGCAGAACTAAGTTCCACTCACACAGTGGAACCCAAGACACATGACATCAGCTTCAGGACCAGGCAGTGGCATATGACAGGTTGAAACTGAAAAATGGTGTGCCTGTTATACAGTAGTGAAGCATCTGGTCAAACTGTTTCCCTAGTAACCTGGAGAGCAGATGATGTAGCAAGTGAACCGATGGCTTTAGACAAAGATAATGAGAAGCAGGTGCTAATAGCAAATCTTAGTTGTTACTGGCTATGTCCAAGGCACCAGAATAAAGAAGTACAGTCATAAAAGAGGTGCCAGCTTGCAGAAGTGAAAGGAACAGGAGTCTAGGAATTATAGGAGTATAAATTGAGAGGTACATCTGGTGCCCATCGCTAATCTTTTGAATAACAAAAGGCTAATTAATATTAAGCGCTTTTCAGTAGTGGTGAACATTCTTAGCACCCTTCCATGTGCTGTTGGAAAGACTCAACCTCATTCAGGCAGCATTGCTGTAAGAATGCTAAAACCACCAGACAAAACTTGATTGATGGGTATTCAACAAAACAGGTGACCTATAGTGTGAAAGAAAAAAATCTTTGAAGACAAAGACACTAGAGAAATATGACAATTAAATGCAGTCTGTGATCCTGGGTTAGAATAATAAATGGTACTTTTGGAATAATTGAACAAACATGAATATAAATTGTATAATACATCAGACTGTTATAGCTATGTTAAATTGTCTGAACAGGATTGTTATGACATGGTTATAAGAAAGTGCCTTCATTCCATGTGTAATGGCTAAGATTTAATATCACTGTAACTTATTCTTGAGTGGCTTAGCAATAATATCCACATGTTTGGATAGATGTGTATGAAGCAAGCCAGAAAGAAGCAAATATATACATGCATACATATATGTGTATATATACACATACATATGTATATAGAGAGAATATTAATGTAACAAATTATAAAAAAATCAGTAAGAAGGAAAACAATGCAGAAGACTTATCATATCATTTTATCTCTATTCAATCTTTTTTTCAAGAAGAACTTCATAGTTAGGCTTTGGAATAAAGTCATGATATTTTACACCTGATAACTTTCAGGTTAAAATCCATGAATAAGTTAATCCCTGGTGAATAAACCAGTTTGGGCATAAGGACTTACTGAGTTGGTTCTTCCACAGAAGTCCATTGGGCTGCAGATATCCATGCCTCAGAAATAACTTGGGACATTGCTCTTTGTACATGGAGCCAACAAAAAAAGCAGATGGATAAAAGCCTGAAGTTGGGGTTGGGGATTTAGCTCAGTGGTAGAGTGCTTGCCTAGCAAGCGCAAGGCCCTGGGTTCAGTCCTCAACTCCGGCAAATAAATAAATAAATAAATAAATAAATAAATAAATAAATAAATATTTTTTAAAAAGCCTGAAGTTTTGTGAGTGACACAGTCCCTGGACCATCAGCCTTAACTAAAAGATTCTGGCTGAACAAAACTGAGTTAACTTTTCCCTCACAGTCTATGAATAGGAAGCAGGCTTAAGAAAGATGCTTGGCTCCCAAGGGGGTCACATTATTATATGCTTGGTTGTCTGGTTATTTGGTTGTGTTTGTTTGCTCATTTTCTTTTGTTTTGATAGAATCTCTCTATTCTAGTACAGGCTTCATTAAAACTATGACAATCTTCTTTCTGTAGCCTCCCACATGCTAAGATGGTGAACATACATCACGAGGCCTAGTCAGGGGCTTAGTCTTTATAATAATGTCTTCAAAGGAGGTTGAGAGGAATCATGGGACAACAAAGACCTCCCAGAAGTCAGAGAAGAGGCTTTAGGGACAATGGACCTAGAACCAAAGAAGAGACATTCTCCAACTCTGGAGAAGGGGGTTCTTTAGCTATCTGTTGGAGAAGGGGGTTCTTTAGCTATCTGTTGGAGAAGGGGGTTCTTTAGCTATCTGTTTGGAGAAGGGGGTTCTTTAGCTATCGGTTGGAGAAGGGGGTTCTTTAGCTATCTGTTGGAGAAGGGGGTTCTTTAGCTATCTGTGCAATGCTTTCAGATTTACTATGGAAGATAAGTTGCTATGAATCAAGCTCCTTCTGAGTGTAGATGTTTATAGTGTGCTTTGATTTCACAGAACTCTTGGTGCCTAGGAGACTTGAGAGAGAAAAGAAGATGCAGCAGTAGATCCAGAGCTCTGGGGCCCATGCAGAGGCTGTGTGAAGGCTGGCATAGTTTGTTCTGGAAGAGTGATGAGTGGGCTCCCTGTGAGTAAGAAGGTAGGACAGTAAATCAGACTGCTTTGGGAATATCTGCAGAGCCTCTCTGCGGGAAAGCTGGACTTCACTGGACTTCCTCTGGCAAGTGAAATGATGTGGGCACAGGCAATATCTGCTGCTTTTCAATAGATTCTTTGCCCCCTTCATCCACATTAGCAAGTATTGCCTCTTCTGTGGTACAGTGCCCCTGGCAGAAGCTGTCTCCTCAGGCTCCTTAGAGGAAGCGAAGGAACCTGAGAAAGACCCCTCATCAAATCATAACGGATCTGCAATGTGAGAAAGAAATAGACTGAAGATCTCCAGACAGAAAGTTTCGAGGTCATTTAGCATTACAGAATGACTTAGGACCATACTCAAGAAT
Source organism: Onychomys torridus (assembly GCF_903995425.1). Lineage (NCBI taxonomy): Eukaryota > Metazoa > Chordata > Mammalia > Rodentia > Cricetidae > Onychomys > Onychomys torridus. The sequence goes on along the minus strand of NC_050443.1, from coordinate 63,294,644 downwards.
GGTAATGAAGAATTGTTGTCAAATAAGAAAGCCTATATTGAGATGAATTTTAGAGTTCATTGATTATTCATAGTATAGTCCTAAGGATGGCTGTCTAAAACAGATGTAAAATAAAGAAAATCTAGCTCATTTGGGTTGAGAAAATGGAATCAGAAAATAAATGTTCACTTAAAAATAAAAGCAAATGGGAGGAATCATAAAATATCATTAAAAAGCATGGAAAAACAACAAAATAGAGGAAACAGTAAACATCAACACAGAATAGTAATGATAAATGTAAATGGACTAAACTCATTTAAAAGGTGAAGATGGAGTGGAATAAATATAATAAAATTTGGCTATAAGATGTTTGCAAACAGTATACCCCAAAGAGAAAGATGTGAGCAATGAGGAAATAAATGGATGAAAAATGGCATGCTAGATCCTAATAAACCAAAAGAGAGCAGAGATAACTGTGCACACACACAAGCCAACATTAATCAGATAACATAGACTTTACACAAAAAGATTCCCTACCCAGTGATAGAAGTTTTAACCCCCAGGAAGATTGTTCTTAATCCGGTTGTGCCATTTAACATAGCCTCAGAAATGGAAAGCAAAGGCCTATAAAACTGGGAGAATGTGGCAGATTCTCCATCTTAATGGGGACTAAAACACATCTTCCTCTCTCACTATCAGAACTGTAGAAATTTTGAAGACACAGGAGAAATAAAAATATGTTAATCAATGAAAATATATAAAAAAGTTGATCACATGTGGGACAGCAAAGGATCTTTCGACAAAATACACACACCTCTTGCTGTCCATAGCCTGCCCAGCCCCCACCTGAATAATCAATGCAGTTTAGAAGTCAGAGCACAGAAAGGAACAAACGTTCACAACATTTGTGAAATTTAAAATATTCCTCCTAAGAACTCTTGGGTTAAAGAAGAGAAGGAAATGGAAAATGGAAGATTATGAGAATCGAATGCTAACTTTAAAAACTATGTGGCAAGAAAAGGAGGCACTCATAACTGCCAGGCCCTCTCTCTAGCATAAGAGACTATGGAGTGTTCAGCCCTAAATGGGAGGCACATCTTATACCGCTGACCTCAAGAATCAAGGATCTTCCTAGAAGATGGCAAAAGACTGAAAGATCCAGAGGTGGTGGTTACCTTCCGGAAAAAGGCGTTTTCTGCACACCACAAGGCAGTGCACATCTGAGTTCACAGTGACTGTGACAGTGCACACAGACCTGTGCAAGCCCCAAGTAAGATGCAACCCCAGCATGGAGTATGGGTAGGTGAGCATGGTACCCCTCCCTGAGCTGGGAGCTGTTGGCATTGAGTAGCTGCTGGCAAAGAGAGAGGCAGTTTTCTTTAATAATGAGATTTCCAGGGGGTGGATCACACTACAGGGCAAGCTCCATTCTGAAGAGCAATTGGGAGAAGTTGAGGGAGGAGATAAATAGGTTCAAAATACATCTCGAGGAATATATAAAAATATCATTAAAGTAGGAAAAAAATCTGCCTAGCAACCATGAGGAGTAACACCTGCACTTTAAGGCAAATTTATAAACCAAAATACTTTTTAAGAAGAAGAAAGGATGAAAATTAAGGAAACATAAAGGCAAAAGGGTTGGATAAATAAAATGTAAGTTAAATAAAAATCACCATCAAAGCTGAAAGTAGATTATTTATAAATCTAAAGAATCTGAGAGAAGCCTGGGTATAATACACAAAAAACCAGAGGATCTAAGTAGACAATATGGAATTTATACCTATAAATTTGAAACCTTGATGATATATACAGATTCCAAAAGATTAATTTACCAAAAATGAAAAGCAAGAGGCAATTGAAAGGCTGATGTGTCCCACTGCATCACAAATATGAAGTGGACAGTCAGCTCAGTCCAAAGAGAATATCCATCTACGATGGTTTTAAATGAGCCTCAACTTTGTAAGGAAAACTCATTCTGAGCTTACACAAATTTTCTAGAAGGTTGATAAGGAGGAAATATTCCTAGCTCATTCTATGTAGTCAGTGTAACTTTGAACATGGTAGCTCAGGCCTATAGTCACAGCACTCCAAAAGCTGGCCCAGGGGAAGGGCAGTGAGTTCAAGGCCAGCCTGTGTAAGTGTGAGACCCTGTCTCAAAACACAGCAACAGAAAAACCAAAGGAGTATAGAACCAGCACGTTGAGGTTAGTACAGTAATTTAAATGGTTTCACGTTGGTAAATTGTTGTGGCCGCATTGGGAGACCCCCAGGCAAGACCACCACAGAGCCAGTGTCCAATGCAAAATACACAGGGGTTTATTGATAACAAGCAAGCCTGGGATTGGCCCATGTCCAACACTCTGACACAGCGGGTGAATAGCCCCAAGCTCTCAGGGTGAGGGATTTTTAAAGAGAAAAATTGCAAGCAGGGTGGTATGGTGATATTGTGTTCCCCAAAATCTTGTGCACCCTAATAAACTTATCTGGGGTCAGAGAACAGAACAACCACTAGATATAAAGGCCAGAAAATGGTGGCACACATGCCTTTAATGCTAGCATTCCAGAGGCAGAGATCCATCTGGATCTCTGTGACCTCAAGGCCACATTGGAAACAGCCAGGCATGGTGACAAGAGCCTTTAATCCCAGGAAGTGATGGCAGGAAGCAGAAAGATATAAAAGGCATGAAAACCAGGAACTAGCCTGGTTAAGCTTTTAGGCTCTTGATCAGCAGTTCAGCTGAGATCCATTTAGATGAGGACTCAGAGGCTTCCAGTCTGAGGAAACAGGATCAGCTGAGGAACTGGTAAAGTGAGATGGCTAAGGCTTGTTCTGCTTCTCTGATCTTCCAGCATTCACCCCAATACCTGGCTCCAGGTTTGTTTTAATTAATAAGAACTTTTAAGATTCGTGCTACAAGTTATGTAACCTTTGAATTTACTGGCTGGGGGTTACAGTTATTATTTTGGGACAGGCCTGGACAAGTCCCAGGTTTTGTCCTTGAGCTGCTGTGGAGGCTGGCTGACCTAGCACATACTGACTGTGGGGGCTGGCTTAGTGGCCCAGGCTCTGTCTTTGAGCTGCTATGGAGGCTGGCTGGCCTCACACATTCACATTGACCCATGCATGTAGCTCTAAGTTGGTGAGGGGTCCCAGACAGTAAACAACTGGCTGAACCTTGAACAGTCAGAGTACATGCAGAAAGGGAACTACTGCAAGGACTATGTCTCCCAGAAACTGCTTGTTCAAGTCTCAGGAAACTGAAATTGAGCCCTGATCTCTGAAAGAAAATGGAGCAGCCTGTTATGGCATCTACTTGGTCCTCTCAAAATCTGTACAGACAAATGTAGACTGAGTAGCACAACTGAAGGATTGCCAGTGTTCTACTGCCCAGGAAGTCCTGGGCCACAGCAATAACCTGAAACCCTGGCAAAGGCACCACAGGGAGATGGATGGTGAGGGACAATAGGGAGGACAGGTTGCTGGAGATGTCTTTCTGTATGCTGTGAGGGTGTTGCTCTGATTGATTGATAAATAAAATGCTGATTGGCCAGTAGCCAGGCAGGAAGTATAGTGTAGGCGGGATAAGGAGAGAGGAGAATTCTGGGAAGTGGAAGGCTGAATCAGGAGATTGTGTGAGCCACCGCTGCCATGAGAAGTAAGATGTAAAGTACTATTAAGCCACGAGCCACGTGACAAGGTATAGATTTATAGAAATGGGTTAATTTAAGATAGAAGAACTAGATAGCAAGAAGTCTGCCATGGCCATACATTTTATAAGTAATATAAGTCTCTCTGTGTTTGCTTGGGTCTGAGTGGCTGCAGCCCCCGGGGGACTGGAGAAATCTCCAGATACAACAGGTGACATTCTGTAACGAGGTCTCCAGTCTACCTAACACACATGCTGAAGTCGGACAGTAGGCTGCAACAAGAGATGCACAGCACCCTGGGAAGGCTTATTAGCAAAACCCCAATGAGATCCTTACCTCACCTCCTGTTGGCATAAACACAAAGTGAGAGAAAAAGATCCAAAAGGCAACTGCCAAATCCCTGGCCCAGTGAAGCCAGTGACACAGGGAAAAGAAAGAACATTTTTCAACAGGAAAAAAGAACACAAACAATAAAAATGTCTTTCAGAAGCACTCTGAAGTGTGTGTAGGGGCAAGAGTATGGCATCCATCTTTAACTTACAGGGTGGGTAGGAGTGAGGCTGAGAGAGGACCTAACACAAAAGCTTGGCATGTCGATACCAGTGTGGAAGAGGTAGTGGGTGTTCAAGGGACATCTTACTGTGCACAGGAACACGGGATGTACCATGATCACAGGTGAAATGGTTACAAAGTAGGATACATTATACAAGAGAAACATGGTCATCTTAACAAACACCAGAAATGATTCCTAGGACTCAACTGCCAAGAATTGTTGCCATCCTTGGCTTACTAGAAACACAGAATGTTCTGGACTCCAGGGGGTAGAGGGTTTCTGTGAAATAAAATGTAAAATTACATCAAAATAGCACATTTCATAAGAACCATTGATGTGCTTGTCAAACATAAACAATGAAAAATATCTTTAAAGTAAAGGAGGAATTTTAAAACATGCCTAATTTTATAGAAATCAACACTAAACACTTTTACATGCTTATAGAAAGAGGTATAATATGATGTAAATAATAAAAAGAACAGGATAGCTAAAATAATCCTGTATAACTAAAGAACTTCTGGAGGTATCACCATCCCTGATCTCAAGCTCTACTACAGAGCTATGGTAATAAGAACAGCATGGTGTTGGCATAAAAAGAGACACATTGATCAATGGAATTGAGTCAAAGACCCAGACATAAACACACAAACTTATGGAAACAGATGCAGAGATCCACAGCCTAGCACTGGGCTGAACTTAGGGAATCCTACTGAGGAAAGGGAGGAAGGATTATATGATCCAGGGGCATTAAGGTAACAAGGGAACTCACAGAGACAGCTGACCTGGCCTCATAGGAGCTCACAGACTCTGGACCAACAGCTGGGGAACCTGCAAGGGACCAACCTAGACCTTCTACAGGTGTGTCAGTGGGATAAGTGTCCCTAACACTGGGCTGGCTTTTGGGAACCTACTCCTCATACTGGGTTGCCTCACCAAGCCTTAACACAAAGGGAGGAGCTTAGTCCTACCTCAACTTGATATGCCATGCATTGTTGACATTCATTGAAGGCCTGTCCCTTTCTGAACAGAAACAGGGGGTGGTAGGGAGAGGGAACGGGAGAAGATGAAGGAGGGGAAACTGCAATAGGGATATAAAATAATGAAAAAATTTAATTAATAATAATAATAATAATAATAATAATAATAATAAAGAACAACAGTAGCACAGACACTAAGACTGACAGTTAATAAATGGGACCTCATGAAACTGAAAAGCTTCTATAAGGCAAAGGACACTGTCAATAGGACACCACATCTGACAGAGGCCTGATCTACAAAATATATAAAGTATTCAAGAAAATAGACATCAAAAAATCAAATAATCCAATTTAAAAATGGGGTACAGACCTAGGAGAGAATTCTCAACAGAAGAATCTCTAATGGACAGGACACACTTAACGAAATGTTCATCATCCTTAGCCATCAGGGAAATACACATCAAAACAACTCTGAGATACCATTTTACACCTGTCAGAATGGCTAAGATTGAAAACACCAATGACAGCTTATGCTGGAGAAATGTGAGCATGGGGAACACTCCTCCATTGCTGGTGAAAGTGCAGACTTGTGCAGCCACTCTGGAAATCATTATGGCAGTTTTTCAGAAAATTGGGAATCGATCTACTTGAAGACACAGCTATACCACTTCTGGACATATATCCAAAGAATGCTCAATCATACCACAAAAACACTTGCTCAACTATGTTCAAAGCAGCTTTATTTAATAGCCAGAACCTGGAAACAACCTAGATGTCCTCAACCAAGGAGTGGGGAAAGAAAATGTGGTACATTTACCCAATAGAATATTTCTCAGCTGTTAAAAACAATGACATCAGGAAATTTGAAGGCAAATGGGTGATACTAGAAAAAAAATCATCTTGAGTGAGGTAACTCAGATCCAGAAAGAAAAACATGGTATGTAGTCACTTATAAGTGGGTATTAGCTATAAATTAAAGGATAACTATGTTACAATCCACAGACCCTAAGAGGCTAGGTAAAGGAGGGCCCAAGAGGGTGGGGGGATACATGGATTTCCCAGGGAAGGGGAAATAGAGATCTTCTTGTTGAACTGGGGGCAGGTGAGCATGGAAACTCAAGGGATCAGGTTGGGGAGTGGGTGGAGGGGGAGAGTGCTGAGAAAGAGGACTGGAAAAGAGGGCTTTACCGAGTTGAGTAGAAGCCTGATGCAAGGGAAACTTCCAGGAGTCTACAAGGATGGCCCCAGTTAAGACTCCTGGCAGCAGTGGATGCATAGCCTGAACAAAGTTGTGAGAGGATTGGTGACTGACTACCCTGGTTGTCACAGTTGTCACTGGTGAGCCTTAATCCAGTGAATGATGCAGGCAGGTTCAGAGACCCATGGCAAACACTGGGCAGCTCAGGGAGTCCTCTGAGGAGAAGGAAGGGGGATTGTAAGAGCCAAGGGGATCAGGGACATTAGAGAAAAACCCACAGAAATGGCTAGCCTGGCTCACAGGAACTCAGGGAGTCAGAATCAACAACCAGGGAGCCTGCATGGGACTGACCTAGGCCCTCTGCATATATGTGACAGTTGTGTAGCTTGCTCTATTTGTGGGACTCCTGACAAAGAGAGCAGAGGCTATCCCTGGCACTTTGTCTAGCTCTTGGGAACCTACTCCTCATGCTGGATTGCTTTCCCAGCCTGAATACAGGGAGAAGCACTTAGTCTTAAGGCCAGTTTATACGCCATGCTTTGCTGATGTCCATGAGAGGCCTCATGACATGAGCAAATCTGTGTGACACTACAGTGTAAAATGATGTAAATGGAGTTTCCATATTAGGTCTAAATACATGACACTATGCAGAGTTAGAACACAGGAGTCTAGACCTGAACTTACTTAGAATTATGCATTTATTTTAATATCATTTTAAATTATTGAATTGTGGTTTTATATCTAGTGGAGAATTAGGTAAATGTAGTTGTATACAAACAGGATCTTTTGTTCTAGAATATAAGTATGTGACATTTCTGAGTGAATATGGAGGAGGGGTGGATTGAGAGGGCAGAGCAGAGGTGCAGAGAGGGAGTGGGAGGGGAGGAGGGTGGAGAGGCTGCGATCGGGATGTTTTACACACACACACACACACACACACACACACACACACACACACACACACGCATTGTCATTGACTGTGGAGACCCATATCTCAGCCTCAACGACTTACAGGGAGGAGAATGACACATGATATTTGCATCCATTGTCAAAGGCATTCACATACTTACTGTGTTCTAACTCTGCATAGTGTCATGTATTTAGACATAATGTCAGATGCATATGAAAACTCCATTTACATCATTTTACACTGTAGTGTCACACAGATTTGCTCATGTCATCATGAAGGAGCAGAAGCTAGTACTTTGTATGATACCATATGTGATGGGTAATTATGTAAGTTGTGGATGCTAACTGATATGCATACTCTTATCAATAAAGTATGTATTTATATACAGCCTGTTATAATTACTAACATAGCAATGTTCTTCCAACACTAAACAGAAACTCATGCACTTATGGTGTACTATGCTGTACTACTCCCTCATTTGTGTTCTAAAAATCCAGCTATATCTACATCACTTGGTGTAGATATAGAAATCCTTACATAATCTGGTGCAGACTCAGACAGGAAAGCTTTTGCATTACTCTCTAAAGTCACGGACATATTTATATACTCTTAACACAATGCAACCAACTTTGCATAATCTATTTTGCAACTATACCATTTGTAGATATATTTAGATGATCCACCAGAAGGTTATGAGTCAGATAGACAGACAGTAGATAAATAGATAGGATAGATAGATAGATAGATAGATAGATAGATAGATAGATAGATAGATAGATAGATAGAGATAGATGGACAGACAGACAGAGACAGACAGACAGACAGACAGACAGACAGACAGACAGACAGATAGATAGATAGATAGATAGATAGATAGATAGATAGATAGATGGATGGATAGGTGGATGGATAGGTGGATGGATGGATGGATGGATGGATGGATGGATGGATGGATGGATGGATGGATAAATGACAAATGTGTTAACTATTTTTCTGTTGTTGTAATAAAACACCATGCCCAAAGCAACTTCTGATGGAGGACATTTTTGGACTTATCGTTATAGGGGAACATGAGTCCACCATGCTGGGGGAGCATGGTAGCAAGGGCAGGAAGCTGAGAGGTCACATCTTAACCTGCAAGCACAAAACAGAGGAATTGGAAGTAGAGGTTATATAACCCCAAAGGCTGCCTGAAGGGATGTCCTTCCCCCAGCAAAGCTTGAACCTCCTCAAGCTTCCCAAACAGCACCTCAACAGGGAAGCATGCCTGTTCAAAGGCCTGAGCCCGCAGGGATATTTCTTATTGAAATCACCACAAGAGATAGGTTGTTGTATTCTTACATGAACAGATCTTTTTATTAAGTCTCATGTACTACATATTCCACATATGTTTATAAACTGCTAGTAAAATATTGTCCTAGCTTTATGTCAATTGGAAACAACCTGGAGTAATTTTGGAAGAGGAAACGTCAATTGAAAAAAGTTCCCTCATTAGATTGGTCACGGTGCAATTTCTTGATTGGTGATTGATGAGGGAGGGCCACGCTCCCCATAGGCAGTGCCACTCCTGGGCTGGTTGGTGGTCCTGGGAGCCATAAAAAAGCAACCCGAGCAAGTCATGAGAAACGAGCCAGTAAGCAGCACTTCTCCAAGGCGTCTGCATCAACTCTTGCCTCCAGGTTCCTGTCTTGAGTTCTGGCCCTTACTTCCTTCTACGATGGAATGTTATGTGGAATAGGAAGTGAAATAAATAAACCCTTACCTCTCCAAATTGATTTGGGTCACAGTGCTTTATCACAGCAATAGAAACTCTAAGACAAGTATAGAGATACATCTTACATAATTGCACGATGTTAAATGCGGATACATCTATACTCTTAATACAAATTCATCTAGCAAAATTTCCTCAAGTATAATTTTAGATATAGAATCAAAACCCTAATCAGGTACAGATCTTAAAAATCCAGTTAATAATCCTATACAGCCACAAATATCTATGCTAAATAGATTAAAAATCTTTTTTATAGCAGTGTAGAAAAATAGATCATAATCCTGATTTGGATTCAGGTTTATAAATTTAATCCTGTCAAAATCCAAGCCTAACCTTCTACAGACATGAATCTTTACCTTCACTGCCAACTACATCTGAATAGGCAACCATGGCCAGTCCCTTCTTATGCCGTCCCACCCTCCATCTAGTCTCATCTATCTGTAGACCATCCACAAAACATAATCACACCAATTATCTAATCACATGTAGTACTCCTAATAAATCAATACCTTTTTATTCCAAACACATAGATACATAAATATCAAGTTCTCTATATATGCACATAGATTTATATCTAATCATAAGTACACACATAATCATACAAACACATGTGTGCATGCCCCTTATACTACAAATACAGACATATATATCTAGTATGATGCATACTTAATGACTGTAACTGTACTTCACCTTCATATTTGCTCAATTTTATACACAAACACAGTTTAATACATAAGCATAATTTTGTTCATATATACAACTGTGAAAGTTTAAGATGTAAAGTAAGGGCTTTTTTCTTACAATAATTAAATAAATTTTATTTGGCTTCCCCATTCTCTTCATATATAAAAAATACCTTGTAGATGGCTTTTCAAACCAACTGGAATCATCTAATCCAATCTCTGGATGGGCAGTACATTTCTTCCTCGTCTTTTTTTTTTTTTTTTTGGTGTGTGTGTGTGTGTGTGTGTGTGTGTGTGTGTGTGTGTGAGAGAGAGAGAGAGAGAGAGAGAGAGAGAGAGAGAGAGAGAGAGAAAGAGAGAGAGAGAGACTATTAACAGTGCAACCCTAACTCTCCCTGTGTGTCAAGTCCCATATACTGTGTTGTTTTATTTTTTTCTAGAGAGCATTTTCTCAGGAATGAATTTTGGGCTGAGAAGCCATTCATTATTTTTGTAAAGGTTGTCAGATTGCTTTCCCCAAAAGACAGAGTTTACCTTAGCATCCGTAGTGAGTCCTTTCACCTCAGGCTGCTGCAGCACCACTTATAGAGACTTTTCATTCATTTTTATTTAATTCTGAATATGTCATACTTCATCGTCATGATCCTCATCAACATCACTGGCACTGGGGACTGAACTCAGAGTGTGTATTGAACACACATCCTATGAGTGAACTGTCCTCCTAACCCTATTTTATGATTCAACTTTAATTTCCCTGATTATCACTGACTCAGACTTAGCTAGTTTTTTTTTAGTCATTTGAAGTGGTTGCATCATAAGTTGGCAATGTTTATCTTTGCCTCATTTTTTCCATATAGTGGTTTTTATGTGTCTCATGTTTCTACTTAAGATTATATTAGTATTAACAGTATTCAGAATTAACTTTAAAAGCATTAGGATAGCAAAAGAAACTATCATCAGTGTGAAGTATCAGCCTACAAGATAAAAGGAAAAGCTTTTAGCAACTATGCATCAAACAGGGCATTCATACCCAGAATATACAAAAAGCCGCAAAAATTAAACACCCAAAAGAAAACCAAAAACAAAACATCTAACCAAGAAAGGGCCAATTAGCTGGATAGATAGTTTTCAAAAGAAGAAACACAAATTTCTGAAACAGTGTTTAATATCTTCAGCCATCAGGGAAATGCAATAGCACTTCTAAGATTCTGTCTCAGCAAGTGAGAATGACCATCATTAAGAAACCAGATGGGGTGTTATTCGGAGGGAAAGATCTTAAGGTGTTGGGGGGAAGAGGGGGTGACACAATGCATATGATGAGAGGGCAGAGGAGAACAAAGACTATTGTGTGTGTATGTATGAGGGGGAGATCAGTAAGAGGGGAAGAGAGATGGGACACAGGGAAGGGGTGAATATGGACAAAATATAATGTACTGTGTGCATGAGAATCTGCAATGAAACCTATCACTTGTATGCTAACTTAAAGAAAAAAAGGGTAACTTTATTACTTCTTTTCCAGTATGAATTCTGTCCTCTTTTCTATTTTAGATTATTGCCTACAACTTTTTATAATATTAGAAAATAATGGTGACTAAGTGCCCTGCCTACATTTTTTTCTGGCATGGGCAGTTGAACCCAGGACCTTACACATGCCAGACAAGCACTCTATTATTGAGTAATAGCATAAACCTTTTTTTTTTTTAACTCTGAGACAGGGTCTCCCTGATATGTTGGGTGGTCTTGAGCTTAAGGACCTGCTGCTTTCATTGATAGTACAGTATCTCAGGAAAAACTTTTTGAAAAGCAGGTCTTATGGGAAGATGCTTTTAAAAAGGGGTGTCTTGAAATCGGAAGGAAAGATGGTAGAGCAGAGCTGTGTGCAAGGCAGAGGATGGTGAAGCTAAAGACATGGTTGCAGAGGACGTGGGAGCAGTCTGGGAGTCCGGCTGCAGTGGACAAAGAACAGGACCTTAGGCCTGTGGGCTAGCCCACAGCTTGGAGCCACCTCTGCTGCAGCCTGCCCTGAAGCCTGCTGGGAAAAGGAGAGCATGGACCAAGGCGCTGCCCACAGGCTGCAAGCACAAGGGTCATAGCTGGTGAGCCTTGGGACAGCCAGCACTGAGGGCAAGGAGGTGTGTGGTAGCCTGGGGTTCTCAGAGATTCTGCCCCCAGATGCTCTGCTCAGGCAAAAGATCACCCTGACTTTGGGGAACAACAGGCCATGAGAGGAGTCTCTGGGATGGCACAATATTTATGGTACCTCAGAAACCAGGCACCTTGAACCAGACCAATGACCCCTTGCAATAAGTACAATAAGTATTTGCATGTAAAGCTACATGGGCAATACACACATACACACACACACACACACACACATATATGTATATACTGTGTAACACACTGTACTTTGCAACGCCACTTTAATGATCAATGGCGAGGTGGGAAAGATAGCAGAACAGAGCTGTGCCTTGAGATGGAAGGTGGCAACAGGTGTGGGAGTGTGACTGGAGACCTGGGAGCATGTCATTGCTGAGTAGGGCCAGCAGGGTGGTGTGCAAAAGCCTTGAGCTCATGCAGGCTCTGTCCCTGAGTGTGCTGCCCAGCTTCCTGGTCTCCCTGGCTCTGAACAACAACAGGATGTCTGAGCTGGAGAACAGTTCGTTTTTTGGATTCACCCTCCTCAAAAGACCTCCATTGTCTTTGCTGCCACCAGAGGCCATGTTGGTGGTATTGTGTTCCCCAAAATATTGTACACCTTAATAAATTTATCTGGGGTCAGAGAACAGAACAACCACTAGAGATAGAGGCCAGAAAAATGGTGGCACATGCGCCTTTAATCCTAACACTTGGGAGGCAGAGATCTATGTGGATCTCTGTGAGTTTAAAACCACACTGAAAACAGCCAGACATGGTGACTCATGCCTTTAATCCCAGGAAGTGATAGCAGAAAGCAGAAAGGTATATAAGGCATGAGGACCAGGTGCTAGAGCTGTTTAAGCTTTTAGGCTTTTGAGCAGCAGTTCAATTGATATTCCTTCTGGATGAAGACTGAGAGGCTTCCAGTCTGAGGAAACAGGATCACCTGAGGAATTGGCAAGGTGAGGTGGCTGTGGCTTGTTGTGCTTCTCTGATCATTCAGTGTTCTCCCACTCTGGGTTTGTTTTTATTAATAAGACTCATTAAGATTCCTGCTATATCTGTGGTCTGTGCTGCTGCCCCAGACCATGTTGATGTCCATTGTCCATGTGGATGTCTGTGGTCTGCTGCTTCTGGAGGTCATGTTGGCTTCCAACATCTGTGTGCTGCCAATGGAGAGCATGTGGATGTCTGTGGTCCCTGCTGCCACCAGAGGCTATGTTGGTGTCTGTGGTCTGTGCTGTCACCTGAGTCCACGATGATGCCCGTGGTCCTGGGGGAGAATGTTGATGTCTGTAGTCCATGTTGCCACCAGAGACCATGTTGATGTCTTTGGTCCATGTTACTAGGAAGGCCATGTGGATGTCTGTAGTCTGTGCTACCTCTTGAAGTCATGTTGATGTCCTTGAGATATGGTGCCATCTAGGGCCATGTTGGTGTCCACTGACCATGATGCAGCCAAGAGCCATGTTGATGCCCAGGGTCTGTGCTGTAAGCAGAAACAATGTGGAAGTCCATGATCTGAGCTGCCACTGGCTGTTATGGACAAGGAAGCTTATTTTGCTGTGGTATCAATGAAATGGCTACAGATCACAGTTGAGAATGAGAGACACTGAAGGTTTATGTGACAACCTGTTGTCCCCAGCCCCATTGAAGAGAGCCCTTAAACATTGTGATGGGGATGCTGACATGTTGCTCTTCATAACTGATGGCTTCTGGCAGGGGTGGGTGTCGGGAAGGACTCGGCGTTCTTTAAGAGGCTGACCACTGGGAGTTTGACCATGCTCTAATAAGTATATGGACAACACAAAATACTTGGTGTATTTTTTTCTTTTCTTCTTTTTTGGAGAGGGTACAAGGGTGGTGGGGCGGACATGAGAAGACTAGGAAGTGAATGTGATCAGAGTTCAGTGTGTGAAATTCTCAAATAATAATAATATTATATTTGATAAAAAATATTATGTTTGTGAGGGGGAGACCTTCTGCTTTAGCCTTCTGGGCAGGTGGGATTATAGGGATGACATCAGCCATCTATAATTCTTTCATCTCTCTCTCTCTCTCTCACACACACACACACACACACACCACACACACACACACACACACACAGAGAGAGAGAGAGAGAGAGAGAGAGAGAGAGAGAGAGAGAGAGAGAGATTCATGAGTGTATGCAGGTGAACATTCTCATTTCACACAAAGAAGCCAGAAGAGGACATTGCATGTTCTGCTTTATCACTCTCTGCTTTACTTATTCTCTTGATCCAGGCTCTTTCTCAAAGCCAGTAAGTCCCAGCAACCTTCCCGTCTCCACTCAAACTCAGATCCTCAAGTATGCACAGAGAGTGCTCTTACCTGATGGAACATCTCCTCAGCTCCTGCTTCTTAACTCCAACCAAAGTTACAAAACATTTGATGTTGGCTTAGGGTAGAATCATTACTTTAAAAATACTTTCCTACCATGGCTATTCAACTTCAAACTTTATTGTTGGAAGGTCCATAGATGGCTTGGCAAATAAAAGTGCTTGCTATACAAGGCTGATAAGCCTAGTTCAGATCCCCAGAATCCACATAAAAGCCAGATGTAGCACAAGACACTGCAATACCAGCATGCCCCTAGGAAAAGATGGGAGACAGAGATGGGAATCTCCAGACATTTGAGAGCCAGCTGGCCTGGAGATTGGCAAGGAGACCCTAACTCTAACATGTAAAAAGTCAAGGATGAATAACTAGTGTCCTCTGATTTCCACAGATGCACTGTGGCATACGTTCCTCCCCCCCCCCCACCTGAACAAGCATATACGCTCACCTAACTCACATGTATGTTACGTAGCAGTTTCTTCCAATATAAAACCTTCCATCTTGGAGGGAAACTCAGGATGTTCTCTGCAGGCCAGCTTATTAAGTTCAGGAAGCAAACAGCTCAAAAGCTGTAGGAAAACCCTGAAATTGACCTGGTACAACAGGTATCTCCCTCCTTAGTGTAAATAAACAGTAAGGACTGCTAAGAGCTTCTCTTAGACCAGTCAAGCTGCCCAGAAGAAGCAGAGATGAGCTAAAATGCCGGAAGAGGCTCAGAGCAACTGAGCTATCTGGAAAGAACCTGCTAAGCTGTCTTCAGATTATTCAGTGTAACCCAGGTCTCTGGCATTAATGAGCCATCACTCATGCTGAGATGGGCTTTTGATAACACAGCTGTTTTTGAGTAATTTATGCTCCTGTACTCTTCATCCATATTCCTGTAAATAACCCCACTAAACTCAAAAGTTCACCAAGTTGGACTTGGGTGGTTCCTGTACTTTTGTCCGTCATTGATTTTCTGTCTTGGGATGAATGGGTGGCTATTTCTGTCTCCATAGGAATAGTGTCACATAACAAACCAAACACACACACATTTACTGGGGAGATGAAGAAATCTAGTGGATTCTGTCCCGTATCTTATCCTTCTGGTGTCGAATGTTTTGTCCCAAGGCTTGGCTTGTCACAGCTGTTAAAAACTACACAGATGTATTTCCTGTTCCAGAATCACCCTCACAGCCTACACCAAACTTTGTTTTGTGTGTTGCATTGGCCTTTTGATAAACTACAAAACTCACTTTGAAAATACTTCATTGGAAATTATACAGCTGTGGCCATCAGTAAGCAGGGTCTAAAGTTCTCTCTCTTTTACACACTATGCTTAAAAGTCTTCACTTTGAATTGAGAGAATCCAGACTGGTTTAAATAAATGACTTTGGAGTTTCTCCACATGGCTTTGCAGCCGTCATAGTTTAGAGTCAAAGTTAGCTTTGCAGGAAACCTTAAAAATATTCAAATGCTTGGACCACACTCTCTGTCCCTAAATCTGGACCTGTGAGGTGCACAGGTAGCTCCAATCTGCCATCAAGACCGGAAGTGCTGGACTGTAGTGTGATTTGTTCAAGTAAATGCAAGGCAAGAGCTGTGTACCTGAAGCTGTGTGGCCTTCTGTAAGTGCTTAACTACCTGCCGATCTCTAGCATGACACCAAAATCACACGACATCAGGGTCTCATACTTCTCTCTGAAGCAAATTGTGTTGATCAATTTACTTTGCTGAGAACTGATGTTTGCTCTACATTTTTAACTTATTACTGAGCTGAATAAAGTGCTCTCTTAAAATTTTCCGACTTCTGGGTTCTGATAACTTTTCAAATTTTCTTCAATTGTGACAAAATATGGACCTTTTAAATCATGTTTAAATATATAGCTGGGTGCTGTTATATATATGTACCTTGTTATGCAATCACCTTTATCCATCTTACAAACAGAAATGCCATAACTCATCCAACAAACATCCCATTCCTTCCACCTGTGGCCTTTGTCAACTACCATTCTATTGCCTGGTTCTATGAAGTTGAGAGCCCTGTTTTAATGGAGTCACTTGGCAGTGGCTTGTTGGTGTCTGGCTTATTTCACTCAGCACACTGTCCTCAAGGATTCCCCATGCTGTAGTCTGTAGCCTGTGTAGCAATCACGTTTAAAGCTCAGTACTATTCCATTGAATTGTTTGCATCTCAGTAGTCATCCATCAGTCAACATTTGGACTGCTTCTGCATTTGGGGCATTGCAGATAAAGCTATGGAAACTCATCTCTTTTCTCATCTTTTAAAATTCTTCTTGATGTTTTATATTTTTCTATCTTTCCCTCTTGATCCATATATTTCTTAAAATCTATCTGTTCTAGAATTCTACCTTAAAAGAATTAGGTTCTATCTTTATTAAGCCCACTTTTAGTTTTCTTTTTACTCCACTAGTTCTCAATAATTATATCTACTCTATTACTATTTTTTCCTCACAAATATTTTTTAGTTTAATCCAAAATTCTAAAGAGATTTTTCCTCCCCATCTGGAGTAGTTATGGCCCAAACCTTACATTTCACAAGATAACAATGGTTCAGATTCATAGTTTTCCTTTTAATTATGCTTTTGATTTGGGTGTCACTTTAAAGTTTATTTTAACTACTCTCTTGAGTAGTTCCAGTCAATAAACACATTTCCACTCATGCTTATTTGACAGAATTAGTCAGATTGAACTCACTACTCATAGTCTTGTCATATGACAGGGTATGCTAATGACTTGCTGAATAGGATTCTGCTCACAGTCACTAAATGCTTCCAAGGAGGGAAATGGTAAGATGGTGGATGGTCATCTTGTTTTAGCAGGGCTTTCTTTGCATTCAAAACAGTTCTTGCTTTATGCACTCACCTGCTATGAGGTTGGATCATTTACCTGCTTTGGGGGAGTGTTATGAGTACTAAGCTCATAAATTGTGCCTCTTGTCATTATTTCATATTCCTCATTATCAGATTTTGTTGGTTTTGCCTCAAACACTGACTTACTTAATCAGGATTCTAGTCTCTGTTTTTGTTTGTATTTATCCTGGTGTGTCTTCTGCCATTCTTTGGATTTCATGCTTTCTTCATAATTTTGTATTAAATGCATTTCTTCAAAACAATATATAGGAGCATTCTTAAAATTACAACCAATGTTTACTTTTAATGAAGGAATTCAGATGTTTATATTTAGCGCAAAATCTAGGCCATGAGTTTAATTCCTTCCATCTTTTTGTTTGTTACTCACCAAACATCAATGCATTCTATTTCCCCCTTTTGCTTATTCTGCTCCTAGGTTTAATCAAACACTTGATTTCATTCTTCATGGCTTTTATGCACAGTATATTTTCCATTCCACCACTGATTAACACCACCATCACTCCTCCGGCTTCTGATCATATGCAGATCTGTGAAAGCGAATGGACCTTTCTCAGCCTAGATGTGCTTGACCCAAGAACTCAGGAGCTGGACACTCAGCAGTCTCTGAAAGTCAGCCTGAGACAATGGCTCTCCAGCTGATTGTCTTACATCAATGATGATTAAAGACATAGTGCACACAGGACTGAGCAAAGAGGCAGCAGGCTTCATTGAGGAAACTAAAGGGAAAGTGAGAAAAACTACCAAGGGTGGGAAGACCAGGAGATGCCATGCACAGTTTCATTGTAGGGGCTTTCTACTGGACTTATTGCAGAAACTGGACAAAAATCAAGACAATTCTCTTTAGATGGATTAACTCTCCGGGCATAGCATGGGTTGAGCCAATGAGTAAGCAGACACATGCCTGGCATGTCCTTCTGACTAGGGAGAAGATCACACACTGTTCACATTCTGCTCACCTGATTTAGGGTAGTGTCACATGTTGATGACCTGTTTTTCACCTTTGACTTCTCTTTGTTTGCT
This sequence comes from Onychomys torridus, assembly GCF_903995425.1. NCBI lineage: Eukaryota > Metazoa > Chordata > Mammalia > Rodentia > Cricetidae > Onychomys > Onychomys torridus. The sequence continues at coordinate 63,276,538 of NC_050443.1, read as the reverse complement.
GTTGACCTTAGCTGGTCTTCTGGCTGCTACCTGTAGATGGCACTGCTAGTCGCTGGCCTTGCTAGTGTTGCTGGTCTCTGAATTTGGTTGGTGTCTTGTTGGCTGTTAATTAATCTACACTGTCCTTGTTCTCATGTTTATGTGGCAAGCTTGCATTCTTACCATGGGCCTCTTCCCTTTTGCTGGATATAGAGAGCTAACGCTTGCCTAGCCATAAAAAATGAACTCTTCAAAAATAATGGCATTATGCTTGTGGATAACAGGCAAAATGGCATGCATAGATTGTTACAAGTTTGGTACTTATTGAACATTGACTATGCACCACAGGCTACTGGGATTCTGCAGAAACACCAGTATGCAGGGGCATGAATACTTGTAATGTTTAACGAATAGATTTAACAATTAACTAATTTACTTAAGATGGATAGTGGGTAGCATATCTGTCCCAAGCATTATTTTCAGGATCTTTGTATCTATTGACTGAAATCACTGTCAAAGCAGTTCTTGAGGTGGGTTCTACTCTTCAGAAAACTGAACAACAAACAAGTGCATGCTATCTGTACACATACCCACATAATATGCAGAATGTGATCGTGTTCAAGGGCCATTAGCTCTGCTCCATCATCCAGCACCATTATTCACTCAGAGTCCCTGGGTGAGGCTGCCAGGAAAGTTTGTGAAAATACAGGGAAGAAGTTTGCAGCACAGAGCCCAGACCACAGTCAGGGAGAAGTGGAGAGCAGCTGCAGAGGCTGGCGGAGAGACCTGGAAAGGGAAAAAAAACTTAGAAGACTCGTCAGTGGGAAAGTGTAGAACTCAGTGTTTCAGGAACCTTGGAGGCCAATCATACAGATGCAGCATAAACATATGTGAACCTGATTAATAACACCGACAAGATTCAAATATGCAAATTCTGGTGTAATGCTTTAAAGGTAGAGAAAGCATGAATAACTAACTTCACAGAATAAAGATGTTTACATGGCTGTGGACACAAAGGACATTTCAGTGCTATGTGAAAATACTGTTTTCACATACATGGGATGCATTTGAAAACACAAGTTAAATGGAATCAATTCCCAGGAATAGACAGTCATGAACAGCCCAAGAGTTAGTAGAGAAGTTAGACCCAAAGGCATGGACAAAATTGAAAGAGCTGTCAGAGGAACTTGTTCTGGAAAGTTCCTGAAGAATGTACTCAGATTATTTCACAGAAGAGTTTTATCAAATCTTCAGTGGGGAGAAACTGGTCCAAAGCATAGAGAAACATGTAAGAACGTCCTAGTTCATGATATGACATCAGTATACAAACATATTAAAATAGAAAGAGATAGGAGAGAATTAAAAAAAAAAATCCTAACCAGGCTGTGGTGGCGCACACCTTTAATCCCAGCACTTGGGATGCAGAGGCAGGGGGATCTCTGTGAGGCCAGCCTGGTCTATAGAGCTAGTTCCAGGACAGCCAGGACTGTTACACAGTCTGGAAAAACAAAGCAACAAAACAACAACAATCCTAATTATAGCTCACTTTTAAAAGTAAATACAAATGTAACAATTAAAACATTATTTAGCGTTTACTTCAGTCAAGTATTAGAGTAGATGCTATTTAGCCGCCAAGTTTGATTTATCTTAGGACAACAAAGGAATTTCCACAGTGGGAAACATACCAAAGGCATTTATGACATGAACAGACTAGAGGAGGGAGAAACCACGCCCAGAAGGAAAGTATTTGAACGTGGTTGTAATAGCAAAGGAACTATTAAAAAAAAAAAATGGAAAGTCAGTGATCTGACAAGCAACATTGAATTTCTAAGTCACTGGCCTCACTGCAAAGAAGTCTCAGCTTAGTTAAGTCTCTCAGAAACCTGGAGGAGTCAGGGCAGGGCTCCTCTCCTTACCCACCCCCACCCTACCCCTCACCCTCCACCCCCCACCCTACCCCCACCCCTGCCCTACTGTCTCCTTGCCAGCACAGGCTATCTGTGTTCACTCGCTGACCTCAGGGTCACAGAGCTGCCTCACAGAAAGTGCCATGTGCTCCTGCCGCCTCCTTGTGAAACAGAAGGCCCTTTCCAGAGACTTCTGTCTCATGGGCTAGAATTTCATTGCAAGCCCATTCTTAGACCAAATGCAGCTAATGGGAATGAGATCACATTTATTTACTGAGAGGAAATAGGGACAGGCCTGAGCTCCCCTGATAAAAAGCCGAGTTTTAGGAGTAAGAAAAAAAAAAAAATCTATGAGCTAGAGGACCTATGGGAAAGCTCTTTATAAGGAATTTGAAATAAACAGTGCATTTAAAACATCAACTAGAAGGCTCAATGGGTAAAGGCTTTTGCCACTAAGCCTGACGACCTAAGTTTGGATCCCTGGGACCCACACAGTAGAGGGCGAGAACTATCTCCTCTGGGTTACTCTCTGTCCTCTATACATGCAAGCCATGACCCGTGCACATCCCTTTCCGTGCAATTAGTAAATTACATGAGTGCAGTGAAATAAAATAAAACCTCATTAAATGGTGCAAAATACATGTCATCCCTCTTCAAGTCAGAAATGAGAGTACACACAGTGCTGGTCCTCGGCACTACTTCTCTCTGTCCCTTCTGGGGTGTGGTGGACACTCTGGACACTGGATTGCATGCAAGAAGTACAGCTCTCTAACTCTGCTCCAGCGGAAGACAACACCAAGTGAGAACAAAAGAACTTCGGACTTCACAAGCTGATATGAAAACCACGGAAAAGCTGAGGCTCAGGGCAGTAGCTTTGTTCAGATGGAGAAACTAGAAAGTCTTGGAGAAATACTGAAGTGGAGCCCCACAAATAAGGAGGAAGAGCTAGACGGGCCAAGCAGAGGCTATTTCCAGTAGAGCGACACTCACAAGGGAAAACTCAACTGTAAGAAGCCCTTGTGATAATAGAGTTGAGAAGTTAATACCACAAGCATGGGAAGCCAAACCAGTGGCTACAGAAAGGTGCGGGGCCAAGTGGCTCACACATTGGACAGGAGTTTGGATCCTGAGTATCAGACAAGCTTCAAGCAACCAGGTAAAAAGTGATGTCGTACAACCTGATTCAGGAGACCCCCTTCTACTCTTCAGCGATTGGGCCGAAACATCCAAAGCAGACATGAGGACCCTACTGTAGGTACAGGCCCAAGTCACACAGGTGAGAGAGGTGGAGATCCCTCTGAGGACAGGATTCTGCTTGTCCCCAAATCCAGTCACGGAAGCCTTAACGCTTCCTATCTCAAAATTCAAAGTTTAAGAAACGCATCTTAGCCGGGCGGTGGTGGCACATGCCTTTAATCCCAGCACTTGGGAGGCACAGCCAGGCAAATCTCTGTGAGTTCAAGGCCAGCCTGGTCTACAGAGTGAGTTCCAGGAAAAAGGTGCAAAGCTACATAGAGAAACCCTGTCTCGAAAACAAACAAACAAACAAAAAAACAAAAACAAAAAATGCATCTTTACAGATGTAATACAATTGAAATGACATCAAAATGGTGTGTCAAGGTCAATGAGACAGTGCCTTACAGCAGTAGTTCCCAACCTGTGGCTGGTGACCCCATTTAGGGTTGAATGACCCTTTCACAGGGGTCGCCTAAGATCGTCGGAAAACCTAATTTCGATCCACAGCTATTTACACTATGATTCATAACAGTAGCAAAATTACAGTTATGAAGCAGCAACAAAAATCATGTTACAGTTGGGGGTCACAACCATGAGGAACTATATTTATTATAGGGTCACTGAGTTAGGAAAGTTGAGAATACTGCCTTAGATGAGGAGGTATCTGTGCTTTGTGCATGTATGTGTGGTGGGAAGAGATGAGAAGTTGGGCACAGATAGTAATGGGTAGAGGCCTGGAGCAAGCCCTGCCCTCCCACCCCCAGACAGACTACCTACTGACTTCCAGCACTACAAAACTCTAACTTTCTGGGCTTTGCAGTTGGTTGATTTGGAATGGTTTGTTTTTTAAGACATCATCTCTCATTGTGTAGCCCAGGTGAGTCTGGACCTTACTTTGTAGCCCAGATGGCCTGTACTCACAGCAATCCTCCTGCCTCGGTTTTCCAATTGTTTGGCTTACAAGTGTGCTGCACTATGCCTGGCTTGATTTTCAGAAGTTTTGTTTGTTTGAAGCCACTAAGTCTATGTTGCTTTGTTATGTGAGTCCTAGGAATCCAAAAAAGGTAGTCAAACTGAGATAGGGCAATAAAGTCATTGATTCAGCAGTCAAATTCATAAAGCTTCCAACAGATGCATTATGGATCACCAGCATAATAATCCAATGAAACAAGAGCTGCAAATGTTGGAGAGAAAAAGATGAACTGTACCTGCAGGGATATAGTTAGTAGCCTAGACTATACAGGAGATCAATGAAACTAGTCATGGCAAGCCCTGCTGTTTGGACTCTCTCTAGCCACTTTATTTAATATTTTCTCTTTGCAATTAGTGGTCCAGCAACATATTGGAGCTGTCTTAAGAGACCCAAGCAATAAGAATCACACTTGCTTCTGGAGGTTTCAAAATGCAAATGGACAGACAGATGGCTCAGCAAGTACACAAGCCTGCAAACAAGTCTGATGACCTAAGTTCAATCCACAGGACCCATATGATAGAAGCAGAGAATGAACACCTGCAAGCTGTCCTCTGGCCTTCACACACACACACACACACACACACACACACACACACACACTCACATGGCATCAGTACATACCCACACATACACACAGGCACACTAAATACATGCATACATACACACATAAAATATTTTAAAATGCAAACAGAAGAGGTGGTAAAATAACAAGAAGGCAGGAGGAGGAGAGGAAGGAGGAAGAGGAAGATGAGGAGGAGGAGGAGGAAAGGAGGAAGAGGAAGATGAGGAGGAGGAGGAGGAGGAGGAGGAGGAGGAAGAGGAGGAGGAGGAAGAGGAGGAGACTCTGTAACAAGAGAACTCAACAGCACAAAGACTACATTGATAGATGGCATGCTGCCTCTGGAGGTACTTAGTGCTCAGAGGAGGATGCTGTCTTTGAAAAAGAAACACTTCCTCATCAGAAGGAGCCTGAGATGACCTCTTAGGTCCCATTGGTTCTTCTGTGGTTCAAAACAATGCACTTGTTTGTTATTGTAATTTGATAGCTTATTTAATGCTGGTGTGTGTGTGTGTGTGTGTGTGTGTGTGTGTGTGTGTGTGTGTGTGTGTTTGAAATGTTCATACAGCAAACCTTGTCTTAGGGTCAGTGAAGATGGTGTGATGGCAGCTTATGGAGGCACTCTTGATCTGAATGTCTAAATGCAGTTTCATCCTGTAGCCATTACTTGTTCTTGGGTTTGAGCCAAGTCCACTGTCATACCCCCTCAATCTAAGGTGGCCACTAGAGAAGCTTCACATGCCTGGAATCTTTATCAACATTGATCCAATGTTCAGTTTCTTTCCAGAAACATCTCATACATATGTTTCCATTTTCTATTCAGACTCAAATTACTCTATGGCTGTTTTGTTCCCAGGTTGCAGGGCAGAACAAAGGAGTCCCAGAGATCATGGGAAACTGTTCTACACCTAGCCTTCTTCAGAGATTTGGTCTGGGCTGTGGTTCATGAGCTCGTCAATGTGTGTAAAGCCTTCCAGATCTGTCTTGCAGTGTTTCTTGCCAGGAAATTGTTTGATCACTAGATACCTTATGTTTGTGATTTGCAAGAATAAGCCTTCTTTGAGTGAGGGGTGTGTGAGTGTGTGTGTGTATGTGTGTGTGTGTGTGTGTGTGTGTTTGTGTGTGTGTGTGTGTTTGTGTGATGTTTTCAGTTGGGTTTTGTTTTTAGTTTCAATATATTTATAAGGCATTCTTTACATTCCTCCCAAACTTGCAAATTTAAAATAAATAATTTTCTGACTTTCTCTATAAACCCATAAAAAAAAAAGCTTGCAGCCTCCTGCACAACCTGTAACTCTATTTTGCAACAATATTTTGCAAGAACTCTGAGATTCAGGGGCCAAGAAAGGATCAGGAGCTGCTCTTCAATGCTCCGACACTTCTGCACTGGAAAGTCACCCAAGTGCCAACATGCAAACTCCCAGCTCAGATCAAGCCAGACAGGAAGCACTTGGAAGGGAAAACAGATTTCAGTGACCATATGTGTGATTATTATTCACCCGCAAGATGACTGAGTAAAGAGACATGTTGGCCTGTCTGATTCCCCATGTGCTGAACCTGGGTAGGCTGAGCACACTGAACCCACACACAGATGCTTGTCCACCTGGCCCAGAATCTAGTCCAAAACAAGCCATGGAAGAGAGGCACTAGTAGAAGGCCCAGAGCCAGTACCACAAGGTAAACATGGTGTCATCTGAGCATGTGTCCCACATGGCAATTCAGGCCCACTTGCTTTCCCCTTTGGCTCTCCCATCTTAGTTCTTGGCTTTTATCTAACAGTTATCCTGTCTCTCCAGCCTGGATCCCTGTTCCTCTATGACAAAAACTGCACACTGTCTTTATCTATTGTTTGTCTGTTAAGGCAGGAACCAGATGGAGGGGTCTCATTGGTCTCATAACAGGTGTTCATAATAACTTTATAACCAATGAACCAAATTCAGAGTTACAGTTACTGACCCACCAAGTCCAGCTGGACATCGGGTCTTCCCTCCTTTGCTCTTTGTCTAAGCTCAGAGACTAAAAACTGATCAATGAAGCCTGGAGTTACAATGTGTCTACATTCTGAACACTTAGGAGGCAGAGGCAAAGAGGACTGTGGTGAGTTTAAGGCCAGAGCTACAGAGTTACAGGGTTCGGACTCTATACTGAGACTCTGTCTCAGACAGGCAGGTGAAAAGAATATTCCACTGTAATTTCTCACAACCTTACCATACCTCCAAGTTGTCTCCGATCTCTATATGCTCCTTCATGGAGGCAATGGTTCAATTAAACCACTTTTCAAAGTGGTCACTCAGAAACTTCCTTCCCGAAGAGATACAACTGTACATTCAAATGTGTGATGGTTGCATTTAACTGCCAAGTTGACACACTCTAAAATCATTTGGGAAGAGAATCTTAGTGAAGGATTGTTTAGGTATGCTGGCCTGTGAGCATGTCTTGGGGAGGATTATCCTGATTGTGCTGAGGTGGGAAGACAGGCACACTGTAGGTGGTATCATTCCCTAGGCAATAGATTCCCAACTGTGTAGGAGTGAAGAAAGCAGCTAAGTACAAACATGTGGACACTCTTTCTTTCTCTACTCCCTGACTGGACCAGCTGCTTCAGGTTTCTGCAGCCTTGACTTCCCTCCAACAATGGACAGTAACCCAGAGTTGTGAACGAAAATACACTTTTCTCTCCCAAGTTGTTTTTGTCAGGGTACGATATCACAGAAACAAGAATTGAAATTAGGACACTATGGAAATGGCATCTTCTTCTATCTTTAAAACTCAGAATCCATGGTTTGAAGGAAACAGTCACTATATAGCCGGAAAAATTTACAACTTCCCTATAATCACTTTTAATTCTATGAGCAGAAATGTTTACAGCTCAAACATATCAATTTATTTCCCACTTATCTGACCTAACCATTCTTTTGTTCATTAAGTCAATCGACAAACACTGACTGAGCCTGCACTATGTGCCACAGTGGGAAGAAGGAGAAGTTCTCCCGGGGCAGCACACAGTCTGGCTTCAGTGAAGCTCCTTAGGTCATTCAGCACACACAGGAGTCACTTTCGGTCACATCAGTCACCTTGGGGCCTCGTCTGACTAAGACACAAATTGCTACAGAAGATGGCTCAAAGGGTGTTTCCTGAAGGGTGGCTCTGGCAGACTACTGAAGAGAAGTCTACACCCTAACACATTCATCAGGCTTCCAAACCAAGTCCCTCCCCTTATAGATCTAACGTCGAGCTGTCTTAGTCTGTTTACTGTTGCTATAATTGACGAGCACAGAATGAATAGTTTACAATGAAGAGATATGTATCTGAGTCATGGTTCTGAAGGCTGAAAGCCATCTTCCTGGCACCCAGTGAGAGCTTTGCTCTGTGTTCTCCCGTGGCATGGGTTGCACAGGGTGCCCAATGTTGTGATGTAATGATGCCATCTGCAAGCCTGAAGGGCCTCCTTCATAGCTCTCCACACAGGAGGTGCACAGGACCACAGATTGGACTTACCTGGGACAGAGACTGACTGGTTGTTTGTCTAATAGAGCCATCAACTAAGTCACAAAGGCCTGCCCTCATGACCTCATCTAATCCTTGCAAGCCTCACCACCAAATACTATTAAGATACAAATTTGGAGGCTAAGTTTCTATCCCATAAACTTTTGCAGAACATATTCAAGCCAGAGTCATGGTAACTGAAGATGGCTCTGCCTCATGATTACATCTCATCCCAGATATCAACAAACTAAAGAGTAAAGAACAATGGCCAGAAAATAACATGACGCTTCGAAAACAGAGATGAAATATTGACATTATATTCTATGCTTAAGAAGTCAAAGGAGATTTCTGTTAAAAGACAAAATGTCAACAACAAGCTGGTTCAGCCAGTAAGTCACTTGCCTGGAAAACCTTGTGTCCTGTGTTTGATTCCCACAGTCCACATAAAGGTGAAGAGAGAACACACCCTATATAGTTGTCCTCTGACTCCCACTCATAAAGAATGGTGTGTATATGCTCACACACATCATCAATGCACAATGCTAATAAATTGTTTTTTTTTTTTTAAAACCAGACCACGTGTCTGGAATTGTATTTGGAAAATCACGGTTATGGTATATATAAGTCAATTGCTTTCCAAAGCTCTTTTCTTCCTTACAATTTTTTTATTATAATTACAGTATTTTTCACTTCCCTTTCCTCCCTCCAAACTGTCCCATATACCTTTCTCTACTCTCTTTCAAGCTTGTGGCATTTTTTAAAATTAATTGTTATTGTGTGCATGTATGTATATAACATATATTCCTAAATACAACCTGCTCAGTGTGCATAATGTTACTCACATGTATATTTTCAGGGCTGATCATTTGGTGCTGGATAACCAATTGGAGTCCTCTTCTCTGGGGAAGCCTATCCCTCCCATTCTCAGCATTCCTTGGTTGCCTGTCGTTTTTGGTGTAGGGTTGAGACCGCCTGAGCTTTTTCCTATATATGTTGTTATGCCTATTGGTAGTTTTCTTATTCAGTTCATGGTAGGTAGTCATGTTGGTGAGACTTATGGTTGTAGCTCCTGACATTATTAGAAGATACAGTCTCACAGCAAACTCCCTGAACCTTTAACTTCTTCCTCAGTATTCCTTAGGTGTAGGAGTGTTTTGTAGATATGGCCCCTGGACTGAGCTCCACAACTCGGCATTTTGATTGGGTTATGTTTTTTCTGTAGTGGTCTCCATTTGTTGCAAAGTGAAATATTTTAGATGAGGCTTGAAGACTACATTTTATGTAGGTCTAAGGACAAATATTTAGATTGTTAAGGGTTATGCTTAGTTATGTTTAGTAAAGTAGTAGTTATAGGTTCTTCTCCAATATTCATGACTCATAGCTTCACTGGCCCCTAGGAATAGCCTTAGGTTTTCAGTACCAGGAATGATTTCCTTCTTGTTGAGCAGGTCATAGGTTTTATACCTAGGTAGGAATGTTGGTTCCTTCTTTTCTTTGGAAGTTTGGATGGTGAAATCTAGTCTTTAGGAACAAGACTTTCAGGTCAGTTCCAGCCCTGGGACCTCTGGGCCTCCAACTGAAGAGCGTAGTGTCTGCTGCAATTGAGACTTACCTTCTCCTTTTTGGACAACCAAGGACAAGTGCAGTAGCCTGTGTGCTTTGGGAGTCTCTTGTACAACCCTGATCAACAACTCAAAAGAGGGCTCCTCATGTCTGGTGTTGGGGTTTTTGTTAGGTGGTCTTTGACTCTTGAAGGGGGCATTGTCATACCAGATGAGAAAAGCTCATTAAAATTATGTATGTATATTTATACATTTATACACTGAATTACATGTGTTATAGACACTTTGGGGTATAATATTATGATTCCTTAAGTTTTTTCAGGCATCTTGTTGTTATTTTACCCTCCACCCTTCTTCTTCTGTATTTACCTATATGTCACTCCCTAAGGAACTGGATTAAGGATGCAGTTTCCCTTGGAGCTGTGGGTTCAAATCCTACTCCTGACAATTTAGTATTTTTAAAAGGCAAAATTGCTATGACTATTCCAGCCACAGAAATTAACTATTACCTAATTCTGATGTGCTGCACATGGCTACTTCTGTCTGGACTTGGAAAAATCCTGTTGGGAGTGGAATAGGGGATGTCCCTGAACTCTATCTGTACAACCTCTTCCCTCTCTGTGTCCCTCTCCCTCTCCACCCTACCCTTATTCCTATAATTCAGGAATTGGCAAAGGGTGGCCCTGGCTCACTGCCCGGTTTTGTGCAGCTGATGGGCTAAGAATAGGTTTTACATTTTTAAATAGTTGAGAAAAAAGATTTATTTTGTGACATATGAAGATTATGTGACGTTTAAATCTGTTCTCTAAATACAATTTTATTAGAACCCAGCCCTGCCAAGGCCTGTGGCTGGTTTTGCTCTAGAAAGATGAGGCCAAATAGCTGTGACAGAGACCTTATGACCCTTGATGCAAACCCATGTCATAGTCAAGTCTTCACAGGAAAAGCTGATGATTCCAGGTTTAAGCTAATGTTTCTTTTCTTCTTTTGGGTCGCACATGTTGGCTCCATTCCCAAGTTTCCAGGCAGATCTGTTACACTTATCTGGCCCCAGAGTGACTTCATTTTCCCCTTGTGCTGTCTCCCTGAGCACTGAACTTGCAACCTGATACTCTCTGTCAGCAGGCTGAGCAGCCAATAGGCTGACCCTATAGTCCTGTCCCTGCCCACCTGTCCCACCCTTGGCTCTTCTTGTCTTGGTGATACCCAGTCACTGCATCTCTGACACCACTCTTCTCTCATCTTCCAGAATCCTCACCCACACAGAGACTTGTGCCTCTCCTTAAACCACGTGACTAGCTCACTTCCTCAATCTCTGCCTGAAATGCCATGAATCTCAGACTGTTTCACGCTGCTTCACTGAATGCCACACACTGGGTAATTTATAAAGAACAAAGGGGTATCCTGCTCAAGGTTCTGAAGGTATGAAAGTTTAAGATCCATGGTGTAAAGTCTCCCTCGCTGATGGAAGATTCTGAAGAGTGTCATCACCATTGCTTAGGATGTGAAAGTTGAGGCAGAACATGTTAGCTCGGGTCTCCTTCCTCTTCTTGTAAACCCGCAGCCTTCACTGTTACAGCTCCACTTAACCTTGACCACAGAAGGTCCCACCTCCCCCACAGCTGTTCCCACACTCTTACTACCTCACAGTTAGAATTGTGGGATTGAATTTCAAGTTGAGTTTTGGTGAGGACGTGCAAACCACAGCGGGCTCCAACATTTTTTTTCCTTCTCTAAATATTTTAACACAATGAATCAAAACAAAACTGTTTTTCGTTGGCGCAGGGATTTTTTTCTAAGATAAAGTATTTGGAGACTTTTGTCACAGTAGGTCTATTAAAGCCATATGGCTTAAACACACCCATGACCAGTGCTGTCAACATTCTTCAGATCTTCAAATCTGTTTTTTGTAAACAATTTTTGATTCTCCATGGAAATGGAGGAGGAAAGGGGTGCAGAAGACTACTATGAATCAGAGATATTTACTAATAATGCTTCCTATGAACCCTCACCCACCCTCCACTCTGCAGTGAACTTGACTTGGCCAGTTGCTTCATTTTCTCTCTGTCTCTGTATGAATAGACACAACAGCCATCCAGGAGGGACTAATGGAGAATGGAGGAGGAGGAGACACCCCCCAAATCATCTAGGAAATGACTGAGTTGGCAGTACTTGAGGGTTAGAGGAGGAGGTATGGTATGCTCTCAAGCAGGTCTGCTGAATTGCAGGGCTTTCTGTTACTTCTGCAATTAGAAATGATAAACCTTTTAAAAGTTACAAATGCTAATTACCCTGATTTGATCATTACACAATGTATAAATGCATCAAATTATCACATTTTTGCCTCATAAATATGTACAATTATTGTGGCACTTTTTTTCAATCTAATGAAGAAATCATTTAAGAAGCAAGAAACAAATTAACCTACACGGAGATAAATGTGAACAGAAATATGGCTTTAAATTTCACACGCACATACATGTGCGCACACACATATACACACACAAATTATCCAAAATTATTAACATGACTTGGGTTGTGAATTCTAGTCTCAGTTACATCAGTAAGTAAGAGAATATGGAGATCTCTGCATTAGGAGTGATATTCCTTAGCATTGGCCATGTGCTCTGCCCTCGCCAGAAAACAAGCAGAAATTACAACTTCAGCCATATCAAGGGCACAGTGCTGACAGGAGAGGACACTGGTCTCCTTTTCATTTGCACAGCATTGGCACCCCATTCTATGGGTGTACTGCTCTGAAAGTCAAGTGGACGCCTGTGGCCCGAAGGGAAAACGTCCCCCACAGGCTCACATGTTTGAACAACTGATCCCCAGCAGATGGCACTGTTTGAAGCCTAAGATTTGCAAAGTTCAGAAAGAGGTCCTGGGACTGGCTGACTGGAGGGTAGCCAGACCTGGCCTTTGGAGGTCTTTCTTCTCCTGTGAGGATGTCACCAGTCCCCTGACTTTCTAACACCCTCCTGCCTGCTGTCCTATACTGAAATGCCCTGAAACTGGGAGCCAGGAAAAAGGGAACCCCGTTTTCGTCCTAGTTACAAAAAACTGACACACTCATCACTCCCACTCTAGTGTGACAATCTTGACCTTGTGTGGGCTCCTTGTTCTGGGAGAGAAAACAGTTGAATCACAAAGTGATGCTCTGATGTCTCTGGCATCCCCCGCAGCCTTCATCCCCTGGACTGGATCCCACCATTCCACTGAGTATAAAGACTTCACTGTGCTCTTTTCTCCAATGGCCCTGCACATGCAGGTAACAGTTTTCAGCTCTGAAAGAACCTACTTTGTCCCCAGAGGAGGAGAAATGGCAAGATACTCTTGAAAAATTAATAAGGAAACAAAACGGTCTACGAATTGTCAGTCTGGATTCTATAATCAACTAAGCTGGCATAACTAGTCCAACATAAGCAGTCAGCACCCGAAGGCATCATTTCTTCACAATCCACCAACTTTCACACGGGACTTTAAAATGTTCTACTTGTTACTTCACGGTACAAAGAGAGAAGCTTCAATTCCAGCCTCAATAACTGTGTTCCAGGCAGGAAAATAAAATGGAATGGAATGAAAGATGCAAAGCACAAATAAAATAAAAGGGAAGGAAGAAAACTAAAACCTTTTGTGTATGTGTCATCTAAAATGTCATCCTGTCCTCATTCCTAGCTCCCATGTCTGTTATCCATGTGATATCCGTGCGATAGCAGATATTAGGCCTGTGATTTCCAGTAGAAGTCCACAGGCTGCAGGCTTATCTGTATCTTTAATGTACAGATCCCAATCACAGGCCCTCTGTTTCCGCATGATATCAAACACCTAGCACTCTGAAAACCATCTGAAACACACATTCAACAGATGTTTGGCATCACAGAACCCTAGTCTGCTTGTGTTGATTTTAATCCAACCATCTTCAAAGCAAGAGTTCTCCAAGTTATTGGATTAAAGTGAAATATAAGGCTTACTGTGTACAAGAACCAGTGATTATGCCCAAACATGGAAAAATGTGTGGAATGATCTGTGAAAGTCAATTAAATAAGTTTGCGTTTTATGTCTGACGTAATGGGAACTGCTCTGAACCTGGCATGGCAGTTGCTTCCTTCATGCTCTGTTTCTGTAGCTCCTGAGTCAGACATACTTATCCACCTCTCCACACGGAGAGTCTAGGTTGCCAAATGTGGAAGAAAGAGCTCCAGGCCCATATGGAAGCTGACAGGAAACCTCAGCCTTCTCAAAGGATGAGGTTTGGCAAACTGACTTCACTATGCCTTTACAACGTTATTTTATTTTACATCCAGCCTCACTTGAGACCATGGAATTCTGATTGCAGTTGAAGTTCACGCAGCTGGCACTCATTTCCAGCCACTAAGTTAAATTCAGGCACTACCTACTAGCTTTCCTTCTACCAAGAAATAAATCCATTTAGATGAAATGGAAAAAAAAATGTGATAGGTCTGGGAAAAGAAATTCGACTTCTATCGAACCAGATCTCTTGTTAAACCCTCTGCATATTTGCAAAGTAAACTGATACCCCAGCTTGCTAATCCCCTGGAAAGATGACTTTTGTATGACAAGGGCAGGCTGCTGTGCCTTGAAACCCTGCATCAAGCCAAGCTGTCCGACCCAGTTGAACAGAACTTCTTTGACATCTTTGCAGCTTAAAAAAGTTAATATCACCAGGCTCTGTGCTCGGTCCAGTTCAGATTCTTCCCTCTGAGTCTTTGAAGTCTCACTTTCAAGAAGAATTTTAGGAAGTTTACTCTCCAATTCCTCATACTGACTTAAACCAGAAGGATATTCTATGTCACTTATTGATGGATTATAGTCCCATGAATGGAACATGTGTGAAGATGTCTGGAGGGTGTCAATGTGTCAATTTAATTGTATAGTTCTTACCACCTTTATCAGTCATAGGTGGATAAAGATTCTGTCCTATTTTTGATGCTTAGCCTTAAAGGCATGTAGGTCAGAAAATTTAATCAGGAAGTTCTACAAAATTGTCCTAAAGACAGAAATTTTTCATGTTGTATAATGTTTCAGAGAATAGAAAAGGAAAAAAAAAAACCAAAAAACAAAAAACAACCTCTTTGGCCTCACAAAACCAATATAACAAAACCCGACAAAGCAGGTTTCAGAGATTATAACGCACTTCTCTTATTTTTAAATATTCTAAGTAAAAGGTATCTAGTACAACCCATCAGCAAATTAAAAAAAAAAAAAAACTATTGCAACCAAATTTCATCTTTCAGAATTTAAGAATGACTCAGAATGAGGAACTCTGGTAAAATAATTGAAATGTGAATTTACACACAAGAATGACATAAGCTGTTTTTCAGTTGGAGCAGGAGAAAGGAGGAGCAGAGTGCATTACCTGGTTGAAACGTTTGAGAAAGGGAAGGCTAAAGATGAAGAAGCCAGCTTGCTGATTTCACCTCTCACTCATGCTGACATAGAGAAAATGATTGGGAAAGACCAGTAGTACTAAGCATGTAGGGAAATAGGCTTTCAGACGGTCAAAGTGCAAATGTATATAGATGACATCTTTATCAAGGAAGAGTTGGCAGTTTGGGGGCAATATTTGAAATGTGTGTGCCCTGTTTGCCCTGCAACTCCACAGGGAAATCCATCCTAAAGAAATATTTGAAAATGTGCATTAAACTATATAAAGGTTCTCTATTACTGTAGTAAGGAGATTTTGAGATAAAGAATTGTATGTCTAGTAAAAAAGTGCAGAGTAAATATTGATATGTTCTTAAGGTGTATGTGTCAGTTACTTTTCCAGTTGCTGTAACAAAATGTCTGACAAACACAGCTTAAGACAGTTTATTCTTGCATCATATTTAAGGAGATGCAGTCCATCATGGGGAGGTGGGGGGAGCCTTGAGGCATCTGGTCACCTTATCAGCACAGACAGTCAGAAAGCAGAAAGACGGGAACAGTAGTGTCCAGTTGGATTTCTCTCAATTTGGGACCCAGGCTATAGCATAGTGCCACCCTCATTCAGAATGGCTCTTCCTCCCCAGCTAAACAATGTAAACAAACACATCAGAGTTGTGTCTCTTTGTCATTCCAAATCCAGTCAAATTGACATTGGAAATCAATCATTACCATAGACTAGTTTGCGACTATTAAGTAGAGAGAGGCACCTTTAATATGAATTGGTGATAGTAATGAGACACTTCGTGTAGTAGTTCAGAAATTAGGAACTGTTAAAATCTAAGTCTATAAGCAAAATGTCTCCTTGCATATATGCTAAGTTAAATAGCACTATGTATGTGTGTATGCCTCCTCACACTGCACTGAGACCTTGGATAGCTCTGCATATGGCAGTGGGACTCCTGGTGAGCACATGCTTTTATAAATGAGAACTTTCACTTTCTGCACTGCAGTGAGAGTCTCAGGAGCTGTCTGCCTGAAATGTTCCATTGGTCTACTTTACCCTTGACCGTGCTGTCAATCAGCCCCAGAGGACTGCAGTAGAACACCTGAAAATAGTAACTTACCATTTTTGTGATAATGAGGATGGAGCTCAGGGCCTTGCACATGATAGGCGACACCATGCTATGGGGCCACACCCTTAGCTCTTTTTCTTTCATTCTGACACAGCACCTTACTGTTACCCAGTCAGACCACAAACTTGTGACACTCCTGTTGCCTCCCAAATGCTGGGACTACAAGAGGGCACCTCCACACTTGAGCAGGCAGTTACATTACGAAAAGTAAAGGTGTGTTGAATTCACAGCTTTGAAGGTTCTAAAACATGGTACCTGCATCAGTTCAGTTGTGGTGAGGGGACCAGGTAGTGATGGTGGGAGCTGTCCCAGCAAGATATACATCTTCAAATGGAGCAGCGAGGAGAGTGATGCTTTGCAATAATCCTTTTATATGCTGTGACTATGTGTTACTCTCATTGGTTTAATAAAGAGCTAACTTACCCAATAGCTAGGCAGAAGAGAGCCAAACTGGAAAACACTGGGAAAAAGGACAGCAGAGTTGCCAGCCAGATGCAGAGGAAGCAGGAGACAAACATGCTGTGCTGAAAAAAGATTCTACCATGAGGTAGAGAAGAAATACAGGTTAATTTAAGTTATAATAGCTACTTAGTAACAAGACTAAGCTATTGGCTGAGCATTTATAATTAATAATAAGTCTCTGTATGGTTATTTGGGGAGCTGGCAATCCCAACAAAAAACTCCACCTACAGAGTGGGTATCAAAATCATATTCAAAGGCATAGCTACCAATGCCTTACAGATTTTTCACTAGGCTCCACTCTTGAAGGCCCATAGTACTCCCTGATATTGCCACCCTGGGGACTAAACCTTGGCATATGGAACTTCAGGGGCCACTCATCCAGACTACCATCCAGACTGCAGCAGACTTAAAAAAAAGTAATTACTTAATATGTGTATAATGTTGTTACCTTCATCTCATGAAAACCAACCATCCCAAATACCTTGCTGCTAAGCTCTTTCCAGTTTGTACATAGGCATTAAAAATTGGTTGGCACTTTTTCAAAATGGTAATAGAAAAAGACACTGCCTGAGCACAGCCAGGCAAGGCCCCCTGTTGGAGAAACATCTTTCATAACATTTCCAGAGGTCTAATCTGGAATGGATTAGATGTTTGCATGCAGTCTGTGGCTGTGATAAAACACTGACCAAAAACAACTTGGGAGAGGAAAGAGTTTGTCTGGGGAAGAGGTTCTCAACCTTCCTAGTGTTGTGACCCTTTAATACAATCCTCATGTTGTGGTGACCCTCAACCATAAAATTATTTTGCTCCTTCTTCATAACTGTTATTCCGCTACTGTTATACAGGATATCTGATATTCGACCCCTGTGAAAGAGTCTTTGACCTCTAAAGATGTCACAACCCATAGGTTACAAGCTTACAAGTTACAATCCAACATCAAAAAAAAAAAAAAAAAAAAAAAAAAAAACAAAGAAGCCAGGGCAGGAGCTCAAGGCAGAGAACACATAGGAATAGAGGAAGACTACTACATTCTGGCCTGCTTCTAGGCTCACATTCAGTTATGTACCTTTCTTAAACAGCCTAGGCTCACCCACCTTTGAATGGCACTGCACACAGTGCGCTTGGTTCTTCTATATCAATTTTTCAATGAAAAGTAAAAATAGAGTTCACAGACATGACCATAAGCCAATCTGAGGGATCTGAGGGAGCCAATTTTTCACCTGAGGTTCCCTCTTCCCAGGTGTGTCCACTTGACAACCAAGGTTAGCCAGCACACTAGAAGTCTTCATTTGGAAGTCCTGGCTGCCCCAACCCACCTGTGTGTAGAATCCCATCTTGAGCTTCTGAGTTCCTCCTGGTTAACTTCAGGAGTCCTAAAATGTATGACATGGTTTCAGTGGCAGATAGAGAACCAGACCACATGTAGAAATGCTCTGAGGACACTTATAATCTGTCACCCTCCAGAAATAATTTTATAATATTCTTGATGAACTAACTTGGCATGAATCTGAGGGGTGTGCAAAGGAGGTGGAGGAATCTGGGAATAGTTGGCACCATGCTAGGCTATCTCCACTGTTCTGAGTAGTTCAGCAATGACTTCAAGATTACTCACATCACTCAGCAAAAACCAAGTCCTCCAGTCACTGAGGCCACTTTCCAGTAAGACCATAAATGAACTTGCTTCTGAAGGGTCAGCCCCCAAATCTAAGTAACTCATGACAGTGTTTATTCCAACCACACTTGTGACTCTCCTGGAATGAACTCTAGCAAACATAATTTTCTCTGTCTGTCACATATACCACAGTTACATTCATTTCCTATTGCAACATAACCACAGACTTAGAGGCTTGGGGGGGGGGTGTAGTTATTATCCCTGAAAGTTGGAGACTTGGACACAGCCTTATTGGATTCTGAAGTTCAGGATGTCTGCAGGTGGCAAGCCAGAGATCATCAGCCTAAGGCAGTATGTCAGAGGAGAATGACTAGAAAGGCAGGGAACCAGCTGAGTACCAGCATCCCTTCCCTACTCCCTGGTCAGTGCCACAGACCAAGCCACTCCTGCCACCATTGTCTTCTCTGCCACGACAGACTGTACTCCCTCAACTGTGAGCCCAAATAAGTCCCCCCACCGAATCTGCCTTATCTCAAATAAGATTAGGTTGCAGTAGCAACAAAAATAATTAATATAGCTCTAATTCTTTTGATCTATTCTTGTTTTTATTATTTTATTATTTCTGAGCTTTTTCATGTTCTTACAGAAAGCTTCCTCACTATATATTGATGTGTTTTCCTTCTAGAAGTTTCAGAGTTTCCAATATTAAATGAAATTCTTTTACTCATTTTGAGTTTAGTTTTGTACAAAGTGAGAAACTGGAAGCTAGTTTCAGCATTGGAGAAGTTATTCTTTTCACAACATATCTTTTGATCACCTTGGTTGAGAAATCAGTGGCTGGAGTTGGATGGATTTACTTCTAGGTCCTCTAGTCTACTCCTGGGAGTACATGGGTATTTTTGTTACTATGGCACTGTAGCATATTTTGAAATAGGCATTTCAACACTTTTGGAGGCTCTTTGTTTGTTTGGGATTGCTTTGGCTATTCAGGGTCTTTGTGCTTCCCTGTGAATCTCAGGGGTTTGAGGGTGTTGTTTTGTTTTTCTAGTTTTTCTGTTTCTGTGAAGAATGTCTTCATGGAATTTTGAATGGGGATTACATTTACTCTATAGATAACTGTTGTGTGACTTTCCTGGGGAGACATGATCAAATTCTGTTCATCCTCGGTAGGACACCAATGACAGACCAAAAAAATTATTCCACCTAAACCTAGCTTAATGGACCAATGAGTCTATTGGAGATATTTACCAGAGTATTGGTGATAACTTGGGGAAGTTGTATCTCTACAGTTCACTTCCCAATTTGAAGGCAGATCAACCACTTGGAGAGCCTTCTCTCTGCAGAAATTGTTATTGTTTCCATATCCTTAAGGGGGGACTTTACAAATCTTGTTAGTTTCAGGAGCTTCCTGAGGCCTGCGCATGTCATTTACTTTCTGAATTTTGTAGGTTTTACTTACTTCCAAGACATGTAAGCCTCCCTCCCCCCTTCAGGAGGGATTGGTTCAATTCAGATGAAATGGCTACAGAACAACAGCTTTTGACAAAATAGTTTCTCTGTCATTTTCAAAATAGTAACTCTGTCAACCCATGAACCCAAGGGAGATCTTTCCATTGTCTGCTATCCTCAGTTTATCCTTTTGATATCAAATAGTTTTTCTTGTAGGAACCTTTGGCTCCTTAGCCGGAGTTATTTTTTAATGTTTTAGGTTGCTATGATTTGGGTTACCTTCCTGATTTCTTCCCCAAGCAGTCCATCATTGATGAAAGCTGCTGATTTCTGTGCACCCATGTTTTTGTCCTACTACTTTGATATTTATCAGAGCTAGCATTTTTTTCTTATTTTTAGATATTAGGATTTTCTGCATATGAAGTCATATCATCTTGTATTTCTTTATTTCTTTCTATTCTCTGTTCTGGCTAGAATCTCAAGTAATATATTTAACAAAACTGTAATAAAATATAATAATCAAAAGGTTGAAAGACTACTCACCATTATTGCTTCTGAGTTTACAGGACTGTAGGAATAGTGGTACTATGAGATTTTATTCTCAAATTTTTACAAGGTACTGTTTCTTGGACAATAGGTAGAATATTTTAAGAATAAGCTGTACAACACTATTTTCTTTTAACAATGATGATCAGGTTTAAAACACTCTGACAAGATCTACTGCAGACAAAAATCAATACAGCAATCAATAGCAATAAAAAATTACTTCAGGAACATGGCAGAAATTCTTGAAAAACAATCACCCAAAATTCAAAGGAGTAGTAGAGTTTTTCCAACATGGCTTGTGTATTGTCTGCATCAGAAATGCAGAGGAAATACGTGAGGCCACTCTTCACAAGTGCACAGCCAAGCTTTATGGGAAGGAGGACTCATAGGATGCCTTGGAGGAGATCCTCACGGTGACTGAAGTTCTCCATGTCAGTTTATTACAGTTTGAAACCAATCTTTCAACATTCTCTGCATTTCTAGATATTTGACACATTTAGACAACAGAGAAAGACAAATCTTTCTCACATGTGTG
Source organism: Onychomys torridus (assembly GCF_903995425.1). Taxonomy (NCBI): domain Eukaryota; kingdom Metazoa; phylum Chordata; class Mammalia; order Rodentia; family Cricetidae; genus Onychomys; species Onychomys torridus. Next base: position 63,255,711 of record NC_050443.1, on the reverse strand, counting down.
AAAGCAATTGATTATTTTGTTGAGAAGAACTGCAAATCTGTCTCTTTGTTGTACTGAGGTCATTTTATATCATTTTATAAACTGAAGTATGGATCCCACTAGACTTCTCATCATTTGTATTAATTGCCTGTTTATTTTTGTTCATTAAAACTCTTTATGGTCTAGAACATACTTAACTTTTTATGTTTTGGGGTCTTTTGTTTTTATTTAAATTTTTCATGCAATATGTTTTAATCATATTCTTTATCTTCTCCAAACTCCTTAGAAAACTCTAAGTTTTTGACAGTGTCACCATATTTGCTACGAGTTAGCCACAGACAAACTTTGTTACACTAAAGTGTCATTCCTCACTATCTCATTTATTAAAGTTAAAGAGATGTTGCGTTTTAATAAAAGGATTTTTCTTCATCCATTGAGATGATTGTGTAGTTTTTATCCTTGATTTATATTGTATTGCATTAATTGATTGTATGTGTTGAACTAACTTTACATCCCAAGAATGACACCTACTAGATCACAATGTATTGCTGAATTGTATTTGCAAGTACTATATTGAAGATTTTGTATCTATGCTCGTCAAAGATATTGACACACAGATGTGTGGCTTCTTTGTATCCTTTCCTATGTCATAATCAGGTTTTGTCATCATGGTGAACAGACTTTATAGAATCAGTTTGGTGGCAGTTAGTTCTTCAAAGGCAGCAATGGAGAAAGAGTTTTGTGGTCATTCCTTGGTGTCTATAACAGATGGGTTCCAAGACATCCCAAGGAGCACAAAGTCTGTGAATGCCAAGTCCCTGATGTAAAATGATATAGTATCTATTTATAATCTATACAAGCTTCCTGTCTGCTCTTTTAAAAATCCCTAGATTTATTTCAATAACTAATACAGTATTAGTGGCATATAAATAGCTATTATGCTGCATTGTACAGTGGATGACAAATAAAATATCTAAAGTATTCAAGTGCATTTTCCCCAAATATTTCCCTAGCTGTAGGATGCATGGTTATAGAAGGCTGAGTGTACACACATCCACACATGTAGGGTAATGACAAGAATAACCTCTCATTGTTTTTACTAGGTAGGTCTTACACACATATTATAGGAAGTAGCATGTCCATCTGCCACCGTGGAGATACCTTTGTATCTCTGACAGAACAATGCCTCAGGAAACTATTGACTGGTCTTCTTAATCTAGCTCTTGAGAGTTGAAGAAATCAGGACTAAATAATTCTCTCTCCCTAAAGTCATGGCAGCTTCTCCTTTCATTCTTGGGAGATTAATGTGTTTACTTACAAATGAGGATGGATTTTCCACTCAAACGTAAGTTAAGTGTGTTAGTAAAAACAAGTGTCTGAGTATTATTCCTTGACCTTTGTTTCTGAACAGCTATGGTTAGTATTTATCTAAACGTCAACTTGGTTCTGTTTTACCCAGTTTTCACTGAAGGATGAAACTCATTCATCTTGGTGCATTCGATACTACTGTGACTGAGAGGGCTGGGAATGCAGCCTGATGTGCCGAGCCATCCATTAGGCCTGATTTTACTCACAATCACGGACTGCAGAGTATCATGCTTCAACTTAAAGAAATGATGACTGCAGACACAATCCTGAGAGTGGTCTCAGGAGGAATGAGTGCATGTGCACCCTTGATGTTGGCTCCTTCTCAAGAGAAGAAAGTTTTTAAATGAGGAGACAGGATGACTAATGTTTCCATGGGGTAAAGTGATCACTTATTTCCATAGAAATAAAAAGCTACTTGGCTCTCAACAAAGATCAGGAGGTTGAAACTGAAGAAAACAAAATGAATAAACATGGAAAAGGGTATCTGGGGTCAAAATAGAATAAACCTATTCCCCAAATTGCAAGGACAAACACTCTCAAAAGGAAGAACATGAAACTTTAAGCTGCATATCTTATATATTTAAAGCAGACAGGGTTCAGTAGGGGAGTAAACTAGGGACCCACTAGCATAGCAAAGAGAGACCTCATTGCTAGATCAGTTTTTATTTTTGGAGCAAAAGCCTAAAACGAGTAGTGGCATTATCCCCTGTCCTCACAGTGCATTGCTTTATTTTGTATACCACACTCAGCTCTTGGAGCCTATGAAAATATCGTGATCAATACCTGTGTTTGCTGACCTCGGTCCATGCCTGGTACAGCATTGACTTTACTTTAATTGATATCCATGGCTCTCAGAGGACACCTTTGCCTCCTCAAGTTCCAAAGGAGTGTGTGTGTGTGTGTGTGTGTGTGTGTGTGTGTGTGTGTGTGTGTGTATGCATGCATGTATGTACATGAACACTCATTGCTTGTGCAGTGTGTGTAGAAGTGCTCCTGTGCTTGTGTGTGTGCGTGCATGTGTGCGTGCATGTATGCATGTGTGTGGAGGCGGTAGTTCTGATGGACATGTCTTCTACTTCACTTCTCTTCTGTTACAGTCTGACTGGGACTTCTTGAAGATCTGAAGGAATCAGCCAAAAAAGTGGTATCTTTAAGGTATCTGAAAGGTCGGTGTGACCCTCATTTAGTCACTTTTCCTGGGGATGTGGCAAAATCTCAGACACAAGCAGCTTAAGGAAAGTAGGTTTATTGTGGCTCAGAATTTAAGAAGACTGTAGTCCATTGCATGGAGCAGTCATGGAAGCCAGAGCCTTAGGCGGCTGGTCACATCCATCAAGCCTCCAGAGAAGATGAGATGTCTTAGGTGGACACTGTTTTCTAATTTCCAGCTTTGTACAGGCTGTTAACTCCTTTGATTCCTTGGATCTTCCAGTGGGGAGATGACTGGACAGGGAATTAAAGATGAGCTCCTATCACCATCTTCAACTGGATACTGCAGACTCTTACCATTTCTACACTTCGTTTCATATACTTATTCCTGAATAAGGAAAGGACCTAGCACTCACCTAGGAATTATGTAAAGTGTGCTTATTGAATCAGCCCACTCTTCATGGCGTGCTGTTAGTGGACTTCACACAGGACGATTAATACCAACACCACTTAGGTCTGAAATATGAAGGAGGCCCCAGCTGAGAAAGGATGTTGGTTTCCTAGTGATCAAAGCTTGGTGTGTATAAAAAGACACTTTCCATTTGGGACTATCCACTCCCATCTCCACACCAGGTAGGTGGTATTATAGTCTTACTGACTCTGCATTGGTTGCCAGATTCTAGAGAGGGCACCAAAGGGTCCCACTTAGGGCAGAGATCTTTTTCAGTGACATGAATCTATGCAGGATGCACTCTGCCAGAAAAAAAAGCATACAAAGGTAATTAATTATAAAGAATTATTTAAGTACACCACTTTCTGTTTATTAGAACAACTGGGCAGAGAGACAAAATAAACCAAAAAAGAAAATGGCAAGAATTTAAGCTATAATGATTAAAGTAGAATTCATTTAATGGGTGAAAATATACACTCTAAAAATCAGACAAAACATAATATATTCCTGGACTGGTTTTCATATTTTAAATTAAAATATAGAATGAAAGCAAAAATAATAGATTCTGATTTTTGATGAAAATAATACACAGATGTAGTTAGTAAAAAAAAAAAAAATAGTTTCAGTTGAAGATATTCAACTATTATTTGAAGTAGGCCCTGAAAAGGAAAAGGCAACATTCTCTGGCCAACCATTGCTCAGCTTTCTGCCTGGATGAGCTTGCCAAAGCTAAACACCTATGTAAGTGGAATCATATATACTGCCCTCTGGGTGTGGCTTATTGTACCCAGCATATTGTGTTCTAGATTCATTCATAGTTACCCATTTGTGGACGTCCTCCAGTGGTAATTTCCCCATAGTTTCAATTATTATATATTTATTAATGTTTCTTGATAATCCAATTTTGATTTATAGGTTAATCTCTGTTTGATAGCAATACTTTCTTAGGATGCTCTCAAATCAAAGAAAGCTCTTTTTGGTATATATTAGTCTCATGAATTTACTTAGCCATAGTTTTCCTTGGGCTGATCTCTGTGTCAGGAATTGATACCAAGGGCAGGTTTGCCTCATTATTGGGCAGATGTCCATATTTGTGAATACTCCTGAGGAATTAATTCCATTTAATAGAATCTCTTTTGAGGACATGTGTTAGCCTTTTCCTGATAGGCTTAATTCTAATTTTATTTCCCTGAATTATTTTATCATCTTTCCTTTTGGCTGCTTTGGGGTTTTGCTTTTGTGTGGTTTATTTTCTTGATAAACAGTTAAAAGCACTTAGGATTGTTTTTCACTATTGTGGAATTAATACGCTCCCCACATGTAATACTCTCATTTTCATAATAGCTTATTAATGTATATTTTATTTCCTCCCTATGTATCATAACTCTTTGATTTTAAAAGGCCCATTTTCTCATATTTTAACATTTCAAATTTGTTTTATGAATTAAATATATAAGGCTCTGAGCAAACTAGAACAAATAAATTAACATCTGTTCCAACTAGCTGGTAGGTGCATGGAATCTGTTACGTAAATCTTTGATAGGAATATTTGCTGAACATACCTTATAATTAAAGTGACTTTAACATATGCTTTAAAAGTGGGCTGGGGGAGGAAGACAAGCAAGGAGCAATGTGTCCAATGGCTTCTTCTCACCCCTGAAGAAGAAACTGGTGTGTGAGGCACAGTATGTGTAACAAATGATTGGCTTCCCTAAGATAAAGGGCAGAAACTGGGACTCACATGGACTACCAGGATCAGGTCCTTCATAGAGAAACAGCCAGCACTCTCACTGCATTCTTTAAATTAGAACAAAAACATAGAAATAGCCCCTTAATAGTATTCCTGGGGTGTCTGGAATGTCCACCATCATTCACCTCTTTGTACTAAGTCTAGACACAACTGCAAAGAGATGAAATTCCCAGGAAAGCTAACACATTAACCTACTTCAGCCTGACTCCCTGGCTTAAGCTTGTTCAGTAGCTGTGATTGTTAGGCATATTTAAGGACCCCGAGGATTTGCACTTTTGAGGACTGTTAGGGAAGAAGATCCTCTGTGTTTCACTGTGCCATGCACTGGGCTGGGGCACTGTCTGCAGGAGAGGGATTCAAAGAAGGGCAAGGTTTTGAACCCAGGCCTTAGCTAGGGCTGAGGATTGAGGAGAGACATTATGAAAGCACACTCCCCCCAACAAGGGTCAGATGTCACATCATTTTATAAAACACCAGCTTCTCCTTAGAAATCTTCAGAATAAAAGGATGTGAGGCTAAATGCTCAAATATGAACGGACCAGTCTTCAGATACCTAAGCCCTTGTAGCCATAGAAAACCCACGCTTGAGCAAATGTCAGCTTACTGACTTTTAAATACCAGAGCTGGAAGAAGTAGTTGGAAAATAATCCATTACCAGGGTGGTGGCATAGTCTATTAGCCTAGACTGGGGAGGTGGATAGAGGCAGGTCAGGTGTTCAAGTCCAGCCTGAACTACATGAGGCTCTGACTCATACAACAACCAAAGTAATCCATCATAGAGTGTGTAGCCACAAGTATCCTCTTGGCTTTGCCAATTCACTTTCCAAAGATTAGTAGCCAAGACTATAAGAGAAACAACTGCTTTCAATTTAAAATCATAATAGTTTTTATTTGCTTAGGTTTTGGTTACATTTTATTGCTTAATTTCAGCAGGAGGAATAAAAAAACAACCTAGTCAGACATGTATGTGTTGAAAATAACCAATTATTGTGTATATATATACACAATGGAGTTGTATTCATTCATAAAGAATAATGAAATTATGCCATTTGTGAGTAATTGGGTGGAGCTGGAGAAAATCAGTATGTGTAGTAAACCAAGCCAGACCCGGAAAGGCAGATAACACATATTGTCTCCCCTGTGTGAAGTTTAGATTTGTATGATATATTACATATAATGACATGAAAGTCTACTTAGGGGAGGAAGTGAACGAGCATGCGTGTGGGGGAAGGGAGATCATCGGGGCAAATGTGAGCAAGGCACATAATACACAGAGATGAAAATGTCATAATTAAACCCCTCACTTTATGCAATGATTATATACATATCAAAAACATAAAAGTAGATGGGAGATTAAAAAAGGAAGAAGGTAACAAACATATTACATCATAAGTTGATGAAAACCTTAGGAAACAGCAACATAACACAGGTCGTTCTGTTTGAGCATCTGCCTGCACATCCGTTTGATCAGATGAACGCTAAGGGAGATGTTGGTTTCTAAAAGGATAGAGTGGAGCTCTGCTGGCTGGAGGTAGACTCAAGAGCAAGGAAGGAGTCCTTCTAATGAGGGGAATTAGAATGAGTGAAATTTTCCTACTGCCCTCATAGCTCTGAGTGATTTACGCTGTGTTCTACTTCTGCAGTCTCCTTACCTTCTCTCTCAGCGAACTCCCACCCCTTAGCCTTGAGAAACAGTTTGAAATAATTTTCCTAATTTCATCCTTTCTTCTTCTGTAAACATGTTGCTCATGTATCTCTGTCAAGTAGGCTAAAATTCAAATCCCTAACCTACCAGTGATAGGAGAGATCCAAATAATGCTGTATAGTCTATAAATATAACTGTAGATCAGGGGTGGTATCTATCCAGGGCACTAGCTCCATAGGTCTGCTAGAGTAACAAAAATGTGTTCTCCATCTCTCCAAATGTATGCTGTTTTGTTTTGTTTTGTCTTTTTTTTTTTTCAGAAGATCTGATTTATGCAACACATGTGGGCCTTGTGTCAGTCAGCTTTGATGAAATACAATGACCAAAGCAACTTGGGAGAAAGGAGTCTATTTGCTTTCACATTCTGAATCACTGCCTTAGGGTTTGAAGAGACATCGCTGTGAAGAGACACCGTGACCACAGCAACTATTATAAAGGAAAATATTTAATTGGGCTGGTTTACAGTTCAGAGGTTTAGTCCATTATCATCATGGTGGGACATGGTACATGCAGGCAGACATGGTGCTAGAGAAGGAGCTGAGAGTTCTACATCTTGATCCACTGGGAACAGGAAGAGACTGCCCCACTGGCTGTGTCTTGAGTATCTAGGACCTCAAAGTCTACCCCCAGTGACACACTTCCTCCAACAAGGCACATTTCCCAATAGTGCCACTCCCTATGGGCCTATGGGGATCATCTTTATTCAAACCACCACGATCAAAGTCCATTGAGCAAAGCCAAAGCAAGGACCCAAAACGGGCAGGAACCTGGAGGCAGTAGCTGATATAGAGTCCATGGAGAAGTGCTGCTTATTGACTGCTCCTCATGTTTTGCTCAGACTGCTTTCTTATAGAACCCAGGGCTACCAGCCCAGGGATGGCACCACCCACAACTGGCTGGGCCCTTGCACAACACCCTACAGGCTTGCCTACAGTCTGGTCTTATGTAGGCAATTTCTGAATTGAGATTCCCTTCCCTCAGATGACTCTAGATTGTGTCAAGTTAACTTAAAACTAGCCAGCACAACATGGCAACTGATGAACTATATCTTTTGTATATCAAAAGTCTGGACACTCAGTGTAAATTTAAGATTATAGTGAACACCATGAAACTGTGTGGAATCAAGGCCCTCTGTTTACAGGCAGCCCCTGACTCCTTCCATGTTATACTGTTTTGGCAGAGCCAGTGGACTTGTTTGAGGCATCAAGATAGAATGTGAGATAGAATTTGGAAGGATGTTAAAGTTTTCAGGTTGGACTTCTATTTGATTTGGGGATTTTGTCTCCAAGTGCATTTATGTCTTAATTTTTTTTTTTTTTTTTGAGTAAGCAAATTCATTTCTTTCTGTTTGTATGAACTTCATACATGATCCTTGCATCTCCATTATTCCAGTTCCTCCTTCTTCCTCCAACTCCTCCCATGTCTCATCCCTCCCTTACAAATTCATGATCTCTTCTTTAATTATTGCTACATGTATATACACGCACATACACATACATGTCAGTAGACTGTACACACACACACATTTAAATACAACCTACTGAGTCTGTTTAGTGTTTCTTATATGTACATGTGTCCAGGGCTGACTACTTGTACTGGACAACCTAGTCAGAGTTCTTGCCTGGAGGAAGCTGTTTCTCCCTCTATCAGGACTGCTTGTAGCTCTTAACTAGAGATGGGACCATGTAGACATTGCCCTGTTCACACTGGCATGCCAGCCGTTATTGTCAGTAGGCAGGACTTGTTGAGATTTCTTCAGTGCATTTTCCCTGTTACATCTAGGGGATTCTACCTATCAACAGGCATCCCATAATCTTTCTGCTCCCTTCTCTAGGATTGTTCTGAGCCTAGGTGTCGAGGTTGTATTACAGATGGCTCCTCACAGTCCCTGATGGCCTGCATTTTTGACCAGTTGTAGATCTCTGTAACAGTCTCCACGTGTTGCAGAAAGAAGCTCAGGGGATGAGGATGAGAGCTGTGCTGATCAGGCTAGGCCATGCTCTCTGTGATAAGCTTTACAATGCTGCTACGAAATATGTAACATAAGTGACTTACAAGAGGATTGATCTGCTCTGGCTCAGGGTTTCAGATGTTTCTGTCCAGGGTTGTTGGCTCCATTGATTCAGACCATCATGACTCTGCGAGCACGTGGCAAAGTCTGCTCACTTCCTGGTGGACAGGCCTCAGAAGGATGGACCCAGGACCAAGAAGAACATTCCAAACATGCTGTCAGATGTGCCACACACAGTGTCATACGGTCCCTTTAGGTTCCACTTCCTCGCCATTTAACACCTCCAGAGGACAACCAAAGTCTGAACCCATGAGTCTCTGGGACCCATTTCGTGTTCAAATGGCAACAATTTGTTAATTTGAAAGATATGAGGGTTTTTGTTTGTTTGTTTTCGTTTCTGATCAGAATGAAAGACTCATCCTTTAAAAACAAGTTGTGTTAGCCACTTTTATATTTCTAAAAATTCTCAAAACAGTGTTTTTCCTTGTGCGAAGTTAGCAAGCATTTCTCAAAGGCTTCCAGACTCTTCTTTTTTCCCTCCTATCATGAAAGGTCTTTGTGTCAGGCTGGGGATCTTAAAGCAAAGAGCTTTCTAAATCCGTAGTGCTTCATTTTAGAAAGAAGAGTAGCAAAAGACAGTGTTCTTTACAAATTGCCAAAAGACTTAAGCAAAGTTACCATCTCCTCTATTGCTCCATGGAGAACGGCCATCCTGGGATCCCTTAGGTCTTAAGGAATGCACTGTTAGGCAGGTGTGGTGGTGCACACCTTCAAACCCAGTGCTCCAAGAGCAAAGGCAGGCGGGTCTCTGTGAGCTCCAGGGCAACCCAGCCTACATAATGAGTTGCAGGCCAAATAGAGGTATACAGTGAGACCCTATCAAAATAAATTAATTAATTAAATTAAAAAAAAAAGTATTTGTGGAGAGAAACGTGACTGCTGATAGCCTACTGGAAAAACAACAACTACCGAGAATTCCAACGCAGGTATACTCTTTGCTCTCTAGAGGCAAACAGTACTCCCCGGATCTGCCTGACTGGGTGCTCCCCTGACCTTGATGCTCACCCACAGTCAAGAGGAAAAAGCTCCATCTCAGTAGAAGTGTGTGTCTCTGAGTGCCCAGAGGGGTGAGAAGGACAGAGAAAAGACCTATAGTGAATAGCAGCCTCACCCCTCCGCTATCTGTAGCCTTGTCCCTTCTCTCCAGGGTGCAAGGGTGCAGGCATTCTAATGCTGTCCCGAGAGAGCCTTGCACTTGTTTAGGTTTGCAGGGCATCAGAAGCACTCCAGTCCGTGACCTGGCCTGATGTCTTTTAGTGACAAACTAAATCTTCATGATCTGGGTCAATACAACCCAGAATGTCCTAGTGCCTCGATGTTTGTGAATTTCATCTGTCCTGGAAATAAAATATGTTATTGATTAAGAAGCTAGCTTTGTTCTAGAATTAACTTGAGTGTCCCTGTCCCTCCACCCAGCTCATCTTTCTAGTTCTTCCAATGTAAAGTAGACTAGTACTTATAGTCTGATGCACCCATGAGGGCAACCTGTAACATTTGTTTGTTTGCTGTTTGTTGTTTTAATCTAAATATTGAACTAGACCAAGCCAAAACTAAAAATGTCTCTCTGTCCACAACTCAGTTCTCTTTGGTTATTCTGATGAAAGGCTCCAAACCCCTTCACACAAGGATGTAGATCAAACTAGAACTTCCAGAAGAGCTCAGAGCCCTTGAACATTTTTGTATGTGCACAGTGAGGATCAAACTCAAGGCCACTATGTGCCAGGCAAGCACCCTATCACCAATTCACACCCTCAGTTTAAGTCTTAGAGTCCCTCAGGATTGCAGGGAGCAAGGACGATCCTCAACAGAGATAACCCCAATCAGGCACAAAATAGAGCTTGTGGCTTCATCTTCACAAGTTTAGAGCAGAAGTCACCCAAGAATGATCCCTGCCCTACCCCGGGGGTCTGTAGAGGTGGTTGACTTGGCCCATCTATGTCTCAGTCTGTCTGTGTTCTATTGCTGTGAAGAGACACCATGACCAAGGCAACTCCAATTTAAAAAAAAAAAAAAAAAGCTTTTAATTGGGGTATGCTTAAAGTTTCAGAGGTTTAGTCCATTATCATCATGGTGGGAAGCATGGCAGCATGCAGGCAGATATGGTGCTGGAGAGGTAGCTGAGAGTTCTACAGCAGGAAGAGAAAGAGAGTCACTGGGTCTGGCTTGAGCTTTTGAAAATCTCAAAGCCCATCTCCACTGACATACTTCATGAAACAAGGCCACATCTACTCCAACAAGGCTACATCTCCTAATCCTTTCAAATAGTGCCACTCCCAAAGCATTCAAATGTATGAGCCTACGGTGGCCATTTCTTATGCAAACCGCCACAGCCTACTTGATGCTTTTAAAATGAGATGTGTTGGACTAGCGTGGTGGTACACAACTGTAACCATACTCCTAGCACTCAGGAGAGGGAGGCAGGAGGACCTGAAGTCAAAGATCATCCTTGGCTACCTATCCAATTTTAGAAGTAAAATTGGGCTACATAAAGACCCAGCCTCAAAAAAAAAAAAAAGGATAAGATTTGTTGCAAGATATGAGTGTTAACTCTTTGGCTCTATTTGAAGATTTCAGTTATGACAGCATCAGGCTTCCAAAACTGGGTAGCCACCCTTTCAAAACGGGAGGGCCACCACAGTCCCTTGGTGATGCAAGTCTCACACCTGGCCTGTTTCCCTCATTAGTTTTAAATTGCAAATGCTGTGGGAAGATCTTTAGTTTGGCATGCAGGTGGCTTCTGTGTCCCCTGCAGGAAACCAGCTGGCTGCTCAACACCCAGAATGAAACAGAGGGTCCAGAGCACAGTGTGTGTGTGTGTGGGGGGGGGGGGGGGTTTGCCAGCCTTGCTTGCAGCAAGACAGTGGTGACATGACCCCAACCTCTTCCCTACTGGAGGAAGCAGAAAAGGGGACCTGGCTGTTTGCCAGACAGTTTCCCAAGGCAGGTAAGGAGCCACAGAAAGGCGCACCGCTGCAGACAAGCTGGGTTGCTAAACGAAGGGGCTGCTTGGACTGAGTCCAGCCTCAGGTTCTTAGCTTCCCAGCGGCAGTCCAAGAGCAGGCTGAGACCCCCCACACCTGCTGGCCTCTCCTTTCCAAGCAAGCGGCCTCTTAGCAACAGCCCTGACTCCCTGCATCTGCTAGAAGCCTCAGAGGTACAAAGGATCCTCCTCGGAGGCAGGCAGAGTGCAGGGGCAGAGCAGAAAGGATCCCGCAGGAGCTGATTGTGCAGCAAGCAGGCAGGGGAAAGGGGTTGTGCTCAGCAGCCGAGCCCCAGCAGCTCCCTACGGTTGTCTCTTAGCATCTCTGCTGGGCTACGGGAGCCTCCTCGGCATTCTGACTGCATCGATAAAGCAGTGAGCCTTGCTCTTGGCTTCGAGATGCACACAGGTTCCAAATGGCCTTTGTCTCCAGCATCGCAGCCTGCAGACAGAGGTGGGCACCCCACCAGCTGTGGACGCACAAGCTGAAGCCTCTGATTGGTGAGGGCAGCAGAAACCACCATACTCAGCTTTCCTGGAGGGAAAGGTAAGGAGGAGACAGGATGCTGCATTTGCCCCCCTGAGCCCCGAACCCTGCCCTCAGTGAAGCCCTTCCCCACTGGCTGGAGAAGACATAGCTAACCTTGGCCCAGTTCCTAGGCCAGCTGGTGTTCCCTCACTCTACCAGCAGCAATTATATCCCCTTGGAGTTCTGCTCTTATCTGGGTGCTAGAGCTGCATGAGGGTCGACTGATGAAGAAATGTGAATGGGGGAGGTCGCTGGCTTGCCTGACAGAGCAGCCCAGCCATGCTCTCTGGAAACAGCCCTCAGGGGGGACAGGTGCAGTCATTAATCATGACCTTCTGTTCATTTCCTGTGGTCTCACTCTCAGGCATCCCAAAGGGCCTCAGGTTGGGCTTACATACAGGGTACTGCCTCTTGTGCTCTTTTGTCCCAGAGCCCAGGATTTCATTTACCCAATAAAGGAGCGCACCTCTTGACATAGTTACCTTGTCCTGCTGTCCCTTCTCATTACCACCTCCCATCAGCACTGGTGACACTTTCCAATCCTCCATCATAGCTTCATTTACATGGTGTTTCTAGCCCACTCTGAGATGTTATTAGCCCGAATGGGCAAGGAACCAAGCCACCAACCTAAGATAAAGTGCCAAATGGATGGCCTCACCTAGACACCAGCCAGGTGGAAAACTGCCCATTGGGCAAGAAAATGAGGCTGGTGGAAATGTTAAGACGGCTCAGTCTTAAGGCACAGTGTAGGTGCTGGCAGTGGTGTTTCCAGGGGCTATGTATGGCTTTAGCACTGTGAGGAGAAAGGTAAATTGCACATTCTTCAGTTAGTCTGGGAGCTTACAGCCAGGTGCGCTTTGCATTTGCTTGCATAGGGTCTTTCTTGTCCCCTTTCTGTTTGGCACCAGCTCATTTGGAGCCCTGAGATGGGTCTCAGCATGGTGCACAGGCATCGCGATGAAGAGCAGCCTGCTGGCTTTCTACTTGCCCGTGTGATTCAGGATCCCTAACAGTAGGTTTCTGATGCTTTGGGGGTGCCAAGCTGCTTCCTAAATCTCCACAGACAACACCAGTCCTTGGTGAATTCTCTGATGTCTGGGTAGAGACTTTTCCATGGCCATTGCAAGAAATAATTAGCAGAGAAACGGGGAGCACCTTCCTCTCAGCTGAGGAACCATCCCTGGATGTCCACATTAGGGCTCTATTGTCCTTCCCATATCTCTTGAGGCCAATGATTTCCTTTCCACCCTAGTTTTCTCTCATGGTCAAAGGCAGTCTTTGATGGGTAACTAGACAAACACAGAGCTCTGGAGAACCAATGGCTGTGGGTCTTATAGCTGAGAGAATTGTTGGATAAAATGGCTTTTGCAAGGCTCTCCAATAGGGACCAACTTAGAATGGCTTGTCTGGACATACAAGGAAAACCAGGAGAGAGGCTTCAATTCACTTCTAAAAGGTTGCCCTCTCTTTGGGTCTCCCCCCCTTTAAAAACTAAAGAGCTAGCCAGACTTCCTTTGTCAAGGGTGGGCATGCATTGTCTAGTCACAGAATCACAGCTTGGTCTTTATTCAGCGAGTAAACAGTCTGACTGATGATGCCTGGTGATTTGGGATAAGAGCTCAGTATGCGTGTGGTACTATCCATAGAAGGAAGAAACAGTCCCTACTCATTTGCTTTTGTGTGACAGACCAATTAAAAGACACCCTCCAAGGCCACACAGATCCTAATGAGTGGATGCAAGTGTTCAAATCCACATAACCTGTGGAACTTGGGAACTGGCTTCTCAAATAACTGTGTGGTTTGGAAGGGTTTTGTTTTTCCAGTGTTGAACAATAAGCTGATTAATTCACATTTTTCAAAGTCAGTTTCAAACCTTATTTTTTTTTTCTTTTTTAACATCTACAGAAAACCTGGAAGGGAATACAAATTCCTTCCTGGAAAACACATCTCCCTTTCTGCCCTCCCTGCACCCTCTGATAAATAACATGAGCATGCAGCGATTTGCCAACAGCAGCTCCAGGCACGAGGCACAACATCTGTTAGCGAGACGCTGGAGAGACAGTGGAAGGCATGCTGGCTGCCTGCCCACCTTCAGACTCCAGATTTTTGCTGACAAGGCTGTCAATAAATGGGCAGATGGCATGGGCTCTGCTGGCAGGGGAGTTCAGTTAACCCGACTCCAGACATTATCTCCAGTTCATGGTGCCCTGGGCTGAGCCCTTCACTGGACCATTAAAGCTGCTCCTTGATGGAGCACAGGGAGCAAACCAAGGAAGGAGGAGGCCCTCGCCTCCTTTAATTACATTAACTGAGTCTGTCTTGCACTTGGCAGGCAGAGTGAGTGAGATTAGCCCTTGTGACCACAGAAGTGGGAGGAGCATCCACCCACTGCATTTCACGCTGTTTAAACCTGGGCATCTGATTCTCGGGAGCTGTGTACCTCCCTGAGGACAGAGTTTGCTGTGAAATAAACACTCACTAAGATGGATCTAGGTGTCTCTGCAAGCATGCAAGGTCTTGCATTGTCTTACAGAAACTGTATGCACACATGCTGCATCGGCCAGTATTCTCTAGCCAGAAACAGCTCTGCTAACTCACACAGATGTCCTCTGGTGGTGACTTGGGGAAAACACCCTCTGCCATCTGAGGATGGTTCCAGCTTGTGGTGATTGCAGTTTAATCTCAAACTAACTCATCAGGCTGAGACAGATGAGCAGTGTGATCTGAAAGGAGTTATTTAAGCAATTGGCCCTATTTTACTATGTATGCAGAAATCAGCTGTTGGAAGTAACGCATGCGATGCTACACATTCCCACCGCGTTGCAGAATTACAAAGTACCTTTGCATACCTTCAGGGATGGTTTTAACTGAGGGTCACTTTGCCCCTCCCCCTCATGACACAATGCCTGGAAACACAGATGTCTCTAAGGCAAAGGGCAGTAATGATGCTGAGTGTCTCCACTGCGCAGGATTCACTCACAACAAAGAACGATCCCAACCAGGGTGTTGGCAGTGCCAGGGTTGAGAAGCCTGCATCAGGACAAAGGAAATGAATGTTTCTCGAATCCCTTGAAAAGGGGAGCAGAGACAGAGCAGCTGCTGGGCATACAAAAAGGAAGCTGGGGACTTGCTCTTACCATCTCAGGTAGGCTCACTACAATGTCATTATTCCGAATGCTATTCACTATTCACTAAACAGCAGTTCCCCCAAGTCCGTACTGCTGTCCTTTCCATCAGATCTGAACAATAAAACATCACATCCATGAAAGCCATTTTAGTCTAACTCATGTTTATCAAATGAGACTATCCACCTGCCGCCAAACTGGGACGACAGAGTCTTAAATGGAAGCATGCTTTAAAACTTGTCGCTGGGTATTGTGGCTTGTGTCTGTAATCCCAGCCCTCAGGAGGCAGAGGGAAGAAAACTCCATGAGTTCCAGGCCAGCATGAAGTACAGAATGATACTCTGTCTCACAAGGAGCACACACACACACACACACACACACACACACACACACACACACACACACACATACACACACACACACACACACACACACACACACACACACACACACACATACACACATACACACACACACACATACACACACACACACATACACACACACACACACACACACACACACACACACACACACACGAGTTAAATTAAATGAATAAATTAGGGGGTCACAGGGAAGTTAAGATGAGTACAGAATTTATGAGGTTAGGGGTTTAGGATTTAACAGATGTGCTCACATTTTCATTTGTCCTCTGTGGCTTGAGTAGCTTTGGACAGACAGACTAGTTTTAAAGATATAGCACCCCTTTAGAGGTATCAGTCAGGCAAAGCACTGGCCTATTTCTTCTGAGTTTTGCAGAATGAACTATGCACTCCTACCCCCCCAAAATCACATGTTGAAGTGTGAGCCTTTATCCTGCCACTTTATATTGCCATGGAGATGTCCTTAGTTTACATACTGAAGTGGAGAGAGCACCTCTAATCTCATGAGGCTATGGAGGAACTTAGATCCAGATCTCCACCCTGACAGAACACTACCAGACATGAAGACAAAGGGCAGAGTGTGAGTTCCCAAGGGCAGGAACACCAAAAGTTGACAACAAGGTCCTTGGAGTCATGAGACATGCACAAAGCAGATTCCTTCTTGCAGCCCTCCAAAGATGTCCAGCTCCAGAACTGAGAGCCTAAACTCTGCCGTGGAAGCCACCTGGGATTCAGTTTTGGCTCTGATGACAGACGCTCTAGTTTACCAGTACAGAACTGGTGGACTAGAGAAAGACCAAGGCAGGTAGAGCATCCTCACCAGAGCTATCTCTCCCCAACTGCTGCAGGGCTGCAAACTACTGCTGCTGCAGAGCAGGCACCTCCCGGATCAACCTAGGGGACAGAGGCCAGTGTTCCTCTAACAGGAAGCAGGAAAGGCAGGCAGCACATCAAGAGCTCTCATTTCATTATGTCCCTCCTACAAGCCTTCCAGGAACCCCTGAAGCACAGCCGGAGGACACTTGCCTTCCTAAATCAGTGTGAGAGGTGGGATATGAGGGCGGTACTCACTTTGGTCCTTTCTACTGTTTTGAGAACCTGGTGTTTATAAGGCTCTCACAAGAATGGTCTGGTCTATAATCGTGTTCACACCTGCATACATGATAACAGTATCTTGACCATTTAAAACAAATCAACTGAATAATGTACAGGGGTCCATTTCAGGACATAATCCAAGAGGGGTCTCAGGCTGAGGGATATACAGGAGTGAGACCTGGGGGCCAGATGTAAGAGTGTGCTGCAAGGACAGATCTGTCTGAGAGGGGAGATCAAGTTTTATGATCCCTGTGAGACACCATAGTTATGCTATGTAGACTGTAAACCTATGGTGCAAGGTAGTCAGGTTTCTATTGCAGAAAACATTTACACTAATATATAATCCCCTATCCCTAAGCAATGAGTATTATTATTATAATTCATGTTTTATAGTTCAAGAACAATTAACTTTACATTAGATTGAATGTCTGGAGTCAGCCAAGAAACAGTAGGTGTGAGGCATTCATTACTTTTATTCTTGCTGTGACTAAATATCTAACCAGAAGCAACTTAAGGGAGAAAGGGCTTATTTTATCTTAGAGCTTGTGAGAACAGTTCACATGGCAGGAAGGGGTGGTAACAGGAACACCAGGTGACTGGTCACATTTGGTCTGTAACCAGGAAGCACAGAGTGGACAGGAAGTAGGGCGGGGCTGTAACACCAAAAGGCCTACCCCAATAGTGACATACGCCCTCCAAAAAGACTGTACCTCCTAAAGGTTCCATAGCTTTCCAAAACAGTGTCACCAACTGGGGACCGGGTATTCAAACACATGAGCTTGAGGGGGACATTTCACTTTGAAACCACAACACTTGTCTGAGTTAAAAAATATTTTAATTAGTTCATTGTACAGTTGTTTAAAATTCCCTAGGAAAGTTAGACAAGATGACATGTTTGCTCTTGACTCGGTTGAGAAGTTGGTGGCTAGCTTGGGCCTTTGTTTAGTTGTTTTTTTTTTTTTTTTTTTTTCTTTGCTTCAATCATTTTTTTTTTTTTCTGTAGTTTCTTTTTGTTACTATTTTGTTTTGTTTGGAATATTTAAACTGTTCCATACAGAAGGCCAGAAATGGCGGGTTGGTACCCTAAAAGCTGCCTTATGTCTCATCTTCAGCCATCAGATTATCTAGGGTGAAGAAGCCAGAGACACACCAAAGACCATCAATTACTTTGGAGCCAGGTGATGAGACTTGGGATATTTGTGGCTTCCTTTTTATCTTCCCTGGCACTTCTTGAGTTTGTGTAGAGAGTCTCTCTCTGTGGCACAGGATGGCCTGGAACTCACAATGCAGTCTAGAACACCTTTGAATGGGTGGGCACTCCTTCTGCCTGGGCCTCTTGGGCACTCCTTCTGCCTGGGCCTCTTGGGAGCTGGGATTGCAAGCATGAGCCACAATGCAGGTTCTAGTATTTTGTTTTTCTCCATTAGTTATCGAGGAAAGAAGCATCATAATTAGCATCTCTTGTCAACTGGACACACCTGGTAAGAGGGCCCCTCAATTTAAGTATTGCCTCTATTAAATTGGCCCATGGGCATGTCTGAGGGACATTTTCTTAATTGCTAATTGATGTAGGAAAGCACAGCCTGCTGTGGATGTGGATCCTTGATCAGGTGGTCCCTGGTTGTATAAGGAAGTTAGCTGAGAAGGTCAGAGGGAACAAGTTCGTAAGCATGCCTCCAAGGTTCCTGCCCAGCCTTCCCTCTGTGATGGGTTGTGATCAGGAAGGATGAACCGAATAACATCCCTTGAAAACAATTTTTTAATTAAATCTTAGAGAATTTCATACAATATGTTTTGGTCATATTCACTATTGGCCTCTCCCCCTAACTCTCCCCACATCCACCTTTACCTGCCCACCCTACCCTACAAT
Organism: Onychomys torridus; assembly: GCF_903995425.1. Classification (NCBI taxonomy): domain Eukaryota; kingdom Metazoa; phylum Chordata; class Mammalia; order Rodentia; family Cricetidae; genus Onychomys; species Onychomys torridus. The sequence continues at coordinate 63,237,256 of NC_050443.1, read as the reverse complement.
TTTGTATCCTCTTTTTTCTTATTTGTAAATAACCCATTGACACCTATTTATGCTGCCTCTATACTCCCATGAGTGGGGCATCCACTGAAGCACGGTGTATGGTGATATTTTATTTGTGCTGAAATGTGATTTTATTTATATGTTAATAAATAAAGTTGTCTGGGGATCAGAGCTAAAAGCGAGCCATTTAGCAGAAGTCCAGCGGTGGTGGCACACGCCCTTAAATGGATCACATGGCAGGCAGAGTCTCTGTGTGGTCAAGGACACAGCCAAGCAGTGACACAAACTTTTGATCCCAGCACCAACCATAAAGACCTGGAGGTCTGTATAGACAGGCAGTGATGAGGACGTCATGTGGTTGGGTTTAGAGCTAATGAGAAGTCAGAACAGAAAGGCAATAAAAATACAGACACACAGGAAGAAGCTCTCCCCCCCCCCCCCAGGGGAAGCAATGGCGGTGAGGTGGTCAAATAAGGTAGTCATGGCTCTTGCTCTGATCTCTTGGCTTTAACTCTGTATTTAGCTCTGTGTTTATTATTTAATAAGACTCTTTAGAGTTTCATCTACAACACTTAACTCACCAGTATTGGTGAAATTATTAAGGCCACTCCACGTAGTTAAAAGGGAGGTTTATTTTGTGGGATAACTTACAAATGATTGGATAGGTTGTAGGGTCTAGCAAAGGTATGGTGCAGTCTGGCAGTGTTCTCTGGAGAACTCTGCTCAGTCTACCTCCTGCGTCCTCGGTCCAGCTTCCTGGAACCAAGAGAGCACGCCACTCCTCTCTATCTTGGGTCTTCTGCTTCCTCCACCCCGCATTGTGGGCGTGACCATTACCGAAGCCTCAATGCGGGTTGTAACTTCCAGGCCAATGCTGGGGTGGCTACCCACTACACACCAGGGGCCACAACCCTAAAAGAAACCTACTCTCCTTCCTCCAGAAGCCATCTACCAGCTATAGCTCCTTGGGTAGGCATGGGATCTCCACGAACCCTTCCCCCATCCATGCTAGAATGTTGACTGACTTGAGCAGTGCAGACAGCAGTGTTTTGTCTGAAAGAAAGATGCTGTCATCTTCTGTCTCCAGACCTCTGCTCTGAATGTCCTCCTGCCGCCTCTTCCCTGTCGGTCTCTGAGCCTTGGAGGAGGCGTGTGGTATAGATGCCCTGTTTGTGTCTGAGCACTCATGGACGTTTATTCTCTGTGCTTCAGCCCGTTGTGAATTTCTGGGTAAACCGCCATCCAAAGCACCTAGTTGTTAAAGTCTAATTTTCTGCCACACCCTGTGCATTTCCTCACGCAGGCAGGGTTCCTGGAGTCTGCTGCTGTTGCTGCCGTGCTCAGAAGGGTGAGCATTTTGAAGCCCTCTTAACGCAGCATCCAGAGTGCCACTGGTAGTCTTGTTTTCTGCCTCATTGCTCTGGACTAATCTCTATGCTAATACCATGACTATTTTTTCAAACTGATTGTGTGCTTTAAGCATTTATCTGGAAAAAAAAATCCTTTCATGGGTCTCTCTCTCTACTCTAAGAAAATAAACCCCAATCCCCTGATGTGACTTGCAAAAATCAAGCCTTTCTCCTGTTTCTATATTCCAAACTCAAGAACTATTCCCATCACTTAGCACACACCCTTACTCTCAGCCACATGAGGCCCTCTCTGTCCCTCAGTCTGTCTGACCTTGTGCTTTCTGCAGCACAAGATTCCCCCCCACACACACACACCCCGCCACACACTGCCAAACAAAACAAAACTAAACTAAACTAAACAAAAAAGCAAACTTAGAGCTTCTCCGCACCCTTCAAAACCCAGCTTCTCTGGTCTGAAGACAAAAGTTCACACTTCCCTGGAACTTTCCCACCCAAGTGATGGAGCATCCATAACACTTTATGCTGTCTGATTGCTTGGGTAGATTTTTGGACGGTGAATTCCAGGAGGACCTAAACTGATCTAATTCATTTCCCCTTCCTGTACCTCCCACAGCTCCTGGCACACAGAAGCTGCTTAATCAATGTTTACTACGGCAGGTAGGATTAAATAGATAAAAGCTTAGATCGAATCAAAGGCTTCTTCCTGGTGGGAAGAGTTGCTATTACTTACCAGCCTGGTGCTGGCAGCCAGTGTGCTTAAGCTAATGAAAGGTGGGTGGCCTCCCTGAAAGGTGAGGAAGGATTAGCTGATCTTCCTTGTCCTCAAATCCCTGCACAGTGACCCAGAGCCAACCACTGGCTTCTTGGCATGTGTAAATGAAAAAATACAGCTCTTTAGTGACTCAGGCATGACACACAAGAATTTCAACATGTCTGTTTCCCAAACATTTTTTAATTCCTACCTAAAGGAGCCGAAAGAAATGGATACTGGGAACCCAGTATTCTCATACTGGGGTGTGTGTGAGTGTGCATGTGTCCAAAACATGCAAATGTTGGAGAGGGAAAAATCCGAGGAGCTGTTTGAGCTATAGAAAGGAAATATAAACAGAGAGAAGCTCTGTTCACTTCACATCAAAGTGAATCTAGGTTCCTGTTTTACAATAGCAATTAACATGTCTGTTTCATGATTTATTGTTTAGGTGGAGTGGATCCAACTTTCTATTTATAAAAAAATAGCAGAAATTTAATCTCACAGATTTTGGCATCAAGAATACTGAATTCTTCCCCTCTTCTTCTCCCTATGTAGAAGCATTACCTGGTATATAGTTCAAGGCTTCATGTGGGATGGAGCCCGCACAGAAACAAGAAGCATGCTGGGATAAGGCTGAAGCTGGGTGTTCGGGGAGCTGTCAGTCTGTAATGCAACCTTGCTTGGGGTTGTCATTCAGAGCTGTGCCACATGAGTTAAAGATGTTCCTTTTCTCATTGCAGATGGACAGATGATGCAAGGCACAGAGACCACACCGTCAGAGCCAACATTCGAGTCAGAAAGAGACCAGCCCAGAAGTAGGAACAAACACTGGGTGCCTCCCTCCTGCATGCCCACCTCTGTGTCCAACCACATGCCTTTCTTTCTTCTTTCTTGCCAAGAGTAGACTGGGCAAAGAGAAGGCATTTTCTGGTTCGCTTCAAACATCTCTAAGCCCAGGAAAGCTACAGGAAGTGCCTTCAAGATGCCATTCATGTTGACTCCAGCTTGTATGGATAGCCCTTCCCCCTCAAAGCTGGGGCATCTGAAGCCCAGACATCCATTTTTTTTTTAACTTTCATAAAAGTTCATTTCCATTCATTTATTAGGGGTACTTGGTGCTGGGTGGGTGCTCAGCCTGTGTTAAACTGCGGGACAATGACACTCTCGACTCCAAAACAAAAGTTGGCACCCTTGTAGGTAAGGGTTTATACAAGATCCATGGCTCACCACAGGCCTAGGTGTCCTTCCCGTGTCTCATCACCCCTTGAGGGTCTCTGACCCCCCATTCTTGCTCTCAGGGACACACAGCTTCCCATGCTATTCTCCGAGAATACAGGGAAGATGCCTGGCTTCCTTGGCTCACTGTACCCAGATCCATGGCTCCCATATACCCCCCATTTCACCTGTCCTGCAACATTCTGCATGCTGTCACCGTCATCCCTACTAGGCAGATGACAAGGAATAAGAGTCATACAGAGCTCTGATTTTGTCTGCCTACCCCCCTCCCTTCTTTTTGTGGAGGGCTGTGTTTCCCTTCTCTGAGATGACTTCTCTGCCTCCCCTCTCCAACGGGCAGCCAGAGGCAGCACAGAGCCATAAGTCAAAACACAACTTTGGATCAGGATTCTCTGGACTCTGTATCTCATGAGCTTTATCACCTTGGTCGAGTCCCTTCATCTCCTCCTCAGTGTTTTTGTTTTTCTCATGCTTAGAGTCGAAATGGTTGTCAGAGCGCCTACCCTGGGCTAACTCATCCATCCAGTTGTGATGAAAGGCGAACCAGTTCAAAGGAGTGTGTGGGATAGCCGCCATGTGGGAAGGGTCGTAAGCCTAGCCAGTGTTCCTCTCTGGAGGAGGTTATCATCACACCTGCCCCCCTGACTATAGCTAATCCTCTAGAGCTTGGGAAGGTGACTTATGAAACTAAGTAAGGCTTGCCCCTTACTTTTCTATCTGTGGCCTTGGGTAGGAAAGTCAGACGCTTACTGGTGTGAGAGGTCTGAGCTGTGACCTGCAGGAGCATCTGCCATGTGGCTCTGACAGAATGAAGCCACGCAAAGAGACATTGAGAGTTCGATCACAGCTGAGTCTCCATTTCTAGATGTTCCCTCAGCCCATCCTAAAACCCCAGCCCTGTGGAAGCACAGAACCACAGTGGTCAGACAACAGAATTTCAAGTCTCCAGGGTGAAAGAAAGCCTACTAAGTCCTTGCAGGACAACAAACATGGATCACCCAGAGAACCATGAGCTGATCATCATCACTGAGCCATGCTCCCTCCATCTCTGCTCCTAGCTCCCAGTTATTACTGTCCCCTCCTGTCCCCTCCCGTCCCCTCCCGTCCCCTCCCGTCCCCTCCCGTCCCCTCCCCGCCCCTCCCCGCCCCTCTCCTCCCCGCCCCTCCCTTCCTCTTCTTTTCTTCTCTCTTCTGTTTTCCTTTTCTCTCTCTGTCTCTGACCATCTCTCTCTCTCTGTCTCTCTCCCTCCCCTCTGTCTCTGTCTCTCTCTTCCTCCCTCTCTCTCTCTCTCTCTCTCTCTCTCTCTCTCTCTCTGTGTGTGTGTGTATGTGTGTGTGTGTGTGTGTATGTGTGTGTGCATATGTGTGTGTGTATATGTGTGTGCATATGTGTGTGTGTGTATGTGTGTGTATGTGTGTGTGTGAAAGGTGGGAGCCAATCTTAGTCTGTTGCTGCCAGTTTTCCAATTCTGACTTTCTATTGCAGCCTACTAACATGCAACCCTATTTCCAACCTTTGTAACACTCACAAAACAAGGCAGAGCACCTCTCCTGGGTGAGGGGACTGATGGCATCATGCTCAGTGTGTTTGTCATTGTTGTTTTTAATATTTATTCATTTACTGTTATTCACGTAAGTGTTTTGCTTGCATGGGTGTACGTGTGCTGTGTACATAATGTGCCTGGAGAGGCACAAAGTGAGTGTGGAAACCCCTGGGACTGGAGTCACATGGATGGGCGTGCTGGGAACAAAACCTAGGTCCTCTGCGAGTACAAGCTTCTTAAACGGTGAGCCACCTCTCCAGCCCTTCGTATTTGTTCCACTTCTTAAGACTGAGGGTAGTATCGCTTCAAACAGATATTGGAGCTTCTTCTGTGGAAGTGTGTGTGTGTGTGTGTGTGTGTGTGTGTGTGTGTGTGTGTGTGTGATTAGCTGGCAGCAACAGATGATGACTTCAGGGTTCTGTCTTTGCTGGGCTTAGGGACAGTACAGTGCTGTACTCCTAACAATGGGACACACTTTTTATTTTCATTCCCTTCAAAACACGCCTTTCCTCCAACTTCTGCATTTTGATACTCTTTCTGTGGGCATCCTGGGTTTCAACACTTTTTTGTTTATATTTTTGTAATTTGATCTTTTTTTATATATAAAAATGAACCCAAAGAAATAAATATTTTAATACATAAGAAATGTTTGTTTGGCAGCATTTTATTTTGATAAATTTGGAATACATTGCAATATATTTCAAATAGATCTTCATCCAGTAACAGAATCTTAGCATGAATCACTGAAGTTCAAAGGACCTTTTTGGTGTGTGCTAGGAGAAGACTCTGCTTAAATAACAAATATTTTCTGCGGCATCAGACTTTCAGTAGCCACATTGTGAAGCACCGACAGCCAGGGGAGACGTGCACGGGGGGTTGCAAGCTATGGTTTGCACACAGTTTTCTCTGTGATCTCAGAAGTGCAAAGGATTTGATAATTAGCTGAAGTCCACAACATCCCCTTGGCCTCTACCACATGGCCACAAGCCCATCAGTCATTCTGATGTGTTTTTCTAATAGTCTGGAAATAAAGAATCTTGGACCCACCACTAGTGTGTAAAACCTTGGACAAATTCAGAGTTCAGGGAAACCTTTAGTGTCTCCTGGTTTCTCTGTACACAAAGTTCAAAAATCCTATGCTTATGTGTCATGAGGCACAAATGCTTCCAAAGCCAGCTCAGCCTTGTGCTAGCTATGTGTGTGACTGGGGCAAATCCCGCTCTCCCTAACTTAGACTTTCTCACTCAAACATCAGGGATCTTAAAAATAATTATCTATGATCATTTATTTAAATTGGAAGAATCTGGTAATTTGATGTGCAATTGTTAGTTTAAAGTTACCAACTTGATACAATCTAGAACCAGCTGTCAGAAGTACCTCTGAGAATGTCTGAGACATTATCTTGATTATACTTCTTAATGGGGTAAGACTCCCCCTTTCTGGGTGTCACCATTCCCTAGGCAGGAAATTTTGAACTATACAAGAGTGAAGAGAGCGAGCTGCTGCAATTATATTCACTAATATATTACTTCTGCTCTTGAATGTGGATACAATGTGACCAGTTCTCTCAAGTTCCTGCCATTGTTACTTCCTTGCCCTGATGGGCTGTGCATTAGTTAAAGTTTCTCTTGATGTGATAAAGTACCCATGACCAACAACAATTGGGGTGGAAAGCTTGTATTTAGGCTTACAGTTGTACATCACAGTCCATCACTGAAGGAAGTCAGAGCAGGAACCTGGAGGCAGGAACGGAAACGGAAGCTATGGTGGAATGCCGCTTACTGACTTGCTCTGCAGAACTTACTCAGCCTGACCTCTTGTGGCACCCAAGACCACCTGGTACAGGAGTGGCATCACCCACAGTGGGCTGAGCCCCCCCCCCCACATCAGTCACTAGTTAAGAAAATGCACCACAGGATTGCCCAAAGGGCGATCTGGTGGGGGCATTTTCTCAATTGAGGTTCCCTTATTTCAAATGACTCCAGCTTTGTTAAGTGGACATAAAAACTATCAAGCATAGACTGCAACCTGGAGTTGTAAGCCAAATAAACTTTTTCTCCTTTAAGCACATCTTCAGGGGTGTTTGATCACAGCAGCAGGAAAAAGAAACTCAGATATAGTGCATGCAAAAGTACATAAAGAACTGTCAGTACCTAAGTAAGTTTGAGAAACTATCATTGTCTCCAACATCTTTACCCATCACTGTCATCATTATCATCATCCTCATCATTGTGTTTCTTCTTGTTCATGGTGCAGTGAGTATATCTGAATCATTATGTTGGTTCTAAAGCAGGGTCTCTCAACTTGGGAGCTTTGACATTCTGTGCCTTCATTGGCTATAGAGCCATAGCCTGTGTCTACAGGATGCTTGGCAGCATGCCTTGACTCTCTTCACCAGATGCCTGTCTTGATTGTGAAGAATGGAAAGTCACTCTAGTCTTTGTTAGGTGACTCCTGGGGATAAAATTATTAGCACCACTGGCCTAAAAGGTAATCCATGCTCTGGGTATGAGTTGGAAAGAGAAAAAAAAAGAAAGAAACAATTAGTCCTTTGGGCAGAATAAAATTGTTCTCTCCAAATATTGGGGCAGGAATCAAGTGATTCATGTGGCCTCACTCCCCTTGAGGAGCTACTGGAAGCTAATGGTTACAAAAGAAAGGAAATCACTTTCTTTGGGGGTGGAGCCACTGGTAAGTTGACCATGCTCCCGTAAGTAACCCCTGGCCCATGCTCACATGACCAGATCTAGTTAAGTTCACTGTGTCCCCAACAATTACAGACAAGGCAGCAGGAGGAGGACTTGGGGAGAAGAAGGGGATCAGTGGGAGTGGGAAGGGATAAGAGGGGGCAATAGGTTTGAAATAGGACCAAATTACAGTGGATACATGTATGAAATTGTCAAAGCATTTAAAAGGAGCAAAGTGCCCCCTGCATAAGCTGCTTCTGTGGTGTCTTTTGCTCCTCTGCTGCGCACACACTTTTGTTCTTCCTTGGACGCTATCAGTCATTCTCAATAGTTTCCTTGTCTAGATGGTCACTGTGTATTACCCAGCTTCCTCTGCTCTTTTCAGGTAGTGGCCTCATCCACTGTAACTTCTGATGACTGCTGCTGTGACTTAGAACTATAAGAGGGAATGTATTGTAGAGGAAGCTGTGGCCCTTAGCAAGGCCAAGGATAATTCCTACTCAGCTATGAAGGACACAGCCCAAAGAGCTATCAAGGGAACCTACTCCCTAGCCACATGACATCCATGCTGGGGAAACTGAGCCAAGACCACCACAGATCTTGTCTGTTTTTGTGTCCTGCTTGGTTCTCTCCCTGAAGATGAGTACCCAAGGGACTTGAACAATCTCTTTGCCACTGGTGAATCATCTGTTTTGTTCCATCTTGTTCCAAAATAGACAATTTTAGGCTCTTACCCTTTCAGCCTTCACGGGTTTGGTGGATACCTCTTAGGCTGAGCTGAGTGATCCTGGATAATAAAAAGCTGAGGAACTTGAGGTCCTGTCACCACAGGGAGAGAGATGTCAGCAAGTTCGTGCCACATGGAAGATGAGGTCAGAAAGAAAAGCAGAGCACAGATTCCTAAACTTTACATGATATTCACTCTGGCCCAGGCCGCAGATCCTAGTAGCAGCTGATCAGACTCAGAAATGGTTTCCTAATCTCTCTGATAGCCCAGTCCATCTCCTGGCTAATGACAGGAACTAGTCATCACAAGAATAACCAGAATTATTAGTACCAAAGTACCTACCCCATCCCTCATCACACTGACACCTTCATTGTTTGGTTTTGGTTTTGGCCTGACAGTCCCATGTAACTCTGTTTCTGTGCAAAAGAGCTTGCATACTTATTAAGGTATAAATATAATTGTGTGCCCACTTTTTCAGTTAATATCATATCTTAAGTGCTTTCAGTTTTGCCTTAAAAGTTCTGTTTTAATGACCACTTATACTTGTATTAAAGTGGTTATAAAACTTTTACTTAACTGTTTTTATAAGATTTGGTTGACCAGTTAGAGAAATAACTCAGTGGTTAGAAGCATAGGCTGCTCTTGCAGAGAACCTGAGTTTGGTTTCCTGCACCCATAACCAGTGGTTCACAACTGTCTGTAACTGCAGCCACTGGTGATCTGACACCTTCCTCTGATATCCACAGGCAACTGCACACATGTGTACATACACAGACACTGGCTCACACATATATGCATAATTTAACAAATTAAAAAATTTTTAAATAATATTTGTTCTTATTTTTTCCTTTGTTAAAGTCTATTCCTCAGCAAACATTCAATGTGTTTCAGAATTATATGCTTTAACCTCCTTAATTATTTCCTTGGGGTGGATTTTCATAAGTAGGTTTAGAGTTCCAGGGTATATGTCATTTATGAGTTTAACATAGACAGATAAGCCAGGTGACTCAAACATGAGCAATATTGCTGTAATCCTTTCGTCATTGCTGTGTGATTTTACTTTTTAAATACCACATTCTTAATCATTAGTTTCATTTTTATATTTTAATCACTACTAAAGACAAATATATTTCACTCTGTGTTTATGGAAGGGACACAGGAAGGGGTTTACACACCCAGATCCTCTTAGAAGAAGCTACTCCAAATCCCCTATTAAGTTAACATGTTCTGTCAGTGCCTCACTGGCCTGATGTCATCAGTGCTCTGTGGAGTTGTTCTGCTTTTCTCTCTGACCTTGCCTTCCATGTGGCACTAATGTAACCAGAGGCTTTTCTATGTCCCACCCTGTAGCTATTTCCAAATAATCACTCAGAGGCTTATATTAATTACAAATGTTTGGCTGATGGCCCAGGCTTATTACTAGCTAGCTCTTACATTTAAATTAACCCATTTCTATTCATTGATGTAATGTCATGTGGTCATGGCATTACCAGTCTGCTGGCATCTTGCTTCTTGGGTGGCTGGCTCATGTTTGCACTGACTTTGCCCTTCTTCCTCTCCATCCTCAGTTTGAATGTACCACCTAACCTTATTCTGCCTTGCCATTGGCCAAACAGCTTTATTTATCAGCCAATGAAAGCAACACACATTCACAGCATACAGAAAGACATCCCACAGCACATCAACTTGCTGGCATCTTCCCATGGAGATAGGGCCTCAAATCCCTCAGTGTTTTATTATCCAGGATCACTCAGCTCAGCCTAAGAGGTGTTCACCAAAGGGGACAAAGGCCAAAGGGACAAAAGCCTGAAATTCAGAGACACAGCAGAAACAGAAAGCAGTTGGACACACTGTTTTGTGACAGGAGTTTATAACTCAGGTGTCAAAACTCGAAGTCATCAATAGTAAGTCACAGATAGAAGCTGTTTAGAGAATTCTGGTGAAAAAGAAATCCTCATGTTATTATTATAAAGTTCTAAAATCAAGAGAGACCATGTACATCTTATTTTCACAGTCATGAAGAACTACATGGCCCAAATCTGACATCTGAGAGTTCTGATGGCGTTAATGTGGAGCATCAGCAGCAACATTAAAGGCTAACACTTCCAGCTCCTGCTGCCTGCCAGGTAGCACTCTGCACATTTCCCATACATGTATTTAACTCTCTCAAAATTTCCTGAGTTAGGCATGATGATTAGCCTCATTTTGCAATTGAGTAAATCAAGTCACAAGAGAATCTGGAGCTGGGTTCATTCACAGGATTCTGTACTGGGTGAGCCACTGATGAATCTGCAGCTAGTACAGCATTGAGCCCTAGGGGTGGGAGAAAGGAACATGGGTGGGTTGGGCAGACAGATTCTGTGTTGTCTATGCACTCTGGCTATCTGGCTGGCTTTCCATGCCAGGCCACTCCGGAAGGCTCCATGCCCATCATTGAGTTGGGTATGGGCTTTCTTCCATTCTAAGGGGAAAGACTTACAAACACATTCATCTACTTTTCTTTGTTGGCTAATATTAAGGTCATAGCCAATGTGGATAATGGGTCTCAGTCAATATTGCACACAGTATCACATTTGCTGCTTCTAATGCTTCCTTAAAAATCAATCCCATTGGCATTAATAGAATGTTCTCATTCAAAATACATGAGACATGCTGAGTGGCATATGAACAGAAAATAAACACTGTGAAATGAGGTCTGTGAGCAGCAGTGAGTCTACTCATCAGTGGCCTCTGCTCTTCTCTAAACCATTGGCGACACTCTGATTACTGCTAATTAATGACTAGTTATTAGTCAGTAAAAATGACAACTCTGCAATGAAAGAGATATCTTGATAGAGGGAGACATTATGCAGAAAGGGAGAAGCCTGATGCTAGGGAAATTCCTAGAAATCCACAAGGATGACCCAAGATTAGACTACTAGCAACAGTGGACATGGTGCCTGAACTGGCATACCCTGGTAATCAGATTGGTGAATATCCTAACTGTCATCACAGAGTCTTCATCCAATAACTGATGGAAGCAGATGCAGAGATCCACAACCATGCACCTGGCTGAGGTCTGGGAGTCCAGGCAAAAAGAGGGAAGATGAATTACATGAGCAAGGTGGGGTCAAGATCATGATGGGGAAACCTACAGAGACAACTGAACCAAGCTCAAAGGAACTCACAAACTTTAGACCAACAGCTGTGAAACCTTCATGGGACCAGACTAGACCCCCTGCATACGGGAGACAGTTGTGTAGCTGGGTCTGTTGGAGGTGCCCCTGGTAGTGTGATCAAGATCTATCCCTGGCACATGAGCCAGCTTTCTGGATCCCATTGCCTATGGTTGGACACCTTGCTCATCCCTGATAAGGTGGGGAGGGGCTTGGTCCTGCCTCAACTGAATGTACCAGGCTTAGCTGTCCCCCCAATAGGAGAACTTACCCTGTTGGAGGAGGGAATAAGGGCAAGAGGGGGAGCAGGAAGAGGTATGAGAGGGGGATCTGTGATTGGTATGTAAAATGAAAAAAAAAATGACAGCTCTGTGATGTGAGTAGCAGCCCCATAGACAAGAAGGAACACTAGTCTTAGAAGAGAGTCTCAGCTATGCTAACTGGGGCAGGTCCTTTAGTATCTCCCAGTTCCTGTTCCCTCTATGTGGTATAAGTGAAGGGCTGAAGAGATGGCTCAGTAATTAAGAGCACTTGTGACTTGTTCCGGTTTGCTTCCTGTTGCTGTGATAAACACCTGACCAAAAGCAACCTAAGGGGGAAAACATCTTATTTAAGCTCACACCTCCAGGTCACAGTCTGTCATTGAGGCAAGTCAGGGCAGGAATGCAAGCAGAAACTGAATCAGAAACCATGAAGGAATGCTGCTTATAGACTTGCTCTCTGACTTGCTTAGCTAGCTTTTTGAATGTAGCCCAGACCCATCTAAGTAGTGATTAGGGATGGTACCACCTACAATGGACTACAATGGTCTTCCTACATAAATCATTAGTCAAGACAGTCTTGCACAGGCATGGCCACAGGCCAGTCTTACCTGGGCCATGCCTCAATTTATGCTCCCTCTTCCTGGGTGATACTAGGTTATATGAAATTGACAAGAACAGTCAACCAGCACACTGGTCTTGCTGAGAAACTGGGTTCATTCCAAGCACTCATATTGGGCAGTTCACAATCACCAGTAACTCAAACTTCAGGGTTTCTAACACCCTCTTCTAGCCTTCATGGGCACCCAAATTTATGTGCACATAGAAACTTACACAGACACACATATGCATAAACAAAAATAAAAAGTTTCCATTTTTAAGAAGAAATAAAGTAACTAAAACTCTTCTAATTGGCAGACTTAGGTACATAGAAACAGGATCTGTACCAGAATTACTCATAACTGCTAAAAACTTAGAAACAGTTGAGATGTCCTGCAGTAGGTTGAATGGATAAAGAGAGTGATCTATCCAGACAGTAGAATATTTATTCAGCACTGAAACAGAAATAAGCTCTCAAGCCATGAAAACCATGGAGGAGACTTAAATGCATACTATGAAGTAAAGAAGCCAATCTAAAAGAGTTGTATACTACATGATGCCAATCCTCTGGCCTTCTGGAAAAAGTAGAGCTATGCAGACAGAATGATTGACAGATCCCTAAGGTTGGGTCAGAGGCAAGATAAAAGACAAAACACAGGAGACTGAATGGGCAGTGAGACTATTTCACTTTTAAATGGGCAATACCTATCATTATACATTTGTCCAAGCCCATTGGATGTATGACACCAAAAATAAACCCTAATGTCAGCTGTGGGTCAGGGTGGTTGGAATGTCTCCATGCAAGTCCATCAGTCATAATTTATAATAAATGGGCCACTCTACCTAGCTTAATTTCTTTCTTAAAATCTAACTTTGGGTTAGAGAGATAGTTCCATCAGTAAAGTGCTTGCTATGCACATGAGTTTTATTTGTTTTGTGTAGCGATAAGGCTCTTCTCTCACCCTCCCTTTGGAAAGCATTTTTCTGGAACTCACTTAATCCTGGTCTGAAAATAAAATGTCTTTCTTGGACCACTGTACAGCCATTGTCCTGGAATTTCTTTTCTATGGGTTTGGTGGTTAGTTTGTGTTGTTCCTTACATCTCGTTGTATCCTCTCCTTCGTTTTTCTTATGTGTGTGTGTGTGTGTGTGTGTGTGTGTGTGTGTGTGTGTGTGTGTGTGTGTGTGTGTCCATTTTCTGGAATATAGTCTTAAGCAATTCTTCAGAAATGGTGCCTGGGAGACAGGATTTTCCACTGTTTGAATACTTAAAATTACTTTTATTTACCTTCTATATTGACTAATAGTTTGGTTAAGTGTAAAACTTCAAGTTAAAACATCAGTTTTCCCCCAGAAACATTTATAACTTTGTTTTATTACCTTTGAGAATCTGTTCTCATGTGTCTAAAATGTGTTCCAATTCTTGTTTGTTTGTTTGTTTGTTTGTTTGTTTGTTTTTCGAGATAGGATTTTTCCGTGTAGCTTTGTAGCCTGTACTGGAACTCAACTCTGTAGCCCAGGCTGGCCTCGAACTCACAGAGATCGCCTGCCTCTGCATCCTAAGTGCAGGGATTAAAGGTGTGCGCCACCACTGTCCGGCCCAATTCTCATGGTTTAACGTGGTTCCATTCAATGCTTCCAACTTTTGCACAATTCCTTTCTGTAGACATAACTGAAAAGTCATAGTCATGTTTCTATAGAGATTCTGTTGTTGTTAGTGTTCATTTTGCTCATATAAGGTGAGTCCTCTTGATTATAATATTTCTGCCTCTTTCCAGATCAGAGTCATGTATATGTATTTCCTTGATTTGGATACTACATATCAATAATAAATTATGTAATACTTTTCTGTGCTGTTTATACTTCTTTTAATCCATTCTTACCTTTCCCTCATATGTGTGAATATGCACTTCATTTACACAGTATTACTCTTAATCTTTAATTTTTATATAGCTGTAGTTTCTTCCCAGCTTGGTTACATTCTCTTTAAAAACAAGCAATGAGCTGGTGAATATACCATCTTCACAACATCATTGCGTAAACAGCAATGAACTTCCAGACCATTTAAATGAATCATTCACTCTAGTTCTAATGCATGAGTATGAGAAAAACTAACTAACATTGTAGACAAAGTATAGCATAGCTGTGTCTTCCAGTTGAAACCTTTCCTTCTAGAATGTGGAGAGGTGAGGCTGGTTAGGAGATACGAAGTAAATGAAACTTACTTACTGAATTAAGTGAATAAAATTCACAAGTCTCAGGAAGCACCTAAAGCAGATAGGATTCACAAGGCTCCTCCCTCCTCCCCAAGCTAACTTGGGCAGTAACAGCTGCTGGGGAGATGAGACTCTGGTCAGGCAGAGCTGCCTGCACACTGCAGAGAGCTCAGGGGGTGCAGCCTTCATGAGTCACCATCCATACTAGGATTGGATCTCCAGTATAAAGTTGCCTTGGGGTCATCTATGCTCCTGCAAGCCACCCAGCAAACCTATTTATTTACTTAGCTGCACTTTGCTACAATCAGAGCATTTGCCAACTTGAGAGGAAGGATCTATGCCAAAGAAAATAGATAAAACTATAAAGAGGAAAACATGACATTATTGTTCCTTCAGTTTTATAGCTGCTAATAATCTCCCTTTTTGTGTCTTTTGCAAGAAAACATTTAAAATTAGCATTCTGATCCTTGTTAAGTTTCTGCATCATTTTGAGTGCAATTAGTTAATGGTTAAGGGGGGAAAGGAATTGACTATTTAAGCATAAAGGGAGCTCTCTGAGAGTTAGAAGCTGTGTTTTCCGGGTAAATGATGAAACCGCTGAAGCTTGTTGCAGAATGAATTGTCACAGCATACAAGGTGGAGATGTGCACCAGAGCAATAGAAAGATTAATAAGCCTTCACGTCAGCACTGCTGAGTGCCAGTGACAGACTTCACTGAAACGTTAGTGAAAATTACCATGGCTTCCCTACTTTCTAATGAGATCCATGATGATGCAATGAGTGTGATTTTTAAAATTCTGTATAATAAAACCTGTCACAGTTGAAAGATGTAAATAACAAGATGAGCCAATATTTTCCAAATTACCAGCACACAACCTTCCAAAGCTGAAAGTGAAAGATTCATTCCTACGGGTAGGCTGGACAAATAGATGTTACCATAGAATCTTTTTAACGCACAAAGGGTTATTGATAAGATTTCAGTGCCACATTACAGGCAGTGCTGAAGATGCTACCATCATGGGCTTTTGGTTCTACTAGAATGTCTGCAGTATCCAGAAAAGTCTAGAAAAAGACTCTTCTCTTTTCCAACAACTTAACCAGTGAGGCAGATTTTCCCAGCTGCTTTGACCAATGGACATCGGAAACATTGTTCGAGCAGTCCATGGGTGAGTCAGCCGTTAAAGAAATCTTCAAAATTTCAAAAGAATGCCTCGTTCTTTACTAATATTTGAAAACATTTAGATTTTTAAAAAATCTTATTACTTATATTAATGCATAATAGTTATATTGCATTTGTTAAAATGACTTAATAAATACTTCAAATTGTTAAGGCCCAAGAGTCCAGGAATAATCCACCAAGAAGACCAGGTTTGAGCAAACAGAAAATTTACTGAAAAAGGTAGCGACCAGTGTCGGGATCTGAACCACATCCCAGAGGCAGGGCAGAATAAGCATTTTAAAGGGAAAAATGCAAAAGGGCAATGTGGCCATTTCAACCAATCATAACAGAACCAATCACAACAGGCACAGTTAGGGACTTTCCAGGGTAACGGACTCCCAGACTATTAGGGAGCCTTTGAGGCTTATGGTTCTGCCCCAGCTTAGTGTCAATCATTCAGGGGAGGGTGGAACTTCTGCATTTAGGCTGTTTCCTGGGCATTTGGGGTTAGGCCATTTCCTAGACATCAGGAATGAAATCATTTTTAGGGGCAGTCATCTCCCTCTACTGTAATAGCGGCCTGACTGAAAATAGATCCCTGTGGCTAAGTTGGACTCAACAAAATGTTTCTTAGCTTTTATTCCACATGGGTAAATATCAAAGGTAGGACACAAAAACATTTCTCCTTCAGAATGGAGAAATAACTTAGTAGTTAAGAGCACTTAACCCTGTGCCCACATAGGAGCTCCTAATCCTCTGTAACTCCAGTTCCAGGGGATTCAATCCCCTCCTGGCCTTGGCAGGCGCTTCACAAACATGGTGACTAGACATACACTCAAGCAAAACACCCATACAGAAAATCCAAAACAATAGATCTTTAAAATAACCCCCCTTGAGGCCCTCATAGGGAAAACATTAATCTGAAAGAACAAATGTATGGTAGCCCAAACAAAATTGGAGAAGAAGAATCAGAAGGAGGAATTTCCCCTTCTAGGGTTTAAATTCCTGTTAATATGATGCAACTCTGTGTGGAGGCAATAGGAAAAAAGCAGAGATGTCACTGCTCAGAGTCTAGAGAGATGCCTGGTGACAGGTCAAAGGAATATTCAAATAGAAGAAGCATTATTTTGTAAATGTAAGATAGAAGGTTGCTTTTCTACCTCTTTCCATTTCAAAAATACCTTTTCTGTTTACTCTTAAATAAATTTATATTAATATGTAGATGTGCAAAATGTTTAAATGTTTTAATTTAAAAAAATGAAGGATTGCTCAAGTATTTTTTTTATAAACTTGTGACAATAAGTACCAGAAGACACATACAAGGGAAAATAATAAATAAGATAATTTGAAAATGAACATGTCTTTTACCATTAAAAAAATCCCTAAAAATTTATAAGACAAATACAATATTGGGAAAACTTTTGTAATCTACTTTATGAAGTGCTAACTTACAGAGACCCTAAGGACTTTTCTTGCTAATTAAGAAAAAAGAACCTTCCCATGGGGTAAAGTGGTATAGTAATAATTCGAAAAGTAAGATATTCAGAAGTCTAGTAAACACATTACATTTCTTTTCACTGTGATTAAAGAGCAATTAAAACAAGCACCATTTTGTATTAATTTTATTAGTGGGAATGTGTAATACCCAGTCATGAGAAGGGCATGGGAAAATGAGTGTGTTCACCGCGGTCCTCAGAATCCTTGAGGTCTAGCTAGTGAAGGGGGTTTTGCAGCAGCAATATGAAACATTTTGAATGTATCTTTGTTTCATCAGAAACTTTTACTTTGGAATAAAAAGATAGTAATCCAATAACTCAGAAAAAGTGCAAAACTTTTGCCTAAGATTTTACCATAAAATCAAATTGGCCTAGTAATAAGGCATTAGTTGATAAGGAATTATTCCAGTCCAAATGATTTGTCCTTACAATAGCATTTTATATAGCTATTAAAAGCAATAGCCATAAAAGAGCATCCCTGGCAAACTGCTAGCTGCTAATAGTAGACTGTAAGTTCATACATACATACAAGCCAAGTTTGAGTGGCATTACAGTACTTGGGAACACACCTTTCTTCTTTCTCTTTGGGCATGCAGAAAGCTGTTTTTCCTAGTTCCTTGGAATTGGGTGGGATCGGGATCATGTGGTTAATTTTAGCCAACAAAGTGTGTAGAGAAGTGGCCTGTATCATTTCTGGCTGGAGACATACAAAGCTGATACCT
Source organism: Onychomys torridus (assembly GCF_903995425.1). Classification (NCBI taxonomy): domain Eukaryota; kingdom Metazoa; phylum Chordata; class Mammalia; order Rodentia; family Cricetidae; genus Onychomys; species Onychomys torridus. The sequence goes on along the minus strand of NC_050443.1, from coordinate 63,219,333 downwards.
GAATCTCTCATTTCCCTCCTCTTCTGCAGTAATAGACAAGACCATGTGAGCCAGAGGACATGGTCATGGGACAGTGGGGTGTCTGGTAGCCTAATGGATGAATAGCCGTACAGAGCAGAGTCTCTGCCAATCTGTGCTGGAAAAGAGTATTATGAACTAGAAATAAATCTTTTTTATTAAGCCACTGAGAATCCAGAGTTAATTTATTGCTGTAGTAAAACTTAGCTAGTGTGAGTAACATACTATTTGAAAACATAAACCCACAACAAAGCGGGTGTGTGAGTATGTACAAGCATGCAAATGTATATGTTTGCTTAGCAAAATATCGGGAAAATGATGTGTTGAAATGCAAACTGTGACTTTCTCTGGCTGATGGATATTCATAATTATAATTTTCATTCTCTACTCTTTTCCCTGAACTTTATGCAATAAACATGTATTGCTCTCACACACAAAAACACTGAATCTATTTTCATCTCGGGAAATAAAATGTGCATTGATGCTATCTCAGGGGACTGATCTGGGTTGTTGGAGGGCTAATGTTTACACTCTCTCAGCTGTTATTTGGTGAGGATAATCATCCTTTGAGCATGCTCTTCTCAGTAAACAAGCATATCGTGTTTGGGTAGGAATGTTTTCCCTCTGGACTAGTACTGAGAAGATTAGGCTGAAATGGAATGTAAGATCGCCAAAGTGGATAGATGTCAAAGTAGGCAGGCCTTGAATGTCAGACCACAAAAAAGAAAGGCCTGGAAGGGGAGAAAGGAGATTGAATGAACCCCTGAGGCCAACTGGCCCACATCATCCTGCCTGTATTTCATCATGTCCTCTGGGTCAGTGTCCAGGGCTGGGAAACCAACAGAGTAGTCAAAATCTGTGAAGCCAGCCTCAGAACTTAGGAAGATTTTTGCATTTGTCCATAGACTGTGATTCATTCTATGATGGAGTTTGAAACAACGAAAGGGAGCGGGAACTACCTTTCAAAACAGGAAATGAAAGCAGAGGCTTGGGTGCTATCACAGAGGGGACCAGCACTTCCTGTCACAGGCCTGTGCTGGGCTGTCCCTCCTCCAGCATGGCCACAGTTGTTTGGCTCAGAGCTGCCTTAAGTAGACCAAGGCTCAGATGTTTGGAAGCACTGGGCAGAAACTGAGCCTGGAAGAGAGCTCAAAGAAGAGGCTAGGAGCAGAGTTCAGTTGACTCTTCCATGCCACCTGGTAATTTCTAGAGACTTCTAGAATCTGGAGTTTCCCACGATGTCCACACTAACATCTCTTTCCTATGAGGAGAGTAAACAAGTAAACAATGATCAACAGGGGCTAGAAAGATGACTCCATAGTTAAGAGCATATACTGCTCTTTTAGAGGACCTAAGTTCATTTTCCAGCACCCGTGTCAGGTGGCTCTCCAGTGCCCATAACTCCAGCTCCAGGGCATCTGGCTTCCTCTTCTGGCTTCTATGGCTACTTACACTCATATGTGCATACCCTGAAATATATATATAACAAATATTTGGAAATATCTGTTAATAAAAGACACTGGAGGAAGCTGGGGTAGAGGTAACAAAAGACATCTAGCCTTTCATTACAATCTCTCTCAGCTCCAAGTCCATGTGCCTGGTGTTCGGGATGATGGACAGACTCTGAAAGCTGCATTTCTCCTCTGCCAACCTGGTAGTTCCAGTCAGAGGGAAAAGGAGAGGAGAGTTTCCAGGTAAAATACAGGATGTCTAAGCCACGGCAAACTTTTAGATCAGTAACAAATACAAGTTTTAGCCTCTATATAGCTCAAACACTGCATGGGGTAGACTTATACTAAAAATTCCACCTATAAGCAAGCTAAAATTTAACAGAGCACCCTGTCTTTTTATTTATAAATCTTGCAACCTAAGGAAAGTTCTGACAGTGGCATCCAGATCTCCTCTCTACTCCAGCTATGGTGGTTGTGGTAGAAGCTACTATATTTGGAGCACCAGCTCCACTCCCTCCCATTCCTACCACATTCCCGTCCTCACACTGAGGATGTTCTTGTAAGTTCAGCTGGGTCCCAGCACAGCGGCTGCTCTTTACAGAAGTCTGAGATTTAACTCAGAGATGATTTCAACTTTTTCCTATTTCCCTACCATTATCAGGGGTAGCTACTTCCTGAATCATTGCTTCTGGTTTCACTGAAAACACAAGCAATTTCTTACATCTTTTGTTTCCTTAACAAGTAATGAGCAATTATTCACATTAAATTTTCTCTGTTAGGATATGGCCAGTCAAACTAGTGGAACTGCATAAACTATGGGCCAGTAGCTGTGGAGCCCCCATGGTACTGGACTGGGCCCTCTGGACAGGCAAGACAGTTGTTTAGTTTGAACTGTTTAGGGGGCCCCCAGGCAGTGGGACTGGGATCCATTCCTGGTGCGTGAGCTGGGTTTTTGGAGCCCAGTGGCTATGGTGGGAGATCTTATGCAGCTTTTGTGCAGGCAGGAGGGGCTTAGGCCTGCTTCAAGTGAATGTACCAGGCTCTGCTGACACCCCATGGGAGAACTTGCCTTGGAGAAGGTGAGAATGGGGGCTGTATTGGAGGGAAAGACTGGAGGGAGGAGGAGGGAGGAGAGGGGGATCTATAGTTGATATGTAAAATGAATAGAAAATTTAATAAAATAAATAAATAAATTTCTCTGTTAAAATTCACTGGAGGGGCTTTTATGTTTGGACTGAGCTTGCCTGATGAGTGCATCTATAGCTAATTCTGGAAGCAGGCAAAGGAAGTGCCATGGGAGAAATAAAGTTGAGAAATTCAAAAAGAGAGCCAGCAGGCTGGTGGTGTAAGGGATGGCAGAACAGGGCCGAAGGGAAGAAGCTTTGGAAAAAGTGGGTACCAGGCCTTTCGATACACATCTTTGGGCATCCTGACATGGGAGAGAAGATGAATATGCTCTAGGGACTGGTACGCAGGTAAGGAAGCTGTGATGTTAGTTTATGATGAGGGCTCAAGCAAAGAGAATGACCTATGCAGAAGCAGAAAGATTAGAATGGTGTCAAGGAGGCACTGGAGAGCATGAGGAGACAACTCATCCCCTTTCCTTCAAAGCCAAGGCAGCTGGTTACCCAGAGGAGGCTGAACTCAGTGACCCAGATGAAGAAAGCCTTCAACGTGAATTGAAGGCCCCCTGTAACGGATCAGGGCCCAGAAGGAGGAGGAGGCATGTGATGGCTGTTCTTGGTTGTCAACTTGACAACATCTGGCATTCATTTAAACTCAAAAATGGCTGGGCACACATGAGGGATTTTTATCTTGAATCATTTGATGTGGCAAGAGTCACTTCTAATCAGGATCTTTGAGGTGGGAAGACACACCCTTAAGCCAGATTTTTTAAAGGTGGGAAGATCCACCTTTAATCCGGGCTGCACCTTCTGCTGGCACCCTATATATACGACAAGGAAAAAGGAAGCTTGAACTCTCTTTGCCTGCTTGCTCTCATCTCCCTGGCAAGTTCACCCTTCACTGACATCAAAGCTTATTTCTTTGGCATTCAACTGTGTCTTAGTTAAGGTTTCTGTTGCTGTGAAGAGACACCATGACCATGACAACCCTCATAAAAGAAAACAATTAGTTGGGGCTAGCTTACAGTTCAGAGGTTTAGTCCATTATTGTCATGGCAGGTGGTATGCAGGCAGGCACGGTGCTGGAGAAGGAGCTGAGAGTCCTACATCTTGATCCACAGGCAGCAGGATGAGCTGTCACACCAGGCATAGCTTGAGCATAGGAGACTTCAAAGCCCACCTCCGCAATCTTAACACACTTGCCCCAACAAGGTCATGCCTACTCCAACAAAGCCACACTTCCTAATAGTGCCATTCCCTATGGGGACCATTTTCTTTCAAACCACTGCACAGTGTATACTGAAGACCAGCTGAGACATACAGCCTTGTGAACTGGACAACTACTGGGTTTTTGGATCTTCAGTTGGTAGACAGCCCTTGTAGGTAGACCACAGCCTGTAAGCCATTCTAATAAATCCCCTTTGTGTGTGAGGTTTTATGTGTGTGTGTCTATGAATTACACACACACACACACACACACACACACACACACACACACGTAGAGTACATTCTGTTCTTCTAGAGAACCTCAAGTAACATGGATATGTGTGAGAGAGAAGTCACATATGCAGACCAGAATGAAAGAGGTTTACAAGGGGTGGAGCCAATATAGGGAGGCATGTAAGTTGCAAGCATGGAAGAGAAGGAAGCATTTAGAAGGTCACCATAGGGATGAGGGCAGTAGAGCAGCAACTGTCGAGTTTGAACATCAGTGGAGTGTCAGGCACAGAGCTGAGACAGATCCTTCCTAGTGTCCTGGGGTTTTTTGAAAGGCTCATGGCCCTTCCCTCTGAGCTGGACAGGGTATGGGAAAACCCATTATGCGACCTATTACTCCCAACTTCCTGAGTCAAACATAATGACTCTAGCCTTCTCGGAGTGTGTGAGCTCTCCTGTGGGCAGAGAACAACCACCTTCCAAGGGCCATACTCATCATCTGTACAACTGTACCAAAGTCCTTGGTGGCTTTTAAACAACATTGATTTATCATTGTATACCTCTAGAGATCCAAAGTCAACATGGGTCTCACTGGATTAAAATCAAGGTGCCAACAAGGCTGCCTTCCTAGAGGGTCTGGGAAGACCCATTTTCTGTTTTCCTAGCATCTGGAGGTGGCCCAGGCGATGAGTCTGCATGGTTCTAACCTCCTTAGTACAGAATCTGCTGTCAGGGAGATGAGATCCATCCCAGATGCTCCTGGTTCCCCACTGTGCTTTTATGGACTTTAACAATCTGATCATTCCCAACAAGACTCAGGATCATCACTTTAGCCCAGAAACTTGTAGCCAAGGTTTTCATATAAGCTAGTGTATTTACACTAGCTTCTGGTAACATCCAGAAATGAGGAAGTCTGCAGTTTTTAGGGGGGGCACTATACTGTCTACCACTATATCACTATAAGAGTAATGTGGGTGTTAGTCCCTTTGACTATGAGTCATGAAGTTTATATTCCCTAAGGTGACTGCAGTTGTCCCCTATGGGTCATCTTGAGCTCTATCGAGCAAGGGTGACAATGGATGTGGAGAAGCTAGTTAGGTGGCTCTTCTCTTCATAGTAAAGGTAAGTCACATTAACAGAAGTAACAAGGGGACATTGAGCCCACGGTAAGAAGAATCCATTATCCACAGAACTGGGAAACTAGCCATTAGCCCTGGGTCTCAGGTAAATGATAAATCACAGGCAGGGAAGGTTTGGGGGAGAGCAGTGATGCTTAAAGAAACCACCCTGCTGGCCCATATGTGCTGTGCTGGGGTGCTGTGATGCAGTGCCTTCTCCAGACCTCTTGCCTAAGGACAGAGAACCAGCCAGAATACAGGTCAAGAGCAAGACAGTACCTCAGACGTTATACTATTCGTAACTGGACAGCCAGAATTTTTGCACTAGAACTTCTGCCAAGTTGGCCAGCAGGGAAGGCTTATGGAATATGCTTAGCCAGAAAAGGCCATGTCTACTTACCCACAGACCCTCTGTCTAACAAATTACAAAGCCAGAAAAGCCATTGTCTGAGTCCTAATTTCCCCACCCAAGGAATCGAGGAAAACAGAAAGCAGGCAGTAGCTCCTGAGAAATATCTAGGAGGGAGGACTGGTGGACCAGCTGTGCCCAGACAAGCATGTCTAAGTCACCATTAGCTTCTTCCTAGATTATGCTCATTTCACCCATGGTGAGCCATCCAGGCCGCGCGCGCGCGCGCACACACACACACACACACACACACACACACACACATACACACACACACACACACACACACACACACATACACACACACACATGCACTCACACTCGCGCGCACACACACACTCACACGCACATGTATACACACATGCAAACTTATCCTCTATCCTAACTCATCACACTTTTGGTACACAGCATTTTCACACACAGCAACATCTCCAGATGTTTCTCTTCTTGTCTATTATCATACCACACCCTTATTTTTCAAATGAAGAAGCAATCTCAAGAGATTCAGTGACCTAACAGTAATGACTGAACTCTATGAGCTTCTGCTGTGCTTGTCTCTGAGACTTGGTGAAGATGGATAGCCTTTGTCCTCCCAGGACACAAAGCCAGGGAGAACCCTGACTGTGAGGTGAGCAGTTAGAATGTGAAAATGAAAGCCTTACATGCAGCAGACAGTGGAGAAGTCACATGCAGAGTGGTTGGAGGGAATAAAGTTCTTGGGCAAGGGCAGTGTTGACAGTGCTGAGCTCAGAAGGAAGCAGAAGAGGACAGGAAGGAGAGGAGCAGATGTAGGAGGGGGAAGCAAGTGTGGAGGGGGGAGTGGGTATGGAGGGGAGCAGGTGAGGAGGGGAGGGCAGGGGTGGAGGGGAGGAGCTGATATAGGTAGAAGAACTGTAGTGGGTAGCCATCCCAGCATTGGCCTGGAAGTTCCAACCCCCATTGAGGCTTCAGTAATGATCATGCCCACAAGGCGGGGCAGAGGAAGGAGCGGAAGACCGAGGAGCAGGAGGTGGTGGTCTCTTGGTTCCGGGACGCGGGACACTAGAGGTGGACCGAGCAGAGTTCTCCAGAGAACACCGCCGGACTACCCTAAACCTTTGCCTGCAACCTACCCCTTCATTTGTAAGTTACCCCACAAAATAAACCTCCCTTTTAACTACGTGGAGTGGCCTTAATAATTTCACCAATAAAGAACCGATGTAGAAGAGCCACAGTTTTGCCTTGGGAACAATGAACTTGCAGTTGAGGCTGTGATGGTTGGTCTTCCTAGTCAACCTGACTGGATTAAAAAATGTCTGGGGCATCACTCCAGAGAAGTAATGTGGTTGGAGAGGAGGGAGGAGTCTGGCCAGGAATGGGAGTGGCATATGCCAGTGGTTCTAAGAAGTGTGAGGAAGGCCGCAACCTCACCCATAAGCCTCTCCCGAGGGAAGCTGTCCATTGCCCACTGACATCATATTGCAGATGCATCAGCCTTCCCATGGGGACTCAGTATCAGAGACTCCCTGCAACTCTCCAAGCTTTCAGTGGAAGACGGGCTGCTAAGACATCCAGCTTCCTGAGAGAGCATTCCTTTTTACTGTGTCGAAACATCCACCACAAGCAACTTAAGGTCAGAGTTGGTTTTGCCTCAGTTTTAGAGGATACAGTCTACCATGGCAGAGAAGGCCTAGGAACTAGAGTGGGTCAATCTGTGGCCACAACAGCATGTGTCAGCAGTTTCTCAAAAGGCACTAACCGGGAGGCAGAGAGCTGGGGGGCTGGAACCAGAAGTGAGTACAACTTCTGTAAGTAAGGTCCAGCACCAGATACCCACTTCCGCCAGCTGGACCACTCATCTCAAAGGTTCTTTAGCTTCCCCAGACACCACCACCACCAGCTGGTAGCCAAGTGCTCAAACATGTCAGCCTGTAGGGGACTACACCACAAGAGGTAGCTGACTGACTTCTCTGCCTCTCTGCCATGTAAGTGGCTACTATTAGATTATCCAGTCCTCTCATGTAAGCCTAGCCAACAAGTCCTTTGCATAACATGCATTATATTGGTTTTGTCCCTCTATCTGTAGCATATGACCCTGTATGGAGTCACGTAGCTGAATCTAAGGGCAGCCATATAAAATCTAGCACCACTGAAAGGTTTGGAAGCATATATCCACCAAGACTTAATTCAAAAGTGAATGTGTAATGAAGCTGAGGGTCTCTGACTGTGCCCATCTTTGCTGCATTGCACAGCTTGGCTATAGTGCTGGTTCTAAACCCATAACATGCACACCCTGTGTCACACATGACCAGCAAATGCTGCCCCAAACACCAGTTCAGATTCAAAACCGTTGTATGTTATGAATTACACTGTCTTAACTGTCCATGCAACCTTGTCAGCTTTCAGAGAAACAATGGTTTAATTATAGTCACGTGGGCTCATCATACCCTTGAGTCAAGAGGCTAAGAAAACAGTAACAATGTTACTAGGGTGACCGATCTAGACTACCGAGGAAAACTGGAATGGTACTCTACAGTGGAGGTAAGGCAAATGTGTCTGGAGTATAAGAAGTCCTTCATGGCATCTCCTAGTATCACCTATGGTTACTGTCCATGGGAAAGGACAATACAATTTAGGCAGAGTGGAAAATGGCTCAGATCTTTCAGGAATGAAGATATCCTTTACCTTCCTAGGTAAAGAACAAGACTTGCTGTAAGTGGGCATATAGAATGGATAGAAGGCAGCCTTACCTACCCGCTATGGCCATATGCCCATTACAGAAAAGAATTGTAGTAGTTATGAATATTCCCTTCCTATTGTGTTAATATATATTAAGTATAGTTAGTATATATTTGTTAATACAAAATATATATGGTGGTTTTCATGAGAATGGCTCCCCCATAGGCTCATATATTTGAATGATCAGTCATCAGAGAGTGGAACTGTTTGAAAAGGGTTAGAAGAATTAGTAAGTGTGGCCTTGTTGGAGGAAGTGTGTCACTAGGGGTAGGGCTTTGAGGTTTTAAAAGTTATGGATGCCCTCTCTCTCTTTTTCTCTCTGCTGCCTGCTGATCATGATATAAAGCTCTCAGCTACTACTCTAGTGCCACATCTGTCTGCCTCCCACCATGATATAATGAACCAACCCCCTGAATCTGTAAGCAAGCCCCCAATTAAATGCTTTCTTTTATACGAGTTGCCTTGGTCATGATATCTTTTCATAGCAATAGAAAATTGCTAATTGTGACTAAGACAATATATTATCATATATATATGATATCCATTTTTTCTTTCTGTTCTTTTACTATGTAATACAATATAGAGTTAACAACAGTAAGTTCTGTTAGCTCTATAATGTCAGACTTAAGTTAAGCAATTTCAAAAGTGTTAAGCATCCTTGCAAGAAGGTTGCTACCAATTCTGGAGATAATTTCTTTATATATTGAATAGTTACATTGTTTTATGTAAAATTATGACTATTTTACTGTATTCATTTGGAAATTAAGTATGTTATATAGAGAGGCGGTTGAATGTCAAGTTGACAAGGGGTGGACTTATAATGTCTGGACTTGATGTTAATTTGACTAGATTAACAGTGTCTTCATTAGGGTTAATATCGCTGTGAAGAGATATGTCCAAGGCAACTCATAAAAGAAAGCATTTAAATGGAGGCTTACTTACAGTTTCAGAGGTTTAGTCCATTATTATCATGGCAAGGAGCATAGTGGGGATCATGGCAGCATGCATGGTGCTGGAGCTACATCCTGATCTGAGAGAGAAATGCTATGCCTGATATGAGCTTTTTGAAACCTCCAAATCCACTCCCAGTGACATACTTCCTCCAACAAGCCCATACCTTTTCCAACAAGGCCACACCTCCTAATCCTTCTAATCCTTCTCAAATAGTTCCACTCTCTGTTGACTAAGCATTCAAATAGATGAGCCTAGGAAGACCATTCTTATTCAAACCATCACAAAGAGGTTTTAAAAGGAGGTATAGGAGTGGTGAAACACATCTTTATGTCTGCAGGGGTGTTCCCAGGGAGAGCTGACATGTGAGACAGTGACTGAGGGACAGCATTCCAGTTAGCTTTAACTATCAGCTTGCACAGGTTTGAGTCATCTGGGAAGAGAGGTTCATTTGAGGGATTGCCCAGCTAAGATTGGCTTGTGAGCATTTTGTGGCAGCTTCTTTTGATTGTTAATTGATGTAACAGGGCCCAGCTCACTGTTGATAGTACAACACTGTTCCCTGGGAGGTGGTCCTGGAAAAAACAAACAAACAAGTGAAAACAAAAAAACAAACAAAAACAAACAAACAAACAAACAAACTAGCTAAGCGTGAGCCTGTGAGAGAGCCAGAAAGCAGTGTTCCTGCTACAAGTTCCTACTTGAGTGCCTGCCCAGACTTCCCTCAGTGATGGACCCGAACCTGTAAAATTAACCAAAGGCTCCCTGTGTTGCTTTTGTAACAGAAAAGGAACAAGAACTGAAATGATCTCCTTCAATGTGAGAAGCACCTTCCAGCAGACAGCAGGCACCCCAGATGAAAAGGAATCTCAGGGAAAGCAATCTGTACATCTGTCAGTTCTCTCTCCCTACATAAGCACCTCTAGCCTGGCTGCCTTCATCCAAGGGCATCACACTCCAGCTCCTTGGGCCTTTCAATGGGGATTCTTACCGGTGATTTTTCAGGCAAATTCCCGGACTTCAGGGCTGGATCAGGGTGGATGAAAGATCCAGCTTCTAGAATTGGACAGACACTTGGTTCGCGGCTTCTATAGAAAGAGAAAGAATCAATGAGATGGGAAGTGGGACTCCTGCTCTCAGTGGGGTGACTCCTTGAATACATGTACATGGACACAAAGCTGTAGAGGGTCAGAATCTGAAAACCGAACTGTCAGTAGAGAGAGAGGGGGAGAGGATTAAGTGTTTGGACCTGGACATTGGAGGTGTGGGGTGTGTCTTATTTGGGGCCGATTAGCAGCCTAAGAGCTGCTTTCTGGAAAGTTTCGTAATCTATTGCATTGGCAATAGTTTGGTCTCAGAAAGTTCCAAAAGGTTGTAAGACGCCTTGCAAGGTGCCTTAGAGTTCCCTCATAGTGAAGAGGTCTGGAGGGCATGGGAAGGAGGACCATGAGGCTTTCATGCTGGCAGGACAGGGGGTAAGACAAAGGCCTGGGGAGAGAAGTACAGCAGTGGCTGGAGACTCCCCTCTGGCCACTTTGGGCTCGTTTCTTAGAGTCAATAGGCTAATAGAGAAGTTATAGTGTCAGTTGAGACAATTGAGCCAGACCATCATGGGGGAATTGGAATATATCCCATAACAGAGATGGAGATTTGTTGTGAGTACAGGAGATTTGGTAGAAGCAGCTTCTAGTGTTTCGGTCCCCATGGTGAAGGGCCATGGGAAACTACACTACAATCCTTCATGGGGACACATGGCCCAGGATCTTCAGGAATGAGGATAGAGATCACTTCCTTCAGGTAAAGAACCTCGATCTGAGCTGGGCAGTGGTGGTGCATGCCTTGAATCCCAGCACTTAGAAGGCAGAGGCGGGCAGATCTCTGAGTTCAAGCCCAGCAGTGAGTTTCAGGAGAGACAGTACTACACAAAGAAACCCTGTTTAGGGGAAAAAAAATAGCAAACAAACAAAAAAGAACCACAGTCTGCTGTTAATTGGCAGCCCAGTGTAAATTTAGGAATCACTGCTGGGCACTCAGTATCAAGTACGTTCCTGAAGTCTTTAGAATTTTTATAAGCCATTTTTCTACCCAGAGATATAGTCCTCTTTGTTTAAACTGGCTAGAGTCACCTGAATACTAGAGGAGCTAGGGATGTCTCCTGTTAGCAAAGGACAAGAGCAGCCCTCATGATCCCAAAGCAAGGGTGATGTGGGAGGCCCAATACCACAGTTACCTCTTACTTCAGAATATGTTTCCTTACACAGTGAAAGGGGCTTTCCAGGTCTGATTAAATTCCCTGATTAGAAAAGTGGGTTCCCAATGTAATCACAGGCTCTTTGTCGGAGTCAGAAGGCCACGAGACAGCAGAAGCAGAGGTCAGAGTGGTGCAGAGATACACTTGACACCCAGGATACTTCCAGAAGGAAGAGGTAAGGAAACAGTTCCTCTGTTGTAGCCTCCAGAAGGCACACAGCCCTGTCAACCACCAGCTTGATCTTAGGCCTGCAAGTGTCACGCCAGACTTCTGAACCCAGAACCACAGTGTAAGAATCTGTCATTGCTTTAGACCTCTAAATCTGTGGTAACCTGTGACAGGGATAGAAATCTGATAAAGGTGGGGATGACACCAGCTCTTACCTACTGAAAAATTGCCACCATACCCCTGCATCCTGCTGCCCTAGGGCTGTAGTAACAGATTTCCACATAGGTGGAATGGGGTGGAGGGTGGGGGAGCAGAGCTTAAAACAACTAAAGTACATTCTGGAAGACAGAAATCGAAACTCAGGTACTGATAGGGCCCCAACCCCTGTTCATTAGTTCTTCAGTTTCTAGTGGCTCTTCGCCTTCTTTGACTCATGGTCACAACGCACCAATATCTGCTGATGACAGTGTAACCTCTCTCCACCTTTTCCATATACAGGGTACCTTACAGAGAGGCCTGAGGTTGCTCTTAGGACCTGCTTGGGTAAAGCTAAGTTCCTCTCAAGATCATTCACAGCTTTCCAGGATTCAAATGTCAATGTGGTTTTGGCTGAGGCAACCCCAAGGGACCTAGGAAAGGGAGACCTGCTGATACTGGGGCAGACACAAGCCCTCTAGAGCTCCCACTGCCCCAGCTTGGATTGCCCAAACCATCTGGGACTTCTTTAAAGTGAGCTGTACTGGGGAGCAGAGCTGAGGAACACCAGAGATGATAGAGCTGGTAAGGCCTGAGGAACACCAGAGATGACAGAGCTGGTAAGGACTGAGGAACACCAGAAATGACAGAGCTGGTAAGGACTGAGGAACACCAGAGATGACAGAGCTGGTAAGGACTGAGGAACACCAGAGATGACAGAGCTAGTAAGGACTGAGGAACACCAGAGATGACAGAGCTGGTAAGGACTGAGGAACACCAGAGATGATAGAGCTGGTAAGGACTGAGGAGCAACAGAAATGATCGAGTTAGTAAGGTCTGAGGAACATCGGAAATGATAGAGCTAGTTAAGCCTGAGGAATACCAGAGATGATAGAGCTGGTAAGGACTGAGGAGCAACAGAAATGACAGAGCTGGTAAGGACTGAGGAATACCAGAAATGATAGAGCTAGGTAAGCCTGAGAAACACCAGAGATGACAGAGCTAGTTAAGCCTGAGGAATACCAGAGATGATAGAGCTAGTTAAGCCTGAGAAATACCAGAGATGACAGAGCTAGTTAGGCCTGAGGAACACCAGAGATGATAGAGCTAGATAAGCCTGAGAAATACCAGAGATGACAGAGCTAGTTAGGCCTGAGGAACACCAGAGATGATAGAGCTAGTTAAGCCTGAGGAATACCAGAGATGATAGAGCTAGTTAAGCCTGAAGAATACCAGCACCAGAGATGATAGAGCTAGTTAAGCCTGAGAAATACCAGAGATGACAGAGCTAGTTAGGCCTGAGGAACACCAGAGATGATAGAGCTAGTTAAGCCTGAGGAATACCAGAGATGATAGAGCTAGTTAAGCCTGAAGAATACCAGCACCAGAGATGATAGAGCTAGTTAAGCCTGAGAAATACCAGAGATGACAGAGCTAGTTAGGCCTGAGGAACACCAGAGATGATAGAGCTAGTTAAGCCTGAGGAATACCAGAGATGACAGAGCTAGTTAGGCCTGAGAAATACCAGAGATGACAGAGCTACTTAGGCCTGAGGAACACTAGAGATGATAGAGCTAGTTAAGCCTGAGGAATACCAGAGATGATAGAGCTAGTTAAGCCTGAGGAATACCAGAGATGACAGAGCTAGTTAGTTAGGCCTCCTATGTGGCCACAAACTTGTCTGGTTTGCAAACAGAAACAAAATTGAGTTTGAGCCATTTCTCATAAATGGCTACAGTATAGAACACTCAGACTTAAGTGTCCTAATTAGAAGTGGACCACAAATGTGTGATCATTTAACTGGGGATTTCCTAAGGGAGAAGGCTGGAGTCAGCAATGGGGTCTCTGCCATCAATTCCTTCTGTGTGTCCTGTTTTCCCAGGACATACCTGCTCTACAATCTCCTCACAGGGCTTAGGACCGGATCTGACAGGTGCTCTCAAATTCCTGCTCTTGCTCAAAGAAACTTTTCAGTCATATTATGTCTCAGTTCATGAGCTCCACTCATGGCCTGGCCTGCTGGGAAAAAACCCAGCAGAGTGGAAGGAAGGGAGGATGGGAGGAAATGGGGTTTGGTACAAGGTCGTTTGGAAAGCTCCATTCTCTCTCCTGTTTAACCCTCCGAAGTGGTTCCATTAATACCCAGGGACCTCGGGAAACTCAGGAAGTCCTTCCATTGAAGGACTAACAAAAGACCTGGCGAAAGTGGGGATCATGTGACATTTTCCTCTTTAGAACAAAAGTAACTAACCAGCAATAAAAATACTAAAGATTAGTGGATGCAGGAGCAGAAAGGACGAGGAGGGGATGACTGCTCAGCAGTAGGGGTTTTCCTCTGAGGGGCAAAAGTGCTCTGGAATTAGACGATGGTGGCAGTGGCATTGCACTGTGGAGACATTAAATGCCACTAAATTGTACCCTTTAGAATAAAAAGGTAAATGTTAAGAATATGCATTTTATTTTTATTTATGTATAAAATTTAATAATATGTATTTTATTACAATAGAAGAAAAGAAAAAGAAAAGTCAGCATGCACATTTGGGAAAGAACCACAAAGTACTCTGAACACAGTGTCTCTCTACACAGCCTGCTCCACCCCCACAGAGAGAGAGCAGCAGTTGCTCAAGCCTGGGGCTCCATCCTGAAAGATGAGACCATACTGATGATCAGAGTGAGGGTTGGGGCCTGCTGAGACAGCTCAGCCAGCTGCTCAGCCAGCAGCAGCTCCCCTCCTGGGGCCTGGGGCCTTCAGGAACCTGATCAGTCCTCATGGTGCAACTGTGAAGACCAGAAAGGTCTTGGACTCAGCATCTGGGTCTTCTGTCAGTTCACAGCTCTGTGGGGGAGGGTAAGGCAGAAAACGTGGAACTGGATGGCAGGATCTTCAGGGTTTACTGTGAACAAGAGATGGAAAATGATTGTTCATGCCCCCACCTCTTTACAGAGATAACTGGAGGTCGGGAGCCCTGATCATGCTGCTGTGATGAAGATGTCCTTTTGTACAGCTTGGAGGTGTTCCACAGGAAGGTGTCTGTTCTCTGAAGGCTCACAGGGTCTACCAGACAACCAATTACGATATTGTTTAATGGGCCAAAGTTCAGAGTCTCTTCAGAGACTCAAGCCAAACTTGTCTATATGGCTCTGTAAAATAAAAACAAAGTCACATAATTCTAACATACAGTTGCACCTGGTATTCATTTCCATTCCAAAAGGGAAGAAAGGAGTCACAGAAGGAAGGAACAGTGTGGTGCAGCCAGCTGCTTCCTCCATATTGGATATAGTCATCACTGTTTTGAAGACACATAGTTGTTAAGGTTTGCATAAGACACTCAGAGAGCAAGCCTATTAATATTTCCTCATGGAGAGAGTGGGTGGATGATCACAAGACTCATGAGACTCGTGAGGCTCGGGAGATACAAGGCCTTCATGAGGCTGACATGAATCAGGACATCTGTGAGGACTTGCATTCTCCTGTGGAGTATTGGGGAGAGACATGAGTCACACAGCTTCCCCTCTTCTCAGACTCCTAATCACCACTCTAGAGGAGGGAAACAGTGTGCTAGGGTAGGATTTCATAGTGAGGTTGCTGCCTGTAAACTGCCCAGGAGACCTACCCATGACAGTGGTGTCTTTAAATTACCCTTCTCCTGGAAGTAGCCCAAGACACTTATCAACTCACCAAGGTGGCCATGGATAGAATACTGTATTTGGTCTCTGAGTCCACCCTCTATCAGGGGGACTAGATTTTCTTTATGTCTCTCTGGGAAAAATGATACAGTAAACAGGATCAAAGTGATCTCAAAGACTAGCAGGGTAGACCTTACCTCCTGTAGCTCAATGATCATCATCCAGGACACACAGTGTCATTATGTAAACTCCTTTGGACTTGAGCATCCCTATGTCTATGACCTTGTCACTTGTTGGACACAAAGTCCTTCTCTTGGACCAGTTTTACCAGTTGCCTTCAGGATTCCACAGTACTTGTTTCACATTTGTGCCATCCAACATCCTGAGAACTCCTCTACAACTTAGCAAAGCTCCATGCATATCACCTTGTAAGAGACTCCCAGCAGGGAATCTGACCCTCTTGAACTCACCTGGACCTATAAACTTTTCTTCAAAATCTTGGTGGCTGTCTTCTTGATCCCATAATTCTTGCTCCCTTGGACCATAGCTAGAAAGGCCTCTAACTGCCCGGGCTACTGAACCTGGAAAAATACTTCCCTAGGTGGCATTTTGCAAGCTGAGCTTCCCAATGTCACTCTTTTCAAAAGAAAGTCTTTTAAATGAGCTTTCAGTTTTATATTGCAGAACTTGCTGTGTGTGCGTGTGTGTGTGTGTGTGTGTGTGTGTGTGTGTGTGCGTGTGTGTGTATAGGTGTTTCATCAATTCCTTAAATACACTCAGGGTATCTTTCCTAATGCCCCAGTGTAAAGCACGCATCTCCTTTTAATGGAACTAATTTCTTTATCAACCATAGCTGCTTTATCTGCAACTTTATGCATTTTACTTTTCTGCCTAAGTTCCAATCTTTTCACATTTTTCTACACTGCTTTTTTGCTATGAGTTCTCACTGTAAGCCTGGCTAAAACAGGCAGCAATGACCATGCCATTGCTTGAACGCAGTAAACATGCTTGAATATCTTCAAATTTGTTCCATCAAATAAATCAGCCTATTATTTTTTAACTCTGCTTTGCTCAAATTTCCAGAACAAGAAGAATATATATAAATAATATATTATATATAATATATAATATAACATATTATATATAACCAGAACATAACATGAATGTCCCCTAGTCTCATTTCTGACTGAGTGTTCACCTCTTTCTGAAACCTCATGAACAGAGACCTCACCAACAGTATTTCTTTTCTTTCTTTCTTTCTTTCTTTCTTTCTTTCTTTCTTTCTTTCTTTCTTTTTTTTGGTTTTTTGAGACAGGGTTTCTCTGTAGCTTTGGAGCCTGTCCTGGAACTTGCTTTGTAGACCAGGCTGGCCTCGAACTCACAGAGATCCACCTGCCTCTGCTTCCCGAGTGCTGGGATTAAAGGCGTGCACCACCACGTCCTGGCCAGTATTTCTTTTAAAAAAACTTATTTGCATTTTAGTATATGTATGTGTGTATGCCACATTTGAGTGGGCACCCTCAGAGACTGAAGACGGTCTTGGATTACCTGGAACTATAATTAAGGGTGGTCGTGGTACCTGACATGTGTGTTAAGAACTGAACTCCAGCCCTCTGGAAGAGCACCACATGCTCTTAACTGAGCCATCTCCCCAGCCTTACCAAGCAGTATTTCTATCAGCATTCTGGTCTCCTGAACTCCTTCTAGAATCACTCATTAAGCTCTGCTCACAGTTTTCTAAGGTTCCTCCATCTCACTTCTCCAAGCTTTTCCAAATTCCTCCCAAAACTGGCAACAAAGGCCTGAAGCACATCGTGGTCAGATGTAACCATACCAATGACCTGACCCGGCTTTTCTGGTATCGAGTTTGTGTATTATTTACTTTGCCAGAAATAATCTAAGGGAGGAAAGATTCAATTTGGTGTGTGGTCACAGAGGATTTCATTACAGCAGGAGAGGCAGGGCAGGAGAGCTGATCTACAGCAGCAGGAGTGTGGTAACGCTGTTGAGTTCTGGTGGCACAGACAGTTGAGACCGGAGCCAGTTCCAGAAGCCAGATCTGATCTTCAAGGGTTTTTCCTCTGGACTTCCACCCCTTGTATCCCATCTCTCAAAGGGTCCAGCTCCTCCCAAAATACTGCCACTAGCTGGGGAACAAGCGTCAAGACATGAGCTCATTGAGGACAGTTCAGATGCAAACCATAATAGGTGCCCACCAGGGTCTGCTTTCAAATCAATATTTCTAATATTACTTTAGATGAAATTTTGCTTTTTGTACTTTATATCAAACTGCATGCGATGTACAAGAAAGTTTGCAAATGGTCCGTGCACAGCTTGGAGCTATCACAGACTGAATCTATTCACAGAATAAGATCTCAACTCACAAACAGCACATCCCTCCCTTCCAGGTTGTTGTCCTCCTATCCCGCACCTGAAGTGACTATGACCTTGAACTCTTACATTGCAGATGAGTCTCAAGAAACTCTCTGCCACACAGAAACTGGATCATACTGCTGTGGATATCGCTCTGTATAAATAACATGCTGTTTGGCCAGTGGCCAGGCAGGAAGTACAGGCAGGACAAGAGAAAAGAGAATTTTGGGAGATGAAAGGCTGGGGGAAGATACACTGCCAGCTGCAGCCATGACAAGAAAGGTGTAAGGTACTGGTAAGCCACAGACCACGTGGCAAAGTATAGATTTATAGAAATGGGCTAAACATAAGAGTAAGAGCTAGACAATGATAGGCCTGAGCTAATGGCCAAATAGTTTAAATAATATAAATGTCTGTATGTTTATTTTACAAATGGGTTGTTGGACTAACAACATGCTTTGGTTTCTGTTTTCCTATTGGACCTCATCCTCAACATATCCAGCCCTTGCCAAGCCCTGTTGGTGGGGGCTAGAGAGAAGGTCTCCAACTACATCATACAGTGAGTACAGCTGCTTTTCAATTCATGATGGCATTACACCCCAACCAACCCCATGTAAGCTGCAAATATCACACATCAAAAGGCACTGAGTTCCCCCACCCTACCAAACAATCCTAGCAGCTGACTGGGAGCTGCATCTGCTGCTGCCTTGCTTCAAGAGAGTATCTGACTAGCTATGGAGCCTGGAAAAATAAAAACTCAAACCTGGAAGTGAATATCTTCTAAACAGGCACCACTTTCTTATCATTGCAAAAGGTGAACCATTGACAGCCAAGCTATTGTAAGATCTGGCAGCTGTCCTGACTTTCCTGCTTCACATCTTTTGCCCAACAATATCTCTGCCCATTCATATTGCTGCATGAGGCTTACTTAAAGTTGGTTTGTTTTGTGGTTGTATGGTGCTGGTTTTCTCCTCTGACAATAATGCCACCTGTCTATTTTAACGTTTGGGTGCTTTCCAGTTTGGTGGTATTGTACATACTACAGACATTATGACATAAATCTTTCTGTGAACTTTGTATGGATTTTTAAAGACCACAGGATAGCCTATTCATAAGAAGGCTTCTCTCAGTGCGTCTTAGCTGCCTCATCTTTAAGCCTCCAGTGTTTTTTACATATGCTAATGTTAGGCTCAAAATATGAAAAATAAATGGAACAATATCCCAAATTCCCACCAATGGAGTAACTAACTACTCCCTGGGATATTCACAGGCACAGTGCTGTGTTACATCATATCATATTATAGGATGATGGGCAAGCAGAGGATGCTTTGCTATCCTTCCCTGGGACCATCCATGCCTGGACAATGCTGCATCTCTACAGCCTCTCTCTACCCAGCCCATGCAGCTGCTAATTTGTGGTGGGTAAAGTGATAACGTTTCCTGACAAGAGCAATCAGAAAGCCTAAAGTTGGAGGAAAATCACATGACAATGCACCTCACGACCCTCACAGGCCAGCTGTCTGCATCCTTCCTTCCTCTTTCACTCAGATGCTGTTATTTCATGAAACAGTTTCTTATTTTGTCCTAAGCCAATGTTCATGCTACAGACGAAGGCTCTCTGAGGTAAATGGGGACCCATTTTCAGGACTGGAGTTGGATGGAGATGAATATGAGAAAGCCTAAAATAATGTGTTGTGTGAAAATTGGAGACAGTTTAGCCAATAAAGTGTTTGCCACACAATCACGAGGACTTGAGTTCAATCCTGAACCCATGGGAAAGAGTCAGGTGTATGGTGCACACTCAAAATCCCCACACTGGGGAGGTGAAGGCAGGGCAGGGTTCTGACTGCATCTGGAAGCCACAGATGAATGAGATACCTTGTCTCAAGAATATAGAGGTTGTTTTCTGGCCTCCACAAGCACACACACACACACACACACACACACACACACACACACACACACACACACACCATATGCATTTGAATGAGAAATGGATAAGAGAGGAGCAGAAAGACAGGGAGAATGGAGGAGAAAAAATGATTGAACTAAATAGAGGTATCAGATGCTGAAGATAATATTTGAACAGCTGATTTTAAATGCACACCAAGTATGGTCTGCATGTCCAGAAAGAATGAGTTTAAGTCTGTCCTCCCTTGGTCTATATAAGAGAAAAGGTCCAGGAAGGCAATCCTTACTTCATATTAACCAACCTCTCTTCATTTCACTTTTTCTATTAAAGAATCCCACAAGGTTCATAACAGAATTCTGCAATATAAATGAAAATTTTGTTTCCAAATCAAAAGCCAGGAGAGGAAGTCTATAAGGTTTGAAAAACAAAAGTTGAAAAGTACCCTGAATGTCTCAGAGCTCTGAGAAAATACACATTAATATTGATGGCTTTTCAATAAATGCTGGTGAAGGAAATATCTCTCCCCAAAGGAAGTACACAGAATTGCTTTATTTCGGATAATTTTCCACATTTCCTCTGAACTTTCCATAATTCACTTCCATCCACCTCTGAGAAGAAAATAAACAAAAACACTTTCCAGAAGTCAGTCCCAACCAGCATTTCCACTAGAAGAAGCTATTGGCATCGTCAGCGCGGTGACCATAGTGAGGGGGTCCTGAGGCTTCAGGGAAGATCAATTTCACTTGAGAGACAGAGCAGAGTCCCCTGGGAGCACAGTCCACACAGGGCTGTGTGCTCCTTTTCTGTTCCAGAAAAGACAAATGATTAACTACAAAAAAGAGCAGCCCTCCTCTCTGTCAGCAACTGGGTAGGAAGTTCTCAGGTGGCCTGAACTGATCACTTTCCAGTTTAACTGCAGTATATTTGCATGTTTGTTTTTTAATCTGGTCCCTAGACATCTAGCCCAAGAGTCTCCCAGTGTATTTCATTTATAGTAATGCTATCAGTGATCAGGACATCCATGGGTTGTTTGGCTCTACTGGAGGGGCAGCAGAGCAATGGAGCTGTGGGGTCTGCCCGGTCCTAATGATTGAGGATATGAAGACCAAACCTACAAATCAAATAAGACTACAACAGATACCATTATCTTATCAATAAAACAGCTAAACATAATCAACACCAAGATGTCTTCATGCTGCCATCAGGAACCCATTGGGTACACTGACGTTTCTTTCCAGAGGACTAATCTGCAGCTCAGGCCCTGTGTTGGTCAAGGTTCCACATGGAAGAAAACTAGTAGAAAATATATGCCAGCATAATAGGGATACGCAGCATGTGCTTTTCTCAATGTTTCAGCCCAAGTGTGAGGAAGGCATAGACATTGAAGGACACACAGAGGAGAACCAATGGTCAATGCCTGCGCTGCATCACGGAGCCCACAGGATGGTCAGAAGATGGATAAAAGGTGTGATAATAGTCCACTGAGCCAGATGGAGGTGGGTGGGATGAATGGCCAGACTGAGGGAGCGACAAATCAAAAGGACAGCTGTGCCAGTCAAGACGGTGAGCCCAACATGCAGCTAGAGCAGCCTGAGCCTAGAGTGCGTGTCCATGCTCTCCAGATCACATAAAGCAGAATCCAAAAGACATTCTATCCAGACAAGAGTCAAAGTCGTGATTTTAGCGACCTTGGAGTGATGTTTTCATCAGTTTTGTGGGTGAGAATTAGGGATGCTGGCCAGAACCCAATTCACCCACTGGAAGATGCAGGTGGGGAAGAAAAGAGGCTATATGATGGGTTTGGAGGGACGAGCCTGTCCTCCTGTAGGGGAGATGAACTCCTGATTATCTACCCTGATTGTAAATGAAGGTGCATTATTTATCTAACGTAATAAAACCCATTGTTTACTATAACATATTTTTACATAATAATAAATAATCAAAAGCTCCCTTATCTCAGTAAATGTTTTAGTCCTGCCCTA
The DNA here is from genome assembly GCF_903995425.1 of Onychomys torridus. Taxonomy (NCBI): domain Eukaryota; kingdom Metazoa; phylum Chordata; class Mammalia; order Rodentia; family Cricetidae; genus Onychomys; species Onychomys torridus. The sequence continues at coordinate 63,197,599 of NC_050443.1, read as the reverse complement.
CTTAAGGATGAGTGGCAATACCATATGACCTAGATATATCACTACTTGCTATACCCCCAAAGGATACTACAACCTATACCATAGATGCTTGCTCAGTCATGTTCATTGCTGCTCTATTCATGATAGCTAGGAAATAGAAGCAACATAAAGTCCTTGAACTGATGAACAGATAATGAAAATGGCATACATACGCACATACTAGGGACATATCCTATGGAGTACTCTTCAGCTGTAAAGAAAAATGAAATTGGGAAATACCCAAAGAAATGCATAGAACTGGAAGAAAAATCATCTTGACTGAGGTAACCCAGAGTCAGAAAGATAAACGTTGCATGTTCTCTCTCATCAGAGGCTCCTAACCCCCAACCTTCAGATGTGAGTATACATTCTAGAATAACTGCAGAAACCAGGAAAATAAACAAGGTCCGTTGCCAGGATGGAGGGATGGGGGGACAATAGAGAAGAGAATAGCAGGGTACAAGTGATTTAATCAGGAAATGGGAAAAACAGAGGGATCTAATGGGGTGGGGGGAGATGTAAGAAAGAGAGAGGGGGCAAAATAACAGTAAGCATGTAAGCATGTCTAGAAAAGTCATAAAGGATTACACTATTAACTATCTACCTAGAAAATACCTATAATACACATAAGTCTCTGTATCGATATATGTACATAGTTTAAATGAAAGTCTCTCATCTGGGTTGGCAATGTCCCTCCAAGAGCCAAAGGTCATCCAACTAAACCTGAATACCAAACATGAGAAGCCCTATTTTCAGTTGTTTCCAGGGTTGTCCAAGAGACTCCCAAAACATCACAGGTTATCCCAATTGCCCTTAGTTGCCCCACAAGGAGGAAGGTAAATCCACCATGCACTATAGATGGAGGTCCCAGAGGTCCCAGAAGACCCAGAGCTGAAACTGACCTGAAAGTCTCCTGCATGAAGGACTAGCTTTCATGGTACCAGAAAGCACCATGCAAGCTTCCAAAGGAGGGAAGCAGCTAATAGTCCCACCCAGCTATGGAGCCTATTAACCGCATGATAACCCTAAGAAGCAGAAGTGGTATACATACCTTTGGGGTAACCAGTGGCTCTCTAGTTGGAATTAAAACCCACTCAACGAGAGGGGATTGGTACTGGAAACACAGCCAGCTACCCAGGGCTAGTGAAGTCACAGATCTTGGAAGAGACTCTACAACTCCACTTTACTAAACCAATACAATCCCTAACTAATTTGTCCTTTTACCCATAGATATATTTCTCAACTTCCATCAATAAAAATTCTCTTTGCAACAGACAGAGATCATTACAGAAAACTACAACTAATAAATTTCAGTGCTTGGAGCCCAACTACGAAGAACACATCCACAAAACAACTCTTGCACCTAAGGCTTGGGGAACGTTGAGGAAAAGGAGGTGCAAAGATGGTAAAGTTGTCAGATGACAAGGGACTTCGCTGTGAGACTGTGTCTCCTAGTAACGTCAGAAGCTGCACCCACAAAGTCTCGCCAACAGACTGCCTAAACATTTGCTGAACAACAACAGCAACAATAGACCTACTAAAGTGGGTGGGGGAACCCCACGAGGACTTAACCATATACAACAAAGGGAATACTGAGAACAGGAAATATGGTTGTACCCAAGGAAGAGTACACCAATTGTTTATCCAATACCAAATGGTTATCCATAAAAACATACACACCTGTAACATTATACAGTCCGAGTAGGTTATATTTAAGAATAAGTATGTATATACATACACATAGATACATGTAATAATGGTGAATGAGAAAAGAACTCATACATTTGGAAGAGAAGAAGGAGGGGAATGTGGGAGGGTTTGGAGAAAGGAAAGTAAGGGGTGAATGACGTAATTGTATTATAATCTCAAAAAAAAGAAATAATCTCTTTAAAAGGTAAATCGTAAAGAAAAAAGACAACATGAAATACAAGATAAAGTAGTTCAATATAAGAAAAACCAGAGTCAAAAATAGGAGCGGGCCAGTGAGTTGGCGAAGCGGCAGAGGCGTTTGCTCACAAGCCTAACGACCCAGTTCAATCCTCAGAATCCACGTAGTGGAGTGTAGCATGAATCTTAAAGAGTCTTATTAATAAAATCAAACCTGAGGCCAGTTATTGGGGTGAATGCTGGAAGATCAGAGAAGCAGAACAAGCCACAGCTTCCTCACCTCACTAGTTCCTCAGCTGATCCTGTTTCCTCAGAGTGGAAGCCTCTGAGTCCTCATCCAAATGGATCTCAGCTGAACTGCTGCTCAAGAGCCTGAATCTTAACCAGCCAAATGCTTCTAGTTTCTGGTCTTCACGCCTTATATACCTTTCTGTTTTCTACCATCACTCCCTGGGATTAAAGGCGTGAGTCACCTTGCTTGGCTGTATCCTTGAACAGATGGAGTTCTGCCTCTGGAATGCTAGGATTAAAGTCATGTGCTACCACTGCCTATCCTCTATGTTTAATATGGTGGCTGTTCTGTCTCTGACCCCAGATAAGTTTATTAGGGTGCTGTACAATATTTCAGGGAACACAATACCACCACAGTAGAAGGAGAGAACTGACTCCTTCAAGTTTTCCTTCAATTTCATTGTGTGTGTGTGTGTGTGTGTGTGTGTGTGTGTGTTCCTTTCCCCGCCACAAAATAAATGAATCTTTTTTGTTGTTGTTGTTGTTGTTGTTGTTGTTGTTGTTGTTGAAAGGAAAGGAAAGGATCTGGAAAATGTTTGTAAGAGGAAACAGAATTCTGGAAAGTACCTTTTTGCTGTTCTACATATGTTTCTGAAAAAGAACCAAATAGTACATAAAGTGTAAAGATTATTCTTAAAATGAAGAAATATAGCATAGTTAGTTCCTTAGTATCCATGAGAAACTGGTCCCAAACCAGCCTCTTAAGAAAGTGATGTGTCTTTTTCATCTAACCCCACACATCACCCTCTCTCTCTACTGTTTAACTCATCTCCAGATTAATTCCAGTGCCTGGTACAATATAAACGCCAAGCAAGTGGGGAGAACATTACATTGATTAGAGAATGAGAAACTGTACACATTGAGCAAATACAAAGCTTTTGAGAAGTCCAGATGCAGAGTCCATGGTATAGAAGACAGACATGATCACAGCCAAGTCTACCATGAGATGAGCACACTTTGCCTCCACACCACCTACTGTCCAAGGCAACAAATCCAAATGATCATGAGCTGAGCCCTCTGAAAACACAAACTAAGCCAGACTTCTATTCCTTTTTAAGGTGTTTGTCTCGGGTATCTGTTGAAGCAATGGAAAACATGAAAAATGGAAGCTCACAGTCTTATATATGTGATCTCATTCTATAGAGACACATTCGGTGGGGAAAAAAAAATTATCAAACAGTCTCAGCCATCCATTAGTGTTGTCATATCCACAGGGGGATGAGGGAGGACAGAATTTCAAGTAGGGAGCATTCACATACTGCTAAGAGGGTTGGGAATGGCATGTAGCTTTGCAAACAGAAATGGTATTGATGAACTTCATGGTCATTTGCCTTAGTGGATTCAGTGGACTCAAATGAGCAGGAAATTTAGAAAAGAGAAGATAGGGAAGGTGTGAGACACATTATCAAGTGGGTAAAGTTTCAAACTACAGCTGTGTGTGTGTGGCAGAGCTAGGGCAGTTAGTCAAAGGTGATTGCTATTTCCTTCTTGTTTTCAGAAAGACAGACACTTGCATGCGACCACAGACGAAGTGATGGTAGAAGGGGAGAAACGAAGGGCTAGAAACATGGGAGGAGCAAAGGGAAGTAGCTGCTAGCTCCTTGCTGCATACCATACAGAGCTGAGATTGGGGGAGGGGGAGGCTAGTAGAGGAAGGAGAGAAGTCAAGTGTGACCCTGCTGATGGTCAGCTAGAAGACAGAGCCATCTGCTGAGAGGGACATGCAAAGTACTCTGGCTGGTTCTATGTCAACTTGACGCAAACTAGAGTCACTGGAGAGGAGGGAGCCTCCATTGAGAAAATGCCTCAATAAAATTGGGCTATAAGTGGGCATATAGATCATTTTCCTCACTGGTGTTTGATGTGACAGGGCTCAGCCCATTATAGGAAGTGCCCTCCCTAGGCTGGTGGTCCTGGGTTCTATAAGAAAGCAGGCTGAGCAAGCCACAAGAGCAAGTCAGTAAGCAGCACTCCTCCATGGCCTCTTCATAAGCTCCTGACTCCATGTTCCTACTCTGGGTGAGTTTCTGCCCTGATTTCCTGTAATGATGAAGTAATGTGGAAGTATAAGCCAACCCTTTTTCTCTGCAACTTGCTTTTGGTCATGGTGTTTCATCACGGCAATAGTAACCCTAACTAAGGCACAAGGCCATCTAGTGCAGAGTTGGGGAGCTTGGTGGCAGCTGCTGACCATGGGAGGAGATGGTCATGACCAGTTTTGATCACAAAGCCTACAAAAAAATGGCTTTGAGTTCTCAGAGGTTTTGCTTCATTGATGGGTGGCTACTTCTATGCTGGTTTGGGGGTGAGTGACTGAAATGCTTTAAGACTAGGTCAAACAGGGTGATGAAGGCTGTAGAAGGAAAAAGGATAGCCAGGTCTTAGAAGGTAAGGAAGGCATGTGTATAGAGTGATATTCTCATTGCTTCTGGCTAGATATGAAAGGAAATGAGGCAAGTAGTGAGTGATATGACATTGGGAGAGGGAACTAGAAGGGCCATAGTAGCCCAAGTTCTGAGTCATAAGTCAGGAGGTAAAGGTCATTAGACAGGAGGCAGTCACAGAACTCTGTAGCAAAATACTGGTGATAGACTCTGGAAGGGATGAAGTCCCCAAGCATTGGGATGGAGACTGGAGTGGATGTTGGAGTCTTCCATTAATTGTATGGTTTTAAACAATAGCATCAAGGCATAGTGAAAGCTACATGTGAAAATGGGTTCAGAATTCAAAAAGGACAACTGTGCTAGCTAGTGTGTATGCCAACTTGACATAGGGTCATCTGGGAAGAAGGAATCTTAAGTACGAACATACACCTGTGTGATTGGCCTGTAGATATGTCTGTAAGGCATTTTCTTGATTGATGGTGGATACGGAAGGGTATAGCCCACTGGGTAGGTAGTTCTAAACAGTATAAAAAAGTAGAGTGAGCAAGCCATGAGGAGCAAGCCAGTAAGAAGCATTCTTCCATGGCCTCTGCTTCAGTTCCTGCTTCTAGGCTCCTGCCTTGAGTTCCTGCCAGGACTTCCTTTGATGATAGACTATGCACAGAAGCCAAAATGAATCCTTTCCTCCCCAGGTTGTTTATGGCCGTGGCTTTTTCTCACAGCAACAGAAACGCTAAGACAATAGCCAAATCCCCTCCCCCAGTTTCACTAACAGTACAGACATCAAAGTAGTCCCTGTTAATGAAGCCAAACAGGATGAAAAATTCACACCTGTAATGTGGATCTAGTTTTGGCTAAGACCAAAAATGGCATAACATTTGGGAAGGAGACTAAAATTCAAAAGGTACATGTCCTAAAAACGGCAAGAGTTCCATGGGGCCTAACATGGAGTAGAGGAACATAACATGGAAAGGCTAACCAAATGGTCTCAAATTTTGGAGGGAAACTGGAAATGGCTAGAATTAGCAAGCCTCATGATTACAAGGGCATGATTCAAATGCTATTTTGGAAGGGCTTAAGACTCTGTGATCCCGCAGAGGGAACTCAACATGTATTTGCCAGACTAACTTATCTTACCTGGGTGCTTTGGAGTAGATTCTCAGGTACTTCTCGGGATAACCAGCTGTACTTCCCAATTACCTCCAACTCCCATAGGCCCACCAGAATTCTTTTCCTAAAATACAGATTCTGGATTCATGACTCCCTGTTTAGAATGGGTCCTTATCACATCCAGGATAAATGTAAATACATCACTATGTCACTGAAGCCTTGACATAGTGTGGAGGTACCCTCCCTTCCAGCCTGGTCTCTCTGGCATTTCATTCATGCCAATCACTTTAGAGTGCCAGCCCTGAGAGAGACATGGAAAATGAATGACACTGAAGGTTCAAAGACAGTTTCCACAGATTGGTATCCATGTCCATCATGTTAATTCACTGCGTGACCTTGCCAAGATTACAGAACCACTATAATCCCTTTCTATATGCTAAAGATGATATCTTTCTCAGAATGTTGTCACAGAATTAAATGAGTTAATACAACAAAGTGCCTAATGAGTGTTAGTGACTCCATAGCAAGTGTCCTCATTCCTGTTATAGCGTCCCCTTGCCTCTCTACTGAAAGTGGTCTTCCTACTTTGCCCATCTCAATATCTTCTCCTCTCAAGCTTTGCCCCAATATCACCACCTCTTCAAAGTTTTCCATTTCCTTATTTTCATATCAGCCAAGGTAGAATTAATCACTGCCTTTGTGCTCCAGGAGATTCATCCAGTCCCAATTAGAGAAAGATCAGCATTGTGTTTGAATTAATTCTTTACCACAGCTTTCTGAACACAAAGCAGTAGTGGGCTTGTTCCTTTCACTAAGGGCCGTGGGCTAATTCAACTTTGCAGTCTTTGATGTACAAATAATGAAAAGAGAGGGTGCATTCTTAATCAGAAATAAAGAAACATCACTTGCTACATCTTCAAGGGGGAAAAAAGATGCATGCTTTTCTAACTGATAATAAAAAGCCCAATTACTGTCTTATTTAAAACATCTACAAGGGTTTAAAAAGTGCTTAGGACTTGGTAGCTCCTCAGTAAAGGGCTTCTTAATCCAGTGGGATGGAACAAAGTCGTCTTCCCAGGGATAGAGCTATCCCCATCTGCCACCCAGGTCTCGTTATACAAAGTACATCTATTTTGAAGGAAAATTCTTAAGTGAACTTCTCATAAGATGAACAGCTAAGATGTATTTTAATGAGCAGCAGAAAGCTTATAATATCCCACGGTACTAGCCGGCAATATGTCCCTTTTCTTGCCAGTAATGTTTTCAATGAGGAAAGCATCTACAAGTATTTCCAGCTCCCTTCATGTTATTAAAAGTACCCATGTAACCTAGCAACCACCAAGATACAGATATTAAAACAGACACTTCATGATATATTCCAGTACTTTGCCATCCATTTAGCATAAATGTCTACATTCTAATAATTACTTGCTCCTTATTTATGGGAATAATTCTATGTCATTTCCCCCAACTGTCTTTTCTGAAGCCCCTTCCCCTTCCATCAATCCTTTGACTGATGTACTCAGAGGTGAGGGGAAAATCTGGTTGGCTCACAAACAAGCAAGCATTGAAGAGTGTGTTCTGGAGGGTCAGGAGAAAGTGATAGAAAAGCACAGCACAGCCAGGCCTGCAATAGCACTTAGCCCTCCTCCTTAGACCTGATGGAGCTGTTCTCTTCACAGTGGAAGGGCGCCTCTTTGGTTGGAAACGTTTCATCATTATGCAGTCACCAAGGCCCTTGTGATGAATGCCTTTGGTCAGTTTGTAGTCTCATTATCTCTCAGTTTAGGTATCAGAAACTGGTTAAAACTGTCATGTGGCCAACTGCAGAACAATGCAGCCAGTCTGTGTGCTTTCACAGTGAGAATGGGAGGATTGACACTCCTGGCCTGGGATAGGCAGGGGAGAGTAAGTGAAGTTACGGTGAGTTGAAGGGAATAAGAACATCACCTCCTGAGACTGCAGTCATTGCAGATGGAGATGTGTTTCTGAAACAAAACTTTTCAGGGATAGGAAGGCATCTCCATGATGAGCCTGAGCCTGCATCCCTACCATCTGAACCTGGGCATGGTGGCAACAACCTATCTTGACAATCCCAGCACCGAGGAAATGAAGATAGAGGGTCCCTGGCCACCAGCCTAGCTGACTCAATGAGCTCCAGGTTCAGTGAAAGACCATGTCCTCCAAAATAAGGTACATAGAGCTTGAGGAAGAGACGCTGTGTGGACCTCTGGCCTCTGCATGTACACATGTGCATTTACTACTGCTACTACACACACTACACACACTACACACACACACACACACACACACACACACACACACACACACACGAGACTATCTAGTTTTGGTTTACTTTACTTTGATTACACTCTTTCCACAGCACCTTGTCCTGGGTACTGGAAAATAAATCACAAGTTTAGTAGTAAGGAGATGCTCAAAACCAGAAAATCAGGGGCCTGTGAAATGGCTTTGGGTATAAAGGTGCTTGCCACCAAGCCTCGTGACCTGAGTTTGATCCCTGGGTCCCACATAGTGCAAGGAGAAGAGTAACTTTAGACTCTCAAAATCTGTCCTCTGACTTCTACAAGTGTGTCACAGCACTAACACATCACACCACACACACACACACACACACACACACACACACACACACACACACTAATGAAGTTCTTTTTAAAATTACAAAATGGAGCCAGGTGGTGGTGGCACACACCTTTAATCCAGCACTCGGGAGGCAGAGACAGGTGGATCTCTGTGAGTTTGAAGCCAGCCTGGTCTACAAAGTGAGTTCCAGGACAGCCAGGGCTACACAGAGAAACTCTGTCTCGAAAAGAAAATCACCGTTGTGATGAGATTTAAAAAACAAACAAACAACAACAACAACAAAAAATGAAAACAAGGAACAGAGAAAAGGAAATGCTTAATCCATGCCTCAGTCAGGAGGACTTCTAAGGGAGGTGGCGTGGTATGGTGACAAGGAAGAAAGATGGTTGATGCTGTCAGTACACACACTGTTTGCTGGTCCCCATTTTTCTGTGCAGCCAAGGAGGACAAAATTAAAGAAGCACACAGAGAGGAGCTGCGCCAGAGCGTGCTGCTGATCCAGCCAGCAGACAGCGTCTCTCCCGGCACTTCTGCAGTGACTGCCTAGAGTCCTGCTTCCACAGGTGAAGAGCGCACAATAACAAAAGACACAGTTTCCAACCGAGGAAGACCCAAGAGCTCATTGTGCAGGGAGTTTCTCAGAAGTGACTCAGTTAGAGGCCTGGAGTGCAGAGATGGGGATGAGGGCATGATCATGGCTGAATCTGCATATGACCCCTTCCCATAAACCATCACATCAGCTGGGTTGTAGTATCGATGCCAGGTCCTGAACACTGGTTTTCTAGTGACTTCCAAATGCAGTCCTGGCAGACTTTCCCCAAACCACTCCTGCAGACACCTTAGCCCCTGGCAGTGGCCTGGGCACAGGATTCAGCTCTTGGATTCACTTAACGGCTTCCATGTTGGTCTTTCCTCCTCCTCTGGACTGCCTTGCCTGTCATCTGCTCAGGGTCGTTGAGCTGGAGGAGAAGACGGACAGAGTGGCTGAACAGCTGGGCTGAGACAAGAGGAAGAGGGCACAGTACATGTCATGACTCTGCTGTGGTCCCCTTCCACCCTGTGACTGGAGAGCAAACTGGCCGTCTCTGAAAAGGCTCTGCCTGCTACTCTCCATCTGCCCCATGTTACAGGATCAAATCCACTGTGTGACAGCTTTGGCTCATACCCTAGAGAGTAGATGAATCTAAATACCCAGGAGCTACAGGGACAGGGGGTTGGGGGAGAAGCCAAAAGGAATTTTCACTGGGCCTAAAGATGGGAAGGATAATTCATCGTGGAAGGAACATGAGACATAGTAAACTATGGAGTCACTCAGAGGAAGGCTTCAAACTGATGTGGTAAAGCAGAGACCACAGAGAAAAGGAAAGAGACAGGACCAAGGGCCTTGAGCTTGACAGTAACAATGTCACGATGGATGAATGTTGGCACGAGGTTTGCAAAGATGTGGGACAATTGTTGCCAAGGCACAGTGGTATTCGAAGTTGCCTCTCATACACCCGTGGTGCATGTGCTTAGCTGAAAAAGTTGGAAGCAGGGCATGATATCAGTGTGCACCAAAGAAACAGGAATCCTTCTCCATGACGTCAGCCCATCGCCTTCATTTAGCTTCTTCTGACAATGTCTTACAGAAGTGGCACAGGAAATGTGTGCAAATGTGAGTCTTGCTGCGCGTGCTCTTACTGGGGTGGCTGTCACAAGCTGCTGTGAGGAGAGCTTGAGGGAATGATTCTGGAAGGATTTTTAGAAGAAAACGCTGCTGAGAGAATTTTCCCGTCCATTTTAGTGTTTCTCTACAGGTTTTTATGGAGTCTGTATGGAGATTTGTAATGGGAGACCCATTGAGAATGACATTGAAAAGTCAGGCTGTATCAACACCATTGTGAGAAATGAAAAGATTCTAGTATGCATAACCTTTCCTGAACTGGAATTCTCTCGAGTAGAGGCTCTCAGATGTGTTGAACCTCAACTACTAGAAAGACTTGTTAAACCATAGATTACCAGACCCATCCCTAGATTGGCAAGTGTGAGAGGCTAGCTTGAAATTTTGCATTTTTAATGAATACCTAATGATACTGACGTAGCTTCTGAAACAAAACAAAACAAAAGCCAGGTTGGCTCCAAACATCTCTTTAAGCATACTTTGTCTAGACAGCAGAACTCTAATTAACAAAAGCTAACTTACTCAGGGTTCATCTGAGGCAAAGAAAGGGTTAAAGAACAAGTGCAATGGGAGATGATCCCAGAAAACTATGGAGGTTTTAATAAAGGTAGATAAAGAGGAGTGGAGAGGGGGCTTCTGTTCATAGGTCATTGTGTCTAGGTTAAAAATCTAGAAAGTGTCCTCGGCGTGAACAATCTGTTCTCAGATCACAGGTGCATGCTAGAGGGTTAAAGAAATACAAAAGAGTTACTAGAGAGAGAGAGGCACATCCACAGCCACCCTTCCCTCAATGCCTCTGTCCAATATAAGTTCCCATCTACATCCTCCACCAAGCACCACTGTACTGCCCGTGAATGTGCTGACTCAGCTCCAATCTTCTTGCCCACAATGCAAGCCTGAAGATCAGGTCACTCTCTTGGTACAGTAACATCCCAATTTCTCCTGATAAAACCCAGACTCCTCTGACCACATTCATCTCTTCTGTTTCAATAGCACACCCTCCTCTATTCCTATAGGAAGTTGAAGCGAATTGAATACATAGGGTCAACCCTTGACTAGGAATCTTCACATATTCTCTCCTCCCTGCCTAGAATACCTGGACTCACCCCCACCCCCTTTCAGATACCTACCAACTAAGAGTCTGGAAGATTAGTCAGCTTGCCCAATATTGCTCTGTTTTAAGGCAATAATTTTTGTAAACACATGTTAACCTAACTATTTGTTTGATTTCCCCCGCCCAAAAAAAATCTGGTGGCAAGGAGCTTTTTTTAAAACCTTCTTTATTGAGAGTGCCACCTAGTGACTCTGCTACATAAAAGTCCTCCAGGCTGCCTGGCATCCTCTGCCATGCCACAGGAGTGAGTCCAGTTGGTGCTGATCATCTGCCCTGGCAGCAGCCATGTTGGTAACTGCCTGCTTCCTACAGACAGCTCAGCTTCCCTTGTATGCTTCTATTTTTATTAGCAAAGGGGGAAAAATAGCATCACTGGTGTTTTATAATTGGAAACATGACCTATATATTCTTGGCTGCCCCAACCTTTCCTAGAAGGGGCGAAAAAGTGAAATGTAATTTCAGAAACAACAGCTTCCTCATCCGTACACGTAGCACTAATATCTCCAGGTTAATTAAGGACAATGAAATGTGGTCAAGAGGGAAACAATGTGGGTCAGAGGCAGAAAAGTTGGATTCTAGAAGTCCAAGGCTTCCAAGAGGAAACTGAAGACTAGGCAGCGAGCCTGCGGCAGTCACGGGAGTTTTAAATAGCTAGCTTTGCTCACGTTGTAGGGTGAGCTTTCTGAACCCAGCACCGGGAGGCGGAAGTTCTGTGAGGTCTGGAAAACTAGCGCAACAGTTTCAATCCGGCCCCGACAGATGAAGATCCCAGCACCTGCTCGGGTGACCTTGAGCAGAGAACTTTAGCGATAGGAACGATGCTGCCTCCTGCTTCTGAATGGTGCTGGGTTAGGAAAAGGGCACAAAGACAGCAAACCGGTAAGTGACCCTTGTTCTTCCTGGAAGCTACTGTCTGTAACCCTCCTGCTCTTCTCCAGGTCTCCCGTGGGTCTCTAATGTGGAGGGGCAGCCCCAGAGGCTCCCAGAGCTGATGAAAATATGATCTGACAACCAAAAGTCGGATGTGCCCCACCCTGGTCCCAGGGTCCTTGACATGATGAGTTCCTGATGGTAGGGATTCTCTAAGCTGAAACTTTACTCTGAGGCCCCTAGGTACCAGTTGGGATTCAGCCTGGGTCCTGGCACTACCCTGCAGCCTGGAGCTGGTTCACTACCAGGGAAGATAAGCGATGCAGAGCCCCAGACAGTCCCAGTTGAAGAAAGGTGTTGAGGTAGATGTGGCCGGACTTGCCACCAGGAGCAGCTGGCTGAGAAGCCCCTCCCAGGTGCCCAACCGCTGTCCTCTCTTGGTGACAGCTGTTTCCTCTTCTCTTTCTGTGGGATTCTTAAGGATCTACATCCTACCCTACCTGAGTCCGCATTTGCTTCAGGAAAGTGAACATGGTGACTCCTTGGATTTACCTCTACAGTTCTCCATTCTCTGCTCTTGTCAAGGAGCCTACCAGCGGCTCTCTTTAGCCCCAGGACAAAAATGAACCTGCCACAAAAGCAGATCATCGACCTTCCTTGTGAGGAGACTGACTAGAGATGGCCATCGTCTCTGCCATCCCCCTTCCCAAGCCTGTGATCTGCTCTCGGCAGATTTTGACTTGGGTGATGCCTTCCTGACTTCTGGAGATTCTGGTGGGGCTGCCCATCAACCGTCCTGCTCTGTGCCCCCAACAATTAAACAAGCATGGGCTTCGCCACAGCATACCCCATAGTGAGCCAATCCAGAGAAGACACGAATAGACAATCAATCAACTAGTTTTTCCTTTACATGTAGAAAGTCTGGAGATTGTAAACATGTCATTTCCTCAGCAACATTGGGGAAATGAGTAGAAAATGAAGGCGAGCTCAACAAGGCATGGAATCTAGTCCTAATCCTTCTAGATGTGGAATCAGCCCTCAGTGGTTTTCGCTATCCTGATTTTCTTTATGGTACAACATCTCCATTGCTTGGTCTTTTTGCCAATCCTCATGGACCCGAGGATCTTCAAAGCCTTGCAAGTTCTTTCAATCCTCTTTCAAAAATAGCTTCAGGTGCATGTATGTGTGCATGTGCATGCATGTGTGTCTGTGTGTTGCATGAGTATGTGTTTACATGTGTGTATACATGTCTATGCACATGCATGTAGAGGCTGGAGGTTGATGGTGGAAGTCTTCCTCTAATGGTCTCCACCTTATTTGTTTCTTGTATTAAAAGTAATTTTTCATATAATATATTCTGATTAGTGTTTCCCTTTCCAGACCTTCTCCCATAGCCTTTCCACCCATCTAACTCCATGCCTTCTGTCTTTCTTTCTCTCTCTCTTAAGAAAAAAAAAACAAATTTAAAGAAAACAGAATTTTCCAAAAAAGGAAAGAAAAAGAAAAAAATGAGACACACATACATACATGCACACATACAAAAAATAGAATCCATAAAAGCACAAAATTGGAAACCATAATGTACAGGCAAAGGACTGGGAAGATTTTTTTAAATGCCCAAACAAAGCAATATGAGACAAAAGTACAGAAACATCATTAAGTCCATTTTGTGTTGCCCATCTCCTGCTAGGCATCCATCCTGAAAGGTGGTTCATATACCCAGTGAGACCTTGTTGGATACAAAAATAAACTTTCCTTTGCAAGCAGATGCCAATTGGGGATAGCTTCTTGGTTAGAGATGAAAGCCTGTGTCCATTTCCCCCTCTCAAGGACCCCCTTCTGCCTTGAACCTGTGTAGGCCCTGTGCATGCTACCACAGTCTCTGTAAACTTCTATGTGCATCAGTCGGGTTGTGTACAGAAGGCCTTGTCGTCCTTAGTGTCTTCCCCATTGGCACTTACACTCTTTCTGCCTCCTCCTCTGCAGGATTCCATGAGCCCTGAAGGAAGGGATGTGTTGGAGATATTCCATTTAAGACTAAGTGTTCCAAAGTTTCACTCTCTGAACATTGTTCAGTTTTAGGCTTCTGTTTAGTCTCCTTCTACTTGCAGGAATAAGCTTCTCTGATGATGGCTGAGCAAGACACTGATCTATGAGTATAGCATAAGTCTTTAGGAATCATCTTATTGGTGTGTTCCTTTAGCACAACAATAGTATTTGGTTTTTCCCCAAAGCCATGGCCTATCAAGTCTCAGGTTCTTGACCACTCAAGTACTGTCAAGCATGGGTTCCACCTCATGGAGTGAGTCTTAAATAAAACCAGATAGTAGTTGTTTATTCCCATAATACTTGTGACATTATTACATCAGTGTATCATGTAGGCAAGTAGTCACCCGTGTAGATTGAAAGGTTTGTAGCTGGGTTGGTGGTTACCTCTCTTCTCTGGTAGCATGTAGCATACCTTGCAGTATCATGAGCACTAGTCAGTAGGGATGAAGGCTCCAGTTAGATAGCAGCTATACTTCATGCTCAATGAGCTATGTATGTGTTGTCTTCAGCAACTGGGGTTTACCATCGGTTTGTGGGAAAGTAACCAAGAGCTTTTGCAATAGCCTGAGTTGTCCAGAGCTTTCGATGTGACACTTTGGCCAACAACTCAATTAGATGTAACTCATTCCTAGCACTGGGGATTTCATTTTTCACCTTATTTTTTTGGAGACATGGTCTCTCACTGGACCTGGAGCACACTGATTAGACAAGATTAGTCCCAGGATCCTCCTCATCTCTTCTCCACCAGTGGGATTACAGGTGCACATCATAGTACATGGCTTTTTATAGAACTGCTGGGGATCCAAACCCAAATTTGCATCTTTGCATGGCAATCACTCACTAAAAATCACTCTTGATTTGTGTCTAGATCCAACACAGTCGGCAAACGCCAACTCTGTCCAGCTAGACTAACCAAGGCTACTAATCTCAAGTTCAGTCCTGTGAGTGGCCTCCATGCCCCGTCATGAGGAACATAACAGAGACGTACCATATGTATACGTAGTCCATGTTAGCCACTGAGTCTCATTCAGTCCACTCAAATCTGAGTTTTAGAGCTCCTACTGCTGTGGGCTATGAGAAGACCATGCAGTTTTTAGACCCCTAAATCAACACATCAAATATAATAACCTCACACCTTAACTTTCCATGAATAACCACATCTACTTTAAGTGTGTTTTTTGGCAAAGCCACAAAGACCAAGGAAAATACTCCTTAATGACCAATTTTCATTAAAAAAAAAAAAGCTCTGGAAAATATTAAGGCCTTTTGGAATGCAACATACAAAATGCAATTTTATTTTTCCATATTTCCCCAGGTTTCAGGCCGCAGAGGCACCCTGATGGGCTTACGACTCTCTATGTAGGTCATTGGCACGTGTCCACCTGAGAATCGTTTTCCATGAGATTTTTGCTCAGGAAGTGAACATATCTGAATTGTAAAGTCTCTTTTGGAGAGGCTGGTATTCAAGTGGGAAAAAATAGACACTTGTCTTTTAAGCTGTGTTAGCAACATTGGTTCTGTTCCGGCATGTGCGCAACCTGATGATAATTACAGACGTGACCACCAAAGCTCCCTGAGTATCATGCAGCCAAAAGCTGTATGGGGGAGGTGGTGGCAGGGAACGAATTGTGGTTCTGTTTACAATTCAAAAGTGCACTTTCTAGATTTATGCCCTGAGGCCTCTTGTCATTTGCTGTTTGGCCAGAGCTTCTTGGAGATGTTTTGCATTTAATTATTTCCATTCAATTTCACAGACCCCTCCTGCTCGCAGATGGGGATGCCCAAGAAGAGAATGAAAGAGGCCCCAGAGCCAGAAAACCGTGGAATCTGAGGAGTAGGGAAAGTGAAGAATGGACATGGGATAATGTTTCCAATTCTGTCTAGACATACACTCATCTTCGAAGTTTCCGAGGCCAGTGAGGAAGCAAGCCTCTGCTTTCATCCTTCTCTCTGCTGCCATCAAATGAAGGGTTAATCAGACCAATTTCATGGCATGTCTCCTTAACGAATGTCACCCTAACACAGGCTGCAGAGGAGACTGAGACACCCTAACACAGATGCTGTGTGTCTTCAGACAGGTGGGGAATGACTGCCTGTACCTGGAAGAGCATCACTGTGACTCCAGGGGGAAGAACTGATACAGTAAGCACTGGGGAGATGGTCTTAGCAGGTAAAGGTGCTTGCTGCCAAGCCTGACATCGGGGTTCAATCCCCAGAAATGACATCGTTGAAGAAGAGAAGTCATTTCCAAATGCCGTCCTCTGACCTCCCCACACACCACCACTCATGCCCTTCCAACTGTACAAACGACTGCCGTCAGGTCGTTGTGGTTTGACTATAAAGGGACCCTCAAAGGCTCACAGTTTGAACTCCTGGTCTGTAGCAGGCAGTTCCATTTTAGAAACTAGGAGATGGAACCCAACTAGAGATACTAAGCTACTAGAGCTAAACCTTGAAGGTCTTACCTGGTCCCCAGCTCCACCTCCCACCTCCTTGTCAGGTGGAAATGAGCGGCTCCACCATGCTTTTTCTGTATCATGGACTAAACTCTAAACTGTTGGCCAAAGTCAAGTATTTGGTCACAGTGAGCAGAAAAGTAACCAATACAAGAATATCCAACCTTTGGTGGTATGTTATAAAATATGGTTTCTAGGTATTAAGTATTTTATACCCAAAGCCAATATCTTAACTTTAAAACAAAAACAAAAACAAAAATCAATTTGCAAATCTCTTTTAACTTATTTTGGTTTATGCTTTTCCCAACTTTTCAGCATTAAAAAAATCCTTTTCAAATTTCTTATTTATAGTTAATATATATAAAATCTGAGCTACACGCATACAATCCTTATTTTCTTTCCAAAATAGTATTCGTTTTGAGAATTCTTCTTCTTCATATCCTGATTTGAAAGCTTCAAGATTTTCTTGTCTAATTTCTCTGCAAATTGCTAGTGCATGAACACTAACTGTTCCTTAGTAGACAAGAAAATTCCAACATTTTAGAAACATATTTTCAATTATCTGTGTTCTTTCTCATTTTTTCATTTAGTTTAAAAAAAACTTAATTGCTAGAAATGTAGACAAGGCTGATGTGAGAGGCTAGCAAAAGAATACTTAAAAGGAAAATCATGTGGAAAAATAATACACTCAAAAGCTTCTAAAGGAAGTCAAAAGTATTGTAGATCTTATTACAGCCAAGATACAGAACTTGGAGTTACAAGAACAATTTTAATACAGACAAACATGAAATTTGCTCAACAGGCTCTTAGGCGACAGAACAATGTTTGGTTAGTGCACAATTAGAAAACTATATGGAATCGCTCGCCCCAGATGAACATTTATGGTGAAGTTGTTGAAACAGTCATTAAAGTGTTTCAACTATAAAACCACCATCGATGAACACGCTACATTTGATGGATTTTGACAGACCGTTTGAGGATCCACTTTTGTAGGATCGCCTGGTTTTGAAAGTGCCAGTTTTCCTGACCCTTTGCTGTAGTTTGTCCCCACAACCAGCTTCCATGGACACTGGTCTTCAGGCTGGTCACCCTTCTTACCCGTTCATTTTTACTGGCACTTCCAGCTTCATCCTAAACCCTGGCCACATCCACAGCCATCTTTGGAGCTGTCCTGTTGGCTTCCTTGTCTCGGGGTGTGGCTGGGTTCGTGGTTGGACATCATAGTACCTCTGAATTCATGTCTGTTAGTCTTCTCCTGCATCATTCATTCCTTTAGGATCTGGACCTTCTCTCTCAGGTTATAATACAGAAAGGACTTCCATTGAGCAACTGACTTTTATTTTGAAGTAAGTCCAGTCAAAGATGTCACTCCATGGCAAAATTGAGGGCCTCAACTCTAAAATCCCCGCTTCCATGCTTGGAGCAGGGTTATTCTCCCTCTTGCTGTGAGAGTGTCATCCCAGGGCTACAAAAGAGAAACCTGGGGATTGTCTGAAATTAAAAAAATCTGTCCTGTTCACCTAGTCCAGTGGATGATGATTTGGATTGAGAGAAAGACACTGATGGACATATAGGCCATCAAAGCTCCATTTGGGATGCCACAACTGTGTGACCCCAGCACACATTACACTCCTCAGAACTTGGTTCCTGTCACTGTGCAATTAGGGGTGAAGTCAGGTAGCTGTGTGGCTTCTGATCTCTCTCCACCTTAGCTCTGGTCTTCTAAGTAACAGCTCTGTCTTTATTGGGAATATCAGAGCCCTCTCCACAAACCACACACCATCAACCTTAGCCAGACTCTTCACCTCTTCTACTGTGTGTTTGGACGTCGGACTATTTAAGTCATGAACCCCAGAAGCACTACACCTTTAGAATTATAACATCAACAACAAAGATGTCAGTCATGCTAGGTCCTGTAACGCTCTGTGGTAGACACTCTTGTCTTAACAAATCACTCTTCCTATGCTTCTTCTTTTCAAATGTGGACCTATTTTATAAATTGTCTGATTGCAAAAGGAAAACATATTTACCAAGATGAAGTCCATTAGTCTTTGCATAGCACAGTTATTCCCCCTCAGCACTGTTATCATCTGGGTCTGGATAATTCATCATTGTGTGATGTAGGGCATTTAACGGTATCCCTGACTACTATAGGGTAGATGGAAATGTATACCCCTCCTCAAGTTGCGACAACCCAAACAGTTTCCAGGAAGTGTCAAATATCAACTGGGCAGCATTTGTGAAGCACTGTTATACAGATAGGAACCTAAAATTTATGTCCTAGGAGATGTAGAAAGAGAGGAACAAAAATGCCCACCAATGATGGAATTTTATTAGGCTCCTGTAGCAGGAAATTTGGAAGGTCTTATTAATAAGATCAAAACTGAGGCCAGTTATTGGGGTGAATGCTGGAAGACCAAAGACACAGAATAGGCCACAGCATCCTCACATTGCCAGTTCCTCAGCTGATCCTGTTTCCTCAGACTGGAAGCCTGTCAGTCCTCATTCAGAATGAATCTCAGCTGAACTGTACTGCTCAAAGCCTAAAAGCTTAACCAGCCAAATGCTTAACCAGCCAAATGCTTCTAGTTTCTGGTCTTCACGCCTTATATATGTTTTCTTTTTCTGCTGTCACTCCCTGGGATTAAAGGTGTGAGTCACCATACCTGGCTATTTCCAATGTGACCTTGAACTCACAGAGATCCACCTGGCTCTGCCTCCCAAGTGCTGGGATTAAAGGCCTGTGCCACCACTGCCTAACATCTATGTTTAATATTGTGGCCATCCTGTTCTCTGACCCCAGATAAGTTTATTAGCATGCACAATATTTTGGGGGAACATAATACCACCACAGGCTCCATGGGGTATTTTACTGTGCTTCATCACAGTACAAGCATCTGTTTCATTGTGCCTGAGGTTGGTACCTATGCTGGCATCATGAAGAACTGACACAGTAATATAACATACTCAGAACAATAGTCAAAGACTGAGTCATTGACTTTTCACAGTTCACCAAGTATTTAGACGTTGCAAAGAGATGAGGTCAGATGGCACAGGACTGTCCATTTCCAATACACATTACTCTGTTGGTCAACATGAATGGCAAGTCACCAAAAAAGGAGTAAGCACCCTGGCATACCCATAGTGTCTGTAACTATCTACTGATCCCTGGTGTGCACAGCTAAGCTGCACGGGCTGTTGTTCATCCATACATACAGCACAACCATGGCAATAAATGGAGTAAACATGTGTTAGATATGTGGAAGTATGATGGTCCAGGCAGCATACAGCCCCGCAGCCTGTAAGAAGCGATGGGACTATAATAAATGACCACAAACTGTGTGGGCTAGAAGAGCAGGTATTTGTCCTCTCAGTGATGGAAACCTGGAAGTCTAAACTCCAGATGCTCACAGGGTTGTGTCTCTCCAAAGGTGCTGGGGAAGAGTGTTTCCTTGACTCTTCCTAGTTTCTGCTGGCTCTTGCTAGTCCTTGGCTTATAGATGCATTATCTCAATCTCAGCCACCATTTTCATGTGACTCATTTGTTGGTTTGGATTAGAATGGGCCCCACAGGCTCAGATATTTGAATGTGTGGTTCCCAGTCAGTGGAACTGTTTGGGAAGGATTAGGTGGTATGGCCTTGTTGGAGGAGGTGTGTCGCTGGTGTGAGTTTTGAAGTTTCAAAAAACACTCACACCAGGCCCAATTTCTTCCTCTCTCTGTCTCCTACCCGCATATCTGGATCTAAGCTTTCAGCTACTGCTCTCGTACCATGCCTGCCTACCTGTCCCCACAGTCCTCATTGTGATGATCATGGACTAATTCTTTGAACTGTAAGCAAGCCCCCAATTAAATGTTTTCTTTTATAAGCAGCCATGGTCCTCATGTCTCTTTATAGCAAAGAGGAAACATTAGACAGTGTGTAAATGTACATTTTGCCACCTGGGAAGGAAGAAACAAGTAAGAAAAATGTGCTCTAGTAGGTGTAGTAAGTGGGGAAGAAAGCTTTGGGATGTAATGATGTTTTTAATACTACAGTATGCACATATCTTTCCCCACCTTGTGAATGGAGCCTTTGCTCTCATATGGAGTCTTTCAATAAAGACAATTGGTGAACCTCAACAGAGTAGAAATTTTATCTTTTCCTTTACTGGGTGCGCTTTCCTGCAACTTCCTTAGGAAATCCTACTCCAATATTAGAAACAGATTTTAATACATTTTGCTTTTATCATTTTCCCATACTTAGATCTTTAATTCATCCTAAAATTTATCTTCTTTAATTTTTTAATTAATTTTCCCCAGCCCCATCAGTTTCCCCCCCTCCTCTCCTCCCAGTCTCTCCCCACAACCTCACCTCCCATTTATTCCTTGTCTTTTCTCTTCAGAAAATTGCAGGCCTCCCATGTATACCAGCAAGCCATAGAATATCCGTGAAAATTGCCATAAGGCTAGGCACCTCCTCTCCTATTAAGGCTGGACAAGTCAACCCAGTAAGAGGGAAGGGTCCCAAAAGCAGGTAACAGAGTCAGAGATAGCCCTGCCCCCTCTGTTAGTCATCCTGCAAAAAGACCAAGCTACACAACTATAACATATGTGCAGAGGACCTACATCAGTCCCATACAAGTTCTCAGGTTGGCGGTTCAGTCTCTGTGAGCCCAGGTTAGTCTGACACCCATAATCCTTCCTTTCCTCCCTCTGAAGGATTCCCTGAGCTTGGCCTAATGCTTGGCTGTGGGTCTCTATATCTGTTTCCATCAGATGCTTGGTGAAGCCTCTTTGATGACAACTGGGCTAGGCAATGATCTATGAGTATAGCATAGGAATCATTTCATTGACCTGTTTTTTTCTTTTTTGCCAGTCATATTTGGTTCTATCCCTATAATTTATTTCTAAAGGTGAAAAGTGGGAATCCAATGTCACGATATTTAAGACTGGCATTAGAAGGACAAACACAACATGACTCTCCCTTTAATCAAATAGTCTTCTCTGGTTTGTGAAAGGAGCTTTCTAATAGTTACTGCTGCATGTGGACAGGAAGATATGCACAAATATTTACTACGGTATAGTTCATAACAGTAAACAGAATATCCCTCCAGAGTGAAATGAGTGAGCAACTTTGAATCCATTTGTATTGCAATGAAAATAACTCAGTGGTGCCACAAGGGAACTCTTCAGTTACAATGTTGAAAGAAAATTAAAAGAATCACGGGGTTCTTTTTTTGGAATTGTTTCATAGGAGTGGTAGCACACAACCCACAGAACAGCACAATATGCTTAAAATCGATAAACTCTTAATTATGAACAGAGCTCCAGGTAACCAGGCAGCAAATCAAGGATGGGTACCCGGGGTGTCTACTTCCATTTCACTTTCAAAACAATAGAAAACAAAACCTAAAGCGATACAGTTCCTTAGGAAACTGAGTAACTCAACGGTAGAGACATAGACAGAGACAGAGAGACAGAGACACAAACACACACACACAGAGATAGACAGACAGATAGAGAGAGAGAATTGAAACATGTTCCATATTAGAAAAACAAATAAAACCAGTATGATGTGCCAGTTCATTGGTGAAGATATTTCCTAACAAGCTTGAGGACTAGCATTCAGTTCCTGTGAACCACATGGTGGAAGGAAAGAACTGTCTCCTGTCAGTTGTGCTGTGGCTTGAGCATACACAAACACACACACACAGACACACAAACACACAAAATTGCAATAAACAAATTTAAAAAGCAAAAGCAAATCATAGCATGTAGTAAACAGATGTATTCTGACATTTTGAATTCTACTTTATTCTTGTTTGTTTTGTTTTTTGTTTTTTTGTTTTTACCGGAGCTGAGGACCAAACCCAAGGCCTGCGCTTGCTAGGCAAGCACTCTACCGCTGAGCTAAATCCCCAACCCCTCTACTTTATTCTTTTTCCTGTCTTAACAAATGTTCCCTGCAGCTTGAAAGCCACAGGTTCATAGTTTAGTGGCTTTTTTAAAAATCTGATTTAAAAGATATGAATAGGGTTCAGTACTTTAATTATCTGAATGCACTGGTTAGCCAGGGAGAATTACCGGTGGTCTGGTAACACAATTTATAGGAAGAAAACTTACTAATGTGTAATGGCTTTCCAACTGTTGACTCATGAAGCCCCCTTGACAAATGAAATGCTAATGTATGCATAGAAAGCCATACAAGACCCTTTCAAAGGCAGAGAATTGTCTTCCTTGGAAATATTCCCATGATGAATGCCTAGAGTGGATGGTGAGCCTCTCCAGGCCTGTCTCCACTCCTGCAGAGGCACAGAGTTACTAAGCTCACGGGGAGGAGATGGATCTAGGCTTGCCCAGGTATCCTGTGGGGAGCTGGTAAGGAGCAAGGTGAGTTAAGAGAAGCTCTGTAGCTGGAAAAGTAGCAGGAGACTAGCTAGCAAAATGTGTCCCCTTCCACAGAGCCATCCCCCTGGGAGACCCTATCAAGCTCATGGATGTATGAGAATTGGATGTAGAAACCAAAGAAGCAGCTTCATGTCAGAGCCAACTTGGTGTGGCAGAGAATGCTAAAACCCAACAGGCATGGAAGACTGTATTAGTGTCTGACTAAATACCTGAGAGAAGCTGCTTACGGGAGGAGGGATCATTTCGGCTCACAGTCTGACAGGAGACAGTCCACTGTGATGGAAAGGCGTGGCAGCAGGTGGCTTCATGGTGCAGAAATGTGCAGCTGGGACTCCTCCTCTGGCATCTTGGCAGACCAGGAAGTAGAGAGCACATAGTAACTGAGGCCAAGCTGTAAACCTCAAGGCCCACCCAGTGACCTTCTTCATCCAGTGAGGTACCACCACCTAAAGGTTCCACAACCGACTAAAACTGCCCCAACAGCTGGGGACCAAGTATTCAAACACATGAGCCACTGGGGGACATTCAAACCACAACAAAGACCAAAAGGATGTCTGTTTCCCCTAGACTGGACATAAAGCTGGAGAATACTTCACTCTTTCGAGAAGACTTGTAGGGTACCAGAGGTCCTTAAGGAACGTAGAGGTAGTCACATCTCAACAGCTAGCGTGGATAAAACCTGGGCTGCTCTGAGGAGTGAGTGGGGAAAGGGGCTATGACTGGAAAGGCTGGGGAGAGCCTTTGCCTTCACCTCCATTCCAGGCTCTGCTGACAACCGGGGACTCCCGTGAAAATGCAAGCTCAGGAAATCATGCAGCACCCATTTTATAGATTCACACCCAGGCACTGAGCAGAGGAGTGATCAACTCGACATGTCCTGGATCCCAGCTTTCCTAATGATGGCCATGTACCGCCCCCTGAAGTGAACTGCATTACGACCTCAGCAGGGTAGAACTGGCAGCATCAGAGCCTTGGGAGAACAAAACATGGATGTCAGCTCTGGGGAAGGGATATGAAGAAGTAAACAGTGAACAGGAGTGAGGAACAGGGCACCACCCTACAAGACAGAACCCAAAGCAATGAGTGACACAAAATAAGAGATTCATGCCCTGCAATCTTGCTTGGAGCTGAACTACTGAAGATAAAAAGGTGGTGGGGACCTGCCAAGGCCACGTCTGTGTGCCCTGAAAGCTTTGGGACAAATAGTCTCCTCCCAGCCTTGCTGTGCGCCCAGGGGAAGATTTACAGTTGCGAAGAAACGGCTGAGATAAGTCAAAAGCTAGAGCCCGTGTGCAGACACCAGCAATTTGCTCTGGCTTAATTCCTCCAGGTCCCTCAAAGCCTGTTTTCACAGAGCACAATGAAGCCTCTCGAGAGTGAGCACAAAGCCAGAAGACAGTTGCTTCCATGATTGCCCTTGACCTCTTGATTTCAGATGACTCGGTTATGTGCCTCATACAGAATGGATGCCTTCCACCACTCTGTGTCTCACTGTCTTCTTGTCACTTTTGTTTTGTCCCAAACTCTGGAGCATAATGTGACCTTCACTTGCCTGGCTTTAAAGAGTGGAGCTGGAAAAACTGAAAGAGAATAGAATGCTGTTAGCGTGGCAATATTCATCCTGGGTTCTACTAGGGTCAGGAAGGATATGTTTCATTTTGTTTTGTTTTGTTTTGTTTTGTTTTGTTTTGTTTTGTTTTGTTTTGTTTTGTTTTGCTTTGTTTTTGAGACAAGGTTTCTGTTTCTCCCTGTTGTTTTGGATCCTGTCCTGGATCTTGCTCTGTAGACCAGGCCGGCCTTGAACTCACAGAGATCTGCCTGGTTCTGCCTCCTGAGTGCTGAGATTAAAGGCAAGCACCACCACCTAGCTCGACAGCCAGGATCTTGTTCACTATTACAAGCAATAAATCTCACAGTGACCAGAGCAAAGGAAATGTTTCTCTGAGAACAGAGGTCATGCTTTCAGACTCAAGACCTTAAGTCAAGTTCATGGCTAGGGTAGAGGCAATGGCTCAGTGGTAGAACATGCACTTAGCCTCTATAAAACTATTGGTTCAATGTCTAGCCCCCAAAACAAAAACGAATCCCTAAACCAAAGTTATAGCAACAATTTGAGAAATCTCTAGGTACCATCCAAACATCTGTCCCCTTTGTCCCATCCACAGAGAATTATTTTTGCCTGTCCTAGGTACCCCCTACCATAAAAGCCTTTGGTCAACCTTGCATTTTCATAGCCAGATCTCCTCTGAACAGTCTTGGATGGCCTAGGAGATGTCACTGTGTTCAGAATCTACAACATCCTCCATCCTTAGAAACCACTAAAACATGTCACAGGTCAAATGAACAAAGTCATCCAGGAGGAAGAAGTTTCGAGTCTTTCAGCTTCCCATTGGAGGACAACCCAGACACCACCTATATTCAATGTCCCAACTTTCATCTAGATAGCTCCTAACAAGAAAAAGAAGTTATGGAGATGTATTTTCTGAAAAAATACTGGTTTCCAACAGAATGCTTGAGTTGGTCAGCTTTCCATTGCAGTGATAAAAAGAAAAGTCAAAAACTGAGGTCAACAACCGAGAAGAAGCAAAGATGTTTTGTGGCTCACAGATGCCCAGGGCTTAATCCATGGCCAGTTGGCACCATCACTTCTGGGCTCGTGGTAAGACAGATGTGACAAGGAACACACAGCAGAGCAGAGGTGCTCACCTCATAGGAAGCAAAGAAGAGAGATATTAGGGACCTGGGGCCCCAACACCTCACAGAGGCCACATCTCCAATGATCTAACTTCTCCCAACTACATGCCATCTGCCAAACGCTCTACCACAGTAGCTGGTGACCAAGACTTTACAATATAGCATTGTGACAGGTATTTAAAATCCAAAGTGGAGCAACCTATGTGTCCTCAATGTGTTCTGTGTACTCTAGCAAGGGGAAGCACAATGCCTGGATTGAAAGAACAGAGCATCATTGCTGCTCATGCCACTCAGCTGATACCACTGGTGCAGCAACATCATGACCAGTCCGGCATAGTGCTTAGTTTTCCACAGATCCTGTGTTTGTCCTATGACTGAGGCCTATCATCTCTGTCCATGGCAATGTGAGCAGTGACCATGGATGGATACACTATTCAATCTCCCTGTGATTCTAACTCTATATCTGAGTGTAGAAAGATCTTCTCCCCCTCCACCACACACTTCATACAACATGAAATGAAAGGAAATGCACATGCATTTCACAATCCTCTGCAACATTTATGCATTGACAGTTATGCCCACAATCCCAGAAGTCCTTCTCTGACTAAAGACCAGCCAGAAAGCATGATGAATATAAGCACTGGCTCCAAGGTCAAGCACATGGCCTCAAAGACAACACCAGAACTCATTAGCTGTGTGATTTTTCAACAGGAACCCTCCTCTTCCAGCCCTCCCTTTCCTCCATGCTAAGCACAGATAATAAAATGTTGTGAGTGTTGAGTGAAAACATCTGACATTCGGCAACACTTCCTGTGATGATTATGCAGATTTACCTCAGGGCTTAGAGAGAATTTGTCACTCACATATTTGTATGTTTCTGGATAGTTTGGGGTTCTCCAGAGAAGTCAAATACACACACACACATAACACACACACACACACACACACACACACACACACACACACACACGCACATGCACATGCACACGCACATGCACACACACACTATAGATAGATAGATAGACAGATAAATAGATAGATAGATAGATAGATAGATAGATAGATAGATAGATAGATAGATAGATAGATAGACAGACATATTTCATATATGCACTATATATACATACATATATAGTGAATATATGAAAGTGGGCTTCTTTGGGCATTTGGCTCACATGATTATTACAGAGGCAGTCTAGTGACAGTCTGTCTGCAAGGTGGAGACACTGGGATAGCCAAATTATGGCTCAGTCTAAATCTAATGGTCTATGGTCCAGGAACTGGGGACTGGTGTTCAAAGCAGACAGCCTAAAGTTCTGGCATCAGAGATGGGGGAAAGAGGGTGTCTTATCTCTAGAAAGAAACATGAAATTGTCATTCCTTTGGTTTTTTGTTTGTTTTGTCATTGTTGTTGTTTTGTACATAACTCTTCCTACCTGATCTACATAGACTCACACACCAGACTCCTTGGAAGCCCCTTCACAGATTCAGTCCATTTCTGGATTTCTTAAGCAACATTACCATGAAGGGGAAGAGTTAAACTCTGCAGAGCAAGCATCTTTACTCTTTAAACTAACTCTGAAGTTAAGTATGGCAGCATACACCTGTAATTGCCGCACCCGGGAGGCCGAGGCAGAAAGAGTCATCAGTCTGGGACCTTCCCGGGCAACAGAGTGAAACTGTGTCTCAAAAAATATTAAGAATAAGAAAAATAAGATATTTTTATATTCTCAGTTTCTACTACAACTTGGAACTACTTGATTGTCCTCACACCCCCACAATGGCCTGCTTGTTAGAGGTTTGTCCCTAGGTTGGCAGTATGGGAGGCAGTGATAATTTTAAGAGACTGGACCTAACGGGAGACCTTTGGTTCACTGGGGACATGCCTTCAGAGGTTGTGGGAACTCAGTCCTCACTCAGCTTCCTCCATTTTCTCCTTTTCACTTCCCAGCACAAGGCAAGCAATTTTGATCCACAGTGCTCTCATGCTGTCACAAGATGCTTAGTTATACACCTAAAGCCACAGCCAGTCCATCATAAACCAAAACCTTCAAACTTCAAGATAAAAATCACCCTTTTCTCTTCACAAATTGATGGTGTCAGGGATGCGTTATAGTGGTGTAAGACTAGCAGAGCTACCCACCTGCAAAATGGAAATCTGACTGACCCTTCAGCCATGTGATAAAGATTAATGCCTTCAGGACCAAAGAAATGGCTCAGCAGTTAAGAACACTTGTTGCTCTTACAGAGGACGTGGACTTAATTCTAAGTACCCACATGGTGGCTCACAACTGTCATCAGCTCCATTCTAGGATATGGAATTGTAGCTGGAAGTTTTCCTCTGTCCCACCTGGTCCACAGCTGCTCAGACCCGAGTAAAACACACAGAGGCTTATTAGTTAAAACTGCTCAGCCATTAGCAGGCCTACCACTGTCTAGCTCTTACACTTAAACTCAGCCTGTTTTTATTAATATATGTGTTGCCACGTGTTCCGTGGCTTTACCTATGTGCCATTACATGCTGCTTGTCTGGTTATCTGGCCTATACTTCCTACACAAAAGCATTATCCCACAGCATGGAATTCTATCTTCTGAACTCCAAAGACACAAAGCACTCACATGATGCACACACACACAGAGGAAATAATTTCCTGTTTAAAAATAATTTTAATAGAGTCAAATCCTCTGGAACACTAGTTCAGCCCCTAACATGCCCAGAGTCCATTGTGATCATTAGCATCTCACTCTTTTACAAACATTATTGGCCCCTGAAATATTAAAATCACATAACTCATAAGTATAGATTTGGGCCCATATCTGTTTAACTCCCACATTCATAATTTTCCTACTTCCAAGTTTTAAAGCTCTGCCTGGAGGTTTCTTCTGTTTCGGTGTTAAGATTCAGCTCAAGCTTTCTCTCAGTTCCTACCTGATGGAGGTGTTTGGTAAGGGATGGTTATTTTATCAACTGCATTTTAGAATGCTGAGGTGGCCATCTGTGTTTATCCACTTCTAATCTGCTAGTAGGACCTTTCAATGGATGGATGTCCTAAAGCTGAGCCATCCTTGAATGTCTGAAGTATACTGAAGTTGGAAATGGTTGTGTTAGTTTTTTCAACATATGCAATTTGTTTAATTTGATTCATTCACTCTCTTTGGCTCCAATGAGATATATGCATAATATATATTGGCTCTGACCATGGACATTGAATAAATTAGTATACATGAAATCTCTCCTGTCTTCTCACCCAACCTCTCCAGATTCCAAATGTAACTGGTATTTTCTTATCACCCAACATTTTATTATTATTTTACATCCCAACGACAGTTCCCCCTCCTTCCTCTCCTTCCAGTCCCTCCCTCCATTTACCCAGCTTCTCAATGCAAAATTGTTTTTACTATATCATGAATCTTATTTTTGAATAATTGCCAGGAATATTTAAATTATCCATTGCAACCATGATTTAGCAATTATTTAGATTTAACTCTTTCTTAAAATATTTAGGAGCTTTCCTCTGTTCTTTCGTACAGTTAATTCTCCGTGTTCAAGTTCCCTGTTGGTTCATCTCACAGCTGCCTGGTGTATAACTTCAGGTAAAGTTTGGGGGGAGGACTCCGGGGCAATATATTTTTTAAGAGCTCACATACCTACCACTGTCTTCCTTTTGCTTCCTTTGCTGCTTATGAACTTATAAATTAGGCTGTGAATAGCATCTTTCGATTATGACATTTTAAACTCAAAAGCCTGTCAACCTTACTTCACTACCTTCTGCCATTGACTTATGGTTCCTTCTTACTTTATGTACATATTTTCTATAGCCTTTCCTATGCATCAGAGTGATGAACATTGTTGTATGATATCCTGCTACCAGACAATAAACTATGCAGCACTGTGACAATATCCTAATGATCTTTGGCTCCCACAGCACACCCAGCACATTGCAGGAACTCAGCAAAGGTTACCTAAGTAAGGAGCCTGAGTGTGAGTAAAGGGGTCCCACACTATAATGTTCTACGTAAATATAAAGCCACAACGCTTGTGAAATGCTCATCAATGTATTTGAAACCACATAAAACTGTTTAGATACCTTTCTGTTAAAATAAATAACACTTTAATTCTATCTGTTGTTAAACTGGCTTTGCAGATGAGAAACGACTGGGAATCAAAGTCTCACAGGTAAGAAACCACTTCGTCTTAGGATTGTGTCAGTGAAGGCCGTGACTTCTCCTTCTGTAAGTGGAAAAGTGTAATTGATAAGTTAATAAAGAATAAATTAAGTTGGGATTACAAGTAGCTTCGGAGAAGAAGAAGCTTAAGAAAAAGCTGATGGACCACTACAACAACAGTGTCGATCACCAAGCAATGGAAACCTAGCCCAGGGCAGAGAATGTGTGTCACAAAGTCCAAGAATCTTCTTGCAAGAGCATCAGAGTGCCCTGGCATGTTCCAGAGCCTGACAATGCCAGGCCTGAGGGCCACCACACCAGCTTGGGACTCTAATGAGCCTCAGAAACTGACTGTCCTTGTCCTCAAATTGTAAAATGTAATAGTGCCCTCTATCCTCTGGAAGTCTTTTAGAGAGGGTAGAATAATGTGTGGGGAGGGCAGAAACTGGAAAGTCCTAAGCACATTGTGGCCCATGTTCTCTGCCACCTGTGAACAGGCCTTAAATATGTACACAACTGAATAGGTAATTCAGGACTGGCAATTCTCTCAGTCGTCCAGAAGAGTCTCAGGTCTTGGCACCATGTCACAAAATTGTATTTGTGAGAATTGATTTGTGAGCCACCAACAACTACACAGTTTCCTCTCTGTCATAGGGTTTCCATTGCTGTGAAGAGACTCCATGACTACAGCAACTCTTATAAAGGAAAACACTTAACTGGGGCTGGCTTACAGCTTCAGAGGTTTAATCCGTTACAGTCATGGTAAGAAGCATGGCGGTATGGTGATATGCAGGCAGACAAGGTGCTGAAGAAGGAACTGAGAGTTCTATATTTGGATCCACAGGCAGCAGGAAGAGACTGTGAGCCATTAGGCCTGGCTTAGGTTTCTGAGACCATGAAGCCTGCACCCCTCACCCCATGACATAACACATTTCCTCCCAACAATGCCTTACCTACTCCAATAAGGCCACAACTACTAATAGTGCCACTCTCCATGGGCCTATGGTGGCCATTTTATTCAAACCACCACACTGTCCGTGTCAGAATAAGTCCATACATCAGAGTGGTATTCAAGACAGGACTTCATGGGAAAACCAGGGACCCACAAGTGGAAAAAGGACATCATTCCCCATCTCTTACCCAGTACCAAAGTCAACTCTGATTCAATCAAAGACCTTAAAGTAAAACCTGAAACTCTAGAACTGTTCCATAAAAAAACGTGAAAAGACACATCCAAGACACGATTACAGGCACCAACTTTCTGAAAAGGGGGCTTCCATCACCCAATTGCCAATAATGACGATGGGACCTCATGAAATTAAAAAGCCTCTGTAGAGAAAATGAAAGAGTAGGGTGAAGAGGCAGCCTGCAAAAGGGCAGAAAATCTTTACCACCTACGTATCTGACCGAGTATTAACATTTCGAATGTACAACTAATAAAGTGGTGAGAGGAGGTCAGCCAACCCAATTAGTCAATGGACTAACGAAGGGACAGTTCTCAAAAGATGAAGAGTGAATGGTCCATAAGTGTGCCAAAATGTTCAGTAGACAGCACAGAAAGCAGATTAAAAGGCTTGGAGATGCCATCTCAACCTGATCAGAATGGCAGTCACTGAGAAAAGAAACCCTGACGAGAACAGGAAGAGAAGGGAACCGTTATACCCTGAACACTATGGACATCAGTACTGAGGCTCTTCAGAGAGAGAGAGAGAGAGAGAGAGAGAGAGAGAGAGAGAGAGAGAGAGAGAGAGAGAGAGAGAGAGAGAAGGCGAGCTTCAACATAGCCTGGGATAAGCACATCTAGTATTCCTCAAAGATCTCTGTCATCATATCATAGAGGCACTTGCATACCCATGTTTATTGCAGCACTATTCACAACAGCTTAGTTGTGAAAGCAGCCTTGTTGTCTGTCACCAGAGGAATGGGCAAAGAAAATGTGAGGTGGAATTGTATTCAACCATTAGGAAGAATGAAATTCTGTCACTTGCAGGGAAATGGACACAACTGGAAATAATCATATTAAATCAGTTAAGTCAGTCTCAGACGAATACTGCAGATCCCAGATTTTTATACAGGTATATAAAAAGATGAGTGTATTTATGACACATAGGTAGAAGCAATGCTGTGTGGTGATATGTTGTGTACCCTCATAAAATTTGTCTAAAGATCAGAGAACAGAATGAGCAACTAGATTAAACCTAGATGCCAGGCTGTGGTGGCACACACCTTTAATCCTAGCACTCGAGAGGCAAAGATCTCTGTGGATCTCTGTGAGTTCAAAGCCACCCTAGAACTACATGAAATTGACTCAGTCTAGGAGAGAAACAGAGCCAGGCAGTGGTGGCACACACCTTTAATCCCAATACTTGGGAGTCACATGCCTTTAATCCCAGCACTTGAGATCTCACACCTTTAATCCCAGTATTTGGGAAGCACATACACCAGTAATCCCAGCACTAGGAAGGAAATGATGGCTGGCCAGAGAAAGACATATAAGGTGTGAGGAGACAGGAACTGGAGCCTTTTCGGCTAAGGCTTTTCAGGCTGAGGAGTCCTAGAGGTGAGAGGTGACATCAGCTTTTTCCTCTGTCTCTCTGATCTTTCAGCATTTACCCCAATATCTGGCTCCAAGTTCCTTATTAAAAGATCTATTAGATTTCACGCAACAATGCTGTCTAGGGGGATGAAGGGAACAAATTCAGGGTAGAGAGGAAATGAGAGGAGAGTGGAGGGGTCTTGGGGGTATGCTCAAAGTACATTATGTACTTGTATGAAATGTCTTTATAAAATCCTACATACAGTGAATCCATGTCCAAAAAGGAAAAGGAAAAAAAAGAAAAAAGAATTGTCAGTGTAATCGAGGGGGGAAACATTTGTTCAACTGTCCTTTCTTCTACGTTGTTGTTGTAGCAAAATACTGTGTTAAGTATTCTTCAAGTGTTAAAAAATGAGAAACAAATAGGAAATTCTTTGAAATTCAAATATGGGCTTCCTGAAGCAGTAACTCAGTTGACAAGCATAAAGAATCCCAGGGCTGGATTGTAGATGAGAGGCAGAGTGCTTGCTTAGTAAGCACAAGGTCCTGATGTCAACTCCCGGGACCACATAGTTTAAAAAAGGGAAAAAAGAACAAATAAGTTAGGAATATTTATAGCTGCTACCTACCAAACAAATTATTAATATAGTTGTAAAACTCAATGTGTTGAAGATTAGTCTTGGAGAACAGGCTCATTGTGCACATAATAGTTATTCTACTTATTTAGTTTAATCTTAAAATTTGATAAATACATTTATGTAAAATATTAATTCCATTCATGAAAACAAGGGAAAACATATGTCAATGGTATAAATGAAAATAAAGCAGGATAAATTTCTCCTCATAGGGAATAAATAAATAAATAGATGCTCGCTCTTAAAGACAGAAGATGGGTATTATTAATATATGTTTATCTTAAAGTAATCAACATAGGTTAACATTGTATATGTTTTCTAAAATACTGGAAAGAAAAGGGCCAATAAAAGCTCCACAAAAGATTACTGTAAGAAGTAGTTGCTCTGTCTAGTCTCACATTAACTTGATAGGAGCTAAAGTCATCTGAGAGAAGGGAACCTCTGTTAAGAAAAGAGATTGGGCTGTATTAAGCCTCCAGGGCGTTTTCTCATTTAGTGATTGATGGGGGAGGTCCCAGCCCATTGTGGGTGGTGCCATCCCCTAAGCTAGTGGTCCTTGGTTCTATAGGAAAGCAGACTGAACAAGCCACAAAGGGCAAGCCAGGAAGGCGCTTTAACCCAGGGCCTCTGCATCAGCTCTCTGCATCAGCTCCTACCTCCAGGTTCCTGCCTAGTTTGAGCGCCTATGTTGGCTTCCCTGCAGGAGCTGTGACTCAGACCATGTAAGCCAAATAAACCCTTTCTTCCCCAACTTGTTTTTGGTCACGGTGTTTCATCATAGAAATAGTAACCCTAAGATAGTATGGAGAACAAAAGAAATATCAAGAGGCTGGAAAGATGGCTTAATGATTAAGATGCTTGCAGCTCTTGCAGAGGCCCAAGATAGGTTCCCAGGACCCATGAAAGGCAGATCACAACCACTTATAACCTCAGTTTCAGGGGATCTGAGGTTCTCTCTTAAACCCTGAGGACACCTTTAACCACGTAATGTACAAACATAGGCATGATTTTTTTACATATAAATTTAAAGAAAATATTAATGAAGCAAAAAATGGAAGGGGCAAAATCATTAAAATGAGGTGTACTTATTGCCACAATAAGTATGAATATCTTAAGCTCCTAATTAGAAAGATAACACTTCTGTAAAATTGAAACAAATAATGAAATTCAATCTTGCTCTTTATAGCTCGCTTAGGGTAAACAAAATTAGACTTAGATCCAGCAGGATATACATATATATTTGTGCATACACATGAGTGTGTGTGTGTGTGTGTGTGTGTGTGTGTGTGTGTGTGTGTGAGTGTGTGTGTGTGAACAATAACAATCAAAGAAGAGGAGGCTATCAACTTGAGAGTGGGTGGGGATATTGGAAGGGTTCGAGAGAAGGTGATGGACGGGACTAGAGAGAGGAAAGGGAGGGCAAAGCGATGTCATTTATTCCAATTGAAGACATTAAATACATATGTGTTAAAAAATAAAGAAGGATGAGTGAAAGTAGCACACAAAATTTTAAAAGAGCAGCAATATCTACACTGAAATATCCCAAGCAAATCGTGTTTCATAATGATGAAATTAAATCAGTGACAGATGCACATAAATTAGGAAACATCCTGCTTCACTTAATTTTCATGAACTGTATGAAACCCGTCTACCAGAAGGAAAAGCTCTCACAGCCACAGTCACAGGAAAGAGTTTAATTTCTGTCTCCTGCACTTGAAAGATCAAGTTAATCAAATTTATATCTTACAAATTCTTCCGTAATAAACCACTTTAATAGCTACAAAATTTTATGAGCTCTACAGTTCAAACACACAATCTATATCTTGTTTGTTTGTTTGTTTGTTTGTTTGTTTGTTTGTTTGTTTTCGAGACAGGGCTTCTCTGTGTAGCTTTGGAGCCTTTCCTGCAACTCACTTTGTATCCCAGGCTGGCCTCCAACTCACGGAGATCTGCCTACCTCTGCCTCCCGAGTGCTGGGATCAAAAGTGTGCACCACCACTGCCCAGCCACAATCTATATCTTGTCAAGTGTTTCTAGCATGCATGCTCACAGAAGTTCATTTTCAGGCTGGGGAGGTAGCTCAGCAGCTAAGTGTATACAGCTCCTACAAAGGACCCAAATTCAGTTGGTTGTCACGCCAGCTCCAGGGGATCCAACACTCAGGACTTCAAGGGAACCTGCAGTCATACCCCCACACAGATATATAATTAAAATGTTCTTAATTAGCTTTACTTCAGAGCACAAAACTCAGTAATTGCAAAGCATAGAGCCAGTGCATCTTAGATCCTTTTATGATAATCTTAAAAGCATCTTTTCACACCAAAGTTGGAAACTGTACCTTATCCAAAGAAATTTAAGTACTTAGGAATTCCAAAGTATCTTTTGGAGTCTCACTGACATTACGTGGGAGATGATGGTTCCTAGCATGAGATGAACTTCTGCATAATCCACTCATGGCCACCTGAATGTGGGCCATGGTGAGACTGTTGGGTACTGTCCCTGGGGAGGAGGGGAGATGCCCCTCCTCACACCCACCCCATATGATGTTCCTGCTATTGTCTCCCTGCCCACCCAGGTGTGGGCCCCACCCTGGGAGACCCAACACACTGCATCCTCAATCTCTGACATCTGCTCCTTCAGCCAGGCCACAGCCAGCTCACGTAGTAAGCTTGATTATTTTTAATGTATTCAGTCAGGCCCCAACTTCACAGTAATCTTTTTATTGCCTGTCTTTTTGTGTTCCATTTCCTAAAGCTGAAGGCTTTAAATGTCCAAGCTATGGACAGGCTGAACCCAGTAGGACAGAATAAAAATACATTTTCAGTACTATTTAACTAAGATGGCAACATAAAAATGTAACTTTTATTATTCAATGTGAATACAGTCTCTGTTTCAAAAGAAAAGCAACTGGGTTCAGTGTATCACAAAACATATGAAAGCTAGATCAGTCTCAACAGGTTACTTGTAGATGTGTGCACATATATGTATATATATATATATATATATATATATATATATATATATATACATGTACACATGTGTGGTCAAGTGACAGTAATAAAGACATTGTGAATTTGGTTAGAGGGGGAGGGAGGGGTTAGAGGGGAAGAGGACGGAGTAAGAGCAGTGTAGATGCAATCCTCGTGTATGAAGTTCTCAAAAAATTAAAATTATTTCTTGCAAAATATGGATATTAACTTATTTATAATTGTAAATATATGTGGTAATACATAATTTGGAAAATACATGAATAAACATAGTTCAGATCCTGTAAAATGTGCCCCAGGATGATCATGGGTTATTTATTATTTATTGAAGTTGAGCATACATAGGCTTCATACGCAGCTTCTTTTAAGTTTCTGTGAGAAAATCTTTTTTATTTACTTTTTTTTTTGCCAGAGCTGAGGATCAAACCCAGGTCCTTGCGCTTGCTAGGCAAGCACTCTGCCACTGAGCTAAATCCCCAACCCCAATCATTTCTAAATTACTCTTCCCATCAAGGTAGGACAGCATACACTCAATCACACTAAAGCATGCTTCCACATTAGGAAATCACTTCAAAATCTCCTTCTATCACTAGAAAAGAAACATGTCTGATACTATCAAAGAGATACTCCTGAAAAAAATATCCTAGTCATCCCAGAAAAATATATTTTGTTGAAATAATAAAGCATATTTCAAGCTAGCAGCTAACATGATATTCACAAATGAAGGCACACACTTAGGATTTATTAGGTATTGTTTTTCCATTTGGGTATTTTATAGGTGTAGATGTCATTTTTTTCCAGCTAAATCCATAAGGAGTATATTATTACCACCATCCTCACTTTATATGTGATGGAACCAAGAATGGAGACGTTAAGCGGCTGGCCCAGGTTCACGGAGCTCATCAGGGAAAGCGCTGAGATGAAGATGCAGATGCTTCCCCTCCAGCATTGTCTCTTAGTCCCTGTGCCTTGGAGCCTCTCCCACTGTGTGTTACCTGGGGGAAACTGAGCAAAAAGCTATCACTTGCCTCAGGACCACGTCTACTCTACCCCTGTGATCTCACAGCTATCCAGTGTTATTCTGAAAGATCTGGTGATGAAGAAACATGACAAAAGAGAATCATAACAAAAACAAATATTCTGAGAAAGAAAATGTATATTTTCCCATTATCTTAACAATGAAATTATTTCCTCTGGGAAATTCAGGGTAATCAGTTGGCAAATCATTGGAATGAATTTGCCAATATAAAATAGCTAG
The DNA here is from genome assembly GCF_903995425.1 of Onychomys torridus. Classification (NCBI taxonomy): domain Eukaryota; kingdom Metazoa; phylum Chordata; class Mammalia; order Rodentia; family Cricetidae; genus Onychomys; species Onychomys torridus. The sequence goes on along the minus strand of NC_050443.1, from coordinate 63,160,486 downwards.
GACGCAGAAGCAAGTTGTCCCGTGTTTCAGAGATTTTCAGTTAGAGAGCATAATGAAAAATAGATTCCCTTAGGGACGGCAAGAAAAATATCTGGAATGCCTGGAAACCAGGAGAACAGTAAACAGTAAAATACTACATGTAGGTGAAGGAAAACATATATTTTGGGTACATAAAATAAAGTAAGACTATAAAAAAAAATAAATCATACCCGTGTCCCTGGAGGCAAACTTTCTATTACAAAGATCTTGGTTCCCAGTTTGTAAAGATCATACATTAGTATTAAAACCCCAATACAGTGAGCTGGCTGGTGTCCATATCCTAGACCCACACAATTGTAGGTCAGACCTTCCAGAAGAGGGACTTTGAGAGAGGGGCTTTGGAAGGCGTTAGGTTGGATGAGGTCGAGGGGGTGGGTCCCACAGGACTGTGGCTTGTAAAAAAAAAAAAATGTTCCCCTGCTAATCTTTCTCAACACCCCTGACCTGCTCTTCCCATGGTAAGGAAGCAGGAGGAGGCCCTGAAGGAACATCCCTGACTGTGTCAGCACCTTGACTCAAGACTTCCAAAGTCCAGAGCTCAAAGGAAATCAATTTCTGTTGCTTAAGCCACCCTGCCTGTGGAGTGCTGTCATGGTACCCTTAACTCACTCATATGACCGTGAAGATCTTTGCTAAGTATTTAGTAAAACTGTCCTTAAAATCATCTAAAGGACTGAAGGGTTAAGAAATCCATTCTAAAGGGGAAAAATCACTCTTTGTCATGTAATAATTTATTCAGACAAGACTCATCAGCGGATTCTCAATTAGGAAGTGAGGATTTGATACATAAGGGGATGTTCATACACTTTCATAGCATGTCCCCATGTGGTACTTATTCATCACGGAAAGACAAAGATGCCTGGCAGAACTCACCTTTATTCAGGTATGGCAATTAGCATTACTCACTGGCTGTGAGCTGGATCAGCAGGTGAGGTACCTGGCAACCTGGGTTTGATCCCCAGGACCCACATGGTGGAAAGAGACAATTGCCTCATGAAAGACATCTTCTAATTGCCACACATGTGCCATAGCACACATGCGTGTGTACACGCACATACAAGTACATAAACATACACATTCGAGACAAGCAGATTTAAAAATAATTTAAAAAATCACTAGCGACAGGATGGTTCAAGACGACATTTCTAAGCAGACTCTAAGAATGTAGCACCACAGCCCCAAACCGAGTAATCTGAATCTATTCAGGATTAGCCTACGACTGGGCCCCTTCCAAACTGGAGCACATGGAACAAAAACTGACCTACACCTTGTCAAAGGTCAAGCTCAGCTGGGGAAATGGCTCTCTGGGTAAGAGCCCTGGCTGTGCAGGCAGAAGGACCTGAGTATGGGTCCCCAGAACCCACATACAAAAACGCTGTTAGTGGCCTGCAGTCCTAACACTGGGGTCAGAGGCAGGAGGATCCGCGGTGCTTGCTGGCCATCCTGCCTAGCTGGAATGAAAGACCCTAGCTCAAAGGAATAGGCAGAGCACAACAGAATAAAACAGATGGCAACCTTCCTCTTCAGGCCTGCTTATGTACACTACACACACATACAAACACATCATGCACTACACACACACACACACACACACACACACACACACACACACACACGCTAAGCTATGAAATGTGTGAGGAGTTAATGAAGTCCTGAGTGAACGTGCATTATTGACATGAGTACAGCCATGCCAAGGACCCCAATGAAGCAGACTGTAGCAATGGCAAAGGCTTCTGGTCCCTGTACAGATGCTGACAGTGCGTACATGAAGTATCTACCCCCCCGCTTCTGTCTCCATGACATTTATAGCCTGAGACTGCTCCTAAATAAAGACCTCCTTCCAAGACCAGCTAAAGTTGCCTTCTCTTCCTAATATATACAATAAAGCCAGCTCCCCAGACCAGAACTCACTGAGTTTCCAGCTGCTGCTGGTGCATCTCTATCTGAGCACAGGCCCACCCGATACTGGCTTTTCTGTCTGTGCATCTGCATGTCTGTGTGTCTGTGTGCCTGTCTTCATTTACTCATGGTTCCACTTAGGTTTCCAGCACCTACTCAGGGCATGGCACAGGAAGCTGAGGCATTGTTCAAAGCATAAAGGCAACCAGAAAGACACGCCACCATTTTGCACTATGTGATCTAAATTCTCCACTATCATGTCATTGGGACAACCAGCAGAATTGGAACCTGGCTACTGCTTTCCTGACTTTGATAGTTAATACATAAAGGACCATCCTTGGTTTTAGGAAATATGTCCTGAAGCCCCAAGAGGCAAATATCTGTAATTTAATCCCAAACTGCTGAGGAAATTTTTTGAATATAAAAATGTCTGTAGACATTTGCACTTATATAATATATATAATATATATATATATTATATATATATATATTATATATATATATATATATACACACACACACACGCACAATATGAGAAGAAAATAAATGAGACAGAATACTAAAACTTAAGTTGCTGAGGAACACACAGGATATTTTTGATGCCATTCTTGCAACTGTCAATAAATCTGAAATTATGACAAAATGAAAAATGTAATATAAAGGTTATATGACTGGGATAGATTTAGTCCCAAGTTTTGATGGGGGTCATATCTCTATAATCCTGATTCTCAGATTTAAAAAAAATTACACCAAATACTTCTACAAACGTCTTTGTGCATGCATATCTATACATGTGCATCCATATGTATATGCATATGCATTTGTGTATGTGATACATAGTATCTACACTGTGAAAACAATAGCTAAGTTATGAAAAAAGAAGAGGGAAAATCAAAGTGTAAAGTTAAATTTTTTTAAAGCACTTTCCTGTGTTTTCATTTGGGTATGTGCTGTATGTCTTGTGTGTGTGTGTGTGTGTGTGTGTGTGTGTGTGTGTGTGTGTGTGTGTCTGAGTGTTTCTGTGTGTGTATGTCTGTCTGTGTATGTGTGTGTAGGTGTGTGTATGTGTGTGTATGTGTGTGTGTATGTGTATTCACATGTGGAGGCCATAGGCTGATGTTGAGTGATTTCCTTAGTCACTCCTTATTTTTTGAAGCAGAGCCTCTGATTGAATCTGGAGATCACCATTTCAGCTAGACTGGCTGGCCAGGGAGGCTCCAGGATCCACTGTCTTCTCTATCCCCCAGTGCTGGGTTTCTGTGTGCCACTATATCTGGCTTCTCTATGTAGGCTCTGAGGTTCTGAACTAGCATCCTCATGCTTATGCAGAAAGTACTATATCCCCTGAGCCATACCTTTAGACCTTGTGTCTTCATTCTTAAATGAGTGATTCAATTGCTCAAGAGGAATCCAAAACGCAACCCTCATTTTGAGAAAACTGTAAAAGATGCTGCTTTTTAGTGTCTGTTAAATATCTCCTGAGGCAGGCTTGGTGGCTAATACCCTTTATCCCAGAACCTGAGGAAGAGATAAGCAAATCTCTAGTTCAAGGTCAGCCTTGCCTGACAAGTTCCAGGCCAACCAGGGGCTACATGATCTTAAAAAAGTGATGTCAAAAAAACAAAGACAAAAAAAACAAAAAACAAAAACAAAAAAAAAAACTTCTTCTCTATTTAGATTCATTAGAGAAGATTTATTAGAAGTCTGCATGCCTTGCTTGAGGATGGCCTCCCAGATATCTGGAGTCCAGGACAGAACAGGCAAGTGCTCTTTAAGACATCCCATAAGCAAAGAAAGATTGCTCAGGTCTCCATAAGGTCTCATAGTAAAGACCCCTTCTTTCTTGTGGGGTGACACCAGCCACATGATGTAAGCAGCATCTGTCCTCTTGGCTTTTTTGGACAGCACCATTGGAAGTTACTGTAAGCTGCAAGAATATATTATAGAGATTCAGCTGTATATATTAAAGCTATACCTAGAAAGGTCAAGTATAGCTGAAAGATTTCCTGTGTCCCAGCCTGCCAGTGGGCTGAACAAATCTCTCCCACTCACATCCCCCAAGTAAACACACAGAGGCTTATATTAATTAAAACTGCTCAGCCATTAGCTCAGGCTTATGGCTGACTATCTCTTACACTTAAACTCAGCCTACTTCTGTTAATCTATATGTCACCACATGTTTCATAGCTTTACCTGTGTGCCATTACATGCTGCTCCCTGGACGGTGGGCTGGCATCTCCTCCTCAGCCTTTCTCTTCCCAGAATTCCCTTGTCTGCTTATCCCGCCTATACTTCCTACCTGGCTACTGGCCAATCTGCTTTTTTATTTATCAACCAATTAGAACAATACATTCACAGCATACAGAACACCCCACAGCAGTGAAGGAATTTTTCTAGAGGGAAGCCATTTATCAAGGAATATTTAGTGTTGTTCAGTTATATATATATCAACTGTCTTCTGCTATGAAATTCTGTGTGCTCCTATACTACTAGGCCATGTAGCAAACAGCATAAGCTTCTCAGACCTACTGCTGATCTACTAGGTAATACCCCCACAGAGCCTAGGACACAGGTGGACTGTAGATGCATATCTTTGTTTATTGAGCAAATGAAGCTCAGACCTTCCTTCCCCAGACTGTCAAAATGGCATTCCAGAGCATCTGACTCAGAACAAAGGATTTTTGCATAGCCAGGTGGGAGTGAAGGAGAGGCAGAATTCCTGTTCAGAGAGAGTTGGTGGCCAGAGGAGAGGAGAACAAGGCAGAGTTTCTGTAGATGGTAGGGCAGAGTTGCACAGCTGGAGAGAAAGGAGCAAGGCAGATCTCTTGTAGAGAATAAGAATTAAATCAGGTCAAGAGAGTAGGAAGAGAAGAAATGAGCATGGACAGAGAAACTGAAGATGAAGATGAGTTGAAAGAATATTACTAAAACTATGAGAGGGCAGAAAAAGAAGGGACAGAGAGGAACTGAGTGTCAGGATGGAACTGAAGCTGTGTAGATAGAAGTTTGTTATAGAGAAATAAAGTAAACAGTCAAAAGAGCATGATAGACATAGGTAACCCCACGCCTAATGTAGTGCCTTCCTTGGGACTCTGGGAGGAATCTTCTCAGGGCAAGCCCCTGGGAAAATTCCAGTAAGAAGTCACCACAGGAGCTGCATTCATGCCCTACCGACATGAGGGTGAGTCTACAGATGAAAGTCTGAGCAATGCCAAGTGCCCAAGGGGAAACCAGGTTGGATTTCATTAGCAAACACTCAATGCCCAGAAAAGGATGAAGAGCTCAAGGACCAACTGCATTCTTCAGAGTAGAAGGGAATTAGTATGACTAAGTTGTGGTGATATATCGTGTGACCTAATAAAATTTGCCTGAAGATCAGAGAACAGAACAAGCCACTAGATCAAACATAGATGCCAGGCAGTGGTGGCACGTACCTTTAATCCTAGCACTTGGGAGGAAGAGATCTGTCTGGATCTCTGTGAGTTCAAAGCCACCCTGGATTATATGAGATCAATTCAGTCTAGGAGAGAAACAGAACCAGGCAATGGTGGTGCATGGCTTTAATCCCAGCACTTAAGATCTCACACCTTTTAATCTCAGTATTTGGGAAGCACACACACTGGTAATCCCAGCACGAGGAAGGAAGTGATGGCTGGGCAGAGAAAGGTATATAAAGCATGAGAAGACAGGAACTAAAAGCTTTTTCACTTAGGCTGAGGAGTTCTAGAGGTGAGACATGGCAGTGACCTGTTCCTTTTCTCTGATCTTTCAGCATTTACCCCAACATCTGTATCCGTGTTTTTATTAAAAGACCATTTAGCAATTCGAGTAACACTAAGTCTCCCCAGAAATAGAGCTGGAGGTGAGAATGAAAGCCAGGTAGGCCATTTTAGTAATGATGTAGAAACATGGCGTAGAGAATAAATACCAATAAAAGTGATTATTAAAGTCTGGGGAGATGGATCAGTTGGTGAAGTGCTTGCTGAACAAGTATGAGGACCAGAGTTCAGATCTTCAGCACCCACGTAAAGAGTCAAATGTGGCTGCATAGACCTATAATTTCAGTGCTGTGTACAGGACAGAGATAGCCAGATCCCTGGCCAGCCAGCCTAGCCAATCAGTGAGAGACCTTGTCTCAAAATATATGGTAGAGAATGATTGAGGTAGGCATCCAGTGTTGACTTTGGATCTCTACATGGATACAATACATGCATGCACAACACACACACACACACACACACACACACACACACACACACACACACATTCTTATTTGACCAATACTACTTTGGACCCAAAGGCATGGGCCCTCAGGGCCACTTGAAGAAGTTGCACAGAAGTAACTTCAGAATCAATCTGAGACATGGAAGGAGACATCAATTTTAAGTATTTTGTCCTATGGGTTATGTTAATTCCAGTTGTCTTCCTGATATACTGAGAATCAGTAGGCATTATGGTGCAGTTGGGTTTTGTTGTTTTGTTTTGGTTTGGTTTTTTGGGGGGTGTCTTTTTTGGTCTTTACCCTTTTAGCTCTTTGCGAGGGGGCACCACCCAGCTACCAAATAAATACACACAGAGAAGCTTATTCTTACTTATGAATGCTGGCGTTAGCTTGGCTCATTTCTAGCCAGCTTTTTTTAAACTAGTTATCCCATCTGCCTTGCCTCTGGGCTTTTATATTTCTCTATTTTACATACCTTTTCTTTCCTTCTTACTCTGTGCCTGACTGTGTAGCTGGGTGGCTTCCCCCTTGCATCCTCCTCTCCTCCTTTTTTCTCACTCCTGAGTCTTTTCCTCCCGGATGACTCCTATTTATTCTCTCTGCCAGACAACTCCATTTATCCTTTCTACTGCCTTGCCATTGGCCATTCAGCTTTTCATTAGACCAATTGGGTGTTTTAGGCAGGCAAAGTAACACAGCTTCACAGAGTTAAACAAATGCAACATAAAAGAATGCGACACATCTTTACATCATTAAATGAATGTTCCACAGTATAAACAAATGTAACCCATCTTCAACTAATATTCTACAGCATTATGGTACATGGCATGAGATCCCAAGGCTTCTGAGTAGGGTTGTCTTACCTGAAGTAAGTGTTGATTGAAGAGCTATGAGATGGATTGGAAAGACACATATTACCATAGAAATCCAACTGAGGGGCAAATCCCAACAATGAAAAGTAAGAGGCCCAGAAACGACACCTGCCATTTCAATTATGTTCACACATTTTAAGAATTATTTCTAAAAGATTTATTTATTTTACTTCATATATATGTGTGAGTGTGTGCATGTATGTATGTGTACTGTATGAGTGTCTGATGGCCACAGAGGGCAGAACGGTGTGTCAGATCTCCCGGGACTGGAGTTATAGGTGGTGTGAGTTGTCCTGTGGGTGCTAGGAACCGAGTGAAGGTCCTACACAAAAGCACCCTGTGCTCTTAACCACTGAGCCATTTCTCCAGCCCAATGTAAGAATTCTTGAGTGGGTGTTTACTATGTGCAAACACTGCAAAGCTGTCAAGAAACACAGGGCAGTACAGAAGACTCAGCATGCTGTAAGATGAATACCCACAGGAAAAAAAATGTACTTTCTCTTACAAGACCCAAAGTGCTCCAGTGACATTTCTGAAACCTTTTGTGACATGGCTGACTATAGAATAGGCTTTTGTTTTTCCATAAAAGTCACCCTTTGACCTTCATTTTATTCTTACAGAAAAATACATTCATCTCACACACACACCCCTATTCTTGATAATCTAAGAAGACTTAGATTTTATAACTATTTTAAAGTAAATAAGAAAACTGTAACTGGAGGAGATGGCTCAGTGGGTAAAGTGCTTGCCATACAAGCATGAGAAAATGGGTTCAATCCCAGCACCCACTCAATAAAACAGCAGATGTGGAGTGCACCTGTATTTCCAGGGCTGGGAAGGTGGAGACATAGGGACTCTTAGGGCTTTCTGGCCAGCTAATCCAGCTACATCAGCCTGCTCAAGGTTCAGTAAAAGACTCTGTTTTAAAAATAAGGTGGAAAATGATGAATGAAGACACCTAACTTCAACCACATGCACAAACATTCACATGAATGCACACACAAATGGTGCCATATGTATGGGATCTAATGCTGTCTAACGCTCTGCAGTGGTTCAGTGTGGGTGCTAGCATCACCCAGACATGATTACCTGTGAGAGTTAGACAAGCCATGGTCCCCCTCCCCCCATGAATACCAACATAAAGTCATATCTTTCTAGAAATTTCTACAGGATATAACTTTCTCCAGATTTTAAGTTCTTCTAATACTTACCAAGATTTGCCTGTAGCTTTTCCTGTTTCATGGCTTTCAATCTTATTCCAATATTTAAAAGTTTCATGTTGAAATAATCTACAGCCAACAATGAATTGAAGTCACCATGATGGGCTTCAGTGAAGCTTAAGGGTCAAATGCAAAAAGAAAACTCCACATATGTATGTATGTGTTTGCCTGAGAAGAAAGGTGCCTGAAAATTTATATTCTACCCACGGAGTAAAAAAAGCTCTCACAAGTTAAAAAGATGTCAGAGTTAGAAAGGGCTTACACTGGTTCTTGAATTCCTTTGGCCATCTTCCCAACAGCAAATATTCCGAATATGCCAGGGGACAGGCAATGGTGGGAATTCATTACTGGCACAGCCAGCTAATAATACTAACATAAAGGCAACAGAAGAAGCATCTGCAATGTGCCAAGCCCTGTGCTGAGTGCTTTGCTCAGATTCCTTCACTGAAGTTTCACAATAATCTCAAGGGGTGGGCACCACACTTCCTACACCATTGACATAGAAAAGGGGACTGGTTGGGAGCACAGAGCTAGCCCAATGGACCGTCCAGCACCCTGTACATTTTCTCTGTGCTAAAACATCTTCTCTTTGTGAATCCAAGTCTGTATCTGCCCATTCATCAAAATCAAGCTCCATGGGGCCTTAGATATTATACCATTCTTCAAATATCTATAGTCCATAAAGAACAAGGAATCCCCTGGCCCTAGAGCAGGGCTGAGGATAGAGGAACTTAAAGTATGGAGGAAAACTGAGTTATGACATCAAAAGGAAAACTCAAAACTAGATGAAGGAAGAAAGGCCAGTGGAATGGAAAGAGGATAGATGTTAATCAGGAAATAAAAAGAACCCTAAGGCCAGCCACCCTCTGAGAAAGATGGGGTTAGTGGCCCAGGACATCTTCAGGAAAAGCTAGCAGCTGAAATACATGCTCTGAATCAAGGAGTCCATTGGCAGGGACACTGCTGCTTCATGTCATTCTCATATATCAAAACAGCAGTAAGAATTACGACACTGGGTGTTTGGGAAATATTGGCTATGATCCATTGGGCTTCCTTGCTTTGGCTGTGCAGACTTTCCTCTGGATCTTTCAAATTAACTTCAACAAAGTAAGAAAGGATGAATACTGACAGAACACAGCGAGAGAAGCTAAGAATACAAGGTAGATCATTTACTCCTGCTTATCCACTGAGATTTTTGTCACTCTGTGATAGAATGGCTTCAGTCAGTGCAGAGTCCACTGGCTGGTAACACCAGGATTCCTGGGAACTTGTTACACATACAGATTCCAGGGCCCCTCCTCCAGATCACAGACAGGCCCAGGAAACTGTAGTTTCACCATCTACAAGGGATTCTCGTGCGTTCTTAGTAAAAACTGAGAGCCCTGTAGTAGACATGAGGGAAAGTAAAAAGAACCCCAGACAATCAAGTAGACATGAGGAAGAGCCCCTGCTAAGATGAGAATTCCTCACTATTTTCTGCATTCCCATTTATCCCTGGAGTGAAAATGGACTTTGCCTCCACCCCAACAAAAAGATGAAAACGGAAGACCGGGCAGGCATTATACTTTCTTTGCAAATCGCCTTTTATTGCAGGAAGCCTTTTAAAAAGTTCCATAGTTGTTTTTTGCTATTTCTGCTTGCTGAATATTAAACACAACAATTGAGGATATCTGTATAGAATGAGGCTAGCAGACCTAGTACAGTCATCATAGTCCCAAACTGCCCAGCAAATCATTAGCAAATCGTCAGAGGCAAGAGGAAGAAGCAGTGGCCACAGATAAATCATGCAGACCATCTGTACCAAATGAGAAATCCAGTCAATACCAAGTCTCAAAAACACTCCTTAATTGTGCCGAGAAGACTGGGAATGGTTAATTGAAATCCCAACTCAAATGATTGTTACAATTTGCCTGTTATCCATCACTATTCTGTAGCATTAAAATGTCACTACAAATCTCCGGATGTTTACTGATTCTCAGCACTCTGTGCAGACCTGTGGGAAAATCATGGACAGGTCACAAGATCAGCGCAAAAGCAAAGCAAGACCTTGTCAGCAATGTAACACAAATCTTAAAAGGTTTTATTAATAAAAACAAACCTGGTGCTGGGTATTGGGGTGAATGCTGGAAGATCAGAGAAGCAGAACAAGCCACAGCACCTCACCTTGCCAATTCCTCAACTGATCCTGTTTCCTCAGACTGGAAGCCTCTCAGTCCTCATCCAGAATAAATCTCAGCTGAACTGTTGCTCAAAAGCCTGAAAGCTTAACCAGCTCTAGTTCCTGGTCCTCACGCCTTAAATACCTTTCTGCTTTCTGCCATCACTTCCTGGAATTAAAGGTATGAGTCGCCATGCCTGGCTGTTTCCAGTGTGGCTTTGAACTCACAGAGATCCAGGAGGATCTCTGCCTCTGGAATGCTAGGATTAAAGGAGTGTGCTACCACTACCTAACCTCTATGTTTAATATTGTGGCTGTTCTGTTCTCTGACCCCCCCCCCCCAATAAGTTTATTGGGATGCACAATATATCAACCACACCACATAGGAGAAAGGAGAGGCAACCTGGTGCTTCGTGTGGGTCATAGAGACTCAGAGATTTCCCTCAGTGGCATGATGCCTTATAGGATCTTGCAGCAGATTACAGGATGATGCAGTGATGTAGAGAGGGTGGTCTGTGAAGGTAGATATGTACATGTGTGGAGAGGCCAGAGCTCAACCAAACAGCTCAATGTGCCTTGGGAGTCTTCCACCTTATTTTCTGAGGCAAGGTCTCTCCCTGAATATGAATCTCACTGATTTCACTGGACTAGCTAGCCAGCAAGCCCCAGGGATCCCCCTATCTCTGCCTCACTAACACTGAGATTACAAGCATGGTCTACCACATTTGGCTTTTTACAGGGTTGCTAATGATCAAACTTCTACTTGTTAATTGAGCTGTCTCCTCAGGCCCAGGACTATGAAATTTGTCAAAGTGCTGATGAAGTTGTTATTGGTCTATGGCCTAGAGCCTCTCTGAAATCTCAGTGCTTAGGGTCAGAGCAATAGTTCAGTGAGTAAAAGCAGAAACTTGGTTCCTGGAACACACACACATATGGAAGAAGAAAACCAACTCCACAAAGTTGTTCTCTGACTCCCACACATGTACCATGTCTCACACACACACACACACACATACACACACACATACACACACACACACATACACATACACACACACACACACACACACACACACACACACACACACACACACACACATACCTCACTAATTTCAGGGATCAGTTATTCTACAGAAAGTTTACAACTTGGCTTATCAAGAGGCAGCTGAAGAAAGAGCAAGTATTAAACCTGAGGTGACTGACCGCCAGGACTTCAGCCCCTCACTGTGCAAAATAAAGCTGTGGAGGTTGGGAGCTGTGTGGCAGCTCACCTGGGTGCTTACACTCATGGAGACAGAGCCGTGAGTTCTCCTCAGCCAGGCAGAGGCTCCTGTACCACCTCCACAGTGAGAGGGCTCACGTCGGAGTGACTTAATTTGGGGGCCGGAGCTCACCAAGGCCTCATTTTTCAGCTGCCCAAAAGGCAATTTTCCAGACAAATGAATCTGAGCACTGTGGGGATGAAAATGTTTCCAAAATAGATTTCTCTCCCTGGCTATCTCCTCAAACCAAGAATATTGAGCAGGCAGAGCAAGAGCAACGGTCCCAGAGAAGCCATTTCCTGATAGGTCCATATGCCGTTTTCTATGCACAGGGGACTTTGCAGATGTGATGGTGCTATGGCTCTTGACGGGGTAAATATGCTGGGTTATGTGGGTGAGCCAGGTCTCATCACAGGCATTCTTAAAAGTGGGGCATAGGAAGGCCAGCATCTCAGAAAGGGACAGAATGGCCTGTTATGGGAAGCAGAAGTAGGGTGGTGTGGGCCAGAGTAGCTGCAAACTGAAATGTAAAATATGATCCAAAGTTTGCTAAGCAAGAGGGAAATTATAAAAATAAATCATTACATGAAAAGGAAACAGTATATACGGAGGTCTGAATTTTGGAAACTGTGAAATGGATTTAAGAATTTAAGACTTGCATCTGAATGCCAATGTGGCTGTATGGAAAGGAAGAAGGGGCTGGACAACAGTGGGGCTGGGTCATTCACTGCCTTGTAAATCACACTAACGATGATGGACTGCATGCTAAAGGAATCAGTGAGGCTAGGAGGGATGTAAACAGGAGACAGGGATAGATATGTGCATGGTACAGTGGTCAGTTTAACACCACTGTTTATGGAGAGTGAAGATGGGCAGGAACAGATGTGAGTGACCCTCCAGATCACAGGGCAGGGACTTAAGTCCCTTGAAGCAGCAGGGTGTGAAGAAGGCAGTAGACTTGGGCAGAGTCTGGACAACACAGTCAGTAGATCTGTCAGCTGGTGAGATACTGAGAGCGGGGACCCCGGGGGAGTCAAAAGTGTGGAAAGCAGGACTCTAGTTTGAGTTTTTGAAGGAAGTGAGTAATCCATTTTCAAGTAGAAGGAATATGGAGCATGAACTTAGTCATTTGAGACAGAGAACACCCAGCTTTCAGTCTAATGCACTTAAAACTGGAACACCCATCCAAACAGTAATTCATAAGGATATCATAATGTGTCTTAACAAAATCTTCCAGTTTCATAAACTGTATGAAAACAACTGGAATATTCTAGATGATCCCTGGAAAATACAATGTATGGGACAGCATGTAGAGCATGCTGCCATTAGGTTGTTTAATGTGTGTGTGCAAGTGTGAGTACATGCACTCATTCACTTACACAGCCAGACATAGTGTGAGAGAGGTGACCAGCAGCGACAACCTCTTGGGGAGATGCTGAAGTGCCGGCTGCGGCTGGGCAAGGGTTTTAACACATGTGCCACATGTACATGTACGCTGCCTCTTTAACTGGGTTTAAAGGAATATAAAAATGAACTTAGAATGTACATCCTCCTTAAGGACAAGAAATCATGACATAATATCAAGCAAAAGAAAAAGTGTCCATATCAGATACATTCTAATTCCTAGGCAAAATAATAATAATAATAATAATAATAATAATAATAATAATAATGCCTTCAACAGAATAAGCAGGTAATTGTGTACTGAAGAGTGATGCCATGAAATATGGAGATGAGATAACAAAGGTAGAATCAGAATGGGAGAGAAGCAGACTTCTTTTTATCAGATAGAGAATAAGCCAAGAGAAAATAACAAAACTGGATAATAAATTTTTTAATGTATTTATAGAAAATAATAAGCTTTATAGAGCATAGTCTATTCATCCCTTTCAAACAAACATGGAAAGTTTATTAAAAATTATCTTCCAGAGCAAAGTAAAAACTGCAATAAATTTCCCCAAGTAAAAGGTATACAAGATTCTTCTCAACTCAAAATGAAACAAATTAGAAATTAGTATTTGGAAAGCAACCACTTGGAAATAAAGGACAAAAATCCCTGAGAGAGAACCTAAAATGCAGGGACAGGCTGTTTAGAGACAGGGGCAGGGACACACTGCAGAGAATGCACATTAGAATTATACTCAGAAAGTCTACAGCCTAAACAAACATCATCGGAAAGAAAGGGCTTTAAAATCCTAGATCAATCTCAAAACACTGCTATGAAACAGGAAACCCGAGTCAAAGTTTACCAACTGTTTTTAGGGCAGGTGAATGGTTCATCCAATGTTCTTATGTGACACATACATATACACACATATATGTGAGCACACACACAGACATTACACATATATACACATACAAACACATACACATGTTGAGAAGGGAAGGAGACATCTTATCCTCACATAGTTGGTTAAAAATGTCTCTCCTTTACAGGTCACAATGCATATTAGAGTATAAACCTGCCCAAAGTGTTACATCTGTCTCACTTCCTTGGAAGGGGGGCAATGTCTTCTTATCAGGAGGCTGAGGCAGCTTCAGAGAGATCAGTTTGTCATTATGTATACAGAGACAGAAGCTAATTGACAAGCTGGCTTCAGAGCAAATCTTCTAAGTAAACATCCTGGATGTGTGTGAGCACCGAGCTAAAAGGACTGCCACGTGCATGACTTCCATGATGAATATTGACAACCTCCGAAGGAGCAGCAACCACGGACCAGAGGCTGACATCACTCCTGCAGGAACACCCTGGCTAGTCCTCTAAACTTGCTGAGGACGCTGGTCAACCGACAACAGCATCTTATAAATACAATGCATAATGACCTTTTTTTTGAAGGTCATCCTAGGCTCCACAGTAAGTTTGAGACTTGGAATATATATGACCCTGTCTCTAAAAGCCGAAGTGTAAACAAACAAACAAACAAACAAACAGCACTACATTGAACAAGATTCAAAGATCTGCAAGTTTTTTGACTCAGGAAGAAGCACTTCCCAGCTCTAACTACATTATTTCAAATAAATTACCTTTTCTTCTGGCTCTATTTCCTCACCAGAGGGGGTTTACATAATCGATCCCTTCTGTGCCTCATATATAATGATTCTTCTGTTTTGTAGATTTAAATTGATAAAAGTCATTTTAAGTATGGACTAGAAATTCAGATCTGAGTCTTGGCACTTTTGAGAATGGCCGCTTTTGACAAATCACAATAGCTGAGATCGGATCAAAGGGTAGAGGGCTGGTTCAGATGGCCCAAGTGTGCTGGTTCTCAGCTTGGACAAAATCAGTTTTCATCTCACAGCAAAGGACAAATAAGGGCAATCCATTTAACCACTGAGCCACCGGACCGCTTATACTGAAGAAATCTGAAATTGTATTCTGCTGATAAATTCAAGATAAAGCATGAGTTCTGAGTGTTTCACCTCAGCATTCTAATTAGTCTGTTTGTTCTGCTCTTCAGCTTCCAGGTTGGTTTGTTTTAACTCAGCTAACGAGGAATTACTGAGGCAATACATGGTATGTTGGTAAATTCCATAGCAATCTTTTCCCTTTCTGAAATGATTTCCTTTCTTTCTTTAAGAATAAGTATTTCTAAAGACATTCATCAAAGCTCCTTCAATGTAAAATGGATTTCACATTGTTTGCTTTCCTCCTTGCCCTGCTTCTCCTTTTCCTTAATTCTTAGCGGAGTCTCACTTAGTTCCTCGTGTTTCAGTTCCCCATTCTCCAGTGAGGAGATCCCGTTCCCTGGAATGGAGTAAGTGTAGAGTAAATTAGTTCAAGTTTCAGGCAGATATGTTGTTTTCTGCAAGGCATCTTTTTGTGGAAAACTCGAAGTCAGGAGGACTAGGTGCCCCGTTTGCCTCAGGTTGCAAGTCTTTGCCCATCTCAGACCTCAACCTTCTCAACAATGATTTATCACACAAAAAAGGAGGTGATGGAGGAGGAAGATTGTTTGGACATCAATCTGGAAATTCTTTTGAAAACCAAACACATAGCATAATAGTTACAGTGTTCAGGTAAGGACGGAGACATCACTGAACCAGCCAATGAGAACAGCTTCAGTCAAAACTCCAACGCTGGCTTCATTTCCTCCAGAAACGTGTGAAATGAAGAGTTTTTATGTGAAATTGCCACATTATTAGATGTGGGATGCTGGTTCTATATTTTATGTGTGTAAGTATGTGTCCATGCTCATGTGTGCCCATGTGTGCATATGTGCTTGGCCAACCTTGACTGTTGCTCCTCACGACATTGTCCACTCTGTATGTTAAGACAGGGTCTCTCACTGGCCTGGAACTCACCAAGTTGGCTAGGCTGGTTGTCCAGCAAACCCCAAGGATCCTCCTGTCTCTACCTTCCCCCACTGGGAATGTGAGCCGGAGCACCACACTCATCTTTTGGGGGGTGGGGTAAAAGGTTTTTTCTTTGAGTTCTGGGAATTGAATTCAAGTCCTCCTGTTTGCACAGCCAGCACTGTACTGACTGAGCTATGTTTACAGGTCTGGAATTCTATATTGTAACATGGTATCAGACAAAAAGGTCTCCTCTGGCCCCAGAGCAGCCTGTAGTACAAACACTTGCTGCTTCTTAGCTGGAAGAGTGTGAGGCCCACTCTCGCCCGCCCGAAGGGTCCAAGGTTCATTTATGCTCACAGCAGCAACCCTCTCCTACAGATGACAAGCACATGAGTCACCTACTGTCTGTAGAGTGGGTACTTCTCCCTGCAGATGTGACACAAACACATGCCGCCACCCCATCTTATGGTCACACACCCTAAGGGACTGTCACATGGCCTGTCATCATTGTTTTTGAGGACTTCCCCTGACATCCTGCACTGTGACCCAACCCCAAGGAGGAAATATTCCTCTCTGGTCTCTTCCCACACCACACACTGTGCTGGCAGCTCTCCCTCTGTGATGACTACTTGGGTGTCCAACATTCTCAACAGGTTGTAGGCACCCTGGTGTCAAAAACAAACAGATCTCTCTCTTTTTGGAACCCCAGCATTGAGTTGAGGACCTGTTTTATACGTAGTTTTCCATACCATTAAATTGGCCATGTAGAAACACTGAACCCACATGGCCTGCATTTGGAACCCGTTTAAAAACATAGTTTTTATCATTTCCTAGGACTAGCAAGGCCCCTGGACCAGGAGATGGCTACTGTGGTCAGATCCCAAGAGGAGGGCCAGCCAAGCTGTGACCCCAGGAAAGAATTCATAGGAGAGCACCAGAGTTAGACAGAGGGCAAAATATGAGAGGAAATTTTAGGCCAGGGCTTTACCCTGGTTGCCATGGGAACCAATGGTCCTGCATGCAAGGGGCTGATGCTCTGTGTCAGTCCATCTGGGTTTTGGAGCAGGGAAGGGGGGGGCACACTCCATCTGTCTGGTGCCTGGTTCTGGGGAACTAGGACAAGCGGTAGCCAGGGGAGTAAGAGCTAGATCACAATGTGTCTGCCTACTGGTTCTGGTTGGTTGCTTAGCACATGAAAAAGAGTCGGGTTTTTGGTTTGGTTTGGTTTGGTTTGGTTTGGTTTGGTTTGGTTTGGTTTGGTTTGGTTTGGTTTGGTTTTGCTGCCTCTGGGAACTAGCATGCCCTGAGAAGGACAATCTTCCCAGGTTCCTAGCAAGGTAGGTGCTACAACACAAAAAACATCAAAATTACAGAATAAAAAGGCCCCGCAGCATGACAAATGCAAACAATTGAATAATTGCACATTCTTCCCTGTCTTCATGTATTATGAGATACTTGGAAGTGTGGCAGTGAGGCTCTGAAGTCACCTATATTCTGTGTCCCTTCAGTTTGCTTAGGTCCAGCCTGGGAGAAAAGGAGGCCATTACCTCAGCCTCATTCACAGAAACGGAGATGAGAACTTTACATTGAATTTGGCTGGTTTTGCTTTTCTGGGGAAGTGAAAAATAGCATTTTAAAAAACCCTCAACATGAGACACTGGCTGATCAGAAAACTATCTCCTCAGTCTCAGAAGGTGGCTGTGACCCCAGTGGTGCCTCCAACTTGGGGAAATGGGGAAGAGATGTGTCCATATGAAGGCTGCCCCACTTCACACTTGACACTGAGCAAAGCCTCTGTGCTTGGGGCTCACCAGCTGGCCAGATTCATTATTGCTTTAATCATTTTTCTGAGCTAATATAATGTGGTGTTTTCTGTATGATTCCACCGTGTCTCGGCATAGAGGAGGCCACGGTGCCATGTTTGAACTCATTATTGTTTTCAAATGTGAGGGGAAATAGCCAATTATGTTCCTGGCTCCATGTGTGATGGCAGAATAAGCATTCTCTATCCAGTTAAGAGTTAATCAAGATGGAAAAGACCAGTAATTTCCCTGCAAAAGGACAGAAGCACACAGCCCACATAAATTAGGAGTTGTTTGCATGGAGGCCATAGAAGCTTGGTAATTATTTTTAGGAATAAATAACTGTGTTCAAAGTCGAGTGTTTCTGTTGATGGAGGGGGGGGGGCACACAAGACAGGGAGTAAGACAAGGCAATGGGAAAACTGAATTTGTCTCAGGAATTTTGATACAGTATCTCCTCTCAAAAGAGTAGGGACAAGAGCAGGGGCCAAGGAAAAGGAGGGAAGTATACTGTGTAGACTCCTCCTTGAAGGAACTCCAAGAGTCTTAGTTGATCAGTCCAGAGAGAAAGAGACTTGGAGCTAGCCATCGGCTTGGCCAGCTCTCTCAGAGTTAGGCTGAGATGACAATGAGAAAGTCTTGGAGTGTGAATCCTCAGCCTAGTGTTCACCTGCCATCTGCCACCTTCACATTTCACGAGTCTGTATGGGCGGGGTTTGCTGGGGAGTCTTCCCCATACACCAACTCGGAGCAGTTGCTTTAAGAGAGCAGCTCAGGCTAGGGTTTCTCACTACTCCCTCACCACTCCTGGAAGGGACTTCCCTTCCAAGACAGCCAGAGGTTAAAAAGAGCTCCCAGCTCCAGCATCAGGTCAGGATCTCAATGCCAATGCTCCTATACTTTGCTTGGGAAGCTCTGGTCTCCTCGAGATAAATGGACCATCACATGAGCCCAAGCACAGAAGCTGAGGGAGGATCAGGAGAGACAAGGGCTGATGAACTCCAGCAAATGTGGAGGAAATGCCTGGTGTAAGTTGGGGTGTAACTGTGATTGTGAATCATATGGAAAGGGGCAGCCATGGGCTTTGGGGTCTGTGCTGGCTAGTTTTGATATCAACTAGAGTCTTAGAAGAGGGAACCTCAATTGAGAAAATGTTCCCATAAGATTAGCCTGGAAACAAGTCTATGGGGTATTGTCCGGATTAGTAATGAAAGTGGGAGGGTCCAGGATATTGTGGGTGATGCTACCCCGGGCAGGTGGTTCTGGGGTATATAAGAAGCAAGCTAAGCAAGCCATGGAGCATGGACCAGTAAGCAGCACTCTTCTATGCTTCTGTTTCAGTTCCTACTCCAGGTTCCTGCCTTGAGTTCCTGCTCTGACTTCCCTTAGTGGTGGAGTGTAACCTGAGAGTGGAAAACTGAAAGAAACCCTCTCTTCCCCAAGCTGATTTTGGTCATGGTGATAGAAACCCTAAGGTTTCAGTCACAGGGTCATTCTGTATACAATCCATCATGCATGGCATAAGAAGGGGACATGGAAGCCAGATGCTTCCTTAGAAAGGGACAATGAGCCAGAAAGTTGGATAAGTCTGCTGGAACAACATTCTCAGATGTGGTGTGCAGAGTTTCCCCAAAGTGAGTACCATCTACTATGTGCCTGGCTTCAGGCTACATTAGCCACCCAGTGGATTCACAGTCACTGGGTTCAAACCCATCAAGAGCAAGAACCACAAAATTACTTTCTGTCTGTAGGTCTGACCTCTCTTACTGATAGGAACAGATTTGAATTGGTGTGTCCCAGCCCATGTAACAAAAACTGTGTACACCTTTAAAGACTAGAATCTTCCCCTTCCTTGTCTTCCACCCCCTCCTCTCCCCCTCTTTCCCACAAGATTTATAATTGACCTAGCTCTGGTGACATACCTAAGCAGGTGTCAGAACTCTGAGCCAATCTCAACAGGTCACCTTCCTTGTCTGTCTTTGGTTCCAATGTGTCTCTGACCCAAAAATCTGTGCTATGAACAGACTACGTCAGTGGGATCAGGTGACCATGTGGGGTACCTAACCGGCCACACATGGGAGAGCCAGCTAGAAGTCTTCTGCCTTCAGGAGTCCCAAGTCAGAACTTGTGTTGAACTCTCAGCAGAAGACCCAAAGGGATGTATTCAAGTGATTCCTTAGAAACCTCACCTTTCATGTGCCTTGGGTCTGCAGGCACAGGTTGCCTGGGATGTGATCTATACACTGGAAAAATGGACCACATCAGCACAGTGTGCTGACCTGGGCTTTAACCAGGCAATTTCAAAAGGCAAGCATCATGCAGAGATGCAGCTCTACCTTCACCTGCACAGCCTTGAACCAGATTTGACTGGGGTGATGAGGTATTGAAGACAGGACAGATAACCAGAAACAAGTACAGAAAAGATTAGATTGGGTGGGCCTTGAGCTCCAATGGAGACACACCAGTAGCCCTGAAATGACAGAAAGACAACAAATTTATAAGGTTCAGAGGTTTTGGTGACAGCAATTTGTCATATAATTCTGTCTACCTTGATAATCTTTGAAAAGTGAATACAGGATTTTTTTTTCACTCCAATTTTAATTACTAAGACTGACTCATATTACACATCACACAGCAAATATGCCCATACTTATATGCATGTGTGCACATACATCATTTATACAGCAAATACAAGTTAAAGAGTCTGCAGCAGAACTCCAAGATTTCAGAAATGGGTTGAGTGAATCTGTACTGAGAAGATAGCAATCCAAATCAGTGCGAGAGAGTGAGCTTCCGCTAGGGTCAGGGCTTGAGAGCAAAACTGTTTTAGCTGCTAAGGAAAAGGCAGAACCATGTCTGCAGCAAAAATTCAGTGATTTGGGTCCAGACAAGTGAACAGAGGGACAGGTAGGCATGAGCAAGTTGCATCATCAGCAGAAGACCAAGCTGAGCTGATGTTCCAGGGACAATCCAAGAGTCTCTGCTTGTCAGGCTTTGACTCCAGTCTTTGACCCAGCTACACGATAATAGGTTGGCGTGTGGCTATGGCATCACCGTGTTAGGTGCCCATCACTCCATGTGGTCCAGGAGAGCAGTAACACCCTTTCCTTGCTCTGCTCTTTCTGATTAGTTCCTCCACCTCGCTGCTTCTTCTTCTTCTTCTTCTTCTTCTTCTTCTTCTTCTTCTTCTTCTTCTTCTTCTTCTTCTTCTTCTTCTTCTTCTCCTTCTTCTCCTTCTTCTCCTTCTTCTCCTTCTTCTCCTTCTTCTCCTTCTTCTCCTTCTTCTCCTTCTTCTCCTTCTTCTCCTTCTTCTCCTTCTTCTCCTTCTTCTCCTTCTTCTCCTTCTTCTCCTTCTTCTCCTTCTTCTCCTTCTTCTCCTTCTTCTTCTTCTTCTTCTTCTTCTTCTTCTTCTTCTTCTTCTTCTTCTTCTTCAATACACTCACTCATAAGCTCCCATGCTCTCAATTCAACCTGATAAACTTACAGGTCTCCCTTTTTACTCCCAGGCTTAAGTCATTTATCAGTCAGTGCTTCCTGACAGAGTCCTTCCCGGCAGATGACACAGTTTCTGGGTCCACCCAGAAGCCATCTTTCTCCCTCAACATCCACTCAAATGCTGCTTAGGCATGGCCTGAAAACTCACTGTGTTGTGCATACCTTGATCTCCACAGTCCTGCTGGCAATACGTCAGGGCTCTGTATCTTATTTTCTCAGACTTCTGTATAACTAGTATTCACCCTAGGGGCTAGAAAGAGGAAAACAAAATGACCTGGGCAAGGTGGCAAGAACAGTGGGAGTCAGTCCAGGCTCGACTGGTCACCTCCATAACGTTTCTGACAGTCAGCCCGTGTTTTCATAAGATGAGAGTAAGTGTTCTTCTAACGGTTAGAGTCTAACCTGTGGCATGGAGGTGTTACATGAAATTGAGGAGGTTGCCTTACCAGACAGCTTCTTAGAGCCTTTGCTCTGTGCATCTCCATGGCAGATGACAGACTGCACCTTTCTGCCAACCACGTGATGAAGGCAGGCTTTGGTTTTCAAGGGATGTCTCAAAAGACTAAAGCACTAGTGCATGTCTCTTGGAAACGCACGGGAAAGCTGAGAAGAGCCATTGCATACTCCACCTCCGAGCACAATGATGGACCCTCATCACCTTCCCTTCCCTGCACAGGCATGCCTGGCCTCGGTGTTGTAGTGCCCTCTTAGCTCTACCACAACAGGGAGACTCCTGGAGGCAGGGCCCCTTCTGACTTCTCTCAATAACCTTCACATTAGCAAGCAGAACTTCTCGCATTCAGCAGGCACCCGTGTGTTTGGTGAGTAAATAAATGATCACATCTAGCCCATCTCCATATGAAAGCAACAGAAACTGATCCCCCTCCCCTTACCTCTCCCCACCCCACCCCCCAAAAATGAAAGAAAATCAATACAACTAAAACTGAGAACATTCTTGTTGGGTTGTTTTGATGGTGGTATGGAAAACCAGACAAAGCCTGGCTCTCCTTTGAGAATCAGTTTGTTGAAAGAAAAAAGGGTGGAGAGAGAGGGAAAAGAAGACTCAAGATAGGTCAGCTTTCATGACAGAAGGGAACATCCATCTCACATGCTATCAAACCAAGCAAGAAAGAAAAGCAAACGTGGAGATGCCGGAACTTCTGTGTGCTCATGGCAGGGACGTAAAACAATGCAATCAAAAGGGAAATTAGAGCAGTATAAAAAACAAAATGATGATTTCTACAAATTAGCAACAGAATTATGACATGATCCAGCAAATCCACCTCTCCACCTGTATCCCAAAGAACTAAAAGCAGAGGATTGAAGACATGTTTGCATACCTGTGTTCATAACATCATTCTTAAAAGCCAACAGATGGAGGCTACCCAGGGACCTGTTGAAGGCTGGCTGGCTGGGGAAAGCGTGGTCTACACAGTCAATGAAACATTAGTCAGCCTGGGAAAGGAAGGGAATGGGAGTATAAGCTGCAGCACAGGTGACCTCTGAGGACGACACGACATTAAATAAACCAGTCTCGAAGAGAAGCAGCATGCACGTTTCTCTTTATTCAAGGTGCCTAGAGTGGTCAGCTCGAAGTCAGACAACAGAGTGTGATTTCCACTATCTTCCCGGGGCAGAGAAGAAAGTAGTGTTGTTGTTTCATGGGTATATAATTTCAGTCCCTCAAAAGGAAAAGTGTTTGGATGTTAGTTATGTAACACGGCTGAACTGTGCATTTAAAACAGATAGATGCTAAATTTTATGCTATGTATATTTTATCACAAATTCAAAAAGAGGAATGTTAAAGATGTACTAGCTAGAGCCCCGCATCTTATTCTCCCCCCCCCCCGTCTCTGTCTCTCTGTCTCTGTCTCTCTGTCTCTCTCTCTGTCTCTCTGTCTCTCTGTCTCTGTCTCTCTGTCTCTCTCTCTGTCTCTCTGTCTCTCTGTCTCTGTCTCTCTGTCTCTCTGTCTCTCTCTGTCTCTCTGTCTCTCTCTGTCTCTGTCTCTCTCTCTCTCTCTCTCTCTCTCTCTCTCTCTCTCTCTCTCTCTGTGTGTGTGTGTGTGTGTGTGTGTGTGTGTGTGTGTGTGTACATGCATTACAGCACATGTGTAGAGACAGAGAACAACTTGCAGAAGTGAACTCTATCCTTCTATCCTGTGGGGGCTGAGGACAGAACTCAAGTCATCAGACTTGGCAGCAAGCAGTTTACCCAGGAGCCCAGCATCTAACACAAGGAGAAACAGAAGCTTAGGGATGCACTACAAAGAGTGTCAGTCCTCAGGGGTTCATTGCCTATCAAGGCTGGAAGTCCAAAGAGTCATTTATTAGCGACATCATGAACTTTTTTCTAAGGACATGTTAACTGCTCGTTAGATTCTCCCACTTGGAAATAAAATGGGACTATGAAATTGGAAGGGCCAAGGAGCAGTTGGGAGGTCAGCCCTGAGCTCCCTGGCCCCACTTCCCTCTTATACCAACTGCTGCTGTCTGGGGACTTCCTCTGCAGCTGGTACCAGGGTTTCTGGTAGGAGAGAACCCCATAAATGTCCAGTCCTGAATGCATCAGTCTATACCAGGCCTACAACAGGATGATGCTCACAGCAGAGAAACTGCAATTTCCGTTGCTTGCCTGTTCGCTGGATCCATTCCCAGTAATCTTGGTGAGAGCTGAAAGAAAAGCCATGACTTTTATCCAAATCTAGGATAAATCAGCAGCAGCTGCTGACTTCCCTGGCCAAGGCGCAAAGCTGCAGTCATGAAACGTGAGGAGGAACAAAGGCCAGGAGGCCAGAATGGCGAATGGCTGTCTATGAAATATCACATTACCTTTCCATGGAGTCCCCTGGGTGCTGTGGGTGGAGCCTCCACCATGGCAGGAAGCTCAGGGTTGCTGGGGCAATTCAGCAGCTAAGCTCTGGGCTGGGCGGGGTGGGAGGCGGGGTGGAGATGTGGGCACAGTGGTTCTCTCCAAGTTCTCCTGGGGTCAAGGGGATTTGCCTGTGGGCAGGAATGTCTGCTGAGAACAAACCACAGTAGGATGTGGAGTTCCCATTGTGCTCTAGAAAAAACGGGAGGCTGGGCCAGCTCTGCCTGAGTTATCAGGCGAAGACCATGCCTATCTCTGTCTGCTGGCTCTGCTCTCCTGCCTTCTGGAGGATTGGCTGATAAAGTTTTGGGCTGAAGGAAGGAACATGTTTATGTGTGAGTGTGTGTGTGTGTGTGTGTGTGTGTGTGTGTGTGTGTGTGTGAACTCACAGTTACCAGGAGGCCACATAAGGACATCAGGTGCCCTGTTCTATCCCATCTTCCTTATTCCCCTGAATCAGTCTCTCACCGAATCTCGAGCTTGCTCAATTTTGGCTAGGCTGGCTGGCCATGGAGCTCCAGAAACCTCCTGTCTCCACATGTCTCCCCCAAGCACTGGAGTTATAGGCGTGCACAGCCATGCCCGGTTTTTACATGGGAGTTGGGGATATGAACCTAGGTCGTTATGTTTGCATAGCCATCTTATCCACTGAGCCGTTTTCTCAGCCCTGTCAAGTGGCTAATGTCTCTCATGTACAGTAGCAGTGTTTACACTTCTACACGTTTTATGTCATTTCATTCTCATACCTACAATGAGCAGTACAGACCACTGTACAGACACCAGAGCTTGGAAAGACTTAAAATACCTTCCAGGGTCTTACAGGGGATGTCACTGTCAGACCTAAGACCAAGTCAGCCTTTCATTCTGCCCAATGCCCACTGTCACGGGCGCATTTGTGTGCCTTCCACACTTGACTAGAAGCCACTGACCTTGAAGATGGCAGTCAAGTGCCTTGCAATTGAGAAAAATAATTACCTAACACAACAGCCTTGGTTTGTGAGGGCATCACGAGAGAAGCCAGTCAAGGGTCCCCCAGACATCGTGTTTGCAGTGTGAGCTGTGTACTAGAGACACTGTGGCTGCGGGCATCCAAACACACAGCATGAGTAGGCAGGAGCCATTGCATAGTGCAGCTGTAGTGCACACATCCATCCAGGTTAAATGCAAGACATTCATTCCCACTGCTGTTCAGCAACTAAGAAGAAGTTGATAGAGAAAACGAGCCGCTTGAAATGTGGCCATGTCTTATTAACTCTCAGAGCTAAACACTTAACTCACCTTGGCCTTTTCTAAAACTAAACTAGAAAATAGTCTTCCAAGGCAAGAAGAATTCACTAGGCATGTACTCAGCTCTGGTCTGGGTCCTGATGCTGCTAGTAACCCCATGCCACCCCGTGGCCAGCCTCCTTCCAGATGCAGAACGCTTTTGTCTACCTAAAGCCATTTGGAGCCCTGGAAAAAAGCCAGAGCTGGAGAAAGGATGAGCTTAGGAGCCTTGTCTTCTCTGATGTGTATGGACAGCAAAACCTGTGCTCCTGTAATCCTGTGCAATCAGGCAAGTGACATACACACGGCAGCACTCGGAGCACACACAGTTCAAAGAAGCCAGGCATGGATTAAACAGCAAGTGGGCCATACAAACGAGTCTATTTCCCTGCCCTGAATGAGAGTTGAACTTCACATAAGAGGAAGTGATTTTGAAAAATTCATGGTGGGACTGCTTTCCCCTCTAACTCTACTCTGAGGTCTCAACATTTTGGTTGGTTTCCCACGAGGTGTTACCCTGGCCACTCTGAAGGGGAGACACCACCATTTGCATTAAATATTTTATGTATCAGGGGAAAAAAATCACTTCCAAGTAACTTTTGACATGCCACTAAGTTAAGAAATATCCAAACATGGAGAAAAAGGACTTATAAATGATAGAATAAGGGATGTCTATTTCAAAGCTGGAAGGAGGAGAGGAGGCCGAGAAGTCAAGAAGGCTGAGAGGTCTCACAGCTAGCAATGGGCCTCAGATGCAAATCCAAGGGTATCTGACTCCAAGGTTAAGATTCTATTTACAAAACAAAAGCTCCGTGTTCCATGCACCAAATTCAACCTGCTAGAACAAACTCAGTAAATAAAGTCTTCTAGAACCTACCAGACTCCTCATCTAACAGAACCCATTGCCTCCACAGAGAGCTGCAGCAAAGCCAGGTGACCCCTCCCCAGGATAGGCTTCTGCCTCCTCCCCTCTGCTGTCCACTGAAGTCCCACTGTGTCTCAGCCCGCCCCCCATGACAAGTCTGTGCTCCAGGACAGGGTGGCCAGATAAGCACTAGAATTTCTTGTCTTTGTTTCTCTAGCACAGTGGACCAGGACTCTCAACAGATAAGGACTGTTGGTGTCCAATGGCCAATGGACTACTTGCCACGACTGCTTCTCCGCACTGTGGGTGTTTTCCAGCATTCCCAGCTCCACTCACAAGATGTCAGTGACCAGATATTGCCAACGGTCCCCTCAGGTGCCCTCAATTAAGAACTGGTTAACTGCCTGGAGTGCCAGGACTCAGAGGCTGGATGGCCCGGAGAACTAGGAGAGAACCAAACACAACTGGGAAAAAAAAAAAAGTTAGTGTAACGATGTCTAATGATATTCTGTTCCACTCATAGATGGGTGACAGCACAACTGTCAGCCTTCATCCAGCAACTGATGGAAACAGATACAGACCCACAGCCAGGCATTGAGCTGAGCCCGGGGAATCCATTGGAAGAAGGGGAGGAAGGATTGTAGGAACCAGAGGGGTCAAGGACACTGCAAGAAAACCACAGAGTCAACTAACCTGGGCTCTTAGGGGCTCACAGAGGCTGAACTGACAACCAGGGAAGCTGCATGGGCCTGACGCGGGCCCTCTACATATGTGTTACAGTTGTGTAGGTCGATCCTCTTATGGGACTCCTAACAGTGGGAACAGGGGCTGTCTCTGACTCTTTTGCCTGCTTCTGGGATCCTATTCCTCATACTGGATTGCCTTGTCCAGCTTAATATGAGGGGAGGCGCCTAGTATTAATGCCACTCAATATGCCATGTTTTGTTGATATTCATGGGAGACCTGCCCTTTTCTGAAGAGAAATGGAGGAGGAGTGGATCAGAGTAGAGGGGAGAGGAGACAGGGGGAGAAGACAAGTGGAGAGGAGAGAGGGGAATCTGCAGTCCAGATGTAGAAATCATCACCGTCACCATTTAAAAAAAAATAAGAAGAACTGGTGTGATACAGAATTTTCATCCTCTTTAAGACTAAAAACTATTTTTTAGATGTCTCCTTAGCGTTCCACATCCAATTTGAGAGTGTGGGTGTTTCACTATCTTCTCATTCAGAAGCAGGAAACCAAATAAACAGAGTGGTGGGAAGGGAAGGCACAGGGATCAGGAGTTCTAGGCCAATCTCAGCTACATAGAGAATCTGAGGCCACCCTGCACTACAGAAGATCCTGACCAAAAGAAAGGAAAGGGACACCAGTTTTGATGTGTTTGAAGTCAGTTTTTCACTCAGGGGAAGTAGTGTCTACAGAAGGTTCCCCGGTTTCCCAGCATGCATTCTGTCAACAGCACATTCTTTTGTACCTTTTTCATAGTCTACTTGAAACCCACTTCCAAAGGGTCAAGCTGCACATTTAGCCCTACACTGGTAGCTTCTGGGAAAGACTTGGCTCTTGCTCCTAGTGCAAGGTTTCCTTACATGCTCAAAGCACAAGGAAGCTGGGCTAGAGAATACAACCAGAAGTTCCTAAAACAGAACATTCCCAGTCCCTCAGTCTGGGCTGGAACCTGTTTCTTTTCCTTCCCCACCTAAGGAGCTCATCTAAGCTAAACAATGGCCATATCTAAATTAAAAGCCTCATGTAGATTCTAGGGAGTGAATTCCCCTAGGATGGGATTGGAGATATCAGCTGAGTCCTCATTTACTCTTTCAAGTGAATCCCTGAAGCATGAATTTAGCACGGCATCTAAATAGTCTTCGTATAATTTTAATGATTATTAGTTTGTATTATCTTTCTTGTCAAATTGCCTAGAGGCATGAAGCATATTAATAATTCTACAGTATGGCTAAGCCAGCCCACTGAAAAATAAAACCCTACCCTCATCTACACATGAGGTATTTATTCCCATGGTTATGAAAATTACCCTGCAAAATCATAAAGAAAGTCAACTGAGGTCTGAAAAACTAAGCAAATAAATATGTACTCATGAGAAAAGGACTTCTGTTAAATAGAAAAAAAAGTAAATTCTTGACCTGTTTATTCTTTCATTCATCCCTTTATTTATTATTCATTAAAAAAAAATTAAGTCCCCATTCCAGGCTAGACATTGCACTGGGGACAGAAGAGATAATAGAAGCAATTCAGACATGTCCTCAGAAAGTCTGGGCCAGGCTAGGGGAACAAAAATGAGTGCCATTGAGTGAGCTAGCTATTGTGACAAGAAAAATATAAGCAATGTACACAAGGGAAGGAGCTCATCTAGTCTGGGGAGATGGGAGGTCTGTTGCTGGCATAGGAGAATGCTACAGGTTCATGAGCTAAGTGCTTGGCTTCCAGCTAGGGATGTTATTTGAGGAGGTGGTTGAAAATGGTAGGAGATGGGCCCACATGGAGCAAATAAGTCACTGGGGGTATACCTTTGAAAGATATCACACACACACACACACACACACACACACACACACACACACACACACACACAGCTCTTTATGAGATGAGCATCTTGGCACCAGCCTATGCTCCCTACAGTAACATTCTGCCTCACCTCAGGCCTAGAAGCTACAGGTCTCCAGGCTCCAAAACCATGAGTCAAAGCAAACACATTTTTCCCTTAAAGGTGTTCTCTTGGGGTCTGGAGTGATGGCTCCATACTTAAGAGCACCCTCTACTTTTCCAGAGGACCTGAATTTCAGCTCCCAGAACCAAAGTCAGGCTGCCCACAACCCCAGAACTACAGCTTCAGTGGATCTGATACCATCTCTGGCCTCTGCAAACACTTGAACACACACACACACACACACACACACACACACACACACACACACACTAACACACTAAAAATTGTAAAAATAAATCTATTTTTTAAAAAAATGTTCTTGCCTGAATTTTTGTCACAGTTACCCAAAGCTAACCAGAGGAGAGTAAGAGAGGGCTGAAACCTGCAGCTTGACCCTTTGGAAGTGGGTTTCAAGTAGACTATGAAAAAGGTACAAAAGAATGTGCTGTTGACAGAATGCATAATGGGGAACAGGGGAACCTTCTGTGGACACTACTTCCCCTGAGTGAAAAATTGACTTCAAGCACATCAAAACTGGTGTCCCTTTCCTTTCTTTTGGTCAGGATCTTCTGTAGCACAGGGAGGCTTCATATTCTCTATGTAGCTGAGATTGGCCTAGAACCGAACCCCAAGATCTCCATCACTTGACTCGCCCTCCACTTTACCTCACTCTCACTAGGCTTCCACACTGCCTGAATAACTGACCAGCTTATTTTCTCTGATCTGAACAGTCATGGTACCATATCAGTGTTCGAAATGAGCTCTGTGTGCTGCTGAGAATAAACATGTAACTCAGTCACAAACTCTTCTCTCAAGGCCCTCACAGCCAGTCATTGTAATAAAAGTGAACCACTAAATGCTGGCAAGAGCCTGGGACAGCCCCCAGTCTATCCCCACTGCTGTTGAAAACTGCTATAGACCAGGGCATAACCTGAAAATTCTTGTTCACAGTTCTAAAGCTGGGAAGTTCAAGGTCAGGGCGCAAGCAGATATGGCATCAGGAGAGAGCACTCTTCCTGGCTCCTAGATGCTGGTGGTCTTCTCCCTGTGTCCTCACAGGGTACAGAGTTGAGAGAAAGCACATCCTCTGGTGCGCTGTTTGTTTTTCTGAGAGTACTAGTTCCATTCATGAGGGCTCCACTCTCTTGATGTAATTACCTCGGAAACACCCACCTATCACCACATTAAGGGCTTGAATTTCAACATATGAATTTGGAGGAGGACATAAATATTCAATTCATAACAAACATGAGCTCTCACTCATAACTGGTGGGCATGTAAAATGGAGCAGGCACTTTAAAAGATAGTTTGAACCTCTCTCTCTCTCTCTCTCTCTCTCTCTCTCTCTCTCTCTCTCTCTCACACACACACACACACACACACACACACACAGACACACACACACACACACACACACCAAAAAACCACACAAAACAAACAAACAAACAAAAACTCCACAAATCCAGCATTTGTGCATTTAGTATTTAACCAACAGACACTAAGAAAACTTGTTTAAAAACAAAAAAAAACCTGTGCAGGGATGTTTACAACAGTTTTGTTCATATTTATCACTGCCACAATGTGGAATCAGACATCCTACAATGACAATATACTCTCTAAACTAGAGAGTATCATTTGACACTTTAAAATGAACGTGCGGGGCTAGAGAGACGGCTCTGTGGTTAAGAGTGATTGAAGCTCTTCCAGAGAACCCAAGTTTAGTTCCCAGCACCCACAGCAGATGTTCCACAATCACCTGTAACTTCAGCTCCAGGGCATCTGACACCCTCTTCTAGCTTCCAAGTACACATCCATACACACATGAACACATGCACATGAATAAATAATAAAATGGATCTTAAAAACTAAAACCATGAGAGGACATGATGGAAAGTAACATGCATAGAAATAAGTGAAAATGAAGAGCCAATGTGGAAATCAACCAACCACCTTCTGTCTAATTCCTTGTGGAATTATGGAAAAGGAGGAAGTGTGGAGATGGTAAAGTGATTGTCAAGATTTTGATCAGGCAAAGGATAAAAAGACAGAGCACTGCTGTGGGATGTCTCTCTGTATGTTGTGAATATGTGTTGCTCTCATTGGTTGATAAACAAAGCTGTTTGGCCAATGGCAAGGCAGAATAAGGTTAAACTGTACACTCAAACTGAAGATGGAGATGAAGAAAGGTGGAGTCAGAAGAGACTCCAGCCACTGCCCGAGGAGCACAAAATGCCAGCAGACTGGTAACACCACAGCCATGTGGCAACACATAGATGAATAGAAATGGATTAATTTAAGATCAAAGAGCTAGCTATCAAGAAGCCTGAGCCATAGGACATACAGTTTGCAATTAACATAAGCTCCTGTGTGTTTACTTGGGACTGAGCAGCTGCAGGACCAGACAGGACATAGGAAAACTTCCGTCTGTAGAGCACAGAAGATTTTAGGGCCCTAGGTCTATTCTGCACAATACACAATGGTGTGTGTCTTCACATATTTATCTAATGCCAAGAATTTAGAAAACCAAGGTGTCAATCGAGATTTGGTCAACACTGTAGCAAGTGTACTCCCTGGTACAGGATCTTGACAGTCAGGAGGGTCTGCATGCGTAAGTACAGGAGGGTTGTGGGTTCTCTCTATGGTCTGCTCCATTTGATGTGAATCTTTGATGAGTACTGGAGGAGCACAAAGGAAAGAATCAACTGTGATGGAGAGAACCAGAGGCTGAAAGGACAAGAGTCTTTGTTTCTTATTAACCACTTCACCACAGGCACGTGAGGCAGCTAAGCATCCATCGAGAATGTGTTAAATACCTGCTTCAGGATCTGCCCAGGGTCCAGCTGGGAAAGGAAAGAAGACATCTCTGTCTTAGTCCTTTCCTCTAGAAGAGAAGCATCTTCTCTACTCAGATGCCTTCATCTCACTGCAAGAGGCTTTGAGAAATTCAGAATCTAAGTAAGATAAGATGCTATGGCTCCAACTATACAAATCACTACGTTCAAGGGAAGGTGCCTGTGTGCATGTGCACAAGTCTGTGTGTGTGTGTGTGTGTGTGTGTGTGTGTGTGTGTGTGTGTGTGTGTGTGTAAAGGTAGCTGACAATCTCTAGTGCTACAGAAAATGGCAGTTCTTTAAAAATAAACACTCCACCCCTCCCCCCATCCAGAACCTCCTAGTCTTAGCTAAACCCAGCTCCAGCTCCAAGGCATGCTACACACCATCTCTGCCTTGGACAAGAGGATAAAAGCACCTAGAACTTTAACCCTCAGTCTGGGTCCCTCAGGGCCTGGCCAGGCATTTCTATTTGGAAAGATAAGGACTCAGAGCCACACAGCAGAAGCAGCATCACAGATAATGCAGCCATGATTTGCTCCCTCGGAACAGAGAACAGAATCCTGGAAAAAGTAAGGAGCAGGTAAAAGGCCCAGAAAGGCAGAGTGTGGAGGAAGGGGTGGTGGAGGGGGGAGGCTTGCTCTCCTCTGTCTTCCTTTTCATCCCGGGAGTGAGCTGCAAAGAGAAATCATGAATAGTGATGCTGGCCCCTCTGACCTGGAGTGAAACTTTGTACATGTGGCACCCTCCCCTGCCCACCAGGGCCCTGTGGGGGCAGAAATCCCAAGGGGGCTGTAACAAAGACCCAGGCCTTGGCTTTCCCTCGGCATCCAAAGGACCTTGTGATGTCACCAACCACTCTCCAGTCTCATTAGTACTCAGCTTTAAGCTCACTTGATATTTTTTTCCTTAAATAAATTTTGGAGGCACTTTTGTTATTGTTTGTTTTTGTGGGGCTTCAAATTGAACCCAGGGTCTTTCTGCACGTGGTCTGCCACCGAGCTCTGCCCTCCACACTTGGTTGCAGTTTTCGTTTGTGTCTGTTTGTGCCTTGTTGTTTTGTAAACAAGGTCCCACTCTGTCATCCAGTCTGGCCTTGCATTTATTTGTGATACTCCTGTGGCATGCTGAGCTTATAGGTTTGCACTGCCCCATGAGCAGTAATAAAATGGTTTTTAAAAACAGCTTTACATCCTGGCTGTAAATGGAAAGTGCTCTCATTTGGTTTTCATAAAAAGGAAACAACGAAGTCAGGCAATCATTAAAATGAAAACTCCCTCATTTGTGTTCTACCAACTCACCCGACTTGTCTTCAGTGGAGGGCCTTTCATGATGAGGGGTGACCCAGGGTGACATGGCACTCAGTTCACAGGGCTCCTTAGTTCTCCTGCTGAAAGAGTTCAAGGACAGGGAAGACGCAGAGTGGGAGTGTGGTTAAACAACCCCGAAGGGCACTCAGAATGAAGTCTGTATTCTCCATTGCCAACCGGGAAGATGCTAGACACAGGATACCCAGCACAACACACAGCTTGCAAAGGTGACTGGCCCGTTTAAGGGAGGTCTGGGCAAGGGTCCTTGGAAAGCTTAACTGGCCTAAGTTCTAGCTTTGACCTTGGCATTCTAGGATGCTGGTGCAAAGCTGGGTCCTCAGACATCTTCCTTTGTTTGTTTCTCACCTGATAGGTGAATGAGGTCCAAGAGACAAAAACAAAAGGACAGCAATGGTTTATTCAAGTCACAGCTGGTCCTCAAATCTCTTTCAGGAAAGCAACTGTGCTTGTCTGGGCCAGTATCCTGGTGAGTGTGTGTGTGCAAGATGACTGACTAGTCAGTGTGTGATATGCAAGAAGACTGGTGAGTGTGTGGTGTGCAAGATGACTGGTCAGTGTGTGATGTTCAAGATGACTAGTCAGTGTGTGATGTGCAAGAAGGCTGGTCAGTGTGTGATGTGCAAGATGACTGGTCAGTGTGTGATGTGCAAGATGACTGGTGAGTGTGTGGTGTGCAAGATGACTGGTGAGTGTGTGGTGTGCAAGATGACTGGTGAGTGTGTGGTGTGCAAGATGACTGGTGAGTGTGTGATGTGCAAGATGACTGGTGAGTGGTGTGCAAGATGACTGGTGAGTGTGTGGTGTGCAAGATGACTGGTGAGTGTGTGGTGTGCAAGATGACTGGTCAGTGTGTGGTGTGCAAGAAGGCTGGTCAGTGTGTGATGTGCAAGATGACTGGTGAGTGTGTGATGTGCAAGATGACTGGTGAGTGTGTGGTGTGCAAGATGACTGGTGAGTGTGTGATGTGCAAGAAGGCTGGTCAGTGTGTGATGTGCAAGATGACTGGTCAGTGTGTGATGTGCAAGATGACTGGTGTGTGGTGTGCAAGATGACTGGTGAGTGTGTGGTGTGCAAGATGACTGGTGAGTGTGTGATGTGCAAGATGACTGGTGAGTGTGTGGTGTGCAAGATGACTGGTTAGTGTGTGATATGCAGCATGACTGGTCAGTGTGTGATGTGCAAGATGACTGGTCAGTGTGTGATGTGCAAGATGACTGGTCTGTATGTGGTGTGCAGCATGACTGGTCAGTGTGTGGTGTGCAAGATGACTGACTAGTCAGTGTGTGATGTGCAAGATGACTGGTGAGTGTGTGGTGTGCAAGATGACTGGTCAGTGTGTGATGTTCAAGATGACTGGTGAGTGTGTGGTGTGCAAGATGACTGGTCAGTGTGTGATGTTCAAGATGACTGGTCAGTGTGTGATGTGCAAGATGACTGGTGAGTGTGTGATGTGCAAGATGACTGGTGAGTGTGTGGTGTGCAAGATGACTGGTGAGTGTGTGATGTGCAAGATGACTGGTGAGTGTGTGGTGTGCAAGATGACTGGTGAGTGTGTGATGTGCAAGATGACTGGTGAGTGTGTGGTGTGCAAGATGACTGGTGAGTGTGTGGTGTGCAAGATGACTGGTGAGTGTGTGGTGTGCAAGATGACTGGTGAGTGTGTGGTGTGCAAGATGACTGGTCAGTGTGTGTTGTGCAAGGGGCCTGAGTGGGCCCAAGACTGCTCAAGGAGAAATGAATTTATTCATCCAGAGAGGGAAAGAGAAACGAAGGGAGGGAGGGAGTAGCGCCAGGAAGATAAGGTACTTCGGGAGTGGAGGAGGACTCTGCCCACTGCTCAGCCACCTGGATGATGACCCAATACCCCAGAGCAGTGGTTTTCAACTTCCCTAATACTAAGAACCTTTAATATAGTTCCTCATGTTGTGGTGACCCCCAACCATAGAATTATTTCATTCCTACTTCATAACTGTAGTTTTGCTACTGTTATGAGTCATAATGCATACATCTGATATGCAGGATATCTGATACACACCTCCTGTGAAGGGTCATTTGAGCCCCTAAAGGGTCTCCATCCACAATTGGGACCCACAGCCCCAGAGGCTAGCATGAACAAGGCACATTCGTTGTGCCTTTAGCTCTTTAGGCCCTACTGATTTGGATGGAGAAGAGGAAGCAATTGCAGGGTAATGCCTGGTGTCAAGAACTATATGGAACATTGTATCAGGACAACCATGAGGCATGTGGGGTAATGATGGGCAGGAGGCAGAGATGAAGATCAGAATCCAATGTAACCATGCAGACCTTTCCCCTTTGTTCCATCCGTTCCTTAACTGCCTCAGTTTCCCTATCTAAGAAGTGGGACCGTATGAGTAAAGTTAACTTCTGAGCCTGTTGTGAAGATGGAGCTTGACATAAGGAAAAAATTGGGTTCAGTGGGTGTCACTGGCAGCTGATATGAATACAGACTGATCATCCCCAATCTGAAAATCCCAAATCTAACATGTTCCAAAGCTGGGACTACAAAAAGTACTACAAAACTAAACAAACAAACAAAAAGTACTACAAAAGCCCAAACTTTCAGCCCATCAGACATTTGATGGAAACAGACCCATTAGAAAAATTCCTATCCTGGATGTGTCTACCTGCCCTCCCCTGCTCCCCAGGCTCACGTGAGACCCTTCCAGGAGCCACCCTTCATGCCAGAGCCAACTTGTGCATGTAGCCTCTGTGGCCGCCTCTCATCTGGCCAGCAGAAGGTCCTACTTGGAGGAAAATGGGAGATTGGGAGGAAAATGATCTAAAGGTGTTGAGCTACCTCCTGCGGTGGTGGTGTGCGTTGGCTGTGTTCAGTCACCACTGTCCCTTTTTTAAAGGGCACAGCTGGTGCCTGGCACCCTGGAACCCCAAGATGGCTCTTCTCCAAGGGTGCAAAGCCAGCAGTTACAGTGCACTGTGTTCTGGGGATGCCCACACCTCTCTGAGGGCTTCTCTAGTAACACTTCTCCCCAGACTCAGTTTGAGAGCCTCATCTTTTCCAACCAGAATGATCATCATCATTCCTCTCGTGTGTGTGTGTGTGTGTGTGTGTGTGTGTGTGTGTGTGTGTGTGTGTAATGCATGCTCTCATGCATTACATGCACATAGGTATGCGGGTGTTTGTGCGCATGTATGTCCCTGCCTGTGGAGAGCAGAGGTTGATATGTGTGTCATCTTTCATAGCTCTCCACTTTATTTATTGAGTCTCTGTTCAACCTGCAGCTCATCAATTTAGCTAGTTTAGCTATCCAGCTTGTCCCAGGGATCTCCTGCCTCTGCGTCCCCAGTGCTGGGATTACAGGCAGGCCCACACACCCATTTATCCAGGTACTGGGGATCTGGGCTCTGATCTTCATGCTAGCTCAGCAAGTGCTTTATCCAGTAAGCCATCTCCCCAGCCCTGTTTCCCTTTCTCTCATGGACAGGCTGCATCTCATTCTCAAGGCAGAAACCAGGACCGCCCCTGGATTACTGCCCTACACTCCTTCCCCGAGGCATTCTTTCCTCATCTGGGAGCAAGGCTGCAAATCCACACTCCCTTCTGAAGTCCTGTGGTCCTGTATCTCAATGCCTCACAGCTCAGTTCACCTTCCTCCTTTTAGGACCTTTTCTACCCTGACTTAAAACATCACCACGGTTTGCAGAAATAAGACCGAGGCTACTGCTCATGCACGTGAATCAATGCCTACTGTGGAACCTTGCCTGGTCACATATTGAGGGAACCCCCTGGCAGAGACTGAAGACACAAGGAGCTATGTCTCACTTTATCATGAAGCCTAAGAACATTCTATTTCTTAACACCCCAACAAGAGCAGCACAGCATAGATCCTTCATCCTTCCTCAAAATATGGAGAGCTATTTACATCTTCTCCATCAAACAAAAACACACCTAGTTCTCCGGACCATGCATGTGACAAGTGTCATAAAGCCATCCAGCTGAGGGCCCAGTAATTCTCTTTGACTTTTCATACCATGGAAGTTTGTGTTGTGACTCTCCATCCTGGTCCCTCCACCAAGTGAATAATGGAAGCAGAAAATAAATAACTCGTGAATTCAGACTCCTTGGTGGCCAGCTAAGAGGCCCTCCAGAGAGAGTGTTAGGCCCCTCCAACCAGCTTCTCAGCAGGGACCAAATGACATTGGCCAATTAGAGAGTGGGACCCTGAGCTACTTTGTTCTCCATGGAGCAGACAAGAAGGTTTTAATTCCCTGGGAGAGAGAATCTTTCACCCGAGAGAACCTCACATAATTTCTTATTTAGGAAAGATTTAAAGAGATTTGTGCCCAAAGTATTTAATCCAAAACCCTGGAACTGTCCCAGCAGTGGGGATAGATTAGGAGACAGTTGACTTAACACATTGAGGTTCCAAAGAGAAAGGGTTATTCTTCCAAAGTGCCAGGGAGACTGGTGAGTGACAGCCTCCCTCACCAGCTGAGTGGGGGCAGAGATCTCGCTCTTCGATCCTCAGCAACCTTCAGGGGCTGCAGCAGCTCCTGGCAAGCTGGCTTCCTGCTTAATGGAGGACTCCCTGGGTGTGGGGATGCAGAGCACTTTGCAGAAGCAAGCAGGGACAGAGCCTGATCGCTCTCAAGGAAAATGGCCTTATTATCTCTTTCTCTCACCCTCCGTGCTTGTATTTTCCGTTCTATTTCTCTCTGTTTTTAGGCCACCGACTAGGAATGCCTGTGCTTGGCAGCAATCCCACAGTCATAAAAATCCAAGAAGGATTGTTTATTTATAAGAACTCTGCAGTTAGGAAAAGTTCAATAGAATGTTTCGATCTAAAGTAAGCAAGGAGCATTGGGTAATCCATCACCAATTTATATTTTCCATTGAAAGAGCAGTATTTATCACTCTGAAAATAACCTCATGCTTGCTCTCAGTGTTTGCCAAGTCAAATGCCAAGCCAGTGAGTGTTGGACAGCCCTGAGTGGAAGTGGATGCATGAATCAAACCTTGGGATTTTGTAGACGGCGGCGGCGGAGAGCTCCAGGAGATGGCCACAGGTCTTGGAAAGAAGGTAACATCTTAGGTTCATTCACAGTTGTAAGAATGGGCTCTTAATGCTTACTGCTGACTTTAGACAGAAGTAGTTCTGAAAAGATGGCCAACATGTAAGAGATAGAGCACAAGACCCTCCAGTAAGTGAGGGAGGAGGGTGACACCCTGGTGGCGGGGCTGGAGAGGAGTTGATAGTGAATGGGACTGGCAATGAGCTGGGGAAGTTCTAGAGAAACACCATGTGAATAGACAGGGGCACAGACAGCATAGGATAAAAAAGAGACCTAGAGAGCAATAGTTATGAGTTGATCCAAGAACATAAGCAGCTTGTGAGCCCAGTGGATGAGAGCCAGACCATTGAAATGCCAGGAAACAATATATTCTGGGGACTCCTGTAGGTGCATCAGATAGCTCAGTCTCATCTCTCTTCTTTCTCTTTCATTTCGGGGAAAAGTTGACTACTTTTATTTTCTAGGTGTTTCTCTCCTGCCCGTCAAGAATCCACTTTATCTCATAGAAGAGGTGCATCTCACAAAGGAGTGGATAGTTACCAACTACTGAGAGCAGAATAGAAAACAACAGCATCCTGTCTACACCCCGCACTAGCATTGGCAGGAACAGGTCACAACAGAACAGGAGTTAAAACACACAAACCCTGCTTGATGTATGCTCCAATCAATAATTGGATGCTTAGGAAAGAACAGCAAGGTTTAAAAGTGTTACAAGAAAAGAATAAAGCAAAAGTCCAAGAAACAGGTTCAAAGGGGGCTGATGTTTTACGACAGAAAACAAATTGTTGGGGGTTGTGTAACTCAGTGGCAGAGTGGTTGCTTGGCAACCTGGGAGTTGCTTCTCTGAGGATGAAGGGACAGAAGGGGAAGAGGAGAGTGAAGAAGAGGAAGAAGAAGAGTAGGAGAAGGAGGAAGAGGAAGCTGGGGAAGGAATCTTATGCTGGATGGACAAAACCCAGCAACTAGGTGTTGCAATAGATATTCAAGTAAATATAAAGTCAAACATCACCCTGTAGGAAGCCCCTGCCTGCCCTATGGCGCTCAGCCAAGTGCTACCTAATAAAAGGAAGATTAGGAGATAAAGCAAGAGATGGTTCTAACCAGGCATGGGGATGCCCGGCTGTTGCTTGAAGGGGAAGCAAGAAAAGATGTCATGACAAAATAGCAGTAAACAAGAATGAAAATGGTCAGGTGACAGAGAGGAAGGACCAGGTTTTCAACATGACTCAGGTTCTAGTGACATGAAGAGAAAGTAATGGAAGAGATGGAATTCCTCTTGGTATTTTGGTTAGTTTTCTGTAAAAATAAATAAATAGCCGGTAAATCTCACTGACATAGATAGCAAAACAGGCATTTATTTTGTGCACCTACACACACACACACACACACACACACACACACACACACACACACACACACCTGTAGATCTGTAGAGGCCTAACTGATGTGAACTGGTCCTAGGTAGGTGATTTTTATTTGTTTGTTTGTTTTTGTTTTTTGAGACAGAGTTTCTCTGTGTAACATTCCTGGCTGTCTTGGAACTTGCTTTGTAGACCAGGCTGGCCTTGAACTCACAGAGATCCAGTTGCCTCTGCCTCTTAAGTGCTGGGATTAAAGGCGTGCGCCACCACCACCCAACTTGCTGGGTGACTCTTGCACTTGGTCAGCTGCCTGATGTCATTGTGGTTTGCCTGGGGTTTGGTGTGGGCACGACTGTGGCTTGGCTGGAAGGCAAAGCTGACAGTGCTCTGCTGCACATGTCCAGAACTGGTGGGATAACTTAGGCATATTCTCCCTAGGATGGATGCAGAAATGCCAAAAAGTAAGCCCCATGGCAAATGTACTTTTTAAACTTTTGCTCCATCAGCAGTCTGCCAACATCCAACTGGAAAGAGAAAAATCACAGCCAAGCCCAGTGTCAAAGGGTGTTCCATGGGTGGAAATGGATCAGACAGTAAATGTCTGTAAATAACAATCGCCAGCCCTTGGATTCTGAAACATAATACAGTCACAAATTAGGAAAAAAATAAAATAAAAGGAAAGATGTCAAAAGCCAGAACAAGGCTGAGTCTGGCTTGACTGTATTTTCAACAGATAAACCATAGGCTCCCATCCTCGCCAGGCAAGAGGACCTGCGTTCAGACGCCGGTCCTGGGACTCACCGCTGGGTTGCACACCTGAGGCTCTCCGTGTGCCCTTTCACGTGGAAGGCCCTGCGATCTTGCTGCAGTTGGAGTGCTCCGCAGTTCTCCCATCCACAGCCGTCCCACGGTGCCAACTGTGCAGCTGTCACCATCTGAATGTTTGGCCCATTTCCCAGAAATGATTATTCTTCAAGTGTGGAGTAGGGATACATTATTTTTTAAAATCAATTAAAGGTCAAGTATGAACAGAAACCAGCGTGAGGACTTGGGATCACTGTGACATATTGATTGGTGCTAGAGAAATTCTTCAACACACTTACACAGTTCTGAATACTTAATGATGATAAAGTAGAGAAATGGGGAGCCAGGAAGCCCGGCCCGACTCACAGAGAAACAAAAAGCTCGATGAAAACAATCCCATTTGCAGGACTTACAAAGAAAACAAAATACCTTGGAAGAAATGTCACCCAGGAAGCGAGAAAATGTTTCCAGTGAAAATACAAAATATCGATGAGATCAATTGAAGAGGACATAAAAACAAAAGAAGGACCCCCTGTTTGTGGGATGGAAGCACCAACACCATTAATTGTCCTTAGTACCCAGGGCAGTTTCGTATCCAATGCAATATTTAGACATCTGCCATCAAACTACTAATGAGTTAGTTCTACACGGAACTAGAAAACACAATGTTAAGATTCATGTGAAGTACAAAAGCCTCTCTAAATAGCCAAAGTCAAGTCTAACAACAAGGACAAAACCAGAGGTGCCATATTATTGTCTTCAAAATGTTCTAAAATGTTATAGTCATCAGAACATCAGGCGGGTGGCATAAAACACAGAGACCAGGACAGCAGAATGAAATGTCAGGAAAACACCCAGCGTATTTACAGTTGACTCATGCCTGACAAAGGCACCAAAATCATACGTTGGTGAAAAGACATTTTTGATAAATGGGGAGGGGAAAATCATAAAATCATATTATATAGTGTTGAAACTTGACCTCCATCTCTCCCACTATACAGCATCAAGCTCAACAGTTCGATTGCCTAAACGTAAGATGTAAAACTACTAGAAGAAACATGAGTATAGGCAACAACGATTTATATAAGACTTCAAAAGCAAAAAAAAAAGGGGGGAAGTACTATTATGTTAAACTCTATGCAGAAGAAGAAACAGGATAATGGAATGAGAACCCATAAAATAGTGGTTTTTTAAGTGCAAACTATTCATTGGATGAAGTTTTAATACACAGAAAGTATAAGGAAGTTTAATACAATCGTAAAATACAAATAATCCAATTTTAAAAGCTATAGATCAACATGGGCATGCAGGGGACAGAGGATGTTATTTGTTAGAGTAGGAGCAACTCATCAGTGGCTACACCACCAATGAAACTGCCACCCTCTCCCCCAGCAACCATTAACTACCAATAGTCCCCAAGGGAGTAATGTGGCCTCATGGACTCCTCCTTCATCTGTGATGAAATGTTGAAGGGTCTAATTTTGGGTAGATCTCATGTAGATAAGTACAACATGAATGGATTCATGAATGCAACAGCCATGTCATATCAAGAATGTTTGGAGGTATTCCTTCCCAAGCTCTGGTTCTCACACTCTTTCTGCCTTGTCAACTGTATGTTCTCTGATTCTTGGAGGGGATACTGTAGGTGTGCCATCTAGATCTGAGTACTCTATGGGCATTCATTTTCTATACTTTTCAGGTATGGTTTTCAGTATTAACTGACACTTCTCTGGTGAAGACTGAACATAGTACTAATCTATGGATATAAACATGAGTATTTAGAAGGCATTTTGACATGACCATTTATCACAATAGTGGTGGATCCCTCTGTTGGGCCTATGGACCTTCCAAGTCACAAGCAGATTCTTAACCAGGATTACAGAGCCAGATATCCATTCACTCCTGTGGAATAAGCTTCAAATACAATCTGAAAGTTGTTGATTACCCCCTTAACACTGATACCATTACTGTGCCAGAAGTCACCTCTTGCCTAGCAGATTGTTGCTCAGGATTCACTCTGGATAAGACTGTTGATAACTTTTCTTTCCCAACAGCCTGCCTAGCCCGAAAGCTATCCAGCAGGGAGGAAGCTCCAATTCAGTTCCAGCTTGAGTTCTTTATTCCTTTATGCTCTGCAGTCAAAGTGTATGGTGTCTTCAGCAATGGAGTCTCACTGTTAGTTCTGGTGGTCTTTCTGG
This sequence comes from Onychomys torridus, assembly GCF_903995425.1. NCBI lineage: Eukaryota > Metazoa > Chordata > Mammalia > Rodentia > Cricetidae > Onychomys > Onychomys torridus. The sequence continues at coordinate 63,117,975 of NC_050443.1, read as the reverse complement.
GCCTGAGTACCTCACTTGGTATGGTTTCCGATTCCATCCTTTTTCCTACAAAATTCATGATTTCATTTTTCTCTACAGCTAAGTGAAATCCCAGCTAAGTGAAATATATACCACATTTTCATCACCCATACACCAACTGGTGAACATCTAGGCTGATCCCATATCCTCACAATTACAAATAAAGTGGCAAAGAATATGGATATGCAGATATCTCTGTCCTGAGGTAAGAGTCACTGTGTATATACCCAGAAGTAATATAGCAGCTTTTTAAGGAATTTTCATGTTAATTTCTGCAAGGGTTGTACCAGATTACACTCCCATCAGCAATGGCTAAGGGCTCCTCTTTCCTGCTTCCCTGCCAGCATTAACCACATCCGTTTTCTGGATAATAGCCATTCTGACCAGGGTAACATGAAATCTCAAAGTAATTTGATTTGCTTTTCTCTGGTGGTTAAGGATGTTGCACATATTTTAAAAGATTTATTAACCATTATGTTTCTTCTTTTGAAAACTCTGCTCAGTTCCATAGACTATTTCTTAAGCAGGCTGTCTGTTTTCTTTATATTCATGTTATTAGCACTCTGTATATTCTAGATTTGAATATCTTTCTCTCCTGCCAAATGTAGCTGGCAAAGATTTCTTCCCATTCTACAGGTTGCTTTTTTGTCCCCTGCATTAACAGTTTATTTTGAAGCACAGCAACTTTGTAATTTCTTGAATTCCTACTCATCAGTTACTGCAGGGCTATTCATAAAACTTTACCTATGCCTGTATCTTGAGGCATACTGCCTATTTATCCTCTGGCAGTTTCAGAGTTTCAGACCTAACGCTGAAGTCTTTGATCAATTTGTAATTGGTTTTCGAGAAGGGTGAGAGATCTAGTTTCATTCTTCTGCACATGGCTATCCAGCTTTCACAGAAACATTTGCTGAAGACGTCGTCTTTTGCTCCGGTGTTTTCTTTGTTTGTTTGGTTTTGGTTTTTTTGTTTGTTTGTTTTTGGTTTTTGGTTTTTGAAGACAGGGTTTCTCTGTGTAGCTTTGTGCCTTTCCTGGAACTCACTTGGTAGACCAGGCTGCCCTCGAACTCACAGAGCTCCACCTGTCTCTGCCTCCCAAGTGCTGGGATCAAAGGCTTGTGCCACCACCACCTGGCCTGGTGTGTATTTTTGGCATCTTCAAAAAACAAAACAAAACAAAACAAGACAAACAAACAAACAAACAAACAAACAAAACCATCTAGTGGCTGTAGTTGACTGAACTTTTCTGGCTCCTCTATTATTCAGTATACACTCTGAAAAACAAATTTCAAGTAACAAAAGATTCCTGAAGACGTGCTCTACTTTTTTAGCCATTAGGGAAATACCGGTCAAAAGCACATGAAATGTCCTCCCATCCCACTGAGATCATTATTTATCAAAAAGATAAAAATTGAAAAATGCTGTCAAAAATTGTAGCAAAAGGGTATCTATAGATACTGTTAATGAAATTGAAAATTAATATAGCCATTATAGAGTATAGTGTAGAGGTTCCTTAAGAAATGAAAAACGGGGCTGGAGAGATGGTTCAGTGGTTAAGATTACTGACTGCTCTCCCAGAGAACCTTAGTTCCATTCTGAGCACCCACAGACTGGCTGGCTCACCACCATCTGTAAATCAAGTTCTAGGAGATTCAACACCCATTTCTGGCCCCCATGTGCACCAAGTACAAATGTGGTATACAGACAAAACACCCATACATATTAACACTGATAAAGATTTTAAAATAAAAGAAATGAAAACAGAACTGTAATATTCTACAGCACTCCTGCTTCTGGGAATGTATTCAGAGGAAGTCAGAACTGTGATCCTGTAGACCAATATTTGCTGCTGCACTATCGTCAGTGTTAAGACAGGTAAACACCTAGATGCCAATCAACCCATGAACCAATAAAGAAAATATGAGCTAAATAGAAACATAAAATAGAATATTTCTCAGCTATAGAAAAGAAGGATATCCTACCACTTTCAGAAATATGGATGGAACTAGAAGATGTTATTCCAAACAAAATGTGTTAGATGAAGAAAGGCAAATCTAATGTTCTCTTGTATGCAAATTTTTTAAGATAAATCAGAATGTCTTATAGTGATTACTACAGCCTGGGAAAGGCAGGGCAAAGAGGGAACGGTGGAACGTTAATGACCAGGTGCGAAATACAGTTATATGGAAACCATAAGCTCAAATGATCTACATTATAGTGGGATGAACTATTCTGATTTAATCAGCACACATTGCATATATTCATTGAAATATCACACTGTATCCTTCGAATATGTATAAACACCACATATTAAACATTACTAAATATTTAAGGAGACAGAAACTTTAGCTGTTCTGATTTGATCATTATATGCTGCATAAATATACTAAATTATCACAATAGACCCCCACAAATTTGTATAATTCAGAATTTTGTAAAATTAAATTAATTATAAAATTAAAAAATAAAATAAATAAATAAAAATTCAAAAGGAAGATATGAGTCAACAGAGCATTGTATGTGCAGGTTATTTATAGTCAATGAAACAAATAATTAAATGAAAAAATTCATAGTTTTTGTATCAAAATAAAAATGTTAACTTAGAACCCTAGGTAATCATACCAAGACACTGGAAGAGAATCTTTAATTAGCCAGGTGTCTCAATTTTTGTTGTGTTAAGAACAAAAATATTTTGATAGTAATTTATATTCAAGTATATGAGTGAAGATGTAGTTTACAAATAATTTAAAACCAAAGTAAAGGGGAATAAATGTCCAGGTACTGGGCGGCAGAATGGTGGAAATGAAGACAATTGGCGACTCTTAAAAGCACCCTATGTTGCAACTTGCTGCCTCCGGTGACTCCTTAGTAGAGCCAGAGGTGTTCCCAGGGCCCTGTCTGCCAGGAAAGTGGTTGAAGGACTCATGTCTACTCCATTCCAATAGCTCAGATCCCACGCTGAATTCTCCAGATTATCCTCAAAACAATCTCACAAATGTGCAAATATTCCACTCAAAAGACAAAGCTCTTCAGATGAGATACTTTTAACCCAATCACATGCTGTTTACCAGAAGCACACCATAACAATAAAGGTACAAAGTGGTTATATGTGAAAGACAGAGAAAGGTTTAGCATGGTATATAGACCACAAAAGGCAAGCATATCCATATTAACACCAGACAAAGCAGACCCTAAGGACAGAAATGTGATTAAGGAAAGAGAAGCAGGGAGAGGAAATGGCAGAGATGGTTCAGATGTCAGGAGCACTTCATGAGGACTGGAACAGAGATCCCAACCCCCACATAACAAGGTGCATGTCTAGCACACATTCGCAATCACAGTTCTGAGGTGGATGGAAACCAGAGGGTGGCTGGGGCTAGCTGGCTTCCAGTCTTAAGGGAGAAAACGTAAACCCTAGGTTCAGGGAGAGGCCCTGCCTCAAAGGAACAAGCAGACATCCAACACTCACAAGTGCACAGGCATGCACACTCACACACATTTATTTGCATACACTCACACAGACCCATACCCACACTAATAAATAATAAGTAAATAGTTCTTTCTCAAAAATAGAAATAATAAAGATGCAATCCACCAGAGAGAATTTGCAGCTGAAAATCTCAATGCACCAAATAGCAAAAACTCAGCACACATGAGGCAAGTGTCGATCATGACCATACCACCCAATACTTTGTAGTACATTTTTAAAACATGTGCAGGGGAAAAAAAAAATCAAAAGAATTCACAGCAATGCAATAGGACTGAATGAATAAATAGAAATTATGTATTTATTCATGTCTTTATTGGGGGGCACTAAGAAATGAACTCAGGGCCTTGCACATGCTAAGCACACACTCTACACTGAGCTAGAGCCATAGCCTCTTAATAGTTTCTTTTTAACCAACTCAGCTCTCTGAATTCATTTTGCCCTTGGCAATTTTCTTTGTTTTATTTCTGGCCTAGCAAATTTTAAAGTTATGCATGCTATCTTTGGTTGTATTTTAACAACATAGGCTTTCAGAGGGCCTAGTTCACTACCAGAAGAACAAGCCCATCACAATAGTTACTGTTAAAATTTTCCATGTCTGTTGTCACTGCAGGACTGATCTGTGTTTTCCACTATTTCCACTATGCTTTAATGGCAATTAAAGTGGAGAATCATGTCAGTTTACATTCAGAAATATGTCTTGAGCCCCAAATCAATACCAGTTGATAGCAGGAGAAGCAGTTGCTAGTTTAAAAAATACACAAATAAACCGGGCCGTGGTGGCACACGCCTTTAATCCCAGCACTTGGGAGGCAGAGCCAGGCAGGTCTCTGTAAATTCAAGGCCATTCTGGTCTATAGAGCAAGATCCAGGACAGGCACCAATACTACACAGAGAAACCATGTCTCAGAAAAAAAAAATACACAAACAAATTAATATGTCCTAATCAATGCAAAGAAGATATGAAGGCTACAGGAATACATACAAGGAGAACAGACCTCGTCTAGGAGCTCAGAGTATGCTGTAAGTAGAAGCCAAGAGTTCAGCTTAATACTGAAGAGGCTCAGTTCTCCTATGTGCTCCCAGCACAGGCCCCTGCTTCATGACCACGCTCCCTCTGTCCTTCTAGGATGTGCTCTTAACTCAAGCCTGCCGACACTAAATCCCGGTACCTACAGCGTGTTCAAGGATTGGCTATGTCTTACCAAGACCATTGATATCGGAATATCTTTCTTACAAACCCCAAATCCCATCGAGGGGAACTTTCCATGAGTTCAAAAGACCTTTTTATACCTTAAGACACCATAGTTCGAAGACAGATAGGTCGCCTTGTTTCATCATCTATATGCACAGGTTTGAGGATGAGTCTGGACTTGGAAATTTAGTCTCTATGTCTTGTGTGCTTCTGGGTAAATTGTTTAATCTCTCAGCTCTGTGTTCCTTTACTAAAAAAAAAATCATAACTGGTTTATGAGTACTCAATGAAATGATCTGGGGCAATATCTAAAAGAAACTCAGTCTTGCTTGGCAATTATGGCACAGAGGGTCACATTTAGTACCTAGTCGGTGTCAAATACGTTAGTAATTTCACGAGACCCATGGTCATGTTTTCTGAGCCTTAATTCTCATTGCCATTCCCTCTTGTAGGGGCTCCTTCAAACTTCTTTGGAGTTCTGTGTTGTGGAATATTTGTTTAACAAAGCAATGATGTGTTACATTTGTTTACGCTGCATTTGTTTAATGATGTAAAGATGTGTTGCTGTTTTACCTTGCCTGCCCAAAGCACCTGATTGGTCTAATGAAAAGCTGAATGGCTGATAGCTAGGTAAAAGAGTGATAAGTGGGGCTGGTGGGCAGAGAGAATAAATAGGAGGGGATGAGAGGAGAAGAATGAGAGAAAAGAATGAGGGAAAAAGAGGGATACACCTGGGGCCAGAAGCCAGGCAGCTGCCAGCCAGCCACAGGAAAGTCAGACTTACAGAATGAAAGAAAAGTAAAAAACAAACAAACAAAAAAACCCAAGGCAAAACACAAAGAGAAACAGATTAAAATAAGAACTAAGATAAGGTCTTGCATTCAGAACCAATAGTAAGGTTTTTTTTTTTTGTTTTTTTTTTTTTTAGGGATGGGCTGGTTGGTGGCCTAACAGAAAGCCTGCTACAGCTCTGTGGGTTTTTTGTTTGTTTGTTTTTTATTTTTGCTTTGTTTTTGTTTTCTGGGGGTTTTTGAGACAGGGTTTCTCTGTGTAGCTTTGCGCCTTTCCTGGAACTCACTCTGTAGCCCAGTCCTGTTTTTAATATTTCCCCTCTGTAAACAACAAAAGGTGCAGCAGCTGTGATCTTAATACAGTATCTTAGTTTGAGAACTGTGCAATGAACACACCCCACTGCCCAAGTCCCAGATGGGAAGATTTTAACAGTTCTTTTCAATTCTGCTTCATCAATCCCTCCTGGAAATGGGCCATTGCATTCCACAGACTCAAATTCTCATTTGGGTAGGGGAAAAAAGGTCAGAGTGCACAGGATTGTTGCCATCATCTGCTGGCTCAGGGAAGTGTCGGTTCCAGAGGAAAGAGCAGAAGTGTGTATGGAGAACAGGTAGACAAACAATGGAGCCGGTGGATGGATGGAATCATTTACAGCTAACACTGAATGTCCCAAATAAAATGAGATACCATGAGGACTATGTGAAGGGGATGCTTACAGGACATGCAACACAGGATGTCGAGTCAGGGTACTGGATCATAAGCCGGAGGGATTTGACAGGGTTACCCCATCACTGTTCTCTCCTCAGCAGAATGACTTCTATGGGACAGTTGTGGAGATGGTGATGGTTTCTCCAAGCATTAGCGAGAACATCCTCTCAGAGCCTTTCATTGACACACAGTACCACAGTCTGGACAGCCGTACTTTCTTTACACACGGAATGGGTGGGGAAAGGAGGTCAGGAGAACTACTTCAGCTATATCACAAGATACAAATGGAGGGGCCAGTGACAGGAAGACATGGGTGTGGAACAGAATCCAAGGTGCAACTCCAGCCCTCTCTCTACAGACTGAAAAAGTGCTAATTGCGGATCCTCCCAGTGTATCAAGAGAATCCACACAGGCAGCACAGGAACACAGAGAAGCTGGTCCCCTAATGTGAACTGTGGACTGAAGGTCCAGCACTACCTGTGTGAGGCAGTGTTTTTTTAAGATTTTTTTTTATTTCACTTATTTATGGTCACTTTTAAAAAGCATAAACAAAACAAAACAAAAACCCAGCTCTCCATTCAAAGGGAGTAAGAGAGTTTATTCCGAAGCTAAAATGGGAGTGGCCATTTAGCATTTAGGCTTCCTCTCAATAGAGTGTTCCAACATGGAAACAGTTGAATGGAGTTTTTATGGTAACAAAACAAAGAAAGTTATAAATCAAGGCATTTTTAAAATACATTGGTGAAAACACTGGGGATGTGGGTTACCTCACCAGATGGGGAAATCTCAACTATAGGCTTCAAACGTCTTCCAATAGCATTCTTAGCCCTTCCGTTGGTGGAGGATAGTGTTTGGTTGATACATTCCAAAGGATTTATCTCTTTATTCATATGTTGGGCCTGACACAGATGTGGACAAGGAATTGTTGGATTAGGTCTAAAGACAGAAGAGAGAAATTGTAATTAGACTCTTCACCTTGCAACGTTCCAATGTCCCAAACCTTCCACAGTCACTGAAGTTTTATTCAGCTTTTGTAGATACAGCTTCTTTTCAGAAATTCGAGTTTATTATTTATTAATTGCTTGGCTGATTGATTGGTTGATGATTGATTGATTTAGTAGGGGCACACAGACGAAACAGAACAGTTAGATGTTAGAGGACAACCTGTGGGAATTGGTTCTCTGCCTGCACCTTATGGGTCCCGGGGATTGAAGCCTGATATTCAGGCTTGCTGGCAAGCTCCTTTACCACTGAACCACTTTGCCAGCCCAAAAGGCAGCACAAAGCTTAACAATTGGATCAACATGATCAGAACAAGCCACCACCACCATAGCACATTTGCCTACCCGAGCTCAAATCATCTCAATACCTCTGAAATAGTCTTGCAGGTTCTTTTCAAAGTGCTTACAGTCGCTGGGTTCAGACCCCTCCTCAACACTGCAAATCTATGTGTGCGCAAGTGCATTCATTCATACTCTAGTGCAAAGGATCCTTAACAAAACTACTGTTAAAAAAAGACAAAATATAGACTGCATGGCTCTTTGCTCTTCCCTCTTCCCCTACTGCAGAACTGTAGCCTATGGCAAGATGTCCCCACCCTGTCCACAAACATCATTAAACAACCCCCACACTCATTCATTTCAGAAAGAACCAGAGAAAATCTCATCGTTACTTTCAGAAGATCCAACATGCTACCCTGTGCCTGGTGCCATTTTATTCCTGTCTCTTGCAGCATCTCTATCTGTCAAATGGCCCCAGAACGCTTCCAGCAAAGAGGACTCCATGAGGAAGGACGGTCCCTCCATTGATTCTATCTATATTCTCGTGACTGTTCATGGCCAATATCTTGCAGTTTTGTTTTGTTTTTTCCTAAACCAGCACTTTTGAGGCTTACCAATGGCCTTGCGCATTTACCATGGTGCTTAGATTTGATTCCAGTTAGGCCTGGGCTAGGAGACAAATCTAAGGGAAAATACAGCGGGCTTGGCTCAGAATGGCCCTTCCTCCCTGGTGACTCGGTTTTTGTGACTTAGCCAAGATTATTTTCTTTCAATCTGATTCTCTTCCATTAGCGTGAATTGCATCCTGGGGCAGATGGAGGTGGGGACGACCTGACTGGGACCTTCACGTGTTGACTTAACGGGGCAGGCAGTACTGAAGCCCAAGGACAGGACGGTAGCACTTGCCTCATTCATTCATGATCGTTATCATCAACAACTTTTTAAAATTAGACTCCAAAGAAACTCTTTTAATGAATTGTTTGGGTTTGTAGTGGTGGTCTGAAGGTATTTAAAATACCTCTTGTGGGAAGAACAAATGTTTCTAAGACCCAAAATAGACAAATTGCACTGGCCTAGTTTATACCAAGTCCTAACAAGGCATAAACAATTTAAAATAATAATAATAATAATAATAATAATAATAATAAAATAAAAAAACCTCCCGATTTTCTTCCAGTCTTAACCAGAAATAGGAAAGTGTTGAAATCTGCCTTGCAGTTTTCAGCCAGTCAAGAGACTACTTTTTTGAACTGTAGCATAGGGCAGCTGGCACCCAGGGGCAGCTCCAAATTTTCTGCACATACATGCCCAGCCAAAAAAAATGAGGGACAAGGGAGGAGAGACTGCAAATGGTCTTTCTGCTCATAGCTAATAAATTTACCATTGGGGGAAAAAAAAAAAGAAAAGAAAAGAAATGTATCTTTGTGGGTAGGATCAATGGACTCCCTAATGAAAACCACATTGCACTGCCTGCCCTAACGAGATTCCTGGGAGAGCAGGGAGCAGCAAGCCTGAGTTCTGTGCAGCTTTCAACCCTAACTGCTTCCAGGTGCCCAAGGATAGGACTCTAAGAGCTAGGCTAGTGTTATTTTCAACCTTGTGCCGAGCTGTCTTTGTTCCTGGGAGTGTAAAGTTTCCCCTCATTCCCCTTTTTATGACCCCAGGTCTCTGGGTTGCCTAACACCCAATACAAGAGCACCAAAGGACTTTGGTTTTATTGTTTGGTTGTGTTTTATTGACTACAAGTTTTATTCGGCTAATGCTTGCTGGGAAGAGAGGCAGTAACAGCTCACTTACACCACCCCAGTTTCTCCTCTTCTCAAGTGCCCAGCAGACTTTTTATTACATCCACATGCAGATGTTTTGGTTTTTGTTTTTGTTTAAAAAAAAAAAAAAAAGACACAAAGGAGGAGCAGAGGCACTTGGTAAAAGTGTCAAAGCTGGACCCTGCTCCTTCCAAGAGTGATCCTTGAAGGCCAAGTGTTTTCCAAAGAGTAGCTAGCGGTTTGTTCCTGCTGTGGGCATGGAAGCAACGTTCCACCCATCCATCACAGTCCTCTGCTCCCACTCCTCACCCATCTCCTTCTCTTTGGAGTGAAGCCAAGGTACATTTCTTCTCATTTGCAAACCGGGGCTCGAGGAGAGTGCTTCGTTTTGCAGCAAGTCTCCAGGTACCCATCCAGCCTTCCGGTTTAGTGACTGACAGCTCAGCAAAGATGATATCTCCTCCACTCCCTGGGTTCTGATCTTATAGTCCTCAGTCCCCATAACTTCGCCAAGTCATATGTCAGAAACCACAGAAGCTTGAGCTTCAGAATCAGAGAAACCAGGGATGAAGTCCCAGCTCCAGTCTCTCCTTGGCACTGTGAACAAGTTCCTTAATTTGTCTAAGCTTTGATTTTCTCACCCATAACCTGGGAACGAAGGCACTGGCTGTAGAGTTACTGGGAATCCCCTATAAGACCATTACAAACATCACAGCTTGCCTGAATGTTACACTTGTTTGCATAGCATCCTAATTAGGTTTCTATTGTTGTGATAAACACTACGCCCAAAAACAATTTGGGGGAAAGGCTTTATTTTAGCTTACCATGTATAGTTCATCATGAAGGGAAGTCAGGGCAGAAACTTAAGGCAGGAACTAGGAGGTAGGAGTTGAAGCAGAGGCCAGAGAGAAGCATTACTTACTGGCTTTCTCCCCATGGCTTGCTTAGGCTGCTTTCTTCACAACCCAGGGCCACTTACCTAGGTGCCGTATCACCCACAATGAGCTGGACCCTCCCCACATGAACCATTAATCAAGAAAATGCCACAGAGACTTGCCTACAGGCCAATCTTAGGGAAGCATTTTCTCTATTGAGATTCCCTCTTCCCTGATGACTGCAGCTTGTGTCAACTTAACAAAAAAATTAAAAACTCACCAGCACACATAGTTATAAAAACACCCCCTCAATGTTTGCTCTTTGCTTATTGACACTTATTATCATAGGTTAATTGTGCAGAATAATGAGCCTATTATATTACTGCCATTTGTTACATTGGTAGCACATCAGTAGTTGTACACTGTATTCATGTTGTTTTACGTTTCATTGGTCATAATCTTCTACTGAGTAGAGGTATCGTGATGTTTTAGCCATTTCTTCATTATACAACATTTAAATTTTCCTTTACACTTTTCCTCTGACACATTTGTACATAACTTCCCCAACATTAATGCCTAACCCTTAAGACAGACGACTTGAAGAGAGCCTATAGTGTCAGAAGCTGCAAGTCTTGACTCAATACTTATTCCTGAACTGTTTCCTAAAAAACTTCTCCTGACATTTTACAACAATGCTAACATCATTAAGTCAACAGAAGTGGAAAGCCCCAATTTGGCTTCTTTCATGAAAAATTCATATTGGAGCACAAAGGCCATCCTCTCGACATTGCAAGAGAAATAGAAAACAGTAGCATCTATGCAGCATCCAGAGGTTAACAAGGAAGTGACTGTTAAACTGGCTGAATATTTTCTCAATTGTCCACCTTCCTTTTCCAGACATAATCTCAAGACCACAGTCCATTCTGAAGGTCAAATGGTTTTGATCATAGAGTAAAAATAATTATGAACTAAGGCACTCAGTGTCTGAAGGGAATCCCCACACAGCAGGGGCTCCCTCCTGGTCCCCAGATTAGGCACAAACCACATCCAAACACCTATTTTTACAGAGAGATCCTTTATTAAGTGGAGGAGAAAAGTTAAAGTGGCCGCTTTCTGACTCAGGCAGAAAACAGCAGCAGCTGACCTTTGCAGGTGTCATTGTTAAGAGGAGAAGAAGGGGAGGTCTGGGTTAGAATGTGTCAGGATGTGGTGGTAAAGGTGATAGAGGATGAGGGAGAAGGGGAAGAGGACAAGGAAAAGGGGGCAGGGATATTTGTCCCTGAGAGACAAAGGACTGCCTCTGGACAGAGGAGACAGACATGACATATAAGCAAATGGCAGTTTATAAAAGCAAAGGGGAAACCCCGTGTTAGGATGAGGTGTTTAATTTTAATCAGGTACATAAATTAGGTAAACCAAAGGGGGCTTTTGTTTGCCTGACTTTGGTAATCAGCCTCTGGAGGAGGAAGTGGCCAAATAAGGGACTAGACCATTGTGGATAGCTTTAGGAATGTAATCTAATGGTTTTTAGCAGGGCAGAGGGAGTGGGGGAGAAGGGCAAGGCCTGCCAGAGCCACATGCTCCAGTGAGCTAGTGTCTCTTCAGCTACCCTTATGGGTGGAACAGGCATTTCGATCAATGAATTTGAAAGTCAGACAGGAGAGAATAGTTTGGGTGTGACCATGAATGAAGAGATAATACCACAGTAGAAGGTTATAGGTGACCCACCGCAAGATCTGATAATTAAATAGAAACCAAGAGAATTGAAGGCCTCTACCCAGCTAATCAGCAAGTAGGGGCATGACAAGGCAGCTGTACAGGGGACGGTCATCCATATAGTCTTCCACCTAACACCACTGAAAGACAGTGACCTTCTAGAGATAGCCCGATTCTAAGGCCTGCAGCCACCAGACTTATGAACCCTGATAGATGCAGCTGTGTCTGAGTTCAGAAAAAGCCATCAGCATGCACTATGTGAGGATAACACATGGTGAAGTTCTGCCCTGCCTGTAGGAGGTAGGCACAGAAGGTCTCGCTGAGGCAGCCACAGTCTGAGCTTTGGTGCAAGCTCAACCACACTGTTCCATCCACCTCCCCACATCTGACATGTTCCACTTCCACTCAGGGAAGAGTTGCAGAGGTTTGCTCTGTAACAGAGCAGAGCTTCCAGGGTAATTCTTGTCCTCAAAAGACAGCAAGTGTCCTTGGCTGTTCAGTGGTCTGCACTTTCACAGACAAACTCATCTGTTAATTTTCATATGGCCTTTGAGCCAAGAATGACTTTCATATCTTTTTAATAATCTTTTACATTGTGTGTATGTGGAAGTACACGTGTACATGCACCACAGTGTATGTCCAGAGGTTACAGGACAACCTTCAGGAGCTGGTTCTCTTCATGCAACGCGTAGGTCCAGAGACTCAAGCTCGGCGGCGGCAGGCACCCTTACTAGCTGAACTACCTCTCTCAGATTCAAGTTCTGTATTTGCTTAAGAGTGGGGTAAGAAATAAGGCATAAGGACATACAGAAGAAGCTTTATAGCCTGACAAGCCCAGGGGGTCTTCTCTCTGGGTCTCTACAGAGAAAAGTTACCAACCCTTGACTAGACTGTAGATTAACAAGTGTTATTTTCAAAGCTCTGACTTACGTTCTCTCTCTCTCTCTCTCTCTCTCTCTCTCTCTCTCTCTCTCTCTCTCTCCCTTGTTTTTTTAAGACAAGGTTTCTCTGTGTAGCCCTGGCTGTCCTAAAACTCACTCTGTAGACCACATTGGCCTGGAACTTAAAGATCTACCTGTCTCTGCTTCCTGAATGCTTGGATTAAAGGCATGCCCTAACATTTTGCCTCTTCTCAAAACCAAGGTGGGGGATACCGCTCAGTGGCAGCGAGTTTATCCAGAAAGCATGAGGTCTTAAGTTCAATCCACAGGAGAAAACTGGAATTCAGAGGTAGCATTGTGGTTCGGAACACAGATTTCAGGATCAATAGGCCCATAGTCTAAGACAGTCTCTCCACCATTCATGAGGGATACCTTGGACAAATTGCTGTAGTTCCAGGAGTCAAGATTTTCTCCAACATGGAGGGAACTATACTAACCTCAAAAGGTTGTCATGGGAGTTACATGAAATTATACATGTATTGCATAAACTGGTTTCTAAACTATGAAATCCTCCACAGGTAAAGTACAGCTTTTACCCATTAGACCTGAGACGAAAATTCATTTAAAGAGACAAAGTTTGTCCAGACTACAGGGCAATGACTTTCCATCTTTGGAATGGATGTCTCTTGAGAATGTCCCCATGCTATTGAGCTCTTGGCCCAGTGACTCTCAACCTTCCTAATGCTGGGACCCTTTTATACAATCCCTCATGTGGTGGTGACCCCAGCCATAAAGTGATTTTTGTTGCTACTTCATAACTGTAGTTTTGCTACTGTGCTGTGTCTCAGTTCCTAAGAGCGTTGGAAATCTATGCTTTCTGATGGCTTCAATCCACAGGTTGAGAACCACTGTCTTAGGCACACTAAAGAAGGTTGTGGTAAGGGGACAGAAATGGGAAGGAGCAAGAGACATGGACTTCTTGTGTTAGCACTACTTGCTGCCTCATGTAGTCACGTGACAGTGATCTGTGCACTGACAGGCTCAGGCCAGGCTGTAAGCAATAGCATGTGTGCATGGATATTTTTAAATCCTCTAGAAAGAACTAGCAGGCTGTCCAGAAGAGAGCTACTCAGACCTTTGTCTTCCACCTCTGCCCTCTGCTGAGTGTGCAGTTCAGCCTCCAAGTCCGAAGATGAATGCCTGTCCATTCCCAAGCATTAGGTTCATGTTTTGAGCAGGGAGAATGAGGAAAGAATCAAAGTGTTAAGGACCAAGAGCTTCTCTCTTTAAACAGAGTTTCCATGGAGTTGGCTGGGCCACCAACAGTAGATGGAATTAAAAATGAAGAGAGAATACATCAAGAGAAAGGAATGATGTCACAGTCTGTGGGCATATCTTTAGCTCTCATCCTTACCATCTCATCCTTACCATCACCCATGGGAGAAGTTCTCATCTACACCCCTAGTTTTGAGATGAAGAAAGAAACTCCAAAGCAATTATAAGACTTTCTTTAGATCACAGTGAGTAAAAACAGGAAGAGCTGGGAACATAGTTCAGTCGGTCCCTTGTCCTTACCTCACAATGACCTGAGTTCAGTTCCCAGAACCCACATAAAAATGCCAGGTGTGGTGAAGTATTCTTGTAATCTCGGCCCTGGGGAAGTTGAGGCAGGAAATTTTGTGGGGCTTGTTGGCCAGCCCGTCTAGCCTAATTGGTGAACTGTGGGCCCATGAGGGATCCTGTCTCTCAAATAAATGTGGACAAGGTTCTGGAGGATGACACCCAAGGTTTTTCTCTGGCTTTCACATGCATACACCACACACACACACACACACACACACACACACACACACCTATAAAGAATGAGGAAGTGAAGGTCTAAGAAGTGATTATCTTGCAGAACCAACCAACTCACATACCCAAGTGCAAGTCTACCCACTGCCTTCCACGTATCCTGCACAGACGGGGCCTGGAGCCACTAGGGTTCTAGGCAACATTTCCTCTTGACAAGAAAATATTACTGAAATGATGCAACACACAAATGCTTTTGCAGTATGCCATCCATATGATGGTGTCGACTTCCAAGCTCCATCTGAAGGACATATCGTTCTATAACCTATTGCAGAATGGTATGGGCAGGAAGCATTTCCTCGTCAGGAAGTAGGGTAACAAAAAAATGGCTTCAGTATATATTTATTCCACTTGAAGTGGGGGGGGTGGGAGGTCTGTGAGCAGTTGTACTTTCATGTTAATTCTCTACCATTTGTCTACCACTACAGTATATGAGTCACTGTGCATATTTTAGCTTTCAATCCTAGGCACAGTAATGTAGTCTATAGTTTCATTTTGAAGCTTTTAAAGGCAGAATCAAAATTAAAAGCATTTTTAATCAAAAGGCTGAAAATTAGTACATGTCACCTTGATGATTTAAACCATTTATTTAGTGTTTTATTTCTCATATCAATTATTGGTAGGAAGTGTTATTTGTTTGGCACTTTTTTATTTTCATCTCAGTGTACCAAGCTATATCCTTTAGTCCTCATATTAATTGGAAATACCCCACCAGGTCTGATTCTGTGTGCGGGGAACTTTATTCTTATGACAACGACAGTATTCAATTTTAAAATCTCTACTGTATTATTCTAGAAGGTATAATTTATGCCCAGAAGCTTTTGTTAATATTGCTACAAACTGGGATTCCTTTGTCTGGGTTTCATTGTACCACCGATTTCCAAAAGCTGAAACGCACGTCCGTTTCTCCCCTGCCTTCTCAGAACAATTCAGCTCTCAGAGACACTGTCTCCCAGACCAATGAAACCGAAGGAAGCCTTCCTCTACAGACACACCACAGGACCCATGCAGAGCCTCAGAGGAGAGAGGGAAGCCCTGGGGCTGTAACGCCTGCATTTTACTTCATTTTATTTCCTCTGCAATGGTTTCTGAACGTGTGATGCAGGAGACTCCTGGTTGAGGGTTGGAGACCCTGATCTTTGTGGCAAATGCCCTGGGCCAACGTGTCCTTTTCAAATAGTGACTTGAACCTCTCTGCTCTGTGAAGCTTTGTTCTTCCAGAATGGCTCCGATATTTGTAACTTTAAAAAACATTGTCAAATGTGGTGGTTAGTCTTCATTGTTAACTGGGCTGGCTTTTAAATCACTGTGGGAACATGTCTCTGGGTAAGACTGTGAAGATATTTCCAGAGATATTTAATTAAGGATGGGAGACCCATCCCATGGGCTGAACCAGCCCAGACTGAAAGTGAGCCGGGCCCCACCTTTCATCTCCCTGCTTCCTGATGGAGAAACAATGTGACCCAGTGCCTCAAACTGTGGGGCAAAATAAACCCTTCCTCCCTCAAGTCGCTTTTATTGGGTGTTGTATCAGCCATGAGAAAAGTAGCTAATGGAGAAGGTTAAAATGGGAACTAGAATGAATCTGAGCAGTTACCTGGATAAGCAAAATATTCACATTTGCATTGTGTTTCTTAAGTGACAAAGCAGGGTTGTGTGCCTGGTCTTATTTGAATAATCCAGTAATGTTGTGTGGCAGAGAAGAGGTTACTAAGAACTCAGGTCCCCACCCTGCCTCCACTATTAGCATGTGGCTTTGAGCAGTTCACTTACCTGCTTTGCACCTTAGCACATCCTCAATATGAAAGCTAGGTGAAGAGTTCTTATGATGAGCAGTAAGGGAGGAAAGAGAGGAAAGGATGTCAGGCCACACACAATGCAAGCCACACACTCAGATGGATGCCAACCATGACCATGTCTTCTTCACCTCCTTGGAGCTTGCACTTGCTGTGCTCCCAGGGAACCGGGAGCTTCAAGTAGAGGATTCTATTGAGGGGCTTACATGGTTCCTACACTTCCCGACTTCTGGTATACCTCCCTGAAGTCATAATCTGCAAAAGTAAGTTCATTTCCCAGACTCCATTAGATTAGAGTCCTGAATATGATGTCTGTTTGACTATCTGATGGGTTTGGGTAGGGCTCCAGACACTTGCTTGACTGATTAGCAATGGAGTGCCTTTCTGGAATTGTCGGTCATCATGGAAGCTACCTGATCAGGCTCTGCTATCTCTATAGAGACATGGGTGGGTTGGGTGGTTCACTTAGGTTTCTGGCTTTTAGAGTTGTTCCAAGAAGCCCAAGCTGACATCTGTTTCTTGCATGTCCACTGTGATATTATATACTTTTATATACTATTTTTGTAGAACCAAAAGGAACGATTCTGTTGTCTACAACTAAGAAGAATCTCAATAGAGAGGATGCAGGCACTTCCCCTATTTTATAGACAAACTACAGAAGATCAAACTGTGATTCAGAGGCTGATATTTATTCTGCCACATCACAAGAAGGGAAAGGAACAGTGGCCAATATGAAGCTGGATTCATTAATAAGTCTGTGAAACACAATCATAATCACACCATGCTGGAAGAAATATACTGGACAATGGGACTGTTCCTGAGTTCCAATGAAGCTCACTGAATTGTCCTTAGAGTACTCTGAATCAGTTGAAGAGGAAAAAAACTAAAGAAAGTAACAAAGATAATCTATGATAGAAGTACTTTCATGAAGACATAAATCTATATAGATATCGATAAATAGCTATATAGATATATATTCAATTAATTTTTAAAGTTAGAATAGAAAGTGATGGATTTCATTATTGTATATGTTAGGCTTTATTATGGAAAACATTGCAAAAGGCCTCCATATCACACACAGGGCTGAAATGTGGCTCAGTGGTTAGAGGCACTGGTTTCACTTTAAAGGACCCAGATTTGATTCCCCAGGACATCATGGCAGGTCACAACAGTGTCACTCCAGTCCCAGAGGATCTGAAACCTTCTTCTAGCCTCTGAGGGCCCTGAATGCATATGGCATATGGACAGGCATGCAGTCAAATCACCCACGCACACAAAACAGTAGTCTTCAACACTACCCAGCCTGTGACTTACAACAGTGACCTTCCTACAAGATGTACTGGTACAACAGCAGCACAGATGCTGTGAGAATAACCAACCACTTTTCACTTGGATTTAAGGCTTACTCTATGAGATACATACTGACTGGTAAAAATGACCCAGGACCTGAGACAAGGTACAGGTCATGGACTTAGGGAAGAACTTACAACTGTTATTTTGTTAAAGACACACAGCAATAAAATGACTTCTAGTGACATACTGCTATACCTATAGCTCAGACTACCACTCACCCCTCATCAGAGAAGCTCTTCTTGCAGTAGATTGTCATTAACAAAGAGATCCACAATGGAATAATGTTCAAAGAGCAAGAGACTTTGAAGCACTGGGCCCTAAATGGTATGTGTTTATCAAATGCCTCACCTCAAGGCTCAGGAATCTATCCAGAAGGGAGATGGAAAGATTATAAGAGGATGGTGAATGAATCCAAGGAAATAATATCTGTGGGACACAATAAAACCAATACACATATGAACTCACAGAAACGGTGATAACACGGACAAGACCTGCTCAGGCTCAAACCAGACAAAATCTCAGCATGGAAAAGGGGAATTGGACATGAAGTCCCACCCCTAACCATGATGCTATTTGAAATTGGTAACTTCTGGAAAGGGAAGATTGTTTATCTCCAGTGGAGTGCCACTGGGTGTATCACCTATACTCGAGGCCCTGCCTCATGCCCAGGAGTAGTCAGCCAACATGAAACAGGATCCATGTGTTTTTTGTTCACCTTTGTTTGTTGGGTCTTTTTTATTTGGTCTCAGTGATTTCCTTCATTTTAGTTTATCCATTTTGATTTTCATTATTGTTCTTTTCTTGTTGCTTTTTTGAGAAAGAAAGGGAGAGAATATGAAGTTTAGACAGGGAGATGGTAGGATTTGGAATGAGTTGGGGGAGGGAAAAGAATATGACTAAAATATGTTGTATAAAAAATTAATAAAAAATTAAATTTAAAATAATAATAAATTCTAAAATTTAAAAACATCACACACAAAATTAACTAGAACCAAAGTCCATGTATCTCAATGAACTTCCATACAGTTAGAATTGTGGTTGATATATTGTACACCCCAATAAACCATCATTTGGAAAAAAAGCTGTGGAGCTTCATATTGGGTTTTGTACATTCACTGTCAAATATCTTTGTAAGCACCTAACAATCACTGAAACCAAAAAATCCAAGACAGTTAGAACTAGATAAATGATTAGCTTTCCATATATATCATTATATTGCTTTCTTATTCAGCTACCTCCTTTATTATCTTCCCCAGCACCCTTGACCACCTCTCTCTGCCTTTCTTTCTCCACAAATTCTGTCTTCCACTCTCATGTCACATATATTTCCTTATCCCCTTCCCCACTCCCATCCACTCCTTTAAGAAATCTACTTCCTTCTAATGGTCCCCCTCCTTTACATACACACACACACACACACACACACACACACACATACACACACACACACACACCAGAGAGCCTGTACAGCATTGGAAGCATCAGGATAGATTTCTCACGTGCCATCAGAAAAGATGAATGGGAAGGAAGCAATTCCAGACAATGGCAACATCACACCCAGGGGCATGGAGCACACCACCACCCACGGTATTTATGTGGTTATTCTGCTATTCAAATAAAAATCAGCATTATTTCATTTAATATTGTATTAGACTAAAATTATTATACTTCATAACCATTCTTCTACATTCTTAGTATTACTAGGTATTAGATAAGATTTAGACCATCTACATAAAAGCTGTGTAAAAAGGCAGTAAGTTAGCAAAAAAAAAGTGTATGATTGTAGAACATTTGGACTTAATTTCATTAATATAAATTGTCATTCTCTTTTTAGGACAATCAGAAGCCACTGTGAATGTAAAGATGCTGTCCTCAGTCTTCAAGAATCCTGCATACTTGCACAGTGTCATGTGCTAGAGCAGACTGGGAATACCAGAACCTTTGGCTTATTATTATTAAAAAATTAACTGACTGGTCTGGAGAGATGGCTCAGTGATTAAGAACACTGGCTTCTTTTCCAGAGGTCCTGGGTTGGATTCATAGACTCCATATGGTGGCTTACAATCATTCATAACTCCAGTTTCAGAACTGTTCAGGCCTTTGTGAGACTTCAGGTATCTATGACTCCAACCCTTTGTCACCTTCCTGCACCCTGAGGTTTATGGGAAACGTGCTCGCTTGTTTCACTTCTTCACTCTTGACGATCTCCTGCCTGCCTCCAACCCTCAAGCCTATCTTAGAAGCCCAACTTAAGTGCTACAGATCTCCTGTTTAAGACATCGGAGGACTCCACAGCACATGGTGGTAGAAATACAAAGAGAATGAGGAACTTGGGGATCATCTGATGACCTTGAGTCCGTGGCACAGTCACATCGCCTCCCTGTGACCCCAAGTTCTATTTGGAAAAATCTCACCAAGATACAGGTCTTCCCAAGGCTCTGCTGGAGCCTGAGCTCTCCATGATAGTGAGCCTGTGGGAAGAGAAGTGTCTCTCAGCAATAGATGCCTTTGTGTTGGGTGGGAAGAAACATGAATGGGAGGGTGTCTGTTCTGTCTGTTGTTTAGAACTGGAGGGGATTGAAAAAAGCATGGAACTCTTCAATCTGTGATTCTAGGGTTAAAAAACTCTACACACATTGGCAGTGCCCACTACTGAAGTGGCGAGCAGCTGAGGTAAATGATTCACACAGTGCCTATAGAATGAATAACCAAGGAAACAGATATCTGAGTAATGGAAGGGAAATATAATTCCCTAATGTGACCAGCTGGCTCATACAGGCTTCTGTTATCATCTTAAGAAGTAGAATTTTTTTCAAATCAAAAGTTGAATAAATAAGATGAAATTCAATTACAGACGCCGTCTGGACGAAAAGACTTCCAAAGGCCTGTTGAGGAAGGGAAAGTCAGAAAGTCTGATTCTCAGCTGGGTCTGCATCCCATCCATGCGGCTCTCTACTTCCAGGTAGCCAGCCCACAGTCTTTAACTCCATGCCAAGACAATCACAGGGTGCCAGGGAAGCTCAGTGGTAACTGAGAAAGGGAGAGCATTTCACTGGGTCTCACTGAACATCTCTGGGGGATTCCAAGTTGTGTGGGAGTCCTGGGCTCCCAGTTCTTCTCTTGTATATAAAGTAGACTTCATGCATGATCTGCTGAGCAGGAGATACTGAGCACATTTGGTTCTCACAACAAGCCTCCCACCTCCTATTGCACAGAGAAAGGACCTCAGATTCAGAAGATGTCCAAATTTGCACAGCTAATAGGAAAAAGCAGAGCAGAGGCACAGACCAAGGGCTCAAGGGCACAGTGAGAAGTTGTTTAGTTTGTGGATGTTCTATCGGATCCAGCCTCGTCTTCAGGCTGCTGTTGGATATTCTCCATCAATTTCCAAGTGATAAAGAATGCAAAAGCTGCTGTCTATGAATGGTCCAATACTAGCATTTTCCCAGCCCCTCACCTCTCATCCTCTTCACTCCAACATGAAACCAGGATCCAGAAGAAGAGAGGGTTTGCAAAAGTGTATAGCTAAACAGCCAGGATGAAAAGTTCTATGTTTAAACCACATAAACTATGTTTAAACCGGATATAGAGATAGAGATAGATAGATAGATAGATAGATAGATAGATAGATAGATAGATAGATAGATAGATAGATGATAGATAGATGACAGATAGATAGATAGATAGATAGATAGATAGATAGATAGATAGATAGAGATGATATACATTTACACCTAAAGAAATCATAAGAAAATAGACTCTAGGCATGAAAAGAAAGACTCTCAACCCTTACTGTAGAAAGCACAGGAGACATGAAAACAATTCCATGTACAAGATTCTTCCTTAGGAAGGATTAAAAGGTAAGGACCACAGTTGTCTTCAGAGTCACTCATGAACTGTAAGTGAGTGTGTTTCAGATGACCAAAGGATTCTGTGACTACTCAAAAGCATTTCAGCATCCACCTTGAACAATAAGTGGCTTGCCTGAGACACAACCGCTGCTTTTAGCTCCGGTTAGAATCATTTTTAAAAAGCTTTCTCAGGTTTTAGGTGGAAGTGCAAGCCAACACGTTGGGCAGCCAAATGTAGCAGAAGTTTTCTCCAGTCCTGCCCAGGCCTCACAGTCCCACATTCCTACGGTGCCATCCTGGCCCCTGCAGTCCAGTGGCTGCTTATAAAATAATCATTCAGAGGCTTGATATTAATTACCAGTTGCATGGCCTATGGCAAGCTTCTTGCTAGCTAGAGCTTATAACTTAAATTAACCCATTTCTATTAATCTGTGCTTGCCCTGTGTTCTATGGCTTTACCAGTCTGCTGGCATGTTGTTCCTTAGGCAGCAGGCTGGCGTCTCCCTCACCCCTGCCTTTCTTCTTCCTGTCTCTCTCTTGGATTTCTTGCCTGCCTCTAAGCTGCCTTGACATAGGCCAAAGCAGCTTCTTTATTAACCAGTGCGAACAACAAATATTCACAGCATACAGAAAGACATCCTCCTTCAGAGAGCCTATTCCATAGATGGTGCTGGCAACACTGGATATCCATCTGCAGAAGAATGAAATTAGATACATAATTTTCACCTTGTACAAAAATCAGTTTTCACTGATCAAAGACAACCTTAATTTTAAAACCTGGAATGCTGAAGCTACTAGAGGGGAACACAGGAAATCCTCTTCAAGACACTGAGGCTGGCCAGAACTTTCTGGACAGAGCATTAGTAGCACAGAAACTAGCCCCGAGTGTCCACAGATGAGTGAACAGACAGCCCAGAGAGCAGAGGAAAGTCCGCACCAGCTGCACAGGTAGCTAATGTCCAGAATTTACAAAGCATGGCAGGAATGACAGGCTGGAGGGGTGGCTCAGCACTCATGAGCAGCTGTTGCTCTTGCAGAGGACTTGATAGCGCACAACCATCCCTAACTTCAGTTCCACAGCATCTGATCCGCTCTTCCTAACTTCAAGGGCACTAGGCACACGTGTGTTGGACATACATGTATACATTCAGGCAAAGCACTCACACACATTGTGTCGGCTCACCTTAGTTGTGGATTTAACCATGTCCAGAATCAACTAAAACCCAAGCTGCTGGACACACCTGTGAGAGATTTTCCTAACCAGATTATCAGAAGCAGGAAGACACACCTTAAATCTGTGCCACACCTGGTGGCAGCCCAAATAAAAGGAGACGGAAGAAGAAAATCTTGCTTCTTGCCTGCTTGTCCTTGCTCTCCCTGGCAAGGCTGGCCATCCTCCTGCTTAAGCCAGTATTAATTTCAGTTTCTTTAGCATTCCAACATAGACTGAAGGCCAGCAGCTCTCCAAGAACCTTGCAGGGATTCCTGATTGGGATTCAGACTGGGACTGCTGAGCCCTCCAGCTTCAAGGACTGACCCACTACTGGATTCTCAGCCTTTGGTCCAACAGACATTGTTGACGAACATAGACCACAGCCTGCAAGCTAGTCTAATAAATCCTATATACCCATATATATCCATATATTAATACATTAGCACATATATATAGTCAGTTATGTTCCTAACTTTTTCAAAGATTAAATAACAGAGATTAAATAACAAGGAAACAAAACTGCCAATCAACATCAGTGTAATGGAGTGAATAGTTTTCAAAAGAAGAAACACAGACAGCCAATAACTGTTTTAAAAGTTTTAAAAATGTTCCACATCCTTAGTCATCATGAAAATGCAAATTAAACCTACTTTGAGATACCATCTCACCCCAGTCGGAGTGGCCATCATCAGGAATTATGGCAATCATCGGAGAGGCTGTGGAGAGAGAGAAATCCTTATTAGCTGCTGGTGTGGGTGCAAAGTAGTACAGTCATTATGACAATCGGTTTGGAAGGTCCTCGAAACATTAAAAGTATAACTGTCTTATGACCAGTTATTCTAGTCTTTGGCACACATCCAGAGAATTCCACATCCTGCCATAAAGGTGTTCATACACCTGTCTTATTGCTGATCTAATTATGACAGCGAGAAATAGAACCAGCCTAGATGTTCATCAACAGATGACCAGATAATGAAAATCTGGCATGTATATATAATGGAATATTATTCAGCTGGAAAGAAAATGAAATTTGCAGGGAAATCATTGGATTTAGCATGTACAATATTAAGCAAGTTCAGCCAAACTCAGAAAAGAAACAAAAACCACATGTTCTCCGGCATATCAGGTCTTACCTTTCAGTGTGTGCATCTTGATATATAAACAGCTGGAAGTGTGGGCATAGGATAACATGTAGGAAGGAGTCCAGAAGGGCAGCTAATATTAGATGGCTAGTGAATGAAAAAAAAGAAATAAAAAGGAGGACATGAATGCTCCTAGGCATGGTGGAGGAGAAGGCTTATTGTAGATATCAGGGAGAGCACAGCAGAGGCAGAGACATCTGGGAGAGTCCAGAGTGGACATGACATTGAGCTAGGCCATGTGAGGGAAGGAGAAAGGGGAATGGGGAGAGCCAGGTGACCAAGAGTCCAGGAGGGCAAGGGGTAAAAGCAGATTAAAATGGACCGGCCTAGCCAGAACGGCTAGATTATATAGGGGAGGGCAGCAGAGAGAAGGGCAGCCCAGCCCCTAGGCTGGAGAGTTCAGGGCAGAGAGCAGGGTATGCCAGCCCAAGGCTGTAACTGATAAGGACTGAGGGATGCTGGGAGAACCTGAAGGCCAGGTCTGCTTTGACATGTTAAATGGGCACCTTAGTTAGCCCTTTTCCGGGGGTTTGAGACCTAACATTAAGGAAAACAGATTCAGACAAAAAGGCACATGAGTCCTGAAGGAGGATGTGAAGACAATTGTTTTTCTAGTCAGTGCTTTTTTCCCCTTGTGTGAGGTTGGGGTGGGATGGATACAGCCATAAAAAAAAAAAAGTTGACAGTGTAAGTACCAAGCTCTAAGCAAAGCTCCATGGCTATGACGCCCATTTTAACCGCATAGAAGTTCACTGAGATACAGAGTTTGAGACGGGCAAGTGTCTGAGTGGCTTCCTTAAACTAACTGTGTGATATTTTAATTTGTGTGTGTGTGTTATTTTAATTTGTGAGCCCATTACAATAAAGTGATTTTCAATAAATAAATAAGTAAACTAAAAATAGGCCTGTCTAAGTCAGAGAATCTAAAATCATAAACATGTAGAATAAAGAAGTCAAAAGATGGAGCTGGGGATTTAGCTCAGTGGTAGAGCGCTTGCTTAGCAAGTGAAAGGCCCTGGGTTTGATCCTCAGCTCAAAAAAAAAAAAAAAGTCAAAAGATCTCTTGTGTAACCCAAGTCATCTAATTCACAGCAGTGAGATTCCTTTTTTTTTAAAGTAAGTACTCTTTTTTATTTCTTTTTAATTTATTTTTATGTGTATTGGTGTTTTGCCTGCATGTATGTTTGTGAGTGTTACAGACAGTTGTGCACTGCCATGGGGGTGCCGGGAATTAAACCCGGGTCCTCTGGAAGAGCAGTCAGTGCTCTTAACCACTGAGCCATCTCTCCGGCTTGCCTAGCAGTGAGATTCTTATGTTCAGATATTTTGCTGAAGGAGATTGCAACTTCTCTTGCCACAGAGAGAGAACAGTATGTCAGTGTGTGACAGGACGTCCGTCACATCATTCCTCCGCTGTCACCTGTTGACTGCACATGTGTCTTCTGACACTGTGTTGCACACTTTGAATGTACCCAACAAATTTTATTTTATACAATTTAACCCAACCATTTCATTTTAAGGATTATGTCTCAATGAAATCATTTTTGATATGCACAAAGATGTCTATGGATATAATAATGGTGGAATAATTTTCTCACTGTCTGTATCAGAGTATACAAGAAATACTCACATTCTCTGTAGCTTTTAAAGCAAAATAACATAGTATCAATCCCATTCAATCCTGCCTGAATGGGGACGTGAGTAGACCCCTTTGAGGGAGTTCTTTATCATTCTGGGACATTTAGAATCTGCAAGCTCTGCACACAGCAGCCACCCCATGTCCTGGAGGCAGTACTTCCTTATTTCTGGGCCTTGCTTGTAGACAGGGATGTTTCTAAGCTTGTGCCTTCAGTGCCCAAGGTCAGACCTCAGCAGCATGACCCAGGGAGGTCCTGCCACTCTGGGGCACAGTCAGCCACAGGCTCCTGTCTCTCTTCTCACACCCTCCCTTTTAGGACCCCAAACTCCTCTCCCAGACAAAAGCCACTTTATTCTTTGCATAATCCCCTCAATAAACTGAGATTTACTCAAACAAAGGCCAGGAAGAAAGAACCTCTTCAGAGCCCCCAGGACAAAGGAGCCCAGAGGCTCCAACTCAGTTCTTGAAAAGGGGCAAGAGTGAAAACTGGGCAGAGTGGCCAGGACACGGCTGTGACTCTTTCGAATCCACCAGCCACCTAGACAAAAGCAAACTGCCAAGTCGTCTTCGCGAACTGTTCTTGCCCCGTTGGGAGAGCAAAGCTCCTGGCAATAAAAGAAGTGATTTGTAACGTGAGGATATTCAATTCATTACACTCTCCCCATGTGAGGAAAGGTCAAACTCAATGCAGAAGGCTTCATCCCAGACAGTAACACAAAAGACAGGGGAGGCAAGGACAAGGAGGTGGACACATTTCAATGCACTGCCATTTCTAGAAACTCAGAGTTGATAGAATTAAAGGAATATGATTGTACATGTGTCTATGGATGCATATACATATACTCTATAATATACAAATGTACCACGCAATGCTCACCCTGCACGGTGGAATTTTACATGTTTTTCTCCTTGATTGAATCTATACAATGCCATGTCCTATATTTGTGGCTAAGTTTCCCTCTGCTGACAGCAGCTTCAGGCCTCCGTCCTTGGCTGGCTTGGGGTTCTGGCAACTGCCTCCAGACTGCTAAGTTGGAAGCAGAAAGAGCAGAGCCCCATGTCATGTGAGTTATAATTGAAAACATTCTTCAAGGGCTTTAAAAGCTTTATTGGCTCATCATTCCCTGCTGAGGACTCATGAGCCTGAGTCTGCATCACAGGGACCAGGCCATGCAAGGTGCAAGCTCCTGGAAGGGAGGACGTGCAAACCAGAGGGAGGAGAAGGGAAGGGGAGGAGAGGGGAGGGGTGGGAGGAGGGAGCATGAAGAGGCAGTGCTCTTCTGACTCTTCCTAGAACAGGAGGTAGAATCTGTGGACAGGCTGGCTGGCTCCTGGCCTGTGTATGCATGATGCCTGGTTTACAGTGCTGTGGTAAGGAGTTTTCAAGAACGCAGTTGTGGCTGTCTAGCACTGCCCCAAATATCTTACTATACGTGTGCCTGAGGAAGCTGAGCAGGCATCAATGGATTGCAATTGCCAAATCAAACTAAAGGTTTCTCAAGGGCAGGGCAGGAAACGTGAAGGTTAGGAAGCCTGTGGACCAGTGTGGGCTCTGCACTAGCAAGCCCTGGGGCTTGGAGAAGGCTCCAGTCTCCTACACACCTGAGTCCCCTGGAACAAAAGGCCGGGTCTGCGCTGGATCAGTGCTTGGTGGGGTCAACTATAAGAAGCCATAAGTGTCCCTGTGGAACTGGGTGGGGGTGCCATGGGACAACCCTGAATAATTGGTTCCCTCTCTTTCTCTCTTCTTCCCCTTCATTTTAAAAACATTAGTGGCCCCCAAAGGGAGTGACACTATTAGGTGTGGGTTTGTTGGAGTGGGTGTGGCCTTGTTGGAGGAAGTGTGTCACTGTGGGGGTGGGCTTTGAGGTTTTCTAGGCTCAGGATACCACCCAGTGTGTCAGTCAACTTCCTGTTGCCTGCAAGATGTAACACTCTCAGCTCTGGCACCACATCTGCCTGTATGCCACCATGCTCTCCACCATGATGATAATGGACTGAACCTCTGAACTGTGAGTGAGCCCTAATTAAATGTTCTGTCTTGTAAGAATTGCCATGGTCATGGTGTGTCTTCACAGCAATAGAAAACCCTAACAAAGACACTTAGAACTGATGGGACTTGATCCTGCACTTCCTTTCCATTGAATCCGTTGATGATTTTTCTTTTCTTTTTGGCCATGGCAGAAGCAATTGGATAATTCTATACAATATTAACTACTTTCTTCATTGATGTGACCAAATACCTAACAAGAAGGGCCTTAAGAAGGAGATATTTGTCTCATAGTTTGAGGGATCCAGTCCATCACAGAGAGGAAGGCATGGCAGGGTTCAGGGTGATATGAGTGGGCAGTTTAGGTGCCGTACATCTCACCCCACATCTCACCTCACATCTCAGCAAACCAGGAAGCAGAGGGGAAAGGCAGAAAGTGGAACCAAACTGTAAACCTCAAGTCCAGCCCTCCCCTGCACCACTATTATTTCCTTCAGCTAGCCCTTACCTCTGAAATGTTCCACAACCTTCCAGAACAATGCTACCATCTGGGAACCAAGTATTCAGACACACAAACCAGCTGGGGACATTTTACATCTATACCACAGAAGCTACCAATGTTGAAAGGTCACATGCGGCAAAAGAGCTGCCCAATACAGGTGCCTGTCTGGACTCAGAGCTTTTGCTACATCTTCTCTCTTCTTACTTAAAAGAAACTAAGACATCCCCTGGGCTGCCAGAAGATGATGGGCCCTGAGCACCAGGGCCATGCACTACGTGGGGAGCCAACCCTACCTCCCTCTACCCTGACTGTGCTCAGCAAATTCTGGGCTGAGCTTTTTCCTGTCTTGACCTGAGGCTGGATGCGAATGCCCCAAAGGCAGTGTCCAGTTTTAAAATGACCGGGAGATGAAGAGTTAAACACAATCTGCTGTAGGAATTTCTAAGGTTGGTTCTCCAGGGGAAAAACAAAACAAAAATGTGAGCTAGAAACAATAAATAAATCTGAGTTAGCAAACCGCCCTCCCCCTGCCCCCATTCCTTCTCTCTGTACTTTACTATCATGAAGGGAACTATAGGCAAACAAATAAAAAAAAAAAAAAAAAAAAACAGTTTGGAAGAAATTAGAAGAACATTCTCTCATGATTTTGCATGGTTTCAGCAATGTGCATTGGAATTCTTTCCAGAATAAGATGCAATTAAGTACTCCATGGAGACAAAAGACAGAGAGCCTCATAAACAGAAACACAGACCAGGGCACCGAATGGGAGACACAGGGAATCATAAAGGGTTTTTTTTTTTCCCAATAACTTGAGCTCAGTCCAAATGCCTAACACACAAAATGAGTCTGAGGCCTCAACAAGGCCTCATGGAAAGTGCAGGAGTCAACTGGGGATGGTCAGAGAAGAGAATAAGAGAGGGGCAAAGAAAAGAAAGAGCAACGGACAGGCTGCCAGTTCCATGCCCTGCCTGAGTGGCTAAGGGCATGGAGCACCAGGGTCTCTATTCTCCCTGTAATGCCAAAGAAGAGAGGACAGTCCATCTTCTGATGGAAGTGGACATGGCACTATGTGGAAAATAGGACTGATGAGGGCTGTTATGTGTGCGCTCTGTCTCTGTCTCTGTCTCTGTCTCTGTCTCTCTCTGTCTCTCTCTCTGTCTCTGTCTCTCTCTCTCTCTGTCTCTGTCTCTCTCTCTGTCTCTCTCTGTGTCTCTGTGTCTCTCTGTCTGTCTGTCTCTGTCTGTCTGTCTGTCTGTCTGTCTCTCTCTCTCTCTCTGTGTCTCTCTCTCCCTTCCCATCTCCCTCCTTTCCTCCCTCCATCATCTCCCCTACTTGAACTACTTTACACAAATCTCTCATTGCATGTTGCAGTACAATCGTTTCCAGACATCAACATGAAGCAGCACTCACTATCCTCCAAGCCTGTCCCACTGCACTAGGGTCCACCCAGCCTCAAGCTCTGCCCTGGCTCCTTAAGCCTTGTGACAGGTTCTGGGCCCTGGAAGCAGTAAGTTTATGACATGTAAGCATAGAGAGAAAACCCCAGAGACATAGCTAGAAAGAAGATAGAAAGAAGAAGATTGGTGGCGTACGCTTTAATCCCAGCACTCGGGAGGCAGAGCCAGCCGGATCTCTGTGAGTTCGAGGCTAGCCTGGTCTCCAATGCGAGTTCCAGGAAAGGCACAAAGCTACACAGAGAAACCCTGTATCAAAAAAAGAAAGAAAGAAAGAAAAAAAGAAAGAAAGAAAGAAAGAAAGAAAGAAAGAAAGAAAGAAGATAGGATGCTAGGACATGTCTCAGATGCCCCTAAGGAAGCCCTGGGCCAGAGAGGTGCTGCTAAGCTACTGGGGTTTATTCAGATGTGTTCTGTTTGCTTTTCCTAAGAGTCTGACTTTTCACTTTCCCTTATTACTTGCTTAACTCTGGCCGTGCATCCTGCTGTCCTCCACACTCTACCCACCCGAAGTCCACACCAGCAGCAGCAGCAGCCAAGGTCCGTCCACCTGGGCTCTACAGCAGCCAAGGTCCACTGTGTGCTTCCCAGCAGGGGACTGTTCTGAGCACCTTCCAGCAGTTTCCAGTGACCTCATTCCCAAATGATGGCAGTGAATCTTAGAAAGGTTGTTCCTTACCCAAAGCTGCCTGTGGAGTCCATGCCTTAGAGCACGGCCCTCTACTAGCTCAGTAGATGCAACTGATGAATGTGTAAACAGGTGGGCCACTGGTAAAACCTAACCCCAGCTCAGAAGTCAACACAAGGATATATTACAACTCCATCTGACATACATACTCCCCACAGTAGGATATCAGAGGACCGGATCTGATAAGTTCCTAGGACCTGTACTTGGGCAAAGGTGTAGAGGGCTTGCAGGCTGAACTTTATGAGTTAGGTTTGAAGAAGCAAGGACACGATAAAGCTTTGAGTACACACATGTACACACACACACACCCACACACACACACCAAAACAAGCCCCCTGGACTACATGAAGTCCAAGCCATGGAGTAAGAATTGATGAGTTGGTGAGGGTAAACAAAGACGCACTGAGAATTACAATTAAACCAAGCAGGATAAGCCTTTGCAGCGGAGCAGAGGCCTGGCTATGACAGTGCAGGTCCGCAGTCAGCTTGCGGCCACATAAACTCAGAGCTTGGCTGAAGTCCAGGGCATGAGTACTGGCGGGCCTCCAGGCTCATATGCATCTCACCCCTTCTCTGCCTGGCAAAGCTGAAGGACATTTCCAGTGACTGTGGACCCTACCAGCCAGGAGTTCTCCCTGTCACTCTCTACCTAATGGGTGACACTGTCTTCTGCTGAATTCTCCCTAGAAGGGTTCACCCATTTGTCAGCTCTCTCCCAAGACTCAGAAACCTGACCCCAGATAAGATTATTGCTATCCTCTTCTAGACCAGGAAGAGGCCCGGCCTTTGTATCTTCATAGTCTTGTATGGAAGGATGTAGCTGATCCTGGGTAGGCACAGGCCACCTAGCTCCATGAAGTTGCAGTTACCTCCAAGTCTGGGCTCAGAGCACTAAGGCCATTTTCTATAGAAAGGACCTGTGTCCACCACCTCTGAGTACCTGGGCACAGTGTCCATGGTTCACCTCAAGACAGACAGGCAACTCTGGTGGACACTCCCTGGGTGGCTCTAGTCGCCTGAGTCATGTGGGATATCAGACAACCCGGCACTCCCTCGCTCTGCCCTGTAGATGAGAATCCCACCCTCATTGCTCTGTCTTCTTTGTGTCTCCTGGCCAAGGAGACTCCTAAGAATGAGTGGGGCTCAGACTACCCAGGGCTTTTGGGGCCCCAGCCTTTGAAGGGCTTCTCTCAGTAACAGGTTTTCTGTCCCCACCAAATTTCACTGTCTGAAATTTCCTTTGACGAAAGTTCTCAATGATGTGAAAGGTAAAACCACTGGGCCATGTGGCCAGAGCAAGTACCTTCCAGCTGTGGCATTCCATCATCCTATGACAATTCCAGGCACCAGGTGTGGAGGCCCTGCAGGAGCAGGCGAGCTTTTGTTGCCTTTCTGGTCTCCAGCCAAGAGCTGGCCCTGCCTCTGCTCTGAAGCACTCCAGTGTCCCAGCCCCCAGGGAGGCTCCAGTTCCCGCTTCTGGTTGATGGACCACACTTGGCCAGGTGCTGGCATCCACTTCACAGTGCTGGCATTTCCTTTTCATTCTGCACCGTACATTTGGAACCTGGTCCTGTCAACTAGCCCCCCAAGCCCAAACCAGCTTCTTTTGTGGACTATAGAACCCTGGAAAAGTTAGAGAAGATAAACTCAGCTGCAAACTTTCTGGATTTGCTAAAAATAGCTACTGCACTCCCTGGGGGGGACGAGGAGCCTAGAAGAGTGGCCTGCTCACAGCAGCATGTTCCCATAACCTGCAGGGCTCCCACTGTCCTCAGTAGGTCCAGGCTGTAATTCTGGATGAGGACAAAGGAGGGTTCCTGCCTTTGGTTCCTCTCCTGCACACCAGCAAGGCTGACAACGCTAAGAAGTACATACAGTCTGCTCACCTGTTTGACCTCGGTGAGACAGACACCCCTTCCCCCCAGAACTAGAGCCTGGTTTACCAGTTAGAGCTTGCTCTGTCTAGTTTCCTCACCTGTAATGCAGAGGTAGTGACTCCTACCTAGCTGGAGGATCCAAGAAACCATCATAATGGCAATATCACAGTGACCGCACAAAGCGAGCACGGTGTTTATCCCAGTAATTGCTAGAAGAGATGTGGGTGCTCCTTCTGTTTAGGCTGCTGTAAAAAAAATCATCATGGACCGGGTGCCTTAAAAAGGGCGAAGTTTCATGCTAACAATGTTGTATGCTGGAAGCCTAAGACTGGGGTACTAGAATAGTCCATGTCTCATGACAGCTCTCTGTTTCATGGATGATATCTGCTTGCTGAGTCCTCACACTTTGAAAGGAGAAGGAGAAAGGAGATCAAGCTGCCTCTTGTATAAGGGCAATAACTCCTTTGTGACAGATCCATGCTTATAATCCATTCACCTGCCAGACCCTGCCTCTTACTTAGTATCACTAGGTTAAGGTCTGGGGTTCACTGTACAAACCTTCAGATCATGCATGACGATGATCCCTTGATGCTGGTCAAACTTCCCAGACTCTTTCCAGATACCAAAGGACCTAAGGTGTTGTGCTGTTAATTTTGGAGTCATTGACTTTGTGTGTATATATAATTTTCTTTTTTAAAAAATGTGTTTGGGTGCTTTGCTTCCATGTATGTCTGTACACTACTTGCATGCAGTGCCCACAGATGCTGGAAGAGGGCATGAGATCTCCTGGAACTGGAATTACAGGCAGTTGTGAGCTGCCACACAGGTGCTGGGAACTGAACCCTGATCTTCTAGAGGTGCAGTCAGTGCTCTTAACTGTTTAGCCATCTCTCCAGTCTTGACTTTCTATTCTTATTAGAGAGAGGCCACACTGCTGATTACACAGCATGATTGCTTACATGTATGCATCCACATGATTGCTGTGTGCATGCTGATATAGGCCACAATACATGTGAAGTACATTCTAACACAATGCCTAGGAGATAAAGCACGCTCAATAAATGTTATTTCTGAGAAGTTCTGAAGCTCCTAATCCTCTACCATAGATAGTACCTTCCTTCATTATCATAAAAATGTTGGATACTTTTTTTTTTTCTGGTTCACTGGCCCATTTCCACCCCCAGGAGTACATTACTCCTTTTTAAAATAAACTCTCTATTTCTATTACTAACCATGTGTCCCTGGTCTAACTCACAGTTCTGGGGAGAAGAACCTGAAAAACTCAGCAAACACACATCATACTTAGACCCATGTCCATAACAGGTGGCAGCAAGCCAGGCAAGGGGTAAGCAAATGGCCCTGAACTCTGCTCTCTTCTGTAACAAGGATAGGAAAAGCACTACCATTTCCCCCTTCCGTAGCACTTGCAAACTGCAGGCTGATTTCTGTGGGAGGCCTGATTTTGGCCTGCAGGGGGGAGGTGGTCAAGTTTAAACCTGTTATATCTCCATTGCCCCCTCATACATCCCTGCTGCGTGTCAGCTGAGGGGTATTTCTCAAAGCTTCTTTCATGCCCTATATGATGATATTAGTTGAGCTCATGCAGACAGTCACACAATGATGGTGGCTACTGAGTCCAGACTCAAAATCCAGAGGCCAGTGAGAAATTCACGTTTAATCCATGAGGTGCAAAGATCACACCAGTGACCGATGGCTCACACCCATGCAGAACTGTCTTCCAATCACAGGCCAAGGGCCACAAAGGTGGTGGTCCAGCTCCTGATAACACTAGTAAAGATACATATGCCAAAGCCATTCGACAAGAAAGCCTTTTTGTCTGAACCCAGATGCCTACTAGTGCAAATTTTTGGGGAGGGATATCATGGGCGAAAAGGTAGAAGAAATGATAGTTTTTATGATCTGAAGTGGAAGAACCTATAAGGACAGTCATTCATGTAATCAGAACTAGCCAACTAAAAAGGGTTCACTTGAACATCACTGGGCAACTAGTGAACACTAATTGGTCACATTTAAATCTGTCCCTTACCCTGATTTTCTCTTGCCTCATAGAGACTCCCAAAAGCCCAAATTATCTGTGCCCATGACAGAAGCCCTTGCCACCCACCCTGCTACATTCTGTTTTTCTTTTTGCTGCCCAAAGACTTCCTAGAACTCATCAACCGAACAAATATGCTAGTCCAAGAGCCTCCAATAATTCAGGAGCTTCAGGCCCAAGTCACCTGGAGGACACTGCATTTTTGATGATTAACAATTGAGAACTGCAGAAAAGGACCCATCTGTGACACAGCCATATTACCAGGCTGCGGGTGCTCCCTGACATAGATAGACAGACAGAAAAACAAAGAGAGCTTTTCCAGTTGTCTTAGTAGGGTTTCTATTGCTGTGAAGAGTCACCATTATAAAGGAAAACATTTAACTGGGGTTGGCTTACAGTGTCAGAGGTTAGTCCATTATCATCATGGTGGGAAGCATAGTGGCATGCGGGTAGATATGGTGCTGGAGAAGGAGCTGAGAGTTCTAGGTCTGGATCTATAGGCAGCAGGGAGAGACAGGCCACACTAGACCTGGCTTGAACTTCTGAGAGCCCAAAGCCACACCTCCTCCAACAAAGCCACACCTCCTAACAGTGCCACTCCCTTTGGGGGCCATTTTCTTTCAAACCACCAGCCCAGCCCACAGAGTTAACTTTATTTACTCCAGAGATGGAGGGAAAAACATCTTTTTACTTTGTTAATGTATTTGTGTGTTGTGTGTTCACAGCTACAGCGATGTGATTGTTCATAAGTCAATCTCTGTTAAAACACCATGGGACACAACCCAGTCTGCCCCTAGAATTCTCCAACATAACTCAGCATGAAACCTGTGGCCACATCAGGTTTTTGTCCATTCATTTTTTTTTATTGACTGCTTAAGTTATTATTATTTTATTTTTCAGCATACCTACATTAAAAATGTGTATATTCATATGTGTATATGTGAGTGTTTGGGGTTATATTAAAAGGCCTTGTAAGTACAAACTGCCTTATGAATTCATATATTCTTGACTTCTTAAGACCTATTAAATAGTATCTTGGGGTCTAGGAAATGTTTCATACAACCTTAAAATGCTACTTGTTCATATAACACAACATTCACTGGAGTCATAAGATGCAACTTTCATTAAGCTATGAAATTTCAGATACAGAAATTTGATGATAAGGATTCCCTTCTCAATCTGACTGAAAGGGGGAAAAGTTAATTAAAGTGTTATTGCATGAGTAACAAAAAGACATAAAATGCTTTATTCTAGTCAAAATACCTCAAAGTGATGTACATAAAATTTTTAATAGTTTAATTGCTTGAATTTCTGTTTCAGAAATATTCTGAATACACAAATGGTTAGGTATAAGAATTGTTAAACTTGTTCAGGTGGTGGTGGTGCACACTTTTAATCACAGCACTTAGGAGGCAGAGGCAGAGGCAGGAGGATTCATGTGAGTTTGAGGCTAGCCTGGTCTACACATCAGAGTTTCCAGCCAGCTGGGACAACATAGTGAGACCTGCAGATGGAATTTCTCTGGTCCTGCCTGGCCCCAAGGTCCAGACCAATCTTTCCCACCCACAGTCCTGCAGCTGCTTATAAAACAATTACTCAGAGGCTTAGATTAATTACAAACTGTATGGCCTATGGCTTCAGCTTCTTGCTATCTAGCTCTTTCATCTTAAATTAACCCATTTCTAAAATCTATATGTTGCCATGTGGCCTTGACATTACCGGTCTGCTGGTATCTTGTTGCTCCTTGGGCCTCTCATCTCTCCCAACTCCTCCCATTTCCTCTGTCTCTCTGCTAGGATTTTCCACCTGTCTGTAAGCTTTCTTGCCATAGGCCAAAACAGCTTTATGTATTATCCAATGGGAGACACACATATGCACAGCACACAGAAAGACATCCTACAGCAGAGACCCTGTATTAAAATAAAATAAAACAAAGTAAAAGTTATGATGCATAGAAAATTATGGACTTAAATCTTTATTTTGAATTTCCTTTTCACAATGAAAATTTCAAGGGACACAGTGGCAACCAGCAGTGACATCCAAAATCCAGAGTCATGTGTAACAGAATGGCTGTTATTAAGTCAAACTAATAATAATATCTTACATTTTAAGATAAATTTTAACTTACCTTTGTGACTTTAAGATATAAAAATTATTGCTTGTCTATTTATGCTTTCTTCCAAAAAGTACAAACGAACAAACATTTTTCAAAGTTTTAACATCTTATCCAATTTAAAACTTAAAAGGCAGGGGTGGGGGCAGTAAGATGGTTCAGCTGGTAAAGGCGCTTTTGTCCAAGCCTTATGACCTGGATTTAATCCCCAGAACCCACATGGTAAAAGGAGAAAATTAAGGGGCTCCTGAAACTGTCCCCTGATCTTCAGAGGAGTGTGCCTCCCCACAACTACATAAACAAACAAACAAATAAATAAATAATAAATAGTTTTGAAGGTCATCTAACACCAAAACCTGAAGCCTGCTCAGCCTACTTAAACTGTGTCAATGATCAGGTTAGGCTCTGTGTGTCTTTAAAACCAAAAATATTCTACATTATTTATATTAAGACCTTGTCTCTATAAATACATATATGGATTGAAGATTACTTAATACTGTGAGGAGAAAAAAAACGAACTGATAACAGTCTAATCTAAAATTGATGAGAATCAAAAAATCTTTGGTAATGTTTAAATTATATGTACATGTATCAACTGCGCTGGCATGTTTCTACTGTTTGTGTGTTATCAGAGTGGCTCATAAGTGCTCATATAAATGTCAGTTTTAAATTAGTCCTGCATGGGCCGGGCAGTGGTGGCGCACGCCTTTAATCCCAGCACTCAGGAGGCAGAGGCAGGTGGATCTCTGTGAGTTCGAGGTCAGCCTGGTCTACAGAGTGAGATGCAGGACAGGCACCAAAACTACACAGAGAAATACTGTCTCAGAAAAAAAGAAAAAAATATAGCCATACATCCTTTTAGTTGGCAGTGTGGGCAGAGTTTGAGGCACAACTCCAGCAGCCTAAGCTCACTAAGCAGGGCCTCCTACTCCAAGGTCCCAGTTCAAGAGACAGAGCAATGGGGATGGGAGAAAACAGATGTAATCAGTATGGCTACTTTGCCCCCCGGACAGAGTGATCTGAGGACCCCAGGATGTTAGGGTATTGACTTAAGCTTGAGATTTAAGTAAAGACAAACAAACAAACAAAAACAGCATTTTAAAAAATCTCTCAACTAAGAAAGAAGATGTGAAAAAGTTAGAAATAAATATGCTTTATGCTTTGATAAAGCAAGTTTTTTTTTTTTTAAATGGAAATGTTTTCAGATGAGAGGATTTGTACTCGATTTTATCCTAAGGTAAAGGATTGTTCTAAAATAAAAATACAGAGATTGGGACAAAACTAGAAAGTTAAAGTGTGTCACAGAAAGGTTTATGGAAATTGAAACTTTAAAATAATATTGCATTTATAAAATAGAAACTTGCCTAACTGTTAAGTAACATCTAATTTTATTTTTTCCACATTTATGTGTCTGTGCACACACATGTACACATGATCGAGTTCTCTGATGCCCATGTACAGGTCAGAGGACAATCTTCAGGAGTCAATCCTCTCCTTTAACCATGCAATTTCCAGGGATGGAACTCAGTGGTCAGTGTCAGCAGCCAGTGCCCTCACTAGCGGAGTCACCCTGCAGGCCCAGCATCTAAATCTGAAGCCACAATTCATTGTTATTATCAGTGCAGCTGACCTTCTGGGTATTCAATAACCATACTTGGGGGCCTAAGAGCTAAAAAGGACAGCAAACATTTTAGCCCCTGCCTCCAGGACAAATAGGTCCCAGGTGGTGATGGGACATCTCTGAGGTCACATCTGGATCACAGAGGCCATAGAGGCTCCCAAGTCTGGATTCTAATTAGTGCTCATTCTACACATAGTAGGGTCAACATAGAGGCAAATGTCCTCAGTGCTCCCAGTGGAACCCACAAGGTCAGCAAGATCCTGACCCATTCCAGCTGATGGCAATGAAAAAGCCATGTCCCCAAGAATAACCCCTAAGAGCCTCAATCTTAACAGCTTTTTTAAATTGCCTTTTGGCAACACTGGTCTTGAACACCTAACAGAAAAGTATAGCCAAAAATAAAACAATTGGTAACAACACAGAGAAAAAAAACTAGACTAGACTTTAAATGAAGCAAACAGGAATTCTGGCCTTAACAACCTTCCCATTAAGTCCTGAGTGTGGGCTACACACATGCCAGCAAGGTGATCGTGGCCACCCAGATACAATGCAAAGACAGGGTCCATTCCAAACTTACCAACTTTATATTTTGGTTTCCTCCATTGTTTCACTATTGATGCTAATATTGATACTCAGTTGTTACATCCTCACTCTGTCTTTCTTTTAATCTATTAAACCATTGGGTTCCTTCTTAAAATTATTCTTTATATCTAGCTACATTCTAATATAACCTTTTTTCCCTTTAACAGCCAGAGGTTTCACAATCCCAGTATCAAACCACATAAGAATTGGTCTCTTGGGACAACCATGGGCATGGCCATACTGGCTCTCACCCTTTCTGTGGTCATTGGTTGATATGACTGGGTTATTTTTGCCTATATCTTATATTTCTAGTCTTGTAAAGTGTTTTTTTTTTCTAGTATATAAGTTTCAGACTAAGTTTAGATTCCAGCCAACTCCTACCACAGGGAAATCAAAGCCTCCTCTCCAACCACTGACAAAGGAAGAGTTCTGTGCCCCTCCTGGGTGGCACCAAGCCCTACTCAGCACACAGTTAGAGGAGGCTGGTCTTCACCAGTCAGCCACCCACAAAGATTTCTGTGACCACAGCTGGGGAATGAAAGGAAAGTAGGGACAGAGAGAGAAAGACATGGGGGGGGGGAGAGAGAGAGAGAGAGAGAGAGAGAGAGAGAGAGAGAGAGAAAGAGAGGAGAGAGGGAGGAGAGAGAGAAAGAGGGAGGAGAGAAAGAGAGAGAAGCAATGAGATAGACAGAGACAGAAACACAGAGAGATTAACATATCAAAGAAACAAAGGAAGCAGGAGAGGTGAGAGAAGGTGGGTCTTAGACAAATAACCTATGGCTGATGGATAAGGTATAGCCAGATGCTTTCTAAGCCTGTTTCCAGATCACTAGATCACTCCCCACCCCTGCACCATGAGGAGAGGAGAGGGCAGGGGAGGGGAGAGGAGGGGAAGGGGAGGGGTAGGGAAGGAAAGGGAGGGAGAGGAGGCGGAGGGGGGGGAAACCCCAGATCACTGAAGAGGGAGGAAGATCGTGAATTCAAGGATGGCCTGGACAACATAGCAAGATCAGTGGTCATCTGCCTTCTGCAGATTCTGCCCTTGGAAGCTTCACCTAGACTTTTGATACCCATGTCATAACCAGTTTTGGAACATTTTATTACCCCAAAATACAATCCCATAAGCCCTCATTCCCCATTTATTCCTCCCTTCAGGCTCCCAGAAACACCGATCTATTTCTATGGATTTGCCTACTATTGGCATCATACACCATGTAGACCTATGTGTCTGACTTCTTTCATCTTGCATGTTTCCAAGGTTCATCTTTGTTGCAGAGTATAGTGAGCTCTTTATTCCTCTCTGTTGCAAAGTAATATTTCACATCGTGAACACACCACATTGTATCCATCCATTCCATTGTTTCCATTTGGGAAGTTGCCATGTTACTGTAAACACCCAAATGCACAAGCTTTTCTTAAAGTTACACAAAGGCATTCATCTTTTCTTCAGAGTGGTAAATAAATAGAAATAGTTCATAAGAGATGTCTTGCAATCAACCAGGAAAAGTAAAAAGTTAAATACTATTATTGCCTACTTTGGCAAATACAGCAGCTTCGCTTGATACACAGGCTTCATGTCTAACAAAGTAGTGTGGTTCTGTTGCCATTCAAAAATCTGCTTAGCTCACTGGACCCCAACCACACAGGACCACAGCACCCCACCCTGCCTGTCCTCCACAGTTCATCCTCAATGGCTTCCAGCCTAGCACTACACCCCTCCTTGTCTCCACAAAGGGACTGTGAGCTCCTCTTGATGCCAGTGAATTAGTACATCCATTTTCTTTGTGAATAGATTCTGCCAGGTGCCCTGGTGTGACTGTATTTCAAATAGTTAAAAGGATGAAAGGCAAAAGGGAAGTGATCGGGATAGCCTTGTTCATTTCTTGCTGGTATTGAGGTAACTGACATGGCAGTCTATTCA
Source organism: Onychomys torridus (assembly GCF_903995425.1). NCBI lineage: Eukaryota > Metazoa > Chordata > Mammalia > Rodentia > Cricetidae > Onychomys > Onychomys torridus. The sequence goes on along the minus strand of NC_050443.1, from coordinate 63,077,608 downwards.
TCTTGAACTTCTCAGCCATTCTCAAACAAGTTTAGTGTGAAATACTGCAGCATCTGTAGCTGAAGTTTTCCTGTGTTCCACCTGGTCCACAGCAACTCAGACCCAAGTAAATACACAGAGGCTTGTATTAATTAAAATGGCTCTACCATAAGCTCAGGCTAACTACTGACTAGCTCCTGCACTTAAACTCAGCCCATTTCTGTTAATCTATATGTCGCCCCATGTTCTGTGGCTTTATCTGTGTGCCATTACATGCTGTTCCCTGGATGGTGGACTGGCATCTCCTGACTCAGCCTTCTTCTTCCCAGAATTCTCCTTGTCTGCTTATCCACCTATACTTCCTGCCTGGCACTGGCTAATCAGCATTTTATTAAACCAGTGTACAAAAGCATTATCCCACAGCATTTCCCCTTTTCTGCTTAATTAAAAAGGAAAGTTTTAACTTTAACATAGTAAAATTATATATAACAAAACAGTTATCAAGCAAGAATTATAGTTACAATATCTAGCCTATTTGTATTTGGCAAAATTAAAGAAGATATCCTATCTATTCTATATTTGTGAGTCTAAGGTTCCATATCTAACTTATCTCTTATCATAACTAAGGAAAACCATAATTATAACTATCTAGTCTTCAACTACATCAAAGACTTCAGAAGGATATAATATTACCTAAGTAAATAGGAAAAGCATTGGAAGCAACTTCCAAAAATCTAGAATGACAGAGATAGCTGCCTGTGTGGACAGTCATCCAAAGTAGCTCTGCAGCATTCATTGAGGCATCCATCTTCAGCCATATAGGCCTAAAGTCTCTCAGTCTCTTTCCTCTGTGTCCTGTAGAACGTCTGGCAGTTTCTTCTGTGAAGCAGGAACATGAAGGACCATTTTGCCTTACAAAGTTCAGTAGTCATCTTCCTATGGGTCCTGCATGTCTAGTAGATACAACATTTTGTCAAGCAGTCCAGGCAAGAACAATTTCTTTCCCAAATTACTATTTTTGCCAAGAAGAAGATAAACTCCATATCGAGTGTTGTAGATGCCCGTCTTTCTCTTTGAAGTAAATCAATGCTGCCAGGAGCAGATATGTCTCATTGTCCAAAAAGTCTAAGTTTTTAAAATATTTTAAATGCCATATTCTGTAGGTCTTTGAAGTGTTTGAAGATTATGTACCCAATTGAATTTTATCTATGTATACCTAGAAAACTTAACTAACATGACTATACATTTGACTATCATAGATGACTAATTATTAATCTGTATTTCTTAATTATCCATTACAATTTAAATGAGTTACATAAACATAACACCTTAAATGAGAGTATGTATATATATATATATATATATAGATATATATAATATATATATTAGATATATAATATAACAAAATTAACTTTAAATTTGTATCAATAAACTAAAATCTATAGCAATGTAAAATATTTATCCTGTATTTCTGTCTCAAGGATCTTCTCACTCCATGCTGCAAAACCCCACCACGATCAGGTTGTTTTGAAGTCAGTGTGTTGCTGTGTTTGTAAGTCTATGTTATAGAAACATCCCACCTGGCAATCCAACCAGCAGACTGCAAGTAAGGCTGATTTTACAAATTCCATCTGTCCTCATTTGACTAGCAATTCACAGAAAACATCTGGGATCCCTAGAAGTAAATGGCAGGGACCTCTGTGTAACACGAATCTTAGACAGTCTTATTAATTAAAAAAAAACAAAAACAAAAACAAAAACAAAAACCAGGTATTGGGGTGAATGCTGAAAGATCAGAAAAGCAGAACAAGCCACAGCCACCTCACCTCGCCAGCTTCTCAGCCGACCCTGTTTCCTCAAACTGGAAGCCTCTGAGTCTTCATCCAAATGGATCTCAGCTGAACTACTGCTAAGAACCTAAAAGCTTAAAAAGCCTAAAACCCTCTAGTTCCTGGTCCTCATGCCTTATATACCTTTCTGCTTCCTGCCATCACTTCCTGAAATTAAAGGTGTGTGTCTTTCCCAAGCAAGACATGAGATCTCAAGTGCTGGAATTAAAGGTGTGTGTCACCATGCCTGGCTGTTTCCAGTGTGACCTTGAACTCACAGAGATCTGGATGGATCTCTGCCTCTGGAATACTAGGATTAAAGGTGTGTGCTACCACTGCCTGACCTCTGTGTTTAATGTAGTACCTGTTCTGTTCTCTGACCCCCAGATAAGTTTATTGGGGTGCATGGTATATAAACCACACCTCTGTGTAGGCTGTGACATGGCTCATGTACAGCCTCCCTCTCTGGCCTCAAGTAGGTGCATCAGAAGTGATGACAGGTGAAGTCTGTCAGCTATGGAGACAAATCATGAGGTGTACTGGGGACAGGACCAGTTTCCACCATCTTCATCTTCTGACCCAACGGCGAAGTCCAAGGACTTATGAGTGACTCATTGCCTGTCCCTGTCCACCATTGCCACCCACCACCTTTCCCCAAGTTGAGAATATAGCCTCACACTTTTGAAAATGTGGCTTTAATCACTCCATAGAGATTTAGAAGTAAAAAACACAAGTTCATAGGTGGTGGAGATGGCTCAGTTAGTACGTGTTGACTATCCAAGCAGAAGGACCTGAGTTCAATCCTCAGTGCCCACACAACAGTGTCCTGCTAGCCTTGCCTACTCAGGGAGCCCCAGGTCTCAGTGAGACCCAATAGTGCTTTAAACTCGATTGCCCCCATACGATTGTATAATTGCATGTTTAATACCCAGTTGATGAGCAGTCAGGGAATGATTAGGAGGTGTGGCCTTGGAGGAGGTGTGTCACTAAGCATGGGCTTTGAAAGCCTATGGCTCTCTCTCTCTCTCTCTCTCTCTCTCTCTCTCTCTCTCTCTCTCTCTTTCTCTCTGCCTGCTGCTCTTGGCTCCTTCTCCAGCACCATGTCTGCCTACATGCTTCCATGCTCCCCACCAGGATGATAATGGACTAGGCCTCTGCAAGTGTAAGCCAGCCACCCCCCTAGAAAAGCAAGCTAGACAATTCCAGAGGTTAACTTCAGGCTTCCACATGCATCCATACACATGTCCATTCTCACTTGCCCACACATGTACCCCCATCTGTATGAACACACAGTAAATAAAATAGATATTGCTATGCTGAGCCCTTCATCACTGCCCTTGCTGACCATCTCCTCTTTCAAATCTAAGTCTCAAAACAATACCATTTGCTGACAAAGTTGGGCTCTGACAGGCATGAGCATATGCCACATGCTCACTTGCTGAGGAGCCTTGGCTCTAAGCACCCCAGCTTTGCAGAAGCACAGATGTTGCTGTCTATTCCTTCACCAATTGATCTCATGCCCAGTCCAACACCAGCCCAGACTTGCTACCACGAAGGGCCAACGCAAGTGGTTTCAAAGGGAGCAGCTGTTTATCTAAAATAAGGATTTGTCCTAATCTGTAATTACCCAGAGCTCTGCTGGACACTCTACTTGAGTGTCCCAGGGGTTTCGGACTCCACCTGGATATGACTGTTCTTTCCCTTAGAAAGGAGTTTCTCCCAACATGTGCGTGTGTATCCTAGCACCTCTCTGCTCTCACTTACCCACTCATACCTGGAGCATCAGGCTCCTCACCTCCTTCTCTGGGTCCCTATACGCACTGGCTTCACTTCCAAGCTCTGACTGTCATTAGCTGCTTCCAGTTCCACACTGGTGGCTGCCAGCTTGAGCCGTTCAATGGCTGCCATCAGATTAGTGCAATCGTTGAGTAATCTGCAGCCAGTTACCTACGCTTTCTCTGGCCTCTGACAAAATGAAAAGAAAATGAGACCAGAAATGGTTAAAATCCTGGGGAAAAAAACAAAACGATGTTTTTTCAGAGAATATGATTTCACATTTGTTCTAAGTCCAAAATGAGGCACTTAGAAGTTATTGTTATGGTTTGAGTCGTAAACTCATGTTGAAATGTAATGGCCCGTGTTATGGTATTGGGAGGTATGTGTGTTGAGAAGTATTTGGTGTGTAAAAGCATCCCTCTCATGAGTGGGCTTGAGGCCCTTGTTAGAGAACTTTTGGGGCAGGCACTGTGTCTTTGACCTTCTGCTTTCTACCATGTGGTTATGCAGTGAAAAGATTCTCAACAGAGACTTCCTGACCAGTGCATTTTTGTTTATAAATTACCCAAATTGTAGCATTCTGTTATAGCACTACAACATATGCTGACACAGCCATGAAGCTAACAATCTCAGTGATTAAATAATAACTATGCAACTAAGAACACAGGATAAACCAAAAGAATCAGATATACCCTGTGGTGATATTGTGTTCCCCAAAATATTGTGCACCATAATAAACTTATCTGGGGTCAGAGAACAGAACAGCCACTAGATATAGGGGCCAGAAAATGGTGGCACACACGCCTTTAATCCTAGCATTCCAGAGGCAGAGATCTGTATGGATCTCTGTGAGTTCAAGGCCATACTGGAAATAGCCAGGCTTGGTAACAAGAGCCTTTAATCCCAGGAAGTGATGGCAGAAAGCAGAAAGGTACATAAGGCATGAAAACCAGGAACTAGGCTGGTTTTAAGCTTTCAGGCTTTTGAGCAGCAGTTCAGCTGAGATCCATTTGGATGAGGACTCAGAGGCTTCCAGTCTGAGGAAACAAGATCAGCTGAGGAATCGGCAAGGTGGCTGTGGCTTGTTCTGCTTCTCTGATCTTCTAGCATTCACCCTGATACCTGGCTCTGGGTTTGTTTTTATAAAATTAAAAAAAAAAAAAAAAAAACAACTTTTAAGATTTTTGCAACAATACCCCATGTATGAGGCATAATAAAATAGAAAATATGGTAGGGTACTCCTCAAAAATTACAGGAATATAAATAGCCACAAACACCACATAATTTGTGTAATACTTATATTGTGGTTTGAATGTGAAAGTCCCCTATAGGATCATGAGTTTGAAAACCCATTCCCAGCTAATGTCACTATTTGCAAAACATTCTGAGCCTTTAGGAGGTGAAGCTTCATTGATCACTGGGAGCTGATCTTCAGAATGTACAGCCCAGTCTCACTTCAAGTTCACTCTCTGCTTCCCAAGTGCAGATGCAATGTGACCAGCCAGCCTCCTCCACTCTCCACTTCCTGAGTGCAGATATCATGACCAGCCAGCCTCCTCCACTGTCTGCTTCCTGACTGCAAATGCAATGTGACCAGCCAGGCTCCTCCTTCTCCTCCTAATGCCTTCCTTGTTTCCTGCTTTATCTTCCTTACCACAATAAAATGATCCCCTTGAACTGTAAGCTAAAATAAACCTCTCTCCTTTTAAACTCTTCCTTTTCAAATACCTAGTTGCAACAGTGAGAAAAGTAACTGGCACATAAAATTTGTACTGAGAAATGAGGCTGTTGCTGTGATAAACCTGAACATGTGATTCAAACTGGTTTGGGGGAGAGATGCGGGAGTGTTTTCAGCCATAGAAAACAGAAGACCTAAGATGCCATAAGCAGAGCTTCATGGGCCATTCTGGTATGCGTTTGGAAGACTAGAATGCCAGGATACCAAGGAGAATGAAGACATGCCTTGTGAGATTTCAGAGTGGAACAAGGACAATGTTGGTAACTGGGAGTAGATGCCATTTTTGCAACCTTCTGGCAAAGGAAGCTAGCTTCCTTCTGCTTCTGTCCTGAGAACTTGGATGAGGCTGTTTTTGTTTTTGTTTGTTTTTGGTTTTGTTTTAAAGCAATGGACTTATTTCTTCTATGGAGGAAGTTTCAAGGAAGCATAGCATTCAGACTGCAGTGTGGCTACTGCTTGCTGCTCTTAATTCAGATTTTCACTGAGGGAGAACAAGTCAGCATTATGAAAAATGTGGGGTTTGGCAAGAAAAGGTATATGAACAAGGTTTAAGTTGCAAACAAGGAATGTGCCCATGTCAAAGACTGTTAAAGATTAGTGCCATTGGAGATAGAGCCCATTCTCTTCACTGGGACAATAGGAAAAGTACCCTGAAGGCAAGGCCTTGCTCATCAAAGTCTCCAATATGGGAAAATGCATCATTATTTGCAAAGAGAAAACCTGAACTGACAATGCATTTGAAAGGATTCCCTGAGTAAAAGCAATTACTAAGGAAATCAGCTTTGCATTTTCAGCACCTAGTCATCTAGGGGCCAGCCATGGTTCCATAAAAACAGCCTTCATCCCTAGCCAGCAGAAGAACTTGGCAGCACTGTCCATATAAAACTACTTTTGCAAGTATAAAAGATGCAAGATTCAGGGGATGAGAGATGTTATTACAAGAACCCCTAAGGGCACCCAGGCAGGGGGATCAGGATCCATCCTGGTCTATGGGCAGGCTTCTAGAATCCAGTGCCTGTGGTGTGATACCTTGCACAGCCTTGGGACAGTGGGAAGGGCCTTGGACTTGCCTAGGCTCAGTATGCTGGGCTCTGCTGACTCCCCATAGGAGACCTCGATTTGGGGGATGTGGGGTGGCTTTAGAAAGAGGGCTGGGATGGGAGGAGGGAGGAAGAGGGGTCTGTGGATAGCATGTGGAGTGAACAGAAAATTTTTTAATAAACAAAAATGAAAAAAAAGAGCCCCTAAGACCAAGAAATTGGGGGCAGAGTTGGAATCACTGCAGAGAGACTCTGTGAGGCCACTGAGTAGAGGTTGTGAAGGGGACACCTAAGTGTCAATAGAGGCCAGGACCCTGTGGTGCCCAGCAAGGAAGGAAGAGGACACAGAAGGAAGGCAGCCCAAAGCTGGGTGGATGGGGCTACCCAAGCCACTTAGAGATCACCAAGAGCCCTGGTTGGTGGGTATAGAGCTTTGGGATTTGCTGTTTTCCCTTCTAGCTTGAATTTTGCTTTGGTCCAGTCTTTCCAGGTGTGTCCCCATTGCTCTCTTTTGCAATGGGAATGTATACTCTCTGTGCCACTCTACGTGGAGGAGGCATGTCGCTGATTTTTTTTATCTGATAGGAGTTCAAAGTTAAGACATTCCCTTGGGTCTCAGAAGGACTTTGGACTGTTGAACAGCGTTGGGCCTGTTAAAGTCTAGAGGGACTTTTGGAACAGACATATTCTGCATCATGAGATGGCTATGGGTGTTTTGGAACCGGGAATACAATATTGAACATGAACTGCCCTTCATGGCCTCACCTGTTTGGTCTCCAGGTGGAAATATGATTTTGTAAAGTTCTGGAGCCTTTGGGAGGTAGGGACTTGCTAGAGAAAGTGGGTTAGTGGGGGCAAGACTTGGGGTTCTGTAGGCCAGTTCCACCTCTTTACTCTCTATTCATAACTGCAGACATACTGTGGCTGGTCAGCCTGTGGCTGCCATGCTTTCTCTGCCTGAGACCCTGTCTTCCTCATCATGACTGGATGATTCTCCTTTAACCTTAGACTGGAATAAACTCTCCTTTAAATTGCTTCCTTTCAGGTATTTGGTCAAGAAAAGTAATTAATACAATTTATATGAAAACTACAAATCACTTCATGTTCTCAGAGAAGAAGAATCATTATAAATGTGGCATTTTGTCTCCCAAATTAACTCCAAAGCTCAATTTCATCCTATTAACAACACAGACTATATCATAAAATTTGACAATTATTTGACAACCCTGTATCTACAGAAACAGGAAAATCTATGGAAATTCATAGATGAAGACAATTATCTTGGCACTCAGTGTTCACTGGGGGTGGATCTCAAGACCAGTGAATGCTCGAATCATCAGAGCAAAGGGACTTTTTAGGTTTGAGTAGAAATCATGAATACAGATATTTTAAATCATTTCCAGGTTCTTTACAACATCCCATCATACATCAAAAGTGTTCTATTACACCTTCTTGAGGAATAAATGAGGGGGAAAGTGTCTACATGTCCAAAACAGATAGAAATTTTTCTTCCTCCCCCAATGTCTCAAGTAGCTCTGGCTGGCCTTGATCTCACAATGTATCTGAGGATGGCCTTGAACTACTGAGTTAACCTCCTGCTACAGCTGAGATTGCAAGCCTGCGCTATCAAACCTGGTTTATGTGGTGCTGGGAATCAAATCAGGATCTCATGCATGCTAAGCAAGCACTCCACCATCTGAGATGCAATCCCTCTACCTGCAATGTGTGTGTGTGTGTGTGTGTGTGTGTGTGTGTGTGTGTGTGTGTGTGTGTAGTGTGTGTGTGAGTTGTCTTCCTTAATCACCCTTTAAACTATGTGTTGAAAGGGAGAAAAGTACAATGAAAGGAATATAAAGATGTTGTATAAGACACGAAATGGGTTGGATCATGAAGGACCTCAAAGGCTACATTGTAGAAGTTCATGTTGACCTCAAGGGAAGTGGACAGCTGCAGAGATAATATATGAGATGAGGGTGTTGGGTTGGGATTTGCATCTGACACAGCACTCTGGTTACAGGGAGGAGAGTAGCTTAGAGTTCAGCTGCGGTGGACTGGCTAGGCCACTACAAGCCTTTGTAAAGATCCTTCAAGTGATGATAAGCAGGATTGTGATGGAGACAGAGCAAGGTATGGAGACTGCAAAGATGATCAGGAAGTGAAGTTGATCCTGCCCTGCTATGGGGATGGAGATGAAGAGAGAGGCATTGGGAACAATGGCTGAGTTCTTGGTTTGTGCAGGTAGATGGTTTGTAGATGCATGAAGTAAGACAGACAACCATGATAGAAAAATATGCTTAGAAAAACAGTTCAAAAGTCCAGTTTGGAGCCTGGTAAGATGGCTAAGTGGTTAAATCTAAGCCTGACAACCCAAGTTTAATCCTCAGAATCCACCTTAGGGTGCGAGGAGAGAACTGATTCCACAAAGTTGTTCTCTGACCTCCATATATCCACCATGGCACTCATGTCCCTCCAATAATAATAATAGTAATAATAATAAGTTAAAATACGATTTTAAAGTTCAGTGTGAGGTGTGTTAGACTAGGGGGTTTTTCAAGGACACACTGTCAGCATCATGAGTTCTGACCGACAAGATGACTGGAATACAAGACTATGATGTGAGAGTCCAGGAGAGAAATGCTCTCTCTGACTTCAGGCTCAGCCTCTACTTTAGATAAGAGATGCCTACACCGTGAATGATGTGCAGCCTCTCTGAGACGCCATGGCAACTGTGGGCATCCTTCATCTGAGTAAATTCGAGTGGAATCTGAGGACCAGAGGATTCTGAGCGTGAGAACCAGGTCTATGTTATCACAGTAGTCATGGCAGTGGCATTACAAGTAACCATTATTTTTCACACCTGTTCGTTATATGTAACTTTATTTTAATGAACATGTGTTATTTTACTAGGCTATTAAAAGATCAATAGAAATTTCTTTTGATAAATAAGCTTACAAAGAAAGAAAAATAAATGACTTGTTTCTTTTTTTATTTGCTTCACCAGTTACAATATTTGAAAAATAATAATGTTTGGGAGAGAATGAATGTAAGAATGGGTGAGGGTCTGGGTGGCCCTCAGTAGATGGCTGCATGGGAGAGGGGAAGAGGAAGAACCCCACAAGGACCAAGAGAGAACAAACTAGTTCAAAACTAGTTTCAAAACCAGTGACAAATTGCAGGTAGTCTCTACCTCAAAGGAAGATGTACTGTGTGTGTGAGAGTGTGTGTGCATGTGTGTGTGTGATGTGTGTGCATGTGTATGGTGTGTGTATGTAGTGTGTGTGTATGGTGTGTGGTATGTGTGTGTGTGTGTGTGTGTGTGAAGTGTGTGCATGTGTGCAGTGTGTATATGTGGTGCGTATGTGTATGTGTGTGCAGTTGCATTTGCATACTTACATATGGGAATCAGGTTAACCTTAGGTGTTGCTCCCCTACAGTCATCTTCCTTGCTTTTTGAGACAGTCACCCACTGACCAGGAGTTCACCAAGTGTGTCAGGATGGCTGGCTGGTGAGCCTCAGGAATCTGCTGTCTCCATCTCCCCAGATAGGGATTATAAGCACATGACACCACCTCAGGTTTCCCAGGTCTTTGTGTGCGTTCTGGGAACCATACTTGGGTCCTTATATTTGTATGACAATCACTTTACTGCGGAGCTATCTCAAGCACCAGGCTCACCGTTTCTTTTTCTTTTTAAAAATTTTCATTATTTGCTTTTTGTATGTTGGTGTTTTGCCTGCATTATTCCTATCCAGCACATGTGCTTAGTGCCTCCGGATGAAGGTGGGTGTAAGGTGCCCTAGAGCTAAAGTTAGAGATGGTTTGGAACCACTATCTGGGTGCTGGAAATTGAACCCAGGTCCTCTGTAGGAGCATTCAGTGATCTTAACAGCTGAGCCATCTCTCCAGCCCCAGTGCTGTTTCTTAACAAGATGTATTCAAAACCGTTTCTGTGATAGCCTTGTCCTATGCATCAGAGTCACCCAGTGCAGACTCCAATTCAGACTCATTAATAAAAGCTTAAATTTATCAAAAGAAATTGAAAATAAACAAAGCTCTCCCCTCCCCTGCCATCTCTCTCTCCTTTCTGCCTTGGTATGAAGATGCTCACAAAGCGTCTGTCACAGACTGACTCCCTGGTTCCCTGGACCTTTGGGACTGGGGCAGAAATGCCTTGATGATTTGCTCAGATGCAGCCCAGGCCTGCTCTGCTGCAATCCAGACCCTGTCCATGTACCTTTCTCAACCTTTCCCTGTCACCGTTGAATCCTCACAGTGTCTCCCTCAGCTGCATCTCAGAGTGTGAAGGAGAAGATCTGACACCTGCTTCCTGCCAGAGTCTGCTGCCTCATTTCCATCCCTGCAACCTAAAATTAGAAGACATCGCCAGGAAGATGTTCATCCCAAGAAAAGAAGTCTACTTGGCAACAGGGGCCCAACTCTGCAGCAGCTACTCCTGGAGACCCGCATCAGACCTGCGCAAGGAGGGAAAGAGGAGGAAGGATGCCCCGGAAATGGACCACACAAACAGCTGAGGGCACCACCATTCCTAAAGGGGATTCGAGGCCCTTTGTTCTACACAAACCCCCCTACCCCACCCACAGCTCCATGCAGAGCCTAGGAAGTTCTAATTCCAGGTTACACCTCTGTTGGGTTTTTGTTGTTGTTGTTTTGTTTTGTTTTTGTTTTTGTTTTTTTCAGCATGTAATGTAACACCTGGGGCCAGGTTAGTGCCTCTCCTCTGATTAGAAATTGACAGCGAGCAGCTGATAATAACTCCACCTGAAATGCCCCTTCTCTGACCCACATAAACAATATATATGTGTGTGTTTGTGGATATGCATTTTCAGATAGAGATAGAAATGTAGATCAACAGACTAGAGAAACAAGGAGTTAGTCTCATTTGCTTGTTTTTTTTTTTTCTAATCAAGATGCATTTTTGGAGGCTGCATTCAATTCCAATTAAGGGATGCTTTCATACCTTTTATAGAGGAACAACTATATTTAACATCGCCATTCACTCTAAATAGTAATTGGATTTTATAAGGTATGAGGCTTTTAAAGCTACCCCGAGTCTCAAAATCTTCTCTCTGCCGCTAATGAGCCATGTTGGCTGAGCTTGAGGCACGAAGGCTCTGGCAGAGGTTCCCCAGGCACCAAGAGCTCCCACCGCACCTCTACTGTGGCAGCAGAGGCCTGCGCAGGGCCTTGGTTAATTTTCACAGCCAAGGGAGGAAACAGTTCCTTCTCGAAAAACTACAGAAGTGATTTGAGGGAATTGGCACACTGGCTTTTTAAAGAATTCAGAATTGGGTTTTAAATATAATGACTGCAAAGAAGAGGGAAGAAATCACACATTCAGAAACATGCTATTCTATTGGAAAATACTTCAGCTTTTAGAAAAAGGGGGCTTTGGCAATATTCATTGAGATTATTCATGATGTCATCAATCTCAGGCTGCTTCTCTGGCTACAAATAAAAATTTCTCCAATGTCAGAAGACCTTTCAAAGAAGCCTGAAGGACACATTAATTGTACTAAGAAGATAAAAATTTTAAAAGCAAACAGCAAAAGCCAGAGAATCCTCTTCTGGAATATGGGAGCGTGCCCATACACAGCCTGGAATTCTACCAATTCCCCAACATTTACTTTCACGTGGTAGTCAAGAGATAATGCAACATGCATCAGAATACATCTTCTGGATTTTGGGAAAACAGTGGAATGGAAGGGCCAGGAACTTGCCTTAACACCCACACAACAGTCCCACTGACAGAGCCTGTCTACCGTGACCATGGAAAACTGGAGTCCCAAGGAAAAGCACACATACCAAACTGCAAACTTCCATCCATTTCAGCTCTTGATTCAGCGATGGCCACTCATTTCCCACCTCCCAATGCCAGGGGCCCACGTGTTCCTGGGCCAGCGGGCATGTAGCTTTGAAAAGCAAAGACAGTCAATGAAGACCTGGTCCTCAGAGCCTGTGTCCTGAGCACCGAGGGCTGCTTCCGAGCCAGAGGTAAAGATGCTTTGGAGAGGGTGATTTCTCACACTTCCAGAGATGGGAAAGTAATGCTTCCTTTTCCCGGTCTTTCTCTTTCTCCTTTAGAAGGTGGGCATCACAGCTTAAGACACTGAAAACAAGCCGGATTCAGAAAGTTGTTCCTCATATGCTGTTTCCCATGTATGGAGTCTGGGTTTATATCTATGCACCCAGATACACAACATGGAAACAGAAGGGGCTGGGGGGGTGGTGAGAGAAGACATGGGGGGGCAAAGAAGAGGGTAACATGGAAACAGAGAGAAAGTATCACATTCATATATAAAATATAGATTTAAACGTGTGTGTGTGTGTGTGTGTGTGTGTGTGTGTGTGAGAGAGAGAGAGAGAGAGAGAGAGAGAGAGAGAGAGAGAGAGAGAGAGAAGAGAATAGGAACAATTTCGGAGCAGGAAGGGAGCCAGTGGGGTCGGGAAGGCATGGGGAGGCCTGAGGGATGAGTAAATAAGAGTGAGGCACAAAGGCACATATATGAAAATGTCATAATGGAACCTATTAGCTTGTACATTAATGTAAAAAGTAATTAAAAAGCAAACGCACACCAGGAGGAACGAGGATGCCACTGAGCATGCCCATGTACAAGACCAGCTGCAGAAAAGGCCCGAGAGGTCCCTGAGGTACCACTTTAGGCTCATCTCTTAGCACAGAGATAGCCTTTAGCTAATAAGAATAAGACCAACTCAAACAATTCCTCGACTAGGTGAAGAATCGGACTTCTGCAGTTACCAAATTATAAAAAATTCAAGTGGTTAGTTTTTTCTTCAACAACAACAACAAAAAAAAAAACCACAATGCATAAAAAAATTCCCAAAGAAAGACAAGTGCTCACATGACATACTATCTAGAAAGCATTTTCAACAGCATCTTAAAATGTCCAACAACCTGAATGAAGAGATGTAAGAGGTCAGCAAAGTAATGTGTGGAGAAAGATAATATCCATAAAGAGAAATAAAAAAAATGGAAAAAAAAAAATCCTAAAAAAGTTTTTCTAGAGTGATTTAAAGGCAAATTTGAGTATACACAGGAAGAAACAGTAAACCTAAAGGTGAGACAGTTGAATGAGCCTGAAAAAATGAAATGGACTAGACACAGTTAGTGAGCAGAGGGTCGAGCTGTGGGGTCCACAGCAGTCCCACATTCCCACTGAAGAAGGGTAGAGCTGTGTGTGAGGTCCACAGCCACCCCACATTCCCACTGAAGAAGGGTAGAACTGTCTGTGGGGTCCACAGCAGTCCCACATTCCCACTGAAGAAGGGTAGAGCTGTCTGTGGGGTCCACAGCCACCCCACATTCCCACTGAAGAAGGGTAGAGCTGTGTGTGAGGTCCACAGCAGTCCCACATTCCCACTGAAGAAGGGTAGAGCTGTCTGTGGGGTCCACAGCCACCCCACATTCCCACTGAAGAAGTCTCAGAGAGAGAAAAAGAAATAAAAGTGAACAGAGAGATTGCTTAAAGACACAATGGCTGGAAACTCCTCAAATGTAATGAAAGACACGGATGTAAATATCTACAGAACTCAACAAACTCAAGGACCCTACCTCAAGACATATTCTAGTCAAACTGCCAAAAGACGGAGAAAAATCTCAAAAGTAGCAAGAGAGAAACATCACAGACAGTAGTCCTCCATAAAAATAAAACCAGATTTCTCAGCAGCATTACAGGAGTTCAGAGGCAATGGACTTATATAATAAAAGTGTGGAAATTTTTTTTAAAAAAAACCTAATACTGAAAAAAAAAAAACAACAACAACAACAATGCCAACCCATAAGCCTACGTCTGTCGAAAGTGAGCAGTTGTGCTATCTTTTTGCTTTGGTTTGATTTAGTTTGGTTTTGGTTTCAGTTTTTAGAGACAGGGTTTCTCTGTGTAGCCCTGGCTGTCCTGGAACTCACTCTGTAGACTAGGCTGTCCTTGAACTCACAGAGATCCACCTGCCTCTGCCTCCCAAGTGCTGGGATCAAAGGCGTGTGCCACCACCATCCAGCTAGTTGTGCAAAGACCAGGGACTTCCATGTCACTAACCCTGTCCTAAAAGGGTTGCTCAAAGGAGCACTATGTTGTGACTAAACTGTTTAACTGAGGGTTAAAGCACACCTTACTGCTGTATGAAGGAAAACTGAAGTAAAGGGGTTTTACAAAGTCAGTAGTTGGTAACTTTATTTCTTCTTTTCAACATGACTGAGGAGACCAAAATATTCCAAGCAATTATGAATCTGAATCCCCATACAACCGGATCTTTGACTTGTAATTCCACACTTTATGATTCTACAGCCCTTAAGAGACTGATGCATTTTAAAAGAAGTTATTAATTTATGGGTTGGGACCTATTAGGTATAAAGATGTAATTGGGCATCATAGACATGACCTTGTGACATTAGCGGCTGAAAGACGCAGTGCTGAAACCCGTACAGCGCTTTGAGAGTGACTGGGCCTTTCTCAGGCCAGATGTGCTTGAATCAAGGACTCCGGTGCTGGACAATCAGCAGTCACCAAAAATCAACCCGGGGCAGTGGCTTTCCAGCAAGTTGTCTCACATCAGTGATGACTAAAGTTGTGATGCACACCGGGGTAAACAAAGTGAAAACAAGCTCCCCAAAAGAATATTAAAGGAAGGTGGGAATTTAGGGGGAATTAAAAGAAACTCCTAACAGT
Organism: Onychomys torridus; assembly: GCF_903995425.1. NCBI lineage: Eukaryota > Metazoa > Chordata > Mammalia > Rodentia > Cricetidae > Onychomys > Onychomys torridus. The sequence goes on along the minus strand of NC_050443.1, from coordinate 63,062,542 downwards.
GGGAAAGATCCCAAGGGGGGTGGGTGGGAGGGGAAACACACATCTGTGCTGTAAGGGCTTTTAGAGGACGTATGGCTGAAACTGGACAAAACTGACATAATTACAATTAAGATTGGCTAATTCTCAAGGTGTATCATGGATAGAGCCTGGTGGTTGGGGGTGGGGAGTGATCCGCACACTCCTGGCATAGCCCCTTGGCCCAGCCAGAAAGATGAACAACATGCTTTGCCCACTGGCTCAGTTATAGGGGTAGCTGTGCATTACAGCCCCTATCTGCCCACCCTCTGACTCGCTTTTTTAACTGTTAACTGTTTCCTCAGCTCATCATTCTGGTCTCCATCTTTGCTAGGATGGTGTCTTGCTGGCTGTTAATTATACCGTCGGTGTTCTCATGTTTACATGACTAGTTTATAGTTTTCCCACAGCCTTTTCCCCCTTACTGCCATAGAGAGCTAACTCCTGCCTCAGAACTATAAAGGAGCATATGGTTTTTGGCAGTGCTAAAGATAGAACCCATAGTCTCACATACGCTAGGCAAAATCTTTACTACTGAGCTATACCTCCTCCAGCCCAGAGGAGATATGCTGTATATTATTGATGTTATGTTGATAGAAATTCTAATGAGAGTGTTATAATTTTATATATTAAATGCAATCCATGATAACTATAAATGGAATAATTACAAAATACACACAAAAGTAAATTATAAGAGAAACATTTCACCAATTAAAGTCAAGTAGATACAAAAAACAGTATTTCAGTAAATGAGGAGCAAAAAAATGGATGTCGTATAGATAACAAACAGTAAAATGACTGAAATCCTTCGTCAGCAACTACTTTAAATACAAATGGATTAAACTATCAAATTAAAAGACTAAAATTGAAGAACAGATTTAAAACACATGACTCAGTTTCATTTTCGTTTATAAGAATCAGTTTAGATCAAAAGACACAAAAAGATTGAAAGTAAAAACATGGTGATAATAACAAAAAGCAGTGGTAGATAAACTGATACCAGACAAAATAGACTTTGCATCTAAAAAAAGATCCTAAGAGGCAGTGAATGTCGCTGTACACTAGTAAAAGTTTCAATATGCCAAGATCATAATAATTTATGCATTAAGAGCAGACCATCAAAATGAATGAGGTGAAACTTGATAATGCTAAAGATAGATTTCAGAATGTCATTGTCATATCTGTTATAGCAACTAGACAGAAGACGTAAGGGCGTGGGGCACTTGGCCAGCACAATGAACCAATGAGATTTAATAGATAGATTTCAGAATGTCATTGTCATATCTGTTATAACAACTAGACAGAAGATGTAAGGACATGGGGCACTTGACCAGCACAATGAACCAATGAGATTTAATAGGCTTATCCAGAATGCTCCACACAACAGCGGAATGCATTTTTTCCCAAGTGCACATGGGATACTCACTGTGATAGACTATATGCCAGCCTACAACTAAAGCCTCGACAGAACTTTCCAAAGCCAGACATTAGGAATGGTGAGATGGCTCAGCAGATGAATGTGCTTGCCTTGCAGACATGAGGACCTCAGTTTGCATCCCCAGAACCCACATAAAAAGTTCACTATGACTTTGGAAGTCAGTGTGACAGTCTCTTAGAAAACTGGGAATTAACCTACCATAAGACCCAGCTATATCACGCTTAGGCATAACCTCAAAGAATGCTCAATCATATCACAAGGACACTTGCTCAACTATGTTCACAGCAGCTTTATTTGTAACAGCCAGAACCTGGAAACAAACTAGATGTCCTTCAACCAAGAAATGGATAAAGAAAATATGGTACATTTACACAATGGAGTACTATTCAGCTGTTAAAAACAAGGACACCAGGAAATTTGGAGGCAAACGGATAGAAAAAACCATCCTCAGTGAGGCAACCCAAACCCAGAAAAACAAACATGGTATGTACTACCCATAAATGGATATTAGCTATAAAATAAAGGACAACCATGTTACAATACACAGCCCCAGAGAGGCTAGGTAACAAGGAGGGTTTGTAGGGGGAAGCCCAAATCTCCACGAGAAGAGGAAATAGAAGAGATATTCCTAAGTGAACTGAGAGCAGGTTGGGGTGAAAACACAAGCGATCAGATTGAGGGGGATTGTAGCACAAATCTTAAAGGGTCTTATTAATAAAAATAAACCCAGAGCCTGGTATTGGGGTGAACACTGGAAGACTAGAGAAACAGAACAAGCCACAGCTACCTCACCTCGCCAGTTCCTCAGCTGATCTCATTTCCTCAGACTGGAAGCCTCTGAGTCCTCATCCAAATGGATGTCAGCTGAACTGCTTCTTGAAAGCCTAAAAGCTTAACCAGCCAAAAGCTTGGCCAGCACTAGTTCCTGGTTTTCATGCCTTATATACCTTTCTGCCTCCTGCCATCGCTTCCTGGGATTAAAGGCATGAGTCACCATGTCTGGCTGTTTCCAGTGTGGCTTTGAACTCACAGAGATCCTGGTGGATCTCTGCCTCCCAAGTGATAGGATTAAAGGCATGTGTGCCACCATTTTCAGGCCTCTATGTCTAATGACTGTTCTGTTCTCTGCCCCCAGATAAGTTTATTAGCGTGCACAGTATTTTGGGGAACACAATATCACCACAGGGGATGAAGGGAGACTAAAAGAGACTACTGGAGAGTGGGGGGCACATTTGGGGGTCAGGCAAAAACCTAGCACATGGGAATCACCCAGGAATCTTCAAGGATGACCCCAGCTAAGAATCCTAGCAATAGTGGGTATGTAGCCTGACCTGATCATCTCCTGTGACCAGATTGGTGCCTAGCCCAATTGTCATCAGAGAGGGGTCATCCAGCAACTGATGGAAACAGATGCAGACCCATAGCCAAACATTAGGTGGAGTTCTGGGGATTTCTGCAGAAGAGGGGGAGGAAGGATTAGAGGAGCCAGAGGGGTCAAGGACACTCACAAGAAAACTCACAGAATCAACTAACCTGGGCTCACAGAGACTGAACCAACAACCAGGGAGCCTGCATGGGACTGACCTAGGCACTTTACATATATGTGACAGTTATGTGGCTTGGTCCTCTTGTGGAACACCAAGCAGTGGGAGCAGGGGCTGTCTCTGACTCTTTTACTGGCTTTTGGAACCTTACTCCTCACACTGGGTTGCTTTGCCGGAGCATTAATCCACAGAAAGGTGTTTAGTCTTACTGCAATTTATATGTCATGTTTTGTTGATACTTATGGGAGACCTGCATTTTCCTAAATAGAAATGGAGGAGGAGTGCATTGGGGGATGGGAACAGAGGAGAGATGGGGATGGGACTGGGAGGAGAGGAAGGAGGGGAAACTGTGGAGGGAGGTAAAATAAATTAATTATTTTTTTTAAATTGGCTATGACTACACACATGTGTAATCCTAGAATTGGGAAGTAGAGACAAGCAGATAGAGAGTTCACTGACCAGCCATTCTAGATGAAAGCAGATTTTGTTTCATGAGATACCTTGTCTTGCAGGCAGAGAGCTCTAGTGGAAGACAGAGGATGGATCTGGCCTCTACATATGCACATAGATGAATGTAGTCACACACTATGTACATATATGACACACACTTATAACACCACCACCACCCACACACGTGATAGACAGTAAACTTCTTAGACCATAAGTACATAAGGTTAGAAATCAGTTAAAAAAAAGATTAACCAAATTGCAGAATATAATATACAACTGAACAGAAAATTGATCACAAAAGAAAACTCAAGAGAAACTAAAAATCCTTAAAGCTTTTAACCGTAGGATTCATTCATCCCACTTCGGGGTGTATACTGGGAGTAATTGAAAGTAGTCTGGAAGATATATTTGTGCATCTGTTTTGGCAGTAAATTATTCACAGCAGACAAGCCATGGCAGTGACTTGAACATCCACTAATAATAAACAGGTAAGCAAATGCACTATGTATACCACATCATGAATGAGCCTAGAGGACATGATGTTTATCATGAAAGGTAACTTTAAAAACCTTAAGTTCCCAGTTAGATGAGTTACCTAGAACCAGTAAGACAGAACATAGAAAGTTGATTGTAGGGGCTTGAGATAGGGTCCCTGGGAGTTGCTGTTTAATAACTGTCTAGTCTCCATTTTACAATATGAGCAATTTAGAATGTAGATTGTGGTAAGGTGGATGTGCTTAATTCCACTGGCCTGCACAAATAGATAGTGTGTCACATTTTATAGTATACATTTATCCACATTTTTCTTACATTAAGAAATATTTTCAGATACGAGGCTCAGCTCACAAAACCTATGGCATCCTGATTCCATAGGTCACACAGTACCACTTTCCCTTTCTTTTCTGTATGTAGTGTTAGCCCAGAGGACAATGATAAACTGTATGTGCACAGACAGACAGACATCCCTATCCTTACTGGGTGCTCAATGATTGCTATTTCCACCTGTTGTTTGACTTTCTGGATAGATATGAATAAATATCTACTCACCCGACAGACCAAAGAAAGAATTCTCCCTAATTTTGGCATAGTGAGGGACTACTTATGAAACACGGGTTACTCCAAGGCAGATGAGTCACTGAAAAGCCCACCCCGGCATAGCAACTCATGACAGTTGCATCCCTGTAGCTCCCTGTACAGCTCGTAGGCAGCTGACGATTGGGGCATCTCCTGTTCCCAGCAACCATTGCTGCCTACAGAACTTTAAGGAGGGCCACTGTGAGTTTTGTTTACTTCCTCAGTCTTATGGGAGCCTCCTTCCTCCCTAAATCAGAGCATGTTTCAATCCAGAGGAAATAACTACAAGACATCATCAGTTTCTTTAATCAAGCATGCCATAAGAAGTTAATCAGGCACACAAACCCACAGAGTCTACATTTTTCCTTCTTTTTCCATTGCACACATCTTAGCTGGCACCAATGTTTTCTTTCATCTTTATTTGCAATTTTGACATAAGTACAATACAACCACCAAGATTACATAGCCTTATAATATAATTAGCCAGAAGAAAAGTAAATTTGGAACCCAATGTCAATAGTAAAATTTTGTTTAATTAGAATATAAAATAACCAGTTTCCTTGTGGCATTTTCATGTATACTTGGTCTGAGTTTATCCCCATTCCCTGTAACTAGTCTCCTAGTCCTTTAAGAACTAGGTGTCTCTCTCTGCAGTCTTGGCTCCTTCCCACCCACTAGTCACTTCTGGGCTACAGGGTCTAGAAAGAACATCTGGGTCCTATCCCTTGCTCTGCTCCAAGGCTGGACCCACACTTCAATTGCACTGGCTGCTATGATTCTCCAAGTCTGTCATTTTAACTGGACACCTCAGGCTTTGTCCACACAGCCCCTCCTCCTACCAAGTCCTTCCATGGCAGCCATTTTTACAGCCTAACTTCACAGTTGCTTTGCCATGAAATGCTTTCGGGCTGCTTCAGCATTTGACTATGCTGGCTGCAACAGCTGAGCACATTGCTTGCCTCTTTCTGGCCGGAACCAGTGCCTGTTCCACGCCTTGTTCCCAGTCTTCTGTATGAGACAGACATGTATATTAATGGAACCTACTTTGTGCTGAAAAACAACTGTGGCAGTCATGGCATACGTGGTCAAGATACCTGGAATTGAGTTAAGTTTGGAGACTCTGAGGTGGGAGTTCCCAGTGGACAGCAAGGACCGGGGGCGGGGGGGGGGGGGGGGGAGTGAATGGAAAATTACAACCTGGTCCCGTGAGAACAAGGACAGCATAGTTTAATTAAGGCAGCAATGTGCCAGCCAAGGTTGCAGATCAGCAATGCCAGCCAGGGCTCGCAACCAGGAGGAGAGCCAAGAGGCGGACAGTGGGGCTTCAACACTAGATGTCTCCTCCTCACACACACCTGGGCAAGCAGCCTGTGAACAGCAGAAACTCACCTCCCTGGTTTGTGCAAGGAGGCATGCACAACACATGTGGGTCCTCTAGTGTTTCAGCCTGTGATGTCCCAGAGAGGTGGCCAATCTTAGTAGAAATGACTGGAGTCTTTGTCCAAGTTCTCCGTAAGTCCTGTAAAAAATTCCTAGACAAGGCTCTGGGCAGGTTTGCCCTCCTAGGAGTTCCTCCCACCTTCCTTAATTTTTCACCTTTTTTTTCTCCACTTTCCTCAATACAATCCGCTTTGACTGTGATCACCCTTTCTTTGTCCACAACTTTACTACTCATCAACATGAGATTAAAAAAAAAAAGGAGAGCCACTGTCTCAGGTTGACATTTGGTTAGTGGGGACACTCCAGCACTTTATCCAGAACCTTAGTGCTCTGTCAGGCCCGTCTCTGGCCCCTTCTCTCTCAAGGATCCACATCAGCACCCATCAGAGATCCAAAAGAGATACAGGCTGTGTGTCATTCCACATCTCACAGAGCAGCCAGATACAATCGTGCTTTGAAAATAGGGCATCATTGGAGGAGAATTTTTTTAAGCACCAGCATAACAGCTCATATCTATTGGTCACACCCATTGTGGGTCAAGGGCAGGCTAATTGGAGTTGTGATGCTCAAACACCGAGTAAAGCCTCAGGTTGAGTGATTGAGTCAGATGTTGATTTTCACATAACCGAGTTTGTATAAAGCATTTCAAGCAGCCCTTTGGTTCTATGTTCATTTTCTTCTCGAGTATCCATGGGTCACTTCATATTTATTGACATTGTTAGGAAGAATGCAAACAAAAGATATCATCTTTGATTCTGTAGCAGAAACAAGGTTTTGAAAGGCAAGCTCCAAAAATGTGAAACAAGGGTTGGGATAGGAAGAACCATGACTTCAAGTGCTTCTTGTTTACAAACCAAAGGCAAAGCCAGCCAACTTGCTGTCAACAGAATTTTACTATAACTCTAGCAAGGAAGAGCTTAGATAGAATACCAGAGGATTGTACGCCATAGGACAGGGTGGGCCCCGCCCTTCCAGCCCACTGGAATGGAAGAAGAAGCAGATCAAAGGTGTCAGGGCTCTTATCAGCTTATCTTAAGGCAAACCCTCAAACCGACGATCAGATACTTGAAGTGAATAGGGAAGAACCCAAGAAGACTGCAGCCATGGCCTGCTTCCTCGGATGAATACAGCATGAGAAAATCTGCAGATTCCACAACAGCTCTATGTGTAGCACGAACATACATCTAATGTGGATAGAAATGGGATGGTGGCACTGGGTGAAGGGACTATCAAAACTTTGAGCATACCCACCAGGAAGGATCTAGAACAGCAGTTCTTAACATATGGGTCACCTAAGAGCATTGGAAAACACGGATATTTACGTTACAGTTCATAACAGTAGGAAAATTACTATGTTATGGTGTAGCAATGAATATAATTTTATGGTTGTGGGGTCACCACAATGTGAGGAACTGTTTAAAGGGTCACAGCATTAGAAAGGTTGAAAACCACTTGTCTAGAAGTTCCATGTGCCTCCCGAGTTACTGGACAGACACATGATTCATAGAGATAGGACAAAGAAGACGCAGAACATGAGACTTGGGATCAAAAGAAAATAGTCTGGACCAGAGTTGTCAGCACTGAGTTCTCATGCAAAACTCCAACATATGTGATTCAGTCACAGATGAGCCTCAGGAGCAGGGTGGTGATAGCCACCAAGATGGGAAGACAAAGAGAATACAGAAGCTAGCAACAGGTTCTGCACAATGTCTTCAACAGCACTGACCTCCTGCTCCTCAGCCCCCAGAGCTATACCTTGTAATCCCTCATCTGGAATAAGCAAAGAAAGACAGAAAAACTCTGGATGCCTTGAAAATGTAGGCAAAAGAGATTTACCCATTGATTCTATAAATACAAAATTCCCACCACGTGAAAGACAACACTGTGGGTACTAAGAATACGTAAGTGAACCAAAAGGCTAGAACTTTCTAAGAGAAACTGAGAGACTATTTGGAAAGGATGAGGTAGGCAGAGATGGGGCGGTACAAACACAAGCAGAGTGCAATAATATACATGTAAGTCTCCTTGTGTGAGAATGCATAAAGAAACATTATATTGTATAGTTATATCAATAATTTATCAAAAACATTGATAAAAAGAACTCTCACTGATAGATCTTGGATTTTAGTGGACTAGACCTACATATCACAAAAAGAGACAGTGTCATACGTAAGAGGATGGTGTTGCTAAGTGCCTAGCAGGGGACTGAGAAGTACAAAAATGTGCTGCTTTATGTAAAGTGATAGAGAAAAGTAGCATAGGAGCAGAGAACAGGAGTGAAACCTCAAGGGTTTCTGGACATTGAAGGTTCTGTGAAGAGGGCACAACAGGCACAAAGCACTGGCATGGGATTGAGTCCTGGGTGCTCAGTGATAATCAAGGAAGTTGTTGGAGGTAGAACACTTGGGGATAAACAAACAGCCAAGGAGCACATCATGCACTTTTGCTCTGATGGAGAAAGGAGAAACAACTGATGGATTTTGAGCACAAAAGTCACATGATCTGCCTTATAGCATAAACAGGCTACCTTTATGTGTTAACAAAATGGCAAAAGCACAGGTTCCCAACTAGTAAGAGGGAAGACACAAGAGAGAAAAAGAGAGATACATAGAAAATATTTATCTAAAAAAATGATATGATTGCCCATGCACTCATACATCACAAAAATAAATAAATGTACAAAATTTTCCAGTAAGTAGGCCAATAATTTCAGGAAGGATTAAAAAATGAGCTGCATGCTGTTTCTAAGACACACTTTAAGCATAAGATCAAAATATGGAACATAAAAAAGTGGAACTACTAACAAAAAGAAGACAGAACAAACTTCAAGCTGGAAGTGCCACTAAAGATAAACACAATCATAGACGCTTGAAGATTTTACTCACCGGTGACATTAGCCACCCTGTTGGATTTAGAAACAGACCCATTCCTATGTGAAACCTCTTAGAGGAGTACTTGCATATTGCTAAACGTGGGTGCAAGGGTATTGGTCAATAAATGGCTCGAAGTGGATGGTTATCCATATGAGAAAAGAAAAGAAAGAAAGAAATTAGCTATCTGTTTCAAACCACACCAAAGGTCAACTCTTTAAACGAACCAAAGACTTGGATTTCAACAGCAACTATAAGTGTTAGAGATGGCAATAGCATAAACATATTTGTCAATAATAAAGAAGGATTTTAAACATAAAACTCACAAACTAAAATACTAGTACAGTTTTTTAAACCCAGCTCTACTGAAACTAGGAATTTCTACTCTTATATGTGAGTAAAGTTTTTCTATAACAAAATATTATTAACATAAGAACTTCTGGCCATGTCTGGTGGCATAGGCCTATAATCCCAGCTACTGGGAAAGCTGAAGAAGGATTTCAAGGATGGCACATACTATAAAGTGATTAAGAAGTCAGCCTGGGTAACTTAGTGAGACACTCTTCTGAGGAGACCCCAGCTGTGGTCCAAGGGTGCAAATGCTGCACATCAAGCAAGCAGGTAGCCAAATTTGACAATGAATAAGAGTTACACATGTACCATGTGATACTAGTTTTGAGCACGTAAGAGATATGTGGTGATATTTTATTTGTGCTTTAATAAATAAAGCTTGCCTGGAGATCAGAAGAAAAACCAAGCCATTATAAGTAAACACAGAAATCAGGCAACAGTAGTACATGCCTTTAATCTTATCACTTGGCAGGCAGGGATCTGTCTGGATCTATGTAAGTTCAAGGCCACACTGGAAATAGAGCCAAGTGTGGTATTAAATTCCAACACTAGTTAACCATGGAGATCTGGAGGTCTGGAGGTCTGTGCATACAGACAGCAAGTAACAGAGCTCGGCAGGAAAAGGAAGTGATGTAGCTGGACAGAGAGAGCAAATCAGATGGCAGAACAGCAAGGCATAAATATATTTGTGATAATAATATACTATTAAACCTATAGGCATGGGTAGACAGGAAGTTGCTCACATTTGGAAGCTGCAGAGTTGGTGAGGTAAGGTTAGCTGTAGCTTTTCCTGTTCCTCTGATCTCTCTCAAGTTTTAACCCCTATATCTGGCTCCATGTTTTGTATTTAATAAGACCATTCAGAAATTTGGGGCTAGGGATACTTTACAGAGATATAAGACTAAGGGGGTTGTAAAGTATGGCTGAAATCTGGTACTGTTTGGCCAGGAGAGGCCGTTGGTCAACGTGTAGCCTCAGTTGTAGTGGAAACCCCAGGACCTTGGAGATGCAAAGTTTGTGAGATGTCCACCAAAGACAGCAGCAGGTATGGAATGGAGCAGCCTGATCCTATGAGTCAAAACAAGCTGTGTGTGCTGCAGATGACAGAGCCAGAAAAATGGGACTGCCCAAGCTCCTTGGAGCCCTGAAGAACAGGAGTGTGTCCCAAATGCCAGACACTGAGCTGTAAGATTTGGATTTATAATGCTAAATTTTGGCTTTGCTTTAAGCGTGATTAAAACAAAAGAGTATGTAAGTTGCTTTTTATTTTACTGGTTCTCAGTTAAGAAACTTTAGATTTTTAAACAGACTGTGAGGTTTTAAAGAGTCAACACTTTTAAGAACTGTGAGGCTTTTAAAAGTTGGGCTATGGTATATATTGTAATGTTAACATGAGATCTTGGGGACAAGAAATGAAAGGGTATGGCTTAAAATGATGTGTTTGTTTGTCAGATGATGTTGGATGGAGTACCCTAGTTAGCTTCAGCTGTCAATTTGTCATAATCTAAGCCACCTGGAAAGAGAGAACTAGATTAAGGAACTAATGGGCATAGGTATGTGCACCATGAGGCATGTGGGCATGTCTGAGAGGCGTTGTCTTGATCCATGATTTATTTACCTGGAAGGGACCAGCCCATTGTGGGTGACACAATCCTTAGGTAGGTGAGCCTGGATTATATAAAAAAGTTAGCAAAGCACAGACTCATGAATGATCCATCCAGAAAGCAGCATTTTCCCATGGCTCCTGACTCTAGGTTCCTACCTTGAGTTCCTGTGTTGACTTCCCTTAATGATGAACCATGATATGGAAATATAAGCCAAATAAACACTTTCCTCCTCGAGTTATTTGAGTTGAAGTGTTTCATCACACAACAGAAACAAATAAGAACAGACCCTGTGTCAAAATTAAAAATAAAAAAGGAGTTCAAGCGATAAATATCAGTAATAGAGTACTTGCTCAGCATGTACAAGACCCTTGGTTCCAGTCATAATAGAACAAAATAAGGAAAGAAAATAAAAGCAAAAAGAAAGAAAAGAGGGGCTGGAGAGATAACTCAGTAGTCAAGAGCACTGATTGCTGTTGCAGGGAACCTGGATTCGATGATTCAATTCCTAACACCCACATGGTGGCTCACAACTGTCTGTAACATCAGTTCCAGGAGATCTGATGCCCTCTTCTGGTCTCTGCAAGCACTTCATGCACATGGTACACAAACATACACTCAAAATACCCATACACATAAAATAAAATAATAATTTATAAAAAAGAAGAGAAACTCTGCTACGAAGACATAATAAACATAATAATGATAATAAAATAAATCATAAATTAAATTTTATTTAATTCAGCAAATTAAATGATAAAGAACTCATATAAAATGTATGTTCGTCAAGAACAAAGATAAAAAAATTGGACAGAAAAGAGATAAAATAGAATAACATAGACAAAACAGAAATGGGCCACAGGCTTCTATTTAATTTCATTAGTAAGCAAGAAAATAATTATTAAAACCATACTGAGGAAACATTTCACACCATTCAGTCAGCAAGAATGGAAGAGCTGGACAATTGCAACTGTGAGCAAGCTTTGGTCAAGAGTGACTCCACTCACTTCAAAGGGAAGAGAAGATCATTTCAACCACTTTGGAAAACAAGAAGACACTATCCAATAAAAACAAGCGTGTATGTGTCCCACAGTGCAGACACAGCTCTCTACCTCCTGAGGCTTTACACATGTGCACCAGGAGATAAGTCCAAAGTCACAGTAGCCATCCTTTTAAAAGATTTATTCTTAAGGTTTATTCAGTTATATGTGGTTGTGTGTGTCTGCATGTGACTACGTGCACATGAGTGCAGCTGCCTGAGGAGATCAGTGGCGTTGGATCCTCTGGAGCTGAACTTACAGCCACCATGTGGGTTTTAGGAATAGAACCCAGGTCCTCTGGAAGAGCAGCAAGCGCTCTTAACTGCTGAACTATCTCTCAAGTCCTCACAGTAGTAATCTTTATAGAAAATGTTAGCAAACTCCTCATGTGAAGGACCAAATAGCAAATATTTGACTCCTTGAAGATCATCCAGCAACAACTTATTTCTGCACTAGAGTCAGGAAAGCAGTAATTCAACAGTACAGAAGTGGCTATGGCTACATTCCAACAAAATTTGCTATGAACCATGAAATTTGAATTTCAAATTTGCGTGTCATTTGAAGATATATCATTCTTATGCTGTGGGCCACAATGGCTCATCTTCAGTATTGGCTTGACTAGACAGAGCATTACCTAGGAGACACACTTCTGGCATGCCCATAAAGGTGCTTCTCCATAGGCTTAACCCACAAGGTGCAACCCACTCTAAATGTGCACAGTGTCATTTCATGGGCTGAAGTCCTTGAGTAACTACAAGGAGATGGAGGGGGCAGCTGAGCATCTGCATTCCTCTGTCTCGCTTTCCTAACTGATGATGCATTGTGACTAGATATCCCATGCTCCTGCCTCCACACCTTGCCTGCAATGAATGTTGGACTGAATCCTGTTTATTCTGTGGGCCAGAATAAATCTTTTCCCTCAATTTGTTTACTTGTGGTTTTCACACAGCAAAGAGAGAAAAAAGCAATAACTACTATACAGAAACAGGCATATTTAGTCCACAGAAGATTGTTTTCAAGTCGCTGGTTAAATTGTGTGTTTAAAAAAAAAAAAAGAAAGAAAGAAAGAAACCATAAAGTTACCTGCAACAAATAGCTAAGTAAAATTTAACATATAAACAATTGAAATTACACAGTGGAGAAAAGGAATAGATTCACACATCAGCATCAGTGGAATGCAAAAAGAAAACCTTTACCACAAGAAGCAAATCAAGAGTGAGTCAGTGAGATGGCTCAGCAGGTAAAGGCTCCTACCATGGAGGCTATCAAGCTGATTTTCACCCTGGGGACCCACAGTGTGGAATGAGAGATCCGACTCCAGAGAGTTGACCTCTGACCTTCACATGTGCACTGTGACTAGCACACAGGCCCACTTTAACTACATAAAATATAGTTAAGAGAAAAGCCCAAAGTGTTGGAGGGTTTACCTTTCAAGTTTCCCAAGAAGCCAACGCCAAGGTGGAATTAAATGTACACGGATTTTATTTAGAGAAAATAGCTTTGTGGAAGATGGTAGTCAGAACTGGAGAATGTCTAGAAGAGCCACCAGTTTGCACGTGAGCTGACTTCATGAAAGCAAGACAGAAAAGCATAGAGAGAAGCAGGATAGAGCAGTCTAGGAAAGGTAACTCAAACACCCCTTGCCCCCAGTGTGCCTGCAAAAGAGTTGCCTAAGAAACACATCAGCCTTAATGTCCTCACCACAGCCAATCACCTCCAGTAAACAGAGTGTGGTACCAGCACAAACCCTATTGATTTCAGTTTGACTCCTGAGCTCGTCATTCCAATCTGCTCCCATGTTGATGGATGCCTGGAAAGTAAGCCTCATGGCCTCATAACCACATACAAAATGCATCCCACCCAGAGAGTTCTAAAATAGCAAAATAGAACTATTTTGTGGTTTATACAGAGGCATTGAAACATACAGATAAGCCTCAAAATAATGATAATAAACATGAACTTGGGATTGTGGATTACTCCATAGGGAAGGGTGTAGACAAAATTTGATATGTTTTACACCAGGGCTCAGTGAGGTAGAGTGCCATAAATATCTGCCTCAGCTGGAGGGAGGGCATGTGGGCGTGCATTTTATGATTCATTAAGCTGCACACATATATCTTAAGTATTTTTGTATGTGATGCATCACCCGACATTTTTTATTGAAAAATTTTTTGCATATGTAAGGAGTGGTGTGTGAAAATATTTAGTTATGGGTGAAGAATAGTGGCCATGTGCATATGAAAACCAAAACCTACCTGGGAAAGGCAACCTAGTTGAAACTGGGTAGATGCAAGTGTTTTTTCCCTCTATTTATTTCCACCTACATCTCAAGACTAGCTTAGAGTTCTTCTGGTTCTTGTGGGAAAATATTAACTGACATCAGTCAACAGAACTCAACCATCACTGCTCAAAGGGTCCTCAAAAGGCAGACTTTGAACCTTTCTCTCATCTCTGTGGATATGGCCAGTCCCGTGGATCTGCCACCTTCTTGCTTTATACTCACCGATAGAATGGGTCAACCAAAGGTGTACCTGTTTTCCTTAGTAATCCAGCCCTATGTGACTCCAGCCGGTGCTGAAACTACACCAGAAGTTCAGAAGTCAATGCTATACTCTCACACTGCTATGGTCCTAGCAGTTTCACGTGTAGTTATGATCCCCCAGAGGCCTGGCACTGGAGGCCAACAGTTAGAATCCAAGAAGAGACCAAGATAAAAGCTTGATGGTGTCAATATAGGGTTTTTTTTTTTAATTCTTAGTTCATTATTATTTGTGGGTAATTGAATTTAAATTTTAAGTAATGCCACCTTTTTTTTAATCACCAAGAATATTTTCTTTTGATCTATGGACATACCATGAGACATTTCAAATACTTAATCACTACTGCATTCCTGCAATGTTGTAAACTTGGTCATGAATTCAACCCTGCTTCTAGAATGCTGGTCTCAAATTTTCCAGGCTACAATCAAGACTTGCTTATTTTCATAGCTCAACTTGGACAATTTATTTTGTGGTCTGAAGGTAGATCCCAGGGCCTCATACATGCAAAGCGGGTGTTCTGCCGTGGAGATACACCCCTAGTATTCTTAGGTGGAGGACTATCTACATCAATTATGTTGCTAAGGATCTTAGTAAATGAATAAGGAAAGTCCACGCATTTCTTTGTTCTGTTTCTTGTACATTTAACAGATAAAACCACCTGCCCAGGCCCCCAGGTCCTTTCTTACATTCAAGCTTGGACATTTCTGGAAACAGAACTTTAGTTTTTCATTCTTACTTAGTACTTGTCTTCTGAATTTTGAGAGCCTTTCTCAATTCCACTCAAGATTGCAAGATACAAATTTCAATTTAGTCTATTTGATTAAACTTCATAATGTTATTAGCTACACTCTTTGTATTCATGGTTTAAGCAGCTTAATCTCTTTAATATGTAGGAAAATTGGCTAACATCATTCTTTTCCAGGTTGTAATTCTTCTTGTGGTCTTTCCTTTCTTTTGTAATGATCTTTTATTGTCAAGTAAATGACATTAGATGACTTGCTCTTCATTTAATGAATATTTCTGCCTGTCCATACAGTGTGCCTTGTATGGATTATCAAATTAAAATATCCCTCCATCAATTTTCACGTTTTATGCCTTTAATTCTTTTTTGTTTGTTTGTTTGGGTTTTGTTTTTTGTTTTGTTTTGTTTTCTGATATTTTGTTTTTTGTTTTTGTTTTGTTTTGTTTGGGGTTTTTGTTTGGTTGGTTTTTGTGTTTCGAGACAGGGTTTCTCTGTGTAACTGTCCAGGCTGTCCTGAAACTTGCTCTGTAGCCCAGGCTGGCCTCAAACTCACAGAGATCTACCTGCCTCTGCCTCCCGAGTGCTGGGAGTAAAGGTGGTGTCCCACCACCACCCGGATGATTCTTAATTATATATTGCTGCGAAAGTATTTTATTTGTGATTTTTAAATGTTTTGTTTTCATGTTAACCCAATATTTTGGCTTTATCTTCTGTCTTTTTTTAAATTATTATTTCTTTTTTCTATTTTTTAGATGAATCTGTCTTTTACAAACAACCTACAATGAGATTGTATTTGCTAGGCGTTTTAACTTCAGAGTAAAATTAATCATTTGTATTTAAACATCATAACCTATGTATGTTTAGTGTCATGAATATGTGTAGTTCATTGACACCTGTCTTATTTCATGCTGTGAAGTCCCAGGAGATGTTTTTCCCATTTTTTTCTGTTTTCTTATGATTCAAACCATGCTTTCCACCATGTTCTTTCCTGCAATGACATGAACATTGGCTGATTTTGAACTTTATGTCCATGAACATGCTTGAATTTTAGACTTAAGACTCAAAAAGTCTTACATGTGAGTTTTATAATTAAAGCTTGACACTAGATTTCTGGAACATCAAAACTCAAAGCTAAAATCTCAAGTACAGCACTGCTGTATATCAGAACGTTCAGTGTCCGCTTTACATTGTTCAGTTAGCTGTGCTTTGTTTCCAGAGCGGATGAAAGTAATTCTATGTAACAACTTAGTTTTCCTAGTCTTTGCTTGAGTAATACGACAACCCAACTCTGTCTGTTCTGACTCATTTCTTAGACAATTGAAATGTGTTGTGGGATACTATTTCTATATAATATAGAAGTTTTATTATGTTCTAATATTTAATTTATTATCTATTTCTAAGGGAGAGTTCAAAAGCTTTTGCAGTTGTCCTCAGCGTTTTTATATTGTTAGGATCCTGGGTTCCATCCGGTCATCTCCAAAGGCAGATAAGACAAAAATTAAAGGTTCTTGCTGGTATGAAACTGGAGGTGGACCAGCAAGATAGCTCCCTGGGTAAAGGAGCCTCCTGCCAAGGCTGACAACCTGAGTCCAATCCCTAGGTCCCACAAGGTAGAAGGCAGGAACCATTCCTACAAGTTGTTTTCCGAACTTCACATGCACACTGTGGCTTGCGCATGCCCACACCACAGACACATGTATATACAGACAGATGATCAATAAATACAGTGTAAATGGATGGATGGATGGATGCATGCATGCATGGATGGATGATAAATAGAGGATGGATGGATGGATAGATAGACGGATAGATGATAGGTAGGCAGACAGATAAATAGATCTAATAAAAATAATTTAAAATACTATAAAATAAAGGAGATTGGAAGTGATAAAAAGATACATCTTTCAACCAGTGATTTAGTCTAAGGCCACACCTGACCCCATCAAAACATTGGAGAGATGTAGTGCCAACTGTAAACTAAAGAAAATAAAACTTCTATAGAGTTTTCCTCCTGTTTGAGTAACTATAGGCAGGCACACACTTATACGGATATATGGAGCCAGATCCAGGTATATGTATGGATGGAGACTTATGTATAGATACATATCTGTAAATAGCATAACACCAAAGGACAATGGCCTTCTCTCATGGGTTATCAGTTATCTCATTTATTAGCTCATCTGTTTCAGTTACACTTGGCACATCTCGGGCTTCAGACGACCCGTCCTGGATGGCTCAGTCATCATTGTCTGCTGTTTCCCTGCTGCCTAATGTTGTCTTGACATCACACTGAACTCTGCGCCATCTCCACTCACTCTCTTAGTTCCTTGGTATTGTTCTTCTCAATTTTGAGAGCCTTCCTCAGTTTGGCTCAACCTCAGAAATGGCTTATTTTTAATAGTTAAATTAAAAATAAAACAAAGTAATTATTTTTAATAGTTCGGATGGCCAAATTATGAGTAACTCCCTTTTAAGAAAGAGGTGAAAGGAAGCCACTGCATTAGAAATTAGGCTTTTAAAAAGCCTAACCACCTTCCCATTCTTTTTACCCAGTGCCAGCTTTTGAGATACCCCCATGTGTCTCTAAGGTGGTAAATTCCAAAAACATTGCATTTCTGGTTAAATTATCCACAGGGTGAACTTGGGTCTTTGCAGTTTCAAAGGTTGCTTTGGGATCTAGGATTTCATGTTTTGTCTATAGTGTCCCTTATCCCCTTCCGAATGTCATGGGCCTCAGTCTTCCACACACCTGTCAATGGAAAGCTTGAGTTCCACATTTTGAAAAGGCAACAGTTCATGAAGAGGCCACATTTCTTAAGATTTGCTGCCATTTCATAACACATTTGAAGTTCAGTGATTGTAGTTCCCTGTGAGAAGTCAAACTTGAGAAGAAGCCCAAATTTACACGTTTCTTTTCACTGAAATTGCCTAATTATACATTTCAAAAATATATTCTGAATGACTGAAAACATCTGTCCAGAGGTGGGAGGGGCACCGGATGTGGAGGCAGCTTTGGGAAGCACATCAATTGAGAAGGAATGCAAAGCGCTGTACATTTTTTTGTTAAGTTTTTGCGTCCAGATCTGCTATCAACCATTTAAAAAGTCATTAAATTTTAGTTTCCTTAAAAGCTTGTCCTATCACAAAAATCTCCCTTTCATCAAAGTCTATTATGTTTTCATCTCATGTTTGGCTTCCTGAAGTTTATTGCATTCAGAGTCAGATATTTCTCAAAATTTTCTGCTGGTTCCTATAATTAAAAAAAAAAAAATCTCTCAAGGAACACTGCTCACTGCCTCCTGAATCCCATGTTCTCTCTTGTCTATGTTCAGCCCTTTGATCAGGGAGACGGGGATCTTATTCTCCCTGGCTGCTCATAAACAGCATGTGTGGCTTGGCTTGCCTTAGCATCCCTCCCTGCCTCCTATGACTCTGCCCAATTCCAACCACCTTCCCTGGGATTTGCAATGATGTCACTTTAGGAAGAATCCCTGGCTAGCTTTCTACTTGGAAGTTTTCTTTACTTGTTTCCCAAATCTTTTTGTTCAGTTGTCATATTGTTGAATTCCCATCAGCACAATCCAGTAATCACAGACCAAGAACCAAAGGAGACAGAGATGGAAGAATACAGACAGGCAGACCCTACAGTGGGGAAAGATTTGCCTTTGGTCTCATTTTAGTCAAATTGCTTTACTTTATTTTGTGAGGTTTCCTCCACAGTCTGTAAAGTAGAAGAAGTTCTTCCTAGTTCCCAGCAAGTTACTAAATAAAAGTTTCTGGTCCCCAGCTGTACTGGAAATATGAACCCCATCTCTATTTCCAAACTTATTCCAGTGGGATGGGGAGGGGACATTAAAAGCCCTTCATTTCCATATATTATAATTCACAAAGCAGTAATCCAAATACTTTAGACTATAGATCAATCTGCCTGCAATTATTCAGAACAAATGAGAGAGTAACATTTTCCTTTTGACTGTAGAGAAGGCATAGGAGGCCTGGGCATGTATGTACATAGGTGTGTACATGCCTGTGTGTGCATGCCCAGGGGTCTATCATCAGATGGATAAAGAAAATATGATACTTATACATAATAGAATTTTACGTGGTAATAAAGAAAAATCAAATCATGACTTTTGCATAAAAATGGATATAACTTGAAATTATCACATTAAGCAAAATAAGCCAGACTTAAAAGAAAAATGATGCATGTTTTCTCTCATATGCAGAACCTAGATTTAAAATTGTTTGTTGCACAGGTGCTGGAGACATGGCCCAGCAGTTAAGAGCACTGCCTGCTCTTACAGAGATCTGGATTTAGTTTCCAGCACCCAAATAGAGCACACAGTGGTCTGTAACTCCATTTCCAGGGGATCACATACCTTTTTGACTTCTATAGGCTCCTACATGCACATGGTACAACACACACACACACACACACACACACACACACACACACACACACACACACACAGGCTCAAACATACACTTTAAATAAATACTTTGAAAAAATAATAAATTTGCTTTAACCTCAGCATTAGAAAGGCAAGAACAGGTGAATCTCTGTGAGTTCAAGGCCAGCCAAGTCTACATAGCAAATTCCAGGCTAGCGGCCTACCCAGTGAGACACCTTGTCTCAAACAAACAAACAAAACAAAACAAAACAAAACAAAACAAAACAAAACAAAAAAAACCCACATCAGATGCAGGGAGTAAAAAATCAAAATGAAGGAAAATCACAATAGTCATGGTCTCTATTTTCTAAAGCTGACCACCACTGGAGGAGTTCAGGAATGGAGATGGGATTGTTTTGTTTTGAGATAGGATTTCATGTCTCCCAGGCTGGTCTAACACTCAGTAAGTAGCCGTGGATGGCATTGAACTCCTGATCCTGCTGCCTCCACATCTCATGTGCTAAGATTACAAGTGTGCTGGACCACCCCCACCCCCACTTTATAGGCTTCAGCGGAGGGGTGGACCCAAGTTTTGTGCATGAAAGGCAAGTCTTCTACCAACTGAGCTATGACCCTAGCCAACGTTCTTGATGGTAGCTGGATAGTCTTATTAAGAAAACCACATATACCAATGGAAACCTGTGTGGTCTTTGAAACATCAGAACTTACCAGAACCAACCAGGAAGTAGTAGAAAGTTAGATTATCCTTCTGTCTATGAAAGAAATAGTCTATTCTCCTAAACTAGTGGTTCTCAACCTTCCTAATGCTGTGGCCCTTCAATGCAGCTCTTCATGTTGTATTGACCCCCAAACATAAAATAATTTTCATTGCTATATCATAACTATAATTTTGCTGCTGTTAGGAACTGTAACATAAATATCTGATATGCAGGATATTTAATATGTGATGCCTGTGAAAGGGCCATTCCATCCCCAAAGGGGTCATGACCCACAGGTTGAGAACCACTATTCTGAATCCTCCCACAGAAACAAGTTCCAAGTTGACATAACTTCCACAGTGATTTCTTTCAAACATTTGAAAAGAGAACATTTAGTTTACAAATTTCTCCAGCGACTAGAAAAGGCAGAAATATTTCCCAAGTATTTTATTCTCTTCCAACACATTTTAAGAACAAAGCCATAAAATCAAACATTGGTTATAGAAGAACATGAGTTGACCTCCTTCCTAAGCATAGTATGGAAATCAAAATCAAAATATTAGCAAATATAATTAAGTTATATATAAAAAGGAAAATTAATAAAGTCCATTCAAGTTGAGTTTAAAAAGCCACATTTGGGAGCTATATCACTTGTTCAGTTTTTAGAAATGAACTTTTAGCAAATTGGAGAGCAAGGGAAATTTCTTTAATGTAATCCAAGGAACCCATAAAATAAACATATACTCAACATGGTTAACAGATTGAATTCTATATACTTAAGCTTGAGACAGATGTCATGCCATTGTTCCTTTTTTTCAGATTTTACTTATTTTATATATATATATATATATATAGTGTTCTTTCTGCATGTATGCCTGCATGCCAGACGAGGACACCAGATCTCATTATAGATGGTTGTGAGTCACCATGTGGTTGCTAAGAATTGAACTCAGGACCTCTGGAAGAGCAGCCAGTGCTCTTAACCTCTGAGCTATCCCTCCAGCCCCATTTTCCTTTGAACATTATTCTGGAAATTCTAGTTAATGGAAAGTAAGAAAAAGTTGAGAGTTCAAACTATTGAGCAAGGTGTTAGAAATGGTGGGCACATACATACACACAGTAAAACAATGCAATGTAATGGAGAGGAATTTTAAATGACCTAAAATAACTGGAATTGTGTTCTATAACCAAGATGTGAGGACTTAATATTTACAGGTGTCTGTATGAATGAATCTGTAATGTCTATGTAATCTTAACTAAAATCCAGCAGGTCCTCCTATAGAAATGGACGAGATAGTTCTAAAATGTATATGAAAACAAAGAGGACAAAAATCTTCCAGACTGAACATGAAGACAAAGCAGGATTTAATGACTTAACTGGAATATCTTCCAGAGTCCCACTAAGCTCCAGGTCTTAAGACTGCATAGCTCCAGGAACAAAATGGAGTCCTGTGAATGATGGCCAAGACATTAGAGTGCAGTCCAAAATGGATGGCCTTTTCCATCTTGGGGTTGGGCTGAGTCATATCCAGAAAAGTAAAAATGAACCTGGGTCTGTATCTCTTACCAGAAACAAAAAAGCAATTCTACCCGGATTACAGATGCAATCATCACAGGGAAAGTAAATAAGACTTCAGATCAGTAAGTTATGCAGTAGACAGCAAAATCCACACACCTGCAGGCAGTTTATTTGGTTAAAATATACATGTAGGTGTAGCAGGAATCTTAACAGGTCTTATTAATAAAAACAAACCTGGGGGCAGTTATTGGGGTGAATGCTGGAAGCTCAGAGAAACAGGACAAGCCACAGCTTCCTCACCTTGCCAATTCCTCACCTGATCCTGTTTCCTCAGACTGGAAGCCTCTGAGTCCTCATCCAGAATGGGTCTCAGCTGAACTGCTGCTCAAAAGCCTAAAAGGTTAACCAGCCAAATGCTTCTAGTTTCTGGCCTTCAGGCCTTATATACTTACATTTCTACTTTCTACCATCACTCCCTGGGATTAAAGGCTTGCTTTCTGTGATTAAAGGCATGAGTCACCATGCTTGGCTGTATCCTTGAACAGATGGATTTCTGCCTCTGGAATGCTAGGATTAAAGGCGTGTGCTACCACTGCCTATCCTCCTGTTTATTATTGTGGCTGTTCTGTCTCTGACCCCAGATAAGTTTATTAGGGTGTACAATATTTTGGGGAACACAATACTACCACATATAGAACACATAAACATTAAGGAAAAGATTGACCAATTAGACTTCAATAATTAAGAGTTTTTGTTTATCAATAGACACTATTATGAGTGTGAATAGGAGAAGAGATTTTTTCACCCAGCACCTATTATCATATATAATCCCTACATATCGGTTGTCAAAAGGGACACAACAGGTGCCTATTTAGCTCTAGGCAGCCGTCTTGGACAGAACTCCATAAAAGAGTTCATTGAAATGGTGAAGGAATACATGAAAACACTCCCCACAGCATCACTTCTCAAGCAAATACACATGAAATCACAATGAGATGTCTCAATGAGCAGGCTACAACCTTTCTTAACATAATATAAGGCCAGACATGGTGATGCATACATTTAATCCCAACAGTTGGCACACTATTAGTTCAAAGCCAGCTTAATCCATAGAAAGAGTTCCAAGCCAACCAGGGCTACATAGTGAGACTTTGACTCAAAAGAAAAATTGAATGTAGTGATATCACTTATTGGAAAAAATACTGGGAAGCTTGAATTTTGTGTGGACAACTGATGAAGTATAAATAGGTATAACCACTTCATAAAACTGTCTGTCAGTATGTATTAAGCCTTATTTATGCCTGCTGCCTAACCTGGCTATCCCTGTACAACTCAGAAGAACTGCATACTGCATATATGTATGCTCCAAAGTATGTAAGAAGACTATTCCACGCACTGCTATTTAATAGTCAAATACTAGGCTAGGTAAGTAAGTCAAGGTATCATGTATAACATAATACTACACTCCATTGAACAATGATGAGCATAGTAGCATGGATAAACCTCTGAACCACATAGTAAGCAGAAGATGGACACAACGAAAGTGAAGCCATGCCAAACAAATTTGTAGTGGAAAGTTTTCTAATATCTTGAGAACAGGGGACATGCTGTCTCAAAAAGAAAAAAAAAAAAAAAAGCATGTGGAATGTTGTTACTATGGTATTCTGTTTCTCCAGCTAGGTGTTGGTTCCACCAGGTTGAATCCAAGCTGACCTATAAAGTGAAGGACAGATTTCAAACCCAAATATATCTGACACCAGAATCCTAGCAATCATAAGATGGGAACAAATGTGGGCAGATGGTGGTGATGTGATCCACTTTTAAAAGGACATGAATGGAAACGTGTTCTGATGACCTCCTTTTCATTAGCTATTCGGTAACGGAAACTACAGACCTGGGGCTGAAAAATCCACTGCCGCCTAGTGGCAGCCTGTCCTAATTACAGGACCAGACATTTAAAGTAACTTCAAGTGGCCAGACAAGTTTACACACCGAGAGAGAAGTGGGGTGGATGAAGGGAGAAGGAGGCAGAGGGGATGAACTTCTGTCTTTCTCAAGCACTTACTTGTAGAATGCAATTGTTTTTCTGCAGATTTTTTTCAACCTACTAGTCAAAACATTCAATTTTTATCACATATTTGCCATTACACTGACATCATCAGGAGTGATGCCTGCTGACTTCTGAGCTGTCGCTTTGGGTCAGACACTGCTCTGGTGTCTTTGCATGACTGTATTATTCAGGTATTATAATATCTCTATGAGGGGACAATAGCTATTGTGCCGATCTTAGGGATGAGAGAACATGCCTATGCTGAGCTTTCTCGAGGACAACCTAGTCACTAAGGGACCAGTTGGAATTCGTGTTCATGTCTGCTGGACTCCGGACCTCTCACTCTCTTGTCCCCTAAAGCATCAAAGTTGAACATTGGATCTTCATAAAAGGGAGTCCAGGGATATGAGTTACAGGTCCGGAGAGTCAGAATGAACCATAAGCAAATCACTTCCTTGATAGCCAGAAACTCGGCTTTCTCATCTGTGAGTTCCAACATTTACTCAGATGATCTCTGAGGCCCCTTCCCACCCCATCGTCTAATGGCTCCTGAGTACAGAAGAAAGACATTAATCTAAGTCACTTGCAATATGTTTTTACAGTGTGGTGCAACTATTTTTAGAGCATGGCAGAATAAGAGCTCATTTCATGGAGCCAGTCACAAATTTCCCACAGTCTTTGGGGGAAATCCAAGCCTGAGTGAGTCTAATGTTTAATGAGATGATGTAATGCAGGGAAATATATATCGGGAAGGAAATTTTATTACTGTGAGTAAATGTGCATTTTCAAATGAATTACAAGACTTTAAGAAGCCAATGTATATGCCCCGGGGGGAAATCACCTAAGACTTTAAAACAGAGCCTGCAATGTTCTTTTCAGGCAGGCTGAGAACCTCCACAGATGGGAATGAGAAGGGAAAGTTGTGGAGAACCTTTAACCTTATGAAGAAAAACAGATGACCTCAGAAAAACATCTTCAATTAAGCAAATAGAGGGCACCTAGTGACAGGTGCACTTGCCAGATAAAGGGGCTTTTAACAGCTTAAGCTGATGCATTCTTTTAGCAGGGGCATCCTTACGTGAAGCCTGCTAATGTGAAACCCACAAGATTAGCAACTTTATGAACAATGTGTGAGGCTGGTCTGTCATTCAAATAAGGAAGCAAGCACTCCCCAGTTCAACATGCTTATTTGAAGAATAAGAAGGATAAGGTTAGGAATAGGAAGAAGAGAAAGAGGAAGAAGAGGAGAAGGAGGAGAGGAAGGAGGAGGAGAGGGAGGAGGAGGAGAGGGAGGAGGAAGAGGAGGGGAAGGAGGAGGAGAGGGAGGAGGAGGAGAAGGAGGAGGAGGAGGAGGAAGAGAAGAAGAAGAAGAAGAAGAAGAAGAAGAAGAAGAAGAAGAAGAAGAAGAAGAAGAAGAAGAAGAAGAAGAAGAAGAAGAAGAAGAAACAGCAATAGCGTGTTGGCAGAGGCAAATCCAAGAAGTATTATTTTGAGTCATTTAAACTGCTTGAGGTGTTTCCAAATTGCCACACAACTGTCATAATGGATGGCACATGTGTCTTCAGCACATTCCAATCTTATGATATCTGTTTCAGCACTAGACATTTTGACAGAGTCTTGGGGACTAAGAAGTTTGGATATTTCCATTTTTGTCTCAATAGCTAGCTTTAAGTAGCTGAAAAGCAGCTGCATGATGAGAGATGCCCCAGAGAGATGCCCTTTCATCCTGCTTTACCTGTTTTTATCTCTACAGAGGCACTCCTGGAATTTTTCAGTCATTAAACAGGAATTTATCAGTGTGTGAGCTAAAAATAAACTCAGAGCCTAGACATCTTAGGGAAAGAGATACAGGGATGCATGCCAAAGCAACAGAGCATCATGGGAAATCCTGACCTTGACAGGACTGACACAGCCTTGCAGTCACCTGCTGAATGGTGTAGTTCACAGCACTCAAGGGGCCACTGTAAACGTAGGGGATGAAGAGACTCAAGCACAAAAGGATGGTGAAGTTATTCATGTCTTCAACATACCGAGTGTTGGTGCCTCCAAGCACAGCCTGGTGGTTGTTGTACTGTGAGGTGAAATGCACCCCACTCTACACCCGTAGACCTGCCTGGTTGAATACTTGGTCTCCAAGATTGTGGAAGAGGTGGAGCCTCATTAGAGGAAGTGAGGCAATTAGGGTGGAGCTTGGGGTTTTATAGCCAGGCAGCACTTCCTGTCAGGTTTCTGCTTCCTGTTACCTCAGGATGGACGTGAGGAGGTCCAGCTGCTCATTCCTGCCACAATGAAGATACCTTCTACCATGCCTTCCTCTTCAGAATGGATTTCAGTTTTTCACACTGGGAGCCAAAGTAACCCTTCAGTTCCTTCTTAACAGGTGTCAGGTCTCAGTAGCAAGGAAGGTAACTAACACATGCTTCCTCTTTGCAGTGTTCCTCTTTGTTCCTCTGGGCACCGTCAGCTTTCTGTTCTGTTCACACTGAGCCCTCCCAGTGTCTCTGACCTCCCGGTACTGCTACCCCACCTTGCTGGCTACCTAACTCTGAAGCCGTATGTCTCCCTGACCTAATCATAATCATAAATGCACGAGACACTCCATTGAGGATAAACATCTCATTATACTGACCCAATCCAACAAAAATCCCTCAACTCTGAGCAGCCAGACTATTGACTGACATAAAATAGATTCCCAAAATTATTTACTGGACTCCAAAGTTATTTATTGAATAAGTAAGTTGCTCATATCTTCTGCCTTCTCTGAGCTCATCTTCCAGCTAAAGACATGGGACATGTTCAAAAGCAACCACAATTTATGGTTGAGAAACCAGAGCCAGTCAGAAGGGCCTGATGAAAGAGGCAGCTTTTGAGGCAGACCCTAAAAGATGGATGGCAAAGAACAAGACACAGATAAGGAAATAGTTCATGTTTTCTTCTGAATTTTTCTTTTTTCCCATCTTGTTTCTTTGCTTTCAGTCCTGAGACTCTCACCCTTCTGTGCTTGAGGCTGTATCTCTGCTCACCAAAAGGGGGGCTAACCCAGTCTCCTGTGGGATTGGGAGTCATGGAGATGGTGGGGGGAGGGGAGCATACCCTGCTCATACACTACATCAGCTCCCTGCCGCCTTTCACACCATTTAATCCAGTCTTGACTGACCTGACCAAACTCTAGTGATACTTTCGCCTTCATTGACTAGCCTCCTCAACATCTCACAGAACTCTATCTGTCTACACCCCATTGCCTACAGGGTTCTTCTGTGGTTAAAAAAAAAAAAAAAAAGAGGCGGAGTTCAGATCCTTACCAGGGACCTCCAAATTCAAGTTTCACAGTGACTTAAGGGAAGTCATTGTGAACATAGTAGCCTCCTGGTCCCTCCTTTAACTGGATATCTACAAGATGTGTGAGAATACCACACAATTTCTTCCTGAAATATATAATTTCCAGAATCTTCTCTGGCTATTTCAGATGAAATCAGATTCTCCATGGGAAGTGACTCTTCATGAGCAAGAAAAAACACACTCCACTGTGAAGTGCTCTCCCCTAGACTTTGCTTAGGTCTTGACTTCAAGCTACTGAGCAAGGCGTGGGGAAAGGAGCACAGAGAAGGGATGATGAGCACTGCCTGCCTGGGATCCCCACATTCTTCTCTCCAAGCCACATCTTCATCCACACAAAACAAAAGCAAGAAACCTCCAGCCCAAGCTATGTGAGTGCGCCTAACTGAGCATTTAACAAAGTTCAGGGTATCCCGTGGCCAATTTCCTCTTCCACTGGGCTCCAAGACACAGGAGAGGAAGGGTAAGAGAAAAGCATCACAGCTCCCGCCCTCTAGGGTTAATGTGTCAAGTTCTGGAGCTAATTGCTTGCTATTTAAATAAATGTGTTGGAAGACAATTGAGAAAGAAGTCAAGCCTTACATTTGAACTCTCTGTTTTGCAAGGTCAGTCTCCGTTCTGTGAGACCCTATAATCCAGGAGGGAGGCAGATGGCTTCTGTGCAGGCCATAGCAGCATGCCACGTCAGGAGTCCAGCATTCATCAAAACAACACTGCTCTCCTCCCAGCCAAGATCCTGACAGCTACAGTGTAGCTCTGTAATTATCTAGAAAATGTCTTCTCCCATTGTTAGTAGCAGCACCCTTGCCCTGCCGTTTGGCTTCTGTCTCTGCAGACAGCACAGCCATGAAGAGAATGCGCCTGACTTTTGAGATTCCTAAATCAGAAGGGGAGCGGCCCGAACTGCTGTCTTTCAGTGGGCCTGTTCCCGGGCTCCTGTGGCCAGAGTCTACATTACTTATATAAAACAAGAACAATGATGATGATGATGATGACAGATAGAAAGGAGGAATTGGGGTTTTGTTTTATAATTTGGGAGTTTTTGAGACTAGATCTCATGCAGCCCAGTCGGTCTTTGAACTCAAGATCCTGCGGCCTCTGCCGCCTGAGTGCTGAGAGTACAGGTGCCCATCATTACCCTCCACTCCTGAATTGGTTTCATTCATACAACTGCAGAGACAAAACAGAAAATGCCAGCTGTCTGGCATCTGTTTCTCTGAGGCACTGACCTCACTTTGACCTTTTAGAGATGAACCTTCTCCTGTCCCCTACGGGTTTCACTTTCTTACATATCCTTTGTTGTATTTATTGAAACTGTATGCCTACGCAAGATGGAAGGTGATCCGTCTTCTCCCCTCTACAAGCCCGACTGGCTTCTATGTGCCACTTTTGAATCTTCCCTGGCTCCAGGCACCAATAACCTCATAGCATTCAAGCTGGCTAACTTTGAGGTCTTTCGCCAAGTGGTTTTTTTTTCTGTTATATTCATTCTGTTCCCTCTCTCTCTCCCTATCTCTCTCTTCCTCCCTCTGTCCATCCCTCCCTCCTTCCCCACCCCCTCTTCTCTCGCACACAGAATTTTATGCTTTTCAAGTCTTCTGTAACATAAACCTATGGCTGTTATTTTTATTTATTTATTTATTAATATTATAATTGTGTTTTAATTTTACACATCAGCCATGGGTTCCCCTGTCCTCCCCCCTCCCACCCCCACCCCCACCTTTCCCCCATCCCCTCTCCTCCATTCCCACCTCCTCCAGGGCCAAGACTCCCCTGGAGATTCATTTAAACCTGGTGGATTCAGTACAGGCAGGTCCTGTCACCTCCTTCCAGACTGAGCAAAGTGTCCCTGTGTAAGCCCAAGGTTTTAAACAGCCAGCTCATGCACTAAGGACAGGTCCAGGTCCCACAGCCTGGATGCCTCCCAAACAGTTCAAGCTATTCAATTGTCTCACTTATCCAGAGGACCTGATCCAGCTGGGAGCTCCACAGCTTTTGGTTCATAATTCATGTGCTTCCATTAGTTTGGCTATTTGTCCCTGTGCTTTTTGCAGTCTTGGTCTCAACAATTCATACTCTTACAGTCCCTCCTGTTTCTCGACAGTTGGACACCTGGAGCTCCACCTGGGGCCTGGCTGAGGATCTCTGCATCCACTTCCATCAGTTACTGGATGAGAGTTCCAAGACAACTGTTAGGGTGTTTGGCCATCTGATCACTAGACTAGGTCAGATCAGGCTTTCTCTCATCCATTGCCAGCAGTCTAGAGAGGATGTATCATTGTGGATTTCTGGGGACCTCTCCAGCACTCTGCCTATTCCTGTTCTCATGTGGTCTTCATTTATCATGGTCTGTTATTCCTCGTTCTCCCTTTCTGTTCTTGATCCAGCTGGGATCTCCTGCTCCCCTAAGCTTTCTTTCCCTCAAATCTTGCCCTTCATTACTCCCACTGTCATCCAGGTTGTTCATGTAGATCTCATCCATTTCTCTGTCATTGGGTGATCCCTGTGTCTTTCCTAGGGTCCCCTTTTCTAGGTAGCCTCCCTGGAGCTGTGTAGCAGTCTAGTCATCTTTGTTTTACATCTAGTATCCTCCTATGAGTGAGTACATACCATGTTTGTCTTTCTGAGTCTGGGTTACCTCACTCAGGATTTTTTTTTCTAGATCCATCCATTTGCCTGCAAACCTCGTGATGTCATTGTTTTTCTCTGCTGAGTAGTACTCCATTGTGTATATGTACTATATTTTCTTTATCCATTCTTCAAGATCAACTCAAAAAAATCAGTAGCCCTCCTATATACAATAGACAAACAGACTGAGAAGGAAATCAGAGATACATCACCCTTTACAATAGCCACAAATGATATAAAATACCTTGGGGTTACTCTAACTAAGCATGTGAAGGACCTATATGACAAGAACTTTAAGTCCCTGAAAAAAGAAATTGAAGAAGATGTCAGAAAATGGAAAGACCTCCCATGCTCATGGATAGGCAGGATTAACATAGTAAAAGTGGTGATCTTACCAAAAGCAATCTACAGATTCAACACAATCCCCATCAAATTACCAACACAATTCTTCACAGATCTGGAAAGAATAATACTCAACTTCATATGTTATTTTATCATTAAATGGTAAATACAAATGTGTACATCTGCATTTGTACATACCATTGTCTCTGCTCTGCTCCCCTTCAGGGTCCTTTCCTGGCTCTTTTCCTTAGCCACTACTTAATTACTGTTATTCTGACATCCTATCTTCTGTTGTATTCTCTTTGTGCTCTACACATGTTCTTTGAGTGGCCTCCCCACCTTCCTCATCACCTAGAAGAGATCTTTCCTTTGAATTCGCCACCTCGAACAGTGGTTTTCTTTCCAGAAAGGCATCTGGAAGTGAGGACATCACTTTGAAGTCAAGGTCTTTGCCATTCCCCTGAAACACCCCCCCAACACATACACACACACACATACACACACACACACACACACACACACACACACACACATACACCTTGTTCTGATTGGCCATGTTCCTCCCTTGAGATCCCACACTGAAAATCTGGGTATCATTCTCAGTCCTACATTCAGTTACTGTCCAGGTCCTATTAATGGCAAGAAGTGTTGTTCCCTCCAACACTAGTGCCTCTGTTTGGACCCTTTTCACTTCCCACCTGTACTACGTTAGAAGCAGTCTCCAATCACAGTACTTAACGTTAGTCACCACCTCTAGTTTCTCCAAGCCAACCTCAACACTCCCAAATGTGTTCCACTAAATGTCACATAACTGTGATCTTGTCCTCTATCCATAGGCTGAAGCTCTTGAGTGTTTACTATTGAGTTCAATATAAGGAAGAGAGTTCCCTTATTCTGGGTCATGCCCCTGCCTCACCACCCCCACCTCTGCACCATGCATGCTGTGCCCTAGCCTTTACTCTGCACTGTGGCTCAGATGTGGCTGGCCACCCACCCTCTTTGCTCCTGGCAAAGCCTCTTTCTTACAAAGAATCTCGCCTATTCACCCAGGGAGCTCTTCTCCACCCTACCACTTCCCTTTCAGCCTTTGAGTCCACTTCCTAGGATGGCGGTAGCCAGGTGCCCTAGACTAGGGTAATGAACTTCCTCTCAGTTCTGGAGACTAGATGTCTGCAAGTTAGATGTCTGCAGGGATTGTTCCTCTGGTGGCTGTGAGAGTCTGCTCACTGCACTCCCTGTGTTCCCACAGACTCAGACAGTACTGGCTTTGAGACAGCATTCTCTCTGAATTCACAACATCCTCCCTCTGTGCATGTCATGCTCCATTTAATATCCTTCCCCCACACTTTTAAGGATGCCAATCAAATTGTATCAGGACCCACCCAAATGACTTCACTTTAGTTTCATCAGCTGCAAAGACTATTTCTAAATGAGGTCACATTCACAGGTACTGAGAAAAAGACTTCCTTATCTTCATAGACTGAATATCCACAAATCTATTTGTGTACCCATTTCCCCTCCCTTCTAACTGACATCATCACTCCACATCTTCACTTACTTGTAGGGCACTCTTAACCCAGAAAGGAACAAGCCAAAGCTGAGAAGCCCCCATAGCATGCATGCCTTGCTAGCTATTTGCCCTTGCAAAGTACCAACCAACTCCTCCTGTGGCCTCCTGGTGAGCCCAGGACCAAGGAACAAAAGTGAAGGCCAAAGTTCACTCCAAAGTTAAGAGTCTGACACATTGTCACCCTCCGGAAAGAGGGCGCAAGAAGCCACTGGATTCCCAAGCTGCATATCAGAACCACCATTGCTGGTGCTGGGCAGAAGGGAGAGAAGAGAAAAGTGTAGGAGGACATCCACCTTGGAGAGGGGATAAAACAGCCTGAGCACCTACCCTTACCCACAAGGGATCTTAGATACCCCTCGTCCTTCTCTCAGATCAAACTGAAGTCTTCTCTAAAGGTAACTGTGCACCCAGGCAGACAGAAAGAAGGGGGCCAAGACAAAATGACTAGTGAGAGAAATACATTGCATCTTTAGAACAAACAGAACACACTTCATTGTTGTTGTTGTTGTTGTTGTTGTTGTTTGTTGTTGTTTTGTTTTGTTGTTGTTGTTTTGGTGACTCATTGAGTTGAATTGAGGCTGCTTGCCTGAGCATGGGGATGGAGTTCTTTACTGGACCATAGGCAACATACCGGCAGCTACACTACCAAAGAAACTTACTCCCCTTCACCCAGCAACCATTAACTGCCAATAGTTCCTCAGGAAGGGGCAGGGCCTCCTGAGGCCGGCCCCATCCTTGAGGGAATGTTGAGGAGGTCCCCCTGGTGCTGGGCCTGTGCAGTCCCACAGCTGCTGCAAGTTTGTGTCACAGCCAGATGACAGTTTCACCACACTCCCTCTGCCCTTCGGTCCTCCTTTACCGCCCTCTCTGCTGCAGAAGCCCCCAAACCTTGGCGGGTGGGAGGTAGCTGCATAGACATTCCACTTAGAGCTGTGCTCTCAGCAAAACATGGGAAAGAGCCTCCTTAGGAAGAAAAGGGGGTTCAGTAAGAAGGGGAGGGAGAATGTAGTGATGATAACACACTACGAGTTTTGTGTATAAAGTGTTTTTCAAAGTAGACAAAGCAAAACCATATAATGCTGATAAGCTATACTGACTGCACTGAGGAAAGAAGAGAGGAGGGAAATTCTTTAGGCCCTTTTGTGATTAACACTTAAAATTCCCATTCCAATAATATGCCCACATATAATAAACATACATGTAATGAACTCATTCTCCTGACATTTGATTAAATTGCTTATTTACTTCTACCCCTGTCTTTATTTGGCAGGAGATAGCATAAGATCCTTGAAGAAACTGGTGCAACTTGGAATCCAGTGATGATGAAAATATGGAGAAGCACCAGGGTTTTCATCACAGTCCAAACAATGCTGTGGCAGGGACCTCTGCCAGCAGCAGGCACAACACCCCAAACCCCAGAGACTCTAGAGGCATGCCTCACCCCAGTGATGTAAGTTCGGTTCCTGTCCCTGGTAGGAGGGGAAGGGATAAAGAGGTGTCAGACCAGCTGACAAACTCAGTGGCCTTGAAGACTGTGAGATGGAACCCACACCTGACACTGTTTGGCTGACCAAGAACCTGAGACTAGAAAGCTTGGGGACCTTGGAAAAAAACAAATAACACTGGTCTGAAAAAGAAAGAACACATAGTGATAACATGACTCCTAATGACATTCTGCTATAGACATAGATCGGTGCCTTGCTTAGGCATCAGCAGAGAAGCTTCCTCCTGCAGCAGATGGGAGCAAATACACAGACCCACACCAGACATTCTGCAAAGAGTGAGAGACCTTGGAACACTCACCCCTAAATGGGATGTCTCCATCAAATCCCTCCCCTCAGAACTCAGAGAACCCCATGGAAGAGGAGGTGGAAAAAGTGTAAGAACCAGGGTGGGTGGAGGACACCAAGAAAACCAGGTCCTCTAAATCAGCAGTCCTCAACCCGTGGGTCGAGTCCCATCCTGGTTCAAAACAGTAGCAAAAAATACCATTATGAAGTAGCAAAGAAATTAATTTTATGGTTGGGGGTCACCACAACATGAAGAACTGTATTAAAGGGTCGCAGCACTAAGAAGGTTGCTCTAAATCAACATGACCAAAGCTCATATGAACTCAGAGACTAAAGAAACAAGCCCACACAGGGCTGGCACAGGTTGCACCAGGTCCTCTGTGTTTGTATTATCGCTTCCAGTTTAACGTTTATATGGAATTCCTGAGTGTGAATGAGTAGATCTCTGGTTCTTGTACCTTCTTTGGGGCTCTCTTCTTTGTATTTGTTTGTTTTGTCCAACTCTGGTGTGATAGTTTTTGTTTTATCTCTCTATATTTTATTTTGTTCTATTTTTTTAAAAAGGAATGGACAAATGGATGGATGGATGGATGGATGGATGGATGGATGGATGGATGGATGGGTTGGTAGGTGGGTGGGTGGATGGATGGGTGGGTGCATGGATGGATGGATGGATGGATGGATGGATGGATGGATGGATGGATGGATGGATGGATGGATGGATGGATGGATGGATGGATGGATAGGTGCATGGGTGGGTGGGTGGATGGATGGATGGATGGATGGATGGATGGATGGATGGATGGATGGGTGGATTGATGGATGGATGGATGGATGCATGGATGCATGGGTGAGTGGGTGGATGGATGGATGGATGGATGGATGGATGGATGGATGGATGGATGGGTGGGTAGATGAAAACCTAGCCACTAGGGTAAAAGGTTAACAACTGAACTGTCATTTACACCTGTTGAGAGAGGGAAAATCTGTTTTCTCCAATGGAGACACTGGGTATATCTACCACTCCAGGATGGGCCTCATGTTCAGGAGTAATTGACCAACATATAATGGACTCCACAGTCTTTTTTTCTATGTTTTTATTGTTGTTTGATTACAGTTTGGTGAGTTTGGGGGGTGGATTTTGTTTTCTAGGTTTTGTTGTTGTATTATGTTTCTATTTGTTTTTGAGGAAAGACTTCAAGTTGGGTGGGTACAGAGGGAAAGTACAATCAAAATACATGTAAATTCAAAATTGTTCTAAGTAAAAAGCTATAAAAATATATATGATGTATATAAATATATTAAAATAATAAAAAATAAAAACTATGAAGGGACCTCAGAAATCAGTTTTAGATAAAAGTTTAAGGAAGACATGTGGGGGGTATGCATGTGTGTGGGGGTACACATGTGTATTCAGTGCACATGCATACATATGTGTGCACATGGAAGCCAGAGGTCAACTTCAGATTTTTCTTAGGAGCCATCCTGGCTGTTTTTGAGACTTTTCTCTGGGACCTCATTTGAGCAGGCTGGCTTCCCAGCAAGCCCCATGGATCTTCTCTCCCAGCTTGCCCACCACTGGTACTACAGGCATGCGCCACCACACTCAGCTTTTCACCTGGGTGCCAGGGATCCAGTTCTGGTTCTCACCCTTGTGCACCAGCCACATTAACAATGGAGCCATATCCCCAGCCCCATAAACAAGCCCAGCTATTGCACTTCTGGTAATACAACCAAAGCCCAGGTAGATTAAGCCATAGTAGACAATTCGTGGAACTTTGTATAAACTGCTATGATTCTCTAAAAACAAATCCAATCCATAGACATAGTTTTGTGTTCTTAAGCTCGGGATCCCATCGCAGTTGCTGAAACAGAAGCAAAGGGCCAGCTCCAAGCAGGAGGAACAACATTGTGGGTATCAGCTACATACATTAAAGGCATGACCGGGATGAAGATTTGGCAAGGCACTGAAGGAGAGAAATAAAACCATCTTAGAGCCTTAACAGTTTGCAGAGCATCTTCCAAACCGGCTCAGATCTAAAGGGAATTCAATCAGAACAAGACAGATACAATTATAAAAATCCAGCTGGGAACTGGTTTTCACACTCAGAGACCAGGAAACATCCACCCTGAAACAAAGCACTTGCCCGGGTGAGAACGGGTGAGAAGGCAGAGTGCTCTGCTCCTGCGAGAGTCGGAGCTGTTCACGCTCGGTACCTTCCCAATGAAGAGCTGAAGTAGGCCCAAGAGAGAGCCATTTCCCTCGGCCACACCTGGTTAGACCTGCCCTTGGTTCCCCGGTGAGGTTCTTAACTCTGAACTCCAGACCCATCAGTGCAGGAGTAAAACTTATTGAGGATCATTACGCTGGGCTTAACTCTTAATGAAGTGAGTGGTGTTATTCCAAAGAATGGGTTTGCTCAGGGAGTTCTTCGTTAAGGAGGCCCACGGGTACCATCAGAACAAGGCCTCTCTGGCCTAGTTGGGCTCAACTGACAGGCACAGTACTTTCTGGACAGCACCGAGAAAGCAGTAGCACCAGTCCTCCCTCAGGCTACAGTTGCCCTCTCCCGGGCGTCTACCCTGGGGCCCTGCACTTCTCTGGGCCCCAGACTCTTTTAAGTGACAAGTGAGCTGAGCCACATTACTTGAGGAGAACTGCATGTGATTCCTCTCTCTCCTTTCACTGTTCATCACAAACCTCAAAACAACACAATTTCTCCTCCAGATCTTTGGGTCAGAAGCCTGGAATGGGTCTCACTGGGCCCATATCATCCTGCCAGCCAGGATAAGACTCTTGGAGAGCCCCCAGACCAGTGAAGGGGAGCCATTTCGTTACCTTTTTCTAGTTTCCAGAACATTCCTTGTCTCTTCCAGCAATGTCAGCCCGGGTCCTTCTCCATCTGCTATTCCTCCGATCCCCTCTTCTGATTTCTTTGTTTGGTTTGGATTATTTTTATTTTTCGTTTCTAGAATTTTGGGGTGGGAAACAGAACTTGGGGTGTACAGGTCCCCCTAGACTGGAATTTCAGCCCTGCTGCTTGCTGCCTGTGCTCTTAGTAGCTCTGGGCCCATGTTCCTTTAACTACAGAACATGATTGCGAGGTCTACTTCACAAAGCTGTCTTGAACATAAAAACCGTCTCAAGTGCCTGATTCACCATTGACATTTATTCTCTCATGTCACCAGCTCTGTGATGCCACTAGTCACTTGGTTCAATCTGCTCCTTCCACGTTATGACTCCCGTGTGCACATTCTCTAGCTTTCCTCCTCATGGTCCTCACTCTCCCACAGCCTGCTAAGTGTCTCCACCCCAATGCTTTACCAGTGCCTCAAAATCAATGCATCCGATCTGACTTCTCCCACCCCACAGTCCACGCAGGCTCCTGTTCGCCTTGTTCGTAATTAGGACACACACCACTGGCCCAGCATTTTAGGCCAGTGATTTGAGCGCCTTTTGACTCCTCCTCGCCTACAACTACTGAGTTATAATTATCACAGTGGATAGTCTCCTCCATCAATGCCACCATCAGTCAGTCAGGGGGATCTCTTTTGTGTCCTGCATGGGACTGCTCACTGTCAGGGGCCATCCCCTCCAGTCTCTCTGCCATGATTCACATTTCTGTAGGAGTGATGGTTAATTGTGATTGTCAACCTGACTAGCTCTAGAACCACCTAGAGTACCACCATCCCATAGTCTGAGGTCCCAGACTGAACGGAGAAAGTAAGTGATCCACCAGCGTTCCTCTCTCCCCGCCCTGACCTGGAACACTATGCAGCCAGAACCTCCCACTTCTGCTACCAAGCCTTCCCCTAGTGTGGTGGACTTCAGTCCCTCAAATGGTGGGTCAGAATGAACTCCTCCTTCCTTGAGTGGTTTTAGTCAGATATTCTGTCAGAGTAATGAAAAAGGAACTAACATCATGAGCAACATCACTCTCCTGGCCAAAGGTCTCTAATAGTTACCAGATGCTGTCTAAAGCTACACCCAAACTCCTTACAACATCTCAAAACCCTTCACCAGCTCAAACCCCTTCCCTGTTCCCCCACCATGCCTAGCCCTCCCATGATGCATTCTAAACTGCAGGCAAATCGTCATGTCCCCCACTGTTGCCAAGCTCCTTATTTTTGCCTGCTAGATGGCAAACATTCCCAGTGTTCTCTAAGCCAATGTGGCTTCTATCTAGCCCTGCTTGAGTCTGTTAGAACTTGTATGAATCAATAGTATGCTCATTGAGCAGTACTGTTTAAACACCTTCAAAGAACATAAAGGTGACTATAATATATGATTTGCTCAATGCATTATTTGGTCATTTGTGCATACAATTGACTCTGGTTATATATTCTTAAGGACTAGATGGGCATAAGGACTATGCCTGGGCAATCATCTCCACTTCTTGCTTACAGGCTCCTCCAACTGTAAGGCTGCGTGGTTTTGAGGATCACAGCTGTGCCTCGTCTCTGAGTTGGCTTTCTTTTCATGCCCCTCCACTGACCTCCATCAAGGGAGTTTGCAGACCCAATAGTGCATTATTATGATTAGCACCACAGAATGGGTGGGGGTCAGGTGTGCAATAGTAGCAAGGAATTCTGTGGAGTGTATTACTTGGCAATAGAAACACTATGTTTTTATTATTATTCCTCTAACACAGTTGCTTTTGAACAGTCACATCCCTCAGACAAACTGATGTCACTTCC
This sequence comes from Onychomys torridus, assembly GCF_903995425.1. NCBI lineage: Eukaryota > Metazoa > Chordata > Mammalia > Rodentia > Cricetidae > Onychomys > Onychomys torridus. The sequence goes on along the minus strand of NC_050443.1, from coordinate 63,024,391 downwards.
CATCCTGGCAATCTATGACACTGCAGTTATACAGCTTTGCAAACCATGTTTGCCTATCCAGAGCCAGTGAGCAATTTCATCAACTTATTACAGAGGTCTTATAGATCAGGAGCCTTTGAAGGGATCCAGGCTGAGCTCACTGACCTCAGTCTGACCTCCCAGCCTGCCCTGCCAGGAGATGCTAGATAGGAAGTGTTAAATGATTTACATATTTTCCCCTGTGTGTTAAAGTCATGTAATTTTGAAGCAAGAGATAACTTGGTCCCTGCAGAGGCTCCCCCACTCCATCTCAGATAAAAATAAGCAAAGCTGCTTTTAGAAGCTTTGTATACTTTTTCCCCTTCTGACAGCCTTCAAGTGGCAGCATATGATTTGGTCCCGAGACATACAAAGTGTTTTAATTAAAGGTTGTCTAAAAATACAGAACGTTTCCACAGCCACATCTGCCATTAACTCTTCTGACATTCAGGCAACATTAAGTCCCAGAAAAAGGCTTTACATAGTCAAAGGGATCTGAGTGTGCCTGTGCAGGGCTGTCTGTTTGCACGACAAAACCAGAACGCCATGTTTACAATCAGTGGCCACAGTAATTATAGGCGCTGTGGGGCCTCGCTGCAATTTGTTGCTACAATTTGAGAAACAAGCTTAGTGATGCTGTGGCATTTTTGCTGAATGGCTTGCTTAGGCATTCTAGAAGGGGAAGCAATGGCAGACGTGTGGCTGGACTAGTCCAAGAAGCTGGCTTCTCAGCCCAGATAATTGTCAGCTCTTCCAGTGACCTCCAACATGTCAGTAAGCACCTATGGGCCTGAGCTGTTTTATATCTGTACTTGCTATTGAATAATGAAAATGTGCCACATCAGTGGAGGCACCTATTTCCAAGGAGACCTGCTGTGTCCTTTCGTGTTTCCTCTATCATGATAGTCAAGAAAGACTTCTGTTCAATGGGTGCTGGGAAGTGGGGCTAAGAAGTATGTATGTTGTAGAGAAAAGGTCTGAGTTCAAATATTGGCTCCATCCTTCACTGGCTGACAGGTATGCATTAACCACCTACTGTCTCTACACTTCCATTTGCCCATCAATACACCTTGGTTAATTATACTATCTTATTTGAATGAGAAAATTCCTTATAGCTTCATGTATCTGAACACTTGATCCCAAGTTGGTGGCACAGTTTGAGAAAGTTATGGAATCTTTAGGTGGTGGAGCTTTTCTGGAAGAAGCATGTCACTCCTCACTTTCCTGAATTTGAGGACTTAGAGCCTTTACCCCAACTCTATTCCATCTCTCTCTCTCGCCTTCTTGTATGCAAGTGAATATGATTGTCTTAGTTAGGGTTTCTATTTCTGTGAAGAGACATCATGACTATAGCAACTCTTATAAAGGAAATCATTTAGTTGGGGCTGGCTTACAGTTCAGAGGTTTAGTCTATTATCATCATGCCAGGAAGCATGGCGAGATACAGGCAGACATGGTGCTCGAGAAGGAGCTGAGAATTCTGTATCCAGATCTGCAGGCAGCAAGAAGAGAGTAAAACACGGGCCTGGCTTGAGCATCTGAGACCTAAAAGCCCACTCCCAGTGACACACTTCCTCTAACAAAACCATACTCCAACTACTCCAACAAGGCCACACCTCTTAATAACACCACCTCCTATAGGCCTATGCGGGGCCATTTTCATTCAGACCACTGCAAGGAGCCTTCTGTTTCCTAACTGGATACCAGGCCTCACACTCCTGCCTCCGTGCCTTCCCTTCCATGATAGAAGCCTCTGGATCTGTAAGCCAAAATAAACCCTTTCTCTCCAAAGTTGCCTTTTCTCCCGGGTATTCTGCCAAAACAACAGAAGAGTAACTGTGGGAACCCAGCTGGGTGATCGGCTCCCACACTTTACAACAGGGAACTCTTGAGGAGTGGGGATAAAAGATATTAGAAAGAAGGAAAGAGGGAGAGAAACAGATAGAAACACAGGATAGCTTTGGGAGGACCTGGATCATTATCCACCAGCCCCTTCTGTCTCTTCTAAAGGGCTATTTATAGGAACACCAAGGGGTGGAGCAAAAGACCTCCCCCTAGCTCAGGCAAGTATAGACCATTCCAGTCATGTAGTAACCATGCACGTGGTCAAGCAATCCCCTAATGCAGCTCTGCTGGGTAAAGCAAGCTCAGATCTCACTAGGAAACCTTTGTGGGCCTCCACAAGTAATGAACACACTTAGAGTTTGTCCATATGAATTACATATTCCACCTAAGCTGAGATGTTCAGAATGGTGTTAGTATGCGTGTGCTGGGCCCCATTGTGGTGAACCAGGTACAATCCAGGATATAATCTTCAAAGGAAAATACAAATTGTTTAGTCAGGAGAGAGAGAAAGCTATGCCTTCTTGCAGGGTTTCTATCCAGATGTGGCTCTAGAGACTCTGACCTGAGCCAGAAGGGAATGACTTACTGGGCTGGGCTAGCTACCTAGAAGACAAGGTAGAGCGTAGCTGCCATAGCTCGTTCTCCATTGAGATTTGGCAGTGACTAGCAGCAAGGCCTTGCCAGATATGTCACAGAATTGTTCTTTCGTTTCTCCTTCACCCTCAAATTTCCTTCCCGTAAGTGAGCTGTTACCGGGCATCTTCCTGAGGCTGTTGTGGGTAGCACAGGAGTTCTGGTCTAAGATAACAGATTGAAGGTCCCATACATAGAAACCTACTTTACTTGTTGTCTTAAATACTGTTCTACTGCCGTGAAGAGACACCATAGCCAAGGAAACTCAAAGAAGAAAGCATTTAATTGAGAGCTTGCTTACAGTTTTAGATGGTTAGTCCATGATCATCATGGCAGGAAGCATGGTACTGGAGCAGTAGCTGAGAGGTTAAGTTCTGATCCTGAGGCAGGGAGCAGAGAAAGAGCGAAAGGGGACCCAGCATAGACATTTGAAATCTCAAAGCCCACCCTCAGGGACATGCCTTTTCCAACAAGACCACACTTCCTAATCCTTACTAAACAGTCCACCAACTGGGAACGAAACATTCAAATACATGAGCCTAGGGGGCCCATTCTCATCCAAACCACACATGTCTTAGGAGTAACCTATAGCGGTGAATATTCCAGTTATTTTAACCTGAGTAATCTAGAGAGAAGTATGGATTATCAAGAGAAAAGCAGCTCAAAGGGAAACAGAACTCAAGGGTACATGGGGCAGATGAAGGGTTATGAGAAAAAGAGCGTCTCCATTCAGCATGGGGTAAAAGAAGTAGAATATGGGAAATTTTGTATGGATCCCTGTTTTATGGGAACAGATGCAGTCCATGAGGAGGGTGCTTAGATACCAATGCACAAAAGGGGTTAAGAAGCCCTGAGTGTGTTAAGAATATCCCTATCTAACATCCCTAACTCCCCTCAACTAGTTTTCAAGAGACTAGTAAAAAAAATATTTGAGCAATGTCTCCATATGAAAAATACACCTATTTTTAACCCAGGGCCCCAGGACCACTATCAGCAATAGCCCAGAAGGCGAAGTGTACATGTAGGAAGCTCCAAGAGATTCCTACATCTGTCAGGACATGGTGAGCTTCCAGCAAGCCCATGTGGGTCCAGAACCAATTGGTTCTCTTCGGTTACTGTTATAAATCTAACACGCAGAGGCCCAAGCAGGATGACTCTTGGTCAACTTCTCCAGCTGGGAGGAACAGAGCCAAGGACCCTGTGTTCTGTCACTCAGAAAGGCCTGAGTGAGATATCTCTCCTCTCAACACAACAAGCGTTTTCATGATTTCTCATCTCTACACTCTCAAATTCCCCAGAGCTTCCTGTATTCTCCTCATTCCAATGTGGTCATCAGTAAACACATGGAGTTGAAAGTCCTCGCATAGTGTCTCGTGAGCCCCCAGTGTGGTCCACTCCCTCTTCTGGGCTGCTCTGGTGTCATCCTCCACACTGGATACCCTCACCCCAGTCTTCTGAATGAGGCCCTCTGAGCTGTGCCTCCTCTGCACACCCTCTGCTTCCCTCCTGACCCCATTCCACGCTGTCATGTTACCACCCAGTATCCCTTTCTTGGACAGTCTCAGTACTCAAAGCTTCAACAATATCCACTGTGTCAGAATAATTTCTGGAGCTCCACAGTTCCCTCGTCATACACTTTATGTCTTCATTTGTATATTTGAGAGAGAATTAAAATCCAGGGTGTTTAATACAAAACACGGGATCACCCCTTTGCATGAGGTTCTCTGACAATCATTGTTGCCTCTGCAGATATAAAGCTCATAACAATGATTCCCACAAACACCTGCTTCTTGCTTACCATATCCCAATCTATATATACAACAAGAGGGCAAGCACCTCCTGTAATGATCTACTGCTGTGCACAAGAACTCTAAAGGCTGGAACCCCATTGGCTCTATACTACAAATAAGGAACTGAGAAATTCCTTCATTTCCCCTGGGCACTGTGTTAGCAAGTGGTATGTCGAAGTTTGGATACATCATGGCATCCATGGGCTCACGTGTTGAAGGCCTCAACTGGTGATGGTATTTGGGGACATGCTGGAAACTTTGGGAAGTGGGAGCTTCCTAGGCAAAGTGGGTTACTAGGGTACTTTGTCCTTTGTGCCTTCTGTTTCTCTGCTCCCTGGCCATTTTTAAGGTAAGCAGTTTTTGCCAAATACTCCAGTTGCAATAACATACTTTACCTTGAGCCCAAAGCACTGGATCCTGCTAACCGTGAAGAGATACCTCTGAGGCCATGTGCCACATAAATTCTTCCTTTTAAACGGTTTTTCTTGGGTATTTGTCATATCCAGAAACCAGGAACACGCTGGCACTTCCCTTCAATTAGCTCTGGCTAGTTCATCACCAAGTATGATGGTTTACAGTATGATTGTCATTGTGACAGGATTTACAATCACCTTGGGAACAAACCTCTGGACATGCCTGTGAAAAGTTGTCTATATTAGGTGGAGAAGAATTACTCTAAATGTAGGCATGCACCATTCTATGGGCTGGAGTCTTGGGCTCAGTGCTAAGGTGAAGGCATAGCATTAAGAGCTGAGCACCAGCATTTATCTCCTCTGATTCTTGATCGCAGATATGCCCAGCAGCCTCAAGCTCCTGCTGCTGTCACTTCTGAGCCATGATGCTCTTTATGCTACAATTATGAGCCTAAACAAACTCTTCTTCAAGTGGCTTCTGTTGGGTATTTTTTTCCTGGCAACAAGAAAGGTAAGTAATGCATCCCCTAGCCACACTAATTTGATGCCTACTCTTTCTTCAGAACTCAGATCAAACTCAATTTTTTTCAGGGAAAAAATGCATGCTTTTCCAAAATTATACTTTCCTTTTTTCATGTACTGGCTTCATTGAATAATCTTACAATGTCATTATTTGATTGATTTCTGTCTCCTTATCTGACTGGAAGTCCCTTGAAGGTACCAGCATGTCGCTTGTGTTGACAACTGCATCTTTCTCTAGCCACAGACATGGAAAAGAATTAGCACCTAATGCTGTCTGTTGGATGGGTGAGTGGGAAGGGGATTGGGGGAGGGGAGTGGAGGGGTGAATGAGTGAGTGGGTGGGTGGATGAATGGGGGAGATGGAAGGGTTAATGGGTGGGTGGGAGGGTGAATGAGTGGATGAGTGGGAATGGGGGATTGGGGGAGTGGGTAGGTAGATATAGGTGGATATTGAACAACAAGGGACAGAATAGCCCTGTTCTGTCCTGTATATTCACCTGAAACTCAAACGGCCTTTTCCTCTTTGCACACTGAGCCGTGCATCAGTGTGTTGCATGGATGTTAAACACCAGCCATCAAGTGGTTTCTGTAAACTTGAAGGAGGCTGGCTGCTAGACTCGCTGGGGAGGAAAACAGTTCTAAACCACCACAGGAGGCAGAGCAGGAACACAAGCCTGCTGTCTGCACACGCGCTCCCATCACAGCCATGTCACACGTTAGCCACCCGGCCCGGGAGAAAGCTGCTTTCCTGGTTGCTCTAAGTGCTTTGTTTTGGAAGCTGAAAACACAATTCTGCCTTCATCTCCCAGAATTCCTGTTTTCTTATTAATATTTCAGAATATTTCAATTGTATTTGACTCCTTCCCACAGAGGACTCCACACAGATACAAAGCGGGGTTTTAAAGCTGGAACCCTCACACAAGGAGTATATTTGGCTTTTAAAATTGTATTTGGCATCATTTCCAAACCAGCGTTAAGCTGCATTTTAAAATAGCAATTTAAATGGCCCACTCCTTTTTATTAATCTGTGGTCATTTTTCTGCTGCTCTATAAAAAAAACCCTTACATCATCGTTAGAATCATTAATTTCTCTTCATCAGAAATGCAGCTGAGAAAGTTCTTTTCTACACTTTAGCTCATATCAGTTGCCAATCATCTAAATGTCAATCATCAAAACATTTGCTTCTCCTAAAAAATGTTAATAAACTATAAATACCACAAGTGAAAGCTGTTTCTTATTTTAATACTCGCTCGGCTATCTGTACACTTTCCAGAAATTACCTCTGAGAGCGAGGCAAAGCAGGCATCAGATGGGGTCAGATAAGTCCAGTCAGGGAGCTGGAGAGAGACCCCACTCTGACGGAAAGCATGAGTTCATTTCCTCTCTAAGTGTAAACATACACGTCCACTTGGCTGCTAATAAAGACGACAGAAGGACAAGAGAAGTGTAGCTGACATGAATAAACATGAAATTATGAATACTTGATGACCAAATGCCCCAGTTAAGAGAGGAAGAACATGTAGTCTGAATACGTCTGAATACATGTGAGCTTCCTCCAGCCACAGGAAGAAGGGTCTGTAGGTGTGAAGCTGAACTGTATATGTGTGAGTTCCATGAACAGCCTCAAACAGACTTCTGGGAAAGGGTGCTGGGAAAGAGTTGGTATTTTAAATACAGAAGGAAAGGAATACTGGTGAGTGGTGTGTTCAGTATGTTGTATGAGTTTTCTTGGAGAGTTGTGAATAAATGTCTGCTTACCCCAGATAGACCATGGATGACAGATGAGAGAAAGGACTCCATTAAAGTCTAGCTTAGTGAGCCAATGAGTATTCTGGGGTTACTTAAAGGAACATGGGTGACTGGGAAGCCCACCGTAGCATGAGTGATGACTCAAAAAACCACATTCCTGGAGTTCTCTTCACAGTTCTGAAGCTTCTCAGCCAATCAGAGAGTTTGCCAGCTGCTGTTGTTGCTTATAAAACTTAGCTTAGCATCTTTGTGAATCCTGTAAGTTTCAGGAGCTTCTTCAGGCTTGTAAGTTTCATTTACTTCCTGTATCTCTTGAGCCTCCTGCCTTCCTCACTCCAGGAGGGAATGTTACAATTGGGAGGAAACAGATAGATGGCAAGGATTTTTTTTTTTTTGTGATGGGCTGAGTGACCCAGGGTTGAAGAAGCCTGAGTGGGATTTTAAAGAAATACATTCCTCTTTAACAAATGGGTTCGTTTCAAAAGTTCTGTTTTTACAAACCTTTTAAAAAATGTTTGTATCCAAAAAGCAAACAAGGGCTCTATCCAAAAAGAAAGCTAGATGCAGGTGAGAACCATATTTTGTTTAAAGCTCTGACACCCTTCCAGATTAAGGAACCAGTTCACACATCTCAGCTGGGAGGACTGTAAACACACACACACACACACACACACACACACACACACACACACACACACATTTTAAGAGTCAGTTTTCCAACATACACTTTATTCTCAAATTGGAGTCCCCCAGAACCCTTCATTATGAAATTCCAGGAGGTGATGGGTCATCTTTATGACTGGCTAGGACTGTGAGTTGAAATTTTCTTTTGACTCTGAGTTTTTATAAAGAAAGATTGGCCTTCTGATTTTCACAGGGGTGTTTTGTGTGTCAAGTTATCATCCCAGACAACTTGATCTACCCTCTGACAGCAATCAACTATTAACTCAACAGACAATACTGGGTGTCATCTACCTTGTCTTCAGCACAAGTCAGGTGCTAACTGACCCAGTCCTGAAATGATCACATTTGAAGCTGGTCCCCACAGTCATCCTCTCTACTCATCACATGCACTCCTCAACCATCTTCACTTCTACATTCTCTGGCTGTACCAGTTCTTCACCTCAATCTTTATAATCACAAAAATTTGACATCCACATATGTCAGTATTATGATTTTTAAATGCCAAAATAGAGTACTCCTGCTTCCTGTGTCTTTTTAAGATGGCCACAAACAACAAGGGAACTACACATCCACATGCAGAGTAGGTTTGAAAACTTGGACACACACACTTTCAAGAAAATTTATCATTGAGGAATACCAATCTACAATATCTGCCAAGTCCTGGTGACAAAGTATAACTTTAATCTTAGGAGAATCCAAGTGCTGTACAGCACACTGAGTGATGAGGAGAGTCCCCACAGTGCTGATCCTCCCGCACCAAAACTTCCCTACAATAGCTCGGCTGAGAAAATTCATCTTATTCAAAACTAAGTGGGATATTTAAAAATATATATTTATACAGAAAGACTATAAAAATGGATCAAGAAATTGGGAAGATAAATAACAAAGTCATCTCATCAGGAAAAAAACTGTTATCGGTATAAAAAAAGTTGTAGTCATTCATGTTGATACAAATTGTCAGAGCTTAAAACCGTCACAGCTATCAAACAAGAGCAGAAACCAAGAGAGCAGGCAAGATCGTGTAGAGAGGAGACAGCATTAAAACTCACGGAAGAAAAGAAACACATGCATTATCCCCAGACAGCTCACTGGAGGTGGTACAAGGCAGAAGAGAACTGTGAAGACATCATGATGGTTGTAAGATCCAAGAGTGTCTGAGTCACTGCCCTAGTGCTGCGAAGAGACATCATGACCACAGCAACTCTTTATGAAAGAAAGCATTTAATTGAGGCTGGCTTACAGTTTCCGAGGTTTAGTCCATTACCATCATGGTGAAGTGTATGGCAAAACACAGGCAGACATGGTGCTGGAGACCTTGCTGAAAGTTCTACAACAGGATTGGCAGCCAGCAGAAAGAGAAGACATTGAACCTGGCTTGAGCATCTGAAACCTCAAAGGCCACCCCTATTGACACACTTCCTTCAACAAGGCCACATCTACTCCAACAAGGCCACACCTCCTAATCATTCTCAAGTAGTGTCAGTCCCTAATGACCACACATTCAAATATGTGAGCCTGCGAGAGGAGGGTCATTCTTATTCAAACCACCACAGTGAAGAAAAAAAAATATTCATTTTGGGGAAATAAAAGTCAAAGAGGTTGAAATTTATTTTTAATTTTTAACTGAAAGTCAGACAAAGCACATAGGACTACAACTTTACAGAAAAAAATGAAATAATTGATTAGATTTAAAGTGTTTTTAAAATGCAATTTGAGATAATTATCCAAACAGAGCTGAAGACTATGTCTACTAATCAGCAGATCAGAAGAGCATCTTGTTTGCTGCTGGACCAGAGGAAGTGAACAGAAGTAAGGGGAACAGCAATACATACCCTAGAAACCGGATTTCACAGACAAACAATTATTTTCCTGAGCCTGATGGAAACATTGAGTTACTATTAGGGAGTAAGAAAAAAAAATCCAGAACTTGAGATTTCTCTATAGCTATGTTCAGCCTCACAGGGTCCCCACTAAGCAAAGTCTACCAAAGCATATGAGGAAGGAAATGTGAATAAAGAATCTCCCTTTTTTTTTTTTTTTTTTTTTAGAAACTGTCTTATTGATTTCCAAAGTGGCTGTACAAGTTTGCACTCCCACCAACAGTGGAGGAGTGTTCCCCTTGCTCCCTATCCTCTCAAACATAAGCTGTGATCAGTGTTTTTGATCTTAGCCATTATGACAGGTGTAAGATGGTATCTCAGAGTCATTTTGATTTGCATTTCCCTAATGACTAAGGATGATGAACAATTCCTTAAAGTCTTTCAGACATTTGGGATTCTTCTGTTGAGAATACTCTGTTTAGTTCTGGAGCCCTTTTTTTAATTGGATTGTTTGGTATTTTGATGTCTAGTTTCTTGAATTCTTTGTACATTTTGGAGTTCAGCCCTCTGTCAGATGTGGGGTTGGAGAAGATCTTTTCCCATTCTGTAGGCTGTCATTTTGTCTTCTTTATCATGTCCATTATATTCAGGTAGTGGTTTCCTGTGCCAATGTGTTCAAGACTACTTCCTATTTTCTCTTCTATCAGGTTCAGTATAATTGGATTTATGTTGAGGTCTTTGATCCACTTGGACTTGAGTTTTGTGCATGGCAATAGATATGAATCAATTTGCATTCTTCTACATATTGACCACCAGTTATGCCAGCACCATTTGTTGAAGATGCTTTCTTTTCTCCTTTGTACAGTTTTGGTTTCTTTGTCAAAAATCAGGTGTTCATACATATACATGTGTGTATTAATGTCAGGGTCTTCAAATAAGTGAGACAGTCATGTAGCTTGATCTACTTAAGGGGTCCCCTGGCAGTAGGATCAGGATCCATCCCTGGTGCATGAGCTGGCTTTTTGGAGTCTACTACCTATGGTGGGATACCTTACACAGCCTTGATGCAGGGAAGGAGCTTGGACCTGCCTCTACTGGATGTACCAGACTCTACTGACTCCCCATTGGAGGCCATACCTTGTTGGAGGGAGAGAATGGGGGGGGGGTTGGGTTGGAGGGGTAAGGCTGGAGCCTGGCGAGGAGAAAAGAGAGGGGGATCTGTGGTTGGTATGTAAAATGAATAAAAAATTCCTTAATTAAAAAAAAAAAAAGAATCTCCCATTTTAGTTGCTGGAGAGATGGATCAATGTTAAGAATACACACTCCTCTTCCAAAGGACCTGAATTCAGTTTTCAGCACCCATCTGATGACTCACAACTCTCTATAACTCAAGTTTCAGAGTATCCAACATCCTCTTCTGGCCTCCAACGACATTATACTCACATGTGCACATACTATGCATGTACATATGCACACATATGCATAGTTTGAAATTTTAAAAAAATAAAGAAATTCCAATTAAAAGTACAAATAAGCATGTTTCCCATAAGACCTTCCTGGTGGAACTACCAAGAGAGGAATCTCATGCCTTGAAGAGATAAATGGAGAAACAACATTGAAATATGTGACACCCTATACTTCATTCACTTAACTGTTCACTACAAATAAACAGAATATAGAATAAGTTCTACATGAGCAAATGTAAATGATATTTATTTTGATGTTATAACAATTATTGAGGAACAAGGTTGGGAGAGGAGAAAAAAGGATAGGAGGCTACATGATATGCTAAATTTCTCACCATTTGTAAACTATTACCTAAAGTCAAGAAGCCATGGTGACAGGGTTATAAGTATATAGAAAGTTGTAACTATAAACAATAAGAAAGATAATATAATCCAAGTAACAAATTAAGAAGGGGGACAATAAAGAAATTGAACTTATTTCCATATTGCTCATAAAAAAATTGAAGCCTAAAAGGATAGTTTCCAAGTTAACACTAGAAGATAAATATAAATCCTTAAAAATGTGGAGGAATATAAACAAAATTTTAAATACTGGTTAAAGGTCTTGAATCTGGCAACTGACTAACAGATAGTGAACCCACATTGTTACATGTTTTAGTTTTATTTTTAACTAAACACATCACATATACCCCACTCCCTCTCAAATTCATCTCTTCTCTTTCATTATTATTGCTACATATATGTGAACAAGTAAATATATAAATACAATCTCCTGAGTCCATGTAGTGTTGCTTGCATGTATATGCTTTAAGGGCTGACCACACAGTATTAAGTAGCCAATTGGGGACTCATCCTGGAGAAAACAGAGTCTTCCTCTCTCAGCAGTCCTTAATCACGTAATTCATCCAGTGCTGGGGCTCCTGAAGAGCCCCCCCCATCCACACTGAGGTGTCAACTGCTGTTGGATTTGTTCAGGTATTATTTGGGCAGCCATATTGTTGAGTTTTATGGGTGAAGCTGTCCTGTCATATGCAGAAAACAGCCTCATAGCAATCTTGCTGGTTCTCTGGCTTTTGACAACTTTTTCATCTCCTCTTTCTCAGGGTTCTTTGAGCCTTATCTGTAGGTGTTTTATTGTAGATCTGTCCACAGAGGTCTGGTACTCTTCAGTCAGTTGTTCTCTGCATTTTTGCCAGTTGTAGCTTTCTGTAATGGTTCCCACCTACTGCAAAAGAGAAGTTTCTTCGATGAGGAGTGAGTGCTGCACTTCCCAGTAGGTGTAAGGATAAATGCTAAGAATGCAGTTAGGAATTATACTGGCTTAAGGAAGTGGCAGTAGTAGTAGCCCCAGGTAGTTGGGTGGGTTTACAATACAGACAAGATTTTCCTCCTCTTGATCAGGCCTTAAGTCTAATTAGAGAGCTGTTGGTTACTGCCAAGATGTGAGTGCCACTACTGCATCTTTTGAAATATCTTACTGTGGATAGTGAGCCAAAATTTTTTTAAGGAACAAGTTACTTGGGAATTGAAAAGCTATTTCTTCCACATGAAAAGACACTCCGCAGGATTAGTCACCAGGAAAATGCAAATCAAAGCCACAGCAAGAAACTGACACACCCATAGGCCAACCATGATGAAAAAAGACTGACATGAGGAGCAGTTGGCAAGGATGTAGAGAAACTGGAACCCTCACACATTACTGTGAAATGGAACTTGAAAAATAGCTGGATGTTTGTTTGTTTGTTTGTTTGTTTTCAAAAAGTTAAAAAATGGAGTTAGTATTTGACCCAGCAATTCCACTCCTAAAATACCTGGCTTGTCCATTCAGGCTATGGTAACAAAATAGCTTAAACAAGACAGCTTAGAATAAACAGACATTTATTTTCTCACAGTTTGACATGCTTAAAAGTCTGAGATCAAACTATTACCAAGTTTGGTCTCTGGCAAATAGTGCATTTCCCCATTCAAAGACAGCTATCTTTGCATTTATAAGCTCACATAGTAGAGAGCCAAAGGTCTGTCCAAGAGAAATAAAAATATGTCCTACTAGAAACTTTACACAAATATTCACAGCAGCATTATTTCTCTAATAGCCAAAAAGTGGAAAGAATCACTTCTGTCATCTACTAGGTGCTGTAGAATATTATTTTAAGATGTGTTACTTTTGTTTATGCTCTGGAACATTTGTTTAATGATGCAAAGATGTGTTACATTTGTTTGATTAAATAAAATTCATCTTAGTCAGGAGGCTGAGTCAGGAACTAACTGATAGGAAGTGGGGTGGGGGGCTTTTAAGTGGTGACTTGGAGAAGGGCAAGAGGCTTTGGGGGAGACCTGAGTAAGGAGAGGAGGTGAGCTACTTGCTATTCAGCCTCTCTGAGGAGCAGAATTCTACCTCAACCTTTGAATCATGAGTTCTTTAGAAGAACAGAGATTTAGATAAGTTCCCTTGTAGCTTAGAAAAAGTCGGTGCCTAAGGGAACAGAATCCCCTCAGGCTGCAGCCTTTGCAGCCTAACTACTGCTGGTAGCAGCAGAGTTGCAGGTGCTAATTAGGACAACCATTGCTTAAAAGGCAGAAACAGATTTAAAGAAGGACAATAACTAGGTTTGATAAACAAACCTTGGATTAGCTCTACAGTGGAATAGTATTCAGCTGAAAAAAAAAAAGGCAAAATAATGGTCCATGAGGCAACACAAATAAATCAGGAAAACATTATGCTAATATATCAAAGAAGCCAGATACAAAAGGTAACATAACAAGTCTATAAAATAAGAGGTTCTCAAGGGCTCTGTAGAGTGTGATGGCAATGAAGCTTCATTTCTTACAGATTCAAGATTTCCTTTGTGATAATACAAGTGTTCTCAATCCATCTTGGTGACAGCTGCACATTGACTACTGAGCATCACTGAATCACACAGCATCATGTGACTCATATCTCAATAAGGCAATGAACGTTAGTTGTAAAGAACTCAAAACGATAGAAGAGGAACCAAAAACCTTCTCTTTGGTGTTTCCGAGACCCTGCCTTATACTAACACTCATAAAACTTTAAAGTCCCCAGTGGAGACCATCAAGAGACAATCTGGGCAAGGGTTGGCCCCCTTATGTGACATTTCTGTTGAAAGTCAGCTCAGCATTCTGTATGTGCAACAATAACAATTGAGTTTTGAAAACTGGTGGTATTGGAAATAAATAATAAAAATCAAATCCTTAGGGGTTCTAATAGGCCATGCTCTGAATTTTGATTGCTACAGCTCCTAAATGCCAACCTATTTCTAGCTGTGCTGTAGTTCTCTACAAAAGGATGTGATCAGCGTTGAAGGAAACGAAAATGATCGTGACCCTGACTTGATTGTTATACTTCTTGTCTATGTATCATTATCACACTGAACACTATAAACATGCGCAATTAAAGGTAACAACAACAATCATAAAGTTGGCCTGCAGAGATGGCTCTGTGGATCAAGTGCTGAGCTTGGAACCCCAGCACATAAGTTCTTGTAAGTGCCAGCACTAGGGGCCAGAGACAGGAGATCCCGGAGTCTTTCTGGCCAGTCTATCCAGGGAACTCCAGGCTCAGTAAGAAAGTGATTCAGGATAGTATTGATCTCTGGCCTACACACACACACACACACACACACACACACACACACACACGTCTGTAAATATATGCACAAAATTTTTTCAATTATTAAAATGTTATCTTATGTTGTTTTTAATTGTCCAAACTAATCTTAATGATCTTTTAGGTTCTTTCAGGGGAAATTTTATCTTTTATTAATTTATTTATTTGGTTGTTTGGTTGGTTGGTTTTTCAAGACAAGGTTTCTCTGTATATGTAGTTTTGGTGCCTGCCCTGGGTCTCATGCTGTAGACCAGGTTGGCCTCAAACTCACAGAGGTCTGCCTGGTTCTGCCTCCCAAGTGCTGGGATTAAAGGTGTGTGTCACCGCCACCTGGCCAGGGAAATTTTTTTCAAGATTTATTTTATTTTTGATTTCATGTATGTGTCTGGAAGATGTGAACATGAGTACAGGTGTCTTTGGATGCCAGAAAAGAACATCTGGTCCCCTGAAGCTGGAGTCAAAAGCAGCTGTGAGCATGGGAACGCTGGGGGCCTCTGCAGGAGCAGCCAGTGCTCTTAACTGCTGAGCCTTCTCTTCAGCCCCTCAGAAGCAACATTTTTCAAAATGCAGCATTGCTACTCATGAATAAACACAAAATTCCACAACAACAAAACCAATGTTCCAAAGACATGGTGGTGCTGGATCAGAACGGGATCAAAACCACAAACAGAGGGAAGTGAGGGAGCAAATGTTTCCATGTTTTTACTTCACAAGGGACCCAGACTCCAGTGCACATGCTGTCCCATCCTGAAAAGAAGAAAACACATGTGACTTATGTCTCCTGTTAGCTGATTTAAAGACACTGGGCAGTGACATGGGCACACTAGTATGACCCCAACCATGTCACCTTCTGACAGGAGGACCACCATAGACAGAGCTCGCTGGGAAGAGAGGGACAAGCTCTCTCAATAACAGATCACCAACTCTGGGGGTCTGGAGCATGCTGCATTTGTTCAGTATTTCAGAGCATACTGGTGAACATCTCAGCAAAGCAGGACATGCCAAGGAAGAGGTGAGGATAAGGGTACCTGAAGGTGGATTAAAAGGAAGATACACAGAGAGCCTGGCAGATGGCTCAGTCATTAAATGCCCTTGCAGCCAAGCTATAAACCTGAGTCCCATTCCCAGAATCCACGTGGTAGAAGGAAAGAACCTACTCTTAAAGCTGTCCTCTGACCTCTGCATTTGTGCCAGAACGTGAGCACACCCCCTGTACTCCAACAAATAAATAAATAGATGTAATTTTTAAAAATACAGTAAATGAATAAAAATCTCCACCAGAAATAAATAGCAAATGCTAAAACTGATGATTCTGAACAAGGACTTAATGCAGTAAATAACTAGGGAATCCTTCTGAGTTTTAAAAGAAAAGGAAGAAAGATAGACTCGTAGATTAAAAACACCTAAGTTCCTGAGCAGCATGCCATCCCAGATAAACACGTAATAATCTAACACAAGTCAAGCCTGTACTTGCTGCCAACACCACCCGAAGACAGCCGAGGACAGCGGAACACGTGTGTAGATGAACTATCACAAGGTCCAATGATTGCACACCTGTGCCTGTACAGCTTCGTTGGAGACCTTGCTTCAACTGTGAAAGCATGACTTTTATGTCACCTCGGCTCTGGAAAGCACTGCCCTTTATATTCTGAGATATCAGCACACTGTGTTCAGAGTCCAAGACTTCCCAGCATCCTCCTCTAGTACTCTGACTCTTGTTCAGCTTTTTCCTACATCGAGTGTAGATAGTGTGTGCAATCAGCAGGAAGTAGCAGAAATAGATGCATGCCTCAAGGCTAGGGCATGAGGATACTTTTACTTCAGGTTCTCTAGTGCTCCCTCAAGGAACATCAACTATCCATTGTTGTTAAAACACATAAGACCACAAGACACTCTGGAGCTGCCTGCATGGAGTGCTGGCCCAGACTCCCATTGCTGACCTGCACTGGTTCTCCTGGAGGAGAGTGAGTCCTCACAGACTGGTGGATCATTCTACCATAGTCATATGCCTTAGGTGACTACATTGTCCCAATCATTATCCTCAGTACAGCTTCATGATGGGTCCAAAGCCAGAATCATCTGGGTCATCTCAAACCCCCACCACACAGAAGGTATAGTAAGAAGTATTTGTTTGTTTAGCTGGCTGACAGACAAACATAAAGCTCTAGACACACCGCACAGTACTGTGGTTGCTCCAAGAGAGATGTCGGTGAAATCAGTCACTTTTTTCATGAAACAGGCTATTTTCCAGAATGAATTAACTGATCAATTCTGATTTTTTTTTTTTGGAAGTGAACACATGACAGATAGTTTTCTTAAAAATGAACAAAAGCATCTTCAAAGACAAATGATAATTTTGGAAGATGTATGACTGCAGTTTTTGTTACATAAAGTCATTTTAGTAAAATAATCACACTGTCAACTAATGCAATCTTTAAAAGTATAGGATAAGAAAATATGTCAGCATGTTCTTCACCTGTACCACTCAGGAAATCATATGACGAATGCATGACTGCAGAGGATCCATTCCAAACACAAGGAAGATAGACTGAATCTGGAGAGCAGCTCGGCAGTTAAGAGCACATGTTGCTCTTGCAGAGGACCTGGTGTGAACAAATAAAATTTGCCTAAAGATCAGAGGACAGAAAAAGGCACTAGATTAAAGAGAGAGGCCAGGCAGGGGTGGCACATGCCTTTAATCCCAGCACTAAAAGGTTGAAATAGGAAGTGATGTGGCTAGGCAGAGAAAGGAATATGAGGCAGGAGGAGACAGGAACTCTTGCTCTCTTTCAGGCTGAAGAACTGGTAAGGTCAGAGGTGGTAGCTGTGGCTTGCTCTGTTTCTCTGATCTTTCAGCTTTCACTCTGATATCTGGCTCCAGGTTTTTATTAAATCCAATTAGGATTCATCAACAATCTGGGGTTCAACACACACACACACACACACACATACACACACACACACACACACACACAATTAAAAATAGTAAAACAAACTTTTTTTTAAAGAAAGACTAACGGATTGTAACATAGGACAGGACAAACAATCCATGTTGCAACTCACCTTTAAGACACCACCACCAATGTTAATGTAGTATCAAAGGAAACTATCTGTCAGTACCCAGAAAAGCTTCATAAATACCTCAGTGACAAATAATTACACAGCCTGTGACTGCGGATCTCCTTTATCACCAATCAAAACAGTGCAGTACAGTGAGGCGGGAAAAGGAGAGATGGAATTCAGTTCTGGTTTTAGTCCCACTTCAGGAGATTTTCTCAAAGATGCCACGATGTTTCTGTTCTCATTGGACTTTGGAATGTAAACATATAATGTGTGTTGATGTAATGGGTTTACTATTTAATGAATTAACAGTGACGGTTTTTTAAATTCTGTTTTAATGTCTAACATGGTAATTATTGATCACAATAAATGACAAAAACAGGTGTTTGAAGAGGAAAGTCCCCAGTGTCTCTAAACTATTGCCCTGGCAGAGTAAAGACACCTGTCTGTCTGACTGACATTTCTCATGTCAACAGACACAGAGTAGACTCTGAACCGGCATGGCTGCGACGTGGTGGCAAATGCCTCCAAAACCCAGTGACTTGTGACAGGAAAGGTTCCTTTCTAGCTTGCACCCTAAGTTCTCAGTAGAACAGCATCTACTGTTCTTCCTAAAAGAGGAAGGGCAGCTCCATAAGGCAGGGGTTGACCTCAACCCCTCCCCACAATGACAGCTGTCTGGGTTCACAGGTCTTTAAATAAGGTGGGTTCTGAGGACAAACCTAATTTTTCATGGGAGGGCACCAAATACAATAGAACCTATCTCCCACATTTCAGGCAAAAGTCAGAATAACCTACACCACAAATTTTTAAGCCAGGGTGGTAGCATATGCCTGCAATCCCAACACACAGGAGGTAAAGGCAGGGAGGTCAAGAGTTCAAGGCCAGTCTTGGCTACATAGCAAGTCCAAGGACACCCTGAACTAAATGACACCTTGCCTCAGGAAAACACAATTGAAAAAGAAATGCCTGAGATTAAAATGACAATAGAAGTATTCAGGAAGAGGCAGGGAAAGTGGAGAAGGAAAAGACAGGAAAGGGGGAGGCAGAGGAGGGTGGGGGACCCCACAGATCTTATTCTCCTCGCCATCTTGTGTCAGGAGACCGTGGAGTCGCAAGTGTGAAATGATGTCACCCAAGAATTATGCTGTCATATTTCAAAGCAATAGAAAGCCATCGGAGACATGTAAGGGCTCAGCAACACACCTCGCTGACACCACCTTACAGGTATTCTCTGCCTCAGAGTGAGCAGCTGAGCATGGGAAGGTCACATTCTAAGTGAGATAACAGTGAACCCTGAAGCGGGGGCTGAAGTAAGACTAAACACTGTCAAACATCCTGTGGCCAAGTGGAAGGCCCAAAACAACGCTAGTCCTACAACGGAAGCAGTATATAGAATGAAAGCCAAGGCTCTGCAGCGCTCTTTCAGGTGAGGATTAAGCAGGGATGGATTAGGTGAGGTTAAAATGTTTCAGTTTCTATTTCTGAAATCAAGTAATGTGATGCTCCTGTCAAGTCTCATAATTGGCAAGTGGTAAGTTAAAAACTTAAGTTGTAAATATGTTCAATAGAAATAAAGTTTTATCTATGTGCTTCAAATATAGTTTGTAAAAAAAAAAAAAAAAAAAAACAAGCTTTTTTGTTTTTGTTGGTTGGGGGGGTTGTTTGTTTGTTTGTTTTTGAGACAGAGCTTCTCTGTGTATCCCTGGCTGTCCTAGAACCCACTCTGTAGACCAGGCTGGCCTTAAACACAGAGATCCACCTACCTCTGTCTCCCTTTAGGAGGCTAGGATTAAAGTCATACACCACCACTGCCAGGCCAAAATACAAGATTTTTAATAAGAAAACAGAGTTCAAAAAAATAACAGGCTTAGAGATGACACACTTATTGTCTAAATTTTAAGTCCTTCAATTTTGAATTGGGCAAAGTCACCAAAGAAAATAGATCAAATAAGAGACAAGAAGTACTAAAATGAAAGTAAAGATTCAAAATGAATTACCAAGAGATGTAAAACAGCTTTAAGTAAACAGCAGTTAACAAATACAAAAGAGAAATATGTTTGTCCATGTAGCACAGGACATTAAAAGTCACCAATAAGGCTTTAATGCAGTCTAGGAGCAGAAAAGCACTCTCCAGTTTGCTATTTTGGGGAAGAGTTTAAATGTGGCAACCTTAAGATTTCTCATGATAAAAAAGAGAACTGTAGTATTTTGAATAGGAATGGGCCCCATGAAATCATATATTTGAATTCTTGGTCATTAGGGATTGACACTGTAAGGAGTTGTGTCCTTGTTGAAGTAGGTGTGGCCTTTGGGAGGGAAGTGTATCACGAGGGATGGGGTTTGGGGATTCAAATGCTCAAGCCAGGCCCAGTGTCTCTCTCTTCCTGCTGCCTGCAGATCCAGACAGAGAACTCTCAGCTGCTCTCCAGTACCATGTCTGACTGCTTCCCACCATGATTACAATGGATTAAACCTCTGAAACTGTAAGCAATCCCCAATTAAATGCTTTCTTTTATAAGAGTTGTTGTGGTCATGGTGTCTCTTCACAGCTATAGAACACTGACTAAGACAAGTACCCACAGATACAATTTTAAAACAAAGTATTTACAATGTATAGGACCCATAAGTCTAATTTTTCAGAAGGTTACTATTAGAAAATGGGCGTGACAGTACATGTGCTTCAAATGCAAAAGGAATCGTTCTGATAGTTTTAGACCCCCTGGGATATAAATCAGATATGGATTTTTACAAGGTCATTTCACATCATCCAAGAAGTGGGATATAATTTAGACATCAAGGTGATGATGAAAGGGGCCAGAGAGACGTTCTGGCTGCTAAGATCAGGCACTGTTCTTGTATAGGACCAGGGTTCAGGTCCTGGCACCCACATGGAGCAAGCCAGAACCTCCGGTAAGTCCAGCTCCAGAGGACCTGAAGGTCTCAGGGTAGCTGCGCTCGCATGCATATACCCACATACAGACACACATATGTACACATAGTTAAAAGTAGAAATAAATCTAAACAAAAACAAAGAAAAAAACAGTGATGAAGGTGTACCTTGCTGGCCCTAAAATTATTTTCTTAATGAATAAAATGGGTCCTGAGACTGAAGGGAAACTGGAGAGACACAAGAAGAAGAGGTTCCACAGAAGGAATTTTGCATAGCATTTCAATAATTATCACCACCAATCCTTCTCCAAGCTTCCACAAACTGAAGAGGGGGGCATATTGCAGTACTCACTTTGCAAGGCCAGGTAAGGATGGTAAAAGAAAGTTACAGAACGATGTCCCTGATGAACACAGAACTGAGAGTCAATGTCATCAAAGAAATCCTAGCAGATGGAACTTAATTAGGAAAAGTCACAAAATTACTATTTTGCAGAATAGCCCCTAATTTGGATTTTTTAATATTTTCGTTATTACACTGTAGTTACAGTATTTTGAGTGAAAGTCATAGAAACGATGGCAACTTTGTCCCATCTTACCATGTTCTGACATCTAGAAGCATGGAAGAGCAATATTCAAATCAGCCTTCAGCACCTCTCTGTGGCAGGGTTCCTCCAGCTTTCTCACATTTCCATATGGCAGCCATAGGTGAAGCTGGGCTCCACCTCCTTGAAGGTGAAGCGTGCATACAAAATTGGAATTGTTTGCGATTTTTCTTTTCCACTTAGTCATTCGGCCATCATTTTTGCCAATGTGAGTTCACCAGCATTCATCTGATCCTCTTGGTTACAATCTAGGGCCACCTTATTTTCTTCCCCTTGTATTTATTATTCCAGCTTCACTATGGAGAGCTCCTTCAGCTGGGTAGTAGCCTTGTGGAACACTGCACACACACACACACACACACACACACACACACACACACACACACACTTTTTGGTAAAGGAACTGAAAACTTTCTTTTGTGTCACTATAAGATTGATGGGCTTCATTTTATCTTTCCCTGCCCCGGACTCAGCATCAGCACTGCCTCCAAGGGGTCCTGGTGTTTTTACTTGGAGAATTGTGTCAGAAACTAGGATGCAGACATATTAAATTACCTTTTAAAAACTGGTGTGATTTATTGCTGACAAATATGTGTTAAAACTGGCATTTATGCCCATTTCTGGTAAAAGAGTAAGTGGTATATTGTTTCTAGAAAGCAATGTGGCAGTGCGTGTGGAGTCTTAAATTTTTAATACAGATTTGATATCATATTCTCACGGCTCACACTGTCACCTAATAGCGCAAAACCAGAAAAGGCAAATAAACTTTTAATCCTAGCGCTTGAGAGGCAGAGGCAAGAAGATCTCTGTGAATTTGAGGTCAGCCTAGTCTACCTCACAAGTTTCAGGCCAGCCAGAGTTACACTGGGAGATCCTTTCTTTAAAAAAAAAAAGGTAGGAAAAAGAAAAAAACAAACAACAGATAAATAAAAGTCAAGTAACGTGGAAATCATTTACAATAAGAATCATTAAAACATGAGTCTAAGACACCTTAAATTATTGACCTTTTAAGGTAGAGAAATAAAGGTACACACACTTATGCCATGGAGAGATGACCTGCATGTAGATGAGAAATGTGTGTATACCTGTATGTGTGTGTGGTGTTTGAATTTGTGTGTGTGTGATCATTTGCTTGTATATAAATACATGTGTCACAGTTTTTTCATGGAAATATCTAAGCATAAACGAAATATTTCCCAAATAGTCAACGATGACTTCTAAATAGGATTATACTGTTTATTCGGTCTGATATATTTTGTTTCAAATATTCTCTTTAAAGGTACCTTTAATCACAAACATAAACACAGCACACTGTCATTGCTGTGTAAAGCAGCAGTCTGAATAACTGCTGTGGGTAGTTATACTTCACAGATGGCTTATAACCTTGATAAGTCACAGCCTGAGTACCTCATGGTAAGATCCTTGGGGCCTAACCAGAAGTCAGAGCAGACCCTCAGTCATATAGTAAATGGGACAGTAGTTGGATCTGCATCCAGGGGCCACAGAGCACCAGAGAACACAGGGTGGGAGTCTGGGGAGAAGTCTTGATTTCTCATTCCGTTCCAGGCCTCACTGACTTGTCAGATATTAAAGCATTTTCCCAGAACAGGAGACACCTGGAGGAAAAGAAAACATGTCTGAGGCTATCGCAGACAGTGGAACATGCTGAAATTACAAAGTTAAACAAACTTGGCTTTCAGAAGATGGCAGGCTGGTAATTAATTCACATAGGACTTCAAGTTCCGGTTTGTTTCTCTCTTCTGCGGATCTGGGTTTGTTTTGGTGGAGAAGTATGTAAGTAATAATTTTATGTCGTCTCCCCCAGCTACAGAGCTAGATCACATGACTCAAAAGTTTTACCAAAAGCAGCACTTTTATTCTGTAAAGTTGCCAAGGCAACACCAGCTGCTTATGACATCATGTGACTGAGGGGACACAGACTGATTTTAGAAGCCTAAAATTATCACTCAATCTGCTCACCAAAATTCTGAAGCAGCCAAGACAGCCCTGAGCCCAAGGAAAAGCTCCGGAGACTCTGCTCATTGGAAAGGGTGATGGCAATGAATTATGCATTGTTCTCTGGTACCACAGCCTCAAATCACATTGGAAAAGCATGCTCGCTGTCCACATATGCTGAGCATGCAGGGTACATCTGCTAACCTGTTTCCCATTAAAGCTTCGCCGTCACCATCATGGAGGGAAGTCGTCTCCAGCTTTTAGTAAACGGACTTGGAAAAAAAATAAAATGTAGTTTTTACTTATGTCAAAATTATTTCTCAAATTATTCTAATTGAAGACATACTACAGATAAAAACTAAGAATAATCCTTTTCTAGCCTAATACAGTATTACAAAGTAACTGGAGGTATAGTCAAACAGTAATGGTTTTCATCTTTTGAGACTTTATTTTCTTTTGTGTGTATGAGTGTTTGGGCAGCATGTGTCTCTGAGCACCACGTGTGAGCCTGGTGCCTGCAGAGGCTGGAAGAGGTTGCTGGGTGCCCCGGAACTGGAGTTACAGACAGTTGTTAGCTGCCATGTGGGTGCTAGAAATTGAACCCGGATTGGTATTTTTATAGAATAAGCAGTCTATGGATCATATGGAAAGTCTAAATTTTTAGAGGTTTTCAGAGTTCAAAAGAACTGTGATGTAATTTTCAGTTACTCGTGTCCAGACATCAGAAAGAGGCAACTGGTCTCAACCATACATCATCCCCTCCTATGAAACGACATTAGGATGGAAAAGAAAATCTTCACTAACTGAATAGAGCTGTTTACCAGTTATTGTCCAGGGTTTGTTAATTTTTGCTTAAAAAACACTTTTAAATTAAGATAGTTTTGTTAAAATTTCTGCATACAATAATGAGTAATATCATTCCTAAAGAATAGTATCCAGGGCATAAACATTTCCTTTAAGCAGAAATATTTTTAGTTCCTTGTAATTAATTTTGCAAATAAGAAAAAAATGAAGCACCCATTATGTGCAGGACTTTCTAGCAGGTCTTGCAGTGACCACAATGCACATAAGATGTCTCCTGTTTTAATTAAGATATGGTTAAAGAAAATGAAAAGCACTGTGAGAGCCCAGGAGACCCAAGCATCCACCCAAGACAATGGGGATGGACAAGGGGTTCAGAGAAGGAGGGAGGAGGTGGCCACTGTGTTCCTGTGATGGAGTCACTGACAAGACATGGTAGCCCACTGCTTGAGTGTGGTTGGAAGAAAGGATTGGAGGACATTCCTCTAAAATGTCACCAGAGAAACAGAATTACTCATTCAAATGCAGTTTCATCTAAATCAAAGTATCCTCACCTGCAATATAAACCCAGCCTCTCCCATTTCTATTTTGGAGTATCAGGTAGAGAAGAACAAAAATTTTCCCTAAGTTACATCATTCCCCTTTTCTGGTTTTTTTGTTATTATTATCATTATTATTATTATTATTATTATTATTATTATTATTATTATTATTTGCCTGGAGTGATCAGGGACTAAAGGAAGGAAGGTAAATTGAGGTTCATGGAGATGTACTGCTGGGCAGAAGAGGTAATGAGAGACCAGAACATGTCTCAGGGCCATGTGTCCCCATGATACTGACACTGCAAATTCCTGACTCATCTCCACCCAGTTACAACTCACAGGACCCAATACAAAGATTCTTTCCTTGAGCAAATTCTAGCCATCTTCCTCTCAAGCCCCTTCCGGACTGTAAAGACTTAAATACTTTCTTAACATCTCAAGGGCACATCCTATGATGACCTAGAGTGCTCACCTGAGAAAGCTCAAGGCAGCTCTTTTTTTTTTCAAGAGCCCTTAGCCTCTGTGGAAGGAAAGGAACCAATCTCCCATAAACACCAGTTAACAACCAACCATGGATGGGTTTCCTGTGGACTTGCCCTAACCCCACTTCCTGCTTTTTGTTTTTTACTTCCTTGACTCTGCTGAGCTCCCATAGTGCACCTCAGCCCTACCCAGCCATCTCGTAACAAACAGGAATTGCAGTTCATTCTAGGTTCCTTTCCCTAGCAGAATAGCACACTGTAGATTAAAACATGTCCTTATGACTGTCCCACTATCCATACTCTGCTTCTTGCCAACAGGCATCTAATCCCTTATCTCTTCCTTGGGACATCCTGCAGAACTCTATACCTTTTATATCCCATTTATAAACCCCAGTTAGAAAATCTTTAGCTGTCAAGTCACTCTCTTAACAGAACCTTTAGTCTGCAAATGGTCCTCTCTCAAACAAAATGTATTTAGAAAAACGTATGCTCTGTGTGTCATAGTTTCACACAAAAGCTGAACCTATCTGAGGATCTTCACTATTCATTATGAGTGGATAAGCAGGGATGGTAAACCAAGTCTTAATTGGCACTGGAAGGAAACATCTAGCACAATCTGTGTTTGGGCTAAAATATAGACATGACTGAGGGTACAACAGTCACCCACAAGGCCCTGGAAATGCTGAGCTGTCTTAGTGTACTATTTAACAACAGCACTGAGAAGCCAGGTTGTACACCTCTTGAGCAGGTGGTGAACATATTTTTTTCTTCATGAAGCAACACTATAAAGTGATGTGGATACAAATGTTTGGATAAAATAAAAATGTCTCTCTCATGAATTTTTTGCTTAATTGACATACATACTCAAATATTTTGCTTAAGGCATGAAAGGTTCTGGTCACATATATGAAAAACTTTAGCTCCAAATCATCACCAATGATGACCAATGTGACTGTTTACAGACAGAGATGCAAAAATTAAGCCTTAATTATTGAAGTCCTTCATCCAGTTTGCCTGTTTTCATTAGCAATTCTATGTGAAACTTAGAGCTGGCCAGGACTCCAGAGATAAAATTTTTATGGTAGGCTGGTTTCCCTCAATGCTTCCATAAGGTTGTGTACTAGTCTGGTTTTCTAGTGGAACAGAACTGATAGAATGAATGTGTATATATTAAGGGAGGGTTTATTAGAGGGGCTTACAGGCTATGGTTCATGTAGTTCAACAATGGCTAGCTCCTGACAGAAAGACCAAGAATCCTATAGTTGCTCAGTCCATGAGGCTAGTTGTTTCAGCTACTCTTTAGTCTGTGTTGGAATCCCAAAGAAGTGGGTTCTAATACCAGCAGAGGACTATCTCAGTTTCAGGGGAGATGAACTTGCCAGAGAGAGTAAGGAAATAGTCAAAAAGCAAAAGTTTCTTCTTCCATGTCCTTTGATGTGGGCTGCCATCATTTAGGGTGGGTCTTCCCATCTCAAATGATCCACACAGATGTGCCCAGCTGCTTGGTTTTTAGTTGATTCCAGATGTAGCCAACTTGAGAACCAAAATTAGCCATCACAGGTTGCCATGTATAGAAACATTAGAAACCCAGGGTCTTGGTGGATTCCAACTCTGTGTGCATACCCAGTACCATGTGTGTAGTGAAGAAGTGGTCTGTTTTTTTCTTCCTTGAGTAGAATCCTATGTATTCAAGGTCCACTGGTTTCCTGAAGCTAAATGATAGAAAGTATAAGCATTAAACAAAAGAAGACAAGCCCAACTTGAGAAGCATAAGTGAAGATCTGACAGCAGTTCTCAACCTGTGGGTTGAGACCCCCACAGAGGTCATATATCAGATATCCTGCGTATCATTTATTTATATTATGATTCTTAACAGCAGCACAATTGAGTCATGAAGTAGCAATAATTTTATGGCTGGGGGTCACCACAACATGAGGAACTGTATTAAAGGGTCACAGCATTAGCAAGGTTGAGAACCACTGCTCCATGGCATGGGCTGTAGCATGTTTCAGCAGCTCAGCCTAGCAGAAACTCTTAGACTTTATGGGGAGTAGAATAGGTTCTTATGTCACTGTTGATAAATACAGACAGACAAGGGACACGGGTGACCTGGAAAACATCGGGCTAAGATCCAGAAAGCTCTGACCAGCAGGCAGGTCTCCCTGGGAGACTGTTTGGGGCTCCTTCCCTCATCCAATCCCATTGTTACCACATGTTCTGCTGTCAGCATCCATACCCTACTCATATTTCCTGATCACTTTCCATGTCCTGATCATAAATGTTGTTGGCTTTTGATCATCAGAGATTCAGACCTGGAAGCTTCTTCAGACACCCTCTTTTTCTCCCTCTGACCCTCCACTTTAAACTCCACAGTTCTCCCAGCTCATAACCTTGACGTCAGCTCCAGAATCCATTTCTCTTTCCCAAATGTAACCCCTCCAATTTTGAAATCCTTTCTGTTGTCCTCTGTGTCTCCCATTTCCTGTGTTTTCATGAGTTACTGAAAATATCTATCATCTCACTAGATTCCAATTCATGAGATCAAGGCCATCTTTCCAACCCTGGCCTCTGGTGCAGTTCCTGACTCAGAGTTGACTTGGGAATGTTTCGTTGGTGGGATATGATTCAGCCAACTTCTCTATTGCATGTGTTTCTTCCCTTGCTCCATATTCCTGCCAAATGTCTTCATCATCTTTCATCTAGACAGTCAGAAATGTGATGCTGAAAATTCATACAGTGCCTGCTAGGAAGAAAGTAAGATCTAATAACGAAACCGAGGCAAATGGTGGGAGGAGATACTAATTAAGGTAAATTAGCCAACAACATGCTTGAGGGGGTGACATATGGGAAGAAGCACAAATGATAAGAAGAGAAATGAGTAGTCACCTGGGGAAACAAGCCAAGGTGGGAACGGGTGTGTCCTGCTAGAGGCAGCAACAAGCCAGCTGAGCTTGGGCCTTGAACCAGGGGAAGAAGTCCAGCGGACTAGGCTTCAGAAGAAAATAGCACCAAGACTGTACCCTTGTAAATGCATTAAGATGGACGGATCCTCTGAAATTCAAGCACTTTGGGGTAAGGAGTTCCAGGTCATACTTGGCTACATAGTTCAGATCAGTCTAGGCTACAGGAAGCCTTGTCTGGAAGAAGAAAAAAAAAAAAAAGAATGATCCTATCCAAGTGCAATAACATGGTCCTAGAGAACAGAGTGGGGGGTGGGGATTTAGCTCAGTGGTAGAGCACAAGACCCTGGGTTCGGTCCTCAGCTCTGAAAAAGAGAGAGAGAGAGAGAGAGAGAGAGAGAGAGAGAGAGAGAGAGAGAGAGAGAACAGAGTGAAGCCATCTGAATTACATGCTTCAAAATCTGTCTTCAGAAATTGTTGGATTCTGTAAGAGTAGACCCAAATCTGAGGGAGAGTTCACTTAAGAGAGAGAGGGCTGAGGGAATGGTTTGGGCAGCAGAACTCTCTTGCCTTGCGAACACAAGGACCTGAGTTTGATCTCTAGAACAAGGGATCCTGGGGCTTGCTGGCCAGCCAATCTGTTGTAATCGATGAGCTTCAGATAAATGAAAGACTAATTTAAGATAAAGATGTTTCAGATTGTTCTAAGGAAAAAAGAGTAGGGGGCTAAGAAGTAGGTGGATTAAAAATAAAGATCAAATGGGAGATTTTAAAAAGCAGTAGAAAAAGGGAAGACAGTAATAAAAGACTAATGGCATTCGGCTATGCCCATAGCCCAGTGCTTATTCAGCCATCCTCAGAGAAGCTTCCTCTAGAGTAGATGGGAACTAACACAGAGACTCACAACTGGACAAGGTGCAGAGTGAGAGACTTTGGAACACGCAGACCCCTCCCCCCAGAGCTCAGGGAGCTATACAGAAGAGGAGGCAGAAAGATGTAAGAGCCAGAGGGGATGCAGGGCTCCAAGGAAACAGTGTCCTCCAGACACAACAGAATTAGCACACATATGAACTCACAAACATAGTGGTAGCATGCCCGGTGCCTGCAACAGGTTCAAGGCAGATGGTGTCCCAGTACAAAGAGGGGGAAATGGACACTAGCCCTCACCCCTAGCCAAGAAGCTATTTGCAATGGCACCTGCTTGCAGAGGAAACAATTTTCTCCAATGGAGTCTCACTGTGTATGTTAAGCACACTTAAGGCCAGGCTCCATGTCCAGCCAACACAGAATGAACGTGATGATATAAGGAACTCGATGACATTTTATGTTTTTATAGACTTTGTCTCATATTGGGCCTTTTTTTTTTCCTTACTGATCGTTTGCTTCTATACTACGATCTACGATTTCTGGTTCTGTGTTTTTAAGGGATTTCGATCTATCTATCTATCTATCTATCTCGTCTCTCTCTCTGTCTCTGTCTCTCTCTCTCTGTATGTGTGTGTGTGTGTGTGTGTGTGTGTGTGTGTGTGTGTGTGTGTGTATGCTTTCTCCTTGGTATTTTTCTTTATATTCTGGTTTGTTTGCTGCTTCTTTTTTTTTTTTTTTTTTTTTTTTTTTTTGTCTATTTGTTTTCTTAAGAGAGAGGAAAGGTGTGGAGTTGAGTGGAGGTGAATGGGGAGAACCTAGGAGGAGTTGGGGGACAGAATATATTTAAAAGAGAGGGGCCAGGGAGTTGCTTTCACCTCAGGTCTAAAGTGAATGGTGGGGCCAGTACCTGAGACTGGGAACACAAGAATGGCATTTTTGTCGAGTGGATGAGCTGAGAAAGCCAACAGAGTGAGAACAGATCCATGATAAGGTTGAAAAATCATGTGGACAATGCATCTGGGACTAAGAGAGAGCTGAGAGAAGGTAGTCAGTGGTGTTCAGAGATATACAAGCATGAACAAGTTTGGCGAAAGCTGTGTCATGATCTTCTCTTTGGTTGAGATTCACAGGTGTCCACAGTGCCTTAATCAGATTGCTTTTACACATTAGAATATTTTAAGTTTTATATATTCTTTTATTTTAAACTTTATTATTAAAAAATTGCAAAAAAAGTCAAAATTAACCAGAGATAAGGGGCAAGAACCCCAGGAATTTACATGGCCTTTGTAGGGACATCAGGACACACTGTCTCTCACAGAGGGCCAGAGTTATGCAAATTCCAGTGTGACTTAGACCAAATTGTCTTGGAAACAGCAACTACAACTATGGCTGGGGAAATAGATCAAAGAGATGTGGAGCCAAGGATAAGCCAAGCACAGGCCCTAGAAAGGCCATCTCTATCTCTTAATAGAGCTATCTGGTCTCCATAGATGTGCAGACGCTTGGAAACTTTCAAAAGCCAAAATTTACTCTCTTCAACTGTAGCAGAGCTTGGGAGCACACTGCTGATGGATTGGAAACCTCGGGTCTATCCTCGACCGTGAAATTCATGTCAAGATCTGTTAGAATAGGCCGAAAAGCACCACTCATTCCCAGACTTCTTTAGTGACTCCTGTGTCTACCTAGAGTGCTCCCACCATGACACTTTGGCCCCAAGGTAGGGCTGACTGTGAACCATCCCACCATGGGGCACTTCAAAATTCCTATTAGTGCTGTCCATTGACCTTTGGGAAGTTCATTTGTGTTGTTGGCCGAAGCTTTAATTCATAGAGAAATTCTGTTCTCAATCTTTAACATACGTTAAAATGTTGCTAAGCCCCATCTACACAGTTTCTGATTCATGGATCTGAAAAGACTCAAACATTTGCATCTCTGACAAGAGAATAGGTGGCTTGGAACCTCCGGTTCCGAGTCCACATTTTGAAAATTCTTCTAGGATGTTACATTGTGTGACAACAGGCACAGCTTATTCATTTATTCCACTGCTGATGGGCATCTGAACTTTTTATCCAGGGATCCTATAAAGAATGACTCCATGAATACCACACACATGTCATTTGGTTTACATATGTGCCACATTTCTGTTGGATCCTTGGGAGTTACAGAGCCCGCATATGTACAGCTTTGCTAACTACTGGCAACATGTTCTCCCCAGTAGTTCAACACATTCTCACTCCCATGAGCAGCAAACGTTTGAATTTCCATACCATCATTAAGACTGTGACGTTTTTACGCTTCTGCCACTCTGGTGACTGTGTGTGGTTTTCATTGCGGTTGTCATATTTATTTTTTATTTTATTAGAGTGACTAATGAGGTGGAGGACTTTTAAGTTGTATACAGGGCATTAGTGTTTCTTTCGTATCTCTGATTGATTTGAATAAGGTTTTTTTTTTTTAATGTATTTTAGATACTGGGACATTGTCAGTCACCCGTGTTACAAACATCTTATTCTCCCTGTCCATTCTAATGCTTTTCGGTGCCTTCTTTTGGAAAAGAATGTTTTGTGAAGACAATTTTCTGAATTTTCTCAGTTTCCTTAGCACAAGTTGATACTTTGAAAATACAATGAGATTATTTAACTCAAACTGTAAAACTTGGAGGTGTTCAGATAACTTTCATGTGTTATTTTCAAGAAATGTACTAGAGAGACCTGTCTGTAAACCTCACGCACACCCCTGAGGATAGTACACCAGGGAATGAAACCAAGTCTGGGAAACATGATGGAAGTTCTGGCATCTGCCCTTATCAACTTAATTAAAATAAAATCAAGCTGCTGTACTAGTTAATTTATTGTTGCTGGGACTGAATATCTGACAGAAGCAAATTGAGGAACTTAGTTAGACTCATGGATTGAGGACACAGTCCATTGTGACAGGGGAGTAAGTCAGCAGTGGTTGGAATGTGAAGTGGCTGGTCCTGTAGCATCTTCAGTCGGGAAGAGACAGATGGATGCTGGCACCCAACTTACCTTTTCCATCTCTTTAATTCAGTCCTGGACACCAGCACATGGAATAAGTCTTCCCTCTTAATTAATCCTCTCTGAAGACAGCATCACAGTTCTTCCCAGAGGTGTGTCTCCTAGGTGATTTCCAAATCCAGTCAAGCTACAATGAAGAGTGACCACCATACCTATCTACCATGATTTTCACTGATGAATGTATGTTAGATGTCCTCTCCCTCCTGCCTTCATCTTGAAGTTCCCGTCCCTCCATTTATGACTTTACCTTCACTTCTCTCCTTATTCATGAGCCTCTATCTTCCTTGAAGTTTTGAGATGTTTAAAACAATGGTCTGCTATACCTACATGCATTATACTTATTAATGAAAAAAAGGAATTTATAAAGTTTAATGGCTTGTCAAAATGTCCTCAGATTGTTTTAAAATCTGAGTGGAAATGTCACAAAGAGTAGGATGTGGCATCTTCAGAGCAAAACTTTGATTTTAACACAGCATTTAGAAATTCTCCTGCAAGATACAATTACAGATAAAATGGGACAGCAAGAGCAGAAGGTGGCTTTGTTGGATTACGGAAAAGAATATTTGAGCTGTATTATTATATAAAGGGAAATTAGCATGTGGTGACTGACTTCACCAATGTTTGCCATATTTTCTTCTCTGCTAAGAGGACTTTTAAAATAATGTTATGGCTCATAGCTATTCCTGCTTCTGTCTCTGTCTCCAGATTGAGCTTTGTGAGAATAAGAATCATATCTTATTCATCCTTGCAGTTAGTGTTTTATTCATAATCTTTAACACATTAAGAAAGTCTCCTTCTATTCCCAGTTTCTTCAATGCTTACCAGGAGCCCACATCTAAGTTTTCGCAAGGTTTCTCCTGCAGCTATTGAAGTGATCCTGTGGCTTTCTGTTTCTCATAGACACATCCAACCTTTTGACTTTGCAGCATGGCATTGTCGTCTACAAAGAAAAATATGCATGCCATACTAGGCAGTGGAATTACAAAGCACACACACACACATACACACACACACACACACACACACACACACACACACACACATGCCTCATAATACTTGAAGAAGTTTTCAGTTTTTTTGGGGGGCTGCATTCATAGCTCTCTTGGGACATATGCAGCATGTGGACCACAGGGTGAACCCACAAAACTAAGCTAGCTTGACATTTCCTGGGATAGAGCATTTGATAATGAGTTGTTAGCACTTTCATACACTGCTGATTCTGTGTTGTTCTTCCTTTGTGACCTAACCAGACCTTATGAGAAAGTCCTAAAGCAGTGATTTCTGCAGTGATTAGCTGTATGTGTGCATGTGTGTGAATATACACTTGTGTTTGTGTGTAATACAGAGACTAACTATAAATGTTCTCTCCTCATGTGTGATCCACTTTGTATTTTTGAGATAGAATCTCTCAAAAGAACCTGGAGCTCACAGGTTTGGCTAGGCTGGGTGACCATCAAGTCCCAGGGATCCTGCTCTTGCTGCCTCTCAAACCCTGGGATGACAAGTGAGTGTCACCACACCCAGATTATTTTATGTGGGTGCTAGGGATTGAATTTGGGTCCTTTTTAAAAAAATTATTTATTTTCTGTACATGAGAGTTTTATCTATATGTATGTATACAAATCAAGTGTGTGCCTGGAGCCGACAAAGGTCAGAAGAGGGCATTGGAGCCCCTGAAACTGGAGTCACAGATGGTTGTGAGCTGCCATGTGGGTTTTGGGAACAGAACCCAGGTCTGCTGCAAGAGCAGCAATTGTTCTTAACCACTGAGCCACTGCTCCAGCCCCTGGGCACTCATTTTAATGTGGAGTATAGCATGTGTCTCATTGAAAGGCTTTTATGGGTACATCTAGGACATCTAACTACTGAGAGCAAGCAGTAGTCTCCTCTTCGTGGTTGCAATGCTTTTATCTCACCTACTGCCTCTCACGTGTTTGGCATTAATGATCACGCATTTTAGTCTAAGGACTTGGGAAGCTAACTACCACAGAGAAACTGTGACTATCATTTTTCTGGTAGAAAATTAGTGAGTAAAAATCAAAAGATTCTAAACACCTTGAATCCATAGTTGACTATGAGGCTTCCAAAGCCTAGAGCTAATTAGAAGTTAAAATCTTACATCTGGAACATTGATTGTTCTAGTATATGTTTTCATGTGTTATCCACCATAGGCATCCTAAATAAAGGTCAGTGTGCCTATACCTCAGTACATCTATAGAAGAACCCTACTCATAATGCTGTACTTCAAAGACATTGCCTCTTATGAGATCCTCTAAGGAACAAAATCTACCTTCTTTAGATTTAAACTATTGAATGGAATTATAAATAAATCAGTTCATAATTACATCAAATTTTATCTCCAGATACATTCTTTCTAAGTTGAGCACTCACTCACCTACTCCACTAAGGCCTCTCTCTTCATCTTCCCATCTTTTCTAGAACCTTCTGTCTATAGAAATCAATGATTGACAATTGGTTATGTTAACAATGAATTATTGGCAGTCTCTAATGGCTTGTATGCAAGTAGATTGTGGATACACCCCTTATATGTGGGTTAACGCAGTTACTCAATGCAGACATTTTTTTACTATAGCCTAAGAGGTCATGGGGAGCCTTCCTCATAGCTTGTAAAACTCAAGTCAGTCTCAGAGAATGTTTACATCAACTGTGTAAGTGCATAGATTCAAGAAGTTTCAGAAAAACTCCTAGACAGTGTATTCTTAATATCTGTACCATGCCCCTGTAATTTATTTTAAAATGCCACATGTACTACTTCCTGAGCAAAGTGTAATCGTGACCCATGATTCACAGGTGAAAAACTACATACATGTCTAATGGTGTAGACAACTGAGTTCCCAAAGCATAAGGAAAAGAACTTACATTAATTGACATTTTCCAAAGAATTATGAAACACATAGAATATGTATGTGGATATATACATCTATATTTGGGAATTTATTGGGTTAGCTTACACTATCAGAGGCCGACTATTTTCACAATGGCTATCTGCCAGATGGAGATCTGGGGACACATTAGCTGCTCAATCCATAAAGATAGAAGCCTGAGAGCAAGAAAGGGCAATGATGTCATCCAAGATGAGGGCTGTGGGCCTAAAAGGCCCCAGAGAGCATCTGGTGCAAGTACACATTCAAGAGTTGGAGATTCTGGTGTCAGACACCCACAGACAGCCTCAAGATTCGCATCTGCTGAAGCATGAGTAATATGAGCTTCCTTGGTCTACTCTCCATTCCTTTCTGTTCCCCAACATCTGGATTATGTTGCCCACATAGAGAGGCCTTCCCTACTGAATTCACTGGCCCACCATAGTTTTCTCTGGAAGGACTTACAGACATGCCCGGAAACATGCTTTACTGGTTTCCTTTGCATTTTTCAATCCAGTCAAGTCGGCAAGCAGGACCAGCTCTCACAGACCTGCAACCTGAACACAGATCTCCTCACCTCAGCTCTCACTACTGGAGGATGTTAGAAACAGCTGGTCACCAAGAGAGTGTGGCTTTACAAATGGTTTGCCCTTGAATCCCAGGACAGAGATGATACCATTCTCCTTGGGTTCTACTCCCTGTGCTTGCCGGCCTGGGCTGCGGTCGCTTCCTCTCAGCGTGTGCGCCGAAGTCCACACTCCTTTGTGTGACCTGTACATGAGAAAGTGCCCAAGTGTCAAGGTCAGCCTCAGATATGGTACCTCAGGCACTGTCCACCTCATTTCGTGAGACGACGGGTTCTTCATGTGGTCTGAAACTGATCAAGTAGGCTAGCTGAGCTGGCTTAGGCTCCTTTTTTTTTTTTAATCTCCTCAGTGCTGGGATTACAAGTGTGAACTGCCAGCCCTGGGTTTTATTTTACCTGCACCCTGGATGTAGTTCCTCATGTTCCTCATGTGGACTCAGCAAGCACTTTATCCACTGAGCCACGCCAGCCGCAGCTCCAAAGCTTACACTTGCTGGCATGACGTTCATGAAGTGCGTTTGCGGCCCCGGCCAGCCACTCCCTGTCCAAGACTGCCACTCTGCTCCACTGTGGCTCCCTTCCCTCAGCCTGCCCACTGTGTGGACTGCTATTGCTGTGGTGTCATGCTACCTCATTTCCCAGGGTGACCAGACAGAGAGGCAAAGGAGGGCATTGAGATTATTCACACTTTAGAAATTAAGAAGCTGAAGATCAAAACAGTGATTATTGAAAGTCGTGGTGGCCAGAAAGTGGTAGATCAAAAGCCCCTGGAGCTCAGAGCCCTTGGGCTAATGCTATCCTTTAAGGGTGGCGGTGAAGGGGGCTCTCTACCAGGACATGCAGTGAGAAGTGAGGGACCATAAATGAAGACAAACAGAAAGGAGGCTGGCTTTGTTTGAAACCCTGCTCGGCTCCTGAAGCCTAGTTCCAAATGCCCCTCCCCTACTCTCCAGACCTCTGAGTGTCCTGGGAGACAGGCACTACATGATGAGTATAACATTTGGCCCCTGGAATATAAAAAGTTCTGTACCCTCAACAACTCTCAAGTACCAAAACTAATTGTATGGTACTACTAAGCCTCCAGCAATGCCATCAATACATGGGGGCGGTGGGGGGCGTCCACAGAATATAAGATGTCACATGGTAGGAATCATAACAACAAATGTCTGTAGTGAGTTCTGTCCAGAACAGCCTTTGCTTTAAAATTAATTAATTAATTAATTAATTAATTTTAAAAATTCTTGATTCTTCCTCTTGATTTCAAGGTAAAAAGCAGACCATATTAATGAATTAACTAGCCTTGTAGGGAAAACAATGCATGAAATGAAATGGCCACATGTCCCTGCTGGGAGCCCCAAGCCAACACTGCAAAGCCCTGGGCTCTGGAGTATAACTTCAACCAACATGGCCTCTTCTCCAAAGCCTCCATTCTTCCTTCCTTCCTTCATCCTCCTGCCAAAATTAGCATCTTTAAATCCAATTATCAAAGTAATAAGTCCTGTTTCAGAAGTCCTGACTCCCATCATCACACACAGTCTAACCATGTCCCCCTACAGCTTTCCTAGGACACCTGTCTCATCCAGCACAAAGTAGCTACTAGCTCAGTGATCCCAGAACCTCCCAGAGTGTTTTAGCTTGATCCCCATAGCAGTGTCTTAACCGCCCCCCAACACACACACATGCCCTTCAAGCCAGAACCATACCCAAAGGCC
Source organism: Onychomys torridus (assembly GCF_903995425.1). Taxonomy (NCBI): domain Eukaryota; kingdom Metazoa; phylum Chordata; class Mammalia; order Rodentia; family Cricetidae; genus Onychomys; species Onychomys torridus. The sequence goes on along the minus strand of NC_050443.1, from coordinate 62,987,502 downwards.
ACAGATCCCTGCCCCACTCCTAAGATTCAGATAATTCATGATTTTCTAAGCAGGGTGTGGAGAACTTGGGAGGCAGAAGCAAAAAGATCAGGAGTTTGACATCATTCTCAGCTACATAGTGAATTCCAGGCCAGCCTGAGCTACATAAGTCCTTGTTTTGAAGGAGGAGGAAGAAGGAGAGAAAGAAGAAGAAAGGAAGAGGAGGAAAAAGAGGAGGAAGGGGAATAAGGAGGAGGAGGGGAAGAGGAAGAAGGGAGGAAGAAGATGGAGGGGGCTAGAAATAATGTGATCTATAGCTAGGTGGGTAGCTAATACTCTTCATGGAGCTGGAGAAGAGGATACAAGTTGAAGAAGGAAGGAATGCTAGTGAGCAGGAGATGAGAGCTCAAACCAATCATGTCACCTTCTGGCCCCAATGAGAAGCTCTGACCAGATTTTTTTGCTCCCCACTTTTTCCCCCTTTCAACCACATTGCATTTAGCATCAGAGCCTTTACAATAGATGGTACATTGCATGTAGAGGAAGAAGAAAATTGCAAGCTAGAAAGCCAGAAAAGCAGGAGGAGGTCAGAAGATCTACCCAGGAGTCCCATGAGGACCCCTTAACCCCTTCTGGTGACCTGCTTTCGTTAGTCTGAGGTACTCCAGCAGGTGCCACACCACCTTCCTACACTTTCCCAATGGGGACCAACTTCCATCCTATGAATGTCAGAGAACAAATATACAACATCTAAACCATCTCTTACTACATTGATCTTTGCTGGCTTTGCCTGCCTTAGATCTGAAATCTCAACCTCTCCCCTGATACTTGCCCTTCAATAACACAATTCCTGTTCTTCTATTCTTTTATGGCTCCTACTCTTGGGGCTGTGGTAAACAGAACAGTGGCCTCTAGGTGTGATCTGTGAATCTGGTATTCAGTGTGGCAAAGGAGACTTTGCCAAAGTGACTACATCAGGGACCTGGCAGTGGGGAGAGAAAACTGAATGGTTTGGAAGAGGTGAATGCAATCATAAGGGTTCTTTAAGACAGAGCAGAGAGTCGGGATCAGAGAAAGAATTGGGCCAATGGAAAGGCGGATCAGAGTGAATAAGAACTGGAAGAAGGCCATGAGCTGTGGCCTATAGAAGGAAGAGGGACCTCTCCTCCAGAGCCTCAGCAGGAACACAAACCTGCCCTTGCCATAATTTTTGCCCCATCAGAATTGATTTTCAGAGATGGGCATGGTGGTGAATGATTTTTATCTCAGCAGAACCAGGTGGATCTTTATGAATTTGAGGTCAGCCTGGTCTACCTGGTGAATTCCAGGCCATCCAAGGCTACACCTGTCTCAAAACAAAACAACAACAACAAACAACAACCATTTCAAAGTTTCTGACCTCCCCACTTACAAGATAGTAACTTTCTGTTGTCTTAAGGTACTTTATGACATTTCCTACAGCATCAATGTGAACTAATACACATTACATTCCTCTAGTCTTCTTTTGTTACCCATATCAATTTCTTTACCATCTTCTTTTATCATTAACCTTTTCTTTTAAAAAGATTTATTTTTATCTTATAAGTATGGGCCTTTTGCCTGCAGTATGTCTGTGTACCACATGCATGCCTAGTGCCCACTGAGGCCAGAAGAGGGCATCCGATCCCTGAAATTGGAATTATAGATAGTTGTGAGGTACTGTGAGGGTGCTAGGAAAGGAGTCCTGATCCTTTGAAAGAGCAGCCAGTGCTTAACTGCTGAGTCATCTCTCCAGCCCCTATTGTTAACTTTGTAATGATTGTAATCTCTTACAAAATTGCACAAGCATATTTTCCTACCATCTCTCTCTCTAGAACATTCCCATTTCTACACTTTATGATCTTTGTCTCATCAAAATATTAACTATGATTCATTAACATAATCCACAAAAATTTTCATTGTTGAAAGAGCAGTGTCTTGTCCCTTTACAAGTTGAAGATCATCTTGTGGGCCTTTTCTTTTTATGATTAGACATCTTTTCTTATTGGAAGAAGAGAGAGGTCATGAAAGTACCTGGAAAAAGAGAAAGGACTTGTTGCTGCTCCTTCAAATTTCCCTATGCCCTCTGTCCTCTCTGGCTCCTCACCCTGCACTAAAACCGGGTCCCACACTTTACCAAACCTGACCCAGAAAGGCTTGGCTTATTTCCTGAGCCTCTTCCAGATCCTTTTATGAATAAGAATTATCCTCTGTCTCCCAGTTTACAAAGTAGTTCAATCTAGAGTTCCCAATGATTTCAGCACATGGGTTAGGGTTGGCTCTTCTCCTTTCTTGAGGGATGCAATGTCTCTCTGGGCTCATCCTGGACTCTGAAATCAACTACTATGTCTTTCCCAAAATACCTCCTCCCAAGCCTTACTCTGTTTGTGCCATCTGATGCAATAAAATGCCTTGATTGTGCAGTGCCTGGTGACACATACTTCAATCACAGCACTCAGGAAACACAGACAGAAGGATCTCTGTGAGGCCAGCCTATTCTACAGAGTGAATTCCAGTACAGCCAGGGCTATGTAGAGAGACCCTGTTATAGGATATTTGTACACTGTGTGAATATGTATTGCTGTGATTGGTGCAATAAAAAGCTGAATGGCCAATAGCTAGGCAGGAGGTATAGGTGGGACTTCTACAAAGAGAGAACTCTGGGAAGAAGAAAGGCAGAGTCACCAGCCAGACATGGAGAGGAAGCAGAAGGTACAAGATGGAAGAGAGGTAATGCTATATGGCAGAATGTAGATTAATATAAATGGATTAATTTAAGTTATAAGAGCTAGTTGAGACAAGCCTAAGATAAAGGCCAAACTTTCATAATTTTTTAAAAAAAAAGTCTCACTTGCTTCATATGGCACCCAACATGGGACTTGAATATTCAAGCATAGGGCCTGAGAAAGCTAACAAAAGTTCTGGACAAGGCTTCCTAGTCCTATGGCCTCTCAAGCAGGCTGGTGCTTGGTGTACACAAGCATGTCTACTAGCCACTGCCTATGGACTGGATCCAGCCTTTAGTGTCATACAGGCTGGAGGTCACAACAAGAAAGCTTGCTTCAAGACTCTGTCTCAAAAACAAAGACAAAAGGCAGAGATCTGGGGGGACAGGTTGGAGAGATAGCTCAATATCTAAGAGCACATACTGTTCTTGCCAAGGACCTGAGATCAGTTCTCAGCACTCAAAACAGGCAGCTCACAATTGCCTGTAATTCTAGTTCCAGGTGACCTGATGTCTGTCACATTGTCCCCCACCAAGTAAGTAATATTTTTTTAAATGCTTGCTGTATTGGGTAGAAGAGTATGGCTATATTTCCTTTAAACACTGTCCCTAATAAGGATGATCTTGCATTGGCCTCAGCAACCATGTTGGCCTACTTTCTTATTATATCTTTTTCGGCATCCAGTTTCCTCAGCTTGGCTGACATTTGATGCTACCACATCTCCAAAATTTTTTCTTTTGCTTTGGTTACAAGGTTCTGAGATATAGAGCTTTAACTTCAACTCCTCCTTGCATAAAACTCAGCAGCTGAACCTGTCCTTAACCCCATACCAATATGTTCCAGAATAGTCTCCAGGGTGGGAAAGTTAAGTAGCAGCTGGGCATGCAGCAGAAGCTACATTCTGTGCTGACAAGCAAGTTCCCAAGGTCCTTTTATCCCATTCCTTAATAAGGACAAGCACCATAAATTCCTGCCATTCTTTTCTACTCTGGTTGAGTTGACACAAAACAGCAACCAATCAACAAACAGCAAACTTCAGCATATCAAACACATGACTGCCAAAACTCATTTTGAATTTTCAACAAAAGGATAGGAAAAGTAAGTGCTTCATGGTCCAAGCCTAGAAGATCAAACACTCACAGTGTAGATTCCAGAAAGTTATATTAGAACAAAGAAGAAGACACCCTTTCAAAGGTGGAAGAAAGTTCCCCCTCCCCAACCAGAAGGAAACAGAACCCTTCAGACCAAAAGTCCCCACAGAGTGCTGAGGTAAGGTGACTGAGAAGTGACCCTCACCCCCAACACATCACCATGACAGTTCAGAAAGCAAAATAATCAGTAGCTTTTCTGCTGGCCTGATAAAACACGAAGACAAGAAACAACTTAAGGAATAGAGAGTTGATTTTGGCTCACATTTCTGGGGGAACAGGAGTCCATGATTGTTAGTGAACCAATGAGAATCTGTTAAAAGGGTATCAAAGATCTATTAAAATGTGGAGAAAATGCACTCATGGATACAGACCAAAGTAAGCAGCCACTGTGGTTCTCCATTCTGACTTGGGGTGAGTGGAACCAGCAGTTCGATCTCCGAGCACCACAAGAGAGAGCATGCATGCCTCTCTCCTCAGTTTTAAGCAGTCACATAACCCGCCAAGAGGCCGTGCCCTAAAGCTAATACTCGAAAGCTATTGGTGGAACAAATACCCACAACACATGATGGTGGAGGTGAGGCATGCGGACAAGTGGCAGGCATGGTGAGAGTCACAGGAAGTGAGAACTCACGTCTTGAATCTCAAACAGGAAGCAGAGAGAACTGGGACTCGTGAGAGTCTATAAACTCTCAATCTTGCCTCCAGTGACACACTTCCTCCAACAAGGCCACGGCTTCTCGCCTTCCCCAAACAGCACCACCAAATGGAGACCAAGTGTTCCCATTCATGGGCCTCTGGGGGACATTCTCATTCCAACAGCCACACTAGATCACCTGGATGGGAGTCAGACACTGGAGGTAAGGTTTCCAGCATGGGATGCTGGGTGGTGTACCACAAGGGATGTGTGTTTGCTTGATGGCACAGCATCCTTAGAAGTGCAGAGAACTGACTGGTGGTAAACTAACGTCCAGAAAACAGCAGCTCCAACCCAATAGAACAAGAAGCAGGTTACCATCTGTGACAGTCACGTGATAGGCTGAGAGAAAGGACAGTGGAAAATGTTGATATAACACATATTGTTATATAAACATGCATTGTAAATGTAGTGATCTCATGCTAAGTCCATAAGTGCCCATTTGTATGTCCAGATTATGTAGCAGGCAAGACACAGACAATATGGTGGTGATAGGTTCCAACAACTCCTGCCTTCATGTAGCCCACGGTCTAGCCATGTTAAAAGCCCAGTTTCCCTTCCAAACACTCAGTAGAGCTGAGCTGGAGCTTCATCCCAGGGCCACAGCTCCTGTGTGGCAACGTGTGACTCAGCAGAGCGCAGCTGCCGACACTCCGATTGGAAAAGGAATTTGCCAAGGACGGCATTCCACTTTCGCCCTGCTCTTCATCCTCCTGCCTTCTGGACCAGGGTGTCTTCATCTGTATCTTTCCAACCTGGTCCTCAGTCGCCCTAATCCACCCTGTGCTGCGCTTGGCCAAAACTCCGCCCGTGACCCCTGCTCTCGGGTGACGTCTTCCCACTACTTGAGAGCAGAATGAGAAACAGGGCGTGGCTTCCTCTACTGATGACCAGACTTCCCTGAACTGCGAAACAAATGGGAGAAAACTTTTTAATTTCTCTATGCAGAATGAAGTGTGACACCAAGGTACCCATAATTCAATCTGATTGCAATCAAATTCATAAAACAGATGGTGAGCTGCTGAGGACAAAGGCTTTACCCCATCCACCCTTGTCTTCAAGGGATTGGGCCATTGGTGGTGGTGTCTAATTATGCATAACAGGACACAGAAAGAATTATCTCTGAGAATGAACAAAATGGACTTTTCCTTTTATTGATTAGTGTGTTTTGTTTGACTTTGTTTTTTCCCTCCTGTCCTCCTTAAGGGACGGCTTCATCCTGCCAGATCTGTATGTAAACCCAAGTGATACTTTTCTTAAGGTTCTTAGAAAAATTGGTCATTAAGAGCACTGTCTCTCTCCCTCTGACAAGTCCCTTTGTTCCTAGTCCCCTATTGACCTACCACAGATAAAACTGCGTCTCTAACAGCCAGCCAAACTAGTGGAAATGCATCAACTGTGGACCAATAGCTGAGGAGCCCCCGTGGGACTGGACTAGGCCCTCTGGATAGGTGAGACAGTTGTGTAGCTTGAACTGTTTAGGAGGCCCCCAGGAGAAGGATCGAGATCCATCCCTGGTGCATGAGCTGGTTTTTTGGAGCCCATTACCTACGATGGGATACCTTGTGCAGACTTGGTGTAGGGGGGAGGGGCTTGGACCTGCCTAAATTGAATGTTCCAGGCTCTGCTGACCCCCCACGGGAGAGCTTGCCTTGGAGGAGGCGGGAATAGGGGGTAGGTTGGGGGGGAAGGCTGGGGGGAGGGAGGAGGAAGGAGAGGGGATCTGTGGTTGGTATGTAAAATGATTAGAAAATCTCTTAATAATATTTTTTTAATGAAAAAAAAGCTGCATCTCTAAGCACTTTTGCTGGCCCCCACGGCAATCAGGCTGAGTCTCCCAGGCACATGGCTGCTGTTTGGAAAATCCAGAAGTAAATCTACATTGTAACCAACAGCATGGGGAGATCACCACCAAGGAGAAGAGTATTTCAAAGAGAAGGGCTTGTGCCCCAGCAGCACAAGGTAGGAGTGAGGAAGGAGAAGCGTGGGAGCAGAGAAAGGCGGGGAAAGCGGGAGCTGCATGAGAAGGGGAAAGTGGGTGAGGTAGGGAGAGGTTGCAATGGTCAGAGGAAGGAAAACAGGAGGGGCAGGGATGGACCGACAGCAGAAGGAAAGAGGTAAGTGAGGACCAGGGGCTGCTGGAGCAGGAGGAGGAAAAGGCAACAGGTCCACCTGGCTTTGATGCAGAAAGGTCCCGTCTTCTCTTCACACATAAGCAGGTACCAGAAGCATCAATGGAGAGCAGGACAGGGAAATATGAAGTGTCCCCAAACTGGCATTTGAGGCTATTATTGGTCAGGCCTCTACTAGACACATTGTCTGTGGGGCTGCATTGAGTCCTCCTAGTGTAATCTGCCTCCTGAGAGAGAGGGAGCAACAGAGAGATGGGGGTGGGGTGGCGAGAAGGAATGAGCTCATCTCTCAGTTATGGATGAGGAAAGTTAAGTCTAAAGGAGATTATTTTTCTTCATGCTCAAACATAAAGTGACATTTGTATGTCCCCAAAAGTCCTCATTCCTGGAGCTGAGCAGATGGATCAATCGGTAAAATGCTGGCCTTGAAAGCACAAGGACATGTGTTCAATCCCAGGAACCTCCAGGATGTATGTGCCCTGCCGGGGTGCGTGTGTGTGTGTGTGTGTGTGTGTGTGTGTGTGTGTGTGTGTTATGTGTGTGTGTTATGTGTGTGTTATGTGTGTGTGTTGTGTGTGTTATGTGTGTGTGTGATGTGTGAGTGCTTTGTGTACGTGTGTGTATGTATGTGTGTGCGTGTGTGTGTGTGTGTGTGTGTGTGTGTATGTGTGTATGTGTGATGTGTAAGTGCTTTGTGTACGTGTGTGTATGTATGTGTGTGAGTGCTTTGTGTACGTGTGTATTTGTGTATGTATGTGTGTGTGTGTGTGTGAGAGAGAGAGAGAGAGAGAAAGAGAGAGAGAGAGAGAGCTGTCTGATTGCTTTTGTTGTTGTTTCTTTGTTTATATTGGCCTTAGTTTCTGTTTTGTTTTGTGGGGTTTCAAGAGAAGGGTGAGAGAGCACTAAGTCAGGGAAGTATGGAAGTGGGGGGACCCTGGAGGAGTTGGGGAAGGGAGAAGATAATCAAAATAAGTGGTACGAAAACAAAATTTAATGAAAAGCTTTTTAAGTTAAGCAGCATGCTCCTGCAATCCCAGAACTGAGGAGGTAGAAACAGGAGGATCCCCAAGACTTGCTTGCCAGCCAGCCTGGCTAAATTTGTAAATCCCATGTTCAGTGAGAGACCCTGTGCACAGTGATGAAGGAAGACATCCAAGATTGACTTCTGACTTCCACATTCACCATATATACATGTGCACCTCTACAGGTACACACACACACACACACACACACACACACACACACACACACACACACACCCATTACTAATGAAAAGCCTGAAGAATTATACAGTGCTTTTAAAGTCTTAACACAGCTTGGCAGGTCTTCCTTTATCTGCTTTAAACACTTACCTAGTAAAACAGTCAGGTCACTTATTAACACTCTAATGTGACAAATGAATAAACTGAGCTACAAGTCACAGCCAAGAAAAAAATTCCACGGCAGTTGCTCTAGCCTATCCTCTCAATGCTCGATGCTCTGACAAGTGAGTTTGAGTTTTCTTCAAGTTAATAGAAAGGGGCAGGATCTGCTTGTGAAGGAAAGTGACGGTGCTTCTGGGCTGACAAGGTGGCTGAGCAGGTAAAGGCACTCGCTACCACCAAGCCCAACGACCTGACTTCAATCCTGGGACTAAATGATGCAAAGAGAATGGACTCCTGAAAGAGGCCCTCTGTCCGCTATATGCAAGCACATCAAGTCGAGCATGTGCACACGCACACAACACACACACACACACACACACACACACACACACACACACACACACGTGAGTGCACAAATAAATGCAATGAAGAAAGATTTTGTAAATACAATGCCACTGCTGCCTCTGGTGGAACAGACTCACCCAGGGACAAGCAACAACATATATGGACCCTCTCAAGCTCCATTAGCTGAAATGACCAGGAGCTGAGTCAGATGAATGCTTTATCCCAGTGCAGAAGCAAATAGATAATTATTTCTCATATGAAGCCTCCAAGAATGCTCAGGACACTGGATGGCATTCTTCCCAGTGGCTTTTGAGGGCCTTCCACCCTATAATTCTGCCTTCTTCATCATGTGCTTTCTAAGAGAAACATGGAAGGGGGAGAGAGGACTTGGGGCATAGGAGTTTGTTATGGTACCTGTGACCTTCAGACATACTCAATTCTCCTAAACTTCAAATAGATTTGTGTGCAGGGCATGCTGGGCAACATGATGTCCAGAGAAAAGGGAGATAGGAAGTGTGTACCAAAGCCCACTGGACGTCAAATCATTCTCCTATTGTGTTGCATGTAAAACCCCATGCTAGCCACAGCATCTGGATGCAGGTGGGTGGGGGGCGGTGAAGAGGTTTGGAAACCAGTGAACTGAGAAGGGAATATTATCCACTCTGTGCACACTAATGAGGCAGGGCTGAAACCACCAATAAGGATCTCATTCATAAAGGAGAAGAACCAGAGACCCCTATGTAATATGGCTGTTCCCTCCGATGAGAAATATTCTCTCCAAGAAGGAGGGGCAAGCCAATGAAACCAGAAGATAAACAAAAGGTTACATGTCTGGAAGAACAGGAACTTAAAAGATTCCCTACCACCCCTCCCCAGCAGAATACAAAGGGGTATATAACTGCTGGGGGTTGAGGGGACTGACCAGCCCAGCTGCAGAGAAGAGAGTCTAGACAGTCCAGCTGCCTCAGCTCTCCTGAGTTGTCACCCCTGCGGGGGAGGGCTTTTCTGTGATGCAGCTGCTCTTGAGTCATCCCTGCTCCTTACATATAAAACCCTCCCCCCATACTCCTGTTGGTATCCCCAACAAAAACTCTATTGGTTCACCACACTGGACATTAAGTAGACACATTGCTTCAAGCTGTCATGATTTCCTTTCTTGTGTGGGTAGCTCTGTGTTGCGTCCCCTCCAACCACCCCACCCCCAGCGTCACTGATCCAAAGCAATGATGAAATTCATTCCCTCATGACCCCAAGAGAAAGTCCCCTCCCCAGAACACTACCATTTAGGGGAAACACGTGATCATTATACTCATGGTCACCAACATGACCGTCACCATTGGATGGACACTGGTGAAGATGCTTTTCTTTGAAGGCTTCCTCTCGCTTCTGCAGTACTTGCTTAAGGGGCAGACCTTGTTTTAGGCCTAAATCAGAAACTTAAAACATCTGCTACTGATTTCCTTGGCAATTAGATTCTTTCAAAACATAACAGCTTCCTGAAATACTTTCTCCCAGTTGGTTCCATGATCTAAAGGCTTTCCTGGGTCTAATTCTCAAGTCTCTTTTTTCCCCAGCTCCTCAGCTCCATTCCATCTCTCTACTTGAGGTAGTGAGGTCCCATGGTTACTCTGCTCCTGACTCCAGGATTGCATGGTGCTTTACAGCTAAGCCTTTCCAGCCCTTTGTCTAGAGCACTGGTTCTAACCTCCCTAATGCTGTGATCTTTTAGTACAGTTCCTCATGTTGTGGTGAGCCCCAACCGTAAAACTATTTAATTGCTACTTCTGTGATTTTGCTACTGTTATGAATAGGTAAATATCTGATACGCAGAATGTCTGATATTCAACCCCTGTGAAAAGGTTGTTCAACCCCTTCTCCCAAAGGGGTCTTGACCCACAGATTGAGAACCACTGGTCTAAAGCCTTGACTTTTCTCTATAGTATTCTCTTTCATTTATGTTTGGAAACTGATCTACCATCATTTTATGAGTATGTCTATTTCTCATAAGATATGGAGCAAAACAAAAAGCCAGAGCATCTTTAGCAGTTCATCAGATGGGAAGCTCCTTTGAAATGATCAAAGCTGATAGTTCACTAAATGCCTTACCACTGTTTAACACAGGTCTTCTCCCTCTCTCCAGCATCCAGCAGCCGTTATTTTCTCGTGACTTCTTTAAGGAGGTAATGAAATGTGGTACACAGTATTTAAAGATTTTGTTGTAGACACATCTTACTGGAAGTTACCGGGTACCAGTCTCTGAATTAGTTAGGTACTAGCTGTTACATAACGATAAACCATGAGATCTTGGCAGTATAGCAAAATACAGTTGGACATTCCCTTACCTAGTATCTAAAATCCAAAATACTCCAGAATTCAAACCTGAGTGCCAACAAGATGCCACCAGGGTAAAAATCCACACATGGCCTCACGCGATGAGTTGCACAGGTATGATAAAGCTACCGTGTAAAATTCCTTCTGGCGACGTGTGTCAGAAGTACAAGAAACATAAGTGAATTTTATATCGAGACTCAGGCCCCAGACCCAAGCCATCTCATGTAGTACACACAAGAGTCTCCACCACTGAGGCTTTCTGATACAGGAGCTATTCTACTCCCAAGCATCTTGAGTAAAGGACACTCCACTGTGGTGCCTTTCTCTATCATGGGAATCTAAAACAAGTATTTCTTGAGCAAACTGCTCTTCCCCCAGAGACAGCTCAGGGGCTCAGAATCCCTCCACGTTGGAGCTCCACCACCTTCATAACTGGAACACAAATTCACGAAGAATATACAGGAGGCAAGACACTTGCACTCCCATGCCATGGGCTGCAAATCAATCACGTGATCACATTCTTTATAAGAGAGACTGGGAAACGTGACCTAACTGCATTCCCAAAAGAAGAGGAGATACAGAAAACCTCCAGTTCACAACCAGCCAAAATCCTTAAAGACCACTTGAGACCCTTTCCCCTTAAGGATGCATTAAGCATTTGCCGTGTGTAAATGAGCCTGCTATGCAAGGTGTGAAATCCGAACAAAGGAGCCAGTGTTAGGGTCTCTGTAACAACTCTGCCTTTTTCTACTGCCTTGTTCCCCAGTGTGCTGGGCCCTGGGTTTTATTTAAGATAGGAGACAGAAGCACTTGGTTTTGATTGGAAACTTTCAAGGGGGGGGGGGGGTAAGATGAGTGTTCTGACTACATGCTCCTTAGACAGTTTCTGTCTCAAGGGAACATCTGTGCATCCCAGAAATGTCTCTGTGCTAGTAGGCATCCAGACATTCCTTACTGACCCTCCTCTCTGCCAAGTCAATAAATTCAAGTTTGACAGCAGCAAATGTCCATGTGTACAGTTACCCTGTGCTCACGACCTCTGGCCTCATTAGAAACCAATAGACACCCATAATGCCGTCCCTGAGCCAACCAACTCCCCAGGCACTGATGCTGAAGGTTTCAGACTTTTTAGTGCTTTTGGCAGCTCTTATCTGGGCATTCCCTGCCTGCCTATGAGACTGGAGCCAGCTGAAAGGAATACATGTCACTATTATTGCCTTCTCTAAGAGCCAAATGGCTACCTCACCCCAATAACCAACCACCCTCTCTTGCCTCCTGTTCATTCAGGCACAGCTTGATCTGTCCTCCACAGCACATCTCAAAATGAATTCAGCTATCCCAAATGAATAAAGGAAACCTCAAATATGATCAGTTTTATGTTCAAAACCAGACAAATTCACACACACACACACACACACACACACACACACACACACACACACACATAATTTTTTATTAAAAATATTTTCTTTCCTTTTACATACAAGCCCCTATTCCCTTTCCCTCCTCTTCTCTCACCCTCCCCCAACTACCCCTATCCCACCCCCATCCCCTCCTCATAGAGGGTAAGGCCTCCTTTGGGTAGTCAACATAGGCTGTCATACCATGTTGGGGACAGACCTGGCCCCTCCCCCCTGCATCAAGGCTAAGTACAGCATTGCACCAAAGAGAACAGGGTCTAAAAAGCCAGTTCATGTACCAGGATAAGTCCTGGTCCCATTGCCAGGGGACCCACAAACACATCAAGCCACACAACTTTCACCCACATTGAAAGGGCCTAGTTCGGTCCCATGCCCACTCCCCAGCTGTCAGTCCAGAGTCCATGAACTCCCACTAGCTTGGGTCAGCGATTTCTGTGGTTTTCCCCATCATAATTCTGATCCCCTTTGCTCTTTCAACCCTTTCTCCCTCTTTCAACTGAACTCCAGGATCCTGGCTAAGTGCTTGGCTGTGAGTCTCTGCATCTGCTTCCATCAGTCACCGGATGTAGGGTCTATGATGACAATTAGGGTAGACACCAATCTGAATGCAGGGGAAAGCTAGTTTGAGCATCCTCTCCACCAAACAACATGTTATAAGTCCTTCAGAACCCTTCCAATCTCAGAAGCTCCTTAAGTGCCTTTGTTGAAGTGGGTCCCACATGAACCGATGGACCGTGTTCTAAAGGCAGCAGTATCCTTAGAAGGACCTGCTCCCTTTGTTCCCATTCCACACACACCCTGCCTTGCCTTTCTTAGTTCATTGGTGCTTGCTTGGTTTTTCCAAAACAGAGTTTCTCTGTGTAACAGTCCTGGCTGTCCTGGAACTCTCTCTCTGTAGACCAGGCTGGCCTCAAAACTCAAAGATCTGCCTGCCTCTGCCTCTTGAGTGCTGAAATTAAAGGCGTGTGCCACCACTCCTGGCCCATGCACACACCTCTGGATCTGACCTCGACCTCTAAGCTATTCTACTCTGGACCCAATCTCAGTGACCCAAGATTGACCAGAGTCAGAACGAACTGTAAGCAAAGGACTCACCCCTGCCACTTCCAGGTCAGCATTTGCCTGAGCTGAGTCCCACTGCTGTGGAAGCCAGTGCAGAGAACAGTGACGAGCCAGCAGGGTTCCAGTGTGTGGAGAGGCATTCGAGCCTCTAATTAATTAACTCATTCATCTGATCAATCTACAAGCATATGCTGATGTTCCCTCTGCCATTCTCTGTGCTGGGCAATGAGAACAGGATGACTCATACACACACCCCCTTCCAGACCTCAACCCAGGGAATTTTCCTACCCGAGAGTCTCTAGCTCTATTCCAGAGCAGTCCCTTGCTCACAGTCAGCAGGTCCTTGTTACAGGCCATTGGGCATCCAGTCAGAGATCAAAATCTTAATGATATTTCTTCTCCTATAGGAATGGTCAAGGGAGCTCAATAAAAAATAAATGCCTTTCAGGGAAAGAAACAGCCGTGGACTCTATGACCTCAAATTTCTTCATAAACCAGATCTCCTGTGTAGAGACAAACTCTGCTCCCTGATTGTGGGCTGTGGAGAAGGGAAACATGGTGCCATCCAGGTGAAGGGATAGAATCCCATTCCTCCTACCCAATAAGGTTTTCTTACATTCCAGTGATTGCTCTGGGTCTTCACATTGCAACACATGATAGTAAACATGGCTGCCTATACACATACATGTGCACATAGGCAGGCATACATGTTATGCACTCACCTGCACACAAACACAAACACCTGCACAGGGATGTACATAGAAGGACACTTCTGCACACCTGTACACACATATGTGTATACATATAAGCACACATACGTGTGCAAGCACGCACACGCACACACACACACACACACACACACACACACACACTCCTGATGTTGCCAAGGTCTCTCATATACCCGTTTCTCACCTAAATCACTCCTCCCCACTGGAACACTCAGGCTCTTGCTCCAAGGATGATGGCATTGCTTTCTAGGCAGGGCCCTGGGTCCACTGGCTCTTCTTCTGGACATAAGTGGTCTCTCAAAGGTCCCCTTCTGAGGCCACTTGTTCTGAGACTCCTCCCAGAACACCAGCTCCTAAGAACTGTCTTGCTGGCCAGTCAGGAGGGAGGGTGTATCACAGATTCAAGGGCTTCTGATAGGGATCCTTGAAAAGAAGATTAGTATCCCCCAAGCAATTTCCCTTTCACACTTTAAGAGCCTTCCCCTGGGTTGGAAGGCATATTTCCTCTCATCAGGAGAGTCTAGAATTCCTCTGCTTCTCCTCCTTCGAGCCTGGTTGTTGGGAGGATGTCCAGCTGTTGCCAGCCCATGCAGCTGCTGTCTCCGCTCCCCCAACTGTTCTTTGCAGGACTCAACATGTTTTTTTTTTTTCCTTTGCAGGCTTGTCTCTCTTGGCAGAAGGCCCAGCCAAAGAAACCACCAACAGAAATATGCCCTTCCAGCCAGGGTCACTGCCCAGGGCTTGTCTTCTCCATCAGCAGCAAACTTGTCTCTTTCAGCTTCTGTCTCATCTTGAACATCTCATTGCCACTGGCCAGGGCCTCTTGTGAGATTTGCAGGCTAGAGAGCAAATGTCACTGCCCCCTGAAAGAGCAGTGATGTGGAGTGGGAAAAGGTTTCTTCCGTGGGCAAGCATGGCTGTCCTTCCATTTCAGTTACCCCTCAGTGTAGCATTCTCTACCCTCTTCCCTGGTCTCCCACGGGTGCTGCTTGCTGACCTCCAGGGAGGTCCCTCCTCAGCTGTTCACTGGGCTTCCTGGGGCCTGGAGAGTTTGTTTGGAGGAGCCAAACAAGAATATTCTCCCTCTTCTACTAAACAGAAATCCCAAGAGCTCTCTGTATCTCCTTCCTGGTCGACAGCCTAAGGGAGATTCCAAGCCAGGAGTCATTTGCCATCCAGAGAACATCTGCCAGTGTCCAGAGGACACATTCTTGCTTGTCACACAGGACAGACAGGATGCTGCTGGCAGCTACTAGGTAGAGGCCACACATGCTGCTAAGCATCCCATGATGTACAGAGTAGCCTCTGAGCCAAGAATTAACCACAGTAGAGACTGGGAAATCTGTTATTAAAAGTTTTTTTGTTGTCTGTTGTAGATGGGTTTTTCTTTGGGCCACCAGAGCTCTCTCTCTCTCTCTCTCTCTCTCTCTCTCTCTCTCTCTCTCTCTCTCTCTCTCTCTCTCTCTCTCTCTCTCTCACACACACACACACACACACACATACACACAAACACACACACAAAAGACATGGATGGAGACTTACTATTAATTATGAAGCATAGGCTTGTCCTACTGGCTCTTATAACTTAAATTAACCCATTTCTACTTATCCACATGTTCCATGTGACACATGGCTCTTACCTCTCTTCCTGCCTGTCTTGTTCTTTGTATCCAGCTGGTGACTCTGCCTTTCTTCTTCCCAGAGCTCTCTATGTCCAGAAGTCCCTGTAGTACCTCCTGCCCAGCTGTTGGCCATTTAGCTTTTTATTAAACCAATCACAGTGACACATCTTCACACAGTGTAAAGGAATATTCCACAGCAGTTTGGTTTTTTTCCCCCCTTCCTCTGGCTGGAACTCACTCAGTAGACCAGACTGGCCTTGAACTCACAGAAATCGACCTGCCTCTGCCTCTCAAGTGCTGGGCTTAAAGGCATGTTCCACTATGCCTGGCTTATTAAAAGGTTTTGGTCCCAAAGATCTCTGAAGTCATCTCCATCTTGGCAGTCCATGAAATCCCATCAACTTCTGCCCTCTCTCCCCCACTTACCCTGTTCCTATTGCAAGTTCTAGACCCCAAGTAATTGAAGGGAACGTCTGCAGTCTCACACAGATCAATGAAATAATAGCCTGTAGCAACATTTTGCCCATCTTAAGCAGCTCACACCTTGCTTACGTTGCCGCAGGTTGTGTGTGTAGAGTGCTTGTCAGCTTAAGTTGTTCTATTTTCATGTTTGATAGATGTGGATGAAACTGTCCTTCAGCAGTTAGAGCAATGCTATTTGACTAAACCTTCATCATGCAGCTTTATCCTAATGGAGAACTATGCAGGTCTCTTTAGTGATGCAGTTGAGGCGGAGGAAATAGTGACCCGTTCAAAGTGGCATCTTACATCAGCAAATTGATTTAAAGAACAAGAGTGAATCTTATCCTCCTGTTGAATCTTTTCCTGGGTCTCCCGGTGTAGAGGCATTCCCCTGGCTGGGTGAGAGCAGGCTTATCTGTAGACTCGAAAATGCTGAAATGGCCTCTCTCTAAGCAGGTTCCTCTCAAGTCAAAGTTCTGTGGCTCCGATTAAGCTCTCGAGTGAAGTCAAATCATTGGCATCTGTTTCATCTGAAGACTTGGATGTCAACAGCCAATTTGTCGGTCCAACACGGGGCTCAGGAAATTCCAAAGGAAAACTGTACTGTGAAAGCAATGTGCACACGGCTGTGGGGGTGGGGGAAGCAGCAGGGTGTGATAAATGTCTATCAAGAGGAGAAGAAGGGAAAGAAGAAGACAGCTGGAAGAAGGAAGGACAAGAGAAAGGAAAGTCTGGAAGTAGAGCTCTAGATGAGGTGTGGGACAGAGGACAGGACATGGTGGGTCAGGGACAGAAGAAAAGGATGGAGAACAGGTGTAGCACGAATCCTAATTGGTCTTAATAATAAAAATCTGAAGCCAGATATCGGGATAGATGCTAAAAGATCAGAGAGACAAAGGAGCAAGCCACAGCCACCTCTTACCTCACCAACTCCTTAGCCTGAAAGGGGACCCAGCTCTTGTCTCCCCCTACCTTACATTACTGTCTCTTTTAGACCGGATCAATCTCGTGTAGCCCAGGGTGGCCTTGAACGCTTGATCTTCCAGCTTCCTCCTCCCAAGTGTCATGATTAAAGGTGTGTGCTAACATTGCCTGGCCTCTATGGTTAACTAGTGGCTAGCTCTGCACTCTGATCTCCAGGCAGGATTTATTTGTTCAAGCATACACAAAATATCACCACAAGCAGGCTGATGGCTAATTTTAATTTTCAACTTAACCGGATCTGGAACCTACTAGGATCAAGCCACCAGGCATACCTTAATTGCATTATTTGAAGTAGAAGGATACATGCTAAATATGGTTGCATTGTCCCGTGGCAGCCAGATAAAGAGCAGCAAGAGGGGAAACCTTGCATTTTGCCCCATTGTCTTCCAAGTCTTGCTGGCGATTTCATCTACTATATTGCTGCCACTGCTGTTGCTGCTTCCTCCCATCTCTAATGTCAGAAGTCAGCTTTGGACTGAAGATCAGTGGCCCTCCAGAAAGTCTCCATGCCATCAGCACTGGATTGGCACTGCTGAGGCATCCAGTTGTGTTGAACTCTCTCTCCATAGGGAGGAAGATGAGAGAGATGGAAAGGCAAGGGACAATGGTGGTTGGTAGGCTTTCCAAACACATTACTAAACCCAAATCCATCACTAATATATCAGTGTTAGGACCATTTTCTCAAAACGTCACATTATTTTCTTCTACAAGTATGTGTGTGCCCATGTGTGCACTTGTATGTACAGGTGCATGTGTGCTTGTGTGCACATGTAGAGGCCACAGGTCAATGTCAGTTGTCTGACATTGCTGACATTGTCTGACTATTGCTCTCCACCTTATTGTTTGAAACAGGGTCTCTCACTGAAGCTTGAGATTACCGACTGGCTTGACTGACTGGCCAGAGGGTCCCTGGGATCCTCCTATCTGTTTCTGTGCTGGCATTATGAGGGACACTGCCATGCTCAGCCTTTCACATGCATGCTGGGGATTGAAACTTGGGTCCCCACGTTTGCACTGTAAGCACTTTATCCACTGGGTCATCTCGTTAACCTGGAGAGTGTAGATTTCATTTGGGATGCTGTGTACTTTTGCCCCAGCCCACCCCCTTTCAAACTCACTTTGAAGACAGATCCATCCATCCCCTCAAGCTCTTCTTCATATGGGATTGCAGGACAGTCTGTCCAGCCCCAACCCAGGCCCTGACACTCAGCTTCTGTGGTTTTTCTTACTTATTCTGGGCACTTTTCTCAGGAACACTCAATCTCTGCCTCTCCAAGCATTCTCTTACAGAATGGTAGAGCACAGGTCCCATAAGCCTCTGATCCGTTATTTTCTGATTTTCTTGGCACCTTGAGGGGTTTCCGTTGGACCACAGAATCCATATGAGAATGCACCCTTAAGAAGAGATTCCTAACTCAATTGTTTCCATTAGATTGGCCCATGGGCATGTCCAAGGAGCATTTTCTTAGTAAATGATGTAGAAAGTTCCAACTTACTGTGGGCTGTGCCATCCCTGGGCAGGTGATCCTGCATTGTATAAGAAAGCAGGCTGAGCAAGCAATGGATAGCAAGCCAGTGGCAGTGTTCCTCCGTGGTCTCTGCTTCAGTTCCTGCCTCCAGGTTCCTGCTTTGAGCTCCTGTCCTGGCTTCCCCCAATGACCGACTGTAAGCTATATAAATAAATATAATAATTTCTATTATAATGAACTGTCCCTCCCCAGGAAAGAGGGTTCCTTGCCAGGCATAGTGTTATACACCTTTAATCTCATCACTTGGGGGAAATGGCAGGCAAATCTCTGTGAGTTCAAAGCCGGTCTGGTCTACATAGCAAATTCCAGGGCTGCATAATGAGACCCTGCCTGGGCAGGGGGTCGGGGGGTGGGGGGGAGATGAGAGGCAGAAGAACGAGGGGGTCCATCAGCCCCAATCACCTCTCTCTTAAGGAGGCTGGTGCCCCTACCCTTTGCTCTTCTCTGACACATTGTTTCAGGCAGAAATGTCTTTGTGAGTTTAGGATCCTTTTTCCTCATTTCAATCTTTGGTCCAAGAGTCTCCTTCTGCCTCTCTGACCTGCAGGAGAGAACTATGCAGGAGAACACAGGTTTTAGAGTCTAATTAGCAGAGATCAGGCTTGGGTCAGTAGTTAGTGGTCCCCGCCTGATGTTTTGTGAGACACACTTGGCCACTGTGAGTGTACTGACGAAACAGACCCAGAAAGACTCAATCCCTGCTAATTCAGTCTTGTCATCCACTCACGGAAGGAATCATTCTTTCACTGTGCATCAACATTGTAGGATTGTTCTATTAGTTACCTTTGTCTGTTTCTTTTTGAAACAGTCTTCCTACATAGCCATAACTGTCCTGGAGCTCACTATGTAGACCATGCCAACCTTGAATTCGTAGAGATCTGCCTGCCTCTACCTCCCAAATACTGGAATTAAAGGTGTGAGGCACCACCGCCCAGCTTGCTACCTTTCTATTGCCATGATAAGACACCATGAACAGGGCAACTTATGAAAGAAAGCATTTCATTGGGCTCAGGGTTCCAGGAAGATAAGAATCCATCATGACAGGGCGACATGGCCGAAGTCAACAGGCATGTTAGCTGGCAGAGCAGCTACAAGCTCATACCTCAAACTTCAAATCGATAAAGGTCTTGAAACCTCAAAGCCTCTGCCCATCCCCAGTGGTACACCTCCTCTATCAAGTCCCAACTCCCTAATCCTTCCCAAACTGTCAGCCAGCAACCAGGGTTCAAGTATGCCCCAGACCTATGGGGGACAGCTTATTCAAATCTCCACAGCTATGTTAATTACCTCTCATGTACTATACAATGTGCTTCTTGTGTGGCCACACATATATGGGGCACAGCAAAGCTTCTTAGGAAGGCCTTCTGACCATCCCATCATTGCTTCCTTTGTCCCATTCTCTTGAGGGTCCAGCCCCTTCCCCAGGCCCTCCTGAGGTGGTTAGCAGTATCTGTCAACCTTCCCGGGACACATGGCACATAGACTAAATGCTGTTTCTGAGTATTTGTGAGGGAGGGCTCGTGGTGAGATCCGTGTTTGGTTGGGTGGAGCGACTGAAGCAGGTGGGCTTCCCTAGTACAGATTAGGGGTTACTAAGATCTGAATGCTGTATCCCCCCAGTTTGTACTGGGGATTCCAGAGTCTACCACTCCCTTGCAGTGTACCAGGTTTGTATTTTCTGTTCATTTCTGAACATGGAGGGAAGGGAGGCATGCTGGCATTAAGGGGTGGGGCCTTGGGCATCTGACTAGGTCATGAAGATTCTCCTTCAGAAACTCTCAGGTAACCTTCTGCCTCTTATACATCATCGTCAGCACACACACACACACACACACACACACACACACACACACACAAAACTACATGCAGCTGGGGAGGCAGTGGCAGAAGAGCAGGGTCGCTGGAATCTCGGGTGATGGTCTCATGACCCTCTCCTCTTCTACAAGAGGGTGTAATGTTCTGTTCATTTCATTGCCAAGGTCTTCTAGACCATCCCGGCAATTTTGCTTTAAGATGCTCATTGGTACATAGCTACGTGACAAGTATTAATGCTGGTGGCGTCTGTCAGGTCCCAAAGAAAGCCAGGACAAGTGTCATTCAGTCCTGGTGGCTCCTCCCAGCACTTCACCCCATCCCTACCCCAAACCTCTCCAGCCCAGGGGCTGGGCATCGCTTCCCTTCCCCCAGCTTCTGCTTCCTGTGTAAACCAGCCATGTTGGTCAAGTGCTTTCTTGGTTCTTCTCTCCTTCTCGGCCTCGCAGTCCTCCACTCTTGGTCTCTCAGTTCTCTCTTCTTGCTCTGTGGCTCCTCTCTTGTCCACGTGCCCTCTTTCCTGTCTCTTTTCTTCCTCTCTCACCCTCCCTATCACTCTCTCCTTTTGTGACCTGGTCTATTCTGCTGGCCATATTCAATCTGGACCCTTCCAGATGCCTTTGGCTGAACTCTCCCTCATATCTATAATAAAGCCTTCTCCTCAGCCGAGGCCTGGAGCACTTAGGCCAAGCCCATTCTCTCCTCAGACCATGCCCAGGTGAGGTGGATGACCCAGGTGCTCCTGCCTCCACCAAAGCCCTCTAGAGAGAAATCCTAGCTACCGAAACTTTATCAGCCTCCCTCTCTTCCCCTCCCTCCTTTCCCAGGTGTCAGGCGGGCCACAGCCTGCTGCCCTGCTGCTTGCTTAGGCATTCTTTTCTCTTGATCCTCCTCGGGGCTTTTCTTTAAGAAATAGTTTGCGTGTCTCATTCCATCTTGACTTATGCTTCTTATAGAGTCCAAACAAACCCAAACCTGTACTCAGAGTGGTCTAAAACACAGTCCTGGAACTGGATGGCCCAGTGGAAAGCCAGAAAAAAAATTTATTTCCACCATGGGTACACTCACTGGTGCACAGCAGCTGCCTGATTGTTAAAGATTGCACAGGTGTTTTCCTGAGAAGACTGGCACAGTGGGGAGACACCCCTCAGCACTCCCCTGCTGCTCTGGGGCTTTTAGAAACTTATAGAAAGAGATGGCTCATGCAGAGCAAAAAGGACACATCTGAGACACTTTGACAAACAACAGAGGAAGAGGAGAAAGGCTCAGGGAAGTGGGTACACAAAGATGCATATATTAAAGAAGGCTGGATCTTCCACCAGAGAATTCTGTTTACCAAGGCCATAGGAATGAAGGGCACCAGCAATTCAGGGATGCCTGTCTTCTGCAGGTCGGGAGTGGTTGTTGGTAAAGGCGTTACATAGGGCTGGATTATTTGTTTGTTTGTGTCTTAAACTTTTGTGTCTGTGATATTTGTACATATTCTTACACATAAGTCCAAGTGCACGTGTGCCATGATGCTCATGTGGAGGTCAGAGAACAACCTTGACTGGCCCTTCTCACCTGTCCCCTTGTTTGTGACAAGGACTTCTGTTGTTCACCAGGCTGCCTAGTCTGCACACTTTCCACCTCCCATCTCACCATAGGAGCACTGTGATTACACACACACACACACACACACACACACACACACACACACACACGAATATAAAGAACTTCATAAATGACTGTGTATCCACAACTGTCCATTGTGAACTGGATTCTCCAAGCTGAAGACTTGGTCTTCAGTAGGACTATACACAACTTGAAGCTATTTGTTTTTGGTTTATCTTGATTGTGTGTATTAAGATCTGTTTCCATGCCTTTAGGCAAATTATTAATTTAGTAGCAAACACAACACAGGTCTATGAAGAAGAATTGAATATCATGAAAGAGCCTCAATACACTTGTTTATTTCAAAACGGTGTGGGTGTGTGTGCACATGTGTACTATAAACAGGTTTTCCAGCCCTCTTTTGGGTTTGATTTCCTCATCATCCTCATTTCAGTCAACCAATGTACAATTAGAAAGATTAACTAAAACTGTCCATTATTGGTTTTTACACACATTAATACTAAGATCAGACAGTTTTATAATCTCTCTTTCTAAAAGTGAATACATTTCTGAAAGTTCACTTTTCTTTTTCTTTTTCAAAATTAAGTTTAAAAATAAGCCTTAGCAGGGGTCAATAGCAATATGAACTAAATAAATAAATGTAGGAGTAGAGATGTAGCTCAGTAAGCAGAGTGCTGATCTACCATCCAGGAAGCCCTGAGTTCAATGCCCAGCTCTGCATACACCAGGCAGGGCAGGGCACACTTACAGTCTCTATATCACCAAGGTAGAAGTAGGAGGATCAATGTCATCCTTGGCTGCATAGAAAAGTTCCAGGCCAGCTAGGAATACATGAGACACTGTTCCAAAATATAAATGTTTATAAATGGATGTCTATGATACAAATAACCAACCAGCAGCAACTGAGAATAAGTACATAAAAAAGAAAATATATCTAGTAGTGAACACTGAAATACAGACACTGGGAACAGTTTAAAACACATCAAATAAATGCTCAAAATGTTGCCTTATAGAGAACCTTCACTTACACAGTATGTTTGAGACACTTTCTGTATTGTACGATCCACTTATGCTGGGCATGGTGCCACACACCTGTAATCCCAGGACTTGGAAGGTATAGAAAAGAGGATCCGGAGTCTACGGTCAATTTCAACTACATAGGGAGTTCAAGGCAAGCCCCAGCTACCTGAGGTGCTATCTAAAATACAACAATGACAAAAAAAAATAATTCCAGATTGGGGATGTAGCTCAGTTGTTTGGATGCTGGCCTAACACATAGGAGGTTCTCAGTTATATGCCCAGGTCCACATAAAACTGGGTGTGATGACATATGCCTTTAATTCCAGCACACAGGAGATGGAGATGGGAGGGTCAGAGTTCAAGGTCATAGTTATATAGAGTCATCATTCTCAGCTCCATAGTACATTCAAGGCCAGCTTGGGCTACATGAGACCTTGATTCAAATATTTTAATAAGAAAAAAAATCAAGAAAAAACGTGACGACTCAAACACCTGTCGCTCCAGTTCCAAGGGATTTGATGCTCTCTTCCAGCCTCTGAGGGCACCAGGTACTTATGTGGTGCATGCATCCATACAGGAAAACATTCATACATGTGGTGCAAATTCTAATTGGTCTTAATAATAAAAACCCAGAGTCAGATATTGGGATAAATGCTGAAAGATCAGAGAAGTAAAGGAGCCAGCCAAAGTCAACTTTTACCTCCACAACTCCTCAGACCGAAAAGGAGGCCCAGCTCATGTCTCTGCCTGCCTTATATTATTCCTCTCCCCACCCAGGCATATCACTTCCTGTCTCCTGTCTATATAGACCTACACTATGGTCAACTAATGGTTAGCTGCACCCTCTGATCTTCAGGCAAACTTTATTTGTTAGAGCACAAACAAAATATCACATTTCCCCCTCTTTGTCTAAAATTTAAAAAAAAAAGGTTATAACTAATATAAGAAAAACTATGCACAATAAAAACAATAACTATATACAATATATACAAGCAATAAATATATCAACAATGTCTAGTCCATAAGCATTTGACAAATTCAGAGAAAATACTCCCTTAACTATCCTATCTCGGTGAGTCCAAAAGGTTGTACCTAATTCACTTTCTATTCTAAGTTGCATTACCAAAACTATCTTTTAATGTCTCTCAACCCTATATACTTTACGCCTCTTTAGTGAATTTCTTTTCTTAATCTGGTAACAAGGAAACCTAACTATAACTATAAAGTCTTCAACTCCATCAGAGACCTGAGAAGGAAATAATATTTACTGAGTAAGTAGGAAGTGCAAGTCAGAGACTTCCAAAAATTCTAAGAAATGATAGAAACAGTTGCAATGTTAGGTCCCTCTGCAATGTTAGAACATCTACCTTCGGCCTACAGGCCTAGCATATCTGACAGACTTTTCTGTGAAGCAGAATATTCTAAAGGGCTGTCCTACTTGGTCTTCGGGAAGTTCAACAGTCACTTTCTTTTGTGTCCTGCTTGTCCCATTTGAACAGCATACTGTCAGCTTTTGAGGCAAGGGCACTTTCTTGCCCAGTGGCTAATTTTTGCCACAAAGAAAGTAAACTCTATGTGGAGTTTCTTTGATGCCCATCATCTTCTCTGAAATAGATTGGTGCTGCCAGAAGCAGAAATGTCTCATTGTCATAAAAGAAGAAGAAGAAGAACAAGAAGAACAAGAAAAGAAGAAGAAGAACTTATGTTATTAAAGCTTCTTAAATGCCATATTCTGCAGATCTCTGAAGTGTTTGAAGACTATCTAAAATATCTGTTTGACTTTGAAAACATACCTAACATGACAAGTTCCCTTATAATAGGTGAATAACTACTAACTTGCATTTCCTTAGTATCCTAAATAGTTGATAATAATAGCTTTCAAGAACTAAAAGTTTGCATTACATTGTTAAATGAGCTGTATAGGTACAATACCTTGAACAAGAGTAGAAATATATATGCAGTATGTTCTAACAAAATAATCTCAAGTTTGTGTCAATAGACAAAAATCCATATCAGTGTAAAATATTTAAAGTAAGTAGTTGCTTTTTAAAAGTAGATTCAATAATCTACCCTTTTAGTCTATCATTTCTTTTCTTTTTTTTTTAAAGATTTATTTATTTATTATGTATGCAGTGTTCTGTCTGCACGCATCCCTGCAGGCCAGAAGAGGGCGCCAGATCTCATTACAGATGGTTGTGAGCCACCATGTGGTTGCTGGGAATTGAACTCAGGACCTTTGGAAGAGCAAGCAGTGCTCTTAACCTCTGAGCCATCTCTCCAGCCCTATTCTATCATTTCTATATCCTTCTTTTTTCTTTTTTTTTTCCAAAACAAAAACCCTGAATCTAATCTCCTTTGTTGAGCTTTTTTCTAGAATTAGTTAGTACTCTGTATGACCATTAATATCATGACAAAAAGTTTAAAATATATAATAATCTTATAAATTTTGAGATAATATTTATATCTTAAGAAAAGTTTTAAAAAGTCAAAATAAAACTAAAGAATTAGGAGATTAGTAGCAATAGAATAGTCCCTAATTTTGGTTTTTCTTCTGTCCCATATCAGATGGCTCTTCTAACATGAAGCAGAGATTTTTTTTTTATTTTACTTTAACAAGCATGCTTGGGTTTAGAGAAGGAGAGAGCCATGCTCCAACTCCAAAGCCAGCTTTAATTTTCAGTTGAACTGGGACTACATAAAGACCAGTTGTGTTAAGCGTTTGTAGAGAACAGCATAAACTAACATTTGGGAAAATATATGAAATTTTATGCTGTTGGAAATGTGATAAATCAACAGGCTAATTTACTTGTTTTCTTGGGACATTTTTTCTGGATGATTTGTCCTTTTTCTTCACATGTCTTATTTGTCCAGTGGTCTTCAGATTCTTTAGCTGGATGCTTTTATTCTCCTGAAAAGACAAAAACAAAACCCTTCTCCAACCCTAATTTTGGGGAGGTTCCCTATGGAACACACAGGGTCCTAGGGATTTTGCAATGTCCATCGTGGGATATCTGAGGGAAAAACATCTACGTACACTATGTTCTTATGTCTCTTAACTTTATTCCTCTAAGACAAAATTCTATCAATACAGCTATAGTTCTGTCAGGCATTCAGCTCGAGAATAAATACAGATACACCAAGCTCTTTATCTGTCTACTTTATTTCTCTGGGATGAAATCCTGTCTACATAGCATCAGTTCCATCCAGTTCCCTAGCCCATAGTCTTACTAATGACTAAACTCCTATGCTTCCAGCCTCATCTTCGTCCTCCATTTCCTCATTCTCCATTTCCATCACACTCTCTCTACTCCTGGCACTCAGAAAACTCTACCCGAGATCTGCTTACCCTCTACAGAACCTGTCTTCCTCTCTTTTTCTCTCCCACTCTGTTCCATCTCTCTACAGAAAAAATGCCAATCTTCTCTCTCCAACCACGTGTTTCTCTGCCTCTTTGGGAATGTTCCTCCACCCTACCTTCCACCTTGATATGTAAAATTCTCTTTTGTTTTCCATCAGTTGTTCTAGAGAGCCCCTGGGCTTCAAGGCAAGAAGATGGTCCGAGCTTCATTTGCACAAGAAGCAAAGCTATGCATCTCCAGCCAGCTTGTCTCCTAGGCTCAGCGGGGGGAGTTAGTAGCCTAGGAGTTCAGCAGGTCTGGAAATATTTGGGCACACAAGAATTTCATCGCTGAAGACAGCTGAAATATTAAAGGCTGGATAGCACCAAATATTAATAATAAATGGCTTGCCTTTTGACAGACCCTTGGCCAGTCAAAGTAGAGCTTTAATACACAGCTGAATCTCTATAATATATGCTTGCGGCCTGCAAGAGTTCCTTTATGGCAAGTTATATCTGATCAAATGAAAAGCCTATGTTAGTCCTGTAAGTTAGTTTAGATTGAATGGTCATGCTATTTGATGAACTATCATCTCTTCTAATAAAAAAGTCTCTCTTGTTCAAATCTAATCTTTATCTATTTTGATTTATGGGTTTTCCTCAAATTTTTTGTTCTCTCTTCTACAGCTGTTCTATCATCCAGAGCAGTATGGTTTCTTACAATAGGCATTAGGTTCTTTAATTGCTCTAGAAGGAGTTTCCTCCATGATGACAGGAGACAATTGAACTGAATTTGACATGGGGGCCTGCTAGAGGCCTCTCAAGAAATTTCCTAATGGCAAAGTAAGTATGTAATTTCATTAACAACTACTAGAATATGTTAATTAGCATGTCATAACCTGGACTTAGCTCATATTTGTGCATATGGAAAATAATCAGTTGCTCAGATGAGCTCATGATGCATTTATCAGCAATAGTATTTTAAATATATGTGCCCTTTTATTTAAGTCACACACCAATGTGTTATTGCCATAAAAGTTTCATTTCAATATCTCAGGATCCATTAATAAATATTTTGGGCTCAATGCCAGTCATATTCCACTGATTCCACTCCAAAGAAGAGATGAAAATGAATGAAAACCTCTAATCTATATCACACACACACACACACACACACACACACACACACACACACACACACACCCTTGTAGGAAGAATAAATAACTTCTCAAATAGCTCTTGAAAATTTATGAGAAGTTGGGACAGCTGAGTACATGGTGGGCACGATGGGCTTTGAATTTACTGCCTGAAGACTGTTCCCTCTTTTCATTAAGGCTGAGATTGCCGAGCAGCTCACTGCCAGCCTCCTGGAGTTCTTCAGTTCTTCATAGGAGACCACATATCACTTTTGGAAGCCAGGACGAAGTCCCTTCCGGAATAGCCTAATTAATTCCTCTAATGCTTAGAATCCTGAAGCACTTGCATCCAGCCAATCTCCAGAGTTAATCAATCAAGCAGAGAGGCTGCTCACAACAGCAAAGTACGTAGCATTTAGAGTGCAGGATGGTGCAAGGGCTGCCCAAAGGATGCCGAGAAACATCGTTGGGGAGTGCCATCTTTTGGAATCGAGTTCTGGCTAGAAATCCCTGGGCATGGGCGATTCTATATACAAATCCAAGCCATGAAGGAAGAAAGGAGCTCCCAGTTCGTGAAGGAGGAGCTAAACCCTTCCTTGCTCCTTGCAAAGAACTCTAAAGTAAAATTCAGGAGAACCCTTAGGCTGTTCTGTGTTCTTAAGGGCTCATTAGGCTTAAATAGGATTTGAGTGGCTCTCCCCATGAGCTCACTGAATGGTTGTCTGAAATCACTGAGACTTTTTCCAAAGTTCAGCTTATATTCGATGGTCACTGAGACCACGTTAGGGTGGGTGGAAGGGAGGAAGCCAGGCTGGTAGGCAGCATATAGTTGTAGCATACTGTGTATCACAGGGATATGGAACAGGAAACCTTCCTCTATTCATCAGCAAGGACAGCCAGGGTGCCAGAGATTGAGGCCTCCACTCACAGAAATCAATTGTCCCTCCATTCTGGAAGACATATAGCAAGGAATCATGAGCCTCGGTTCCCTGGGAGGACTCGGAAGGCAGGAAATGTCTGCCCCAGGCCTCTCTCCTTGGCTGGTGCATGCCTAGCTTCTCCCTGGGCCTGAAGTTATCCTCAGCATCTTTACTAATCCAAGGGCTCTCACTTGAGGCATGTTGGAGGAGAGAGGTTCTCCACAACACTCTCAGGTGAGTGCTTCGGGGAGTGGGAAGCACGGGTTGATCTCTTAGCATGCTTACAACAGTAGTAGGTGTGCTAATGTCCTGTCCTGTAGCAAATGCCCTACATGATGAGATTGTAAGGGGTGTTTGTGTCCACGGTTGCAGGGGTTTCAGTCTGGAGACACTTGGCCCTGCTGCTTTAGGACCTGTGGTGAGGTGGGAAATCACAGCACAACAGCCAGGAGGCAAAGAGGAAAGGAGTGAATCCTCCAGTCCCCTTCAACCTCAGGCTAGACCTGACCTCTTAAAGGTCATATCACCTTCCAGCAACACCAACCCAAGAACCAAACCCTTAATACCCAGGGGCTTCGGGGACAGTTGAGCTACAGACTCTAGACTAGGTGTGTGCACAGAATATAGCCCACCAGCTTTTCCCACCTTTCAGCTGGGAGAGAAACAAGAAGGTTCAGCAGGAATGTGACCTCAAAGAACTAAATTCTTCTTTAAACATATTCTTTACTGACCCTTTGGGAATTTCATTTCACCACAGTCCCACTCACCTTCCAGCCCTTCCATATCAGCTCCTCACCCCTGCAGGATGCCTCCCCCAAAATTAATTAAAAACAAACAAACAAACACACCTCACTCCTCCATCTTCCCAACGCCTCTTCATCCATCCTAGTGGCATCCGGAGCTGCGGTGTGTCACACAGGATGCCCTTTTGTCCAATGAGCCATGCCTGCAAAATGTTCATTGCAATGAATCGATGGTCTGTTTCAAGGCCTCTGGCACACCGTCATCACTGGACCCTCACCGAAACTCCTCTAGGATATCCTGCTGAGGCAAAGTTTCAGTCTGAAATGAAGGGAAAGTTTGGAGGTAGATAGTGGGAACAGCTATGGAACCATTGAAATGTAACTAATGCCTTTGGACTGTGCCCCCCCAAATGGTTCAAATGGTCAATTTTGTGCTACCTCTGTTTGTGATGGCTTATTTCAGGTGTCAATTTGAATAGGCTAAAGGAAACCCTGATAACAAGTAAAACATCCCTGTATGTCTTTGTGAAGGTGTTTCCTCAACTGTAGACTGAACGAAGAAGATTCACCCTTGCCAAAGTGGGCCACCAACCCACTGGAGGCCCCCACAGAAGCAAAGGGCAAAAGAAGAGTAATCCCTTCTTCTTCTGGGTCTATGAAACCCATCCTCTCCTGCCCTTGAACATGAGAACTCTAGCTTCTTGGCCTTCAACCTTGAACTGAGACCTAAACCATAAACTTGCCTGATTCACAGGCCTTTATCCTTGAATTAAGAGTTACACCATTGACTCTCTTTGCTATTAGATCTTCTGCTTCAGATTGAATTGCTTTCCCAAGTTGCCAGTCCATGGGTGGCACACCACAGGAGGTCTTATCTTCCATAAGCACATCAGCCAATTCTCATAACAGAGAAAATTCTCTCTCTCCCCCTTTTCTAGATCTCTCTACACATCCTATATATGCCTCTAAGTATACTACTGGTTGTCTCTCTTGAGAACCTTCTTCTACTATTTTATCACTATTTTCTTTGGGAAGTGAAACCCTGAAAAACAGGGGGTCATGTTGGCTAAATTAACATCTAGATGTTATCCAATGAGAAGCTGTCCACACCGGGGAAATGATCTGTAGATTCAAAGAGAACTTGGACTCTATAATTCTTCTACAATATGTTGAACACAGGCTCCCTGACTAAGATGGCACATGACCATTAGAGACATTTAGTCCCTTTCTCAGGATGCAGCTGTGACAATTTCTTGTTTGGCTGGTTGATTTGTTTTCTTTTGTCAACTTGACACAATCTGGAGCCATCTGGAAAAAAGTACCTTAATTGTGGGATTGCTCCCATCAGATTGCCTGTAGGCAAGTCTGTGGGGCATTTTCTTAATTAATTATTGATGTGTGAGGTCCAAGCCCACTATAGGCAGTGCCACCTCTGGGCAGGTTATTCTGTGTGTTATAAGCAAGCAAGCTGTGGAGAACAAGCCAGTGAGCAGCTATTCTTCCATGGCCTCTGCTTCAGTTCCTGTCTCCAGGTTCCTGCCTTGAGTTTCTGGCCCAATTTCCCTTAATAATCAACAGTGATTGAGGTGTGTATGCTAAAAACCCCTTTCCTCTCCAAGTTGCTTTTGATTGTGGTCTTTATCACAGTAATAGAAAGCAAATTGGGCATGCTCTAAATTTTGTACTGGACATCACCAAAAAATATCAAGAGGGTCACAGAAAAAGAAGGAGAAGGAAATTGAGAACAGGGAAGCTGTGGGCCACTGGAACCCACAGAAGCGAACACATTCAGAAAGGCAATTGGCCACCAAGTACATTATTTACAGAAGTTAAAAATCCTCAGTCTGGGTGAAAGGGAAGCAAGAAGACTCAGAGTCTTCTTGTTGGTGTCTTCCAGTCTCTAAACTTAGATCTAAAGGGCTATCAGAGTAAAAGGAAATTTGACTTGATGAACGGAGTCAAGGGACTGGATAAAGTTTCAGCTCTGACTCTGGCAAGGAACTCAGGCAAACCCCTCTCATAGATCTGTCAGAAGGCATAAGAACCATGGCTTGCACATCCCCAACAGTCACTAGGAAGGTGATCCATTAAGGAAGCTATGTTAGCATTAGCTGAAGGGCTCTTTGAACTGCTGGCCTGAGAATCTGAGAAGCCATGAAGCATCTCATTTCTTCCCACTTCCTCCCAGTCCAGCTGCTCCCTCTTCTGGTCTAAGGGCCTCAGCTCTTCAACCTTAGGACACTGGCCCCTTTTGCAAGAAAGGGGTCCTGCAAAACAACAAAGACAGTTTTGTTTTCCGACAATGGCACCTTTCTCAAGACTCCTCTGTTCACGCACCCATTTGCAGCCTTATCAAAGGCTTCCCTCTGCCTCTCAAATCCTCAACAAGCACCCAGCACCCCACCCACCCTGATAAGCTCACAAACTCTGCTTTGTGTAGATATCTCCACTCACCAGGTCACCACTTGAGTCTTTATTATCACTATTTTTTTTTTTTAAATCAACACATTTCCTCGGCAGAGAGGGATAGTTTCAGTGAAAGGCACTGAATGCATTTAAGAAATCAGAAGCACGTCCTCTGTGACTTCCATCTAGGTCTAAAATTCCTGATGTCCCATGTCAGACCACCTCAGATGTCCTCAGTGCTGTTTCCCAAACCAGCAGTGTTCTGAATGACCAGATTTCTCTATCCAAGAGTTTTCCTGTGCTACCTCACAATGCTAACTCTGTGAGGTCACTAAAGCTCAAAATGGACAGGAAAGCAATTTCACAGTTGAAACCAATACGTTTCAAGGTACTGTAGTGAATAATCTTGTCAATTTGATTGGAGGGAGACGTGCCTAGGAGATCAGTGAAGCACCCCACTCTGGGAATATCTATGGTGGTGTTTCCAGAAATAGTGAGCGTGATAGCTCTAGCCTAATTGTTGTATTTGTCCTTTGATAGATTCATATAAAACAGTGGCATTATTGGAAGGTAAACGGTATGGGGCCGGCTTGGGGGAAGTAAGTGACTGGAAGCTGTAACTGTATTTTGTCTTGGATTATTTTTTTAAAGAATTCTGGGGTTGGAGAGATGGCTCAGTGATTAAGAGCAGTAAGTAGCTCTTTTAGAGGACCCAGGTTCAGTTCCCAGGATCCACATCGCATCTCACAACCCTCTGCTAATTCCAGCTCAAGGGGATCTATCGCCCTCTTTTGGTCTTCATGGGCATTGCATGTACTGGTACACAGATATACACGCAGGGAATACACACACACACACACACACACACACACACACACACACACACACACACACTGAAAATGGGTCTGGAGAGATGGCTCAACAGTTAAGAGCACTGGCTGCTCTTCCAGAGGACTTGAGTTCAATTCCCAGCACCCACATGGCAGCTCACAATTGTAACTCCAGTTCCAAGGGATCCAACACCCTCACACAGATATACATGTGGACAAAACACCAGTGTACATAAAAATAAAAATAAGTAAAAAAAAAAGTTTTTCCTTTGGTTTTACTTCATAAATATGAATATTTTGCCTGTATGTATGTGTACCATGAGTGTTCAATGCCCTGTAGAGGCCAGAAGAGGGTGTCGGAGCCCTAGAACAGGAGTTAACAATTACATGCCTCCATGCCGGTGCTGGGAACAGGATCCAGGTTCTCTGGAAGGGCACAGAGTTGGTCTCCAGCCCTTGGCTTCTTTTTGTATCTCCTTTCTCTGTGCTTCAGGCCATCGAGATGTGAGCTGCACTGCTCTGTCGGGTCCTCCCTACCAGAGTAGACTGCTCTCTCTCTAGAACCGTGAACAGATGCCTACTGCCCTCCCTGAGGTGTTTATCTCGGGTACTTTGGTCACTGTCATAGAAAGCCGACACACGTCCTTGCATTCCCTCCGTACACAATTTTAACGCAAACGTAGTGCAGCATACACCCCACAGTGAACTTTGCTTTTCCTCCAAATAGTAGACATCGAAGATCATTCAGTATCTATGTAAGTTACTGCCAGTGTAAATTAAGCCCTTTGATTCTGTTTTATGTGTATGGGTGTTTTACCTACATGTGTGTCTGTGCACCACACATACGACTGGTCCTGAGGCAGACAAAAGAGGGCATTAGGTAGGCTGGAACTGTGGTTACAAGACCGTGGTGAGATGCCCTGTGGATGCTGGGAATCAGACCCAGGACCTCTGCCAGAGCACCCAGTACTCTTAACTGCTGAGCCATCTCTCCAGCCCTGCTTCATCTGTTTTTAACAGCAGCCTGAAGAGCCTGAAATGGTATCTTTAATCAACCCCAGCTGCCATGGAGCTTTTTTTTTTCAATTGCAGATTTCCAGGCCCCATTGTTAGAAATCACTCAGTGAGAATTTCAAGGTGAGGGTGGGGGTAGACCCAGGAACATATTCTTCCATTTTCTCTGGGTTACCTGTCATGGACTCCTTTACAAAGCAATAAAACAGTTCATCCTTTTAATTTTCCAGCTGAAAAATCTGGGGCTGAAATCTACAAAGCAATTTTTTTTTTCTAAGTCTCACAGCAAAGAACTCAGGGGCAGAGCAAAGAGGGCAATATGGGGTCCCTAAACAGGAGTTATGCTTGAATTTCCTCAGCTATGGTATGTGCCATAAAAGACGCAACTGTGATAAGTAACCCTAAAGATCATAACTCAATTTACCCGGAGAATTCAAGCGAGCATTTTCTTTTCAGCACTGTCTGTGGTGCTGGCCCAGAGGAACTCAAGTGCTTTCTGAGTCATCAGAGGGACAAAAGAGGACACCAATACTGTTTTAATGAGCAGTGTGTTTTACTAGGCTCTAAATCCATGGGTGGTAAGTTTGGATGTTTTCAGAAAGCAGCGTATCAAAATATTCTTGGAACTCAGTGGAGTCACTTCTTGCTGTTTTGAAGAGCCTGGAGTGTTCTTGTGTGCACAGGGCACCGTCTGGAGAGGTCTCGGCTCCAGATACCTTTAAGGGTGACTCTGTGCAGGATATGACATGAAAGCGGGGTGTCATGGCATCCAGCTGAGGAAGAGGACTCTCTGGGGCTTACCATCTTCCAGGATGATTTGTGTGTGATTGTTTATATAAAGGCATCCTGGGAAGTATAATTGATCCTATTCACTTCTGGACTTTTGTTGCCTTGAGGCATGGACCCCTCGAGTTTCATCTTAAGCACACATACAAAACACATGTTGCCCATCAAAATGCTTTGATGTTAAAGATTTGGCTCAGGTCAGATTGGCCAATACTGTTCATACATCTTCCTTTTCAAATTCCAAAATTCTTTTTGACCTATAATCACACCATAAAAAAAGCCCAAAAGGTCTTAGAGACATAAAGTGGTAAAATCATAGTATACGCATGGATTTATAGAGATACATAACATTTACCATATGCCTTGAATCATTCTAAATGTTCTTCAGAACCACCCTTTAAACGGAACCTCACCAGCACTCTCCCATTTCATAGCAGAGAAACCGGAAGCAGTGACTTAATCCTTACTACCTCTCACGGTACACACTAAATGATAGCTCCAGTATTCTAGCATTGTCCCCAAATAGCAGTATGATCATAGTATCCAAAGATGACTTTGCTTGGCAGTTAATTGCACACGAGTTTTCTATTTCTGCCTTTAAAAATTACCCAAATTTTAGAGGCTTGAACAATAAGCTTGTGTTAGCTCTCAGAATCAGAGTGTAGCTTAACTTCAAGTCTCTGACTGGGTGCAGCCAAGACGGTGATCCGGAGTGCAGCTTTATCTGGAGGTACAACATGGGGATGATCTGCTACAAGGTCACTGGCATAGTTGTTGGTTAGTTTCCATTCTTCCTAGAATACTGGGCTGAGAACCTCAAATCCTGGCGGCCTGAGCTAAAGGCACCCCCGCTCTCACCACACGGACTTCTAGGTTGCCTTATCGAAGGCAAGAGAAAGAGGGAAAAGAAGAAGAGACAGGAGGGGAGGGGAGAAGAGAGGAGGGGAGGGGAGAGGTTAGGAGGTTGAGGGAGGAGATAAAAGGAGAGAAGAGGAGGAGAGGAGGAGAGGAGAGGAGAGAGGGGAGGGGAGGACAGGGGAGGGAAGGGAGGAGAGGAGGGGAGAAGACAAGACAGGAGAAGGGGAGGGGGGAAGAGAGGAGAGGAAGAGAGGGGAGAGGAGAGGAGAGGAGGGGAGGGGAGGGGAGAGGAGGGGAGAGGAGAGGAAAGGTGAGGAGGGGAGAGGAGGGGTGGGGAGAGGAGAGGAGGGGAGGGGAGAGGTGAGGAGGGGAGGGGAGAGGTGAGGAGAGGAGAGGAGAGGGGAGGAGAGGAGAGGTGAGGAGGGGAGAGGAGGGGAGGGGAGGGGAGAGGTGAGGGGAGGGCAGGAGGGGAGGGTAGGAGAGGAGAGGTGAGGAGGGGAGAGGAGAGGAGGGGTGAGGAGGGGAGGGGAGGGGAGAGGTGAGGGGAGGGCAGGAGGGTAGGGTAGGAGAGGAGAGGTGAGGAGGGGAGAGGAGAGGAGGGGAGAGGAGAGGAGAGGTGAGGAGGGGAGGGGAGAGGAGGGGAGAGGAAAGATGAGGAGGGGAAAGGAGAGGAAAGGTGGGGAGAGGAGGGGAGAGGAGAGGAGGGGAAAGGAGAGGAAAGGTGGGGAGGGGAGAGGAGAGGGGAGGGGAGGAGAGGAGGGGAGAGGAGAGGAGAGGTGGGGAGGGGAGAGGAGGGGTGAGGAGGGGAGAGGAGAGGGGAGGGGAGGAGAGAGATATCAAATCCAAAAGTCACAATGCTTTAATAACTTCATTTCAAAAGTGGCATCTAATCACGGAGGGCATATTCTGCTCATTAAAATCAAGTCACTAAGTACTACCTACTTTCAAAGGGAGTGGCTTCCCAGAGGGGATGAGATCACTGAGAGCCATCATAAAGACTACTGTCTTCACCTTCTAGAATTTTTCTATGCATATCTCAAAGTGTTTTTAAACAACAACAAAAATGATTTCCTTTGCATTTTGCCTTCAGTGACACTGGAGTGACATCTCATTTATTGTACTAGCTAAGAAAGTTGTATTGTGCAGAAATTACACAGCTTCATGAGTCCATCCCCTGTTGATGGGCATATAGGCTTACATGCTTTTTACTAAATGCCAAGCATCACTGTAGCCAGGCTGTCTGGAGTCTACAGTGGAGATGGAAGGGTAGGACCTCTGCTCTCATTCTCAGCCTGGTGGGGAGAAAAGGCCAGCAAATTCGCAACTGTAACAGGCCTTGGCAATGGGGCACGAGGTACCCTGTAAGCCCCAAAGAGGGCCTGGGCAAATGTGCTACAATCCAGAACTCAGGGTACTGTGGTGGCTTGCATAGGAAATGTCCCCAAAGTTTCCTGTGTTTGAAACCTTGGTCTCAGCTGGTAGCCCTGTTTGAGGAGGTAGCTGAACCTTTTGGTGGTGGAGCCTAGCCAGAGGAAGTGGGTCATGGTGGGGGATGGGCCTTAAAGTTTAGAGCTCCTCAGAGTCTCCAGTGCTTTCTCTACTTCCTGACATCCCAGGTGTGAGCGCCAGCCTCCAGGCCCTCCTGGCCAGGGTGGGTAGTACCATCTCAACCCCTTCCTTAACTCTCTTCTGTCACAGACTGGTCACTCAGTTACAGTGAGGAGAAAAAGGAACTAG
Source organism: Onychomys torridus (assembly GCF_903995425.1). Taxonomy (NCBI): domain Eukaryota; kingdom Metazoa; phylum Chordata; class Mammalia; order Rodentia; family Cricetidae; genus Onychomys; species Onychomys torridus. Next base: position 62,950,741 of record NC_050443.1, on the reverse strand, counting down.
CAGAGACCCCACCTCTGTTTCCACAGACGAACACACTGAGCCACAATTTGCCATTTTTAGAACAGGCCTACATCCTACAATTCTATAAATGCACAAAACAATGGACTCCTTGGGAGAGGGGAACAATCCAGCCAAGAGTTCGCTAGTCTACAGTCTAAACAACTAACCACGTTTCTCTTTTCAGCCACTAGCTTGGCATCTTTTATTTTCTGTCTAAATTAGTCCATGAGCATTTTTTTTTTCAAAGTGAATTCTCTATTCATTTTGTTTTTTTCCAGTGACTTTTTTTAATCCTTAAAGAATATATCACAGAATGAGCTTAACACTAATTTTTCAGTTGATCACCAAAAGGTGGATAGAAACGTCAGGACTCAGAAAGCCCCCTGGAAGCAGGATGCTCTTAGAGTTCTTATGACCTGGAGGCATTATAGCAGCTGGGTCCCTGCTGCTTCAGTTGGCATCATCAGTCAGATGGGAGCACCACTTGACTGTTCTGTTACAAAGGAGCACTCCCTTCTTCTGAGAACGCCACTACTAAAGCTGTTTTTTTAAGCTGCTAAAGATGGGAGCTTTGGGTTTAGAGGGATCCATGGTTGGTGTCCTAGTTCTGATGTTGTCCATGTAGCCTTAGATAAGCCAAACATCTGCATCTCTACATCAGCCTCCTCACCCACCTACAGAGTGTGCATCCGAGGGAGGAGCTTAATAAATGGCAGAAGCCATCAACATCCACTGGGCCAATGAAGGGATGCTTAGTCTTCCTAGAGTATCCAATTTTTAAAAAGCAAGTTTGGCCTTCCCCGGGGAGTACAAGTACCCAACATTTTAAAAACTAGTAGGCAAGGTCAAAAAAAAAAAAAAAAAGGATGATGAAATGGGACAGAATTAACATTAAAAGGGCCTGTATTCCCTAACACATGGACCCTCTTTTGTTTAATGTGTCTGTGCATATACATGTCCACAAAAACGTGTATGCCCACATATGTAAGGCTAGATGACAATCTCAAGTGTCATCCTTAGTAGTACTATTACCTCCTCTGAGAAAAGTCTCTCAGTGACCAGGAACTTATAGAGTAGGCCAGGCTGGCTGGTCAGTGAACCCCAAGGATCTATCTGTCTCCAGTCATGGAATTCCAAGTGTCCCACCATGTCCACCCAGCACTTTGAAGTGAGTTCTGGGGAATGAATTGAAGTCCTCATGCCCGTCATCACTTCACCTCTTAAGGAGAAGGAGTGTATACCAGGCATGCCAACCTAGGCTTGTATTCCCAGAACTTGGGAGACTAAGACAGTACAGTGAGTTGGAGACCAGCCTGAGCTATGCAGTGAGAGTCTGGCTCTCTCTGGGTGGGGGCGGAATGGGTAGGTGACTGTAACCAGCATACTTTCCATCTTTTCCCAAATTACCTTAAACCCATGGAGTTTTCAAGGTGACTACTCTAGCCTACCTGGCTAGCAGACTTGATACTCCTTAGGAAGGGTAAATTTGTCCCTATTTTTTTGAAAAGATGAGACTCTGTGATAAAATTTCTACATCAATTGATGACTAAAGTTCACTACAGATATTGGCAGTTTCCCCAAGGACAAATTTTGGTGAAATAAGGGGAACTCACAAAATATAGAAAAGGAAAAGTTTTCAGGGTACACCCAGAAGGAGTTTGACATTTTTCTATGTATTTTGTCACTGACCACAGGGAACGTGACAAGGAGAGCTTCCCCTACAGCTGAAAACTCAGGTTGAGTCTGCTTGGGACACTGTGTGTGGACTACTTGTATCTCACTGAGAAAGGGCACACTGAAGTCCCAACACCACCCACCCTGGGTGATCACAGGAGAGAGGTGAGTGAAAGTGTGTTACAGGGGGCCAGGAAAATGGCTCAGTGGGAAAGGTACTTGCCACAGCAGCCTAGTGACCTGAGTCTGGTTCTTACAGCCTCACAAAGCTGCCATCTAACTACCACACAGACCATGGCCAGTGAGCCCACACATATACAACATACACACACACACACACACACACACACACACACACATTTTTTTTTGTTGTTGTTTTGAGACAGGGTCCCTCTACTATGTTACTCTAGCGCAGGCTGGTCTCAAACTCATAGAGATGCACCTGTCTCTGCCTCCCAAGGTCTAGGATTAAAGGCATGTGCCACCACACCCAGATCAAGAATAAATTTATTTAAAAACTTAGTGTTTTATCGGCTGAAAAGATGCCACAGTGATTTAGAGAGCTTGATTCGCTTCTAGAAAATCTAAGATCAATTCCTAGCACCCCCACACTGAGCAGTTCCCAACTGTAATGCCAGCTCCAGGGGATCTGATGCCCTCTTCTGGCCTCCTCCGGCACTCATAAGTGGCACACACACCCCCTGATAGACTATCTAATCCCAAGTGGTCATCCCTAAACACGTGCATATGAGCAAAGAGACCCAGTAGGGTGTGTGTGTGTGTGTGTGTGTGTGTGTGTGTGTGTATGTGTGTGTGTACATATGTACAATAATGAGAGGTTATAAATTTGTGGAGAGGTACAGAAGAGTTTGAGGGGGAGGGGAGGGGGAAAATATTGTAAACATAGTACTCACATATGAGATTCTCAAAAACACAAAATATTTAAATGAAACAGAAATACATTTTTTTTTAAGAGTTTTGAGCCACCAATTTGAAACATTGCTACTAACTGGATTCCATCTACTCTTCCTTTGATGAGTAAAAAGAATCCCTTGACTGTGATAGGCTATCTGCTTTGATCTGCTCTACCAGGGGATCCAGATATAACTCCAGCTGCATGGGGTAGTAGGTGATTCCAAAATACCCACAATTCAGCCTGGAAGCCCCTATGTCTTGGGTCCAAGCCACAAAGCAGGGAAGGGGCATTAGGAAAGATCCACCGCTGAGGTCTTCTTTGTCGTGGGGCTATCCTGAACACTGTGGGTGATAGCAGTATTTCTAGCTTCTATTTACTAAGACACAATTGCAATTTTATATCATAACCAAAAATGTGCTGAGTGAATGCCAAATTGGTGTGTGTGTGTGTGTGTGTGTGTGTGTGTGTGTGTGTGTGTAAAAACCAGCCCTGTTGAGAGCCAGTGTTCTACATAGATAAAGCAAGGACTAGTCATTAGAGGGAGAGGTGTTTGCGACATGGGACGTGGTGTTTTGTTGCTGTGGAATTACAGATTTCAGAGTGTGGAAGTAGAAAGGGAATTTCCCACTGGTGAGGCTTAGAGAATGTAAATGTGGCACCCTGTCTCCAGTTGGAAGACTGTCATCCCTGTAGTTAGTGGTCCACAATAGTCACCTGGAGGATGGAGTAAAAGGTTTAATGTGTACCACAAGCCAGTGTCCGGCAAGATCACTAGAATGTGTCTGTGTTCCCTGCTGGTGACAGGGGAAATCCATGTTAGAGAGCCTTGAGAAGCCACACTGTGCTAAAATATATCTCCCAAATTCTCATCAACAAAGTGGCCCTTCTCTCACTGCAGAGACGTGTAGGCCGGGGCCAGGAAGAGGGCTCAGTCAGCAAAGTGCTTGCTGTACAAGAGAGGGCCTTAGTTCGGATCTTGGCATCCACATAAAATGCCAGGCATGGCAGTAACATAACCCCAGTGCTGGAGAGGCAAAGACCTTGAAATCTCTGGGGCTTAGGGGGCAGCCCACATAGTGGATCTTTCCCTGGCCCCCAGATTCAATGAAACCTTGAACCAGAAAAAAAAAAAAAAAAAAAAAGGTGGTGTAGAGGGTTTAAGAAAGACACCTAGGCTCTGCATGTATATGTACACACATATACCCATACGCACACGTGTACACACATATACGCACATGCCAGAAACACAAAGAAGGAAGACACACATGCCACCCAAGTAGATAGCCTCAGATTTAGCTCGTTGTTTTATTTCTGCCCCTAATGCCTATTCCAACTATACAGAAGTCCCTTGACTTGTATAGACTTAAGGTCCAGCTAGTTTGGGCGCATGATATTTTTGTTTATTTCTGTCTTTTACAATAAAGTTTATAATGTCAATAAAAGAAACCTAAGTAAATAAACAGTCCATCAGCTGGGGGTGGGTGGCACTCAAGACTTCTGCTTTTTCTCCCTTGTATCATCTGAACTCATTGTGCTAAGGCAGAAACCCAAAGTTACGATACTGAAGAATATAAATGCACAAAGAATTTTGGTTCTGTTCTAGGCATTTCCAGAAAGCTAAATGTGAAGGGAGGCTTAGACCTAACAATATCTCTCCCTGCCAGGTCTAGGTTAAGTCCTGTCCTGAGGGAGAAGCAAAGGAGGTAAACAGAGCCTGGAACTGCCCAGAGCTGAAGATAATGCCAACAATTCTCTAAGCAGGGCCACTCCTTTCTCTCCTTTCCCGGGAAGGCATGTCCATCTCATCCTTTAGAACTAATAGACCAGGAACTATGGAAGCAGGGGCTCCATTTCCTAACAACAAAATTGGAACGCCAAGGAACCAAGAGGAACAATCTATGTCACAGCTTTCTCTTCAGAGCCACCGGCTCTGATTCGTGCCCACCACACTCCTGCCCCAGTCTGTTTTCCTGAGGTCTGGCAGCCCAGTCAGGAAGTTGGCTGGAAATTCCATGGCAAGGTCCGGTCATTCCTCAGTATTCTTTACTAAAGAAAGTTCAGGTCCAGTAAAAGTAGCTGCCCCTCCCCTGACAGAGCCTCGTGGCTAGGGGAGAGGCAGAGCTGCTGCCAGCAGCACACAGGAACTTCCCTCAGGCAACAACAAATAGTTAACACTTGCTGCTTGTCAACACCAATTAGCCTGACCCCAAGGAAGCCTGATAAGACCCAAGCTCAAATCCAGCAAGGTCCTTAGCAAGCAGAGCTTCTTTCTAGCCCTTCCTTCTCAAAGAGACGGCCCTCAGTGGGACTGACTTCTCCAGGCAAGCCAGCAGGTAAGGGTCCCTGAACCACCCACCACCACCACCACCACCACCACCACCACCACCACCACCACCACCACCACCACCACCACCACCAGCCCCAGGAGGGCATCAAGTTGAGCAGTGCTATTTACTTCCCTAAGCCCAGGGCCTTTTATCTATAATATCAACATTCAAATTGATTGCCAGTTTCACGTTTTAAGTTTTTTCTTAGTACTCTTGGGTAAATGTAACAGATTTGTGTGGGCTGAAAGTACAAATGTTTCTTTTGAATGTCTTTTTCTTTTTGTCTCCTAATTAAAAAACAACAAAAAGTAACCATGCTCTGGGGACCCCCAACATATCATCATTCCTAAGCATTGTCAGCTAAGTCTAATGGAGAAATTGGTCTTGGTTTAGTAAATTGTTTCCAATTAAAAAGCAAAACAACAACAAAAAACGTGTTCCCTGTGACCATCCATCAACCAAATCCTTCCCCTCTCGGAGTCAGCTCTATTGACAAACTACATGATTATTTGGAAGCTCTGCATTCCAACCTATCACTTAAAAATGCTTCTTCCCAACGTTACACCCCAAGAGGCTTAAAATAAAAAAATCAAGTCACCATACAACACTGATTTTTCTTCAATGTTTTATTTATATAGAAATACTTAAAAAATGAAGTAGCACCATTACTTAAGTTTACCTTTATTATGTAGAACTTTAAATGTCAGAAAAATAAAACTCTTGATACAATTTCAAATCTTGTCTCAGCAAATATAATATTAGTATTTGACCATGAGGTTAAAGGCCCTTTATCATAAAATAAAATATACTTTGTTTTTTAAACTTTGCTCAGTAAAGTACATTTAAGCTCAAGTAACATCACCTACATATACATAAACAAGTGGTAAACAAATGTATTAAAATAGAAACACTAAAACTATAGCGGTGCAACAGAATTTCTGTAATTTGCACTGAATTCTATTTATACAAATGTTAGAAAGCGTCAACGGTTCCTTTTGACATGTTTATACATTTCCGTTTTTGTAATAATATAGAATAAAATATGCTTTATATCACTGAATAGAAAATATGCTGGGTGAAGCAGATCTAGAAGATTTTGTCTGAACCTATAAAATCTCCATCCCAACAGAATACTGCTCAAAACGTTATACATTTTATGGTTTGTAATCCGTCACAATTGTGTGATTATTAAAATAATACAGTGTTCTTTGCCATAAGGCCATACTAAAAATAAAAAGATTTAACCCAGCTACAAAAAAGTTCACTGAACTTAAATTAAAATACTTGTAAACATCTTTGCAATATGAAATATAATTTTTCAAGTCAAAAAAAGAATAAAATACTTCAATCTGTATTAATGCAATTTCTCTTTAAAACTTTTAAAGGTTTTTTTTTTTAATATATAAGAGATATGTTACAGTTTTAACTTTAATAAAGCTGCAGGGTCCTGGTTGTACAGAACTCCTGGCCCTTCCATGAACATTCAAAAAGGATCCACTTGTGTCTAGAACGAGCGCTGTAGGAACCCACCCACAAAGGGAAACACACGAAACAGTCCACACATCCCATAGCACAATTATTAATCATCTTCATAATTACTGTTCATTTTTCTCCTACTTCAAGAAAATGGAAAACTTGTGGGGTTTTCTTCTTTTGGAAGCTTCCTATTAAGTACAGTGTAAAAACTATCGTTTCTAGAATGTCGCCGTGCCTACTATTTATAGAGCATGCAATTCAGGTGGTCAGAGGCTTCCCAGGCTACAGTACTCCTTGATGCAGAGATCCTGGCAAGTTCCTTTGTTTAAAAATGACATTTTAAAAATGAGCGGATACTACAGCTTTCCAAGCTCCTCTGGGATCTCTGAGAGTGAGGAGGGAGAGGTGGAAAGAGGAGGGCACCAGAGGCGTCTGGGCAGGTAGGCCCTGGGGAATGAGGGTCTAGGGAGGGGACCCTCCTTCCCTGCACAGTGCACGCACGCGCGCACTGCCTTCAGGAAAAGATGCGGATGGCCTGAGTGACCGCGGTGTGGCAGACGGGACACTCGGGCTCACTCTTCTCACAGATGCGGTTGGCACACTCCATGCAGAAGAGGTTGTGGCCACAGGGCACCAGCGCGGCGATCACTTCACTCTCGAAGCACACAGAGCAGTCGCGGCTGCCCTTGCGCCGCAGCCCAGAGGAAGAGGAGGAAGAGCTGGAGGAGGAGCTGGAGGACGAGGAGGAGCCCGAAGTGTCCGACGAAGGCAGACCCGGGAGCTGCGCCCCTAGCCCATTAGCATAGGCGGCATAGGCCAGACCTCCACCGCCTGGGTCGCTTCGCACACGCCTAGCTAGGTGGTGCTCTCCTGCCCCTGGGGCCATGTGTAAGGGTGGAGACAGACGCGGGCAGCTGGTGCCTGGGTGCAGCCGGCGGTGCACTAGCAGCCCCAGGTTGGCATTGGAGGGTGTGCTGTTGGCGCCACCGCCGGGAAAGACCACCGAGGACGACGAGGCAGATGAGGATGCCGAGGAAGAGCAGGAAGAGGATACTGGGGCTGCAGATCCACCTCCACCTCCGGGCGATCGCTCGAACTGGGCCCAGAGAAGGGGTGTCCCAGGTGGTGGGGCGGGAGCTGGGTCGAAAGTAGGCTGCAGCTCAGGACCACCATCCGGGGAAGGCACGGAGGCTTCCCCCGCTGTGTAGGTGTAACCATTGCCGTTATTATTGTTGTTTCCATTGTGGGCAAAGCTGAGCGCAGGGCTGGGAGGGCTGTAGTCCGCCAGGCGTGAAGTGGCAGCTGCGCTGCCGCTGGTCCCACCACCGAAGTAAGAGTCTGTCGATGCGCTGCCAAGCGAGCTGGAGCTGTCATTGCGATAGCTGGAGAAGGGCTTGCGGCCAGGGGTAGGAGTGATGCTTGGGGTGGGTTTGCTCCAGAGGCTGCCGGGCCCGGACCCGCCGGACCCGTGATGCAGATCAAAGCCCACGTCTGTGCCATTGGCATGGAAGTCGTTCTCGTCTGTCAGCTCGATGATGCCACCGGTACGGAGCGCAATGTGAGCCTCGATCTCCTCTCGAGCGCGATCCACGTTTTCTGGCATCCCGGTCACCTCGAACACTGGCTCCTTGTCCCGGCTGGGTGTCACAATATATGTGTGTGTCTGCTGTTGAATGCGCTTGATCGTGGCGCCCTTCGGCCCCACCACGAGCCCCACCACGCGATATGGTACCCTCACTTGGATAGTGGTCTGTCCCGGCAGGTTGGGCGGCCCAGGAACAGCGCCGTTGAGGGCTGTGTTCTTGTTACGAGAGGCTCGGATCATGGAGAAGTGCTCCGCGGCGGAGATGATCTCCCTCCGAGCCATGGCCACATCCTCCTTCCTGCCCGTCACAACAAAGACAGGCTCCTCCCCGCGAACTGGGGTCTTGATGTAAGTGTTGGTCTTCGCCCTCAAAGCTTTGATTTTACAACCTGGGAGCCAGGGTGCAAAGGAGAGAGAGAGAGAGAGAGAGAGAGAGAGAGAGAGAGAGAGAGAGAGAGACAGAGAGACACGCCCATTATCCCGGGGTAACCGCGGAGACCCGGGACAGCCCGCGCCCAAGGCAGCTGGACAGCAGAACATGCGACAGGAGAAAGGGGGCGTCTCCCTCACTGACCCCGAACCGCGCCAGGAGCTGGACCGCAGGTTCTACCCGCGCAACACTCGAGGAACAGCCCATTGGATGCCTGGCCCTCCCCCGGTGACTGCAGTCGTCCCAAGCTAAGCCCCAAAACCCCAGAAAAGTCATCTGGGGAGATGCCTCCGGGATCCAAATGGGCACGCTGACTGCCTTAAAAACACCAAGGGGTTCCTTGGAAGCCGCAATTCCTAGGCGCTGGAGCGCTTGGGGTGGGGTTGAGGGGATGGTAGTCCTGGGACCCATTGTTCCTTCCCTGGACTCCATTCCATTGCCCTTTGCAGAAATCCTGCATCCTCCTCCCATCGGACGCTTCCCCCTCCTCCCCCTTCCCAAAGGACCACCAGAGACCCCCTCCCCCAGTATCTTATATTTAAATGATCTTTCCTAGGATGGACTAAGTCTGGAGCGTTAGAGGAGAAGGCAGTGATTTTAGCAGGAGAAAGTGCATCCCGCCGCGGCACTGGCGCCGCGGTGGAGGACAGCCTGCCTGCACTTTCTTTGTCTGGTGCGCTGGCCCCATCGCGCGGCTCTTCCTCCCTCCTCAAGGCTCCCCCGCGCCACAGCTCGCGATCTCGCACCCGCCCTCACAGTGAGGCGGCGGCCGGAGATCCCACACACCCCTCCGGTTCCCATCCCTGCCGGACCCACCTTGCCGCCCTACGATCTCCGCGACGTGTTCGGAACTGGGTACCGGCACGCACTCGGTCATGTTCACGCTCTTCTTGCGGGGCTCGCTGTCGTACAGAGAGGCACCCTCGTCACTGTCCAGCCCCAAAAGAGAGAGCTGATCGAGCGCAAGCTGCAGGGCTCTTTGGTCATCCAGAGTCTCTCCCCCGCCGCTGCCACCGCTGCCTCCCCCGCCGCCGCCTCCCCCGCCGCCGCCGCTGCCGTTGCGCTCCAGGTCTGCAAACAGCGAGCTGGGCATTGCTCCGCCGTGCACGCCGCGCCCCAGCCGGCTCTCCGCTCCGCAGCCAGAAGCTGCAGCCACAAAGGCAGCCGGGAAGACGGTGGTCAGGGGCGGGGAGGCCGGTCGGCTGCGGAGGGCTCCGTGGCTCCTTTCTCGGCTCCGGGAGGAGTAGGTCTCTGCGTGCAGTCCGCACCGGGCAGTGGCTGCAAGAGCCCCCGCCTGGGTCCCCACCCCAGATCTGCTGGCGGTTGGGGTGGGGGCAGAGCTCGAGCGGCGGCCGCGCGTGCCCCCCGAGTGCCCGGCTGGCTGGCCACAATGCCGAGCGCAAAGCGAGCAGGCGAGCGACAGCAGCGTTTCTTTAAGGAGCCCCTCCCCGGCTCCTCCACTCCCTCCCTCCCTCCCGCCCGCCCGCCCTCACTCAGCGCTTTTTCCTCCTCTCCTACCCGCCTCTTGACTGAGCCTCTGCAGCCAGACGGCTCCGGAGGGGGACGAGGGAGGCGCAACGTCACCGGCGGGAGCTGACACTACAATGCTACTGACACTATCGCTGGGGGAGGCGATTGGCGCGCGCCAGGCTGGGGGCGGGCGGAGGCCGGGACTGAGCGAGCGGAGAGCCAGCGCCACCCCCACCGAGCTCGCCGCAGCCCGCCCCGGCCTCCTCCCGGCCGCGCCCCTCCCCCGCCGCCGCCGCGAACGCCTCTCTTTGTTGTCTAATGCGGGACTGGCCTGCTTGGGACATTTCTATGTACCTATCAGACGAGGACAACCACTGTCCCTAAGTCTTTTCCCTCTCCTGGTCGAGAAGAAAAGGCGCCCAACTGTGCTGCCAGCGGCCAGGCTCCGAAGAGCGGTCCTTCGAAAGTCCCGTTACTGCCCCCAAATAAAGCATCCCTGGAGCCGATGCTACTACCACTAGGTGGACGGTATGCTTGCTCTCTGTGCAAGAGGGCGGCCCAACCCCGGGACACAGAAACCAGAGCTCGAGGACCTGGGCCCCGTGGTATAGTGACTGCTGGGCGCGAGCTGCCCACCTGCGCGGGAACGCACGCGACACAAAAGACACGCCCGCCCACACTGCCACTCGCGCGCGCGCCCACATTTCTGTCCCCGCCTTGGGTAGCACTTTTCCCCCAAGTGGCCCTGAAGGAGTGGATGCCCAAACCAGAAGCCGGCTGCAGCACGCCACCGGTGACCTCTAGAAGGCTCTGTCCCCCACCCCCGGGGTTCCGCACACGCCTGGCGCGCGAACTGAGACCCCCGCGGGCTCCTACACGCGCACGAGCGCGGCGCGGCCACTGCCTGGACGCCAACCTTCCAAAGCCAGCGGCTGGTGCGGGCGTGCGCGCCCGCCGCTCCCGGTCCCGCCCCTCCCCTCGACCGGGCATGCGCAGTACCCGCGAGGAGCCTAGAGCGCGTGGGCCCCGCCCTCCACCCTGCCCGGCCCCGCCGGGAGGTGTGTGCTCGATCCCGGCGCTCTTTGTGCGCTTCTCGGGTTGGGGGTGGCGGCGGAGGAAGGGGAAAACGGGACTAGCGGGAGGCCGCGGCGAACTGCGCCCCCTCCCGGCTCCTCCACCGACAGCCTCCAAGCGCAAGAAAGAAAAAAGGCGGTTTTGAGGGGCGGGCCGGGGCGGGGTTCGGGCTTGGGCGCATCTCCTTCCTCCGGGGGGGGGGGGGGGGGGGGGGGTGGGAGGACGCCCCTTCGAGCTCAGCGCGCGTCCGCTTCTCCCTTCTTTGTTCCGGGAGCCCGCCTGTTTATCGGCGCCCCTGAGCCCTGTCTCTAGCAGTTTGGCCAGTACTCCGGGGTTTCCCTAATCCTGCCAAGGTTCGCCTGGAGAGGGACACCTTCGAGAACCCCAAGGCCACTTGTCTACGCCACAGACCCGCTTACTGGAGAGCCTCCCCTCCCCCGTTGAGAGCGACCCCGGGGACCCAGGGCGGATCTGAGGGACCCAGAAAAGGGAAGCGGGCCCCCCGGACTCCGGCTTTTATCCACAATACCTCCCCTGCCCAATGCCTGGGTGGTTTTGAACATTAAACGTGACAATAGATGGCAGCGCACTTGGGAGTAGTCAGTTCTGCAAGTGCCTGTTTGTACTTTCAAGCGCGCGAAGGTGACCTGAGCTTACTGGCTCACCTGGAGCTGTCTCGGGGCTGAGGTGCTGATTGTTTCCTTAGGGAAACGAGGCTGAAGAGCCGCTTTACTGTGGCTATTTCCTCAGGATGTTTATGTCAGCTTCCCCCAAGCAGGCTGTGTTTTTCTTCAAAGAAGCCGTTCTTGGTGGGGGGGGGAGCGCGCAGTGGGGGGCGTGTAAGAAGATGGTGGTGTAGAATCCGTGGACCTGGGGCTCCCAGGAGGGAATTCTTGCTTATGAACTCAGAGTCAAATTGGTTTGGGAATAAGGAAGGAGTGCCCTTGAGGTCTCTTGCCTAGACTGAGTACTGGAGCAAAATCGCCCTGCCTAGAGAGAGTGACGGGAGAGGCGTGTGTGAAGGCAAGAAGCCAAAGAGCCTGTCATCCCAGCACTAATGAGGCTGAAGCAGGAGAATTCCGACCAGTTCCTGGCCAGCCTGGGCTATTATTAGTGGGTTCTGGGCCAGTCTGGGGTACAGTGTGAGACCCTGATTTGTGAAAGTCAACAAAAAGGGGCCGTTAGGGAAAGACCATTTTTGCCTTGCCAGCACAACACGTTAGCTTCTGTTTGGGGCCTACTGAGGTTCCTTTTAAAAAATAAGAAAACAGATTATGATGGTGTGCCTGTGAGCGGGGTGGAAGGTCCCTCAGGATACTTGCAGTAGGGAGCTTGCCCATAGATTTTTGCTAGTCTGCCATGACTCTATTCCCCTGGAACCTGCTCATAATAAGATTTCAGATGAGTTACTTCTGAAAATTTGGAGGATTTGGCTCTTCACAGAAGTCCCCAGGGACTCTGGCTCATTAGCAGGAAGGTGAATGCAATGCTTCACCAAGGTGACATGTTTAATGTCACTCTTCCCTGCTGGATGAAAGCAGGAACCGCACTTGCTTATAACTGTGAAAGGTGGATGAAATCACACATTTTTTTGCCCCACATGAAAGCAAAGTGGAAACTCTGACCTTAGGAATTCATGACCAATCTTGACAGGTCCAGGTAGTCCAGACTGGGGGGGGGGGGGTGTTTGGTGGAGACACAGCGGCATTGAAGAGGTTCCTGAGAGCATTACAGGGTGACTGATGTAATAGCAATGATAACCTCTGAAAAGTCCAGTCTCCATCCCCAGCTGGACTTTCGTGTGGACTATGAAAAGACCAGTATCCAGCTTCTGGTCTTAACCAGAGAACAGGAGTCAGGGAACTCATTGTGGATGACAAGATACTAGCGGGGGCCTTTCCTCCAGCCCTCTCTGCTTGCATGCAATACAATGTACTGGGTGCTGGAGTGTTTTCAGACCCTTGAATATTTTTATAGAAATAACTCAGAAAATTTCATTTTCAATTAATGTCTTATAAGTCGAGACATCAGTACAACATACAGGGCCTACTTCTGGTTTTAAATACATACCCTAATCCCATAGTTTCTGTTAGATTGTTCCAGGTTCCTGTTGGACCCCAGAGCTTAACTACTTTTCCTGATCCAGGACACATTCCCCAAGGACGTCTTCGTGTGGCCATATATGTTTTTATTATCACAAGAGAAAAGTGTTGCAGGTATGGGCTGGCATTGAGCATTTCAGCTGCCATAAAATAATGAAAGGTTCCAGCCATCTCCTGAAAGCAAACAAGGGCAGTAACAAGACAGCCTGCATCTGTTTCAAGAGGTCTCCAAAGCTGCTTTACACACATCTTGCAAACTGAGGAGATGGCCAGAGGAGTTTAAATCTCCATGTGAAGGGATACAAGCTCACTTCAGTCATTGTGACTGGGCGTGAGAAAAGCATTGGTACAAAACTGAGCAAGATCCTGGGGCAAGGACTCTTCCCTGAGCCATTGTTCATGTGCAAACCAGGCACAGAGAAGGTCCAAATGAGCGAAGTAGTGACTCCCACCTTGGGTCCTGGGAGGACTTCACGGAGGAGGGGATAAGTGTGTTGTACTTCAGTGAAGGAGATGCAAGAATTTATAGAGACCAGAGCTCTGCGGTGTGTAGCATCTACTTAGGAACCCAATGCCTGCTTATTAGATGAATGGGTGAGCCAGGCAGAATAGCCTTGAAGGCATAATTTCCTTAAGTACATACATGAATAATTCAGTCTCTAGGAAACAGTCCAAATGACTCCAGCCACAATAACATGACTTTGGGCAATGTTTAGTAATCACAGATAATATTTATTACACGTGTATGATGTGCCAGGCAGTTTATAAATGCTTTCCAATATAGTGTGAGATTTAATTCTTAAAATTTCCCTGAGTCAAAGACTGTCCATGTACCCATTTTACAGATGAAAATTAGCTGAGTACCTTCTCCCAACAGAGCCAGATTTCCTTCAAGTCCATGAAGCTTTACTGTGGGACTTTCACCTAACAGAGTACCTCCCAAGCTACAGAGAGAAGTCCTAGCAACTTCTTTACAGGATCATGTGTTTTAGTAACATTGTCAACAATGTTTTTTGTTCAATTTCTTAAGGAGAATTCCTAAGATGAAGTAAGATTCAGTATCAACAAATCTTAGAAAAACTATTGTCCCCAAGGCCACATGGCTGGTAAGTGGCATCGGATCCTGTGATCTTGACCAAGCTTCTAAGTTCCTTCCTGTCTCTGAGCCCTGGGTCCTCAGTTGGAAATATTTACACCCTACATCCTACACAGGGTTGTAAAGAGCACACGTGGGAAGGGATTTGAAAGTTCTTTGTTGTTCTCCTGGTTTTCCATTGTCTCTGGATTGTTAACATGTCAGTGACACGAAGTTCCTGCAATCCGCATCTATTTACTGGAATGTTTTAATAATGTAGGAAATCCTCTCCGTATGCTGACTGAGCATGAACAACCAGGAATGTGTGTCTGTGTGCATGTGCTCAACTCTGTGTGAGTAGTAAGTAGTGAACAGAATAAACAATACAAAGGCATCAAAATCTTAACTTTTTCACCGAAACAGTTTTTCTTTCACTTTCTGTGTGTCTTAAGACCTGAACATACATCTTTAGTCAATTAACTTTTCCATGTAATATCTAGGATCTGTAGAGAAGCTCGCTGAATAACATACTGTTGATTTGACCATGAAGACTGGAGGAGTTCAGATCCATAGCACCCACATAACAAACATGGCTTGGTAGTACATTGTTAAAAGCACTTCGAGGGCAGAGACAGGAAGACCCAAGGGACCAGCCGCGCATCAGACCAGAATGAGTGGCAAGCTCCAGGTTCAGTGAGAGACCCTCTCTCAAAAAGTAAAAATAAAGTGGAGTGTAATTGACAAAGGACACCCAATGCTGACCTCTGGCTTCCACGGGCACAGACAAGTGCTTACCACACACATATACACACACTTGGGGTGTAAAATGCACTTAGTTTTAACTTTTAAATAGTACTAAGAAGCAACCAAAAAAATAATTCCCTGTCCTTGCCAGAGGGAATGGTTTTGGGGGCCCTACACAGTTGTTCTCCCCAAACTCACAGTGGGGCTCCATTTCAAAGAACAACATCCATACAGCTCATTGAACATTGAGAGATCAAGCTGGTGCCTGCGTGGAGCCTTCACCCCTAAATTCTAGTCTCTTGGTGTGGGAAGGTACACTGCAGGCTACCAAGAGAGAAACCCAGACCCCAACCCCTCCACAAATCCTTTGACCTACAATCTGTCCTCCCCACTAGATGTACGGGGCAGTGATGGCTCAGAACTCGTGAGAGTGGCCATGCAATGTCTGATTTATCTTGAGGCCCACTCCATGAGAAGGAGCCCATGCCCGGCACTGGATGGCCAGGAACCAGAGACTGGATAGCCCAGAGACCAAGGGTACAACCAAACACGACTGAAAAAATAAAATAAAATCAATGAAATGATTCTTACTGATATTCTGCTATACTCATAGTTCTGTGTCGTGTCCAGTCATCATCAGAGACGCTTCCACCAGCAGTCGATGGGAGTGGGTGTAGAGGCCAACAGCCAGGCATTATGTAGAGAGAGAGTCTAAATTGGAGGTCTCCATCAGCAACCCTTCCACACATCTGGAGCTTGGGGAAATCCCAAGGAAGAGGGAGCAGAAAGATTGTGAGAGACAGAGGGAATGGAAGACACCAGAACATGGTCCACTGAATCAACTATTCAGCACACACATAGGCTCACAGAGACTGAAGCAGCAATCATGGGTGAGGCCACACCATGTCCTCTATGTGTATGTTGTAGCTGTTAGCTTGGTTGTTTTTATGGGACTCCTAACAGTGGGAGCAGGTGTGTCTCTGATACTCTTCTTTTCCTATTGAGACTCTTCCTCCTACTGGGTTGCCTTGTCTAGCTTCAAAGTGAGGGTTTTGCCTTGTCTGACTGTATTTTGTTTTGCTGTGTTTGAGTGTTGTCTCTTGGAGGCCTGCACTTTTCTGAAGGGAGGTGGAGGGAGAGTGGATCTGGGGGAGTTGGGGGAGTTGGTTAGGATGTATTGTATGAGGGAAGACTCTATTTTCATTTTTTTTAAAGGAACTATCTGAAGCCCACTTCCTAAAGCTGTTGGAATTATGAGAGTAGACAGGGCAAAATTTTCAGAACATTTATTAAATCAGCCTGTAATAACACAGCTTGACTTCTAAAATTTAATATCAGTTAATAGTCAGCGATCAGCATTCTTCCGTTGCCAGAAAGGAAGAAGAGAGGAAAGATCTATCAGACACCAGGATTCCAGGAATGGAAGCTCACAGTCCTCAGCAAAGAGGTATGGCTTTCTTATTCCTAAACAGAGGTAAGACAGACAGGACTACAGAATTCCAGCATTTGCAACAGTTAAATGCTGCCTTCCCCAAAGTCTCCTGTTGGAGCCCTACCTGTAAACCTGATGAAGCACATGGGAGGTCAGACTTGGGATGTCCAGAGTCCTCTTTTGTCGGCAAGCACACTGAAAGCCAGTGTAGGACACTGTCAGTCTTAAGCCAAAGGCTTGTTAATTGTGGGGCCAGAGCACAAAGCCAGAATCCAAGGCTCTCAGTGAGGTTCTCTTGCTTTATTGTTTAAGGAAATATGGTCTAGTGAACATCTCCCCTGTCCCTTACATGGCACCAAGATAGCTTCATGGTCAATGTTTCTGGAATCTAACCAGGTGGTTGCTGAAGGAATTGCTCCTGAATCTAGGGAGTGGAAAATAAGAAAGGAAGGGTCTTGTAGGACATGTAAAAGGAGTATCTGGGGCTGCCTTCCATTCTGCCTTCCCTCTGTGGCTCCTGATTGCCTCTGGATGAAGAAAATGTCCCCAGGGAATACATACCCTACTTGCAGGCTCTGTGGTGGAACAAACATCATCTTGATGGTACCAGCTGTTCTTGCCATGAAGGTCAAAAGAAATAAAATAAGCAATTTATATAGCATTTGATTCCAAGGAAACACTTCATTATTGACTGTCATGGTATCCATAAGATATTATTATTATTATTATTATTATTATTATTATTATTATTACTCTATAAACAAACTTTCCCAAGTCCACATTCCTAGGAATAGTTAAGGCTAGAATTCCAGCATCTAGACTCCAGCTGCCTTCTGAAATAAGCTATGTCCAGGAAAATACAATGAAAATTGTGAAGACTCAAAACCGTACCAGTGGAAATAATGAAATAGCACTCACTCCTCAGACAGGCAGCTGAGGAGATTTCTCAGCGATATGGATGTCAGTGAGATGTCAAGTGGTAATAAAAATAAATGAACAGAATAAGGAGAGTGTCTTGTGACCACAGGTACTCAGTAAACAGCCTTCAAACAAGGAGACTGTAAAAGGACAGTAAACAATGGGAGACACTGAGCACTTTGACATGTCTAAAGAACTATTTGAATCAAACTCTTTCATTAAAGGAAAAAGAACTATTCGAAAAGAATGTCTAGAAACTCTACATGACAGAACAAGGGTAGATATTCTTGGAAGGTAACACTGGGATAAGAAAATTTCCTCAAGCCAAGAGTCATGTGCAGGTGGGTGGCCTGCTTCACGGCTGATGCACAGGCATGCCCATGGGCTCATACACCTAGGAAAGGTCTGGATGTGGAATGTGTCCACAGGTGAATTTCATCGCTTTTGAGAGTGTTTTTCTTTCACTTGTTGACTTTCAGCTGCTCGTTCAGTTCCTGGGCTTTGGATTTCTCATCTGTGAAGTAGGAGTCCTGGTGCTCACTGAGGCCTTTCTGTCAGCAGGATGTGGATACAGTCTGCTGGGATGAGGGCTTTCTGCAACCCATTGACAGGAATGTGCAAACTCTTTCATCTCCATTTTACAGCTTTAGCTACATGATGATAGGTTCTTTGTTCTTGCAACATACAGTTCTGGCTGGCTGGCTGGCTGGCTGGCTGGTTGGCTGGTTGGCTGGCTGGCTGGCTGGTTGGCTGGTTGGCTGGCTGGCTGGCTGGCTGGCTGGCTGGCATTGGGTCTCTCTAATGCCCATAGCACTGGCATTAGAGGATGCATCACCACATCCAGCTTTGTTCTCTTAACTTTTTTTTTTTTAAATAAATACTCTTACAATCTAGAGAGTTTTTGTGTCTATATTAAATGTATGTTGATCCAAAGTCAAGATGTTAATTAATGGAATACAGCCATGATATTGACACAAATAATCCTGAGGTAAAATTATTTCTTTCTCATCACATCAATTAAAACAATAAAAATTATGCCAATAGTGCTATTAAAATTTTAGCTTCAGCTGGATGTAGTGACATACAAGTTGAATCCTAGCACTTGGTGGGTAGGAGATCAGGAGTTCAAGATTATCACCAGCTACAGAGCTAGTTCAGAGTTAACCTGGACTACATGAGAGCCTGTCTCCAAAAAAAGAGCAAACAAAAAACAATGCTTTCAAGTTAGCACAATTGCTACTATACCCAACCAAACCATTAAAATATAAACTACCAGGTTCAATTCCTTGGAATGGAAATAGTCTCTAGCCAGAAAATTTTAATGAGATTTATAAATAAACAGTATAAAGCAAAGCAAAATAAAAGTCATCAAACAACCAATTTCAATACTGTGGTGGTATTGTGTTCCCCATAATATTGTGCACCCTAATAAATTTATCTGGGGTCAGAGAACAGACAGCCACTAGAACAAAGCCAAAAATGGTGGCTAGAAAATGGGTCAGAGCAAGCCATAGCAGAAGTTGGGCGTTGGTGGTGCACACCTTTAATCCCAGCACTTGGGAGGCAGAGCTAGGCGGATCACTGTGTGTTCAAGGCAACATTGGAAACAGCCAGGCGTGGTGACACAAGCCTTTAATCCCAGAAATCCAGCCTTTAATCCCAGGGAGTGATGGCAGAAAGTAGAAAGATATATAAGGCATGAAGACCAGAAACTAGAAGCATTTGGGCTGGTTAAGATTTGGCTCTGGAGCAACACAGTTCAGCTGAGATCCATTCTACACAATACCATCATCTAAGTCATCAAACAGTGGTGGCACAAACCTTTAACCCCAGGTCTCGGGAGGCAGAGGCAGGTGGATCTCTGAGTTGGAGGCCAGCCTAGTCTACATAGTTCCAGAATAGCCAGAACTATGTAAAGAGACCCTGTAACATGAATCTTAAAAGACTTATTAATAAA
Organism: Onychomys torridus; assembly: GCF_903995425.1. NCBI lineage: Eukaryota > Metazoa > Chordata > Mammalia > Rodentia > Cricetidae > Onychomys > Onychomys torridus. The sequence continues at coordinate 62,931,561 of NC_050443.1, read as the reverse complement.
AACCCGGTGCCAGGTATTGGGGTAAATTCTAGAAGATCAGAGAGACAGTACAAGCCATAGCCAACTTCACCTCGCCAACTCCTCAGCTGATCCTGTTTCCTCAGACTGGAAGCCTCTGAGTCCTCACCTGAATGGATCTCAGCTGAACTGCTGCTAAAAAGCCTAAAAGTTTAAAAGCCTTTAATTCCTGATCCTCACGCCTTATATATCTTTCTGCTTCCTATCAGCAAGCACTTCCTGGGATTAAAGGCGTGTGTCTTTCCCAAGCAAGACATGAGATCTCAAGTTGGGATTAAAGATGTGTGCCACCACACCTGGCCTTGTTCCTAGTGTGGCCTTGAACTCACAGAGATCCGGATGGATTTCTGCCTCCAGAATGCTAGGATTAAAGGCATGTGTGCCACCACTGTATAGCCCCTATGTCTAATCTAGTGGCTGTTCTGTCCTCTGACCCCAGATAAGTTTTATTAGGGTACATAATATATTGGGGGACATAATCACCACAAGACCCTGTCTCAAAAAAAAAAAAAAAAAAAGGCAAACAAGGACATAGAATAGCAACAAGTCAATAACTCTGGCCAGAAGGGAAATGCGCTCACCCTTGAAGAAGACACTAGTCAGGTTGGATCTGATGCATTTTGTAAAGTTAAGGTCAGGGTCTCAGGAGATGGACAGATCTGACAGTTCCTCGAAGACCTAGAAGTTGTGGCCTTGACCCTCGGTCTTCTCTTTTTGCACTCAGCTTTCTCACTGGTGAATCAGGGGTTTAGAGCATCAGGCTTTGCTGACAGCAGAAATGACACTTGTTGATTAGTGTGGTGGCATGTATCATTAATAAGAATTCTGTAAAAGAAGATGTATTTAACTATGTTATATAGCTGCAAAAAATTAAAACAGAACATTCTGATATCAAAGGGGAGTTTGCCTTTAAAGCAGAAGTAAAGCTTTGGAAACAAATGTGCACTGAAATGAATTTACTGTATAACAAAGAGAGAAATTGGCTTTTAAGAACACAGTAGTTATGGGTTGTTTCTAGTGTGTGCGTGCATGTGTGTTTCAGTGGTGGGAACTGAATTTAAGTGCTCAGGTGTCAGCTAGCCCCTCCACCACTGCCCTCACAGAATATACTCAAATAAATTCCAGGTGGCTTGGGAGTTCAGTTTAAAATCATTCAATTTTAAAAAGAACTAACAGAAATGAACACTGCTATTTCCATAATTTTGTAGAAAGGGAAGGGCTTTTTTGGCATGATTCTAATGGTGGAAACAATTTAGGTGAATTCCTACAAAAGCAAACTTAAAAACTGTATAGTACCATATAGCAGGATTCCCCACGTGTAACCTACATAACCGGTACAGGTGTACTGGTGGGAAGAGATAAGAAGTAGTAATGTAGTTTTCTTTTTTTTAATATATGAACTTGAACTAAAACATTAGGCAAATAATGTTACAGCTGGCTCTCAGCTTAGGTAGATAGATGAATGGATGGATAGATAAGTAGATGAATGGATGGACAGATAAATGATAGATAGATAGATAGATAGATAGATAGATAGATAGATAGATAGATAGATAGATAGAATATACAAATAGCTAGTGATTTAGCACAGAAGCTGGGGGCAAGATGGCATTCTAATCAGGCTAATTCTTTAAAAAAATCATTTATACTTGGAATTTCATGTAATCCTCTCAAAACCTATCCTATGCCACAGAGCAAATGAGAAGTGGTAGCAATGCCATAGAGCAGAAGGATCAGGCAAGGCTTGCCTGAGGACCTGCTCATCCTTTCCACAAATGTTTAGAGGGTCTATCCTGGGGGTGCTGGACTGGCAACTTAGAATAAGAAGTGATCCAAAGGGAGACCTGGGTTCTGCCTACAGAATAGAAGATGGACAGCATTCATGCATGAACACACACACATACACATAGGTACATACATACATATACCTATTCCCACAAATAATCCACACATTATATATTTAAATATTCAAAAGTTATGGATGGAGTTAATAACTGCCAAAGAGGATTCTTGTAGGTGGTTGACTCAAGGAACTGAAACTCTGGATTGGAATTTAGAACTCTGCTGTGGGATATTCTCTATGCTGTGAATGCATTGTTATGACTGATTGATTGATAGATAAAACACTGATTGGCCAGTAGCCAGGCAAAAAGTATAGGCAGGACCAACAGAGAGGAGAACTGGGGGAACAGGAAGGCAGAGTCCATGAGATGCTTCCAGCTGCCACCATGAGGAACAGAATGTAAAGATATGGGTAAGCCACAAGCCACATGGCAAGGTATAGATTAGTAGAAATGAGCTAATTTAAGATAGAAGAACTAGATAACAAGAAGCCTGCCACAGCCATACAGTTTGTAAGCAATATAAGTCTCTGTGTGTTTACTCGGTTGGGTCTGAGTGGCTGTGGGACTGGCAGGTAAGAGAGATTTGTCTTGACTGTGGGCCAGGCAGGACTGGAGAAAACTCCAGCTACAGAACTCTTCATCTCCTGCTTTGGACTCTGGTCACTCAGGGAACTCACCACAACTCTCACCTCTCTTCTTTTGCTTCCCTTCACCCCAAGACCCACCCATACTACTAAAGGGTTCCAAGTTCACATCACACACAGCTGCATGCACACCCTGAAGCTTCCTCCAAAGCAGTCAACCCTTGGACACCTCTGAGCCGCAGGTATACACACTTACAGCGAAGGCTCTGGATGAACTGTCAGAGAGGGCCACACAGACACACATCAGGGCCTTCTAGACAGCTTAAGTAGCAGGACAGAAAGTTATGGGGACACAGGGAGGACAGCAGTCACTCACTCTGTTGAAGTTTCTCAGCAGCTGAGGGTCAAGAATGCCAACACAGTTAACATATCCTGTGAAGTATTGCCCACAACGACACAACACTGTGTTTGTAGATAGATGCTTTAAGTAAAACTGTTTAAACAGCAATGACACACAGGAGGTCCTGAGCTGATGAGACCTTTCTCCTTTCTCAAATGGGAATATGTGATTTTTCCAGAACTCTCAAGAGGAGCCCCATCAAAGGCAAAGGCAGGTCTTAGCATCCTTATGTAACCACTGGAACCCAAGGATTTATATTATTCTATTCCAGTCTTATTCAAAGCAGCTCCAGGACTGTCCCATCATCTCATTTGTAATGACAGAGGGTCAGGGGCTTAGCCACCCTTTGGGCTGTACCCTGAGAGACACCAAAATTGTATGTACAGCTCCTGCTAAAACAGTTGAGCCTGGTTCTCCCCTGAGATGCCTACACCCACACTTGAGTGTGCCTTATTCTTTCTCTTCACCCCTGTGCTAACACATATGACAATTTTCTTAAACAGCTCCAACTATGCTTCAAACTTGCTCAACTTCAAATTCTCCCCTGCAACAAAATTAGGCATCCCTTCTTCACCTGAGTAGAGAGCTCTAAAAAGCTCTTGCTGGGACCCTCTAAAAGCAAAAAGCCTATCCAGGGCAGGAGTCTCTCCTAACTAGCACAATCTAACCCACCAAATAGCTAGACAGTAACTCCTGAGATATGTGCTCACAGTCTCTCCATCTGAAAAAAAAAAGTGCAAGTTGACTTGGGAAGCTTTGGACGCCACAGATGTTGAGAATCTTTCCACATGTAGTCTCCCACTGATTCCTCCCTCCCTCCCTCCCTCCCTCCCTCCCTCCCTCCCTACCCCTCCCTTTTTATCCTCCCTTTCCCTTGCATCTTCTTCCCTCTCATACATAGATATTTAGAAGATGCTTCTCGTGCACCAGAGTCCAGAGCAATCAAGACAGAAAGCTGGGAAGAATTTAGGGACTAGAGAGCAGACCAGCCTTGATGACACACAAAGAAATGCACAATTACACCAATTACATCCCGGATAAAGGCAGGGACAGATAAGCATGTGTTGATCTGTTAGTTGCCTTTGACTTCAGGCTTCCTGCAGTGAAGGGGAGGAGTGTAAATCTGCCTTCCTCTTGAAGCCAAGGTCCTTACATATTTTCACACACTCCTCCCTGTGGATGCATTTCTGACAGCTAGCCAGAACTGGCGAGTGCTTCCCACAAGCACAGGAGCTGCTGTGATTAAATCGATGGTACTATTACTACTACTTTATTACTGCAGTAAAAGCTAACCCAAAACTACGTGACCCAAATTCCTGCAGTGTTACAAAACCAATTGTCTTGAAGACCATGATGCTGGGTTCTATGGGAATGGAGAAAGTGGAGAATGTGCTTCATGGCAGAGGGAAGCTGCTCCTTGTCCCTCCTGACAGCCCTGCTCCACAAAGTAGGAGAGGCAGTGTAGACAGGTGTGGTGGGTGACACTTTCCATGTCACTGCTTTTGTTTCCAGGTTGCACTACACCGGACCATTCCTAGTGAATTGCTGTTTTAACTCACTTTAGAACAAGACAAGAATGTTGCAGGGTACCTTAGTCTGAAAACAAACAAAACAAAACAAAAAGCCAGGATGGGTTGGGTTGGTGCCAGCTCCTTGCAGCCATAACTGGTTGCATGAAATGTCGTACAGCTGCTAACATTAAATCCATGTGGATCTACACAGAGGAAATAGACAGCATTTTATGTTAAAATAGCTTTGTGTTGAGGGGCAGAACCCTAAAAAGAAAATCTACATATGCTGTTAACATTGGCAACCTGGATTTTTGATTGCCAATTGACCATGTATTTTCACTAATAGCTTTCATTGCTTCTAGTAAGGATTAAATTCCCAGGAAATGTGCCCTGAGAAAAGAACGATTACATCTGTACAATTAGGTAAACATTCCCTGGAGAGTGTCTCTCCTGGCTCTAAATGTTCTAGCAGAAGAAACTCTTAATTTTAAAGTTCTGCTGGTTTCTCTCTCTCTCTCTCTCTCTCTCTCTCTCTCTCTCTCTCTCTCTCTCACACACACACACACACACACACACACACACACACACACACACTCACATATGCCTTCCTACACCTTCCTTGCACAAATTCTGGGCTAGGAGGCAATGTAGGAACCGGCCTGCCCTGGACTGAGTGCCCTCCCAGAGTGCCTTGCTGCAGGCTGGTTGCTGAGCTGAGGCTTTGCCACAGGCAGTGAGAAGAGCTGGCCTCACTCATGAACGTGGTGTCTACTCCACAGTCCTACCCCACCTTCACTTCCATCCCGTCTGCTCAGCTACCTGGAGTGCCTTTCCTCTATCTGCCTATATACTGCACACTGAATAAGGCTTCCATCTTTCTTTGCACGATTTGGGGAAACACCACATATCAGAATTAGCGCTGAGAAAAGGCTGGGGAAGTGACCAGGAAGGCTATCTCCACAGCATCTTTTATCTTAAAAATGTGTAATTAAAAAAAAAATACACCTCTCAAGTGTCTCCTGGCAAGCCGTGAGTACTGATGACGTAGTCATCTTGGTCAAGGCTAAGGCTGAGTGGGATAGAAATCAAACTGCCCTGAAATGTTCCTCTCCTCCTCTTCTCCCTTCCATCTCCCCTCCTCCTTTTCTTCTTCCTCTTCATTTACTAGCTATCATGAAGCATTTGAAGCTTTCTGGACTCTGTTATAGCAGCTGCACGGGTCCTCCAGGGGTACCTCCATTTACTCATTTGTGGAATCAGGAGGGTCATCGCTCACTTCTGAAAGCGCTTGTTTCAAATTACTTCCTTCTTCCAACATGTTGCAAGGCACTAAGCTCCCAGAAAGGACTCGGCCACCGCCAGTTATGAGGACCTCAACCTGCATTTTTGTTTTTGCACCAGCACATTGCACTGCCCACGCATGGGATTCCGTCCTGAGTGACACCACACTGCCCACGCGTGGGACTCCGTCCTGAGTGACACCACACTGCCCACGCGTGGGACTCCGTCCTGAGTGACACCACACTGCCCACGCGTGGGACTCCGTCCTGAGTGACACCACACTGCCCACGCGTGGGACTCCGTCCTGAGTGACACCACACTGCCCACGCGTGGGACTCCGTCCTGAGTGACATCACACTGCCCACGCGTGGGACTCCGTCCTGAGTGACATCACACTGCCCACGCGTGGGACTCCGTCCTGAGTGACATCACACTGCCCACGCGTGGGACTCCGTCCTGAGTGACATCACACTGCCCACGCATAGGATTCCATCCTGAGTGACATCACACTGCCCACGCATAGGATTCCATCCTGAGTGACATCACACTGCCCACGCATAGGATTCCATCCTGAGTGACACCACACTGCCCACATGTGGGAGTCCATCCTGAGTGACATCACACTGCCCACATGTGGGACTCCGTCCTGAGCGACATCACACTGCCCACGCATAGGATTCCATCCTGAGTGACATCACACTGCCCACTCATGGGATTCCATCCTGAGTGACACCACACTGCCCACATGTGGGAGTCCATCCTGAGTGACATCACACTGCCCACATGTGGGACTCCATCCCGAGTGACATCACACTGCCCACATGTGGGAGTCCATCCTGAGTGCCATCACACTGCCCACATGTGGGACTCCATCCTGAGTGACATCACACTGCCCACGCATGGGACTCCATCCCGAGTGACATCACACTGCCCACATGTGGGACTCCATCCTGAGTGACACCACACTGCCCACATGTGGGACTCCGTCCTGAGTGACACCACACTGCCCACATGTGGGACTCCATCCTGAGTGTCCTTGTTTTAAATTATTTTCACCTCATAGTTTTTACTGGGTTAGTACTCAAGTAAATGATACTTGCCCTGATATCTGTCTACACACACACACACACACACACACACACTGATCTCTCACCAGGAGCTGGGATCTCGACCAACACCTCTTTTCCCTATCCTGATATGGACTCACTGCAGATCTTCCCACTTCCCCTGACAAATGGGAAGTCTCTCCTCTTTCTCTGGGCTACTTCAGGAGCTCTTTAACCTTTGTGTCTCAGTTTCCAGTTTGGGGAAGTGTGAGGACATTCATTATACCATATTCAATGGAGTTAGCTCGAGAGCAAAAGAATAATTTACATGTAAATTCTCAGCATGGTCGTGCTGGAGATGTGAACACATGTCCATGGATCCCAGATAGGGCACCAACAATTGTTGTTATTTTTCTCTTTTGGAGGGCCTGCCACCCAGCTCCCAAATAAATCACACACGGAGGCTTTAAGAATATTCTTAACTATCAGTGCTCGGCCTTAGCTTATTTTTTGCCAGCTGTCTACCTTTTGCCTCTGACTTTTCCCATTCTCTTACTTCTGTGAATCTTACTCTTACTCCATGGCTTGCCGTGTAGCTGGGTGGCTGGCCCCTGATGTCCCTGGCTACTACTTCCTTTCACCCCTCCATCTTTTCTCCCTTCTCCTCCCAGACTTCTCCTACTACATATTACATATTCTCTCTGCCTGCCAGCCCCGCCTATTTCTCTTTCCTGCCTTGTTATTGGCCATTCAGTTCTTTATTAGACTAGTCAGGTGTTTGAGACAGGCAAAGTAACACAGATTCACAGAATTAAAACAAATGTAACATAAACACATCTTAAAATAATATTCTCCAACAAACAATAGGCTAAGGAAACCATTTCACCAAGTTAAATGCATTTATTGGGGTCACTTACAGGAACACAGGTGACTCCGGCAGCTGCATTGCTGAACTGCCCCGACCCCAGCAGGGATAGTCTCATGAAAGGCACATCCCTGAAACTCCCTGAATAACTTGCAAGCAACTCCACGGGAGAGATTCTTCTCTCCCCAGTAATTGTTTAAGCTTATGTAACCTCAAGGAGGGACCTTATGGGGGCTGGGGCCTTATGAGTCTTGTAATTGTAGAACTCTCATAACTTCTTTGTGAGTTTAGCATCTCCAGGAAGGAGTGTTGCCACCAGAGGACATAGCTACAAGACCTAGAGGAAGTAATCTCACAGAGAAGATGTTCTGAAGATGCTTGTAGAGTGATTCTAATGCAGAAAGACAGTCCAGGGCTGAGCAGCTGACATTTCCATGCTGAGTTCAGGCGCTGGGTGAGAAGGTCTGAGGCTGAATGTGCACAGCCTTGTTGTAGTGAATGGGACCAGCAGATGTGAGGCCACAGATAGCCTTAACTGTTCCACTCACAGAGGGTAAGTCTTGGGTCACACAGATGCTACTGTCCCCTCAGGCCTGTGACCCAGAGGGGGCATACTCCACTTGGAGGCTTCACTGTTCCTGAGGGAGCTGCATCTGTGGCTGAAATCCAGCCACCATCTGTGTCTCTGGCACGGAATAGGATGGGGGCTCCTGGAAGCACAGGCGTGACTGTGCTCCTGGCATCACATCTGCAGGGAAACCCTTTGCCTCTGGGAGAACTGGGCCAGCTGAACTGTGAGCACATTCAGGATCCGTGAATAGGTCCAGAACAGTGGCCGTGCTGGTCCAACCGCAGACTCACGCAGCCTCCGGGCTCCACAGCCTCCAGGCTCGGGTTCGGCAGGTGCCACAAAGCAAACCACCTGTTTCACCTCCTCTTGGAATGATGACTTTGTTCACACTGAAGCTTTAGTGTTTGTTTGTTTGTTTGTTTGTTTTAACTCTTTACTGAGACATAATTCAAACTTATAGAAAATTTGTAAAACTGTAAACTAATACAAAAAACACTCGTCTATTCAGATTCGCATGTTGCTGCTGGAGTTGTTAGCATCAGATATTTCTCTCGTTGACTTTTTCACTGGTGTCTTTCCTCCTCCTTCTTTCCCTCCGCCCCCACCCCCCCCCCACACACATACTCTTACTTCCTGAAACATCTGAGCACCAGGCCCATACTCTTGAACCTGGAATTCTTCAGGACCCCTTTTCTAAAAATGAGATACTCTGTTACAAAACCATGTTCCAGGGATCCACTTTGGAAAACTCAACCCTGACAGAATTTTATAAAATCTGCCCACTTCCAAACTGTCCATAAGGTCAGAGCTTTGTAAATTCCCTTTCAAAATTAAAAGAATGTATATGACAATCTCAACTACTTTGAATTGGGCCTACTGGTAGCTCACACCTGTAATCTCAGCACTTGGGAGGCTGAGGCAGGAACATGGAGAGTTCAAGACCAGCCTGGGCTGTGTACTGAGGCTATGTCTCAAAAAAAAAAAAAAAAAAAAAGCTTAACTACTATATTACATAATCCTAGAGATTCTAAAAGCCCTAGCTTTATCACTAAATTAAAGCATGGATGTGTCCTTTCCTTTCCTTATTCTATTCCTGTTATCAAAAGTGGCATGACAGTCTAGGGTCTGTCATGTAACTGGCTGCTTGAGTCCCAAGTGTTGAAGCAAGGGAGCTCACCAAATAAGGCCTGCCTCAGGCATGGTTTACTGGAGTGGAATCTGCCAAGCGCCGAGCAGGCTAATCTACACCTTCAACAGTTATCCAGGAAGCCCTCACTAGGCTGGACACCAAAGACAAGCGCAAAAGGCAAGTCTCTGATCCAAACTTGCCAATGTGACAATTGAGAACCCAGATCTGGCAGTCAGCCCAACCCAGATTGTACCACACAGCTGAAACCCTGACAGCTCTCCTCGCCCCCCCTGCCCCCCCCCCCACACACTGCTGGGAGACTTGGCCAAGCTACTAGGCCTAAGTCTGATCCTCACCTGCAGATGGTCCTTGACTTAGGATGGGGTTACATCACCCCAAGTCCCCTAAGTTGAAAATATTCCAAGTTTAAAATGCATATGCAGGTTGTGTATCCCTTCTGTGAAATGGCCGGTGGGAGACCTGCTTCAGATTTCTCTAACTCGGAAGCATTTGCATATGTGTAATGAGATATCCTGGGGGGAGGAGTTGCACATCTTAAACATAACATGTGCTTGTGTTTCACATACACTTTACACACACAGCCTAAAGGTAATTTTATGCACTATTTTAGTGCCCCTGCATTTTGAATGCAGCCGTGTCACATGAGGCTACGAATGGGATTTTCCACTTGGAGTGTCATTTCAGCACTCAAGACACTTTCCAAGTTCAGAGCATTTCAGTTTCAGATTTCTGATTAGAGACGCTTGACCTGTTACACACTAACCTCTAAAACCAGGTAACTTAGCCACACAGAACATTCTGGAATGCTGGTTGCTTTCCCTTGTGATCTCCTGGCCACTGCTCGCTGCTACCCAGCGTTGAAAGAGCTGGAGAAAGACCAAGATTTTGAAAGGAGGGCTTCTAATGAGTGCAAGTCACTTTCACCTCATCGTGAAATCAAGGTTAAGAAGTGCAAGCATCGTAAATCACGGGCTACCTGCAATGGAGAAGCTACTTTGAGGACCAGGTGAGAACGTGATGGAGGCAGGATTGGAACCATCACCTGACTCATCGTGGCAGGAGAGGGGCACACACTCACAATGCGGGTCGGTCTTCATACTGCTCTGATGGCAGTGCAGAGAGCCTGGCCAGCAGACCCCAGGAGATGGAGCCCAAGAGTCTCTCAAGTGGAGTCTGAGGTGTCTTCAGAGGAGGTATTTGAAGGGAGATTTGAAAGGTGATTAAGCTCACTGGGCAGAGTCCAGAAGCTGAAGGACAGGAAAGAGGAGGGTATTCCGTAGTCTATGCAAAGAAAGCTGCATGGGATTGCATAAGGAAGCAGGAATGACCGAGAGCCTGCAAATGAGTTGCTTGTAACTATGCTCTGAGCTGAAGTATAGGGCAGTAGCAGATGAAGCAGGAAAACTAGCAGGACCCCAACAGTGCAAGCAAGACCTCCTATCTTTGTCAGGTGTGCACGGTTGCACTCTGAGTTTGCAGGTAAGTGAGAAAGAGCTGGTGGGCGGATCCAACTCTCGCGATGGCTCAAAATAGCCAAACGCTTTTGCAAGATTTTTTTCCCTGATTGTAAAATTAATAATGCTCATTACAGATGATTTTGAAAACATAAAACAAATTTTCCCACTCTCAATTAAGAAGTGCTCACTTCTTAATAGTCTCATTATCTCACATGTCAAGTTAATTGAAGGGCTGGTTAGCAGAACATTAAGTCATTTAACTTCCTGCAGCCTTCCCCTTGGACTCTGCATCCCATGATTGAGGAACAATCAGCACCCTGCAAATGGTCCCTGCACCTGTCTCAGGCCTGATCCTGGCTGCCTTTTCTTTCCAGGAAGAAGAACCATGCTGGTTCCCTAAAGGTGACCCAGTGTTAAAGCGTTGCATCTTGTTGATGGTTAAAAACCAGAGACTTTGGGGCTGGGGAGATGGTTCAGTGGGGGAAGTACTTGTTGCACAACCCTGAGGACACGGGTTTGAATCCTCAGAACGCATGTCCTGTCAGGTGGGTTAGTGTGTATCTGTAATCTCAGTGCTCCTAAAATTGGATGTCATGCAGATGGGAGAAATTTGGGGGTCAGCTAGTCTGGTATACATAGTGGCAAGCTCAAGACCCTATCTCAAGGAATATGGATAGCAAGGACAGATACCCAAAGTCCACTGACCTCTTGTGTGCCATGGTGCTCTAGCACCTACAGTGACACACACAGGAATCCACACTTGACTGGAGAGAGAGAAAGAGAGAGAGAGCACACAAAGTCTCCTTTTAAATAAGACCCTTCAGGTTTGGTTCCTGTCACGAACCTCACTACAGCATCACTTGGGGGACTTCCTAGCTCACAGGTCCACCGTTTTGCTCATCAGTCACGTCAGGACTGGGCCCAGTGCATGGGTTCCAGTTCCCCAGGTGAGACTGATGAGCCGTGAAGAAGACCCTGTCCATCACAGGCTGTATTTGCTTGCTTGACATCCAGCAGAAGGGGCCCCAGAGGAAACAGTTCTGCCAGAAGCCCCAGAGCTGGAATCTCCTCATTAGTGCTCTACTCACCCCATTGTTCTTTGAATAGAGTCCCCTGGCGCTTTGGAAATGCCTTACTCTCAGACGTAAGCACTGGCTCCTTCTCTTCCAGTGACAGATTGGTTGAGGGAGCTGAAGCAAAACTCCACAATTGGGCTTCGATTTGGCTGTGGTGGCCATTCAGGAAGATTTTACAGAGCAGAAGTGTGGCTCCTTTGGTTTACTCACACAGGAAAGACTCTGCATCTTTTTCGGGGAGGGTGTCTTTTTCTGATTTTTAAAATATTGCTGTATGCCAGTGTTAAGTAAGGGGTCTTGCATCACTTTGCCAATAGGTTTTAAGAGGTATAGAAGAGTGACATTTCTGTTACCAGACATTTAACTAAGGTTAGGTTCGGATTGTCTCAAAACACTAGCCTTGGCCACGTATCACCAATACATGTATTAAAGACTCAGAGAGGGCTGTAGAGATGGCTCAACAGTAAAGGTGCTTGCCCCCAAACTCAGTGACCTGAGTTCGATCCCCAGGACCCAGAAGTTGTCCCCTGGCTCTCACACCTGTGTCGTGCCCATGCATATGCACATTGCAATAAAGAAATAAAATTTTAAAAAGAGATGAGACATGGTGGAAGCAGAGAAAGGAGATTTATTCAATATGACCACATCAGAAAGAGGACAAATAAAGGGGTCCAATAACCCCAAGTCCATATTCAGGGTACATAAGATTTGTATTTGCATAGAGAGCTAGAGGTAACAGCCAAGTAGTTCTGGTCAGAGTGTGGTCCTGTCCATCATTCAACCATCACTGTCTGGCACTAGTCTCTTCTGCAAGGTGGTCAGATAAATTCTCAGAACTGTGTGAAATCCCTTCCTGGCTGAAGCCTCTCCCCTTCCAGCATGGGATTCCTGGTGAGGTTTTAATTCTTTGTGGACCACTGCTTCCACAGTCAGATAACCAAAGGGAGAGGCGCAGGGGTCTCTCTTTAACACATCTTCTCTCCTTCCAAGAAGGTTACATTCACCCAAATAACTGATGATCAGGCTCTGGTTAGAGCCATTGGTTCACATCAAAGTCTTAAGTACAGTTTACACACCAGGAGATGCTGCTGCTGGAAGCAAAGCCCATGTCCAAACTTCTCCACACTGGAACTAAGACGGTTCAGTCCACCTTTTTCCAACATCGAAGCTGGGATGGGGGACACACTAACAAGCCACACATGCTCCCAGTCCCACCTCAATCTCATCGGGGCCTTGCTGTTTCACACACACACACACACACACACACACACACACACACACACACACACTCCTTGCCCTTTTTCTGGATGCTTATAGAAAATGAAGGTAAAAACAAGACCTGTTTGAAAAGTAATTCGCTGACTCCTTAAGAAAAACTCTCTTTTTTTTTTTTTTTTTTTTTTTTGCTTTTTTTGGTATGTGTGTGTGTATGTGCATACACATGTATGAAGGTGCATGTGTGTGTAAATAAGTGCAAGTGTGTGTGTAAGTGCAGGTGTGGGGGGGTGCACAAGTGTGTGGACACAAGAAAACAACTGAGCAGCGTTCCTCAGGAGATATCCATGTTGGTTTTCAGACAGGGTTTCTCAGTGGGATCTGACACTTGCCAGTACTAGTCTGGGATGGCCAAGGAGGCCCAAGGACATGTCTTTGCCTCCCTGGTGCTGGGATTCCAAGAATGAGCCACTGCCTGGCTGTCATGGGGGCTGGGGCTCAAACTTATACCACATTCTTATACCACAAGCATCTGTTCCACTGATCCATCTCCCCAGCCCTGCCTTTGTGTTCAAGTGTTGTTCTATTTGTGATTCATCAGATACAAATCTAGCTTTAACACACACACACACACACACACACACACAGAGAGAGAGAGAGAGAGAGACAGAGACAGAGACAGAGACAGAGACAGAGACAGAGACAGGGACAGAGAGAAACAGAGACAGAGAAATATGTTAAGGAGGCCCAGGAGTCACACACAAGTACAAGAAATACATATGAGCCTCCTGCAGATCTGGGCGCACTGGCTGGAAGGAGGGTGGTGGCTCAGTCTGCCATTCTGGGGCTGTCTAGTCCCCAGTGTCTTTTGTGTTTCTGCCTCATTCTTTCACAAATCACTGTTCTTTGTTTATGTCTGTGTAGTTCACCAGTCCAAATACCTGCTGGAGATTTCTAGAATCCCAGAGTCACAGTGACTACATTTATTGTTATAACAATATTGGGTCCCATTAGTGATAGCCAAGGGATGGGTAGAGCGGCCCCCATCTCTGCTCAATGTGGCTGGGGACTGGTGTGTCTCTGCATGCACCATCTTACTCCTGCTTCCCTTCAGAGCATCTGTGTTAGTCACTCTTCTCCTTACTGGGACCAGGAAGCAACTTAAGGGAGGAAGAGCTTATTTTGGCCCCCAGCATAGGGAAGGCGTGGCGGCCGAAGTGTGAGGCGGCTGGGCACATTGTGTCAGTGATAATAAGAATGTAGAGAGTGGACAGGCATTGGGGTTGGTCTGTGACTCCTTGAGGCCTGCCTCCTGTGATCTACTTTCCCCAGTAATTAAAATTAAACACCTCATCCTAACACAGGGTTTCCCCCTTTATCGTTATAAACTGCCATGCCTATGGGCCATGTCTGTCCCCTCTCTATCCAGAGGTGGTCCTTTGCCCCTCGAGGACAAATATCCCTGCTCTCTTTTCCTCCCCTTTCTCCCTGGTCCTCTATCTCCGGTGTTTGTTTCTTATCTCCTGCCCTCTGTCCTGCTGGAGCAAATAAATCGTCTTTGTGCTGAGAACTTGGTCTTGGGAGTCCTGAACCAATACTAAATAATCTCTTACATTTTGTATATTTGGGATATTAATCCTTTGTCAGATATCTAGCTAACAACAGTTCCTGTACTGTATTCAAAATTTTATATTTTTAAATTTTCTCTTAAGGCAATGTGAGTTGGTTTTTGTCCTTGTACCCAAAAGAATCCCACTGAAAATTCCTGTGGGAAGAAATTATACATTTTTCTTTTCTTTTAATTATGTATATACATATGTGCCTCTGTGTGAGTATGTGAATGCAGGTGTCCCCCAAGACCAGAGGTGTTGGATCCTTTGCTGTTGGAGATACGGGTGCTTGTGAGCCATCTGATGTAGATGCTGAGACCTGAACTCAGGTCCTCTGATAGAACAGCACACTCTTGGGTGCAGAGCCATCTCTCCAGCTCAGAAGTTACACTCCTACCATTTCAACCTCCCAGTTACCACACAGAGAAAGAAAGAGCTCCCCAAGGCCACAGTGATCAGGGAGTCCAGGCTTCAGAACTGGAGGAGATTCGGATCTAAAGGCTGAGATCTGCTTTGGGCAATTACTGAAGTGAATGCTAGAGTGGAAGTCTACCCTGTAATCTCAGAGGCAGAGGTAGGAGGATTGCTGCAACTGTGAGGCCAGTTTGGGCCCCACAATGAGTATGTAAATAGAGTAAGACCCTGTTTCAAAACAAAACAAAACAAAAACCACAAAATAAAAAGATTCCAGTGGAGTGCGATACTACACATCAAAGTATTTAAGCTTTGCTAGTGATACTAACAATGTTTTACAAACCAAATGTCTCATCCCTTGATAGTTACACATGTGTTTCTTAGACGGCAAGATCCAAATCTAGATTCCTTAGGCCTCTTAGAATTCTATACTGTAGCTTACAGCAATGAGAAAAGACAATGTCCAATCTCTTTTCCCTCCTCACCTTACTGTATTTTTTTTTCTCTTTGGGGGCCCACAACCCAGCTCCCAAATAAATACACAGACACTTATTTTTACTTTTGAATGCCTGGCCTTAGTTTGGCTTATTTCTAACTAGCTTTTCTTAAATTATCCTGTCTACATTTTGCCTCTGGCTTTTACTTTTCTCTCTTCTATATACCTTTCTTTCCTTCTTACTCTGTGGCTGGCTGTGTGGCTGTGTGGCTGGCTGTGTGGCTGTGTGGCTGTGTGGCTTAGTGGTTGGCTCTGTGACTGTGTGACTGTGTGGCTCTGTGACTGTGTGGCTGTGTGGCTGTGTGGCTGGCTGGGTGGCTGGCTGTGTGGCTTGGTGGTTGGCTGTGTGGCTGTGTGGCTGTGTGGCTGTGTGGCTGTGTGGCTGGCTGTGTGGCTGTGTGGCTGTGTGGCTTGGTGGTTGGCTCTGTGACTGTGTGACTGTGTGGCTCTGTGGCTGTGTGGCTGTGTGGCTGGCTGGGTGGCTGGCTGTGTGGCTTGGTGGTTGGCTCTGTGGCTGTGTGGCTGTGTGGCTGTGTGGCTGTGTGGCTGTGTGGCTGTGTGGCTGTGTGGCTGGCCCCTGGTGTCCTCCTCTCCTTTTTTCACTCCTCCCTCCTCCTCTCCTGCATGCCAGCTGCAACTATTTCTCTCCCCTGCCTCACTATTGGCCATTCAGCTCTTTATTAGACCATCAGGTGTTTTAGAAAGGCAAAGTAACACACCTCCACAGAGTTAAACAAATGCAACATAAAAGAATGCATCTTTCCATCATTAAACATATATTCCACAGCATAAAAGAATATAATACATCTTCAACTAATATCCCACAACACCTTACCATCTCCATTTTCTTCCAGAATTCACACAGGTACAAAGGTACACATCTGAGCCACTCAGCCACTGGGCTCAGCTAGCTCTTTCCCCACATACAAAACTGCACTAGCTTCACCCCTCAGCCTTCAGGTTAGTCTGTCTTCTGGAAGTCCATCACTGCAAAGAAGCCTGGGGAGGTCCCAGGAACAGGCCTGGAGCATCTGGTCAGAGAATTCTAACATCCCAGGGACCTAAAATAGGGGTAATCCAAAATGAGAAGGCACAGGCCTTGAGCAATGCCCTCTTCGGCCTTACAGTTAACTTCCCCAGAGAGGAGAGCCAGGGCCACAGCACAGCCAGAACACCTTCTTACAGAAGAAGCCTGGAGGGCTGGGGAGATAGCTCAGCTGAGAAAGTACTTGCTTTGCCAACACTAAGCCCTCAGTTCAATCCCCAGAAGCCATTTTTAAAGAACAGCATGGTGGCACACACTTGTAATCCCAACATGGAGAGACAGAGGCAGGCAGATATCCGGGACTTGCTGTCTGACAGCCTAGCTTACTTGGGAAGTTTCAGGCCAAGTGAGAGACCCTGTCTCAAAAATTGGAGGGGGAGCAATGGTACATGAGAAACAACATTTAAGGTTGACCTCTGGCCTTCACAGTCATAATTATATGTGCACACACAACTACAGGTGCATCACCCCCATACAAAAGTGAAACATGCACCCACATATATATAACCACACTCAGAAAGGAGAAGCCTGGGAAGGGTTCTAGTCTACTTCACTTCTGTGTTGCTCTGAGGAAACCTGACCAAAAGCAACCTGGGGAGGAAAGAGTTTATCTGGCTTCATCAAAGGAAGCCACGGCAAGAACCAAAGACAGGAACCTGCAGGCAGAAACTAAAGCAGAGACCATGGAGGACCATAGCTTACTGGCTTATTCCCTTGGCTTGCTCAGCTACCTTTCTTACACAGCCCAGGTCCACCTTCCCATGGGCGGTACAACCCGCAGTGTCTTGGCCCTCCAACACCAGTTACCAATCAAGAAAATGTCACCCAGACATGCTCATGGGCCAATATGCTGGAGGCATTCCTCAGGTGAGTTTCCCCCTTCCTCCATTTGTCTTGGTTTGTATCCAGTTGACAAAAACTAACCAGTAAAGGCAAGTTCTAGGCTAATGCCATACACAGGAGACAGGAGTTTGATTTGCAGCCCCAAGACATGAACTGGCTTCTAGCCTGTTATGGATAGCTTTCATTGACCTGAATGCCCATGTTCTGTGCTTACACAGACCATTTCAGATGTGGCTTACTGCCTGATTGAACAAAGGGTTACTGGACCGTGGGAAAAGTGTTGCAGCACAGTTGTGTCTCTTACTGAGAGATGAGGTTCCCTGTGGACCCATCAGCTGAGGGGACACACTTGCATTAGAAGGCCACTTTAATAAGAGTGACCTTGATTTGGCCCTGGATACCACGGTCACCCAGTCCTGCAACTCATTTACTTCCTGATTCTCCAAGTACTTGGAATGGGGAAATTGTGTTCGTGAGTCTCTCGCTCGGGCTCTGTAGGGTCAGTGCTGGCACTCACAGCTTTCTAGCATGGACTTGTGTCTTAGGGTTGTTACTGGAAGGAATGACATCTTTTGGGGGAAAGATGGACATTGTCTGAAGGACCTGTGGAATCACATAAACGAGACTTGGAAGCTCTCAGACATCTGCATTTGAAGATACAGCTTTTACCATTGGACAAATGGTTTCTCCAAGTCTGATAAATGCTGGGCTGCAAAGGCCATTTAGAGGCCTCTGAGTGCATCTTCTTCATGGCATATAAGTGGTCCCCAGGGCTATGGTCATCCAGTCAGCTTCCCAGAAAGCAGAGCTAGCAGGCATGAAGGCCTTGATCATCTATCTCATATCAATTCACATCCCTTTCAAAATGGGCAGCAGGAAGGGCCCAGTCCAAGGCTGAGAGCAGGCAGCTTAGACAGATAAAGGGCACAGCTGTTACATCAGGAATCTGATCTTACAGGCTCTGGCCATGCTGGGACACCAGGAAAGGCCCCCAGCTCCTCCACACAGCAGCTTTCTCCTTAACAGAAACCTTACATTACCTCTGGTTGAACTTGCCTCCCCCAGCTCTAAAAGCCATTAGTTCCCACTGAGCTGAACATTTGGCTGTGCTGGTATTCTAATTGTGTTTTCTCTATGGTGAGTTTTCTGATCATTTCTTGCCTCTTAATTAATTCTCAGTGCCTTAGTGCTCTCCAGGACTACTTTTATGAGGGCTGTATATATATAAAATGTCTCCTCTTGGTCTTTCTTATTTACAGCAGATTTCCCCCTCCAAGACATTGTCCTTTTTTGTTTTGTTTTGTTTTTATTTTAATATTTGAAAGTGACACATGTGACACATGTGCACACACACACACACACATACATACACACACACACACACACACACACACACCCTTTCTCTCTTTCCCTTTCTCCCTACATTTGCTCCAGAGTTCCTCTGTGGATGTGTGTGTCATATAGGGAAAATGTCCCAGCTGGAGTGAGAATCTGGGAGTGGCATGAAAAGCAAGAGCATGGATGATCTCATAAGAATGAGACAGTGAAAGAGAAAGCGTAAGCGGCCAAGAACCAGAGGATCCCCACTTACAGAGCCTGGGGCGGGAAGGAGCTGGCCAAGGAGAAGGGAGGGCCAGAGCAGCAACCAGAGTGAAGCCAGTCTGGGGTGAAGTCAGGAGAGGCAGATGTGAGGAGGCCAGGAACTCCCAGGGAGTCACTGTGGAGGGGTGGACCAGCCTCCACCTTTGTTTTACCTTCCCTTTCGTGCTTTCATCCCTGGGGATGGCCAGGTGAGCCTGACATTGCCTGATCTCCAGGTGATGGCACCCTTTCAGCTCAGTCTCCTAGCCTAGCCCTTTCTACCTCTCCAGCTCTGCAGACAAGCAGAGCAAGGAGCCAATGAGGCTCCGAATTGTTTGCCTGACACAGGATATGGCTTCCTGAGCAAGGCAGCTGCCTCTGTCTCCTGTACTCCTCTTCTGATTAGAAACGTGGAGTTCATTTGGATGCTTTACATAACACGGAAACGGAGAGAAGCAGAGTGTATATCGAACAACCTTCCAGAAGGAGGGGGAACCACAAGGAAAGAGGACAAGGCAGCATTTCCAAACACTGTGAGGCTCGAGCAGGCTGATGTCATTCATGATTCTACATACATTCATAGATGTGGAAACTGAGTCTGAGGGCCACCCCATGAACTGCTCAAAGTGGCATGGTTAAAAAAAAAAAAAGCAGAATTGAGAAGGGACACCAATCCAATTCTGCTGCTCCCTAGTGTACAAGATGGCCTGGAATCTAGAACAAGATTGGGTGTGTGGGCTTCTTTCCCCCCTTACTCTAAGGAACATCTCTGAGCATGACCTGGCCTTGAGAGACACAGAGGCTGGGAAGTCGAGAGGGTTTTGGTTTTTCGCGAAAATATGCTGATCTTTCATGAGTAGGAAAGGACCTCTTGTTCCTGGTAAACAGAAGAGAGCCCTGAGCCTTCTTGGCAGTCCAGGTGACTGTGACAATGTGGGCTGCCTGGTCCACCTGCATGCCACACTTGGCAAGGGCAACAGATTCCAGACAGCATTTTGAGTTAACCACACAGGAAACAGAGTCAGTGGCTAGAGCAGGGACACTCGAAAGGTCCTTAGCCACTAGCGCAGCACACTGTTCAGGAAAGCACCATACTTTCCTCAAGGAGAGATCAGAAGTGTGCTGAGCTTGCTTTTACTCCACTTTTGGGGGTGCTGGTGCTGTTTGAATTGTAAATTAGGTAGTGGGGGGTTGAAGACAGAATATCATACTTCTCCCCTAAATCTATTCTTCCTCGGTTAGAGCTCACATTTCTGAAGGGGCTTACCTGCCTTCCTATCATGTTAGGAAATAGAAAAGTTTGAATTTAGCAGGTGTGATGATTCATACCTGTAATCCTAGTACTCAAGAGGATGAGGTAGGATTGGTAGGAGGCCACCCTGGGTTACATAGTAAGTTAAAGAAAAGCCCTGGCTATGTAGTGAGATCCTGTCCCACAACCAACATTCTTTAGAAATTTATTTATATGCATATTCTTTTTTTTTTTTCCTGCATGTATGTGTGTGCACCATACACATGCCTGGACATCAGACTCCCAAACACGTGGGTGCTGGGACCCAAACTTCCACCATCCTCTCAAAAAGCAGCAAGTGTTCGTAACCACTGAGCCATCTCTCCAATACCATCTCCCCATTTTTTAATTAAAAAAAAAAGCATTTGAGCTCATGTCAATCACCGTAATTAAATTCAGTGGGGTGCAAAAAAAGGGCATGGAAGAAGGAGGGGGCCTTACTTGGAAGAAGAAAGGGTTCAGTGGGAGGGGAGGGGATAAGACAGAATAATGGGGGTATTATGGTCAGAATAGATTATATGAAGTTGTGAAAGACGAAATAAAATTTTTTATAAAGAATTTGAGCTTAAGCCTTCATCTAATACCCCAGTTTTCTTAGGGAATCAATAACGTGTGTTTTGTAGGCTTTGAAGTAATCTATGTAAGCAAGGCTTAGCAACAGGAGTGAAGGCCGAGATGTTCACAGAATGAGTGCTGGGTTCCATTAACAGTAAATAGCCAGACATGTGGTCTTCTCCCGTGTCAAGGATCAATAGAATCTTCCGTTAAAAACCTAGAGCGTGTGCATTTCCTGCCTTGCCGGCCGTGTGGCATCTGTTGCAGCCACCTGCCTTTGCTGTTATGGTATACAAGTGGCCAGAGACAATTCACACTTGAGTGACAATAGTGTGGGCCAAGTGGGTTGAATCAGAGGCCTGACAGTTGGAATCTCAGCTCGTTCTCACATTTCTCCCCGGCCATTTAAAACTGTCAGGCGTCTTAGACTGTGGGCCGCATGAAAACGAGCAGCCGGTTGCTTTGGCTCCCAGGCTGTGGCCTGCCACCTCCCTTTCTACGCTGTAAGTGGCTCTGCCACACTCAGGACCTCTATCCAGTGTCTTTCCACTCTAGTTAAATGGAAATTAAGCATCAGTGTGTTGTGTCTCCATTATTAGAACCTCAGAGTCCATCTTGGGCCCAGACATATTATTATTAATTTATTGACGCCACCATTCTCTCACATGTATGGAAATATTGTTTTAAATGGGGTCTCCTGAAGGTCTGGGCACTGGAAACAGCCGAGGGGAAAAGAGAGATGTATTGGCCTTTGGTTGTTGGTGAGTGTGCCTAGGTCTCTTTCTTTGCTCCTCAATAGTGACCAGGTTCCTGAGGTCTCCTCAGGCAAGCTGCTATCTCCCTATCCAGGCAGTCATGAGGGCTCATTAAAACGTTGTATTTAGGTCCATACCATGCCCTGTATATCATAGATATTCAATAAATGCAGCAGAGATGTCCAGAGCACCCAAAGCAAATGCAACAGCCCTAGTCTAACTCCGTACCGCTGGCCGCTCAGTCCCTGCCTCTCTCCCCAGTCCCCAGAAGGAGGCAGTTTGGGAAGACAGTCTTGGCTAGCCTCACTCTCTTGCTGCATCCATTCACTCTCTCTTTGGCAGTGTGCCATGCAAGTCTCACCTGTAGCAGGCTCACGAGGCTGTCAATGCTCATTTAAAGTTAAGTGCACATACACGTGCCCCATGCTGCTTTGTGCCGGTTAGACTCATCAACCCGAGGGCCTACACTGTTTTTCTGAGTAGCTTGACCATATTGTCCAACACTAGGTTTGTCTTTCCGGTGCCAGATAGAACGCCACGATAACTATCTCCAATGCCTCTTCCAAAGCTAGGCAGCCGCTGTTGAGTAACGGAATACATGAGCAGCTTCCTTTATTCTTAAAATCATCTGCGTGCTATTCATTGACTGTTATCTGCTTTTCTTGCTGGACTATACAGCTATGAAGAGCTGGAACTGTGAAACACATAGCCTGGGGTTTGTGATGCTCTGCAGTAACTTATTCTGCATATCATCTTTACTCCATTCCAAAGTACAGCTGTCTTTTTCTAACGTGTAGGGGTTAATTTTTCTAGTTTTCATGGATGCTTAGTAATTATACAAGATAATGGGTTTGGGTCTTAGAGATGGTTCAGCAGGTAAAGACGCATGCCACCAAGCAATGGCCTGAGCTCAGGTCCCAGAGCCTCCGTGATGGAGGAAGAGAACCAGCTACACCAAGTTGTCCTCTGACTGCCTCATGGTCTTGCCATGGCAGTGTGACCCCCTTAAATAAACAATTAAATCTAAATTAAAATTTTAAGTAGGTTAATTATGACATTTATATATGTATATAAAGTATTTTGATCAGAATCACCATCTGTATTATTTTCTCTTCTCCCTTCCCCCGACTTGTTGGCCCCTTCTCTTCTCAAATAGCCCATTCTAATGTCCCTTCTTTTCTTCTTCTTGTGTTTTGTTTTTTCTTTCTTGATTTTCCTACGGGAGGAAATGTACACAGTGTGCGTCCTCTGAGTCTGGCTTCTTTTGTTTAACATGATCTCCAATTCTGTCTATTATCATGAAAATGACAAGATTTGATTCATCTTTCTGGCTCAATAACCCTCCACTGAGCTGGTAGATATGTAAATTAGTCTAGTCACTATGGAAATCAGTGTGGAGGTTCCTCAAAAGATTAAAACTAGGAGCACTATGTGACCCAACTATGTCCCTCCTGGGAATGTATCTGGAGGACTCTAAGTCACCATGACACAGAGATACCCACATGCCCATGCTTATTGCTACACTGTTCACAATAGGTAAAACATAGGATTAGTCCAGGTGTCCACCAGGAAATAAACGGATAAGGAAATGTGCAATGTACCAATCACCAGAGCTGAGTCCCACTCTAGCTCCTTTATTCTGCTGACTGACTTCCATTAATTTCCTTTGGACAGTTTCTAAGACTCGGAACAGCAGTATGCTTGGGCCAGCCGGGAGGAGCTCATGTGGTCATCCTCAGCCTGGATAACACCCTCCTGAAGAGAAGCCCCCCCGGCCAGAGGAACATGCACACTCATAACACCTCTTTAGATGACTCTCCAGATACCTCAGACCCTTAGGAGTCCTTGCCCAGTGACCGAATGCTAGTCTCCAAGCTTGCACAGCTTTGCTCTCAGGGTCTCCTCTCCTGAAATCCAATTGCACTAGGAATGGGCACAGAGCTTGACCTGAGAATTGGAACAGCTGTTCCTTGACCTTCAGTGTTTGGACATGTGGACAAGTGTTCCCAGGGCAAGAATGACCTAGGGCCTGTGAAGAGAATGGTCTTGGAGTTAGCAGCTCCAACATAGGAATGGTAAATATGAACTCAACCTTCCAGATGGATCTGAGGGTACACTGGTCAAGACAGGAGGGTTGAGCATATTCTTATTGAACAGGCTGTAACCTAACATGTCACTTTCAACTATTTAGACACCATATGGTAATGATACTCCACTTAAGCCTGCGCCTGGACCCCTGGATGTTAAAGAGAGATCCGGGTTAAAGGGGGCGATGCTTCTATAGTCTCCTGCTGCATCTACGGCTCTTTGATATTTTTCCTGACACTGAGGCTGGTCTTGTACTGCTGTTCCCAGACTCTGGGACACCGAGGGTCATGGTTGTGGCTGACTTAGTAGGTGTGAAGTGCCATCGCCACCATCTCGGTTTCTTGATTGACTGCAAGAATGACAGACGTTTCCTTCCTTGAGCCTTTACTATGTGCCAAGCACTGTGATGAGGCATTTTGTCTCTACTTTTTGCTTCTCCCAGGAACTTCCTGAAACCCATGAGGCCCTGGGAAAAGAAGGAAAAATTATTTTCAAGCATGGCCATCAGTGATAGGCACTCGAAGGGCTGGAAGCCAGGTTTGTTCAAACTGAGATTTGTAATCGTTATAAATACATGAATACACTTCCTAAATGCATCTCCTGTTTGATGGCTGACTTTTAACTTAATATTTTAAACTTTCACTTTAAAGTTAAATTTTACTTTTGTAATTATTTTAAATTCATAGCAAAGCTCAAGATGTACAGGATTCCAATATCCTTTTGCCGAATGATGCCAATTGTTAACATCCTGAAAAAGGCTATCAACAAAACCATTCAATGTTTGCAAAAAGTTTTAAAATTATAGTGTGTGTGTGTGAATGAATGTGTGTGTGTGCATGTGTGTGTATCTGTGTGTGTGTCTATGTGTGTGTATCTCTCTGTGTCTAAGTGTATGTGTGTGTATCTCTATGTGTCTGTATCTGTATATGTGTGCATGTGTATATCTGTGTGTGTGCATGCCTGTATATGTCTATGTGTGTATGTGTGTGTCTCTCTGTCTCTCTTTCTCTCTGTCTCTCTCTGTCTCTGTCTCTGTCTCTGTCTCGTCTCTCTGTCTCTGTCTCTCTCTGTCTCTGTCTCTGTCTCTCTCTCTCTGTGTGTGTGTGTGTGTAGGTGTGCAAACATGTGTATGTCAGAAAACAACTTTTAGGAGTTTCCTCTCTTTTTCCACCATTTGGGTCTTAGATGCCTTTACCACCGAAACACCTTATCTGCCCACTTGCCAATACTTTTATAATATTCTCTAGTAGACTTTACTTAGATTTTGGTAAAGCGATTTTTTACTGTCTTTGTCCTTTACCATTAAGAACATAATATTCTGGGATTGAGAGTGTAGTCACACCTATACATCCTGCCTAGCTATTGGTCATTCAGTCTTTTTTAAAAAATGATCACAGCAATACATCTTCACATAGGGTACAAATATTCCACAACATTTCCTCCTTTTGTCAAAATAAAAAGGAAAGATTTTAACTCTAATATAGTAAAACTATATACAATAAAAAACAATTATTAGGTAAGAATTATATTCACAATGTCCATCCATTTGTATTTGGAATATTCAGAGAAAATACTTATCTTGTACCTAAACCATTTTCTATCATAAATTGTATTACCATCCTAAAACTATCTTTTTAGAGCTCAAAACATTTCTTAGATAAACAATTTAAATTTTTATGTTTCCCAGGTTTATACACTTTATACCTCTTTTGTGAGATTTTTGTTTGTTTGTTTGTTTGTTTGTTTGTTTTTTTTGGATAATGAGGAAAGCTGTAACTATAACTATTTAGTCTTCAACCCAATCAAAGACCTAAGAAGGATAAAATATTACCTGAGTAAACAGGAAGTGCAGAGCAAACAACTTCCAAAACTATAAAAATGACGGAGATATCTGGCTGCCTGGACAGTTACCCCAACTTTCCTCTGCAACATTGGGGCATCAATCTTTGTCCTACAGGCCTAGAATATCTGACAGACTTTTGTGAAGTGAAAAATTTTAAAGGACTGTCCTACCTTGTCTTAGCAAAGTTCAGCAGTCATCTTCTTGTGGTGATACTGTGTTCCCCAAAATATTGTGCACCCTAATAAACTTATCTGGGGTCAGAGAACAGAACAGCCACTAGATACGGAGACCAGAAAATGGTGGCACACACACCTTTAATCCTAGCATTCTGAAAGTAGAGATCCATCTGGATCTCTGTGAGAGCCAGGCATGGTAACTTATGCCTTTAATCCCAGGAAGTGATGGCAAAAAGCAGAAAGGAATGGAATATAAGGCTTGAAAACCAGGAACTAGAGCTGGTTAAGCTTTTAGACTTTTAGCAGCAGTTCAGCTGAGATTCATTCTGGATGAGGACTCAGAGGCTTCCAGTCTGAGAAAACATGATCACCTGAGGAATTAGCGAGGTGAGGAAGCTATGGCTTGTTTTGCTTCTCTGATTTTACAGCATTCACCCCAATACACAGCTCCAGGTTTGTTTTTATTAATAAGATCTTTTAAGATTCATGCTATACCTTCTTTTGTGTCCTGCTTGTCCAATTTGGACAGCATACTGTCAGCAGTTGAGGCAAGGGTAGTTTCTTGCCCAGTTGACTAACTTTGCCATAATGAAAGCAAACTCCATATGGAGGTTCTTTGATGCCCATCAGTCTTTTTGAAGCAAATTGGTGCTGCCATGAGTAGACACGTCTCACTATCATGCAAAGCCTTATATTATTAAAACATTTTAAATGCCATATTCTCTAGGTCTTTGAAGTGTTTGAAGACCACCTATCTATTTAAAATAGATCCCTATTTGGCCTTGAAAACATATCTAACATGACTACAAGATTGATTATTATAGATAACTAACTACTAACCTATATTTCTTAATTATCCTAAATAGCTTTCAAGGACTAAAACTTTATATTACATTTTTAAATGAGCTGCATAGGTACAATATCTTAAACAAGAATAGAAATATATATATAAACAAAAATAACCTTAAATTTGTATCAATATACAAAATATGTTAAACAAGAATAGAAACATATATAGAGTATATTCTAACAAAAATAACCTTAAATTTGTATCAATATACAAAAATCCACACCAATGTAAAATATTTGAGACTAGTAGTTTTTTTAGTTTGAAAGTAGATTCAATAAGCTACCCTTTTATCCTATCATTTCTATTTACAACTAGTTCTTTTTACAACTAGATCCCTAAATCTAATTTTTTTGTTCAGCTTTTTTCCTGACCATGACCAATAACAACTTCTAACCAACACTGCTAAACAATGACGAGCATACACAACCCACCAAATGACCAAAAAACACACACTCTACCTCTTAGGAATGTGGATATCAAATTCTTAAAATACCCCTTGCTATCTGGACCTGACAGCATCTTTAAGGGACACTGAGAAAATTTAGATATGATCAAGTTCTGGGAGAGCTAACTGTATTATTTTTTCTTTAGTCTCTGTGTAATGGGAAAGTGTAGACATTATCTGAAGTCTTGACTGGATAGTCTGTGAGGCTGGACCATCTCAGCTAGAAGCCTTGAAGTTGTTTTGGATGCAGAATTTTAAGGAAAATTCAACAGAGGCCTTCTGAGAAGCTAGATCACCCAGGCTATTTGTCTTCACTGATGTCTGGTCCTTTTTTCTAAAAACACACAAACTTTTAAAGGTAACATATATATCTGTATTAACACAAGTGTGGAATGTGAAGTGTGTACAAGTCAGCTAAAGATGATTGTTTTTGTTTGTTTTATGTTTGAGAAGGTAAAAGGCATTTGTCAACTTTATAGTCTATTAGGACTGTATAACCAAACCTCTGTCTATGCCATATGAAAGGATGACAGGTAATAATAAGTCATGAGGACTCTGTAGCCAAAAAGATTCATCATGTCCCATCCAGTCTCAGAGCTGCTCCCATTGTAGAGGGATCAGCATATACATCACCTGTCCTGTAGTCTTTCATGATTCCTTTTATGTCTGTAGACAAGATTTTTAGGAAGTCTCCCCCAATCAAATCTGATCTTTATTAATTTTGAAGAGAACCATACTTTTTGTTTCCTGTGGAAACAAGGGAATAACCTCTCCCCTAACACAACACATTTTCTGACTTCCATTTTGAAGTTAAGACATTCCTAAACAATGTAGTTTGGATTAATTTAGCAGTTTTCATAATCCACTATCTCTCAGTAGCAGTTTATTTGTACATTAGTACTTAAAAAATTCAAAGTCCACAAAGTACCATACAGGACCCAGACATGCTGTATATTTCCCATTATTATGTGGCATTATATATGTGTGTATATATGTATATATTGCTTTATTCTCTCTTTAAAGATTTCACTTTATTATTTTTAAACTATTTTTTCCTATGACTATCTATACCCATTTTCTTTTCTTTCTTCAACATCTAGGCACTTTCTTTTTTTTTTTTTTTTTTTTTGGTTTTTCAAGACAGGGTTTCTCTGTGTAACAGTCCTGGTTGTCCGGTAACTCACATTGTAGACCAGGCTGGCCTTGAACTCACAGAGATCCGCCTGCCTCTGCTTCCCAAATGCTGGGATTAAAGGTGTACAACACCACCGCATATTTTAAAAATATTATCCTTTTTAAGAGGTTTTCTGTGTCAGGACCTGGCTCCACTAAGCACACATTCTTTGACTATGTCAAACAAATTTTAAACTTCTGTGTCAGCTGCCACACACCTCAGCTAAGTGTCTGGCACTGTCAGCTGACTCAAGTCCACAGGCAGACTCTACTCTGTATGCTGAGCACCAGCCCACCCGAGAGACTGCAAGACTGGGAAGCCACATTGGGCTCCCGTCCAAAACTTTCTTAGCTTTCTCAGGCCCTATGTCTGGATATTCAAGCCTCCACATTGGATGCCATATGTCCCACTAGCCAGCTCCTAAATAATGACTTCCTATTAATTATTAAAGCTCAGCATTTAGCTTAGGCTTGTTGCAACTAGCTCTTATAACTTAAATTAACCCATTTATATTCATCCATGTTCTATCATGTGGCATTACTTCTCTTTCCTTTTGTACCTCCTGTTTCTTTTCTGTGTATCCTGGCATCTCCTGCACACTTTATCTCCTCCTACTCCCTCTCTCTGCCCAGAAGTGCTGCCTTTCCCTCCTGCCTAGCTGTTTATCACTCAGCTTTTTATTACAACAATCAGAGTAATACATCTTCACACAGCGTACAAATATCCCACAACACTCAAACACAAAATAAATAAATGTTAAAAAATTAAAAATGATACAATCAAGTATGAAGAAAATCTCAACATTCATCAAAAATTTAGAAAATAGGAAGTACTTTGCTATGAATGTGCAGAGAGAGGACAAGCCTGGTGCCAGCCCAGGGTTCTCCTTATCTGAGAAGTCCTTTCTCCTCCCGACCACCCCAGCCTGGGATAAGTCCTCTCCGAAGTGTCCTTAGAGCTCCCACTACAGCACCTATCATTCCACACTGTGGGTGTCGTCCTTGCGCCTGTCTCTCCTATCCACAATGGTGAGCCATGGAAGAGATACACATACATCAAAGCCCTGTGGTCGTGGTATCAGGAGCAGGCAGAGCATTGCATGAATGGG
This sequence comes from Onychomys torridus, assembly GCF_903995425.1. NCBI lineage: Eukaryota > Metazoa > Chordata > Mammalia > Rodentia > Cricetidae > Onychomys > Onychomys torridus. Next base: position 62,902,269 of record NC_050443.1, on the reverse strand, counting down.
CTTGTCCACTTCTCCTCTAGGTATCCCGGCAACACTTACCACTAATATTGTTTTCTTGGTATCCTGTGAAATATTGCACTCTATATTTAACTGAGTCTATTTATGGGCTTTTCTTTCTATTTTAAAAATCTATACTTTTTTTGAACATTCCTAAATATATTATAGGTATTAAATTTTTAAAAGCTTTATTGTAAGTGCTTCTTTTTTGTTTTTAAAATAAAATGTTGAATTATATTTAATATTTCAAAAAAGATAACTCAATTTTTAGTGTGACCATGGTGACTCTATACAATGCTTCACAGAGAATAGTTGTCTTACAATAACTTTTAGCTTTCAAATGTAAGGCATGAAATGTTTATATGTGTCAACTTGACCCAGAGCTAGACATACCTATCTAGGAAGAAGGAATCTCAACTGAGGAATTGCCTCTACCAGGTTGGTCCTGTGGGCATGCCCATGGGACATTTTCTTAACTGTTAATTGATGTAAGAGGGCTCCATCCATGGGCAAGTGGGCCTAAGCTATGTAACCAAGGCATCTGAACAAGCCGGAAGGAAGAAGCCGGTGAGTAGCATTGCATTCCTGGTCTCTGCTTCAGTTTCTGCTTTGTTTCCTGCTGTGATGAACCTTTTCCTCCTCCTCGCTTTTGGTCATGGTGTTTATCACAGCAACAGAAACCAAATTAAAATATAAATGTTTATTTATATTTTTTTTCTAAAGATTCTGTATTTCGCTTCTCTTCTCTTTCTCTTTTAGGGTGGGGGTTCAGGGTTTTACTGTGTAGTCCTAGCTATTCTGGAACTCCCTCTATAAACGAGGCTGCCCTCAAACTCTGAGATCCATCGGCCTCTGCCTCCCAAGCCGATTCTGTATTTCTTAAGCTGAGTTTCCCCATTATTTTGTTTTGTATCTTCTTAATATATTATATATAGTCAAGTGTGTATTTAAAATATTTCACAAAAAAGCCCAAAAAGATATGGTACTTTTTTTTTTTTTTTTTTTCAAATTTCCTCCCAGTTTTTCCTTACACGATTTCGTGACTTTCTTTACATGTGTTTATCTGGCATCTGTTACGGTCTGCTATTGTGTCCTCTAAGAAGGATGGCCTTCTATTCCTTTTTGCATATTTTATTCCATTTTGTTTATTCCATTGTTTATTCCAGTATTTATTGTCCATTGCATGAATCACTAGAGTTATCTAAGATAAGGCAAGCGAAAGTAGAGGTTCTGATGAGCATATGCTCTAAAATTAGTCGAAGGCAAAGAGGGAGCTGAGATGCCATGGATCCTTGACAGATGATGGTGCAGAAAGGAGGTGTTCATGGATGAAGGTTGAGGGGTGACAGGAACCCTCTCTTCTGCTTCAACTGATAGCCTTAACTGTTAAGTCCATACCAGTTTAGGCAACAATGTTAGTCTTCCCTAGAAGATATGAAACCCTGGCAATACACAAATATAATTCCACATTTAATATCTGTACCAAACACTCTCTAACCTTAGCAGCCCAGATGTCTCTTTTTTTAAGCTGTGCTTTTTAAATATAGTTCAAATCAAGAAGGAGAAACACAATTTGTCTTGCGGCTGGAGAGATGCCTCAGTAGTTAAGAGCACCAACTGCTCATCCAAAGGACTTGGGTTAAATGCCAGCACCCATTTGGTGGCTCACAACCTTCTGTAGTTCCAGTTCTAGGGTGTCTGGTCCCCTTTTCTGCCATCTGAGGGTGACAGGCGTGCAGGTGGGGCACATACATACATGTAGGCAAACACTAACACATACAATAAAACATGGATAAATCTAATTAAAAAGCTAAAACTGTCCTTAGGCAGCCTATATTTCCAATCTTCAACTCTTCTTGCTCAGACCCTCCTGGAGGGGGACCTGGGTTGCAAACCTACCTGCACTGCTTTTCTCTGGGTCTTATTTTCTTAAAAAGTCATTAGACTAGATGACTGTCATAGGTTTGTGAGGATGTTGATATATCCTTGTAAACATATTTTCTGTTGGCTTGATTTGATTAACTGATTGATTGCCTGGTGAATTGTTGATTAATGGATGTTTAATGATACCGAAGCAGAGACAGATCTTTCTTAGGTTGTTGCCAAGCTGATGAAAAGCCACATCAGTGAGGAAAGCTTTGGCCCACTCAAGCTTGAGGCCCAAGTCTAGTCATCTTCTGAAAAATAGATAAAGGGCCAGAATTTCAGAACACATCACTAAATTTCACCTCTTTGGAAAGCCATTACAGATGCCCTTGGGACATAGGACTTGACCCACTTTCTAGAATATTCCTTTGCATGAGCTCGTTACTGAACTTCCACACTGCACCAGAACCCTCGTTTGCTCTACAAGACTATTAAGCTCTGGGCAATGTGACTCTGTAATTATGGTAATTGTAAGCTTTTAGGCATACCTTGAGGCTGCCTAGGAAACTTTGGTTGAATACAGAAGAGAGCATGGGTGGGCAGTGAAGGCAGAGAACCACAAACAGCAGAATGGTCTAGAGTGGCATTGTCCACACAGTAGCCACTGCCACGTGTGGCTACTTCTGTTACAACTCATGGAATTTCAATGTAGTTTAAAAGTCACTCCCTCTACCACATGAGCCACATATCAAGGGCCCAATAGCATGGTGGTGGTGGCTACAGTATTGGACAGGACATATTATAGACTGCTTCTTTCATTGAAATTAAGTGGTGGCAGGTGCTTTTGGATAGGGCTGGCTCAGGGGAAACGCTTATCTTCATCACACAGGCACACACACATACACTACACACAATACACAATACACACACATACACAAGACAGGAGTCTTCATCACACAGGCACACACACACACACACACGCACGCACGCACACACGCACGCACGCACACACATACACACACAAGACGGGTCATTGCAAGAAGAATCACTGCATTCCAACAGCTTGGGCTTAACCATCACCATGTATGCAGAACAACCCTGCTCTCAGCAGCATTTCAGAGGAAGTTGAAGGGAGGCCTTTGTTTCCAGAGACCTGTTGGAGGACAAAGTACTAGAGGAGACTCTCTGGCAATGCTGGCAGGCAGGACTTGCTTCACTTTCCAGACACATCCTCCCTCATTGGATTTCCAGTGTGCTAAACTTACATTTTACAAAGGCAGACTCCCTGGTCTCACATGATAAATCATCTTTATTTATTTAAGGCTGAAAAGGAGCCAAAAGCAGACGGTCAGTGAGGAGCATGTTTGTTAACCACAGATGGCTGCCAGGAGGGCCCTTGCAGAGCATATGCGGACCTGCCCATTCCAGAACATTCTTTGTGGGACAGTGTTTGCCAGACAGTTTCCAATGTGTTGTGTTTTTTGTCCCCAAGGCTTGATCTTAAGCTGTACTCATCTATCACTCTCCAGAGTTCCACTTTTTCAGAGGAGACACATGACCGCAGAGATGACAGCCTTTTTAGCCAGTTGTAACCCCACTCAGTCCCTGACAAACCCTGCCAGCCTCTTTTGGAAACAATAAGCAATGGTTACTCTGTGGAGTGTGTAGGATCAGAATGCCCCCAGGCAAGAACTGGTTCTTAATAAAAAATCAAGTTGGCCCATGATCTTTCAGTCAGTGGCTTCTATGAATGGAAGATTTTTACTGGAGAAAGATCTCTGAATTGTACTCATGAACCCAGAATAGTCACAGTCCTAGGCCAAACAAATACAAGAAAACACTCATACTAGAAAGGAGAAGGGCTCAGTAGTGGAAAGATGGGAGCAGTGGGGTTTGGAAGGAGAACTTGTCAGAGGGAATTTGAAGACATCATCAAGAGCCATCATCTTCCGGTCATTTCAGCGTCTCAACTGAGCTTGCTCCAGGCAGAGTGCAAGATGTGAGGCAAGTCCAAAGAAATGGAAACTAACAGGTGAATTGCAGCTCTTGCACTCCAGAAATGGTGTCAGTAAAACCAAATGCCTAAGGATTTCAGATGCCTACACGACTGTCAGAAGGCAAGAGAACAATCATAACACTAAAAATGTTTGACCAGGTCTGGTGGCAGAGGACTGTAAACCCAGCTCTTGAGAGTTTGAAGAAGCAAAGTCCTAAGTTCAAGGCTAGCCTTATTGGTGAAATTATTAAGGCCACTCCACGTAGTTAAAAGGGAGGTTTATTTTGTGGGGTAACTTACAAATGAAGGGTTACGTTGCAGGGTCTGGCAAAGGTATGGCGCAGTCCGGCGGTGTTCTCTGGAGAACTCTGCTCGGTCTACCTCCAGCGTCCAGAGTCCGGGAACCAAGAGAGAGCCCTCCTCTTGATCCTCGGTCTTCTGCTCCCTCCTCTGCCCCGCCTTGTGGGCGTGATCATTACCGAAGCCTCAATGAGGGTTGGAACTTCCAGGCCAATGCTGGGATGGCTATCCACTACATAGCCTGTACTAAATAGTGAGATCCTGATTATGAAAAGAGAGACAGGGGAGGGAGAGAGAGAGAGAGAGAGAGAGAGAGAGAGAGAGAGAGAGAGAGAGAAGTGTGAAGATGGGAGGAGAAAGAGAAGAAGTAAAAACACTAACATGAAAAATAAATAAAAAGTGTCAAGAAATGGTGACTGGGTTATGAAAGTGATTCAGTCCTTTCAGGAATGTACTGCCTACTGGGGGTGAACAAACAGTCATGTCAGCAAATAATTCTAGGTATCTTGCAATGGGAACTCTAGAGATGAGGAGCCAGGATCTGTGCAGATGTCAAAAACTGTGTTCTATAGGACTCAGAGGGAAGGCAATCTTAGAAGGCATCCAAGCAGTTCTCATTGTAAGCAGGGTCCTTTGGACTGCTGCCTTCTACACATGTCAGAGACACCAACACCCATGGGGTGATACTTGGAGTCAGTCATGAAGATTAAAATAGGAGGCTGAGATGGGAAGATCTCTTGAGCCTTAGGAGTTCAAGGGCAGAATAGCCAACATTGCCAGACCTCATCTCAAACAAACAAAACACAAGGATCAAACTGTCAGCTAATACCTGAGGAAGAGATGGTGAGCATTTAGCCCATGATCCTGTCACTCATAGTGGTTTGAATGAGAATGTTTGGTCCACAGCTGGTGGAACAGTTTGGGAAGGATTGGGAGGTGTGGCCTCATTGGAGGAGGTGTCACTGTGGGTGGACTTTGAGGTTTCAAAACTCATGTCACTTTCAGTTAGCATTCTCCACCTTCTGCTTGTGGGTCAACATGTAAATGCTCAACTACTACTACTTGCTATGTCTACCTATCCACTGCAACTGCCATGCTCCCCACCATGGACTCGAACCATGAGCCCCAAATTCAATGCTTCCTATTATAAGTTGCATTGATCATGGTGTCTTATCACAACAATAGAAAAGTAACTAAGACACTCACGTTTGTTATTTACCATGCATGTTTATTATGATGCACTCATTGAGACTTTGGGATGGAGGTTGACGTTCACTGTTGAACAGTTGTAAGTGAGTAATCACTTCTGAGACTGGTCACATCCATTCAGCATCGTTTCCCGTAATCAAGAACACTGGAGACAGTGTGAATCTTTTCTGTGAAAATTGTCAAATTTTCAAATACATACAGTGGTCTGTGGTAGAGGGACAGAAAGGGGCTGAGCTAAGTATGTACACACTGGGTGGACAGACCGCCACATTTTATGTTCTTTTTTTCAGGTTGTAGATTGATACTCTATGGAGCAAGCCTCATGCTGGCTATGTGTGGGTCTACCCAGAACCATATCTCCAAAAGAGCTTGTCAAAAATGAAAGACTCTGTGTCTGGAGAAAATTGAGCGTTGGATAGAGGTTTCTGCTTGTCACACGCTCTTCTGCTTCATTAGCCAGGCAATAAATTTTTAAATAATTCTTGTGTGTGTGTGTGTGTGTGTGTGTGTGTGTGTGTGTGTGTGTGTCTCAGAGGTTAGAAGTTATATGATTGGAGCTATAGGAAATTGTCATCTATCCATTATGGGTGCTGGGAACCAAGCCTAGATCCTCTGGAAAAGCAGCAAGCACTCTTAGCCACTGAGCCATCTCTCTACCCCCACAACAAACTTTAGTAATAATAATAATAATAACTTTAAAGCTAATAAAAGGGAGCTACTGATCTGAAATTAAATCAAGCAGAACTGTCCCCAACCAGCTGGCTGAGATTCCTGGACTCTACCTGTATAGAAATCTTGGGACATAAGATGCTCTCAAGTGCTGCTTTGGGCAGCTCTGGCCTCTGACCCTCAGTGTTTGACAGCAGCAGGCAGGAGCAGCAGGCAGAGCTGTCTACTGTTAATGCTCTCCAGCATCCGGCATCCCTGATGCACTGAAGCTCCTTAGCAGGCCTGGGTCAGGATTCCTCACCCCGGCAGTAGCAGACACTGCAGCTCGGCTTCTGGCTGGCTTCTGTACTGAAATTCCCAGCCCTTGGTAGTAACCAGTGTTATAGCTCCCAGGCTTCAGGGAGCTTTGGAGCTCTCTGGAACGCTGCCAGTGATCAGGGCTGCAGTTTCTCTTCTCTGGCTCTTTGCAACATTCCCTCCTTCTCCAGCCTCAGCTCTGTCATCTCTCGGCTTCTGTCATCACTCCTCTATCTGTCCTGGCCGCCCTTCTGTCCAGCTGCCTCCTCTTCAGCAGCTCCTCCTCTCTCAGCCTCTAGGAGCTGGCTGCCTGACTACTTGTGTAACTTACCCTGTGGCTGCTCAGCTGTCACAGCCATGGCTGCATCACTGGCCCTGCTTCTTCTTTTTTTTATGTTATCACTCAACTCACATTACTAAATCCAAGCAAGAAATGACCACTGGAGAGAAACCTATTGTGTCTAAGTAACACCAGGAAAAGTGATCCAGGAGTGTGTCTCCCAGCTAAAGGAACAATGAAGTCCAAAAAGCAAGCCCATATACCCAGAGAAAGGGTGTTCAAAAATCACAATGCACCTCACATGTAAATGAAGGTTTACATTTGCACCAATCACAGCACATCCAGCCTACAGATTCAGATTTGTCTTTGCACCAGTAACAGCAGTCTTTCTGTAAGCCACTGGTGGTAGGTGATATTTTGATCACATTCTGACAATAAAATTTGCTTTGAGTCAGAGGGCAGAGCTAGCTACTAGCTGACCACAATTAACTATAGAGGTTTTGGAGGACTGAAGACAGAAAGACAGAAAGTAGTAGGGCTGGGCTTAGAGAGGACCTCAGCCTTTACGAATTGAGGAATAGAAGAGATAGGAGGTCACTGGTTGCGTTTCCTCCTCTTCTCTGATCATTCAGGTTCTTACGCCAATATCTGACTCCTGATTTTTTATTGATAAAGAATAATTGGATAAATGCAACACACTGGGGGAAGTGCTCACCGTTAAGCCCAGGTGGAAATAGTAGCAGGGTCAGGTACTGTTCACCAAGGCTCGTGATAGCAAAAAACCCAGGTACAAACCTCTTGAAACAGCCCCGGTCAAGGCTGCACCTTCAGGAGCCAAAACAGCCAGCTGCAATTGTTGTGTAGTTTTCGAGGGGGGAGTACTTTAGTTAGGGTTTCTATAGCTGTGATGAAACACCATACCCAAAAAAGCAAGTTAGGGAGGAAAGGGTTTATTTGGCTTACACTTCCACATTGTAGTCCATCACTGAAGGAAGTCAGAACAGGGACTGGAACCTGGAGGCAGGAAGCTGTTGCAGAGGTCATGGAGGGGAGTTGCTTGCTGGCTTGTTCATTGTGGCTTGCTCAGCCTGATTCTTTAGAACCCAAGACCACCAGCGCAGGGATGCTACTACCCACCATGAGCTGGGCCCATCCTCAATTATCACTAGTTAAGAAAATGCCTTACAGCTGGGTCTCATGGAGGCATTTCCTCTACTGAGGCTCCTTCCTCTAGCTTGTGTCAAGTTGACACACAAAACCAGCCAGTGCAGGGATCATATACGGTGGTTTGAATGAAAACTATTTCCAATAGCTTGGGCATTTGAACATTTGGTCCCCAGTTGGTGGCACTGTTTGAGAAGATGTAGGGGTGAATTGGTGGAATTTATAGCTTCACTCCACCAGTGCTTCACATTTGTCATTGAAGATGTGCTTTCCAAGTTTCCTGCTCCAGCTGCCAGCTGTCATGCCTTCCCTGCTCTTATAGACCCTCTGGAACCATATAAGCCCTTCATTCTATAAGTTGCCTTGGTCATGGGTGTTTTATCACAGCAGTGGAAAACTAGCTGAGACACCATGGAATGTTTAAAAAGTGTGTTCCAGCCTGCTGTTTGACCCCCTACTGTAGATGTATCCGGCTTGTTAAATAAGAAACACAGAACCGATTGCAGAGTTAAAAACCACGAGGTCAGAGCAAGAGCGGAAAACCTTACCCTTCATTGCTTCTGCGGTTCTTCCTCTCCGCAAGAGACCTACTTCTCTGCGTCCTGTCTATTTAAAAACTTTCTGTTCTCCTCTCTCATTGGTTGTAAACCCAGCCACATGACCTCCTCGTCACTGCCTGTTTGTACAGACCTCCAGGTCTTCTATGGTTGGTATTGAGATTAAAGGCATGTGTCTGCCATGCTGGCTGTGTCCTTGAACACACAGAGATCCGCCTAGCTCTGCCTCCCAAGTGCTGGGATTAAAGGCATGCCCCACTATTGCTCAGCTTCTGCTCTGGCTTGCTCTGACCTCAAGGCAACTTTATTGACATACAAATAAAATCACATTTCAATACAAATAAAATATCACTATACCCTACTCAAAGCAGCCAGGGGAATAAAGGAGAGTCCATCACCTACAAATTAGGGAGTTAAATTACCTTTCTCCTAAAAAAAAGTCTTTGTTTATTCAAAGGAAAATGGACATCAGCAGGGATGGGAACTTTTATTTTATGTATGTACATATGTGTGTGACTGCCCTTGGATGCCAGCAGGGGCCCTCAAGTCCCTGGGAGCAGGATTTACAGGAGGTCCCAAAGTAGATGCTGGGACCCTGACTCAGATCCCCGGAAGAGCAGCAAGCAGTCTTAACCACTCTGCCATCTCTCCAGCCCCATGATAAGAACTTTAGAGTGTTTCATTGACACTAATAGTGAGTTAAACAACCCTTAATATCTATGTCCAGTGTTCCAAAGAAATGTGAGTCCCCTTATCTGTCTCAAAATAAAATCAAAACTGGACTGGAAAAATCTCACAAACCTCAACCCTCCACAAAGAACTTTAGGCAACTGAGTAAAGCTGGGAATGAGAAGTGTGGTCCTCCCCAAGGAAAAGTAAACCAATTAGTGGTCCAGGGTCAAATGGTCAGCCCTGAAAACATACATACAAGTGACATTATATGCACTCAACAGGTTGTACTTAGCAATATCTATACATAGCCAAAAACATATATGCATGCATTAACAATTGATTTTTAAAAATAAGCCATAAGTTTGAAAGAGAGTAAAGAGAGGTTAGAGCATGAGAAGGCTTATGGGGCAGAAAGGGAAGGGAGCTATGTTCAAATCAAATTGCAATCTCAAAAATAAGTTTTAAAAATAAATAAAGTGTCTGCTCCATTCCTTCTCCATAAAATCCATACATCCTCAGGTTCTGGGAGCCTGAGCCCAAGATGCACATGGAAGCAAAAAGAAAAGCAAAAAAAGTGTAGCTCATTACTAACTTTGCTGTCGCAGAAGAATTGTTCACACTGCCACTCTGAAACTGCCAATAAAATTAAACCTTAATTCCAAGGGTGAGTCCACATTCAGCTGGCCAGAACAAACTATAGAGTTCTTGGTGGACTAAAGGAGAGAGAGACACACAGGGAAGTGGAAGGAGGGGCTTAAAAAAGATTCACTGGATTTTCAATGTGGAAAACATGGAGAGTGGGGTCAACTGATCATTTCTTCATTATTCTTTGGATTTATCAGGTTTTTAATCTCAATTTTTGACTCCAAAGTTCTTGTTGGGAATAATTAGGGTAAATGCTTTGTCTGGCATCCAACACCTGATGAGATCATGGGGCTGCTTTTAAAGCTGCCATTTCTCCATCACATGGGCTTCTCCTGCCTGTTTTCCCCTTGCACCTGCTTCTCAGGGCTCTCCATCTCCTTCTGGGCACAGCCTGGCACAAATGCCTGAGCTGGCTTCCTGGAATGTCTATTGCTACCCTCTCAGGCCATTCCTCTGAGGCCTGGTGCAAGTGCCTGGGCTGACTGGAGTCCTACTGCCTTTCCCATGTTAAGAATGATGAATATTACAATACATGGAGTTAGATCTCTGTATGGTTCTAAAATGGATGATTTAAGAAAGGAAAAATTAAATGAAGGGATAATCAACTCATCTGGAATTGACATAATGTTGACTATAATCATCATCAGTTTAGTAATTCATGTTTTATCCTTAAAAAAGTGGTTTGATATCAGTGCCAAATATGAAAAATTAACTAATAAGATACAATCCTTAGAAAGGCCTACTAGTGAAACTAAGAAAAATATTCACACAGAGACAGAGGAATTTAGAGTAGAACCTCCTTCACTATTGCATTATGAAACTGAAGAGGAGCAGCCCAAGGTTTTTAGAAAACCAACCTTCATTTATCCAGTTACCATACAAGAATGACTACCAATGATAGACTCCCCCAAGGCTATGCAGAAGTTTAACTTAGATTCTGCAGAAATGTTAAATTTAAAGAGACTTAAGGAAGCAGTCATTTCATATGCTACTCATTAATCCTTTGTGAAACAGATATTAAATTCATGGGCAATTTGGAACAAAGTAATTCCACAAGACTGGAAAGACTTAGATCAGCAATATTGGAAGCTGGTCCTCAGTTGCAGTGGAAAACATGGTGGAGAGAGGAAGCTAGTGTCATAGAATAACAAAGTAGGACTAGGGGTAATGTAATTTCCCAAGACCAGCTTCTCAATGAAGGCCAGTATGTTGGTTTGCAAAAACAGTTTTTAGAGTTGATGATCACACGTTGGCCCCATGCCATACAGCAGCCTTGAATGCTTGGGACAGGGTTGAAGAATCAGGAAAGAGGACTAAGTTATTGACAAAAATTATACAATTCCCAAAAGAAGCCTTTACTGGAGGCTTTTTTAAAATCAAGATCGATTTCAGATGTGAATAGAAAGATATCAGATCCAGAAGTTAGACAAATATTGATTGAATCTTTAGCTTTTGAAAATGCTAATTCAGAATACAAAAGGGTGATTAGGCCTTTAAAGGAAAGATCAGCACCCACAGAAGAATGGATCTGAAATACAACTGATATTGAATCTCACACTTATGATGATACTTGGATAGGAAAAGTGATTTCTAAAAAATCAAAAGGTCAGATGTTTTAATTGTGGTAAACAAGGTCATCTGAAAAAGGATTGTTAGCAAGGTGTTCCTAGAAACAACCTTTTTTTCTAGAAATAATCCAAACAGAAGGCCCCAGCCTTATATAATAAGAAGGTGTGGCAAAGGCCAGCATTGCACTAATGAATGCAGATCAATAACAGACAGACAAGGTAACACTTTGCCATCAGGAAACACCTAGCAGGCCCCAGTGTGAAATTTGGTTCAATCATTCCCTGTCACATTGAGGAAACACCTCCACAGATCAGTTAAAAGATTTAATGCCTATTGTTAAAAGCCATACTACTTTGGATGACATAACTTCATTAGATAAAACATTTTCAGGAGAGATCATAAAACAAGTATTTTTCGGTTGGGGATTTAGCTCAGTGGTAGAGTGCTTGCCTAGGAAGCATAAGGCCCTGGGTTCGACCCTCAGCTCCACAAAAAAAAAAAAAAACAACAAAACCCCAAGTATTTTGACAAACTTATATAAATGATCAAAGACCAAAACTAAAAATAATAAGTAAATGACATTGTGATTGAAGGTTTACTAGATACAGGCATGGATGTAACAATAATTTCACCAAAATTTTGGCATCCAGATTGGCCTCTTCAGGAGGTTAAATATTCAGCTTCCAGGGATTGGAACTTTATCTCAGGTAAAACAAAGAACAAGGTGGGTTGAATATAGGGACAGAAGGACAGTTAGGGAAATTGAAGCCATATGTGGCTAACATAACAATGAATTTATGGGGACATAAATTGTTATAGCAATGGAAAACCCAGATTAACAGTCATCCAATCTCAAAATCAAACCATAAACTAAAGTATGCTTTCTGAAAAAAAAAATGTTAAAAACTATTATCAACAGTTACTGAGCTGGAGAGATGGCTTAGTGGTTAAGAGCATTGACTGTTCTTCCAGAGGTCCTGAGTTCAATTCCCAGCAACCACATGGTGGCTCACAACCATCTGTAATGAAGTCTGGTGCCCTCTTCTGGCCTGCAGACATATGTGCAGGCAGGACACTGTATACATAATAAATAAATAAATCTTAAAAAAAAAAAAAAAAGAACAGTTACCAACCATTCAGGTTGTACATAAGTAGGGCATAACAGCTGCTGATCTTTCAAAGATACCAACATCCCTACCATTAAAATGGTTAACTGACAAACTTGTCAGAAAAATTACAGGCACTGGAACAGCTGGTACAGAAGCAGCTAGATACTCAACATATTGAAGAATCAACCAGTCCTTGGAATTCTCCTATATTTGTCATTAGAAAGAAATCTAGAAAATGGAGAATGTCAACAGATCTAAGAGCTACTAATAAAGTGATCCAGCCAATGGGCTCTTTACAGCCTGGAATTCCCTTGCTTTCTTTATTACCTAAAGGATAGTCTATTATAGTGATTAATTTTTTGCTATACCTTTACAAGAATAGAATAGAGAAAAATTTGCCTTCACAGTGCTTTCTTATCAGTAGAAAACTTTTCCACAAGGGATGTTAAACAGCCCCACCTTCTGTCAATATGTTGTACAACAGCCATTGGTAATAATTCATAAACAGTTTCTTCAATCTATAATTTACTTTTATATGGATGACGTCTTACTAGCTGATTCAGACTCAGATACCTTAGAAAAATGTTTTAAGAGGTAAAGAAAAAAATTGTCTTATTGGGGATTATAAATTGCCCATGAAAAAATACAGAAGAGATTCTATTAATTACCTAGGATATAGATAGGTTTATAGAAAACTCAATCACAAAAAGTACAAATCAGGAGAGATCAATTATGAACTCTAAATGATTTTTTTTTAAAGTGCTGAGAAATATTAACTGGCTACAGTCCACAATTAGATTGACAACTCAAGAACTAAGTAATTTATTTCAAACCTTACACGGTGATAAGGACTTAAATAGTCCAAGAAAATTATCAGCTGAGGTTGAGAGAATTGGCTTTGGTATGAAAGAAATTACATGATGCACATGTGGATTTTTTTTAGACCCAGAGCTTGATTGTATTATAGTTATTTACTTTCTTTGCAGTCTCCCATAGGAATTCTTATGCAGGGGAAAGATAATATTTTAGAATGAATATTTTTACCATATAAACAGAATAAAAGATTAAAGACTTATGTAGAAAAAGTTTCTAAATTGATTATGAAAGGAAAATTAGGACTTCATCAATTAGCAGGAATGAACCCAACAAAAATTGTGGTGTCTTTTACTAATGCTGAAATTGCCACATTATGGACAGAAAATGAACATTGACAAAGAGCTTACAGTAATTTTTTGGAAAAGATTAGCAACAAATATCTCAAAAGTAAGAGACTTTTGGTTTGTAAAACCTTAATATAGGTACTGACTCTCAATATACATAAGGAGTTGTTTTACATATTAAAAGTGTTGAACTTATTCCAGATGTTTCAGAATTAACTTTGTTATTTATTCAGTCAAAAAAAAATCAGAAATAGAAATCATCCCTTGTATATAATACATATCAGATCCCACATGGGTCTAACAGACCTTTTATCACAAAGTAACAATAAAATAGATCATCTATTGGTAAGAAATGTGATAAAAGCCTCAAAATTTCAAAAGAAACATCATGTTAATAACCAAGGTTTGTAGAAGAAAGATTTTTTTCTATCACTTGACAAGCCCAGGAAATTATAAGGAACCAGCCTATTTGTTCTTTGTATAAGCAAACTCCTTTATCTATAGGAAGTAACCCAAAAGGTGCTCAAATAAAATTTGAAATGAAATTTGGCAAATGGATATATTGAATTTTGCAAGATTGCAATGGGCAACTGCTTTGAGTTCTAAAAAATACTGATTCTGTAATTACACATTTATTAATGGTTATGGCCATTATGGGAATACCTATACAAATTAAGACTGACAGGGCTCTAGCATATGTCTCTAGTAAAATAAAACAGTTTTTGCATATTACAACATAAATCATATTATAGGTATACCACAAAATCCTACAGAAAAAGCAGCTATAAAAATATCTAATCACACCTTAAAAGATATGCTTAATAAACAGAAAGGGATAATAAAGACCCAAAGAGATAGATTACATAATTTTTTATTAACTTTAAATTTTTTAATGCTAATGAGGAAGGAATGACAGCTTCAGAGAAACATTGGATAGTAGAAAGAACTGCTGAATTACATCAGCCTGTGTACTTTAAAGATATGTTGACCTCAGAATGAAAACCAAGATATGTGATCTATTGGGGAAGAGGTTTTGCTTTTGTTTCCACAGGGGAAGAAAAGCTATGGATGCCATAAAAATTGATAGAGTTTAATTTCAAACAGGAAAGTCCTCTTGATTAGGAAAGGCAATAGTTCATCTAACAGTGTAGCCATTCAATCTAAACTAACTTATAAACCTAACAAACGCTTTTCATTTTATCAGACATAACTTGCCAAAAAGGGAAACTTCCCAAAGTTAGGGTTGAGGCTGGGTTTTGCTTTTGTCTTTACAGGAGAATAAAAGCAACCAACTAAAGAATCTGAGGAGCACTGGACAAATGAGACATATGAAGAAGGGAAAATAATCCAGAGAAAATGTCCCAAGAAAAGGAGCAAATTGGCCTAATGATATAGCACACCCCAATGGGATAAAATCTCACAAATCTTCCTAGATGTTTGTTTCTGTGGTTCTATTCAGACATATAAGGCAAATGGTCTGTTTGTAGTCCCAATTCAATTAAAAATTAAAGCTGGCTTTGGAGTTGGAGTGTGGCTCTCTCCTTCTCTAAATTCAAGCATGCTTGTTAAAGCAAAATCTAAATCTCTGTCTCATGTCAGAAGAGCCACTTGGCGTGAGACACACACATACAAAAAAAAAAATACAAAATGAATGGACTGTTCTATTGCTACTAATCTTATAATCCTTTGTGGGATATTTCTTTACACTGTGTGAATATCTGTCATTGTGATTGGTTTAATAAAGAAGCTGACTGGCCTATAGCTAGGCAGGATAAGGTTAGGTGGGAGAACCAGACTAAGAGAATGCTGGGGAAAAGGAGGAGGAGTATGGGGGTCACAAGGAGATGTGGAGAGAAGCAAGATGAACTTTCCATGTTGACAAAAAGGTACCACTACATGGCAGAGTATAGATAAGAAATATAGGTTAATTTAATATGTAAGAGTTAGCTAGTAACAAGCCTGATCTATCAGCTGAGCATTTATAATTAGTAATAAATCTCTCTGTGGCTATTTGGGAATTTGCTGGTGAAAAAAAGTCTACTTACATATGGCACTCAATATGGAGCAATGTAGATCACATAAGACCTGAGAAAGCTTTAAAAAAAGGTTCTAAACATACAAAAATAGAATCAAACACGGCTTCTTAGTCTTGTGTCTTTCATGCTGGCTGCAATACAGAGAGGTATCTTCTGGCACCTGCTTGTGGGATGGAGCCAGCCACCAACTGTCATGTGCTAGCACCATTCACAAAGCTAAGCAATGCTGGCAGATGACATACCAGTTTAGGATTTATCTCATGTAATCAAAAAACAATATAGATGCTCAGTAAAGACAGATCCAGACAGAAAAAAACTCCAAACAAGTTACAGTGTATTTAAAAATACTCATAGGCTTGGGAGAGAGAAGAGAAAAGGTAACTACAGTCATAGTTTAAAAATAGTTTGAAAATAATAAAGTAAAATTCTTAAGAAAGAGTAAAGTAAAAAAAAAAAGTAAAGTAAAGATGGGAAATACACAGAGAGTCTGGATCCTGTATGTTACTGTGTTGTCTTTAGATTTTTCTGATTGCTAATGAAGGACCAACAGCTGCTAAGACATATTGGATTATGAAAATTGCTGATTAAACCAACCTATATATTTTTAAATTTTTTACTTCAAAATGGAAGTCAAAAGATATGTTATCATCAGGTGGCAGTGGCACACACCTTTAATCCCAGCACTCAGGAGGCAGAGCCAGAAGCATCTCTGTGAGTTCAAGGCCAGCCTGGTTTACAGAGCAAGGTCCAGGACAGGCACCAAAACTACACAGAGAAACCCTGTCTCCAAAACAAAACAAAACAAAACAACAAAAAAGATATGTTACTTTGGGGAAGAGGTTATGCTTTTATTTCCACAGGAAATGAGAGGCTGTGGATTCATTCCAGGTTCATATAGATCAGATTTGATCAGGGAAGGCCTTCTGAAAATCCTGGCTACAGACATAAGGAAATAAACCCAGACAAAGTACAAGACACGTGATGTATATTTTACCTGCTCAAACATAAAACAAAACAAAAAAATCTTTGGCTGAGTTGGGTACAAATATACTTGTATTCATACAGATATGTATGTTACCTTTAAAGTTTATGTATTTTCAGAGCAAGGGGACCAGACACTTACAAAAACTGATGGCCCAGGTAATCCAGCATCCAAAAAAGCTGCTGGCTAAGATGATCCAGCCACACAGAATACTCCAGCCAAGACCTCATAATTATCCTGTTTTTCTCAAAGTTTCCCCAAATATACCAGTGCCCACAGACAACAGGAAGTAATATAAAAAAATGATCCCACATTCCCAAGGGATGGGGTATGGGTGAGTTTTTGGTTATTCAATGGATTATGAATATTTATCATTGTTTAGGAAGGTTGGTTACAAGTTGTTATGGGTCACAGAAAAAAAAAGCTTAACAAAAGAATTTAATTTAATAATCTCTTTCTAAAGGAAAAAAGGGAGGACATGGTATAGTAATAAAAGGTAGGATTACTGAATATACTTCAATCCAAAAAACAATTACTACTCTCAAAATATTTTACATTGGTATGGATTTTGGTTTATTGATAGAAATTGAAAGTTAATTATGTTATACTGTATGTATGTTTCTACTCTTGTTTGGGATATTGTGTTTATGCAGCTCATTTAAAAATGTAAGGTATAATTAAGAAATACAGATTAATAGTCATTTTTAATAGTCAAACTTTTTATAATAGTCAAAATTACAGTCATGTTAGGTATGTTTTTAAGGTCATACACAGATATATTTAGATAGACAGATACTCTTCAAATACTTCAAAGACCTACAGAATATGGCGTTTAATATGTTTAATAACCTAAGGCTTTTCATGACAGTGAGGCATGTCTGCTCCTGACAGCACCAATTTGCTTCAAAAGAGGATGATGGGCATTGAAGAAACTCCATGAGGATTTTGCTTTCTTTATGGCAAAAGCTAGCCATTTGGGCAAAGAAATTGCCTTTGCCTCAGTGGCTGACAGTATACTGTCCAGCAGGATGCAAAAGAAAGCAACTGCTAAATGTTGCCAAGACAAGGTAGGACAGTTCTTCCAGATTCCCTGCTTCTCAAAAGTATCTGTCAGATATACTAGGCCTGTAGGCCAAAGTTGAATGTTCCAACATTACAGAAGAACTTTGGGTGACTGCCCAGGCTGCCAACTGGATTTATGCTAAAAAGGGAAATTAGGTATAAAACTTTAGACTCACAAAGATGAGATAGATAGAATTTTCTCTAAATTTGCCAAATATAAATCAACTGGATATTATAACTGTAATTCTTACTTGAAAACTGTTTTTGTTGTATATAATTTTACTATGTTAAAGTTATTTTTTTTCCTTTTTATTTAGGGGAAAATATGGAATATTCCTTTACACTGTGTGAATATATGTCACTGTGATTGGCTTGATAAATAAATATCCTAGGCAGGATTAGGTTAGGCAGGAGACTCAGACTCTGAGAATGTTGGGAAGAAGAAGGAGGAGGAGTCTGAGGAGCACAAGGAGATGTAAAGAGAAGCAAGATGAACTTGCTGTGTTGAAAAAGGTACTGCCACATGGTAGAGTGTAGCTAAGGAATTTGGGTTAATTTAAAATGTAAGAGTTAGCTACTAACAAGCCTGAGCTATCAGCCAAGCATTTATAATTAATAATAAGTCTCTGTGTGGTTATTTGGGCTGACAAGACAGACAAGTCCACCTACAATCCTTTGGTTTTATTTTAACTCTTTAAAACTTTTCTTACAATATAAGTGTTATCTCAATCTATATGATACACACACACACACACACACACACACACACACACACATATATATATATATATATATATATATATATATATATATTTTCTGTTGTGATATTAATGGTCATATACTAACTAATTTTAGAAGAAGGCTTCATCTAGCTTCTTGTATATAATTACAGGCTTGAATCTGAAGCAGGTAACTAGGAACCAAGTTTGTGTACCTTGAATGTATTTAATAGATTGTGGTCCTTTAAACTCTCTGAAGTCTTCTGCATGTGACATTTGAAATGTTTAAGTTTTCTGCAGTGAACTATGACCATTCCTAACAGTTACCTTTGAAGTCTCCAAAAGGATGATGGGGCCCTACAATGATGATTCCATCTGGATTGTAGTAATAAAACTAAGCTGACAAACACCATCCAAAGATCAGCTTTGGACTACAGACTGCTCAGGACAATTTCAAGGCAATTAGCCAAGATGCTCCAGCCTCATAAATGATTTCAGTCAGGGCTTCAAGTAGGCATTTCACTTTCCTATCACACAGAGACTAAACAAACAATAATATAGCTAGCTCTCCCAGGACTTGACCATTATCCCAGTTCTCTCGGGGTCTCTTAAAGTTGTTGTCACCCCTAGACAACAGGGAATAATTTTAAGAATATGATGCTCACATGCCCAAGAGGTAGGAGTGAGTGATTTTTGATTATTTGGTGGATGTTTGTCATCATTTAGGAGGGCTGGTTACAAATTGTTTTTGGTCATGGTCAGGGAGGAAAATAAGCAAAGGAGATTAGATTCAAGAATCTCATTCTGAAAAGAAAAAAGGGGGATATATGAATGATAGGATTAAAAGATAGATTCTTGAATCTACTTTAAAACTAGAAAAGCAACAACTAGTCTCAAATATTTTACATTGGTATGGATTTTTGTATATTGATACAAATTTAAGGTTATTTTCATTATACTCTATATATGTTTCTATTCTTATTTACGGTATTGCTCCTATGCAGTTCATTTGAAAATGTACTGTAAAGTTCTAGTCCTTGAAGGGCATTTAGGATAATAAAGAAATATAGGTTAGTAGTTAGCCATCTATAACAATCGAACTTATAGTCATGTTAAATATGTTTTCAAGGTCAAACAGATCTAGTTTAAGTAGATAGATGGTCTTCAAACACTTCAGAGACATACAGAATATGACATTTAAAATATTTTAATAACAGAAGGCTTTTCATTTCAGTGAGAAGCATCTGCTCTTGGAAGCACCACTTTACTTCAAAAGAGGATGATGAATATAGAAAAACCTCTATATGAACTTTGCTTTCATTGTGGTCAAGTTAGCCACTGAGCAAGAAACCAACCTTGCCTTGACTGCTTACAGTATGCTGTCCAAGTTGGACAAGCAGAACACAAAAGAAGGTGACTGCTGAATTTTGCCGAGACAAGGTGGGACAGACCTTAAAAAATGTCCTGCCTTTCATAGATGAGGATTTTTTCCCTCGAGGCAATTGTCCTGCCACCTTAGTGCAAACTGAGACATTTCCGGTCAATGGTACTGACCTCTTTATCAATCACATCTGCAGCATTAATCATGCTTTTCATACATAACCTTCTGCTCCATTTCTTGCTTTATATTCCCACCACAAACCCAGCTAAAAGCAGCTAATAGCAACCACACTGTAGCCTGAATGTTACACTGTCATAAAGTGTTCTCTACTGAATTAATTAGCCCATTACTTTTGCATTCAACCTCATTCAAATGTTCAGGACACAGGCAGAACATAGCCTGGCCATTTGGCAGAATGTGATAGGACTGGCTTCTTGCCCATTACTGATCGTCTCTGTCCGTCTTTGAAACCTCATGAGCACAGTCCTGTCCACATTTCTAATGGCATTCTGGTCTTATCAGCTTCCACCAGGATGGTCCATTATGCTCTGCTTACAGCATCCAGGGTTTAACTCGGAACTCTGCCACATTCCACACTCCTCTTGCAAACCAGTTCCGAAGGTCAGCGAGCCACAGGGTTGGATCCATCGTGAACAATGGTACTGATTTTCTGCACTAGCGACTCTCCTTGTCTCTGTGGCAAAATACCAGGCAGAAGCAACTTGAGGGAGGAGATGTTTGTTTGGACTCAGCTGTGTCCTGTACAATCCACCACAGCAGATAGAGAGCACATGACTGAAATGGCAGGTTTGTATAGGAATCGGAAGCTGGGGGAAGGGAATTGAAGCTCCTAGGTTGGAGACTTCTAGGGTATGGGGCAGGTGAGAAGCGCCGGGAGGAGCAGGTACTGAGTGAGTCCTGTCAAGGGTTTCTTGGGGCCTGACAGTCCCAGGAAGCAGAAAGCTTAAGGATTGGAACTAGAAATGGGAGTCACTGTCAAGACCCACCACCGGGGACTCTAGGACATATACCTCATGTTTCCACAATTTCCCAAAACAATGGCACCAGCCGCGGACCACATGTTTTATACACAAACCCGTGGAGGAAATTTAAGATTCAAACCATAACAGGCTTCTGTCTTCCAAGTCAGACACGAGACATCGGCTCTAGATTCTGGTCAGCAAAAAGAAAAAGGGAAAGACTCAAAGACATAGTTTTCATCTGAATCACCCCTCTGACTTCCGAAATGACACAATTCACTGATGTTGCTTCCATTTCCTGGGTCCTCTAGGTGCACAAAGAACAGGAAATGTAGGGTTACTGCCAACCCCAACAATGCAGAGGTTCTCTGTGTTAAGGGAGGAGGAACAACGTTGGCAGTCAGTACAGCGGGATCCCAGGACGCTGCAGCTCTGCCCGCCCAGGCTCGCCCCAGCGAGAACTCTTCCCTTCCACAGTGGCTAAAATCATAGCTGTGTCTTGAGACAGAACTTTCATCACAACGAAGTGACTCAGTCATTGGGGGCAGGACTTTCCCAGGAGGCTCTTGGCTGCTGAGATTTTTGTTGAGTTGGTTTTGTTTGTTTTAATTCCATAAGAATCACATTTCTGTCTTTGCAACCCGCCCAGGCCCTGCTCCCTTTCATCACCCACTCCTGCTCCTCATAACTCCAGGGTGAGATATAAGAGAAAGTTTTACTACTAGCAAATACCCCCAGTATTTCCCAGCTGGAGGCTGCTGTGCTCCTGTCTGCTCCTCCCTCCCCCTACTTACCCCAGCCATGTTTAGGTTGTGGACAATACTGGCTGCATTCTTTGACACAGTTTCATTATGATAAGAGAAGAGTCCCCTGGGATGCTGTAAACCCTCTGACCTGGCAGCCTGTGACTGTGACTGTGACTCCAGATGTGTGAAAGATGCATTTCCTCTGTCATTTAGATTACAGCTGATGTTTACTTGCCCAATGTGAGTCTAAGGCACTCCAGTGCTCTCTGTCTCTGGGTGAGGAAGAGATTTCAAGCTGATTTATTTCTGTCTTAACCAGTGGGAATCCCCTCCTTCCCTCCTTAAGAAATAGAAGCAACCAGTTTTGACTTCTCCCTGATCGGAAATCCCTGTGCATGCACCCCTGCCTCCCTTCCTAACATGGCCACTGACTTCTGCATCTTCTTCCCGACTGCTCAGGTGCGCCTGCACTTTGGGACGGGAGTGGTGGCAGGGAGGTACAGTGCACAGACTGCCCTGGGGACCTAAAGAGAAGCAGAGCCTGGGGCACCCAGGAATAATGGACAGGATCCCACCAGACCTCCAGCTTGTTCTGAGGACTGGTCTCCCATCATTGCAGGCAGGCTGATGGGTCTTCGGTTACTTGGCTCTTTCTTGAACGATTCCCTGTGGCCCAGGGATGAGGCAGGAGGCCTCCATAGGCCTCATTCTTCCTTGGATCTGCCTGCTCCTTGGGCAGGTGTGGGTGGAGGTGGTGGGGGATGTTGTTGTTGTTGTTGGTGGTGGTGGTGATGGTATGATGGGTGGTTGTATGGTGATGTGGTGGTGTGGTGGTAGGGTGGTGGTAGTGGTGTGGTGGTGTGGTAGTACTTCGTAGAAGTAAAAGTTCAAGGTGACTCCTCCCTCTGACTGTTTAGTCCAGTGACCCTCCTGAAGGAGATCTTGGGAACTGGGTTCTGAAGTTCAGGTCAGGAAGCAGAGATGGAAGCAAAGGTCACGTGGCTCTTCGATGTGAACTTTAGCTTATTTGGAGAGGTGTGGCACAGGTGTGGCAAGACCGGCAGGCTGGGAACGACCATGAGTTCAAAGTCAGGCTGGGAACGACCATGGGTTCGAAGTCATCAGGCCAAACTCTACTGTGGGGGACTCTTGAGGCTGGGAAGCCACAAGCAAAGGAAGAGGCCGAGGGGCAGCAGATGAAGAGTCGCTGGCATGGGTGTGAAGGAAGGAGAGCCCAAACCAACCCAGTCTTGTCATGGCATCAGAGGAGAGAGAGACTGCACCCCTGGCTGCAGAGTGGTGGTCTGCAGGGAGGTGCCACTCTTCCTACGGAGAGATAAACAAACGTATTCACCCCAGATAGCGCACTGACGGCAGAGCAGACAGAACACCAGAGCAAGGGCAACTCAGAGGCAGCCCACCTTAGCACCAGTGATGATAACTCACAAATCTGTATCTCTAGACACCACCACCACCACACCAGCACCACACCACCACACCACCACCACATCACCACTACCACCACCACCACCACCACATCACCACCACACTACCACACCACCACCACATCACCACTACCACCACCACCACCACCACATCACCACCACACCACCACACCACCACCACATCACCACTACCACCACCACCACCATCACCACTACCACACCACCACCACCACCACATCACCACCACCACATCACCACCACCACATCACCACCACCACCACCACCACCACCACCACCACCACCACCACATCACCACCACATCACCACCACCACCACCACCACCACATCACCACCACACCACCACCACCACCACCACCACCACCACCACCACCACCACCACATCACCACCACATCACCACTACCACCACCACCACCATCACCACCACCACCACCTCCACCACCATCACCCACCACATCACCACCACCACCACCACCACATCACCACCACATCACCACCACCACCACCACCACACCACCACCACCACCACCACCACCACATCACCACCACCACCACCACCACCACCACCACCACCACATCACCACCACCACCACCACCACCACCACATCACCACCACCACCACCACATCACCACCACCACCACCACCTCACCACTACTACCACCACATCACCACTACCACACCACCACCACCACCACCACCCACACCTGCCCAAGGAGCAGGCAGATCCAAGGAAGGATGAAGTCTTCTCTCCCCAGTGACTTTTTATTTGCAGAACCTTGGGGCAGGTCATTTCCAATCTCACCACTTTCTGAGCCCAATTCTTAGGACCGCTATGAGCTTCCTAAGCTTTAGCTTCCTGCCAGAGTCCGGTGAGCCTCTCTCAGCATGTTTCATTTTGGAGAGAGCAGGCATGCAACAGGGGAGTAAACGGCAAGTGGGGAGGACTCCTTGTCATGGGGCAGAGAGTTGATGCCACCTTCGTCTCGTTCAAGCTCAGTCGTGGGGTAGGCAGTCTTACAGGGCAGCTAGTGGACCCTGCCTCTCTCCAGCTTTGAGGACAAGAGCTTGAGGTTCTGGAAAGGTAGAAGGCCCTAATTCCAGTTCTCCTGCTGGGCCTTGAAGATCAATGCGGTTGAAATCCCTGATGCATGTGTTTAAGTCTCCCCTCATGAGCATGAAGTACCCTAAGAATGACAGTCCCTAAAAGGTGGGTGGTGGCATTGACTCCAGAAGTAGTTCTTCACCCTCGAATCAGGGCAACAACTTGCAATGTTTTGTTTTGAAACAAGGCTTCCCTATGTAATATAGCCTGTGTTGATTTTCAATTTGCAATCCCCCTACCTCGGCCCTCCCAAATGGTAGTAGAACAGGTCTGTGTAGCTACACTCAGCTTAGCTGATCATTTTCATATGCATATTTTCATCATATCCTGATAAGTATTAACGTTACCTTGGTTTGACTCAAAATGAATCAGGACCAGAAAGAAAAAGAGATTTACTCATGATCAGCCAGCCAGTTAATGAGAAGGATGGGCCAGGTTCCAGGTTTTCTGATCCTTGAGCTGGATCCAACAGAGCTGAGCCCAAAAGTTAGTATGAAGACTCGGGAGTCAGGTGAATCAAGGCTAGCATGCGGGCTCTACACCAGTGGTTCTCAGCCTTCCTAATACTGCGACCCTTTAACAGCGCCTCATGGTGTGGTGACCCCCAACCATAAAATTATTTCCTTGCTACTCCATAACTGCAATTTTGCCACTGTTATGAATTGTAATGTAAATATCTGATATGCAACCCCTCCAAAGAGGTCGAAACCCACAGGTTGAGTCCACTGCTCTACAGCTGACAAGCCTCTTGGAGCTCTAGTTTTGGCATGTGTAAATCAGGATGCTTGTGGGGCTCTGGTGAGATAACACTGGCCTGTGGTGGGCTTCATAGTGCCCATGTTGCAGGACCACTTCTTGCTGCAGCAGTCATTTAACAGATTTGGGGGGTGGGCTGGGACATGCGCTGTTGAGAAGTAAGTCATGGCCTGAGGTTAGACGATCTGTGGAAGGGAATGACAGAGGGGCTGTTGTCATTGCTCCAAGCATCAGAAAAGCTGAGGCCTTCCTCCCCCAGGAGCTGAATGTATGCCAGAGCCTGACCAACCCTTGGGACAAGGGAAAATGTGGAACCCCTCCTCCTGTGGCTGCCAGAGGTTGTTAGGGCAGATACAAGCTGTCCTCCTGGTTCTTAGAGCCTTGGCTCACGCTTCTCAGCCTAGCTCTTCCCCTTGGCACAAAGTATGCCTTCAGGGGTCAGACTCCTTGGAGTCAAGCCCAAGACTGGGCAGACTCTGGCAGAAGATCAGAGCCCTGACTCAGGCAGGCAGGGTGTGTGCCTCGGCAGGCCAGAGGGGTCCCCACCATGGCAAGGGAGAGAGGAGGGGATTCCCAGCTCTGCCTTCTGTAGAGCTATGGCCAAGGCTGGCAGAATGTCGCTTGTCACATGTCTGCAGTCTGGATCAGCGGTCGGGGAGCAACAGTGCACATACATGAACTCTGCTCCTTCTCTTTATCACCTTGGGTGCCATTTCTGGTGCCTCATAGGCATTTTAAAACCTTGTGCTCACGGTTGCTGAGCCAGACAGTCCTCAGTTCTGAGGTCTAGATGCAGCTGTGTTCTTATAAGAAAAAAAAAATCTCAATTCACATAAAGAGGAAAAAGGTAATTCCTTAAGAAAAAAGACATCCCGTTGAAACATTTAAACATGAGACTGATGTATCAACGAGCTTCTTCCCTCCTGAAAATAGAACAGCTTGGGCTTGTGGTCATTTTGCTTCCCCTTTACTCCTTGAATGCCATTAAAATCCACCCAAAGCTCTCCAAGGCCAGCGGAGTGAACTCACACTGTTCACACCACTCCTGTTGATGGACAGGTGTTTTCTTTACACTGTTACAGGATAGCAGAGCTGCGCATAGTCAGTGCTGCAAAAGTATCCAGTTATCCATCCTCCATCCAGGGCCCTGGGGAGATTTTCAAACAAGTGAGATAAGGGGCAGACATAGACGCATGTCCTTAAGGGAGGCATGGAGAATTTCCTCCAAAGCCACACTGTCAGGTGTCCCCACGCCCCCAGAGCAAAGACTGAGTTCTTGTCCTGCATCTACTTCCTCCATGGCTCCCACCTGGCTCTTAATGCTATGAATCTCTGAAATGAGACTCTTGATGGCCTTTGAGAGGCAGGCTAAAGTGGCCACATGAAAACATGCTTGTACAGGTGAGAATATTGACTCTCGCTGGGTGACCCCCAGAGAAGACTGGGCACTGGGCCCTCCGTAGTTGGGGAATTTGTTTTCCCTCTGTGAAAAGAGATTTCAGAACAGGTCCAAGAAAAGCTGGGGGCAGCCATGTAGTGAAGACAGCATCTCCTGCTGCCACCAAGGAAGAAAGTGATGGGGGACTTACGAACATATCATGTACATACACACAGATCACATGCACACATATCATACACATCACATATCACATGGACACAGCACATACATATCACATGCATTCGTATCAAATCACACACCATCACATTTCACACGTGTACAGATCATGCATACATCACATGCACCCAGAGCATACACACACACCACTCACCATCACATATCACATGTGTGTGGCATATATATAGATCACATGTATACATGTTACATGTGCTAAACACACACATATCCCATGCAGACATCACATGCACACATCATACAAACACATCACATACATATACGTCAAACACACATGTCACACATCACACATACACATCATATGCACGTACACTAGGGATATAGAACACAAGCATCTTACACACATACACACACACATATGTACACACACAAACATACACATACATGGGTTGTGGTAAAGGGTAATGGGACAAATTTAAAAAGTCCCCATGGACAAAGTGAGGACAATTTGAGCAATAAGTGGCATTGCTTTGAATTTTAACACAAAGCATGAAGTCAATATCCACAAGTCTATACAGATAAAAAGGAATGATAAATAAATAAACAGTAAAGAGACAAATGTCCCATGCCAGATAACGCAGGGGGTTGCTGCATCTGGAGAAAGGAGAGCGTGGGGCTGATGGAGTCACTTCCCTGGAGAGCACAGTGTGGAGAACAGGGCCAAAGGATGAGTTCCTCCACAAGCCAACTTCCTCTTCAGCCAGGCCATAAGGCCCACGTCCAGTCATCGGTCACACTAATTCCATCAACGTGATGTGATGAAGGTACCACCTCACCCCTGTAATCACTGACAAAAGCCTAAAACTCCACCGATTATGAATACAGCATCAGAAGAACCCAAGTAGAGTGGCACCCCACAAGCACCTGGGCAGTGCTCCTCAGACTCACAAACAAAGGAAGTCTGAGAAACTGCCACAGCCAAGGGAAGCCTGAGAAGGGTGAAGAGATAAACAGCAGTGTTCTACACCAGGTCCTTGTCCAGAAAAGGGAAACACCGGGTACAAAGTAAACCAGAGGAATATGAACAAACTGCCCATGCAGTTAGCAATAATGCACCAGTACTGTGCTGTCCTCACCAAGGGGAGGCACTGATGTGGAGGCCTTCATGAGAGGAAGGTTTGTGGGGGTGAAGAGGAAGGCATTAGTCAGCTCTGTGCTGGCCACACAATTTTTTCCTTAAATCTAAGACTATTCTCAAAAAGTAAAATATGAAATAAAATCTATTAAAAATAGGTGGAGGGGAAGATGGATGTGCCTCAAAGAATTGATCTGATGGAGAGCAGATCAATACATTCATGAGAAAGGTCCAGGTGAGCGAAAAATTCAGGGTAAGTGATACACGCCCAAGGTTGTGGGGAGATGGGAAAATCTGTGAGGGAGCCAGGGAAAGGAGCCCACGCTAGCCATCTGATCCCACAGGCTCAAATAGAAGGTGGGCATTGGGGTCCAGTACACTCAAGCCAGAACAGAAAGAAAATAAGCCTTTGCTCTCAGCAGTGGTTCAGCAAAAGTGTATCCTGTCCTAGGCCATTCCTATCGTAGACGCACATGTGCCTAGCACTCATGTTAAAAGGCGATGTCAGGGTGAAGTGGAAAGAGAACAGAAAACAAGAAGACTGAGGACTCCACTGGTTGGTTTCTGGAAAGACTTTTACTACAGGAGCACTAGTGATGTGTGCTTAGCTGGTTTGCAACACCATGGGACCTTCCCTGGAGTCCAGCCGCCATCACTCATGTTCTGCCGCAGCTGTGGCCCAGGATGCTCCCAACTGTTTGGGTGGGTAGGGACATGGGTTTATTTGGCAGCTTTCCTCAGTTGAGATAAAGAAGCAGCCATGTGGGTCCTTTATCTGCATTATCTTTCCCTGGGTTCTTTTCCATCCTCGTCCCTGGGGCCAGCTCCAAACAGTCCAGCATCCACCCGATAAGTAAACAAACCACACCTGTTGAACAGCCTCGGGCTCTCTGGGCCCCACAGTTCTGATGCCTCACTCATCATACCAACCACACTGCCAGACACGCAGCCAAGTAGCCTGACATCATGCCTGTTGCCCTCCTGGGCTAGACTTGCCAGTGTAGGGAACAAGAGCCGGACCTGTAGGGAGAGCAGATGATCTCTACCTACAGCAAGGTTTAGGCTCCTGTTTTGATCTCTTCATCCACAAAAGCCAGATTTGGGGTTGTTTTTGAACTCTCATGTTCCACCAGTTAAGAATTAGCATGAGGGCTGGAGAAATGGCTCACTGGTTAAGAATACTTTCTTAACCAGAGGATCTGGGTTTGATTGCCAGCACCCACATTTCCTGCAGAGAGGAAAAGACCTGGGGTGTGGGATCACAACTATCTGCAACTCCAGTGCCAGGGGATCTGATGCCTTCTAGGAACCAGGCATGCACAAGTAACTGGTCACATATACAGGCAAAAATCTATACACATAAAATAAAAATAAAAAAGTGTTAACGTGATGGATAGCAAAGGTTAATTTAAGTGTATTTCCCCAAGGGTTAAGGTGCCAGAGAACAAACTCCCTAATTCATCAGTTCTCTTTCCATCGAATCATGAATAGCAATGATATGTGCTTAGGGACCAGCTGGGGCCGTGCTGTAGTTTGGATCCTGAATGTCTCCTTCCCCTCAACGCTTGGGTGTTAAAGGCTTGGTTACTAGTCTGGGGTGCTATTGGAGAGATGGTAAAGAAGTTAGGTCATTAAGAGCATGCCCTCGATGGAATACCAGGGCCTCGACACCGTCTTTTCTTTCTCTCTGCCTCCTGGATGTCTAGAGGTGAGCAGTCTCCTCAGCCATGGTTCCCAGGAGGATGTTCTGTACTGCCCTGGGCCCACAGGCAACACAGCCAACCAACCACAGACTGAAGCTGATGGCAAATAAATCTTTCTTCCTTGTAAGTTGCTTGTCTGAGGTATTTTGTCACAGTAATGGAAAACAGAAAGACACAGATGGGTTGGGTAAGCTGTGTGGTTGGAGGAAGGTCAAGATGACTCTACAGAGGGGAAGACCTAGGAGGTAGGACACGCACTAAGCCTTTGGGGCAAATGAAGGGACCCCCAAGAGAAAGAGGCATGCAGAGTCACAAAGGGGTGACATCAGAATTTCACTTTTTGAGGCCACAGGAGAGCAGAAGGGAAAAGAACCTGGTAACTGAATTCTCGTCTGTCTCCTCCCCTCTCAAGTCTTTCTGACCCTTCAGCTTCTTCCCACCAGAACCCTGTAGGCTCAGGCCCTCTTCCTCACCCAACAGCACTGCACCCGCCAAGTACATTTCCCCCAAGTGTGGGGAGACAATTCAAATGACACTTTATGAAGTGTATCCTTAAACCCCAAAGCTACCTCTCTCCCCCTCTTCCTCCCTCCCTCCCTGCCCACCTCCTCCCCAGTCCTCTTCCTAGAGCTAGAGACCAAACTCAGGGAAACTCATTTCTAAGGCTGTTTCAGACAGGGAAACTTTACAATGAAGGGAGAGATTCTCACTTACTTCAGGAGAGGAACTCAAGCTTTAATGAGTTGGAATCACCTTCTAGAGGTGGTGTAACTGGAAGAGACAAGGCCAGATCCAGACGACATCCTGCCAAACTATGGCCTCCTGCAGCAGCAACACTGAAGTCACCATAAAAGTGAGCCACATAGATGCCCCCAGAGCAGCCTATGGCCAGGAGTCAATGGACCAAGCCCCAGGGCTGGGCTTGCCCAGGCCTCTCCCAAACTTAGGTTAGATGTTTACTTGTGAACTGTTTTTCTTTAAGAGAAGCCCTCAATAGTGTGAGCAACCACCTCCACATACACAAAAATCCATCCACCTCTGCTGACCAATCACCATTTAGAAAAAGCTGAATCTTAGAAAGGGGAGTGGCCAAATTGGCCTCAGCTTGCCCAACACAGAGAGGTCCTCTCTCTGAGAGGATTTAGAAGTTGCTAAGCTGGGGGTGGGGATATTGATGATGATGAACTTTGAAAGGGGCTTCTCATGAGCAACTCATATGTTCTGGAGGGCTGGGGAAGGACAGAGCAGGCCTGAAATTGCAGATTAGCATGCATGTGTACTCTAGAATGAATCTGGTTTAAAAGAAACTGAGACTGAGGTTGGATGCCTGTGCCATATCAAGGCTACGGTAACAACAATGCCATATTCAGAGGGAATGAGAAACACAGTTGCTTAAAAAAATTGGAGACAGGAAACTTGAGGCAAAGGTACCATAAGATCCACTGTCTAGCGAAGCTTGCTCTCTGGTTCCAAGAGTGCATTATTTCCTATGTGCTCACATCTGTGTCCATCAAAGTCCCACAAGCCTTACCATCCCATTCATGGCACTTATCCAATCAATGATGAGGGCTCAACACATCATTAACCTCCTGGGACCTCATCTCTCAATATCCTCACACTAGAAGTTAGGATTTCAACCTCTTCATTTGGGGAGGACACAGTCCATAGATGGTGGGACAGAGGAATATTTTCAAGGGACTTTCTCAGCATCTTCAGGAGTTATGACTCTATTCCCCACAGATGTCAGGCACCTTAAGCAGGAAATGCTGTATTCTCTTTCTCACTTAGGAAGACTGATCTGGAGAATGGAGACAGAGTCTCATAAAGAAGACAGCAATGGCTGGACCATGATCATGCTGGTCAGTGTGCAGGCAGCGACAAGGTGGTGGGAAGGCACATATAGCACCCATGGGACAGCTGTGACCCACAAAGCCCCCATGCCAAAGGAGGGTTCTAGGACCAGTGTGTGGCTAAGGGATGCTATGAGCAGCCCCCTTCAGATATAAAACACAAACATACGAAGATAATTATAGTTACATTACATTATGCTACTATACATGTATACATTGACTAATACAGACAGATACTTCCTGAACTGTTTGATGGAGTTAGAAGCCAAGCTGCCAGGATGGCTGAGTGGGTAAATGTGCCAAGACCAACAACCTAAGTTCAACCCTCAGAACCCACATAGAGATAGAAGAAGAAAATTGACTCCATGAAGGTTTCCTCTGACCTCCAGACACACATGATGGCACACATGCACTCCCATCATATACAAACACAACAACAACAACAATAATAACAAAGAAGAAGAAGGAGAAGAAAAAAAGAAAAAGAAGAAATTTTAAAAATCACGTAAATTTTCTAAAAGTCAGATAGTTCTCATCTAGGACTGCAGAAGCAACATCAAAATCAGGATATTTAGCATTCATTTTACACAATCCACAGTCCAGACCTAAATGACACCAGCTGTCCTAATGAGGGTTTCTCCTGGGTCACTGTCATCCAATCCAAACACTTCTCACTTCCTTCCAGGTCTCTTTCACCTCCCTTTACCTAACAATTTTTCAGTTTTTGTTCTATGCCCTCAGCATTTTAAAGACTAGAGACATTTACTTTATAGGACCTCCCTGCCCCAGTAGGGCTCTCTGTCGCTTCTTGGTCATTAGATCCAGATTATACAGTTTGGGGGTACAAATCCCCCAAAAGTGATGTGCTAATATCAGCACATGTATGAAGTAGACCTGTTGTTCCAATATTGGCGACACTGTTGCTCATCACACAGTTAAGGTCAGACATTCTTGAAGTCAATTTAGATGGCACTGGATATGACTGTTCCAATTATGAAAGTCTGCTATGTCTTAAATATTAGTGCACGCATATGTGTGTGTGTGCGTGTGCATGTGTGTGTGCGTGTGCATGTGTGTGTGCGTGTGTGTGTGCGTGTGTGCGTGTGTGTGTGCGTGTGTGTGTGCGTGTGCGTGTGTGTGTGCGCGTGTGCATGTGTGCGTGTGTGCGTGTGCGTGTGTGTGTGTGTGTGTGTGTGTGTGTGTGTGTGTGTGTGTGTAGCTGGTGTCAGGTGTCTTCCTCAACTGCTCTTCACCCTGTTTTTGAGACAGGATTTCTCAGGGACTCCAGAGCTCATCTTTTCAGTTAGTCTGACTGAATCAGCAGCCCCCCCAAATCCTCATGTCTCCTCTTCCTCAGTGTGGACTCTTCATGTGGGAGCTGGGGACTGCAACCCAAGTCCTCATGTGTGCCTAGGAATCACTTCCCTGACTGAGCCATCTTCCCAGCATCCCCCACAGACAAGTTTGTCTTTAGGTCTTTTCCTAGGTAAACTCCAGAGCTGAATTAATAGACAATGGGCACGATTTTAGGGCAAACGTGAAGTTGAAGGTTCTATTTTCCAAATCCTTCTTGGGCTTCGCCTGCCTCACTGCAGTGCATGCTGGTACTCATCCACCTCTCGTCTACCCATGGCCCCACCCCAACTGCAATGAACTGATTTTGTCAGTTCCTAAAAATCTTTCATTACTTTTGTTTGTGTTTTAGTTAGAAAATTAGACTTTTTCCACATAGTTTGGTCATTTGTGCAACTTCCAGACTTCCCTCTTCCTGTCCTTTGCTTGTTTTTCCTGTTGCATTCCAATCTTTGGTTCTAATACACAGTTCTGGCTGCTGCTACCCTACGAGAAGCTTGCACATTGATGCTCAGTTCTTCTTGCTCAGCCTGCACACTGGTGCTCAGTTCTTCTTGCTCAGCTTACACACTGGTGCTAGGTTCTTCCTGCTCGGCTTGCACACTGGTACTAGGTTCTTCCTGCTTGGCTTGCACACTGGTGCTAGGTTCTTCCTGCTCGGCTTGCACACTGGTGCTAGGTTCTTCCTGCTCGGCTTGCACACTGGTGCTAGGTTCTTCCTTGAGGGAAGAGTTTTTTTCTTCTTCGACTTGAATTTCCAAATAGCATTTCCCTTCTTTGATCGAATTACTTTTTCATGTGTATCTTCTGGTTCTCGGGCAGGACTCCAAAGCAGGATGGTTCATGGTTAGAAGTCTACGCTCTGCAGTTGGACAGATGTGACTCCTACCCATGCTGGGTGACTTTGGGAGGGTCAATCTCACTGTGTTTCACTTTTCTCAAATATATAATAGGAGGTGGAAGCAGCCTGTGGGGAGGATGAAATGAGACACCATGTTCAATGCCTGCTAGGCAGCAATACAGTGCCTGCTTGGCCCATGCGGTTCCTCACGGGTGTCTTGCTGCTTTAATTTGGGCTTCTGAGTAGCATATTCAGTGGGACTCTGAATCAGCAGGATGTGTGCAAAAGAGGACAGGAAGAACAGACATAGCTCCTGAAAGTGAGCTGTGGGGGAAGAGACCAGAGCTTTGTTGAGAAAGGGAAGGGGGGCTGGCTAGGCAGTGCCTCCCAGTGGCCTGCCTAAGTCTGTGCTCCTGCAGTCTTGCAGGCTAAAGGTTAGGCTGAGTGCAGAGGCGGTTGTCATTTTGATGAGCTCATAGACATCTGCCCAATGGTGATACTGCACAGATTCCTGAGATCCCTGTGTGTGTATTTGTTGTCGGTGTGCTTGGGGTTTTAAACAAAATCAACAAGGACTTAAGAGCGTCAAAGTTAGGAATAGCCTTGAAAACACTTGGCCTGTGCTTGGCACATAACAGGAACCCATTCAGGGCAAGGCTCTTTCTTGTCTGCCTCCTATCTCCTCCCTGTCTCCCCTTCCCTGCTTACTGACACAACAGACGACCAAACCCAACTCTAGGCAGTACTCAGTACCTCCTGCTCTGTTGATGCTGGCTGGGCTACATACCCTCTGGATTTCACTTTCTCTTCTATAAAACAGTATTTGAGTGGGGAGATAGCCTAGTGGTAAAACAGTTGCTGCACCAGTGTGAGGACATGAGTTTGAATCCCTGGTACCCACATAGTGCATTGTAATTCCAGTGCTCCCATGGAGATAGAAGGCAGACACAGGAGAATTCCCAGAAGTCCCTGGGCAAGCTAGCCTGGTATACCCAGTACCAAACAGAAACAGACCCTGGGATGCATGCAACTGCGTTCGCACATAAGAGCTTGCATGTGTGCACACAGACACAAACTAGGGAGAAAACATGGTTGGGGGACACACTGAACAAATGTCTCTCTATTTCAGGATTTTATTCTGTAAAATTTTGCAAAATTGGTCATCCTTGTACACTCATATTTGAGATATTTGGAAAAATAGAGGAATCAATCTGGAGAAAGGTGGTATCCACAGCCCAAAGCATGGCTGCTGGAGGACCTTCAAAGGAGGCCTTCACCCTGAACCTCCAAAGCCTTCCTCCCTGGGACACTGTCCTGTAGAAACACCAATGTGACCAAGTGCCTAGAATCCAGAGTCTTTCCAGGCTCTGCCACTCACTGGCTTCCATCTATGCCTACTGTGGTAAGAAACACTGAGTCCTTTCCAACCTTGTGACGTACATTCATAGAAAATCACATGAGACCTTCAGGACAAAGGGTATATTCACCACCACAAAGAGGTTACCTCAAGGAAAAATATGTAACCAGGTATAACTTGGGAAAGGACTCAGGACCACCAACATTGAGAATAAAAACCATTCGGCACTGTTTAATAGCCACAGCAAACCTCCTGATGATCCTGCCACCATTTTATATCTTGATGAAAAGAGGAAGTGTCAGGCAATGTTCTAGGAGCTTCGGTAACACCACTGCTGGCCCATGGTCCCTCTGCCCCTGTGAATGCTCCTCTGTGACCCTGAAGAACCACAGAAGCTACTTTTAATCATTTGCCCATTTGCAGGGACTTTGGTATTGGGCAAGCCCTTCTGTAAAATGCCTCTGCCATCTTTGTTCAGTGCAAATCTGTTACAGGGAGGAGAAAACAGACACTGGATGTCTACTCAGTTATAGCCCAAAGCAGAGCTCATGTATGTTCGCATGAGGCATTCTTACAAGATCTCACATCCCTCTTTCACTCTGTGCTTCTTTTTTTGTTTTGTTTGGTTTTTGGTTTTTGGTTTTTGAGACAGGGCTTCCCTGTGTAGTTTTGGTGCCTGTTCTTGCTCTGTAGACCAGGCTGGCCTTGAACTCACAGAGATCCACCTAGCCCTGCCTCCCAGGTGCTGGGATTAAAGGCGTCCGCTGCCGCCGCCGCCGCCGCCGCCGCCGCCGCCTGGCCACTCTGCTTCTTGAAGCTCAGACTCACTCTATGGCTTCCAAGTGTCATCTGCAGTCCTGAGATTATTATAGATATCTAGTATGACCAGGCTGTGGGGCTCCCCCTTCCTTCTGAAGATACTTAGGATAATTATGTTATCTTAAGCACTCTGGATAATAGTTTCTTGGGAATGTTATTTCTGCTTTGGAAATGTTCGGCTGAGTTTCAGCTTTCCTTTATAACCCATAAAGCTAAGGGGCTTAAGATGAAATGCCTTTTCCACTGCCCAGAGAGGACACATCTCCAGGACTTCCTGTTTCACAGGCTAAAAGAGACCATGGCAGCTCTTCACTGTGTGTGAAAGCAAACACCTGTACCTGTCTGAGCTGGCCTGGGCTATCTTACCCCATTGCGTGACATCCAGGGTGGACAGCAGGAGAGTAGTAGAGGCAGCGGGGCTCTGTTAAAGAGAGTAGAAATTCAAGAAGAAGAAAGGAAGGATCCTCATTCTTGGCTTACCTCCTAGCTTTACTGAAACTTGATGTTCTGTTAACTTGGCTCTTCTCTGGTCTCAACTCTGATAAATCCTTAATCCAGACTATCAGCTCGTAGTATCTTCTTACGGAAGCCTAACTGGGTCCAGATGGCTCTAGAAGACACATCAAGTGGCTGGTGTGAGTGAGAAATGTTGTTCACAGACTCATGTATTGTGGCGCTTGGTCTCCAGTCGCTGGCTCTGCTTGGGGAATGTCTTAGTTTGCTTTCTGTTGTTACACTCTCACATGGCAAAAGCAACTTGGGGACAAAGGGTTATTTCGCTTACATGCCAGGTCACAATCCATTGTCCAGGGAAGCCAAGCAGTAACTCAAGACAGGAGCTTTAAACAACAACAACAACAACCAAACAAAAACCCTGTAGAAATGCTGCTTACTGGCTTGCTCCCCTGCCTTGTTCAGCTAGTTTTCTTATACAGCCCAGGACAGCCTGCCTAGGGTTGACACTGCTCACAGTGGACTGGCCCGCCTACATTAATTAGAAATTAAAAAAAAAAAAAAAAAAAACATGTCTCACAAACATGGCCACAGACCAAACTGAACCAGGCAAGTCTTCAGTTCAGGTTTTTTCTTCCCAGGTGACTCTTGGTTTGTGTCAAATTGGCTGCTAAAGTTAGCAATGATAGGGAGACTCTGGAATCTTTAGGAGGTGGAGCCTTGCTGAAGAAGTCCATCGCTGGGAATGGATTTTGAGGGCTTATAGACTTGCCTGGCTTCCTGTTCTCTCTGTGTATTACCTGTGTGCAGGTGAAAATGTACCCAGCCAGCTTTCTGTTCTGGCCACCATCTAGTCTAATCTGTTGTCATGCCTACCCCAACATGTAGGAGTCTGTCTTTCTGGAACCATAAATCAAAAAGAGCCTGTTCTTCTCTGAGTAGCTTTTGGTAATGACATTTTATCGCAGCCAACAGAAGAGTAACTAGTACAGCAAGCAACGATGGTCCTCAGCTCTGGGCACCTGAGGGGAGTGTCCAGAGAAGGGAGGGAGATGGCACAGGGCCTTACTGTCCAAAAGTGTCATTTCAATGACAGTAAAGAATGTTGGGACAACCCTGATAAGACGCGAGACACCAGAGAGCAAGACGACAGAAAGCAGAGCGAGTCCCACCTCATCCAGGCTCGTTCACCATCTGCAATGTGTCAGTCATCGGTAACAGTGTCACTGGAGGAATAACCACCAAGGGGAGTGCTCCAAAACAGCTTTCCCGGGAAGACCAATATTTAATTCCTAAAAAGCAATTTTCAGCTAAATCCTGGATTTGGCTGTGGTATGAGCCTTCACCTGTGACTGCCACAGGCCTTTGATCCAGTCAGTCACCAAGCATGGCTGATTTTATAGGCATGCTTACAGGTGCTCAATCTCATGGTTGTTACCAAAACAGAAGTCTTTGCTTAGCTGTTGTCTATAGGGTATATGACAAGGTCTGGAAACAGTGTCGTTACCACATCTGGTGGGTAGAGACCAGGGAGCCTGATAAATATTTTATAATTTATCACAGTCCCATAACAGAATTGCTCAGCCCAGATGTCCACAGTGCTGACACAGAAAACCCCTGTCACCAGGCCTCAGCTCCTTGACAATCAAACTCAACTCACATATGATCCTTCTCCTTCCGGCCTTCCTCTTAACAGGATGCCTGCCCAAGCCACACCCAGGCGGTGTTCATACCCATACACCGGTTCACATCTGTCACCTGAGATGACACGGTTGGAATTCCCCAGCTCTGCACCCCGCCAGGGATGCCTTTCCAGCTTTGGGGCTTAGCCCCGCTCTTCTCCCAAAACTGCTCTTGGCACCCCATCCACTCCCCAGAGGGCAAGTGCATCAGGATCACTCTGGGGGGCCTGGGCTGAGGGACAGAACTTGCTTCTCTAGGTGATATGGAGGCCATTGCTCTAGGTACTAGACTGACAAGCATCAGCCCACACCTAGCTTCTCTGTGATCTGGTCCCCAGGAGGGCTGTGCCCTTGATCTTTGCTCACACCTGACTTCTCCTTTCACAGCCACACCACCTCCCTCACTACGATGCCCCAGGGGGAACCCCCGCCACTGCCCACTCTTAGTACTGCATACCTTTCGGGGTCATGTTTTTTCTTCTTTCAGAAACAATTATCCCAAACCAGGCCTTATTAGTCAGAAGCCCTCAAAAAGAGCCACCAAAGAGCGCTTAGTAACTAGCATTTCTACAAAAGTGTGGGCAGGATTAAGGGACACTAACATGGGTGGAGAAGCCCCAGACACCCTGAGGGCTAGGGCCCAGGTAAGGACTTGATAGCCAGGGTCAGAGGAGGGTTAGCTGGTGGGAGCTGCCCCTAGTCTCCTGCAGGCTGAGCTCAGGAAACAGACAAGGAGGAGCTGGTCACAGCTATCTGGAGCAGACAGACCCTCGGGGCTCTGAGCAGGGGAGGACACAGAAAGATCCAACAGGACACACAAAGGGATCTAGCTTAGGCCTCTCTTCCTACTATGAAACCCTACTGGACTGAAGCCACATCAAAATTGCCCAGGAGGATCTGGAGGGGCTCAGGGGCTGAGAGAACCCAGCACCTTCATGGACAGCTCACAATGCACTGAAACCCCAGTTCCAGGGAATGCGATGCCCTCTTCTGGCCTTCATGGGCACCAGGTACAGACACACAAGCAGGCAAAACACCTATCTATATCTGTATCTATATCTATATCTATATATCTATATCTATATATCTATCTGTATCTATCTATCTATATCTATATCTATCTATATCTATATCTATATCTATCTATATCTATATCTATCTATCTATATCTATATCTATCTCTATCTATCTATCTATCTATCTATCTATCTATCTATCTATCTATTTAAATTTGCCCCTGATCCACAGCAGGCCCAGGACACATGTGACATGGTAGGCCATTAGTAAATATTTTGAAAGTGATTTCATCATTAGCTGGCACAAATGTCTGATGATTAATTCTTACACATGTTATGGAAGTTATCCATGCAGAATATTAAGATTGTTCACAAAACCATAAAAAGAACACAGCCAGGAGCCAGGCCGTCCAATCCCATTTCCCAACTCTGTCCACCAGTTTCTCATGCACATGTGGCTTTGTCCCTCAGAACAAAGAACACCAAGTAGGAATTCATCAGCTCTGTGGAGGGGAGTCCATTTTTTCAGGTTTCAAGCAGTCGAGAAAACACAAAAGGAAGGAATCAATCAAGAGACCAACTCTAAGTGTCATATAACCAAACTGAAATGAAAGGGAGAAGTTGAAAGCAAAATATATTTGCACTAGAAGTGATAAAAGCTATAAATTCACACAAGTCATTAAAAAACATTTGTTTGTGTTCATTCTACTCTTTGTATTTGAACATCTTGCCTGCATATATGTATGTGTGCCACATGCATGCCTGGTGCCTGCTGAGGTCAGAAGAAGGTGTCAGGGCATCAGATACTCTGGAACTGATGGCTGTGAGTATCATGTGGATGCTGAGAACACAGCCTGGGTTCTCTGGAAGAGCAACATGCTCTCAGGCACTGAGTTCCGCTCCAGTGCTTTTCTCCCCTTTTATTTATTTGTTGGGGTTGGAGTGGGGTATGAACACCGTGGCACTCCTGTGGAGGGCACGTGTTAATGAAATGTGTGAGAGTTGATGCTCTTCTTTTGGGAGATCATACTCAGGTCGCCTGGATTGGTGGAAGGAGCCTTAATCTGCTGGGTCATCTCACCAGCCCCCAAAGCCATGCAGTTCTTTCTAAAATTTATTTTTAGTAAGTGTGTGTGTGTGTGTGTGTGTGTGTGTGTGTGTATCTCTGTGTGAGCATATGTATGAGAGTGCAGGTGTCCCAGAGGCAAGAGGTGCTGGATTCCCTGGAGCTGGAGTTCCAGGTGGTTGTGAGCCACCTGATATGGGTGCCGGGAATTGAACTCAGGTCCTCTGGAGAAGAATTACGTGCTCTTACCTGTTGAGCTATCTCTCCAGTGTTGAGGGCTTTGTATGTGTTTTATCAATCAATCCTCCCCCTCGTGCATTTGAACTAGATGTTGGCAAGTCATTATCATTTCCAGTTTTACAGACGTTGACCCTGAAGTCCTGGGAAGTTATCCAAAGTGTCCACATTCTCCTGACTGGAATTACAATCAATATTTGCTTGGTCAATAATCTCACTAGGAAGTACATATTAGATGATCTAAAAATCACTGTGCGTCATAAGGATTCAAATGCGGTGATTGCATGAGTTCCATTTGATGTCAACTCAAGCAGTAATGCACTTACTAGGTTATCAGTCACTGGCACGGCTAGGGAGGCACTAACAGAAGGGTGAACTCTCATCACAGGGCCAAGATTGGGGAATCAGTCTTCTGGAAAGTAACAGTTAAGACTGTAGTCAGGAATGGGCACTGTGCCATCCATGCCTGTCTTCTATGATCAGGAGTCTGATTCACTGTGCCAACCTCAGGGCCTTTGCTGTGCTTCTTGAGTGGAAAGGGAGACATTTTCTTCAAATATGAACTAGACTATGCTTTCATAGATATGACCTGGACCCGTCTAGGAATGACTACCTCCAAAGGACTCAGGGATGTGTGTGTGTGTGTGTGTGTGTGTGTGTGTGTGTGTGTGTGTGTGTGTAGGGGATGGTGGTATTGGTCAGCTGACTGGTTGGAATTAGATGTAGGATACTGTCTTCCTGAAGACTTGAGACTATGGCTCATGGGCAAGGAGCTGGATGGACAGGCACAGCTTTTCCCAGAGCTATTTGATTTGCAGAGATATGCCAAGCCAGAGCAGTGCCCTGGCCACAGTTGAGTCTGCAGATGATAAATGCTAACTCTGGAGCATTGAGCAGGCAGAATGACATGGCCAGCATGGAGAAGCCACCTCATTAGCTGTAGGTCTACTTGGTCTACCACAGGAATTCTGAGCATTGTAGAGGCTTCCTGATAGACTCCACACTGACTTCTGGAAACAGTACAGGACTCTAGTACATTTACTTCCTGTCTGTGGTCCCTGCTTGAGGCCACCTCATCCTAGTGGACATGAGGTTCTCTGCTCTTGTATTTAAATCCCACACCTGGTTCTTCCACACTGTTCAATCTCAAGCAAGTCACAGAAATGCTTATGTCCCTCATCTGTAAATACCAGGCTGTACCTTGACTTTCATCTCAACATAGCACACATGAGGTCTCGTATTTATGAAGTAATATCTTCCAAGGCCTAGGCAGTCAGGAAAATAAATGACCCCGACATGTAGTGAGGTCATGAGAAGGGTTCCTTTTCTCTCTCTTTTCCTTACTTGTATCTCTCCAGCAAATCAGAGAGAAATCCCCCTGGGTGTACTCATGTACAAAGGCTTCTTAAGAGCTGACCACTCGCCAGGCAGTGGTGGTGCACGCCTTTAATGCCAGCACCCAGGAAGCAGAGGCAGGCAGATCTCTGTGAGTTCAAGGTCAGGCTGGTGTCCAAAGCGAGTTCCAGGAAAGGTGCAAAGCTACACAGAGAAACCCTGTCTCAGACAAAAAAAAAAAAAAGAGCTGACCACTCATACCCCTTTTCACCTGAGACATTTATAGATGACCCTGGAGACACATAGAAGAGACACACAAATCAGACACGTACTCAACCATAAAGACCTTTATTTTAAAACAGTTCTTTGGTATGCATATAATTTTATCACTTATTAATGATGAAGGATAATTTGCACACTAATGAGATGGATACAATTGTTTATTTCCACATAAAAATAAGTCCTGGCTGAATATTCAGTACTGATTGATATTTTGTATAATTAACAGTGTTGAGAATACTCCTTAGTATAAAATATGGAGTACAAAAAGATACTTGGAATTCTCTCAGAAGCCGTTGCAAATTGTTCTAATACCGAGACAACCTATTTAATAATTTTTTAAGTGAAACTCAAGTCAACAACTCAAATAGCAATTTTAAAAAATCAAATATTCTACCACAGTACAACTCCAAGATCTACTGGCTTGACACATGCTGAGAGATGACAGTTGGAAAACATTGAAGTTTTTGTTCTTTTTAATTAAACCATTATGTTTAAGGTCAGAAACTCCACATGAACAAACTACGTGCAGCTAAAACAAAATACTTCTTATATGTGACAGTTTCTATCTGAACCAAGGTCCTCGAGGCGTCATTCTTGGTGTCACATGGTGTGATGGTACAAAGTTTCCAGCTGTGTGTTCAGAACCAGGGCTGCGGTGAAACTGGGAGACACAGCATGGGTAAGTTCTGCTAGGAACACCTAGGTTTTGTTTGATGGCTACACAGTTGGAAGCCTTGGCTGTTGTCCACTTTGTTGTAAACCCCACATTTAGTTATATGGTCCATATGGAGGCTCAGTTCACAATGGAAGAAGCCGGGATCTATGATGAGGCATACCTTATTGGAACTTGGGCCTCTGGAATGGAGTCAAATTGCTCTCACTGGCCATTGTCTCTGTTCCGGAAATGAATTCATCCAAGCAGGGCAGCAGGATGGAGGGGCAGAGGGGCAGCAGGGCAGAGAGGAGTTGAGCATTAGGAACCATAGGTACAGCAGAATTGGGCCTGAGCAGGTGAGCTCAAAAGTAGAGGCAGGGAGGCACAGAGAAGCGGGGAACTCATTAGAGGCTGAAGATGAGGGCTGTGGGCTATTGTCACTCAACTCTGAAGCCTGTGTAGACTTAAAGGAGCCTTCTAACACCGGGGTGACAGTTAGTAATGGCCAGTACTGACAGCATTTTTTGCTCCAGTAAGGATGTTATTTGGTGGAGCCCATGTAGATTTATCCTATCCCAGGTAGTGCCTTGTGCCAAATTCAGGAATCTCCAGTTATGAAGTTTCTCTGGGTTGTAGGAAAGACTCCACTAGCAGTTGTGAGGACAACAGCCTAGTTGGGGGAATTTTATGGGCTGTTCTTCCAAACAGGAAGAGGAAGTGTGACTCTTGCTATCTCCTCTCAACAGAAAGGAAGAGACAGAGAAGAATGGATCAGAAATACCCATCCTGGTGTTTCAGACTAAGTCCCAGGATGTGATGGGGTGGGTGTGCAGAGGAGTGGAGGAAATGCTGCAAAGTAGTTGGGCTGCCCACCCCTCCCTTGCCCCCCACCCCCACCATGTTTAGGGAGTTAGACTCTGGGTCACGGCTGCCTGGTGCGAAGCCTTTTGTCGTTCTGTGGAGGAACCACCCAGAGCACACATAGAGACCAAGTTGTTGGAACAGAGAGAAGGCCTGAGTTAGAACTTCCTAAGTATGGAGGGGATCAGGAGAACCAGAGACCTGTCACAGTGAGGGAGAAGTCGACCCTGCCAGGAAGGCATCCCACAGAGGGCACAGTAACTGTGGTCAGATAGAAAGTGTGTAGGAACAAAGAACAGGGGGATGGGGGTGAGTCCAACGATAGTGGGAGACCAGCAAGCCAAGCCTTGTTGGTGGCCTCTGGAGGCCCTCTGCTTCCTTCTGTTTGGCTCAGAGAAGCAGAGGCTGCTGGGGGATGGGGACCAGAACTTGGCTTGTGGGAAACATGGCTGTCACGGACAGTGCAGGTAATTTCCTCCTGGACGTGCTGGCTCATGCATCACTTCTACGAGGCTCATTGTCTGCCTGCACACATGCCCTTCCCTTCTTTCTCTCTGGCACACCACATTCCAGAATTCTGGCAATGCTGGCTGGCTGGTGCTAGCCAGCTGCCC
Source organism: Onychomys torridus (assembly GCF_903995425.1). Taxonomy (NCBI): domain Eukaryota; kingdom Metazoa; phylum Chordata; class Mammalia; order Rodentia; family Cricetidae; genus Onychomys; species Onychomys torridus. The sequence goes on along the minus strand of NC_050443.1, from coordinate 62,858,718 downwards.
TGCACAAAGGTAGACCGGTCCCACCATACTTCCGCCTTTATAGCTCTTCCCTCAGTTCCCAGAAGGGCTTCACCATAGAGGGTGTGGCTAGAGCCTGCTTTAGGAACTGAAGGTGGCCAGGTATGAATCTGAATTTGGCCCAGTCACCAGGCAAAGTGTGTGGGGAGGCTGTGCTTGGTTGCTCTTAGCAGCATGCACCTGCATCTCCTGTCTACCCATTAGGAATGTTATGACTACAGACTCCACTTCACAAGTTAGGACAGGCAACTGTGTGGAATAGAATATCTGTTTAACTACGTAAAGACTGTTGCCGAATAATTGTTTAGCTGTGTGAAGATGTGTTACATTTATTTATTTATGCTGCATTCATTTAATTATGTAAAGGTGTGTTATATTTGCTTATACTGTGCTTGTTTAACTATGTAACAATGTGTTGCCTTTTCATGATGCCTACCTAAGGTACCTGATAGGTCTAATAAAAAGCTGAACAGCCAATAGTTGGGCAGAGGAGGGATAGGCGGGGCTGGTGGGCAGATGGAATAGAGCCAGCCAGCCAGCCGGGAGCAGCCAGGGTCTAGTCAGCCAGTCAAGGGCCATGGAGGAAGTAGGAAAGCAGGGCGTACAGAATGACATATAAAAAGCTCCAAGGCAAAACGCAGATGAAGAGCAATAGGTTAAATTAAGTTCTAAGAGCTAGTGGGACAAGCAAGATAAGGCCGAGCATTCATAACTAATAAGAAGTCTCCGTGTCATGATTTGGGGGCTGGTGGTCTGAGAAAGCCTGCTATACAAGTGAGATAGATGCTCACAGGGTTCTTCCTCCCTAGGACAGAAAGAGGTGAAGATATGCTGAACACAGTCTTTAAACAGTCAGTGTCTTGGGACTTTTATCTATCAGCAGAGTTTGTCTGGGAAGTGTGGTGACATTTAACAGACAGAGGTCCCGTTGAGTGCCTAGAATGATGTCTAGGACCTGGTAGGAACTCAGTATTTGTTATCGACATGACTAGCATTATCATAAAAGGGCTGCATCATAATCTGGAGGAGTAAATGAGCTTGGCATGAGTATGTTCCTGCCTCTGAAGGGGCAGCATCCAGGATGCTCACCAGCATCACTGAGCGCTCATCATCTGTCTTCAATACACTGTGAGAGGACCACTCTCCTCCATGATCTGGGATTCCCAAGACCCATCGGGAAAGTGGTCAACACTCTGATTGCTGAGCTAATCAGAAGGGTACAAGGGCTGTAGGATTTGGGAAGTGCACCTTTCATGTGTGAGAGGCGCTCCACAGGACACACCCCCACCAGCAAGTGACACAGGTCCCACGACTCTGTGCCTCTGCCATCACATGACTTTCCGCCTTTCCCAAAGGTCACCAGGCGCTTTCCAGGAAGTTCCCCGAGCTTGTTAGCAGGGGAAGCTCACCCAGTGGTGCTGTACTCCAAAGCAACTGTTCTGTACAGAGTGCCTTTGCTCTTCCTGCTACTCTCTGTACCCAGGGAAGGCCCGCCCTGCATCACCTGCCAAGCTGCAGAGGTGCTTGCTCAACTGCCAATCAGGCTGGCCTGGGAGACTTCTGAAAGAAGACCCCAGGGGGGCTCTTCTTTGTTTTCCTCTTCCTTTTCATGCAGGGGAGCGAGTCTGTTCTGGCACATTCCTAATGCTTTCCTTCATTATTGTACATGGCTCTCAACCACATTACAAGAACGACAACCTCCACATCCCGGTTCTGATCCAGTAGGTCTGAGGCCAGACCAAGAATGAGTCCCTTGACTCTCAGATGATGCTGGTGAGCAGGTCTTGAGCTTCCCTGTGGAGTCAGTGCGGTTCATGTCCTCCCTTTCTAGGGTGGACTCGGGGTCTGGGGCAGCTGCATGGAAGGCACTTGATGGTACTATGTCGTCATAGGTAGAGTTGGGCATGAGATCCATCGGCAGCCTGCTGAACTGGATGCACCTGATCTCTGGCTGGTGACAGGAGGGGACAGAGTTTGCAGGTATGCACCCCTGGGAAGTCAGCAAGGGGTGGCAGAGTCAAAGCAGCCTCAGGGACCTTCTCATCAGGATGTCAGATTTCAGATGTGTTCCAGGCCCTCAGGGGTTACCCAGTCTCTGCCAGGGGCTCCTGCCTACCCTGGGGTGGGATTTGAAGTTCCTTACGCTCCCCTTGGCCTCAGCAACTTTGTCTTCCACGTCATCTTATAATAAGAACACAAGGTGCCTGAAAGTTTGCCTGTGACTTTCAGGATGAAGTCAACTATGTTTTCCAATTTTAGCACAAGAAGCTATCCTTTAAGTTTCCATATGGTGCAGGATGGAGGTGGTCTACATTTAGACCAGAAATGAGGAGGACAGGTTCTGAGGCCAGTGGCCAAACCTTCTGGGAATCCTGGGAAAAAAGGAGCTCCAGGATACTGGGAGGTTGAACTTAGGCAGATGAGGCTGGAAGCCTTGCAGTAGATGCCGAGCCCATGCTTCAGGCCAGTGTGTGTGTGTGTGTGTGTGTGTGTGTGTGTGTGTGTGTGTGTGTGTGTGTGATCTCATTTTCTCTCTGGAAGCCTTGCAGTAGACGCCGAGCCCATGCTTCAGGCCAGTGTGTGTGTGTGTGTGTGTGTGTGTGTGTGTGTGTATGTGTGTGTGTGTGTGTGATCTCATTTTCTCTCTGGTTATTCCCGGAGCTCTCCACTCTAATTCCTAAAAAAACCCTGCCAGGCTGTTTGGCCTGGGACATGGTCACACGACTCAACAAGAGTGTCCCAGAGCCAGTAGACTGTAGCTCTAAGCTGCAGATTGTAGAGGGACGGTGGGTTCCTTTGAAAAGCTGGGGTTGGCACAGACAGCTAGGATTCCTTGCCCATGAGAGTTATCAATTTGACACTGTGACAGATGTGTCCAAAGCCTGGCTGGCATTGTTGGCCCATGTGAGACACAGGGCTGGTCAGACACTCTGAGCCACACTTCTTTTCTCTCCATACCACTTCAACAGTGTCCCCGTCTGTCATCATGTATTGTACAGGTGTCAGTGAATAGTCCTTACTAAGCAGCCAGCACTGTCCAGAAACAGTGGCTCAGGACTGTTTCACTATTTTAATCTTATATGATGATTTCTGTCAATTCTCAAAGTAATATACCTGTGGTGTGCAAAAAGGACAACTTCACAGCAGAACATTATAACAAGTGGAACTGACCCCTTAAGCCCAGAGCTGGTAACTTCGACCGATTTGTGATGTTCTTAGCATCGCATACAATGTATATGTAAGTACATAGCCAAGACAAAGTCAACACAACACAGCTGTGTGGCTTGGTTTTCATATGCGCACACATCCTGGAACTCTGTATTAGTAAGTGAACACCTCTCCAGGTTCTTAAGGTTCATACATCGACTGACTGCTCCACCAGCAGACATTAGGATTCTTTCCTTTGGGGCAGCTATGTGTGGTCTTGTTAGGGCATCTTTGAGTCTTTGACCCTCTTGTGAACATTTCTGAAGGAGGGACTGCTGGGCAGATTGCTAGGCCAAAGGGTATGGACATTTTACACTTCGGTACATATTGCTGAACCAGAGAGGGAATGCAGGCCTTTGCTGGCCGCAGTCACTGTATCACCTGGGGACAGGATCCCCCAGTGGGCTTTCTCTTTTGTTCTGTTGGTGCTTCTGGTTCTTGTGGCTGGGTCTGGCCTCCGACTTGTGGGATCCTTCTGCCTCAGCCCCCTAAGTGCTGAGATTACAGGCATGCACCACCACCAAGCCAGGCTTCTCAAAGCTTCTGACCTGGCTTTTGCTACATGCAGTACAAAGCGTCTACTCCACCACTTACAGGCTGCAGAGCCGGGGGTGGAGGGAATACATGGAATTCGGAAGCTTTAGCTTTCTCCACCGAGGGGTCCAGTCATAAACAGGAGCTGACAGGGTGGCTGTCATAAGGGCACATGTGCACAGGGCAGTGGCTGTCCACCTGGACTGCACAGCAATCACCCATGGACCTTCCACTCTCTTGAAGTCCAAGCCACACCCCAAGCTTCTTAAGTCAGACATTCCAGGGGACTGAAGAATGTAGGGGATCTAGGATCCAGATCTGGGTCTTGGTGACTTTTAAAGATGGTGGCATAATCTCAGGTCTTGGCAACAGTGTGGCTCAAATGAACAGTGCTAGCTGGTGAAGGGTTGGGGTGCAGATGAGGGTGAAAAAAAACAGGTTGGGGGTATGCTGCAGTGTCCCACAGAAGAGTGATACAGTGGGATTGGTCCTGAGTCTCTTCAGGATTCCCTGAGAACCCCTGGCTGCAAGAGGAAGCAGCAGAAAGCTATGGGACGGGTGAATTCGCTTAGCTTGGGGAAGAAGGTACCCCGTACTGACTGCTGCTTATCCATCTTTTCTGAAGAAGGGGATTAGCCTGGAAACAGAAGCTGGGGTACCGTCTGCAGTCTTAGTACTTTTGCCATTTTCAAAGAAATACTTGATCAGGGAGCACATTTTTTCTGCATTTAACTCCATCTCCAATACCAAATTGTACTTACTTCGAAGGCCTGGCAGTGGAGAAGGTAAAACCCCACAGCCTCTGCAAGCACTGTAATGAATTCACCTGGAACCTGTGTTCTCTACAGCGAAGTCGCTTTCAGAACCGCCAACTTGGATAAGGACAGTTTATAAAATGCATGCATTTCCAATGTCCTCATGAGATACACAAAACAGAAAGTCTGAATGCTTTCTAGGAGAAGAGAAGATGGGGTATGGGGAGGGAAGAAGAGTTGGGGGAAGGGAGAGAGATTGGAGAGGAAACAACTAGACACTTCAGAAGGTCATTTCTTTTTTGAATTAGGACAGATAAAAAAAGGAAGCATCTAAATCTGATGTTCAAACAACCTTTCCAGTTTGATCTTGTCTTTGCTTTAAAAAAACTACATTTATAAGTGCCCTAGATCTGTGAGCCATGGACACTCCGTTCCTCCCTTTGCTTCTACTGGGCTTGAAAGACAGGTGAACTTTTCTTCCATCTGCCCAGGCTGCATCCAGAAATTTCGATGGGTGCTCCTTTCCAAATTCATTTTTTGTTGTTGTTAATTCTGTCCTTTCACCTTTCATTTGGGAATCCCAATCCTGCAACAACAGAACACACATCTGGAAGGCTTAAGGATTTCTGGATCTGGTGTAAAAGGGAAGAACATTCAAATCATGTCTGGCCAGATTGTGCTTATTATTAAGGAATGATCACTTTTATGGTCACTGTAGGATGAGGAGCGTACATTTTCCTCTGTAAATCACAAAGCAAATACCAATTTACCCAATAAACACATAACACATATAGTTTTAAACATGTGAATTGAAATCTTCATGGTATAGTGTCTCTCAAACCTGGGTGTGAGCATCCCGGGACCACTTCTTACACAGTTGGCTGGGCTGGCTCTATTTCATTTGGGAATTCCAGGAAGGGCTGGAGATCTGCCTTTCTTGACCAGCTTTCCGGTGACACTGAAGCTGTTAGTCCAGGGCAACTGCTCTGAGTACCACTGCCTTGCAATCTGCTGTGTATCTTCATCGTTTGGTCTCTGCCTCAATGTTCTGAGGCGGGGGTCTCTCACTAAACTGGATGCTATTTATTTGGCTAGGCTAGCCGGCCAGTGAGCCCTTTGGATCTATTTATCTCAGTCTTTTCTCCATACTGGGGTTATAGGCCTGTCTAGGTACACCCAGATTTTATTTTATTTTTCTGATGTGGGTATTGGAGAATCAGACTCATGTCCTCAGTCTTGCAGAACCTGTGCTCTTATCCATCTAGCCATCTCTCAGCTCCTAGACACAGGCTACAGATGCTGGGAAGGGACAAAGGGTGTGGAGATTGTGGGGAATCACTGGGCATTTATTGTGTAAGATGGTGAATGACCTCAGGTGTTGGGACTGGTCAGGGCGCTTCCCTGTTTGACTAAAACCGGACTGGGATTTAGACAGGTGTGAGTGGGGAGGGGGTGTTAATTTCCTTAGCAAGTGCAAAGTCCAGGGCCTGGAATCTAGATGCTCACACGACACTATTAGAAACTGGTCTCTCCTGGTCCCTTGGTGTGACTGATGCTCTGGGGTGGCCTGGCCATGTGAAAAGGATGGCCACCTGTAGCCCTAGCTTCATTTCTATAGATACAGCAATGAAATAAATACTCCTCTTTCTCAAAAGCCCCAAGGTTAACACTCACTGGAGTATTCAGGTCACATTTCTATCTTAGCGCGGCTCGCGGAACTGTGCGCTCTGACTGTCCAAGTGTAGAAAGAACAAACCCACGCTCCTCACTGTAGTGCATTCTGGAAGGAAAGTGTGGGCTGTTTTCTAGATGCTCTTCGCTTTTGGATACTGTACAGGAGAAACTAAAGCTACCACAGGTACAGCTTAAATGTGGGGTGCAGAAGCTCCCCCTCATTGAGGCCTTTGCTGATGGATTCACACTGTCCCCCCATGTTTTCTTTATGGTAGCACAAATCTTTTAAGGAGAGTTTGCCCCGGCCTGTGAGATGCAGAGAGGACAGTCAAAGGTTAGCCATTCCTGACTAGCCCTCAACAGCCATCTGGGATTACCTGTCATCTCCAAGTGTCCAAAAGAGGCCAGGGAACATCAGCCCAGCTGCTGTGCCTTAAGGGCCACCATCATGCCACGTTCCTAGGAGGGTCCAGTCTCTCCCTGTCCTTGTGGGTACTTGTGTGTAATCACTGACCAGCTAGATTCCTGTTGCACCTAACCCTGCCAAGCCACCACCTTTGTGTGGACTGCCTTCTCCCAGGTTTTCTTGCCTTGCAAAAGGGAGGCAGACCATGGTGGCAGAGTACCCATAGCTGCCATGGAGGGGTTGGCTGACGCATCCTTGGCTCCTCATCAGGCCCCAATCCTGTCTATTCCTATTTTGGCTACAAGGGCCAATTGATTGTATGTGCCAACATACAAAAAGATCATGGAAGCCATCTTCCTAGTCCTTTCCTCCTTCAGTGCCAGGCACCCTCCTAGGGTCCCAGAAGAAGAGCACTCCCCTCTGCTCCGCAAAGGCTATCTCCAAGGAGCAGGCCCCTTCTAGTCTCCCAAGAAGAAGAGAGCTGGGGCTGTTTGCTACTAACTCCTTCCTTAGTTGAGTCCCAGATCCTGGTCCCTCCTAACCTTCCTGCCCTGCTCTTTCTGATCAGGACTGGCTGGGAAAATGCAGTGAGCCTGGCCCTATGTCTGCCCTGAACAGAAGCACAACTGCCTTGACCCATGCCTTCTCTCTGGAACTGTCTCTAAGGTCCTCTTGCTATTTGAGAGGGGAGACAGGTTCTGCAGTAGCCATGGCAGGCAGGCTGAGAGCAGACCTGGTTTTGTGACTTCTCCAGCCAGCCTTCCTTGCTGCCTCTGAAACCTCTCCAGACACGAGTCTGAGAAGGCAATGCCAACAGAACTACTCCCACATCCACGCACGCTTCCTGCTTGGCTGCCAGTGAACTTAACAGGTCAAGGCTAGAATCTGGGAATAGCATGGGACACAGTAATACAGTCTTGTTCTGCAGTTACAGATGGGGGAGAGTGTTTCAAGACTAGAGGTCCCATGCAAGTTACTAGAGCTGGGGAGGTTAGGTGGCAGCTCAGCCCTACCCTTGATCCGGTCTCTCTGTGGTTCTGTGTTGCCAATTAGTGTGTCCCCTAGGTATGGGGAAGGAAAATTGGCCTTTCATCATCCTGACACCAGCCCCAGTTCTGTTCTCAATAGAACCGCAGGGAGAGCCTCAAATCACTCTGGGTTAGCCCTCTCTTAGATACAGATCCAGTGCAGAGGGTAAGGGAACATGCCACAGCACTGCTGAACGATGTTATCTACCGATGCTATCAGTCAATGAGCTAGCTTTTCTTATCATCAGAGTGTTTAAATAAACCAGCACGTGATACTATTCTCCTACGTTAATTCAGATACCATTATCTGTTAAAATTAAACAGACGGCGAGCTATCTACGAACATTTTTTCTAAAGTCTGGGTCAATTAGACATGACCAGCTCTATGCCAAGGCTCTGGAGATTAAAGATAAAACGTTCACAACCATTATTAAGAGAGACACAGGTTATTATTAAGAACACCATTAAGGATATTTCAATAACGAAGTTAGATGTGGTAGTTTTATGATAAGGAATCCTTCATGTTGCTATAAAATTATTATGTACTATCAGAAATTACAGAATTGATTTTTGACTAAATTGCATTTGTTCCTTAAGTGGGGATCACCCTAAATAAAGGTGAGACTACAGAAAAAAAAAAAGATTTAAAATAATGGCAGTGACTCCACGCACATCAGCTTATAGCCCTTCGGCATGTTTAAGAAGGAACGGCAATCACAGAAATTCTTTCCCTTTTTAACAGAAAGGTCAGGGCACAATGCTCACTGACACTAATTTAGGAAGGAGTGGAGCCCTCTGCTAAGAAGCACAGAGCACGCCTGGAGCGGGCTGCTCTTGCCAGGGAACACTGCAGCTGACCGGCACTTTTGAAAAAGCAGCTGCTCTCTGAGTAAGTGGTCCTCCACTGATGGAACTGAGATGAAGTCAGAAACCCAGGTGAAGTTTGCTGGAGGACATCCCTGGCACACAGCACATGACAGATGCTTGGCCAATGCGAACAGAGTAGCTGCTCAGGGCTGAGGGATGCAGCCTTGCCCACGGGGTCTGCCCAACAGTGCTAGCACCAGGGGCCACTCTGACCTCAGCACACACCTCACAGCTGAGGGTGGTGGTAATAACTCTCTACAATGTTTAACCTTGAACCAGAATCAATTAAAGAAACACATTGAAAGTATGTTCTCTGATGCCTTTAAAATATATAGACTAGGTTTATTATTGAAAGTGAACCCACATAGATCATTTATCAAAATGAGATTTTTCCCAAATTATACCCTTGATAGCACTTGTTAATTCATTAAAAAGGCCCCACCACCAGCTGTAGCTACTTCTTTTTAGCTACTTGTTTTTGCTGAGTGTTCTCTGCTTTTCTGCATGCTCCACAATCTTTTCTTCCACATAGAGGCCCTTCCGCTTCCGCACGGCATTCATGTACTTCCGGGCCTGGTTCTCGGAATCTGCCTTCTCCCCAAAGTGCAGGTACTCCTCCTCAGTGGTTGGCACCCAGAAGGGGTCACTGGGAATGACCTTGTAAGGGAAGGTGACAAGATAGGCTGGGTGAGCAGATGGCAAACTTCATCAGTCTCTGGCTAATGAAGCAAGTTCAGCAATGGACATTTAATCTTCCTAAAATAGTAACATTCAAATCTGAAGAATCACGGGAGCTGTGACAAAATGGAGGCAGATTCAACAAACCTGTAACACCTGTCCTTCTGGCTTCTCATGGAGTCATTTCATAAGACAAACAAGAAAAAATGGCTTCATCTTTAATGAAAATGCAAAAGTTATCCTGACCAGGATGTATTTAAATATGTCTTCATTAATTGTGCCTTTGTCTCTAATAATGATCAACGTGAACATGGTCCTGATTTTGTTTTTGTAGCCAATCATGTAGCCTATCATGGATCAGCAATCACTAAGTAGTTGAAGATGGCTTCTGATGCTCCTGCCTCTACTTCCTAAGCACTGTCATTACAGATGTGTCTCATCACGTCTGGTTTATACGGGGTTGAAGACTGAGCCCGGGACTTTCTGTGTAATGGGTCCCGTTTGGCTGGAAGCCCCACTCAAGTCACCAGAGGCTGGCTGATTTTCCCAGAGCCTCCCAGGGCTGCTGTCTGTATGTACCGGCTTCTTCCCTTGGGGACTACTCCTTTAGGGTCTTGGCTGTATGATCCTCTGCTGCGTGCTGAGTCTGACCTGCTCAGGGCCCCTGCCCTTTACCTTCACCTCTCTCACACCTGTGTGGACATCCTGAAGCTACCAGCATCAACATGTCAAAAACACTCCAACACGGGAGAGCTGGAGTAAGAGAAGCCCAGTCCACTATGGCTGTCCAGTTTGGAACTATAGAAAGGTCTCTAGACCACAGAGCAGGGCTTGCCATCAGAATGGAGGGAAGGGTGCTTCTTCCTCACTGGCTCACAGAGAACCTGACTTCCCAGAGCTCAATCCCCACATCAATTTTTCCAACTCAAGAGTTAGAAGTGTATACCACCTTCTAACTAACAGGAAGGCACCCAAGTGAGAGCTGTGGCCCAGTCAACACACAGATACAGACACATAAGTGTGCAGACAATATGCATGGGAACACACACACACACACTCATGCAGGTATGTGTGTGTACACACATGCATACAAACATGGACACATTCACACACACCCCTAGTGAGGAAAGCTTTAGGAGCTCCATTTCATTTGGGTCCGGCAGGTGGGAATCACCACACACAACATAACCTCTCGGGAGCTCTTTTGGTCCCTCCTTCCTCACCAGCCTCCCACGGGGTCACCTGAGGATCAAGAGGTGGGTCTGGGGTTAGGCTGGCAGGCATGTGCAGCACCTGCTGAAAACACTTTCTCTTGTGTCTGTTATTAGCTCCTTTTCTTCCTCCTTTCATGGAAGGCTAAAACTTAGAAAGAAATTATGAGAATGCTGACTTCAAAGGTTTCCTCGTGGAAAATGCCTGTAATTTTATTTTCTCTATTTTCTGAAGCACTTTCTCTCAAAAGCTCTTGATTGTAAATTATATGGTATGCCAGAACACAAATGGAAAAAATCCTTGGAGTGAGAAGGCAGATCTCAACAACCATGCTATTTCTAAACCTACGTAAGTGTGTGTGTGTGTGTGTGTGTGTGTGTGTGTGTGTGTGTTGGGGGGGTACTAGATCAGTGGCATTCAATTATGATGTCGTTTTAAAGACTTCCAAAGATTTGAACCTTTGGAACGAGGACCATGGCAGGTGGCAGGAGAAGAGCAGAAGGAAGGTATTATCAGGACAGACGTTTTCTTCACAAAATTGTTCTCTAAAATTAATTAAAAGCCTTTTTAAAAATAACTGTCTGTAGCTGAGCCAGACACTGGTGTTTTTAAACATTACCAGACTCAAAAAAGGAAAAAATTCTGAGACACAAAGACAGTAAAACTCACCATGGCCCTTGTGTAAGGACTCACTCACTAGTAAACCTTGTTCTTACACAGTGTTCATTTCTGTTTCTGTAGTGACAGACGGGCACATGGCCACGTGGATTTTGGGGGTACAAGGATACTTCTGTAAGAGCTAGACACACCTCAAAAATAATCTATTTTAACTATTTAATAATTTGGAAAGCAGCTACAGAAAATACCTGGGTGAGCTGATAAGGCTATATTCTTAATGAAATTGTATTTACTCCAACAGACAACGGGCAGCAGTTTGTGGACTCCTGACCTAGTTAAAGACTACATTTCCCCGCTTCCTTAGATAGGACTTGTTTGATGTGGTCATACGGTTGGTTCTGGGTGATGGGATATGGATGAAGTAATCTGAGCAGAATCTATTGTGTCTTGTGGGGGAGGAGTGGGCCCTCTTCCTCAGCCCCAGCCCGTTGGCTGGGATGCAGCTGCAGCCATCAAGGAAGACAGGATGGGCCTGGGCTGTCACTCGGAGCCATATGCCAGCTCTGCACTGCCTTCTCAGATTGGAAGGAGAAATACCCTTTGCCTGCATGGCCGCTGTATTCTGGGATGCCTCTGTTAGAGCAGTCTTTTCTCTTTTCCCTGTAACATATTTGCCAATTAGAAAATGAAGGAAAACTTTGTGTGTGTGTGTGTGTGTGTGTGTGTGTGTGTGTGTGTGCGTGTGTGTGCTGCATGCACACAGATGTGTGAGGGCATGGCTATGAATGGGTACATGGAAGCCAGAGGAAGATGCCTGGTGTCTTTGCTAGGCTAGTGGCCAATAAGCCAGAATTTGCCTGTCTTCTTCTCCCAGGGCTGGGATTAGACATCTGTAGCCACACATGCTTTTTCACACTGGAGCTGGGGATTTGAGTTCAAGTTCTCACATTTGCACAGCAAGCTTTTTTTTACCCCCTGAGCCTTCCTCCCAGACCCACTCATAAAAATTTAAAGAGGCTCAGCAAAATCATTTTCAAAGAAAGACTCAGTATAAATTTTTTGGAGGGGGCAGGACTGGTGGTGTAAATATGTAACCTTGTTAACGGAGGCACAGAGGCAGGAGGATGAGGGATTCAAGACTAGCTGTGCTGCATATCATAGCAAGTTCATGGCCATCCTAAGAAACTTCATGTCTCCCTCCTTTCACAGGCTTTTAAAACAAAAATAGACTGTATGATGTATCACTCATCCAATGGTGAGGTCGGTATAACAGCTCTGAATGCTCTGTTTATAGACAGTCCCAGGCATTATGTACCTAACACGCCGTGTTCAGATCAGAGACACTATAACCCAGTTTTCTGTGGCGGTGTTGACCAAGGCCACCCTTGTGGTTTGGATGGATGACTGTCGCCTGTGATAGCAGAAGCTTGAGTTCTGAAAGCTGTTCAGCAAGGGCAGCACCGATGAGGCCAGTGCTGCACCTCTCAAGATCACCACTCACAAGTGGAACCATCTCACTCCCTTACCAACAACACTCAGCTGCACTGCCCTGTCATCACACGCCTGGCCAGTGGGACCCCAGGAATGCTGCAGACAGTTCCCAATCTTCAGGCACGGCCACTTTAAGTCTACTTCTAGCTCTTACTGCTTTGTGTTTTATGTAAAATCTGAGTATCAAAACCAAAACCCAAGCTGAAAAGCCAGAATTCTGGATAACTGGGAAATGATTACCTACAAGCTCAGAGTTAATGGTGATGTAAATCTTTTAGGGTTGTTTTCTATACAATGAGATACAGAGAGGAAGGCAATGAAGGAAACCATCAAAACATCAGTTAGTATTCAAAAATACAAAAATCCAAGAGAAACGTCATAGAAAAATCACTGTTAAAATGCAGTCTATACTAACTAAATAATGCAGCTAAGTCAGGCACTCAGCTTGTTTCTATTGAGCATTACAGACCTTATGTTTTCTAGGGGAAAGCAGACAGCCCAGGACTTTGGACTGGAAGGTGCATTCACACTAATCAGGTGAAAGGGACCACTGAATCAAAACCCCATGTGCCCCGTCCAAAGCCAGCTTCTCCCATGTCACCATTCTTTACTTGGCTGGCTTACTTGATCATAAATCTCAGCTTAGAAAGAATGGTTTCACTCGATTATTTTTATTCTTCATTAATCATCTAAATTTAAGCTCTCTGTTTAAAAGGTCCTAGAGAAAGAACGTCATCAGGCTAGAGAAAGTGAGAGACGAGGATGGTAAAAAGGAAATCCTCTTACGAGCAGCAAGGCCTGCACCGTGGAGCTTGAGGTGAGGTTCCAACATAAATTATCTCAGAAATGAAGTCTTTGCACTTTGTCCAAATAAGCAGCAGAATTAATATCTAAAAGTAGGCCTAGCTGACAACAGCATTGCCTTCTCCCAAGTTACAAAGAAGTGAACTGGGGTTATTTAGGTTTCCTACACCGCTTTTTGGAAACACCCTTTCTTCAGCTTTCATTTAAAAGACTTCTGTTTGTGACTTTAGTTTTTTCTTTTAGTTTTCCTTGGCTGGCCTACACTCCTTCTGATCAAGCGTTCTCTCTGCTGGTTAATTGCTAATTTTCCTGTAAGGACCTCTTCAGGAAGGCTTCCCTGACCCCTCCCACACACTCTGTATTCACAACCCACTGCTCTTTCCCACAATGCCTCGTTAAGTGTCCCTTTGTGATTACAGGATTTGCTGCTCACTTGACTCCACACATGTGGATGGCAACTTCCTCTTGGGGAAGCCACAGAACCCCAGACCCTAGAATGACAGGAGACCACAGAGACAATCTGTAGACCCCCCCCCCCTTCAAGAGTTCTCCCCTCCAAATGCTGGAAGAATCTCTCCCCATCCTCCTACCCTCTAGGGAAGAGTCCTTCAAGGTTCACTTTCAAACCAGCTGTCATTTTTCTTTAACCTAATACACATCTGCAGCAGGAGGAAAATGGATTAAATGTTCTGTCTCTCCAATTTCACATTATAAAGAGAAGGCAAATTGGTGCTATCAGCCAGCTTTCACCTGCCCCTTGCCTGGGCCACCACTCCAGGGAAGGCCAGCAGCTTCACGCAGCCCGTGGCCAGCCCAAGGGAGGGCGGGGCTGCATCTCACCTCCCAGTGGCTGAACACCAGCTGTGGGCTAGCCAGGCCACTGGTCCTCTTCCTGATTTCATCTGCAAAGCCGAAGCTTTCCGCCACAGGCAGCACGGCCTTGATGATGAACATGTCCGTCCCTTCCTTCATTTCCTCCTGAAGCACTCGGCCCTCTCGCTTTGACAACACAGCATAGACTCGGCCTGCAAAACCAAAACACCCAAGTTCATCGACTGATCACCACTTGTCCCAAAGCCACAGTGATTTACACATCCAGTGAGGATACAGCCGTGGCTCAGCATGCGCTCAACAATCCTGATTTACAAAACCATGAATATTTAACCACTAATTATAAGGGCAAAATCAGAAACTAAATTACATATAAAAGATAACAAGAGTCCCAACTGTCCCCTAGTGACAATTCCCACAATGAAGTCAAAGAAACTCAACCTCTGGAATTACAAGCTGAGTTACCAATGGGTATGAAATTCAATGAGAAGAACGTTACTGGAATCTTACAATATTAAAATGCATTAGCAATTATGTGTAATCTTCACATGATGACCAAAATGGTGACAGAGACCATTTGAGTTCAGTAACCAAGTGACTAGCAATGGCATTTTTACACCAATCAAAATCCACATTCATGTAAATATTTGCTCAATAATATTTAAGTGGTGTTGAACGTGGGCATTTTATTCTCCTGGAGATGCATCATGCCTGCAATCTTTACTATCTGGTAACAATCTCTAGTGTCATAACAAGTCTTAGCAACTGCTCTTGCTTGACAGTTACAGTTTGCTTGGAGGTGAGATTTAGCCTTATGCTCAGGAAGGACACATCTGCCTCTGGGAGTGGCATCTTGCACAGATGTCTGTGGGTGCTCAGGGGATCCTTTCAACTAGTAAGCAGAACGGATTGAGAGAAACAGATCAATTAAGCTGGCAAGCATGCTCACTAGAGCCCCACCTTTCACCTGGAGAGTGATCTGCGCATGTGGAAGTGTGCAGATGCAGCTGGCAGAGGTAAAGCCTACCTAAACTGAGGTCTGACCTCCTCTCAGTACAAGGGGATGAGTCTGGTGCGGCCTCCTCTATTCACCCATCTTTGTTTCTTAACCCAGGAACCGAGGGCACAGAGCAGCACGGCCTCACACCTTCCCTGCAGATTCCCTCTGCGGCCGGTGATTAGGAAGGGGTGATGGGGACAAGGGCAGAAGTGAGGATGAAGACAGTGGCCCTTCTATTAGCTGCAGAAGGCACACTCTCTCCCCTTGTCTGACGACACCGCCTGCGCCCATTTCTCCTCCTCCACACTTCCAAAGCAGGAGCTTCGAACTTCTTCATCAAACGCTCTTCGACACCCAGGCTCTTTGAGCAGCTCTGGGTGCTACTAAACTGCTTCTTGGAGTCGGATGCTAATGTTTATGCTCCTAGCCAGTGTACTTCTCAACCTCGCTCTCATGACCTCCCTGTGGCACTGGAGACCTCTGATGGGTATGCCTCTGCCAGGTCCTCCTTTCGCACCTGGCTCCTGGGCTACCATTGTTTACTTCTGTAATTCCTGAAGGTATAACTCTGCTGTGAGTATTCTATGAAGCCTCGTTCGCTTAGAGAACCAATTCACATATTGTTTCTGTGGTAAGCTAATCTTAGGGAGATTCCTAAGACTCTACCTATGTTAAGCTTCTCACCTGCCCTCACCCCAACTTGACAATGACCACTGCACATCACCGTGGAGCTGACTTCCTTCAAAACTCAAGTTCAAGTGCAAGAGGCAAACCAAGTACTAGGGATAGCCCCTGCTCTGTTGTTATCACTGGAAATATCCACTACAGAATCATGGGACAGTGAGTTGGAGGGAACTCTTGAGGGTCAGCAAACTTGACCTGATGAGTCAGGTAAATCTGGCATGTATTTCCTAAACCCTGCTTGCTCCGAGGCAGCCCCTTCTATCTTTGACAGCTAGACAAGTCTTGAGCCTAAAAGCTGAAGATCTGAAGTTCTTGCCTACTGTCCTAGATTTATCATGTGGGCCATGTGTGATCCCTCTTCTGTAAGCCAGCCTTTGAGCCACCTGAAGATAGCTTTCTGGTCTAGTGCTCCATGACAGGTTGTGAGTTTCCTATTGTAGCCCAGCCATCTCCCTACCTGACCGATGAGGCTTTTTCACCTGCCTCTCATGATGCAGTATTTCAAGACCAGTCTGTAAATGGTGGAAAAACTAGAACTATTATTTATTAAATAATTTCCATCCTGCTCTGCTTGCAAAGTTCCCCCTCCCTTACACACACACACAGCCCTCATGAAAATACCCAGTATACATGAACTAGTCATTTTTATCTTATTCGGTGTGTGTGTGTGTGTGTGTGTGTGTGTGTGTGTGTGTGTCACAGTATTGGAATGGTGGTCAGGACAACTTTCAGGAGTAGGGTATCTGTTGTTTTTCCGCTGTGTACACCAGGCTAGCTGGCCCATGAGCTTCTGGGGCTTCTAGTGTCTCCACCTCCACTCTCTCCATAGAAGTGCTGGGATCACAGATGCTTGCACATCTGGCTTCTGCATTTGCTCAAGAGATTGGAATTTAGGTTCTTGGGCTTGTAGGGCTATCTTCCTAGCCCTACATGTTCAGAAAACAATGAAGGTAGTCTATCAAAGTGAGAAGTAAACCTCAGGTGTCGGAAAGAACAGGGAAACTGGGGCAAATGAGCCGTGACAAGGGTTAATGCGGATAAACTGTTGACTGCTGCTGCTCAGGCTGGCAAGTCTTCTCCTCCAGGGGCCAGACCAACAGTTGGGATCAATACTTGTAACTGAAACTGAATGTAATTAATCATGTACTTTTGAGCCACTCAATTTTAATTCTACTAGAACTATATCCCAAAACTGAGGCATAGTAGTGGATCACCAAAGAAAGGAAAACATCACGATCAAAATTTTCATAGTCTCTGGGCTCCTGTGATGGGTGTGCCCAAAGCTTAGAAGCCTTGAGACACCTTCTAATGCTGCTACCGCTGTCACAGGAAATCAACAGGGTTTCTGGCCCAGGCTGCTAACCGTAAATGCTCTGCCATCCCTTCACTGGCACAGGGGCACCAGACCAGGCGGTCCTTCCTTTGTTCACGTGCAGTCAGACCCCATGTTCCAAAGCAAACACCAACAACCAATCAGCTGGAAGTCATTTGATCATGACTACACTGCATAGCCAAGCTCCAGCCTGTACCTGGCCTGGTGGTTACCAGGACTTCAGCTCCTGTGCATACAGCACAAGCTGTGTGCTTTCCCAGCCCAAATGAACTGCTCACAGCTCAGGTATGTCAGAAGATTTCCACTAAGCCACAGCTCCTTCACCTAGAATATGTCAGTCCAACCCTATAAACATGCTTTTCAGAGTCAAGGACACCAACAACAACTCGTACTGTCTGATACTGAAAGTTAAACTCTTTCCATGCACCTCCATAGAGCACTGTCTTCACGACTTACAGATTAACATGCACTTTCATCTAATGTAACAACTAAGATTAATCCACAATCTCTAAAGATGGGAGGCAAAGAAAGGTTTGTTGTCTTTCTGAATACAGAAAAGAAAGTAGCTGATCACAGCATATTTTCTCTTATAACAAACAAAGACAAAATGATGAATTTCCAAATGGGGGATGATAGGTCAGTAAGTTATAGCACATCAAGTTCATAGGAATCATGCAGAGGTTAAAATGAAAATTACGAATAAGTGGCCAAAGAGAGGCATGCTTTAAAAAGAACACAGTAAAGTAAAAATATTAAATTAGTTATACCATAAAGTCATATCTATGCACAACATTCCAAGAAAAGGGGTGACAATAAATAAATAAAATAATATAAGTAAAATGGAAAATAGAAGGCTGATTTCCAAGATTTTTTCTTTACTCTCACAACTTCTGTAACTGTTGGTAACACATGTGGACAACTTTCGAACACAAACACAGACATACAGACACTGTGGGTATTTCTTAAGTCTTATAAATAAGGTCACACGAAAGCTTTGCTCTGTCACTGCACTCCCAGAATGGGACATCAAGCAAATGCAGCTAACAGGGTGGATGAGACCAAGTTGAGCTGGAGCAAGCTGCAGACACGCTGGGCTTGTGGGCTGCTTGCTACTACAAATGACTTCAGCTACAGGGTTCAAGGAAGTTGGCACAGCAGGCTGACCTGGCCCCTGAAGGTCTTCCGTGACTCTCCAGGTAACAGCTTCCTGTCTGTACTGTCACTGTCAACTACCTACAGACACAGAAGGCACAGTCAAATCAGGAGGGGATATGGAACCAACTGGCAGAGGAACTTCCTCTGAGAGGACTAGCTAAGGACGCCAATTCAATGGACAGTTAACTTGGTGTCAGTCTTAAGGGGTTTAACCGGCACAGTATCTGGGCTGAGAGGGGGAGACTGGACGGTTCCTAAAGCCAATCAGGAACAAGTGTCAGCTCAGCTGGACTCGCCTGTGTGCCACAGCAGCAGATGCTGGCTGAGCCTGGAGTGACTCAGTCCAGCCAGACCCATTTCAACATCCTATCACTTTGGAAAGACCCACTCTCTTTCCCATTCCACTAATCCTAATTTCTCATAACATGTCACTGGAAGAACTCATGCACCAACAACTGGATTTTACTCTATTCACTTAGTATTATTAACCTTCGTCTCCTTAATTCCTCTGCCAAGGCAAGAATCATGCTTGACTTAAGGATTAACACATGCAGCTCAACAAGACCTTGTTGAAAATGATGAGCTGCTGGTCAAACACACAAAGGACTTCAAACGAAAGGGGAAAAAGGGGCTTTATAAGCACAATGGTAGTCAACATGTTTCCAGCTTGTCCAAGTGCATATGCTCTAACAACGCCAACACTGACTCCTACGTGTCAGATCAGGGCAATAATCAGAGCTGTGATTAAAATTCTAGAAATGTCAGACAAAAGTAACAGGTCTGAAGAAAGACAAAGATAGACAACTGATTGGTCACATGGCAAAGTAAACAGTATTTATGATGGCCAAACAATCCCATTAGAGGGAATTTTCATGCATAAACAACAATAACAAGAGAGCCATAGATACCTTTAACAAAGTGGGTTTTTTTTTTTTTTTTTTTTTTTTAAGTAAAATAGAGTATTTTTTGGGGATCTTCTTCCAAGATAAAATAATCTGAAAATGAGTATTTTCCTACAAGTTTCCTATTTTGATCATTTGTAATTCTATCCATGTAAAGGACAGGTTTTAATAATCTGTACAGGAAGAATTAAGAAGTAAAAAACCAGGACTGGAGAGATGGCTCAGTGGTTAAGAGCACTGATTGCTCTTCCAGAGGACCCGGGTTCAATTCCCAGCACCCACATGGCAGCTCACAACTGTCTGTAACTATAAGATCTGACACCCTCACATACACATACATGCAGGCAAAACACATAAAACACAAAAACAAAACACATGTGGCAATGTATATAAAATAAAAATAAACTATAAAAGAAAAAATGGTAAAAAAAAAAAAAAAAGTAAAAAACCAAGGAAACTCATCCTACTAAATAAAAAGGACCTAAAATCCCTTTGTGTTGATTCTTAGAGAACTGAAAAGAACAGTCAACAAAGTCTGAAGTCATCTTGGAAGATCCCCAGAGATCCTGGCAAGAAGGAAAAAGGCTTTAGAAACGGTAAGTTTCTCCATTTCTTTTTCCATTGAAGTTGTGGAGTTTGGAAGAAAACAAAAGAAACAACATGTCAACAGCTGTGTTGAGAGACCCTGAACTCCTATCTGTCCATACCAAAGAGATCCCCAAATGCCAGGGGAGAATAGGCCTCAGGGGAGATGCTTTCAGGAGAGGAAAGGGTGAAAGACTCCAGAAGCATTCCTGGTGGTGGGGTGGTGGCATGATGGTCGTGGAGATCGATGTCTATTCTAACCAAACCACACCCAGAGCTGCACATGGAAGACCTGGCACGGTGGGGCTTGAGTGCCACTTGGGCAAAGAGGAGCCACACTTCACTCCAAAAAAAGAAGGGTGCAAATAAACGGGTCCAGACGGGCATCTGGCTCTGGGAAGTCACACAACTGTGGATGGCAGCCAGGGAAGGTGTGCCACTGACAGATTAAAGAACAGGGTCACAGGTGGAGCCTTGGAGTACCAAGCTAGGGAGGAGGAGTCGCACACAGGGCCGGTGTGGTTTCCAGTGACCAGACAGTTTGCGGGAGTTTCAACCTGGTAACAGGACAGCTGCCTCTGGCTTCCATGTTGTGCTGGAAACTTGTCTCTTCAGAAAAGCAAGGACAAAAGCCAGAATGCAGTGTAGCGGTACAGCTTTGTGCAGAAGACAAACGGCCAGGAGAACAGATGGGGATCTGGGGAGGAAACGTGCTTCTCTTATCTGAGTGGTGGAGGCCCAGTGGAGGACTACAGACTGTGACCATTTCAAACATAGAAAGAGAAAGAAAAAACAAGCACCAAAATCAACAAGGCACAAGACAACAGACGCCAAGGAAAGAACGACAGTGAGGAAGAAGAACAAATCAACAATGAATGATCCTTCTGGAAGGAAGTGGCGAGAGCCCACAGCTAACTGTGACCCAGGAGCACACGCACAGGGAGTGGAGGATACTGATTAAGTGTCCAGCATGCCTACAATAGTGGAACCTATCAAAAGAAAAGCTCCAGCACATCACAGAGGGGCCTTCTCACTGCTCCTCAACAAGGAATGTGTCCACATGGACAGGGCGGGCGTGAGACTCATGGGGTCAGCAAGAAAGCCCCCCTTCTCCACACCTGCACGACCCCATTCTGAGAAGACCTCTCTCTTTCTCCGACAACCAGAGCAGTGCTGACATCAAGGACTCGGCCTTGTGCAAACACCTGATCCACTGACTGTTGACTGACACATGAAGAAAAGGAAAAGGAAGCCATGTGTTGAGTTTACAGTTTTTGGCCATTTTCCTCTTTTGTACAGTTCCATTGCTTATTACATAATATCTAACAAGAAAATTAATTATATAGACTCAGATTATTGACACATAAATAAATGAGACTACCCAATTTTTGTACAGTCTAAGCAATCACCACAGTGTGGATCCCAATTTGGGGGAAACATGTCTTTGAGAACAAAAATGGAGCCAATAAGACTCAACCCTAAACTTCATGAGAAGAAGCTTACCCACATGACGGGTGGCAGCATTTGTCTCCTGGCAGGCCTCTTGGGTGATGGGTTCAGACATGGCTATGTTATTTAGGAAGGATGCTGACCAAGTGATGACAGGGCACAAAACCACAGAACAGCAGAAGGATCAGGTAGCTTCCTCCTGAGTAGGGAACTAATGTTCTCAAATACAAAATCACTGCTACAGAGAAGTGGTCCACACATGGCTGAACGGAGCAGGAGACTGACTTTATGATCAATGAAAGAGACACTGTCTAATCATGGGAAGGGCTGAGTTGCCCACTGCCAGAAGTTGAGAAATAGATGTGGCGTACAGAATTGCCAAAGCAAAAGAATGCAGTTGAGTGCTCAAGGGTTTGAAGAAATCACTGTCTCTTGATTGCAGCTCCATCTCTGTCTCTTTAAGAAGGCCCTCAAGGGAAATGCAGACTGACATCTGGGGACAGACTAGTTAGGTGACAGGCTGTATGAGGGGCTGGTGGGTATGCTACATTTAGAAAAAGTGGAGGAACCCTGTGTGCAGCCCACTTAGAGACCTCCATCACAGGACGTACTGCGGCCCAGTAGTCTCTGTGACTAAATCTACCTAACTTGTTTAGTCACGCTGTTTTGAAATGCCATTACAGACATCCAGCTTGTCTCAAAAGAACTTTATTGTGATACAAGCCTAAATTTCTTTTGAAAACAAACAAACAAACAAACCTACCTCAGATTCTTCTTTTGGGAACTAATCAGCAGAGCAAATTTACTAAGAATGTAATTAACCATGTATTGACTCAAGGACCTTACATCCAGAGGAAAGACAATAAATTCCCTGGTTAACTTTCATCCTGTATACTCTTTCCACCACTCACAGTCCCAAGATTCCTAGAGAAGAAGACAGCTACTATGTCCCAGGCACTTGGAGGAATGGTGTTCATGTTCTCACGTCAATTTTCACAACCTACCAACACTTACTTTCCCTGTTTTCTCCCTTTTATCAAAGAAAACCAGCCCCAGGGAAATGGCATTGAACAACACCAGAGCAGCCACAATGAACCCCACTTCCACATCTGCTGAGATCCTCAACGCTGTTGCTTCTAACAAGAGGGAAACCAGGAGAGCTGATACAGCAGCTGTAGCTAAAAGGCTTTAGAATGCCCAAGGGGTTCTTCTTCAGGGCCAAGAACTCACAACATCCCCTTTGTGCTATGTGGACAAGAATGGTGGCTTATTCTTACCATGTAAGGACGGCCTGGTTACCAAGCTGAAATGCTCATTCACCAGAGACAAAGGTGCTGTGATGGGTGTGGATGGAGCTGCCAAATTGGGGTTATATCCTTACTGGGCAGACCTTTCACCATAAAACTTGCTAAGAAAGAAAGTACAAAAATACTTCATCCATAACAGCTTTTAAAAAGTCTAGGAACAAATTTAACCAAGGAAGTAAAAGGCCTCTACAATTTTAAGAACAATTTTAAGACGCTGACACAAGAAACCGAAGAAGACAACGGATGGTGGAAAGCCCTTCCTTGCTCCCAGACTGGTAAAAGAAATACTGTGAAGATGGGGGTGTGACCAAAGTAGTCTACAGATTCAATGCAATGCCCATCAAGATTCCCATTGCATTCTTTCTAGAGCTAGACAAAACAATCCTGAAATGTGTATGGTAATACAAAAGACCACACACTGCCAAAACAACCTATCTGTGAACATAAGCAGGGCATCACATTACACCATCTCCAACTATACTACAGAGCCACGGTGACAGAACAGCATGGCACCAGACAAAAAAGCATACATGTAGACCAATGGAATGTAAGTCTCAGAGATAGACTCAACACAGCTAAGGACATCCAATTTTTGATGAAGGTATTAAAACCATGAACTGGTTAAAAAAAAAAAAAAAGACAGCTTACTCAATAAATGGTGCTGGCAAAACTAGATATCCAACTGCAGAAGAATGGCATTAGATCTACATCTCCTGCCCTGCACACACACAAATCAATTCAAACTTAATCAAAGATTTTAAAGTATATACATAAAAAAACCATACATATGCTGCAAAAGAAAAGACCTTTAGTAATTGTGTATTTCCCCTCTCAAGATTTTAATATATAAAGTCTCTGGTTTTTAAAAAACTCAATTCTTTAGTAAATTAGATGATATAGCTTCAACAAAATACTAAGTGGCAGCCGGGCAGTGGTGGCGCACGCCTTTAATTCCAGCACTTGGGAGCCAGAGGCAGGTGGACCTCTGTGAGTTCGAGGCCAGCCTGGACTACCTAGTGAGTTCCAGGAAAAAGGTGCAAAGCTACACAGAGAAACCCTGTCTCGAAAAACTAAGAAAAACAAAAACAAAACAAAACAAAAAAACAAAACCTAAGTGACTAAGTGGGAAGATCTTCACCAATCCCACATCTGACAGAGGGCTGATCTCCAAAATATATAAAGAATCCAAGAAACTAGACTTCATAAAGCCAAATAATCCAATTTAAAAAATGGGGTATAGACCTACACAGAGAACTCTCAACAGAAGAATCTCAAATGGTAGAGAAACACCTAAAGAAATGTTCAACATCTTTAGCCATCAGGGAAATACAAATCAAAACGGCTCTGAGATTCCTTCTTACACCTGTCAGAATGGCTAAAATCAAAAACACAAATGACAGCTTACGCTGGAGAGGATGTGGAGAAAGGGGAACTCTTCTCCATTGCTGATGGGAGTGCAAACTTGTACAGCTACCTCAGAAATCAATATGGCGGTTTCTCACAAAATCAATCTACCTCAAGATCCAGCTATATGACTCCTGGCCATCTACCTAAAGGATGCTCAATCATAATACCACAAGGACACTTGCTCAACTATGTTCAGAGCAGCTTTATTTGTAAATAAATACAATTACCAGAATCTAGAAACAACCTAGATACCCTTCAACCAAAGAATGGAGAAAGAAAATGTGGTACATTTACACAATGGAATATTACTCAGCTGTTAAAAACAATATCAAGAAATTTGCAGGCAAATGGATGAGACCAGAAAAAAAAAAATCATCCTAAGTGAGGTAACCCAGACCCAGAAAGATGAACATGGCATGTACACATTCATAAGTGGATATTAGCTATAAAGTAAAGGATAGCCATGCTACATCCACAGATTCACAGAGACTAGGTAACAACAAGAAGGACACATGGATTTCCCTGGGAAGGGGAACTAGATCTCCCTGGGTGGACTGGGGGCAGGTGGAGATGGGAACTTAAGGGATCAGGTTGGGGTAGATGGAGAGGGAGGGTACTAAAGAGATGACTGGAAAGGGGGGCATTTTGGTGTTGGGTAGAAACCTGATGCAAGGGAACTCCCAGGATGACCCCAGCTAAGACTCCTAGCAATAATGGATATGTAATCTGAACTGGTCATCTGTGATTAGATTGGTGACTACCCCAATTGTCATCAGAGAGCCTTCATCCAGTAACTTATAGAAACAGATGCAGAGACCCACAGCTAAACATTAGGCCAAACTTGGGGAAATCTGTTCAAGAGAGGGAGGAAGGATGGTAGGAGCCAGGGGTCAAGGACATCATAAGAAAACCCACAGAAACAATTAACCTGGCTCATAGGAACTCAGAGTCTGAACCAACAACCAGGGAGCCTGCAAGGGACCAACCCACTCCCTCTCTATATACGTGGCAGTTGTGGGACTCCTGACAATGGGAGCAGAGGCTGTCCCTAGTGCTTTGGCTAGCTCGTGGAAACCATTTTCTCATACTGGATTGCCTTGCCCAGACTTAATACAAGGGAGGAGCTTAGTCTTACCACAACTTGATATGCCATGCTTTGATGATACCCATAGGAGGCCTGCACCTTTCCAAACAGAAACAGGAGTGGATGGGGGAAGACAGAGGGGGAAGTGGGGGAAGGCATGGGAGGAGAGGAGGGAGGGGAAACTGTGGTCAGGACATAAAATTAATTAATTAATTAATTAAATTAAAAAAACAAACCTAAGTGGTTTTAAGACACAGACTTTGTGTTACTCAGAGCACCTCTCTCTGTCTTCACCTTCCCTTCTTACCGAGGACATCACTGGTGGCCATGATGTCACATGTGTACATAGCTGCCATCAGGCGTTGAGGCTTCACCTGAAGAGCATAGCGACATGCTTCTTTCATGGTGGCAATCAGCTGCCCTGAGAAGGGTCCATAGCAGTCAGTGACTGGAGAGTCTCCTTTTGTGGAAGTGTCTTCAAAGGGCTTGGGGCAGCCATCTTGTTGCTCTTGGTTTTCATCTCCACTGTGACGGGCTTTACCTTCCTCCTGTCCCTCTCCTGCCAGATCACACTGTTCTTGGTTATGTCTATCATTTGCTCCTTGTTCTGCACATTTATTTAGTTCCCACTTTTCTAGAACAAAACAGACACCCATGAGGGGCTCCTCACACATGGGGCCAGAGAGGGTTGCTAGCTGGAAGCCACTCACAATGCTATTGCCAAAGTCTCGGAATCTACTGGCTTCTTTTGATTCTCTGCCAGCTGGGCCGGACCATACTGAGTTCTGGAAATCTTCACTTCTACTGACAAGGATGTTGGGCCCACATTTTCTTGGGCCAAATGACCAGATCTGGTCAACAGTGTTCCTCCATTTTCTCCCTATTAGGTGTTGCTCTAGTTTCCCTTTAAATTCCCCAATTTTCTCTTGGGTCTTCTGATGAATCGCCTGGGTATTTCTGCCCTCATTCAAGGAGGATGTCAAAAGTTCCATGGAACGAATCAAGTCACTGTTTTCTTCCAGAATCTGAGTGACCTCTTCTGGAAGAGGTATGGCCCGAACACTGAGTGTGGCTAGTTTATTGGGTGTCGTTATGGTGATGAGTCCATCAGAGTCAACATGGATGCCCTCTGGAATTTTGCTTTGTTCTTCTTTTGTTTGGTGTATGACAGCAACTTTTTGCTGTCTGCCTATTTCTTCATTGACCATGTCAACTTTGGGAGGTTTTGTGATTGTTTCTCTGAATGGAATAATGGGTTCAGACACACTGATGTGAATCTTTGCAAACCTATGAAATCGAGAGAAATAACAGATGGTTAGGATCATAGCCTTGTATCACACATAAATATAATGGAAAAACTCAGAAACATTAAAAATCCTTTTCTATGAGAGGCCTGTAATTTACATTCTATTTCAGTTCACAAAGTGCTCTCATTTCAGATTGAGAGACAAGCTCTGAGGAGAACGTACCTCTGGGGAGCTCTTTGCTTGTGCTAGACCGTCACTGCTTTCTTCTTCTGAAGACAAACAAACCATCTATTTAGGTAAGACCATTCTGAGTGGAAAATAAATACTGCAATAGGATCTGACACATGACTTGTTTAGAATCAAATTTGCCAGACCTGAGTCTGGAGACGAAGAGCCCTGAGATTCTAACTCTGAAGAGACAGTCAGAGACCTGCAATAGTCAGAGCCGAGCTGTACAAGACATTCCCAATTGACAAGGAGGCTCACACCAAGCCAGAACGGCCCAGGAATTTGTCTAGACTAGCATGTCACCATGAACTTTCTGCAGTGACAGGAAGCTCTCTACCTTCTCTGTGATGGCTGGGCACTGGAGACGTGGCTAATGCCACAGAAGAAACAGATGTTCAATTTTATTTAAAAATGTGAATAGCCACACTATGGCTGAGCATCGGAGAGGTGACTACTACTGCTGAGGAACTGAATGTTCAATGTCACTGGATTTTAGCCAATATTATTTAGACAGCTTCACACACTCAGTAGTGTCTGCAGTACTGCACAGCACAGGGCTCGAGCCATAACCTGGCACAGAAAGCGCCATTCCACATGGCACTGGGTTCCTTTCTTTCTTGTTGGCTATAAGCTGGCATGGACTGGCTCCGCCGGGCAATCTTGCCACTGTCAATTCACATTCCAGCTTTGGGGTACTCTTCTTCTGTATGTGGGTGTGTACATGCATAGACAAACACATTATATTGGTTTTCTGAAATCTCAGAATGATGCCTTCCCTGGGAAATTTGTTTCAGAAGGAAGCTGAATTCTGACAAATTCATCCTAGGTTTCTTTCTGTTTCTAACATTTTATAGATATGGTCCAAGTATTTTATTTTATGTCTTTTGATAAATTCAAAAACTCAATAAATGGATTCTTTAAATGAAAATGATATTCAAGTAGATTTTAGAATATAGAACCCAAAAGACTCTAATGTATAGAAGGGGAGAAAAGGCACAATAAAAGGTTACTTTCACTAAGAGCTAAAGCTATACAAGCAAGGGTTTGCTCTTCCAACTCCAGGGTACTCAAGACCGATGCCTACCACACATTCTATAAATTAAAAACTACTCTGCTACTAAAACTTGAGAGTATATGCAAATGAAACTATAGTTCAACCTCATCCTCACTCAGATGGAAAAGAGAGAGAAAACAACAATGAAAAGTATTAAGAAGTCATGTACATTTTGTTTTGTAATGGTTACTTACTACACTAAGCCATTATGCCAAGTGCTTTAAGAAGGTGTTATTCCTTAATAGAAACTAAACAATACAAGAAAAACCAGGGAAGTATATATATTATCCAAGCAGCTGGAGAGTGGAGAATCTAGGAGCTGAATCTTGGTCTGACTTTAGAGTTCATACTCTCTACCATTACAGTGCAGTAAAAGTTGAGTTTCAACAGCATGTTAAAGCAAAAATTCACAACACCAAGTTATTTTGACTATAGGTCATGTAAAATTAATTTGTATGAGGTCCATCAATATAATTAAAATTATAATATAATACATGCTAAAAAGTCAAAGTAATCTATACAATCACTATTTAAAATGATGAGTTTTCAATACTCATTCTTTGTTTAAAAAAAAAGTATTTAGAAATCTTAGAAATAATAAATGAATCTTAAAAATAAATCTTAGAAATAGTAAACGGCCATTGACTAGCTCCAAATAGCTAATCCAGTCTTTTCTTAACCATGTGATTCCCACACTCTGAGGGTCTAGTTTGCTACGGCATCAATTCTAGCGAGTCCTTCTTGTTGTGAGGAGCTCGGGTGGACCAGTGGACACGTGGACCTGAGCAGGCCACGCTATCAGTGTTGGCCCTTGCCAGGCACAAATTCACTCCTTTGCTTAGGTTTAGGAGCTACTGAGATAGCACTATTGAAAACCCAAACCCATTCTTTGTTTCGTGTTGTTAGAGCTCCTTGACAATTTATGAAAAGCATTTACTGGAATTTATAATTTCATGTGGCTAGGTAACAATTCCCTGGCACTTTGGCCAAAACAAAACAACAAACAAAAATCCCAATCAGAATCATGATAAAATTCCTTGTTTTAAGAATTATTACAGGCTTATAAAGTGACTTATTTTCACTGAGGTTTAATAAACATGGCAGTTAACTGTTGGAGGGCGGGTGGGTAGAAAGATAGTGAAATTAGTGTTTCTTTTCTTAAGAAAAAACCCTGTGAGTTCCAGCCTTATTTCAGGTAAGTCTCCAAGCCTGTGGTCGACATAAATCATTACACTTCTTTAAAATTTTTTTTTATTATGTGTTTTAATTTTATACATCAGCCATGGGTTCCCCTGTCCTCCCCCCTTCCCGCCCCATCCTCACCTTCCCCCAAGCCCCTCCCCACCATTCCCATGTCCTCCATGACCAAGACACCCCTGGGGATTCATTTAAACCTGGTGGATTCAGTACAGGCAGGTCCTGTCACCTCCTTCCAGGCTGAGCATGTGTCCCTGTGTAAGCCCTAGGTTCCAAACAGCCAGCTCATGCACTAAGGACAGGTCCGGCTCCCACAGCCTGGGTGCCTCCCAAACAGATCAAGCTATTCAATTGTTTCACTTATCCAGAGGGCCTGATCCAGCTGGGGGCTCCACAGCTGTTGGTTCATAATTCATATGCTTTCTTTTGATTGGCTATTTGTCCCTGTGCTTTTAGCAATCTTGGATTCAACAATTCACACTCTTACAGTCCCTCCTCTTTCTCGACAATTGGACACCTGGAGCTCCACCTGGGGCCTGGCTGAGGATCTCTGCATCCACTTCCATCAGTTATTGGACGAGAGTTCCAGCACGACAGTTAGGGTGTTTAGTCATCTGATCACTAGATTAGGTCAGATCAGGCTTTCTCTCGACCATTGCCAGCAGTCTACAGAGGATATATCATTGTGGATTTCTGGGGACCTCTTGAGCACTCTGCCTATTCCTGTTCTCGTGTGGTCTTCATTTATCATGGTCTGTTATTCCTCGTTCTCCCTTTCTGTTCTTGATCCAGCTGGGATCTCCTGCTCCCCTAAGCTTTCTTTCCCTCAAATCTTGCCCTTCATTACTCCCACTGTCGTCCAGGTTGTTCATGTAGATCTCATCCATTTCTCTGTCATTGGGTGATCCCTGTGTCTTTCCTAGGGTCCCATTTTCTAGGTAGCCTCCCTGGAGTTGTGATGACTAGACTGCTCATTACACTGTTTTAAAGGTGGTTTTTAGATTTTTTTTAATTTGCAGGTTTAAAAAAAAGGTTTACTATTTACTTATGTTTATATGTGTGTACCCATGTGAGTTTATGTGCATCGTGTGTGTGCAGGTGACCAAGAAGGCCAGAGAGCATCAGATTCCTGGAGCTGTGAGCTGCCTGAAGGTGGATGCTAGAACTGGAATCTGGGTCCTCTGCAAGAGCAGTGGGTGCTCCTAACTGTTGAGCCACCTGTCCAGTTTACAGCTGAGTTCTTAAAACAACCAAATGGGTCTGGAAACAGCTCAGCTGGTAAATAAAGCCCTTGCAGTGCAAGCATAGGACCTGAGTTGGATTCCTAGACCCACACGGAAAAGAAAAGCCAGTGTAGTGGTTTGTGCTTATAATCTTCGTGCTGAGGAGGAAAGCAGCTGGATTCCTGGGGCTTGCTAGACAGTTAGTTAAGTTTAGTTGGGATGCTCAGTATCTGAGGAATGATTGATATCCAAGGCCTCTACACACTCACATGCACCTCCCAATCCAAACATACATACAAAATAATACAATGGAAGCACAAATACTAAAATAAATACATAGAAAAATCGTAGGAATGGAAAGATAGTTTTAGAACTATAAGAGAATATATGTTTAAGTACTTCAAGAAAGCCAATTTCAAAGCTATCAAAACAGGGGCTACATCAATAATATTATATTGTTACCTTTTATTATAAAGTAACACAAAGGCGAAAACTACTTTGGATTTCTGAGGTTCCAAGAAGTCTGCTATAGAAATTGCTCATATGATTAAAGCCACTCCATGCTGTGGAGGGAAGGGTGTGGTTGCCAAACCCACAAGGCACCAGGAGCAGAGGCTCTGTAAAATCTGGCAATGCAGAGCCTGCTGTAGAGATATCTATCTATCTATCTATCTATCTATCTATCTATCTATCTATCCATCCAGATAAAAAGGAACGGTAGGCTTCTATCATATCTGTGCACAGTGCTTCCAGTAGGTTCCTACTCTATCTGCTTTGTACCTAATATCTGGATGCTAAGAACTGACAGTTCCTCTGGCTTAAGAGTCAACAACTGACACTCCACCTCTCCTCTGTGTACAAACTACAGATAGGTAAAAAAAAGTTGAAACAAGAGGCCTGCCCTATGAAAACTAAAAACCATCCTAGAAGGCCATAAATGTTCTTAATGAAATTGTGAAATGTAGTAGACACAAAGACCAGTACACAAAGAATCTACTGATTTGTAATCGTTTGGCTCAACGTGAACACCCCTATAAACAATAGCCCAAGCTAAACAACAGTTTCTGAAGCCATAAGAAGACACCTCCCCATCTCTTCCGAATCCCTCACTGGCAACCATAACCTTTTACTTTAATCTGCCCCGCCCCTCTGCCTTTACTATTTAAATGTAAACACTACAGTTTAATTATGTGCATACAAACATACATGTGTGCACATGGACACCAAAGACCAACAATGGGTGACTCCCTCAATCAATTTCCACTTAAACTAGTGACAGCCTAGGTTGGTGGCACACGCCTGTAGTTCCAGATGATGAGGAGGCTGAGGGGGAAGATTGCTGGAGCCCGGGAGTCTCAGGCCATCCCAGGCCATGCAGTGAGGCCCTCCTAGAACAAAGATGTCATCACGAGCATCCATTCGCGATAAACATTTGCCCAGCTTTGTTGCACAGAGAGATTTACAAGTGGGAGCTTTGCCGAGCTGAGGGAAGGAAGGGCCTGTTCTCCTAAGAGACAACCCAAACCAGACTCCAATAGTGTTCCAATTCCTACTCCCACGAGTTGTGTGGCAAGTGTGTCATGCTTCATTTCCTCCATCCCTTGAGAATGTCTTCAAAAACTTTGCACACTAGTGTGTACATAGAAGTATCTCACTTCGTGTGCCTGTGTATACAGGTATGTGTGCATACATGTGCTGGCTGGAACACAACTTGGCTCTTGTGCGTCAGAGGCCATCTTCCTGTTTTGAGACAGGGTCTCTCATTTGTCTGGTATTCACCAGGTAGATTAAGCCCCAGAGTTCGGCCTGTTGCCCCTTCCCTACCAACCGGATTACAAGTGAGTGTCAGCAATGGGTCAAGGGTCACCATTCAGGTCCTCATGCTTGCAAGGCAAGCCCTTGCCCCACGATGATCCAAGACCCTCACTCAGTTTTGATTTGCATTTTACCAAGTGCTGACTGGCTCTATACATCTTCCTGTTGTGATGTGCTTGTGAGTGTTAGTAACTCTTTTGGGTTGTGGCTTCTCTCAGGTTTAGTTGTTCCTTAGGACATACGGCTCACATGCTGTGGGTATTACAAAGGTTAGAACACACTGGTGCTCGCTCTTCTCCATAGACTTCATTGAGGATTAACTCTTCACTGTCACTTGTGCCTCTAACATCCCATTTAGAAGCACATTCTTGCCCAGATCCTATACATATTTAGTATCTCCTAGACAGTAGGAAGTTTCCAGTCTTTACACCTTTACCTGCAACCTGCTGGGATGGGAAATGAGAGTGCGCACTTCCCTCTCCCTCTCCCTCTCCCTCTCTATATATATATATATATATATATATATATATGTGTGTGTGTGTGTGTGTGTGTGTGTGTGTGTGTATATATATATATACACACACTAGGCAGCACTACTTACTGGAAAACCTGTCATTTCCTCATCCTGGTTTTGGGGTCTCTACTCAATAGTCCATCATCTCTGTGGTCACCATCACAGTCTTACTTCCTGTTGCTTTAAAGAACGACTGATTTCCAGTTTTCTAGCACAGCGAGAACACCCACCTGGTATTCTTCTTTGGTTATTATTAACCCTTTGCATTTGCACACATATTTTCAAATCAGCTTGAGAAGTCTTACACACATGAGAAACCCAGGCCTCAGCAGAACTGCAGCCATAGCAAAAAGACTTGAGCAGGATTGCCCCCCACTCGACTGCCCCTGATCTTTGGCCCTAGCTACCTACCTAGAGAGAGACAGAGAGGAAAGAGGAGAGAAGAGAGAAGAGAGGAGAGAGGAGAGAGGAGAGAGGAGAGAGGAGAGGGGAGAAGGAGGGAGAGAGGGAGAGGGAGAGAGAGGGCGAGAGAAGGAGAGAGAGACTGAGACTCTTCACCCCACAAGGAAGGGCCAATCAGAAGCCATGGACACCTCACTCATAGGGAAGGGCCAAAGTGGACAAACAACTCCAGGTGTCCTTCTGATGAAACTAAAATGTTGCAATTAGCTAGATCCAAGAGAGCCAATCAGCTCAGTCCAGGTACTCCTAACCAGGGCTTGAGCCAATCCCAGGTCTATTAACTAGGCAGTCTTGGAATTCCCCCAAGCCTCCCCATTGTCTAGCCACTATAAAAACCCTCACCCAGTGTTGTTCAGGGTTTCTCCTGCTCTGCTGCTGTGTCAGTTGGACAGAGAGGCCCAAGTTAACTTGCATTAAAGATTCTTTGTTTTTGCATTGGACTTGGTCTTTTGGTGATCCTTTGGGGATCAGAGTTTGGGCACAACACACATGGGGGTGGGGAGTAAATGGACAATATACATCCTTCAAAGTCATGTGCCAGGTGACATATTCCTCAATCAGCCCCTACCCAACAGACCATTCAGTAGAATTCCTTCTTATGACTGACTTGTCACAGGGCACTGGGATACTGCAGATTACCTTGGCCCTTTGCCAACACCACTTGTTATGTTCCTTGGAGTTCAAAAGCAGAACCTGCAAGTCATAAAGCACTGCCTGACTGAGCCGATGTACCCACCCACCATCCCCTACGGGACTTGCACCCAGCCTAGCTGACTTCTCTACTGACTATATAAGGAGTAGAGAGATTCCTTTCTTCTAGGGATCCAGGTGACCTCTGAGTTCTGACAGGGAAACACTGGACTTGAGGTTATACATGTCACAGGAAACCTCCTGACATGACAGGAAATATTTTGTTTGTCTTGAGGGAGTGTGTGGTCAATGGTCCTTTAGTCTAACAGTTAAAGACCATTTCAGAATTTCTCTGGGATTGACAGGCACTACAACATATATCTGTAATGCTATTACCAGGGAGGCTGAGGCAGGAGGATTGTGACTTCAAGGTTAGCCTGCATTCTATACAGGGAAACTCTACTTTAAAAAAAAAAAAAAGAAAGAAAGAAAGAAAGAAAGAAAGGAAGGAAGAAAGAAAGAATGAATGAATAAATAAAGGAGAGAGAGAGAGGACTTTGTGGTATTTTAATAAAGCAGTATATACTTTTTCAAAAGATTTGTTATAGTTTTCATTGTTCTCAATCAATATAAGAAATTATCTTTAGTTTTTGGATATTAATATTTTCTAAGAATGTTTATATATTTGTATTTATTGGAATTACTCAATACTATGTTAATGGTACGTTTCTAGAACGCTAATTTCTTTTATAAAACATATTTGGATTTTTTACCCCCAGAAGTGAAAAAGAATCTACAGTGAAAACCCTGAGGTATAAACATAGAACTACTAAAACAAGTTTTAGGCTTAAGGAGAAAGTGGTTTTCAAAATAAGTGAAAGCATCAAAGAATGATTTTTAAGAAAGAGTGAGTAGCCTGAGACTGTGAGATGATTCAGCATGGATCTACCTTGGCAGATGGAGAGTGAAGGGAGAGGGGTTGATAACCTAATTCACAAACAGGGAGACCACATTCGAAAGCTACATTTGTAAGGAACTGAGTCTAGGCCACACCACCCTGAGCAGCTCTGATCTCGGGATCTCAGAAGCTAAGGAGGGTCGGGCCTGCTAGTGCTGGGACGGGAGGAACCCTCTGGGAACCATGGTTATCTGGAGGACAGTGTACCTCATGATTTACTCAAATGGGACTCCAGTGACTCTAAGAGAGTGGTGACAAGAGATGGAAATCTACCTCCCAGTTTTGTGTGGACCATGGCTGTATAAACACAGAAAAGAGAAACGGAACAGTGGCATTCTCCAGTGAAGAAGACATGAGAGCCTTCGCCATCTGGAAGGAGATCCCGCCTCACCCCAGGACACCACTGCACACTGCCACCATAGTCCATGGTTATTTGGTGCGCTGCAGTGGGCTCCTGTATTACCAGTCTGTGGGGTCAATGTGCGGGCGAGTGACACACACAGGGACCACACATTCTATTTAGACATGATCAGAACAACCACTTACAGCTATCCAGGTTATCAATATTATCATGACAGAAATCTTTAATTTTTTTTTTTTTTTTTTTTTTTTTTTTTTTTGAGACAGGGTTTCTCTGTGTAACAGACCTGACTGTCTTAGAACTTGCTCTGTAGACCAGGCTGGCCTTGAACTCACAGAGATCCACCTGCCTCTACTGCCCGAGTGCTGGGATTAAAGGCCTGTGCCACTACCACCCAGCTTTCATGACAGAAAATTTAAAAATAAAAGGAAAAAGGGCCTTTAAAGGAAAATTCTCATTGTTTTCATTAGCAAACACAGAGTATATATTACAGCAACTAACGTTCGTCTTCCAGGTTGTGGTGTTCTTAAAACACAGTCACATGAAAGGGTGACAAAAGTGTGGGCCAACTGGCTCTTTCAAACACTAGGGTGGTTACAGCCTGTGCTTCTGAGTTAGCAGTGACCGCTGCACAAGCCTGTCTTGGGCAGACAAGCAGAGCTCAGCACAGATAGCTGTAGATACGTAAATTCCTACAGACCGCGTGGGCTTATAAACCTGCATGCTCATAACAGTTATTTCTGCATATCACCCGGAAATCGGTATTCTTCTATGCTTTCCTTATTTCTCTAATAAACATACATTATCAACAAAACAAAGAAGAAAATCATTTTTTTTTTATAAAAAATGACTTGGTATGCTAATATAATGACTTACATATAACCTTCATAGAGAAATTTCCATCAGATTTACATTGTAGAGTCCACAAGAAGTCTATCCTAATTACAGCCTGTATTTATACGATTGTTGTTGCTTTGATATGTGCTTAAAATATAATATATATGAAAATGTTTTATTACTTAAGCTAAATGCAAAATTTTTCAAGTATATGAAATTCATGTCAGTTTCCAGCTATTAAAATTTAAATTTATGATTCAATAGCAGTTTTATGTCTGGATTGAGGGCACCACATTTTTCTCCTAAAGTAAAGCACAGTCTTAGTTTGACCTGTTTGGGAAACATTAAAACATCTCATTGGTTTTAGAATTATCACTTCTCCATCTCTAGCATTTTAATCTGACCTTTCTCTTAAGTCATCCAAACATCGCTGAAGGTGGACCTCCCCGGCTGTGACCAAAACATGCTCTCCTGTTTCCTGAATTAAAATCTGGACACAGGGATCAGCTTGGTTTAATAGCTTCATTCCTTTCACAAGCTGAGGCATTTCACCTAGATGACAAAATGAAACAAATTATCAATGGCATACCAACCAACATGATCTAGAAACAACAGCTGTGGCCACGGCAGGAGCGTTCCCTGAAATAAGTGCCTAGGTCACAGTGATGTGAAGAGATTACCTTCTTGTAATTGACTTGGACAGACAGACGGCTAGGACAAGACTCACACAGGCTTATCATTAGCATGCCAAGGTGACTTACATGGCTTAGATCTCTTCATCAAATTCTTAGCAGATACAAACTACCATCACCATGCCTGCGAATGCACCTCTGCCTCATTAATAACACTTGTATTACATATCTAGAAATAGAGCAATACTTCCCCAAATAGTACATATTAAATTAAGACAGACACACAAAGCATTTGTGATGACATTTGAGAACTTCTACAACTTCATACTAAATAACTTGTAAGTCGGGCTTGGTGACACAGACCTACAACCCCAGATCCTCAGGGGCTGAGGCAGGAGAATCTCCATTTCAAGGTTTGCTGTGCTACAGAATAAATTCAAGGACAACCTTTAGTGAGACTGTCTCAAGATAAAACCAGTAACAGGGTTGCTTAGAGGTGCATTTTCGGGGGCAGCTTGCCTGTTTACTGTGCACAAGGCCCCCGAGGTTGACTCCTAGCTCTAAAAGAAACCAAACAAAGCAAGACAAACCTATTTGTGAAAGCGCCTGACAGAACCGTGGGGTTCAGATCTGCAGTAACCAGCTACTGTACCCTCCCACATTCCACCCTGTGTGGGTGCCTGGTACATAACTGCTCCTACCCAATGGCGCATGGAGTTGAGGGCACTGATGGGGACTGAGATCTGCACTGGGGATTTGCTTTTTCATTCCTACATACTCAGCGGCCACTCTGCCTCCAAGGCAGACCAGGCAAGTCTCTTGATGCTGTGTGAACATTTTGAGGGCATTCTTACACAGTACCGCTTTGATTCAACATTGTACTTTACAGTTCTTCAGTGTCCAACTTCCAACACACAAAAGCACAGGAGCCTTCTGCAAGGCAGAGAGGCCTGACGGAAGCCTGCTAATTAAAGGATAGGGAGAGACTACAGAACTCCAATGCTGCTTTACTTTTGAACTGAAGTTCTAAAAATAACCACCACTATTTATAGCGTTAAGATGCCAGGCAAGCATTTCAGAATCAGGCCTCAGGAGGAGTGGACAGATTAATACTCTCATTGTGCACAGGAGGAAACAGCTGGAGAACGTGAAGGAACCTGTGTCTAGAGCAAAGAGCAACTAGATGACAGAAGCTGGTTCTGAAGCTGCTTGGCCAGCCTTAGAGCCTAGGCGCTGTCCATAGACATCACAGCCTCACAGAGCAGCAGACTGCAAGCCACCCCGAGTGCAGGGAATCCCAGTGGGCACCCTCTCATCTCATGCTCCTTTCACTATTTCGTGGCTTCCCTTTGCTTCTCTAGGTAGATTTGATAGTGCTGGCTTGACTGTCGGAGAATTTGAAATCTACTCCAAGGATTGCTACACAGACACTGGTAACACTCACAGCACAGGAAACCAGCAATACCAGGAAGACAAAGCCTGTCTTTAGCTTTCCATCAGCTGAATGACAACGTCCAACCGACACACACTTGTCTCTGTTCCAGCACACTTAGATCTGTCTCTAAGCCAAAGGCAACAGTTTAGGAATAAGAGAAGAAGACAGTTTTAGAATCAAATTTGAGACTTGGAGACAACATTGAATCAGGGATTTGGAAATGCTTCTGGTAGCCATTCTGTGGCCAAAATCAACACAAACACTTCATACATTAACCTTTTAAAGTCTGTAGGGTGATTTTCTTCCCTTATTTTAAAAATCTTATGAATGGACAGTTCACTCATGACACAGAAATAGACATTAAGGAGTGTAAGAGAAAGTGACACCAGGAAACGTAGATATTTATTTCCTGCATTTCGTCAAGAACTCGGTGTAAGTGGTCAATGTCCTAAAATAAGCACCATGCTTCAGTGCAGGCTGTCAGGGAGGCACTTCTTCACAACCATCATTAAAACCAAGGGTTGCAACAATGGAGCCTAGGAGAGACCTCTGAACAGTTACGCACAATGTGCCAAGTCAAAAGTTCAAAATTAATGAAGCACTGTTCAGCAGCCAGCCTTGCAGGTGACATCTTGGTCTCCTGATGTTCAGCTCCACTTTGGTGCTCTCTGACAGTGAGAGTAACACTGGACAACAGAACACTGCGGAGGTGGTGATGGTGACTGCCCAAGCTAGCTCTGGACACAGTCAGTCACTGTGCTCTGCTGCAGGACACTTGAGAACCAAGTGGAAGGGCCCTGTGGAGGCCTGAGGGCTGAACTATAGCCAACATTTGAGCCCATGTAAATGAGCCTTGGAAGCATCATCAGCCTGTAGGTGGCTGTAACCCAAATCTGTAGGAAAGCCACTGGTTGGTGACTCTAAGCTCAACTACCTCCAAATTCCTGACCAAAAGGACAGATACATGATTAGTGTTTCAGACTATTAAATTTTGGGTTTTCTTGCTATGTACTATTAGATAATTAATATAACTACAAACCACAATTACAAATAGTATGTATATGTACAAAAACCCCCCACAAAAGTGTAGTTACTTTATTTCTTAATTTAAAAATAATTTCTATTTTTGGTGTTTCATGATATATACAAAACATTAACAGAAAAATCTGGAAGCCCTATTTTAGCTAAGGAGGCTTTCTTAAATTTCTCCTCTGTCTCTGAAGCAGAGGTGTGAATCCTGAATGCAGAACTTCTATTTTATTTTAAATTATGTGTACATGTGTGTATTTGTGCACATGAGTCAAGTGCCTTCAGCGTCCAGAAGAGGACTCTGAATTCCCTGAAGTAGAATTGTCGTGAGCAACTTGCCATGGGTGCTGGAAAATTAACATGTGTCCTCAGCAAGAGCAGAATATAATCTTAATTGATGAGCCATCTCTACAGTATCAGTTGCTTTCTATTTTTAGTTTTAAAACTTTTCTAGTGTTTGGGATCAGACAAATTAGGCTTTGGACCTCCTTAACTCCTTTATGCCTTAGTTACCCTCACATGAAGATGAGATAAAAACAGTACTGATGGCTGCTGACGGGGTTAGATGACAACTCAACGTCTAATCGGCACTAGACTGTCGGGAAACACACGTGATTAATGAGAATAATGGAAACAGTGATGGCCTGGGGACATTTGGGGGTGTCTGTTGAGTTCTGAGTAACTTTGCGTGTAGGGAGCAGAGGCTGGCCAGCAGGCCTCATAACTCCAGCTTGAGAAATCCAAGAAGAAAAGTGAGAGAACAAATGGGTGTGGTTCTCTTTGACAGAGCAAATGGCTCAGCTCTGGATGAATCCAGTTTATCACAAAAAAGATGAGAGGTCTCAAAGTGTACAGGAATAGGAGTGGGTCCTCCCAGGGCGTCCCTGGCAGTGTTACTGGGAGTCTTGTGAGACTGTGGGCCCATGGACAAAGGGGTTATGGCCCAAGGAAGGATGAGCATAAGACAGCGGAGCCAAGAGCAAACAGAGCACGTGAGGACTCATGGCATGGGGACAGTGTGAAGGAGAGGTTCCTAGACACTCTGAGGATGAAACGAGAAGCTGGATAGACAAAGAGTATCACAGTCAGAAACTGAAATATACCAACGGGCACTGTACTGATACAGTCAAAGAACAAGCTGTCTCAGCAGGAACAGCCTATCTTATGGGAAAACAGCAAACATTTCTTTAAAATTATAATGAAAATTGCGTGCCCCTTTCAAAGGTTTCAATTTAGGTTTTAGAAGCTCAGAGAAGTTTAGGGAAATGCACTTTGTCCTCCAAGTGGATAACTAAATAATTCTCTTTAACTACCGTTTTTTAGACAGAGTAAAGGAAATTAATGTCATTCAGAGCACACCACGGACAGGAAAGAAGCCAGGTTTTGGGTAGGACCCTTCACGTCTGGAAGCATATGGGGCAGCTCATTCCAGGGATGATGCTGTCTTCTGGCCTCTTCAGGTATCCCCACACACGTGCATGTACAGAAATAGACACACTTACACACAAATAAATCAATCTAAAAAAGGGGGAATTAGTAAATATCTGATAATTTAAGATGCTCTAATATATTAATAGCCAATTTCTAACAGGCTGTTTTGGGTATCACTCTGTGCTACACTATCGGGGCTAAATCAAAGGGCAGCAGAAGCAGCTTCTGGGACCCAGGGACACGAGCAGCTAATTCTACGCCTTAAAACTTGGAGGGAGAAGAAGTTCTCAGGTCTCAGATCTAGGGAAAGGAAGGAGGCCATCAAGTCCTTTAGCAGAGAACTGCCTTTCACTCACTTGCTCTAGGCTCCCTTAAGGGAAGGTCTGTAGCATCTTCGTTGCCCATTACTAGGTACCAGGAAGAGCTATATCACAGAGGGACAAATAAATATGCACATTAAAAGGGGAGGCAGGCTAGGTGTGGTGGCACATGCTTTTAATCCCAGCACTCAGGAGACAAAGGCAGGCGGACCTCTGAGTTTGAGGCCAGCCTGGTTCCATAGTAAACTCCAGGCCATAGCGAGTTCCACGCCAGCCAGAGCTATGTAGAGAGACCCCATCTCAAAAGCGAAACAGCAAACAAAACAACAACAACAAACCCATGCCAGTAGCATATGCTTCTAAAGCAGGGCCGTCTTACTTGGGTGCTTCGGTTCCACAGCGACTCTCACGATCGGGGTGGCTTCAAAGTTGAGTGGAATGAATGGAGGGCAGGAGGGCAGACTGCACAAAGTGGCAGATTTTAGAACGAAGTCCTGGAGGCCTCCAATGCCTGCAGAGAGAGAAAGAGCCATGGGATCAATACAGGATGATGAAGACTGAACTTACAGTAGAAAAATGACAGCACAGACCTAGGCCGTACCTAGTACACTACCGAAGCGACAAGGAATGAGTCAGGCATCCACTGTTAGCTCGTTCCTAACCCAGGTAATATTCTCTTGTCAAAAATACAGAAGTTCTGGATGGTGTGGTGGCGCACGCCTTTAATCCCAGCACTGAGGAGGCAGAGGCAGCCAGATCTCTGTGAGTTCCAGGCCAGCCTGGTCTACATAGTAAGTTCCAGACTTGCCAGGGCTAATATAGCAAGACTGTGTTCCAAAAATCAATCAAACAAACAAACAAAAAACCCACAGAGATTTGCTGGTTTTTCTTTTTCAGATAAACATGTCAAGTTACATCAGGTTTAGTGGAAGTGTATCTACTTTGATAATAGAAATGATCACTTGCAGGTTTTGTGCCAGTGTATTTTGTATGTACATGTTCACGTGACCATGTGTATATTGCCTGGGGGGTGCATGCACACGAGTGTGTACATTCATGGAGGCCAGAGGCAGACTTCAAGTATCTTCTTCAATTGCTTTCTGCTTTGTTTTCCAAGACAGGGTCTCTTGTTGAATTCAAAGTTCACCAACTGGCTAGACTAGTTGGCCACAAGCCCAGGGATGTGTCTGTCTCCTTTTCTCCAGTGCTGGGGTCACACTGGGGCTCTTATGTGGATGTTGGGGACCCAAACTCAGCTTGTACAGCAGACACTTTCCAGACTGAGCCACCTCTCCAGACCCCATTTTTAGATATTTTGTCTGAAAACGAGTATTTCAAGTTATAGTTTGTAGTCTCTCTTTAAAATATATATTAATTTTATAAATATGAATCTCTGCTAAAATAACCATTTTGCTCAACGTATTTACACATGGATGAAGGGAATTCAGAAGTCTATAGTGTGGCATGGCTACTGAGTATTTAACCCCCTAGGTATTCTGACTTCTACTTCAGGTTTAAAGAGAATTCCCTCTCTAGGCTTCGGAATGATGGTTGCACAAGACTCTGAAGGGTACATATGTTCTCTGGGTAGATGGGAGTAAAGGGAGTATATTATAGAGATGCAAGGACACTCTGACCTCACATCCAGAATCAGAGTGGGCGATATTGAGAAGACATCAAGAACATGCACAAGGATCATTGTGCCATTGTGTTGAAATAAAAAAGACTGAGAAGGCTAAGTGGGAAAGTTGGAAGGAGATCGTCCAGTTTAGTACAGTAGCCCGGCTGGGAGAGGTGACCCGAGGCAAGGACTCTGTACACACACTGGAATGGCAGCTTACAGGACTCTCCCTGTCTGACCACACCAGAGGAAACTTGCCAACTAGAGAGCATTCAGATTCACCATCTCATGAAGCCTTCTTCCAAATGCAAGTGAATGCTTTCTGTTCATTCTACTATGATCAAGTCTGCTGCTCCAAGCATACCTGTTTGGTAAAGTCTGCATTCCTTAACACTGCACCCATTGGCCCAGCACCCAGAAGTCGGCCTGGCTGCAGCTTCCTGTTTGTCTCCCTGATATCAGGATCTAACTGATCCTGGAGCTGGCCAACTCCAGCAGGGCTACTAGAAATAGCCTCATCTCCAGTGAGGCCGGGCTTCAGGAAAACCCCATAGTAAATATTCTCTTTCAGACTTCATTCATCTTCGGTCTGACCTGACAGCGGCACTTCCTTCCTGCACACACAGCACCCGGGTTTCACTGGAGGCCAAATGCTGCTCTTCCCTCTACACCAGAAGGGCTATGAGCTGCAGATGGTCAGTGAATCTGAACCTAGCTCTCTGACTTCTGGTTTACATGTTGCTCTTCCAGTAACCGAATCTACTCTTGCTATTTAGATCTGCTCAGACCTGCTGGCATGACAAGAACTCCCCCAAACAGAAGAGTCAAGGCCGTAAAACCCAAAGCATAGGAAATGACCTGAAGGGCCTAAGACCTTTGCTAGCTGTATTACAGGTCACCTACTGTATTTATTCTAGAATATAATTTAAAGGTACAGGAAAAGGACCATCCAGGTTATCTGGGCAAATCACAGTAGAATGACTTAAAATCTCTTTGAGAACTTCTTCACAGGATACAAGGCAACATTGACTGTGCAGCTTGCTTTTATACTACACACAATTTGAAACAAAATTTTTGCCTTAAAAATAATGCCATCAAATTCAGTTCTGAAAAGACAAAAAACTGCAAACACATTTCCTAATACCCTCACACCAGCACACTGCTGCTATTTCCGTGCTCGCCTCCCCGCCCGGTGCTCTCCTCTTGGGCACACACCTTCACTCTATCACGACTTTTTCACCTCAATCATCTCAGTCAATACTATAATAATTAGCCAGACATGGAATCCCCACACTCAGGAGGCTCAAGCAGGATATGATGAATTGGAGTCAATTTGTGCTGTACAGACCTTTTCTTAAAACAAAACTCAAACCTTGCTGCTCCCTTCAACTATGACTTGGAGGGGAGGGCATACTCCCAAGAAATCATTTCAAAGTTTCTGAATTAGGAAGAGATTGGTTCCAAGTGAAAAATCCCAAATGATGGTGGCCATCAGTTTTTAGTCCCTATATTTATTAAAAAAACAAAACAAAACAAAAAAAACCCAGAAAAGCCAGATTAAGGAATACGTTGATAAAAGCAGTCTATGGGGAAAAAGAATCTCAGCTTTGTTTGTTTTTGTTTTGTTGTTTGTAACTAACTGAAGGTAAATGAGTGTGCATGCTAGCGTGCCTCACAGACAGGATGACAGTTACCAGAACCAAGTAAATGCTGAGTTCTTCAGCAGGGCACAGAGGCCCTGGCTAGGCTCTATATCACTCATTTGATTCTGTTAAGTCAAATATTAATATTCTGTAATGTTAGCAGGCCATTCTTTTCCAGGCTGTCCCTAACACTCCCCTTTAAGAAGTAGCTCAGGCATAGACAATACATAAAGCACACAGAGAAAGACCTGTTAGCGATATTTTGCAGACTCAGAAGAGGGTTGGCTTTCTGCTCCATGGGCTAAGCCACTCCAGCACCAGGCTGCCCTGCAGGCAGGAAGATGGCAAAGCTACCACTAAATACTAATACTGCTTTCCAGGGGCCAGCCAGTCAGGTGTCTGGACAGAAAACAGCATTACCATCTTACGGGAAATGGAAAGACGTAACAAAGCGCTACTCCCTGGATTTAAAA
Source organism: Onychomys torridus (assembly GCF_903995425.1). Lineage (NCBI taxonomy): Eukaryota > Metazoa > Chordata > Mammalia > Rodentia > Cricetidae > Onychomys > Onychomys torridus. The sequence continues at coordinate 62,814,579 of NC_050443.1, read as the reverse complement.
AAAAAATGTGTTACAGGGATTACAATATCTTGGAAAATACATAACATTTTAGCTAGTAGATGCTCCCTAACTTTTCACATTATCACAGTTAACCTCCCCAGCCTGCCCTTCCCACACTGGTTGGGCAGGAATCAATGGATTCTGTGAACTGTGGAAAAGCAGACTTGCACATAGCCTCAGGTCTGTTCAAGCGCTTGGAGCCACTTTGGACAGGACATCGGGAATTGTCTATTTTTCAGTATAGATAGGTGCCTTAAGATGTAGGATGCTGTATCCTTGGTTGTGCAAGGCTACATTCTGCCCTATACCCGATGTCATTAGGTACCCAAGGACCCAATGCATCTGTCTCCAGCTTACACTCTAGTTCTACTTCCTTGTTACGCAGACCCAGCAGTTTAAAGAGTGTTAGTGAACCTACACTCTACAACCTTCATTGTGAAGGTGGGGAAGACCAGAAACATTAACATGACTTTTTAAAGCCTGCTTTGCCAGCACTGCCAAGGTCAATGGGTCTACCTAAGGTGTTCAGAAGACTACTTGGCCTGTTAGGTGTGCTAAGCAGGCCCTGAAATCAACAGCCTGTCAACCTCTTCATGGCCCTAGAGAAAAGTCTTGCAACAATGACATCATCATGTCATTTTCTTTTTTTCTTCTCGTAGGAACAAATAAGCTAAAAATAATTCTTAAGTAGGTTACACTCATAACTGGAGGCCCTTTTCTCAGAAGAGAATAACGGGAAAACTAACACCATAAAGAATTATGAATTTGTAATTAATAAATTTTGGTGTATTTAATTAACTGTGGTGTATTTAAGAACAGGGAGCAAACTGCCCATGGAGGTAAAAGAGTTATAACCATACCCCACAGGGTCTCAGTTTATGCCCAGGATGTGGTCACAGGGAGCCAGCTCACTCCACTCCTGTGGACACACTGACCCATTGGAGTTTGGCTAACACAAGCAGGCGCGGGAGATGAGGGCTCCAACAGGGGAAGGGCCTGAAGTGGTCAGCACCGAGTGCCGCCTGGTAATGTGTCCAACGAAGATGGGAGAGCGCCTCAAAGAAGCCTCCCTTCTGTCTTCCCCTGCTACACCAGGTCAGAGGAGAGCTGCACAGGCTAGCCCAGACAAACAAGGCAGCATGCCCTTCAGTAAGACATTTCAAACAATGTTTTCCACCATAGTGAAACAGCTGTGAATGGCTGGTAAACGGTTTGTGTGAGGTGAGGAAGGAGATTCCAGGTCCAGCCAGAACAGAGAGAAACCCTGGTCCTAACAGTCCCCAACACTCAGGGCAGGGGACAGCAGAGGGCACAAGGCTGGAGGTAGTAGAGACAGGTGACCAAGGGGCTGAACTTCACAGCATGGATGCTAGTCTTTGGTGTGAAGGCTGTGGATATGGTAGGCTACAGCTGGATTAGGGGCCTTGGGACCGAGGCGGGACTGTCCCTGGATTATGGAATGAAGTGAGGCTGTCCCTGGATTATGGAATGAAGTGAGGCTGTCCCTGGATTAGGGAATGAAGTGAGGCTGTCCCTGGATTAGGGACTGAGTCAGGACTGTCCCTGGATTAGGGAACGAGGCAGGGATGTCCTTTGTGGTGATTTGTGAGAGGCTGGAGAGACAAAAGGGAGGAAACAAGGACAAAATGCAGCTTCTGCCATGGGCGGGAAAGGGAAGTGTTACAGTCAAAGCCTTCTTTTAGGTGTGTGAGTTCTTATTACTATTTACATTATTCATTGTGTAATGAACATTTTAGCTCTATCTCCCCCTTCTCTAAATATTTTTTTTTTCTGTATTTTGTGTTTGAGGTTTTCCTATTTGGTGTCCAAGCTTTAAAGCTTAGAAAGTTCTGTTCAAATAACTGCTTAGTAAGCATTCGAATTCCCCAGTCTTCCAACAACATGAGTTCTAAGGGCAGGGATCCAAAGCAGGCACTACATAATGCTTCTCCAAAGACGGAATGAATGTGAGCACTTCCTGTCCTCACAGAGCTTCAGAACTGACAGGACAAAGGCAGGGAAAGAATTACAGTACAGTATGACCACTGTTACAAGAAGGCAAGTGCATTCTGTTTACAGAAAAGAGAAATCACAAGGTTCTAGGCTTCCTTGAGAAACCGAAGTAAAGGGATAAGGAGACAGCCGTGCAGAGTGCGTGGGAGGGTGTTCTGAAGAGCTGAAATGTCACCACTGTAGGCCCAAGGGAGAATACAAGGTCCTTATTGACAGACACAGTGTGGAGCTTAACGCAGGACTAAAGAGCCGCTTCACCCCAGGGGTCCCACTTCTCTGGGACCCTGCAAATGCTATCGGTTCTCTTCTCTAGTCCACATGTGTGCTTGTTATTTTTGATGTGGAATCAGGGGATTTGAATCTAATTACAGTTCTAACCTTGGGCAATAAATGAAGAGGCGGCAGTAATAATTATAAAGGTCACAGTAGCAGCTGTTGTGCTAACAGTCAAGCTGATCAGCTTCTGAATCTACACTTGGGGTCTGAATTGACCTGTATTAATCAATCACATGTGTACACCAAAGAGTTAACTACAGCGAATAACAGACTTGCATTCATAATCCCACCCGTCCCATGGACTCTGTGCTCTGTCTGTCTGTCCCACTGCCCTAAACTTACATTTTGCATGGAACATACTGGTTTAGATACTGGTCTTCAGGATGAGTTTGAAATGGAATAGTCTAAATACACGGAGGAGCACACGAAGGTGCATGCAAGAAGTGTAAACTGCTTAGAGTAGATTAAAAATAAGGCTGCACATTTGTCTGAGGAGGGAAGGAAAAGAGAAAGGAGGGAGAGAGAGGAGGGAAGAGGAAGGAGAAAAGACATAGGGGGGTTTAAGTCAGAAAAACATAACCCAACTCCTTCTGCCTTTAAAACTCAAATATTTCCGAACGGCAAGAGGAAATGAGTTCCTTCTGGACGAAATGGCGACTCCAGCTCAGGTACAAAATGATCCTGACCAAAATAGTCAAAGAAATAAAAAGCCAGGAAAAGCTGAATGAACAGGTGAAACCAGAGAAGGGCATGTCCAGCTGTGAGCTATTTCTGTTCACCGTGGACCAGACTCAAGACGGCTGAAGGGGCCGCTCATGACTCTGTTCATGAGAAAGTAGTGCAACTCTGGGGGCAGATGCACAGACAGCACGGGGGGGGGGGGGCTGTGGAGAGGGGGCGCAGATGCACAGACAGCACAGTAACGGTGGTCGTCAGATGAGAAGAACGAGAGGCCGACACAGACCAGGTGGCAGACAGGAGGGCCTGGTCGGCAAGCTGATGAAACAGAAAAAGATACCACACGCAGAAAAAAATGTCACACACGCTGAAAAAGTAAATTTCCTATGGCTTAAAGATGAAATGTGAAACAATAAGAAGTAGAACATTTAAATCCCAAACGCTAGACTCATAAACCTCAGTAACTCGTAAGAAACACACTTTGTAACAAAAGACACAAGACCAAAGCGACAAAAATGACTGTGGTATCAGAGTTGGAGAATGCAGGCATTAGTGCTGGTGTAAATCAAGGATTCCTGAAGAGCAACCAGAATAGAGGTGAGGAACACAAACATACCTACAAAAATATTCTAAAAGAGGAGGAGCCCTGGCTGTTAAAAACCAAAAACACCCCAAGTCTTAATCTCATTAAACAACATAAAATATACATTAAAACAAGACACCATTTTACACCTATATAAGTGGTACAGAAGAACCAAGTTTTGGTAGCTATGTGTATTAAAAAGAGGGTTTTATGTACTATAGATGGGCCTAAAGGTTGTTACAACTGTTATTAGCATTTAGTAGACTGGGCCAGGACCTCATTATGTGTACAAATATCCTATACAAAGGAGTCTGCCCCTTTATATGCATGATTTGTGGGTTCTATGCTGGATAACTAGTCAACAGTAATCTGAGTTTAAATCTAATGCCATTGTAATAGCAAAGGCAGTTGTGGTGATATTTTATTTGTATTTTAATAAATAAAACATGCCTGGAGATCAAGGGGAAAAAGGCCAGCCATTTTTAAGTAAACATAGAAGTCTGGTAGTGGTAGCATGGGCTCTTAATCCGATCACTTGCCAGGCAGGGTCTCTGTGTGTTCAAGGATACACTACGGAACAGCCTAAACATGATGACACATGCCTTTAATCACAATAAAAACCACAGAGTCCTGGAGGTCTGTACAGACAGGCAGTGACAAGGAAGTGAGGTAGCTGGGCTAAGAGCCAATGAGAGGACAGAACAGCAAGGCAGTAAAAGCCTGGGTAGACAGGAAGTAGCTCTCTTGGGAAGCTACGGCTGCACTGTGGTGAGTTAAGGCTAACTGGTGGCTCTCACTATTTCCCTGATCTCTAAGGCTTTCACCCCTATATTTGGCTGTGTGTTTTTTATTTAATAAAATCATTTAGAAATTTGTCTACAGGTGGTTGCTCTCTTTTCTTTTTACAGTTAAATATACACTAAAATTTTAAGAATGGAATTACTTAAACCAGAGGAAGAATGAACCAGTTGTGAAAACAAGATATTCAACATGTTACCAACAGGCACTCAGGGCAGGCATCAATTCCATACATTCTATCCAACTGCATTTGTTACTGTGACGTAAGCACCGTGTGAATTAATCATATGAATTAATCATACCTCTGACACAGTCACAAATAATCTTTACATTCCAAAGGGCATTGCACTTTATTGAAGATTAATTCCTGTTTGTCCTTATAACTAAATTATTACACTGTTGTGAAAATCAGGTAGGCAGGCAGATTATTTTATCTTTGAATTTTGTTTCTAGGAAGAAAGGTGATGTTAGATTAGCTATGAAAAATAAGGCTTGGATTGGTGGGGTTAAAAACCCATTGCCCTAGTAAAGCATCCACGTGTTCAAAGGTCTTCACTTTTCTAACAGCAAAAATCTGAAGGCAAGATGGCTAGATGGTAGAGGCCTGATACCTTAGCAACATTTCCAAGGAGTTCAAGGCTGGCCTGGGCAAATCAGTGATACCTATGTGGTGTGAGTGAGAATGGCCCCATAGACCCATAGATTTGAATACTTAGTCACCAGGAAGTGGCACTATTTAAAAGGATTAGAAGGATTAGGAGGTATGGCCTTGTTGGAAGAAGTGTGTCACTAGGGGTGGGCTTTAAGGATTCAAAAGCTCACCCTAGGCCATGCTCTTTCTATCTCTGCCTACGGATCAGGGATGTAGCTCTCAGCTCCTTCTCCAGCATAGTACTTGCCTGTTGCCATGCTCTCTGCCATGATGATAATGGATTTAGCCTCTGAAACTGTAAGCAAGCCTCCAATTAAATGCTTTCTTTTTTATAATCCAATTAAATGCTTTTTTTTTTTTTTTTAATAAGAGTTGCCATGGTCATGGTGTCTCCTCATAGCAATAGAACACTGACAAAGACAGAAGTTGGTACCAGGGACCAGGGTACTGCTGTGACAGGCCTGACCAGGCTGCTTGTTCAAGGGATATGGAAGACTTTGGGACTCTGGACTAGAAAAGTGGTTGCACACTTTAAGCAGGGCTTAATTGGTTATGTGAGGAGGAGTATTAGAAGACAGCACTGAAGGTAATTTGAACTGTGGGGACTCAGCTCAAGAAGTTTCAGAGGGGAGGAATATTACTAAGTGGCTTAGAGATCATTCTTGTGATATTTTGGCAAAGAATTGACTGCTTTTTGCCTTTGTCCTAAAAAATCTGCCTGAGGCTAAACTGAAGAGTTTTAGATTAATGACACTGGCAGAGGAGATTTCAAGACAGCCTAGTATTGACGCTGTCATGTTATTAGTAATCCTCTTGCACAGATCTGTAATGAAAAGAAGAACGTTAGACAAAGCGAATACAAAATGTACAGTTTGAGGGAAAGGGAGCACTGGGAAGTGTGCTGGAGCTAAGTCCTGTGCTCAAGGAGTCACAAGATTTAAAGAAAAGCCCGATGCTAAACGGAACAAAGGCAGTGGTGACCTCAGAGCAAGACCCCACCCAGCTCAGCTTCCAACCTGTGAAGAGGAATTCAAGAAAACCATCTACAGCACAAAGTTGATGCAAATATAACTGAAGGAGGGGGTTGAGCTCACAGAGCAGAACTTGGCAGCTTTGGCCACATGGTTCTGGCCTTAAAGTCAAGAATGCAAGAAAGAGGTTCTAGAATTTCCCTCCACAGCTAAGGAAATAAGGAAAGACAGTGGGTGAGGCTGGGGCTTGTGCTGGGTGTTTTTGCATGGAGACTCAGAGAGGCCTAGGCCTGAAGCTATGAAGGAGAAACCCCAAGATGTTGAAGATGTCAGAGTCATAGGACACATACTATACACATAAGACAGCTGCTAACAGGATGTGGAACCAGCCCAAGAGAGAGAAGTATGTTGCAGTTAACAAAGCTGAAAGGAGCCAGAGATATGAAGAATACTTTGATATCAGACACAGAGAAGCAGAATTTATGAGTGTGCCCTGCTGAGTTTAAGTCTTGCTTTGGTCCAGTATTTCCTTACTATGTTCCCTTTCCTCCCTTTTGGAAAGGTAATGCATATTCTGTGGCATTGTCTTTTGGAAGTATGTGACTTGCTTTTTGCTTTTGATTTTATAGGCCTTACAGTTAAGAGAATGCCATGAGTCTCAGAAGAGACTTTGGACTTTTAAATAGTGTTGAGATGGTGAATGACTAGGACTTTTGAAGTTGGACTGAATTCAATTTGCATCATGAACAGACTATATAAGCCTTTGAGGCTAGGGAATGGAATGTAGTAGTTTGAATAAGAACAGACCCTAGAGGCTCATATTATTTAAATGCTTAGTTACCAGAAAGTGGCACTATTTGAGAAGGACTAGGAAGTATGGCCTTGTTAGAGGAAGTGTGTAACTGGGGGTGGGCTTTGAGGTTTCAAAAGCTCACAGCAAGGGCAGGCTCGCTCTCTTTCTCTGTCTCTCTTGCTTGTGGATCAGGATGTAGCTCTCAGCTACTTTTCCAGTATCATGCCTACTACCTGCTGCCATGTTCTCTGCCATGATGATAATAGACTGAACCTCTGAAACTGTAAGCAAGCCTGCAGTTAAATGCTTTCTTCTGTAAAAGTTGCCTTGATCATGATGCCTCTTCATAGCAACAGAACACTGACTAAGACACCCTGTGACTAAATACTTAAGAAGATTAGAGATCTAGCTTGGGTGGAACATTTGCCTAACACATGCAGGTCTTACCCTGCATTCCTAGTGCTGGGGAAAAACAGCGCCCACAAACCTGAAAGCCACTTTCAATAATTGTTAATGGAAGAACAGAAAAATTACGTTATAAATTCAGACAATGGAATCAACATGGGTGGGAAAAAAATCCCTGAAGGTGGGCATGGTGGTTCATGCTTATAGTCCTAATACTGCAGAGCCAGAGCCAGACAGAGGACCATGAACTAGATATAGAACAGCTTAAGCTACAGAGTGAGACCCTTTCTCAGAAAACCAAATTAACTTCCCTCACATCCACCAAGCTAAGACAACATGAAACAGCATAGAAAAATGTTGCACAAGTCACAAACAGTATCATGTTATTTTTCAAAGTTTAAAAGTGCACTCTATCTAGGCGTTCTCCTACAGACACCTTTTAAAGCAGGGGAGTGGGAACTACATAGTGGCCTCTACAAAGGGACACCGCTGGGGCAGCTGGAGCTCTGGTGGAGCCATGGGACAGACACAACAAAGGCTCCTTAGGTGACTACTCAACAGTAGAAGAAGAAGGGACACAATTGCAGGAAACTTCCAAGTCAGTTAACCCGGATGAGTGTGTGGTGTTCACTTACTATTCACCACTTAAAGGACTGCAAAGTTTAAAATGTTGGTAACGATCTTAACTACCTTTTTCTATTTTCCATATTTCGGTAGCTTGTAAAATTTTGGTGTTTTTTTGTTTTGTTTTGTTTTGTTTTTTGTTTGTTTTGAGTTAACTAAGGTGTGTATCTCTTGGGAGCTGAGGAGATATCTCAGTATTTAAAGCACTGCCTTCCAAGCATGAGGACTTAGGTACAATCCCCAGAAAGCATGTGAAAATGCCAGATGTGGAAGCGTGTTCTGTAACCCCAGTGCTGGCGAAGAGGAGACAGGAGGATTCCTGGGCTCACTGGCCGTCGGGGGTAGCCTAATTAATGGCATCTGGGCCAATGAAAGAGTCTGTCTCAAAGGAGGTAGGCAGCAATTCTGGGAATGTCACTCCAGGCTCTCTTCCACCCTCTACAGTGTACATAGACATAGTGTACGTAGACATGTGTTTCCCCACACACATGCACAGAAACACACCTGAAGTGTAGCTTTCATTTTTAAAAATGCACATAATTTAAAATTGTAACCTTAAGTGCACAGTGACATATAAACATATGCATAGGAAAATCTGTACTCAGTGTCAAGAGTATTATCCCTTTTGTTCTCACACATTTAAACAAATGATCTCAGCAAAATTCCTACTTTTATTAGGATAACATTTATCTAAAAACAGGAGCTAAAAATAAAAACAACAACAATAACGGAAACAAAACAGCCTTTTGTTGCTCCTGGGGCTTGAATGAATACTCCCACTGCTTGAGTGCTCACAGAGTAATAAATCCTGGGATTATGCCTTGAATAGACTGCATTAGTATTAATCAACTTGAGTCCAGACATTGAAACTGCTCTCTGGACTGTCGGATCTCCCTGTGCCCGTGTGCCTGGTGTCCAGGGGGAGGTTTGGGTTCCTATCAGATGGGGAACGGGCTGTTCCTTAGGTGAATCAAGGTCTGTCCCAAGAGTTAAGTGCTGAACAGCCTGAGACTGAAGGCTGTGCTCACTCTCAGCCCCACACATGGGCCCTCACCTCCGATTCGGCCTTAGCAGGCCGTCACGTGAGTGCTGGGCGTCACGTGAGTGTGGGCCTGCACCCCTCGGGGACTCTCCTGGACCCTTAACCACCACTAGTAGGGAACACTTCTCTAGTGGTCTCTATTTTATCAAAGGCCAGTCAGGAGGCCTGGAATTTGGAGTAGCCTTTGGAATCTCGTTGGTTAACACAGTGATTGGAGGTTGAACCCAACCCTGTTGCTGAAGGAGCATTTCATACAATTTCTGTACTTTTAGAAATTTATCTCACTGAGTACTGTACTAATGGCTCAGGCTTCCGGCTGTGTTGAGGGCCATGGGAGGCAGATGAAGACAAGATCATTTCTTGTGTTTTGTTAGTCTGGCTGTTCCTATAGCATTTTTAAAATTCATTTTCTAACTTGTATGTAAAAATCATAAAAGTTTTATGTTAACGGAGTACCCTGCAATGTTTTGACATGTTTACATTGTGTGGTATTTAAGTAAGATTAAGCATCTCTACCTCCCTAAACACTTATAACTTCTCTTCTACCCTTGTTTGTTTGTTTGATTTGCTGGTATTTTTAAACAGACAGCAAAGCTCTCAATGGAAGTTTCCACCATGATCAATTCACCTGCTGCAAAGGGTCTGATTTAGTTACACTTACACTGTTTACATTTGGGGACAGCAAAACATTTGCCAATCAAAATGGTTAGATAAACTTAAGTTGACAATTTCAGAAAGTGTTACCCAGCATAGCGTCTGTGTTCAGCCTTCAGTGAAAACTTCCAAAGTCCCTGTGAGGTCACATCACCAGCTGTGTCACCCTCCCTTGCAGGGCCACACCAGGAACAGTAGCTTAGTCCCTGCTGGTGACTGGCGGAGTAGTGCTGGAACTTAGTCCATTACTGCTGGCTTATTGAACCCCTAACGGAGTTTGTAGCTGAGGCTCTCCCATGTGTCTGCACCTCAATGTGGCTTGGGTGCCCCTGAGCTATGTTCCCAGACTACTGACTCAATTTTACTCAAGATGCATCAGTTCAATTCAGGCAAATACCCATTTCCAGAGTGTGCATTACTTCCACAGTAAGAAGCAGCAGCCTGCAAGACAGCTCTGTTACTAGCGCCAAAATAAAAGGAAACCATCACATTTTCTCCCTTATCAGAACTTCGCTGGGCGGTGGTGGCGCACGCCTTTAATCCCAGCACTCGGGAGGCAGAGGCAGGCGGATCTCTGTGAGTCCGAGGGCAGCCTGGGCTACCAAGTGAGTTCCAGGAAAGGCGCAAAGCTACACAGAGAAACCCTGTCTCGAAAAACCAAAACCAACAAACAAAAAACAGAACTTCAAGCCCAGGGGAGGTGAGATGGCATGGGTTCAGTCCCATGCCATCCATAGGATAGAAAGGGAGAATTGACTCCTACAAGCTGTCCCCAACTTCCACACAGGAAGGGTGCCAGACATGTGCCCACCTGCAGAGTAAAAAAATAAATTAAAAAATTTTTAATTGTAAAAAACACTTCAAGTACACTTTTTCAATTAATATCATCTTAAATTTCAGAAAAAATTTATACCGTAGTGGTTACGGGTTTTAATTATGTATTTTAAAAACACAGTGGCTGATAATGGTGTGAAAAGCAATCAAACTAAAACCAAAAGATTGGTACTGTAAGGGATGGATTAATATTGACTCAATTAAAAACAAGTGAAATAACTAACGATGGGGCTCAGAATCGATATGGCCATTCTAGTTGTTACCTTCCTGCAAGACAGCAGTATTTCCTAACTAGATAAGACCAGCTTCAATGTCTAGAGACTGGGCAAATATGTATGTACCTGTCCGAATACTACAGAAGCATTAAATAAACTGACTCTGGCGATCACTTAGATAAAGTAGAATATACAATTTTATGTAAATAGGATTATATACTTAAAATAGAAGGACAACAATTATAATAAGACAAACTGAAGTAGTGTTAGCACCATGTGATCTCTAAAAAATGAAAATTGTTGCCAACTTTACACTGAAAACTTGTTCACAAGCTAGGAGAACTTCTGCAGTGTTTGTAGAGCGTGGTTGGAATCAAGCCATTATAAACTACTGAGAATGGAGCACTCAGTCCTAAAGGATGTCTTCATCAAACCCTTCCCATCAAAGCTCAGCATCTATGTAGAAGAGGCAACAGAAAGATCCTAAGAGCCAGAGGTGATGGACGACTCTAAGAAAACAGTCTTCCAAGCATAGCAAGGCTGATGCACATATGAACCCAAAGACACTATGGCTTGCGGCAGCATAACGAGCCAGACAGAGTCCCAGCAATGAGACAGGGAGATGGACATGGGCTCCCACCCCTAACAAAGAAACTATTTGCAACTGATACCTACTTGCAAAGGAAAAACTAGTTTTCTCCAGTGGAGTGTCACTGGATATATCAAGCACACCCAGGCAGGCCCCGTGCCCAGGAGTAGTTGACCAACACAAATTAACTTGATAGTTGTGGGGGATGGGTGGGTGCCTCCTTTGTTTTGGCTTTTTTTTTTTTTTTTTTTTTTTTATCTTATTGGTATTTCATTTGTTTTGACTATTCTTTAGGAGAGAAAAAGAACATAAAGTTGGGGTTTATGGAGGTGAGGAGGGTCTGGGAGAAGTTAGGGGAGGGGAAAATATGATCAAAATACATCATATGAAAAAAATTTCAAATAAATAAAAAAAAGTAATCTGACTTGAGAGTAAGCAAAGACTTCATAAAATAGGTATACAAAACACTAACCACAGAAGAATCACGAAGACATCACTGGAGAGGCAAAGGTGGGAAGAGGTATCTGCAGTCTACACGCTCAGCCAGGGATATCTACGAACCAAGAAGACAGGAAGGATACCCACAGCTCAATATAAAAAGAGGGAGGGCAGGAAGGAAAAGCAGATATTTAACAGGCTTTTCACAAACAGAGATTGATGTTCAACAAATAAAAAGGCACTTATTTTCACTAGTCATTGGGGAAGCTAACATAGGATACAACCTCGTAAAGAAAGAAATGGTTCAATTGAAAACACGAAAGCAGGAACAACTGTTAGTAGTGACAGGGAGTAGCCAGGACTCTCAGACGCTTGTCAGAAACCGAAATTCTTATTCACTAGACATAAGCATATGCCTATTCTATGATCCAGCAACTTCTCTCCCAATAGAAGTATGCAGATATAATCACCAAGACATTCATCAGAACATTCAAAGCAACAATATTCTCAACAGGCAAATACTGGAAAAATTCCTTAGCTATCTCGCAGAGAATCGTGGATAAACTATAGTGGGCACACAGAGCGATGAGAGCAAACAAATGAGAATTATGTGTATGGGCGGATCTCATAACAGAATACTGAATGAAGTAAGTCCAGTACACTGTCATAGTCTGGCAGGAAACAGAGGCTGTCCCTGACTGGTCTGCCCTCCCATCCTTCCTCCGCTCCGCATTCTCCAGTGCCGACACAACATGTGTCTCACTGCTGAGAGACTACTGAGGACAGCGGCCCCAGGAAAATACCTCACTTATTCCACTACACGCAGTCTGCCTCCCCTTGCCTCCTCTTTTCTCTCCACTTTCTGGTTCTTGACATGCTATGTCCAGTTTGTCCACCCATTGGAAGATGTCCAAAAATAAAAAATGCAGAAGTCTACACTATGGTTTTGTCTTTATTTTTGGAAAAAACAAAACACCCAACACATCACCAGAGAACTGCTATGTGCTTACATCTGTATTACTATCACTACTGCTAAGATCCAGCCACGGCGAGATTAAAACCTCAGCCTGCATCACAGGGGACACACCTGGAGGACACAGATCAGCAGGACAATGTGAAGTCATTTCAAATGGCAAATTTCCACAGATGTAAGACAGCCTTATGTATGTGATTTTCAAGGCAAAGACCCCAACATCCTGTGGGGTGGGATGGTGGTCATCTCTAATTGATCTAACTGATCTAATTGATCAAAATCTCGGGATTCCTAAGAAGGGAATGTCCTCCTAAGAGGACATTACTCCATCAGGAACACTGGGATGTGTTTGCTCAAACAAGAAAACTTCTGATTTATTAGTAAATTGTCCTTACTGCAACCTGTTGCAAACTAAGGAATCAACAGTAGCATGAATCAGAAATGCTGGTGTAGTATCTACAAAGAAATCCTCATCAGACAGACTAGTGCAAACTAGTTCTCAAGGCTGCCAAGCCTGTCTGTGGCACTACCACTAGATTAACAATCACTGAAGCCCACCAGTTTATACAGATTCTTATCTGGAATATGTTCATCAGCTAACCTGGAATCCCCAGGGCTGAGCTCACAGGTGTCAAAGATTCTTGGATACTCTCTGTGGGTAGAGGGGACATTACTGTGACCAAATGTCTTCCAGAGGACAGCTCTTACAGGTGCTTTTCCTATCTCCCAAAGAGTTCAGCCATGGGATCAATAGGACTGTGCCAAAAGGCAAATAAAGAACAGACCTCTTGAAACTAATGCTCAGTTGCAGGACTGTCCTGCCATGTTTGCTCTCTTCTTCCTTGACACCTCAATTACCTTCCCAGGTCCTTCTACCAATTCTCTGTACCTGCTACTCCTCTAAACTCCAGAAGATAATGCAACCCATGCTGAAATCACCCTGGGGACCTCACTCCTCACATTACTAGCACACATTAAGAAAATGGCCTATGGGATTTGCTCAGGAAGCAGAAGAGGAGGCTGCGGCAATACTACTGAGTATCCTCAGAAAGCGGGAAAAGCCTCCAGGGAGCCATGGAAGCAGCCAGGGTTCCACATCCAATATGACAGCAGGGAAACCAAATCTCCTCTCACTCTTTGTCTTACTTAAAGCATCTCTTTAAAGCTCCAAAAACAACTTTTCTAGCTGGCCTACAAAACAGCATTGTCCCCAAGTGAAATACATAACCACATATTATAAACGCACAGATGCTCGGAGTAAGTCATCTTACAGAGAAAGGGTCTGAGGGAGGGTGGGCGTGGGCTGCCCTCACTGCACAGTCCCGGATGGCTCTGGAGACTTCCTCACCGCCAGGCCAGGGCTGGGCCCTCTGCTCTTTCCTCAGTGTCTTCTGGTGTGAGGGCTGTTTCCGAGGGACAAGGCAGTCATAATATTGCTTCTCCTTTCCAGAGCCATTGGAACTCCCGCCTTCTCTCCACTGAAAGGTGGCTCTTCCCGCTCCATCCGCATCCTCCAGTCACACTCCTCATGACACCACCACCTCTAGTTTTAGCTAGCTTTTAAACAATCAAAAGCTATTTTCCCAACAATTCGGTTTTTATACCCCATCCCAAATCCAACTCCCTCCCTGCCTCATGTAGAAATTGAACAAAATATGTTCAGGTTAAAAAGCAGATCAGCTGCCCCAGAGGTACATCTCTGGGGAGCTAGTTGTCAGAAATGGGACTTCAGTTTGTGCTTGGCAGCAGGTTCGCTGTGAGCTCCAGTCTGAGGCAGCTGTTAGTCAGTTTTAGGTTTTCTTTCTTGAAGCAAAGTGAGGTTCCCACAGTGGTCCCCTGAACCTGAAGTATTACCCCATTAGAAAGGACAAGTTTGGCAGAAGGTGGTGGCAAGCTGTTTGGAAATGGTATTTTATAGGTATGATGGACACAGAGTCAGATGTGCTATGAAGTCAGGATTAATCACTGGAACAGCTGGCCAGCGAAAGCAACAGCAGGCGGACAACTGCTGGGAAAAACCGCAGGCAGCCTGATGCCAAAGTCAGAGCTTGCAGCCTGCACGGTTAGCAGGTACCCGGTAGGAAGAAAACAGGAGGGCTGTGGTGAAAGGCCCTGGGAGCCACAGCCACTTCTTCCCAGGCGGGGAAGGGAAACAGCAGAACCAGCCACGGCCTGGCCACAGCATCAATGACAGGGCCTCAGACACACAGTCAAAAGCAGAAAGCAGGACTCCCAACTGCGGGAGGGGGAAAGGCTGCTACTCACGTACACAGGATAGAAATAGACTTGGCAGTAATCTGGTACCTTTTTTTTTTTTTTTGTAAGCAGGCAGCTTTCACTTGCTTTTTTGGAGTTAGTCTTATTTTAGGGGAAATACTTGTCTTCTTAGCAGGCGGTGTCATGACACCACTTTGGGTAGCTTTCATTACTAAGTCGCCAGCTCCTTTGTCCCTGCTCTACAGACAGGAGCAGAGGCCAGCTGAGAAGAGGTTTGATGACACCCTCCCTGAATCTGATGGACAGAGCTTGAAGAAAGGTAATCATAACAAAGGCTCTGGGATGTGCAGAGAATGTGTCCCGTGGCTTTGCAGAGCTGAATGTCTTCGGAGAATCATTTCTGGGTTTACAATAGGTCCTGTGTTCTCTGTTTGTGAAGAGGGTCAGATGGCAGCTGTTACATTTCTTGGGGAGTTA
Organism: Onychomys torridus; assembly: GCF_903995425.1. Classification (NCBI taxonomy): domain Eukaryota; kingdom Metazoa; phylum Chordata; class Mammalia; order Rodentia; family Cricetidae; genus Onychomys; species Onychomys torridus. The sequence goes on along the minus strand of NC_050443.1, from coordinate 62,799,347 downwards.
TTGCTGCCAACATTGAAACAAAACCAAGCATAGGATTCGCTAAAAAGTACAAAGTGCTAGGAAGTCTGCCCAGTAGGATCCTGCCAGGTTATCCAGCAGGCCCTAGAGCAGAACACCCGAGCAGCACAGATTAGTGGGGGGCTCACTGACAGGGTTAGTCATATCTGTCCCCATGACAGCCATTTACATCTTTGGCATTTCAACTTCAGAGACGGGAAAAGATGGACAGCATACTAAAATAGTGTGGAAGAAAGTGACCCACTCTGACTACACTAAATTGTAATCAGTGGCTCAGAATTCTTTTCCACTGAAGTACGTCATCACCTTTGAAGATCATCAAAGTTCTAGGTGTCTTATCTCAGACTAATTTGGAGTTAAGACACAGAGGATCAGCCAACAGTACTAGGGCACCCACAAGGAGCCACAGAAGCACAGTGTAGGTCAACCAAACTAGAAGGCGGCACATGCTCACCCTGAGGGACTTAAAAGTGCTAACTAACCAGCTTCAGAAGCATCACAGTCCATGGGAAAGCAAAGGCCGGGCAGGAGGGATGAGCCCTAAACTCGGTTTCCTGGGAAAGCTGAGGGTTAGTCCTTATCATCAGTCTTGTCCAGAGGGCTCAGCTCTTCCTTCTTCCCTTAAGTCGCATTTCACTGTCAATCAGGGTCCAGCTCTACCTTCTTGAAGGGACAAACCACAGGAGCAGACTAAACCCACATTCCCAATGGACAAGCAGATTGGTCCAGCCAGTAGAGAGAGATCCCCAGAAGTCTAGCAGATTCAACTGCTTCTCTAGCACGCCCACCTCAGGCCATCCAGGGAATTACATCTCACATTCAGAACCCCAGTGTTAGCTAACTAGACAGTTAGAAAGAGGAGGAACTCCTCTGCTGCAGCCAAGTGGGCTACAGGCTGAGTGGCATGAAGCTATTATCCATCTACAGCAAAAACACAGTAAATGGAAGAATCAGCCAGTTTCTTATCTCAATGCTCAGAGAAAAGAGCTTAGAGAGTGGGGTAAATGGGAAGTTTATTGCTTACCTAGTAAGTGAGGAGACTTTCTTTTCCCCCACTGTGTTAACAAAGCAAAGGAAATCTGCCTGTAATGTCCACTATGGTGGGCCTTTTCTGCCGAGACGAACTCGCTGCACTTGATCTTGCAGCGGGTACTTAACCCCCAGAAGACAGAGTTCACAGCAATACACACCACAGGGTGTACCCCACTACTCGATTCAGTGGTTAGAGCCCATTTTCAAAAACTAAAATATGGACCTGGACTCCATAAGTGAAGATAAACACGCAGGCAGGTTGAGCAGTAATGTTACATGTGCGGTGGTTCATCACGACAGCTACAGTTATCTTAAGAGAAACACAGCAAAAGAGAGAGAGAGAGAGAGGAAGAAAAAGAGAAAGAACATCTTCAAAAGAATGAAAGGAAAGTTGTCAACTTTACTCATAACCTCCTCCCTCCCTCCCTCCCTCCCTCTCTCCCTCCCACGCCGCCTCCTCTCGCTCGCTCCTTTCCCAAGCTGTGGACCACATCCAGGAACTCTGCATTCCAGACAAGGCTCTGTCACACGGTTCAGTCTCCAGCCCTATCCATTCATTTTCTCCACCTCTCTGGCAAAAGCTACGAAATACAAAAAGATGAGTAGAAAAACTGAAACAAATAATTTAAAGTACTTAACAAAAGCTGGATAGCTTCACCATATAAACGAGAACACTAAAGAATACAGGCCATGCTGGGTATGATGCCGAACGCCTTTAACTCAGCACTTGGGAGGGAGAGGCAGGCAGATCTCTGAGGTGGAGGGTAGCTTGGTCTATGTCGTGAGTTCCAGGACATCTGGGCTCCATGGTGAGATGCTGTCTTAAAGAAAGGCAATCACCCTCTGCAGGCCTGCAGTGTCAGCTGCAGTGTCTACAGTAGCTGCAGCTTTGGCCTTTGCTACTTTTACTTTTTAGGAAGTAGCTGTATGCATTTCCTAGGGAAACAGACAGCTGACAGCTCTGTCTTCCTCCATAGCAGGGTACAGGCTCCATGGTTCTCCAGCACATCTGTATTAGGAAGCTCTGATATGTGCAATTCTTACTTCTACCCATTTTTAAATTCCTCTAGGCAGTCTCCTTCCCACTTTTAACTAATACCTTAAAAAAAACAGAGGTCAGAGGGCAACAGGGAGAAAGGTCACTGAAACAACACAGCATCTCTCCAGGAAAGCCCACCTCCGCAGTCCACTCATGTGCAGGCACAGGCATGTGCCTCCACTGCTGGCAGCGGGCAGAAGAGATGCTGCCAGGGCTGAAATCCCTCTCGCCAAGCAGATTGTTCCCAGACTCTGGGTGCTCTGGTGCCGTGGAGTTTTGCTATGGTCGGAAGCAGCCACCTATGCCTGACCCATTTATTGCCTTTGTTTCTAATAGGATTTAATGAGTTTAATATAACTTTGCAGTGACCGCAGCACTCAGAAGCCGAGGAAGTTAGATCGACTGCTGTAAGTTTAGACCAGCCTGGGCCTGAGACAGACTGTGTTTCAGGAAAAAAAAAAAAAAATTAAATAAATGTGCATAATTTAGTCTTTAAAAATAGCCAAGTTTAACAACGGGTTGGCAAATTTCGTGAAAGTTAACAACTGGCTCCTGAGAACTGACAGCCCCCACTTTCTTACCCTGCAGGGCCAATCAGATTTTTCCAGAGTGCAGCTTGTGTCTCCAGCTGTTTAGAGGCTGCAGTCTGTGGCTTGGTTCTGCTATTTCCGTGTCCACTTCGGATCTACAACCGCTAGAATCCTCGCCTCCTCTTGCAGGACTGAGGCAGGCTTTGTTACAAACTGTAGTGGTCCCCTGAACGCCTCACAATGCCGTGAGACCATTGTCTTTCCTTAGTAATGTGTACGTTCTGAGAAGTGTACGTCATGGGGCTTCTGTCACTGTCTATGCCACACAGAGGGAACTTACACAGATATAGAGCCCCAACCTCTTGATAGGATTGAGAGGAGGCAAGCCTGAAGACACAGCAAGTCCCCACTGTCACAACACCACACCATTCCCCAGTTAACTTCTAACTAAGTAGTGTACATGCTAAAATGACAATTCAAAGTATAGTACCTGATCAGGTAAGCCGTGGCATAGTGACTTATCTCCAAGTACTATGTAATACACAGAACTGAGTGTGCTTCGTCTTTATGCATTTGGAGCATGCTGGGCTACATACCAGCATCAGCACAGACATGTGAGAGTTGTGTTATAACTGGTTTGGGATGGCTACCATCTCCATAGGCTGAGAAATGTGCAGCTGCATTGTAATCCCATGGGATCACATCTTTCATGAGAGAAATGCCTCAAGGCAGCCTCTGCTTGTAATCTCAGCAAGCCAGCAGCTCAGAAACTGGATTGAGTCTCCCTTCTCTAAAATCTCAGCCTGAAGGTTCATTTCTTGCTGTCTACTGTTTAAAATCCTTGAACTCTAATAGGAACAATCGTGTTCCTTGAAGTGTAGGCAGCAACTGTTGCTGTTCTCAGGGCGATGGTGCAAATGTCTTACTGCAACCATGCTGCAAAGGCTGCTAGCAGAGCAGGGTGAGCTTGAGCAGTAGTTACAGCCTAGCCCCCGGCTCTCTTCTTGATGGACCCCTTCCCTGACTATGCACTCTGACTTTAACCGATGCAATGCCCTCCCACACTGACTGACTAATCTCTTTCCAAACTTTCTTTCATTTCCCACAGGTCTGGCTCACATGGGCCTCTTTGCCTGGGAGGTGAAGTTGGTTCTCTTTTTCAAGTATCAGTGCCTGATCTGGATTGTGAGGAGTTTGTGTTCAGTACTATGTGACTGTTCAAGTTTTTATTTTCTACCAAAAAGGAGAGAAGGCTATAGATTTCCTATAGATTCTTGGCCATTTATTAGATGATCTTGTGGTCATCATGTAAACGAGAAAGGCTTGGCAAGCAGGATCAGAACAGAGTTTTATTCTTGTCCAAATAGTGTTTCCTCATGTCTTCAGTAACGTAAGCAACAAGAGGCATATCTTCTATGTATGCATGAATCACTATACATATACATACATACTACATGTACAGTATATTTTATGCATGTACAGAGATGTATTTATTATATTTCCTATGTCCATGAAATATTTAGCACTGGAAAAGGCCTGCATGTAGCTCAGTGGAAGAGTTTGCATTTACCATGTATAAAGCTCTGAGTTTAATCCTTAGCAACAAAACCTAAGCTACACCTAAAGTCCAAGTGGTCACTGTAAAATCTCAGTATCAGTTTCCGAATGCGTACAACTTGAGTATGATTCTATGCTCTGATTCCCTTGCTTTTCCATCATAGTTTGTACTCCAAAGTGGGGAGCAGACTATGTCTCCTCAGCCACTCAAGGAGGTTTTCTTTGCTCCTTCTTCTTCCTCAGCTATGTACTCAGGTTTTCCTACACATACTACACATTGGCCATACTGCAGTAAGTTAAAGCCATTCACTAAAAATAGAAGAGGGTGAACAATAATAAACCCCAAGCTCTCAAGGGCTGCTCATGTCTAGATGATTCAAGCGGCAGCTTTTCTTTATAGGAAACAAAGTTGGAAGTCTCAGGTTCAGATGCAGTCTGTTGAAAACACCTGGAAATGATTTCAAAGTCACTATCCTAATAGGTATCACTTCCAACCTAACCATTACTGGCCTTTGAAATACAGACGCTAAAAACAGACTGGACAGATCAAATACTATAGATAAAAGCATTTTGAAAAGCATACAGCCCTATGAAAACATGAGGTGGGGGTGTTAAAAATGGATTTGGACATGAAATCTCCCAAGCTCACTCATTTCAACAGTTCCCTAACATTTGGAAGAAGGAAAGCAGGCAGACTTTAATCCAGATCCAGTTCAGCATGGGACAGGGATCATTTGAGGCCAGCCGACTTTAATCAAGTCACTCTCCGGCCACATGGAAACAAACCGAGCTTTGGTCACATGCCACTGTTGTTCACGCAAGGCCACTGCACCCACTTTCTTAGAGGCCAGTTGGAAATTATGTGATCAAATTTGAGTACAGCTTTCGGAGAGTTGTGTGTGGTCTTTCTAACAAAGAGGAGCTTTCTATTTGTGGCTGACTTAAAATCTCTTGCCTGTAACTAATCAACTGATAAAACAGTCGCAGCAGCCAAAGGGCACATAAAGCAAAAGAAATGTTCATGTGTTAACTGAATGCAATTTATAGTTTATTCTCATTGATCAGATACAGGCAAGAATATGGAAGAGAAGTACTGCTTAAAAAAAAAAAAAATCAACTAATGAGCACTGGTGTTCTCTTCCCGAGCTACATCTCCAATCCATCAAAACCTTTAAAAACTGAGGCTGCTCAGGCAAAGACTTTCAGGTTATGTTACATCTAAAAGAAACACATACAGTAAGAGAAGCCAGGTGTTTTAAAGATCTATGAAACTCACTGAAATAATTCAAACCTAGGCAAACCTTTCTTTCTACAAAAATTAGGTTCACAGATATCAGCTGGTAGTAACCACTGTGATACCATCTCAGCGCCCTGTGCTTACTAAGTGCTTGAACAAACAGTACCTTATTTGGGCTTTGCAACATCATGAACTAGAGAGCCCTGGCATACTGATAAGGGGATTAACTACAGTAATGAATTTGAATATGTGTCAGAACAGAATGGGATACACTGCCCAGGGGTAGAAATTATACACTAAGTGTTTCGTGCCTCTTCACACTGTGTGAGCAAGAGCTCAATTCATATCTACCGCACTGAACCAAACGGACAATGCATCCAATGCCACTTTCATAAAACAAAGGAAAAGGGGTGCATGTGCTGCCCTGTTGCTCACATCATGCCAGAGGAGGAGCCGCAGAGATGGCGATACTTCTTTTACTTAATGGTTCTGATTAAAAAAATCTGTGTGTTGGGAGTGTGGGCACATGCATGTCATAGTGTGTGTGTGTGTGTGTGTGTGTGTGTGTGTGTGTGTGTGTGTGTGTTTGTTTTCAGAGAACAAACTCTAGATTCTATCCTCACTTTCCATCTTGTTTGAGAGGGTCTCATGCTGGCCAGTGTGTATGTGTGCTAGGCTAGGCAGCCTGCAAGCTTCCAGACATCCCCCTGCCTCCAGCTCTCATCCCACAGGCAGCTTGCTGGGGCACTACAGATGCACACGTTGCATCCAGGCTGACATGGGTTCTTAGTCTGAACTCAAGACCTCAAGCTTCCATGGCGAGCACTGGACCCTGGGAGACACACCCCAGTCCTATTTTAGTATTTCCACTGTTGCGATTTCTGTGGCAGGCATGTACTATTTTTGAAATTCACCAGTGAAATAAAAACAAAAGTGTATTAGCTAAACTTGTCAATGAAGATTTCATATTAATTTAAAAACAAAACCCTCAAATTACATATTTTGGTAGGAAACAAGAGAAGACACCTGGGGATTGTGCTGTAGCTGGATCACAGTTTGACCCCAAATTACTGTATCCTAAAAAACTCACACTTATGGAAAGTCACCAGATGACAGGCAGTGACCAGTGCCCTAGTGGTTTAAAATGTATAGAATATTTGGATCTAGTTTGCCTAAAGTATGCCTTATACCCCTCAACTGCAATCTCATACTTTGAAGGGAACAAAATGGCATTTTCTCATTATCAAAGGTGTTTACCACTAAGGACCTGAAGCTTTATTACATTTAGCAACAGTTAGCTTGTCCTTACTTCCCCTAACCTGGAGGCACTTGGCTGGTGTTAAATCTGGCCAAGTGAAAAGATTCATTTTATCAGGGACTGCAAATGGCCTATCAGAGTACAGACCAGATTCTGTAACTCAAATTCTACAACAGGTCATTCTTCTGTCCTTGGGCTCGTACCTGACTATGGTTACGGGATACACCCGGCTGTCTATAATTATACTACTGCAAAGAAAGAGAACAAACTTCTGGAGAAACACCACTCCGCCAGCTAAACATGCTCATAAAGTCTTCAACTGCAAGAAGTCTTTGTCTAACTCTCAAATTATTGTCTAATTGTTCTGTCCCACACAATTCCAGGTCGTCTCCTTCTAGCTCTGGGACACTGCTGGCACCAGTACTGCTGGTGGCCACAGCAGCCACACCAGGGTGCCCCCAGGCTACCTCTGCCTTGGCACTTAGCAGCTGTATGGCCTCAGAGGGGAACTTCAGCCGAGGGTCCTACAAGTCCAAGTGGTGTCACTAGACAAGCAGACATGCTGAACGGATTCTTTTCCAAACAGAGGCCCAGTCGACAGTAATGGACAAACAGGATAGCCTCAGCCCAAGCTCAATCCGGGTGCCTTTCCTGGGAGGTTCCTAAACTGTTCATGGAGGAGACCAAACTCCAACACTAGAAAGCCAGAATACTTCTGAAACCCATCCCACAAGTTCTTCATCAGTAACTTTTTGCTTAGAGACAAAAAAGAATTAAGTGTCACTCTTTAAGAATTTGTGTAATCTATATCTCAAGTTGAAATATGATGGATAACTTTGTGTGTGTGTGTGTGTGTGTGTGTGTGTGTGTGTGAGTGAGAGAGAGAGAGAGAGAGAGAGAGAGAGAGAGAGAGAGAGAGAGAGTGTTAGAGTTTCTCTGTGTAGTTTTGGTGTCTGTCCTGGAACTCACTCTGTAGATCAGGCTGCCCTTGAACTCACAGAGATCTGCCTGACTCTGCCTCCTGAGTGCTGGGATTAAAGGTGTGCACCACCACTGCCTGGCAATGGATAACATTTTAATATTAACTTATGTCTAAAGGATGATTTGAAATATGTAAAAGGCAGGATGAATATAAATAAAAATAGGAAATGCCTTCTAAGAGTTAAGACAATTAGTACAGCCAAAATGTGCTTGAGGCATCAAAGAGTATGTGCTGCTAAGCCTGATGACCTGTCCCTGGGCACCCCCATAATGGAAAGACAGATCTGACTCCAGTAAGTTATTCTCTGATCTCTACAGATGCACTGTGGAACACACAATAAGCAAATTTTTTTTAAAGGTTTTTTGTTTTAACACTAAATCCAAAATATATCAGTCCTAACAAGTGTGATCACACAGAATTCATCAGCCAAAGGAGAATTTTTAAGAGTGAAAGGACACTATTAATAACTTCTCCAGAACAACAGATATGAACCAGGTACTCTAAGCAAGACATCATCATGAGGCCTTTGGCTATGTAAAAAAAAGCAAGGAGTGAATGGGTCTAAATGCTCAGCTTCCTTTGCACAGGTCCATACCCTGATTTTAGAATCTAAAAACCAGCAGGGTACAGTGGAGAATATGGAAACTAAGATACACAGAATGTCTACATACACGTAAAGATAAGAGCTATTTGGAGCTGATAACATGTCAAATTTTTAATTTGGTAATGATTCTGTGGGTCTTAGAACAATTTTTACATAATTTACAATTCCACACCTGGAGCTTTACATTATTTCTGAGTTTGCTACAAACAACTACCTGTTGAGTTTTTGTTTTGTTTTGTTTTGTTTTTCTTTTTTGAGGTAAGATCCCATGGTGCTGCCCTGGCTGGCCTGCAGCTCATTAAACAGATCAGACTGGCCACAAATTCATGGCAGTCCTCCTGCCTGTGTGCCACTGCACTAAAGGACACTTACATATCATGGAATGATGTTAACATGCTTCATGCCAATTACAGTCCTATTTAGTGTAAGGGCTGCATTTCCAGTCTGACATCCAAAAACAAACCTGGAGATATATCAAAAATTATACAAATATATGACTTTAAAATACCAACCTCAACTAGGAAACACAATTTCTCTAAAGAGTACTTTTGAAAGATCTGAGGAAGTCCAAGTTATATTACCTGTAAAGTTTCAGGCTGAGAACAGTGGTGGAGTACCTTGTGTCTAGTCAGATTGTGTGTGTGTGTGTGTGTGTGTGTGTGTGTGTGTATGTGTGTTATGTATGTGTGTGTGTGTGTGTGTACACAAAACACACCTGCGAGTACATATGCAAGCACACATCGAGCTTAGCTGCCCATATGAAGTTCAGCACTATATTCTTGCAGGGAGCTCACAAAGGGTGGACAAAAGAGTACAATCTGCTGGGAAAACAAAACTTCTTGCCTCATCTTTTTCTTCCACGAATGACATCAAATGAATCACTAAAGTTTACTGTGAAACTTAAGAAAACAAATGTGGTGCACTGAATATCCAGCATAAATTAATTACTAAACAAGTGACGGTCAGGTATGGTTTAAGACAGCTTTGAAGTACAATTTCAATTATCAGTTAACAAAAGATATATAAATAAGAGACCAATTATATAAGTCACTAGAAAGTGAGAAGTTAGTAGTTGTTTTGGAACAGTGAAAGCTTGTGGCTTTGAAGAAAAACAGCCATCATGCAACAGACCTACTAATTGCTGCTTCTGTGGCGACCTAAGAAAAACTGTTCCTGCTTCCCCTCCAGCCTAGCCCTGGGGGATGGTGATTCACCTTTGCTTTTCAAAGCACATCTGATTTCTTCCAGCCATTCCAGAGTCCAATAACAAGGAGGATTCAGATACAGCACTGGAGGAGAACAACGGGACTTGAACCAACAGACTCAAACCTCTGCAATGTGGTCATCAGTGTAATTACATACTGGACTACTGCACAGTAACAAACAGTCATATGGAAGAAAAAAGAAAGCCAGTGACAATGTGCTTCTCATTGCACAGGAGACCGGGCAGTGGCAATATTTTATATTCTGCCCACTAAGCAGCATGCATTTTTATAAAGCTTTTTCCAACCAGAAACAACTGAAGGAATCCAAACTCATTTTCCAAGATGAAGAGGAAACCAAAGGGGAAGAAAAGAGACCACTGAAACCACCCCTTCAAGAAGGGGTGGAGGGATGGCCAAAACAGATTGAAGTGGCTGCTTGAAATCCTTCAGATTCAGACAACAAGCTACATTAATCTCAGCTTTTCTACAAGGACACAGTCATTGCCTTTCTCTTTTTAAAATTTAATCTTATTAATTTTTTCACCTGTCATCTATGCCTCCAGTAATAAAATGTCTGCCGTCCATATACTGTGTGGGTTACATGAAGAGAATGTTCACAGACATGACAGAGGAATTCTGGAGTTGCTCACAGAACCGCAGCCTGGCATCTCATCAGTACTTCTTGCCCTTCACAACAGCTCGGCACACTTGGAAGAAGGACCACTCGTCTTCCTGGTGGGTACCTGCACAGCACAGGCTCCTGCCAACCAAGTTCTTTGTTCCTTTTTCTGCTTTGATGAAAATCTGGAGAAGGCTGCCCCCTTGTGTTCATCTTGGTGCAGCTGCACTTTAGTGGCCACCACTAACTAGTGCCCGTATCATCCAGAGGTCCGGGAGCACAGACCTGAGTCCAAGGGCCACTTAGTCTTAGGGCCACTGTAATGAGACTTTTGCTGGGCCTTTCAGAGAAGCATCAAGAATTCTGATTTGCCCACGTCTGGGACAGCTGTTTTGGAGCTCTCTGGAGGCAGAGCCACTTTATATACCTAATCAGGATAAGGACTACCTTCTTAAAACTCCAGATGGGGCAGTTCTGTCGGCTAATGTGTGGAAGTGACCCGAGACAGTCCACACTTAGAGCAGAGGGCAAAGAAGGCACTGGAAACAGCAGAGCGCCGAACATCGAGAGGATGGCCCGAGACCCAGGCAAAGGGGAGGTCCCTGCAGGCTCCCAAACTGAGAGAGATGGCCAGCTCTAAAACATCCCCCGCTCAAGCCTCCTGTGTGTGGATGTCCTGAATCTAGACAGCCCCGTCAAGGCGAGCTTGCCAAAGGGCCACAGCTGGAATAAGCGTGCTGTCTCTGCGGTCAGCAGCTAGGTACCCCCGGCTGCTGGGGTGGGATCTCAAGCAGGAATGGCCTACAAATGATTTGGAAGACTAAGACACAGAGTGAAAAATCTGCCTGACAGTACAGTAAGCATAAAATCAATGTATATAAGCAAATGATTAGGTTAGGGAACTAAGCACAAAAGCTTGTCTTTTCAGAATACACAGAATTTAATATGGGAAAGAAGTTGTCTTTTTTTTTTAAATTTTCTTTTTTTATGTGACTAAATGCCAAGAATGATTTAAGACTGAGGAGATGGCTCAGCAGGTATGTACAAACATATGGATCTGAGTTCGAATCCCCAGAATCCCCAGAAAAGCTGTTCGTGGTGGCCCATGTACCTGTGACCCAGCACCGTGGGGGCTAGACAGGTGGACTGCTGGGGCTTGCTGGCCACCAGTCCAACTCTAGTTCAGTGACTCAGTGTCACAGACTTGAAGGCAGAGGATGAGAGAGCAGGACACATGTCCTCTGGCCTCCGCATTTGTGTACTGGCACACAGACCCGCACATGTGCATCTATCACCCACTCCCCACAGAAGACGGTTTATATCCTTTCCATCTTCCTAAGTGTACAGAAAGGTACAGATTAGGGGAAGGCTGTGTCAACACAGGGAAAGGTCTCATACAAATGCCAGACTCTGAAAAATGGAACTACAGTGAAGGCCGTCCAGGTGCTTGAGAGTTAATTTATGCCACTAAGACAGCAGCTGCCCTCTCCAGAAGTTGAAAAGAAGAGGTCCCGGGCTCCACAAAGAATCCGAGTGAGACAGGCCAGGGCAGAAACCACAGGCTCTGCCTGGTGGCTCAAATTGAGACAGCTGGTCTAGAAGTGACAAAAAGAAGGGAGAGGGAGCGCATATGAAAAGAGGAGAGAGACTAGCACGGGGCATGTCCCTGCTCTAAAATACTCGTCTGGAGCTAGCAGATAGATACAAACGTGTCCAGGTGTAGTGGCGCCCAGGAGGGAGGACTGCCGCAATTCTGGGGCCAGTCTGCTCTGTTCAGGCCAGCACCATGGGGTCTCATCTCAAAAAAGAAAACACCGGATGACACAGGCAGGGCTTAAGCTGCACATCTCTGTTCAGCTCCATGTCAAATTACAATTTCACCCATAAGATTAGGATCTACTATCCATGCACATCCACACATGAATGTGCTTATATATAAAAGTCTAGGCATTGTACTGCTGTTAACACATGCAGAAATCACTTCGAGAGAACTGACCTCCATAGAGTCTTACATACTGAGCTACAGAGAAGAACATGATCATGACTGTGTTCTGCAAACAGAATAAAATGCCTTAACATAGACATTAGTGAACTAGACAAACAAAAAGGATTTCAAGCACATGTACAAGAATAAATGCAAGAGAGTAGCTCCCAACTGACAACCAGATGGGATTAAACCAGACTCCAAAGTCAACTTATGGGTGATACAGAGATGTCTAGATGGTCACAGCGCTTTTTGCTCTTCCAGAGCTTGGCTCCCAGCACCCATCCCGGCAGCTCAAAACTACCTGTACTTCTAGCTCCAGGGGACCCAACACCCTTTTCTGGCTTTTGAGGGCACACACACACCAATAGCACACACATATATACACATAAAAATATAAAGTAAATCTTAAGGAAAAATGAATTAATGATGTCCTGGCTAGTTTTTGGTCAACCTGACAGAAGCTGGAGTTATCCAGGAAAAGGAACCTCAACTGAGAAAGCGCTTTCATCAAACATGCTTTAGGCATGTGGGGGGGGGGGCATTTCCTTGATCAGTGATGGAAGTGGGAGGGCTCAGTTCACTGTGGGCAATGCCGTCCCTGGACTGGTGGTCCTGAATTCTATAAGAAAGCAGGCCAAGCAAGCCATGGAGAACAAGCCAGTAAGCAGCACCCCTCCATGGCCTCTGCATCAGCCCCTGCCTCCAGGTTCCTGCCCTGCTTGAGTCTGTGCCTTGGCTTCCCTCATTGATGGACTGATCAGGGTATGTAAGCCCTTTCCGCCCTAAGTTGGATTTGGTCATGGTGTCTTTTTCAGAGCAGCAGAAACCTAACTGAGACAACAAAAATCATCAAAATCAAATGAAGAGACTGGCAAAATAGAAAGTACAGAAAGACACAATAGAAAATATAGCCTCACAGCAGCACCAGTACAATGGAATCTCCCCACCCCGCCCCATTTTTTCCTGCTGCAGTGCTGGATAATGAGTGCAGGGTCAGCATAAGCAATTTTGAACATGTACTAATAACCAGTGGTGGTGACCGTCAGGAAGGAGCAGTGAGATGGCTCAGAAGTACTGTGCACCTGGAAAACTGTCACTCTGAGTGAGTTTACAGGTTACCTTGTCTACATTCTGGAAAAGTGGAGACAAGCAGGTGAGTCACACAGCACAACATGTCAGAAGAGCAATACAAGAAAGAGCACAACTCCCAGATGCATGGTAGAGAGCTGGGGAACGTAAAGAAAAACACAGGGAACCTAACTGCCCTCTGGGGCTAGAGAATAAAATAACCACCAGGGGCCAACTAGCACTCCAGACTGACACCTGAGCTCTGTTAACCCAGGAGCACGCTGCTGAGGAAACTCAAAGGGAGCGCCAAAGGGTTTCCAGGACAACTGCAGGCTTACAAAGCCCGAGACCACACTCTCCTGTTAAGAGATTCAGAATGTCCCCACTCAACAGCCTTGCCTCTTTCAGCCCAGACACCAAGAGAGGAAAGAGCATCAGTTTCGGTGTCTAACTGGAGAATTCCCAATAATCTCACCATGGCCCTGGGGATTAGATAATCTTATTAAAACGCAACTGCCCAGGCATGATGGCGGCTGTCAGCGATCTCAGCACTTGAACGGTGGAGGCAGGAAAATGAGTTCAAAGCTACCCTCAGCTATGTAGCAAGTCTGAAGTCAGCTTTGGCTCCCTAATATGCTAACTGAGTAAGAGGGGAAAAATTACAAAAAGTAAAACAAAGCTACATAACTACCTAAATCCTCTTCAACAAGAAATGTTCAGATTAAGAAACAACTTTGCGCTTACCCATCATCTTCTAGTTTTCATGTGTGAGTGTGGTGTGCATGTATGTGTTCCTATGGGTTCAGGTGCACATATATGTATGTGTTCTTGGAATGGTTGTCCAAGAACACCATATAATGTACTCTCTACTTTATTTACTGAAGCAATCTAGGTAGCTAGCCAGCTTGCTTTGGGGATCCCATCTCTGCCTTCCAAATGCTGGCTAGAGGGGAACTGCCATGTCTACCTGGCTTTTATGTGGCTTCTGGGGATCTGACTCTGGTCCTCAAACTGGTGCAACAAGCCTTTTCTCAGCCCAATTCTAGTATCTTTATAATGAGGAGCTAACCCTTCATCCTTTCTATGTTCTTTATGTGCCTAATTACACTGTAAACTTTGAAAAGCAGATGATGGGCACTAGGAAGCTTTTGGCTGCTCATGTTTCCTCCTGCCTAAGCTCAGTGACCGTATCAATTAACTCATCCACACAGTAACATCCACGGGACACACAAGAGTAATTAGGCATTGAGACTTACAAGGCCCAGTCCCTAAGGAGCCTACAGTTAGCTCTCCTGCTAAATCAGCACAGGTGACGTGCTACAAGCAGTAACCCTGGTGCTTGCCTTTCCTAGTCACGGATGAACTGACGGATCTTCTGTCCCTCTACACAAAACCAGGACAGGGGGACTTACTTTTAAAAGAACACAGTGTGTTTTGTTCTAAGGAAGAACTGCATGCTTTCACCGCCTACTGCTCTTAATATAACCCTGGAGGTACAGATGATGACTTCCTGTGCTACTGTCAGCTTACAAACATTAATCAATACACTGCCTTTGAAGAAATCATACTAAGATTATGTGGTCTTTGTACTTATGAAGAATATTTCTCTTCAGAATGTCATTTTAGAAGTACATATACTTGACGATGTTACAAAAAGAATTCAAAACTTCATTCTAAACCTGTTCCCACTTAGACAACTGTTTGCTGACCAGGTATGTAGCTGTTCACAGTAGACAACAGTAGAGTAGTTCTCAACCTGTGGGTTGTGACCCTTTTGGGGGCTGAACGACCCTTTCACAGGGGTCACCTAAGACCATCAGAAAACTCAGATTTTACATATGATTCTTAACAATAGCAAAGTTACAGTTATGAAGTAACAACGAAAACAATTGTATTGTTGGGGTCACCACAACATGAGGCACTGTAAACGGGTCTCAGCATTAGGAAGGTTGAGAACCACTGCTCTAGGACACAGGATTACTACTGTCTACTTCCTCCTTCACCTTACGTGTAAGCTTGTACACATGGTTTCCCGCCTCCTCCAACCCGCCGAGCCACAGCACTGTCTCCAAGACCTGACATCCCCGAAAGGTCTGCTTCCACAGTTAAGCTCCAACCCAAACCTGGGATGGGTTGACACCAATGCTCCTTCCAGGAGGCACAAGGTTCCCATGCTGCTGTTTCTCAAGTAAGGGAGCTCTCGGTGTGATCTCAAGCTCTCTCGAAAAGGCTCCCACAGTTCACAGTCTTTGTAACTGTGAATCACTGGGAATGAAAGACAACACACCTGATTTCTTTCCTCAGCACTGCTGGAG
The DNA here is from genome assembly GCF_903995425.1 of Onychomys torridus. Classification (NCBI taxonomy): domain Eukaryota; kingdom Metazoa; phylum Chordata; class Mammalia; order Rodentia; family Cricetidae; genus Onychomys; species Onychomys torridus. The sequence continues at coordinate 62,783,896 of NC_050443.1, read as the reverse complement.
AACGTCTTTCTAACCGACTTCACCGAACAGAGTACTAGTCCTGAGAATGTTAGCCAATGGCCCACTTGAAGTTATTAAACACAAATTAAATGACACCTTTTCTAAATTGTAAAAGCCTTTTAATCTTCATACTTAAGTATGAAGTATTTCACTTATGATTTTTGTTTCGTAGGTGTCACTTTTGGAGGCCTATTTACCAATAATAATGTTTCCTATAAAAATAAATGGCAATGGCCATGAGACTTCATTAGCATTTTGCCTTTTGCTGTTTTTGAAACAAAATGAAGCTGTACACGCTGTACACTGAACCTTAGAGCAGCCTTCCTTGATCCTTGTCCCACAGCTGACGAAGTGAAGGGAGTTTAAGTGCCCGCCAGGTTTACTAAACTTGCTACTAAGCTACCCGAGCCAGAGCAGCTAAACTGGAATTTTCACCCAGAATATCCCATTTCCAAACCGTACACTGTGCTTTTCCCAACTCAGTTCTATGGATTAAATTTTACAAGACAGAATGAGCAAACTGAAGAAAACACATTAACACTATTACCCATGAATGCGTGTGTGTGTGTGTGTGTGTGTGTGTGTGTGTGTGTGTGTATGCGTATACATGCTCTCAAATAGGAAATAAACGGTATCTAAATAAAAGGTAAAAAGGAAAATGTAAGAAATAACGTAAGCCCACTGCCCAAAGACACAGGACATTAGCAGCATCTGTTTACCCCTGTCAGCCCATCTCTCAAGTGAATTAATTACCTTGACCTTGCTGTCAATTTTTCATAGACACATTTGTTTCTAAGAAATCTACAGTATTTACGTGCTTTTTTATATGGAAATTCTGTAATCTGTTTTTTTTCAATTCACTTTATTTGTGAGACTGCCCAAAACTGATAATATCATTCATTTCACTCATGCATAACATTCCATTTCATAACAACAATATCATTTGCATCTATGGTCATTTAATGTGCTCTTCTCTCATGAATACCAGCACTATTAACATCCTTGTGTGTGTTCCTTTCAGTATCTGGGTATCACACATTCTTCAAAACATTCAACAGTTCTACAAATGCAACACAAGGTATTGCCACATCTTAATATTTCTGCCCTTCTAATGATGATGAACGAACACTCTATTATGATTTTAAAATGCATTTCTGAGTTACTTCCTATCTGTCTGCCACATATATTCACATTTTAAGTCATAATTGGAACATGCTTTTTCATCCAACATCAAGTTCCTCTTTTCTGAAAGACTAGAGCTGTGGAGTTTTCATAAAAACTGCCACTACTCAAAACTCCTTACTGTGCTCACACAAAAGTTTCCTTTCCACAAGCTAGCCTCAGAGTCTTAAAAAAAAAAATACCTCTCCTTCAAGAAACATTAAAAAAAAAAATTACTTAACACATTTATATCTTACCATAAAATATATCATTAAAATCCTTAAGACAATGTCAAACTGATTCCAAATGAATGCATCAATTTATGCATATGAAATTGCTCAAAGAAAAATCTGTTTTTACCAAAAGACTATCTGGTATAAACCATCAATGGTATGAACCATCAATGGTATCTTGTCAATATTTACAAGCCATTTACAAATGTCAAATTATTTCCTCACTTTGAAATGAGCTATAAACACTAAGAACCGAGACTAACCACCTAACCACCTGTCTCCTGAACTTGATTTTACTTGGTCCCTTACTGTTCTTTGCTCCTGTTTCCTTAGATCTGAAACTTGACCTGTTGGTGTCTTGTTAATTTAGCTAAATGCCAGGCTCTGGCCTCCCTGGCCTAGTCAGTGTTGGCACAGCAATTATGTCAACTATTAATTATCAACCTCACAAGTATGCTTCTAACAAATCTTTGAAATGCACAGATTTGAAGTCTAATCATTGTGCTTATGTTCTAAGTACAGTTACTTACTTCTTTAACTACTACATCCAAAACACACTTGAACCAAAATTATAACTGCAGATCAAGAAAGATCAAGAAGCCTGCCAGTTAGGTTTGCAGGAGTTGCTCAGTGATGTGGAAGCCTGTCTCAACCCTTGAAGGTGTCAGTAGCATTTCTTCCAAGTTCACCCCAGGAAAGCTTCTAGTTGTGTAGGAATAGCCTGTGGTCCCTCCTGCACCCGGCACTATGCTCAGGCCAACCTTATATTCCATGTCTATGTGATGCTTGCTGGGTTTCACATCTCCACTTCTTCTGGGAGTCTAGTGTTGCTCCATCTTAGTCTAAATACAGTGTAATGACCTGCTGATGAGGGCTCACTGCAGGTCTCCTTCCATTACCATGGTGCTCCCTCCCTCCCTCCCTTCCTCAATCACTTATATTTCTCACTCTATCTTGCATCTTTCCCCTTTATAATCCTCCCCCTTGCCTGTCCCCCTTCCACTAACTCAACCATTTTGACACGTTAGACTGCTTTGTTCCTTTAACCAACAACTCTAACTTCTATTTGCTCATCTTTCCCAGCGATAGGCTCCTCTGCTCTTTCGGCTTCATTTAAGAAAGAATAACAGAGGAAGCTGGGTGTGGTAGTGCACACCTGTAATCCCAGCAATGAGAGCCTGAGGTGGGGAGATCATAAGTTTTAGGTCAGCCTGGACTATACACAGTGATATTCTCAAAAAACAAAAAAGAATAAAAAAGGAATATATCTACTCTTTGGAGATGGAGCAGGGCTCCTACCTAAGTTCTCGACTATGGTCTGGGGGCAATTCTTAGATTAGGAAGCAGTGTTCATCCAACTTGATTTCAAAAGGTCCATGTTCACAGCCATGTACTTCAGTCACTGAGTATGAGAAGCCAGAAGCACAACTTGGCCTACATGATAAGCACTTACAAAACACAGAGCAACAATCAAAGCTGAGTGACAGAGAAGGACATGTAGAGGTTTCGAGGGCTGAAAGGGCTGAGAATGCCCCAGGGCCACCTGCAGCTGTAGTCCATGGCTGGGAGGAGCTGAACTGGGGGACACAGAACAATGCACTGATAAGACTAGGTGGCTACTGCATTAATGTTAATCTTTAACACCAGCATTTGGGAGGCAGAGGCAGGCAGATCTCTGAGTTGAAGGCCAGCCTGGTCTGCATAGCTACAAAGTAAAACCCTGTCTCAAAAGAAAAATAAAGCAAGCCACATGTAAAATTAAAGGCATCCAGCCAAAGTCATATTAAAATTTAGGACATACATGCTTTAGTTTCAAATACAATAAATAAAACAATTCCTACAAAAAAATAAAGGATTTAACAAAAATGAGCAAATTAATTTAAAAAGCTGACATATAAGAGTCTCACTTTGTAACCCTGACTGACCTGGAACTCAGAATGCTGAGATTAAAGGCATGTATCACCATGCCCAGTGAAGACCCATTCTTTAAAGGTAGATAGGAAATGCAATGTCAAAAGTGTTCAATCAGTAAGACTATTTGGAGCAGAGGAAGAAAACCTAAATGATACAGAAACAAAAAGGTTAAGCAGCCACACGAGCAGCCAAACACAGGAGCTTTCACAATGCTCACCACTGTACTATAGATCAGGGTGTTGGTTACTTAGTGTTCCAAGCTACAATCCCCTATATGTAAACAGTCCTGTTTCACTAGCAAGAGAAGTATTTAGTACAGCTTCTAGCATACAGTAAGCCCGGACAGACATTACTTATTAATGTCATCATCACAGCCAATGCTGACAGAGGTCTCTATGACCCCAAAGTCAGTCTTATCATCTATACCAGCATGAGCACTGACAGAATGACCAGGAAAAATAAGCCAGGCGGTCCACAATCGGCCAGCATCACTTCATCACAAACTTGATAACCAGCCAGGGACAGGTGGTTGCATGGAAATCAGTATCATGAATTTTAAGAAACAGAAAAGCCTTCTGACATTTGAACTGTTTCCCAGAACCTGAAGGGAAAGCCCTGTCTGTAAGTTTGATGTGTTTCACACTTCTAATCCACAGACAGCAGGAGATGACTTTTATTTAGCTTACCTGAATTTTCAAATTTACCCATGTATAGATTGTGCTATACTTTAAATTATGTTTAACATATTAGGGCATTGGGCTTTCTTTAGCCCCAAGGCCTTGCACATAGTAAGCAAGCAGTCTATTACTGAGCTATACCTGCAGTTAGGAGCGTTATTTTTATTTATTTTTTTAATATTAAGCATATATAAGAGGCATTACACTAAAATTGAAGGGAAAGTTTTATAATCAAGAACTCAGATAAGAAGACACAAGCAGAATCAGGACTGCGGAAGGTGCAGCATCCCAGACTCACAAAGGCAGACACGGTATGCACCAGGAAGAGCTAGCTTTACCAGTAAGAGAGAGACTTCAAACCCGCAGGAAGACAATTCCCACATTGCATGCACACTGATCACAGCCTTACCTCTACAGCATGGCTACAGAGTCCTGGAGCACAGCTAGCACAATTAATGCTGTGAATTTTATTGTCGTTTGTTTTCAAATGATTTAAAAGTAAATGCCTGGCTGTAGTTAGTGGCCACCAACCAGACAGTCCAGTTCCAGAAGTTTCCTATTTGATGTTTTCATGGTACTTAGGATAAAAATCTGGATAAGACACTAACGTCTGTTAAAAGAATGTTCAGTGATCAATGGCTGGGACTTCTATCTAGGATTGTAAAGGCAACTTAATACACAGAAAATTATAATCCATGACCTTAGCGACAACAGGAAAGCCTCCAATACTCTGCTGTCACAGTGTGAGGACTCATGGGGACATTCAGCCATTCCTAGCCTGATGAGAGTTGCTGAATCATAAGTGAGGCCAAAACACCAGGGACATCACCACTAAAGCCAGGAGCAGCACACACACTCACTGTTATTTGCCACCCTTTATCACCAACATGAAAGTATGAAAAAATAAGATATAACCATTACATAACAGGAAACTTGTAAATCATTATCATCTGTAAATAAGGAATTATGAAAATCAGGTTAAGCTATGAAATGTAAGAGACTACTAAGCTGTTAATTTTTTTGATTAAAATAACTCTTTCCAAACAAAAATGCTGATAATAATATACATTGTAAAAAAACTCAAGAAGTCAATTTAAAGTATTATAACAGTATCCCCAAGACTTAAGACTAAGGCCACATAGTGTTGAGATTTCCTTTGAAATAAATCAAGTCAAACTCGCAGATAAAATCCTTCCAACGTTTCTTTACTTCACATAAATAAAATATATTCATTCTCTCTCTCCCTCTCTCTCTCTCTCTCACACACACACACACACACACACACACACACTCCATTCAACCCATACTGATCACTGATACTGATTTCCTATTGGCCCAGCAACCAACCATGGCAGAACTAAATCTGTTCAGAAAAAGGCTAATTAATATTTATCATTTTCCTTATGTTGTGTAAAGAGGAATATCATGTTTCCTCTCAGAATATGTCCCTGAACTTTTAAAGGCTCAACCATATGGAAGAGATCTACAAGAGTCTATGAAAAGGCCAAGGCTTTGGAATTCTAATTCAATTTCCCCTCAATATTTTAGTACAAGCCTGTAGCAAACATTTATTTTTAGAGATTTTTCAGTGGGGAATTTAACAAAAGACTATTGTGTGCTTGACACAGTTAGGTCTCTTTGGTTCCATCTATACCAACTATACAAACATCAGGTTAGAATTAAATTACTTTAAACTTAAAATCAACTATTTCCAGACTACAAAATCTATTCCATACTTATCAGCACATATAAGTTCTGAAGTGAGTTACAGCTGAGTTCAAATATGAAATCTGCATTTTCAAGTGTTCCCATAAAAGAACTTCCCCATGGAGTCCAACTACCTAATACTGATTGTCCAAGAATGCCATATAATGTTTTCATTTCCTCTTCCAACAAAACAATTTTCATCTGCACCAAATGAACTCACTGCTACATGGTTTCTAATGAAAAGCAGATGGCCATCAGCCACATCATTTGCCACCATTTTCTTATTAAATAGATCTGACATTTTCTGTAAGTGAACAAAGTCACAAAGAGCTCATAGGCCTTCCCCAATCACCATGAACATCTCTACTTTCATTTGTGATGTGTATAGATAGGACTATACAATGCAAAAGCAAACAGGAAATGATCTGTGCACAGTAGTCTGGTGGTTTTAAAGCACTGTCCAGGCCCCTCATTAAAAGTGAGGGTAAAAACCCCACTAAAAACAGATAGATAGTTCTGTTTCTTAGAATGTGGGTCGTGGCTCACTTCTAACAAACAGGATGTGGTGGGACGAAGCTGAAGGCTGTGGAAGGCATGCTACAAAGGTGACAGAGCCTCCAAGCTGGATGCTGGGACACAATCACAAAACAATTGAAGGAAAGGAAGGATATGCTTTAGCACAGTTCTAGAGAACGCATTCCACAATCATTGACTCCACTGATTCTAGGCCCATGCTGAAAGCAGGACATGACAGTAGGAGCACAAAGGGGGAGCTGCTTACCTCATGTCTGGAGGAAGGGAGGGTGGCAGTCAAGATAAGACTCTTTAAAGACACATCCTGGTGACCCAGTCTCCAGCATGACCCACCTCTGAGAGTGTCTACAAATTCCCCAATAGCACTACCAAGAGGAGCACTACCAGCAACAGGAGGAGCACTCACAGGAGCACATACCAGCAACAGGAGGAGCACCACCACCAACAGGAGGAGCACCACCACCAACAGGAGGAGCACCACCACCAACAGGAGGAGCACCACCACCAACAGGAGGAGCACCACCACCAACAGGAGGAGCACCACCACCAACAGGAGGAGCACCACCACCAACAGGAGGAGCACAACCACCAACAGGAGGAGCACTAACAGGAGCACAACCACCAACAGGAGTGCTACCACCAACAGGAGCACTATCACAGGAGAAAAACACTTAAGGAATGAGCCTGTGGGGGTAATTCATATTCAACGGGAACAAACCACTCACCTGTAAAGCCTAGTTACCAACAAACCACTCACCTGTAAAGCCTAGTTACCAACAAACCACTCACCCGTAAAGCCTAGTTACCCACAACCAAGGCCACAGCCCAGAGGTAGTATCAGCCTCCAGCACTTGGAGTGAAAGGCTCTTCCTACAACTCTAGCCCCTAGACTTTGAGCTCCCTCAGCAGACACCCATGGAACACACACACACACACACCACACACCAAGCAAACGCACCAATGCAGCTGTGTTGAAAAAAAGCCACGTTTATTTTAAGCTATTAGGCTTTAAGGTTTATAATGCAACAATGGGAAATTGGAACATGTGGATTATTCTAGCCAATTCAGTTAGCCTAAATTTTCATTTCAAACTGTAAACAATGAAAAACCATGGGGATACACCTGGTTTTAGTCAATGTACCCTAGCAACGCTTCACTGTCCTTAGCTACCAGCGAGCCTTCTCTACTACCCACCTTAAAGATGAAAGCTCTCGGCTTCCTCCTCCCTGACTCTTGCTAGCTCTAAACAGCTGCTTTTATTAAACACCTGGCTTATGAACTTATGACTGCTAACATATGCTGTATGGTTTTAAATCAATGAACAAATGGAATTTGCCTGGAGAGGTTGTTCTAGGCTCTGAAGCTGCAAATCAGTTCATAGTGTTCTGATGGAGTCATTTGAATGGGTCATCAGGCCCAAGTGACCATGTCCAAACAGTTACTGCTCCTTCTAATGAATACTGGGAGAGAAAATGGCCTAATTACTGAAATAAGGTTTATCTTTAAGAACCATGGGCCTGAGAAGTTAGAGGCTTAGAAGGGACCTGGATATAGTATTGTTCTTTTCCAACCATGGAGATATTGACAATCCAGGTAAAAAAAGGCAGAAGCAGGCGGATCTCTGTGAGTTGAAGGCCAGCCTGGTCTACAGAGTGTATTGCAGGACAGTCAGGGTTATACAGTGAATACTTGTCTTGAAAGGCCAAAAATAAATAAATAAATAAATAAAACCAAAAAAACTTTCATGATATAAATATGAAGAATTTTAAACTGACTGTATTTTGACTTAGGATATTAGCTTGCTATAATACAATAGGAATGTCAAATTCAATGTTGTAGGTATTTTATAGTTTTGTTAGTATTTCATAGTTAGAATGAAATATACTCCATATATTGCTATTTAATATTCTGCCTTTCATGTTTAGCTAAATGATAAATATAATAAATGAATCCACAGGAATCCATAGATAACAATCTTAGAAAACAATTAAGTGTAGCTGTTCTGTTTCTACCAGAGGAAAGAGAACTGTCAGTAACATTAGTAGCTAAGGCTGTTAGTCCAAATCATTTGTAAATCTTTAGGTCCAAGCAAGGCTGCAGGACCAGCTAGAAGCCAATGTAACTGCTTGGTGGGAACTATGGGCCGAATCTAGGAGTCCTTGTTCTTGCCAGTTATGCAGAGAGCTCAGTAAGATTTGGAAACAATTACTGTCTGTCTCAATTTGGAGGGCAAACAAAAGAGGTTAGCCTGGCTCTAATTCCTAATCCTTTTGGGGGACAATCTTGCTTGTCGATGTGAAGAAACACACTTTAACAAAGGGACTCAGGAAATCGCTAGGCAACAAGAGATGAGGGGTGAGGGTGGCTTGGCTGGCAGTGTAAACCAGACCTCTGTTTTCATAGCCTCAGTATCCCTATACTCAATCCTGGGCCTCCCTTGCAGTTAGCGGGGCATATGACAAAACCAGAGAAACAAAACTCTACACTGAGGTCACCAGGAAAGCCCCTTTACCCCCAAATAAAAGCATGAATCCTGTTAGGTGGCTGTGATGATTTATCTACTTAACTGGATGAGAAATGCCTAGGAGGTTTAGTAAAGCAAACCCCAGGCTGTGTTTCCAGAGACAGTCAGATCATGAGGGTTCTGACCTATGGAATATTGACATCTGGGAAGACAATTCTGGAAGGAGGGGCCTGCTGGAGATGGGCCACGAGGGCAGTGCCTGCCCACAGCGTTAGATCTGATCCTTCCTGTCATGGCTTCACTCTCGTTCCCATCCACCAGGGTGTGAGGTGTTCTGCTCGACTTCCCGGCTACCACAGCTTCACACCACATGCTCCTGCCACCATGCCGCTCTGTCTCACCGGGGTCCAGAGTCAAATCAAGGACTACGGACCGAGTGAGATCTAAGCAGCTAAATGCAGTCCTAAGGCATACAGGAAATGCACCTGGCCTTTCCCACTCAATCTACTCCACCTCAAAGTTCTGTGTCCTTTAGGATATTCTTCAATAGGTAAATGACAAATAATGTTCAGTTACTTTTACCTACTTCCTACCACCACTTCCCGATTTTTAGAAAATAAGAGGGACAGACAGACAGACAGACAGACAGACACACACACACACACACACACACACACACACAGAGATATATATATATATATATATATATATACATACACATGGCCTGACATGCTCTTCTGCTGGAGAAGACAACACACTGAGCCTTAGGCAGACAGAGGCACCATCATGAAGGCCCTCCCATGCTGTCCACACCACAGAGTGTCTTCCTTTCCCCAGACATCGGGCTGAGCTCCTCTAGGTTATGGAGCCATTTAAGAAACAAAGGGGGTCTAAGCCACAGTAATCCCAATGAGGGCTGAGGAGCAGAGGTGGGGTTCCCATTCTCCCAAAGTTCTGAAGAAGTTGGCTTCGGTTACTCACAAAGCTAGAGCAATCATTAATCAGCTGGATCAAAACTTCAGTGGTATTTTCCAAAGTAGAAACAGAAGAGGGACTAGGGAGAGGCCAGGCCAGGAATTCTACCAATTCCATGTCAAATTAAAAAAAAAAAAATTAATAGCTTTTTTTGTTGTTTTTTTTTTTGTTTGTTTGTTTGTTTGTTTTGTTTTTTTTAAAGAAAAGAATACAACTCAGCAGGAGCAGGACAACACGTTTTGGCAAATTTCTTCGATCACAGCCTACAAGATCCAGTAGCTGTTCTAGAGCAGTGTCCTTGAATTAACCAGGGCTTCCCATCTAAGCAGGCACTGAATGAACAGCTCCACAGCTGACGAGGACCATATGACTCAGAATCCAAGGGCACAATGGCACACAGCATCCCATGTCCTGGTGCTGATGAAGATGTGCCTCAAGAACAGCCTCAAGAGCCTCCACAGGCTCTGCAAGAAGTGCAGGAATCAAGCAAGGGACAAGGAACAACATATACAGAAACATGAATACCAATCGGCTACTTTTCGAGAGGCAATTCTCAGGGGTAAGAAGCACTTGGGTGGGGCAGTAAAGAAAAAAGGAACAAGTTCAAAGAGATCATCACAACAAAACAGCTTCCAAAAATTTAGAATCAAACCTGTAGACCCAGAAATGTCCAGTCATCTACACTGACTTTATATGAGTAAGAATTCTCTTTTTAGCTTCCAAACAAATGGCACCCCACGTAAAATAGAACATCATCATTTACTTAAGGAGCACATATGTTTGAACTAGATATCCAAATGACTGACTCATGCTGGTGACTCAATTATACTAAGTTAAAGCCTCCAGAAGAAAATTAGGAACGATGGAAAAAGACAGGTTATTTATTCTCTTTGAAAATGTCACTAAACATCTAATGACCTATTGGATAGCCCTCAAGGCTGGAGTGAGTGGAGTACCCAGCAGCACCCTACCCAGCACATTTCCTGGGGGCACTTCCTCCAGATCTTCCAGCTCCCTTCCCATCAGAAGATACAGGTTCTCCAGAGTGCAGCATGCCATGTGGGGAACAGGAGGCAGGTCCTCTAGTGGGGCTGAGAAGCCCAGTGGAACCTGCCAGAGAAAAATGATGGAAAGCAAGTGAGGAGATGAGGGAGATGTCACAGAGCCCGCAAGTTTTTAGTTGGCTGCAAGACACTGTGAGGTCACCTTTTGTCCACACAAAACATGCAATGCTGAAATGTTATTTTCTATTCTCCGTGGGTTATGATAAAAAACAAGTCACATCTGATGAGTAAGTTCTGAAACACTAAAACTTTTCACATATTTAAAATGTGTCTAAATCCCACCTAACAGCTTTGAGGTTAAAAACTTCTTCTGTGACCTAGGAGCTCTCTGCTGGTCCAGAGCCCCTGGTTAATATGTATGAGCATCATTCCATGCAACAGTTCTCATGACTATACCATGTTTGTTTCAACACTCATTATTACCATTATAATTTAAAATTGCCGGGGTCTTCCTGAGAATGTTCTGAAAATCGTTCAACAAGAACTGTGTTAGTCAGACACATGAAACTAACCAATAAAAATGCCATGAAAAAGCTGAGCACCTGCTAGGTCTGTATGCCACAGTGGTTAATCTGAAAGGGAGCATATGCTGAAATACTAGGAACGCTGAAGAAAAGCCAGAACACACATGCATAAAACCACACATGAGAACGGATTTATGAGCTCCCTACTTCATTATTTATTCTTAAGGAGACACTGTCATGAATGATTCAAGGTGTGAGTTTTGTGAGTGTTCAGAAATATATTCTCCATATCCAAGTACCCAGGAAGGATTTCAGTCTACCAATCATCTTTGGTGCCCGCAGGGCAGAGCTAGTACTAAGACTGAATAAAACGTCTTAGCTCTAACATACAATATCAAGACAACTGACTTCACAAGCACAGACTGACTGCCAGAAATGGAACAGAGCAAGAACACCCATGGAAGCTCAAAAGCAAGGGAGACTGGGAGCCTGAGGAAAGAGATGGCTTTTCGACACGACACATCTAATGCCCCTGTTCTGTACAACTCCAACTCTCAAGAGCAGCTCTGAAGACAACATGGCAGGAAATCTAGATGTAAGGAGCACACCATGTCTGATGCCACAGGCTAATAATCCAGGGACTTGGGAGGCTGAGGCAGAAGGATCAGAGTTCAAGGCCTGCCTAGGTTCCAGAATGAGCTCAAGGCTATCCTAGGCAATTCTGTGAGACCCTGTCTCAAAATAAAAAGTACCTGCCACACACAAGGCCCTGGGTTCAATCTCTAGCAGTACATGCACACACAGCACATTTCCATGAGCTGTGCAAACATGCTTGCTCTCTCCCACCACCTTTCTGGGAAGCACATTCTTTCCTAGGTGATCCTGCAAAGGAGAACAGCCCATCAATACCCTGATGACAGCAGTGTAAACTCCCAAGGACACCCAGCTAAGTCAGAGCCAGCCCCAAAGTCTTAGAAAGTATGAGCTGATCACCTCCACTCTTCTAAACTACCAGATATGCTATAATCTGTAACACTTCAGCAACAGAAAATAACACAAAGAACACAGATAGGATCTGAGTAGGGTAACTTCCATACTAGGTCTGATTTCACATATCCTTTTTAAAAAGTACATTAGAGTAGGATTCCTGTGGCTGTGACTCCATGGAGTCAAATGTCTTTTGTGTGGCTTAGCTGTAGACACGTAAGTAACCAGTTCCAACCTGTCGTCTCAGCAATGGATGATACATAGATGATGATTAGAAGTACTCATTAGATTTCTGACGGCCATTAAGTGGGTCCTTCAGAGGACAATCCTTACCACTGGGACAGTTTAGAGAGTGCGTGTCTCTCAAGCTAAGAACTACTAAGCTCACAGCAGATGTGTAGGCTGTAACACTTTTAGCTTCCCACAAAGCACAAGTGTGTGCACACCAAGTACTGTGTTCTGTTCCACAGCCTAGCAAGGCCTGCCTAACCACCATGTAGCACTACAGAGAATGAACTGTGAACAGAAGAGGTGAGGGCAAATTTCCTCCAGCTGCTTCCTCGGCCTCCTACCTGCATCTAACTGTACTCTCCTGGTCACCTACAATTAGCTGCATCTAACTGCACTCTCCTGGTTACCTACAGATTAGCTGCTTCCACGAGGCCAGGGGTTTATGTGCCTGACGGATCATGTTACTCATGCTGAGTTGCTTCTGGCTGGCCCTGCCTGGCGCTCTGGTGTCTCTCATCTATGTTTAATCCTAATGCCTGTGTCTTGTGTAGCCTGATAATTCTGGCCTCTGGACTCTTCCGGCCCCAACTCAGGCATTTCTCCATGCTGGCTGTCTATCTGCTCTCAGACAGGCCTGAACAGAGTCCAGACTATGCAGGCGGCACGTCCCACCTGCTTACTTCCTATACCTTTTTCCTCAATCATTGGGATTCTTGAAGATGGACCATTGCCTTGGCTCCAGATCATCATCTGCATCTATTTCATCTTTCCATCCCAAAGCGACTCTTAACCGTGCTTGATGTGCAAAAAGGCCTGAGAAGCTGTCCACTGGCTTTTATGGTTCCCAAATGCTACTATGTACACAAAACATTACCAAGGCAACACAACAGCCGACACAGGAATTGGGGTGCCTTTGCTCATTTACCTATTCTTCACCACACCCAGCCAGTCTGGAAGTCACCAGACACCTGAAAGGACGCCCTTGAATTGTACTCCTAACTCTTACCCGTTGTAAAAACTCAACAGGGCTGTACTTGGGTCCCAAGACAAAAATTTTCTGTCCTCTTCGAGCTCTGCCACTGAACACACGAGCGAATGCAATGAAGGCCTCTTGGCTGCTTTCTTCTTGGGGCACAGGCTGAGAGCTAACACTTGCCACATCTGGCTCATCACCTGCCAGGTACAAAAAGATATTCAGTGCCATGAATGCTCACTTCAACCCAGGAACTGTTTGAACACACAGAAGAAATAGTGACTATGAGTATTTGGTCTACAAATAAAAACAACATTGATAAAAACTATGATGAAAGTCAAAAGACAAGGGACAACGTAGTGAGTTAAGCTGCAACAGCGTCAGGTACTTTGCACCACAGCCTGCGTAGGAATGCTGTACCTTTTGGCTCATCTCCCTGGGGACTTCTCTCATCTTGTTTCATCATTCCATCCTGGGTGGGACCCTGGGGTGCCTGGCCCTGTGTTCCTGCAAGCTTCTCTGCGTGCCTCTGTCGTGCACGTTCACGTCTTTGGGCCATTTCTTCTTGAGTGAGAGGCCTACAGGATGTCACAAGCATGTTATGAGCTGGCAGCACCAAGCACCTCTCAGCTCCTTCAAGAAGAACAAGGGCTCATATGGCCACAGGGGTGATGATCGGTCCTCAAGTCCCCCCAAGCAGAGCTTTTCCAAGTTCCCTCCAGCACGAGCAGTAAGTGGAGCAGGCTCTCTGGCCTGCTGAAGCTCCAGCAGCTCTGAGCTTATGAACCCGTGTACAAGTGCCCATGGCCCCAAGCAGCACCAAGTGCAGTCACACAAAACCTTCCACAGGTACTCAATGGTTCTTCTGGGAGAGGCCAATGAGGAGAAAGAAGAGAATAGATGACAGGCAGCAGCACCTGGAACACCCTGAGAAGAAGTATGCAAAAGGCCACTAGAATAATTGTGGTTTTCTGTAATCTGGTCAGTTAATGAACAGTCACAGCTTGGCAAACTGAGGGGAAAAAAAGAGAATTGTGGTTTTCTTTTTTAGTTCAAAAGCATGTCTTCAGGGAGAATGAACGTTCGTAAGGAAGGCTGCCATGTCAGGCTGAGAACTCCTAACTCAGCAGCACTAAAAGGTCCAATTAAATCTATCAGCCACTACTAGACAACACAGGAGACACTCAGAAGAAAAGGCAATGTGTAAATAAGTGGGATGAGCATTTGCCAGAGGTCAGTCCCAGTAGAGGGAGGGGCCATTAGTAATAATGGAATAATGGTAATTTTTATTTCAGGAAAAGTGACTCACTCCTATTTCTATCAGGATGGAGAAGGTACTTGTAGCTTTCTTAATTAATTTTTTCATTTATTTTACATACCAACCAGTTTCCCCTCCCTCCTCTCTTCCTGTTTCCTCCCCCATGTCCCCTCTTACCATCCACTCCTACTTGGAGCTTTAATACTACAGAAAGCCCTATAAAAGGTAAGGTTGAGGATGGGCATTAAGCTTAGGAATTTGGGCTTGGAAGGAAGAAACCAGGCAAGTGAAGGGTCCCCAGGACTGATCTCTCTTTCAAGCAGGCATTCACAGGAACCCCCCTGCATGTTCAAGCCCAACAGAGAGCAGGGCAATTCCTGGCACCAGGTTGGTAGAATCTGGCGTATTTACCATGTACTGGGGCTGAGCATCCAGACTACTGGGACAACCCTTGAGCATAGGCTTGAACAAGAGCTGCAGAAGCTGCACTTCTCTGCCTCCCTCCCATGCTGCCCCCCTGCCTGACATCAACATTTCTGTCTTACTCTGTAAGCAATACCTTGAAGCTAGCCTCAGCCTCTTCTCCCATCCTGCCCTGCCTCCTTCCTCTTCTGTCTCTGAGCACCAGAGGCTGCACAGACAGGCACTGTGCTCACAGATAGGTACAGGGCCCAGGCATCTTGCTCCTTGGAGCTAATGGCACTTTTGGGGTTTTTAACTCATATTGTTCACTGCTGTGCTCTTCTGGTATCTTGCCAGCTAGATGGAAACTAGTGCTACCTGGCTTCCAAAGGGAGCATCCAGACCTAGGAGCTGGCCCTCATACTCAGAGCCAGCTCACTGTAGGTAATCAGAGCGAGAGACCTGCTAGCACTGGAGGGAGAAACTGGCCATCGCTGCAGAAGATGGGCTCCTCTTCATGGAACCTCTAAACGCTTACAACTACAGGACGCACCCTGCTTCCTTACAACTGCAAGCCATGCCTGCTCTCTGTCTTCTGCAGCAGTGTCTGATTTGTCTACTTCTTGTCTCTTTCTTTGGCATCATCAGCAGCTACATCTTCTGTTCCTGCTCTTCTGCCCCAAGCTACATACTTCTGCTATACGTTTGTTTCATTTAGTCTTTTGCTAAAAAAATGCCCAAGAGTAACACACGTGATTGGTGGTACACATGTGTAATCCCAAAGCTGGGGAAGAGGAGACAGAGGACCCAGCCTAGCCTAGGAGACAAGCTCGAGGTCAGTGAGAGCTCCTGCGTGTGCACGCATGCGCACACATACACAAATATCTGAAAGGATGAATTAAAATGCAAATGTAGAACATAGTACTCATTGTTATGGTTTATTACCATTAGTTCAGACTGCAGGAATAGGAATAACAACAACACGTGTCTGAAGAGAACTGCTCTCCCTAATGGGCTCTCATCACTGGTCTATACACACGCTTACCACTTCACACATGTTACAGCACATATCCACCACAGCCACAGCAACTGGAGACAGCACATACATTATACACCTACTTCACATTCAGAAAACAGAGACTTAGAAAGCTTAAGAAGTTAATTGTATACTACATGAGCCATAATTCAACTGGAGGAGGCTGAATGTTACGCCGGCACATAGATTTGGTGGGAAAAGGACAAAACAGGAACAGAAGTCCATCCGGCTTCAGGCTGTCATGCACAATGACCAAACTCTGGCCTTTGACATGGGGTTGACAGAGCAGCTTGCTGCAGTCAGTATAGGTGGAAACCATGCTATAAGATAGCATAGATAACAGAGCAGGTGACCCAAAAGAAGAGGCATCTGTTTAATGTAGCATCTAGCTACTAAAAGCTGGTTCTCAAGGAGGAAGCAGAGCCACAAAACACAGGAACAACAGGGCAGGTCTGCCTGAAAAACTCCAGTTTCTTATGAACTACAGTTCAGAACAGCAAAAGTAAAGCACAGACTGTATGGAGAGCCAAAAGGCTGGAGCTGCCTGCTTAGCGTTAGGGTGGGTGCTGAGTGCTGACACACCACAGGACGCTTTAGAGCAGGTCTTACAGAGCACTGTGGAAGATACAGGCTTCTATACCAGGCAGGCTGCATTCAACTCTTGGGCAATTCCTCTGACTATGTGACCTGGAACACATTGTTTCTAAGGCTCTTTAATTCCTTCACAAGTCAAACTGAAACAAGAGCTGTTGTTAGTCCCAAGTGGCACAGTCAGTGGTGATGCAGGAATATCATCCCAGCTTAATGAACTGAAACCAATTGTTAGTTCCACAAGATGCAGAGTTAAAGTTTGACCTGCAACATGGCACCAGATTTGTGCCTCAGAGACAAACAAAGAGACCATTAGAACAGAAGAGAAAGACCACCACAATTCCATACACAGAGAGAGTGCAGAGGTTTCATGTACAACTTAGGTGGGGTAGCTGACCATGAGGGTAAAGCCTGATTGCATTCTGCATGTGCCCAGCGGTTTTTTCCACCTTCTCCTCATTATATATCATGACTCAGTGAATGCTAATCTACACTACAGGAAAAGAATATTCTGCCCTGGCTTATTGCATTTACTGCAGCAGAGATAAGAATGGAATCAGTTCACCCCAATGGCCAACGTCATCAACTCAAAGGCAGTGTAACTTACATGCAAAACATTAGCCAGAAGACAGAAAGGAACAAGCTGGGGATGATGACTTTACAGATATATTTGAAAACACCGTATGGTATAAAGTAAGTATTAAAACTAAGTAACATAGGTGAAACATGGAACAGAATTGATTGCTCCACCAAAACACACTAAGATATGAAAGACTGTTAAAGAAAAATACTCCTCATAGGAAAAATAATGAAGTAGTAGAGGAACAGATACCATTATTTTCTAGAAAAAAGATATAGAATGAGTCACTGAGGAATTTTAAGTGGTAAAAACAGACATGTATGTTCTTTAATTCTTCAGCATTCTCCAGGATGTTTGAAAACTGTCACGAGATGGAACATTGAAAGCTGTTCAGTCTAAATACACAGTTAAATATTCATTTTCAACTTTTCACTTATTCACTTACTGGGTTACCAACTCCGTCCTTTACCCACTCACTGGCTTACACATTCATTCACTCATTAATTCTTTCATTTGTCTTCAAAGCAAAAATTCTGGGAGATTCTTATGTTCAAACCACTATGAAAAAGCTAAACAAATAATAAAAAAATCTCTTATACAGCCTTTCTCTTAAAGAAGAAGCTGTTTTATCTGAAGAGAAGGGACTCTAAGGTGAGGAACAGCATGAAGAGAGGACTCTGTTGATGAAACAGCACACAGCCGAGGGAGAGACAACCCTCTACCGAAACACCCTGCTGGGGGGCGGTTCACAGACTCACTCCATCACGATTCCCCAAATTCAGACACTTTATAATCTCCACTATACCTCCATATGATTTGTGGAATCTTGATTTAAATGGATAAATATCTTTCTGAAGACTTAAAATCTCATCATATACAAAGAAAAACTCTACCATGACATAAAAAAGCAATAAACATAAATACACATTGAAATAAGTATGATAATGAAAAGTGTCACTGCACTCCAACAGTACACTTCCTGTTTCAGGGAAAACTAGGTGTTGAGAATCAATAACAAGTTTTAAGCAGGAGACCTAATCTTCAGGGGGAAGTCTCCGCAAAGATTATTCTGAAGAGGTGGCAAGATGGTTCAGTGGGTAAAGGGGCTTGCTACCAAGCCTAAAGACCTGACTGAGTTTGATCACCAGGGCTCCCATGGTGTAGGAAGGAACTGACAACTGACTCCCACTACATTGTCCTCTGACCCCAACAAAATAAGTAAGCAAGTAAATAAATAAACATGAAATTAAAAAAATTAAAAAAGCCTTTTGAAAAAAGGGTTTGAAACAGGGTGGGAAATACACTGAGAGCCTCAGGCAGGGCAGCCAGCTCAGAAGCCGCTTCAGTTGTTTCCAGAGATGACCAGGGTCTCTAAGAGAAGAAGCTGGGACCCAGCCTCCACCAAGCCTCTCCTGGACACCAGACTGGGCTATCTGAGCTGGGTGAGCCTACGTACTTGCTGATGCTAATGCGTGCCATTGGGAGGTGGATATGCATTAACAAGTGCTGCCTCCTCTCCCTGCCTAGGAACAGACAGCCTGGCCTTGAGCTCCTGCAGCATGAAGAGCCTACACCATGCCACACGTTCTGTCCCTGGTCCTGGGTGGGGCCTGAATGCTCCTCAGAGCCCTGCTATGAAATTAATAACTCTTCTAATAAAAACTCTTCATTCACCAGTAATTCTTCTTAATGTCCTCTTGGATCACCAGCCCCATCCAAATTATAACAGGATTTGACTAGTTAGGGAGGTGGGAGCCATGGAGAGGAGAAGAACACATGGGGAGCAGACAATGGAGAATGGTTGGGTTTCCCAAGACTCTGAACTTGAAAAATCCTCTGCACTACCTGTCACCTCTGCAGACACAATCTACAGAGAACTGAGATCAGACATTGAGTCCCCACTGAGGCAGACATACCCAGAGACAGGGCAGGCTGACTGCATCAGGCCTGACACATTCAATGAAAGGTTAACTGTCACTATTGCTAGCCTTTGAGTTTGTAGCCGTTCAAGTCAATATTCCCGAGTTGATTTCAACAGCTTTCTTCTACAGATGTGACAAAAGGACAGATGTTTAAACAGATTGAGTCACCCCAGGGACGTGCACAATTCCAAGGCAGAGGTGAGGAAGAGCGGCAACATCCGTGCCCTTTACCCACACCCCAGCTACATGTCTACCAGTCAATCATAAGCCTTTTCCCTATCCCAGCCCAACTTCCCCCTTTTTCTTACCTTGGCTTATTCTGAGGCAAGGCTTTTGCATCAACTGCAAACATTTTGGAAACAAAGATAATAACTGGAGCAGTATCTTCACTTCCACATTTCATAAAAGCTAAATAAACAGGAAGCAAAATGTCACTGCTTTCCCCAAGATTAAAAACCTAAAAACTGTTGTGAACAGCAATTACATTTAGATGAAGGGTGGGAGCTGGAGGCTCTTCCCAGAGGCACAGCTGGTGACAAGGATGGCCACCTACACCTAATCAACGTTTCTCTGTATCCACGGGAGAAGGTATAGAACAAAGGACTGCTACCAGATCAGAAGCCAATAATGGACTTTCTAATCCCTTACAATGGCAAGTTAAAGTATGTGTTATCAGGGCTAGAGAGATGGTTCATCAGTGAAGAGCGCGGACTGCTTTCCTAGAGGACCCAGGTTCAATTCCCAGCAACCACATGCAGCTCACAACCATCTGTGTAACTCTAGCTCCCACTTCTTTTTCCATGGCCATCAAGCAAGCATGTGGTACAGATATGCATGCAGACAAAACACTCACATGCAAATCATGATAATAATACTTAAATTAAAAAAAATAATGTATCAAGATAGTAACAGAAGTCAGAAATAAAGATTCAGTGCCATAAAGAAGTCAACTCTCTTTAAGTATGCAAAGTTTAACACAATTCCATATCAATATATGTCAGAACCTCAGAGATACTGATCTTTTTCAGAACCTAAACACAGGTATAAAACCACTGATTATCAGGTTTTAGAAAACTCATTACCTCATCAAAATAATTTCTACAAAGAATAAAACATTTAAAAAAATTAAACAAACCAGGTGGTGGTGGTCCCAGCACTAGGGAGGCAGAGGCAGGGAGATCCTCTATGAGTTTGAGGCCAGCCTGGGCTACAGAGTGAGTTCCAGGACAGCTAGGGAAACCCTGCCTCAGAAAACCAAAATAGATGGATAAATGATAGGTAGGTAGGTAGGTAGGTAGGTAGATAGATAGATAGATAGATAGATAGATATAGATAGATAGACAGACAGACAGACAGATAGACAGACAATAAATCTAAAAAATAAAGTAATAAGATATAACAAGAAAACTACAGGAAGCAAGAACTGAACAGTTTTGAGCATGTTAATAGCATCACTCTGACTGCAGCTGGAGAACACAGAATTGAGAGCAGGTGACAGACAATGACTGCTTGGCCCAGAGAAGCAGGTGGAAACAATGGGCAGTAGTTGGATTCGGATATATTTTAAATGAATACCCGCAGTATTTTCCAGTAGAGTGGGCCCAGGGGTATGAGGTCAACATAAGACCATAAATGACTCCAGGGTCTTTGGACTCAGCAGACGAAAGGGTAGACACAGCTCTAATTACACCCGGAGTAATTAGAAGAAGCAGGTTTGGGAGCCTGGGATATGTCAGTTTGCAATGCTTCTGAAGCAGAGCAGAGTGGAGGCAGGGGACGGGGAGGTAAGCAATCTATGCAAGTCTAGTGAGGCTGGAGTTCAGAGCACCTGTGCATGCAGACACAGACAGGGAAACTATGAGCACAGAGCTGTCATGTCAAGTCAGGAGGAAAGGTGAGCTCACCAAGACTGCAGACAAAATGAGGTGTAAGGAAGGGATCCTGTGTGTGACACCAAAGTCAAAATGCCAGGGATGAAGCGACATAGGAAGTAGCAGCATGTGGAGGTCAGGGAAGACCAGGTTCAGAGGAGGAAGCTGTCAACTATGTCAAACACTAGTGACAGGTGAGGTCAGATGAGGATGGGCAACTGGCCCTCTGAGTAACAAAGCGAGTCAGCAGTCTGTGGATTGGGGCTTCAGGATTACAAGTTTCAGTCAAATGAGAAGAGCTGGAGACAATGAACACAGAGGAGCTCCACGGTGCCCACAGCCTGCAATGCTAGTGGCCTCATAGGAGGACTGTGTACCAGCAGTTCTTAAGCATCAGTACAGTCCCAGGAACCACTCCTTCAGTCCCTAAGTCATGCTCAGGGAACACATGCTTGGCTATTTAGGAAGACAGAGCAAAGTGGGAGCATGAAATGAGAATGAGATCCGCACAGCAAGCAGGAAGGAGTCTGGGTCAGCGGCTGCTACCCAGAGGGCTTAGCAGTATGCGATAATAAAAGGAAAGCTTTGGGGAGGGGACATGCTCACTTCTAGAAGTGGTTATTTGTGGAAATGAACATGTGACAAACTGGCCTTTCTGTAAACTAATGTTCAGCAAACGGGGGGGGGGGGGGGCAGCCTGGACTGAGGACAGTCAATGGTATGGTTCACTGCACCATGCCCACTGCGCACTGGTCCTTACCTGCTTTCAGGGCTTGGGTTTCCAGAGGAAGAGACTCAAAGGTCTGTGATCCTGTGCACAGCAGTTTCTCCACTCGCTCAGATGTCATGTCAAGAGGACTGGGCAGTTTCTGACACACCATAGCTGAGGCCTGCCGTTAAGGATTCTGCACTTTCAGAGAGACTGCGTTGAAACAATCAGGCATGTTTATACAGAAAGGCCCGGGCTGTAAGGCACACTGCTTTCTGACTCACGACTCCAAATCTGCACATGCTTCCAGGATGTCCACTGACTCTGAATATCTGCTTTCATAATCCTAGTGATGAAAAGTTTTATCTAATCATATACTTTATCAACTATTTTCTTGTTATTGCATTTTTACTTTAGAAAACAGATAGTTTTAAAAAGAACACTTCATAGATTAACCAACAGCCGCATATTAATTTTTCTAGTATTTAATACTGCTTCAAGATAGAACACAAAGTAAACAGAAAAGATTTACATTGGATCAGAATGGGTTATTTCCAGAGGGCTGGCTATCTGATTGCCAATGAAATACTGTTTTTATCTTATTTTATAAAATCCAGCTAATCAAAATAAAGGATACCGAGAACAGCATGGGATATGGGCAGCCACTGGCTGCAAATGGCATTGATCTGGACTTTAGGGTCTGAATGCCGGGCCTCCCGGGCTCCAATTTTTAATCCTAAAGAAGTCACAATTTTATCAATTTTTTCTTTGTCCCTGTGGGAAAAGGGAGAGAGAGAAGGCATAAACAGATATGCATAAGCAGCAAGGAAAATCAGTTTAATTTCATTTGGCACCTGTTTTTTCCTTTGCACGTTTCCTTTTCAGAAGAGGGTAAAATAAGCAAAGGGACCCTGACAAGCTGGTGACTCTCCAAGCTCTGTGCTAATAACACTTTCAGACTCCTCCAGAACCGTGCACAGAGACCGGTCTACAACTTACTGGAACAAGCGATATCTATCTACCATAGCAGCTTTACAAACAAATCCTAACACCCTCATTCTGCCCACAGGTTATCAGTTTAAAAGGACAGCTTTCTTTTGCACTAGTACCAGGAGAGTTTTCCCCAAGTTCCCCACCACAATTACTGCTTCTTTAAACCGTGCTTACAGAAAGCAAGGCCCAGCGCTTTAAAGCCTCAGCACTCATGACCCCAGCAGGCCACAACACACTGCTGTTGCAGCCCTTCATCCCTCTTCCTTGAGCTACATGTGCTCCTTTCAATTGTTTCCAAGCCTTTAACTACTTATCTGTGAAGCTCTGTTCACTGTCCCGGTCAAGCTCAGCTAAGAGACCACCAGACAGGGAAGTGGGCAAATGACCCCACCAAGATAAACAATTTTACAACAGCCTTACTTTTTCAAGACCGCGTCATACAGACTCCAAATGTTCTCCAGGATCAACTGAACAAATAAGGGCTTCTTTCCTTTGGCCTGCACAGAAGAACATGTCGGCTTCAGTTCTGAACATTTATTACAGCCACCCTCATCCCGCACTGTCAGTGTGGCTGACTTAGCGTAGAGTACTTATTCAATGGTAAAGACGAAAGTCATGCTCCAAAGAGCCAATAGCTCATAATCAGTAAGCCACCAATTCTCTTCCTCTAGGAACCAGAGGGTGATGGAATAATGTGAGCATTTGGAGGACACACCTCAGGGGCTGCCCCACATCTACCATCAACAAAAACACAACATCTAAGCTGCAAGCTGACTTCACTCAGTGCGTGGGGGTTGTCTTCACAGGCTTGCCTTTCCTGTGTTCATGTTTCTTGTGTTCTTAAACATGAGAAACCGTTCATAAGAATAGGACATTCTTTTAATTGCAGACTTTGTTCCATGGAGATAGATACACATAGTATTTACAGCACCTCAGACGTGGACAATTAAAAGCATTTGCCAGCAAGCTTGACAAGCAGTTCAAGTCTGGGAATTTGCATGGTGAAAGGAGAAAATCAACTCCTTCAAGGCAAATTTTTAAACAAAAGTCTGTCTTTTAAAAATCAAACTACATAAAAAATTAATATTTTGAGCAGTGAGAACTTTGGGTTGTATGAATGCCATTGCATAAACATGAGATGGAACATCAAATGCCTCCTTCCTGAAGAGCCATTGGCAATATCATTATTATTATTAATTGATGCCAACTAAGAGCCATTGCCTTCAATGTCCAGTTTAAAGAAAGTCATCAAAAGAAATTTATACACAAATGTGACTTTTCACGGCTTTACTTACATTATGAAAACATATGAAAAAAAAATTACAATGTCTAATCTTAGAAGAATACAAAAGCAAAAATGTGAGTCTTCAAAGTGCCCAGGATCTAAGATTTAGAGTACTCAGAAACCAAAGACAGTTTTCTATTCACTTAATGTAATTTACTTAATTTAGAGACATTATCACTATTTCTCAGGCTGGCCTTAAATGCCTAGGAACTGACCCGCCCATGTAGGTGGGGCATTACACATATATGACTGTACTCAGCTTGCTCACCATATTTAAAACTGGAACTCCACATAAATAATGCTTGAACATGTACTTTTTCCAATTCTGTGCCATATAAAGTCGTCTGTGAACTCATCTGCATAACTGAGGCTGAGTTGCTTCTAGTAAAGCTGTATGGTAGAAGTTTTCTATAGCCAACAACCAAAGCAACACAGACCACACACACTACCTGATCAACTTTCATAATCTTCTTAGCCTTCATATTTATATAATAATCTCCCCACAGGGTCTTCAAAAGAACTTCCTTCTTGATGCCAATTTTTTGACTATAGATTCTGGCAAAGTGCTCAATTCTGAAAGAAAACCAATAGTGCATGTTACAGCAATAACAATGAACACAGCTAACACTTCACTGTTTCTTTGCCATATACTATTCCAAATGCTTTCTACATACTACTAAACCTAATATTTTCAACTATCCTAAAACTTTGCTCATTTTATAGAAAAGGATAATGATACAAAGATATCACACAGGTAGTGGGTGAGATTGGGATTCGAACACAAGCACGGTGACATTTAGGCCAGTGTTACTGTCCAACATGCTACACATTGGCATGAATTGGAATGTAGGCTGCAGCTCCCATGTGAAATTTGACAAAAGGTAGGGATGCCAAGGAAGCAAAGGTGCCAGCTGGCCATCATAACTCTAATGATTACAGAAATTATTTTTGGTTTTCATTGCTCTATAAGTGCTGTTATTCACAAGGAAAATGAACTCTAGAGCCCCAATCTGCCAAAACTAGAGATGTAGGTAGCATCCTGGAATATCAGTGACAGATACACAGTTCTCATCAACCCACAGAGAAACCAGCTAGCACCCGTTTCCATCCACTGGAGAGGAGTCAACCAGCACCGAGGTGTATGGTGTCCTTCGGTTAAAGCACTCAGGACCACCTTCCTGGAGGAGACAGTACTCATCAGTAAAAGCTTATCTAGCGCTCTCAAAGTACTAGCATCTTAGAAGATGCTGCTCAGAAACAAGACAAAAAGGCCTCCTCTACACAGCTCTTCAGCACAACACCAGAGCTACAACCACAGTGATGAGAAAGAAAGGTGAACTATCCTTGGCTGAGGGTGAGATGGTCATCCATGCGGAAAACTTCAAAAGAACTGACAAGACTGGAGTGGAGCTCATGCCAATGAAAGCAAGATTGCGTGCAAAGCTGGCACGAGCAGCCAGTGCTTCCCAACACGCCAGTGGTCTCAGCAAAGAAGACAGGCGGGTGGCAAGGGAGTCTATCAACCTACTCCACACCCTGCTATCGGGAAAATGGAGCACTGTGTGTCTATCCATACGGCCCAGCTCCAGAACACTGACACCATGAAATGCTGACATGGGTGTAGAACAACAGTCACTCCGTTCATTACTGGTGAGAAAGCAATATACGGCCTCTTCGGGAGACAGTATGGTGGTTTCTCAAACGTCTAGACATGCTCATATGTGATGCAGCAACGGTATTTAAGCGTTCACATAAACTGAAAGCATATGTCCATGAAAATATATGCACATGGATGTTTATAGCAGCTCAATTCACAATTTCCAAAATTTGAGGAAAGCGAGCAAAGTGTCCTTTAAGCAAATCAACAGACAAACTGTGGTACAACCAGAGGCGGGAAGATGACTCAGCACTAAGCAGAAATACATGGAGGCAATGTAAGTGTTCACTAACTGAACGAGGAGGTCGACCGGCAAGAGCCACACACAGCTGACTTTACTATGCGGCATTTAGAAAAGTCTAAACTATGTGAGGGTTCAAATACCAGTGCTTGCCAGTGGTTGGAGAGAGGTAGGAAGGGACAGGCCGAGCTACTACGTGAACTTCATTTTCTATTTGATCCAACAGTTATTTAGCAGCGGTATTCTTTTGTGTTTTTTTAATTTTCAAAAAGGTTAGTTTCTTCAAAGATCTGTATGATTATTTACTGTCAATTTCTGGAGAAGTCAAACTATTCTATATGGTATGATAATGCAGGGTACAGCACCGAAAGTGAGCTCCGCAGCATCTTTGGGTGCCAAAGAAGTGTCAGGGTGTTTACCAATCACAAAATGAACTACATCAGTGAAGGAAAATGGTCACAATAAATCTAAGTATGGACGAGAGTGTTTGTGAAATTTGTACTTTCCTCTCACAGCTGCAGGGCTTTGTTTGTTTGTTTGTTTAAATTTTAAATTCATTTTAAAAAAGAAAGAGAGGAGGACTCTGAAGCCGGCCCTTCTCCTCACTGAGGAAGGAACCTAAAGTTGGCACACCGCAGACAGTTCTTTTTGTTTCTGGTTTTCAAGACAGGGTTTCTCTGTGGAGCCCTGGCTGTCCTGAAACACACACACACACACACACACACACACACACACACACACACACACACACACACACACCTGCCTTCAGACAATTCTTTCCACATCACCTAGGGTGCTTTTCCTGAAACCCAGAGGTTAATGTTAAATGAGCTAAGTGATGTTATTAAGCAGCCGCAGGAGTTGCAGTCAACAATCACAGTTGGAAGGAGAAACGCCAAGGTCTTCAGTGGCTCAGAGAAAGTCCAAACAGTACAGGCTGTTGAAAATAAGTAACAACTGACCCTTCTCACTGAGGACAAAGGGAGAGAAAAATACCCAGAGATCAAAATCCGCATCACAGCTATAGCTGCTGACCTTCTGAAGCTGTCTCAAGACTCACTTCCTCTGGATTTGCTACAGTATGAACTTCATTTTCAATCTGACCAGTTACTTATTTAGAAGTACTCCTCATAACTTCCCCGAACTTCAGTTTCTACAAAATCTGTATTACTAGTTACTCTGCTTTCCTTTCTGAAACAGAAAACTCTTCTTCTCCCTATCGGTTCTTATTTCACTCCAATGACCTGGAAAGGGCTGCAGCTCCCATTAGCTGTGGACAGAGAGCTGCTCTCTTCCCACTAGGAATGGTATTCCCGGGAAGACCCAGGCTGCAGACTGCTCAGGGAGTCAGGCCCCTGCGGCTGCGGGCTTGCAAGGGTGGAACTCTGGAGCTGCCCCTCAGTCCTGGGTTGGGTCTCTAAGTCTCCATGGAGGACTGCAGCCCGCCTAGCAGCTGGTATCTATAACTAGAAAGAGACAGAGACAGGGTCTCCAAGGGTGTCTAAAGCCTTGTCCTGTGACTAGGAAAACAGCAGACCTGGCTCCTTTACCACAGTGCAGTGAACAGGAAGGCAGAAGCAGTCTCCCAGTGGGGGTCAGCCCTGCCTGCTGAAAGAGACAGGTGAGCTCCTGGGCACCTCCATTCTCTGTGCACATTTGATTGACACTTGCCAGTCAAACCTGCAGTATATGGACTCCGTTCATTGTATTTCACATCGCTGTCTTTCATGGGGCAAGCTTCTAGGTGGTTTTTCTTCCTTTCAGTGAAGAATTTTATGTGTTTGCCACAACTGTTTAGATGAGGCGGATTTCAGTTTGTCTGTTTGTTTGTTTGACTCTTATCTGCACTATTTTTATGCTGAGTTTATTCCTGTACCATGTTTTTGTTTCTTCAGTTTCTGGGATTGAGGTATCTTTTTGTTTTGTGCAGCCTTCTCTTCTGGCTTTGGAACAACTTGTTCCTTTCCAGGGAGGCCCATTTCCTTGTGGCAGGGGAGCTCCTGTACCCGTGGATCCGGCCACGAGGTCTGTAAGTTCGTCCTCGTGGGCGCACCTCAGGTGCTGTGTTCACTGGCTGTCTTCAATGACGAGAGAAGCTGCATCTAAACCCAAGTTCAGCATCACTCGCTGCATTTTTAATCATGTTCTGTAAAAATTCAGCCCTCTTTTTGGCCACAGGTCCTGTGTCCGGCCCCGCTGCTTGGCCTGGGTGCACCTACCAAACTCCACCATTATACCACTGGAACAGCACAGGTGGCTGTTTAAAGTGACATTGTTTGGGCACTTGGTGGCTTTTTTGAGATGCATACCCTTAACAGCCTGGGCAGTTTCACGTGTGTTCTTAAAGTGAACATGAAGATTTGAATCTCTTGATTTGCATGATTTTGGAGGGTTTTCTGGGTCAAGAGAGTAGCAAACCATCTTCACAGGTCACATTATGTGCTCGTAGAAGAGGGACAGTGTGGTTTTTATTTCATGTCTCCAGAATTTTAAAATATGTTAAATTTGTGTTACTAAATCCAGTCATATTTTCTTTTATACTTTATAATACTTTCAGATAAATGTCCCATCTTAAATTCTAAAAGTGGTAAAGACTATCAGAACTACAGATTGTAAGATATGTGCCCTGCTGCTCAGGCCACCATCTGACACAAGCAGGTAATGCCAAGTCTTCAGATCTTCCTTTGGTCCCTCTTCATTCAGTTTTATTTCATAGCAAACACAAAATTTGCTTCTTCACATTGACTCATTACCTATTATTACTCAGTGTTTTTATTCCATCTTTGACACAATGAAGATAATAGTTATACTCTTAAAATAGTGATAGTTTCTAACACAATTTCTCCATTCTTGAATTCTAATTAATTTCCTCTACAGAAGAATTTCAAACTAGCTCCCACGAATACCTTCTAAATATATTCCAAAACTCTATAACCTTGTGCCTCACTGACTGACAACTCCACTGTGGGAGTGACTGAGCCACACACCCTTTCCCTCCAAGACCCCAGCAGAGTAACATGCATTGCTGGAATCTTGGATTTGGCGCACAGAAACAATACTATTAGGAAGGGTTTCACTTTTCTTCTTCTGTTTCTATTCTATACGTGGTGGCTTCCATTCTGTAAACCTAAAACAGGAACTCAAGATTCCCAAGTACTCTCACCCAGAGCAGGGTTTCCTGGACTAAGACTGATTAAAAGTGACACTTAGGAAACAGACCCAGGGACAGCCCCAGCCACATTTCCTAGTACTCTACTGTACAACACGGACCACCTCCTAACCTTTTCAGGGTGCCCATTTCTACCTTGGGGATACTTGCAGCTGTCAACTCTCCCTACCCACTGACTCCAGAAGATAACCGGAAGGATGGGATCTGCATTATTTCACTTCCACCGGCAGGCATTTTCTCCTCCACTACCTTAACCTGGATGAAAACAGCATGAACCCATCGTCAATATAGCCGACATTGTCTAGCCCAGAGAATGCCACTGGTAACACCTAAGAGTGGAGGAATCTGAAAGGGATAGAGAAGTTACCCTTAGTCTAGTCATTCAAGATCCTCCTCCACCCACAGTGAACGTCCTCCAATTTGTAAGACTTGAGACTCAAATTAGGATAAAACATGAAATTGTGAAAATCATTATTATGGACAAGCCCTCCACCTTGTGGTTCACTAGCAGAATGCTCACAAACTAGTATATTAACAGCTCAGCTTGTAATATAACTGAATGAATCATTTTACTTTCTCTTCTCTTTTGGAGATAGAGTTTGGCTACAGTTTATGTTGACCTAGAACTCACTATGCAGCTAGCTTATCCTCCCCCAAACTTGTGACCCTTCTGGCTCACCTTGCTGAAGTGCCACATTCCAGGTATGCACCACTATGCCTAGCTACAGTTCTTACTAGAAAAACTTACTAGAAATCATTTTAGCCCAATCTTCTTATTTTTCAGAGTGTGACAACACCAAGCTACTGCACAGGTGAGGAAAGGTCCACACTCCCCATTTTCTCTGTACACTCACGCCTACATTTATGTAGGTTTGCCATAGCCTTTTAGGCACAAGGACTAAGGGACCTATAATCTTTAATTTGTTAAAAATAGCCCCAGCATGCAGACAGTCAGGGTTAGGTCGTCCCTAACCCACAAGACAACCTAAGAGAAGGACCACAGCTTGACCCCGTAAGGTTGGAAGGATGAAGGTTGACTGCAATGCCAACATCAGTCCTGCCTTAGCAGCTGAGCAAAGCCGAAGAACAAATCCTCAGTGCTTCTGACCCTGACATAATAGGATGGATTCCAAAGACTGTTGTGAGAATTTAATCAAATAACTCAAATGAAGTGAATAACTCAATGCCTAGCATATGTATATACTTGACACAACTTTTTTTCATATTAACCTCTCTTAGCATTGGAATAAAAAATAAGAAACTAAGCTAAGGTCAGGGTGGGAGAAGACTCCAAGGGGCTCTGGCAAAGGTACACCAGAAACTCAATGGAGGGACAAGCTTTTCAACAATGGCACTAGAATAAAAGGGTAGTCAACTTCAACCCAAGCCGCATGCTTTACACGAAGTTATTAACTCAAGATGTAAACAAGAAAGCCACAAGAGACATGAAAGCGGAAGAGAGGCTGGAGAGAAAGGGGAATAATGGGGGAAAGGGACAAGAGAGGGTGAATACAATAAAAACACATATGTACATGTATGAAAGTATCATAATGAAACCCACTGTACATAATTAATGTATGGGAAGAAAAACATTTAAAAAGGAAGGAATCTTCAGGGTCTTCAGGTAGGCAAACAGTTATTAAACTTGATTCAAAATGTAAAACTCAGAAAAAGTGGCAAGCTGATTGTAATAATTTGAATGTGATTGGCCCCCATAATCTCAGGGACTGGCACTATTAGGAGGTGTGGCTTTATTGGAGTGAGTATGGCCTTGTTGGAGGAAGTGTGTCACTGTGAGGGCGGGCTTTGAGTTTCCTATACTCAGGATACTGCCCAAAGAGTCAGTCGACTTCCTGCTGCCTTCTGGTTAAGATGTAGCCAGCCTCACATCTGCCTGCATGCCGCCATGCTCCCTGTCATGATGATAATGGACTAAACCTCTGAAACTGTAAGCGAGTCATCCCAATTAAATGTTTTTTTTAAAAAGAGAAACATTTGCTAGCCGGGCGGTGGTGGCGCACGCCTATAATCCCAGCACTGGGGAGGCAGAGGCAGGTGGATCTCTGTGAGTTCGAGGCCAGCCTGGTCTACAGAGCTGGTCCAGGACAGGCTCCAAAAGCTACAGAGAAACCCTGTCTCGAAAAACCAAAAAAAAAAAAGAGTTGCTGTGGTCATGTGTCTTTTCACAGCAATAAAAACCCGAACTAAGACTGATTCACCTAAATTAAAATCTTTATTCTGTAAAAGACACAGCCAGGAGCATGCAAATTCTGACCACAGAGGAGGAGAAATATTTCCAAAGCACACGGAAGACAAAGGCCCCTACCTACAATTTACAAATAGCTTTCAAAACTCAGCTGCAGAAATACACCAGACCAAATGGACAGAAAGAGACGTATAAAAACAATGGCAGCAGTGATGGCACCATATCATGAAACAGGCCACACAGGCACTGCTGTGGGAATGTACAGTGGAGAAGCCTTTTGGAAAGCTGTTTGGTAATTCCTTTACAAATTAAATTTACTGGCTGGGGATGTAGCTTAGTTGGTAGAGTGCTTGCCTGGCACACATATATACTTATAATGGCCCCAACTGGAAAAAACCAAATCTTCTTTTGTGAGTAAAAGGATAAACTGTGGTAAATGTATACAATAAGATACTATTGGGGAAAAGAAAGAACAACTATTATGGACTGAGCACACTTAATCCAAAAATCTAAAATCTAAAATTGTTAAGTACTAACACAGCACCATTAGTAGAAAATTCCCCAAGACCTTTTATGTTCAGCCTTAGTCAAAACACGGGTGCACTTAGGATGCTGGGTAAAGTTACCTTCAGGCCGTGTGTCTAAGAAACACTGGAGTACAGC
This sequence comes from Onychomys torridus, assembly GCF_903995425.1. Lineage (NCBI taxonomy): Eukaryota > Metazoa > Chordata > Mammalia > Rodentia > Cricetidae > Onychomys > Onychomys torridus. The sequence continues at coordinate 62,751,929 of NC_050443.1, read as the reverse complement.
TTCAGTCCCATCCCCAAGATTCTTTGTGTACACATCAATATTTTAAAAATCCTAACTATGAAACACTTCTGGTTCTAAGCATTTCAGAGAAGGATGACTCAAAGTTTAATAGGTGCAGCAATTTGAATTAGTATCTAGAAAATCATGCTGAGTAAAAAAGAAATTTAAAAAGGCTACAAGTTATTTGGCTCCATTTCTATAGCATACTATTTAGATTTAATTTCTCTAACACTCTTAAAATAGCAAATTACAGGAATGAAAGACATTAATGTTTTCAGTTTTGCTTATACAGGGCTTGAAGCAAAGCAGATGTAGCTACGCAGGTTTTACGTGCAAGTTTCATGATGACACAATATTCTCTGGCTTGACCGTATCCATGTTACTGTTCTGAAAGTGACACCGTAGTACCATTTTTCATGATGTAAGCATGAGCCATGGCAGGACACTGAGCAGAGGGTACAGCGTAACTCTGTATTGCTAGGGATGCTGTGAAGGTGTTACTCTGATTGACTGATAAATAAAACGCTGATTGGCCAGTAGCCAGGCAGGAAGCATAGTGTAGGTGGGACAAGTAGGGAGGAGAATTCTGGGAGGTGGAAGGCTGAGGCAGAAAGACACTGCCCTGCCACGAGGAGAAGCATGATGTAAGATACTGGTAAGCCATGAGCCACATGGCAAGGTATAGATTTATAGAAATGGGTTAATTTAAGATATAGGAACAGATAGCAAGAAGTCTGCCACGACCGTACAGTTTATAAGTAATATAAGTCTCAGTGTGTTTACTTATTTGTCCTGGCTGCCGGCACACAGGAAAACTTCTCATAATGATATAAAATTACAGTCACACCAAAACAGAGTTAAAACACCAATGGCCTATAATTTCCAAGAGCCAGAGGTGCAAAGTGACTTACCCAAAGCCCCAGCCATCTACCGCACTGGTAAACACCACATTGCCCTGCTCTGGAGAGAAGTACAGCTGAGAGTCATCGGCGTCCTCCAAGCCAGCGCTCCAGTCATACACTTGATCTCCTTGTTCGGAATGGGTCTTCACCTGGGACTCTGTCTCTCTCTCTGCTCTTTCTTCTAGGACTTTAGAAGTAAAAAGAGTTCCTGTAAGTGCGTTAATCTAGGAGAGATGGTGAAATGGTAAAGTGTCATTCATACGCTTAGGACACACATGGGAGGAACACACTGTCCAACCTTCACTAAGGCTACAACCACTGTCAGAGCTTGAGTTCAAGAGGGTGACAATATAATCAACAAATAGCTTACACATTTTAACCTATTCTTTTAAATTCCAACAAACCTAAGGCTTCCAATAAGGCTTCTGAAGGGCCATCTGTGTGGATTATTTTAATCCTGGGGAGTTTCACTAAAAACTCATCCTATCCAAATCCCCAGCTTGAATCAATGCTTCTCCTATTTCCCGTATCAGCTGTTTAAAGCTCCCAGTACTCTTCAACCTTCTTCCCAGGATCTCATCTCAATGAGTAATCTAATTTCCTCCTGATAACGGAAGCCTGCTTTCAGAATTCCTACAAGTACCCTCCTGTATCCTAACGTCCGCTCTGCTCACATCTTCACATGCTGCTGGCTCTTCTTATGCCTCTCATCCTGGCGAGCACATTCCCTCAGTGTTTCTGCAAGGCAGGAAATGTCTTCAGCTCTTCCTATTGGGCTGGGAGCTAGACTGGCCACCCCTCTCAATGTCCTACATTTTGTCTTCCCTCTCTTTAGCAAAGAAATGTATCCATACTGATCTTCAGGAAGCTTAAATTCCTCTGGATGACATAAGCCTCGCTAAAATGCAAGGCTTACATTGTTTTGTTTTGTTTTGCTTCTAGGTTATTTCTTATTACTTCATATCATGACCTCTCAATTCTTCAGCTATACCAAACAATTTCCTTGATGGAAACACTACCCAGACTTTATCTGGCTCCATGACTTTGCACATTTGTTTTGACTGCTGTAAATGTTCTTCCTCTAACTTTCAACTTGACAAACACTTATGGTTCCTCCATCTCACGGTCTCACTGTGAGACTGTCTTCTCCTTTCTGGCTCAGACTGGGTTGAGTAGCTCTCTTCTGTGCTCTGAAATCACAAGGGGTTACCTGGCTGCTCTCAAACGTCTCACCTGTCCGTTTCACTAACAACACTGGGAGCTCTCTGAAAACAGGGACTCTGGTGTGTTCATCCTATACTTATCATCCCTCACATACGACGGGCATTTGGTACTACATACATCTACACAAATGTTTGCTAAATAAACAAATCAAGGTCTAAACAAATCTTCATCTAAAAACAAAAGTAACATACAGCCTCTTAACATCACTTCTCTTCAGAACCAAACTACAGAACTTTAAACATGAGAGCCTACAGTCCAAGACTGACACTGATGGGTTCTGGGAAACAGAGGCAATTCCCAAGAGCACACTAGTTCTGTCCTCTCTGCATGGTTAGTGACTCCAATAGACAGGAATCTTAAGTGATAAACTTTCAAACAAATGTATTTCCCCTAATAGCACCTCATATTCCACCCTTTCTTACAGCCTTCCATTCCAGCCCATCATTAAGTACTGAAGAATACTATACCTGTTCTAAGATATTCTTGAGGTGAGAGTAGGCCTCTTGTGGGCTGAATTTTAGCTCCACTATCAGGCGATCTATCTTATTAATCACTAAAACAGGACGGATGTTTTCTAGCCAGGCTTGTCGCAGAACTGCCTGTGTCTGATAAAAATAAAGCGGAAAAAAATCCAAATGATCTGCAAAGACTAAGGTGCATAAGAAAATCCCAATTAATAACCAACACATTCTGAAGCTATATTACAACAACTGAGACTAAACTACATGTACATACATGATTACCAGCTCTCTGTGTGCACACACACACACACACACACACACACACACACACACACACACATTTAAAGAATTATAAAACAAATGCCTACCACTCTAGCATACAGGTCAGAAGTACAACAGTCCCAGAAGGGACTCACCCCCTTGATCCTAAGGTCTTCCACATGACCATTAGTCTGCTATCCTAGCCAGGTATCTCCACTTCACCCATCCTGTCAGACACCACAGACACCACACAGGATAAGTAAGGCTGTACTTCTCAAGTTGAGAGCCCTGTGGCTTTGGGGGGAACATACACAGGGGCATATGATAATCAGAGCACATCTTCCTGGAATATTAAACTTCCTCCATTTGAAGAATTAAACTTTTTATTCTTCTTCCTTTTTAAGCATTAAAAGAAAACATAGATACTAAGGAGAATTCAAAACTGACTTTGGATTTTGGGTTTTTGTTTGCTTGTTTGTTTTTTTAAGATGAGATGAAAGTTAAAAAAAAAAAAATGTTATGAGAAATAAACTAGCCTTCCTGAGTTTTACTGCCACAAGAGCTGCACATTGATTCTGGCCTTAATGGTAAATTCTTGCAACTCTGCTGAGAATAGAAACACTGGATTAAGGATGTAGAAGAGTAGTAGAAAAATTCCTTAAGTAGGAAGGATGCATGCACGCACGCATGTATGTGTGCACATGTGTCCTGAGACTCCAGTAGAAGAGAACTGTCCTGTCTAGGGAAAAGCTAGCTCCATATCATGCTATCAACAGCCTGCTATGACTTGGAAACCTTTCCCAGTGGAGTAGAGCCTCCAGACCCCTCTCAAACTCTGCATTCTCAAACTGCCCTTGCCAGTCTTTCTTCTAAAAAGATACCACAGACATGGCTATCCACACATGGCCGCTATCTCCGACCATCTTGTTAAGACTCTGGGACAAACTTCATCACAGACTGCAACACTGCCAGATGTGAAATATAAAACCCACTCACTGTCTGTCGAGAGCACACAGCAATCAAGTGTCTCCTCTTCTATACCTCCCCCCACAGCCAGTCAAATTTAAGACCATTTTGGACCATAGACCTCACCTGTGGACAGACTCCCTCCACAGCATCCACCACAATGATGCATCCATCACAAATGCGAACTGCTGTTGATACTTCTGAGGAGAAATCCACATGTCCAGGAGAGTCTATCAGATTAATCAGGTACTCTTCATTACCTGAAATAAAAATTGAAGACACATTTTCAGCTATGCAGACACGCAATCCTCTTCCCTGGGGACTTGGGAAGATGCTTCTAAGACAAGGCTGAACAAAGCTACAGGAGCCAGAGCTTCAGTCGGCAGCTATCATTCCAACTTGACCACTGCACACATGGGCTCCAAACAGCCTCCTCGGTGAACATTAAAGAATTTCATCAAGAGCTTAGTGTGTACCGGGTACTGTGCTGGAGACTTAATGCACCAAAAACGTATTGGATTATCAAACTAGCCCTGTGAGATAATGCCTCTATTCTCACTTCAATCACTAGTTAGCTGAAACTCATGCCTAAGGGCCCGGGAGTAAAGCTCTTCAAAGGGGCCTCAAATGTCTATTTAAAACATTAAGCAGTTACCAAATCCAAATTCCTCCTACACTTTCTCAAGGAGCAGTGTGTGACTTTGTAAAACCAACAGTGAGACTCAAATCCAAGCTGCACAACACTGTGAGGGGCAGACATGGCGTGCCAAGTAGTGCAGGACATGCTCACACCACCTCCTTTAACATCCCAACAAACGGAAACTCACAGTGTGGGGACTTTGTCCGGTTTCAGCACTAAAATCCACACACCCCATCAGAGCCCCAGACACACCAGGACAATTGGTCATCAACAGTGACACAATTTAGTAAACCATGTGAATAATAATCATACTATAAAATATTGCACTTCACCCTCATCACTGCCAAATCTGATATAATGTTAAAGTCAATTCCTTGAATGCTCAGACATAAATAGTTTACTTGTGTTCCTCCCCTTCACTTTGTATTTATTAAAGTAATTACCACAAGGCTAAATGGTACCATCTATGGACCATATAAAGACTTTTTCTGGAATATAATTCCAACAACTTAATGTGAAAATGACAAAGATAAAGTAGCCCAGAAAATACATAGCCGGAGCTAACATCTGTGGCTCACCTATTGTGCCTGCCTTGTTCTAAGTCTATACTGTCTTTCTGTGCCTGCCATTGTTCTAAGTCTACACTGTTCTGTGCCTGCCATTGTTCTAAGTCCATACTGTTCTTTCTGTGCCTGCCATTGTTCTAAGTCTACACTGTTCTTTCTGTGCCTGCCTTGTTCTAAGTCTACACTGTTCTTTCTGTGCCTGCCATTGTTCTAAGTCTACACTGTTCTTTCTGTGCCTGCCATTGTTCTAAGTCTACACTGTTCTTTCTGTGCCTGCCATTGTTCTAAGTCTATACTGTTCTTTCTGTGCCTGCCATTGTTGTAAGTCTATACTGTTCTTTCTGTGCCTGCCATTGTTCTAAGTCTATACTGTTCTTTCTGTGCCTGCCATTGTTCTAAGTCTATACTGTTCTTTCTGTGCCTGCCATTGTTCTAAGTCTATACTGTTCTTTCTGTGCCTGCCTTGTTCTAAGTCTATACTGTTCTTTCTGTGCCTGCCATTGTTCTAAGTCCATACTGTTCTTTCTGTGCCTGCCATTGTTCTAAGTCTACACTGTTCTTTCTGTGCCTGCCATTGTTCTAAGTCTACACTGTTCTTTCTGTGCCTGCCTTGTTCTAAGTCTATACTGTTCTTTCTGTGCCTGCCATTGTTCTAAGTCTACACTGTTCTTTCTGTGCCTGCCTTGTTCTAAGTCTATACTGTTCTTTCTGTGCCTGCCATTGTTCTAAGTCTATACTGTTCTTTCTGTGCCTGCCTTGTTCTAAGTCTACACTGTTCTTTCTGTGCCTGCCATTGTTCTAAGTCCATACTGTTCTTTCTGTGCCTGCCTTGTTCTAAGTCTATACTGTTCTTTCTGTGCCTGCCATTGTTCTAAGTCTATACTGTTCTTTCTGTGCCTGCCATTGTTCTAAGTCCATACTGTTCTTTCTGTGCCTGCCATTGTTCTAAGTCCATACTGTTCTTTCTGTGCCTGCCATCGTTCTAAGTCTATACTGTCTTTCTGTGCCTGCCATTGTTCTAAGTCTACACTGTTCTTTCTGTGCCTGCCATTGTTCTAAGTCTACACTGTTCTTTCTGTGCCTCCCAAGGCACCCTCCTGAAGACGTCTCAGTCTCAACTATATACATAAACTACATGGCAGCCGCAGGATGACTGCAGGTCTCCCTCCACAAGCTACACTATCTCCACGTTACCACCCTCCCTGGAGACTCTAAATCAATGTAGAAAGCTTTGTGACAAATCCACTGATAGGCACTCTGTAGTTCGGATCTGGCATATCTCCCAAAGGCTTAGTCCTCAGCTTGGCTCTATCCGGAGGAAGCGGAACCCTTAACAGGTGGGGCCCAGAGTAAGTCTTAAGTCACCCAGCGAGTGCCCTCCAAGGGGCTGGTGGGACTCCAGCCTCCTTTTCCTCTCTCACTTCCTAGTGAGACACTTCTTCCACTTTTGGCCCGTCCGATATGCTATTTCAACCACAGCCAAACCAGCATGGACCAAAACCTCCAAATTCCTGAGCCAAAATAAACCTTGCTTCTTTAAGTTGTTTATTTCAGGTAGTAACTACAACAGAAATCTAACAGTTTATTTGATAGAATTATAAAACATAAGACACACCCTATCTTCTATGTGTAGACTTATTACAGCATATGTATTTATATATAATATAAATTTCTGGAACTCAGCCCTGCTGATGCATCCAGAGCCTTGTTTCTCAGGCATTCTGAAGTAAGATGACACTGAAGACACCTCAGGAGATATGGGGTAGACTCAGATGGAGTGTCAAGAGTGAGGTTTGGGAAGGAGAGATTGATGACTTAGGAGTCATGAACAAAAGAGCTTTGCTTTTGCTGTACGAACCCTCCAAAAGCACTCTGTGGATCATCCTCCAATGGAAAACACACTGGACCCTGAAATGCAGCTTATGGCTTACTTCATTCACTTGGGTGTTCTTCAGTATAATCCCAGTCCAACACCAGCTATCAGGACCGTGGCTACATCCTCAACATGCACATCACAGAGTCCTCTCTTCCAATGTCTCTTGTTCTGATATTAATCAAGCAGCTGCACCTCCACATGACCATAGTCCTTTACTTACTGGAACCTCACTCTGCTACATCACCCTGAAAGGGGAGTCACAGATTGAGGCCCAATCCTCTTGTATATCTCACATTGCTAGTGTTTGTCATGACTATAAGATGCCGGGCCTATCAGAGCAATTGAGAGAATAATAGTACTAAACTTGGACCCGGGAGAAAAATGCGGAGACCTGAGGTGGAAAAACAGTCATGTACATACATGCCTGCACGGCAAGGCAGCCTTCAAGGCCAGAACTACAAAGGTACAGATGAAAGGACCCTGAGTGAGGCGTGAATCCAGAGCACAGGTAGGTCTCCAGAGACAGGAGAAAGGCCAAGATGGATGCCATTACATCTTAAGGAAAGGTGGCAGAGTTGAGAATTCTTTTCTGTGATACAGACGATGACCATGTCAGCTGAGTCTGTGGAAAGCAGTTGGAGGGGATGTTTGAAGACTGCCAGGGAGGTCTCAAACAGCCGTCGGGGAGAACAGGGAGGCCTCTAAAGAGGTGTGAAGTCGGCCTGCAAGTCTGAAGAAGAAGAAGAGGAGGAGGAGGAGGAGGAGGAGGAGGAGGAGGAGGAGGAGGAGAAAATATGGTTTCTCAAGATGGAGTTTTGTTGGGGAGAGTGCTACAGAGGGTTAAGGAAGCTAATGGATGATGGAGGAGGAGGATGGGAAGACTGTTGGTCAATGACACCCCTGTGCTGCAGAAGGCAGAGGGCAAGTAAAGACGGTGCCCGGGAATTGACAAACTCAGTCTTATGAAATAAAAACTGGTGGGCAAAAGAGCAGGGAAGGGCAAGGCTAGGGAGGAAGGGAGTAATGGAATCTGATAGTTGTTACTGACTGAGTACGTTTTTAACTTCTCAGTAGGTCACATGTTGAGCTTCTGTTGCTGTTGAGATTAGATCTATGTTGTCCAGGCTGCTCTCAAACTCACAGGCTCAGGTAATCCCATACACAGCTTTCTGAGTAGTGGGGAGAAATGTGCCCTCCTGGGCTCAACCACAAGTATTTAAATTTGAACTGTCAAAGATAGTCAGCTCCAGGGGATGCTGGAATCCAGAAAGAGCCGCAGCAGCAGGCAAGGAAGCAGAAAACTAAGCTGCATTGTTACTGAAAGGCCAGCCCGTGAGAGAAGTCATTTTAGGGGATGGTGAAAGCTACTTTGGAGAAGTCATGGCAGGTGTCAAATCATCAGTACACGGGGAGCTGCATCAGGAGTTCATAATACTAAGAAAAAGAACACAACTGAATGGTATGTGTCCTGCAGAGCTTTAATACAGCAGAGAACTAGCACTGGATGAGAATCTGGGCAAGAATGACAACCCTATGTCCTAATTCCAAGACAAGGAACAGGAAAGCAACATAAGGAGAGCAGTGTGGTGAAAACAGGGAAGAGGGAACACCATCAGAGACTCTGAGGGTGTGCTGGTGTTTGTCTTGGGAAGTCTGCAGAGGAAGTTTTGGTAGGAAAGGAATAGTAGGAGGTTGGGGGAAGTGTTAGAATCACAAAGAAATATGGAAACGAGACCATAAGAGAGGCTGGGCCATGTGGCTTACATCTTGGGCAGTGACCAAAGACAACAGGGATGTGGGTAATGCTGGCCACAAGATGTCCAAAAGTAATCCCAGAAATTCTGTGGTGGAAAGAAGTGAAGCTTCAGGAAGAATTAGTCAGGGCCTAACCTAGCTCCCAACAGACTCCAGAGCCAAGCGAGTAGACTGGAAATGTAATTACTTGGTTCCTAAGCCTGCTACTGTATTCTAGAAACTACTGTCCTTTATAAATTCTCTTAATCTCTGAAGTCCAGTTTGCACATAAGTAAAGTAAGGATAGCCATCTCAGAAGGTTGATGTGAGGATTAACCAATACCATGCATGAGACATCTAGCTCAGAATTCAACCATCACCAAGTTTTACCTTAAGCTTGGCAACAGCTACATGCTTCACAAAATGAAGAAAGCCATTGTCATGAGAGGGGAAATATCTGATCTTTCAGTCAAATGAGGAACAAGGGAATCCTCCCCTCTTAGACTAACACACAGGCAGAAGGAAAGGGAAGCCTATGATACCAAACACTTTCTGGTACCCTCTGGCCTTGTGTAACTTAATGGGGGAGTTGAGGGAATCAGTTCCCTGCGGCTCAATCTCTTAAGAGTTAAGACGGAGCCACAGGGCAGAAGCTACCATGAGTGTGAATTCTAAACCTGTTCACCACATTTCCCCAGGGAGAAGACCCTGAACCTGGGCCTTGTTGAAGAAGTTTGCTGTGTCTCCCATCTCCTCAATCAAAGTAAATCCTGGCACAGATGGCCAGTGATCCCCAACTGCCCCACTTAATCAAATAACAAGGTAGCTATACGCCTATATTTACAAAGAAATTCTGTTACGAACTATAGTCTACTATAATTTATTCTGCATAGGATTTTATGATTTTTAAAGTTGACTTTTTGTAAAATTACCAAAACTCTTGTAAATGCATAAGGCCTTCTATTTCAACCCAAAGAAAGAATGAAAAGTATAACTAAACAAACCAAAAATCCATTTCATTAAGCTTCAGACTCAGGGAAAGGAGTTAACATTTAGTAAAGATTCCCCAAGGCAATCAAATGGGCTGGGAAGGGGGTGGTAGAGGCAACCTGTAGACTTTCTCCAACCATCAGCATCTCCTCTCTCTTCCTTCCTAGGTTCCCCTTTAGGCTGTCCCTCCTTCAGAGCACAAAACACCATTCTGGAGAATCAGTACTCAACTACAGAGAGGAAATGTATTCAGTTCCGAGAAAATGTCCGACAGTGTTCCTAACTCATCCTTTTGTGGTAGATTAGGAAAGCTAAGTTCTGTGTTGTCAAGTATAGTGAGCCCTTGATTAAAGTCCCTTCTGACTATCGGTCAATGCCCACAGAGAAACATGTTTGATAAAACTGACTCCAGTTCTTATTGATATGGCTAGATGACCAGACACCTGAAGAAAAGTCAATTCATACGTTGAGGCACATCTTAAGGCTATGTGTTCAGAAACATAAGAAAACAAAGCAGTAAGCAACAGAAAAGAGGTAAAGGGACAGATAAGAGAAGGGACGAGAGGTCAGAGACAGCTAAGTATAAGGAGACTAGGAGAGCAGCGCAAACCTATAAAAACACACAGCATCAAAGCATAGTTAGAAAAGAGACAACCAAACCTGAAGACAAGAGTGAAACATCAATCATACAACTGACCTGATGTGGTCAGTCTGCTTTATACACATAGGCAACTATGGTGCTGCATGGCTGTAATCCCTGCGTTAGGGAGGTAGAGACAAGAAGAAGGATAAGGGATTCAATGACAGCCAACTACATACTGAATTTCTGACCTGCATGGGTTATGAGGCCCCAATCTAACAAACAAAATGTCACTCCAATGAGATTCTCATTTTTTTCAAATTGTCATGAAAAGTAGTATCTCTAGTCATTTTTAACATACATTCACCAAGTCATTCTCACCCTACTCACGCAGCTTGCCTCTCTGTTTCTGTGCAACCTGAAAAGAAGCATGTATCTAGAACATTCTAAGATCAAGCTTCCCAAAGCTAGAGTTTAACAAAACATGTTAGGTCACTCAATTCCCAGGGTTCTATTGGCCATTTTCCACATCTCTATCAGAAAGACAACGAGGATGTGGAATAGCTGGATTTCATGGCATACAGGTAAAACCTGAATAAAGTAGCTAAGGGCAGTGAGAGTGAGCGGAGACAAACTTGGGGCATAGCAACAAAAACCGACACTAGTAGCCGGGCGGTGGTGGTGGCAGCGGCGCACGCCTGTAATCCCAGCACTCGGGAGGCAGAGGCAGGCAGATCTCTGTGAGTTCGAGGCCAGCCTCGTCTCCAAAGCGAGTTCCAAGAAAGGTGCAACGCTACACAGAGAAACCCTGTCTCAGGGGGAAAAAAAAACCCGACACTAGAGGAATCTTGATGTTAAAAAGGCAATATCAGCATGAAAGAAAGATGGAAGGTTACAATCTCTTCAAGTCTATACAATAGTACATTAAGATCTGGGACCCCATTCTCTGGGTCACAGAATGGGAATAGATCTCTTCAAATACAAAAGTAGCATTTTTTAAAAAAAGGAGTATTACTTGAAATATTAAACACTGGAGATTAGTGTGCTTTAAAGTCCCCAAACTAGTTTGATATGAACATGGTTTAAAGACAATGTCAATGAAAATAGCCACACTCCACACAGTGCCTCCCTGGGTACCAGAGATACTATGCTGTGAAGGATGAACCACAGGTCACTCCATTAGGGAAATAAATCTTTATTACTTTCTTCAAAATATCAAAATATACATATTGTATAAAGTTTTCTAACAGTACAAAAATATGTATTTGAAAAATACAAATTTTATCATAATCCAGTTTCTGGAATTATCTCTATGATGGTTTAAAATGTATCCTTCCAGAAGCATGTACACATGCACATTCATACCCCATAGAAATACTCTGTAATTGGCTTTTCTGTCTCTTGTAGCCAATCTCTTCTTAACATTTAAGTTTTCACCAATACAAACCTTTTGTGAACATACAGCTTCTGGCATCTGTCTGACATTTCTGTCAGAGAACTCCTGTGCTACTATCAGAATGACATCTGTATTTGGGGATAGCAAGATGGTACTGATCAGAACAACAGGGAGCAGTGGTCAGAGCAACCCACAGTTATATAACTAAGACTCCAGGTCTCATATGCCTGCCGGCCATGGAGCACAAGAGAGGGATCCAGCCAGGAAATGGAAGGCTAAGGATGAGCCAGCCAAGTCCAGGCTCCTGACTTTCCTTGTGAAGAAATCCAGTCACCTGGTAGAGGGAGGCAGCTGTGAACTGCCAGTTCTTCTGCCCTCAAGCCAGTCAGAGGTCCCCATCTGCATCCAAGCCTGGACAGCCTGACTCTGACAACAGATCATTTGGAGATGCCAGAATGAAATGCATGGAACACAAAGCAAAGAAACCGAGGCATTTGATTAATTCAGAAAGAGAAGGAATGGGTCAGGAAAGATGAAAATCGAGTTAATTAAAACACAGATGGGTTTACCTTCTGCATAGTGTAGTGAAATAGCGCTGGATTTCATGGTGATCCCTCTCACCTGTTCATCTTCTCTGCTGTCCATGTACCTTAACTAGAAAAGCACAACATATATATCTTTAGTTTCCAGTGACTAAAATCCAACATTAAAATGGAGTTAGCTTTCATTTCAAACATAAAGCTATATACAGCTCTGTGGTTTTTTTTAAGTGGTATGGTGCTGGAGAAGCGAGGTTGGTCAAGAGAATGCATAGACAAACTGAAAGGTATTCCCACAAATGAATTCACACTCTGCTTCCCCAGAGTGCTGCTCATCTACATCTCAGCTAGGGAGGCTTAAATAGTTCAAAAGAATCCCCAAAGGGATCTGGAGTTCTTTCTGTTCATCACAATGCAGCCTTCTTTTCCTATCCAGAGGCACTTGATGAGGTCCAAAAGAAACAGAAGGTCTTTAGAGGAACAAAGAGATTTAACTCTTTTCCAAAGTAACAGATTTTAAATATGTGTGGGTTCTCTCCTTTTTATAAGAATGACATAGTAGAAAATATTTACAGTATCAAACTTAGCTAATGGCTTTCCCAAAGTTTTACTGCTTACATGTAAAGTCTTACTTAGTAGTATATCCATTATAAAGTCTTAACTTTATGTAGATTCATCTCTTTCAATCAAAATCCTTGAGAATAATGTGCAAACATGGGATTGCCACACTTTCTCATCCTACATGAATTCCTTAGTTTTCCAAAATACTTCCACCCCCACAGCTCTGGTAAAATATCATTTTAAATTGATGGCTTTAAGTCTTATGTAAATCAAAGAATATACATATATTTTTTCCACATATTCATTGCTCAATATTATTGTTGTCAAATGTTGCCCAACTCAACCATTTTGATGGATGTAGCTATGGGTCACTCTAAGAGTCTCCTTCATAAACCTACCACATTTACTCATCCAGTCTACTAGTGATGGACATATGTAAATTCACTGCTTTTCAGTAATGTAACTGAGCTGATAAGAAGTTTGCATTGGGACTAGAGAGATGGCTTAGTGGTTAAAAGCACTGCCTGGCTCTTCCAAAGGACCCTGATTCAGTTCCCAGCACCTGGGTGGCTCACAACTGTCTGTAACTCCAGTGTTGGGAGATGTGTGTGCTGTCCTCCGGCCTCCACCAGTACTGCATATACACAGTATAAAGACACGCATGCAGGCAAAAACATCCATATACACAAAGTTAAAATAAATAAATCTTTTAAGAAAGGAGTTTGGGATCATGTTTCTTACACACAATCTATAAATGAGATTTCTGAATCACTAAATTTTACATCTTCAGTGCTATCAGATATTTCCAAATTGTTTCCCAGAGTAGTTGGACCAATCCACACTCAACAGTGAGTAATAAGCAGTACTTCATCTTTTAAATTCACACTTTCCCAACTTCTGATGCACTGAGCATCTTTACAGTTTACTATCCTGGTTTAGCTATCTCCCACTCCTCTTAAGAATCCCATGTACAGCCCATCCTCCTACCGGTTACATTACAGGTTTGTTTTGGATAGGTGTTATAAATGGTCTCTGATTATTAGTTCTTTGTCAGTTAAATATTTATTATATTTTCCCTAATTCTAATGCATTTTTGTTATTTTTTTCATTTTGTGGCATACTGTTAAAAACGTTATTCATTTAAATGTAGCTGAATTAATCAACCTTTATACAGTAGTTTTTACCTTCTCAAGGTATCTTCCCTTATGGTCACAGAAGTAACATCCATTACTATTTTCTAAAAGCTTAAACTGAGCCTTTTGTGCATTTTAACTACATGCAGATGTTTTTGTTTGATATTAAAGACAGGTTGGTCCAGTATTATTTCCACATAGCTAAATAACTTCCCCAAGATCCTTTACTGACATTATCTTTTCTCCACAGATCTGAAATGCCAGATCTATAGTAAGTCAAGTTCTCACATATGTATCTGTTTCTAGACCATTAGCCAATGTGATAGCCCAGCCAATTCCAAACCACTAAGTTACAGGCCATTCACAAGCTTTACCATCTTATAAAACAGCAAGTACCACATCCCATTCTTCCAGGATTTTAAAATGGTATATCCAATTTATTTTTTCCAAAAAAAACTATAGGAATTTTTCCTAATTGCTAAATATGTAGATCAACATGAAACAACCGTAAGTTTTTAAATAATGACTGACAAAACACAAACATGGCATACCTTTCTTGTTTAAGTTTACCCTAATGTAATTTTATTCTAATTATATGGCAGATTTTAAAATCTTTTGTTGTCTACTTATTGCTGATGTGTATTTCTTTTCAATGATGTGTATATCCCGAAATACACTAAATTCTTTACTTATATTCTAGCAGTTTATTTATAATTTTTTACTTTTTGCACCCCCTGGAACTGGAGTTACAGATGTTTATGAACCACCATGTGGGTGCTGGGACTTGAACCCAGGCCCTTTGCAGGAGCAACACGCACTTTTAACCACTGAGCCATCTCTCTAGCCCCTATTTTTTTTCTTTTCTACAAAGTCATAGTATTTATTAGTTAACAGTTATTTTCTTTCCAGAACTCACATTATTTTGCTGTGTTGTTGCAGCTATACTCTCCAAAACAATGTAAATTAGAAGTTAAAACACAAACAGCAGGATACAATAACCAATCTTATCTATTCATGAATAGAAAAGTTTTAATATTTCATAACTAAATTCAATCTTTATTGTAGTTTTGTAAAAAAAAAAAAACTAGGTTAACTTCTAAACGTACTTTGTGAGAGGAATTTATCACAACAGATGTTGAATTTTATTGAATATCTTTTACATCTATTGAAATAATTTTCCTTTAATCCATTAATAGTCATATTAAAATAATGTTAAAAAGAACTATCATTTTAAACGACACTAGATTCAAGTTGCTAGTAATGATAATTTTGAAAAGATTTTATGTGTATGAGTATTTTGCCTACATGCATGGCTTGCGCACCACCTGTGTAGTGTCTACAGACCAGAAGAGGGCGTGGGAATCTCTGGAACTGAAATTACAGAAGGTTGTAAGCCACCACGTGGATGCTGGAATGAGAACCAGAACCCAGGTTTTTCCACAAGAGCATCAAGTGCTCTTAACCACTAAGCCATCTCTCCAGCTCCATAACCATAACTTTTGTATCCCAATCAGAAGGTTGATATGAAATATTCCTGCTCTGGGTTACCTTTGAAAGACTTTTGGACTATCATGTACTACTAGGACTTGACAAGTAAGTCTTGAAATTGGTGAATATGTCCTGAGATTGGGGAGTATGTCCTGAGATTGGTGAGTATGTCCTGAGATTGGGGAGTAAGTCCTGAGATTGGGGAGTATGTCCTGAGATTGGTGAGTAAGTCCTGAGATTGGGGAGTAAGTCCTGAGATTGGGGAGTATACCCATTGTTGGTTTTTCTCCTCTATTGCTTTTACAATTTCAGGTAAAACTAAAATTATTTGTTCTGGGGGCTGGAGAGATGGCTCAGCAATTAAGAGCACTGGCTGCTATTCCAGAGGGTCCAGGTTTAATTCCCAGGATCCACGTGGCAGCTCACACCCAAAGCAACTCCTGTTCCAGAGCTCCTGACACCATCATACAGACATACATGCAGGCAAAACACCAATGAACATAAAATAATAAAAAAAATCCATATTTTTAAAAGTTATTTCTTCTTTTACTACCATGTAGACAGCTAAACTAGATAGGCATGTTTAGTAAAGTACTTAAGCCATCTGGGCTTTTCAGTGAAAGATTTTTCCCAACCAAAGTAATTTCTTAAATGATCACAGTATTAGTTAGGTTTATTGATATGAAGCTATTTGTTATAATCTATTACTTAAATTTCTATAGCAATTCTCTTTCCTAGTATCATCTATTTCTCATTCTTGATCAATCTTGCTGATATTGTCAGTTATATTAATCTTTAAGTCATTCATTTAAAAAAACCTCTCTTTTATGTGCTATACTTCATGTATTTCCTAAGTACAGTGAACCACAGAAAGTGGCATCAACTCGTCAAAGTACCAAATATGCTTCAACAATGAATATTAAACATAAAAAGGAAAATAAGGTTTTAGTCACAGTGATCACAAATTGTTTACACTGTTGTAATTTTAATGAGTAAACTTCATAGTTTAAAACAATTTATGTCTACAGAAAAATGTCATAAGTACAGCAGTTCTCACAAGCATCCTCCTAATGGCTTCTCCTATAATTTACATCTTCACTACTGTGTGGTATGCCGCATTCTCCCAACTGAAGAACAACAGTGATGGGTTACTGAAGTCAGTTTATATTAAGGTGTATATATGTTAGGTGTGGCTATCATTTTTACATTTGTTAGCTGTCGACTCTGGCTTTCTACGAAGCATCTGTTTTCACCTCACTCACTTTATTGTCTTTCATCTTTCTTTGGGTACTGCCGTTCTACCTTCTCAAGCTGGGAGAACAGAGTGCTTCATTATTAAACCCACCCTGCCAGCTGCCACACAAACGGCCTCAACTTTCTAATAATCTTCTAAGTCTTCTGGGTCTATTTTGTTGATTCAATTTTGTTTCTCTGTTTTCTTATCTCATTATTCCTCGTCAATCCTGATTACATACTAGGTACTTGGTCCATTACAGAGAGAAATATTTCTTTATTGTGTGTGTGTGTGTGTGTGTGTGTGTGTGTGTGTGTGTGCGCGTGCGCGCGCGCCACACCTTGCATAAAGGTCAGAGGAGAATTTGCAGGAAATGTGTTCTCCCCTCCTACCACGTGGATCCCAGGAATCTAATGCAGGACATCAGGCCCCACGGCAAGCACTTTTACCTACTCGGCCATCTCATCAGCCCCTAAAGCAGTATCTTCAGCATGATCCTCAAGCCTTCCTTTGGTTCTTGGATTACTTGGGCTAATCTTCAAGGTCTTAGGTAATGTGACACAAACTGCTGGTCTCTAGGCATAAGTTCCACTCAAATCACGTACAGCACACAGAAACTGGTCTTTAGTCTTGCTATTTTCCCACCCATCATGGCTTTTCTGCCTTTCTCTTAAACCAGCCAACACATCCACCTGTGAAATCTCAAGATTTCACAAGTCAGTCACTTCTGCACTTACACAATATAAGATCCATACAATGCAACAAAAAGCAATGTGGAAGTGAACTTTTCTCAACACCAATTTTATCTTAATGGGTTTTCATTTCCTTCTGCATGTTTATATCACTAAAGAACAATGCAAATGGATCATGACATTACAGATAGCTGATACTCATTAAAATGCAACAAGTATTTACCAAATCTTACAACATACCTTGCCTGCCAGGCGGCTGGAGATGATTCCATTACTCGATATAAGACAATCAGCAAGGGTAGTTTTCCCTGTTAAAATAACATTAATTACAACACATTCATCTATAGGGATTAGCATTCTATAGTGCTGTATTTTCTACCTGTGGACCTCACCAATTTCACTTGAGTTGTCAGATTAATGTTAAGCACAGAAATTTTCTTAAATTGGGGCAGACTCTACAGTGTAAAACATCTGTCTCTGGTGAGGCAAACCACCAGGAGAATCAAAAGACAGATCATCTCTTACAATGTTTATATTAGTTACTATAATCTAGCCTTCAAGAAATCAATGAGTAATTTACCAACCATCCCGCACAACAGATCATAGGCTCTAAAGGCTCAGAAAGTCACAAGGTCAGCAATAGCATCTACCTCAGAAAGGTACGCTGGGTAAATCATCACCAAGAAATGACAACACACAGACTTCTGTCATAATTACTTTTGTGTTGACACTCACCAACATTTGGTAGCTAAACTGTTACACTTATTTCATCGGAAAACTTGTTTTCCTTTTGCTTACAGTAGCTTGTGGAGCGCTACACTGCAGCAGCCAATACAATCTTGTTTCAAAACTAACCCTGGAATCTACTTTGCCATAAAAGAAATTCTTTGCATAATCAAATATATATTTACAGTTACCTTTATGAGACTATTGCCAAAGTTTACAAAACTTCAAGGGACATAAACAATTACCTGTATTTAAAGAATGACATGGGCAGACTCAATTCCCACAGTTGAATGGGGCTAACAAATGGTTGGATGTTTCCTTCAATCCAGCTTTCTGTAGTCTGTGAATACAGAATCTGTGGGATCTATGTAATAGCATAGACCAGGGGCCAATCAAGAGTTCCTCTGAAGAGCTTAAATAATGTGTTTTAGTATATAATCCTAGACCATCACTTTCCTGCTGTGCAACAGAGTAGAATACATTCTAAGTATGGCAAACACACACCCCTTAGAATGTACCACAAAAGAGGGGACTTCCCATTAGTAAGCAAGGCTGGGTCCCTTGGACAACAATGTTTGATACACACACTAGTGAATCTGAAAAACAAGACAGAAAGGGAAAGGAAAAAAGAAACAAAGTAAAACCTTTGGCTAGTCCTCAGAGCCTCCACACATGTGCATATGACCATAAAACCCAAGGGGTGGGTTAGTCACCCATGTGCATACAAAACTCAATCTCCGTTTCTACAACCTGGACCATTCTCTTAGTTTTTGTGCTACCTATCTTCCCTTCAGAGCTCTCATGTTAATGACAAGAGTCACCACCACGCCTCTTTTCTGCCTTTCAACCCACCCAAGCACCTTTACCAGTCTAATCTAATCTACAATTTTCCTACTCTGACCTTGCTTTTTTTCCCCTAATAATGGCTCCTTACATGCTAAGGAAACATGTTAATGACCATTTTCTCGGCTAAGTATTTCACTGCTGACAAGATTCTCTTTATCAACCTCTTACATAGGCTATATACTGAAGAACAGAGAGGCAAAGTCATTTGAAAGAGGCCAGTGTTTAGGATGTCTAACTCCTCTTAGAGCCTTGAAGCCATGACAAGCTCGAAGAGACAGGACCCAGCCTGCCTCTTCCCCATCCACTCCCTCCCCTTTAAAATGCTGAGTAGTTTTGATTTCACGTGCTAAATTGAGTTCTGGCTACTAGAAGAGTTTCAACTGGCGAGCAGACTCAGTCTGACAGTGTCAAGGAATGTTGATCTGAATCCTACAAGGTTGTTAGCCAACCCGACCTTTACTGTACCTGCACTTTAAGTCACATCTGTTTCTGTCTACCCCTGTAATGCTTGTCCCCACCTATCAGCTAGAGTCCCTTCCTCAAAGGGCATGCCTGACAACTGTTCTTAACCCAATCTGGCTACCTAATCCTCCAGTTCTCAGAACTCTTATATATTCCCCCCCACCCCCATCTCATCACGGATTGGTCCCTAAAACATCTACAGCTGGGCAGGTGGCCTCCTCAGAGATGTCTAGCTCCTGATAAATCTAACAAAACAGCACAAACTTAAGAGATGCTCACTCAGCATGTGATGAATTAAATAAGACAGAGCCCTAGGAGATACGCTCTACCAAGACCAACGATGTTTTAATATTTCAAAAACTTTTCCATATTTTAACCAAAATCCAAGTTCAAACTTAAAAGCATTGTGTGAAATCCTATGCAGAAGAATGCTAATCACCAGTTAACCCGTTTATTACAAATGTTTTACAGCATGCTTCTCTGACATGACACACACACACACACACACACACACACACACACACACACAACTTCTTAGCAAGCAAGCATCACTTTCATCACTCCAGTGAAACATATAGAGACATGTTTTCTTTGTTAATTAAAAAGTCATTTTAAAAGAGTCTTACCATGGTCAACGTGAGCCAAAACACAGATATTCCTGATGTTGGCAGTGTTTTTCTGAAGCTGAATCATCTTATCAACGCCATTGAGCACCATGGTTAATTATTTCCTGTGACTAAAAATTACATGCAAATTACAGGTGGTATAAAATTTAAAGGTCGGGGGAACAACAACAACAACAAATGTACAAGCTGAGAGACAGATGCTGGGGTTTACAAGCCACCTCAGATTTCTCAACTGAGAACCCAAGGAATGTTTAGCCTTATCTAGTTCCTTCTAACCCCTGACAGGATATGGCAGTACAGGCCCAAGTTCCACTGTAAAGTCCACACACCCTTATGGTACTCATGGAGTGCGCTGGGAGTTTCCGGATCTGCGGCGCGGTGAATCACGCTGCGGGGTGCAGAGACGCCCGTCTAAGTGACACCACGCACTCAGGTACTCTGGCCCACCAGGACCACAGGAAAAGTCCGAGGACATCTCCCCCTTCCCACTGTAGCCCCTCCGAAAGTCTGCCGCTCTTGCCAAGCTTGCTGGCTTTCACCAGACTTAAGGATCTCGGCCCTGTGACTGCACCGAGTGTCCTTAAAAGTTTTGGAACAGGAGCTTAGGAACTCAGCCGGTGCATGACACAACGCCCATCCCTCTCCCATTAAAAAAGGCAAAGCGAGGTCTGCAAGCCCTTCCTCGGACTCCGGAGTCGTTGTCGCCAAGGGTCCCAGGTTCCTACGAGGTGCAGCTGCTCGGTGCCCTGCTCGCCTAGCCCTACCGACACGACTCCCGGGGTCCCCACCACCGTCCGGTCGCCGGCGTCCCTAGCAAGCAAACCCCCCCACTCACCGGCTTCACGCCGCACCTGACTCACGCTTCTCAGGCTCCAGGAGTAACTCAAGCCGGAAGTCTCCGGAGCCGGGAGGCGGGGCCTCCTGGCCTGCGACCTCTGACCTGCGCGCGTCTTGAACGCCACCGGAAGCTGCATCACTCCCTTCCTCGTGGAGTCCCGCGGTCGCCTTGACGACCGCGGACGCTGTGTCTGCTCTGACGTGCCAGCTGCAGCAGCCCTGCGGAGAAGGACGCTGGAGCCAAGGGCATGAGGAACTGGTGTCTGTGTCAGATTTGCACCTGCGGGTAAGAAACAGCCGGCCGCTGCGGCGTCGGCGGGGCCGTGAGCACTGCTAACTTCTCGCTGCACGCCGCCCCCCACCATTACTCCCTTGCCTGAGGGCCGAGTGTGACCTTTTTCTCTACTTGATTGGCTCCTGGGGCAAAACTTTTCTTCTCTGCAATCCCCGAGGCTTCCTATCCAGAGCTTTAAACTGAAATACAGTTCAGGCCTGAGAAGTAGTATGAGCAAATAAGTGATTGTGATGGCTGGTAAGTGATGGAATCTGGTCCAGGGGGAGTTCTTGCCCCCGCCCACCAATTCTGTTGGTTAATGTAAAAGACCAATAGCCAAGGTCTTTGGTTTGCAACCCAGGGCTTTGCATCCTCTAAACCTTATTCTTACTCCTGCGCAGGCAGTGTTCTCTTGGGGTCTGCCTGACGAGCGAAACTGGCAGGAATCCCCACCCTAGACCGCAGATTTGGTCTGCCTAACAACCTTCCACCACCAGCAAACACATTCTTCTCTTCCCTCAGCCTTACTGTTGACCCAGGGATTAGATCACCTTTGCTAAGTAACTGTGAATAATGCCAAGCTCTTTGTATTTCTGACCCCCTATGTTGATTGAAAGCAGTTTTTTTCTGCCTCTCTCATAATAAGTGTGTGTGTGGGGGGGGGGTGGAAACATAACTTTTAAGGTGTAAATCTGCAAAATCTGGTGTGTAAGAAAAAAATCTTAATCTATTTACACTGTAAGTTGTTTTCCCATCCAGCCATCAAGAAATGCATTATACTGGGGACTCCTCATTCTTCAAATAATATCACTATCCAAAGAGGCGGGGCACTGCCCGTGTAAGAAGCAGCCCCTTTAGGTTTTGAAGCATGGCTAGTGACGTCTCTACTGAAATGTCCCTTGAAGAAGCTTAGTTCCTTTGAGAGCAGTGACTCTGCTGCTTTCCTTTTTGTAAACGAGGCACAGAAATCTTGAAGAGTTCCTATGACATGCGTCGTGCACTCTGCCAGTGGTTTTAAAATGTGGCTGCCTTGGTGGCACACTCTCAGAATAGGGCAAAGAGTCTTCACTGTCATCCCTCCCCACCCCATCTTTTGCCTCCTGTCCTGGTAGAAGGGAAGAGGGACGATCTTTCCCTATTCTTTTTGTTGTTGACGACCATCTCTTAAGTTCATGTACATCACCGTGGTAGCAATACCAGACAGGGACAAGAAAGAAGGTCTGTTTGGGCATACGGTCCCAGAGTGTGTGGTCCATGCAGTCAGGCCTGAGGAAGTTCTTGTTCCTGGAACGTGAAGCAGGCTTCTCACATGCTGGCAGACCAAGAAGTAGAAAGCCTTAGGAATCAGGGCTCAGGCTGTCATCTATCAAGGGTTGCCATTAGCCACCTACTTCTACCAGGTAGGTGACAGCTTCCAAAATCCTTCCAGAATGGTTCCATCAGCTGGGAAGCAAGGATTCAAAACATGTGAGCATTTCAGATTCAAACCATCATGTTATATGTTCTCTCTTAGGAACCTCAAATCCAATTCTTTTGATCTCCCATTAGGGACATCTAACTTCACTTGTTTTGTTTTGTTTTGTTTTGTTTTGTTTTGTTTGTCTTTCCATGCAGGGTTTCTCTGTGTAACAGCTGTAGCAAGCCTGCAACTCAGGACCAGGCTGGCCTGCAACTCACAGAGACCTGCTTGCCTCTGCCTCCTGAGTGCTGAGATTATAGGTGTGCACCACCATGCCTGGCCAATTTCATCATTTCTGTGAGCTGCTTCTTCAAAAAGACAGAAAGACTTACTAAGTGTAAACAGCTATAACTACCAGCAAAACCATAAATCAGAAGGAAGAAATTTTCCTTTTAAGGATTATAAATGTTAGGCTATTTTATAATAATTTATTTGCACTTTTATGTCTTATATTTGTCCACAGTCTTTGGTATATTACACTGTGAATGCAGTGCTCTGGTGGACAATAAAAACAATGACAAATTCCAAAGCTTTGACTTGTGTTCTGTTAATCAGTGCAACTCCATGAGAACTTTTATGTATATATGGCCTGTGTACTCTGCTCCTGGATTTATATCCCAAGGGTCTGGGACCCTGCATGGGACAAAATCACTCCAGCGCTTTACAGCAGCTTCATTTTCAGTGAACATTACTCAGTCTCCTGATTCGTGTGACTTGGAAGCTTCTTAAACACATGGAAGAATAAAGGAGATGTGGAATCAGGATGCTGCCTAACATCTCCCAGCTCCAGCCCTCTTGGCCTCTGCTATATCCCATGCCCCAACTCAGCTACCCAGAACAGATGCTGTGCTCTTCCTCCTTCCTTTTGTAGCTATGTTCTCCATCAGTTACCTGTAAGGATCTGTTGTAGGTGAAACCCAAATGGAAAGCTTGTCTACCAGACATCTAGGAAATTCACTTGCTAGCTTTTCTACTTCAGTAGCATAAGAAGTCACTAAACTGCTATGAGCAAAACCAGTTTCTGCTACATAAGTCTACATTGTAATTTACTTATATTTTCATAAGCTTCAATGCAGGGGGTAAGCTGTGCTGAAGTGCAAAGTGGTAAGTTCTTTGGGGCCCCTGTTCACATGCAATAACCACACCAGATGCTTTTAAGGCAAAATAATGTTTCAGTTTATTTGTTTGTACAGACGGCATCGTTGTCCACATGGAACCACAAGGGTTTATGAACATTCTGGCATATCTTGCCCCACAACGGAGTATTTGGAAAAATATCCAAAATATGGCAATGTTCTTCCACCTCAGAGTCTTAAACCCAAGCAAGAATTTCAAGCATACCGTGGTAAAATGGAAGGAATAACTACATTTAAGTAAATATTGTGAAATAGTTTCCTTATTTTTTTGCCCAACTCTTCTGACCTTAAGTTTTCTTACTACTTAAATTTAACTACCTAGTTGAATTAAGTTGAACTAATTTGAGAAGCAGAAACTGATTATGACTTGAGAAAAACAGAAAGGTAGAAATTAAGTTACTTTGGCAAAGAGAAGAAAAGGAAAAACAAAAGGTTTTGTTGTTTTTTTTATTGATTAAAATATCTCATATTTATGTACTTGGCACTGTAACCACCATCTAGAGGAATGCCTCTTCCTAATTTGTGTGTGTGTGTGTGTGTGTGTGTGTGTGTGTGTGTGTGTGTGTGTTCACTCGTGCATGTGCATGCAAACATGTATGTGTGGGTATGTATATGTGTGTGTTCTAGTTTTTACATCTCTGATTGGTATCCAATACATTAGCCTGCCAAGGCAGTCTTTTAAGCATGAAGATTTAATCCTATTCATAATCATGCTTGAAATACTTTAAAGCATTCCTGTTGTTTAGCATAGACTCAATCCCTTCCATAACTACTCCATGGATTATCAAACCCTGATTGCTTCTCTAGTTTTTTTTTCCCCTGTTTGGAATTCTCCCTCCCTCTTTCCCTAGCTAATACTCATCTGATCTGTAAATATCAACACAATTTTCCTTTGTAAATGTCATCTCTGCCACGCTACCTTTTATTTATTTAGCTTTTGAGGCTAAGCAAATATCCCTCTCACATTCATTTCAGTGTTCCATGCCAGCAGGATGTACATCTGTTGTTTTCTCAGTGTTCCTTCCTCAGGAACCTAGTACCATACCCATTACCTAAAGTAGGTACCCAACATTCCTAAAAACAGGGGCTTAGAACTCTGGCATGATTTGCTTATGTTGATCATACTGACTAGGAAATTGAAGGGTGATTTATCTATATAAAGAATAAGTATCATTCTACACTATATGTTTCTATAACACAGGAAGAGACTTGTGAACTTACGTAAGATTTTTGATTTTGACAGCATAATTAATTGTAGCTCAGTTAGGTGACCATCAGAATTGACAGTGTATATCTTTAAAATAACTGTGATGTACATCATAATATTGTCCAACTTTACTTATAAGCAAACAAGAGCATGAACAGGTTAACTAAGTTATCCAAGGTCATACAGCTGTTGAGTGACAGAGCCAGGATTTGGATTCAGACAGTCCAGTTGGTCTTGAATCTCTCTGGTTTTCTCCATTCCAGTGGACTGTCTTAGCCCCTGCAATACCATCTCTGTCACAGTGATGTTATATAATGCACAGGATAGTTAGATTGCCATTTCAGTCCTACCGATGGCCAGGACTTCTGAAAAATCCAAAGTCTTAGTAAGGCTCACATCCATATTATGAGCCAGAGTTAGTGATCTTTTTAACAATGCACAGGAAGCTATTGTGACTTCATAGGAAGACACTATGCCTGGGTATAGTCTATGTAGGTGAATGTGGCTTTTGACAAAGTGGATACAGAACTAATCTTGACAAATTTATCATCTCATCAAATCTTTCTTTTGAGATTTACTTCTACATTAGATAAAAAATAAAATTTAGTTACTTGAGAATTTTACTTACAAGATCAAATTGAGATGTTTCAATTTTTAAAAACTAGGATTTTTTTATATCTTTTCTTTTCATTGGATAGAACCTTAAAAACAATTCAATTGCTCCTTTCAAATAATCAACTATTACCATTAATATCTCCTTAGATTGTTCAAGTAAGACAGAATTGAAGATTTTAGTACTGTGATAATCAAAACAGCAGAACCAGTGAGGCTGATTTTCACATGCACACACACACACACACACACACACACACACACACACATATATATTTCAGGTCAGATTATCGTCCTTATGAAGTAGTCAAGCAGCCTCGCCACATTCCAGAAGAATATAAACCCAAACAGGGGAAAATTGATCTTGGTACAACCTACAAGCAAGACTTTAATCCTTATGAAGTGCAGCCTGTGGTAAAAGTCCGGCCTGTGGAAAGACAACGAGTTCAAAAAGGGAAGTTGGACACCATCCCAACTTATAAAGGTAACTTGTCATTGTAAAAACAAAGGTGCCCCAAACCTAAAAATGCCGGCTTTGACCTTTACAGTCAGCTCAGAATTTTCTTGTATTATCATACTTATCACCATGGTTAGGAAAGCGCGTTCTTCTCTTTGACCAAAATAGTATTGTTAGCAAAACCCAATTACAAACAAACAAACTGCCTCATGGGGAGTTAGGAGTCCTAGAGTCTTCTCCAAATCTATCCCCTAAGCTGTCTGTATCTCAGAGCATTAAAAGCAAAGGGTGTCATTGAACAAGGATGTATGCTACATTTCTCACTTCGTCACATTAGTTAACATTGTCTTTTTCACCCTTTCCTGTCCTATCATGAGTTGAAATTCAGCAGAGAAAGTTAGAGTTGTTGAAAAAATAAAATAGCAGCTGTCCTCTTGATTCAAATTCCAGACAACCTGTAAAACTAACAAATTAGGAGATTGACAAGCAGAATATTACTTTTATACTCTAAAGACTGGATTGGAGGATTAAGTTTTGATCTATGAGCAGATGATTCTTAGTACTGGATTTCAGAATAAGACAAACATGTCTGCCCCCTGACAGTCAGTGCTAGGTGACAACAGATAGGGCCTACCTACTCCTCTAAGCTTTGCTCACAGCAAGAAAGAAGTGTAAATATACTTTCCCATTGTTAGCAGCTCACAAGAGTAAGCACTGGCAACTGTATGACCCTCCTCCCCCAACAAAACCTACATGATTTTAAAAATATTCTTTTACTCTTGGAAGTCTTCATTAAAAAACAGACCATCTTGATATGAGCTATTTTTTTATTAGTAACACAGTTGTACATACAGGCTACATCCTTTCAGTTGGTTATATGAAATAGCTGAATGGGTATGTTCCAGTATAAAAACTTTTGTAAGAGTGTTGGCATATATAGTTAATTAGGTAATAATTAATGAATACTTTAAAAACTCTGAGCATTAAATGGGTAAGTAAAATGCAAGGTATCAATATACTGTGATTTGTTGGGGAAGTTAGGGATAATGTTTTCTGATTTTGAAAAACTGAGTACATATACTGCTATAGAAAGGACAAGTTGTAAAGACTTCAAATGGTGAGTATAATCAAATACAGCACAAGCACGTTACTGACATACTAATATGCATAAAAGATAATCAGTGAAAATGACTTTCCTTTGGCATTTATGAAAGCATAGTAATTTTCTTTAGTGTAATATATATTAAAAACAGTAATACTGACATCCCTTGATGCTGTGTGCATATGTGGAACATACACAGATGCATAGTGTTCCAGGTTTTCAGGCATGAAACAACAACCTCAACTGTACTGAATGTTGTGTGGTTGTAATTCTGTATGTGTAATTCTGAATGCCTCCATAAGAACAGGCATCTATTACAGTCTGAGAGCAGAGGACAGAGGGAAGACAGAAGGAATATTGTAGAGAAGAAAATACCCTGCAGTGCAGTAAGTAGATTACTGAACATGAGATTTTAGGAAACAGAAATTTGTCTGTCCTCAGCTTAGAAATTCATTCATATTAAAATGTGGATGCTAAAACTACATTGCTGTGGTTTCCTCAGGGTCTTGGGGCTTATTCTGTCCTGTGCTTGCTGTTAGAGAGAATACAGAGATCTAGACTGGAGAGTCATTGCTTACATTCGGAAATTTGATAGCCAATATAAGGAAGTAAAAAATCTGTACACTAAAAACTATAGAATACAGATGAAAGAAGGGGAAAACTATCTTGTACCCATGGATTGGGATAAATAGTATTAAAATGTGATACCAAAGCAGTCTACAGATTGAATGCAATACCTGTCCAAATTCCAGTGTCATTGTCTCAGAAATAAGAACAACAATTTTAAAATCCATATGACACCACAGAAGACCAATAGCCAAAGCAGTCTGGAGAAAACAAAGTCTGAGATACAATACTTCCTGATTTCTAATTATATTACAAAGCTACCATAATTAGTATTTTAATAACTAGAGAATGGACACACAGACCCGTGAAACAGAATCAAGGCTCAAGAGTATATATAAGCACATACAGCAAATTCATCTTCAGTGAGGGAGCTATAGATACACAATGTAGAAAACAGTACAATTTCGCCAGTAATTTGTATTGGGAAAGCTGGAATAGCCTCATACAAAAATAATAAAATTGGATCTTTATACCATACACAAAAGTTAAAGCAAAGGAAAGATTTAAATATAAGACCTGAAATTGTAAAATTCCAAGAGTAAATACTGACTTTGGGATTTGTTTTAGATAGGATGCTAAAAGCACAAACAACAGAACAAAAACACATAAGTGGGATCACATAAAACTAAAAAACTATGCAGCAAGAACTGAAATGGCAACCTATGTATTTGGAAAATTATTTGCAAACCATATATTAGATAAGTTAACCAAATATATAAGGAAATCAAACAATTTAGTACCCCCCCCAAAAAAACAAACAAACCTTATTTAAGAATGGCCCATGATCTGAATAAGCATTCTTCCAAAGAAGACACAAATGGCCAATGAGTACACGAAAAGATTCGCAGAGTTACTAAGATAGGGAAATGCAAATGAAAAACAAAGATACACTTCACATTTATTTCGTTGGATATTATTCAAAGATAAAAGAAAACCCTTGTTGGCAAGCAAAAAAGAACTTTGTACTCCTCTGCATAGGAATAGAAATTGGTACAGCTATTAAAAGATTTAGAAATTTCTCAAAAAATTAAAAATGGAACTTCCATATGATCCAGCAATATCTACTCAGGATTTATAACTGAAGGAAATTATAACCTCAAGATTATAATATGCATTCTTAGATCCATTCTAGCATTATTCACAGCCATGATATCTTATTAATGGATGACTAGGTAAAAAAAAAAGTCAAAAGTTAGTGGAGCATTGAAAAATTTGTATTTGGTAGTAGGTTGTTGTGGCATACATATGTCTGTAATTCCAGTACTTAGAAGGCTGTAGAGGACCTCAAGTTCAAAGTCAGCCTGTCCTCTATAGTTCAAGACTAGCCTGGCTTAACACAGGTATGCCTTATATCAAAACACAGTATATTTGATAATATATTACTTCAGGCTACCCTAGAAATATTCCAGAGATTAGTGATTATTCATATATAGAAAGAGAAAGGGTGTACCAAAACCTGAATAAAATAAGCAAGAACTCATAAAATGGTGAGGGGGTGGGAGGCAGATTTCTTCAGTGAAGCTGCTAAAGATCAGAGTCGAGACTCAGAAGCTGGGATAAACTCTATAAATGCAGGTTAAGATTAGATTGCAAAGAGCCTTGATTGATAGGCTAGACATTTCATAATCATTATTTTTTTAAACAATGTTTTATGTAGCTCAAACTGGTGTTGAACTTGTGTATAACAGAGGGTGTCCTTGAGCTCCCAATCCACCTGGCTCCATCTTCCCAGTCCTTACAGTACAGTTGTGTGTCACCATGCTTGACTACATTACATATTTTTATAAGGTCTTCTGAAGGTGAAAAGTATGGTGTAGGAAAAAAAAAAAAAAAAAAGCCGGGTGGTGGCGGCGCACACCTTTAATCCCAGCACTTGGAAGGCAGAGAGTTCTAGGCCAACCTGGGCTACAGAGTGAGTTCCAGGAAAGGCTCCAAAGCTACACAGAGAAACCCTGTCTCAAAACCCACCCACCCCCCCAAAAAAAGAAAGAAAATCATTACTTTTATTATAACAACTAAGAAAATAATATAAAAATTTTAAGTCCTTTTAATAGCAGACAGCCTGTGCAGGAAAAAAAAAAAAAAACCTAAAATTCCACAGAATGCTGTCCACCTTATAGATGACTATTAATTCTGTGAAAATATTTGCCAAGTTCAAGTCTAGGCTGAGGATTAAACTTGGCATAGACAAAATCAATTTACTATGGGAAAAATAAAACAATGAGTCACTTGATATGTAAGCTGACCCATGATGCAGCCTACAAAAATCCCATATGCATTGCTTATTTCTTTGTGAAATTTGCATTCTTTGATGGACATAATGAGCTCGGAGACTGAGCCAAAAAATTCCAAGAAACACCTAAGAACTTTATTTGGGAATAGATGCTTAGTAGATAAAGCTCCTAGAATGAAGAGTTTACCACAAACACACCCAAATCATGTTCTAGAGACATTTAAACATAGAGCATGACTGTATCAATTTAGCTCAATCCCTAACTGGATTGAGGGACTATGCCCACATCCTAAATGCCAAATTCCTGAAAGAACAAAATTTCTTCTACAAAAAAAAAAAAAAAAAAAAAAAAAAAATGAATTTAGTTTCCAGGATTCCTTTATACACATCTAGTGACTAGTAAAACATTATGAACCCTATAGAAAAATCAGGAGATAAATGTACAATAAACTACCATAATTTGTGATAGAATCATTGTACTTATTTAAGTCCCACATAGATAAACTCAAAGGAAACTGCCCCAGGCAAATGTCATTTTAAAGAGGTAAAGAATTCTTAAGGGTGATGGAAAACTATGAAAAAGGAAAAAAATTCAGGAAAGAGAGTTAAACCAGACTGTTGGAACCCAATGACTAGAGACCTTGGAGCATGCAGCCCTAAATAGGATGTCTATGCAAACCCCTCCTCATGTTTCAGGGATTTATACAGCAGAGGAGGCAGAAAGATTTTAAGAGCCAGAAGAAGTGGATGTCTCAAAGGAAACAAGTCTTCTGGACACAACAGGGCTGGTGCACATATCTGTGTGCAGAGACTGTGATAGCATGCACAAGACCTGCACAAATTCAAGACCCCCTCTCCCAACCCCCAAATCCCAGCATGGAAAGGAGGAAGTGGGCCAAAAGTCCCACCCCTCACCAGGGAGTTATTTGCAACTGATACTTGCTTACAGAGGAAAAATCAGTTTTCTCCAATTGAGTGAGTGACAGAGTCTATCAATCACACTCCCAGGCAGGACTCATGCTCAGGAGTAGTTGATCGATGTTTTCCTTGCATGCATATGCATGTAGATGTGTTACAGTTTGGTAGTTTTTGTATTTTGTTTTTGATAGAGCATGAAGTTGGGTGAGTAAGGATATTCAGAGGATTTAGGAAGACTTGGGGGAGGGTAAATATAATCAAACATTGTATGAAAATAAACTTTTAAAATAATTTTTAAAATGCCACAAGAAAATATTTAAATATACTGAATCCCCGACTTTTATAACTAGTGAGATAGTCTTCAAAAATACGACAAAGATTCTTTAAAACAAGAACTGAAAGATTCTACTAGCAGCAGAGCAATAATACTACAGAATATTAAGGAAAGTCTTGTAGTTGGAGGGAAATGATTCCAATAGAAATATAGAATTCAGGGATGAATAAGATAAAATGCACAAAAAGAAAATATGTAGAAAAAATTAATATTGATTTCATAAAGTAGTGTTGTTTTCAAACAAATTGAGATTGAAACATGTCAGAACAGTAGCATTAAAGAAAACTATTGTTGTGGAAATGTTCAAAACAGCAGCATACGTGAGTCAGACAGACACCATAATGAGTGAAATTAAGTATTTTTTCATAAAAATGCAGAAAGTCTTCAGCAAAATTCTAATAAAGATGGGATAATAAAATCCTGTACTAATTTAAAAGAATGTAGGAAAAAGTTCTATGGGATGGGAACATAAAAAAAGCATATGAGGGAAAGCAAGTAGTGGTATAGTCAAGCCTAGCTGACTATATCATTGTATTACATAATTCATTGTATTACATATAAATAACTTAGGGTGGCTCTTAATATAAGAGATTCAAAATCTGATGTCAAGAATTTTTATTTATATAAATTGTGAAAATTTACCTTTGAACAAGGTAATTCACCAAATTAACTTAAGAAATATAGTTCAAGTAGATATGTTACAGAAACTGAATTTGTAGAGTTGCAGGTATAATTTTAAAGTGACAAAGAATGGTCTGGGATTTCCAACTTCTGAGTAAGATGCAGAAAACTGAAGAATGTTTTCAACCAAACACGGAAGAGCTTGGTGGGCAATGCATAGAGTCATCAATGCTCATGCAGCCAGCCCTTAGGCAGCTGAGCTCCAAATCCTCTAGAACAACAGCTCATGAGGCACTGTCGAAGTGGATGCTGCAGTTTGCAGACAAGAGAAAGGAAACAAGCCAAACAAGTTTGGGTTTTTTTTAAGTCTTCTCTCATTTATTACATCCCAACCACAGTTTCCCCGCCCTCCTCTTCTCCCATTCCCTCTTCTCCCCCTCTACACCAGATCCACTCCTCTGTTTCCTTTCAGAAAAGGGCAGACCTCAGGGATATCAACCAAAAAAGAAAAGAAAAGAAACTTCCTTTTTTTTCAGGGAATTTACTCTGTAGCCCAGGCTGGCCTTGAACTCACAAAGATCCACCTGCCTCTGTCTCCTGAGTACTGGGATTAAAGGAGTGCGCCACCACTGCCCACCTAAAACTTAACATGAAAGGAGGCGTCCCTGGACTAAGCACTCTAGATGACTCTAAAGGGCCCTGGGACGTCAAGCTCTGCCTCTGAGATGCAGGGTAGCCCAAGCTGGAGAAAAGCAATAGATACCCTCCATACACACAGCAACCCACCTCACTTGAAAATGAACAACATCAGCCCACTGCTGGGAAAGGACAGGATATGGAAAGACACATTTCCTGAAATATAAAAAGCTAAAGGTGGAACAGATGGATGAAAAGCCTCCCCACAAACCAGCCTCCAACCTGACACAGGAATAAAACCGAAGACATTCTGCTGCTCCGCTAAAGTTAAGCATTGCAACAGAGAGCCCCAAACTTAATTACGGACTGGACCAAACTGCGCTAATAAAGCTCTGGCAAATGAACATGGATTCCTTTATGATGTCTGGTTTTCAAATTATATAGAGGGGGCTGGGAAGGAGGGAGAAAAAGGAAGGCATCGTCATGAGACCAAAGGAAAACTCAGTCCAGGAAGGAGCCAGATAGTAGGTCTATCAGGGAATCAAACTATGACTGATGGTCTGAAACAAGTGGGAAAATTAACCAAGAGATGGAAACTACAAAAAGGTCTAATAACTAAAAAAAAAAAAAAAAAAAAAAAAAAAAAATAGAATTGACAATGCCTTGCATAGGTGTTTGAGTAGGTACACCGGGGAGGCAGGAGAGCCTAGGCTTAAGATAAATCAACATAAACCAAATGTAAGGAGGGGAAAAGAGCATGAAGTGCCCAACGCTGTATCACACTTTGAAGTGGGACTAACATACATGTACTTAGAATATCAGAAGACGGCAAAGAAAATGGAAGAATTACCTGACGATTTAAGAGAAATTATTTTTCCAAAAGTAATGAGTAATTATTTAAGCCCAGAAAGCTTTAAAACCCCCAAGCAGGTTACATTTATAACTTAAAAAATCATGCAGGAACATATAGCCTGGTTAATATGAGAGACTCTTTATAAATCCAAGTATGGTGGCACACACCTGAAATCCTGGTACTTGGCAAGTAGAGGCAAAAGGATAAAGACATCCTTGGCTATACAGGGAGTTGAAGGCCAGCCTGAGCTACATGAAACTTTGTCTCAAAAATAACAAAAACAACAAAAAAGTAAAAACAGAAGAGTGAGAACTAGGACCATGGAAACCAGAAGATAATGGAGTTACATCTTGAAAATGCTGAAGGCTAGGCCACAGAGGGACACCAGCAACCTTATCAAACCTTAGTGAAAATATATTTCATAAAGTCTTTCAGACAAGTAAAAAGAATTATCAGTAAATGTTATATGCAATTCTAGGAGAAATTCTAAAGATAAATGAAATATGAAGCAACAGAAACTTGGTCTTCATAAAGAGAAAAAAGTCCCCAGAAATAGAAGTAATAACAATATATTGTTTTTCTGGAGCAAAAATGCTATCAATTTTGGCTGTTTTTTTTTTTTTTAACCGAAGTACAAAGTAAAAGAGGTAAGAATTGGAAATGTGCTGTACCTTAGTTGTTACTCAGCAGTCATGTGCTTTGTAACAGTTCAGTCAACAGAATACTGTGTTTACAACCATATTCCACTAAGATGATGTCATCTAGTGAGGTCACAGACACTTTGGAATGCTGATGTTCCTACAGCAAAATAACTAATAATGTCCACATCATTAAGGTGCACAACTGCATATATAAACCAGAACAATATTGCTCAAAAGTGAACTATGATTTGTTAAAAATTTGTATTGTAAAGCAAGGGAAAACAAACTGGCCTGCAGGCCAAGTACAGCCCACCACTTTCTTTTTGTAAATACAGTTTGATTGACATACCCATTTTCCATACTACCTATTGCTGCATTCTTGGTACATTGATAGAATTTTGCATTTGAGGTAGGCACTATACATTTTTAAAGACTTGGGTTTAAGCTTCATTTCCTAAGACATTTCCTATCTGGCTATTACAGAAAACCATGTGCCAACACTGCTCTGTGGTAATCCTGTTACTGAGATTGGAAACTTAAAAAGAAGTGCTTGTAGTACTTCATTCTGTCAAGACTTATCTCTCACCCTCCAGATTCTTGCTTCCTTTTTAAAAGCCCAAGTTGCTCTGGTGTGGGGAAATACTTTCATCTGTTCATTTGCATATTTACCTGAAATGAGCATTGTTTTTCTCTTCGTCACTTTGGCAGCAAAGACTTTCCCAGCATAACTGAAACTATGGATCTTCACTAACATCTCTGATTTCCTTTAGTTAAGCAAATAGTGCTATAATTTTACACTGTAGTTTCTAAAGAACAGAGATCCCTTCATGATAGCACAAGAAAAAGAGCCATGGTAAGGCTTCATGTGAACTGGCAATGGAAAGCTGTTGGGTACAGAGGGAGCTGGGGAAGTGCTCCGCTGATGTGTACATGATTTCACTCATAGCATCCTTGCTTCCTTCATACCTCTTCTCTTGTTGCTGACCTACCCCCTGGCCTTCTCCAGTTCCTCATTTCTCTGTTTCTACACAAGTCTTTCAGAATATGGCTCCATCTGCCGTCAATCTACAACACTACCCCACGACATTCTTTTATGTTCTTATCTGGTTCTTGATTTTCAACTTTAGGGTCACAATACTGGTCTGGTTCATCTTTTCTTGCCACTTGGCTTCACAGAATTCTGGTAAATTAAAGATTATCTGCTCTTTGGCTGGATTTCCACTCCCACTAAACATCAGTAGCTTAATCATTTAGTTTAAAACTCAGCAGGAATATCTATGAATGAGGATTTTTTTTCTTCACAGTTGATAGCCACATAGTAAACATTCAAAGCCTAACTATTCCAGTAGTCACTTCCTAGACTTTGGTTCATATTCTATGATCTTACCTTATTATAAAATACTTACCTTTTATAAATTAACTTTTGGTATTTAAAAATATTTTGGAATGCAGTAAATTTTATATTTCTCAGCTAGTATTTATATTTCTTATCTAGTATGTAAAATACTTGTCATTTACAAATTAATTTTTGTTGTTTTAAAATACTTTTGTGGGGTAAAGTGAATTTTACCATATTTCTCAGCTTACTACTTTTCTGTCTAGAAATAGATAATGTAAAGAAGCCTTTGCCAAAATACAAACACTTCAATTTTCTATCTATGGTTTAAGTGAGCTGTAGGTATTGAACTTCTAACTCTCAGATCTCAGCCCTGATGCTCACTTCTAAATTGCATGTAACATTTTTAACACACTCAGCTTGGGCTCCTGGTCTCTAGATGGTATCATATCTCTTGGGAATCCCTTATAGCCCAATCCATGCAATCTTATATCTTTGATCAGAATCACATTGAAATTTGAAATTTCTCCTCCTTCAAATTGAGCAATTGGTGTACATAGTCTGTAGGACTTTTAATTTTCACTAATAGGATCCTGAAGTTCATTCCTGTGAGTTTTAAGGTACTTAAAAATTTAATCATTGACTTGTAAATGTTTTTGGCCTTGCAGACTTGTCCAGTTCATGAGATACATAATCAAGACATTGAATTCTTCCTCTTAGAGGCTTCTCAAACCCTGAATTTTATGACTGACCTTAGTATTTTGTGAGTTATAGTGAAAATCCTAGCCAGTACATTTTATACTGTCTTTACCCACAACATATCTTTCTATCCACAGTAAGGCTCATGTGTACCTTGTATGTAATCAGACAAATCTGGAATAGAAAAGTAACCATCCTCAAGAGGGAGATGCACAGAAAAAGATGGAAAAGAAACAAAAAGAACATTTATGAGGAAAACTTCTTACCTGGTGCTAGTGTTTGTGTATCTAAAAGAAATCAGGATGGTTGGCAGTGAGAGAGATTAGTCAGGATTCTTTGAAGAAAGTTCTTTTCCTTAGTATTTAAAATGTTTTATTTGTTCTCATTTTTAAGATGATTATAGATCTTGGGATATTCAAAAATGTGAACTGTGCAAACCAGAGCAAGCTTACCATCCCCCAGATGTGAAATTTGGAAACTCAACTACATTTCAGGATGACTATATTCCCCGGGAGATAAAGCCTAGGCAAAGCTTTAAGCCCTGCTCTATGGTCAAGAGTTCTGTAGGCCCCTTTAATGATGATACAAGTCATCGTCGAGATTATGTACCTCATCAGCTAGAAGTTAAGTTTGCAAGGCCAAAAGAAGTTTATAAGCCTACTGACCAGCCTTTTGAGGATCTTACCACTCACCGGAATGACTTTCAGGGTTTTACTGGAGAAAGTGCAAAAATCTGCAGACCTGCCCACACCAGAGTAACCCCAAACGCTCAATTTAAAGGAAGCACTGAATTCCGTGACAGTTTCCAACCATGGGAAATCCTACCACCCAAAGTCAAGGAAGTAGCAGAATATGTGCCCCCTCAAGGAAGCATGCAGTTAAACAGTACCAGCCATCTTGACTATGTCCCCTATCAGGCCAGCCGCGTTGTTGCTATTAGGCCAGTTTCTCACAGAAGAAAAAGCAATTTTCCTTTCCAAGGAAAAAGCACCATGAAGGAAGATTTTCCAGCGTGGGAAAGTTGTCGTCAAGGACTTATTAAGCAGCAGCAACAGATTCCCAACCCATCTGGAAA
Source organism: Onychomys torridus (assembly GCF_903995425.1). Classification (NCBI taxonomy): domain Eukaryota; kingdom Metazoa; phylum Chordata; class Mammalia; order Rodentia; family Cricetidae; genus Onychomys; species Onychomys torridus. The sequence continues at coordinate 62,714,969 of NC_050443.1, read as the reverse complement.
ATTTGATGGTTTGAGCACTTTCAGATCTCACTTTGTGCCACATGAATTGATTCCAGTGGAGAGCTGCAAACCTTTAAATGCTGCTGTTAAGAGTTCGGTTCCACTTGATGATGTTACCATGTATTCTATCCACTACACACCAAAGAAACAGGAAATCTGCCCGGCTAGCTATCCTTCTCCTCCAGGTTATATATTTGAAAATACAAATTCCCAAGGACATAAATTCTTTCGCAAGATCATTCCTGCAGTGAAGGCTTTTTAATAATCAAGTAATTTTTATAAGAAAGCTAATGAGAGTCCAGTTTTTTTAGAGAAAACCCAAATTTTATAGTGAAAAAATACTATGAGAGCTATAACATACCATTTTTAGCTTTTAAAACAAGTTGGGACATACAGATCAGAATTCCCAAATCCATTTTGTACTAATAGTTTAATCAAGAATGCTCTTTGTTGCTCTTGTGTTTTGTTTTTTTGAACTGGGACCTCCCTTGTCTCTCCAGGCCAGCCTGGAACATGCATTGTACCTGTGCCAGTGTCCTGACCCAAGATTGTTCTTTAATAGACCTTTCTGAAGGTGAAATGATGTGCATGCTCATCTACATGCTGTTGCATAGCTCGTCCTCAGTCTGTTACCATTTATACTTCTTTTTAGTTACACAATTATACAGCTACTCTCATTGTCATTTACCTAGTACACTAGGACTGTCTAGAACAAAACTGAAGATGAGATATGGATTACTCTTCCAAAAAAGTCCAGGATTTATTTATTCATTCATTCGTTCATTCGTTCGTTCAACTTCAACATATTTACAGCAACTAGAACAAGTCAAGTTTTGGTTGGTGATGTCAGAGACTATTGCTCTGCTCCTTGCCCTGTTCAACATATCAAGAGGCATTGTGATTTGAAGAAGAAGGGTCCTCTGGGCTGGGAATCAGAGGACCAGAGTTCAAATACTAATATCATCAGTTTCTATTTGTGCCACTGTAAGCAAGCTGCTCACATACTTACCTCTGCAATTCATGTGTAAAAGAATAGTGGTTCTGTCTACCTCATAAAAGATGGTTGGGAACATCAAATCACTCAATACATTTGAATGCATAAAGTATAAATGTAAGGGGGTGATTAACCCTCAGCTACTTTTTGTTCTTACTTTTTCCTTTTCAAATATGGATAGTTATAGACTTAATACTCATTACCTCATCCCCAGCAAGGATTGTAAAATAACCTTTGAGTTTATGAGTAATACATATTTGTGAGAGGCATCTGCCCACTGTAGAGTCACAAGCACCCTATAAGTTATGGCAGAGTATAGAGAACTTAGATTAAATACTTTGGTGTTAATGGCTATATTTTCAAATGGAAAAATATTTGCTGGAGAAGTTTTAGGGAGGACTTCCAGCTTTGACAAAATCTCCAGGATAAACCTAGGCACTTACGCATCCAGAACCACTGTTTACTAGTAAGAGCCATAACGATCTTGGCCACCACTTAAAGTGTAAGATAAGTGCTAAGAAGGAAGGGGAAGGAATATCAGTAAGGAACATGGAAATAGCCTATACACTTACAAATGCTGAAAGTTGCTAGTGAACTAAGATCAAGTGATTGTTTTAATAAATGATCATATATGAGAAAACAAGATTGACCTTAAAATGAATTTTAATGTTTTCATTGTTGTTTAAGATTATATACTGAGGATGAATTAATAGTATTTTATTCAATATTTCTAATCATTAAATATTTCTAATCATTAAATATTTCTAATCAATTGAAAGGAATTCCCCATATTTGCATTTGTTATAAATATATAATATCTGAAAATTTGTTTTTATGTGTAATTAATAAAATATTGATTTTCACAAAGTCATCTCTGTATTATTTTGAGATAGAACTTCCAAATAAATTCCTATCTAGATAAACCTATGCATAAGTAGATATCCACTATTTTAAAACAGAAAATATTATTTTAATAATTGAAATTTAAAATTGGCCAATACTACACCATTCTCTTCATCCTGGCCCATGTTCCAGTGTTTAATATTCAAATCTCTCTATAATTTGATGGGGTTGGTCTCCTCTGAGCAAAGGTCATCCTTAAGAAGACATGTACTGGCATTTTCTGAAGCAGTCTTCCTTAGGCTGAGGACACAATCACAAACTGTGTCACACTGTAACCTAATATAATAGGTATGGAATAGAAATTGGAAGAGATCATAGCCTGAGGCATTCAGCTAGGAGTTCAGGAACTTCTCCCTTAAGAAATGCTGGCTGAGCCAAACCTTGAAAGATAGGAAGAAATAAGAACGAAGAAAATAGGAAGGACCATATTAATTAGTTAGTTTTCTATTGCTGTGATGAAGACCATGACCAAACGCAAGTTGGGGAGGAACAGGGTTATTTCATCTTACTGCTTATAGTCATCATGAAGGGAATTCAGAGAAGGAACTTGAGGCAGGAACTTGGAGGCAGAAACTGAGGCAAAAGCCATCGTGGTGGGGGGAGGACATCACTTATTTGGTCTCTGTGGCTTGTTCAGCCTGCTTTATGCAACCCTGGACCATAGGTGGCACTGCCCATAGTAGAATAGTCCCTCACATCAATCATTAATCAAGACAATGCTCACAGATGTGCCTACAGGCAGTCTGATGGAGGCATTTCCTCCACTGAGAGTGCCTCTTCCTCTATGACTCTAGTTTGTATTAAGCTGATTAAAACACACACACACACACACACACACACACACACACACACACACACCAAAACTAACCACGCAATTTTTGTCTTACTGGTTTTCTCTCTTTCTCTTTCTTTTTTCTTCCTTCCTTCCTTCCTTTCTTTATCTCTTTTTTGTTGTTTTTTTCTCCTTATTTTGAGAGAGAAGGTGGGATGGAGAATCTGCACATTAAGGGTGGGGAGGATCTGAGAGGAGATGGGGACAAGGAAATAATATAACCAAAATATACCATTTGAAAAAACATTTTTAACCAGCAAAAGTGAACCTTTGTCAATATGACACATAAATACATCACTATTAAACCATAACCTGTCACTTATTGTTTATTCCCAAGATCTCATGTTACTATCACAATATAAAACATAGTACACCTTTAAAAGTCCCACAGTCTTTTAAAACTTCAAATGGTCTCTTTAAAATATTCAGCATCTCTTTAAAAATCCAGTCTCTCAACTGTAAAATAAAAGTTACATACTTTTTATTCCAAGAGAGAAGACCCAAGACACAGTCACAATTAAATAAAAGCAAAACCAACACCCATCAGTATAAATAACTCTGCCCTCAATGTCGTGAACTCATTCATGATCTTCTGGGCTCCAAAGGGCACAAACAGCTCCACCTCTCTGGCTTTGTATGTCATCTGCACCACACCCTGCTTGTCTCATTGGATCAGGTCAGCGCCACTCCACACCTGCTGCAGTCCTTGATCATACCTGGGTTCTTACATCTCCAATATGCTGGGGTGTCCTGCACTGTTTCACCTTCACCAATGGGTTCCTGGCCTCTATTCAAGGACTCCAAACCTGCAACATGATGGACTTAGCACCCACATGGTGGTTCATAACCACCCTAACTGCATTTCCAGGAAATAACAACAACCTCGTCTGGCCTTTGTAGGTAAGGCATGCATATGATCCCTATATATGCACATAGGCAAAAACACATTCACATAACATAAATTAATTTTTAAAAAGCAAAAATACCGGGTTGGGCCAGGCAGTGGTAGTGCATGCCTCTAATCCCAGCACTCGGTAGGCAGAGCCAGGCAGATCTCTGTGAGTTCGAGACCAGCCTGGGCTACAGAGTGAGTTCCAGGAAAGGCACCAAAGCTACACAGAGAAACCCTGTCTTGAAAACAAGCAAACAAACAAACAAAAAGTGCCAGATTGGAGAAATGGCTCAGCAGTTAAGAGTACTGATTTCTCTTCTAGAGGTCCTGAATTCAATTCCCAGAAACCATGTGGCAGCTCACAATCAGAATGTCCTCTTCTGGTGCACAGGCACACATGCAGACAAAGCACATAATAATAATAATAATAATAATAATAATAATAATAATAATAATAACAATAATAATAACAACAACAACAACAACAAAGTCTTTTTTAAAAAATGCCTGACAGATGTGCCTACAGGCCATCTAATAGAGGCATTTTCTCAATTGAAGTTCCCTCTTCCTCCAAGATTCTAGCTGCCAACTTGGAATAAAAAAAAAAAAAAACTAACCAGCACAAACCAGCATAAACACAGGTCTCTATTAAAGAAGCATTTCAGGGTAACAGAAATGGAAAGTTAGTAATTCCCAGTTCACTCACTTCTTAGATCTCCTCAAATTCCTATTCAGGAAAATACATTTACACATTTTAGAAAAGCATTGGAAACTAGTAATATTCAACAGTCTGCCTGAGTCTAGAAGGAGGAGTTTCCATTAAGGCAAACTTGGATTATCCAGTATGGAGGAAAATACAGAATGAAAGTTTAATAGGATGTTTCCACCTCTAGCCTTTCTGATTTTTAAAAATTGTTTGTCTGTGCTTATGGACACCTGATTTTTAACAAAGAAGCCAAAAACTCACTAAAAAAAGACAGCATCTTCAACAAATATTGCTGGTCAAACTGGGTGTCTACATGTAGAATAATGAAAATAAATCCATATTTATCAACTTGCATGAAACTCAGTTCCAAATAGATCAATGACCTCAACACAAGACTAGGAAGCCTGAATCTGAAAGCATAGAAAAAGGGAAATAGTCTTGAACACATTGGCACAGAAAAGACTTTCAGAATATCCATAGCACAGGCACTAAGAACAACAATTAATAAATGGGACCTCCTGAAACTGAGAAGCTTCTGCACAGTAAAGTAAACTGTCATTCAGGCAAAGCAACAGCATACAGAATGAGAGAAGATCTTTACCAATTAAATATCTGATGGACAAATATATAAACTATATAAAGAACTTAAAAATCTGGACATCAAGGAAACAACCCAATTAAAAATAGAGTACAGATTTAAACAGAATTCTCAAAGGATGAAACACAAATGGCTGAGGAACACTTAAAGAATGTTCAACATCCTTAGTTATCAGGGAAATATAAATCAAAATGACTCTGAGATTTCATCTTACACCAGCCAGAATCTCCAAGATCAATAAAATAAATGGCATCTCATGCTGATGAGGATGTGGGGAAAGAGGAATAATTATCTATTGCTGGTGGGAGAGCAAACTTGTACAGCCACTATAAAAGTCAATGTAATGGTTCCTCAGGAACTTAGGAATAGATCTACTTCAAGATCCAGCTATAATACTATTGGGCTTATACCCAAAGGACTGTACATCATACTATAGAAAGACTTGTTCATCCATCTTCATAGCTGATCTATTCATACGGGCCAAAAATTGGAAATAGCCTAGATGTCCACCAACTAATGAATGAATAATGAAATGTGGTACATTTACACAATGGACTATTATTCAGTTGTTAAGAAAAATGAAATTATAAAATGCACTTGTAAATGGATGGAGCTGGAAAAAATCATCCTGAGGAAACCCATACCCCAAAAGACAAATACTGTATGTTTTCTATTATATGTGGATGTTAGCCTTTAAAGACTTTGACAGGTGTTGCTCCAGTCCATATAACCACAGAGGTTAGGTGCAGAGTAAGAAACTAAGGCCGAGAGCAGTATCTCCCAAAGAAAGGGGAATATAATATATATATATATATATAGATAGAGATAGAGATAGACAGATATAGATAGATAGATAGAGATAGAGATAGAGATAGACAGATATAGATAGATAGATAGATAGATAGATAGATAGATAGATAGATAGATAGATAGGGAGAGAGAGGGAGAGAGAGGGAGAGAGAGAGACAGGGGAGACTGGAACAGAAGGATTAAAGAGGGAGGGGGAAGGAATACAAGGAGGGACAACTAACACTAAAGACCATTTGGAGGAGTCGTGTAAATCTACTGTAGAAGTTCCTTAAATATATACATACATAAAGGAAATATACATGGAATCACTAAATAATGTGGGAGACAAAACCCCAACTAGAAATCTTTTGCTACCAAGTGAAACCTTTAGTGCCAGGAATGGGTTTCATCTAATTGAGTCATTGGCCAAAAGGGCCCAAGTGTCTGAGGCTATTTCCTTACCCACAAACTGATTGTAAAGCCTTTTTTCGGTAGGTAACACTTAAATATTTCATTGAACACAGAGACATCAAGCATCAAGTTGTTCCCTACCTAGAGCCTTTATCCCTACTGACTAGTGTTGATGGTACTAGAATGTGTGCTGCATGCTACCAGAGGAGAAAGGAAACCATCAACCCAGTTATAAATCCTACACTCTACAACAGTAACCTGCCTGTGAGATATGCTGGTGCCATAATGACACAAATGTAGGATTAACCTTATTGGATTTACAGCCCACTCCACAAGATGAAACCCACGCCTGCTCGGGTAGCTAAGAACCTGAGACCAGATAGGTCATGGCCCTAGGGGAAAACCAAATACTATTTTTCTGCTAAAGGAAATAATGATAAAATGACTCCTAATTGGACAATGTGAAAAATCTGGGAACACTCATTCCTAAATGGATGTCTTCATCAAACCCTCCCCTCAGGGCTCAGGGAGCTATGCTGAAGAGGAGGAGGAGAGATTGTAAGAGGCAGAAGGGATGGATGACTCCAAAGAAACAGTGTCCTCCAGACACAGCAGGACTGATGCACGTATGACTCATGAGGCTGTGGCAGCATGCTCCGAGCCTGTACAAGTCTAAAGCAGATGGAGATCCAGCACTGAGAGAAAGAAGGGGACAGAAGCTCCAATCCCTAATAAAAGATTTCTCCAGTTGCCATCTATTTGCAAAGGAAAAGATAGTTTTTCCAAATGGAATCTTACTGTGTATATTAATCACAATTAAGGGTAGATCCCATCCACAGCAATAGATGGTCATCACAAAATGAATTAAATGCTATTTTTCCAGACTTTTGGTAACAAATTGCTTTGTTTTGGCATTTTTGTATTATTGGACTTTTGCTTGTATGTTGTGTTTTCCAATTTTGTGTTTTTTATAGGTTTTTTTTTTTGTGTGTATGTCTATGTGTATGTCTTTCTCTCTGTGTTTCTTGTGTGTAGGCATGCATGTGTGTGTGTGTGTCATTATTCTGGTTTGCTTTTTTTTCTTTGCCTGTTTCTTTTCTAAAGAGAGAGAGAAGGGGTGCAGAGTTGCATGGGTCAGGAGATGGGGAGGATCTGGAAAGAGTTAAGGTAAGGGAAACCATGATCAGAATATATTTTTTGATAAAGTATATTAAAAATAAATAAATACTTTTATGAATTATTCTCTTCTCAAATATAGTTAAAATAGCCCTGTAGAGATAAAAGACTTCCAGAAAAAGAAAGGAAAACTGTGGTGATATATTGTGAACCCTAATAAACCTGCCTGAAGATCAAACAACAGAGCCAACCTCTAGATTAGACATAGAGGTTAGGCAGTGATGGCACACGCCTGGGAGATGTGGGAGGCTGATTTAATATTTAAAATCCTGTTAAGCTATAACAGAATTCATGCATGAAATTCTCAAAATAAATTAAAAATGATAAGATGTCACTTCAGCTATTCATATATAAAAAGCTATTAATGTCAAATATTTTAATTACATTGTTATTAAGATTAAATAGATGAATTAATTTGAGCTTAATATGTCATAAGCAACCACTATGCTGCTAAATAAGATTCCAGAATTTGGGAACTGTACAGAAGGCTCCATAGTTAAGATCAATTCTTTTTTTCCCCAGAAGACCCAAGTTTGGTTCCCAAGATCCATGTTTGGTGACCTACAATAGCCTATAACTCCAGCTCGAGGGAGATTTGACAACTTTGGCCTCCAAGGGCACTCACAAGAACACACACACACACACACACACACACACACACACACACACAACTAAAAACAATAAAAACCATCATTCTGGAATTTAGTTTGCTTATACTGTCATATTAATATTTTTAAAGTAAGGAATAACTCTCTAGTTACATGATCCTGTGAGAATATAATAGTCCCCTATTTTGTCAATTTTATTTAATACATAAAAATATGACTAAATAAAACAAAGTTTACCCCCCCCCCGGCAAAAAAAAAAAATCTACACATAGATAATCAAATGAGCAGACCAATATATTCTAAGAAAGCATTTATCAAAATTCAATACTTATTATGATAAGACTCTCAGTAATGAGCAATAGAGGAAACGTCCTTCAACTGCATAGAATATACACAAGAATCTTTTAGCTAATATCTGCCTAATGATGAAAACTTGAAGCATTCCCATTAGATAAGGAACAAGGCAAGAATTCCCCTCCACACCCATTTCTACAGGCTAGAAGTCCAGGCTGGTGGAGTAAGGCGAGAAAGCAGCTGGAAGTACACAGCACTGGAAGGAGTCAAACTGTGTTCACTCATGACACAATAATTTATGTAAAACAATCCTCCCAGACTAAAAAACAGTTTCTAGAAAGAATAAGTAATTACAATGTTGCCCATACAATTAGCATACAAAAGTTAATTACTAGGCTATGATTGTAGCTTTGTGGCAGAGCACTTGCCTGGCTTTGAGTTCAATCCTCAGTATTTCTTGGGGGAAAAGTTTATTTCCTGCATGCCAACAAGAAGCAGGTACAATTTAAATTTAAAAACAACTCTATTTACATTAGAATCATTCAAAATTAAGTGATGTAAATTGAACAAAATGTGTTCAAGTTCTATGTGAGAAAATCTACAAACCTCTGATAAAAGACTATTTAAATAGAGATATTCTCCATTAATTAATAGGCAGACCTAATATTATCAAGATGACAATTCTCAACTTGATCTGTGGTTTCAATGTAATCCCTATCAAAATCTTAGGAAGTTGCTTTATGGATTGTAGGAGAAATGAAGTCCTTGTGCTCCCAAGCAAGCACTAGGGAAACCAGGAATGTGAAACACTAGGGTTGTCGCTGGGAAAGGATGTGGTTAATAGCCAGGCCATACCTGGCTCCCCAAAACTCTTAAGTTTATTTTAGTCAATCTCTAGCGCCATCCTTCCCAGCCCCTTATCTTGATCATTGTTTACTCTGAGCCTGCTTTCTCAGTCAATCTATAGAGCCCATGTGCTTTACAGATGGAAGCAGATGTGGTTTATATAGCCTGGTGACCTTTGCACTATCTATATTACTGAAACCCTACCAGTTCCTCCCCAGACCTCTAAGAAGTCACATGCAGTCAAATTATGGAAGAGGTCATATGTACTTTACAATGAGTTTCAACATACTCATGTCTTAAGCTTTGTTGTACATATGGGATTGAGTTAATTATCATCAGAAACTTTTTTTCTGAATTATTTTGTTCTTAAATATACCTGAAATAAACTACCCGGTGTCAGACTCCCAAAGTTTGAACGAACACTGTTTACTAAGTCATGTCGAACTGACCTTCCTCTTGCCTTACACAGACCAGATCAACACGGCTGGCCATAGAGTTTGTAGACACCCCCCCCCCAAAGGGATACTGAAAAGATCATTTGAACAGTATTAAGGAGAGGCCAAAGGCCCTTACCGGTCAAAACAACATTAATTAAGGGAGAACAAGAAAGTTGGTGGATGGTAACCAACCTCAAGACTTAGCAAAATGACAACATTCAATACTGCAGTGATGAAAGCACAGACAGCAGATCCATAGAACAGAATACAGGACCGAGACATAGACTCACATGACTACAGCAGGTAGTCTCTGACAGATGGTCAGAACTAGTACAGTGGAGCAGATAGTCATTCACCAACTGCAGATCGAATGCCTGGTCATATCCACGCAAGAAATGAAACTAGACACACACCAAACAGGCATCTTTCACAAAATTAAAGTGGGAAAGGGATAAAGAGTTTAAAAAAAAAAAAGAGGGATTTTTATAGGATGGTAAGATGCACACATGTTATCCTACATTTGTCAAGACCCACAAAATGTACAGCACCAAGAACAAACCCTAATAAAAGCTACAGACTTTCAGTTATGATATGTACATATAGATTCATGAGTTACAGCAAACACAGAAATGGGAAGGGGATATTGCTAGTGGGGGAGATTTCTTTATGTGTTGAGACAAGGCGTGTATTAGAAATCTGTACTTTCTCAAATAAACTGTGAGCCTACAACAAGTCTTTCAAATATATAAATAAAGAGGCGTTAGTATGCCCTGCTGTCTATGGATATAGCATGCACTTCTGTGCCTGTCTACCATCTATCCTGGGGTTCTACCTACTTTGCTATTGCCATTTTTAAAAGTATGATCCACAAGACATAAAGGATTGGAATGTGAAGTCATAGTGAATTTCTATGATCTTTCAGTTTTGAAACTCATGCAAAGGACAATCTGGGATGTCAACTCACTAAGGGAGCTACTGGACTAACAAGGGGACAGGCAAGGAGACAGTTCCAAAGTCTAGCAAAAGCACAACACAGAGAAGCCACCTAAGGATGCCATTGGATACTCAAGGTGAATTTATTTCTGAATTAAGGATCATCAAAGGGAAATATTATCTCTCATGTTATAAAAACAGTAGTAAAATACAGTACACAGGAATGCCATTTGAATGTTAACAAGATGAAAGTACAATAGCAAAGTTGGTTCATTTTAAACTTAAATACAAAGGTAAAGCAGTTTAAAAAGTAATTTTGTTAATATGAAAATATATGTCCCATGTCTTTATTACATACTATACAAAATAAAATATTGCACCTTTGAGTCATATAATAAATATATACAAAGGGTATTTTACAAATGATCTTTCTTTTAACTTAATAAGCTCAACTATCAGATGAGATTGATGACTAACAACTCAAGGGCTGGTGTGCTCTTTCCTCTGCCCTGTCCGTTCCAGACCACCAAACCCTCCACCTACAGTAGTGTTTATCCCAGTGTCGGTGAGGCTGAAGTTGGAACGGAAGAGAGACCTATGCTCCAAAGATGACAGAGAGGCTCAGCAAGCTCCTCTACAGACAAATCCAAAGCCACAATGCGCTGTTCACATGTTGATCAGGAGGTAGGTCTAACACAACCTGCCTCAGGAAAGGTTGCGTTACATGCCAGGAGGCTGTGGGCAGTACGTATGCAAGCAGTCGGGACACTGAGTGAAGAAGCAGGACCATTTATTTGGGGTTGTGTAGCATCTAAAGCCATAACTGGTAAAATATCAGGGAAAGGTCCCCATAGCCAAATCAATTGTAGGGGTTAAAATTGAATGCTAGCCTGAACCTTCTTTAGCAGCAAAACTTACTCCACTGTCATGAACACCAGCGTGGGCCCGAGAGACCCAACTCCTTCCTGAACTGGCTCTAACCTTAAAGTCAGCTCTCGTCTTAGCCCTGATGTAACTTCCCTTCTCACCTAACTGAATCCTAGTGCTAGTCCAAGATGAATTCAACTCTTCTTCCCAAAGTACAACCCAAATCCCAGCTCTAGCTCCTAACCCCCAAATTGGTTTTTTTCCAGCCTAATCTTAATTGATGTTGGATTTACTAACAAAATCACCTCAAATTAAAACAATCATTCACTATAAACAATTCCTTTAACTATCTTATTTCTTATTTAGATTACTTTCTAATAAACTTTCCAAAATAAAAATCATCAGGAATATTATTGTATGCATAAATTACATCTAATAAGGCTTTGATCTCTATGTGCAAGAGAATAGTGCTTAGAAAAAAGTTTCATTCACAGCTCTGAAAAGAAAGCTTTGAATATACTTCAAAATCAGTAGAAAGGTTAACTTTTCCTCTCTGATTGCCAGGATGCCTCGTTTGGTCACAGATCGATTTCTGTAGTTATGAAAATGGCAGCCAGGTGTACTGTGTTTTCTTTCATGGATTCTCTAAGAGGGAAGACGAGATGCCATTCGCAGTGTTCCTTGGCCCAGCTGGTGTCATAAGCTGTTAAGGGAGATGGCCTCTTCTTCACATAATAAACTTAAGGATCTATAAAAATGCCATTAGTGCCAACATCTGAACAGCTACTGGCCAGAGTCTTTAAATGGTAAATACCACCCCCCCCACACACACACACAAAATGTGTTGAAACTCTGCAACTTGAGAGAAACCCTCAGCTGCAGAGTCTTCAGTATGGACCACTTTTGACTGGTCTACAGATCGCAGCAGGTGATGATGTGCTCATGATGAGGTCACACAAGCAAGGGCATGGCTGCTGATGCAGTTTTGCTAATCCTAGAATCCATCGTTTGTAGGAATTGGAATTAAAAACCAAATACTGGCCAAGCTAACTTTACAAACTTGTAGCAGGCTCCGTTCCTGCACCAACCTCTGCTTGACCATAGAATCTAGAAACTTGAAGACGTGTGTGGTTTTGAACCAGAGACACGGGGGAAAGAACCTCTCTCTTTCTTTTCTCACCACAGCAGCATCACAACCCTGCCAACGTTTCATCCTTCTAGGCACGACTGGCAGCACCTTTGTTTGTAGAGGGCCAGAGAGCACAAGTTAAGGTGCTTTACGAATGTACAGTAATGCGTTGTATCTGTGCAGTTTCCTGCCAAAACAAAGAAAAGAAAAGAATCCATAGCACGTGGCTCATGAGAGAATGAGTAAGAACTAGGTATGTCTGGGCAACTGCTTTGCACTGTGTCAGAAACACGGTGAGCTCACTTCTCCACTCGATGTCTTGTGGTACCCTGAGATCCTTACAGATAGATCCTCTGACGCAGGCCACTTCTTTCAGTGTTAAGGGTAGGGGTTACTTTATGTGGGACCACAGGCCCCTTGGAAAACTTATGAAAGCCTCATACTTGCCCCCTAGACAAGTAACACGCAATTATATTCACTGTGTAATTTTAGGACATTTGCTCACCTATCCAAGCCCACTGGCTCAGGCTGAGCAGAGGAGACTGCTGAGGAAAATGTGCCTGCCACTGCCTCATGACTCAGAGCTGCTGCCTGTGCCACCTGTGAGGTGGGCACAGTAGTGTCTGGGTTTTGACCAAGCGTCTGGGGTGCTGGTGATACCTGAGAGGGGTACGTACTATCACAGGAAGGCCCAAGACAGTGCCTCCAGGATGCTGGCTTCATCTGCACACAGTGTCTGTCAGGCACAGGTTTGCAGCTCCTCGTGTGAATGCAGTCGACCTTGCGAGACTGGAAGCCCCTGCCGCAGACTGCTGTACAGGGCTTCCAGGGCCCCACACGCCAACATGCCTCACAGGGCCCCGAGGTGCAGTTCCTCCTAAAGGCAGGTCTGAAATGGAAAAAAATAGAAATATAAAATGGGAAAAGACACCACTTTTTGCTGGCATCAATCAAGCCCTTTTTCCTACTATGAGTATTCCATGTGTCAAAGGCTTCCTCAGAAAACTGATTTGCACTATCCATAGCTGGATAAGCAGAGTACTGGGACAATCTGACCATAATAAAGATAAGTAGATACTTGAGAATACTGACTGTTCCCCAGATGTTGGGAATGGCCCCATCACTGGATATGTTAGGAAGGCTCTGGAAATTGGCAAAAATATTTGATAAAAGGGAGAGAGGAAGACTTACTTTAGAAAAAGTAATAGCATCGATTTAAGACTTAATGTATTAAGCACATGGAAATGAAGAAGTAGAAATGGGTGAAAAGCTCCCTCAGTACTGAAATTAAGTAGAAACATGTTTGAAGAGAGCCAACAGGTGGCTGAGATGACACGGTATGAGGCAAGAAGAGAGCACTGTCCTGTGAGAAGCCAGTGGTGAGTGCTCACACTCAGCTGTATGCAAGGGGAATGGACAGGGTGTGAAATCACTGCAAAGGAATCCTCACCACCAGGAAAGGTGGTGGTGCTCCACTGATGGCGAGCACAAGGTCTCTGCACCTTAGAGTGTTCTATCTAAATCCAAGACCTGAGCTGGGCACAGGGCTGTGAGTCCAGCTCCTTGGGAGTCTGAAGTAAGAAGACTCAAAGGTCAAATTTTGCCTCAGCTACAGAAAGCCCAAAATTAAAAAAGAAAAATTAATAGCCTGGGGAAATGTGGTGATGATATTGTGTTCCCCAAAATATTGTACACCCTAATAAACTTATCTGGGGTCAGAGAACGGAACAGCCACTAGATACAGAGGCCAGAAAATGGTGGCACACACACCTTGAATCCTAGCAGATTGAATCCGAAGGCAGAGATCCTTCCGGATCTCTGTGAGTTCAAGGCCACACTGGAAACAGCCAAGCATAGTGACTCATGCCTTTCATCCCAGGAAGTAAACGGCAGGAGGCAGAAAAGTATTTAAGGAATGAGGAGGAGGAAATATAGCTGGTTAAGCATTTAGGCTTTTTAGCAGCACAGTTCCACTGAGAGGCTTCCAGACCGAGGAAACAGGATCAGCTGAGGAATTTCTCAGGTATTATTATATTCCTTCTCAGGTCTTTGATGAGGTTGAAGACTAGCAGTTGTAGTTACAACTTAGTATATATACAAATATAATATCTTAGATAGAATATATTAAGTATTAGACTCAGGTTCTTTAGGATAGGACACCTTTTGGAATGATGTTTGTAACATGCCACCTACCCACGCTCTAGACTTCCCTGGATTTTAGTATGTGTTTTTTGCTTGATATTGTTTGCATTTATTGTAATTCCAACTTATCTAGGTCATTATCCCTCATTACTCCTGGAAAATATTTGATGACCATTTCTTTGTATATAGTCTTGTATTAGGTTAGAACTTTCTTATTTAGACAAAAGGGGGAGATGTAATGGGTAGCCATCCCAGCATTGGCCTGGAAGTTCCAACCCCCACTGAGGCTTCGGTAATGGTCACGCCCACAAGGCGGGGCTGAGGGAGGAAGCTGAAGACCCAGGAGAGGAGAGGTCTCTCTTGGCTCTGGGACCCTGGATGCTGGAGGTAGACCGAGCAGAGCTCTCCAGAGAACACCGCCAGACTGCGCCATACCTTTGCCAGACCCTGTTAACTATCCCTTCATTTGTAAGTTACCCCACAAAATAAACCTCCCTTTTAACTACGTGGAGTGGCCTTAATAATTTCACCAGTAGTTCCACTGATAGGCTTCTAGACTGAGGAAACAGGATCAGCTGAGGAGTTGGCAAGGTGAGGTGGCTGTGGCTTGTTCTGCTTCTCTGATCTTCCAGCATTCACCCCAATACCTGGCTTCGGGTTTGTTTTTATTAATAAGACCTTTTAAGATTTGTGCTACAAATAGTTAGTGGTAGATCACTTGCTTAGTAGGCAGAAAGATCTAGATTCAATCCCCAACACTGCTACACACACACACACACACACACACACACACACAGACAGAGAGAGAGAGAGAGAGAGAGAGAGAGAGAGAGAGAGAGAGAGATATGTCCCCTGCTCCTATACCATACATCACAGAGTGACACCATTACCCAATACCTGAGGCTTAGCATCTCCCCTGAAACATGATCTGACAAGGAAGGCATGGCCAACAAGCTGCATGTTCCCAGGGACTTCTAACATCAAGTCAGTATATACCGAGAACTGTAATCTGGAGCAAATCAGTTTATGCAAGAAAGAGAGTTACTACAACGACATGAGAAGCCACGTCAGACTTGCTAACAAGCCTTCTGTGGCTGCTGGTAAGTCCCCAAACACTCAGCTATGACAACAATGTCTCAGCTTGCAAGGTTGTCTGCCACTGGGTGTGTGCTCCCATTCACATTTAGGCCACATGGAGATTTGTCACCAGCAATTACAAAGATCATTTTATTTGGAAAGTGGGATCTAAATAGAAAAGAAACTCGGTGTTTTCTGATGTTTGGAAAGATACCTCAGAGGACAGCCTCTCAGCAGACGTACTTTGAAGGATTTGTCCTTGTTCTCTCGGACATATCACTATGGAAGGTACATTTGCAAGGTAGGAGACAGACTCTGAGCCCAGAGATGACTGGTAGAAGGTCCTAACAAGGCGGTTCAGTAGTTGTCTTTCTCTTTGAAATATAGAGGATGTGGAACAAGACATGAAGCTTGGGATAACAGTGTCTTCCACATAGACCAGAGAGGATGAAGGCTGTTTAGAAAAAGCCAATAATAAACCAAATACCAAAGCTGAAGAAGTGAGAGAAGAAAAGCAAAGCGATGACTTCCCATTCTCCGCTCACAGTCCTTCCTGATCTTCCAGAAGCCCCCCGGGGACTCTCATGTCATTACTGTAACTAAATTACAGCTTAAACAGCATCTCTTCTAAGGAATGTGGAAATATTCCTGGAAGTGTAAGGAAACGGAGAAACTTGTGAAAGCCTGACTTGTGAAGGAGAATGTTACACAAAGTGGGAAGCAATGCTTAGATTCGCCAGTAGGCGGAGACACCATCAAAGGGTTTAACTAGGAAACAATATTGTCCCACCTAATTGGTTATATAAGATTTAGGGAAGAGGGGCCTGTTTTCCCCAGTGGGTATAAATCCTAAAGCCCAAAAGTTGCGTCACTCTGACCGACAGAGCAGACTGAACACTCCCTGGCTTTCTCCCACTCCAGAGGACAGCTTCCTACAAATACAAAAGAATAGATTCAAGAAGTTAGTAATGGATGTTCACAAGTGTCAGGCAATCCTGTCTTATTAATAAGGCTTTGCCCTCTTTGCAGAAACTTCCAAGTTGGCTTCTGTTTCTGGCCTGAAGAGACTTAAGTAATTCAACTGTTTCCTCTTGATTGAAGGCAAACCCTTCCCAAATGCAAAGGAGGAAAAACCTGGGTAGCTGTTAACCAACATGGAGGCCAAACCCCAGGACCTCTCGGAGGCTGAAAAACAAAGATCAAAGTTGGTTTAGCAGAGGGCATCTACCTTCAGAGCAGGGACAGAATGAGTTGGAATGGGGAGACCCAAGTCAGATGGAGGCTGGGTAGACATCAACAATATAAACACAGTTTGGCCTCATGTGTTTACCAATGTATGATGGCGGCAGGAAGCAGGAAGTGACTGTTCTACTAGATTGCCTCAATTTATCAATCTATTCCTGCTACAAATAATCCTCGCACTACCAGCCAGATGGAGCCATCGATTCTAAGGACTGTCAGTGAGGCCCAAGCCTGGCTAATTGTCAAGAACAGACATAAGTGGACAGCCTAACAAAGATGTAGTCTGCCAGAAAATCTCTGAAAAGGAGTCCTCAGGATGTGATGACTCCTGGACAAGGTTGGAAATCATCACTCTGAGAACCTGTCTATGTCCTCAGCATTTCCTCGGGTCCCATAGGTCTTCATGTTTCCTCTAGACAAGTCTGGGCTACTTCCACTCCTATGGTTGAAGTATATCCCAGGCTTTCTACGATGCCATTCAACAGAACCTGCACATCATGAGCCTTCCTGGGGTTACAGAAGGCACCAGAAGACAGCCCACCAACCGACTGACTCTCTCCCCTAGCCCCCAATGGGATATCTGTAAAACACCATCTCCCATTTACTGAGCCCCTGTTGTGGCCTCTATGGGGTGTCTCTGCTCCAACCCACTGCTCCTCTCTAAGCTCTTTGAAGGAGCAGCTAAGGCCACCTTCTGCACCTTCTGATACACACCTTCCCTAAACCCACAGACAGCAAGCATACCAATCCAGCAGACATCTGTGGGGCAAACGAGGTTATAAAACTTTAGAGAAAATCCTCTCAGCAGCTCTCTCTAAGCATCAACCTAGTCTCCATCCACAAACTACCAGACATACGAGACAAAAAAGTGACAGCCCTGAAGAACACCAAGTTATGGCACAGGCCAGCCAGTCAGGCAGAGAAAAGCCATACAAAGTAAACAGAAGGCATCTGGCACCTTCACATAGGAACAGCTCTGGAGACTTTCTTTTACTAACCTAGTCAAAGCTCCTCCTTTGTTTCTCTTCCATATCCTTCGTGTAAGAGCCTATTTGATCAGATTAGAGTCACCTGATAGGCCCCTTTTCCTTCTCTTACATTTTCCGCCTCTTGTTTTTGCAGCTTTTGAGTGAACCTGTAAGGTCATTCCAAGGACTATAAGGATGATATGGCAAGATCATATAAGTACCATGAATATTCCATATATGTGAAAGAAAGAGAGGAAGGGGAGTGAGATACACACACACACACACACACACACACACACACACACACATATATCAAGAAACAGATGGAGAGAAGAGCAGAGAAGAGAATTCAGGGAAGAAGGAGGAAGTAGATATAAGCATGTAGCCCCACACTAAACATTTTGGTTAGCTTTCTCCCTAGCAGCAAGTAAAGGCTGAATTGTAGTAGTTGGTTATGTTTGCATTTGTACAGCTGCCTTGATCTGTAGCATGAAGACTGTTCTGGAAGAAAGAAGGACGGAGAAAGGGAGACCAACAGGATGGCTGGACTAGGTAAGAGATGATGGTGCTTTGGTCAGGGGTGATGATAGGCAAAAGGAAAAACAAGAAAGGTGGATTCAAGGAAAGGGGCACAGGAACCGAAAAATGCTACAGAAAAGAACTCTCATATTTATTAAAAATTGAAAGATTGAAAACCTATCTAATGTTAATGAAAATGGAGATAACTCTCATATTGTTTAGATAGTTTGATGGTGATTTGGAAATATCCAAGGGGGCATGATTATGAATTCAATTTGATTTCTAAATATCTACCCCATAAAAATGTAATTGAGCATAAAGACACATACATTCTAAGATGTTTATTGCAGCATCTGTTTGTAAGGGCAAAAAACTGAAACAATATACCCACGGGCATAATGGAATATGAAATATCAGACTTAAATAAAGCCAGTGTGTGCTGAGATAGTTCATGTTTATAATATATTCTTAAATATAAAATCAAATTTCAGAGAAATATGTAAAGTATGTTAAAATAGAAGGCTCCATCCATAGTTGCTTTTGTGTTGTAAATGTGTCTTTATGACTGCAAAGGGAAACATCTGGGATGCTGCACATCTGTGTGTGGTCTCTATCTTCTCAGTCAAGTAGGAAACTAAGTTGTCTGTTGAGAATGAGGGCAGCTGCTACAAACATTTTCCATTGGAGGAGAATGATTCTGGCTCAAAATCACCTTGTGGGAATAGGAAATACTGCTGACTCCACATTGCCAAACCGTACTGAAGACTCAGAAGAGGAACCAGGCCAATAGTCAAGGTCATTCCACTTTCTTCAGCAGGACTCAGGATGTGGAGCAGTAAGAAAGAATTAGCTGTGGGGTGTTTTCTATGACCAGGACTGCTTAGGTGCTGACACCACGCTCACTAATTATAACATTTTAACCTCAAGACGACATGCATGATTCTATTCCATTTGCAGATATAGACAGTTAGGAAGTCCAAGGTCACACAATAAAAGAGCGATGGAGTGAAAACTCTCTGGTGTTGTGTAGCCTGGAGGTTCCCTCACACTTGCTGATGGCTGGGAGGTTATCTGCTGGGGTGGTAGAGCCAGCAGGTGGTGGCTGGCCATCCAGGTGCTCTAGAGAGTCAAGTTCCACTCTACTGCCTGTCCATGCAGACTTTCATGCAAGAGAAAGACAAACAGCCCCCTTGAAAACTAAACAGTTTATTTTTATTCTCTGCTAAATCATTATGTTAATATAAAAATCAGCACAGCTTCAAAACAGGAATAAATCATTCATTGAAAACAGGAAAATTTAAGCTGGAAAACCAAGTGAAATATTAGGCTTGAGCAAATGTATATATGACACATGTGCCGTGTATGTAACACACACATATCCATATATAAGTGTGTATATATGCATACACACATATACATATATACAGATTTATATGTTTATAAATTTATTTGGGGTGATACCTTTTTCCATTTAGAGTATTTTCTCTTTCTGCTTAACATCCAGATAACTGATTATGAATGTTATTTATTGGTCATATTTCAGTATAATATATACTATCAAGGATGGCATTAAATAAATCATAATTGAATGGGGATTTTCAAGTATGAGAAGTGGCAGAAACTAGGAATAATTCCATTTCAGGCAGTTCTGGTCCCTGAAGGTGAAAAGGGAGGTGCATGCTGCACTGGGCTGGGGTCAGTACCTTCTTCTGTCCTCACAGTCAGAGTGGGAGCTGTTGTGGGCACAAGGTGTGTGGCGCTGCTGCATCCTCATGGCATGGCCCATGCAGCGTCCAGGACACTAGAACAGAAGCACAATGCAGTGTTTCAAGCACCCGGAACACTTGGGCACACTGTATGTACTGAGATCCGTACTGCGGTGGATCGCCCAAGGACAGGTTAGAAGGGGTCAGCTGTCCCTGTGGCAAGTTAGAAGGGGTCTGATGATAGCTCTGCAGACAGACCTACCCTCCCCCTATTCTTTATCCCCTGAAACTCAGGCCACCTCGGGAAGAAAGGAAAGGGTGGGATAAACTCTGGATTGATTAAGCTTATGTATGGAAACAGCTCTATTTAAAGCAATTAGTGAAGCCCAAGGTTTTCTGTTGCTCTGAGCAAAGATGGAGGCACCTGTGCTAAAGCAAGTTCAGGTACAGGAGAAACAACTCAAACTTGATTTACAGCTCTTGAATTTTTGCACAGCTGTAAGGCTCATTACAATTCCCTCATAATCATATTATGCATGGAAAAGTCTGTTACATTTTTATTACTGTTAGTTACAGTGAGCTCTCCAGTCAGGTCAGAATTTTGTGGTGTATGTTCTAAGTGCAGTCTTTGATTTTGCTTATTTTTCTTACCTTACTTAACCAACTTCTCTCATACAATCTTTTTTATGTTATAGCTATATTTTATTGGGCTTTAATTCACCTGCCATATAATTACCAACCATTTAAAACACACAGTGTAATGGCCTTCAGACTTGCCACACCACAGTCAAGTTTGGAACGTTATCATCAGCCCTCGCAGAAACCCAATAGCCCTCACAGGTCTACTCAGTCACAAAGCTGCCTGTTGTCTGACAGATTTACCTACTGTAGACACAACAGTGGAGTCCTGTGTCTGTCTTCCTTCATTTGTCCTGAAACGCTCAAGGTCTGGCCATGGTGTAGAATGTGCCAGTCCCACATTCCTTTTAATGGCTCCTAAATGTCTTTGATGTTTTTCATGGTGTCTGTACTTCCTGTAAGCAGGAAGCATGATTTCATGCTTTTCTGTGGGTGCACAGTTACCCTGCAGCATTTGTTAAAAGGATGTCATTTCCTGCGGTTATTGCTGAGACCAACTGTAGACAGGAAACAATTCAAAGGCAGAAAGGCTTATTTTGGCTCATGGTTCGGGGGACTCAGTTCTTCCGTCTGGGAAGGCAGGTGTCAAGAGTAACTGGCAGTGGCAGTGACAGTAGGAATGGGGTCATCTCTCAGAAGATTGGGAAGCTCAGAGGATGCCTGACCTTTTCCCTTTTTTTTTTGTATCCCACCTGGTGCCCCAGCCTAAAGGATGAAGTTGTGTATCTTCAGGAGAAGCCTCACCCCTTCAGTTAATCTCTGCAAACTTTATCACAGATACAGCCCCAAATTCCTGGGGCCTTTGTTAAGCCAAGCAAGTTGGCAACTGAGATTAACCACCATAGAATAATATTCCTTTCTTCAAATGAGTGACTTTGTCAATTTTACCAAGATTCAAACGGTGTGGTTTTGGATTCCATTCTGTTTCAGAGATGTATGTCTGTCCCATTAGAATAGCACTGTCTTGTAGAAAGTTTTAAAATAAGAAGCTTGGCTCCTCCAACTTATTCTATCTCAAAAGACTTGTTTGGATATTGTGGATTATTTTTAGTTGCATGCAGATTTTAGATTAGATTCAGCTTGCTGATTTCTGGTAGAGAATGCTGCAAATCTTTAGGTAAATTTGGAGAGTGTGGGTATTAGCAATATCATGCCACTCACAATCACAGGAAATCTTTCTATTTCTATAGATTACTTTTAATTTATTTGAAAAACATTTGGTGGTTTTATGACATTTAGTTTCTTCAAAACCAATCTTCCTACTCGATTTACTGCCCTTGAACTTGAAGTCACTGATCAACTGATCTGGTTCTGTGCAGTAAATACACTCCAGATTCCACGTCTATTCCTGCTCCAACGGTGCAATGTTGCTCGGAACAAACTTGTATCTTAGTTGGCATAGGATGAGGAAGGGCTGTCTCTACTTCCCATAGTTTGACTTTCTCAAAGTTCCTTCTCTTTATTTGTTCTCAGAATAAAGTTCAGATTTATATTAAGTTCCAAAGAAAGGTTCTGTCATTTAATTAAAATTGTATTCCATATGTGAACTCATTTCTGGGTCTTTATAGTCCTGATAATCCATTTAGCAAAATAATAGGTCTTCTATTTGTCCAACTTTTTTTTTTTGAGCTGAGGATCGAACCCAGGGCCTTGCGCTTGCTAGGCAAGTACTCTACCACTGAGCTAAATCCCCAACCCTTGTCCAACTTTTAATTTATTCATTTTAATAATATGCGATCTTTTAACACCCAGGAAACAAGGCCCTTTAAACACAACAGGACAGACACACTTACGAACTAACAGAGATTGAGGCAGCATGAACAGGACCTGCAAAGATCTGCAGCAGATAGGTTATTAAAGGTGAAAGAAGTGGATGCATGCCCCATCCCTAACCCAGAAGCTATCTCCAATTGACAACCACTGGCAAATGAAAATTTAGTTTTCTCTAAGTGAGTCTCACTGGGGAAACAAACTACTCTTAAGGGTAGGCTGCATGACCAGCAGTAGATGGCCAAGAGAAAATGAACTCAATGGCATCTTTGGAGGTTCCATGTCTCATAATGTCATGTTATTTATTTATTTATTTATTTATTTATTTATTTATTTATTTATTTATTTATTACAATTTTCTCTAATTAATTAATTAACTTTCTTTTTGCTCCACAGGTCCTTTGCATATATATTATGGCTTCCAGATTTGTGTTTTTTGTTTGTTTTTTTCCTTTTTTTTGAGCTGAGGACCAAACCAGGGCCTTGCGATTGCTAGGCAAGCGCACTCTACCACTGAGCTACATCCCCAATCCCAGATTTGTGTTTTTATGGGATTCCTAAATGTGTGAACAAGTGGATTGTTGCATCTATATCTGTTTCTTGTGCTTTTGGAGGGGCTCTTTTCCTTCTTTTGTTTTGTCCTATTCTGAGGTGTTAGTTTTTGTTTTATCTTATTATATTTTATTTACTATATTATTATCTTCTATAAGCCCGTTTGTTTTTTAATGAGAGATAGGAAGGGGGTGGGTGGGTGGGATGAAACTGGAAAGATTAGAGGGAGGGGAAACCTTAGTCATAATATATTACATGAGGGGAAAAAAATCTATTTTTAATAAAAGGAAAATACATGCCCCATTAACAATTTTAAGTGTACACTATAGCATTATTAGTTATAAATACTGTTTTGCATAGTTGCTCACTAGAACACATTCATCTTGCACAACTTTGTCACTTAGCTCTTTAAAGCTACTGTTCTATTCACTATTATGAACTTGATTAGACACATACATAAGTGGAATCATAGTCTTTGTTTTCTGTGCCTGGATTACTTCATATGGTCATAAACATATGATATCATTTCAGTATTGAATAAATACTTCAAGTTAGATGTTCTAAAACACCTTTAAAGTTCATTGCTATCAAAAAGGGGATTGAAGATAACATTGCCCACACCTAAGCTTACCTGGTTTCCTAGGTCGATGGCCTGTGGAACACAAGGACGGACCGAACACGATTTTCTCCCCATAGGCCTGTCTTTAGAAGCACATACCCTTGGGGACACCACCTGTACAGTACCATTGGCTTTTGTCTGTTTGCATGTCACTTGCCGACTGTGAAATCCTTCACCACAAGACGCAGAGCACTCGGCCCACACACTCGTAAACCACCTAGGAACAAAAGCTACGGGACTTTAGCAAGCACTGTCAGGAAAAGGCTAATTTGTTTATCTTAACACTATGGCGGTGTCAGGGAGTCACATGTCTCCCCAGGGCAAGGTTGAGACATAGATGACTCCCAGTCTTCCTCCTCCCCAGCCCTCAGGGAACAGCAGTGTCACTAGGTGGAGAGAACCAATGTAGTGATGAGTGTGCCACCTATAAGGTTTAATAGAGTCACTGTACACCAAAGGGGTAGGTTCCCTGTGGATTCGTAATTTGAGACTTATGCTTTCTCATGGGTGACTCCTGCTATGACATGTTCCATTTAGAAATGATGGCAGGTAGGATGCCTGTAACACTGACAGTTCGTCTAAGGACATTCCTCAAAGCAGCTGTTGTGTCTGACGAAGTGACTCTGCTTCTCACAGTCTTCTGAGGTGTGGGCCACCTGCAGTGTGGACATTTGTATAGGAAATGGAGTTGTAGAACAGTAAGATTCTATTGACAACAATCTGTACCATTTTTTATTAGTGTGTACATGGTGTGTGTGTGTGTGTGTGCGCGCGCGCGCCTGCGCCTGCTATGGGTTTCTACCGAGGCAGACGAGGGCATTGGATGTACTGGAGCTGGAGTTCCAGACATTTGTGAGCCTAGAGACATGGGTGCTAGGCACTGGGGTTCTCTGCAAGAGCAACAAGCCTCTTAATGACTGAGCCATCTCTCCAGGACCTGACTCTCCATCTTTTAATCAGAAAATTAGGGCTGAAAAATCTACCTGCCTCATAGATGTGAACTCAAAAATGCAAAAACACCTCTTCAGTTAATTGTTTTTTATTATTTATTTTGGATCATTTGATCAACTTTCTGCTAGACTATGCGACACTCGATCATTTATTTTACATTAACACTTTCTCTGAGTATAGCAACTGAGCTATTGCCCAGTCCAAATGACTGTGCCTTTAAAGTAACTTTTTGTATTATTTTATGTGTCTGGGTGTTTTGCCTAAATGTATGTCTGTTCACCATGCTTGTGCTTGCAGAGGCTAGAAGAGGGTGTTAGATTCCCTTTACTTACAGATGGTTGTGAGCTGCCATGTGGGCTCTAGGAATCGAACCTGGGTCCTCTGGAAGAACAGCCAGTGCTCTTAACCACTTAGCTATCTCCCCAGCCCCTATTATATATTTCAAAACCAGCAAAAACTATTATACTGTTAAGAAAGTGGCTAAACATGCATACCTTGCTGGGCAGTCCTGGATGTTACAAGACTGAAACCCAGCCAGCGGCTTCCTGTGAGGACCACAAAGGGCTTCCCTCACTTTCTGCCCACTGGCCATCACACACTGGGGCCTCTGAAGGCGGACTCCCAAGGGGCCACAGGTGGCAGAACAAGGTGTCCAGTTACCAGGTTCCCAAAAAGGCTCTGCAGAAAGGAAAAGAAATGTCACCAACAACCCCAAATAGGAAAGGATGATGCTCTGGAGGCAACAGAGCAAAGACCACCATGAGTCGTTCTGTGGCTAACTACCTACCCGCAGTCTAAGTGACACAAACTAAAGGCCATTGCAGCGTGAAGCTTACTTCTTCTTGAGTGACTATTACACTTGCTGACTGGAAATGATGGCCAGAATGGGCTCCTTGGAGCTCAGCCTGGGAGATGGCCACTGCAGGTCAGCTAGGTCTACTGGAAAAACCCAAGAGAAAGGGAGGAGGCATTGTCCAGCCAGTGCTTCCCCAGCATTCTCTAAGCAGAGCCAACAGGACAGGCAGGAAGGCCTCTCCAGGGGATGCCCTAATGCTATCCATTTTCCAAAAACAGACAAGGCAGAGCAAGGAAGATGATTTAGCAGGAGGAACAGGGACCCGGGATTAAGCAGTAAGGTGAGATGCATTTGAGTTCCAAGCTTGCTTTTCCATTAATTCTTAACCCAAACATCACATCGGCCCTAAAACTGCATAAATAATTTGCTCTGGAGACATCTGGAAAGGTAAGAATGAGGTTTCCTTTAGACAAGTAGAAGCCAAGCACCCCCAGTAATCACAGCTTTCGTGTTACCCTTCCTTGCCGACACTCGATAAAAGATGAGGTAGGACATGATGCTGACAGGTTTGTGGATGACCACAGAAAATGCCAAATTTCCCTGCAATGATCATGAATAATTGATAGCTACCAGCTGTGTCCACATGATCTCTCATAGAATGGAATGGTTGATTTAACTTATTGTTTTCCATTCTGAGTTTTTACCTTAAATTGCACATGGCATCATTTGCAGAGCAGAAACATAAATTATATCTCCAGTTGGACTTTCAGAATCATAGTTTATTTCAAAACATTTTTTTTTCAAGGTGGCCATTTACTGAGACTCTCCAGGGTGAACAAGTAGTGGGTTAGACACTTTAAAAATTAATTTTTTATTGACTCTTCCATGTTCTGTTATGAAGCTGCTAATTTTATTTTTATTTATAGAGGTGGAGAGATTAAATGAAACAAAGTAAGTTGCCCAATGTCTGTTATGAGCCAGGGAGACAGGAACCCACATTTGTCTAACTCTGGGTCTCAGTGCAGGGCAGGGTACATGTGCCTTGCTTTAAAAAGATTGGGCATTTATTGAAGTATAATTTATGTACATGCAAGTGCTCAGAGCTCAATTTCTATGAGCTTCACAATTGTCTGAACTCTTTTGTCTATGATCCACAGCAAGGTAAAGACTATTTTAACACCCCTAAAGCTTTCATTTTGCCATTTTTCAATCAGCCCCTTCCCCTCCCAGGCGACCACAGGTTTTTTTTTTTTTTTTTTAAACTATCAGTATATATTGCCTTTCCTTCTTACTGGGCTTCTGTATTTAGCTTCCTTTGCTTAGTATACTATGTTTGGAGATTCACTCATATCACTGGGAGTATCCACAGTCTATCTTCTTTTATTGCTAAATAATGCACCTTTTCTGAATCCATCACAGTCTTTCATTCTGCTGTCAACAACTATCATGACAGCTCACAAACTTTTTTTTTTTTTTTGAGCCTGTTTTCACTCTGTTTGAATGAAAACCTGTGAGTAGAATTTCTGGGTCAAGGATGGTATATGTTTAACTACAAAGTGTCAAACAGTTTTCCAGTGTGGTCTCTGCTGACCGTCATATGGAAGCTTTGATTGAAATATCGCTTGCTGGAATTTAGTTGGTGTTTTTGTCTTCTGCTATTGTAGTAGGCATGAACTTGCATCTCCTGGGTTTGATCTGCATTTGCCCATTGTCTCCTTTTGGGTAGTGATTTCTTCCAAGACTCAGTGAGACCCAGGAGCTTCTAAAGGGACTTACGTCCCTGAAATCAACCAGATGCACAAGACTCCTCCTTCCCAAGGCTAAGTAAGCAATAAGGACTGTTGAGGAGACTCACATCATCAGGCTGCCTGAAAGTCCCAGAGTGAGCTCCAAGGATCCAGCTGTCACAAGCAGTCGCCATATTGGTGAGCGGGACTTTTGGGGTTGCTGCTCCCTTTGAGTCATTCTACCCCGGCAAGTAGCCCTCACCCATATGCCTGTAACCCATATTCTTGGGTTCACCAAGATGGACTTGGTTGGTGTCCTTACTTTGGTCTCCTGTCAGTTCCCTATCTGTGCTGAGTGGACATCTGTTCAGGTCTCCCCAGGAACAGTGCCACACAAGCCACTTGTATGCCACTTTTCATGAAGAGTCTGTCAAGGGCTTTTGTATAATGTTTTGTAGTGGGGGAGTGGTGGTCACTGTTAACTTGGAGTTCCTTATGCTTTTTCATACAGTTCTTCATCAGAAATACGTTCTGCTACAGACAGGCCAAAATCGCTCAGTTGGGAAATCTTTAGAATGAGGAAACAGGCTCTGCCAATATTTTTCCAGTTGCATTTGAAAAGTAGATCATAGCCTGACACTCCAATATAAAACTCCCTGGTAACTCCTGACATTTTAACTTGACCCTTGAAGCCCTGGATGGTTGGTTCTTAGCAACTCCCTTCCCCTCGGTACCCCCATTGTGCAATGCTCTTTTTGTTCCGTAAGCACATCAGGCTGCTTTCAATGTGTAGTTTGCCCTAGCTCCCCTCTGAGATATCCCTTCCTCATCCTGCTGCACAGACGGCTCCATCTCATCCATTAGGTGTAGGCTAGCATGCCTCCTCCCCAGACGGCCCATCCTGACTATCTTCCCCAAAGCAGTCACTACCAAACAAGTACCCCACTGCTCTGAACATTTCATCCTTAGTGCTTAACTACAAAGAATATACACATGCTTATTTGTTTACTTAGTCCTTGTTTATCTTTCCTACCAGAAAGTCAAATCCATACATGCTGTCCTAGTCAACATAAGCACAGGGTATACCAACCATCTATAAGTCATTGACATAACAATGGTTAACAAATAACTCTCTATAAAATGATAGGCTAATTCATCACTGAAGGCTGGCACACTTTGCAGCATGCATGTTTAAGTATTTGTCTACATTTCTATGTAGGTGAATTCTGGGTCTGGGCACAGGTGCTAAAATGATGTAAATAGTCCCAACAGGCCAAGTGCTGTCTGCAACAGAGGCTTGGCCTTACAGCAGCATTGGCCTCATGAGCGTCTATTTTACTTGTTGCAGGGGTTCTTATGGTCTTTGCGCCCTTGGCACATGCAACATCTAAATATCTTCTCACATTCTAGTTATTCTTGTTGGAGGGTCCTTCTTCCTCTTCCCAGAACAAAACCTAGTTGACATTTCCAGAAAGAGGTTGGGCCTCTTCTTTAGCAATGTCCTTGTGTGTTACATGTTTTTCTCATGGTATTTACTATACTGCCTCAGAAGAACTGTTCACGTGTGTGTTTCCCTCTTAGACTGTAAGCGTTTCAAAAACTAAGACTGCAGGGCTGCAGCCCTAGGAGAAGCAAGTGCTCGGCACTTATCACTGACTGTCAAATGAATACATAATTTATACGTGTAATAATGGCAGCATTACATCTAAATGACCGTCTTAGGTAGTGATGTCATCAGTAACATGTAGTGCAGTGTTGATGGACAGCTTAACACCATTTACCCTCCTATCCTCTCCCTTGAATCTCAGGAAGTAAGGGTCTTAAAAAAACTTTATCTTCTAGACCCCCTATGTAGTGGATGATACTCTACATGATACATTGTACAGCTTCGAGGAACTCCTTAGAATTTCAAATCCCAAAATGATATCATAGCAGTAAAACATGTGGCCTGAAAGTAGTTTTGGTTTGTCCTTTGGCCATCACAACCTACTTTTGAGTGACAAGGAGCTGAGATCATCACCAGTTTTCCTGACTGTCCTTTCTGGTTTTCTTATCTCTACCTTACTTCCTTTGGCCTTCTGAAGAGGGTTACAAGTTTGGAACACCTGGTATAAGTTCTTTTGATCATGCAACAGTGCATAACAAGTTGGGATGTGTTGAAAATTTGTGTGTGAATAGAAAATGAAAGAACTGATCCCACAACCCTTGGAGAACTTCCTTCTGTTGGTATCTATTTGGGTAATGATAGTTTTGAAACTGGAAAATCAGTATCTACATCATCACAAATAATGATATGTATGAGGGATATGAGCCCCATGAGCTGCCTCATTTCAAAAACTGTCCCACTGTGAAAGGAATAGAGTGAACTACCAAAGACTGAGGGGCAGGAAAAAACCCTGACTAAATGCCAAGGAATACATTGCAAAGAGAAAATCATAGAGGTCGCCCAGCAAAAAATGCATGCCCAGAAAGGAAATCCGTAAACAGTCAAAATTCCAGACCTTGAGGCAGGGGCTCTCCTGTAGAGTTGTAGCTGTTTGCTCTGCTGCTGGATGCCTGGAGAACATGCTTTTTCTGAGCCTTAGGAAATACAGTCTTATCACCCAGGCTTCTTCGTTCTGAGAAAACAATGTGCAACACATCTAACCAATCAAAGCCATCAAATTCTCATTCCTGTTTGAGTGTTTTGGAAGACAACTATGAAGAGGGACTTTTTCTAATAGAATTCTGTGAGTCCATGGATGCTTTGGCTCCACAGGTCTAGAAGTATGTGGATGAGTGCATGCGTGCATGTGTGTCTGAGTCTGTGCGTTTATGAGTGTATGTGCGCGCGCGCATGCATGCATGCATGCATGCATGCATGCCTTTCACAGGACCAGAAATTATCTTGATTAAAGCAGACCTCAGTACTGCACTCATATACAATCAGGGTTGAGAGTAAAGTACACATAGAGGCATAACATGAGAAGTTGTAATGCTGGGCAGAAAAGTGCACGTTGCCTGGGTAGAAGAGCAGCTTTGCAGTCACAGCCTTCCGAGAGGAGAACAGGTATGACAGGTGACTTTAAGTAGGCAGTGATGGGGGGAGGGCCGTGACACACCTGTGTCATTCACACTTTGACTCCAGTGTCAACAAGTCTGGCCCCTGCTTTTTACACACTACAGGACTCATCAGGAACAATTAGAGTCCAACACTCACCCAGCAAGCGGAGCACAGAGGTTGACACTGCTTTCCCAAGAGCATTGGTGGCTGTGCAAATGTAGGTTCCTTCATTGTCGAGGGAAGCATTCTGCAACAACAGGGATCCATTGAAAAGCAAGGAAACATTGTCACTCAGAGATCCTCCTCTCTTCAACCAAGTTACATTAGGCTGAGGGACACCTTTGGAACAAAAACAAATATGACAAAGGCAATTCCTTTAAGAACAGGGCCACAGAACTATGAGACAAATACCATTTAGTGTTTGGAGCACAAGTCAGGAAATGGGTAAGTCATAGCTAATAGGAAATGGCTGATTGTGTTTTTAAGGCCTATGATGGAGGAATCATGGGACAGCAAAGGCTTTGGTCCATGGGGCAGCTCATCAGTTCATGTATTATGTTAGGGGATAGGAGCTTCTCTCTGGGAATGGAAGGGATTTTGAAGTTGGGAAAGTCAGTGGAAAAATAGTTAAAAAAGAAGGAGTTGGTGAGGCTGAGGTAAGTGGAGGCAGAAGAATTCCTACTAGTGAGTTGTTGCTAGGAAGACTTTGGAAAACATATATATATGAACTTTGTTGCTATGTACGTGCAATGGAAATGGTCCTCCATGGGGAAAATTATATGATCCTTGGAGAAACAGATTTGCTTCACTAATGAGCTCTATAAAAAGTGTAATTTTAGAGAACAAAAGGAAGTGTTGAGTTTGAGTCTGGGTCAGTTGAGGCAGAGGCTTCAAGAACTATCACAGGAGCCTGGGGAACAGAAGAGGACAGAAGAGCTGAAAAAAAAATGTCTTCATCCACATCTTGATAAGTATTATCATTTTGCTGGGCTATTGAAACTCAGAATGACTTCACTTGATTCTTAAGAGTGACGGATGCCTCAGGTGGTGCCTGGGACTGAACTAGGTAACTGGTTTGAGGGATGTCCTCTCCTCCTAATGTGCTTTGGGGGGAGAGAACATGGGATGGCTTTCTGGAAAAAAAGCATCTCATCACTATTCTAATGACATGTGCAAAGTACCGTGCAGCGGGTAGAAGGCATGGCCCAAGAGCCTGGTGCCACTTTCAAATTCTCACAGTCAATCCTCCTTCCTAGGAGGCGTCATTGTGTGCTCCATCTTACTGCTGAGGACTCTGCTAAGCCTTGGGAATTCAGCATTAGTTGTTGCATCCACTAGACCAAGCTTGCCATTCAAGTCTCTTAGGGCGTTTGTTGTGTGTCTTTAGGAAAATCTGATTTACTTAGAGATGTTGTATGCACATGCAGAAACAAGAGATTGATACTTGTGCTTAAATACTGCATAAAACCCAAGTGTTTTTGTTTATGTTTTGTTTTGTTTTGCTTTTTTAAGAGAGAGAGTGCAAGGGGAGACAGCTGGAATTAGAGGTGTGGGGGTTTTAGAAACCTAGTACAATGGAAACTTCCTAGAATCTAAGAGGGCAATCCTAATGAGGACTCCTAGTAATGGAGGATATGGAGTCTGAGCTGGCCATCTTTTGTAGCTAGGCAAGGTATCCAGTGATGGGACTGGGTTGAATTTGGTTGAGTTGTTGGCCAAGGGGGTCCCATGGAAATCCTTAAAGAGCCCGATAATGCTCTTAGCCCGCTGATGCTAAGACAGAGGGTTGCTCTCCAAAAACTGACATTAGAGCTCCATTGCCAAGGACAGCATCTATTACAGCTCACTGAAGAGAGAGAGGCTGACCTGGTGCCTTCATGCAGCCTTCAGCCCTACACATTCTAGTCTCTTCGGCATGGGAAGGTACTTGGCAGGCTACCGAAAGAGAAACCTGAACACCAACCCAGCCACAAAACCATCAACCTATAATTTGTCCTGCCTGCAAGATGTGCTGTGGCAATGGTGGCACAGAACTTTTGGGAATGGCCAACCAATGGCTGGTTTAACCTGAGGCCCACATTACAAGAGGGAGTCCATGCCCTACACTGTGTGGAAGGCCAGGAACCAGAAACTGGATATCCCAGAGACCTAGGGTATAACAAAATAGTCCTGCCCCCCCACAAAAATTCACTGACATGATTCTTAATGATACCCATAGATCTATGCCTTGTCCAGACATCATCAGAGAGGCTTCCTCTGACAGCAGATGCTGAGACCCATAGCCAGATATTATGTGAAGAGAAAATCTAAATTAGAAGTTTCCATGGAGTCCCTCCCCTCAGAGCCAGGGGACTCCTGTGGAATAAGGGTTGGAAAGATTGTAGGAATCAGAGGAGATGAGGGAGAATATGGCCCACTGATTCAACTAATCAGGGCACACATGAGTCCACAAAGACTGAAGTGGTATCATAGGGCCTGCAAAGGTCTGCACCAGGTCTTCTGGGTATATGTTACAACTGTTAGTTTAGTGGTTTGAGGGGACTCCTAACAGTGGGAGCAGATGTGTCTCTGACTCTTTTGCCAGCACCTGGGACTCTTTTCCTCCTATTGGGTTGCCTTGTCCAGCTTCAAAGTGAGGGCTTTTGACTTGTCTGATTGTATCTTGTTTTGTCATGTTAGATTGTTGTGTCTTGGAAGCCTGATCTTTCCTGAAGGGAAACGGGAAACTGGAGTTGGGGGGAGATCTTAGGGATGAGGGTAGGTAGGGTAGGGGAGCTGGGAGGCATGGTAGGAGAGGAAATTGATGCTGTTCATGCTCTAAGAAGTGGAAAAAGTTGCTGCCTTGGGTGGAAGGGATGGGCTGCTCTCATTCTCTTCTATTACTTTGTTAACTTTGGACATCACAGTGGATTCCAGCAGCCTTAAGTGAAAAAGGAATGTGAAATAAGAACAGGAATGTTATCGTGTTTAGATGTAATATCTGAGGGCTTCAAAATCTGCGTCTGAGTCTGAGTTGGTGGCTCTCAGGGATTTCATCTTTAATCCTGTGGCTTTGTATGATCTGTGTGTGACTGGGGGATTTCCAAGGGTGTTACCCCAAGATTCTCATCTTCTGATCGCTCCATCAAATAACTATAATATATGTGCGGGTGTGTTGGGGTTTTGCAGGTTTGACTAAGTTTACAAGTCAGATGACCTGAGTGCTGTGAGTCCTGAAGATCAGAAAGGCAGAGCAGAAGTGGTTAGAGATGTGAACAGGACAAAGTAGGAGTGACAAGACAAAGAGCATGTTTGAGGGACACGGTCTTCCACTGATGACTTTAAATGAAGGGATCCATGAGCCAAGCAAGGCAGGTATCCTCGACAGTAACAAGCAAGTGGGTCCTTGAGTCCTGCAATGAGTAGGAGCTGAATTCTGCCAACAACAGGAAGGAGATGTATCCCCAGAGTCTCCAGACAGAAATTCACCCTCAACAGCACCTTCATCTGACCTTTGATCCTCTGGATAGAGCAGTCAGCTCAGTCACACTCTACTGACTGACCTACAGAACTGTGCGATAATAAATTAGTGTTGTCTTCAGTCTGTAAGTTTGTAGTAATGTGTTACAGCAGCAATCCAAAATGAATATACTGATAGATATCAAATTGTGTTGAGAAAACTAGGCTTACCCTAAACAGCCAGAGCATGCTAATGACACATGCATATATATATTTTAAGCTTCTTCTGTACACATATACGTAGAAAAGTCAAGCTTTCCTAAGGTCACAGCTATTAAACACAGAAAATGAGATTCAGAGCCACATAATTATATTCAGAACATCTTTTAACCAGAATGCAGGTAGCTTTCCTGCATTTCTTAATAAAGTCTCTCCTAAGTGGCTTATAGTTGTTGGAAGATTTAGTTGTGGTATCAAACAAGATATATGCACATACATTTACACCAATATATAATATGTATATTGGGTATTGATTGCTATCGCTTAAAGGAAGTGATTAACTTATTTATCTTATTCCCATCACCCTATTAGATGACTTAATTTTGGCAGGTTTTCAATGATTTTCTTCTTTATTTAAAAAAGGTAAAAATTGGGGCTGGAGAGATGGCTCAGAGGTTAAAAGCACCGATTGCTCTTCCAGAGGTCCTGAGTTCAATTCCCAGCAACCACATGGTGGCTCACAACCATCTGTAATGAGATCTGGCTCCCTCTTCTGTATACATAATAAATAAATACATCTTTTTAAAAAAGAGTGAAAATTACCCCAAGTGCCCCTCCTCTCTTTGCTTCCTGATCATGGCCCACACCTCTGGCAGAAGCTTCTCACCCCCAGAGGTCAGGCCAGCATCCTGAACCCAGGTAATACTGGCCCTCACCCCACCCTCTCTCACCCAGCCTAACTCCAACTGCCCCTCCTCTCCTCTTTACCATATCCTGGCCCACATTTCTGGCAGGAGCCTTCCACCCCATCAGAGGCCAGGCCAGCTTCCTGAAAGCCAGGTAAGCCATCACCCTAACCAATCCCCTCTTGCCCCACCCAGCATAACCCAAGCGTCCCTCTCCTCCTTACCACCTGATCCTGGCCCACACCTTTGGGGAAACCTCCCATCTTTTACCTCATAAGAGGCCAGGCCAGAATCCTGAACCCCAGAGACCAGGCCAACTCCCTAAAAACCAGGCAGAAACCTCCTACCCCACCAGAAGACAGCAATATCTGAAACCCAGAGGGCCCAGCCAGAGCAGAGGCCACACACATACATAGCCAGAAGCAAACTTGTTCAGCAACCATCTGCTGAACCAGAGGCCATCCAGGTGATCAGAAATCCAGCCCCCAACACAGGCAGAGACTCTCTACTCAACCATAGGCCACGGGACATAGAAGACCAGAAAGGAAACAGAAACCAAGAAAAAAAAATCCATCTAACAAAGACAAACCTAGAAATGGTCACCTAGACCTATAATCACTCCAAAACCAGATGCCTAAACATCAGTGTAAGAACACAATAAGAGGTAAGGCATTATGTCACCATCAGAGCTCACCCATCCCACTACAGCAAGCCCTGAGTATTCCAACACAGTGGAAACACAAGAAAATGACCATAAAACCAACTTTATGAGGAGGATAGAGGTACTTAAAGAGGAGATGAAAAACTCCCTGAAAGAAAAGACAACCAAAGAACTGGAAGAAATCAACAAATCCCTTAACAAATGCCACGAAAAAACAAACAGGTAAAGGAAATGATTCAAGACATGAAAACAGAAACAAAAGCAATAAAGAAAAAAGCAAACAGGAAATTCAGGAAATGGATGATATGGATAAGTAAACAGGAACTGCAGATGCAAGCATCACCAAGAGAATTCAAGAGATGGATGATCAAAAACACCAATCACATCTTATGCTGGAGAGCATGTGGAGCAAGGGGAACACCTCTCCATTGCTTGTGGTAGTGCAAACTTATACAGCCACTTTGGAATCAATATGGCAGTTTCTCAGAATATTGGAAATCAATCTACCTCAAGACCCAGCTATACCACTCTTGAGCTTATACCCAAAGGATGTTCAATTATACCACAAGGACACTTGCTCAATTATGTTCACAGCAGCTTTATTCATAATAACCAGAAGCTGGAAACAACCTAGATGTCCTTCAACCGAAGAACTGATAAAGAAAATGTGGCACATTACACAATGGAATATTGCTCAGCTGTTTAAAAAAATGACATATGAAATTAGAAGGCAACTGGATGGAACTAGAAAAAAATCATCCTGAGTGAGGTGGATAAACATGGTATCACTCATAAGTGGAGATTAGAGAATCATGCTACAATCCACAGCTTCAAAGAGGCTAGGTAACAAGGAAAGCTCAAGGGGCACATTTGGATGTCCCTGGGAAGGGAAAATAGATGGGATTTCATGAGTGGACTGGGGGCAGGTGGGGATGGGAACATGAGGGATCAGGTGGGGCCAAGGGGTGCGGAGAGTACTGATAGAGCTGGTTGGAAAGGGTGTCTCCAAGAAATCTACAAGGATGACCCCAGCTAAGACTCTAGGAAAAGAGGACACTAGCCTGAACTGGCCTCCTCCTGTGACCAGGCAAGACTAGTGGAGGGATTTGGACACCAGCCCAGCCATATAACCTTAGACTTACAGTCTGTCTGGCCTATGAGATGTGCTGGGATTGGTGCCTAGCCCAACAGTCATCAAAGAGACTTCATTCACCAAGAGGCAGAGACTCACAGCCAAATATTAGGCTGAACTTGGGTAATCCTGCTAAAGAGAGGGAGGAGGATTATAGGAGCCAGAGGGGTCGAGGAAATCACAAGAAAACCCACAGAATCAACTAACCTGGGTTCATAGGGGCTCACAGAGACTGAACCAACAACCAGAGAGCCTGCATGGGACTGACCTAGGCCCTTGCATATACGTGACAGTTGTGTAGCTAAGTCTTCCTGTAAGACTAACAGTAGGAGCAGGGGTTGTCTCTGACTCTTCTGTTGGCTTTTGGGACCCTATTCTGCATGCTGGGTCACCTTGCTTAGGTTTAATAAAAGGGGAGGTGCTTAGTCTTATGACAGCTTGATATTGCATGTTTTGTCAATATCCACAGGAGGCCTGCCCTTTCCTGGAGAGAAATGGAGGAGGAGTGGATGGGAGGAGGCAAAGGGAAGGGAAGGGGAGGGACTGGGAGGAGAGGAAGGAGGAGAAACTTCGATCAGGATATAAATTTTTTAAAAGGGAATAATTATGGCACTAGAGAGATGTCTCAGTGGTAAGAGTGCTTGTTGTTCTTCCAGGGAACCTGAGTTCAGTTCCCACATCCATGTCAAGCCTCCCACGACTGCCCATAACTCCAGCTCCAGGGTTCTGATGCCCTCTTCTGGCCTCTGAGGACACCGTCACACATACATAGACATGCACAGACACATTCACATAAATAAAAATAAATCTTTAAAAAGAAAGAGCTGCTAGGAAGACTGCAATCTATTTTTGAGGTAAACAATTACATCATTTACAAAAGGTTATAATTGTATCTCTCCCAATATTTACATTGGTGATTTCACTTTCTTGCCAGTGCTTACAGAATAGTGCTGTGTAATACCTTCAGTGGTAAGTGCTGTCAAGTGAACATCTGCATCTCCCCCCAATTCATACACTTAAACCTAGCCCACAATTCCTGATTAGCAGGTAGATTACTAGTCCTCCAGTAGTTAAGAACCTTTTCCAAGGAATCCATGTCACAGTGTTGTTTCTAGTCCTGGATTGAAATGCTGCTGGGATGCTGAACTCTGACTTTCGAGAGGGTAAGTCAGGGTGAGATTCCCCCAAAGAGCCCCTTTTCTTCCAGCAATCTGATGTGTTCCAGCAGACAGCCTCTGAGTGAGCTCAAAGGCCCTGGGAAAACCAGCCAGACTCACTCTCCAAGGTTGTCCTGGAGGAGTGGCTTACCCACAGGAGGCTTGTTAGCACAGCCTAAAGAGAGCACGTGGAAGGCCAGGCAAGTTCTCTGGGCCCTATATTAATAAGACTGGCTTTCTAAAGAGGATAAAAAATTTTACCTTCAGAGCATCTTGGAAGGCTTGGGCACCGCCTTTATAGGCAAGAGCTCTATAGCAGAGAGAGAGAATTTGGAACTCCTACTGCAATCCACATGGTTGGAGGAGACAAGAGGAGAGACAGGGACAGGGACAGGGACAGGCAGGGGGTGGACACATGTTTGCCCCATCCTGGATCTTCAACTTCCATTTTCAAACTGTTGTTCATGATGAATACCATTAGTGGTATTCAATATTGTTAGTGGAAAGCAGTCCAGGATTCCTGTTCTTCTGATTGGTGGGGTGAGGGGCAGATGTGTCTAGACAGTTTAAGACAGTAGTCAAAAACAAGGAGGCCCAGGTCAGGCAGAAAGTGGGTACAGAAGGTTCTATAACATTCACACTCTGGAACTGCCATAGCTTAGAAACAAACACGCTTGAAAGCCTGCAAATGCTTTCAAAGGACTGAAGAGAACAGAGGATGAGGACAGGATCCTTCATCCTGCTGCCCTTTGCAGGCTTTAAAAACTACAAATGTCTATTCTGTGAAGACAGCTCTAACATGTCAGAAATGGCTTCAACTTATTTATCTAACCTCCAAGCCAGGCCATTCCCACAAGAATTCACAGCTCTGAAATATCCGGCAGTCTGTTTCCACAACGCTGAAATCGCTTTTGGAAAGTGGATGTTGTGGAAAAAAGTCCAGCTCTGCAGAGGCTGTGAAACACGTACTGCAAAGAGTCTGCACCTCAAGGGTCTCTTTAAAGTAGTCAGCGTTTAAAAACAAATTTCCTCCATCCTTGAAAGGCCCATGAAATATTCCACACCAGAAAATCCTTGGCTTATGTGGACCATTCTAAGATGCCAGCTCTTTACGTAAGTACATAGCATCCCTGAATGTTTTTGCTATCTGTTGGCTCTTTCGGCTATTTGACAATATTCTGTGAGTCTTTTCACCCCCTCCTCTAAAAGAAATGAAGACTTAAACCACTCCTGCCTCCCCGCAGGGAATCATGAAGAAAAGATGCTGTCAATATATAAAGTAAGAGGTTTACTGAACATAACGTAGGCAACAACAAAAGGAGGTTGTCTCCAGTAACTAACAATAAACAGGAACTCACAGCACTGGCATCAGAGATAACACATTAAAGAGACAACAAGGTTCTCGACTGCAGGACAGTTAGGTGGCAGCAGAAGTTTGAGGAATACCCTTCTTTAGGGCTAATTGCATATTCTTTTGTCCTTTCTGGCAACGAAGGGCCTAGCTATCACTGAGGCTCCACTCAGAACTCCAAATACAAAACTATGGCTCTTGCCATTTGCAGAGCATTTGAATGCTATTGATGTACATTTCCTTTTCTAGAAATGATGCCAACAGACTGGTGTAATCAGTACCCCCAGCAATTTGTTCTGAGGCTTTAGAAATCTTTTGGATCATGCCATCTACTCCCCAATTCCGTCATTAAAGATCTTTCCCTAAAGTCTCCTAAATTTTTTCTTATGTCATGGATGAGGATATCACCAAGTTCTCTTCATGGTGTGGTTACTCTTGACCTCTCAGGACACTGGGATTCTGCTTCACTCAGGACTGGGCAGTTCTTCCTAACTGTCAGTCATAGTCTACGAGGGTCTGGATACTGTTCTCCAGGGTCTCCTGTACAGGCCACAAAGTGTCCATGGCAATTATTGCAAATATTGTCTCAAGGCCAAAACCCTCCAGTAGTCCCTTGAAGAGTTAGAAGCAAGGACTTTTGCACACCAGACACAATGATATGAGTTGCTGCTGTGCATGTAGCATTATACACATAGCATTGTGCATGTGGAACTACACACATTGCAAAAGTCACTGACTGAGTGTCGAGAATGGAAGAAGAATCCTACACAGAAGCTCAAATGGTGAGAACAGTGGACATTCCTTAGGCTCCGCCTTCTGGACAGCAATTTGGGTAACTTACTCACCTAACACTGGGCTATAAGTGGACAAAGTGCTATGATCCACTTTTTAGAAGCTGCATTAAAAATGAACGCTTATCCAGAGGGCATATGGCATGATCTACAGGGGAATTCTGGACCATATGCAAAACAAACTAACAAAAACAGCAGGAAGGTGTCTTGAGCAGGAGAAGTCATTTTAAGTAGACTTTATTTGCCTCTATACATTTAGATATTTCAAGGATTGTAAATGGTTTTTAAATTGACAACTAAAGTGCAGTTTATAGTGTATATTTCCAATTTATAAACGAGGAAAAATAACATTCTTAACTTAGAATATGGTCAAAAGAGCCAATATGTTCAGTTCATAAAATAGGAGTAAACAGGTAATCCTCAAATTTTGTTTTTAAGTCTTTTGTAAATTATATATAAATATTTGTAGGCAAATGTATTTTAGTAAAGATGGTTCTCTCTTTTTTCCCTCTCTTTCTCTTCACTTCCTCTTCCTTTCCTTTTGTCAAAGCCATCTATGACTTAAAAACATCTCAGAACCACAACATATAATATAAACCAGTAGTCAGCAAACTGATGGGGTGATGAGACTATCTTTAGGAATCCAACCATATAAGCCTGCTTCACCACAAATATTTTCTCAAGATCCTTTCCTGAAAGAGGCATTATTCAGCCCAGTAGAGAAAGCTAATAATTTGGCAAGTTAACAACATTCCGAGGTATATTCCAAAATATTTTAACCTAGAAGGAAAAGACTGAAATGAAGAAAATATCTTTCAATTTTATAATACCAATCTTCTAAACTGACTATGATTACATCCATGAAGGGTTTTCCCTGTCTTCACTCGTTGCCTGGAACACCAAGCATGAGAATTCAGCTCAAATGAGGCCCACATTTCCCACCAATTGCTTGCATACACACTGGCTCGTTAAGCATTGTGTCTGTAACTCCTACCTACTTTTCCCCTCCCCTTTTATCAATGGACAGCAAAAGGCAATAACAGAAGTGTGGGGTTTCAACCTACAGCACTGATAAGCTTATACTTTCTAGAAGTGCACTTTGGCAATGAGGCATTAAACATTACATACACTTCAACACTCTATAAAGCTACAAACCGCTGACTTTCCCCTGACCTAGGAGTTCTAATCCTATTTGGCTTTTTTTTTTTTAAGAAAAAAATTGAAATGTAAAAAGTTCTATGCACAAAGATGTTTCTTTCATTGCTATATGCAATGGAAAAGAAATAAGAATAGCTTCCAATACTGTCCAACATTAAGTGGTTTACTTAATCTATACTTATACATCAAGATATCCAGATAGATGTTAATGGAGCAGTAGTCCTGGAGACAGAGCCCACAAGAGAAGGCTGATCAATGAGATCTCCAACTAAAACTGGAAGAGATAAGCAGGTCAGCAGATACAAAAACAATGACACAAAAGCACCAGAATCATGAAAAATCAAAGCCACATGATTCCTCCAAATTCCTCAACTATTAAATCCCAAAACACCGAAATGGGAAAGATGCTGGGTGAAGATTTCAAAAGTTTACTAATAAAAACTGATCAGTAACCTTTGAAGGGATATGAAGAGCAGATAATCAATTTAGGACCTGGTGAAGCAAGGTAGAGGGGACGTCAGCAAAATGATCAAGCAAACCAGCAACACTGAAGGAAAACTCAGGCAGGAGGTTTATATTTTAAAAAGTCACGTAGAAATACTGGACACAGAAATCTCCTCAATACCATTTGCAAAACCTAAGGAAGATTATCAGGGATGAAGAACAAGGTCAAGGTTAAACATCAATTTTAAAAACTGAGTAGCACCTACCACTGTGCATGAGCTCTGGAATAGGATCACGAGACTGTCCTAGCTAGTTTTTATGTCAACTTGACACAAGCTAGTGTCATCTGAGAAGAGAGAACCTCAATTAAGAAATTGCCTCCATGAGATGGAGCTGTGGGTGAGCTTGTATGGTATTTTCTTAACTAGTGATTATTCAGAAGGGCCCAGCCCATTGTGGACAGGGCCATCCCCGGTGGTCCTGAGTGCTATAAGAAAGCAA
This sequence comes from Onychomys torridus, assembly GCF_903995425.1. Classification (NCBI taxonomy): domain Eukaryota; kingdom Metazoa; phylum Chordata; class Mammalia; order Rodentia; family Cricetidae; genus Onychomys; species Onychomys torridus. The sequence goes on along the minus strand of NC_050443.1, from coordinate 62,673,265 downwards.
ACTAAGCAAGCCATGAAGAGCAAGCCAGTAAGCAGCAATCCTCCACGGTCTCTGCGTCAATTCCTGCCTCTAAGTTCCTGCCCTGTTTGAGTTCCTGTCCTGATTTCATTGATGGTGAACAGTGATGTGAAGTATAAGCAGAGTAAACCCACTGGAGTTACTGTCCTGATTTCCACTGATCGGTTAACAATGTGAATTATAAAGCTTTTCTTCTCCAAGTTGCTTCTGGTCATGGTGTTTTTGTTTTTTGTTTTTTGTTTTTTGTTTTTGTTTTTGAGACAGGGTTTCTCTGTGTAGCTTTGCGCCTTTCCTGGAACTGGCTTTGGAGACCAGGCTGGCCTCGAACTCACAGAGATCCGCCTGCCTCTGCCTCCCCAGTGCTGGGATTAAACCCGGCATGGTCATGGTGTTTTATCACAGCAACAGAACCCCTAGCTAAGACAGACACCAAACTAAAACCTCCACAGGATAGAAGCACAAACTGAGGGGTAGGGGAGTACTAAAGGCATAGAAAAATCTGCTCAATAAAATTATATCACAAATTTCCTCAAATCTAGAGAAAGAAATGGACATTTAAACACAGAAGCACTTAGAACCCTAAATAGACAGGTCCAGAGAAGCATTTCTCAAGAACACATTGTAAGACGTCAAAAACACAAAGCAAAGCTGTGTGTGTGTGTGTGTGTGTGTGTGTGTGTGTGTGTGTCTGTGTCTGTGTCTGTGTCTGTGTGTGTCTGTGTGTGTCTGTCATGGCTGGTGGGGACACCAACTTACTTAAAAAAGACAACATATCAGACTAACGTGAGACCTCTCAGCAGCAGCCATGAAAGCCAGGACAGCAGGGTCGGCTCAAGTCCTAAAAGTAAACAACTGCCAATCAAGATTGTTGCTTCATCCAGCAAAGATATATTGAAGATTGATGGAGAAATGCGAGCATTTCAAGACAGGTGCCTCAAGATTATAACCCAGTACTGCAGAAGACAGTTAAAAGGACAGGACACTGAGTGGGACAGAAAGGCAGTGTCAATCATAAAAGTACAGGAACGAATGCATTCCATGAAAAGTTGAGCAAAGGAGAACAAGGAGGGACCTGCCATGTCTAATGCAGTAAACCAGTGACCCCCTCATACTAACCAGGAGAAAGAAAAGAACAAATAATAACAAACCAGAAAAGTTGTAAGAATCACTAAACATTTCTCAGTAATAATGTTACTCGTAAATGGTTTCAACTCTCACCAGTCAAGAGAATCAGACTAGCTGATTGGGTTTAAAAAACAAAAGCAAAGCAAAACAAAACAAAACCTGACCCTTGGAGCTGGAGGGAGAATGTTGTAGTTAAGCACACTAGCTGTTCTTCCAGAGGACCCAAACTGGTTTCCAGTACCCACATAGACATCCCACAGGTGCCTGTAATTCTAGCTCCAGGGAACTGGAACCCTCTCTGGCCTTTCTGGGCACATGTACACACATAGCACACAGTTACATGGGCACATACACATTCTCATAAAGAAAAAGAAAAATAATTCTTAAAAAAATAACCCCTGGCCCCAATTATCTGCTACTTCAAAGAAACATCTCATGGATAAAAGTCAACTTATCAAGTGAATGGAAAGTCCAAGGAGACTGGAATAGCTATTCTGATACCTAGTAAGGTAGAATCGAAGCCAAATTAGAAGATATGAAAGCCACTACATATTAATAAAGAGAAGAATTCATCAATAAGATATAACTATTTTTAATAAATGCATTGTATGTTGGAGTTCCAAGTTTCATAAAAGGTACAAGACTGCTTCATAAAAGAGGACTGGACTCACAGGCCTCTAAGACGCTTTCATATTTAATTTCGCATTTTTTCAATCTCAACCACATCTTACTATTTCTCAAGAGAACTTTCTTTCCATATTTTGACTTCATCTAATTTTGAGACAAGATGGGGCCAGATCCAAGTTATTCAACACAGTACTACTAACTGTGGACATCTAGACACATAGAAAGAGTTGTGCATCCAGAGGCCATGAAACATAACCATGCTGTGACACACTTTTCCCAAAGGCTGTTCAAATCTCCCCTGTCATGCTGACTTATTTCCCTCTAGTACATTATTTTGTTTTAAACAGCAGCTTTCACATGAATGAAAGAATCCTTTTCAAATATATCAAATTCTGGCTTCACTGAATTACAGACTCTTACATTATTTGCTTCTTTTCTTTTTATTACAACCAGATTTTCCAAATCATAACATAGGTAATTGGGTTTTTCATGGACCAGTAGTTTAGCTGCAAAAAATTGTTTTTGTGAAGGACTTTCTATCTACCTATTCGGAGTTTTCCCCACACTCCTGGGTTCTTTACCCAGACATTTCCAGTATCAGGAGAGACTTAAGGATGCTCAGTTTCAAGTTCCAACTGGCCAGGTATCCTCAGCACTTTTCCTTCCTTTATCATCACTTCAGTCCACATTTCTGCCAGGGACCTAAGGCCCAGGATAGAATTTCCTCCAGGACATGCCACCCCAGTGACTCATTCTATAACAGAAAACCAATGGCCAGGGAGACAGTGGTAGGAGCTCAAGGTCTCACAGCCAGGCAAAGGCAGGCAAAGAACCACAAGTGATACTCACATGCCATGCCCCAGGACTGATGGATATTTAAGCCTGCTTTTGTTTGTTGAAGACATTTTAAAGCAATAAGCAAGCATTGTAGCTGGAGTCAACATTCTAACCACAAACTGTCCTCCTCCTCCTTCTCTCAGAGCAGGAACCATTCTGCACCTTTCCTTGCAATTACAAATGCGCTGTGGAGTGCATCCTGACAGCTGTCCCTTGGCCTCAAGGCGGCAAACCTCATGAAAAGAATTTCTTGTTCTGATCATCTAGTTGCTCATGACATAATATTCTGCCACTCTATTTTTCTATATTCTTGCCAACCCTTAGCAGTGTGAAACTCTTGAAGTTTTCCAGTGTAACAGGTCCGAGAGGTCATCATCAATATCTTAATCTCATTACTAATGAGACTGGAAACACTGCAAACCCTTCGATGCTCAGGGCTTCAGTTCCGACAACCGTTGGTCCTATAGCTGGCTTACTGTTATTTGGTACTTAAGCTGATTTGTAGCAAACATGTCTATACCATGGATGCTGTGTGACAAATACTTTCTTCCAGAAATGTAGCTTTTAAAAATTGGTTGAAAATACCTTGAAATGTTAACAGCAAAATTGATTGAAATATTATTCATATATTATGAAATTCAACCTTTAAAACTACATAATGCCAAAGTTCAAGTATATTCATAGAGCTCTCTAATTACTGTCATGCAATAGGCATTTTATTTTGATTTGCACTTCTAGTATTTTCATTATTCCCAGATCAAACCTATCTCTTGTATTTTAATTGAAAAATTAATTTCTTCATATTGGAGACATTTACTAAGAATCATTCTGGGTAGAGGTTTTTTTATATTTATAACCAATTATCATATCACCATTTACTCAGCCGTTTGCCCTTTGACTTGTCCTTCTGTCTCTACTGCTCCTGGGTTCTCCTATGGGCTTGAACCTGCTGTGGAATCTACATTCCTCCCCCATCAGCACCACACTGCTCTTAGTCCTCTGGCTTTACATGGAGTCTTTGTAACTCGGGGAGGCGAGTGAATGAAGCCCTGGCCACTGGGGGATCCAGCATAGCCACTTGGTGAGTTAACGCTACCTTTCAACTCTCCTGGGCCCACAAAGCTTCATGGGATTGCATGCATCTCCCTTTCTCTCCAGTCCCTTCTTGCTCATCTCCCTCTTACATACACTGACAACCAGTGGATGCCCTGAATATCAACCTCTGCAAGCCAGGCATGGTGGCACATGCCAGTAATCCCAGTTCTCTACAGGAAGAAGCAGTAATATCAAGAGTTCAAGGTCATCTTGGACTATATTGTGAGTTCAAAGCTTGCCCGGGCAACCTGAGATGTTGCCTTAAACAAAACTAAACAAATCAAACCCTAATAAATGAACTATTTGCAAGCATTGTAAAAATCTTTACATTCTTGGTGAAAATTCTCCTTAATCACACACAGAGCTAGGTTTAGTTTAGGCAAAATTTTATATGTTTGCCCTTAAGAATTTTGCTAGAGTCCTCTCTAGCCTACCTGGGTAGCTTCCTGGTGAGGTCAGATGTCCCTCCCTGATGCAGAATTCTTCTTCTGAAGCAGATGTACATGCCAGATGCCCTGACTAGTGTTCTATGCTGTTTGCACTCTTCAGTGTACTTTGAATTTCAAGGCACAGCCAACCCTTTAGGTGTCACTTGGCTCTGAGGAACAGGTGTCAAGTGCATTTCCTGCTTAAGAGACCATCTTCCTTTGTTGGCTGGGCCATAGAGCTTTGACAGGTCCATCCACTCTGGGACCATCATTTTCCTAGCTCAAGCCCGTTTCTGTCTGTGGATCTGGAGAACTTAGAAACAAAGGAGGAGCTGACACACAGGAACACCTCCACACAGGGGCTTGCACCAGGGGCTTGCATCAGTTGTGTCTGGCGAGCATAAGGAATGATTCACAAACAAGAGAATGCACACAGAGCAGAACATTACGGGGGGGGGGGGGCTGGCGAGATGTATCTGTTGACAAGGATGCTTGCCCCCAAGCCTGAGGCCCACATGGTGGAATGAGAGAGCTGACTCCTGAGGTTGTTCTCTGACCTCTACATGTGTGCCAAGGCATGGAGCGTCCCCTCTCCCCACAAAAAATGTAATAGAAAATTATATGGTAAACAGCGCTTATGGAATGTGATTGTGTGAAAGAAATAATTAGACAGCAATGCTATTTACTGCTTTTTACTTCCTCTCCTTAACAGAAGGTGTGTGTGGGGCAGAAGGGTGAAGCCCACTCCCCAACACCCCACATTTTACAAGAAAGTATTTCTTAATGACAAGCAAGACAAACAACCTTTTCAGAATAGAATGTTCAACCTTCAGAAGTGCTGGTTTTTTTTTTTTTTCTAGTTCTGTCATTTAATAGAATTAGAAGAAAAATCTCTAAGGGTAGCTGGAGATAAGCTCTATTGATATCTATACCACATGAGTAGTATAAAACATGTTGCCCATGACAAAGAGCCATAAATTTGTCTAGAAGTCCTAGGTATGTGCTTTAGTATCCCGAAAAACAACTAGAAGAAAACAGTTCAAGAGCAATTGGTTTTGGTTTTTGGTGGTGGTGGTGGTTTTTAATGTTTGTCCTACTGAATTTCAAAGTTCTGGAAGAATGTGGTTTTGTGAATCATGCTATATACTCATCTATAGAATGAAAGACTAAATTAAATGATGACCAAGTCCCCTCTACTACTAGAGTCTATTTTCTGTTTTGGAGATGAGGGCAAGATAGACATATGACTCATCCATGTTTGTATTCTAGCTAGTCATAGAACTGTTTGTCAACTCACAATTTCTGACTTTTTATCAGTGTTACCAACTGCCTTCAAAAAGATGTCTCTCCGTAGAAAGCTAGGCTGGCTATAGCATCTGCCCATGAGGAGACACTAAGTTCAATGCAGGTTTGTTTAAAATGGCACATAATTCAACATGATGGCAGCTTCAGTGGCAGATTCACTTTGAAAGGGAAAGAACCTCTGATGGGTTTCTGGGGTTTGAGATCATAGTGGAGGGTGGCTAGGCACTAAAGACCAAAGGGACTATTTCTAGAAAAGATGAATCATAGGGAAAGGTGAATACTCCCAACTCTGAGCTTCACTTGAGAGGAAGAAGAAGGGGGGGGGAAGCAAAGAAGGAAGAGGAAGAGGAAGAGGAAGGCCTGCCTACCAGCAGTATAATATAGCACAGGGCAGAAAGGCCTGCAGAGTTGGGAAGGGATCAGAGAGTTCATATTTTCCCTGAGTGGATAAGAGACCAGACCTGAGCTGAGTTTAATGGTCTTCTCTGAAGACTTTGTTTGTGAAAACAAGATTCCACTGCCTCCAGTCCCTGACTTAGGACAGCAAGTAATGGGCCACAAGCCTTTGGATGCCTCCTCCGCCCCCACCCCACAGTTTGATTTTGAATGATCAGGAAGCTAAGCTTTAAAATGAAACATTAAAAGTTGAGTTTCTCTTAATAGAAGTCACATCTATTTTTCAGAATCCTCTGCAGGTGGAGGGCTACAGAAATTGGAGAAGTCTGTGGCTTGGCATCTGAACAGTTCTGTTCTGCTTTTCTCCTTGCCCTGGCTAGAGAATGCTGGCCTGTTCTGCAATGGCAGGTCCATTTTGCCAGAAAAGTCACATATTTGTGGGTGGAGCCAGTTGGGAGGCTGGGCAATCTGTCAAAAGTCTTCACAGGCCAAACACTGCAAGGACTGCCAGGGATTGAAAACTAATACCTTGGAGGGTAGCAAATTTCCAGCATGCACGGAGCCAACGGTGTGCCTTTAGAAGTAGGGTGAGCAGGAGAACATTAGGAGAAAGGAAGAGAAGGAATCTGGGTGAGTGTGACCCAAGTCTTCTCATGACACCCATCTTTAGGTGCTACTGGGCAGCCTCAGAGGCCCCTGCTGTCACACTGCATCCTGTTCTGCTTCTCCTGAATTCATTAACTCTGTCAGAGAAGGGGGTGGGGGCTCAAACACCCTAGGCAGTTACCTGTTAAAAGACTCTGGAAAGTTCAGAAGATTAAAAGAAGCAAAGTCCCCTCCTCAAGGACACATAAGCAGGAAGCAGCTGCTAGAGTACAGGAGAGTCTTTGATAGAGCTGCCTACACATTGTGCGAGCATGTCAGGGCTGTTGCTTTGGTGACTTGTCGGCCATGCAGGGATGGACTTTTTGGTGATGTAAGTGCTTGAGTCTCCCATGCTCCTGTAACTCACCCCCAATAAACTCATTGGTTTAAACTCACACTACATTTGAATAGAATCCCTTATTTATTTATTTATTTATTTATTTATTTATTTATTTATTCATTCATTCATTCATTCATTCATTCATTTATTTATTTTTGGTCTGTGGTTGGTGTCTTATATAGGATGAATAAATACTTTCCTACAACTCCTGTGGTGGTTTGGATTGTTATGGTCCCCATAGACTCGTGTTTGAATGCTTGGTCCACAGGGATGGACACTATTAGTAGGTGTGGCCTTGTTGGAGTGGGTGTGGCATTGTTGGAGGAGGTGTGTCACTATGGGGTGGGCTTTGAGGTCTTATAAGCTCAAGTCTGGCCAGTGTGGCACTCAGTCTCCTTCTGCTGCCTTCGGACTAAGATGTAGAACTCTCAGCTCTTTCTCCAGCACCTTGTCTGCCTGCTCACCACCATATCCCATCATGATGATAATGGACTAAACTGCTGAAATTGTAAGCCATCCCCAGTTAAATGTTTTTCTTTATAAGAGTTGCCATGGTCACTCTAGGACCTAGATCCTGAGGCACAATCCATGCCTGGAAACTCCCACCCATTGCTGCACCAGTTGAGGACCAGCAGGAAAGACTCCTTCAGGCAGGCTTCCCCACCAACACCCCCCATCAGCCATGCAATCTACAAGACCCTCACTCTATCTCAAATCCACCCATCCCCCTTCAACCTCAGCAGCTCCTTGAGACACAGAATCTGCCAGCTCCAATTAGACCAAGAGCTACTACAATTGGACCATGAGTGGCCCCAGAGACACTGACACAGCAAGCACAGATTGGACCAAGAGCAGCTCACTTAGACACAGACACCTCTTGCACCTATTGGAGGAAGAGATGTGTAGATGACAGTGCAAAAATACATACAACAACATAAAGAAGAATAAGGCACCACCAGAACCTAGAGGGTCTACAACAGCAAGACCTGAACATCACAATGTAGAAGAAGCAGAAGAAAATGACCTTAAAAAACTTTGGGAAGACAATAGAGGCCTTTAAAGAGGAAATGAAAAATTCACTTAAAGAAATTGAGGAAAAAACAAACAAAAAATTGAAAGAAATCAATAAATCCTTAAAGAAAGCCAGAAGAAAAAAAAAACAAGAAAAAAAGCAACTAAAGCAACTAAACATGTGAGGGAAACAGTTCAAGACCTGAAAATTGAAATAGAAGCAATGAAGAGGACACAAGCCAAGGGAATGCTGATCATAAAAAATCTGAGTAAACAAACAGCAACTACAGATGCAAGCATAACCAACAGAATACAAGAGATGGCAGAGAGAATCTCTGGCATGGAGAACACAATAGAGGAAATAGATTCATCAGTTTAAGAAAACACCAAAGCCAAAAATGTCATAACACAAAATGTCCAGGAAATCTGGGACACCATGAAAAGACCAAACCTACGAATAATTGGGATAGAAGAAGGAGAAGAACACCAAAGGCACAGACAATATATTCAACAAAATCATAGAAGAAAACTTTCCCTATGAAAATACAAGAAGCTTATGAGCTGGGTGGTGGTGGCGCACACCTTTAATCCTAGCACTCGGGAAGCAGAGGCAGACAGATCTCTGTGAGTTTGAGGCCAGCCTGGGCTACCAAGTGAGTTCCAGGAAAGGCACAAAGCTACACAGAGAAACCCTATCTCGAAAAACCAAAAAGAAGAAGAAGAAGAAGAAGAAGAAGAAGAAGAAGAAGAAGAAGAAGAAGAAGAAGAAGCAGAAGCAGAAGCAGCTTATAGAACACCAAATAGACTAAAGGTCCCCTTGCAACATAATTAAACCACTAAACATAAAGAATAAAGAAAGACCATTAAGAACAGCAAAGGAAAAAGGCAAAGTGACTTATAAAGGCAGACTCATCAGAATAACACCTGACTTCTCAATGGAGACTCTGAAAGCCAAAAGGTCCTGGACAGACATAATGCAGACACAGACACTAAGAGACCATGGATACCAGCCCAGACTACTATACCCAGCAAAACTTTCAATCACCATAGACAAGTGAACAAGGCATTCCAAACAAAACTAGACTTAAACTATACCTATCCACAAATCCAGCCATACAGAAAGCATTAGAAGAAAAACTCCAACCTAAGGAAGTTAGATGCACCCACAAAAACACAGATAATAGATAACCCCACAGCAGTAAATCCCAAAGAAGGGAAATACACACATACTACCACCAAAAGATAACAGAAATCAACAATCACTGGTCATTAATATCCCGTAATATCAATGGACTCAATTTGCCTATAAAAAGACACAGGCTAACAGAATGGATATGAAAACAGGATCCATCCTTCTGCTGCATACAAAAAACACACCTAAACTTCAAAGACAGATACTACCTCAGAGGAAAAGGCTGGAAAAAGACCTTCCAATAAAATGGACTTAAGAAGAAAGTTGGTGTAGCTATCCTAATATCTAACAATATAGACTTCAAACTAAAATTAATCAAAAGAGATCATTACATATTTATCACAGGAAAAATCCACAAGATGAAGTCTCAATTCTGAACATTTATGCTCCAAATACAAGGGCACCTACATAGGTAAAAGAAACATTACTAAAGCTTAAATCACAACCAAACCCCACACACTAGTAGTGGGAGTCTTCAAGACCCCACTCTCACCAATAGACAGGTCTGCCAGTCAAAAACCTAACAAAGAAACCAGGGATCTAACAGATATTATGACTCAAATGGACTTAATAATTATCTACAGAACATTCCACCCTAACACAATAGACCTTTTTCTCAGCATCCCATGGAACCTTCTCTAAAATCAACCACATACTCAGTCACAAAGCAAATCTCAACAGATAAAAAAAAAAAAACCAAAAAAGCAAAAACCTGGAATAACTTCCTGTATTTTATTGGACCACCATGGCTTAAAAGTTATATTTCAACAACAACAAAAATTACCGAAAGAGTTGCCATGGTCAAGGTGTCTCTTTATAGCAATAGAAACCCTAACTAAGACAACTCCTCAGTGAAAGAGTCAAAGTCACACATCATCAGATGGGTCACCATCAGAGAACATCAAACGTGACTACAAATACAGGGGTGCTTATTAATCCTTGGAAATTGGGGGATATAGTGTTCAGGCAACTAAGTCAAGGCACAGTAAAATAAGGGCATATAGAAAATTCCTTTTGAATTAGTAGACTCACTTTGGTATTTATATGTCTCTCTAAGGAAGTGGTATACAGCTAGTCTCACAACAGCCCACCCCTTTACACCTGTAAAGTGTAGAAATGTGCAGAATATATTGTCTGTCTATATTCTGGGGACTCTAGAGTCCATGTTAAGACCTAAGAATGCCTGGCCTCAAGTGGCAAAATAGCCCTAGTTCAGGCAGAGTCAGGCTGAAAGTTTTACTTCTATTAATGAAAAAATGGGTCTGGAGGGGTATGGGCAGAACATGGTAGGGGAACACTTGCCTTACATGAGCAAGGCCTGAGGGCCCATCCCTAGCACTGCAAATAAATAGTCTTTTATAAAGGAGTTGTGTGGTGATATATTGTGTACCCTAATAAACGTGCCTGAGGATCAGAGGACAGAGCCAGCCACTAGATTAGACACAGAGGTCAGGCAGTGGTAGCACACATCCCTAATCCTATCACTCAGGAGGCAGAGATCGTCTGGATCTCTGTGAGTTCAAGGCCACACTGGAAACAGAGCCAGGTACTGGTGGCACACACCTTTAATCCCAGTACTAGGAAGCACACACGCCTTTAATCCCAGGTAGTGATGTCTAGGCAGAGAAAAGTATATAAGGCGTGAGGAAACAGGAACTTACTCTCTGTAGGCTGAGGATTTCATAGAGGTAAGAACTAGTGGCTGGATGCTCTGCTTCTCTGATCTTTCAGCTTTCACCCTGATATCTAGCTCTGGGTTTTTTTTATTAAAAGATCATCTAAGATTTGAACAACAGAGTTGAGCCTGCATTAGCAAACACAGCAGGAAAAGCCAATGCCACAAAGGCTGCTGAGGCCCACTCACAGACTAGGTCTGAATAGAAGACATTGGCATTCCTAGTCTTAGACCTGGCTTTGCCAAGGCTACTGCATAGCAGGAAGACATATTTAACAATTTCCAAAAATCCCTTTTCTCAGACTCCACAGTCACTACACAATCTCCTAACTGAAAGTTTCTCTTTATTATAGATCTGCCCACACACAGTGCGCTGGCTTTCCCAGGATAAACATGCCAATGTGAGTGTCAGTCACAGCCCACAGTGGAGACAAAGTGGCAATCTGTCTTAAACCTCTCTCTTGCACCGTGTGTGTGTGTGTGTGTGTGTGTGTGTGTGTGTGTGTGTGTGAGTGAGAGAGAGAGAGAGAGAGAGAGAGAGAGAGAGAGAGAGAGAGAAGAATCTGCTAGTGAGTTAGTGTGTTTGTATATATGCATGCAGGTTCTTATGTAGACCAAGTTGGAGGTCAACACTGGTGCTCTCTTTACTCACTCTTCACCTTATCTTTTGAGACAAGGTCTCTCACTGACTAGCAAGACTAGCAAACTCTAGGAATCTACCTGTATCTGTACCATACCCATCAGAGCTGGGGTTACAGGCCCATGCTACTATGCCCAGCTTTCTTATTTATTTATTTATTTATTTGTTTGTTTGTTTGTTTGTTTTGGTTTTTCGAGACAGGGTTTCTATGTGTAGCTTTTTGTGCAGCTCAGGTTGGCCTGGAACTCACAGAGATCCACCTGGCTCTGCCTCCCAAGTGCTGGGATTAAAGGCATGTGCCACCACTGCCCGGCCTTCTTTTTTATTTTTATGTGCATGTTTTAGATCTGAACTCAGGTCCTTGTGTTTTCAGAGCCAAGACTTTACTGGCTGAGCCATGTCCCCAGTCCTGGCATCAGTCTTACCATATGGCATGAGCTCACTTGGAGAATTAGATAGATGGGAGAGTACTAGAACCCAGAATGTGAGTTCATCAGGATGATGTATGAAACACTAAAATGCTGGCTGTCACCTCCAGCTATTGTTGGCCAAATACCTTCATACTTGAAATGATCATACTTACCTTTTACAGGACAGTGGATTGTCACATTTGCCTGAAGGGCTGCCTCCACAGTGCCTCCCACCACAACAGACAGATAGCTGTGTTCCGGTTTGGTGACATTTCTTTCAATAGACAAGATGACAGGTGCCTCTTAATTCAAAGGGAGCAGAAACTATGTTAGGTTTAAGCTCTTGTTCATTGACAAGCATTGTTGATTTGCTGAAAGCAGGGAAGAGTGCTGGTCTCTTTAACCCCTGTGGTACACACAGACAAGCACACACACAGCTAGAGGTACTCAGTGCAAAGATGATGGATGGATGGATGTGTGAGTGGATAGGAGGATGGATGGATGGATGGATGGATGGATGGATGGATGGATGGATGGATATATGGATGGGTGGGTGGGTGGATGGATGGATGGGTGGGTGGATGGATGGATGGATGGATGGATGGATGGATGGATGGATGGATATGGGTGGGTGGGTGGGTGGGTGGATGGATGGATGGATGGATGGATGGATGGATGGATGGATGGATAGATGGGTGGGTGGGTGGGTGGATGGATGGATGGATGGATGGATGGATGGATGGATGGATGGGTGGATGGATGGATAGATAGATGGATGGGTGGATGGGGAGATATATGGGAGGATGGATGGATGCATGGATGGGTTGGTGGATGGAAGTGTGGGTGGGTGGGGATGGGTGGATTGTAACAATGTATAAAGTGAAGATATTTATCCTCATAACCAAAATTAAGGTTAACTCCTTCTTGATAATTTCACAAAGACTCAAGATGCAAAACCGCATGGCAGGGCAGAATAGCATCTCTCACATGCAGCCTCAGATGAGTTGATGTGGGCCCAAAACACCAGGGGTTGTGACCATCTTTATGGAAAGAGGGGTGTGAGATAGGGCAGTGGATCCTGAGCTATCCTGGTGTCCTTGGAAAGTGTTATCCTGGATGGAGAAGACTCTCTAGGGCCTCTCCCACTGAGCTAAGAGTAAGCCAAGGCTCAGCTAACATGTACAAAGCATCACACTGTGCTCTCTGCTCAGCAGCAACAAGACCAGAGCTACTCTTTAATCAATAATCACAAAACCTGCCTGTGCACAAGGTGATGCAATCAGACATTTAAACAACAATATAGTTCCTAAAAAAAAAACAAAAAACAAAAAACCATATACAGTTTTCTTTTAGGTCCAGAGACAGGCTGACTTGACAATCACAGAAAAAATGTAGGGTTCAGGGTTCATTAAAGCTGTATTGGGAAAGACCAGATAGGCAGGAGCTCACAACTCTTGTTAACTTACTTCTAACCATGAACATGTACAAAGTGTTTTCCTGCTGGATTATAGTAGGAATCCTGGTAAAAGTACTGAGTGATCTCATAGTCATTCACCCCACAGTGTGTGGCTCAAAGACTCCCCCTCTTACACCATCTAAGTAAATTCATGTCCCTTAAAATAGTAAAACTATCACTCTTGAAAGGCTATTAGCTGCTGGGGTGCATCCTTAAGACACTTCTCACACCTCTCTACTCTGCAGAAATTCTTCATTTATAAAAATCATATTAAGCTATCTCAAGTGGATTAGCACTGTTTGGAGGAGAAGTCATAACTTGGCGTTTTAATTAATGTGAAACAAATAGCCACATAAAACTTGTATTGAAGAAACAATAAAGACAAAACGACAGAGTCAGGAATTCATTCCAGGACTTCCACTCCTTGAAATTTGATAATTAATGGATTTATTCATTAACTTAGGACACTTGCTTTGTCCACCTACATGCATAATTTGTGTGAAGTAGACAATGAAAATATAGAATAAGAACACATGCAATGTTGTTCTCAAGAAGCCCAGGCTACAGAAAGTTCCATTCTTTCTTGGAATGCCTGGGGCTTAGAAAGCTATCCTGAGAGGGTGGGAAATGATGGGAAGCCTGTGGGTAGAAGGGGTCTGCGGTTGTCACAGCTCATCTTCTGGCTTATAAGGACTTCACATCAGCTCTATCAAAAGCCTAGGGTATCTGGGAATGGACTTAGAGCAGACTTAGGAGTACTGGCAGAGGAGGTGTCTCCTCTTCACTACAGGAACTACCTCGATTTGTGCTTGTTTGAAAGGACCTAATGATTACAGGCAGGCACAACAGTCCAGGAGAAAACAAAGGCCTGAAACAGGAGTTCTTAACCTGTAGGTCACAACCCCTTGGGAGTCAAACAACCCTTTTACCTAGGTCACCTAAAACCATTGGACAACATAGCTATTTACATTATGATTCATAACAGTAGCAAAACTACAGTTAGGAAGTATCAATGAAATAATTTTATGGTTGGGGTTCACCACAGCATGAGGAACTATATTAAAGGGTTGCAGCATTAGAAAGTTTGAGAACCACTGGCCTGTAGGCTCTGCCTTGGAAAGGCAGTCATCCTCAAATCTTCCAGACCCAAGAAACTTTTAACACCAACAGGTTCAACTTTCTCAGCTTGTGGATGACAAGCATCTGCCATTAAGCTTAGCATCTAGGTGACCAAAGTGGGCTCTAACCCATGATGTCATCTCTACTCTCCCTTGGTCCATTTGAGTCACAAAGAGAAGAAAAGAGAGTAGTGAGCTAGGGGATGGCTCTCTTATTTATGTCTAGTCCTAGAATAGAATCTTGCCCCAAGGAATTACTGCCTACAATGTAAGCAGTTAACAATGATCTATTGTAAAAAATACTTTGTTACAAAATGACCATGTACAGTGCCTATGAAGATGTATGCTGATGTAAAATTATAATTCCTGGGGGTGGGGGGGAATACTGGCTAAGGAGTGGGAGGAATGTCACTGAGAGAAAGGTACCAACTTTGAAGACTAGTGGTTCTCACTTCTCAGCTGATGAAACTTTAAAAAGTCATTAGTGTCAACACTACCAATGAACCTCCATCTCATTAATTCCCGATTTGTGGAAAGTAAGCCTTTGAGCCATTGTTTCCAGAGAGTTGGTGTAAATTAGGAACATGTTCAAAAGAGCAAGCATCAAACTCATTCCAAACCCACTAAGGCAATGCTCTAGGCAGCATCCAGCAACCGGTGCTTGAACAAGCCCTGTGCCATTGGGATACATACTTAGGCTTTAGAGTGCTAGGGTTTCAGGTGATACACAAAGCCACGACAAGACGCAGACACTCTAGGCTTCTCCTATGGGCATTACCTGCATATAACACCAATGAACTTTCCACATCTGAACCAAGACGATCAGCTATGGAACATTCATATATCCCTTGCTCTTTCTTTGTAGGATTTTTTATCTGTATCTTCCCAGGTTCCTCCAAAATGATCCTGTAAAAGAGTTAATATGAGTTAAATGAAAATATAACTCAAGGAACATATATAATTGCTGTCGGGCCATCGCAGGTTATGGAGAATGGACACTGCAAATTTATAGGCTTTGGTCTGGCACGAAGCCCAAAAGGTAATCATGTCCAGCCCCCTGCTTCAAGGAAGAAACTGGATATATGGAAGAGTGGGGAAGGCTTTCCTCTTGCATTAGCTCAGAGAGCACTTACAACAGGCTGGGACATGGACATATTGGCTTCTATTTTAATTTTATTAGAGTTAAAAAAAATGGCAGACAAGTTGTACATCTCAGCAACTTCCTGGGAGAGGAGAATGGCACAGAGAAGGAAAACACCAGGCCACCTGAGTTAAGCAGACACAGATGTCAGATTAATGGTGCACAATGGAGTCATGTGGCAGAGTTGGGGGCTTTAGAGAAAGAGCAAGGAAGTCAAGACTATAAGGGAAAAACAAAAGAAATATGCTTAGGTTTAGGTTCTCGCTAGTATCTGAAAGAGACAGGGTAAGGAAAGAAAAGAAAAAGAAGCCCCATCTTCCTGAGTCAGACCCAGAACCTCACTGCAACCACAATGGTGTGTGGACACTGTCCTAGAGGGCAGGAACTCTGGGAAGGAAAAGTACCTCACTTAAGCAGTCAATTAGTCCACCGATCCCTTCAGCATGGCTTAAGGTGAGGGATAGTCCCTTGGTCAGGTGAATTTTAGGTCTCCACCGAGGCCAATGATTCTGACCAGGAGTTTTTCCTTAATGGGCCTTTATCACTCCTTTACAATGCTAAGTTAATGAAGCTAGTCTCAGAAAGGCAAATATTCCTGATTTATCCTTTCCCATTTGCTGTTCCTAGATTATGTATAGATACATAAAGTCAGTCTCACACACACACACACACACACACACACACACACACACACACGAAAGAACTAAAACTGTTTAGGCAGACAAAGGAGATTGGGAGAAAGCACAGTTTTTAGGAGAAGAAATCTGAAAATCTTTCCAAGAAAACTAGAAGAGGCCACAGTAGGAACTATCAAGGATACACTGCGTTCTTGGTTGACTCACTTCCCAGAGGGCTGCAGCAAGGCTCCATCCTTGGTCCATGTGTACGTGGCATCACTGCTGGGAGTAACGAGACTGCAAAGTATATTGATGAGCTCCGTGCATTTTGTAATGAACACTGTATTCCCAATCCTTGCATTTATTGTTTTGTTCAATGAAATGGCAGGGGGTAGGGTTTGCCTCATGAGAACTGGTCCTTTTGGCTTCAAGGTCAGCTTGCCTGAGTTTTTTGCAGTGGGGCTTTGGGAAACTCTTCCTGTCTCCCCTCTGAGCTGAGCATCAGGAGCAACCTCCTCGTGGATGCTTCTCCACTGAACAGGCATCGGCTGAGCCTTGGCCAGCTCAGCTACCAGCTGATATATCATCTGGGATGCGAGGTCATCGCTGGCTTCTCCTGTCTCCATAAGCTGGCTCATGTTTCTTATAAGCTCATCAAACTGGGCCGTGTCCATGCTGTAGGCTCCCTGCTTCATGGCTGCCTCGAACTGCTTGCTCTTGAACTCCCAGGAGTTTGTGTTTCCTGCAGAGGTCCTGCAGGGCCCCAACAGAGCTCTCAAGAAAGGCTGGTTGTTGATTGTCCCATCGTGCAGGTAAAGCTCATTTTTGTTATTCCACATCTGACGCATTTTATGCCACGTGGCTCCCAAACTATTGGCTTCATTGTGGTCCACCCCAGAGTGGCCCCGCATGTGCTCTCTGAGGGATGGGTGTGCTATGAGTCTGTTGTCAGTCCCAATGAGCTTGAGAACAACCGTTTCCTGGGCAGAGCCTGCAATGCACCTGTACACACCAATGTCAGGGGCTGCAAGACTGTGGATTTTCAGTGAGCCTGACTTGGTGATGCCAAGCTGTTTGGAGTTCTGCAGACAATGGCCATCCTTCTCCCACTGGATCAGAGATTTCTGGAAGCGTCTTACTGGGCATTTGATGATCACAGATGTATTGAGCAGCAAGTAGGCTCTACTGCCGACGGTCAGGTTGATCCGTTTCTCCTCCCTCGTCTGAATATAGACTCTCCGGACACCGAGAATCTGGGGGCCCCGCTCTCCAAGCCGTGTCTTTGTCCCAAGTTTCACTTCTGCAGGGAAAAAAAAGTAAAGGAAAGAAACTGAGAGACACTACTCACAAATAAAGGTTATTGACAGCAATTTTCTGAGGTTGATTGATCTAGGTCTACTAATACAACTTCTAAAAAAATAAATCTTTAGAAACCATGAATTAAAACAAGAAAAATATCTTAGATCCATACTTGGAGTAAACTTCACAGCTGTCTAGTGTTTAAGCAAGGATGCATGCAAGTTTGAACATGTTGAACATGGAAATAAAATATATAAGTTATTTTAGGAAGCCCTGGTTTGGCAGGCATGAGGTTAAATGACTTAGTGGAACAGAGGGAAAGGTTCATCTATAGTTGAGAGATGTTTGTCCTTTGCCACAATGGACTGATGGCTTGACTAGTCCCCCGTGTCTGGGGACAAGTCTCCACCAGCAGGAAGCTTCTGCAGTATGCTGGCCACCCACCCACTGTCAGGGTGGCCCTCGGTGAGTTAGTTTGGCTTGGATCACATCGACACTAAATCTAAGGAAGAAGTGAGAGGTGAGTGAATACATTCAGAAGGTCTGTGAAGGAGGGTGGGGTGGACAAAGTTCAGAATCTAGCCCAAATATGCCATCTAAACCACAAGGGGGGGTGGGTCTGAGGACATAGAGGAGCATGTTCCAAGTAGAAAGGTGTAACAGAACAGGCACTTTAAAGCCAGACAACTCTGAGTTTGAATCCCAGCTTTGCCTGTAGAATGTACCCATAGGTTTCCCCGAGTCTCTATCTTGCCTACAAAATGAGGATGATGTCAGACATTTCATTCATCAAGCGAGTGTGGGAGTTAAGTCCATTGGCTTAGATCACATGTACCTTCAGCAGCAGGCACACTTGGGCTGTCATGTGTGATCCCTTCAACCAGCTGCCGGATAACAAAGGCAGCCCAGAAGCAATGGGGCACAGTGAGAGGGAACCGGAGTTGGGGCTGAGCATCATTTGTCCCCATTGGCTCTAGGTGGGACGAAAGGTTATACACCTACAATTCTGTCCCCTAAGGCTTTTGCTCTTGCTTTTACTGAGAATTCGTGTATTCCAGGGTGGCGTGGGAGGCACTCTTGGCCCAGTTTCTTCTACTGAGTGACAGCGACGAGCTGCTACTAGTGAGGAGGGAAGGGACATGAGCAAGAGCAGCTGTGTTGTCTGTGAGCATCCTGCCCACGTCTCTGCCACATACATGTCCTTTCCTGAGATGGTGGCAGGATCACTTTGATCTGATCTTAGCATCGGGTATCATGGTACTTTGCTTATTAAGTCATACCTGTGTGTAACCAGGTCTCTCAGGATGTGTGGGCAATGGATGGCTTTGAAACTGAGTCTTTAAAAACAATGCCAAGTCCAACACTGGGATTCATGGAGTGGTGTAAAGTGCAGGGAAAGATTCTTTCAGGACAGTAGAGTCCTCTACCAAAGAGTGCATTTTGACTAGGATAGCACAGAACTCTATACAGGGAACTATCTAGTTGAATGATGCAGGCTGGGGACAATACAAGAATGGTGTGAGGTCCATAGAGCAGTCTGATTCCTGGGGTCCAATGACCCAATATGGACACGTGCCTACCAATGTCCTTCAAGATGTCTCTCATCCAAGCTTAGAGTTGATAGCTCCTGATGCCATCCAAGGTAGGCCATGAAGCCTTCAGGTGGCAGGCAGGGCTCAGCTTTGGGTAGAGAACCTGGTACTTGACCAATGAACATGAAAGCCGGATGCCCCTCTGGCTGCATAACCACTCCTAGGAGACAAATCCTAGGGTCCCACTCATCCCCTTCCCAGCCCTGTCTTGGCAGTTACTCACACTGAGGGTACAGAGCAGTTCAGATAGGTTGAGATTATCCTGTAATCAGACACTCCCAAGACTCAGAAGGCTGCTAGGCTCCATTTCTTTAGCCCATTTCCCCGTTGGTTCTCCTGTAAGTCCCTTCAGAGAGCAGACCCTTAGAGTGCGGTATCATTGGGCCAGCTCTTGGGGAATAAAGACTGGTTTGGGCTTTCTGTCTCTCTCACATCTGGAACTATTCCAACACTGTAATACTGGCCAAGCCCGATGAGACCAGGGCATCATCATCTACCCTACAGCATGGTCAGGGATGGATGGCATCTTTTTGGAGGGGCTTCTGGACTTCTACTTCTCCAAGTATTGCAGGGTATGAGAGGTACCACATCTTTGGCTTTTCTAAAATTTGAAACCCTTTCTTCTATATGTCTTCCTTCTGGGTCTTTGAGCCAGCCTGACATAAAGGCCAATTCCAGGTGCCAGTTGACATGTACAGCACATGCTTCAGTGCCTCACACACCCGCCCTCTCTTCTCTATTTGTATTCCTGCCATTGCTCTAAGCCTGGGAAGCATGCCCAAGTCTGCCCCATGCCATCCTGGCTGCAATTGACACTTGGTTCCTCTTGCCACTCCTTAATGGGCTTTGGCCATGCCCCAGCCCTTAAAGCCTCTCTATTTCTCTGCTGGAACCCTCTTAGACTCTGGACCTCTGTCTGGCCATTTGGCTGGTACTGGTTCCTTCTCCTTCCATTAGGCATGGCAATCCAGCAAGACAAACTCATCTGAATCTATGTCAAGAATTTGAGGAGTTAGTTTCTGGATGTTCTTTAGGCTTCTTTGAGGGCTACTGACCAGAGGCCACAGGAATGCTGTGGGTGGTGCTTGCTAAGTGAGTTAAGATACCCTTGAGACCCCATAACCATGGTATGGTCCAAATCAGCCTGAAAGAATAGCTCCCACTTACTTGCTTCTGTTTTACTATTAACCAACTCCAGCCTGGCTTCTGTTCCTATCACCACACTAATGTTCTTAGGAAGAGGCCACCAATGACCCCTAGTGATAAATCCATCACCTTCTCTTTCAAATTCTTACCTACACACTTCCTTCCCTAATAAGATCTGCTCAGTTGTGTTTCTGTCTGAAAGGTGACTGGCACTGGGTGTGAGGAACTCACTTGAGTTCAGAGGCTGGGTCCTGCCAGTGTCTTACCATGTGACACAGGCAAGCTATGATAGTCGTCTCCTTAAAGGACTGGTGGCTGCAGCTGCCTCCCAAGGTTCACAAATGATTGCCTGAAAGTTTACAAACAGGGCTAGCCACAAACTGCAAACTCAGAAATACTAGTTAAGGCTGTGGCTTGTCCTAAAGTGAAAAGAACATCAGTAGACAGATATGACAGAGTGAAAAACTGAACTTTTCAAGGGCCAGGTCTGAGGAGGTGCCTTGCAGGGAATGTTAGCCAGTGAACAGCTGGAGTGCGTTATGGTGGACTGCTGGCCTTATGGTAGCACAGGACATCCTTCCTACCTGACCCCGACTCCAGTGCACACCCAAATAGCCAAAACGAAGGACATGAAAAAGCAAACCTCTCCAAGAACATGCATTTTACCTAAACCCGGGACACTGTTCAGTGCAGATATTCTAAAATGGTGTCTGATGAGGGGCCACAGCACAGATGGGCTTGGCTTCTTTTGTCTACAGACTTCAATTATGGAGAGGTTAGGCTTATGTAAGACTGTATATGTTCCAGTTTAGGGAAGGAACAGGGTGGATTCGAGGTGAAGGAGAGAGGAAAGTCAAAAGTACGCCGTGCTAATGCAACCTGCCTGTTACCAATGAGGAAACGATGAGATCATTCGCAATGATGTGGCGACATGGTCATGGGAAAAAAGCTACCCTGAAGAATTTGTAGTGATTTCTTAGTAAACCTGGAGTAGCCCACACTATCGCCCAGCTTTATTATAGACAGTTATAAATATGCCTGTCTCACCAGCAGGGTCACATTATTTATTCTCAGAAATCCCAGTAACTCAAGCCAGGGGACAAAAAGCAGACAAGAAAGTCACATGAAAGCGCACTATGGTTGAAGATAAGCAGAGACTCTGGCGGTAGGTTTAAAGAAAGGCATGCATCCGGCAACAGGGTTGGTTAAGTGGATGACCAGAAAAGCCAGCAAGGTAGCCTGAGTTCTAGTACGAGAGCAGAAGGTTGGGAAATAACAGGGTATGTGGAAAGCTCCAGAGGTCACAGCGAGACATTCAGCAAATAGGGCATAACAGCCGAAAGCCTGGGTGTCACCCAGCCATGGTGATGGCATGGAAGAATTGTTGAGGTTGGGGATGGGGATATTAAGTATCAGAAAGGTCATCAATAGGGAACTTGGTTGTCCTGTGTATTGGCAACTATTGGAAAGGAAGGCAGGACCTGCTGGTGCATTTTATAGTAAAATAGAGAGTATCTTGAAGATCCCCATAGTGAACCTTGTAATGTCTAAGGAGAATGCTGAAATGGCAAACACATGAGGGGAGAGCCTAGCAACAGACACATGTTGGAGGATGGGAGAGTGTCCTGCTCATCACCTGGCCCTCAGATGTAGTGCTGGGGAGAGAATGGTCCATGAATGTTCAGAGAGAGCTAATCACAGCATGGCCAAGCAAGCACCATCAATCAGGGGTGATGACCTGAGACCAGACAGTGGCAGAACTGGAGGTCAGCTCAGGTGACTGGCTATTAGGTGTATTCTGTTTCCTGTCGCTTCTATGGCCTACATGATCAGCACGCTAGGGAATGCAGTAAAGGAATAGGGTAAAGAAAAATGCCCTGTTTTTCCCCCCCAATGCTTGCAAAATTCTTCTCACCCCTGAATGCCAGAATGACTTCTAATCCCATCCTGTATACCACGTGTCCTAATGATCACAATGTAGCCCCACACAGTATCCTGTCTATTTTCAACGAGGCTGCTGGTTATGACATTAATTTCATTTTTCTCTAAGGCACTTTACAGCCTAGTCACACTGATAAAAATCAGGTAGGCAAAATGACTAAAACAAACATTATGCTGTGCCATTCACCACAGACATTCTTGATTTCCAAGAAGCTTTAAAACTTAGAATCTCAGGCTTTTAGAATGTCAAGATTTTGAAAATATGTTCTCAAAGTATTCCCAGAAAAACAAAAAAAAAGTTAGTGTCCATGAACCAGCAGAGAGCAGCAGCTAAGAGCGTGGGCTCAAGAGTCAGACAGACCTGTGGTCAAAGAGGCCGCAGGGTCCACTTGGCAGTCCTGGAGTCGAGGGTAAAACCCGGTCTTTCCACACTCTTGCCTGCCTCGTCTGTACATGAGGATACTGTCTGACTCTCAGCTTCGCTGGGGAGATTACATGAGACAAACATGCAAGGCGCTTTCCGTGGCGGGAGGTGATCAACAAAGCCACTACTTTTCAATTGAACTTGATGCTAGGACTGCTCTGTTTTGTGACTTTCTCCAGGAAATCAAGTCAATAAACTGAAGACACACATATACACAGCAACAGCAAAATGGCAATAGTTCATCTCTGCTTTTTCTCACTATAAGCAAGCTCAGTGGGGCTACACGACATAATGTGTGCTGTTTTATATGTTAATGAAGACAATAAAAAGCAAAGCAGAGACTGGCCCCTGAAGCAGGGTTGTTGTTGTTTGTTTGTTTGTTTGTTTTTGTTTTTTTGTTTTGTTTTTGGTTTTGGTTTTTCAAGACAGGGTTTCTTTGTGTAGCTTTGCACCTTTTCTGGAACCACTTGGTAGCCCAGGCCGGCCTCGAACTCAAGGAGATCCGCCTGGCTCTGCCTCCCGAGTGCTGGGGTTAAAGGCGTGTGCCACCACTGCCCGGCTACCCCAGCTCATTCTTACTGGCAGCTTTCTGCTGCCTCTTTGCAGCTGCGGCCGCCACAGTCCTGATCTCACTGGCTGTGCTCCTCTCACGTGATACATACACATGAATGTGTAGACATGCATCCTCTCACACACACGAGTATGCTTCATGCAGATTGCCTTAGAACAGATTGAAAGCATGCTACTGACAACACAGCAAGCTTCGTGATTTATAATGAATTGGCAAGATAGCCAATCTGCCATTTACTAAAAGCATGTTTTTATGCTAACTGATTTTGACTCCTACAGAATAAAAATGAACATAAAAGTACTTTTTATCACATATTCACTTCTTTTAATAATGTGAATACAGATACACTTCTGCC
This sequence comes from Onychomys torridus, assembly GCF_903995425.1. NCBI lineage: Eukaryota > Metazoa > Chordata > Mammalia > Rodentia > Cricetidae > Onychomys > Onychomys torridus. Next base: position 62,649,861 of record NC_050443.1, on the reverse strand, counting down.
AAAGTAAGGCAAGAAGCACTTCAGCTTAGTCCCTACAAGGCACGCTCATGAGCAGAAATTCCCTAAAATCTTTCTAGGTCTCCCCAGTTCTAACATTCACCGCTGAAAACAAATTGGAGTTTCGCTTGGGTTGAAATGGGAAAGGAAGATGCCAAGCATGGCGGCGGCTGCTCACTTACTGCTGCACACAGGCATCTGGCAAGGTCTCACGAGGGGGAGTCCCGGAAGGCCCCTGCACTGTGTCTCACCCAGGGGGACGCGCCGGCCTTTGGCAGTCAGCCTTTGACACACCTGCTTTCTTCTCTGGAATCCAACGCCACAGGTGACAGAGCACTGCAAAGAGAGTAGTGCAAGTCAGTGAGCATGCGCAGGACAACACACCGACGGAGCATGCGTAGGGCAGCAGTCTGCAAGGCTGATTTTCAGTACATAGAGAGCTTCTCATCTCAACTTTACTCGTCTTTCCTCTCCTTTCCCTCCCTTTCTTTCTCCTCTTGTTCGCTAATCCCCCCCTTTCCTTATTTTCTTCCTTCCTTTAGTCCCTTCTTTCTGAGATTAGCAAATAACTGGCAGTCATTTATTGTTGTAGAATTTATGATTTCATTTTTTGACATTAGAAGCGATGCCTGATTTTGCCTGTGTGTGTGTGTGTGTGTGTGTGTGTGTGTGTGTGTGTGTGTGTGTGTAGTATCTGTGTGTGTATGTGTGTATGTGCACACATGAATGTGGGTGCGTGTGCACGTGCATGTAGAGGTCTGAGGACAAGTGTTTTCCTCTACCTTATTTTTGAGACACTGTCTCTCACTGAGCCCAAAACTTACCAACTGACTAGACCAATTGGCCAGCAAGCCTGGAGATCCGACTGTCTCTACCTCCCTGACCCGCCATGTAGGATTGCAAATGTGTACCACCACACCTTCCTTCTTATGTGGGTGCTGGAGAGCTGACTCAGGTCTTCATGCCTGCATGGCACACACTTTAGTAACTGAGCCATCTCCTCAACCCTCTAATGTGGTTATACTGTATGATTCTACAATAAAACAATGATAAGTGGAGAATGTAAAACAGCTATGTGAAATTAATATTGTGACAGTCCTGTCCATAACAGCTACAGAAATGAAGTAGTTAGCAATACATTTAACCAAAAGGTAAAAGATCTGCGAAATGAAAACTACAAAACATTGATGGAAATAATTGAGATGGATACACAAAAACTGGAAAGAGACCCCATGATCATACATTAGGAGAATGGATGTTGTAAAATGTACATATCACCCCAAGCAATCTGCATTCCTAAAGCCATCCCCTTCAAAATGCCAGTGAGGTTCTTCATAGAACTATTTAAAAAAAAAAAAAAAACTTAAGTTTGTACAAAAAAAATAGCCAAAGCAATCTTGAGAAAATGAAAGGGAAGAGACCTTGCAGGACCCAGCTTTAAAATATACTACAAAGCTATATTAGTCAAAACAGGACAGTACTAATATACAAATAAACATCTAGAGTAATGGGGTAGAACACAAGTAAACTTGTGTGTCTACAATCAATTGATTTTCAACAAAGGTGCCAAGTGCATGTGCTAGACAAAAACATGGTCTAGAAGAAAACATAGAGGAACACACATGTCTGGTCATTGCAATGGACGAGAACTATTTGGATGTGACCCTAAAGGTACACAAAACAGCTTTACAGGCAAACGGGACTTCATCAAACCAAACAGCTTCTGCACAGCAAAGGAAACAATTCTCAGAGTGAAGAGATGACCAACAAAATGAGAGAAAACGTTTCCTGGCTATATATTTGAGAAGAGGGTGTCATTCAGTACACACAAGTAACCCATGCATCTCTCTGGGCAAACCCAAGAAGTACAACTAACAAATGGATGATTCACCCAAATAGACATTTCTTAAGAGAAAACCTTCAAATGACCAAGGAACACACAAAAAATGTTCACTATCACTAATGACCAGAGAAATGCAAAACTAAAATGAGATGTTACCTCCGTCCCATAGGACAGGCTTTCAAAAAAGATGAATGATAACAAGTGTAAATGGGATGTGGAGAAAAGGGGCCCTGCCATACCATTGGTATATAAGAACATAAATTAATACAGCCATTATGGGAAACAGTAGGGAAGCTCCTCAAAAAAATTAAACTAGAACTGCCACTGCTCTGGCCATCCCACCACTGGTTATTTATCCCAAGGACATGAAATCAGGATGCTGAAAAGGAACCTGATTCACATGCTTGTGTAGTTCACAGCAGCTGAAAGATGAAAGCATAAGAATCCATCACCGATAAGTGGATAAAGAGACTGTGATTTATGTCATGGAATATTTATTCAGACCCGAAAAATGAAATCCTGTCACCTGTGACAACATGAGTGAAACTGGAGGTCATTACGTTAAGCAAAATGAGGCAGCACAGAATGACAAATACCAATATAAGAATGCTGTAGCCTGGAGAGTCAGGGCAGGGGGGCAGGTGGAATGGGGAAGAGTTGATAAATAGGTGCTAAGTTACAGTTAGGTAGGAGCAGGAAGTTCTGGTGTGTTATGGTCCAGTAGGCTGATTATAAGTACCATTAATGGACTGTATATTTAACAAAACTAGGATTCTTTTTGCTAGAAAGAAATGATATAACTCTGATGTGATATACATTTGAGGAGGTAGGCATGCTTACCTGCCTTGAAGAGTCCCACACACAGACAGACAGACACACACACACACACACACACAGAAAGACAGACAGACAGACAGACAGACACACACACACACACACACACACACACACACACACACACACACACACTTCATATGTATCAATGAACAAAATGAAATTGAAAACATGTATGGCTGAGTGTAATTTGAATGTCTCCTAAGATCCATATGTACAGACAGACATGGTTCTTACAGAGGTGCTAATGGGAAGAGCTGTACCTTTAAGGGAGTATGTCCTTAAAAGAGATTATCAGACTCTTCCCATCTGTCCTCCCTGGCTCCTGAATTGAGATGTGGCCACTTATTCTTACTCTTTCTGTCTATCACATTCCCAAGGGATGAACCATGCAAGCCACAGTGCCTTTGAAGTTCCCCAATTTGTGAGCTACAGAAATCTTTCCTCTTTATGAATTAATTGCTTGGTGTATTGCTGTACTGATGCAAAGCTGACTAATACAGAAAAACTCCATTAAAGAATGACCCAAACTGCTATATACAAAATAACATTAATAATCATCTAAGGTAATGTAGTTTTAATTTAAAACTTTAATAGAATTTATTAAGTGTATTAGGGAAAAATTGAATAAAATTACAGGATCTGTTGATGGTTTGGTTTTTTTTATAAAAAAACATAATTAATTTCAGAAGAAATACTCTGAAGTTATTACAGAAGATTAAAGAAATATGAAACTTGGATAGTTATTTAATGGTGTATTTGATTTGAGAGACTATCTAGGGCCTTTTGCTAAGCAAGGCAAGAAAGTAAGCCCCTTCTGTTCCTCTGCCACTCCTTTCCAATTCCCAGTTAGCTCCCATTACGTCATCGAGATGACATCAAGACTTCCAGTCTTTACATTCTGTTCTGCACTATCAATGGCTAGTTGACTTGTTTTAATTGTATATTTAAAGAATTTACCACTTACTTTGTTTTTTTAAAAAAACTGAAGGTGGGGCTAGAGAGATGGCTCAGGGGTTAAGAACACTAGCTCTTCTTCCAGAGGTCCTGAGTTCAATTCCCAGTACCCATATGATGGCTCACAACCATCTTTAATGAGATCTGGTGCCCTCTTCTGGTATGAAGGCATACACTGCAGGCAGAACATGGTATATACATAAGTAAATCTTTTGTTGTTGTTGTTGTTTTAAGAAAATAACTAGTATAATAGTCTTTTAAACAATGAAGGTGAATGAACGATCTTTTGGTACTCTGGGTTCATCACAAAGGCAGATTAGATGGTTCTCTGACCTATTTGCTATTGCCTGTCCACTATGCAGAGACTACTCTGTCAAACTTTGGTCCCTCAAACCTGCTCCATCGTCCTCTTGTGTTGAGTGCTCCTGGCCAAATGTGGGACCCCACAGGGGCTTTTGTTATTGCTCTACTAACCTTTTCTGCTCTTAGACCTATGGGCTCTTTAGCTAAGTGAGCACGTGGGCAGCTGTCCTCCACACTGTATTTTGTTAGCACATGATCGTGCATGATTTGCTCATAAACTTTTTTTAAAGGAAGTCAATGGTTCCATTTTATCTCAATATGTTCCTGTTCCTTTAGTTTTGTTCTTCCTAACAAACACTGCTGAGACATTGTGCTTGCCCGCCTCCCATACCCATCAGTGCTCCTGAAGAACAACATTCATCTTGCTTGTGGCTCTTCTCCAAATCATTTCACTCCATCTATTCCAGCCTGTGCATCACCTCTCTAATCACAATAACTTATTTTATTGTTATTGCTTGTGAAGCAACCTTTGGTTCTGTTTGGTTTTAACTTAGTTTTTGAACTTACTATGTTTTGTACAATTTTTATTGTATATGCTTAATATTAATGTATATATAAAATGATTAATACATATATGCATAAAATTTCAAAATATAGCCATCCCTTTTAGAGCTGAGTCCTCTAAAGTCTCTTATTCCCTGCACAAATTGTGCAGGTTTGGGTCTCTGTGTTAGTTCCCATCTACTGCAAGAAGAAGCTTCTCTGATGAGGGCTCAGTGAGACAATGACCTATGGATATAACAATATATTGTTGTGTTGCTATGCTCCTTTAGCAGAATAATAATAATAGCTGAATAATAGTTGTAGCCAGGCAGTGGTGGTGCACACCCTTAATCCCGGCACTTGGGAGGCAGAGGCAAGTGGATGTCTATGAGTTTGAGGCCAGCCTGGTCTACAAAGTGAGTTCCAGGAAAGCCAGGTCTAAACAGAGAAAGCCTGTCTCGAAAAAAAGGAAGAAAATAAAAAAAGAATAATAGTAGTAGGTTTCTCTCTAAAGCCCATGACCTACCTAGTCCCAAGTTCTTGGCCACCTTAGCAGTGTCAAGTATAAGCTTCATCTCATAGAGTGGGCCTTAAATCCAAAGAAAAGTGGTTGGTTACTTTCGTAAGGTTCTGCTATTGCACCAGTATAACTTGCTGGCATGTCTCTGTTGGAATGTACAGGGTTTGTGGCTGGGTGATATTGATGTTTATGTTTCTTCTTCAGCAGCATGCAAGGCAACTTCCAGCACCACAAATGCTGGTCGGGAGGGGGGAAGATTCCAGCTGGGTACCAGCTCAATCTCTCCATGTTCGATGACATAAATCAGTTGTGTCTTCAGCAATAGGGCTTATCATCAGGTTATGGAGAATAACCAATAGCCTTGGCAATAACCTGTGATGCTTGGGGAGTAGGTCTGTGAGAACCCTTTGCCACTGAAGGTTTTATGTGGTGACATAACATGTGTAGTCAGTATTATATGGTGATTCCATTTGAACTGATTTCACATATGTATCAGATAGTATACGCAAAATGAACACCTTGGGGTTTTGTGGACTTTTTGCTTTTTAATTTTTTTTTAAAGTTTGTTTTGAATTTGAGGGGAGGGGAGTTGAGAGAGAGAAGTTAGGTGGGTAGGGAGGTGAGTAAGATCTGGGAAGAGTGGGGGGGAATATGTTCAAAATAAATTATATAAAAATTTTAAATAGAAAATAAGCCAACAAAAATTCAAAATAGGCTTTATTTTTGTCCTTGTCTCATCTTAACAGCTCCTGTTGTTTTTCTGCCTCTTTCTGTTCTCTTCTGATCACCATAAAAATCTCAGTCCTCACTTTTGAGCCTTTCCCCACTTCTTTGGGAATACAGAACCTGCTTGCCATGTTCTCTGGGGAGCACCTTGATCAGTTGCTTGTGTGACCTGCTTTAGAAGCTTTCCCTGCCGCCCGAGTCTTTCTACTTCACATTCTCATGGTAGTTGTGTGCACAAATCCCACACTGGTGCTCTGAAAGCATCCCTCTGCTGGTGAACAGAACAAACTGCAAGGATGAGCTAACACATTTCCCAAAGCTTGTCTTCAAGACCCTATCATCAAATCAGCTGTTTCCTTTACCCACACCTCTGTTGGAACTGACAGCATTTGAAAGGTTGCTTGGGACCAGGGAAGGAGGTTTGAAACTACGTGATGCACTGTAATAATCCAGTTATTGCTGCCTCCATTTCTCCTTTCACTCCACTTCACCCTTGGCATCCTCCTTCCACTGGGAGGCAAATAAATGTGGTTTCTCCTCCAGCTCCTGCTCACCCACAGTTCTGCAAGGACAGTCTCTGGGACTGCACCTGGTCCTCAACTCAACATCTCTCTAATCAAAGAACTCTGAACAGGCCTTTGAGGTTGTCCGAGCAAATCTGTGTCCCTCTTGGTGCTCAAGGTAATATTTGTCATCACTAAATTATCCTTCTCACTCTGATGCAGATTTTTATGCTGTCTGGCAAGTGTGTTTCATAACTTAGAGTTGGGGTTGCAGCCTTTCAATGTTCACTGCAGAGTGTCTCTTTTATATATTCTCTTTGTGGTTTGTTGTTGTTGAATTCCAAAGGAGAGGAATGAAAATTTTAAATGCCATTATTTTCATGTTAGCAAAAAATAAACAACTAAAATTTCCATATAATAAATATAAACAACTTCTTATTAAATTTTGTTTATACAAACGGTGATTAAAAAACTATCAGGCCAGGCAGTGGTGGCACACGCCTTTAATCCCAGCACTCGGGAGTCAGAGCCAGGTGGTTCTCTGTGAGTTTGAGGCCAGCCTGGTCTACAGAGCGAGACCCAGGACAGGCACCAAAACTACACAGAGAAACTCTGTCTCAAAAAAACCAAAAAAGAAAAAAAAACCACAAACAAACAAACAACTATCAATCTTTTTTTCTGAGACATCTTTAATGATGGGGGTAAGTTTGACCTTCTCTTCATTTTGTATAGCAGGATCATTTGTAAGTCCCTTTTCTGGGTAGAAGACTTAGAGAATGTTCAGTACTGTGGAAGAGGTGACATAATCTGTGCCCTCAGTTGTCACACACAGGGCCTCAACTTTGTACTGAGACTTCTGTGATTTCACTGAAGATGTCTGACCGATTCCTAAGGAAGACCTTGTGGCAACAAAGCGCCCTAAATTCTTGCATCTGGGCAAATACTTGTCTAAGTCCTTTCCATCTGACGGTCAGTTGGGCAAGGTATAAAATCTGTCACTCACATTTTTATTCCTTCAGTATCTTAATTATGTTACTCTGTTGTTTTCCAGTACAAAGCAGTATTGTTGGAATATCTAAGGCTAGTATGACCTTCTTTCTCTATTAAGCAGTGATCCTCTTGTCCAGGTGCAAAGCCACTTCTTTATCTTTCAAATGCAGTCATTTTAGTAAGATCGTTTTCAGCGGTTGTCATTGCACCAGGTTTCCCAGGTGTAGGGAGTACTCTTTCAATGGGGAATTTAAGTCTTCTGTTGTATTCTATTCTTAGATGATTTTCTTTCTTGGGACTTTGCATTTATTAGATTATTTTCTCTCTACCTTTTATATCTATCATTTTCACTTGAATCATTTTTATTTTTGTTTGATTTTTGTACACCTCTGTAATTACATTATCTAAGTCTAGTCAGTTCTAAATCCTTTCTAGTTTAGAATAAATTTTGCAAAACAAAGCAAAACAAACTCACCCTTAGTTTTTCAATTCTTTTTTTTTATAATTTAATTTAATTTTACATATCAGCCATGATTTCCCCTGTCCTCCCCCCCCCACTTCTCCCCAGCCCACCCCCCATTCCCATGTCCTCCAGGGCAAAGACTCCCTCGGGGATTCAGCTCAACCTGGTAGATTCAGTCCAGGCAGGTCAAGTCCCCTCCTCCCAGGCTGAGCAAAGTGTCCCTGCATAAACCCCAGGTTCCAAAGAGCCAGCTCATGCACTAAGGACAGGTCCCGGTCCCACTTCCTGAGTACCTCCCAAACAGTTCAAGCTAATCAACTGTCTCACTTATCCAGAGGGCCTGATCCAGTTGGGGGCTTTAAAAAAAAATTTAATTTAATGAGGTCCTGAGTTCAATTCCCAGCAACCACATGGTGGCTCACAACCATCTGTAAGGAGATCTGATGCCCTCTTCTGGCATGCAGGCAGAACACTGTATACATAATAAATAATAAATCTTAAAAAAATAGAAAGTTTTTCAATTCTTTCCTGTACTCCATTAACTAACTTTTTGCAACACTGTTTTTATCGTGTTCTATAGATTTTATATTTTCATTTGTTTCTGTAGTTTTCTTAGTTTCTTTCAGCTCATTTTGTAGTATTAAATTATATTTTCATGTGCTTCAAGGTCAAAGTTTTTATTATGCTGCTGTGCTACCAATACTATTACCTTGTCATGATCTTTGCAGTGTGCTGATGTTCCCATATAAATTAATGGTTAGCTCTCTTTGCTTTTAGAGAACAGGAGTGTGAGGTAGTGGAGTATTTCAGAATATTTATCACCTTCATGGTGAGAACTCCCTCTTCTGCTTCCTGGTGTACTCTACAGTTTAGCCACAGTTTTGACGTTTGTATCCCTGGATGCTATCAAGGAAATGAACATTCTCCTCTCCCTCATTCCATGTCACCCTCCTTTCTGTGAGTTTCCAGCACATTCTCTGAGGGGCTGTGGGAGGCCTGCGTGGTCATTCTTCACTCACACCCTTCTCGTGGGGTCACTGATTGGCATCCACTCACTTTATTCAGTTTTTTTTTTTCCCCAGAGCTGAGGACCGAACCCAGGGCCTTGCGCTTGCTAGGCAAGTGCTCTACCACTGAGCTAAATCCCCAACTCATTATTCAGCATTCTAAGCAGAGTGGGGTCACTCCTCTGTCTGGGGATGTGTTCTTGGTTTCCCTGTGCAAGGGCCCTTGGCCCTGCTTCTTCTCTTCCTGCTCAGCATCTAGTGGGCGGAGTTGTGGTTTCTGCTATTGTGTCTGTTTGACCTTTGCCCCTCGTGTCACTTATATGAAAATTACCTGTGTCTCTTTCCGTTTGCAATCCTAATTGTTTCATTTTTTATTTCATGGTCTTTTTTTTTTTTTCAATGAGGGGTTAGAGGATATTAAACAATAGTGTTGCTGCCATAATTTGGCTTCTTTGAAAACCCATTGATGATTTAAAAGGAACTGTTGACAAAATACATTCAGAGGTCACAGTATCCGTCCTCGTTGACTGCAGCTGCCACTTACAGATTGATGAGTCCCACTCACAACCTTGGCACAAATCCCACCCTGGCTGCAGTTCTTTACCAAGACCTACACAGACCCTCAAGCTGTACGTGTTTCAAAAGGAAACCCATTCTTTTCCTCTTACATCACCTTCTGAAGATGTTTTTCTTTCTCTATCTAACTTTGTCATCAGTGCCACACTATCCATTAACTTTCTAGGACAGAGCTACAAAACTTCCCTCTTTTTCCCTCATTCACTGTCAAGTTAATGGTCAAATGTGTCTGTTACATTCCCCAAGTCTCTTTCAAAACTGTACTTAACATGCTTTTATTAATTTGTTGACAATCTCATACAATGTATTGTGATCACATTCACACTTAACCCTCCCATTAATGCCTCCGAGCTCCAGAGGACAATTTGTAAGTCTGTCATTTAGTATTTCACTTGACTTGTGGTGTTTACGTAGACATTTCCAGTTGTGCTAGTTTTAAGTGTGTACAAGCTGCACAGGGAATTATCTAAGCGAACCAGTTCTTAGCAATGAGAAAAACACTGTCTGCTATTTTCTACACCAACAGCTTCATTATCTGCCAGTCATCTGAATCCAACCTCGACCTTCTATGGCTTCTCCATCTCCTATGTCTTCTTGCTCTAACACATGATCCAGGCTGCCAGTTTGTCTTAGCTTCTGAGTATTCAAGTGTTTCTGCCATACTTTTGAGGATGCTGGGGATACACAAACATAACCTAAATCTTCTCCCATCTGGTTACATCCTTGGCTTTCCATCTCACCTCCCACCATTTCCTTTATGAATCTTGTTCTCAAGTCCCAGAAGACTCATAAACTCAAGTCACACACTATCTGGAATAACCTTTGATCTCATTACCAAAGAGATTGCCCTCATTTCTTCAAACTCAATATTAAAGCCACATCCTCTAAAACCTTTCCTAGTACTGAAGGAGGAATAGAGGTTTTCACACTTCCCATAGTTATGCATGTATGGCACCTATGTTGGGTTCCCACTACATGAATATGAGTCTTATTTCATCTACCTGCCTTCTTAAAGTGTGAATTCATTTAAAACTGTGTTCTCAGTTGTCTCTGATTCCTGGTGCCTCTAGCAATCAATACAGCAATGTTCAGTAAATGTCTGTTGTTTAAGTGACCAAGCCTGTAAGGCTATGAAATAGGACTATTGAATTTAGAATTAGCAATTATAAGTTAATACTTGTCATATTATAAATAGTTAATAACATGTGGGTCAATGCCAGTCTATCCATAGGATAACACTGATAGAATGATCTGAATCCAGAATCATCTATTCCCTTGGTTCCATCAAATACCAATTATAAAGGTAAAGACTAAGAAATGCCCAACCAAGTTTCTTGGACTTCGTAATAAAGAATCAAGAAGTTGGGGGCAGGGTGAGAGACTGCCCAGTGGTTAAGAGAGCATACTGCTCTTGCTGAGGACCCAAGTTCCATTCCCAGCACCAATGTTAAGTGGCTCACTGATGTCTGTAACTCCAGTCCAGGGATATCTGACATATCTGGCTCTTTAGACAACAGTGTGCGAGTGCACACACACACTTAAATTTTTTTAAATATTTGAGAATGTTTTGAAATAAAGAATCCAAAAATTGAAACATCTTGAGGGCAAGTCCATTTTAAGTATAAGCTGAAGATTTCTTCCATAAGATTGCATGCATGTGAGAGACACAAACACACATATAGAGAGACAGAGCAAGTGAGTGAGCAAGAATGAGAATGTGAGCAGGAGAACATCTTTCATGTACTTACCAGGTTCACAACTGGCTTCTGAGTGACCATGCCCTGGCCTTGCACCAGTTTTTCACTAGTGCTGGTCTGAACCTCTTTGGGAAATATTTAGCAGCTGAAACAAAGGAGGAGCAGAGAGGAAGGGGTTAAGAATGGCTCTTACCTTTGACCAGTCTCCAGCAGTCAGCTGTGGAGGGCAGTCTGTTCTGGCACAGGACTTATGAGAAGATGCCTTGGGTCCTTGGCACAACTCATCTGACAAATTCAAAAAGCTTCCATCTGTTAACAGCTGTCGACAGGTGACTCTCCGGTTCTGGGTTCCCCCACCACATGTCCTGGAACACTAAGAAAAGAGACTGTGAGGCAGTGGCCTCATTTTCTGCTAATGCAAAGCAGGGCTCCCACCATTGTCATAAGCAGAATGGGACATGGGTTGCCAGGCTTCTGTACCTGCTGCCACTCTTCAATATGCCAGCTAGGAGGGCAATCAAACTGATTGCATGCTCGTAGGGCATGAGGCTTTTCATCTCTGCATTCCTCCAGAGGGGCTGGGGATTCCTCAGGATGTAGGCAGTATACATCTCGGGTCTGGATTCCAACGCCACAAGTAGCTGAGCAGGATCCCCAGGAGCCCATGTGCCATCTGTACCAAAAGCCAGGTGAGGAAAAGGCAAAGGTGACTGGGAAAAGGTGAAGCTTCAAATGAGGCAAAACACAACAAGCACCGGCCATCTCAAGCTCCTGGAAGAACCTCTAGAAAAGCAGTTCTCAACCTGTGGGTCGCGGCCCCTTTGGGAGTCCCCTATCAAATATCCTGCATATCAGATATTTACGATACAGTTCATAACAGTAGCAAAATTACAGTTATGAAGAACCAACAAAATGATGTTTTGCCGGGGTGGGGGTGGAGGGTGTCACCACAACGTGAGGAAGTGTAACAGCGTTAGGAAGGTTGAGAACCACTGCTCTAGATCGGATTACTCTGTACAGCTCCACACTGTGGCATCTCCATGAATATGTGTGATTGAAACCCAACATTTAAAGGGAAGAAATGCCAGGGACGCGGTTAAAGAGCTCACTTGTTTGGGAAGATCCTGAGTGACACGGAGCAAAGTGCTTCCTCCGTCCTCCCTGCCACCACCATTCATCAAAAATAAAACCTTGACGTGGTTGAGTCCTGGAGCAAAGATGATTTATAGAGGCACCAAAAGCAGTTTTACATGCTTACAAACACATTTCAGGAAATCTTCAGGGCACCTGGATTCGTTATTTGTAATATCCTTGAGAAAAATTCCTTTCTGTTAGGACTGGATTTGCAGCATATATATAAAATGTGATTCCTTTCTAATAAGATCTTGGAAAAATCAAGTTTCCTTGTGAAACAGCTGGAAAAATTGAAAACTACAGCAGCTGCATTAAATTCATATTTCCAAGTCACTGCAGTGAAGATTCTTGCAGTGTACACCCACACCCGGAGCTTATATGCCCCACTTCCCTTAGTGCTGGGGAATGCCATTTTTTAAAAGTATTTGTCCATCTGATTAGTGAAATGTTGTATATTATGGTTGTTTTACTTGTAGACATTTGATTTTTAGGGAACATGAATTCTTAACTAGTTACCATAGAGCTACTACATCAGGAACGAACCATTTAAAATGCTTAAGATGTATGTTAAAAATTATGCTGGCTCCAGGGTGTTTTGTAAGGCAAAAAAAGGAAAAATAATGAACTTCATAAAGTGAAATAAAATCATATTTAGCAGTGAGGTACAAACCTATGATGCAGCAGCTAGTCATCAAATGCTAAAGTGGGCATAGAGTAATTTTATACAGTACAGTGTGTGTGTGTGTGTGTGTGTGTGTGTGTGTGTGTGTGTGTGTGTATGAGAGAGAGAGAGAGAGAGAGAGAGAGAGAGAGAGAGAGAGAGAGAGAGAGATTGTACTATTACACCAAAAGCTTCTCATACAACCAGATAAGCACACAACCAATGAGGTCTGAGTAACAGCATTTCTGTTTTTTGTATTTTCTGCATTTTATTACATTCATTCATCATATAGGCATTCATTACCAGAGAAGAACAAGTTCACTCAAAAAAACATTTAAATGTAATTATTTGATTTTTTCATTTCTCTTTTTCTGTAACAAACATGTTTACTTTTCTAGAGGAAAAAGGGAAAAAAGCAGTAGTACTTGGGATGCGATACAAAGAACAAACATTTTATTAGTGAAAGGAAGTTTGCTAGTGAAGGGCTAACAACCCCAGCATAACAGTAAAGCGAGAAGCAGGTTGAAATGTCCGTGTGTTAAAGGTTCAGTCCCCAGCTTGGCACTGCTCGCAGGTTGTGGGACCTTTAAGGTCAGTGGGGAGCTTTAGGTCACTGGGGGCACGTCTTTGGAGGGGTGGGACTCCAGTCCCTTGCCCTCTCTTTCTTTTGCCATGAGGTGCCTGGGCTTCTTCAACCAAATCCTCCCAGCATGATGCACGGTGCCACTACAGGCACCTAGAAGTAGAGTGCCCATCGGTGGGGACTGACACCTTCCAGACTGTCAATCAAAATAAAGGTCTCCCTTTATCAAGTCAGTTGCCTCTGGTATTTATTAAAGTGTTGGAAAGTTTACTAACATGATGCACATGTAACATGAACTGCTAGGTATAGGAAACGATTATTTCTATTTAATGATTTACTTGAAAATATCTTTGAAATAGATTTCTAGAAAACAGCAAAATGTTCATTCAAGGACAAGACTCTATTAGCTTAGATATCCATGGCATTCCTACAAAGTTTCAAGGCATATGTCAATCCCATTTGATGTTTAGTTCTCCAAAGTAAAAAATAGAATTGAAATATTTGAATGGATATTATGAAGTTTGAAAAAACTTGGGGCACAAAGACTCACATAGAAAGAAAAGAATTTGACATTTGAATATATATTCTAAGTCCTGCATAAAAGTGGAAATCACAACTGCATAGAAACATCTTAGTGAAGATATCTGTGCTCCACGACGATTTCCATACTGAAGCACTGCCTTCCAATAGGATGAGGCTTTTCTGAAGTAATTAGGGTGAGAATAGCCATAGGGTACCTTTCCCCCTACCATCTGCAGACATAGGGAGAAATCAGGGCTCCAAAGGCCAGGCAGAGAATGCTCTCCATAAGCCAGACCCTATGGGCTTTCACCTTTCACTTTCTAGCCAAAGGGAAAACAAAGTTCTAGTGTTTAAGTCACCCTCACAATGGTACTTTGTTCTTACAACCTGACATCACTAATACAGTAAGTTTTCTGACCAAACTAGAAGCAAATTAGACAAAACCTAAATATTTTGAAAGTATGTAGTAATCTTATAAATTACCCATGAGCATGTATGAATTCACACAGAGAAAAATGTCTGGAAAATTATATATAAAAATATTAATAGAAGGAATTGTAGTTAGTGTTTTAAAATACATATTAATAAAAAAATAAAAAGTCAAAACTTGTAGAATACACCTAAAACTGATTAGAAGAAATTCAATAGCCTTAAACACATACTTGAAGAATAAAGACTGACTTTAATAATCTTAGTTCCTACTTCAAGAGGTTTAAAAAAGCAATTAAAGTGAAAAAGTAGAAGAAAGGAGAGAGAGATGATAGACAGACAGATAGATGATAGATAGAAGATAGATGATAGAAGATAGATGATAGATAGATAGACAGATAGACAGACAGATAGAATCATAGAAATAGTAGAAATGAATAAGCTGGAAGATAAAAACATCTGTTTCTTCAAAAGTCTAATCAAATTAAGTCTTTGAGAAAGTCTAAAGCAAAAGCACAAATCACTGATGTCAGGAATTTATAAGACACTCTTGAAAAGTGAAGTCGTTAAAATGAATGTAAGTTTATAGTAAAAATTGTCAATAAATTTGAAAATTACAACCTCCTGCATCAGTATTCCAAATGCTGGGTGAGATCCCAGACACACACCACCCTGGCATGATTGTCTGTTTTATGGTCATCAAAAAAGGCCTTCCCTCTCATAACAAAAAAAAACAAAAAACAAACAAACAAACAAAAAAATCTATCCTTTCAGACACAAAAACAATACATCTCAGTTCATGGGGTGGATAGTTAGTTTCCATAATTTGCTTTTTCACTAAAGTAGATGCTGGCTTTGCATAGGTTCTCCACTTTATTCCTTATCTTCATTTTGTCCTAGGGTTTATAGACTTGATAGGCAAAAATCTAGTAAGTCAAGAAGTCTACGTTGCTGGGCTTGGCAACTGCATGCACCCACACAAGCTCTAACTTTAACACTGGATTCGTATTCTAGATTCCATGTTACCTTTTTTCCCCCTTTTTTCTTATCTCAGGCTTTCCTTTCCTCCTTACAAGCCTAGTCTATATTTCAAGTTGTTCTGCATACTTAAAGGTATTTTGTTTTGTTCTTGTAGCCCAGGCTGGCCTCAAACTCACAATCCCCTCCACTCAGTCTCCTAAGAGCTGCAATTACAAGTGTGAATCCTCATGGCCATCTCAGACCTTCGCCATAAAATTCTGCCTCCGTGATGTCTCAGGGCATGGACCAATGTAAGCAAGGTCTTTGCCATAGACAGGAAGTGGTGAGTGCTAACATTTTTTCCTGTACTGTATCCCTATTTCATTGACTTTTTTTTTGTAGTTTTTTTTTTTTTTTATCATTTCTTTATAACACTCAACTATTCTACTCCATTTCTGCCTATTTCTGTTTCACAATTTCTGGCTATTTATATGGGTTATATTAATTAATTTCTGTCTCCAAAGATGCTAATAGCCTCAGTGTTTTTCAGCTTTTGTGTGTGTGTTTTAATTTCACCTAGAGTAGGTTCTTCTTCCAAATGATGAACCTATTGACTATTTTCATTAGTATTGGATGTCTTCTTGTGCTTTGGAATTTGCACTTTCAGGTACAATTTGAAGGAAGAAGAGAATCTCTATTTCTCTCTCTCTCTCTCTCTCCCTCTCTCCTACCCTTCTCCCCCTTCCTTTTTTCCTTTTTCTGTCAAGTAGGAACTGAACTCTCATTTGCTGAATCTACCTCAGAGCTTCTCATCTGCGAAGAGCCTCTGTGGGCCAGCTTTCTTGTCACATCCTGTTCTCCTCCTTTGCAAGCATGGACAGCTGTTTTCATAGGTTTGTTGCTAGTAGACATTTTAATCCCCCCCCCCCTTTATACCAGATCTATCAGTGGTCTGTATTTGGAGCAAACCATGAGACTCCAATGTTATTTTAACTGGAAATTTATCAATTAGACTATCATTGGTCATATCTAAGTTTATGTAGCCTTAGGCATGAGAAAAGTTATAAACTATACACATGCACATACACAATATTTTGTTGGCAATATGACTATATATCTAATTATTTAGGAAGCATCGGTTTCACTCTTAAAACATTTAAGCTTAAACTTGTAAACCTAATTATTTTTTAAAAAGTATGTAACTAGAAAAATCAGTTATAACCCCAAGGGACAAGAAATGGAACTATTTCTTCCTGGAAGGGGACAACAGTTTCTTATCCTATGTGTGTGCATGTATATGATGTATATGTATATGTTTATATATTAATTCAAGAACTGAGTAAACAGTTGGTGTAAAAACACATCCCTCTTGCCTGTTGCTCCTATACGCCCTCCCATGAGGTCCAGACTCCTGATAGAGAAGGATGTCTTCAGACTAGTGGGACCATTATGTAACCCTGCGTGTTTCTATGAATGTCTGGCTCTCTCCTGGAAAAGGCAAACTCTGCAAAATAGCAGCCATTCAACAGTTACAGGATAGGCCACGGGGAGCAACTCACGAGAGCAAATAAGCACACAACACCCCCCTTGGAGACCCCAGGCCAATACATCAAGCACATTTGCCTTAGGGTAAATACAGGTCTACTGACTGTCCACCCCAGTCTCAGTGGTAAGCTTCACCCTGGGGTGAGATTTCACTGCTATTGCCCTTGGAGTCGGTAAATATTTATATGGAAAATATTATGCAACCCCCTGTCCCTGTTATTCCTACACCACTGGTTTCTAGAACTTAAAACATTTTTGTAAACTTACCTTTATTTTGGCATGGAACCTTTGCCTCCCCTGGGTTTTCTCCAACATAACTCTCAATCTTTGAAAAGGTTATTAAAGTTGCAACTTTGAAACGAGGGACAATATTTCCTTTTGTATAAAAACAGACTCTTAATTTTGCAGAGCGGCCAAAGCATATTGTCTGCTCCATTCTTTCCAGCTTGGAAGCCCCGTGGCATGTGTTGCTGAGGACGGAGAGAGGAAGAACACTCTGGCTATGGTGGGGAGGAAGGAAGGGACACTGTGCCTGTGGGCTGCTAATCCAGCAAACTTCACTGGGCAGCCTTCAGAAACATTTTCCAGATTTTGTCAAGTCTTGCTGGGGTTCGGTGGTCAAAGTAGGGGGGCACTATGAACTAAACCCTAGCAGTTGTCCAAATCTGACCTTGTCACCCCAGAGAGTGCCCAGCTTTGAATGGCTTGATTGAATGAGTTTTTCTACTTGACCACAGGGAGAATGTGACACTCATTCAGCTCATACTGTGATTTCTGAATTTGAATGTTCCTTTGGGCCAGTGAGTCGGGTACTCTTGATGCTGAGTGAGGACTCTGAGCTGCAGCTCACTTCCTGAATCCCATGATCACAGAAAATGTGATTCAAGGGTTAGAATTAGGATCACGAAGATGTTTTTATGTTACTATGAGTTGCATTATGATCCCCCAAAATGCCAAAATTACATAATTTCTACATCTGTAACTGAGAATTTATTTGCAAATAGTTTGGGCAGTTGGTTAAGTTAAGAGGTGGTCATTAGAGGGGATCCTAGACAACCTGAGTGGTGTATTCTGGAAAGGAGAAATCTGGAGACAGACACACTGAGGAAAAGCAATACAAAAACCACAGGAAGAATGCTCTTCACGAGCCACCGAATGCTGGAGCCAGGAGCAGGGAGTGAGGACCGGAAGCGATTCTCCTTCCCAGCCTTCAGAAGGAACCAGTGCTGCTGACTCTGTGGTTTTGACTTCGCATCTCCAGATCTATGAGATGATAAGTTTCGATTCTCCCAGCCACTTCATCTACCGTGCTTTGTTAAGGCCGCCCCAGGAATCTAACTCGATGCCAAATAAAGAACACGGATTTAAGTGCCCAGGAAAAGAAAGCCAACCAGAGGCTCCATATGAGAGAGTCACACTGTAGTCACCCTGCACATTAGAAAGAGAAATCTCTCAAATTTCACCCCTGCTGCTCTTGCTGAGGACCCAAGTTCAGTTCCCAATACCCACATTGGCCCTCTTACAAACTACCTGTAACTCCAGCTGTAGGGGATCCGACACTCTCTTCTGACCTCTGAGTACATATCTCCATACACACACATATAAACATGAATCTTTTTAAACACAGTGAAGAATTTTGTCAATGATCTGGGGCCTCCATCTCCCCTGTGATAATGTAAATCGCTCTCATGGGATGTGTCTTCAGGCTGCAGTACATTCTGGTTTACCCAGTTTTATTGGTGCCTGGTCTACTTTCTGACATCTTCCTGTCAGTGTCCTGGAGAGTACAGAGCCCTGAAAAGAAACTAGCTTCCTGCCAATCTGGAATGGCACCTGAGTCTAGAGAGAAGGTACCCCAGTTTCGTGGGTTGTCTTTTCTTCTTCCATCTCATCTCAGCCAATGGCTATGAGAACTGCACGCTTCCTCCTCCTTCTGTGGTCACCACCCCCACTCTGCACAAATTCTAGGTCATTTCTTTTATAGCCATCTTTCCAGGGAGAGAGGGCGTCGGCTGGTGTAGAGAAGGGGGATGGCAGGCGGCGAGGGCTGGAAACCGAGAGTCGGCTCCGCCAGGAGCAGCTTCCTTTTTGTGGTTTGGAAAAGGAAGAGTTTGGACTAGATAGTATTTAATGAGAAATCTCCATTCTTGTGTTTGACTTTATATCATGCGGTTTATTTACTGTGTGTTCTTGGGCAAGTTACCAACAATCTAAAAACCATAATTCTGTTCTCATATTACGAAACCAGGGCTATTGTATTATATATTCATCACCACATTTCTAAATGGGTGTGAAGCTACTGGCTAAAATAGCAGAGGAATGCACGAGATAGCACAGGCAGTAGCTGCAAGTTCATCCCTCTGCTTGCTGCATTTAAAGTCGATAGAAGATTCTGGATGTGCTAAGACCCTCAAGACTCCGCTCCTGAGTGCTGGTGCACAGTGGAGCACAGTGTGGGAAGGACTGCACTCCGAACATTTCTGGAAAACACTACAGAGACAGGATTATCTTTAGGGCTTCAGACACAGAAGCAGACTCATTTATCATTCTACTATGCACACCTGTTACTGTGGTCTATTCACAGTAAAAGGCATGGTGTCTCTGTGGGTTCACAGAAAACCCCAGCTTTTCTAAAAGTGTCTGAGATTTCAGTCTTAGAATGAGAAGAAAACTAAGAAACCTGGATAAGTTGATTGGTTCACTAAGGTTTCTCTACTTAGTACCAAGTATTATTGTGAGCGGATTCTCCCAATTGGATTCACACCCCACACTACCCCAAATAAAGTCATTCTTTGTGCCTGCAGCAAGTATTCCAAGACAACCCCATTCCCTAGAAGATACTAAAATCCATGATTTCCATGTACCTTACATAAAATGGTTACTTTTGTGTATACCTACACACCCTCTGATGTACTCTAGGTTAACAATGTAAATACTGTGTAAAGAGTTGCTACATTATACTACTTGGGGAATAGTGAGAAGAAATAATAAGCCTGGTGTTTTTGTTTGCTTTTGGTTGCTATGATAAACACTGTGGCCAAAAAGCATCTTGGGGAGGCAAGGGTTTATTTCATCTTAACACTTCTGTAGTTCCCTCATAAACACTTCCCTCATAATGGGAAGCCAGGACAGGAACTCAAGACGGGAGGCTGGAACCATAAACTGAAGTAAAGACTATGGAGGAATACTGCTTACTCCCTGGCTTGCTTCCAAGCCCTTGATCAGCTACCAATTTCATATAAAGCCCAAGCTCACTGCCTAGCGCTGCCCACAGTAGACTGGACCTTCCCACAACAATCAGCAACTGAGAAAGTGCTCCACAGATGTGCTTACAGGCAACCTGATGGAGGCAACTCCTCAACTGAGTTTCCCCTTTCTCAAGTGGGTCTAGCTGATGACCAAGGTTAGTTCCACAGTTGGATATGCTTGAGACAGAAAAAAAAAAAAAAAAAACCCAAAAAACAAATTTTTACAGTACTAGAGACCAACCATAAGGCCTTATATATGTTAAGCCCTTATATAGCCCTCTATACTGAGTTATTCTCCTGGACCATTAAAATAATACTTTTGTTCACAATTGGTTTGAATGTACAATTGTTGAACAAGAAGAGCTGACTGGGCTTGATTCTCGTGGAAAGCTCTGGATGCAGCTAAAAAAGCGGGCGACCTTCTTGGCAGTGAGAATACACTTTCCCTCTCATTGATATTGCCTATTCTGTAGTGAGTTTTCAAGCGTGGATTACCCCCGAAATGCAGTCACCAAGATGTAAATGTGAGGCAAGGGGATGAGACTTCCCTGTGCTATGTCTGGGCCTTGACTTTTACTGCTTTATCCTATCTGAGTCCAGAAAAATTGCTCTGAGAGCAGCTAAGACATTCCTAGTATTTCTGACAGATACCATCAAAGTCAGAAATGTGGAAATGGACACAAACCATTGTGTCATCTCACTGCGGGTAAGGTTTTACCAAGCATGAGGCACATCTGAGCTGGCCCCCTCCTGAGACACTCCAGGTTAGAGGACAAGGCTCATGAAGGAAGGATGCCCATCTCTGCAAAGGACCTGGTGACCAGAGTGGCCCAACCTCCTTGATCCTCATTCTAATGCCCTCAAGGCACGAGGGTCAACATCACAATCGATACCTTTCACAGAAGCATCAATAGAATTCGAGCATAACTTGTCTCCTGAATGTTCATAAAACATACTTATGTTTTGCTCGGAATGGCAGACAGGGACACACTAACCTTCATCCACCACCTAGAGTTCTAGACATAGCAAAACCTGACCTTAACAAGTGAAGGCAGCTTACCAGGTAGACAGCATAATCACTAAGACTCCAGCAGAGGCGTGTGTGTGTGTGTGTGTGTGTGTGTGTGTGTGTGTGTGTGTGTGTGTGTGTGTGTGTGTGTGTGTGTGTTGTGTGTGTGTGTGTGCGTGCGTGTGTGTGTGTGTGTGTGTGTGTGTGTGTGTGATGGAACAGGCTCTCATTTCTTTTGCATCTAATTTTTATTAATACAGAAGAGTGGTGGACATAATAAAGGTAGACAAAGGAAGAGAACAGCCAGGGCCAGACTGGAAAAGGTCTGTGCGACAAACCAAAGATGCTGAGTCATCATCATCTGTAACCAGCAATCCCCAGGAAGAGAGGATCTAGACAGGGAGCCAATTAACTTTTAAGGCCAGTCTTTCAAATCAAAGAGACCATAACCAATCAACCTCAGCTGTTCTGGGGCTCACGGCATTTCAAACTCCATCATCTGAGACCCAAGGCCGGATAGCACAGGAAGAGAGTGGCCTTTCTGTGTGAGTTTTAGGTGACAAGCAGATCACTGAGTGATCCACAAATGCAGACAGCAGGCCTGCTGTGGGCGCATGTGACCTCTCCCTCCGATCCTGTGTCACCAGAGGGGGAAGCTCCTTTGGGGAGACAAGGAAGAAAAAGGAAACACACTGGCTGATTTTTATAACAGCAGGCCAGTTTGTGTCCACGGATGCTTGTTGCAAATGAAAGTTAGGTTTAAGAAAAATTCTTCCTAGCTTAGTTGTCCTTGGATGTACCCCTAAAGAAGCTGGGGCCACAGCATAACGAGCAGATGAGAGCTCGTAGCAGGCTCAGCTGATCTGCTTTGATGAGTTCGTGAGTCTCTGTGCACAGTGAGTTTCTCTTTGAAAGCAGGTGTTAAGGTTCTGACAGCATGTCTATCCTTCACATACCTGGGCGGGCAGGGCTCTGTGTTACAGGCCTGACTCATTGCTGGAGGACGGTGCACCATGTCACACAGGCTGTCATTGACGGTCTGCTGGGTCTGGATGTGTAAGCACACAGCGATGGCTTCTTGATGGCCTGGAAGGTGGAAAGAGAAACAATGTGGACACAGAACAACTCACCAGGCAATGAAGAAGACAGGATCTGGGGACTTCAGGTCACTAGGACATTGCCCTTTCGACTGCATCAGAAGCCAACTGTGAGCAAACCCCAAGACTCCAGCCCTTAATACATCTTCATTCACCTCTAGACTCAGTTCCTCTCCTCTGTATGCCAAGATCTACTTACCTGGAACCATGTGGGAGCAGCCTACACTCAGAATCAGCTGCTTCCTAAAGAGAGCTAGGTATACCCCCCCCAAACTCCTCACCCCCCCACCCCCGCAGGCAAGCAAGGTGTATCTTCCCATCATGTATGATAGTTTAGCTAAGGGAAAACTTTACATGTTCTGCTAAAGAATATCATTTTTTTTTCTTTACACACCACACATTAATGAATCTCATTGTACTTTGAATCATACAATTTGAAAGCAGTTAATGATGCTTTTATTGGCAGAAATGCCTCCCATTGCACAAGCTTGTGATGGACTTTCACCTAAGTCTGCAATAACTCATGAGGCCAAATAAATGACATTCGTATCTCCATTTTATTCATGTAACGGTAAGGTGTTTGAAACTTAGAGAGCTATTAAGACTAAAGCAGCGGT
This sequence comes from Onychomys torridus, assembly GCF_903995425.1. NCBI lineage: Eukaryota > Metazoa > Chordata > Mammalia > Rodentia > Cricetidae > Onychomys > Onychomys torridus. The sequence goes on along the minus strand of NC_050443.1, from coordinate 62,627,097 downwards.
AAAATAAAAGCTGAAAAGTTGGCCTGGGGGAATGGCTCAGCCGCTAACATGCTTGTTGCACAAGGGGGAGACCTGGAATTTAGATCCCCAAACCCAGGTAAATGCTCAATGGGGGTGGCCATCCCTCTAAATTCCAGCCTCTGAAGGCAGAGCTGGGACCCCACAACAAGCTGCCTTGGGGAGACTAGCCAAATTCAACAAATTCAAATCCATATCCATGAGCTCTGAGTTTGATTGAGAGACTCTGCTTCGGGGAATAAGGTGGATGACTGATTAAGATGATTCCTGAAATCACTTAGGGCCTCTTAGGGTACATGCACACATGTGTGCCCAGGCATGTGCAAATATACATATACACATGCACAAAACACACACACACACACACACACACACACACACACACACACACACACACACACCTGAGAATGGAAAGATAAAAATAGATAATTAGGTGGAAAAAGCCCCTGGGAGAGTGAATTCCTTTCCTCTGGATTCAGTGGTCTCTGTTTTATACACTGGGGACTCCAGAATGTGACATGGCCTTCTCATGTAGCAATAGCCCCTTGTATAAATGTGAACATTAACGGCATGTGTTCCCCTGGAGGCCAGAGAGACAAACCCACGTGACTCCTAAAGCCAACATTTTCAACCAGTAGTCTTTCTCTCTTGAGAGAAAAATGAAAAAATGATTAGAAATTTGGAATTGGGTGAAATAGGACTCAAACTGTATCTGATGAAAAATTTCCAGTGACTGCCTGTTATTTGAAGAACACAAACATATTCACTTTTACATCAGATGCACTTTCCATTATGTTACAAGTGTGGCCCATTCTCTGAATGCCATGTTTCAATTCAACCATTTTACAGCATTTTGCAGAAAGTAGTGTAGGGCAAAATACTTATAAGATGGATATTTTTCTTGCTCGATTCTCTCTGGTGAGTTTTCTCCCTGTCTTCATCTGCACTGTTATGCTCACCATGATGGCAGGATGCAGTCGGCAGGTACCTTCTTTGAGTATTTCACACAAGCTCTGATTATCCCAAAATGCAAGAAGACATGGCTACAGCCTAGGGTCTCTGACTTTTATATCAAAGTATCAAATCCCTTAGTAGCCTCATGGGGGAATGGATGCTCATTTCCTAGTAGATTGTGGGTTTTTTTTTTTTTAAATCTAAGAAAACTGCAGTCATATTTGAAATACATTTCAATTTGTAACGAATTCTTTAGAGAATCTATTCAGAATATTTTGGAACATTCTATGGAGACAGACTTGGGGAAGGTCTTAGAGCACCACTTGAAATCGTTTGGAAAGAATTTACAATACCCATGACATACTTTTTTGTCAACATAAAAAAGTTTAAAATGTACTAAATAATTTGGGATATTTATTGGTATAAAATATATTTTCCAGAGGTGGCCACAGAATATTTCCTAGACCACATTTTGATCCAATAATGTGATTTTAACATTACTTCTTGGGGAGGTTTGATCAAATAGTTATCTTTAAAACAGAAAAGGGTAAAATTTAAAATTTATCAAAATAAGTTCATCTTATTCTTAACAAAATTCAGGTCACTACATTTCCATGCTTAGAACGTGTTGTGAATGTGTTCAGTGAAGTTTATATAATAAATTCCTTTTGTTGCATGAGAATATATCACTCATATTTGATTTCTGCAGTGTTGTGATAAAAGTGTCATCTCTTAGTTACACACACACACACACACACACACACACACACACACACACAGAGTCATATGCCAATGACAAGGAAACATTCAAAGGCATGTTATTGGGTAATCTTTCATTGTGCAAACGTACAGTGTCCTTGCACAAGCAAGACAGAAGTGAAATATAGGTACATGTGTATAAAAATATACACTCAAAGTCTTCCTCAAGAATTAAATAAATGATGAATGTAAAAACAAAGATTCTAATAGTGGAAGCAGAGCCAATTTAAAAAAATACAGTCAGGAATAGTGGCACACTCATTTAATCCCAGCATTTAGGAGGCAGAGGCAAGCAGATCTTTATGAGTTTGAGGCCAGCCTGGTCTACAAAGTGAGTTCCAGGACAGCCAGGACTACATAGTAATACCCCATATCAAAACCAAACAAACCAAAGAATAAATAAATTTCTTTGTATTGGTTTTGATCAGTTTGAGCTAGGTTATTTACAAGTTCATACCAAACCCTCACATATAAGTGGTGTGTGTATGTGTGATATGTGCCTATGAGGTATGTGTGTATGTGATATTTGCATGTGTGTGATATTTGTGTGTGATGTGTGTGTGCACACATGTGCACCTGAGTTCATATTGAAAAAAGTAGCTAGTATGATTAAGTGCAGACTACTACAACCCTCCAGGTAATGAGAAGAGAGGAAACAGTATGTCATGGACCCAGAGAAGTTCAGTGAACAATGCCATGCTTTAGCAAATACGCACATCGCCCAGTGTCCCACACAGGTGGCTTCTTTTCAGGAGGCTGTGAAGACACAGCTGGTAAAGATTAAAGGTTGTTGAAGGCTGTTTGGCTTTATGGTGAGCATCATGAACATCATTGGAACCTGACAGGAAGTGACCAATTATATCAAGAGTAGCTGGAAAAACTACAGCTCATGGCCTGTCAAGATTTGAAGGGATTTGGAGAGAGCAAAACTGTGATGGCTAATGTACCGTGTCAGGAACACATCTCCACAGGGAGCATGTTAAAATGAGTCCAGAGTGAACTTATTCAACTTTTATTCTCTTCCACTGCCGCTAGGACTCATCAAGAGAAAGGGCCACTTTCTATATGCCAAGAGCACGCCAGGGTTAAGGTTTCCAAGATGCATAAAAAGAGGCATCTGAGGTCCTGAACTTGGAGAGAAGTTAAGTTTGGGGCAAACACATGACAGATTTCAGGGACACTGAGGTCTTGTGCTCTGGAGATAAGGGTCATGGTTTGTGTTTCAGGTTCAAGTGAACCATAAAGGCTAAGTTCCTAGATGGAATGGCCTTCTAGGAATGAGGGAGCAGTGAGTGAGAGGGGGAAATAAATGGAAGCAGCTGGGGCTCTCCTGTAGCCCAGGCTGACCTCAAACTCTGGCAGAGGATGATCTCCTGATCTCCTCACCTCTACTTCTCAAGTGTTGGGTCTACAGCCGTGTCTCCCTGCACTTGACTCAGTGAAGGGTTCTTTCTCTAAACTCCACAAGGACAGCTCCACACACAAACCAGTAGCTTTGCTATAGCCTGGAGTGAGGCACATGCCACTTTAGGGGGCTGAGTACCAAGGTGGCAGTGGTACAGAGCAGAGCTCAAGGATGGGTGTGTTCAGAGACAGATCAGGGACACTGGAGGGCAAGGATTGAGAATTCAGTCTCCAGAGTGAGGATCTGAGTCACAATGGCTCTACCACCTACTAGGGCATTCCAAGCCACCAGCTGAAGACCCCTAGAAAGAGTGGAGCACACTCATGAGCCAATAGCTCAGAGGTAGCTGCTTCTTTTGCTTTCTGACCTTCTTTGTGGGGTGACACCGGAAGGTGCTCAGGGAGGGAGCCCACTGCATAGCAAGTGGCTGGATGGACAGCTAAATCAAGAGTTATAGAACAGACAGGGTGTCAGGGGTCCTGGCTCACCACAGAAACTAGGGCTCTTTCTTGTTAGTAAAATTTCTAGCTTTCTTGGTTGTTAAATTTTCTTTTAAATCAAGTGTGTGTGTATGTGTGTATGTGTGTGTGTGTGTGTGTGTGTGTGTGTGTGTGTGTGTATGTGCATGCACATGTAGGCACAAATGACTATGAAAGCCAGATACCAACCTTGGGTGTTGTTCCTTAGAAGCCATTCACCTTGTTTCTGAAATATGGTTTCTCACTGGCCTGGGGCTCACTGATTAGATTAGTTGGCCATTGAGTCCCTGGGATCCATTTGTCTTCACCACCCACACTACCATGCCTGGCTTTTTACTTGAGTACTGAGATCAAACTCAGCTGTGGTGGTTTGAAAGAAAATGGCCCCCAAAGGGAGTGGCACTATTAGGAGGTGTGGCTTTGTTGGAGTGGGTGTGGCCTTATTGGAGGGAGTGTGTCACTGTGGAGGTAGGCTTTGAGGTCTCATAGATGCTCAAGCCCCACCCAGTGTCTCATGATACTTCCTATTACCTGCAAAATGGAGAACTCTCAGCTACTTCTTCTGAACCATGACCCCTGCCATGATGATAATGGACTAAACCTCTGAACTGTAAGTGAGCCACACCAATTAAATGTTCCCTTTATAAGAGTTGCTGTGGTCATGGTGTCTCCTCACAGCAATAGAAACCCCAAGACATCAGGACTTCATGGCTGTGCAGTCAGCTCTTTACTAAGCCATGCTCCTAGCCCCTTGCTGGTTATCTTCATTCTCCCACTTTAAGCAAAAGCTAGAAAGAAAACAGCTCTTGGACACTGGCTCCTTGCTAATTTATTCCTTTAAAAAAATCCTTAATGCTTAAACAATCCCAAGTTCCACTTCTCCTTCTAAGGAGAACCTGCGTATACACACAAGTTATCTCCTATGCCTACCCTGGCCCTGCATGATCTCTAGCCTAGCCCTGCAGGATGCCGACCCTGGCCCTGCATGTCAGCTATCCACACACAACCACCCACCCATCATGGGAGTGAACTTGCTCTGTACTGGTTCCTGGCCCAGGGGTAGGCATGAACAGAAACATTTTTCTCAGGATGCGTCTTACTGACCATCACAGTAGCTATAAGCAATCCCAGGCTGCCTCATTCTATGACACTGATTTTTACGTAAGATTGCTTTAATATATCCTTTCTGCATTTTCTAACTTATTCCATATTAACCAGTGAACCTCTTCCCCTCTTGGTGAACCAGATTCTTAGACCAAAGGTACTGTTTTAGTCACTATATCTTCCAAATATAAAAGAAGGAAAAAGCATAGTTTTGCTATTGAACGAATTCATCCCTTTCAGACTTTTGCTAATTTGCATATCTGGCTTATGTGACATGATCATACCCTTCACAATAGACCACAGGTCTATCTCTTAGGAAGGGGTTGAATACCTCCTAAACATGTCGCAGTGCAGGGCGTAAAACCAGCATACTCCCAGTCATATGTCATCTCACTGTCCTTCTCCTGGAAAGGGCCAGCCAGCTCTGGAGATATAGGACTCCGGTCACAGGCGTCAAGGAGGCAGGGTCGCTCAGTGGGCGGCTTGGGGCCTTCACACTCTTCCTCCGGGAGCTCAGTCTCAGTCTGTGTGAATGTGAGGAGCACCCGACACCTCACCTCACGCATCTGAATGCCAGGCCCACAGGTGGTGCTGCAGGTCGACCAGGGTTCTGGGATGAACCTGAGGAACACCAGAAGCCAGGAGAGGGGGTCACATGCGGTCCACAAGAGGAATGCTATGGTTCTGATGAGTGTCAATTATGTAGTGAACCTGTTTTGAAATCTTACAACCAACAGAGAGAATTCTTCATTAAAGACACACTGCTTTTGGCTCCACACAAAAATCAAAGTTCCTTGCTAAGACCAGTGTAAAGCACTATAATGTGTCTTAAGATGTAATAAATAAGCCACCATTTAGAGATAATTACATAATTTGATTTCAAGAGGGGTATTCTTGCTAGCCTTTATTCAGCCAGTCATTGGTGAACTTCCCCTTCATCACGGGGAAATAGTGTTGAACCTTCTCCAGATTTGAGAGCTCAGCTGCAGGGTAAGGCAGATGTGTGTGAAAAGAGGATGAGACTGTGATGTCCTCCTTTTGTGTTTAACAGATCCTTGGGCTTTTAGATGTTCTTGAACATAGGTGGTGGGGGGTACAAACTGGCCAGAGAGTGAAGCATTCATCCATGAGGATTGCCAGACTCTCAAACCAAACCCAGCTTGTTTTAGCTGTTCCTGCAACAGCCCACCAGCTACAAATGACTTTTATAGTTTGACACTGTTGGTGATGAAAGAGGGTGGTATTTTGTGACACACGAAAATTAAATAGAATCCACATTTTAGTGTCGATAATGAAAACCGTACCCGGGACACAGCCACACTCATTTGTCAGCCTCTCATTTATGCCTGTTTTTCCTGCTACTGGGCAGAAATGAATGTTTACAACAGATCATTTATTCTTTGTAACCTAAAATGTTTACTCTCTGGCCCTCTTCAGAAAATATGTCTAACCCTTGGACACATTCATTAAAAATGAGGCTCAGTCGGGACATGTATATGTACGACACTCTGATGCAATCCTTTGTATCACAGGATAGTAACAAGTTGACAGGAGGGTGGGGACAACTTAGTGGGTGAAAGCGCTTGCAATATGAGCCTTACAATCCCCAGGGCCCACGTACAAAGCCGGGTGTGAGGGTGGGTGGGCTATGATCCTTACAACCCGTGTGATTCTGACCCTCAGAATCCACATACAAAGCCAGGTGTGGTAGTAGGCTATCCCAGCACTCCTATCTCCAGCAAAGTGGAGAAGGAGGATGGCCCAGAAGCTCACAGGCCAGCTAACCCGGAATATGCAGCACAGTGGCAGAAACAAGTGAGTCTCTGCCACAAACAAGGTAGAAGGCGACTCCTTCTTGACTGCTACAAGTTATCCTCTGAGCTCTGTACACACTCTGTGAAATCCATGCTTGTACTTATCACACACACCACCACCACCACCACCACCCACACATATGTACATGTATGCATACACACCTACACATGAAAAAAATGAATAAAAACTTAAAAGAAGATAAAGTGACAAATGAAAGAATTCAGTGTCAGACAGATCAAATTTAGAAAACTCTGCCTTGAGTAACGTCACTCAGCAGGTGTATTTATTCCATCATCTCCCCTAAGACGATGCTTTTGACTTCGCACTATACTCAGTGAGATAAATGCAAAGTGAAACACTGTAGAAGCAGAACTCAGAGCTCCGATGTGTCAAACAGTGTCCATCTGCTAGACAGCCAGGAGAAGCTGCTGCTGAGGTGCCAAGATGCAGTTCCCACCCTTAATGTTCCAAAGTTACTATGACTCTGAACAGTGTCCTTCCCAAAGCTTCCCAAGTCCTGTATGCAGTGACTACTAAGACACTTGAGTGACTCCCCTGGGAGCCCACAGCAGTGCAGGAGTGTGGTTTACTCTGTCCTTTCGAGGACTAACATCTCAGTCTGATAATCCCCAAGCTTCCATTTACCTTGAAGTCTCTTTTTAGTACTTTCCAACTACACTTTAGACTAGCTAGTGCTGAAACTATTTTCTGCTGGGAAATACGGAAACTCGACTTCACTTGAGGAGCTGTCTCTGAAGAGAACTGTTGTCCCTGCCTCCAGCCCCACTGCTGCAGACATGAGTGTCTCTTCTCTCAAAACTCATCGACAGTGCCCTTTAAACAGCTAAGACTCATGTGTACACTCTGTCCCCTAACACGGATTATTAAAACCGCCACTTTTAGGGTCACAGGAAGAGGGAACTTAGGTAAGCCAATATTGAAGACAATCGAGACAGGAACATGAAATGGAAAGTGTTTTCAAAAATAAGGACAAACACATCTTGAAAAGGTGAATTGTGTTCCAGGAAGATGTGATAAAAAGCCTAAAGCTGTAGGCAGCACAGAGGCTGCCACATATATCCCCATGCTGGAACCCTCGGAATATGCGACTACACCATGGTCTGCAGCAAGAAGGACGCAAGTGAGGTTCCTAAGGTTATAAATATTGAGGTGATCCAGTATTATCACAGTGGACAGTCTCACCACACGGGCCTTCAGAGAGAGGAGCTTCTCAGAAGTCAGAGGAGCCAGGTGGTGGTGGTGCACGCCTTTAGTCCCAGCACTGGGAGGGGGGGGGTGCAGAGACAGGCGTATCTCTGTGAGTTCAAGGCCAGCCTGGGCTACCAAGTGAGTTCCAGGAAAGGTACAAAGCTACACAGGGAAACCCTGTCTTGAAGGAAAAAAAAAAACCCAAAAAACAAACAAAAAAAACTTAAGCCTTTATCATTTATCAATATTATTGAAACACAAGGAGTATCTGGATTTGTTTTAGAGAAGTACTCTAATTTTAATTATATGGAAAATATCCAAATAAGCAAATATCTAAAACACTGGAAGAATCGCTGCCAATAAAGGGAGATAAGGCAGTCTAATATAAAAGTAAAATAAAAGGGTAAATAAGGAAGGTATAAATATCAGGGGAAAATGAACGGAGGCTGGGAATGGTGTTGCACACCTATAATATCGGCATTTGGGAGGTGGAGGCAAGAGATGATGAGTTTGAATCTAGCCTGGGCTTCATAATCTGCCAGTTGACACCTTGTCTCAACAAACAAACAAAACAGTCAAAGAATAAACCTAATAGACAAGGTATTGTGGTTTCAAATTTATCTGGCAGTTACAAAACATAAAATTTAACTGAAAACTTTTGGGGAAAAAATTCAATATATAATTAACAAATATATCATGTGTAAATATGAAACATATATATGTAACATAAAATGGCCAGTTTCCCCAGAATTCAGCTAACACAATGTACACCTTACATGTATTATTTAATATAATTGTTATATTACCTCAATTTTATAAGTGAGAAAAGCCAACCCTTAGAAATACAAGAACATTTCCGTAATTCTATCATCTTATAAATGAAAATCTTATGCAAAATATGCTGATCTGATATAAGTAAAGCTGTGAAATACTGGGTAAAAGCCCAGTAAGATGGCGTACCAGGTAAAGATGCTTGCTGCCAAGCCTAACTCTACCTGAGTCAATTCCTGGGTCCCATATTGTGGAAGGAGAGAACCGACTCATGGAAGTTGTCTTCTGAGCTCCACACACTTGTGCTATGGCACATATAGGTCCATGCACACACACTAAAAAATAAGTAAAATTTACTTTTTTTAAATTTGAAATGTTGGGTAGATTCTGACCCCAATGATCTGAACAAATTGAAAGGATACCCTCCACCCTGGAGCACAAGACTCAGAACTGCAAAGACTGTTGCTTTCCCCAGAACTGGACTAATTTGGACCTAAATCTCTAAGGTTATTAGAGTTGGGGGCTAAAAAGACACAAAATAACCCTGAAGTTTTATAGAAGGCTGAGAATAGCCATGAACATCTTCAAGAGAAGAAGCAATTATAGAGTAGTTGTTTAACCTGATAGAAAAAAATAGAATTAAAAAGTTAAAATTGGGAACTGGAGAGATGATTAAATAGTTAAAAGCATTTGTTGCCCTACAAAAATAAATTTAATGCCATGTGGCAGTAGCTCACACCTTTAATCCCAGCACTGAGGAGGCAGAGGCAGGCGGATCTCTGTGAGTTTGAGGCCAGCCTGGTCTACAGAGCAAGATCCAGAACAGGCACCAAAACTACACAGAGAACCCAGTCTCAAAAAACAAAACACACACACACACACACACACAGAGAGAGAGAGAGAGAGAGAGAGAGAGAGAGAGAGAGAGAGAGAGAGAGAGAGAGAGAGAGAGAATAACTCAAATAATACAGTACTAGCGATGAAATATTAACTCACTAATATTAACTCACTTTTGATTTTAAACATCAAAGTGGGGACACTTGGGATTATTCAACTGTGCTCAGACAATCAATTAATTTTTGAAAGAAATTAAGTTATGCTTATTTTTATAAACTACATGGCAATGTAAAACCCTCCATGAACCAAAGATCAGTACAAAAAATATTAAATGGGGAAGGATATTTTCTTCAGTGATAATTTTTCAGTGTTAACCAAGAGAGAGAGATGGCAGCTTTAGTGTGGCTGGCGGTGAGGGAGGTGGACACGGAGTTTCTGAAAGGCAACTTGATGGCAGAAAGGCCTTCAGCGAGCCTGTCTTTTCGCCCAGAAATCTCACCCCAGCAGGGATAGCCTCAGTATAGAACTAGAAACTTGTTACTTGAGATTTGCTGCAGTTTGGTCTATTCTAGTAGGTTAAACTAGAAGCAAGTCACAAACTAGAGACCCTTACAATGTAGAACAGTAAGGATTAGTCCATTTTCCTGGTCAGAACCCTTCAACTGCTATTGACTCCAGATGAAGTCCACGCTCTTTACTGAGCCTGTGCTACCACCAACATCTGCTCCACTCTGTCATTACTGACCTCCTCCATCCTGCAGGCCTTTGTTTATACACAGAGAGTCCCAATATCCAGAAAACATGGGCCAGCCACCAAACACACATCTATGGCCTCACATATCTGCCATACAGTGTTTCTGACACCTTTGGGACATCAGGATCACCAAATCATCCTTCCCAGGAAACCATCCCTGACACCTGACAATTCCTAATGTTGTCTTATGACACTGTGGTGATTTGGATGTAATTGGCCCCCATAAGCTCGTAGGGAGTTGCACTATTAGGAGGTGTGGCTTTGTTGGAGTAGGTGTGGCCTTGTTGGAGAGAGTGTGTCACTGTGAGGGTTGGCTCTGAGGTCTCACATTTGCCCAAGTCATGCCAAGGGCTTCACACTATTTCCTATCAAGATGTAGCCAACACCATGTCTGCCTGTGTGCTACCATGTTCCCTGCCATTATGATAATGGACTGAACCTCTGAAACTGTAAAGGAGCCACCCCAATTAAAAGTTTTTCTTTCTAAGAGTTTCCATGGTTATGGTGTCTCTTCACAGCAATAGAAACCCCAACTAAGATAAACACCAATGATACAGTGTGATCTCAGAATCCCACAGTATAACTCTGGATGGAAGAAACCTGAATCCCTGTCAGCTGGCTGGAAACTGAGGCCCCTTCTCTAGCACAGGCTGGGCCTCCTTGCCCAAAATGCCTGGCACCAAAAGTTCCTCAGATTTTGAATATTTTTAAGTTTCAGAATATCTGCATACATGCAGGTCTGAACACAAATTCACTGGTTTCCTAGGTATTCTATGCATGAAACCAGAAGATAAAGTGTATCTGAATTTTGCCTGAAGCCTATCATAGGCCATTGGGTAACCTGTTGGTGCTTATACATTTGGGTTATGATGTAATTTGTACACATGGACTAGAGATGCCCGGCTGCTATGACAGTCCATTAAATCTCTCTCTGTCCATCACTGACTAGCTCTGAACCAGGCCAGTCCTTAGTCTTTCCGCACCCTGGCTTACACGGTCCCCAAACAAAGACAATTATAACACCTAGGACACTGCAAATGAAATGACTGTGATCCCTATAAGCACACTTAGAATACAATCTTCTGCCAAAGAAGCCCTCTGTGTTAGCTGTGGTTAGAAAAACAGATTCCTGAAACACAGCCTGAGTCGGTTTTAGCAAATACAATTTCCACTAACAGCAAAGTCAAAATAGCAGCGAAGAAAACATACAGATGTCTCAGTCCCAGTTCCCTGGTTTTCATATATGAAAAAACTGGAGCCAGGCTAACAAAACCACTGAAATGTTGGGAATCCCATGGAAGTGCGGGAGGCTCTGGGAAGGAGCTAAAAAAGTTTGAGGACAAATGAAAACCGCAAAGGCCATATTGACTGAGGACACATTCCACAGCTGACAGCCAGGAAGGTCAGGATGGCAGTTCCCCTGGCTTCACTTTAGAAACTAATTTTTTTTTTTTTTTAATTTTCCTAATTAAAAAAAAGTTTGTCTTTTGAACACCCACTCTCTATGTAAATTCAGAGCTCGGCCTTGGTAAACCACAGTGGTGGGAGTGTTTATCTTTTCCCGGCTGGTTTGGCAGGCTTTCCTCGAGGGATGTGAAATGCAGCTGGGACCATCCTCTCGTTTATTGTCAACAAGCAAGCAGCCCAGACCACAAATGACAGTTGTCTGAAAAGGGGGAGCTAGGAGCTGAAATACGGTGCCATTTTGTTTGGAAATGAAGGCAAGTGAACAGAATCAGAAGTGGCAGGGAACTAAAACCTTCACCCCAGCCAGCCAAGAGCAGGCCAGCAAACGCCAGGCAATGAGGAAATACAGGACTACTGCACAGAGACCTCTGCGCAGGAGAAGGCAGGGGTGGGTGGGGCAGAGGCCAGGCAACAGGTGCAGGCAGCTCGGCATTCCACAAAGCTAGGAGAACATGGAGCCCCTTTAGGAGCAAAGAGCACAGCAGCTTTGATTTGTGGTTGAGGGAAGGGGAACCCTTATCTGAGTCAGGTGGTGCTGGCAGAAATGCAGGCTTGGTACAGACATGGGAGGAACCCACTATAGCTATGGTGCATCCATTATTGCTGTCTACGAATTCATTCCAATGAACAGTGTTTTCTGAACTTTAAAGGATCTACCTGTCCCGTTAGCTCCTCCTGCCCTTTGTTTTCTATTGCTGTGATAACACACTGGGATCCAATGCAACTTGGGGAGGAAAGGGTTTAAATTCCCATGTCCCCATCACAATCTATCACTGAGGGACAAAGTGGGAACCCAAGTAGGGCAGGTACCTGGAAACAGGAACTGAAGCAGAGACCATGAAGGAATGCTGTTTGTTACTGGCTTCCTTTTCAGAGCTTGCCCAGCTTATGTTTTTATACAACCCAGGACCGCCCTGAAGGATTAGCACACCCCCCCCTCCAGTGGGCTGGGCCCTCCCACATTGATTATTAATCAAGGAAACGTCACACAAGCTTTGCGACACACCAATCTGATGGGGGCATTGTCTCAATTGATGACTCTAACTTGTGTCCAGTTGACAAAAACCTCACCAGCACTTACCCCTCAGAGGAGCCTAGAGTTCTTGTTAAAAACGCAAGTGATGCCAAGTAGGGCAGCACTTGGAAAGTAGAGGGTCCTAAGTTCAAGGCCAGCAAAAGCAACAAGACACTCCTGACTGAATTCATGGACAAAATGTAGACTAGAAATGACCAGAGTCTGGGGCTGGGGAGGTAACAGGGACTGTTCAACAGGCACAGAGTTCCTGCTAAGAATGATGAAAACACTCTCTGGGCAGGTCAGGCAGCAGCGTGAATGTTCTTGGTGATGCTGAACTCTGTATGCTTTCAGATGGTTAAAGTGCCAAGCCTTGTGTTTGAATATAAAACCGTAGGAAGAGGAAAATGCATTACTGTTGCAAAAGGAAAAAAAAAAATGGTGATGCACCACTTCCAATCTGGCCCAGAGTTTATTACAACTTTTGTTTGTTTTTTAGATTTTTGAAAAAGGGTCTCGTAGCTCACATGGCCTTGGAACTCACTATGTAGCTCAGGCTGGCCTCAAATGCAATCCTCCGGCTTCGGCTTCCTGAGTGCTGCGATTAGAGATGTGAGCCACCAGGCCCCGCTTCATGACACCTTAAAAAATAGCCCAAAGGAGCTTGATGGAAGTGATCTGAGGACCACATTTTAAACTCATCAGTTTTTTAAAAGTGTGTTTCCCTTTTAGAGAGAGACACACTGAAGTGTGTAAAGGTGCTCAGATACGATGCACTGTGTTTGTCAGTGTGAGGAGCAGGTGCAGTACTGATGGTGTAGAGAAAGCAAGTGAGGCCTTGAGGAGCTCACTGTGGATGCATGGGACTTCTTTGGTCCCTGTGACACCCTTCTGTGTAGGGTTGAAATTCCCTGTAACAAAAACACTTTCAAAAAAGATTCAACTGGAGTGTAGGTCTGACGGCAAGGGAAGACTGAGATATGGGTAGAGGGCAGTGCCAGCCTGCTGAATGTAGGTCAGTGTGGCTGAGGATCCCATGCAAGCACTCTGCTCTCTTTAATGCTGTAACCCAGGGGACCATTCACCTGAAGCATCCACGGTTCCATCTGTGGTGGTAGTCGGGCCTGCCTGTGGGGACTCATCAGGCCAAGACTGAGCTGAAGTAAGCCAGTGCTCTTGGCCCGCCTTACCAAAGGGAGCTAAGTAATATACACTCCTCTGGGGCTCCCTGCTGGACTGGATCATGCTCCTGAGGCACAGTGACAAATGGCAGTGTTCAGACAAGAGGAACAGGTTGGTAAGGGGCTGAAGACAACAGCATGTGAAAAGTGCTGAGACACAAGAATGATGGGCTTAGAAAAGACAAGTTCTCAGGACCCATGACAGGTTTCTCTCAAGTTAGGAAAGCAAGGGATAGAGCATGGGGACATGTGTTTTGGGAAATGGATGTTAGGAGGAGCTATAGTTTGGATCGGAGAGGAGAACGTTACCTGTTCGAGTGTGGTAGTGCCGATGGAGCTAGAAGCAACTTGAGCTACAACAAAGTACCCGTGTTGCTCAACTACACTGGGCTGTGTCTCTGTGGAGTGATCTCCAGTCACTGCTGACAGTGCTGATTGGTTATAAAGAAGAGACCCAGAGTGCTATAGAATGGGGAACAGGCTCTGGTACTATGAGAATTGGAGCTGAGAACCACCATTATGAACCGTGGGCCATGTACAAGGCTTTGCCTCTCTACTCAATTCTCTTTGTTTGTAAAAGCAGCAGGTTGGAGTTGACATCTCGGGGAAACAAGCCAGATGGCTGTTGAGATCCCCTTTCCTGTCCCATCTGTGAATTGCTCTCTTTGCCGCTAGCCTGTCAGCACTCCTGACTCAACTGCCCACTGTGGGATCTCAGCTGTCCTGTCCAATTACTCCAGTCCATCACAGGTGCTGCTGTTCTGATGGGCTCCTTGGTAAGACATCTCAGAGTCTCTTTGCCTCCTTCTTCTCTTTGGGTCTCCCTCTCTGCCTCAAGAATGTTCCTGTGATTTGCTCTTGATACTGCAAGTCTGTTGACACCATTATAAGCTGGCTCCATCACATAGCATGCAGACAGTAGCTGCTGATTTCTGAATCAGAATGGACCCTGGAGAGACAGGCCCAACCTGCCCCCTTTATACAAAGAAAAATGAACAGTGAGGTCACATGGTTCATAGCGGTGGTTCATAGCTCTAGTCCACCTAGTACCATACTCTTTCTGTTCCTCCATGTCCCACCAGCGCTGGCACTTCTTTTCAGGCCACCCTGGTGTGTTTCAACATCATTAGTTTTACAGAGATTGGCCATGACTTAAGCTCGGGATGATTGGTTTATTTGTACAATACTATGATGGTCTTTGGTTAAACTACATGTGTGCACATCCAAGAACTATCCCCACTCGTCCCTGCAAGAGAACAAGGGTCTGCTTTGAGTTAGAGAACACAATCTTTTCTGTGCTTCTCACACATACTGCCAAAGCAGGACTGCTGAATTGTGAAATAAAGAGAATTCCTAGCCAACTCAGGCTCTCTGGAGTCCGTAAATCCAGGTCGTTTGGATACTAAATGTATTGTTGAGCTCCAATGAGTACAAAAATGACATATATCATGTAAACTGGCTGTGCCCTGATTATGTCCATAAAAGGCCCTGGACTCACTTTGGTTCTTCTGTGGCTATTCTGGTCTCTTCTAGTTCTTGTGCTTGTTTCAGCCAAGGTAATTTAGCTTCCACTGGACTTTTTTCTGAGAGAAAAAAAGAAAGTAAACAATGAATTTCATTACTATCAATCCTTAAAGACTTTGATACATGCTTGTTATTGACTGGAGAGTCCATTAACTCTGGGTTATACTTTACAAATGCACAGTACATTTGCTTCTGGAATGAATAAAATTCCTGCTATTTTTTTAATTAACACATTACAAAATGCAACAAAAACGATTCCTGATATAATGAATGTAGTTGAACATCCAAAAGTTAAACACACAAATGCCTTATATAACTCAACGCCCCTTTCTGCTCTTTTTATATTGAAGCTCTTATTCCAACAATATCAGAGTCTTCAAATTCTTCTTGTCTCTTGAGTTAATAAATTAATAGAGAAAAGCAAATATCAAGAGGCCAGTGATGTGGAAAGATGAGATTCTGTGTGTGGCTTATTCAAATTCCATTGTTACCATGGGAGATGAAAACCATCTATATGGGCATGGAAGGGACAGTTGCTATGCCCTTTTGCCCTTTGAGGCTCCCATGACAGGCGGAGAGAGATCATCCAGTTGTGAAGTGAAGAATTTGGAGACAATCCAGGGAGACTAGAGACACCGAGAAAAAGTCTGTGGAAGCCCCGTTGATGACAGCGAGGTAATAAGCAAAAGCTTCGAGATGGGAACCTATAATGACTGTGTGCCTACATGGCAGCTACTGCTATTTCCACATGATGGTCTCAGTCAGACATATGTAGACTGATGAACTGTGGGACTATCTGTATAAACAAGGAACTGAGAATTCCTGAGGAAGAATTTTACCATTCTGCTGTGGGATGCTCTGTATGTTAAATGTGTTGCTATGATTGATTAATAAATAAAACACTGATTGGCCAGTAGCCAGGCAGGAAGTACAGGACAAGGAGAGAGGAGAATTCTGGAAAGTGGAAGGCTGAGGCAAAGAGACACTGCCAGCTGCTGCCATGACAAGTGAGATGTAAGGTACCGGTAAGCCACGAGCCACGTGGCAACTTATAGACTAATAGAAATGGGTTAATTTAAGATATAAGAAGTAGATAACAAGAAGCCTGCTGCAGCCATACAGTTTGTAAGCAATATAAGTCTCTGTGTGTTTACTTGGTTGGGTCTGAGCAGCTGCAGGACTGGCGGGTGAGGAAGATTTGTCCTGACTGTGGGCCAAGCAGGAAAACTCTAACTACACCATTCTGTCTGAAGTACTAAGGAAAAATCTTTACAAAGAGGTGAGAACAATCTTTTCCCATTTCCTTTTTATATCACATCTGTCTATCTACCCATCTATCTATTAGTGTGTGTGTGTGTGTGTGTGTGTGTGCGCGCGCGCGCGCGCGCGCGCGCGCATGCGCGTGCGTGTTAGCACTCATGTATAGGGCAGAGGACAATTTTTTTAGAAGTCATGGTTCACTGGTTCTACCACATGGGTTCCAAGGATCAAAGCAGGTTGTGAGGGTTGGCAGGTACCTTTACCTGTTGAGCCAGTTCTCTGGTTATCTTTTTCTATGTCAAGAAGGTACCTGTCATAAGGATGGGCACCGGGAAATAACCATGGGGTGGGGAGCAAATATCTGAGAGGTGCAAGACTTGCTAGTCATAAATGTCTGCTTATCAACACGGACCAAATGAGAAATCCTAAAGGCACTCGCAGAGTGGCAACTAAGTCTTCATTCATCTCATACACTGTGACACACGAAAGTGTCATCATGCCTCTGTCAAGGGGCACTGCAGTAGAAAGGCACCCACATATTTTGTGAGCAAAGACATATGAAAAGAGCAATTCTGGGCATGAGAGAAGCTGACTCCTCCTCCCTCCTTTAGTGATCTCCTTTTCTTCTTCACCCTCTCCTTTTCCTTCTCCTCCTCATCTTTCTTTCTCTTGGTGGTGGGAACTGCACAAGGAAATATTTTATGTCCACCATGAAATGTGAGCCCAAACCTAGACAGATGAGAACCACCCTGTGTGAACTACATTAACAGCAATGCAGTTTTCCCTCCAGATCATAAATCACATATGTCCAACTTCCTTAGCCAGATCCCTTGCAAACTGTCAACAAAACCATCCTCATAAGAAAATAAATGGGAATGGAAATTTCCCAGTAGTGAACGAGAGATAGAAAACCCTATTTGATTTTGGTTACAACACACTTCATGCTTACCCTTAGGCTTATAGCATGGGATGGGGATGACACACTCCTCTTTGATGTGCAACTTCATCTGTGGGTTGCAGCCTCCGACATGCTGCCCACGATGGTTGATACACAGAACCACTCGGTAGCGCAACCCTCGACCACAAGTCACTGTGCACTTTGAGAAAAGGTAGGAGAAGCCAGTGAGCAGCTTTTGTTAGCTGGATAAGGTGTACAAAGTCATGTCATCATTTTTAACATACAGAGGGGAACTATAGATCTACATGACCGTTAAACACAAAGACCTCCACATAAGATGTTGAGTGAAGGAGATGGAGGCTGATTTTCTGGGATGCTTGTGTTTCAGGGACCTCCCTTATACAGCCAACTTCTAATTTTCTTTGTTTTAATTTTATTTTATGTGTATGGATACTTTTCTGCATGTGTCTGGTGCCTGTGAAGGCTGGATGAGGGTGTCAGATCCCCTGGAAGGTTCTAAGCTGCCTCATAAATGCTGGGAATTGAACCCTGGTCCACTGGAAGAACAGCTGGTGCTCTTAACCACTGAGCCATGTCTCCAGGCTCATATAATTTTCAATTCAAAGATATTTAAGAAGAGTTTACAGTGAAAGAAGGGCAAATGTTCTGAATCTCCTGTGCTCCAAATCAAATATGAAAGAAACTTAAGGCAGGCTTTCCAAAGCTTACACTTTTCTTAAGACATTACCCAAAGCAATTTGTGAAATTGAAAGAAATTCTTCTAAACAATGAACAGAAGAAAACTAATTTCAACCAACCTCTCCAGAGGATCAAATTATCTGTTCTGTCTGCAGTGATCTTGCAGAGTTATCATATAAAGAGACCATCAGGGATTATTCAGCCACACAGTATGCGAAAACTACCATAGGGATGGGGGGACAGCTCAGTCAGTAAAATCCTTGGGCAAGTTGAGGACCAGAGTTTGAGTCTCCAGCACCCATGTAAATTGTTGGGCATGGCAGGGTGCACCTGTAATCCCTGGCAAACACAGGTGGATCCTGAGACTTGCTGGCTACCCTTGCTGAAGAAGTGAACTCCAGGTTCAGTGAGAGAACCTGTGTCCCAAAGTATGCGCATGCGCGCATAAGCACGTGTGTGCACAATCTGCATTCCACATCTTATAGAAAATGTCTTATGTGTCCTTCCGAGTCTTGCTTATGGTTAGAGACCCCAGCTCCTTAGGTCCTTGGTAGATAAGGTTTTAAGAAAGGCATGAAAACAAACCCCCAAGCCTGCCATCCGGAAGCCAATGCAGCTTGACTGTGCTCACCAGTTACACCAGCCCCATTCTTTTCTCTAGCACCACTGGGATTTTTATCAAGCAGTCTAAGTCAAACAAGCCCATAAAACTGCTTACTATTAACTAAGCCTGCTTCCCTGGGGTATAAAGGCCAAGGGTCGGGATACCCATGAGAGCAGAGAGCTTCTCTGTCTGATGGGTTAAAATTCTGCTTTCTATTAGACCTTTCTTCTCCTGCCTCTCTGTCTCTCTCTCTCTTTGTTTCTCTCTCTCTGTGTCTCTCTGTCTCTCTCCCTCCCTCCCTCCATCCATCCCACACTCCATAAAATATAATACTTCACTTAAATTTAATACTTTGGGTCATGTGAATCTCACAGACATTTTGAGGTTTCAGAGAAAACTGCCACACATCCCTGGCTTCTGTACGGTCTGGCTGTTGCCACTGACCAGCCAGTAACTGAGTGACCTCTTACCTGTGGTTTCATTTTCTGTGCTTCCAGTTACTGGCAGTTTACCATACCTCAAAAACATTAAAAGGAATCTCCCAGAAATACACAATGCACATGTTTTAAATAACTTTGACTAAAGTATACTATTAAAACTGTTCCATTTTATTACGGATATTATTGTTTATCTCTTACTGTGTTTAACTTTTAAATAAAGCTTTATGATGATTGGGTAGGCATGCACAGGATAAAACACAGTGAAATGCTATTCCAAATACACAGGATTTGGTGCTGTCCAATTCAGCCACCCACTGGGGTCTTGCAAGTACCCTCTGCTGAGGAGGAGGGCACAGTCCTAATACATTGCAATTCAAGTCCAAAGTTTTTCCCCTGAGTTTCCCTCAGCTTTTTAAAAGCTGCCTTTTCTTTTCTTCCTCTAAATGAACACCCATTCACTCTAATACTCTGTATTACTGCTTCCCCCCTTAAGTAGTCACCTCCAATCTGTACACACTTTGCATCCCTTGGACCTTGAACCAACCCCTGAGATGATCCTGGAGAGTTCCTGAACACCTGCTGAGAAGTGGACACTGTCTTGAACACATAATCCATCTCACTGCCTCTCCTGCCTCCTTGTAGAAGAGGTGTTCTTCTCCCACTCAACAGATGGGCTCATCAGAGCCGCTACCTGAGACCCTGTTCAAGTTCCCACAGTTCTTGAGAGACCAAGAATTCCTTTCTAGCACTCCTGGCTGCTACTCCCCAGCCACTGTTCCAGAGTGCAGGAGTTCTCTTCTGAGTTTCCCAGTGCTTTTCCCACTCAGCCCGCTGAGTCCTGAGCATCTCTCTGGAGGACTTTCTCAGCATGCACACCACCATGAAGGCTGGATATTTGGGGCAGCCCTTACCACATTATGTCACCTTTTTTTTTTCTGTGTTAAGGATCAAACACAGGACCCCACGCATACTAGCCAAGTGGTCTACCACTGAGCTACATCCCTAGTTCATCATGTCATTCTTAAAAGCACCCAACAAATTCTATAGTGAAGTGTGTGACTAGACCTTAGACCCTGTTTCTGGAAAACTAACTCACTCACTCTGGAATTTATCAATTTGAAATATATATGTATGTATGTATATGATATTGAAAAACTCTTTATATCATATGCTATAAAACTAGTAACAAATGCTGGCTGACTACTTATCTCATCCTAGCATTGACTACATGCACAACTTTTTGAGTTCCTTTTTACTTACCAGAAAGGCTAATTTTAAATGAAAACTTAATTTTTATGTATAATATTATTACCATAATTTAAAATAGATTTATATTGTTTTGATTGGACTCTGGAATGGAATTTAATAACTGAATTCAAGAGAACATTGACATTTAGAACCCTCTGGCCAAAGGAAACAGAAATGACTTTATTTACTAGGTGCATTTTCTTGGAGAATGGTAGAATAGTGTGATTGATAAGAGGCTTTAAAACAGAAAAATACATTATTTTAGGATAGAGCTTTGTAGGAAAGTAGCTTGAAAGTGAATTCAAGAGGAGCATGACATAAATCAAATAGTCAAGGAGCTCATTCCTGCTGTTTACAGAAGACAGAAGGGACAGGAATGACCATGACATTTAGAGTCCCCTGGATAGAGTTTTTTAAATGCCATAACAGTTTTATTTTAAAATGTCATCACTCACCACACATGGGAAATAGTATTCTTTGCTATTAAGCTTACCATAAAAATGCATATGTCACCCTGAATACAGGGGAAAGAATGAGTCATTTTCCAAACATCTTTTAGGGGGAATATAGATGCAAGCAGAGTTGATACCCCTGTCCTAAAAGCACAGAGGAAGCTCTCCAGGCTGATACTCAGCATGGCTATCTGATGCTGACCAAGCGGCTTTCCACCTAGCCCCCACACATATATCTTCCAACCCCACTGCAAGTGCAACCTCATGCCTGGAGCACTCCTGGACCCTTCAAGTGGGGTGAATCTCTTCACCTTGTGTCCCCAAAGTACCACATGCAGAAGCCACACCACTCATGACCACAGAAGTCCACTGTATGAAAATTGTCTGCATGTATGTCTGGTGAAACTAAATTCTAAGCCTTTGGGAGATAGAGGCTAGCATTCTCTCTTTCCAGCATGCCAATTGACACACTACACAGATGAATATCTAACTAATGTGAGCATAATATAGTTCCATGCAAAAGAGCTATAGAAAGTTAAATCTATTACGGTCTCCTCTCTAGAAAATTAAGAGACTAAGATTAAACATATTGCACTGCTTAACTTTGACTAAGCTGCTGTGGGATAATTCTCTTGTACACTGTAAAGATGTGTCACTCTATTAGTTTAATAAAATGCTGATTGGCAAGTAGCCAGGCAGGAAGTATAGGTAGGGCAACAAGACTAGGAGTATTCTGGGAAAAGGAAAGGCAGAGACAGAGTCACAAGCCAGATGCAGAGAAATTAAGATGAGAATGCTGGACTGAGAAAAGGTACCAAGCCATGTGGCTAAACATAGATGAGAATTATGGATTAATTTAAGCCTACAAGCTAGTTAGTTACAAGCCTGAGCAATAGGCCAAACAGTTTATAATTAATACAAGCCTCTGTGTGTTTATTTGGGACTGAATGGCTGCAGGAATGGACAGGACAGAAACTTCCATCTACACTAATCTAACAGCATTTTATTTGTTCTAGAAGCCAATTATCCCCTCTCTCTAGACAGTTGATCTGACATGAGGTCCTGTCAAACCTCTGGGATATTTTCCCTCTTCTCTTCTTTTTCCTGTTCTCTTTGTGTTTTCTAAGAGGTCACTTGCCTCTCAAGGCCTTTCCTGGTGGTTGGCTGTATTCTTCACTGACTTCAAACACAATTTCTTTCAAAAAGGTGCCCAGTTTCTTAAGTGTTAGATCTGGACACATGTCTAATGTCAGGGTTTCCACCTTCACCTTCCAGTTCCTAGAAACATGCTCTTTCCTTAATCTACAAATATCAGAACCATCTTGTCTTTTTGAAAAATACTGTTTTTGTCAGTTATTGGAGAATCTCATACATTATAGCTTGAGCATAGTCACTCTCTCCCACCAACTCCTGCAGATCCACCCTCCCCATTCTATACCCACCCAACTCTGTGTCGTCATTATTTTTAAAACACCCATCAAGTGCAATTAGTGTTGCCCATATTCTTGGGTGTGTGACCATACTCTGGAGCATGTTTGACCAACCAGTAGCCACAACTTTAAAGAAAAACTAACTCTCCATGACCACCTCCCTACTCCATGCTAGAATTTTGTCTGGTTTGAGCTTACAAAGATCTTTGTCCATGCTGCAACACTGCTGGGAGTTCATATGTACACCTGCCCTGTTGTATCTTTTTGTTTGTTTGTTTGTTTGTTTGTTTGGTTGGTTGGTTGGTTGGTTGGTTGATTTGTATTTGAGACAGAGTTTCTCTTTGCAGGCCTGGCTATCCTGGAACTCACTCTGTAGCCCAGGATAGCCTCTAACTCAGAGATCCAGATCTGCTTACCTCTGCCTCCTGAGTGCTAGGATTAAAGTCATATGCCACCACCGCCCAGCTAGCCCTCTTGTGTCTTAATGACTTATTATACCTATAGATCCATGGATCTCTCTATCATCACCAGGGAAGCTTTTTGTTTGTTTGTTTGTTTGTTTGTTTGTTTTTCAAGATATGGTTTCTCTGTGTAGCTTTGCACCTTTTCTGGAACTCACTTTGGAGACCAGGCTGAACTCACAGAGATCTGCCTGGCTCTGCCTCCTGAGTGCTTGGATTAAAGGCGTGTGCCACCACCACCTCCAGGCCTGCTTCTTTTTGTAGTATATGATGATTAACACAGATATCCACAACTGGTCAAGGCACAGAGAAAAAGTGGCTATAGAGTGTTCAGCTTTAAAAGAGATGTCTATAGAACACCCCCTCCCCACAAGGCTAAGGGATCATTGTGGAAGAAGGGACTGAAAGACTTCAAGAGTCAGAGGTGGTGGATGACAACAAAATAGTGTTTACCAGCATAACTATGCTCTTTTTCAACTTCTAGGTGCTCTATTTTATGCTTGCTTTTTTTGACAGTATCTTCTTGGCCATCAGCCCCAGCTGTGTTCTCTCTAAGCTCTTGCTTGCTCAGAATCTACTATTTTCAAAGAGGCTTAAGCATTACAATGGCAGCAATGACTTCCTCCCTGATAGCTTTGGCGTTTGCAGCTTCCACATGTACTACAGTCCATAACAGTAATAATCCTTATCTGAACTGATACCTGTGACCACTTTCCAATTGTCCTATCTTCTAGAGCTCTCTGGATATAGGGATTGTGTTCACATACATTATTTATTTGCATATTTGCTTGTTTGTTTGTTTTATGTGTGTGATATGTATGTGTGCATGCACATGTGCATGTGTGGTGGTTCATGTGTGCGCATATGCATGTGTATTTAGAAGCAGGAAGCTGACATGAAATATTGTCCTTGATCATATTCTATTTCATTTACTTAGGCAGGTTCTCTCACCGAACCTAGAGCTCACTGATTCTGGATAATCTAGCTACCTATCTTGCCTCAGGACCCCCTTTTGCTCTTTCCCAAGTGCTGAAGTTGTAGGTGGTCATCAAGACTACCTGACTTTTTAAAATAAATTTCAGGGAATCTGAATTCTGGCCCTCGTGCTTTCATGGTGTGGTGGTTTGAAAAAAAAAGTGGTCCCTGTAGGTTCAAAGGGAGTGGCACTATTAGGAGATGTGACCTATTGGAGAAAGTGGTCACTGGGGGCAGGTTCTAAAGTCTCAGATGCTTAAGCTATGGCCAGTGTCACTGTCACTTCCTGCTGCCTGCAGATCCAGATGTAGAACTCTTCAGCTACCTCTCTAGCACCATATCTGTCTGCATGCCTCCATGCTTTCCACCATGGTGATAATGGATTAAAGCCAGCCCCAACTAAATGTTTTCATTTGTAAGTGTTGTTGTGGTCATGATGTCTCTTTACAGTAATAGAAACACTAAGAAGTTAGTACCAGGAATTTGGGCATTGCTATGAGAGGCCTAACCATGCTTTTGTTGGGAGGAATGTGGACTTTGAGACTTTGGATTAGAAAAGCAGTTGAATGCTTTAAGTGGAGCTTAATGGGCCATACTATTAGGAGCCTGGAAGACAGTGGTGATAAAGCTGATTTGAATTGTGGGGACCTGGCTCAAGAGGTTTCAGAGGAGAAGAATATTAATATGTGGCCTGAAGATTGTTCTTTTGATATTTTGGTGAATATTTTTTACCCTTGTGTGTAAAGTCCACCCGAGGCTAAATTGAATAGTTTTACATTAGTTGCATTGGCAGAGGAAATCTCAAAACAGCCTAGTATTGACTCTGTTGTATGGCTACTAGCGTTCACTCTTATGAAGATCTGTAATGAAAAGGAGCAAGCCAAGAAAGGAAAAATACAAAATGTACAATTCAAAGAGAAAAGGAGCACCAGGAGTAGCTACGTCCTATGTTCAAGGAGGTAAACAGATTAAATAAAAGCCTGATGTTAAATGCAATAAAAGAAGTGGTGACTTGGGACAAGTCCCACCAAACTAAGCTTCCCATGTGTGAAAAGGAATTAAAGAAAAACTTATAGAGGATGTGGTGCTGTACACTTTTAATCCCAGCACTCGAAAGGCAGAGGCTGGGGGATCTCTTGAGTTTGAGGTCAGTTTGGTCTGTAGAATGAGTTCCAAGGCAGCCAAGTTTAGGCAGTGAAGAAAACCATCAACAACAGAAAGCTGGTGAAGATGTAATTGTATGAAGGGGGCATATTCCAGCCCCAATAAGAAGCAGGACTTGGTGGCCAGCCCCTTGGTTCTGGCTTTAGAGTCAAAGGTAAAAGAAAGGGGTTCTGGAACCTCCTTCCATGACTAAGGAAAGCCGCTGAGGCCAGGCATGTGCCAGGGGTGTCCCTGCATGGAGGCCCAGAGAGGCCATTGTGTGTAGCTGTGAAAGAGAAGCTTGGGTTGTCTTGGAGACCCCAAAATGTTAGAGGTGCCAGAGCAGTGGGATACCTGCCAAAGAGAGCTGCTAACATGGACTGAAACCAGCCCAAGAGAAAGAAGTGTGCTGCAGTCAACAAAGCCAAAAGGAGTTGGAGATCTGAAGAGAGTTTTGACATCAGTCATGGAGATGCAGAGTTTGGAGTTTGCCCAGCTGGTTTTTGGTCTTGCTTTGGTCTAGTATTTTCTCACGATGTATGTACCCTTTCCTCCCTTTTGGAACAGTTGTGCATATCCTGTGCATTATATGTTGGAAGTATGTGATCTGCTTTTTATTTTTATTTTATAGGAAATTACAGTTGAGAGATTGCATGAGTCTCAGAAGAGACTTTGAACTTTGGACTTCTAAACATTGAGACTATGATAGAGTATGGGGACTTCTGAAGTTGGACTTAATACATTTTTGCATTATGATATGGTTACAAGCCTATGGGGGCCAGGGAGTGGAATGTAGTGGTTTGAAAGAAAATGGTCCCTATAGACCCATAGGGAGTGGCACTATTAGGAGGTGTGGCCTTGTTGGAGGAAGTGGTCACTGGGGGCAGGCTTTGAGATCTCAGGTACTTAAGCCATACCCAGTGTCACTGTCATTTCCTGCTGCCTACAAATACAGATGTAGGACTCTCAGCTACCTCTCCAGCATCATGTCTGCCTGCATGCCTCCATGCTTCCCACCATGATGATAATGGACTAAACCTCTGACCTGTAAGCCAGCCCCACTTAAATGTTTTCCTTTATAAGAGTTGCCATGTTCATGATGTCTCTTCATAACAATAAACCCCTAACTAAGACACATGGCAAGTATTTTATCCACTGAACCATTTCCTCAGCCCCTTATATATAACTTTTCTATATCATGATATTCAGTAAAGTTTCAGACACATAGCAAATAGTCATTAAAATTTCACATTTAGTAAAAGTGTCATGTTGTCAAATCTCACCTGAGACCACTCCATGGCAACCCACTTGGGGCAATCAAACAGGTTGCAAGTTTGCATCACCTTGGGCTTGGGTGCATACATGCACTTCCATTCTTCTACTTGGAGTATCTCTGCGTGCATAGATTCCTCTACACACACAAAACTCCGTCTCTGAATCCCTCCTCCACAGGACACTGAACATGCAGTCCAAGGATTATGTTCCCAGCTCAAAAGCAAACAAAGAAAATTACATTATTTATTTGATGTATGCTTGTTTGTCTCAAGTATACAAGGGCTTTTATAAAGAGTGACTTCATAGTATCATGTCATGGCTCTATTGAAAGAATACAAGACTTAAGTCTCCTAGGACTTTAATCTTAACTACAGGTACAAGGAACTCACCTTCTCTGAACACAAGTTTTTTATAGGATGGGAAAAAAATATACCCACCTCAGTTAGCCTTCAAAGGGCCATTATGAAGATTGAATTAATTAGAATATAGAGTGTGAAAGTGTCTTTAAATTGTTTCTCAATTATAAAGTACTAATGGACCATATTACTGAGACTGATAGAACGTCAAAATCAGAAGAACCACACTATTTGGTCATAGTGTCACATGTCTATAGTTCTAACACTTGGGAGGTAAAGGAAGGAAGATCAAGAATTTGAGGCAACTTCAGCTACATAGAGAATCTGAGGCCAGCCTGGACAACATGAGATCCTATTTCAACAAAACGGCAAGGAAGAAAGGAAGGAAACAAGCAAAGAATGGAGGGAAGAGATACTAGTCATCCAGCTATTCAAGAGGATTTAAGTGTCTAAGCAATGTACAATGATTCTCAACCTATAGGTGGTCAAATGACCCTTTCACAGGGGTCATATATCAGATATTCTGCATATCAGATATTTACATGATGATGCATAACAGCTAAATTACAGTTGTGAAGTAGCAACGAAAATAATATATGAGGACTGTATTAAAGAATTGAAGGTTGACAACCACTGCTCTAATTTTTTTTTTATATCTGTTGTTCAAGATAAGCTTGATGTCCCTGACAATGGGCAGTAACACTCTACATACAACTTTTCAAAGGCAGTTCATTTCATCTAATTCTTAGATACATCTTTCTTATCATTAAGCCTGTTGTCTTTTAATAGGGACAATAAGTATTCCTTCAAAACACTTAGAGTCCATTGTAAAAGGAAGGGAATGTTTAACTCACCGAGGGAGAGGTTGAAAGTGGTCATAGGGCATGATCTCTTTAAATCCATCACTGCAAAGGAAACCAGAGTGGAAACAACTTTCTAAATTCACCACATGTGGTCATTTACTAATACAGGTTCATTGAGAAAATATCGTTTCCAATTCAATGAATATTAACATTTGTTAATTGACTAACCTGTATTTGATATCCCACAAGAAAGAAATACTTCAGATTGAAAACTGAAAAGGCCATGTGGCACATTGGCTACTCAACCAAAATTTAGACAGCAACTCTTCAGTTTTTAAGAGAAATACTCATGCAGGCCATCTCCAGTTGAATATAAAAAGAACTAATGGTATATTAATCAAAGGAAAAATTCTCTTCATCTAGATAAGTCTACTATTTCATTTTAAACATCACTATACTAATATAATGTATTAATGCTACAAACACACTGTTGTATTGGCCAAGTCTTCAGAGAACCACTCTGCTTCCAGACTCTGTCCTTTGAGAGGTCTCTGTTAATAGTGATGTCCAAGCAGGATTACAGAAAATGGGCATTATAGTACAGGAAATGTGAGCCATGTGCAAGGCTGCTTTTCCCACTTGCACACTATGGCCTTGGCTAGCTAGACGGAAGTTGGAGGATCCAGGGGATTGATATTGGGCTGATATTTTAAGATACTGTAGGAAAGCCAGGAAACTTGCCCAGACAATCCAAGTCAGCAGGTACTAAATTATGCAGTAGGACAATTTCTGCATAGCTTTTCTGCTTTGGCATGAAAACTGCTTGCTTCTTTGCACAATGCATTATTTATACGGAATTAAATGTGAACACTTAAAAAGCCAAGATGTAATGGGTGACCCAGTTTAAAGCCTAAAATAGTGAATGGGAGATATTTGTGACTGACAGATGGACTACGCATGGAATTCTGGCATAGCCATATACATATGGATCTTTGATGTATGTATGAATTTCAAGAATTGCCCAAAAGGCTTCATTATAAAGATCTTAGGGATACATAATCCCATGACAAGAAAGAGCTAGCCCGAGGAACCAGATCAGCAAATCTGATGTTCCCATGACCTGTGGTTATAAATATGATCTGTCACCAGGACACAATCAAAGGTCATGAACAGGAAGTGTGAAGGAACCACTGTGTCCCAATTGAAGTTGAATTGTTTCTTTGAAAAGTGTGGGCAATTGTACTAACCTTGATGGGCAAGGATCCATGCTGCATTCCTTCAGCTTTGGTTTGGGCTTCACATTTTCTGGGTAGTAATGGCAATAGTGGTCAGGCACCACCCTTTTCAAACGGATATCCATGCACTCAGCAGAGTTGAGCTGATAACCTAAAAGTATATGAGAGGAAGGAATGAAAGACGCATCAGCTTGGCAAGGGTGCAGGCCACATGCTGGTCTTCCTCTCTAGGAAACCTAGCTCACTGGTCTCTATGGTATTCAGCTCTGTGACAAACAGAAGCACAGGCGAGAATGACCACACATGGGTCCGTTCCAGGGCTCTTTGTGGTAATTAAGCCAGAGGCACTGCAACTGAAGCCCAGAATAGGGGTCCTTTCTGTCCAGGAGACTCGGATTCCTCTGAAACAGCTAAAACCTGCTGTCAAACACACACGCATGAACTGACTGTGGTCTATTGGTGCCTCCTTTTAGGAACTGTCCAGACTTCCCTTGGGTACAGTGTGGCTCTTTAAGATTTTCAGGTTACTGCCTGGCTATTCCTGGTCACTGTGGCAGCCTCCTCCCTCCTGCCTGTTTCCTTGTTTTACACCTTAGTCTCCTAGAGCAGTGCCCCTCCCCATCTTCTTATTCTCCCCAGATACCTGTTCTGATTTATCATTTATATATCTTTAAGTATGAAACTGCCTTGTATAACATTGTTTGGGTGCATGCTTTGAATTCAGTTGACAGTTTATATATCTATATGTGTGTGTATAATACATACAATATATTACATAATATTATTTACAATATACTTATATATAGTATTTAACATACATGAGTATGATTAAATGGGTATATATTGTAAGTATGATTAAACATATAAACTTGATAAAGTTAGAAAATATATCTGTGTGCCATGAGATCATACTAAGGGCCTTGGACAAGCCAAATAAGCTTAGTGTCCTTGCCCCAGACCCCCAGCACTGATGATGTTTTAAACTTTTTGAATCTTGGCCTATTTTCTACTTGTTAAGTTTTCTCTACACTGTCAAGTCTACAGCATGTTTTGGGAACTGAATATGAGCACGTCTTTCACAGTAGTCCACTGTTTGCCTCTGTTCTGTTTGCTCATCTGCTCTCCTGAGGTAGCCAGGGCACCTTCAATGCCAATAACCTTGCTGCCTGAGGAATTAGCATTGTCAGTGGAGGTGGGAGCCAAATCCATCTCCCTTCCTCCTCTACCACAGGCTTCAAAGGGGAAGGAGTGAGGATGTACTCCTGATTTTAGTAAATCCAATTCGGACCATTTTTTTTTTCCTTTGAGGAAAGTGAACATTCCAAGGTATTGAGCATAGTAAACCTAAAAAAAATAATAATAATAACTCAAGACAGGACCCTTTGCTTTCCTAAGAACTCTCACTCCAGCTTTCCTGTTGTTACAAACATGTCATGTTAACTGGGTTTTTTTTTAAGGCAATTTTTCAAAGCTAGAATGAGTTTATAAAATTAAAAAAAATAACATTGAAGCTAATCTCTCAATGTCTGCCAGTTGGTCTAAAGGTCTAAAAATATATCTCAAGTCCTGATTGCTTGGAGGAATCTGGCTTTATAAACCGCCAGGCAGCTTTCTACAAGACATGGCTTGGAAGTTAGCTGACCTCAGAGGACCCAAAGACCGACTGGCACACATCACAAAAGGCAAGGTTGAAACCACAAGAATGAAAATGTCGACGGTGTCAATAAATGTTCCTCTGGTGCCAGTGTCTGCCAGGAAGACCACACTATCAGACAGCCATGGCGGCCTCAGAGCCTTCCCAGACAACCTGAGTCTATCATGTGGATAATGACAGCTGAGCACAGGCAATCCTTCCAGGACTGTCGGGGCCTCCAAGACTGACCAACTAATTTTCTTCATTATCAGAAAATCTCTGGCATGCCATTCATACAATCACATAGGTTTGATTGCTAATATAATTAAAATTTGGCAGTGAGTTCTGTATGGGTTTGATGTGTGTACTTTTATTTGCCCCAAACAAATACGGAATAAGATTACGGTTCCTTGCATCAGACAGAAGTCTGTGTCCTAAGTGGAAACATTCTTCTAAAGCGACTCGATAGGGGACATACAGGTGTTTATAATTTGAGGGAGAGAATTCGTTTTCCTCTTTAATTTTATTGCAGTTTAGAGATTACCAAGAGTAAAGAAATAAGGCAGATTGTCTTTCAATATTGTGAACAAATGTATTGACATCCTGCCAGTGTGTGGGAGAGGGCAGGCTGCCCCAGCGTCCTCTCTTGTTCTTCCGCCGCCCTCCACTGGGGCTGATCTCACTGGGAGGTGCCCCTGTGTCCACTCATGCTTCCAGAAGGATGGACTGACTTTCCAGGGGCATCAAAGTATGGAAAACAGCGCTCCCAAGAATCTGATCAATGGAACCACACCAAAACCTATTGTAAAATGTCTCCCCTGGAGTGAAGGGCTTCTCCTTGGTTTTATGAGTCCAAACAGAAGTGTGTGTCTCTCTGAAAAACTATGTGTGGGAGGCCAGGAATAAGTAAGAAAGGGAAGCCTGTTTCTCTGCAGAAAAAGAATTAACCCCCCCCCCCACTATCTCTTTATGATCCATCATTTTGGGACCCAAGAGGTACTGTTGTCTTCCTGGACCTGTGACCTACCTACCGAAGGATGTAGGATTCAACATACTACACTGTCTCACTCTCTCAGGAGCTCTCCTCAGTGTCCTTTGAGTCATGCACAGTCAGAACCAGTGTGCCTAAGACTGTGGGGAAGGAAGGGGCCTCTGTGACCACTTCAGCTTTGGATACAGCAGATGACTTTGAAGGGCAAACTAAGTGCCAGGTGCCACACCACATCCCTCGGCATGTATCATTGCACTGTGCTATACAAAGTGCCGTCAGGAGAAGAGGGTCCTATCAACAAACCAGGAGGCAGAGGCTCAAAGAGAGACAGATGAGTGAGTCTGATCCTGGATCTCCACCATTCCTCCTAGAGCACTTGGCCAGGCTGCCCTTTTTGTGGTGGATAAGATAGGACCAGAGACTGTACACACCAGGCAAATATTCTACCACTGAGCTGCATCACCAGCCCCAAAGCTGCCTGCCCCTTGCTGTGACCTTGGCATGCAAATGTCAGAGAACAGGATTGGCTCACTAAGGTCCAGGTTTATCCAACTCAGGGTTTTTATTCCTCACAGTGTTTCTCCTCCATGGGCTTGGGGAGAGCTCAGGGATTCTGTGTTTCCTTGGAGCCTGGTCCAGAGTCACTGGCTGGAAGATCTAAAGGAGCTTTTGTCCCCTATAAAATTGTTTGTCTCAGCTGATATAGCTTAGTTGGTAGCGTGCTGATTTAGCATGCACAAAGCCCTGGGTTCAGTCTCCGGTCCTGCAAAAATTGATCATCATGAGCATGCCTATAACCCAGTGCTAGGTAGGTAGATGTAGAAGGACCAGAAGGTCAAAGTCCCTAGCTACATAGCAAGTTTGAGGTGAGCCTGACCTACAGGAGACCTTTGTCAAAAAAAAAAAACAAAAACAAAAAAACAACAACAACAAAAACCAAGCAGGCAAGAACAGTGACTCATGTCTGACAAAAATCAGAAATTCACAATAAGCCCAGAGAAGGTTCAAGCTGGCAGGAAGTTAGTAATTTTCTACTACAGTTCTAATTTACATGTATTTGTCCTTGAGGTTGTGTTCTGTGTGGCCAGAGACAATCGTTTCCTATGCCAAGTGTTGTGATTAAGTTATTTTTCTAAATATGCTTCAGTTTTAAAACCACCCATTTAAAGAAAATTCCTTGAGTCAATCACTAATAGTGTGGTGATAATACCTACAAGGTAAAAATGGTGATGCCACTGTAGCACTAGCTGATGGCCAAAGGGACTTTACAGAGTCATCGTCAAAACACAGAGTGCACCATGAACCCCTGGGGCGCCTGTGAAATACAACTGAACCATCCTCAGAGTGCTGCTCAGGAGCTGGGGTGGGGGTGTCCAAGAATTTACATGTTGGTTCTGCTGATGCTGGAGTTTTAGAAGGATGCTGTCCTGGCTAGTTTTATATCAATTTGACACTAGCTAGAGTCATCGGAGTGGAAGGAAAGAGCCTCAGTTGAAAAAAAAAAAAAAATGCCTCCATGAGACCAGGATGTAGGCAAGCCTGTAGGGTATTTTCTTAATTAGTGATTGATGAGGGAGGGCCCACCACATTGTGGGGGGTGCTATCCTGGGCTGGTGGTCCTGGGTTCTATAAGAATACAGGCTAGCTAACCATGAGGAGCAAGCCAGCAACCAGCACCCCTCCATAGCCTTTGCATAAGCTGCTGCCTCCAGGATCCTGACCTGTTGGAGTTCCTGCCCAGGCTGCTTCCATGGTGGACCCTAATGTGGAATAAACTCTTTCTTCCCCAAGTTGTATTCAGTCATGGTATTGCATCACAGTATAGAAATCCTAAGACAGATATGCCTATAAAGATCATAACTGAGTGTCCATCACACTTTGTCTGAACAAACTGGCTGCTACTCAGAAAATTCACTTTCTTTTTTCATTCTAGGGCCTTGACTTATCTTAGACTATTACTCTTACATTCCTAAGGACACAGGCTCCCACGGGGGTCTGGGCTACCTGGTGCTTCCCCATAAGAAAACCAGCATCTCCTTTCAGGGGAAGCCTAAGTCCAGGAAGACCAGACCTGCATGTTCATGGGAACCTGGCACTGCCCAAGGAGTCCGCCTCAATATGCCTATCATCAGGATGAGAGAGGCCAGAACCCCTGTTCTCTTCCTGACTTTCTTAATGGGTGTTATTCTGTAATCATCAAGGGAAGAAATGATTTGTGGCTGGTCTGAGCTAAGAGATAGTCTAACTCTTCAAACAGAACCCTGCCCAAGATGTATCCTTCACACAGGGGTAGAAGACAGTTCAGGAGGCACAAAAGAGCAACATAATCAGAGCCTGACCAGGCCATCTGATGAATTGGGACGCTTGCTGAGTTTTACCTCAGCCATGGGTAAAACATTTACACCAAACTAACTTTCTCGGGCTGTGAGGGATGTGACAAAGAAGCCTCGCATACAGCTGGTCGGGCTGTAAGCGCTCAGGGTCACTGTCTGGTACTCACAGGGAAACTCCCAGCATGCTCCAGGAACCCTAGCAACTTGGGGATCCTGGGCTGGCACCAGTTAAGAATCCCTTACTCTCTTGATTAAAAGCTCAGCTCAGAAAAAGAATCACTTCGGTGCTAGTTATGGCTGCCTCTCCATCTACACCAGATTATCACATCTCCACACAAGCAGACCAGTGTCTACTGAAACCCTTTTTAATTTGGATATGCGCACTTGGATTGCACTTGACGCCAAACCTTCTTCAACATCTATTAGGACCTTGAATTTAGCACACATGAGACACTTCCTTCTATCCCAGTCAACTCAGCCAGGCCTGTGTGCCTCCCGACTCGCAACTCTGGGTATCCCAGAATGCAGTCTGTGCCTCACCTCCTCCACATGTCACGGTGCAGGGAAAGAAGTCAGTCTGCCTCCACTGATGGCTGATGGGCTGGTAAAAGAAGAACTGGACCACGCTGCCTTTGGCCACAGTGTACCTGGTCTAGACAGAGAGAACAGTGATGGCATGGCCCATTCCACACAGTGAGTCCCAGCTCTTCCTGCCTTCTTTGCCCACTGTAGGCAACACCCACAAATATGACAATAAGCCAAGCTACAGGACCAGGAGGTCTTTAAATGGGATAGCCTCTCACTCGGACTTACCCCAAATGGGGTCAGACAATCCTTAACTCATCACCCGGGGGTCATTTTTCTCATACAACTTTGTGCCTGTGAATGGATTCACAAAACAGTGCATGGACTTGTTTGCTTACTTATTAATGTTTTTCCTTCCTGAAATATTAGTTCCAGTTTCCATGACACCAGAAACTGAGATTTAATTTGGGTTGGGTTTGCTTATAACATCATATATAATTGGGACTCTTGACTCCAGTGATTCATATTTTGCTTTGATATTATGCAAATGGTATTTGATTTTCCATTAGTATGTATTAATTGTACAAAGCAATTCATTATGATATTTCCATACAAACACATAATGTACTTTGATTCTCACATTTTAAATAGCACAAGTATTCAAGTATTCCCTTCTAGAAGTTCTTCTAATGACACAACTCGGGAAACTCACCTGCAGTGAACACAGATACAGTGGAGTCCTATGTGAACGTTCTAGTAGCTAATTAAAAGGGAAGGTCTGCTGGGGGCAAGCAGCAGTTACAGACAGGACTATGTTCATTTGCAGGTGATTTTACTCAAACAACAAGCTCTCTTCGTACATTTTTCTTTAGTTTCTTCCCTGGTTGAACAACAGAAACCTATGAATTTAGGAAGCAGCACAAAGAGAAAAGGAGGGAAAATAAAAGCTAAGCTCAAAAGAGGAAGCCCCCCAAATGTGAATATGCCTATGATCACCAAGACTTTATACCCCCAAATTGCTGAGAGGAGACGCCAAGTGTTTTCAGCACAGTAAAGGGACAAGGAAGTGAGGTAAATGGTGTCTCTAGCTGTTCTACTGTGTATGCAAATGTTCCAGAGGTAAAAGGATAAGGTGTGGGCTTCCACCAGAACAGTGGTGACAGTCACAATGATTGAAATGTAAACAGTCGCAGACCGGGCTGGTGTGTGACAAACACTGTGTGAAGAAGGCGGTCCCCAAACATCTCAGGGCTCAGGCGGACAGTCTCTCTTGTAGAGTATTTTATAAAGTGAATTCCAAGACCTGGGAAGAGCATTCCAAGGAAGCAAACAGAGAGATGGCTCAAAGGTTTAGAGCACTGGCTACTCTTCTAGAGGACCTGGGTTCTAATCTCAGCATCCACATGACAGATCACAAAGAGAATTATAATTCCAGTTCCAGGGGATCCAATGTCCTCTTCTCTTCTCCACAGGCACCAGGTACATATTTGATACAGAGGCATCCATGCAGGCAAAACACTCACACACATAAAATTAAAGTTAAAACCTGTCTGTCCTAGAAGCAAACATAAAATCTAAAGTAATACAAAGCCACATCCAGTGACATATAAAAGGTTACATATTTTTATGAATAATAAAAATAATAATACATTCTAAAATATAATGATGCCTGAAGGGTACTTAAAATAGAAAGCATGGATGGTTTAAAATTTGAACTGGATCAAAAGGGAAAAAGGAGACAATCTCATTATTGTCTTAAAAGACACAGCAAGCTTTGATAAGTTCTACACTTGTGTAGTGAAGGAGAAAGAGACGCCAGCAAGCTAGCCACCCAAGGAGCAACATGTGGTGATACACAGATTAATAGTTATGGGATAATTTAAGATATAAGAGCTAGCTAGCAAAAGGCTTGAGCCATGGCCATGCAGTTATAATTAATATAAGCTTCTGTGTGTTTACTTGGGGGACACAAGTGTTGAGTGATGTGTTCCGACTCCTGGAAGGCCGGGACACAGGAAATCTTCCGACTACAGTGTAGTTTTATGAAACAAATTCCTTCCATCAGGTAAGATCTCAGATTCTACAGAAGCGTCACATAAACTGCGCACAGAGAGCTCTGCTCTGAAATGGCAGACATCTGAAGGAAGGCTGCTGTCCTCATTTCTGCTCAACATTGTGTCACACGTCCCAAATAATACAAGGTAAGAAGAAAACACAAAACGGCAGGAAGGAAATTTGTCATTGTACAGATGTCACAGTCTATATAGGTACACTTCAAAAGAACAAACAAATGACTAGTAGGGATATGTGACTACAGTGAGAACATAATGAGATATAAAAGTCTGTTTGATTTTCACCCGCTAGACACAGCTGTATAGAAATAAGGAGGAAGAGATATTTATAAAACATCAAAACAACAAACACTGGAGATAAGTGTAATTCAAGACAGGTGAGACACACATGCTGGAAATCACAAATACTGAGAGAAATTTTAAGTAACCAGACAAAAGTGTGGAGACATCATATTTATGGATTAGCAAGGCCAGCATTGGAAGCTGCTGATTTACACTGATTAACAGATCCAAAGAATTCTGTTTGTTTGGAAAAATTACCTGAGTTTATTAATTTATATTCAATTCTTAAAATTCATTCTTTGAGAATTTCACACATGAATGCAATATATTTTAGGTCATATCCACCCCCTCAGTCTCCACCTCCACCTCCTCCAGAGAGTTTTATACAAACTGACAAACTGATTTCAAGATTGACAGGGAAATGTGGAATCAGGAATATCAAGGATCATCTTCAAAAACACAGCTGCTGTGGATATTGCTCTGTATAAATAAAATGCTGATTGGCCAGTAGCCAGGCAGGAAGTATAGGCAGGATAAGCAGAGAAGACAGTTGTGGGAACAGGAAGGCTGAGAAGGGACGCCAGCCTGCCGTCCAGGGAGCAGCATGTAAAGGCAACAAGTAAAACCACGGAACACGTGGCGACAAATAGATTAATAGAAATGGGCTGAGTTTAAGTGTAAGAGCTAGTCAGTGGTAGGCCTGAGCTAATCAACGAGCAGTTGAATTAATATAAGCCTCTGAGTGATTATTTTGTAAGTGGTTGTGGGGTTCATGGGGCTGGGCAGGACTGGAGAAAACTTCAGCTACACACAGCTGGAGTCTTCAGCACAGATATTAGGATTTCCTGGAACACAGTGTAGATAAATCACAATGGTATCGGAATAACTGTCCCCATGAAACAAAATCCCTCAGGATACCTGCAGAGTGGCCTCTGGATTTAGGGTTTGGAGAGAGGGGCTGTTCCCCATACAGCCCCTTGTCAATGGTATAGTCACACTGAAAGAAATACTAATTGAACTTCGCAGAATAGACAACACTAAGTTCAGGGGAAAGGCAAAACATTAAAGCTCCATGAAATAACACAGAAGAATGTCCTCATGACTGGGACAAGGCAAAGATTTCTTATCTTGGACACAAACAGCACCAAGGGTCTGTCCCACCACAAACAGGTAGCAAGATGGGCTTGCCATACCACCAACAGATGGTAAAGATTGGCATGGCACATTGTAAACAGGCAGTAAAGATGGATGTGCCACACTGCCAACAAGTTAAGACCTAAATAGGAAAACTAACAGTGGAGGAAACGATGAACATGAGGTGAATTAAGAATTCAGTTCTACATCTTCAATTCCAGCACTTGGAAGGCACAGGCAGATCTCTCTGAGTTCAAGCCCAACCTGTTCTATAGAGTGAGTTCCAGGACAGCCATGGCTACAGAGAGAATCCTTGTCTCAGGGGAAAAAAATCAGCTCTAGAAACTCAAGACACAACATAAAAATAAACCTGTAGAAGAAAATAACAAAGGTAAAAATGTATATAAACAGAAAAGTGAAAATAGGAAAAAAAATTTGATCAGCACAACTAAAAATTAGTGTCTAGACACATCAGAAATCTTTCTGGATGATTAGAGCAAAACAAAAAATTAGACAAGGAATTAATAAATTTTATTCTACTCTAATCTACTTTACTCTACTCTGTTCTATTCTATTCTATTCTATTCTATTCTATTCTATTCTATTCTATTCTATTCTATTCTATTCTATTCTCTTTTGACAGGTCTTATTCTATAGCCCAGACTGCTCTGTAACTTACACTATGGTCCAAGTTAGCCTCAAACTCTCAATCCTCCTGCCTCTGCCTCTTATCTAATGATATTGCAAGCATGTTCCGGGATGCTTAGGTACATGCTTACCTAAAAATCCCATGCCTACTAAACTCCAGTAGAGGCCAGGGGCTACAAGGAACCACACAATTTTTTCCATAGCCTGTTACTCTCCTATTCTTCAAGAAAACAGTGTGTGCTTCTTCCTCAGTCTTCAGATTCACAACTCTTTCTTCAAGGTCATTCCCATCTGATATCTCTGAATTCCATGTCACGAGAAAATGCACATAGGACTCAAGGACAGGTGACAACTCTCTATCTGCCTCCATTTAGTCTGCTCCTCATTAACTGCTCTGGTCCTCCCTTCAGGAACTCTTCCCACCCAGGGAAGAAGAGAGGGCCCTGAGAAATACATCAGGTACTGCCAACTGCCATGTGTCCCCACTGATCAAACTAACAAGCACTATATATGTGAATACACTTGAAGCTGCCACCTTCCTATTTAAGCCACCCCTCCCCCATCCTAAGCAGATAGATCTGCCCAACTGGAGTGGAACTGAGAGAAGCAGATTAAGAATGCCTGAGATGAGCTGGTGTTACGTTGTTAGTTTCTTGGTTTTGTTTTGGCTGTTGTGGTAACAAGCAGAGAAAATGGATTTTATATCTTAAGAGAAATATGGTAATAAAAAAATGCTCCTTGGGGCCATGGTTCCTTAGGATTTCTATACTCACTCAATCCCCTGGACACCTCCACCATACTTCAAAATGAAAATATCAGCACGGCAGGGAGCAAATGTTAGCCAGTCTCTTAGATGGCTGTGAGGTTGAGGAGGTGTTGGGGCTGTGACCCAAAAGGAAGCAGCTGAGAGGTGACTATGGATGGGTAAGGAATTCAAGCCCATTTATAGCCACACAGTAAGCAAACAGAAAACAGAAAACAGAGGGTGAAAGAACAGTAAGCCCCCTAGAGAGCACTGGCTCCTCACTGAAGAAGCTGTCATGGGGGTAGTGGCAATGGGTCAGCCAGCAGATGAGAAAACTGGAAGCCTGGGTTCATCCCCAGGACCCACACAGTGAAAGGAGAGAACTAGCGCATGCAAACTGTCCTCTGCCCTCCACATGTACCCACCTGTGGCCTCCCTCCACAGACGAGGAATTAAAATGTAATAAAAAATTAAAATTAAAAAGAAAAGAAACTCAAGCCCATGGTGGTGGCGCACGCCTTTAATCCCAGCACTCGGGAGGCA
Organism: Onychomys torridus; assembly: GCF_903995425.1. Classification (NCBI taxonomy): domain Eukaryota; kingdom Metazoa; phylum Chordata; class Mammalia; order Rodentia; family Cricetidae; genus Onychomys; species Onychomys torridus. The sequence continues at coordinate 62,587,620 of NC_050443.1, read as the reverse complement.
GAGGCAGGTGGATCTCTGAGCTTGAAGCCAGCCTGGTGTACAAAGCAAATTCTAGGACAGCCAAGGGTACACAGAGAAAGCCTGTCTCAAAAAGTAAAAATAAAAAAACAACAAAAAGCAAACAAACAAAAAGCTCAAATGACCCCATGAATCTGTTATCATTAAGTCATGATAAATACCAACTTGATAAAAACATGATTATTATAATCTACTTAATATGTCAAAGAGAAATAATAAAAATGAGCAATGTTTCTTTGTAGACAGACATTCCATTTAATAAGATCTTTGTAGGAATAAGTTTTGATAAAACTATCAAGTATACTCGTTTTAATTACATGATTTTTTTTTTTAAGTGACTCAATCCATCTGTTTTCCTCCAAGTGTGAGCTTGTTGTGCATGCTGCAGGGAGGGATTAAGGTACCTGAGAAGAGATGCAGAGAAAATAAGCAAATGTCACAGAACAGACTCAGCCATCAGGGGATCTGGGTGCCTGGGTGTGGCAGGGTCCTTACACAAATTATTTTCTAGACATTGTCCAAAGCACCTGGGAGACACAGGGGTTCTACCTGGGTCCTGCCTGAGACTGAACACTTCATGACTTGATGTTTCATTCTGATGTGGAGTTCCTGGGTTGTTGCTGACGGAGGCGGCCACGCTAATGGGCATTTTCATTCTGAAGTTCTCCATAAAGAATTTAATAAAAGCCCCTTTCCTACATTTGACTCTCCTTGCCACCAGCGTGCTGCTGCCCTTCTGTGGAAAGGCCTGCTATTATTGTCTCTCTATCTACCCTCTCCCAGCAGACCCTGTCATCACAGTCTGTCTGTCCATCCCCTCCCAGATGACCCTGCCATCACAGTCTGTCTGTCCATCCCCTCCTACCTGGCCTTTTGGCAAACCCCTTCCTACACCCACAGAGGCAAGGGGAGAGAGGGGGTGAACAGGCTTTGCACAGCTTACAGCTGAGCCTAACCTGGGGAAGGTGCATTCACACGATTTCACAGAAGAATAACTATGATTTAGTCCTCGTCTCTGTCCTTGAAATGCTATGGAAATTAAATTCATTTAGAAATATCTCTCTCCATGAAACCTAACTTTCAAATCAAAATTTCAAACTAAACTAGCAAAAAAGAATAACCCTTAGGAATCACACTCTAACATTAATGCTTTCTCTTTGAATTTCTGTTGACAGTAGCCTGGTCACTAGCTCATCCACCTGAATGTTGCTTTTAAGTCCCCAGGGGCAGACAGCTCCCCTGACAACAGTGACTGATGTCAAGCACATACAGAATGACCAGTGAGACATGTTCAGAGTCCCTTACAGCAGTAGTCACTCCCCTGCTTGATCAGGAAAATGATGAAGTCACATCAGCTACAGACTTGGCCACTTTGAAATAATTTCTTTCTTTTTTTTTTGTTTTTGTTTTTGTTTTTTTGAGACAGGGTTTCTATGTGTAGCTTTGTGCCTTTCCTAGAACTCGCTTTGGAGACCAGGCTGGCCTCGAACTCACAGAGTTCCGCCTGCCTCTGCCTCCCGAGTGCTGGGATTAAAGGCCTGCGCCACCACCACCCAGTGAAATAATTTCTAAAACTATCTATGGAAATAGATTTTAGTATAAAATAATCATAGTTTGTAAATATTCACAGATATAACTTAGCAGTGAATTTTCATAACGAGGAGAAAATTCTCCAACAGGTTTACTTGACATTTATTTACTGGTGTATAGGTGCATGTACATGCGGGCACACTCATGCATATATGTGTGAGCATACTTGTGCATATACATGTGAGCACACTTGTGTGTATATGCATGAGCACACTTGTGCCTCGGCACTTGTATGACAAGCAAAGGAGCTATTCAGGTTGTCAGGCTTGGTGGCAAGCTTGCCTCTTTACCTGTCCAGATAAAGATATCTTACTGACCCCAGATTTATTAATTTGAGACAAATCTCACTATGTAGCCTAGGCTAGCCCCAAATTTGTGATCCTCCTGCCTCAGCCACCTGATTACAGACATGAACTAGCGTGCCCTGGCCGAACCGCTTTCATGAAGAAATGTACCTCAGCAGGCCACATCAGAGGAGCAGGTGAGGCTCTACCTCTGTGATCAGCAGCAAAGACATAAGCAGGGATGGGCTCTAGATTGAGGGGCATGATGAAATAATTGAAATTCCTTCCCTCTTGCCGCTGTTTCTGGTTGACTTGTGTCTCCCCCTCTCCCCCCAAAGAAACAAAACTGAAGTCTCAGCCCACAGAACCTCAAACTGATCTGACTTGGAAACAGGCTCTCTGCAGATGCCATGTTGTTGATATGAGGTTGTCAGACTGGGCCTGAGCCCAGTGTGCCTGTGTTCTTATGGAAAGGGCCGGCTATGGAGGCAGGTGTGCATGGTTGTGGTGGTGGCTGAGGGTGTGTGGGTACGTGTATGTGGGAATAACACGACTTCCTGAGTGATGATGAAGGAGGAGAGATGAACATGAAGTGGTCCTCCCTCTCACCCCTCAGAAAGAGCCATTCCCACCCACATCTTTGCTTTATACATTACACCTTCAGAACTATAAGATAGTCTCCTCTCTTGTGCACATACTCCATCTGTGGTATTCTGTTACTACACCCTCAGGAACCCTAGGCAGGTACTAACACACACACACACACACACACACACACACACACTTGCTGTGGGATGTTCTATATGTTAAATGTGTTGCTCTGATTGGTTAATAAATAAAACACTGATTGGCCAGTAGCCAGGGAGGAAGTATAGGTGAGACAAGGAGAGAGGAGAATTCTGGGAACAGGAAGACTGGGGCATAGAGACACTGCCAGCCTCAGTCATGACAAGTGAAATGTAAAGATACAGGTAAGCCATAAGCCATGTGGCAATTTATAGATTAATAGAAATGGGTTGATTTAAGATATAAGAATAGTTAGCAAGAAGCCTGCCACGGCCATACAGTTTATAAGCAATATAAGTCTCTGTGTGTTTACTTGGATGGGTCTGAGAGTCTGTGGGACTGGCGGGTGAGGGAGATTTTTCCTGACTGTGGGCCAGGCAGGACTGGAGAAAACTTCAGCTACACACACACACACACACACACACACACACACACACACGTTCTAAAGCACCTAGAAATAAATGGATTTCACTTGCCCCTGCCACCACACTGTGAAGCCATGAAAGAAAGGAAAACAGGCAATTGGATATGCTATCAGAATTCTCTAGACAAGGAAGACAGTGTGAGTAGACAGCATATAAGATATCAGAGTGGCCTCAGAGGAAACTGGAGACAGACTGCATGGCTGAGAATGAGTGGAAAAGCAACCAGAAAGTGTTTACCTAGAGGAACAAATGTTGAACTGAACAAAAATGACTCCCCTCCAAATGACAGCTTGCAGCGGGTTAATTCCAGGTAAAAAAAGAAGACAGATGGTTTTTTTTTTTCCTCTCCCCTGACAATGGGTATATATTTCCCAGAAAGGCTTCCACCACAGAAACATGTATCTTCCTCAGAGTCATTTGTTTTTATTTCAGTGAAATGCACTCCAACTTGATATTCCCAAACATTCAGTCACAGATGCCAATGTTAGGTAATTTCCCACCGGGTAACCAGTGCTCATCAGTCAACAGTTGCCCCAAACAGCAATGACTCGGTCACGAGTATCTACTGTCCCACTGGTGGCCAGGTACACATATTGCAGGAGCAGAAACTTTCCATGCTCCAGGGTAAATCAAATCACCCCATTGCCACAGAGATGGGACAGGAGCCACCATGAGAAAGTGTTATTCAGGAAAACAAGATTATACAGTGAGAAGCCCACAGAAAGAAAAAAGCACAGTTCCCGGGGACAATCTACCTCTGAAAATAGCGTTTCTTAAAGAATAAAAAAATGGAATTTTTCTTTTCTCCGGGTGAAGCATATGTTACATGTAAAATTACAATAGTTTTCAACAGCTCATTTAGTAAAAGCCCCGCATTTATAAAATCTATGACATAAACTACAAAGACAAACGCAGCCCAGAACACCCTCAACTGTGCTGGCAGTAGCATAGCGGAGGTGGCCTGGGCCCCCCTGCCTCAGAGTTCTGTTTTAGGTGGAAGCCATCTTTATACCAGATGCTCCTGAGTGAGATAGGAAGGGTACAGTGAAATGCAGGGGACCATCATTGGAACTCCAGGTGGACTCTTAGCCCTCCCTCTAAGCAAAGTCCAGGAGTTGCTTGATTGTGTGATGGTCCAGAAAGAGATGGATGTAAGCAGAGTTCTTACCTCAGCCACAGCACAGCTGGCCTACACCACACGGCTCTGAACAGGGGGAAAAAAGTAAATGATGGAAAAGAATATTTCCTAGAAACCCACAGTATTTGGACAAGTTCCCAAGTCAGAGAAAAACAACATCAGAGTCATTCTTACTTCATTTTAAGTCTCTCCAACCTTGCCAGGTCCTCTCCCACCAAGCACTCCACAGCCATGGAAGAAAATGGCTGTAGGCATGGAAATGGCATTCTGTTTATACACAGTTAGTTGTGTGTAACACCCGCTTTGATAACTATGTTTTTAAACAACCCTTTCGGTCTCGACGACCCCAAAGCCTTCCAGACACTGAAGCTGAAATCCTGAGCTGTTTATTCAGTCTCAGAGAGCCAGGGTTTGGAGACAGGAAGAGGGGACTGCTAAATCAGAGCGTGGAGAGCATGCTGTCAAGTCACACTCTGTTAGGAGCTAAGTGTGTATTTGGTTAAGAACGTCAGAAATAATCTTTATTTGTGCAAGTGATATGTGGATACATAGTATTAAAAATGATTTTAAAATCATTTTTAAATGTACCTGAGGCCACTTTCCCCAAACTTGTCCCCTCTGCAATGGTTACTGTGGTTTCACTTTCTGATGTGCCCCTCAGTATTACAAAGGTACACACACACACACACACACACACACACACACACACACACCACGATGGTCCATGCGTATATACACATCTCATAGAAATGGTTTGTTGGCTGGGGAGATAATTCAGTTGGTAGAATGCCCGCCATGCAAGGACCATGAGTCTGATACCCAGTGCCTGCATTTAAATCAAAAGCTGGAACACACCTGTAATCCCAGCATTGGAGAGGCAGGACAGGAGAATCTCTGGGTTCACAGGAATGACAGCCTAGCCTAATCAGTGAACCTGGATTGCAATGAGAGACTGTTGTAAAACAAGGTACACAGCTCCTAAGGAGCAACAACCAGCTGGACTTCCAGCTTCTGTATGCATGAGCACACACATGCACCCACACACCAAGCAATATATAGCTCATGAGTATGTGTGATTGTGTACAAAAAATCAACAGGGTCCCTTCAAGCTCTATCTGTGCTGATACCATAACCACTATCTTGAAATACTAATCTCTGTGGATAGCTCCCTGACTCAATCATTGTTTCTTGCTCGGTCAGAGCCCTCTGTGCTGACTCAGTGAAAATATCGGTTCTCTGAGTGATTAAAAGAACAAGGTATTCTGTCCATGTGTGAGAGAGAGAGAGCCAAACAGGAGCACTACAAGGAAAGCATAGAATCCATGCTACAGTAAGAGCTCAGAGAGAGAAGAGACGATAATCATGGCCCCCTCCAGATCTCTGGGCAATGTGGCTGTCAGAGAAGAACTGGGGTTGGTGCTTTCAGGGTCTTGCACATAACTGACAGATACCCATGGAAGCCAGGCAGATGATAAAGATGCTTGGGGCAGGGTGAATGGCAGCAGAGATCTGTTCCTTTAATGCAATGTGGAGGATACAACTGGGAGAGTGTGGGCTACCGCAAACAAGAAAGTGAAGCCACTACCTCCTTGACATAGAACAAGCCAGCTACTCATCAGATCGCTTCCACTTTTAAAGCAGAAAAGAATAACAACTCATATTTTTATATTGAAAAAAAATCTCGGCTGGGCAGTGGTGGCACACGCCTTTAATCCCAGCACTTGGGAGGCAGAGCTAGGTGGATCTCTGTGAGTTCGAGGCCAGCCTGGGCTACAGAGAGAGATCCAGGAAAGGCACCCAAAACTACAGAGAAACCCTGTCTCGAAAAACAAAAACTCTTCATTTTCCAGCATTTTTCGTTCCTGCTGCTGTGATAAAACATGGACAAAGGGGACTTCAGGGAGAAAGGGTTTGTCCTAGATCACAGTTCCAGAGTGCCATCTGTCATGCTGGGCAAGACAAGGAGGACGTAGCTTGAAGTAGCTGGTCACATCACATTCACAGGCAGGAAGCAGGAAGGGGTGACTGCATGCTTCTGCTCAGCTCCCTTCACTACACACACACAAGCACACAATCTAGGTCCCCAGCCAAGGAATGTTCCCACACAAAGCAAAGCTGTGCAGGCTCACCCTTGGCTGATCACACTGCAGGCAGACCCTAGGGATGGCAATCAAGACAATTTTTACCCTTCTACTAAATTTTGGATGATTTTTTTGGAAATGGCGGGCAAATTCATTCACTAGATTATCGTTTGTTCTTTCATTCCTCGGAAATTTTCTTATAGACCAGATTAGTTTTAACTTGTGTTGCTTTGGAAATAGATTGGCCTCTACACTTAATTCTTTTATACAAGGGAAGATGGCTCAACTCTATCTAGAGAGAAGCAGGCTCAGGGCTCTGGGGAAGACATAGTCTGAAAGGATGCTAGAGCAGGGCTCTTCATCAAATGTGACCCTGATCTTGAATCAGCTGCTGCAGTACAACACACTCACAGGGCTGAGGATGGCAGGGGCAGCCCTGTCAGAAGAAGCCTAGGAATGACCCCTGCTCTCTCCTTTTCTTCCCCATGGTGGTGTGCTTAGCCATTACCCATCTCCATCAAATTATATGTAGATTTAAATTGGGCAGAGTACATGGGGGTGATGAATATGAAATTATACTCCCTTTGTAAGAATGAAGATTGATTCTTAACCCTGAGAGTCTCTACTTGAGTGAGAAGAACAGTTCTTGGGCATTCCTGTTCAGATGGAAACACAGATACACAATCTGTATGAATTCCCTCACTGGGTTTAAGCAGGATGGTCTGAAGATGGTCCATCTACCTTGAAGATGAAATCAGCCATCAGGGGCCCAGGAATCTTGAAGGTTTGTCTGTCAGCACCCTTCTGAAACTCAATCGTTGTGTTTTCTACAACAAAATCCCCAGGATTGTTGAAGCTGTGTTCTCCTCTGTTTCCTTGAAGTGTTTTTGACTCAATAACTGAAATTATAAAGAAAATTTAAATATGAGAACCATCCTAAAGACATTTGGTTTCAGATGACAGTTTTACTAAGTGCAACATCAGTATGTGTGATCAACAAATGTAGAACTATCTACTCAGTTGATGGCATTGATTCATATTGGCAGAATAGATATGTGAAAGTTTTAGGGGCTAGCAGAGCTACAGAGGAGAATGCTTTAGTTCTGAGTTCCTACAGAACCCTCTGTGGCATCTACAATGGGTGGCAAGGTGGAAGGAAATCCATAACCATCCCACCACTATTAAGGAAATGGATAGGCTTCTGTATTCTACTGTCCAAGGGCCAGCTTATCTCCCCCGTCAGGTCTCCACAGTGGGGTGGGGTGGGGGTATGGAGAGTGAGCAAGTAGCAGGCTCACACAGTAGGAAGTGCCATCAGGAGCTAGAGCCTTCTTCTGTGCCCGGATCTTTGCAGCTCATTTATAATTATACACTTTAATATAATATTCATTTTATATGCATGCATCTGTATGTGAGCCCACATGATAGTATATGCACCAAGTGCATGTAGGTGACTGGTGAGGGTTAGAAGGAGACATCAGATCTCCTGGAACCCGAATTACAGGAGAGTGTGAGCCGCAGTGTGGGTGCTGAACCCAACTCAGGTCTTCTCCAAGAGTAGTAAATTTAATGTCGATCCACCTTTCCAACCCCTATAAGGACAACTTTAAATATTTTAATCTGTACTAAAAGAAGGAAAAAAGGAAGGAAGGAAGGAAGGAAGGAAGGAAGGAAGGAAGGAAGGGAGGGAGGGAAGGAGGGAGGAGGGAGGGAGGGGAAATAAAGAAGGGAAGGAGGGAGGGGGAGGGAGGGCAGAAGGAAGGAAAAGAAACAATGGCTTTAAAGATAATGAATGTCCCCAGCTGTTTCTAACTGAAGGGCTGACACTGAAACAATCAGTTGTGGCTCCTTTGGAAAGAGGCAGAACCAAGTGACCAAGAGATTTGTTTAGACTATGGAGGTCAGTAAAACATTCTTAAGGTGGCTTTTAGGTGGCTACACATGAGGGCTTATCATTAGCCACAGTACCAAGCATGTGCCTACAGCAGATGTATGTCTGCAGTGTGCACCTGTCTGGCTCAGCATTGCTTTCCTTTGGTCATTAGGTATAGTGCCACGGTTCTATTCATGCTCAGCAGACAGGACTTGGGGGAAAATTGTATTTTTTTCCAGTTGGTGGAGGTTTCAGCCTATGGCATCTTGGCCTTTCGGGTTATTGTTAGTAGAACATTTGATTTATTATTATTTTGAATTTTGAAAGAATTTTTTTTAAATGTGTGTGTGTATGTTTGTGTGACTATCTACTACATGAGTGCAGTTCCCACAGTAGCCAGAAGAAAGCATTGGATGTATGCCCTGGGGCTGGACTTCGAGCAGATGGGAGGTACCATGTGAGTCCCAGGCATCAAACTTAAAGAAGTCAGCACTCTTAAACAATGAGACATCTCTCCTGGCGTTTACTTTTTTAAAATTACATTCACTTATTTATTGGGGTGGCACTCGTGTGGTGGCTCTCTCGTCCTATCAAATAGGTCCTGGGGATTGAGCTCAGGTAGTTAGGTTTGGCAGCAAGAAGCTTCTGAGTCATCTTCCCAGCTGTGTCCAACATATTTAATGCCAAAGTTTTGCTCTAATTACGTTGCTTTCGCATGGACTTTCTTATTGCTTGCATCTGGGGAGGGACACATGAGTGGAAAATCTGGGGCCATGGGTTCCCTACAATAATGTGGCTAAGATTAGAACATGCTAGAAATTCAGGATCTAAACAGCTCTAGGCATATTGTAAGATGGGCATTCTATAATTAAATTCCATTTCACAACAAAGGGACTTGAAATTAACAGTACCCAGCATTCTCAGTGTCCAATTCTGCAGCCATTTGGAAGGTTGTAGTTACTCTGGGCCTTAAAAGAATGATTTATTACTGCAAAATAAGCTTGATTTCAGAAATACAGCTTTTAAAAAAATGGTTATATAAAACAAGAAAACAAAAACCCTTCTGTACTGTGAAGTTCAGACATGTAAACTAAGTCCTTTGCAAGACAGCCAGCAGAGATGGGTGGCTTTCAGAAAGGCTTCCAGAGCTGCCTGTGGGGCTTCAGAAGGGAAAAACTCCACGCAATAGATCTGTCACTTGGAGAAGTGGGAGCGTTTCTGAACTCTGGTCTCCAGAAGAGTGCCAGTCTCCACTACAAAGCCAGGCTTCATCTGCCCACCCAGGCTCGTGAAAGCGAGGCTCCCCCGGGGTGTTTGTCCATACTTGTTCTGCTTACTGAATGCATATTCTGTTTTTATGCCCTAAAAAAGAAAATCTCTTAAAGCTGGGCATAGTGGCTGACACTGGCCAACCAAGTCCAAAGCAAGCCTGGGCTACAAGCCAGCCTGGGCTACATGGGTAGTCCCAGTACCACCTGGACAACAGAGTGAGACCTTTTCTCAAAACACCACCACAGTCTTCCGCAACTGAACTTGGGGACCCACCTTCAGTATCATTAGGGCAGCACACTAAAACTGCATTTTAAACAATTGTTACCATCTGAGAGCCTGCCCAGCTGCTTTCTTCCTTTGTGGTCTGTTGGCCTGTCTTCTCAGTACTGGGTGTTGAACCCAAAGCCTCACACTATTATTCAGCTAATTTCCAGCCCCCAATACAAAGCATGTTATTTTATCATCCTCAGCCCTTTTACCACAGGATAAGACTGCAATGGTTTTTGCCAATCCCAAGTAAAATCTCATCTGTAGCCAGGAAACCAACCATCTATTTTTGTCTCTGTAGCTTTCTCTGTCTAGGTATTTCATCTTATGGAATCAGGTGATATGAAGCTTTTTGAAATTGGCTTCTTTTTCTCAGTCAATATTTTCAAGGATCATCTACCTACGTTGTAACATTCATCAGAATATTGTCATTTTTTAATCACCAAATAATATCCCACATGTGTCCTGAATAGTTTATTAATTCAACAATTGATGGATATCTGCATTGTTCTCATTTGAAGACTAGCAGGACTAATGTTGCTATGGATATTCAGTACTTAACTTATTTATTATTTATTTATGTAAATATGTATGGATTGGGGATTTTTTTTTTTTTTTTTGAGATAGATTCTCACATCGCCAAGGCTGGCCTTGAACACCCAATCTTCCTGACTCCATCTCCTAAACTCTGGGATTACAGGTATGCATCACTATGCCAGGTGCTTTTTTATAGTTTTTAGTCTAAATGATATCTCACAATTTTATTATTGAGATAGATGATTCACAGAATTCAATTGGGATGATTTTTGCTAGTTTCTAAGTGTCATATTTTAACTTACAAGGAAGAACTGACCCCATAGAGTGCTGAAGACTTTCAAGCCATTAGAAAATAGGTCTCTAAAACATTCTGATGCTTCACATCAAGGAAATCTTGCTTCACTAATGTCAATCAAAGGGGCTAGAGTTTCTCCTTAAGAGCTTTTTGTGGGGAGATGGCTCAGTCAGTAAACTGTCTACTTTATAAGCATAGTGACCTGAGGTGGATTCCCAGCAGCCACAATAAAAAACAAAGAAAACAGGTTCAGTAGCAAGTGCCTATAAATCTAGCATGGAAAGGCACACTGTGGATCTGTGGAGCTTGCTGCCAGCCAGGTCAGCCAAATGGTGAACTCCAGGTTCAGTGAGAGATCTTGTCTCAAAGAATGAGGTGGGGAGTGATTGAGGATGACCTCTGACATCCAACTCTGGCTTCAACATGCATTCCCACCCCTAAGTGATCATACACACACACACACACACACACACACACACACACACACACACACACACACACACACACACACACACACACACACACACTCATACAGTCACACACCTGTGTACACAAATGCAAAGATTTTTAGTGTGATAATGACTTGAAATGTTTGCACATAACCATTTTGTTTAAAATGTTTCTCAGGATATTTGTGGGTGAAATACTAGTTCTGGGTGGGGAAGCACACATCCTACCCAAACTGTGAGACTCTTCTGGCCCTGAGAAATTCTTATGATTAAAAAAATATTCTATGGTGTTAGCCTAGGAAAAAAGGCAACTACACAGTATTTCGACTCAGTGACCTTGAATGTGTGGCTTCATGGGAGTGTCTCTTATTCTGTACGTGCAGAGCTAGCCAATTCAGTCAGCTGGGGTAGAGAGATGGCTCAGTAGTTCAGAGAATGGACTGCTCTTGCTGAGGACCTCCCAGCAGCCATGCTGGGCATGGCTCACAACTTTCCGCAACTCCTGCTCCAGGGGTTTGGGTACCACTGGCCTCCTTGGGGACTCATATACTCATATCCCTACACATACACGTAATTTAAAATAATAAAAGTAGGCCTTTAAACCCAATACGCTTCTTCAAGCTCTCTCTGAGACTTACTGTCTTCTGGACACAGCTAGGGAAGCCTGAGGCTATAAGGACCCCACTGCAGACAGGAAGAAAACCCATGACACTTCCAGTTTCTGTACATACTGACAAACCAAACACTCCTAAGGTAAGCCATGCCATCTGACCTGACCTCTCTTGTGCTTCTTTAGCTACTCTCCATATCCCACAAATCCTTCACCAGCTTTCACTAACACCTGGACTGGAAGTCATGATAAATCAGCAGCAAAGCTTGTCCTTCCAGGTCAAAGGTCATCGATGAGGTCGTTATTTAATTGATTTTTTTTTTTTAAGTCCCAAACACCTCTAGAAGATCCTTGTACACTTTTCCATACAATTTGATTTTCTCTCTCATGGGGAGATTAAGCTCAAATTTGCATCCTTTCCACCTAAAAGTATGAGAACAATTCATAGCATATGCACACACACACACACACACACACACACACACACACACGCACTCCATTAATAATCAAAGAAGAAAGAGTGGGAGGGGACACAGGAAGGGCTTGAGGGAGAGCATCTGGGAAGGGCTGGGTAGAGAAAAGGGAGGGGGCAAAGTGATGTAATTCTATTTCAATTAAAAATGAATTTAAAATATTTCCTAGAGACAGAGACTGTTTGAGTAGAAATCCCCATTGTAAACAAGGAAGTGGGTTTTATTTGTTTGTGTCTGATGTTGCTTTCAGGGAACTTTGTAACATGCTAAATTGAAATTCTACTTACAGAGACGGGCAGGTCCTTTCACGGTAATTCTCACACTTCGACTGCCCAAGGGAACAGCAATCACATTTTCTTCTCCTAGAAAAGTGCACAAGACAAATATAATCAAAACTCATGTGCTGAAGACCCATGAGTGTGAGCCATTGGGTTAAAAGCCCGGCAGTTCCTCAGAACATTGAGCAACCATGTAACCAGTGGTTCCGCCTCTGGGTAGATGCCTGTGAGAACTGGGAACAAGGACTCCCACAAGTGTTTGCACATCCACATTCACAGCAGCACTGTCTACAGCAGCTGAAAGGCGGTGGCAAGTGGCCATCCACATAATGACGCCTATGCTGTACCTGCAGGTAAAGTAAATTCTGAGACAGGCTCCCACATAGCTCAGCCAGGAAGAAACTATGCTAAGTGAAACAGAACAATGGTAAAGGACACACAGCCAAGTTCACACAAGCAGAAAGTAGGTTACTCAGGTGTGGGGAGGGGAAGAGGGAAATAGAGAGTTTTTGCTAAGTGGGTAGAGAACTTCTGTTTTAAAACATAAAGGACATTCTAGAGACAGGTGATGACGATGGTTCCCCTGAACCATATGCTTAAAAACGACTAAAATGCTGGTCATGTGGACATGAGAGATGGTTCAGTTAGGTCCTTGCAAACATGAGGAACCTAAGTTCAATCCTCAACACACACACATAAAGCACCAGGCATGGTGGCATTTGCTTATAATCCAAGAGCTAGGGAGGCAGAGACAGGAGAATCCCTGGGGCTCAGTGGTTAGGTAGTACAGCCTACTTGGTGAGCTCTAGGCCAATGAGAGACTGTCTCAAAAGAGAGGGATGGTACCTGAAGTTATCTCTGATCTTCACACGTATGAGTACGCACATGTGCATGATTCCCCTAACACACCCATGTGTGCATGATTCCCCTGACACACACACATGTGTATGATTCCCCTGACACACACACAAAAAATGGCTAAAACAGTCACTTTCAATATATATAATCATAATTTAATAAATCTATACCATATAATCTCATACTAGAATTATGTGTTTCCATATTGCATTCTCATGTATGTGTAAGCTGCAGCAATACATACAACACTATATTACATGCACATGTTACACTATATGGTATGTGAGTGGAAAAATGAGAGTATACACATATAAGTGTGAGGCAGAGGATTATGTGGTTGCTCATTAGTGAGTAACAGCAAAGCATTTCAGTTCCTCTGTCCTCCAAATGTGATGGGGAGCTCCCACCCAGCTGCTGGTGGTGATCACCTCTGAGAGAGACTAAGAACTGGGCGGGTAGAGAACATGAGTTCATACTTTCTGAATTTTCTGTAGTAAAATGTGCTTTTTATAGACTATACAGTCTGATATATACTTTTAACTAAGTTTCAGATTTAAATTGGATAGGTCAAAGCTGAAACAATGGGTAACAGCAAAAAGACAAAGTCCTAGGGCTTGGCTGGGAGAGTTTTAGAAAAACTTTCAGCAAAAAGTTCCATCTCAGATGACAGAAAGAGAGGTGTCAGTGACTAGTTCAGGGTCAAAGCAACTCTAAAACCCTCACCAAAATAAAAGGCAACCCAGAAACTCTGGAACCCTCACCACAATAAAAGGCAGCCCAGAAAGCCGTGCAGTGGTGGTGCACGCCTGTAATCCCAGCACTCGGGAGGCAGAGGCAGGTGGATCTCTGTGAATTCTACAGAGCTAGTCCAGGACAGGCTCCAAAGCTACAGAGAAACCCTGTCTCAAAAAAAAACAAAACAGAAAAAAGGCATCCCAGAAACAGATGCATATGAGCCAATTTGATTAAAGTTATAGATAAAAATATTGAATAATACATAGCAAATAATTCCTGAACTCTATCAAAAGAACTGTATACACACACACACACACACACACACACACACACACACACACGCTATCAATGTACTGGGTAACCAGAGGAACATAGGCTGGCTTAAAATCATCTCTATAGATAAAAAGCATTTTCAAAAATTTTGCATACATTGCTTATACTAGTCTTATTAACACCAGGAGTAGAAGAAATATCCTCAGTTTGGTGAAGAACATTAGGGCCATGGCAGACTCAATGGTGAATAGCTAAAATTATTTCCAGAGGGAAAAACAAACATCATCATCACCATTATTTTTCCTGTAGATTCTTGTCAATGGAATCTGGGAAAAAAGATCTTAAAACACTGTAGCTATAAAAGAAAAAATTAAGTTCAAGAGATATTCTGATATTACACAGATGGCTTTCAAAAATTTCACTTTCTAATTATATATTTAAAGATCTTTTATGTATCTAATGCCATGTGATATATTATGCAAATATAGTGCATATTACGTTATTGCACAGCATTATGTGTTGCAGAATATTACTTTCACTGTGTAAAGATGTGTTGCATTTGTTTGTGCTGCATTTGTTTAACTATGTAAAGATGTGCTGCTATTTCACCTTGCCTGCCTAAGGTACCTGAGTGGTCTAATAAAAAGCTGAATGGCCAATAGCTAGGCAGAGAAGGGATAAATAGGAGGAGGAATCTAGGCTTGAGGGAGAAGAGATAATGAGGGAGAAAGAAAGGGAGATGCCTGGGACCAGACAGACAGACAACCACCAGCCAGCCAGACATGAAGTAAGACATACAGAACGAAAGGAAGGCAAAAAGCCCCAGGCAACACGTAGATGAAGAGAAACAGGTTAATTTTAGGGTTTTTTTTTTTTGTCTGTTTGTTTGTTTTAAAGCTAGCCAGAAACAAGCCTAAATTAAGGCTGAGCATTCATAACTAATAACAAGTCTCCATGTTAGGGCTAGTGGTCTGAGAAAGTGCTACATTTATGCATTGGTGTAGGCATACACACATGCATAGCATAAGCTAACGCAAATGCTTTTCATCATGTTGTGCCTACAGACTCCACTTCCCTCTACAAAGAATGAGGCTTTTTAGAGAGCCAATCACAGTTTGATCAAAAACTAAACACTATATCACCATGGCACAGCAACTTTGAGAACTCAAGAAATCTCTTAAAGACAATTGGAGTTGAGTGGAAAGAACTTGGGGCTAACTCCAAGGGTCCTCAGGTTGGCAACAATGAGACAATCTGAACATTAATAAAAATAACGATGACAGTAGAGCTAGTCACACAAAATACAGTGAGAGCAGTGAGTTCAAATAACACTGGAAAAGTACTGTAGGCTACATGCAGAGCATGCTAGGAACCAGGTTTTGTTTCCAAAATCGGTAAACAGAAAAGCATGTGTCGGGCCTTTCCATAAAAACCACACTGCAGAGAACCAAACAGTTGATGGAGGGATGTCTCTCTTATGGGAGTGTGTGAGCATGTAAATGAAGAATAGGCAGAATGTGTTGTATGACAGATCTCCAGCAACTAAAGAGCCTCCAGACAGAAGACACAACAAGCTTCCTGACATGATTCATTAGGAACTCCAGACACCAGCCAGCGCTAAAGAACTCTCACCCAAGCAGACATGAACAGGGCTTTAGGGGGTCCTGATTTCATGCAAATAGGACATAAACAGAGGGATCAATGGCTGTGTTGAGTCAGTATTGAAATGCATCGTAGAAAACAGAGGCTAGATGATAAATGACATTTTTTTTTTCAAGTAAATGTCAAGAGGAAAGAAGAAAAGAGCAAAGGCGGGCATAGCGGTGCAGGCCTTTAAGCCCAGCACTCACTTGGGAGGCAGAGGCTGAGGCAGGCAGATTTCTCCGAATTCAAGGTTAGCCTGGTCTACATAGTGAGTCCCAGGACATCTAGGGCTACACAGTGAGACCCTGTCTCAAAAAACAAAAAGAAAAAAAAAAAAAGATTCCATAGAGACCCAAGGAAACTCCTGGCCTTATTTGACAACTAATTTGAAGAAATAAAAAAAAACAAAAACAAACAAACAAAAACAAAAACAAAAACAAACAAACAAAAAAACAAACAATGGAGTAAGGACTTCTACAAAGCAGACAATGAGCAAACACTGTAGTAAGTGGCCATTTCAAGCCCTGGAAATTAACCAAGGGCTTGCAAAGGTCTCAAGAAAAACATAGGGTAAGAGCAGCAAAGACTGGGATATCAACTTATTTCTTTCTATCTTCCCTGTTTTCTACCCTCACAGTAACCTTTTTAAAAAGCCCTTAACCTGAGTGAGGGCCAGCAGCTTGCCAGACCCTCCAAGACTTGGAATGGCTTTGGAGCCCCTGAAAAGCCCAATTCCCAGTGGTCATTACTTGGCTTGTGTGGTCATTGCCTGGAAGACCCCACTCACTCAGCCGCCTGAACCTGACCTGTGAGCTTGCCCAGTGCAAATCACCTCCCCATGGGAGTTTGACCAAAACAATCAGAAGATTTGTTTAATATCAAGGCTATATGAGGTCACTGACAACTATCAAAAACCCTCAGTAGAAGAGCTGGAAAACCATGTCCAATATATTCCTGGGAGTGGGTGGCCATATGCATATAGGGTGGCTATTGTATGTAGGGTGTTATATGTATGCAGGGCAGCCATATGTATATAGGGTGGCCATATGTATGTAAGGTGGCCATATGTATGTAGGGTGGTCATATGTATATAGGGTGGTCATATGTATATAGGGTGGCCATATGTATGTAGGGATGCATGCTCACCCAGAAAAGCCTACAAAGATCCTGAGCTCTTATCTGTTCACCTTAAAGCAGAGAGTGAAGGTTAGAACAAAGCTGCCTGTTGGAAACATACCTCAACACACACGCATGTGCACGGGCGCCCCCCACACACACACACACAGAGAGAGAGAGAGAGAGAGAGAGAGAGAGAGAGAGAGAGAGAGTATCAAAGCATTTGACACTAGAGAAAAATAATCAGACACACCTAGAACATTGAACATTCTGTGGGACAACTAAAACTAAAAACACTTTAAAAAGGCAATACCATAGAAAATATTTTTGGCATAAAAAAAGAGTAAAGAGATTTTAAAAACTAAATACACTGAAAGAAAGGACTGGTCCATGAGTCAAAATGTGATGTCTGCAGCTTACGTTCTATACATACAACTAAAGTGGTGAGCGATGGATAAATGGGGCTCAAGGTACAAATGCAGCATCAATATTGAGCTCAGGTACAAGATCTACAGTTGCTATACTAGTTACTATATTATTAGTATATTAGTTAGCAAGTTCCACTTACATTGAAAAATTAAAAGAATCAACAGATTAAAACTCAGTAAATAAAAGAAAGTGGGAACATTTTTTTTTCCACCCATATGTATATGTGTGTGATGTGAATGTGTATAACCATCTCTGCAAGTGTGGCGACACACCCATGTGTGCATGCACACATGGAAACTCAAGGTTGATATCTGGAGTCTTCCTAGGTGGCTCTTTATTCTTTGAGGCAGGGGCTCTCAATCAAGCCTAGAGCTTGCTAGCCAGCTTGCTCTGGAGATTCCCTTTCTGGCCTTGTGATGATGAAATTACAGGTGTGTGACCATACCAACCTGGCACTTACATGGTGTTTGGGGATCCAAAATCTGGTCTTTTTGCTTGCTGGGCAAACACGTAAGTGCTGAACCATCTCTCCAGCCCCCCCCCCTCAAAAAAAAAAAAAAAAAAACTTTAAGTGGCCTGATTGGACATGTCTCTCAAAAGCACTTGTTTGTATGGAAGGCTCACAATGCACCATGCAGGTGTTGGACACACAGGTGTTGGACACGCACACGCAGCAAACAGCTGTGATACAGGCAACTGATAAAGGGCAGACTTGGTTAGGATTGGTGGATGAAAGCATGCCAGCTTATAATATAAATTGTTAATCTGTATTGTATGTACTCAAACACTTCACCTTTCAAGGGCTGTAGCAGGCCCGAGCTCGGCAAACCTGGCATGTCTGATAGGCTTTGTCCTTCACCTTTCCCTCTCCTTTTCTAAAAACAATTAGATTGCATTCTAAGCTGTCCCCCAAAGTTCTTCCCCTTATTTGGCTACAGACTCATTCTGGAGATAAAACACCAAGGTCCAACAATCAAAATTCTTTGTCTACCACATTCAATCAGGATTTATCAACTCACCCGAGTGCAGAGTCCCCCTTTTTCTCCTTAAAAACCCACTCCTGCAGAAACATCTGTTGGGGACTGGCGAGATGGCTCAGGGGTCAAGAGCACTGACTGCTCTTCCAGAGAACCTGGGGTTCAATTCCCTTCACTCACTTGGTGGCTCACAACTGTCTGTGACTCCAGTTCCAGAGAACCTGACACCCTCATATAGACATACATGCAGGCAAAACACCAATGCACATGAAATAAACATATCAATTATTAAAAACCAACACCTGCTTGCTGTCTGCCTTTGCAGCCTCCCCAGCACCTTGCCCCTCTGGGGTAATAGTTCTCTTTTGTGCTGAGAAGCTGGTGTCTGGGTGTGCCCTGTACTGACTCCAGGGGGGCTGGTGGGAGGAGTCAACCCCCCTTCCAACTCCTGCCAAAAGGACCCACCAATGTGATCACCCTGTAGTTTCTTAGACTATGATTGATCACATTGCCTGTTGACTATTTTTGTTTTCTTGGCCAGGGCAGTCTTGACTTTATGAACAAACATGTAGCAAATAATATATAATGAAAACAGTTTTAAAACGTATTTTTGAGCACACAAAACAAAAACTTCCTTTGAATAAAAAGAAAAAGCACTACTGTAGCAGATCAGTCAGAGTGAATAGTGTCACTACAAATGCAGGCTGTAGTATCTTTGAGAAGTGTGTGTCACCCCACTGCCACACTTCCATGTGAAGCCATGCAGGCCAGAGGCCCTGCCCGTTTACTCCGGGCAGGGGGTGGAGGAGGGGTGGCCCCTGGGTCTCCCACTGTGCTCTCACAGAGGACTGCAAAGGCAGCAGGAGAGGTTTGGAAGAGGATGTGGGGGGCGGGCATCCTATAAGGGGACCCTTCTGCAGAGCTTAATATCTTCAGATTCTGGGGAAAGTAATTACACCCTGAAATTCAAGTGCTTCTTCTAAACCAGAATCCTTTGCTTTAGAGACCAATCTGTCTGTCTCAGTCCTGGGCACATTAAAAGTTAGCACACCATCAGATCACCAGACTACGTCAGTTTGGGCTTTCTCTCGACCATTGCCAGTAGTCTATTGTGGAGGTATCTTTGTGGATTTCTGGGTACCTCTCTAGCACTCTGCTTCTTCCTGTTCCCACGGGGTTTTCATTTATCATGGTATCTCTTTCCTTGTTCTCCCATTCTGTTCCTGATCCAGCTGGGACCTCCTGCTCCCCAAAGCTCTCTTTCCCCTGACCCTTGCCCTCCATTACCAACCCCACCACGTCCAGGTTGCTCACTCATCCAGTGACTGGTGGAAGTAGATGCAGAGATCCACAGCCAAGCCCCAGGCAGAGCTCCCGGAGTCTAGTTGTCAAGAGAGAGGAGGGATTATATGAGCAAGAGATATTGTGACCATGATTGGAAAAAGCACAGGGACAAATAGCCAAACTAGTGGAAACACATGAACTATGAACCAATAGCTGAGGAGCCCCAATGGAACTGGACCAGGCCCTCTGGACAAGTGAGACAGTTGATTAGCTTGAACTATTTAGGAGGCCCCCAGGCAGTGGGGACCGGGACCTGTCCTTAGTGCATGAGCTGGCTTTCTGGAACCTAGGGCCTATGCTGAGACCTTTTGCTCAGCCCTGGGGTAGGGAGGAGGAGACTGGACCTGCCTCAACTGATTCTACCAGGCCAAGCTGAATCCCCAGGGGAGACCTTGCCTTGGAGGAGGTGGGAATGGGGGGAGAGTTGGGGGAGGAAAGGCTGGGGGTCGGGGGAGGGAGGACAGGGGAATCTGTGGCTGATATGTAAAATTAAATTAATTATAAAATAAAAAAAAGAGAAAAAAAGTTAGCACACAGACACATGGATTAAGGGAACAGAAAAGAAAACCCAGAATTAAACTCCCACAGCCACAGCTGCCTGGTTTTGTTGTTTATTTGACAAAAATACACATTGGTAAAAACCATTCAAGAAATGGTTCTGGGAAAACTGGATGCTCTCATGTACCTTTTCATCCCCTCTCCTCCCTTAAGACCTTACCCTCCCCTCTCTGTTCCCTTTCTACTTCTCTCTCTCTCTCTCTCTCTCTCTCTCTCCTCTCTCTCTCTCTCTCTCTCTCTCTCTCTCTCTCTCTCTCTCTCACACACACACACACACACACACACACACACACACACACACACCATTTCATCCTACATATGAATCACTAGGAAACCTGCTGCAGGTTCCTGTTCACCTTCAGGGATCTGGTCCCCGGTTAGAACCAGAGGGCCTGCTTGTCGGGCAGCCCCAAGTGCTGCTGAGGATACTGTACCATAACACCCCATAGGACCCACAGCAAGAGCAAACTCAAGGTTACATAGGGCAGAAGGGGAGGCTTGATGTGACCACATATGCTGAGCACTGTGTCTTCAGTGACTTGTATCGAGTGCCACAGTCTAGCTCTGAGGGGTGACCAAGTATGAATGAACCCTGTGAGACAGAAGCCTTGGGGGTCGGAAGGCAAAGGCTTCAGGTATTGCCCAGAAGACCTAAAGTGCCTTCAGGTGGGGCTGTAAGGGGATGGTTGATGAGTTTCAGAAAAGCCTTTCCATGCTGGGGAGGAGGCTGTCTCAGAGGCTCTGATCTGTGGAATGAACAATGATGAAAAAGCACAGACAGCCTATGTAAACAATCTCTCAAACACTTGGCAGCAGAGGTAGGTAAAGGGTCTGGGCAGGAATAGAGACCGGTGTGTTTAAAAGAATTTTCTTGATAGAGTCATAAGAGAAATAAATGATGAAAACACATTTCATGTAAACATAAAATGATACATTCATATATTTTGATATGTACACGTGTACCTATATGCATACACACATCTTAAAAATTACACTTGATGGGAGAGACCTGGTCCCATGAAGCCCTGGTGAGAAAGGGAGGGGAGATAAAAGAGGGCCCGAGGGGTGGAGTGAGGTCTCTGAGGAAATGGAGGGGCTAGAGTCCAGAGCCCAGATGGAGGGATTAATTAGCCTTGGAAAGGCAGGCAGCCAGTGCCTCTACAGCAGGAGGGGGTGGGGAACTGGAGCAGCTGCAGGGCGAGGCCTCTTCTGATGGTTTCTGGATTTCATTGCGATTTTTTTGTTGTTCAATACTCTTTGGAACCTAGAATATGATTGCTTTTCATTTCTTTGATTTATTTACATCTTTTTCAGTACTGGAAATTGAACTGAGGGTCTTCACATTTGGGGAAAGCGTTCTTGTCTACTACTCAGCTAGATTCCCCAGTCTTCCCCTTTTGATTCTGAGACAAGTTCTCCCTAAGTTACCAGGGCTGGCTTTGAACTCACACTGTACCCAAGACCAGCTTAGAACTTGCAATCTTCCTGCCTCAGCCTCCCGAGTAGCAGGGATTATTGGACCATGCCATCAGATCTAGCTTCACAATCAGGAGTTTTTATACATAGACCATACATAAAGTACATTTCTTCATATAGGCCTGCGCATGTTAGCTTTCTGTCTCTGTAGGAAATACCTGTAGTTAGAAGAGCTGTATTTTGGCTACTGGATTTGGAGGTTCCAGCTCACAGCCCTGTTGTTTGGACCTGTGGTGAGGTACATCATGGTGCTAAGTACACATTGGAATGAAACTGTTCAACTCCCGGCAGCTGGGAAGCAGGGAGCGAGATGATCCCAGGGCCCCTTTTCAATAGCAGGGCCCAGCACGAGGCATGTGGTATGTGCCTGTAAGCTCAGCAATGGCAGAGCTGAACCAGCATGATGGCCACAAGTATGAGGCCAGCCTAGACCTACACAGTGAGATTCTGTCTCAAGAAAGGAGGAAAAAAAGAAAAAAGCAGAGTTGTTAACATAATTCCTAACCTCCACTAGGCCCCACCTCCTAAAGATGCCACTATCTCACAGTAGCTATAGCAAGAGGCTGGTGACCAAGCCTGGTGTACTCTGGAAGGGGTGGGGGTGGGGAGCAGTTGAGATTCAAACCATACTACTGAAGTTTATACACTGTTAGTTGGATGTGGTGGCACTTGATTCACAAATGTTAGATAATTCATGGATATAAAGCATTCGCTTTTGCTGCTTTTTACCTACAAGCTGTTCATTCTGGTAAAAGCATTGTTTCCCAGGGTTTACCTGTTCTGCCTGTCAGGATGGGCAACTTCTAGGCTTCCTGGCAAACTGCCCCTGGGTCTGGTGCTAGCCTGGAGCTTGGGATTGGGATGAAGCAAGGGCTAGTATTGGAAAAGCAAAACCAGTCTCCAAGAGGCCTCTGGAAATCTCCCACCATGGTGCACAGACGGAGATGCCAACCAAGGCTGAGGCACCATCAAATCCTACCCATCCCATTGTGGCACCATCCAGTGGCTGAAGTGGGTCCCACCAACCAGAGGCCTCTTCTGTGTTCCAAATCATCATATCGATGGCAAGAAGCCCACATCTGGGAACACTCAGATTTGGAGGTGGTGATGGAGGCCAATGGTTCCTGCAGGACACTGATTATTTTGGAATTCTTCCCAAACCTTCTCATTGAAATTTGTCCTGTGATATCCTTGATCCTGCCAATGGCTGCTCCATCTTCCAGGGCTTTTCTTCTCATTCTTTAGGTGGGATTTGCATCATTTTTTACTCTGCAAACTATAGAGAGGCAATGTAGGGAGGTTATAAACCCAGACTCTGGAGCCCAGCAACATGGGCTGGAACAGCAGCAGCTCGGCCTAAACTTGGCATGTGGCCCAGGGCAAGTTGCTTACCCTCACTGCCTCAAGTCCACCTGTGAAATGGTAAGAATATTTGCTCTGAGAGGTTGCTGTCGGTGCTCAACAAGCAATATTTGCAAAAGGTTCATCAAAGAACCTGGTGGCACTGGAAGGTAGGAGGAGGCTGAGCATGCATTGTGCCCCCAGGGACCACACTAAGTAACTCAGACAAGCCGCCACATTTGCATTAATGGAAATCTAACTCCACAACGAAGAACACTGAATTTGTACATGTTTCAATGTTTTGCCCAACATCATGGCGCTCCTAAACTGGAGATCCAGGATTTGAACCATGAACTGCACCCTTAACTCTTCTTCTGAGAGCCCAGCTTATGATGTGCACCAGTGGGTTCACTACCCATGTTCTTTATGGCATCACTCTTTGATTTCACAGTCACTACACAGACTTAAGATTGAGTTTGCAGCCACTGGTTTACACACACACACACACACACACACACACACACACACACACACACACACACACACACACACCATTCTCAAACCCAACTCCTTCCTCTTATTTTTTTTTTAAATCTCTAGTTTCCTGTTGTGGATCATGGCTTTACTAAGTCACAAGAGACACAGGAAACAGACCTGGGTGTGGTGGTGCACACTTATAACCCCAGCGCTTGGAGGCAGAGGGTCAGGAGTGTAAATCATTCTGACATACATGAGACTTTGTTGCAAAAAAAAAAAAAAAAAGAAAGAAAGAAACATGGGAAAAATATTGTCCTCATAATATTAATGATTCAATAAGCATCAACTGCGGCCCCACCCCACTGTAATCTATATCAAATCACTTATTTTCACTTGTAAGTCTCACTAGAACTATGTCAATATATATATCTTTATTATTTCATGGGTTTGTTTGTTTGTTTGTTTTTTAGACAGGGTTTCTCTGTGTAGCTTTGCGCCTTTCCTGGAACTCACTTGGTAGCCCAGACTGGCCTCGAACTCACAGAGATCTGCCTGGCTGTGCCTCCCAAGTGCTGGGATTAAAGGCGTATGCCACCACCGCCGGGCTCTGAGGCTTTTTTTTTTTTTTTTAGTTTTTATTTTCTGGAGCTGAGGACTGAAAGGCAAGCACTCTACCACTGAGCTAAATCCCCAACCCCTATTTCATGTTTTAATAAATATTCCAAGATAACACAAGGAAAAGGAATTCCAAGGACCCTCATGTTAGCAACATCTCCACTTTCCTATACCTGGTGTGTGTGTGTGTGTGTGTGTGTGTGTGTGTGTGTGTGTGTGTGTGTGTAACTGTATCTGAGTGTGTGAGAGAGGGGGATCTTTTCTGTTGGTTGGACTTGTTTTTTGCACAATGCTCTTTTATTCAAGTATCTTCATGTTACTTCGCTTTAACCTTGTGCTGGTTGGTCTTGTCAACTTGACATGGACCTAGACATCTGGCAAGAGGGAGTCTCAGTGGAGAAAATGTCTCTGCACGATTGCCTGTAGGCAAGTCTCTAGCGCATCTTCTTTATTAATGATTGGTGTGGGGAGGTGCCATCCTAGAGCAGGTGGTCCTGAGTCATTTTCGAAAGCAGATCCAGAAAGCAGGTGAGGAGCATTCCTCCACAGCCTCTGTATCAGCTCCTGCTCCCGGTTCCTGCCCTGAGTCCCTGCCCTGACTTCCCTCAGTGATGGAGTGTGACTTGGTAAGTATAAGACGAAATACACTCTGTCCTCCATAACTTGCTTTTGGTCATGGTGCTTTATCACAGCAATAGAAACCCTGAGACACCCCTCATCTATATTTTCTTTCTATTACCTAAATACACACATGCACACATACATGCACAGGGCTCTCACACACAAACACAGCATACATACCATTCAAAGGAATACACAAGTTTTGTGGGTTTTTTTTTTTTTTTTCAGGAAGAATGATATCTGAATAGATACTCGTGTTCATAATAGTTAGACCCCATAAAACAATATGCTTGCCTTCACAAGGCACTAACAGGTATGAAAGTGTTTGTCATCTGAAAGAACATGGTGCTTGGTGCTGACCCCACGTGACCACGCCATCTGGCATGGCTTAAACTAAAGGTAGCACTCTCTGTCACACCGTGAAGAGCAGAGGCAGACAGCTTTTCAGAACTCCTGTGATGAAATCTGTGTCGAGTTTGGCCCTCACTCTGTGTGGTGCTGTGGCTGCCTGTGCTGTACCCGAGAGTCAGTATGTGGGCGCCGGTATTTTAAAGCTGCCTTCCGGCGATTTCCAGGCTCCTTTCCATGAATGGAGATAGGAGAGAGGAAGTGAGCCAAGGAGCTAACGCAGGAAAAGGAATATAGTAAGAAGCAGAGAGCATCAAAGGGGAGAGGAACACAGCAAGGATTTGATTCCGTGAGAGCAACCAGCGGCAAACCGGAAATGGCTTCCTCCCTACCCTGCCTGGAGCTGCACACCCTCTGCCACCCGTGAGTATCTAGCCTCTGTGCCAGTGGGCTCTGAACCTGAACACAATTTATTTACTGGCTTAAAATGCCTTTACCTCACAAGAGTGAGGCAACCAGCAGTGTGTCTGGCTAGTCACATGTGAGTTGATGCTTCCCTCCATGGCAACCTGAACAGCAGGCAGTAAGCCAGGGGTGGGGGCGGGGTCAGGGCGTGGGGGAGCGGTGGCGGGAGCTGTGATAGGTGAAGTCTACTAAAAAACTCAGATGTTCCACAAAATCCTACTGTGCCTCTTCTTTTCTGCCCGAATGTGGCATCAAAGAAATGAATCTGGTGAGAATAAATTTGTCAGTTGTCTTAAGTGGTGAAGACAAGGCGGGGCTGAAAAGCAGAAGTGTTAGCCAGCGGTGCTTAACGACCACCTGGGAAGTCTGGTACACCTGATCCCCTGACTCACCCCCATGAAACTGTAAGACTGTAGGGCAGAGCTGAGGAGTCTAAGATGGGACAAACTGGGCCAGAGGAGATCTTGATTTGCATGCTGGGTAAGGACCCATGAAGCTGGGCTCCCCCCAGGAGAAATAGGGGCGGGATGGTTGAGGCGACCATACCCATCTCTGCTTCCACTTCCGTCCCAGCCCCATCGCTCTAAGTCTCGGGTATGTTTTACCTCGTGCTCACTCAGCTGTCTTTTCAGGATAGTTTGGGAGAGTGTCTGAGCACACAGACCTGAAGCCAAACCGTTCTAGCTACTCAGGATTTGTGAGACCTAAAACAAGGTACTCCATTCCCTTGAGATAACCGCTCCATTTGTCAACTGGAGAGGCATGATGGTCTATACCGAGAGCAGTAAGTCAGAACATTCAGGGAAAAAAAAAATTGTGCCCAGCACAAAATAAACATGCAACCAGCGGAGGGAGACAGCAGCAGCAGCAGCAGTAGCCGCCTGACAATTATTAGTACTAAGTAGACCCAGCACATGGCAGATGTCATGCCTCGTGGATGACACTGGGAGCTGAGGGGTTTTCA
Source organism: Onychomys torridus (assembly GCF_903995425.1). Classification (NCBI taxonomy): domain Eukaryota; kingdom Metazoa; phylum Chordata; class Mammalia; order Rodentia; family Cricetidae; genus Onychomys; species Onychomys torridus. The sequence continues at coordinate 62,561,003 of NC_050443.1, read as the reverse complement.
TTTCCTTCGGTGCCTTGGAGAATTGTTGCTACGGGATTGCTGGTCCAAGTGGGCTCTTCACATCTCTTCAGGTCAAGACAGCATCCTCTCTCTGAGAACACACCAGGTGTCAGGGGTTGGACTAAGTGTGAAGGGGACTGAAGGAGCTCACACACCAAGAAGGGAGTTAGTATACGAATAAAAAGCCTAGCTCACGGGTATAGACAGTGGACTGTATGAGTGCAAAAGGAGCCGAGGAGATTTCTGGATAAAGGAGCAACTTCACACCAATTCACTTTGGTGGGGCATAGAAACATCCCCAGGCTCCTTAAGCCATCTGTATGAAATCTTTTCATTAAAATTTTGGAAAACTATTTCACATAAGATTTTAAGTCTCATTTCTCCAACCCCAAAGTCCATTCTTAAAAACAAGGAATAACCTACAGTTATATTTTTAAGAATTCCAGCCCTAGAAGAGCTCTCAGAACTCCCCTGTGCTAACAGATGAAAAGAACCAAGCCCCAGCCAGTGAAGCATCTTGCCTGTTGGCAGCCAAGCTGAGGTTATTACAACGCTCTTTGGCATCTAGGCAAAGCCTATTGCACAATGCCATCCAGCACCACTGAAATCATAGCAGGAAGCAGAACCACGCCTGGCTCAGTGTGCACACTCATTAGTTCCATGTTAATTGAGCTCCAAGAGGTGCTTGATACTGGCCCAGCATTAGGAATAAAATGGATATCGTCACACATGTGATGCTGACTCTTGCAGTCTTACTAGTGTGAGATGCAAGTTAAACACAAAAGAAAGTAAGCACTTCCTGCAACAAAGGCTAAGCAGGAATTAAACAAAAGAGAAGGGCTGGCTTCAGGCAGGCAGATTGTCTGAATGCCTGTCTGGGATGCAGCTCAACCCAAAGAGTGAGAACCAGAAAGCCATGCTATGAAACTAAAGAAGCCTAGTCCAGGACATGAGTGGGTTGGTGCAAGAGAGAATGCACCAAGGTAGAAATGGCCCTTGGCATTCTAGAATCTTCCAGAGCAGTGTGATGGTACCTTAATATATGAGAGGCAAATGGCAGCGCAGGACCTTATGGAGGTCAGATGACATGGGCTTTGCAAAGGGCTGTGCATTTTACCAGAAGTGGCAAGTTCATGGTCTACCTGCTTTGCTGTAGAAACATAACCTGTGATAATCCTTCTCAACAAGATCCACATGCCACTTTTCTTTCTTTCCATGGGAAGCCAGAGGATACACAGAAACACGCAAGTGAGCCAGGCAAGAACTGACTTTGAATTGCTAGGTCCAAGCAGTTTCCTGTCTCATGTAGGCTCTATGAATGGAAGGAGCCATCCCATTAAAAATAGCAGTGTTGGGGAGCGGGACAGGGTCGGGGGGCTGGAGAGACAGTTCAATCCTAAAGAATACTGTTGCTCTTGCACAGAGCTTGGATTCAGTTCCCTGCACCCACATGTTGGCTCACAACCACCCATAATTCTAGTTCCAGGAGATCCAATGCCCTCTTCAGACCACCACCTCCCCAGGCACTAGGCACACACATGGTGCACACATACACGCAAGCAGGCAATACACACACACACACACACACACACACACACACACACACACACACAAATAAATAAAATAATTTTTTAAAAGTAGTAACAGCTTTTGTTTGACTCTTCCTTCACAAGCCAAACATCCAGTGTCAGAGTATTATTGACAGAATCTTGCCACAGAAAGATGAATGAGGAGGCAGAACGGTGATAAGAATGGGAAGGATGAAAACCAATCTGTTTATCTGCTAGCAAATCCTTTTTCTCAGGGTCAGTCTTCCATCCCATGGATCACGTTGAATTTGTAGGTTACCTTCAGAAGTGCCCATCAAAGTAGCAATGAGCAGTGTGTGGTGCATTACACTGTGAGACAGCCTAGTGGCCCACCCAGCCTGGAATGTGAGCATCAGGATGACGAACTGGCATTCCCGTCTGGCCTTGGGTACCACAGTATCAATAAACTCAGATATCGTTTGTCAAAATGGATGAAGAGCCTGGAACAGACAAGGTGGGCTCCTCCCTTCTGCATTGTGTCCTCATGGGGACAAGACTGAAATAGGGGACAAACACAGAAGTCCCCAAGTGTGTGTCAAGACTCAGATCTCTGTGTTAGCCTCTCAGTTGCTGTTCTTATGTGAACTACCCTCACTTATTCCACAATATATACATACCTCAAAACGCTGAACTAGGAACTGGAGAGATGACTCAGTGGTTAAGAGTCATCTGCTTTTCCTGAGGATCTGGGTCCCATTTCCAGCACCCACGTGGCAGCTCACAACTGCCTCTAACTTCAGTTCCAGGGGATCTGACACACTTTTCTGACCTCTGTGTAAACTGCATGTCTGTGGTGCCTAGATATACATGCAGTCAAAACACCCCATATACATAAAATACTTTTTTAAAATTTAAAAATAACCCATTATTTAAAAATAAACAAGCAAAAGCCAAGAATTATATTGTACCCCACACATATAGAAGTTAGTCAATTAAAATATTACTCATTTTGATTTTTAAGGTTGATTTTATATTAGTGTGTGTGTGTGTGTGTGTGTGTGTGTGTGTGTGTGTGTCCACCTCAGAGGCCAGACAAGGGCTTTGGATCCCCTGGATCTGGAGGTACAAACAGTTGTGAGCTTCCAGATGGGAGTGCTGGGAACCAAACTCAGGTCTTCTGCAAGAGCAGCAAGTGTTCTTAACCACTGAGCCATCTCTCCAACCTCATCATTTAAAACATTTTACTTAATTATTGTTTTATACTAAAGACCACCAGAGTTTTCTCCCTTGGAACTTGAGTGGCTTCCAGCTTCTTTTCCAACAAGTAAATCTATTTATGACGGTTGTTAGTTCAGTCCCTGCCTGACTCTGAACAGGAAATTGGTGTGTTGTATCTGGATTCGTTTTTGATTTTTCTCATAGCGAAGGCTTTGGCTCCAGGCTCTTACACCTTGTGTCTACCTCGCTGCATGATGGAACTGATATCCTGTATGCAGCCTTCTGCACTTTATCCAGTGCGAGCCTGTGCCAACAGCCTCTTCCTGGCCATGTCTTGACTCAAGAAGAGTCCCCGGGAAGAAGGCAGGAATGATTGCTTGGCAAGACATGGGCTTAGAAGCCCCGTGGACCCTGTAGGCCTTGGTGATGCATGCTCAGGGGAGCCATGGCTTCATTTTCCTCATTTCTTTCACACAAAGTGTGATTAAGGGAAGTGCTTCCATATGGCCTAGGAAACTCCCAGCCAAACTGGCTTCAGCTGGCCAGTTTCAGAGCCACAGCAGACAGGACGGGGCCACCAAGGGAAAGAGTCAAGAACAGGAAGCACCATGCTTTCACATAAGCATGCTACCTTTAGCCTTAGCTTCGGCACATGGGTTTCCAAGTGCATGAAATGCCAGCATTCCCCACCTCACTCATTCCTTGGTGTAAAGGGTCTGCCTGAGCACTCCAGCTCTCCTTTTTGCACAGAAATTGAACAAAAACATTTGACCCTTTTGGAATTCTTAACTAGCAGCATCCCTGGTGGGCAGGAAGATCTCCAGGGCTTGCTGGCCAGCCAGTGTAATGGCAAAACGGCAAGCTCCAGGCTCAGTGAGAGACCCTGTCACAAGGGAACAAGGAAGAGAAGGATGAAAACAGGGCTTCTAAATTCCACCTCTGCTGAAGCATGCACGGACCCAGGTGGGTGTTTGGACCTGCACACACATGTACAAGTACATGCACATCACATACACAAACAAAAGGAAAAAGAGAAGAAAAGAAAAACCAGAACGACAAATTTGGGGCTTGCTTATACATCCACACAGATTTTCCTGGAGAGAAAACACTTAACTTGAAGAGAATGTTTCCTTAGTTCTTTGGGAATTTCATACATTATATTTTGATCATATTCACCCCTCTGCCAACTCCTCCCAGGTCCATCTCCTCATACCCACCCAACTTTGTATCTTCGTTTTTCCTTAATCTGTAAATGATTTCAATAGATTCTTGTAAGGACATATACCCTGAAAGTGATAGTGGGTAAGAAGTGAGGGGAGAGAAAGAAGAAAGCAAGGAGGGCAGGAGGACAAGAGGGAGAGAGGAAAGAAAGGATGGAGGGAGAGGCAGGGAGATCTAGACCTGGAGGGAGAGAAGGAGAGAGGAGAGGAAGGACCTCATCAACAGTGAGAAAATGGGGACTGTGGAGCTGGCTCGGTCAGTGAAATTTTTGCCACACAAGTATGAGAACCCTAGTTCAGATCCCCAGCACCCAAACCGGGCATAGTGGCCCACGCCAGTATTTTCAGCACTTCAGAGATGAAGATAGGCACATCCTGGGGTTCATTGGCCAGCCAGCCTAGATGAATTGGTGAGACCCAGGTTCAGTGAGAGACCCCATCTCAAACACTAAAAGCAGTCAAGGAAGACACGTGATGACAACTTCTGGCTTCCACACACATGTTCACACAGTTGGAGGTACACACTCACAGGAATATGTACACATACTGCACACACATACAAAGAATGATGCACAGGTAGCAGGCATCTACAGCTAACACAACACTCCCTCCAGGTCCCTTCCCATTTCAGTACCTCTTGTTCACACTTTCTTAAAAAAAAAAAAAGACAAATGGTTTCAGGTTCCATTCAAATGTCCTTGGTGTCTAATTTCTTTTGGACTGTGCTAGAAATGGAGTCTCTTCTGGTGGATTTCCAAACCTTCAAGGGTGCTGCCCAGCACACTGAGCTGAACCGCTTGTGTTAGCGCCCTCACCCAGGAGCCACTGTGTCAGCCCTTCACGGCACAGCCCATCCCTTCAAACTGCATGATCTGGGTTCTTCCTCCCCTTCTGCTTTCTCCTCCAGTCCATTCTTGTGTGATCAAACACCTGTCAGCAGCTCTCTTATAAAGCTCCCTTCACCTGTTTTCTAGAATTCATTTTGTGGGACATTTCTTAACATCCCTGGTCTTTAATGGGTTTGAAAACCTCAAAGCTAGAATGTAAGAGACCTAGTGAAATGACATCATACATCTGAAGAGAACTTGGATAATCCTAAAGCATTATGTTGTCTTGGTACCAGTGATAACGATGGCCAGGATGCTTGGTGCCTGGTTTCTATCCTTTCAAAAGCAAGAGTGTCACATGCTACAGTTCTGGTCAGTGGCAAAGAAGTCCTAAGGGATGATTTCTCTTTCTGGATAAAGGACACAGAATTGAAAGAAAGTCTCTACTACCAGCCCTCTTTATCTGAGAGGTGGATGTGATGTCTAACTGTTCAATTCTGTAGCCATGAAGACAAATTCACAATCACAGGATGTGGAGAGAGAAGAGCTGGAGCCCTAGAAGATATCACAGAGCAGGAGAGAGCAGCTTCCCCAGCCTTGGCCACCAGTCCAGACTTCTCAGAGGACACATATAACTCTGCAGTTTCCTACCTGGGTTTCGTGAAGTTTGGAATATGTGCATTTCTATTGGCACACTGGCTGTCAGTCACCTACTTCATCAAGTCCATAGAATGGAACCTCCATCAATTCACACTTTCCAACCTTACTGGGCTCTCATCATGACCCCTCTATATTTTTACTATTATTAGTGAGTTCCATCTCCTTTCCCCTAGTGAACACATCTCACTGTCCTTATTCTCAGTAACCAACTCTTTCACCTAGTAAAGAGCCAATCAGAGCCAAGAGGATGGAACACATGTCATTTTCTCAGTTGTGCCTTGAATTTATTCCTTCCTTCCCTTTGGAATACCCCTCTACCCATTCTCATCTTCTCTTCCCTCATCAGCTCACTAGCTTGTGTATCTGAAGTTCACTGATGCCACTCTTGCGAATACTACAGATCGTCTTCAAACTGCCAGAATGGAGGGAGAGGTGGCAATCCTCGATTCCAGCCATCTTCACAAAAGCATTTGACTTCCATGAGATGACCCATTCCTTTGGCTTCTTGACTCTTGCTAAGTTCTGTGTTCACCACCTGTTCCTCTTCTCTGATTAAATGTTAGAGTTCCTCAGGTACAATCCATGTCTTTTTCATGTTCCGTGTGCTCTCTTTGGGTGGACCCATCTACATTCACGACTGAGTCCCACTAGTAAGGGCATCTTCCCATCAGCCATGATGGGCTGATGTGTTTCTAACCACCCTCCAGCCACAAACAAAATATGCTCAACAGCTGTTGGAAAACACTGGAAGAGTGCAAAGGGGTTGAATATCCAGAGAGCCAAGATTCTTGAGAGAAGGAAAATCCAGGGAGATGGGCTCTTCCCCTCAATAGATGCCTCCTTTCCAAGGATGCCTAATCTTAGAAGAAGAGCAGATGAACATAACAAGCTGCCTGAGATGAAAATGTTGCGTTGTCCTGTGTCTCTTACTGTAGTATTTACTCAAAGAATTTCAAACTCTGATCCCAGAACTCCTCCTCCTCCTCAATATCTTTCCAAGTATCACATCCTCACCATCTCCTGCCATACTCCGTCAGACCAAGGTTCTTGGGTGTTTAAAGGACTTTCCTATTCGAACTACCTGCTTCCAGGTTGTCTTTGAAGGTGATCTATGAGTTCTCCTGAGTCACTCCTCTGTCTAAATTGTTTTGATGACTCCATCTGATGCAGGATATAAATGACGCTGATGAACACCACTCTGTCTAATCTACTTCTCAATGGACACTCAGCCTGGAGTAGCAGATGAGCAGAACCACAATGAAACCCTGCTTGTTTGGGGTCATGGAGCATGCCTAGAATTCTAGCACTCAGGAGTTCTCCAAAGGGTCAGCCTGAGCTGCATGGCCAGACCCTGTTTCAAAAAAACAAAACAAACAAACAAACAAAAACAAAAACAACACACACACACACACACACACACACACACACACACACACACACACACGAAAAAACCGACAAATAAAATGGCAAGTTTTTCTCCAGTGTTATATCACACATGGAATTCATATTTCCTCTTGGAAGATTTTGTCCCCCTGTCCTCCCTAATTCCTGTCCTCCCTGCTTCCTGTCCCCCTGCTTCCTTTCCCTCCTGCTTCCTCCCCCACTTTCTGTCCCCTCTGCTTCCTTTCCTCCCTGCTTCCTCCCCCCCACTTCCTGTCCCCCTGCTTCCCCTCCCCCATGCTCCCTGCTTCCTGTCCCCCTTGCTTCCCATCCCCCCACTTCCTGTCCCCTCTGCTTCCTTTCCTCCCTGCTTCCTCCCCCCACTTCCTGTCCCCCTTGCTTCTCATCCTCCCACTTCCTGTCCCTTCTGCTTCCAGTCCCCTCTGCTTCCTTTCCCCCCTGCTTCGTCCCCCCACTTCCTGTCCCCTCTGCTTCCTTTCCTCCCTGCTTCCTCCCCCCACTTCCTGTCCCCTCTGCTTCTTGTACCCCCTCTTCCTCTTTCTCTTCCATCCCTCCTCCATTCCTATAATGGCCTCCTTAGCCAAGGAATAAGTAAGATCCCAACTTTATACAAAGCCAGACCAAAAGTAAATAGAAGATTTAAAGATAGACAACACTAAACAATACAAACAGGGCTAGAGAAAGGGCTCAGTGGTTAGGATCACTCACTGCCCTTGCAGCAGACCTGTGTTCCACTCCTGGTGTCCACGTGGCAGCTCACAAATGTTTGTAACCCTACTTCCAAAGGATCTCATGCTCCCTCTGACTTCTATGGCTCTGGCACACGTGTTACATGTACATACATTCAGGCCCATATATGCACAAAAGATAAGCATTTCAGAAATAGAAAGGTAGAAAGCAAAACCACAGAAGCAGTGAGTGAAAACTTGCACGGATGTCCTCTCTTCTTCACTGTCCCAAGTCCTGCCTGAGGGCCAGTGTCAACCTGCAGCCGATTTACTTTAAATGAAGGTCCATTGGCACATAGCTACATTGGTTGGTTTGTGGGTGCTTTCATAGGACAATGGTTTTGAGTGGCCAGGACAGAGATGTTACGTGCTGCAAATATTGACTGGCTGGCCATTAATACAAACACTTGACCCCCAAAATTAAAGAGAAATTTCTCATTTCCTACTGAAATGAGAGGACAGAGCATCTGAATAAACACAGCTTCAAAAGCACTGCTTCCACAGCACATGCAAAAATAAAAGCCACGTGACAGACGACAACATTTGAAATAGGTGTGACACACAAAAGCTTAGCATTCCTGACACACAAAGTTCACGACATTGAAAGTGAAGGAATGGTAAGGCAGATAGATGGCTTCAATAGATGACCAAAAGTGGAAAATAAAATAAATATTTATATCATTTTCTGTCTTGTTAACAACCAAAATAAGGCAAATGAAATGAAATTTTGACCCCAGTTGACTTGAAATAATATTTTAGGCTATTTAGTAATTGACTACCAAATATTTTAAAGACATCAAGATTTCTGTAATGACAATAGCTCAAAAAACTGAGGAACCTTTAAAGAGTTGGCAGAAATGGATTTTATGTGTCCTTTTAAAATAGAAAACTGAAAAAAAAATAATAATTTTTAAAAAGAAAGAAATTTGACTTTGTGAAAAGTGGCCAAAGTTAATTCCATCCAGACAAGTTCAGCAGTAGGAATGTGCTGTTCTGGTAAGAACAGACAACCCAGCCTGTTCTCTGGTAATACAGAACTGGCTTTCCAAACTTACTTTTCTCTGGAGCCAGGTGCACCTTGGCCTGGCCCCGCACCAGCCTGCAGGTGGAGCCGTCCCCTGCACAGACTCCACAGTTGTCTTCCTTGGCGTTACTTCCCAGCTGCCTGTCACAGCCCACGACCTGTGTGGGAAAGAGGGGTAAGGCATCACTTAGGGTGTTATCTTGCTTCAGCTTCTAGGCTGGGTGTCTTTATGAGGACACTGTTTTGTAAAGGTCACTGATGGGATATCTTAGAGTCTAAGATCATTTATGTGACTCTTATGCAAGGCCCACACATGGTTGCAGATTGCTCCCTGCAACCTTACTCTCCCTTAGTTATATTTCAGATACCTGTATGCCTATAAGAGATATTTCTTTCCACTTTTTCTCTCTGACCCCTTGCCTTCCCTTGAGATAGGGTCTCTTGTAGCCCAAGTGGCCTTGAGCTTGCTGTGTAGCTGAGGATGACACTGAGTATCTGGTCCTTCATCTTCCACCACCCAAGGACTGACAGGGCAGGCCTGCATCAGCACATCTGGTTCATGCAATACTGACAGTGCAGGCCTGCTTCAGCACATCTGGTTCATGCAGTGCTGAGGCCCAAGCTCTGATGCTGGGCAAGCACTGTATCAACTGGGCTACATCCCCAGTGCCCCTTCCTACCCCTTCTTTCTCTCCAACCCACCTTTTCCCAGACTCTCCTTTCTTGCACCTGATGTCTATGCCTCAGGCCCACAGTATCTCTGTACATCTGCTTCAACACGGAGAAATAAATCCAGAAAAATCCTACATCTGTACAGTTGTGTCTACATCTCTTTCTCACTAGCTGCTCTTTACACCTATGTTGCCACCTCCATATAACTATATCCACATGTCCACAAATGATCTTAAAGAGAAAAGCTAGGAGTTATGTCCCATATGAACCTTGCTTTACTGTTATCTTTCGGTTTGTTGTATTACTACACCTGTGGGGTGTGTTAGATTGAAATCCTCCTTAAAGGAGAAGGGCTATGTTTCGCATTTCTTTTCATTTTTACAAATAGGACTTTTGCATGAAGTGTGACCAGTGATATTAACCAGTCTAGTAGTTTATCTCTACTTCCCACAGTCACTCAACTTTCTACATAAGCCCGGTGTCGAAGTGCGGGGACTTTGGAGACAGACAGCCACGACAAACCCTGACTCACCCACCACATCTTTCCAAATACAGGATGCTGGGCAATTTAGGCTCTCAGAGTCTCATTTTCCTCAACAGTGAAGCAGAGATAAGGATGCCAATGTGCGTTTCACAGATGGTCTAGCAAGGGTTAAATGATAAATGTTTTGCTAGGAGTGATGGGGTGATTCTAGAGAGTTCTGAGGAGGGGTCAATCTGACTGTTTCTCTGTGTTGTTCATCTTGGACTCCAGGAGCCGGTATGCCGCAGTTGGCAGAGCTGTCAAATCACGCTGAACTCCAGGTGCTGAAGAGAAAAGCAGAACTGGAGGGAATTCAAGCCACATCTATAGGCGAGGCTTTCCCAAACGTTGGTGTTGAAGGGAAAGGAGAAAGACGGAATGAAAGCTTCAGAGCAAGACAGGAAAAGGTCCGGGGCAATGAGGGACTAGCCGGGCTTTGAGATGTTTTCAGTCTCACCCCAGGATGTTGGGAGGGAAGGGTCTACACTGGCTCTGTGTAATCACAAATGGTGAAAGCTACAGCCTTTGGCATTATTTATATCCGTGGGAGAAAGTCTCAATGCCGGACTCCCTGGTGGGAAAGCTGCAGTGGGTATTAAATTATTGGGTGAGCAGCTGGATTCAATAACCTTTGTATCTTTTCCATCCTGATAAGATGACTTTAAAGGTAAAATTGGCGATAGCCAGTTTTTTGGTTTGTTTTTGTTTTTGCTTTTTTTTAATTTGTGTGTGTGCATGTATGTCACTATATGAGTCCAGGAGCACACATACCAGGGGACAGATGTGACAGCCAGAGGACAACATTGGTTGTTGGCTCTTGCCTTCCTTAGCTGGCCCATGAACTCCCAGGAATCCTCCTAATCCTGCCTCCCCAGAGCTGAGGTTATAGATCCAAGCTGCCGTATCATCCAGCTTTATGTAAGTTCTAAGGATCCACACTCAGGCCGGTGTGCTTACTCAGCAAGCCCTTCACCACAGCCCTGTAACAGGGTGCTGAGTCTGACTGGAGGCCTACCATATGTATGGCACTGAGCCACAAGTGCTGCCCCTGCTCTCTCAGGTCGTCTCTGCAACAATCTTGTGACTTACAAATCAGGAGCCTGTGGGCACATGGCTGGAGCTGAATGACTTGTCCCCATGGCACAGAGAGCACGCAGCACCAGTAATAGTTCTAAACCCCTGACCCTCTAAGCCAGTTCTCAACCTTCCTAATGCTGCAGCCCTTTAATACAGCTCCTCATGGTGTGGTGACCTCCAACCATATAATTATTTCGTTGCTACTTCATAACTGTAATTTTGCTGCTGTTACAAATGGTGATGTAAAAATCTGATATGCAGGATATTTGAGATGCGAGCCTCCCCAAGGGGTCGAGACCCACAAGTTGAGAACCACTGCTCGAAGCCGACTCCCACCGGTGTGCCACACCTTCATGCACCTATGCCCTCAGCAGAAAGACAACGAGGATCCCTGTTACAGAGGACTTTATGCGAATATTTACAAGCACACGTGGAACCGCTTAAGGGTGATTGATTCTGGAAACATACTTGCTTGGTTGGGACTGGACCAGTGAGTAACAGTGTTCTTGAAACTTTCCCCATGGGAAATAATTCCGCCATGAAATTATAGACACCATCTTCCTGGGCCAAGCTCTGTCCTCACATGTCACTGTCCCTGAGCGCTTTGCATTTCATGAGGATGAGAGTCACCCTCTCTCTGCTCAACCAGGAAGGGCGTGTGCTGAAAAGCGAGGATGGGCTTATTTTGAAGAGTGTTTGGGGCCTTGCAAAATCCTGGGCAATCAAATCCCTCCCCAGCACTGTGTTTGCTTCCTAAATTTTTTTTTAAAGTTAAAATTCATCCAAATCTTACAGCCAAACAAAGCATGTGAAAACATCACAGAAAAATGATATTTGAAAAGGTCTGATTGCCCTGTGATTCATCCAGTGCGAGCCAGAGCTGACCTTGAAATTGAAGCAGACTGAACGCAGGCTTGCTAGATCCTCCACAGAGAACAATAAGCAACTCCTAAAACGTTATCTGAAGTGTTTTCAACTTCTGTGACATCTCCTAATGTCAAGATCCCTAATTACAGTGATTCATAAGCTACTAACTGATAAGCCCATCAAGCATATTAACATCAATTAAATCACCCCTTTCTCTAATGCCAAGTATAAAAGTATAAATCAGTAAGACAAGATTCTTATCTTATAGCACAGTTAATGGGACAAGTTAAAAGTTGCAAGACACAGGATAACATAAACACAGATTTAAATGTATGAGCAGTGGTTTTTGGAAGACATATTCATTTATAAACAGAACTTCAGCAAAGACTATTGCAAAGTTCAGGCGATTGGAGTTTAAATAAGAGCCATTAATCCAAATTAAGCAAAATATAAATTTTTCCAGATAAATCAAATTCATTCCTTCAAGAACCAAACAATTTTTTGAATGAACTTCTTGCTTGATACCTCTGAAAACTGGATCTTACTTGAGAGAAAATCCGAAACTGAGCTGGTGCCTAACTAGAAGCTTTATGAACACTACAGATAGTGTTCATGGTCCTGGAAGGTATTCTGTACACTACTGGAAAAAAGAAGTAATCATCAATAGCACACAGCTACAACCCCTGTGACACACAATAGCAACCTGTCTGCCAGATACACTGGTGCAACTGTAGTACAAAGGTTATGGGAGTCATCAACCAGGTTTTTAGAGTGAATTTAAAGCCTGCTCCATGAGCTGGAACCCATATCTGAAAGTGCTAAAGTGGCCAAGAACCTAAGACTGGATAGGTCATGGGCCCTGGGAGAAAACCTATGACTATTATTCTGCTAAAGGACATGAAATGACTCCTAAAGACATCAGTGTCTCACTCAGCTTTCATCGGAGAAGTTCCTCTTGCATGAAATTAACAGAGATCCATAACTGGACAATGTGCAAAGAATGTCTTCACCAAACCCCTCTTCTCAGGGCTCTGGGATTGATCTATGCAGAACAGGAGGTAGAAAGACTGTAAACACCAGGGATGCTGGATGACTCCAAGGAAATAGTGTCACCGAGATTCAAACAGGACTGATGCACACAGGAGCTCACAGAGACTGTAGCAGCACAGGAAAGTCCTATCTAGGGTCAAACCAGAAAAAGTCCCAGCATGGAGAAGGGGAAGTGGACACTGTCCCACCCCTGTCCAAGAAGCTATGTGCAATTGATGCCTGCTGGGAAAGGGAAATCAGTTTTCTCCACTGGAGTATCACCGGGTATATCCACCACACTCCAGGGCAGGCCTCATCCTCGGAAGCTGTTGGCCAACATAAAATGGACTCTATGCTTTTCATGGGCCTTTTGTTTCATTTTGTTTCATTCTCTCTACCGCAGCTAATTTTTTTCTTGTCTTCGTTTTGTTTTCATTTGGAAGAGAGAGACAGAGAGAGAGAGAGAGAGAGAGAGAGAGAGAGAGAGAGAGAGACAGAGAGAGAGAGAGAGAGAGAGAGAGCAAGCGAGAGAGAGCGCGCAAACGCATAAAGCTGCTCAGACCTAAAGCTGGGGTGGTGGGGAGTGGGAAGGATCTGAAAAGAGTTATGGATGATAATATATTATCAAAATAAACTGTATGAAAAAAATTAAGATTATGAAAAATTGAAGGAAAAACAAAACAAGCAAGTCGTGGTGGTCATGGGAGACACTCTTGAGTATTTCAATTCTCCTCTCTATCCATGCAAGGACTATAGCTCCACAGTTTGATGAAAAGTGACCTGTTGGTACTGTGGTTGACCAGTAAAATATGAACCCAGCTGGCTTGTGTCAGTTCTGCTAACAAGGCTTAAGTGTCAATATGAGAATCTCATGGTCTCTCTGGCTACTGTAGCTGTACTAAAAGTGTGATGTTAAGATAAAGCCTCCCTCAGCCTGGGTCCCCTCATGCCAAGAGCAGAAATCTTGATGACTTACACAATACCAGTGGTATTGGCAAGGAGCAGTATTTGATTGCTTTAAGCCACTGACCTCAGAGGGTTGTTGGTTTCTGCAGAAAAAAAAAAAAAACTAGCCCATATCACATTGGGGTGCAATCCAGCCATTCACAAAGTTGGGGAGATATTTTTAAGAACTGGAAGTTTCATGTTAAAATCCAGATCTCTAAATTTTCTTCCCAAGGAAAACAAACAAACAAAACTTCTAAAATGCTTGTATTTCCATTGCCTTTTCAGTGAAATTTTTTTTAAAAAAGATGATGGAAGCTACAAAGCTAAGCATAATTTGGAGAAAATTGGAAAAGTCAGTGACTTCACGGTGGGAAAACTATAGACAGTATGAAATTTTTGCAGGAGTAGCAGAATCAAATGACTTCTGTGAACTTTCACCCCGAGTGTGTATTTTCCAGTTCACACTCTGACCAGGCCTGAGCAGTCTCTCTGCAGGGCTGTGGTGTGTGTGAGTACATGCATGTCTTTGAGTTTGGATCCATGCTCCTGAGCTATTTATTTACACCTGCTGTACTGACCAGCCTCATCTGAACATCCCATTTTCAATGAGACTGTAGCATTACAAATAGCCAGCCAAATACCATTAACTGCTGAGCAAGGCAGGCGGGCACCTTTGGGAGAAAAATGTCTGCATTAAGCACCCCTCAGCTGTCTTTTCTTTTTGTTTCATCTCAGAGTACAGAAAACCATACAGAGACTGAGGCAAGATCAGCAAAGCACTCCAACTTATTCTTCTACACAACATAGAGAGAACTTGACTTGCTCTAATACTGGACTGAGCATGCCTCCAAACATTCTTGACCGCCATTTTTCTTTTCTGGACATATGTGCTATGACCATGAACTTAGCAGGACCAGAAATGTGTCTATCATCTTTCTTTCTCGAAATATAACCTTACACTGAGCATGCTCAACATGCACAGCTTAAACTGGGCACACCCTGTCATTTCCTAGCTATGTACACGCATCTGAGTGTTTGTGTACCCTTAACATTCAAAACGTTTTGAAGTCTTGAGATCCCCACAGTATTTGCAGTGGCACCCCAGGAGGTGGTTGGATCACAAGGGTAGAACCCACTGGAATGGAGCAGCTAGTGCCCTTGGAAAACAGAATGGGAGAGCTTTCTTCTCTCTTACAAGTGAGGTCACAGCTGTCTGAAAACTAGGAAGTAGGCTCCCATTAAACAATATCGTTTCCAGTGCTTAGATCTGGACTTCCAGCCTTTGGAACTGGAGAAGCACGTTTCTGTTGTTTATTAAATCCACTCTGGAGCATTTTCTTATAGCTCACACAGAGGGAGACACTTTGGGAAATGACCTCCCCTGAATGTCTATTTTCCTTATAAACACAGTGTGTAGTCTCCATGCAGGTAGGAAGGTTACTGTACCTGCTTCTTCAGATGATGCTGAGCTAGTGAGTAGGGTGTTTAGATAATGCCGGATCCCCAGAAGACACCCAGTGTCACTCGTCATTTTTATCATAAATTTTATTGTAAATTCTTATAACAAATTATTTTTTATTTAAAAAAGTTATTTTGAGTGGATGTTTTGTTTGCATGTATGTCTGTGTAGCATATGTGTACAGTTCCTGAAGAGGTCAGAAGAGGGTGTCAGATCCCCTGGAACTGGAATTACAGACAGTTATGAGCCACCATGTGGGAGCTGGGACTCAAACCCAGATCAAGTGGAAGAGCAGCCAGTGTTTTTAACTGCTGAGCCATCTCTCCCGCCCCTCAAAAATTACATTATCACAAATTCTAAGTGATTTCATCGAATTAGCTGCCAGGAAATCTGATAAACATAAATAAGAAATCAAATATGGTGTTGAAGAGGTACATTAACAGTTAAGAGCATGCACTGTTTTAGCAGAGGACCCAAATTTGGTTACCAGCACACTTATCAGGTCTCTCTCTCCCTCCCTCCCTCCCTCCCTCTCTCTCTCTCTCTCTCTCTCTCTCTCTCTCTCTCTCTCTCTCTCTCTCTCTCTCTCTCTCTCTCTCTCTCTGTCTCTCTCTCTCTCTCTCTCTCTCTCTCTCTCTCTCTCACACACACACACACACACACACACACACACACACACACACACACACAAACAAGAAGGAGAGGAGGAGAAGAAGGAGGAAGAGGAGGAGAAGGAGGAAGAAGGAGAAGCAGTCAATCTGCAGAGCTGGCCTGGCAAACATCAGAAGCAGAAGCAAATTTCACTTGGGGAGACCCACAGTGAGACCTGTGACTGTCTCGCGTTGTCTGCTTTCTCAGGCTAATGGAAAGTTGTTCTCAGGAGCATTGTGACATGTTCCTTTAATGAGAAAATTGTAAACACACTTGCAAAATTTATTGTCTGTGCCAAATACTCATCAGGGCTCCCTTCAGTGATCCTGAGGCCAGCAGAGTGAGTCACACAGTTCACTCTCTCTCCCTGACAACTGCTGATATCTGCCACATTGTACAAAAAGGGAGAGTGCTATCCTGTGGAAGGAAAGATACTGAATTCAACCGGGAAAAGTCTGCATCTTTTTACTCTGATGGCCTGCACTCACCTTGAAAAATAAAAACAGACATTCCCCCTTACTGCAGCAAAGGACTGGATTACTTGGATTCACAAAAGCACACCAGGGGCCACTCATTGAAAATGGGCTGATTCAGAACCAGAGATTGCTATAACCCTGTAGACCTCTACAAACACTGGGAATTACAGGAGCAAACAAGGAAAGGGAGTTACATTGTAAAGAGGAGAGCTTTGGACAGTGAGGACCAGAAGAGGCTAGGGAACATGAAGTTGGGTTGACTGAAGGCTCCCTTGGTGACATCTATCCTGTTGGGCATCTAGAATGGTTTGGGAATTGAATGTTTTGAAAAGGGCTGACAAGGAAGGTGGTATCTCACTTTTGCCCACTGAAAAGGTCAATGCTCAGTGACATAAAGGGAGAAGCCACTCGGTCATCAGCCAGCTCAGTGCAGATGGCATCCTGCATCTCAGGAAGTGACCTACAAGTCCATGCAACTACAATTAAGAATTTTGGGATTAAGTCATCCTGGGAATAATAGTAGGTGTCCTGACTTTGTTTTGCTTTTATTTTAAAGGAAAACACGGAGATAGATGAAAAGATAAGGTGAAGACAGAGGCCAAGCCGGCCATGATGGATCCACAGGAAGGAACATGGAGGTTGACTATCAACCACAAGAAGCCAGAAGAGAGAGGCATGGGGTGAATTTTCTCTCTAGAAGAAACAAACCCTGTGGAAGCTTTGGTTGTGGACTTCTGGCTTCTGGGCTGTGAGAAAATGCATTTCTATTGCTTTAAGCTATCAAGTCTGTGGCAATTTGTTATAGTACCCATGGGAAGATAATAAAGTCTGCTATCCACCAGTGCCTTTTCTAACCAGGTCACAGGCTTTCCTCAAACTGAGGTCACCAAGTAGCTTTCACAAATCCATCTCCTGATCCTCATGAATCCACAGAAATAACTGGCAGTGTGAACAATATTTGCCCACACTTTCTTCTCGTGTTCATTGTCTTTACGCAACCCAGAAGTCTAGTCCATCCACAGCTTCAGGGTCACTTTCCTATGTTTTCCCCTTCATTGACAAGGTCAGTACTCTGCTCTTCTTACTCAGTACCCAGGGACATTAGGTCAGACGTCAGGACCTCAGAATCACCCCCTAAGGTCTAAAATTTGTGCCAACTTATCTCTTCACAGGCATCCCAAGCTCATCTATCTTTTGCCCACACATTCATTCTCGCCTAATGTTTCTGTCTTCCCAGTGACCTCACTAGTCTACCAAGTGACCCCCTTCCACTCCCCAAATTCATTCAAACATTTAGTCCTAAAAGATCTGCTTATTCATTTCTAAAGTTTCCTTCCATTCTTCATTCATCCTGCCCACTGGTTGGCTTTGCACCCCTTATGAGTCCAAATTTGACCTTCCATTGTTTTCCCAGATCCGGCCCCCTCCAAATATTCTGGCACACCACCACTGAAGTGACCTTTCCACAGACAAGCCCATCTGAGTTATTTCTTGGAAAAGTCCCCAGTGGCTCTTCTAACAACTCTCGGGAAAAGTTAACAACTTGTTTCTTTCCACTCACACTCACAGGCCCATTCTAGCACTATTGCACAAGGATACCTTACCTCAGTCCTATAGAAAATCAGATATACTTACACACACATGATGCTGTATCCTTGCTCCATATGTCAAAAGCCCATTCCTTTTATTTGTTTAACTTGTTCTCAACTTTTCAAAACCTCGGTTTCTAACATCACTTTATTCAGAGCGAAGAAGCTCAGACTAATCCCTCATTCCTTTGTTGATACTCAAACCCAGGGCCTTGCATACGAGAAAAGTGCTTTACCACTGAGCTTAACCACAGCCCTCTAAGTCACCTTTAATAATAACAAGTTTATTTTGAGTATAAAAGTAATGCCTGGCATTGGCAAAAAGTTGGGAGAAGACAAGTATAATCCCACAAAGTATGGTTATGTTGTAGACAGGCCCCAGGCTGGACTGGTTGCAGCAGAGGGAAACTATGGACAGCATATAGTGCAGAAGAATGGAACAGTAAGCCTTGACCATGGGAAGACTTGTCAACAGAACACTTTAGATAAGGTGGAGCAGGGCAGGCAATGGACAAAGAGGTTGGCAGGCAGGGATGGGAGGCTGGATACTACAGTGCCACCTTAAGAAGACTTCATCTTACGTTTACATTTGAGATATATTTGAGTTATGTTTTGTGAAGGATGCCAGTCTGTGTTTATATTCTACATAAATGTCCAGTTCTCCTCGCACAGTCGCTGACTGTCTTCTCGCCATTGATCCTTTCTCAGAGATCACGTGGCCTGCTGTGGACTTAGCTCTAGGTTTCCAACTAAGGTCCACTGGCCCATTTGTCTCCTCTTGCACTAGTGTCTTACTCCTTTGATTGCTGTCACTTTCTACTGAGTCTTGAGGCTGTATAATGTCAGTCCTCCAACTTTGCTTGGCTCCTGAAATATCATGGTACATCCTCGGGGGGTTGCTAATGTAAATGGGATTGTATTTTCAATGTCAAAGTCCATTCTGTAGCTGTATATCATCAAAGTTGCTTACTTTTGTATAGCAAACATCTTTCTATACACTGTATTACTTGTAATCAAGTATTAGTTCTAGGAGGCTTTATTTTTTATTCAACATATATAATCAAATCATGGATAAACAAAGATAATTTTGGTTTTCCTCAAACAGCATACTTTCTCTTGTCTTTTATTCCCAGTATGTTGAAAAGCAGTAGCAGGGACTGGAGGACATCTTTGCCTTGTTCCTGATCTCAGCAAGAAACTGTCTAATTTCTTACTGTTAAGAATGACATTAAGACAATTGTGGTGGTACACACCTTTAATCTCAGTATTCAGGAGCAGAAGCAGGTGGATATTTCTGAATTCAAGGCCAGCCTGGTCTATACAGTGAATTCAGGACCAATCAGGGCTACACAGTGAGACCTTGTCTCAAAAACATACACTACACATGCACACACAAACACACACACATACACACACACACACACACACACACACACACATGTATGCACACACACACATATGCATGCACACTCATAATATACATTATCAAATGGTAGAAATGCTTCTCAAAGTTTTCTGGAGGTTATTAGTTTAATAATTTCTATGGTTTAACATGAATGGGTGTTAGATTTTGTTAATTTTTTTCTGCATCTGTTCCTAGGATTATGGCTCTTCTTTAGCATGTGGTTATGGTTGATTATATTGATTTTTTAAATTTTGAATGAACTTTACATAGCCAGAATAAATGTCACTTGGTTTATTTCTACACATTGTTGGGTTTGATTTACTAATATTTGTTGAGATCTTTGTATATGGGCTTATGGGAGAATGAGTTTAGAAGATCTCCCTCTATTTCTATTTTCTGAAAGAAATCACATAGAATTGGTATAAAACAGGGCATTTGCTGTGAGATTGTGTCTCTTAGCAATGTTGTAAGCTACACCCATGAAGTCTCACCAACATGCCTAAATATGAGCAAGGACAGTAACAATAGAGATACTAATATGGACAGGGGAAAGCCCACAAAGCCTCGCCTGTACACAAAGAACTACAAGCAACTAAGAAGTTCTATCTAGAGCAGGAGAAACAGTCTTCCCCAGGGAAGAGATACTAATTGCTTATCCAGTACCAGACCGTTAGCCCTGAAAACATACACATGAGTTACATTATACAGATTGAGGTCATATTTATGTATTTAGGAATGTATATGTATGTGTATGTGTGTGTATATGTGTGTGTGTGTGTGTGTGTGTGACAGCAATTAATGACAAAAGAGGCCATGAATTTGAAAGAGAGCAAGGAGTGGTATATGGGGAGGTTTAAAGAGAGGAAGGGGAAGAAGGAAATGATGTAATTACATTATAATCTCAAAAAATAAAAGAAATTAAAAAGAAAACTATGAATGAAGAATAAGAGGAGGAGGAGGAGGAGGAGGAGGAGGAGGAGGAGGAGGAGGAGGAGGAGAAGGAGAAGAAGAAGAAGAAGAAGAAGAAGAAGAAGAAGAAGAAGAAGAAGAAGAAGAAGAAGAAGAATTAGTATAATTTCTACTTGAAATATTTGAACAGAAAGTGAATCCCTGAGGCAGAGGTTTTACTATTTTGGAAAGTCTGTGGTCACTGATTTGAGTTACTTAACTTCTATAGGCATATTCTGATTGTCTATTTTTAATTTTATGAAGTGTGGCAGATCTTGCCTTTCCAGGAGTGGGTCATTCCATCTGTGAGATCTCTGAGTACAGGGTTGCTGTTACTCATTCACTGTCCTTTAATGTCCACTGGGTCTGATCTGAGTAAAGTCTTCACTCTGATTCCTGGCACCATTTTGTTTCTGTTTCATTATTTTCTTAGTCTGTCTTATAGCTATGAAATACCAATGCCATTGATATCTCTAAAAATCTAACCTTTGGCACCATTGCCTCTTCATTTCCAATTCTTTTTTATTGGGACTTTTCTCTCACTTTTATTAGTTATTTTTTTCTGCTTGACTCCAATTGAATTGTGCTGTATTTCCTAAGGCATAGATGCTTTATCTTGGAGCCTTCTTCAGTGTGGCTTTCATTGTATCCCTCCCATTGTATCAAGTTGCATTTTTATGTTCACTGAATTCAAAATAGTGTTTCCTTTATTGTGAGGTTTTTGCCTGTGTGTTATTTAAAAATATGTTGTCTCTAAATATTTTGAAATTTTCCAGTGGTTACCAGAGGTTGGGTGGACAGAGAAATGAAAAGACAAAGCACGGAGAATTTTATGTTGGTAGAATGACATGGGATAACACTGGTGAGTATATCATAGGCCTGGATTCCCAGGACTCAAGAGGCTGAGATAGGCTTGGTGCTAGCTTGGGCTACATAGTTATTTTGAAAACAGTATAGAGCATATAGCAAGACTCTGCCTAAAGAGGAAATAAAAACAAGGGGAGGGAATGGTGACTCTGATGTGGGCAATGATAGGTTGTCTAAATGCAGGCTTATCAGTTGCAACATCTGTTTAGTTTGGATAGGAAATTTGGGGAATTGGGAGGATGGGCATATATGGGAGCAATAAGGGGTATGGAAAATATCTGTCTTACACTAAATTTTTCTAGGCACTCTCTTAAAAATTATGTTAAATGGAGTTGAGGAGTCAGGAAGCAGAAAATTGTGTAGAAAGGTCCTGGAAAACTTGTCAGTACTCTTGGATTTTATGACAGCCTATCACACAGCACAGAGGGATGCAGTGAGCACAGGATGGTATTTATAAGGAAGGAGGAGGATGAGGAGAGGAAGAGGAAAAAGAGGAATAGAAGAAAGGAGGGATAGAGGGAGGGAAGGCAGGAGGGAGGGAGTGAGGGAAGGAGGGAGAAAGGAAGCAAGAAATGAAGGAAGGAAGGGAGGGAGGGAGGGAGGGAGGGAGGAGGGAGGGAGGGAGGAAGGGAGGAAGGAAGGAAGGGAGGAAGGAAGGAAGGAAGGAAGGAAGGAAGGGACCTGAAAGTAGAAGGGAGTACTTAAAAAAAGAAGGCTGAAAGGAAAGTGGAAGGAGAGATGTAGCAAGAATTGTTAAAAGGTCTTATTAATAAAAACAAACCTGGAGCCAGATATTGGTGTGAACATGGAAAGATCAGAGAAACAGAACAAGCCACAGCCACCTCACCTTGCCAGTTCCCCAGATGATCCTGTTTCCTCAGACTGAAAGCCTCTGAGTCCTCATCCACAAAGATCTCAGCTGAACTGCTGCTAAAAGCCAAAACCTTAAAAAGGCTCTAGTTCCTGGTCTTCACACCATATATACCTTTTTGCTTCCTATCATCACTTTCTGGGATTAAAAGCTGTATGTCACCATACCTGACTGTTTCCAGTGTGGCTTTGAACTCACAGAGATCTCTGCCTCTGGAATGCTAGGATTAAAGGCGTGTGTGCCACCATTTTCTGGCCTCTATGTCTGTCTAGTGGCTGTTCTGTTCTCTGACCCCAGATAAGTTTATTAGGGTGCACAATATATTGGGGGACACAGTATCACCACAGAGAGATATGAAAGGTAATGAGGGAAAGAAAGATAAATATGTTTTCTCTCACATGAAGCTAGGCTGATTGCTGCAGTTAACTATTACTGCCCTGAGCCTTCTAGAAGAGATGGAATACCAGAGATTCATTGTTTTTGTATTAGCATTTGTTAAATGGGTTTCATTATGACATTTCACACACACACACACACACACACACACACACACACACACACACACACATACACATACACACACACTTTGATCATCTTCAATCCCCTATTACCATATCCAGCCCCTTCCCACCCCTCCCCCTTTTCCAAGCCTGGGTAACAGATATTGGGATTAATCCATGGAGTCTATTTAATGATCAAAGGAATTTATTTGGGGGTAAACTCACAACCACGGGACATTTATCATAGGGTCCAGGAAAGCTAAGCTATGTTCCACACTGAATGGCTTGGTCCAAGACCTCAGCATCCAGAACCATGAGGTAGCCAAGAAGAGAGGGCTTATGTGCATCCCTGGTCTTAAGGGTCTTCAGTGGCCCTGCCCCTCAAGGTCACAGGCAGGTATAACAGCTACAGCTGCCTCTCTAGGGGAGGTGCTTCAGGGCATGGCTCAACCAGCTATCCACTACACCTTCCTCATACTTTCTTGTATTAACTCTATTATTTTCCTTTTTTAAAAAGCATTCTTCAGGGGCTGGGGAGATGGCTCACTTGGTAAAGTGTTCACTGTATATACATGAGTTCATATCCCTAGTATGCTGTGGTAGATGCCTATAATCCCAGACCTGGTGAGGTGGGGACAAGTATAGATAGGCTGATCACTAGGGCTCACTGTGTCAGCCAAACTCTAGGTTCAATGAGAGACTTTGTCTCAAAAAAATGTGAAGAAAAATTGAGGAAGAAGCCTGATGTCAACCTCTAAGCCACTACCAATTCTCATGTGAACTAGTTCACACACATGTGTTCACATACATGTATGCATGCAAACACACACACACACACACACACACACACACACACACACACACACACACACACCATCTTTCAGAGATCAAAGGAAGGGGAAAGAATTCTATGATGTCCTTGTAGACCTCATGCAGTCTCTAGAACCTATCTAAATTCTTACTTATTGCCATCCACTGGAGTTGATGCCCTTCATCTCCAAAATCGCCTAACCCACCTGCTGGACTGACCTTGATCCCAGAGATCAGCACTGCCCTCACAAAGCAGTGTTCTCAGAGTGTGAGCCTGGAGTCCACAGCAAAGTTCCAGTAACTCTGAGAACTCAAGAGAAATGCAGATTTGGACCTCTTTCCCACCTACAGAGCCTGAAATTCTGGGAGGGAGTAGCAGGTTACACTATCTCAAACACTCAGGGGTGTCTGTTTGCATGTCCTAGTTGGAGAGTTCCTGATCCCAGAGGATTATAAGGAGCCATACATTTTGATTCTGCACAGGCAAAAGCCAAACTACATTCAATAAGGAAAACATGATTGGAATGCTGGATATCCAGGGGTTTGGAAACCTTTCTCAGCAATTGGAAGAACACGGGGAGAGTTCCATCATTTCCCTAAAGCCCTCTCATTCTCTACTGGGGAGTACACTTACACTGAAATGGTCAAAACCTCATTACTGAGAACAGACACGGCATGTCTCCACACCAAGGACATGTGGCGGGTGCAGCTTACCTGGCAGATGCCACTTATGCACATATCCAATGAGTCAGCATTGCAACGGGTTCCATCCAACACTTTTGGTGCCAGCTCCACTACCAAACTCTGTCCCTGAGCATGGCACTTGAGTGCACATGGGGCAGCGGGGTCATTGTATAGTGGAATCCATTCATAATAATGGCCCTGGTACTGCACGTCATTGTAGGCTGAGCACTGCTGGGCTCTGAAGTCTTCCGAATCTGCTGGGCAGTCCTGCAGGTAAAAAGAGGGAACCATGTGCATGTGCACATTAACCAGCCACAGTGTCAGTGAAGGCTGAACCAGGCCCCACCTGCCTCCACTAAGACTCACCTGATTCCCTCATTGCCCACCCCAACACCCTGAGATTACAGCCTGAATCTGCATTTCTACATCATGGCATTCCACAGGGGTCTCTGCAGTGCTGACCTACTCAGGGGGTCATTTTATTAATCTTATCAATCTCCCATCCAGGTATGTTTCCCAGCTAATGAAGACGTATGGTGTGTAGGTGCTAATTTTACCATGGTTTAGCTATCTCGTGTATAAACTTCCAAGTGGATTGCAGTCTCCTTTTTGAATCAAGGGGAACCAAAGGCCTTTACATTTCCCAGGTGATTCAAGGTCTTCGTAGGAACAGTCCTTCCCCTCAGGAGCCATTTCAG
This sequence comes from Onychomys torridus, assembly GCF_903995425.1. NCBI lineage: Eukaryota > Metazoa > Chordata > Mammalia > Rodentia > Cricetidae > Onychomys > Onychomys torridus. The sequence goes on along the minus strand of NC_050443.1, from coordinate 62,536,322 downwards.
TGGGACCATTTGCCCCCATTTTAGCCCCAAACTGCTGTGTTTTTTTTATTAAAGTATTTTAATTACATGTAATAATGAGCTTTATTGAGATATTTTCATACATGTATATGATGTATTTTGATTATATTTGCCTGCATTACCCTCCCTTGCCCCTCTCCCACTGACCACCTTCCCCTGTCCAATTAGCTGTCATTCTACCTTCATGTCTTATTTTGTGTTCCCCCAGACAGCCCCACGCCCAACCCCAGCAACTGTTAACTGCCTACGAATCTCCAGGAAGGAGTGTAGTCTTGTCCAAACTTCTGTGTCTGGTGAGCATTGCTGCCTGTGCCTCCACTGCTGTTTAGTACATCTCCCCTTCCTCTCTCTCCTCTCCCAATGCTCTTCCCTGGTACCCAACATCTGTCTTCAACAAGCTAGTGCAAAACTCTGTCTAGGACCAAAGCAAATACAAGCCAACACCCTGGGGCACCCACCTATTAACAGTAAAAAGTACAAGTGTTGATGACGTGGGGGAGGCCTTTTTATTAAATTATGCATTCCTCCTGCTTGATGCTGGATGAGACAAATGTACACTCACTGGAACGCTGCTCCTATTATTTTATACTCTCCTCATTAGGAAGATAATTAATGTTCATTCTAAGAACTTTGGGGCAAAATTTCTATTAAAATAAATCAGTTACAAAGTTACAAAGATTCCTACACTTAAATATTTATACAAATCTTGATTCTTTTCCAAGGGTTTGTTTCTGGAAATAAAATTTTCTGAGTCCAAGTGTATGCATCTTTTATGGACTGCTCTAATGTCATGAAATAGTCCTCAGAAAGACATTACCATTAGCCATGACCTATGCAGGTTACCTGCCTGGGTCCATTTCCCTATTTGGTTACTATAATTTTCAAATAAGACATACATAATGGAATTTCATTGCTTTAACTTACATTTTCTTCTTTCCTAGGTAGTCTTGTAAGTTTGCTTTTTTTACCAAATCTTTGAAAATTTCTTGTTTTATGTGCTCTGTTCTGTCTTTGTGTTATTTTTAGCAGCTAAAGCTACTACTTTGTATAGTGAAGGCATCAAATTTGGTCATTTGTGTTGGAAATCTTTTCACTATTTAATTTTGCTCTGGGAGCCTTGTGAAGTCAAGAAGGCTTAGATGTTTGGGCAGCCTGCTCTGTTAACATTTCTTACCCTGCAAGATTCCTTTCTTTCTAATGGGCTACAGATTCTTTCCTTACCCTGCCCTGAGGACAAGTAAGTATTAAATGTATTTGTCTAGCTCCTTTATAGGTTGGCAATGGCATTTAACTCTTCGGGGTTTTGGGTTTGGGGCTTCATGTTGTTCTGGTTTTGTTTGTTTTTTTTTTTCCATTTTATTTTTGAGGGAAAGTCTCCGTGGCCCAGACTGGCTCCCCTTACATTTTGAACTTACAGCTGATCTGCCTTGTTCTGCCTCAGCCATGTGAAACTATGACCAGTTTAACTCTTGGTTATAGCTGGAATTATTCAGATGAATACCGGGAGGTAAAAATCTCACCCTATTTCCTCACAAACAAAATAATAAATACATTTCAACATGCTTCTAAAATACAGTTTATTTCAAGCCTCATCTTTTTTCCCATCTCAAACCTGTGTTTTGCTGTTACAATGAGACCAGTCTTCCTAATCCTAAGTAGAGTGACTCTGTCTTACAGTAATCCACCATTTAGCTGTTCTGCATTCCAGATGGCAGAAAAATAAGCCATCCTTATTAGATTTGGGTTGTGTTTGCCTACACCATTGCAATCTTTAATGAGAGTATATATCAACTTAAATTTCCCAGAGTCTAGCTTGCTCTGTGGGTCTGCAGTCACATCCACTGCCCCACTAGGTATTACTCTGATGCCAGGTCTGTATCATCAATTCTGCTGTAAACTTACAGCCACATAAAATGGGGTGCGTGTGCATGGAGACTTCTAGGAAAATGGAACTGTCCAGAATGATCCATAAGTAACCCCTAATAAATGCACTTAACCCATAAAGCTGAACTTGAGCTGGGCAGTGGTGGCGCACGCCTTTAATCCCAGCACTCAGGAGGCAGAAGCAGGCGGATCTCGGTGAGTTCAATGCCAGCCTGGTCTACAGAGTGAGATCTAGGACAGGCTCCAAAAGCTACACAGTGAAACCCTGTCTTGAAAAAAAAAAAAATCTGAACTTCAACGAGTTATTCTTTGGGCTGTTAATGTGTCCCAGTTTAGGGATGGTTGTTCACTTTGCATTTCCCCACAAACTACTATGCAATAACTGTGCATGTGCTTTTGGTCTTTGTAAACACCCTCACATCCTTTGGAAATAGGTAGGGAATGAGTAGAGCATGCTTACCAAACTTTCCTGGGGGCTCACTTGTGCTATATTGGTGTAAACCATTCCAGACTCCCACACTGTATTCACTTTTGTCTTAACTAGATGAAATCTTATCTCAGGTCATGACAAATGAAACAACTCAAACCAAGGTAGACAGAAGATGAGAACTTTTCTCATTAGAGGTGCGGACTCTGTCTTCCGTGTGACCGCAAGAAAGATCGATGACAAAGTGACATCATCCGCTTTGCCACCAGCCGTGGTCAGAACTCTCTTTCAAGTTCTTTGAAACCAAAGGAAAGTGTGGATGAAAGCTGGGAACAGACACCTCCCCTTGCATTGAGCTCATGGGTGTGGCAAATGCTCCTTAGGGGCTGAAGAGTCTGCCTGGCTGAAGAGTCTGCCTGGCTGAATGCTATAAGCCAATAAAGTTTCAAAAAAAAGTAGTGAGTGCTAGTTAACATAGGTTTAGGATGTCTGCCTAAGCTTGGTCTTTGCCCAGTGGGTGGCCAAGTTTGTCATCCTTGGCCAGGACTGACTGACTGTCTAGAGGCACATCTGGTCTACACCAGGTCAAACTGTCCCAGGAATTTAAATTACACACAAGAAAAGAGGGGGCGGAGATGAGAAGTCACATGAATCTGGGGCTGGGCTGGTCCTTTCTTGTATGACATGTGTGCTCAAGCAAGGCCAGACAGCTCCCATTACAGAGGAGAATGGATGAGTTGTGGAGGGAGAAGGAGAGCTGGCAAGCTAAACATTTCAGTAGAAGGAGAAAGCAGCCTGTGTTCCTTACTTTCAGGGTTCAGGCTCTCAACATCAGCTTCTGCTTAAATAACATTAAATATCATGTATTTATACTGAGCAGCAGTGTTGCATTGTATTTCTTTGGGTTCTCTGAAAGCATATGACCTAGGACGAAGTCCATAAAGTACGTTCAGTAGACGTGTGTCACCTTGAACTTAACTGTCCAGAAGAAATAGATCTCAGAGAAAGGAACTTAGAAGCACTCTGGGCATTCAAGCTTTCTAAGGGTGACTGAACAGTTTCATGGATACCACTTTCTAAGAAATGGAGGGGACGGAGTTACTTGCTTTCATTTACTTTACATTAATATAGCATCAACACTAAGTCTGCCCGGCCTGTCTTAGCTAGGCACAGCTCAAGACATTGTAGGGATTTTTGTATATTAAAATAGCCTAGTTTAGTCTCATAGTTGAAGACAGATATGAGAGAACACAGTTCCTTCTTAAAAGACTAATATTTATTTAGGAGTGTGTATAGCATGTGTGTTCACAGAGGTCAGAGTGGGCTGTTGCAGCCCCTGGAGCTAGAGTTATAGAAAGTTGTAAGCTTTTCAATATATGTTCTGAGAACCAAACTCCAGTCCTCTGAAAGGGCAGCAAGTATTCTCACCCACTGGACCATCCAGCCCCAGGACATGGCTGAGCAGAAGCAACAGCAATAGGAAGAAAAGAACACTTCCAAGAGAAACACTTAACGAAACACTGGTAGAAATTAGCCACTTGTGGGTTCTATGGCATGAAAAAAGGATCCTGCAAAAGCCATGTCAAATGTCACCTTTCTTGGAAGCCATCAGAAAGCCCACTGTGCAGAGCTAACTGCTCCTAAAAAGTTTGCCCATGTTGCAAAAAATGTTTCTGCCAAGTTGTGATGTGCTCTGCAGTTTTGAAGACGTTCTCCTCTGCTTCTCCTAACATCGCGCTAATCCCATAAACCCTGGACTAAGAAAACACAAGGAGTCAATGGATTCAGGTATTAGAACTCCTGGCTGGCAGGTGTGGCTTCTTTTGAAAACTCACATTTGCTCTGATAGACTCCTGATAATTATCTCCCAAGGTCTGGAGTCCAGGCTGTGAGAATCTATTCTGAATGCCAATCAAAGCTTATGTCTAAAGACTGAAGTCACTCAAGAGTCTCTATGGTGCACAGACATGTTATGCTCCCTAATTTTTCAGCCCAAGGCCCCACTTTTTTTGCCAGGGAAGCCAGGAGCTTCTGAAATCACAGCCTCATTTCTTGGAGAGGACACTGTGACCCCATACCCTAATGGAGTCTGTTGCAGAATATTTGTTTATAGTGGGAAGATGTGTCTTTGCCAAGGCACCTTCTGATTGTTTTAATAAAGAAATTAATGGTCAATAGCTAGGCAGGAAGAGGGTAGATGGGACTTCTGGGAAGAAAGGACAATGGGAAGAGAGAGGACTCTGGGAAGAGGCAGAGATACCAGGAAACAGTGAAGAAGTTGGACATATGGTACAGAGTAGAGGTAATCAAGTCACACAGTAGAATGTAGATTAACAGAAGTAGATTAATTTGACTTATAAGAACTAGTTAGGGGAAAAGCCTAAGCTAAAGCCAAGCTTTCACAATTAATAATAAGTCTAGTCTCCATGTCATTATTTGTGATATGGCAGTCCAGAGGAAAGTCCGACTCTGGGAATCTGCCTCTCCTGCCATCTGAACCATGGTTGGTCCCTTGCCCATGACAGAATTCTTCATCTGTGAGTTCTGAATGTATTTCCTATTGCCCTGTGCTTCTGGACAAAAGACCATCTGGTGTTTCCTTAGCCAGTGATGTCTGGTAAGCTTTTCCATGGTGGGCAGATTTATGGAGCACAGCTTCGGGGATGTCCTCCTCAAGCAGGGTCACCCTTTACATGGAGGACCCACCTGAACAAGGAGCAGAACACAGATGGGCACAAAGGACTTCATGTCTCTGACTTGGCTTCAGATGCTTCTCATCCATATCCTTCCTTCCCTGTTTTTGCCTGAGCTTGGTTAACTGAATATTCAGGTCTGTGCCACTCACCCAGGGCTTGTCCTATCGAGACTCTTGGGCTCATAGTGTTGCAAGCTACTGTGCTTTTTGTTGCTGCTGTCTCAAGCATCATGTCAACTCCTAACAAAGCTGGAGACACTGCTAAACTTCTTTCTAAGAGAGCACGTGCGTCTCTCTCAGAAGAGTCCCCAGAGCCCCTGCACTTCATCTTGAGCCCTATTGTTCCAATTTGAGGATATTTTGCTAAAGAGGGAAAATGGTTGGAATGAAAAAAAGTGATTGCTTTTATTAATTTTTCATCCCTGATATGTGTAGCATGCACATGTGCACAGCAAAGAACAAGGCACATGCATGTGTGCGAATGGAAGCCAGAGGACAGCCTTGACTATTATTGTCAAAAATTCCACGGGCTTCCTTTGAGACAGGGTCCCTCATTAGCCTGGAGTTCACCAATTAGGCTAAGATGACTGGTCAGTGAGCCCGGGCTCCTCCTCTTTCTGCCTCTGCAGTGCTGGGATTACAAGCCCACCCCCAGAGCCTGGAATTTTCACGTGGGTTCTGGGGCTTGAACTCAGGTCCTTGTGTTTACAAGGCAAACTCTTTACCATCTGAACTACCACGTCAGTTCCTAATTTTGCTTTTTATGATTGTAAAGCAAAATATTCTGATTCTTTTCAGTGTTGACTAATGTAAGGAACAAACAGCAGGCTTGTATAAAATCCTTCCTTCTGTGTGGCCTGAGTCACCTAGCCCTGTCGCAGTGGGTACAACAGGCAGTCTGCAGTGTTAGAAACACCACCAAACCAGTTCCCCTCTGGAGTCTTCTTTTGAAGCTCTCAAAAGTAATTTTGTCCCCTCAGCCTGAGTCCCTCTCTATGTGTCTGTGTGTCCATCCCTCAGCCTCAGTCCCTCTTCATCTGTCTATGTGTCCATCCCTCAGCTTCAGTCCCTCTTCATCTGTCTGTGTGTCCATCCCTCAGTCCCTCTCCATGTATCTGTGTATCCATCCCTCAATCTCATCCCTCTCCATGTGTCTGTATGTGCAGACATTGTGGAAGAGGCTGGGTGAGATACTGACACAAAACACTTGGAGCCCTGAAGGACCTTGAAGTTACTGCATATACCACTTGTACGAATGGAGTCATAATTACATACTTACCAGGTTCCATCATAAATGTGAAATGGCCCTAAAAGAACACTGTGAATGGAAGAAGATACTTATACACAAAGACTGCCATAAGCCAAGCAAGTATTTAAAATGATCAGAAGGGTTCTCAAGACACTATCAGTCTTACAGTGCTAAACTCCCTAAGGCAGGGTTTAACTGGATTACATATTTTCAGACTTACATGATTGCTGCACGTCTTGTATCTGATGTTCTGGCCTTCGCAGTTTCTAGAGGAGGAAGGAAACAATGGCTTTTATAGAGGTGGCACACATTAAAGTGCTGCAAAGACTAGTTTCCTCTAAAATTTTGGTAGTGTGAACTGCTGCAGAGAGTCAAGTTTAAACTGTGAAGAAACAAATTTCCAAGGATCAGGGAACCAGAAACATCTCAAGGAGGTGTCCATAAAACAGACGGTGAATTCTTTAGTGAATGACATAATGATCAACTAGCTTTTATCTTACCCTAGGGTCTACATAATCTCTGAAATTATGGTGTGTGTGTGTGTGTGTGTGTGTGTGTGTGTGTGTTCCAAAGAAATCTACAAATGTTTCTCTATATTGTTTCTTCTGTAATGATTATTCTGTCTATTATTGGATCTGATACACTTCGTGTGTGTGTGTGCACGTGTGTGTGTGTGTGTGTGTGTGTGTGTGTGTGTGTGTGTGTTGGTTTGCTTGCTGTGTCTTTTGAGACAAGGTCTTGCCATTTAGCCCCAGGCTGGCCTGGAACTGGCTATGTGGCCCAGTCCATCCTCTAACTCATCAAGTATTAGAATGAAGGCTTGTGCTGTCTTGCCCAGTTCATGGGGCTGCTTTTATCACTGATCCTCGATTTTCTTTCTTTGCCATCCTAAACTCACACGTCTTCATTTATACTCTGCACCACTTTCACTTTATTTGTTTGTTTGTAGACAGGGCTATGTGTCCCTGGTTGGCCTTTAACCTGTGATGATGCTCCTATCTCTGCCTCCCAAGTGCTGGGATTGCAGGCATGTCACCATGTCCAGCTAGCCTTAAACTTTCTGTTCCCTTACAGCATGTACCCCTCCCTGGGAGGTGCCATCTTTAGCTGGATTTAGAAGGCTTTGGGAAAACCAAGTTTTGGAGTAAAAAGTACAGGGTCATGGCTGCCTCCCAAAGCATGGCCCCTAATGCTTCTAAATGCTTGAATCTGAAGACAGATCATGTACTCATTAGTTGCTCCTTCTGAACTTGTGGTTTAGACTGACTTCCCACATTATGGTCATGGGTTGGCTAAATCTTCATACTCTGTGACTACACCTCCTCATCGTTTCACTTGTCATGAGTCTACCATTGAGGTTTGCTACAGTCTTCATGAGAGGATACCACATTTTAAGGATTCAAGAAGCACCGAGCTGGGAGGCTGGCAGAAAAGCTATGCTGGGCTGGAAGACCGCACTCTTCTGGGGAACCACAGCTGCTTGGTGTAGAAGGCCATTCCTTTGCCAAGCTTCCATCACTGTCCTTTTCATGTGGAGGACAGGAAAACAAATAACAGGGTGAAAAGGCGATGATCTCAATTACTCTGGTAATTTTAGGGAGATGACTGCTAAGTTGAGGAAGTAACATCCAAATGCTTTCCGAGTCATGTCAATTGACAACCCTAAAAAGCTTTAATCCACTTAGAATTTATTCTTTACATGGACAGACACCCTCTGCTACTTCCCATTGGCTATTTGTTTTCAAAAACATTTTTCCTATAGTTTGTTTTTATTTTGCTCTATCAATTTTCCTAATTTTAAGGAGAAAGAACAATAAAAGGAAATGGCTCAGTAGAAAATCTGAATTAATAAAAGTACCAAGAAATAAAAACTCTTGGAGCACACAAGGAACAGAAACTTAAAAAAAACTGATTTGGAAATTCAGAAATATTTCCCACATGAATTTTGATAATTATTTAATTTTACCAATTGAAATAAAAACATTTTTCAAATAGAAATTTAAACTAAAAGAAGAGAAAAGCATCAAGTTGTCTCATGGCTGCGTCTCAAGCCAGCTCTGTAGGCTACATAGCCAAGGTCCACACCCAGCTGTCACCCATTATGTCCAGCACTCACTTGTGTGAACACAGCCCAAAATTCTAAACCTAAAAACCAAGTGCACCCCTCCCACAAATCCCGCTTCAAGTGCTTCAAAGTTACAACAGAAAACAAGAATTTCATTCCAAGAATTCTCAAAACATAAATCACTATGTTGAACTTTCTCCTTCATCCACAAATTCTGTGGTGAACTCACTGTGGACCAGGATGTAGATATAAAGATACCAGGGCATTAGTGCTCAGTTTGCTTTATAAATCAGCACCAGGCCGCCATTTTTAGCATTCTACTTCATGTCCTCCAGCCTAACACACACTCAACCCACGGGCCGGCCTCTATTGATGTGGTCTGCCTTGGTTGCAATCTAGTCGGAAAATGAATGACTACTTTATGAAGCAAGCATAAAATGAAATGCAAGTTATTTTAAAGTTAAGGACATGAGAGTCCTAATTCCCCAAGCAGGAACCTGCCAGCTTATTCTGGAAATAATTCCTTTGGCCCAAAGCAATTGAGCTGCAAAAAATATTACTTGTGTGTTTTTAATACCACTATAATTAGCATATGAAAGAGCTGATGGTTATCAGGAGTATATGAAAATTCAAGAGCACTGTTTCACAATTACGGATTCTCTACACATTTTACACATTACAATATCCATAGCACCCTAAAACTGAAGATTTTTAAAGTCCAAATTTATGAATATCTGAAAAACATGTTGACGTCACATGAGAATACATTAAAAACATTAATAAAATTTCCCTGGAGTTTACAGTACTATAATTTAATATTCACTTGGTGATATATTGACTCAAACACTAGTGTCATAAAGGCTCAGAAGCATATGTTTTGAAGAATAAAAATACATTAATTTTAAAATAGTAGTGAAGCTGAACCTGTGGTCCCTGTGGCTGGCACTTCGCCAGAGGATCAAGTCACGGGTTTCTGCAGAAAAAAAAAAGATGTTCTGGTTGGTGAGTGGTTTGTAGCTCAAAATGACTGACTGGAATATTTAAATGGAGTTAAGTTATAAAATAACTCTACCCATGGAGAAATAAAGAAGTAAAATGGCTACACTCCTCTCTCCCCAAAGCCTTCATTTGAAGGAGCACACTGGTCAGAAAAGGCACTGGGAGGGTCTCCAAAGACTTGGGGATGGCTGTCTGTTCAGCATCATATATAATCGCCTCCATCCTCCTCTTACAAGAAAAACTGACCACAAGTGCTCCAGATTTATGAAGTCTTAATCCGTCTCCGTGGCTCTTCAAGGAAAGCTGATAAGCCTTCCAAGGGAAGTGGGCTTCCTCCTTAAAAATCTCAGAGTACTCCAGAGTTGCAGTGGGAGATCTTAACACAGGGCTGAGTCAAGAATGAATAAGGCCTGTGAGGGACCAAATGATGAGAAACAAGATTGCTTGAGTTCTTCAAACATCCACTACCCATCTCTCATATGAATCCGATCCAGTTTGTGTGCAAGAAAATAACATGACTGTCCCTTTATGGGGCATGGAGCAGGCAAATGTGTCTCAGGTTTGGCCTCATTACTGGGGCCTAGTTAGAGTGTAACTGCCATCCATTTACCTACTGGAGACACCAGAAAGCAATCCGTTATCTTAGCTGACTTTATAGACACTGCATATATGAAATATATAATTCTGTACATATATAGGCATATTTTATACACATATACGCACACAAAGTTTAGGATATTTTGTAGGCCCATATACTTGTTTAAATCAGATTAATTCAGGGAGACAATGAATTTGGAGGTTCATCGGCTTCACAGCACATTTCAGAAGTAGGATGAAATTAATGTATAGACTCAGGTATACTAAATGGTCTTAAAATGTTTGTATGTGGATGAGTGTCCATGCGTGTATGTACATGTACGTGTGCCTCTGTGCATAAACATGGGTGCACATGGAAGCTGGTCATCCTTTGCTCTTCCACCTTATTCACTGAGGCAGGGCTTCTCAAAGCAGAGCCCCCTGGTCTGGCCAGTCTCACTAGCCAATTTGCTCTGGAGAATCCTCTGTCTTTGCCTGAAGAAGTTGGAATTACAGGTGCAATGCCACCTCCCCCAGAATCTGCAGATGCTTTGGGGATTCGAACTCCAGTCCTCAAACTTGCCTGGCAAGCACTTAACCACTAAGCTATTTTAGAGTCCCAGGGCATTATTTTAGAGAGTCTTCATGTTCACAAATGTAATGCAACTCATCATCACTATACTAATCTAACTTGTAACTACTAATAAATGTCAATGTTTTCTTTATAACTTGGGCTCTTATAACTTTGCTAAAGAAATTTTCACTACCCAGAAAACATAATGGTATTCATCTACATTATTTCTAATTTTACATTCATAGATGGACTTTAAACCACTTGAAATTTATTCTTCACATGGATTGATACACTCTAATACTTTCCCATTGAATATTATCCTTCCAATTTTAAAATGTTTTACTACATTTGATTTATTGATATGAATAAATTGATTTTCCATAACATTGATGATCTCAGGTGATTTTGGATTTTAAAGGGCATCTGTCATTCTGCAGGGAGAAATGTCCTGTCACCACAAGGTAACCTGCAGTGTCTTGGGACACACATAAGCATGGACTGTGGGATGCACATCACATCAGCATCTCCTGAGGGACACACATCATCAGCATGCACTGTGGGACACACATCACATCAGCATGCACTGTGGGACACACATCTTGTGACAGGCACTGCAGAATGCTCTCTAAGGTGGCACAACATTTATACATGCCCAGAGATCATGACAGTATTCATTTATATTTTGTCAAGGTTTATATTTGATAGGTAGATACTTATTTATTCTTTATGTGGACCAACAGCTCTAATATATTTCCACTGGGTATTAACAACTTAGTTGAGTCCTGTGATTGGATGTCCGTGCTTTCTCTTCTGGTTCACAACAGCACAGCCTGCACATACCAAGCCCCCACGTGTGCATACCTCAGGCCCTTTTACCACTCTGACCTGTGTTCCCATTCCACTCCTACTAAAAGGTAAAGTTCAGGCTCTGGTAGCAGGAGAGAAGGCTCAGAGGTTCAGAGTGCTTGCTGGTTGGTTTTTGTCACTTTGACACAAACTAGAGACACCTGAGAGGAAATAATCCCAACTGAGGAACTGATTCCATCAAGCTGACCTGTGGGCATGCCTGCGTGGCATTTTCTTCATTGCGCGTTGATGCGGGAGGACCCAGCCCACCGTGCACACGGCCACCCATGGGCAGGCAGTCCTGGGAGCCATAAGACAGGAAGCTGAGTGTGGGCCTGGAAACGAGCCAGTGAGCAGAGTTCACGTGTGCTTTCTGGTTTGAAGTGCTGCCCTGATTTTCCTTGGTGATATACCATGATGTAGAAATGTAAGATGAAATAAATCCTAGGGTTTTATCACAGGAACAGAGAAGTGAACTACAATGCTGTTTTCCCAGAGGACCTGAATTTGGTTCTCGGCCTCCACATCAGGTAGCATACAACTATAACTTCAGGTCCAGGGGATGTTACTGTCATCTTCTGGCCTTCATGGGCACCACACACATGTGGTATAGTGTTACACTGACACACACACACACACACACACACACACACACACACACACACACACGAACTTTAAAGTGAAGTTTAGTACCTGTTCATTTCCTGTTTGCAAATTAAGGACACCCTGGCATTTTTATGATGCTGAGATTTCCTATTTATGATCATGTTTTATGAAGAGCTTACCTATCCTTCATAGAAGTCATTGCAAAATATTTTGTGATTTCTTAACAGTTCAAATGCTGTCTTTTGGAATGTTGGTTTCTAGCTTCTTCTACAGAGTAAGAGCCCAGTTATTTGTGCATTAGTCTTTTCTAGAATTCTCCAGTGACTTCTCCAACTAGTCCCATGATTTGTGTATAGATGCTCCTGGGTTTACCATCTATTCGAGCTGTGAGTCATGAGAGTTACTTCTTTATTTCTAGTCCGAAAAGTGTGTGTTTTCTTGTCTTACTACTTTGCCTACACTGACTAGGACCCCAAGCACAACACTGAACATAAACAGTGATAGCAAGAAGTCTTACTTTCACACCTGTTGCAAAAAACCATGTGGCTTCACCTCATGATGACACAAGTCTGGGTTCGTTAGGTGTGAATCTCTACTTCCAAGTTGCTAGGATTTGGGGGAGGGGGTCAGTCTTTTATCAAATAAATCACTGTGTGGTTTTCCTCCTTTCCAACTTGGAATTGCTATTGATATCTTGATGTTGTTAATGCTTCCTCCTGGGTTCTGCACTTCAGGACTGCAGACTTAAGCTACAAGTGTTCTATTCGTAAGAATCTCTCCAAATCCCTCACTACTGCCAGGCACATCAGGGTCACTTTTTACAACTGGCATGTACTCATTGTACATGGTACTGGGTTCCAAAAGGACGTTTTTATACAACTACATAATGTACTTTGAACATGTCCATCCCCTGTACTTCCTATTCTCCCTTTCTCACCCATCACCCTCCCATTTGTCTCCTTCATTTCCCTAGACAGATTTTTTCATGCCATGTATGCATACATCATTTATGTATCTGTAAAATCTAGAATACACACATGAGAGAAAACATATGATATTTGTCTTTTGAGTCTGACTTAACTCGATTAATATGATAAACTCCAGTTGCATTCACATTTCCTGAAAATGACCTAATTTTGTTCTTTATGGCTGAATAAAATTCCATCATACACACACACACACACACACACACACACACACACACACACACACACACTTCATATTCTCCACTCTTCTATTAACAAGTAGATTCCATAGCTTAGCCCCGGTGAGTAACAAGGCCACTATTATGCTAGCTTTCCATTGCAAGCCCCCACAGTCTGTGGGCTATTAGTATTCAGCCTCCTTACTGTACACAACGTAAGTGGGCCAATATATGTACACCTGAAACTCTTGGAAGCACAGTAGTTCCCATGTTCTACAGTGGAAATACTTTTTCCATTCATAATTAAGACCAACATATTTAAATTCCTTAGGCTGGTATACAAAACCTGTTTGGGAAGTACATGAACCACAAAGGTCCTTCCTTTAAGCTAGGGTTGCAGGTCCTAAGCTGTGCCTCACACGCTCTCAAGGCATGGGCTCCTGGATTTATGGTGGAATTAACCCTCTGTAAGCTAGGTCCACACCTCCACCACCAGAACAGGCAGAGGATTGGCCACATGCTCACTGTTCTGGCCTTCAGTTTTCCCTGGGGGTCCCCCTTAGTTTCCTATGGTTTGGATTTTAAAAGCATGCATGTCTAGTTTACCTGGAGTTTCTGAGGAGTGGCCAAATGAAACTTTGAGGAAAATGGCTGTGAATTACATACTTTTGTAAGAAATATTTAAGAGGTTTTGTCTACTGTTCACTCAATTTCTCTTAAGGGTGACATCTTAAGAAAGTCTGGCACAGGGAAACACCCAGGGAGTTACCATTTGGACAATTAAAGTATAGGACACGTCTATCACCCCAGGAATCCCACCAGCTTCCTTTGGTGACTATGTCTCCTCTCCCCTCTTATTCTACCCTTGGCAATCTGTCCTCCATTTCTAAAAGTTTAAACATTTCAAAAGTACCTCATGAGCAGGATGAAGCAGTACTTTGGACTTGTTTTTTGAAAGGTCATCTGAATTGCCAGAGATTCACTCAGCTTGTTCTGTGTATCAGTGATTCATTTTAATCCTTCATCGCCTTTAATCCCAGCACTTGGGAGGCAGAGGCAGGGGAATCTCTCTGAGTTCAAGGCTAGTCTGTCTACAGAGTGAGTTCTAGGGCAGCCAGACTATGCAGAGAAATCCTGTCTTGAAAATACCAAAAATAAAAAGGAAAGTATTTGGTTTTTAGATTGGCTAGACCAGTGCACGCCCCCCTCCCCCACCAGTTTCAGAGCAATCCAGTTCCCCTGCATCCTTGGCAGGTCTCTGTATGTCAACATTTTCCTTCTGTGGAGGTTCTGTCAGTATGTGATGGTATCTCATTATAGTTTAGTTTACAATAGTCAGACAGACTGAGCACCTTCCCAGGTATTTATTTGCTGTTTCTTTACCCTACTTGCTCATCCCTCACCCATTTTCTGACTAGATTTTCTGTCAGTTTTTAAAGCTCACAGCCTGTTGTCAGGTGGCTGGCAAATCGCCCCTGTCAATTATTTCACTTGTTCCTCTGCCAAAGCCACGCTCTTGATTACACAGCCGTATGTCTTGATATGACATAAGCCGATACACCTTACTCTGTTCTTATTCCCCACTTATTTTACCTACTCCAGGTCTTGTGCTTTTTCATCGACATTTTAGACTAATCTCATCTGCATCTACAAAAAATATTGTTCATATTTTAGGAGAAACACAGTTAAACTTATATATCAACTTAGGAAAAAAGTGATATATTTGCCATATTGAGTTTGACAACTTGTGAACAAATTATCTCTCCGTGTATTTAGATCTTTCAATATTTTTCATGGTGTGTTTTATTTTATTTACTCATGTATGTGGGAGGGGGGATGTCTGCAGGAGCCAGAGAGGTCACTGGATGGCCTGGAGTCCGAGTCACAGGCAACTGTGAGCCATTTGATATGGGGGCCAGGAGGTGAGCTTGGGGCCTCTGCAAAAGCAGCAGGTGCTCTTAACCACTGAGCCATCCCTTCACCGCTGTCTTTCATGCCTGTCACTCGTGCTTTGAAGTCCTCTACATGTTCAGACAGATTTATGCTTAGGCCTGGGGTGATTATACATGAGATTGCATTTTAAATTTTGGTGACTGTCCATTTACTACTAGTAAGAGAAATACCGCAGGTTTTTGAATGTTTCTTCTGCACCCCAGGCCTTGCTGAAGTCACTTCTTAGTTGCATGAGTGATTACAAATCCCTTGAGATTCCCTATGTAGACAGCAATGTCCTCTGCAAGCAAAAGTCCTTCTCCCTTTCCTGGCTTTGTTGGCTACAAGAAGTGCACCCTTCTGCAGAGAGATGGAGAGAAGAGCAGCCTCCCTCACTCCTGATGCTGGTTGGAAAGCACAGGGTTTTGCTGCTAACTCTCCACAAGCTGCAGGTGGCTTACGTTCTTTATCAAACTGAGGAAGACCCTTTTTCTCCTAAGAGTTCTCCGTAATACGTGGGTGTTGGCTTTCGTCAAATGCTTTCTCTGCATCAGCTGATAGGCCCCTGGGTATGTTTTCTTTAGCCTGTTCAAATGACATTGACTGACTTTTGAATACTGAGCCAGCCTTAGAACCCTGGACTAAACCTATCTTGATGCACAATTCATTTATAGATTTGCGAACAGTAATTGATGATCATATTTAATTTATAACTTTTACAGTCATGTTTATGGCCTAAACTGGTCAATAGTTTTCTTTTTGTATAGTCTTTCTCTGGTTTTGGTATTAGTGTTATACTTGAGTCACAAAGAGAATTTTAATATATTCTCTTTTCTTAATTTTTCTTTTGGAAAACTTTCTACAAAAATGTTGTAAATTCTTCTCTCAATGTCCTGTAGACTTCTCCTGGATGGGAAAAATATGTACATTACAAATTCAAATTCTGTAATAGGGAGGTATTTCAATTGTCTATTTTATACTAAGAATATCTTTGGCTTTGTAGACCAGAGAGTCAAGTTCTGGTGTAACCACAGAGGAATCACCAGAAATGACTCAGTTTTCTCGGCAGAACTCACAAAAGGCTGTCTGTAGTCAGAGAGCTTCTGTTTTCAGTGGGCAGCAGTGAGTGTGGAGACGCACAACTGGTCACGTGATAAGAACAAATGACATTTGAAAACTCATTCATAAAGGGGACATTATAGAAGGCAGAGCAGGAAGAATACAAGAGCCAGAGCAAGGGGCAGAGTGCTGTGGAATGCTATCTTCCAGGAGCAGCATAGACATTACACCAGAACTCACAACCACTGTGATTGTTTGAACAAAGACCTGCACAAGATTGAGGCCATTGCCAGGTGGTGGTGGCGCCTGCCTTTAATCCCAGCACTCGAGAGGCAGAGGCAGGTGGATCTCTGTGAGTTCAAGGCCAGTCTGGTCTACAGAAGGAGATCCAGGACAAGCACCAAAACTACATGGAGAAACTCTGTCTCGAAAAACCAAAAAAAAAAAAAAAAAAAAAAAAATAGATTGAGCCCATCAACATGCTGGGGGAGGGGCTTACAAGGCCCCATCCACCCCGAGGATCTATAACCAGTCAATGGGTGATGAGAGGGAAAGACATCTTCAGTGGTGCAGCCACTGGTGAGGTACCACACTCCTGTAAGAACGCTGATGACACGCATATGCTTGTACAAAATGTCATAATTAAGCCCATCATTATGTATAACTAATATCTGCAAAAATAAATATTAAAACAAAGAGCAGGGACATCACAGCCTGGAGTAGTTTGCCTCTAGCTTCCACCCCTCAGTGCAGCAAAAAGCTCTGTTCTTTGAGGGGTGATGACCAACGCTTAAGTCCTCTGAAAAAGCCATATGGGAATCTACTATTGCAGAATCTTCCTAAAATATAAATGTTTATATGTGTTTACATTCATAAATATACATGTTTTAATGGAGTTACCCTTATGGGGTCAATGCCTCTCCCGGGTGTCATGGCTATCAAACAAAAAGCCTAATGCCAGATATAGGTCCCCTCCCTATGTGTTGTTGGTCACTGGAGTCCCCTAAACTCCAAAACAATATAGATCATGCTCATTGATGTTGGCTACCTTCTGGAACTTTCCAGTAGGATCACATTAGGTTTGGAGGGAAAAGTGGTAACTGATAGGAAGGTTTGGAGGGGGAAGTGATTAAAACACACTATATTCATGCATGAAATTCTTAAACAATGAAAAAAAGATTTTGGGGGCTGAAGAGTTGGTTCAGTGGTTAAGAGCACCTGCTATTTTTTCAGAGGGTCAGAGTTCAAATTCTAGCACCCAGCTCACTAACATTCATAGCTCCAGCTCCAGGGGAACTGACCCTGTCTGTCTTCTGTCATCTGGGGGCATCACTATGCACAAACACACACACACACACACACACACACACACACACACACACACACGTCCTACAAATAAATAATAAAATAAATCTTTTAAAAAAGACCATGTTTTTATCTCCAGAGTTTAAACTAAAGTGTCTGGACTGAGAGATAACTAAACACGAAGACCCACACTCTACTGAAAACAGAGTCCTGATGACTCTAGCTTTCTGCCCCACTTGTTTCCTAGATAATGGAATCAGATGAGCCTTCATTGAAAAGACAGAGCAATCCAAAATAAAACATCCTAGATCTCCACAACCCTTAGAAAGGTCTCTAGTGTGAAATGTGATAATCAAACAAACAAACACACCAGAAAACAACACTTGAGAAAGAACTGAGAATGCACGCTTTGGCAGCATATATACTAAAATTGGAACGATTCAGAGAAAGAATTGAGACCTTGGAAGAAGGGAGCACCCTGAAGACATCTATCCTTACCCCGGAGATAAAACAGAATCTGAGACAGAACACCTTTCTTTTAAAATTCAAGGAATAAAAGGAGAGGTGGGGGGGGCAAATTTCCCAAGAAGCAAAGAAGCAGAGCAAGTATGGACAAAAGAGAAAAACACATGTGAATAGGATTTGGGGCCATAATAAGTCAATAAGTAAATGAAAACAAAGAATTAGCCATGAAAGAAGGGACGTGAAGGGACTGCATTTTCTAGAACAAGTCTCACCGAGGCACAGCGGCATTTCTATGTGTTTACAGAGGAGGGGGATGGAATTCAGTCTTCAGATTTTTCAGTCTGCCATTTGACATCATGAAATGGTGTGGTTATTACTTATAATTTCTTGGGGGAAATTACATCCATACCATCATATACCTGGGGAAATTTTACCATTCCAGTTCAAAATAAAATAAAGACAGTTTTAGATGCCTGGGACTCTCTTGACAGAGGAAATACTCCATAAAAATGAGAGGGATGGATACTGGCACTGGGCCAGCACAAGAGTGGGCACAGAGGAGACACTTTAAGCAGCTGTACCCTGATGGCTGAAGTATTTGTTACTGAGAGATTCAGGCCTGAGGTAGTCATCTTCTTAGAGTCATCCTCTTCAGTTAGATGCTCACTGGTGACCCCACCAGGCTCCAATGAAAGTTCCAATCCATTGCTCACACAGATGGTCCTGCCTAAACTGAATGGGTCACAGAACAAACACAAAAGCTTTCAGTCTGAGAAAGGGAGTTGCAGGGAGGACAGGGGCTTGCTAAGGAGGGAAGGGGGTTAGAGCCAAGGGAAAGAACTTTGGGACACCACCTTAAGGGACCATCATGTGTCCCTTCCCATTGGTTAATGTGCAAGTCACACCCAAGAAACCAAAGGGTGTTGAGGCCAGCTGCAGCAGCCTGTCAGAGTGAACTTTGAGAGTTGGTTCATGTGTACTCATCTGAGGGTTTCCTGTGGGACACATGAAGAAAGAGCCGGCATGAGGCGGTCCCATGAGCCTACCAGGGCAGTACTGAAAGCTAGGCATGTGCCTATGGATCCAGGGATTGAGGGAAAGCCGTATTATAAGACAAGGTGTACTGAATAGAACATATCAAGAGAAGAAGAGACAAGTCATTGGACTAGGCTCAGAAAAATCCACCAAAATCTTCCAGGGAGCCAGCTCTAAACAGCTCCCATGCCGCAGAACACAGTTTTCTGTCACAACAGTGTGCTCCCTTTCCTCTCCTGTCCAAACCTTCAGCAGGAAAGACAGAAGATGAGCAGTGTTTTAGTTACCCACACAGCCCCCTTAGGATGAAGGGGTCACAAACCCACAGGCACGGAGCAAACTCAAAGACAATGGAACAAAGACCATTTCTTTGTTATTCTAGCTACCATTGATTTCAAATGATTCCTCATATTTGGAGGTTACACACAGACAGACAAGCTGCTCCTTTAGTTTTCAGGTTGACCACTCGCCCCTCAGTAACTGACCTGCACTGGAGAAGAACTTACCCATCACTACAAAAGTCACTGCCCTCCCCTTGTCCACATGTATGGGGTCCTCTGACAACAGGTGGGAGATATATAAATATAAATATATATATATGTAATGATATTATGAGATACACCATCATTCTTCCGCATATCACAATGTATTTAGAGTAGTGAAGCCTTGAGTTCCCAGGAAAAATGAAAGAAAAGGGAAAGGGGATCAGGCATAGCCCTTATCTTCACTAGACTAAGCCTGGCTTCAGTTCTACAGCCATTTACAGAAGCGGATGTTCTGTCAAATTTTTCTCTAGATGAAACTACTGCCATGCTCCAACAGCCTTGCCATGCTTCCCTGGGTGGACTAATGTGTCTTCCTTCTCAAGGGACTCTGTTCTCGTCATCCACCATGCCCTGCACCATCTCAGGGAAACTGAAGGACATTCTTGGTCCCTGTCTAATATGCCTGCATAAGATCTGCATGGAACATAAACTGAGCAGAATAAAACATGCTCCCTTGGGTTTCTTCTCCGTGGCTGGAGATAAGCAGTAACAGCCAGTTCACTCTTCACCCAGCAGCATCCCACACGTAAAGATGGCTGCCGTAATCGAGGAGGTTTTTGTCTGGGACCAGAAGATGAGAATCCATGGACCTGAGGCTGTGTCTCACCTAAGAACCAGGTTTAAACTCTCCCATGAGTCATGACCTCAAGAACAGCAAGCACAAGCTTCCCAGAGACTTGTGGGCTTTTAAAATTAAACTGATCTCACATTTTAGTATAAATGTACCTAAGAGGTGAAAGCAGAGCATGTATCATCATCTTTGTGTGTGTGTGTGTGTGTGTGTGTGTGTGTGTGTGTGTGATGTATTTATTTGAACACGCAGGTATGCTCACCTCCGTGTGCATATGTGAAGACTAGATGTCAATGTCCGGCATCTTCCCCATAATTCTCTATCTTATGCTTTGAGGCAGGATCTCTCACTGAACATAGGTTCACCACTTTGGCTAGACTTGCTGACCAGCGTGTCCCTGTGATCCACAGGTCTGCCCACCCTACACTGGGTTACAAGTTTGCACCATCACTTATCCGGGCTCTTGGGATCTGAACTCGGGTCCTTGTGCTTGTGCAACAAGCACTTTACCCCCGTGTCAGCTCCCCAGTTCCTGCATCACCTTCTTGACCCATTGGTAGGTTCACAGTAAGTGAATGAGAAAGCAATTTCAGCGGCAGCCTCTCAAAGACTGTCACCAGGATGACATAACCTTTTGCCTCCAAATCCTGACAATATCGAGCCGGCATCTGAACTTAACAGGCCTTCACTTTCATAGGGCTGAAGTGACTGGTTTTCCCCAACCCTGTGACCCTTATGTAAATAGATACAGTGAAAAACCAGGAAGCAGGGCCATTCCCATTTAAATAGGTTACCTTGAGACTGGCTGAGGTCCATCATGGAGAGTGAGTCACCAAATAGAGCATTTCAGAACCACACCTTCTCCCCTCCTCACTCACCCAGAGTCACTGACACAACCCCACCCTCAACCCCACCCCAGAGCAGCCAAGCCACCACTGACCTTCCTGTCAGACACCTTCGCAGAGAATAGGAAGCTCCTCCCCCACAGGTCCGGGAACAGTCGCTCCAGTCTCCCCAAGCATCCCAGTTGCCATCTTTGTCTTCGTCTGAAGGAGTGTTTCTCGAGGTCTGGATGTGGGGGAAAATGCAGCCAGTTATAGAGTCACCTGATTCTACTCACAGGAGATACCCACAGCAGTCCAGTTTGGTGAATGGGATAATAGTGCTGCCGTAGACTCCTGGGGCATACAGGGGCGGAGGCTGTTCCAGCCATGTACAACAAGAAAGTTCCTGGCTTGTGCAGTACAATACTGAGCTTACAGCGACTTCAGCTGGTCAGGAAGTTAGACACCATCTTCTGGACTTCCCCTGACAAAGAGTACAAGTGCAGCTGCAGAGATGGCTCACCAGTTAAGAGTAGTGGTTGCTCTTCCAGAGGACCTGGGTTCAAATCCCAGCACCTGTCTGGCAGCTCACAACTCTCTAACAGGAGATCCAGTATGGAATACATGTGGTGCATAGACATACATGCAGGTAAAACAACCACAAAATAAAAATAAACATTCATAAAGTAAAAGTAAATTAAAAAATAAAATCTAATGAAAAATCTATTAAAAAGTAAAACTGAGGGAATGAGGAAAATTGTCTCAATTGAGAGTTATAAGAGCAGGGCAGAGGTGGCTCACACCTTTAATCCCAGCACCTGGGAGGCAGAGGCAGGTGGATCTCTGAGTTAGAAGCCAGCCTGGTCTACAGGACAGCCAGGGCTACACAGAGATACTCTGTCTCAAAAAAAAAGTTATACCATTGACATAACTAGTAATCGTAGGGATTAATTTTTCTCATAGTAATCGTAGGGATTAATTTTTCTCATAATGCTTTATTAGTGCGTATTAATTGCACAAAATGTGTTTCATTATGACATTTCATACACACATCAAAAGCACTTTCATCATATCTACTAAAAGTAGCTATAAGCTATTTTAATGTTTGAGATACGATGTAGCTCCTGCGGACCCTGAACTTTCTGTACACCCCAGGATGCTCTCCACCTAGTGTTGCCTTGGTCTCGTAAGTACTAGTATTGAAGTTTTTTATATACAAATAGATAAATTCTTGCTCTGGAGAAAGTGCTCAGCAGTTAAGAGCACTTGTTGCTCTCACAGAGAACCCAAGTTTGATCTCTAGCCCCCACGTAGGAATTTATAACTGTTGGTAGCTCCAGTCCCAGGGGATCCAATGCCCTTTCTGACCTCAGCAGGCACCAAGCACACATATGATCACAAACATACACGCAGGTCAAACACCCACACATAAAATAAAATCAATAAATCTAATAAAAACTTTTTTAAAAAAATCTATAAATTCTTAAAATATGTCCAAATGAATTCCAGATCTCTTGAAAATTTATATTAAGGCTCTGAAACCATAAAACACCAGGAAAAATCATATGCCATATAAACGTTGACAGTCATATGGTTAACATAGGAAAGACTGTCTTATATTTATTTTAACAGAGATTAAAAAATAGAAAAGGCTGGTATGGTTTAATTTCTTTAAAATAAAAACCCAGGCACTTTTTCTCTATCTTCATATAAAGACAACTTAGTGAACACACACAAAAACATGGCCGTGAAAGTTGAGGAGCATGGGCTGGAAGAACACCCATCAAACTGCCTCTAAGAAGAGAAGAGGCAGGTCTGCTCACTGTACCTGAGGAAAGTCACAGAGGAATGGCATTACTTTATTTCCTTTATCACCCAAAAAAAAATGTCTACAGCAAATAAGCCTAAACTTCAAAAATCAACATTAAGCCAGGTGGGCTTTCATGGGTAATGGTTTTGTTACTCTCTGAACTTTGGTGGTTTTTGAAATTTCTTTTTTTTTTAAAGTATTTTTGGCCAAAATACAATCATTAGATGACAACACCTTACCTAGATACAAGGCTGTATCATGTTTAACATGGGTAAGTCTGCCTGTGAGTCGACAAAGAGATGCCCAAATAAATAAATAGTTACAGTGAGAGAGTGAGAGGGCTTTGAATGTCTTTAGCAACATTTTCATGTTGTGTCCCCATATTTTGTAACATTTTTAAAGGGTTTAATTTTATGTTTAGTTATGTGTATTTGTGTGTCTGGGGTGGCATAGTATGTGCACATGATTGAGTGCACACTACTTTGGAGGTCAGAAGAAGGCATCAGATTCCTTGGAGGGGATGTCACAGGGCGTGGCTGTTGTGGGATGTCTTTCTGTATGCTGTGAATATGTGTTGCTCTGATTGGTTGATAAATAAATCTGTATTGGCCTATGGCAGGGCAGGATGGAACAAGGTGGGAACATCCAAGGGAGATAATGAAAGGAGAAAGGAGAGGCAGGAGACACCATCCCGCCATCCAAGGACCAGCATGTAATGGCACACAAATAAAGCCACAGAACACATGGCGACATACAGATTAATAGAAATGGGCTGAGTTTAGTTATAAGAAAGAAGCTTGAGCCATAATATAAGCCTCTGTGTATTTATTTGAGTCTGAGTAGCTGTGGGACTGGGTGGGACACACGAAAACCTCCAGTTAAGGTGGTGGTCCTCTAGAATGGGTGCTGAGAACTGAACTCCAGTCCTCTGAAAAAGCAGAAGTGCCCTTAACCACTGACGCATCTCCCCAGCCCCTTGTACCATATTTTAAAAGATAAAACACACAATGTCTTACTTAAAACTAAGCAAGCAAGCAAGCAAGCAAACAAAACCCTATCTTCTTGGACTATAGAAATATCTGTTCAGGACAGAATTTAATAGGTAAGTCATAAGACAGAGAATGTAAAGGTATAGAGGCATATATAAAGAATATATATATAAAGAAACCACAGCATACCATAGTAAGGAATACAAGTGCCTGAATTAGATATTGCTCAGGTTTCCCTAAGCCTTCAGGCAAGTTACATCATCATCCCCTCCCCCTAAAAATTAAATTAAGAGGGGGAATTGGTAGGAAAGACCTTCAAAACTGAAACCAAAAAGTAATGCTGGGAAGAAAAAAAAATTTCCAATACTTTTCACGCAAGTCCCATAGGTCATCAGGTCTGACAGCATCTGTTAATAACCCAGTGAACAGCCCTATAGAGCAGTACTTCAGCCTCAGTGGAGAGACAGAAACAATAAATATTTGGCAGCTGACCAAGTCTGTCATCAGGAATGGGAGCTAATTAAACCCATACTATTTACTGTTCTAATTAAGACCACTGTTTAGTTCAAGTTTCTGCCCAGAAAGTCATCAAACATAACTGTACCCTGCCTATAATACAGTATAAAATATAAAATTCTAATAGATAGAAAAATACAATTAGCAGTTTAATACATTCATCTGGACTTTTAGATGGGGTAAGTCCAGATCATTTAGGCAAATGTTTAAACTATACACAGCTGAAATTGGTTTTGCATTCTGTCACTCGATATATGAATTGGTCGAATGTGAAAAGTTGAAAAATATCATCATATATTTTTTAAACGAAAATTGAGAGCTCCCTGCAATACTGTTTTAATTTGTTTTTATTCCCACCACCCCATCTGTTCCATTTATAGTTAGAATCGGGTTTCTTTCCATAACTCCTCCACCTTCACTTACAGAAAACATCTTGATTCTAAAATAATTAAAACGGGCACATTATAAAATGAAAACATCTGGTTTCTCTGATTGGATCTGTCAGATTTTTTTTCCTCTTAAGGAAACAAAAAGCAAATGGCATCTCACAGGGTCCCACAGTGTTTCCCTTCCCCATTAGGATGGTTGGGTTCCCTAGACCCCAGCGGCAGTTCCTGCCGGCCGATCCTGTTGTGCGTTCTTCCTAGTACCAAGTAGCAGCAATGTCTCTGATTTTACCCACTGCTCTCTTTTGATCTTTCTCTCCTGGAATTTCCACCCCTCTAAAGAAGTCAACAATGATCCCCAATCCTTTTCTCTGGAAGAATCCTTCTAGACTTTTCCCAAAGCCTCCAGTACCTGGCTAACACCCCAAATGCTTTCTGCTCTCTCTGCTCTTTCGTGACTGTGTTCAATCTCTGCACACAATTAAGGATGCAAATTTTAAATCTCAAAAAGTAGTGTCTAGACTGTGGCATTACATCTAAAGAGAGCATAGGCCATGTATTGCCCCATGACCCATGCTCGTGTGTGTGTGTGTGTGTGTGTGTGTGTGTGTGTGTGTGTGTGTGTACATAGATGTGGAAACCAGAGAATAACCTTGGGTGTCATTTCTCAGGAGCAGCCCATTTTGATTTTGATTCTGAAACAGGGTCTCCTTTAGGCTTGGAGCTCACTTCTTCAATGGAGCTGGCTCACCAGCCCAAGAGATCTGTCTGTCTCAGCCTCCCAAGTGCTGGGATTATAAACATATGCTATCATGCTTGATTTTTCTATATGGCTTCTGGGAAGTGAACTAAGCTATTTCTGTAACCCATGCCAAATTTCTTTTGATAAAGTTTCCCTCCTTTTTTCCCTCCCTCCCCCTTCATCCTCCCCTCTCTTTTTCCCCTCCCTTCCCTCCTCCCTCTCTGTCTTCTTATTTCAGGCACACCATTTATTAGAACTTCCTTTGGAGGCAGGAGTACATAATGATTAAAGCTGTTATGATAAGCCTTTAACTTAAAAAAAAAAACTCATGTTAAACAGTGATGGTCACCATTGCTCATTCACATACTACTTAAAACACACATAGAAAGTAAATCATACAGCATCTCCATATAGCTAGTGAATATGTCACAATGCCAGTGATTGTTGTGAAAAATGTCACCTTCAAAACAATGATGGCAGAGTCAGCTCTCCAGTCAATGCTTATGCAAGACTTAACACTCATCTCCAATTAATCTCCTCTCGTTGCTATTGGTTGGGAGATCAGCCAGTGGAGGTCTGTTTGGACCCTGATCCCAGCACCCATCTGTAAGCCATCTCCTTGATTTTGCAGCTTCCCTGTGTCCCCCAAGTCACGGATAAGCATGCTAGACATAGCTTCCCAATCGGACAGAATTCCGTTAATGCCTATATCAGTTTTTTTTGTTTGGTTGGTTTTTTTTGTTTTTTTTTTTTTTTTACAGTAGTGAGCAGACCATGATACCAAGTGGGTAGGCCACCGATCAGAGAGAAGACCTATAGATATAGCTTAATGTTACCACAAAAATATGAAATAAAACCAATTGCCATTGTCAAATATCAGGATGCCGAAGAGGGTTGTGCAGGATGGAGGGACAGCCATTCATGGGAACTGGGCAGAGCCTCACTGAGCTGTGTGTTGGGGGGGGCCTGGCCCCACCTTTTTTCCCCAGGGTACTCTTAAGGAGTGAGGGATAAGAAATTTAGATAGAAATGTAGAGGGAGAGAGAGAGACAGAAACACAGGACAGCCTCGGAAGGACCTGGATCATTATCCACCACTCCTTTTGACTCTTCTAAAGGGTTTTTTATAGGAATGCCAAAAGAAGGAGCAAGTGCAGACCCTTCCAAACACCTGGTAACCACGCACATAGTCAATCTATCCCCCTAGAAAGCCCTGCTGGGCAAAGCAGGCTCAGATCTCACTAGGAAACCTCTGTGGGTTCCCACAGTGATGGCCACGAGCCTCCTGAGAGAAGAGGTTTGTGGTAGCCTCACTTTAACCAGCCCAGTCCCTAAAACCCAGTGGCCACAGAGACAGAGCTGGCTTCATGATAAACCCAGACCAGGCAACTTTTGTTTACCAGTGGGTACTGCTTTTTCCAATTCCCCTTTCACACATCTCTCTAAACTGTCTTAAGTGGTTGTTTGAACACCACTCTGTGTGAACAGCGCTTTATAAGGCAAGCTGTTAAATGAACCCAGTCAAAGTTTGATTCATCCAGCCTCAAGTCTGTGCCCCTGAGGTAAGACCTAGACAAAGACCCGGGAACCATGTCCTAGCCAAGGCAGCTGCTGTTGATGCAGACAGTGCTGCAGGCCAGACCTTGGCTTGGCTTGTGTCCTCTCTAATCCCCACAGCCTCCCAGGTGACTATCCCTTGCATCCTCTTCAGGTGAGCCACGTTTTCAGAACCGTATGTGCCCAAGGAATGACAGGGCCATGGCAGAACTCCTTTGTCATCCCCCTAGGCTAGTCCTGTTTTCCCCTGAATGATTTCTCCACTGATGCTCCGCTTCCTTTGTGACCGGGAATCCAGTCCAATGCAGGCACCGAGCTATCATCACTCACGGTTAGCATTCCCTGTGTTGGATCTCCCTCTGCTGCCGTGAGCCACTTGACCACAACATTCTCTTGATACCTCAATGAAGCCTTTTACCTTACCCACCACCCCCACCCACCTTTAATGCAAGTGGAGCCCCACTTCCGGTTTTCAACAGTCTGCCATTTTATCTCCGATACTCTGTGAGGAATGCACATTCCTGGCTGGCATTTGTGGGCTCCCAGGCATCTGCTGGTTCCCTTATCCAAAGAGATACCCACCGTGGAAGTTCTGCACCAGGTGCCCTGGGAGGGATATGGATTGAGGCCCTTAAGCTTTTCTAAAGGAGCAGGAAGGAGGAGAGGTCAGGGGACTCAATTGGGAGGCATTAATCCTTAATTGTCAAGAAAAGCAGATGCATAAGCTATTTCCACAACCTTTGTTAGCAGAGTGTAGAGCAAGGTCAGCTCTTTCCATAGAATGAGACAGTTCTGTGGGAACCCTATGCCCGGTCATCATCGCCCACAAGATAGTTTGTGTTGCACATGAGCCCTTGTTTTTGCTTGTCTCTATTTCCTGGAACAACTTTTCAATTTGCTGATTTTTGCTGGTGACTGTTTTCTGGTATCATACAATGTGTGTGTGTGTGTGTGTGTGTGTGTGTGCAATAAAACATTCAACATAAGTTCTTTTGTTTTAAAGAACAAAGAAAAGCACCAAAGGAAAACCTATGAAAACTCATCTTAAGAAACAATGCACTTTCTGTCCTTCGCTTTAAGCCATCCGGCCTAATGATTGCTTAGGAAATCATATTTTCCCAAGTCAAATCCTAGCTCGGGAATATGCTGGATGAAAAAAATCCCCAAAGATACTGTTTACTCGTTATATAATCGGGCTTGGCAGAAGCCCAGACTCTGGTAGGAGGGAACGTGTTCACAGTCCCATAAAGGCTTGTGTTTGCTTGCTCTTCTTAGATCCCCAGGCATAAATCAAATCATAAACTATTTCCCTGACAAGTTCTTAAATCTGTGACTTATGCTGAGTAGTGCCGTTCTGCTGGTCTAGCTAAAACATTAGTCATTAAACACAGATTTCACATCTAAGGTCACTTATTGGAAATGCCATATTAACAGCTCCATATTAAAAACAACTCCAACTGAAATGAGTTCCAGTGGGATATTACTTCCCAGGCATCAAATAAAGGTTCATTCCAATGTTCCCACAAAGGTCATTTGAGGAGATCTCAAACTGCTCAGATTTTGCTAACAGTAGATACATTCTTTCAGGTTAATACCACCTCAAGGTCTTGAGCAACAAAACCTTAAAATTATGAATGGAGCGGATGTCATAAAAATGTCAAGTTGTCACACAGATCAACAATTCAATTCAACCAGGTTGTCTTAAACACTAATAATATATCTAAAGCCATGTGATAGATACCAGTGATAAATTTCCAGGACTCTGACGCTCACCCCTCCAGTCCCTACTACTCTGCTAAAATTCACCGGCTGGAGAGCTGACTGCCTGTGGAGTCTGGTCAGCCCTTTCCTAGCCAATCTTTGTCCCTGGTCATTTTTACCACCTAAGAGAACTTAACTCTCACTAATTCACTAGAACACATTTCACACTAATAAGCATCTGCTTGTCAGACATCTCTCTCTCTGCAGCTCCATATCTCACGGTTCCTGTTCAAGTTGCATCTTATAATCCAGACATGGTGCTCATCCTTTCCTCAATAGAATCATGCTGGCCAAATCCTGTGTGTGGTGTGTGTATGTTGTGTATGGTGTGTGTGGTATATGTGGTATGTGTGGTGTAGGGTGTGTGTATGTTGTGTATGGTGTGTGTAGTGTGCATGTGTGTGTGGTGTGCATGTGTGTGTGGTGTGTGTGTGGTATGTGTGTATAGTGTGTATGTGTGATATGCATGTGGTATGTGTAGTGTATGTGATATGAGTGGTGTGTGTGATATGTGGTGTGTGATGTGTGTGTGTGTGTGTGTGTGTGTACAATGTGTGGTATGTGTGTACTTGTTCACATGAGTATGTGCTCGCCTAAGGAACCCAACAGATGTCTCCATGCTTGAGTGGCAGCACTTTATTTACCGAGGCATCTTTTGAGCCCCTTGACCCTTGAGGGGTATTTTATTCTACGCATTTATGTATTAATTTATTTTTGAAGTGTTAGCATTCACTTTTGCAGTACTAGAGATCAAGCTCACGGTTCTCGGGCATGAGAGGCAAGGCAAGCGCTTTGCCACTGAATAACACCCATAGCCCCTGAGGAACATTTTTTCAAACATGTCTTTGAATGGACAGGGTACAGGGAAGCCATGAGACTTGGGCAGCAACGTGGACTGGTGTGAGCTAGACTCTATAAATCCAGGATTTTCATCTCCATCTTTCTGTGTAAAGAGCTATGAGGGGAGCAAAGGCTTTGGTGAGAAAATGAAGCCAGAGACAGACAGACACAGAGACACAGAGAGACACAGACAGAGAGAAGGGTCTATATAATGCCTTGTAGTGTTCCCCACTGGCGCAAGGGAACTGATGCAGTTCATACAGATCACATCCCACAGGTGGGGAGCGCAGTGAGTGGGTCTATGGGGCAAAGGAAAGCTTCGAGCATGCTAGCACGCTCATTAATCAGCTCCCTGGAAATTTTCAGAGCATGACATCAGCAGACTGTGCTCTGGAGAAGTTCTGCTGGCAGGCAGGAGCATGAGAACAGATCCGAGAAGTAGAACCTCCATTGAAATACTGCATGCGAAAGTCCAGAGCCCACATGATCACATCAGATCTCAAAGAGGAGCGCACAGATGTGACACCTGAAGTCACTGGAGTTAACAATGGCAACTGATCATATCCAAGGGACAGGAGGTGCCAGGCCAGCTCCCCAGTGTCTGTGTTAAGTTGCATATGCCAATATCATTCAAGCTTCATAACCATTCTCAAGCCCGCCCTTGCGGTGGGATTCTAGTGCCCTTCTCTATAAAATGAAGGTGACTATGTCAATAATGGGCGGAGAGAAGAGCACAAATGGGCAGCACCCTGCAGCTCTACCTGAGTTAATTATAATGGTGCATCTGCCAAAGATGATTGTGTGTGTGCACTTGTGTTGGGATGGCACTCATGTGTGTGCAGGTGCGTGTGTGGATGAATGTCTGTGGAGGTCATAGGCCAACCTCAGATATCATTCTTTGAGGTACAGTCTACCCTGTTCTTTAGATGTAGTCTCTCACTGACCTGAAAGTCACCACAGACTAAGTTGTTTGCAAAGCAAGCACTGTACTGAGTGAGCCATCTCCCCAGCCCCAAAAGAATTTTAACAAAAGAATTACTTGGTCAAAAATTAAACATATAAACAATTCATATAAAAATCAAAATTTATGACTTCTGATGAAAATGAAAGAAAAAATGAAAATAACATTCACATTACCACATGATAATGATATCTGTATTGGGTGGTTCTGTATCTCAACTTGACACAAGCTAGAGTCATCAGAGGAAGGAGCCTCAGCTGAAGAAATGCTGCCTTGAGATCCAGCTGTAAGGCATTTCTCATTTAGTGATCAATGGTGGAGGGCCCAGCCCATTGTGGGTGGTGCCATCCCTGGGCTGCTGGTCCTGGATTCTATAAGAAAGTAAACTGAACAAGCCATGGGAAGCAGGCCAGTAAACAGCTCCCCTCCATGGCCTCTGCATCAGCTCCTGCCTTCAGGTTCCTGCCCTGTTTGAGTTCCTGTTCTGACTTCCTTCAGTGATGAACACCAATGCTGAAGTACAGGCCAAATAAACCCTTTCCTCCCCAACTGGGTCTTCAGTCACAGTGTTTCACTGAAGCAATAGAAACCCTAACTAAGACAATATCACTGAATGAAACAGTTGTGGCCACTCAATTATAATGGGCAATGCAGAATCTCTCCAGCCACCCAATTTGCAGTAACAGCCACAGGCTACTATTTTTCACCCACTCAGGATGACTACTGAGAAACAACACACTGTGAGGAAGAAATTAACAAGGACAGACAACCAAGAGTGGAAACAGCAAAGTGTGGAGAGATTAGAACCCCATGTCATTGCTGGTGGGAATGTAGAGTGGTACAGTCATTGTGGAGAACAATATGGCAGTTCCTCAAGAGTGTGTTCACCATATGACTCAGCAATTCTCCTTTTGAGGACATATCTCCCAAACTTCTACACACGGACTCAGATAGCCACACGCTCATCTCTGTTGGCAAATGATTTACAGTAGTCAGAAGGAGGAACAACCAAAACCAAATGTCTACCAACTAGAGAATAAATAAGATGTGCATGTATATGTGCACATATATGATTCACTATAGAGAAAGGAATTCTGACACATTCCACAACATAGATGAAACTGAAGTCATTATACAAAAGAAGTCAGGTATAAAAGAAATGTGTCTGACTACATATGAAGCACCCCAAGTCACCCCACCCACAGGCACACAGTTGAGGGGAGACTGCCAGGAGCTGAAGAGAGGAGAGAACAGGGAGACGCTGTCTAATGAGCACAGTTTTAGCTCTGTGATGTGAAAGCCAGCTCTAGATGCGGATGGTTCTTCCACAACAGTGTATAATTGACACTACTAAAATGAACACTTTTTTTTTTTTTTTCCGAGACAGGGTTTCTCTGTATAGCTTTGCGCCTTTCCTGGAACTCACTTTGTAGTCCAGGCTGGCCTTGAACTCACAGAGATCCGCCTGGCTCTGCCTCCTGAGTGCTGGGATTACAGGCGTGTGCCACCACTGCCCAGCTAACCCGAACATTTAAAAGTGCTTTAAGTGCTAGGTGCTGTCATGTGGGTGTTAACACACACAGAGTCAGAGACTGGGACGGAGATGGAAAGACAGACAGCTACAGACAGACCAACATTTTCAAATGTAGACAGAAAAAGCCTCAGGAAATGGAAACTGTCATTTAAAAGTTGGGTGACAAAATCCAATCAACCAGAAGATGATTCAAAACTTTTTTAAACCATACTAACTCCAGACTCCTAGTGCTGCATGACCTTTTGTAATATATGTAGAGATACTGTTGAGGGAGTTTTTCTGCTGTGGGTACAATTCTGTAGGCCCCTCACTTTCTCTTCATTGCCTTATTAAATTCCCATAAAATCAGGCTGGCGAGATAGCTCAGTGGTTAAAAGCACTTGCTGCTCTTCCAGATGACCCAGGTTTGGTTCCCAGCATCTACATCAGGTGGCTCAAAACCATCTATAACTCTAGACCAGATGTGGGGAAATCCAGAGCCCTCTTTTAGCCTCTGAGGGTACCTGTGCTCGGCTGCACATATCCACACACAGACACACACAATATGAACATCATTATTTTATAATTCACATAAAATTAAATACTCTTCACTTAAAATGGCACTCATAGTGTGACAGCATTTTTATGGCACCATGTCTGTATACTTATACTGTTCAAAAATGCTATCCATGAACATGTGTGAGAATGTTCAGAATGTTGCCATATAAATTCTGGTTATTTCTAGAACTGGATGATGGATGGGCTTGTGGTTTTCACTGTAGCCCTTCTGAACTGCTGGATTTATTAACTAACAAGTGTGACACTTTCAAACTTATGATTCTAATATATAAATCACTTCAGTTTGGGTCCCAGAAATTGCCCCATGGTACCTTCCAAAACCCTGGGCAATGCAAGGTCTCTCTGGCAAATCCTGGTCAAGAATTTGGCCCTGGTGGCTGGCGCCCTCAACAGCATTTATGGAAACTGCCTTAGGACATCCCAAGCCTGGTTGTACAAGGTCTTCAGCCAGATGTTGCAGATTGTTAACTTCCAGCCCCACACGAATCCACGAGGTTCTAGAATGTTGCTTCTCAGCTGGATGTTTCAGGCCCTGCGGAGCACTTAGGAATGTTTGGGGACATTTTGGAGTTTTGCAGCTGGGGCGAGGGAGACAGCTACCAACATGTTAACCTGTTCCCTACCAACATGTTAACCTGTTCCCTACTAACATGTTAACCTGTTCCCTACTAACATGTTAACCTGTTCCCTACTAACATGTTAACCTGTTCCAGTTTCCGGGCAGCCTGGACAGCTAAGGAGTGGCCTGGTCAGGAAGCCATTCTAGAAGGATGCTGGTCATAGGACTAATCCCCTTTACTCTCATAGTGATTTATAACAATTAATGTGAAAGCAGTTACTTTTGAACCCGATAAAACAACAACACGTCACGAGTATTTTCAGCACTCAGATGATTTTGCCTTCACTCTCCTCATCACCATGGATGAAAAGAGGATCCCTGCAGAAACCTGACACCTTCTGCCATCCTCAAGCAGACTCCTCCGAATGCTCTTTGTGCACTCTTGCCCATTAACAGCCACAGAATAGCCTTGCGAAGCTCTGAATCCCAACATACCTCAAACCACATTTAAGCCACTCATATTTGACAGTCCACAGTGGGCTTTTCTTTCTAAGGAGCAGGGGAAATACAGGCATAGTCTTTCAAGTTTCATGATACCAAGATTTTAGAAAAAGCTTCTTTTCTTCGTGATTTATTTTCATTCATGGTTAGCCATTTTCACATAGAAAAACACAGGATTCATGCCAACAACTCATCAAGAATATTACCCAGACCACATGCAAGGGGCATCGGCTTTAAACAAATTCCCTCAAGAAATACTATTTGACAGTTAGGAAAGTGAGTCATGAAAGAAGCCAGCATGCTGTTTCCATCCCTGGCCTCTCTTTGCACATGCTGGGCCACTGCTGGGTGGAGTGTTAGCCCAGGTGAAGAGAGAAAGCTGGCACAGGGAATTCTGCATAGCTGAGACCAGAGTACAAAGACAGGAAAAGCCAACAACAAGACCCCAGCACCTTAACGAAAACGTTCCCTGAGTCTCCTGGGTTAGATAGCAAGAGTCAGTGTAGACCGCCAGGTGGAGAGGGTTCAGAACCATCGAGCCTTCTGCCAGGGTCTTTTGAGTTAACCAAAGTTAAAGTTCCATTTCCCCTTCAATAACATTCCCCAGATCCCATTCAGTCACTGCCCTCAAAAATCTGGTTAAGTAACTGGAAGGCAGGGGAAACTGAGTGCCAAAGAAAAGGGGGAAGGAAAGGGTCCTTAGCCTGGGCACTGGGCGGGAGGGGTGGCAGATACATGAGTCTTGATAGAGGAATCAGACTACGGCAGACCTAATCAGAGGGCAGAGGACCACGCAGTGTGCAGTGTGGGAGGACAAAGAGAAACTGTTCGTGTCAGCATCCACGTACTGGATATAGTCATCAAAGAGTGTGGTGACTAGACAGTGGTGTCTGGGTAGTTCGATTTTTATCGCTCTTCATCATTTGGCCTTGAACTTACAGTAGCCACATGTGAAGGACTTGTTAAGCTTTATGGGCAATGCCTGCTGTACTAGATAATGCAAATCTAGAAATGTCTACAATTAAAGGAAGTTCTGATGGAGCCACAGCACAAGTCATTGCTGCAACATGATAACAAAGTTACAAGTCAAGTCAAGAAAAGAGAGTTTGCACATAGGTCCATGTGTCTAGATAAGCACAAAACATGGGGATGTGTACTATACCTGTAGAGTAAATTAATAATTTTCAGTCACACTTTTAGTAAACTTTGAAAATCCCCAGTATGGATTTCTTTAAAGGAACATTAAACATTTCAAAGCCAGTAGAGAACAAATTCAAAATGTGTTCTATATAGCAAAGTATGAAGAAGAAAGAAAAGGAGGAGGCCAGATTAAAAACATGAACATAATAGACAAAGGATCAGAAATTAAGGAAGTCAGAAGAAACATAAATGCAACAGGACGTGGGCTCTTTCCAGAATGTTTATAGGATTGTGTTCTGTGCCGTTGGCCCCATTTCCTACAATGTGACTTTGCTCTGCCTTGCTTCTGGTCTAGTCTAAACCTGTTTATTGCATCATTTGTTTACATCTTCTCCTTTATTTTGTTCATTTACTGGGACATAGTATTTGTCCATCTTTATGGGGTCCATTATGGTAATCCATGCGTAATACATGCATGGTATTATGGACAAGGTACAATAAACAAATCAAGGCTACAAACATCGCCATCCCTCCAATAATCAATCATTTTTCTGGGTTAGGAATTCTGCACTCTTCTGGTCATCCTGAAATATATCATCTCACTTGTTGTTTCAGACACTCAGTGATTTCTTTGGTGTCACTGATAGCCAAAACAAATGCTAATTAGAATGTACATGCTTCCAGCTCCTTCAAAACTTCATCTCCTTGGCTATGGTTTTTTTTTTTTCTAAAAGGATGCAGAATATCTTCATGTTTCCATTGTTATTATTAATGAATTTTACTCCCTAAAGAAGGAGAAATCTATTCTAGGCTTTTATTTGTCCCCCAGATGTTGAAGATTCTTACTGAAAGGCTGGATTCCTATTCTTCACCTGGCACCCTTAGCAATTTCTTTATACCTGGGATTAGTGATTAACTAGGAATACATATTGAATCAAAATGGAAAGTCATCTTTCAAAGATAGGATTGCCTCTGCAATTTTTCCTTTGTTTTGACTAGCAATGCTGTCCTAATGCATGAAGTTTCTGAACCGAATTCTGTGGACAGCCATCACCATGACCTGCATGGTCAGTTCCCCTCGCTGCTACCCACCTTCTTGGAAAAGACCCAAGTACACTGGCAGAAAACTACCACAGAGGCAAGCATAAACACCCACAAGTGTATGTGGGATGCCTTCCCCCATGCTCCTGATTCATCTAGACCACGGGCTTCCGATTCTTCTAATTCACATTGGCCAGCAATACTCCAAACAAAAGTGTGTCCATCAAGACCACCATGTGCTTAACCTTGTCTCTAATCTGTATAGGACTCCAACACATGGTTAAGTCAATATCTTTGTGCTTCTTTTCATCCATCATAAAATAATTACCAAATTTTTAGAAGCCTCGAAATGTCATTCATTCACTGACGCAACAATCCAAGGTCACCTAGTTAACACTAAGTCTCAGTCCTGAAATTCTCCAGAGAAAGCTTGTCTCAATTAGAGGGAAAAGCATGTGACCATCCAGCTCACATCTTTCTCCCTGACTCCCTGCAAGATTCACGAAGTTTGGCCTTTTGTCTGGCTTTAATTGCTAAGATATTTCCAGCAATTAATGTAGTGTTGGACATAAGAAGCATCTGGTGGAAATACTTATAAAATGAAGACATGAAGTAAAGTTTAATGAACAAATACAAGTATAGAGTTTGTACTTTCGATAATAAGCAGATGTGCAGAAAGTCATCTTCTGGTCAATGAGACAAGGATTTAAAACTTCTCTGATACAGAAAATTTTCTCTACAAATCATTTTTACTTTGTTACTATGTCTTTAGTTGAAATAGAATCACATCCCTCTCCTTCCTCCCTTCCATCCCTACAGCTGCTCCTAACTATTCACCCTGGAATGACTCTCAGGCCCCTCTCTCAAGCTGATAGCCTCATTTTATTTGATTATCATTGTTACTCACATACATGTAATGCATGTGGCACGTGTATGCACAAATATACAAATACAACTTGCTGAGTCTGTTTCTGTTTTTTGAGTGTGTATCCCAACAAGTACATCTACATCACAGCTCTTGCATCTAAGACTCGGGGAACATCGAGGAAGAGGAGGTAGAAAGACTGTAAGGTAAGAATCAGGGTACAGGAAGTCTGCCGTAAAACAGGCTCTCCTAGAAACAGCTACATGTGGACCAATGGCAATATTAATAGACATAATGTTGAAGGAAATTTTCTTCTGATGCCAACCCTAGACAAAGAACTACAGGCAACTAATGACTGCTGAGAGAGGGTTTCAGCTTCTCTCTGGGATGGGCCCCTTTATTCGTTGTCCAATGCCGAGCCATCAGCCCTAAAATCACATACAAATCATGGTCAAACAGAAAATGACCAGCATTCTGAGCAGTCAGTTTACTCACTTTATTTCCCTCCCCATTGTGTTTTGGTCCCATGTTGGCTTTTGGTTGCGGGCTTGACACCATCCTATGGCACAGAATTCATGTAAGAGAAAACGTGCACCCTGCTTCGGTCTTTAACGCAGCTGGCCTCCCACAGGCTCATTTCTTCATTGCCAGCATTAATCCTCTTTTCACGAGGATTGAAGCAGAAGCTTAGGTGAAGACATTCCATCTCTGAGCAATAAGGAAAGCTAATTCTGTCTTCCTTGTAGTTGGGTTGAGTTACCGGATATGTTGTAATTGATTAAGAAACAAAACTCTCAGGCTTGTAATAGCTGATACATGATTCTGCTTGAGCTTGAATCTATAATCCATTGGCTACAAACTTTATGTGGAAATATGGGGATTT
This sequence comes from Onychomys torridus, assembly GCF_903995425.1. Classification (NCBI taxonomy): domain Eukaryota; kingdom Metazoa; phylum Chordata; class Mammalia; order Rodentia; family Cricetidae; genus Onychomys; species Onychomys torridus. The sequence goes on along the minus strand of NC_050443.1, from coordinate 62,498,861 downwards.
GGAAGGCCATGAGAGTGGAGGAATCAATTAACATGCAAACATCCAAACCAAAGTTTCCAGAAGTCTGGTTTTACACTAAATCAGCCTTCAGCATCTTTTCTGAGGATGCAATTTGAGGAATGCAAATGAGAAGATGACTTTAACCTAAAATCACAAACTGTTAGAACTGGAGAGGGGCTTTCAGTTAATCATTTTTACAGATGGTAAACCAGGTCCAAGAGGAAGAACTTGGATGAGACCTTGCTTATTTCAACTTGCAGTCAAGGGTTCTTTCTATCAACCAGTCTCTCTCTCTCTCTCTCTCTCTCTCTCTCTCTCTCTCTCTCTCTATCTATCTATCTATCTCTCTTTCTCTCTCTCATCCTTCTTTTTTACTCTAGTACTGGGGGCAGAACCAAGGGCAAGACTTCATCACTGGACTACACCTCTAGTCCACCTTTAATTTTCAAGCAGAGTTGACTAGGCTGGCCTTGAACTCACCTGTAGCCAAAGCAGGTCTTAGACCTGTGATCTCTCTGCTTCAACCTCCTGAGCAGCTGAGTTAACAGGCCTGCTTGCCAGGTCTGGCTTCAATACTCACTTTCATTCGTCTGTATGAGTCTCCTTCCCTTAAACTTCTTGCACTTCCTGTTCGCCTACATGTCTAGCCAGGTGCTTCCCTTTAGAACACAATTCAAACCCATCACACCTGCAAGATGCTCAAACTACTTAGTATGTTCTAATGTCCACAGCACGAAGTTCGAAGATCTTTACTTGGCGGTCAAGGCCCTCTACCTTCTGCTTCCTACCCCTGCCTCCATTACCCTTGCTTACCTGTAGACATCAGAGCCACTGCATCTCAGCTACCCTGTCCCTTGATGCCCTACCGTGATGGCTGTGCATGCATTTGCTCATCCCATTCTCCCTACGGCACAGCCCGGAAGCCCCTTCAAGAGCATGCTTGTTGACTTGGCTGCAAACGTGCATTATCAAATAGCCTTCAGCTGTCTGCCACTTGCTGGGATCAAGTCAGCTGCTAGAGGCATTTCTCTTAGGGTCACAGTCTTGCCTAATAGAAAACCTCTCCAGAAAGCCATTTCAGCTACTGCCAAGAAACAGTGAAATACATAGTGACTGACTCGTCTCCTATACTGAGGTTGCATTCAGTAACAATTCAATGTGGATCTATAGGGACCCCCCTATATTAGTCTAAGGACAATGCTACTGGCCACTTGCTTAAAGATCCGTGTAGACAGGACAAGTTTGTCTTCACAGGCTCAACTTCTCACTCTGTCCACTCTGTCTGATCTCCATTTCTCTGCTAACATCCATTTCAGGGGAGCACTGGCATTTGCATCAAATTCCATTAGCATCCTTCTTGAGAAACCCAACATGCAATACTCTCTACCCAAGAGAACTGTTTTCACCCTCTTCCAGAGTCTTTTCTCCAGGCCACTCTTCTTTAGAAGGACTGTATCACACATAGGTCACTGTTTTTACATTCTATTAGCATGAACCACCTTGTCATATCAATTACATGAAACTACCATCACCTAATGTGTCTAATACCTGTGATAATATTGACAGCAATTAATAAATGTGGGACAAACCATGACTCAATTATCTGTATCAACTCACACTCTTTCCCCAACTAGCTAAGTGGTTGTTCCCTAAGCACAGAGCATTCTACTCTCAAAGGTTCCATACAGCAGACATTAGATTGTGATCAGTACACCTTTGATATGCTATCGCCGTCAGAATGAAGGAGAACATGTTGGCTTTTGTATTCTCAGACACAGAAGAGGAAATGAGGAGAGCAAGGGAAACAGAAGAAAGGTTTTGTTTAAGGGGAATGACATATGAGGAGTGTCGTACAAGGTCTTTCTTCCATGCCAAAAAGACTCCAGAAGGAGCCAAGTAGACACTTGCTGAGAGCCACAGCAGTGCCAAGGAATCCAGACCTGCCAGATCTGGTGATGGCTCCACCCGAGCTGCCTTCATCCATCTGGGATGACCCGTGTTCTGAAATAAGAGTCCCTTCACCATCCTCACATAAACAAGAACACAACCTCTTCCATTTCTTCCTCACAGAGAGCAGTCAATGTTTGGGCCATCTCAGTTTCCCTTAATTAAAACAAAAAACTGGGTCACATTAACTTTTACAATAAGCAGTAAACAAGAATACACCATGAGCCATGAGAACCAAGTTTTAAATTTCATACCATGTGAACATGCTATGAACGAGGAGGAGAACTCTCCTCAGCCTCAGGGAATGAGCTTCAAAGTTAACCTTAGGGAATGTCCCTCAGCCGGGGTCATTTCTGAAGTACAGCATCCTGCCACCTCCTGCATTCATGGACCCAGCCGGGTACCTGGCAGGAAATCTAATGAATGGGAAATGGAAAAACTTACTGAAGCCGTTTCTCCACCAGGAAGAGCAGGGACACTATGGCTACCTGGTGGTGCCAAACAACAAGACGCTATCTCAGCACTCCTGTGGAGCAAGGAAGGAGGAACCACAAGATGAGCATCTCGGGGGAAATGGGAAAGGCGAGGGCTCAGAGGACCCAGGAAGCAAGGAAAGTCGGGAATGGCCCAAAGTGGCTCTCAGCTGAGGGGTTTCAGAGAGTTGCAGCCGGAGGGCAGCCAGATGCTTCCTGACAGAGCTTCCCACCAACGCACCCACACCACATCTTATGGGCAGCTCCCTCTTCCACCTAACCCACTCTCCTTTCTGCTACCATCACCATTTGATCAGTGTTCACATAAAGGAAACCGGAAGATGGTTAATCCATTGATTTCCTCCCAGAACAATCTACAGCAAACCTTTGTCTTACATTATCAAAGCTTAGTCCACAAGGAGAGAAACCTTGTATTTTACTGTACTTTAAAAATAATGAGAACTTCCTTCAAACCTGAAATGTACTATTTTCACATGACACTGTCATCATCAATATCATCCACATGGTCCAAAGTCCTTATAAAAATGACCAGGGTTTGCAGCTTAGGAGTCAGAAGCATGAGCAATAGGTCTTGGCTCCTCTACTGACTCCACGAGAGCAGATAACTTGGGCCTTTTAGCTGATGCATCTCCATCTGAAATTCATCCTGAGTAAGGCAAGCATAGCACTGAATTTGTGGTAGACACAATGACTGACCATCCTTGTTTTAATAACAGAATCCTCTAGAAAGTCAATTGAAATTCACTTTGCAATGGGGTTCCTGCTTTCTCAACCTTCCTTGCAATCCAGGTGGCCTATGATTTAGGGGTGCTCAGTGACACAGAATGGAGCATCTTCACTGGCTGCTTCTGGGCATACAGTACATCCCCCAACCCCAACTTGGGCTTGCTTGTCCACACAGGCATATGCAAGCATATGTACAAAAGCCACAGATCAATCTTGGGTGCTGGCCCTCAGGAACCAACCACCTTGTTTTCTGAGGCAGGATCTCTCACTGGCCTGGAGTTCACCAAGTTAGCTAGATTGGCTGCCCAGCAAGAACCAGGATTCCTCTTGTCTCTAACCCATCTACCTCCAATGCTGAGGTAACAGACATGTACCATGACATCCAGCTTTTCACAGGGGTTCCAGGGGCTCAACTCGGGTCCTTGTGCTTGCATGCTAAGTACTTTACCAACTGAACTATGTCCCCAGGCCTGAGTACCAAATTCTTGATGAACCGAATGTATGTAATTACATCCCTCTTCTCTCCCTCCTTGGACCTCATTGTGGTGCTAGAAGCTGCAATAGCCATTTTGCAACCACAAGAGGAACAGCCAACACACAGGGTCCAAAAAAAAAAAAAGGAGTCAGGATGTTGAATAGTGCCACCAGCCCGACTTACTAATGCAACAACTGCTGTGCTGTCCCCTTGCATCTGAAACACTCATACCTAATGTAGGATTGCTGTGAAGACTGAAGGACATCCTTTATGGAAGTCAGTTGTACCTCACACATCTTAGCTTTGTCTGGCTCGTAAGCCTGCCACTCTTTCCTTGACAGTGACCATTGTATTTACTGATGAGATCATTTTTCCCAGTGCACTACATAATCCGAGCATTGCTTTAAGCACAATTGGTTTCATTTTGTTAATGTAGATAGCCTCATAGCATAAACACGCTGCTTTGACATTATAGTAGAAGGGGGGGAATTCCCAACAGCATCGTCCTGCTAACAAACCAGTGATTGAATATTAAAGCTTGCCGTGTGGTGGGGGAAAAGATGAGAGGGAGGTCAAGGTGAGCCAGATTCCACTTAGGAGTACATTCAAGAGGCTAGTACCCAACATAGTGCCTCCAGTTAATAACATCATAATGTGTTTTGAAAATCACTGAGAAGTGTTAATGGTTCTTAATAATAATAATAATAATAATAATAATAATAATAATAATAATGTAATACATATACAAATAAAATCAATTTGACCCTTCTATATCATATACATATTCTAAAAACATTTTAACTGACAATAATTGTCATTAAGATTAACTTTTAAAAGAAAACTACTGTGCAGAAATAGCACTTGTAGGTCTGTGAGATGAACATACAGAAATTCTTAATCATAAAAACTAACGAAGGTAGAAAGAATTCTATTCCATCTGGTGACAATGGGGAATGGGGGATCAGCTCCCACATTTATGCCCAGGGAACCCTTTAGTAGGGAGAAGTGAGAAATATTTAGATAGAAAGAGATACCTAGATGATAAGAGGAAAGACAGAAACATAGGACAGCCTTGGGAGGACCTGGATCCTTATCCACTGGGCCCCTTCTGTCTCTTCTAAAGGGCTATTTATAAAAATGCCAAGGTGTGGAGCAAAAGATCTTCCCCCAGCACAGCCAGGTGTAGACCCTTCCAAACACCTGGTAACCACGCACATGGTCAGTCCATCCTCCCCTTATGCAGCCCTGCTGGGTAAAGCAAGTTCAGATTTCACTAGGAGACCTTTGTGAGCCTCCACAATGGGGGAAGTATGGACTCTCAGGCATGAAAATCTAAGCAAAAGCATTTTTAGGAATTTAGGCATAGTGGCATACACTATCATCCTGCATTTAAGAAGCTAAAGCAGGAGGATATCAAGTTTATGGTCAGTCTGTGTGAGGTAAAGACAGACCAACAGACAGACAGACCAACAGACAGACAGACCAACAGATAGACTGATAATGTATTAGTCACTTTTCTTATTGCTGTGACCAAAGACCTGGCAACAAAACATGCCCTTGACTACGTGGAACTGATTGTAATTTTATTATTTGTAATTACTCATTGATGATTTCTTTCATGTCTTAATGCTTAATCAGATTTTGTAAGTGTCCCATGGGCATCTGAATTTTTCACATGACCAAAAACTACATCTGTCTGGTACCAAGAACTGTGTGCATCAAGGTTTCAGTTACATTAATCAAACCTTCCATACCTTCACATGTATTTTATCAATTTAATCTACAGGAAAAGGTAGATTGGTTACACAGTTTTACTATGAGTATAGATGTACCTATCTTTCCTTTTCTCTCTCTCTCTCTCTCTCTCTCTCTCTCTCTCTCTCTCTCTCTCTCTCTCTCTCTCTCCACGTATATGTGTGATGTATCCATGTGTGTGCACATGTATGTGCAAGTGCATGCATGTGTAGAGGCTAAAGGTCACTCTAAAGTGTCTTTCTCTATTACTCTACCCCTTGTTTTTTGTAACAGAGTCTCTCACTGAACCTAGAACCCTCTGATTGGCCAGACTGATTGACTGTTAAGCACTGGGGATTGGCATATCTCTGCCTCTCAAAGCTGAGACTGCAGATGGGCACCACCAAAGCCAGCTTTTTATACAGGTGCTGGGGCTTCTCACTCAGATCTTGACCCCAGAGAAGCAAATGTGTAACCACCCAGCCATCTTCGAAACCCCTGTATTTCTGTTTGTATCAGTATATTCTCTAGCTACAGTTCAGTGCATATGTGGTGATTGTTTAAATAGTATTATCAATGCGAGTATTTGTTTCTGTTTTAACATTTCTTTATCAAATCTCATTTATATATTGCTATGAAATTTCCCTTCAAATGTATACTTGAGTGATGAAATGTTACACTAAGCATTTCTTTTCAATCCTGCTATATGATTTTGTGTATTCTCTTATTTAAAAAAACATGTAATTACTATTTTTAAATATAAATGTACATATTTAGAAATACATTTAGCTCATTATATATTTAACTTAGTTCTGTATTTCAAAGCATTTTCTTTAACATTTCATAGGAACTACATACATTAAGTTTTACATAAGACAGCCACTAGAGAAATTTATAGTTGAATGGCAAGCTGGATGACTAAGGAGTACCACACAAGATTAGAACCACTTCTTAAAACTGTGTAGGCACCAGCATATTTCAGGGGATCACTAAGATGATTATTCACTATCAGGGCTACCTTCACCCCAATGGTCTCCACTAATATTTGCAACACCTGCCTCTGGTGGCTGTCCAGAAGGGGTGTGGGGTGTGTGGTCAAATGGAAGGTGGGTGGTTTATCTCCTGGGTTGGAGGTTGTTTGTCTTTCTAAAGGCGCTTAACTATGTGGAGCACCAACCCAACTCTTTGGTCCCAGTGCCACACCCCTGCTTGCTGTTGCTATGGAGGAGAAGGTACACAGCCAAACCCGCCAAGGTCATACTGCTTAATCTTAGTTGTTAACTTCGCTGGATCTGGAACCAGCTGAAAGGTAAGTTGCTGTGCACACAGTAAGGGAGTCTCTCAATCAGGTTACTTGACCCGGGGAAGGCCTGCCCTAAATGTGGGTGGTACCTTTGGCAGCTGCCAGATCAAAGGAGGTCCAGGGGAGACACTTGGCTTTTGCCTGTTGCTTTTCATTTTGCCGTGGAGTTCATCTGCCCTATCTGCAGATTCACCACCGGCCACGACCACTGCCCTTGCTGCTCCGTTCCTTCGCTCATGCTAGAACCCAGCTCCTTTAGGCTTCTACCGGGGCCTGAAGAACAGCAACCCTCCTGGGATCCTACAGGCTTTCAGCACCAGAGAGGAACTATTTACTGGGGTACCCAGCCTCGTGGGCTGAGCAGCTACTGTGTCCGGAGGCTCTCCAGCATGAAGATAACTGTTGTTGAACCTCCCAGACCATGAGTCTCCTTTATTATATAAGTCCATTCCCTTGGTTCTGTTCTTCCAAAGAGCCTGAGAGATAGACCTCCCTTCCTCATCATGGCTCCCACCACACAATTTTCCTGAACATGCTGTGGAGAGTTGTTGTATTTCTACAAGATGCAATTGATAACAGAAACCTTTCATAGAGCATTCATTCGAAGGTCAAGCTCAATATATCCAAACATAGTAGCAGAGCATGGTAAGTTATAAAATACAGACCATCATCTCAGGAACAAAATAGTGTTGCTTTGTTTTCTGGAGGTCAAGAAAAGTATTTGTAGTGTTTGTGGAGCCAGTAGAAAGAGGGGAACAGGGGCTTGACCTCTGCTTAACACTATCACTGAACTCAATGAATCTTGGCGTTCACAGCCCAGCTCCTCAATTTGTGCAGCCTTCAGAGTCGGTCTCTTGAAATCTAAAGTAGGTCGAGCTCCACTCAGCCTTAATTATGTTATACCTGAGCTATCCTCAAAATGTTATAAATTTGTTGTCAAATTTTTCATGAAAATGACTGCTGCCACACAGAAGGGTTGGCTTCTTACTCAGACAGGACCCTGAAATAATAGTTTTATACACTACTGGTCTCAAACAGGACTCTGAAATAATGGATTTATACAACACCATTCTCACTGGGAAAGTAGATGGAGCCTCTTCCAGAAGAGGTTCTACCATTCAGCAGTACAATCACTGCCTGCCTTGAGTGTCTCCCCGGACCTGTTCCAAGGATTTCTCACTCTTAAATGTAAGGATAGCAGTGTGTTTTCTCAAGAGCCCCTCTTGAACAAACTGGTATCAGGCCTAGAGTTGTTGACATGTGCCAGGAGTGGGAGCATGGGAAAAGCTCAAATGGATTCTGAAAGTACATTTTATTCTCCTTGTATACCTCCAGCTCTATCAAGAAGTCAGATAATTTTCCCAGGACACCAGGGTTTCTCTAGAAGTAATGAGAACCTTCCTGGGAAGACAAAGACAGTCCCTTGAAATGCCTGAGGAGTGGTTCTATTTCTTTCCTTCAGTCTACTTCAGCATACAGAGCAGTCTTCCTCTAAATCTGTGACTTGTAATCTTTGTCTTTGATCATAGAAACTCTTGATATTGTTTAGTTCTGGTAAGCAAACCCAAGTAGGAATTAGGAACTTGAATCCGATGCCATTATTTTCTGAAAGGGAACCAGATTACACATTCTGAAGTTCCCTGTGGTGGTGAGCCAAAAGAAGAGAGATCCAGATGCCACGCCAGACACTGGAACTCTTGCCCTTTCCACAGGCAGAGGAGGAAACAGTAAAGATTCTCCACCATTCCCAAGCTAAGAGTGACCCCTGGGGTCAGTCTGGACACAAGGTCCTCTGGGATCTGAAAAGGTGACTTATTCACTCCAGTTCCAGTGATGACTTCTGCTTGGATACCAGAGTGTCTTCTAAAGCCCATGTTGACCATGTCCACATCCACCAGGCCAGAGGCTACAGTTCCCTGTCCACATCCACCAGGCCAGAGGCTACAGTTCCCTGTCCACATCCACCAGGCAGGAGGCTACAGTTCCCTGTCCACATCCACCAGGCAGGAGGCCATAGTTCCCTGTCCACATCTACCAGGCCAGAGGCTAGAGTTCCCTGACCACATCTACCAGGCCGGAGGCTACAGTTCCCTGTCCACATCTACCAGGCAGGAGGCTACAGTTCCCTGTCCACATCCACCAGGCAGGAGGCCATAGTTCCCTGTCCACATCTACCAGGCCAGAGGCTAGAGTTCCCTGACCACATCTACCAGGCCGGAGGCTACAGTTCCCTGTCCACATCTACCAGGCAGGAGGCTAGAGTTCCCTGTCCACATCTACCAGGTCAGAGGCTACAGTTCCCTGTCCACATCTAAAAGGCTGGAGGCTACAGTTCCTTGTCCACATCTGCCAGGCAGAAGCCTAGAGGATCACTCCTCTCAGAAGTGGCTGCACCCTCCTGAGCTGGCAGGTGTAAGTGAGCAGAGGGTCTCACCAGGCGCAGGTGTGGTGTAGTATAGAAGACTGATCACTACTTGGTGAGGGAACTCCTGCATGCATAGTTCCAGGCACCAGAAACCTAGACATGTAGCCCTGGCTGGGAGCCTGACTCTCCCTGGTTCTGCCAATAGCAACTTTGGGACAGAAAAGGATGATTTCTTTTTAATTATCCCAATATTATTTTAGGTCACAAATTCTTGCCAGTGTCATTAACTATGGAATAATGTCTACAAATCTCAATTAGTATAATAGGCAAATCAATAAAATCCTTACAGTTGCTATATTCACTCGAGAGACAACTATTAAATTTTTTTGCAATTTGAAAAAAAAATTAGTGCTGATGTCTTTTTCTTTTGAAAGAACCCACAGAGGTGCATCTTAAACTATTGTCATAGAAATGACTGTCTGGATTTAGGGCTGTTCTGAGTTCATAGTCTATATTTTACAGTTAAAATATCTGAAGCTGTCAAGCATAAAACATGCATACACCAATGACAGCCTTGGGGCAGAGCCTCTCTCATCCCCTATGTCAGAGGCTCACCACCCTTGCCTCCAGTAAGAGCACCAACCTTTAATTAAATGTCCGCCAGTGATGTCTGTTTCTCACATACCATTTCAGATGTCTATCCAGTAGGGAAGGGACTCCAGGCCCACTTTTGTGGTTGACATCCATGTTACTTTCTGCTTTACTGGGGACTAAGCCAAGCAAATGGACTCAAGCATTCAAAACAGACATCAAAATTAATAATTTTATTTGTATGAAGTTCAGGATCATGTGCCTTGTCTTATGAAGTTCAAGTGCTGTTAAGAAACTATAGGGGCTCTAAAATAAAGTCATTTCCCCTGTGAATTTAACAAACACTGGTTCCTGCAGACAGCAAGACCACTTCCATCCGACAAGGCTTAGCTAGCCTGGCGCAATCGCTTGAAAACGCTGCCCTCCCGTGTAGTGCATTACAGAGGGAACTGCTTTCCAAACCTCGAGACCCGCAAACTTTCTCTGGTGAATTTAAATGATGTTAAATTCCATCCATGTAATGTGCACAGCCACAAAAATACCCAAGAACAATTAGTCCCAGAATTCCAGTCACTCTTGAAGACTATGACTCACCGTCTCCCCTCGGCAGGCTCAGTACCTAAATTGTAGACACCCATGACTAAATCTCACCCCACGGAGAGAGCCTTGCTCTCTCTGTCTGCCGACTCCATCAGCGCCTCCATGTCGGCAAATGGCACCATATTGCGGTTCCTTGTGTCCATTGTCTCTTGGCTGAGCTGTGAATAGTTTGAAAACTGAAACTGTCTGGTTACTCACTTTACCCCTGAGGGTTGGTATGTGGTAGGCTCTTGACTTGTCTTGACTGAATGAATGATTCTGTTTAATTTTGCTTAGGAAGCCGGAGAAGATATTTTACATTACATTTCCCATCTCATTCTTGTGATTACACCCAGACGGTAAATTTAATGAAACACAGAACATGGAAATGATGTGGCAGATTGTAATAAATGAGTCTCAGGAATTCCTCAAAAGTGTGTCTCCCCAATACAGTGCAGAACTGTGCTCTTTCCAGGGGCCACAATTCACCCACTCCATTTTGCCAGTCTGTGAACCATATGTCATTAAGACTATACCCATGACCTCGGCAGGAATCAGTGTGATACTCTCCTAAGTGGACAGTTTGAAGAAGCTTCCCTCTAAGGCAAAGAAAGAGAGACATACACGTGAGGTGTTCTGATGAAAACCAATACCATCTAAGAAGGAAAGGACTAATCTAACAAAAATGAGGGAAATTCCATCAATTATTTCCATGAAATGTCAAAGAAACACAATTAATGGTTTTGTGGGATAGAGTGGGATGGCTAATACAGGCATACATGATCCATGCAGCTTCTGGCGTAGCTATAGACGACTTCTTATAATCCCAATTCATTAATAAATGTGACAGTGAAGTCCTGGCATAAATTATGGCCCCTCGTTATTCAAACAGAACATAATTTTTCTAGGAAAATTAAAATCCTAAAGAGTCATAAATAGCCACCCCAATTTGTTGTTTCAACTGTCAGCTTTACAAATGCCTGTTGATCTGACAGAGGAAAGGCTCTGTTAGACAGAAAGCAGAGATGACTCACCCATCTGACATTATTAGGGAAGGACATATTTTCCAGGTGATGAAGGATGCTGTTCAGAACAGCATTTTTAGTTTAACTCCTTTAATATAGGAACCCTGTATATCAGCCTCTAGAGAAGAAAACCTGACAAGCATCCCAGACGCCCTCAGTGCTCAGGACTGGGAACATCACTGCTATAAAAGCAACCGGTCAGTTTGTGGTTCTTTTTTTTTTTTTTCCTCACAAAAGTTACATATATTTAAGATGTACAACATAAGGCTTTGACATGCATGTGCATCATGAAATGATGACTACAATCATGCTCATGAATACTCCCATCTCCACACATGGTCACTTGCTGGTCAGCAATGACAGCTGAAAGCCACTCTCGCAGAAAATTTGCAACAACCGCCCCCGCCCCAGTATTACACACTAACAGGTATGCTCATCAATGGACCTCCGGCCTTTTCATCCTATGCCACTGCAACTGTGTATGCTTTGATCAGCATCTTGGCCTGGTGGCCATTCTCCTATATCACCATGCACTCTTTAGATCCCACAGGTAAGTGAATTCATGCTGTGAATTCACTGGTTTTGCTTTTGCCTCCAGCTTACTTCAGTTGGGACAGAGCCCTGAAGTTAGACCCATATTTTTACAAATGACTGAACTTCCTTTTTTTAAGGCTGAATGGAATGATACTGTGTGTGATCATATTGCTTTCTTGGTCTGTTCCTCCCTCAGTGGACACAGGTTATCTTTATATCTTGGCTATTCCAAGCAGTGCTTCAATGAACAAGGGACACAGAAGATTTGCTGGATTATATGGTGGCTCTGATTATATTATTCTCAACACCATTACCATGGTGACCATATGAGTTTACACTCCCATCAATATTGTACTGAGATGCTCTTTTCTCTTTGTCCTTATTAGCTCATGACCTCTCTATGATATATACCCTAACAGGTAAGGCAAGGCTCGCCATGGTTTTATTAATATTTTGCCATTGGCTGATAATTTCATTATTTTCATATATCTGTTGACCATTTTGTGGGAGTCCTACCCATTTTTCTGTGGGAGGCCTGTTCCCACTTTTTCCCCAGGGTACTCGTGAGGGAGGAATGAGAAATATTTAGTAGATAGAAGGATAGAGGGGAGAGAAACAGACAGAAACACAGGATAGCCTCGGGAGGACCTGGATCATTATCCACCAGCCCCTTTGGTCTCTTCTAAAGGGCCTTTTATAGGAATGCCAAAGGGTGGAGCAAAAGACCTCCCCCTAGCACAGCCAAGTGCAGACCCTTCCAATCACCTGGTAACCACACACATGGTCAAGCAGTTCTCTAATGCAGCCCTGCTGGGTAAAGTAAGCTCAGATCCTACCAGGAACCTTTGTGGGCCTCCACACCATTTGCATGTCTTCCTCTGATATATGTCCTTTTCTCCAGTTTTTAAAATCTGGTTACTTAAAAATGTCCTGCTTTCTGAATTCCTACTATTTTGGCAAACCTACACTAATCAAAACAGGATTGACCCTGACATGAAAACAGATACGTAAAACCATGGAACAGAACAGACAGCCCAAACATAAATCCAAAGATAAAGTCAACTAATTCTCGACAAGGGCACCAGGAATATGTAATGACAAAGGGGTGGCTGGGGAAACTGGACAGCCAAACACAAAGAGATGAAATGGAAATCTTAGGCCATACACCAAAGTCAACTGAAAAACTGCGAAGACTTAAATATGGGACCTTAGACCACCAAAAACACTCAGAAGAGAATGTAAGAAAGAAGTCAGCTGGGCAGTGGTGGCACATGCCTGTAGTCCCAGTACTTGGGAGGCAGAGGCAGGTGGATCTCTGTGAGTTCGAGGCCATCCTGGTCTACAGAGCTAGTCCAGGACAGGCTCCAAAGCTACCAAGAAACCCTGTCTCAAAAAACCAAAAAAAAAAAAAAAAAGAAGAAAGAAAGAAAGAAAGAAAGAAGTCACTGATGGACATGTTTCCAATACGATTCCAAATACCATGTAAAGCAAGTGGGTTACATCGAACCTGAAAGCCTCTGCGCAGAACAGAACCAGTCAATGGGCTGAAAAGGCAGATAGATGCAAGAGAGCATTTGTAAGCCACATAGAGGGTAAGGAGGGATGGCCAAAATGAGTAAGGAGCTGACACGGGTTGCTAGCAGAAAACCAGTCTGCTGTGACAAATACTCTCAAACTGCTACGCTTTTGTGTCCCTGGGGACAGCTGTCCCTTGCTGTGAAATGTGCTGTGTCTGCTTGGACCTAGGTCTCATCCCACCACCTCTCTCCCTTGTCCCTGTTCTCTCCCCCTTCGCACACAGAGGGGACTGGACAGACTCTGAGGAGAGTCCTCCAAACTCAGCCTTTCTTGGTTCATTATCCCAGGCCTTGGACTTGGTTTCAGATTCATTCCTTTACCCATTTTTCTATTATCCCCTGCTTACAGAATCCACTGGTTCAGTCCACCCTAGTGGCCAGTGTCCCCAGTCTTGTTCACCAACAGAGATGGAACAGTTAATGCCCTTACTGCCCTTCCAAAGGGCCCAAGTTCTCTTCCCAGCACCCATAGTGGGCAGCTCATAAACAGCAGACGACTCCAGATCAGGAGGTCTGATGCCTTCTATCCCTGGGCACCTGCACATGTAGACACTTATACAGACATACACAAACACATAAATAAAAAGAAAAAAATCTTTGAAAAAAATACTAAAAACCCTCATCCACGTGTACTTTCATTGGGTAATCGATACAGGCGGCTGATCCTTCATATTGTTCTGTGGACTTTCAAAGGCATCTGACTTATGAAATCACTTGTAGACATTACTCATCTCTGAAAGGAAATCTCAGGGCCTGCGTGTTAGATGCCAATTCACTTAACTGTCTATTTAGGGACCATTCTGTTCTCAGGGCAGAAAAACACAACCCCTGATAATCTTTTTAAGTTGAGGTCTATAAACACACAGAATTTATTCCCCAGTGGATTTTTGTTTGTTTGATTGGTTGGTTTTATTTTGTTTGCCTCAAATAGGGTTTTTCTACAGGATAGCCCTAACTGTTCTGAAACTCACTACATAGACCAACCAGGCTGACCTTGAGCTCACGGAGATCTGCCTATCTCTGCCCTCAAGTGCTGGAATTAAAGGCACCACTATGAGCCAGGCGGTGGTGGCGCACGCCTGTAATCCTAGCACTCCGGAGGCAGAGGCAGGCGGATTTCTGTGAGTTCGAGGCCAGCCTGGGCTACCAAGTGAGTCCCAGGAAAAGCTGCAAAGCTACACAGAGAAACCCTGTCTTGAAAAACCAAAAAAATAAAAAATAAATTTAAAAAAGGCAGCACTATGTCTAGCTTTCCAGTGGAATTTCCAGTGCTAAGTTTTTACTGTGAGTTTACTGTGACTTATCTGAATGGTGACACTCGTTTCTTACTAGCTAACTTACTACCCTCTCACTTCCATGACAAGTTCCTGAAAGAAACAATTAAAAGGCAGAAGTATTTACTTTGTTATTGAAGAGAGCCCATCTGTGGACAGCTGGCTCCTTTGCCTTTAGGTTATGGTCGGCAGAAACATCAGGGCAGCAGAATGTGGCAGAAGAGAGCCACTCACCTCGTGGTGACCAGAAAACAAAGAGGAGCCACAGACAGTAGCCAGGGCTAAGATATCCTTCACAGGCACATCCCCAGTGATGCACTCCCTCGTCTAGGACCTGTCTTCCACGTCCTACCACCTGCCAATAGTCTATCTGAATGTTTAATCTGTCCATTAGGTATGAGCCCTCAGGACCCAATGGTCTCTAGCAATGCCTGCACAGACCGGGTGTGTGTTTCTCATCTCCTGGGTGTCTCCAATCCAGTTAGGTTGGCAATCACTATTAACCATCACCAGCCCCTTATAGACTACAATGTCCCTTGTTCTCTTTGAATTTGTGTCGAGGGCTCAGTACATGACTGGATTTTGTTTTCAGTGCCATCATTCTGGAACTGGGGTACAAGCTCTCATGCATGAGCAGCGTGGCAAAGGAACATTTCCAGGTTATTTGATTTAAGTTGTATCCAACTTAAAAACTTTACACAATCTTTAATTGTGAAAATATTCTATTAAATGATTTAATATCAGCAATCCTAAATAGGAAAGTGGATGTTATCTCAAACCAATTATTATGGCTTCCAGCTTTTATTATAGAAAGATATTCACCTTTATCTTACAGTGCAGTTTCAACCAAAGATAGAAAAGGAATGGGTATATGTGGGTCTCTGTAGGTGAAACCGAACACACAGCCTTCTCCCAAGGCTGAACCCTGGAGATTTTTCTGCTCTGAAGTACAGTTCAGAGCAGTTCAGTGCAGGCAGGGAGAGATACCACAGGAATGTAAAGTGTCTCTATAGAATAAAAATGGAAACCCAAGCTCTTCCACTTCTTAGTGAAATTATTTCATAGAAACCAAAAAGAAAAATTAAAAACAGAGGTAAACATAAGTGGTAAGTACAGCTTGGTATTCATGCCCCCAATTCTTTCTATTTGTTACAGTGACCTCTAACTTTCGAAGTACCCCAGTATTATTGATCACTTCTCATGAATGCTCTTCACTGCTATTTAAGAGGAATATTAACCAAGCTTTAATTATTATGGTAGTTTATAGTTGTTTGTTCTAAAATGAAAACTAAGTTCTTGGTTAATAATTATACAGAAAGAATCTATCTCACTTATAATCAATAAAGGAAAAATTCAAGCAATACATGAAAATGTCTTTGAAATCTTTAAACACCCATAATTCCACAACTTGAAGTTATCCATTGCTAACACTATGGTCTTTTTTTCTAGCCTCAGATGAATGAACTGGATATTTGTTATATGATTTTTGTGAACTGAAACTGATCCTTAACCTTAAAGATTTAATACTAGTATTTTCTGTAATTTTGAATATATAAACATCATTAAAGTTTGTAATATCCCATCCCAGAAATCCCATAATTAGCCATTTCTCATTTTTAAATAGTTCTTTATTTAATATTTAAGATTGTTCCTGGGTTTTGAGTAATATAAATAATTATCTCAGCTATTACAAGCATTTTTTACTTAAAGCAATTACTTTTATGAAGTCTCAGAAAATGTTTTCTAGGCCAAATATAAAGATAGTTGATCCAAAGGACCATGCTAGTCAGGGGCATGGTGGTACACGCCTTTAGTCCCAGTTCAGAGAGGCAAGCAGGCAGGTCTCTGTGAGTTTAAGGCCAACCTGATCTACATAGCCAGTTCCAAGGCAGCCAAGGCTACCCAGTGAGACCTAGTACCCAACAGTACCCTATAAGCCTGGTCTTTCCCACCACAATCACTGGCACTAGGTGAGCAATTTCTTTCATTTTTGTGGAGTAATGCTATGATGGAGAGTACTAATTGATCGTTGCTTGGGTTTAGACTTAACTGATTGTAAACAAAGCTGAGTGTCCTATGTGACAGTTTGATTGGATGTTCAACTGTTGGGTCCCTCCAGGAACGGTACACTGCTTCCTTTCGCCTTCTCTTAAGTATGGGTACTTCTTGCTGTGTGCAGATTTGAATTGGACTGTATGTTATTTCAACCTTTCATTTTAATGCTTCTTTGACGAATTCGCATCATAAGCGCCATAAGCAGAAACAGCCATCGATACTTCCCACATTTCTGAAACTCCATTAGAAATTTGAGACATATTGACTTTTACAATCTTTTTAAAGAATAGTTTTATTCTTTTATTTAAATCCAAGTCATCTGGAATGTATTCTGGAACCTGATAGAGATTTAAATTAACTTTCTCTAACTAGTCAATAACTTCTTAGAATAATAATAATAAGCGAAAATTTATTATGCATTTTAGGTATTTCTTGAAAGCATTTGAAGCTATAGGGTTGCTTTTTAATACGTATGATTTTTTTTGCCTGTATATGTGCACCTTGTGCATGATGTGCCTGAGGAGGCCAAAAGAGGGCATCAGAACCACAAACAGATGTGAGCTGCCCTATGCGTGCTGGAAACCCAGCAGAGGTCCTATCAAAAGCAGCCAGTGTTCTCCATAGCTGAGACATCACTCCTGCCCCCGAATTACAGTTTCATGCCTCAGCAAAATTTTTAGTTAGCTACATAAATGTAGATATTCTCATTTTTCTTCTTTTCTACACAGATGCAATTGTGCCTTCACTTCCTCTTTCATCAATAATTGCCTCAGCAAAATATTCTGAATTTCCCAAGTGTTTATAAGATTTTGCTTAAAATATCTTAGTACTTATTTGGGTTATTTGGATGCAGAATGTGGCTGGTATTAATCTGTATACATCTTGGTTTTTTTCCTCACTTCTACTTTCTAGTTATTTTGAAATCAGGAGGTTATAAGAAATCTTGTAATTGATATGTATTCTTAATGATGGTGTTTATTTCATAAAAGCCTTTAGCAAGCTGAAGGCATCGCACAGTGTTCATTTAATTTCTCTCCTCTCCCATCTGCTCATTGCTCTCTCCTGCACAGGTCAGATCCGAGGCCTGCCCAGCATAGACAGCTCCGGTCATCTGCTCATCCTTTTTATTTCTATCTCATTTTCTTCTACGACCAAGCCATCTGGGGTCTGTTCTGCCTAATTCCATTCCCTGATGAATCTAGAATGCTCCAGCACCTTCTGTGTCTTGATTTACTTTGGGAGCTACACTGTCATCTCATTTAGCCTCTGGTCACCCGCCCTGCATTTTCCCTGAGTCTAAGCCAGTGTCCTCATAAAGCATCAATCAATTGATACCCCATGTGTCTTTTGTTGCTGGTTTTAATTTTATGTTGGGAGGGGGCAACATCTAAGAGTGTGTAGGGAGTTAGAAGTCCCTCTTTCAAAATAGATAACATGTTGTAGGCTCCATGATATCCCATTATTGCATTTCCATAAGGTTAAAATGCCTAGGATGGGATTATAATTGAGCAAGGGCTGAGCAGGAGTCTTGGGGAAAATAACCCCCTGCACCTAAGTCTTTTCTAAGTCTGAACTGTCGGAATTTGTCCCAGTGGAGAGAAAACAACAGGACGGCATGCTCCAGAGACATTAACGGCTCAGTCCTGGTGCTGAAGGATCCTGCTGATGACTGGCGCCTGTTTCCAGCAAGGTTTCCTGTGCTGTGTGGTAAGGACTGGAGGTAATGGAGAGCTGTGGAACACAGCCGTGACAGGCTCACACCTGGCAGACTCCATGGAAACTTGGGGCACTTCCTACAGCTCTGCCCAAGGGTCCTGATCCCAGGTAAAGGCAGCCCGGCTCACTTAGGAAACATAGTTGCTGCTTCTAAACAAAGTACAAGGAAACAGAAAACCATAAAAATGGCTAACTAAACCTGCACAGGCACCAAAAGAGTCTTCCTACACCATCATAGGAAGCCAGAGTCGTTGTTTGGAATTTCTTGTTCTAATATTTTATGAGGAAATCTGGTGTGTGTGTGATATTTTTTTAACAAAACTGTCAGTGGAATGGTTTGTGTGTTAAAAAAAATTTAAATGATATTTCAAGTATGTTTATAAAAGGTTTGTACCAAACTCATGACATTATAAACCTGAGTTAAAGTGAGTTGAATCGGGGACACATGTGTTAGATTCTAGGAGCCCGTGCCCTGTAATAGGACAGGAAATGAAACTGCTTCAAGCTAGAGCACAAAATAGACTCAACTTGTCAAATATGCTAGTGGTAACATTCCCACTGCCAACATTAGGGCATATTTCTGTCATAAAAATATTTTGGTGTTTGGCATGGCGATTCATATTGTAATGTCCGTGGACATATTCTAATGTTGTGTCGCTGAAAGCGCAAAGACCGTTTGTGACCAACCTCTGAATCCATGTTCCTCAAATGTGTTCTACTGTCAGAACACAGGAAATGTCCCTGATGCCTCTGCAGAGCCTCACAGAACACTAGTCATTGGCTACTTCTGTCTCCTAGGAGAGCTCACCAGCTCCCCCAAGAGCAGCTTCCCCATTAATCCTCTGGAAGAGGACTCTCTTCAGAGGAATGCTTGGTTTGGTTTCTGTTTTGTTTTCCTGTTGTTGCTGTTTCATAGTTATTACTTCAGATGAGATAAGAATTTCTTATTGAACCTCTAGTCTCAGGACCCAGTCCCACCACCAGCCATCAAGGGTCAGTCCTGTACTGTCCATGCCCACCTTCCCACACTATTTTGAAGTGAATGAAAAATATCTGACAATCTCACCGGGAAATATTTATGTGTATGTGTATAAAGAGGTATTTCCTGAAAACCCTTCACGATTCATTCCTTCACACCTTAAAGGCAACTGACAGACATTTCTTCTGTCTTCTTTGTCCTAATGTGTTGGCAGTTGATTTTCTGTCTGTCAGCTTGCTTAAACCAATATTTAAACAAGGTGCCTACACGGCAATTGATTAATACATCTTCAAATCTTGTTAAATCATTTTGCAGTTACACCTTGTTATCTTTGCTTTTCTTTTCCAATGTATTTGATAAGGAAACTGCATTTATTTAGCCCAGAGCTTTTCAAACCTTTTTCACTCATGAATCCTCACTCAAAGAAAATTTACACAATCCAGGAGTTCATGCATACAAAATAGCTATATAAATCAAACATTTATTATTATTGATTGTGAGGAAATTTATTTTAAAATAATTGCTTGATAAACACATAATTTTACCACTTAGTACAGACAGATAAGAGCAAACTTTGCATGCTGAAATGCATACCAATGTGTTGGTCATGCTTATTCATTCAACATAAAGAATAAAATCTTGGCTGAATGTGTGGTACTGCAAAACATGGATCATCTTCAACATTTGTCAGAGCTGATTGATATTTTCATTCTTCTGTTATGAATGCTTAGAATGTCACTTCACACAGCCATAGTACAAAAGTATGTTTAAAGCCTTTTTAGCTATTGTTGGAAATTATCCTAATCCCAAGCCAAAATTCATTAAATAGTTTTTTATGAAACACAAGTCAACAACTCCAATAGATGTTTCTAAAATCAATGATTATGACACAATAGAATCCCAAGATATACTTGTTTGAATCTGATACATGCTGAGAAATAATGGTTAGAAACACTCAAGGTTGTTTTCTGTAACTAAAATAGAATGTTTCTGTAAGAGAAAACAACTTTGTGTGTAAACACAGCAGTTCATTATACAACAGTCTCATTTCTGCACCAAGGTGTCTGAGGCAACATGGCTGGTGTTGGGTGGGATAATGGCATGTGCAACGACAAGTGTGCACTCTGGGTGTTCAGATGCAAGGCGGCAGTAGACGTGTGATGCAACATGGCGAGCCCTGCTGGAAACACCTCAGTCATTAGGGGACTGATTCTGTATTATTTTTTGATCACTATGCATTCAGAAACCTGTTGCCAATTTTTTTTTCCAACCCTCATGTTTAGTTACAGAATCCCTTAAGGAGTTGCAGCCCTGAGTTTAATAAGCTGTGATTGGCCTGTAAAGTCCCGCCCTTTGTGAATGTTGTTGATGTCCATGTGTGGCTTGGCTTAATCTTCTTCTCTTGAAAATGAGAAGTTGCATCTAGTGTGTTGATTTTTGGAGGAGCCAAGAAACACAGACAGAGAGATGCTGAAAGGTAACATTGTTCTCTTCCATCAAGAGATTCAGCATTTGGTCGTGATATGAGCGTATGCTGAGATTCAAAGACTAGGTCCATCAGTCCATAGGAGTTGCAAAATGAAGACACTCTCCTATCATTCTTTATTAACTGGACTGTGGATATAAGTGTGTGTGTGGGGGGGGGGGGTGTCCCCTAGATACTTTTTCTGTTGTTGTGATAAACACCATGACTACAAGAACAACTTGGGGAGGAAAGGTTGACTTCTCACACATCCAGGTCAAGGTCCATTACTGAAGGAAGTGACGCTCCTTGGCTTGCTCCCTGGCTCACATTCAGCTACCTTTCTCACACATCCCCTCTACCTGCCTTCATTTAGCAAACAAGAAAAAGCACCCACAGATGTGAGGAGAGGCTAATCTGATAGAGGCAGTTCATGACTTGATGTTCCTTCGTCCCAGTATGTCAAGTTGAAAAGCAAGATTAGCCACCATGATGTACAAACATTTGTGAGCTTTCTGTTTGGTTTCAAAATGATGAGTTGATTCTTAAGCAGCCACCAACATTGATTACACTGTTTTAGGACCATTATTAATGTAGTGATTTTAACACACTATACATGCTTCAACCCTTTGCAGGCTGTTTACTGTATTGATGCTCAAACTGTCTAACGTATGTTCTTAACTTCTTAACACTTTGGCTCCTGAACCCTACTGAAGATTATCAAATCGTTTATCAGTTTCTTTGTTACTTGGTAATTACATGATGCTCCAGGCAAGCTTTGCATGCTTCCACCTCAAACCTGGACTAAACTATTTTTGCAGAATCCTGGTGCTTCCAAAGCAGGCAAGGGAAATGGTAGCCAGAGATCAGGATCTATGCAGGAGGGTCCTTGCTAGAATTCAGATGCCTTTTAACTCACATTTTAAGGCCTTTCCAGGAACAAGAAAATATGTCCTGCTGTGGTGATATTTTATTTGTGCTCTAACAAATAAAGCTTGCCTCGAGATCAGAATTCAGAGGTAGTCACTAGAAGCCAGGCAGTGTTGGCACACACCTTTAATCCCAGCATTTGGGAGGAGGAAACAAGAAGTGATATGGATGGTCAGAGAGAGGAAGTGATAAGGCAGGAGGAGACAGCTCAGCCCCTTTCAGTCTGAGGATTCCTAGAGGTAAGCAGTCTTTCTAGTGGCTGACTGCTCTGCTTCTCTGATCTTTCAGCTTTCACTCTGATATCTGGGTTTTTATTATTAAGACCAATTAGAATTCACACTACATCCGATTGTGTACTTAAGCCAGAACATTGCAAGGTGTTCACTGGTATTTATAATTCAACTTGAGTAATATCAAATTTTACTGAAATTCCATGGATTTATGTAAGCATCACCAAGAATATGGGCCCTCTGAAACATCAGGAATTCAAAGAAGTAGCAAATCTCCTGTGCTGTTCATTTGTTTTATCAGATATTATGCACACACAAGTTTCAAAGCAGCCTGCCAGTGCCACCACCACTAAGGAGATTCCTGTAGGAAGTCTAGCCTTTTATTTGACACTTTTTCCTTCAACATGACCGTCTTCAGTCAAATGAACATGCATTAAAGCCAGCTGGACCCATGCTTCTCTGGTGCGCAGTTAACACCACCAGACTAAAACACAAACAGACCTCTCATTTCTGTTCTTTTGGTTTTCAAATCTAACCTTGTTTTACAAATATGTAACAATTTTCAGGATCCCAAAATTAAATGTATAACACAAAAAAGAAAGAAAGAAAACATGCATAAAATCCCAGCTTCTATTACTTGCTTCCACAACGCCTTCTTTTCTTGCTCCATTTACATCAGCCTTTCCTGTTGGCTTCCATTCACTTCACATTGTATGCCACCCTCATACCAGGGCCATACTAATACCTGTTCATAATGATAATTTTAGTATTTGTGCTGCTATAATTATCATAAACCCAAACGAGTAAATGGCAGTATAAGAATACATTCAACAATGTAAAGAGCAATAACCAGAACCGAGTGGTTCTACTACAGCAAGACCTGAACATCCCAACATAGAATAAGCAGTACAAAATGACCTTAAAAATGACTTTATGAAGATGAGAGAGGCCTTTAAAGAGGAAATGAAAAATTCTCTTAAAGAAACCAAGAAGAAGACAAACAAAAAAATTGGAAGAAATCAATTAATACCTTAAGAAAGTCAAGAAAACCAAGAAAAATCAATCAAATAGGTAAAGAAAACAGTTCAAGACTTGAAAACTAAAATAGAGGCAATAAAGAAGACACAAACTGTGAGAATGCAGGAAATGGAAAATCTGAGTAAATGAGCAGGAAATACAGATACAAGCATAACCAATAGAATGCAAGAGATGGAAGAGAGAATCTCTGGCATTGAAGATACAATAGAGGAAACAGATTCATCAGTCAAAGAAAACATTAAAGCCAACAAAGTCATAATACAAAACATCCAAGAAATCTGGGACACCATGAAAAACCAAACCTAAGAATAATAGGGATAGAAGGAGGAGAAGAATACCAGCTCAAAGGCACAGAGAATATATTCATCAAAATTATATAAGAACACTTTCCCAACCTAAAGAAGGACATGCCTATGAAGATACAAGAAGCTTACAGAACACCAAATAGACTGGACAAAAAAAGTCCCCTCACCACATAATAATCAAACCACTAAACATACAGAATAAAGAAAAACTATTAAGAGATGCAAAGGAAAAAGGTCAAGTAACATATAAAATCAGACCCATCAGAATAACACCCAACTTCTCAGTGGAGACTCTGAAAGCCAGAAGGTCCTGGACAGACATTTTGCAGACACTAAGAGATCACAGATGCCATCTTAGACTATTATACCCAGCAAAGTTCTCAATCACCATAGTCAGAGTAAACAAGATATTCCATGATAAAACCAGATTTAAACAATACCTATCTACAAATCAAGCCCTACAGAAAGCCCTAAAAGAAAAAATCCAACCTAAGGAAGTTACATGCACCCATGGAAACACAGGCAATATATAATCCCACACCAACAAATCCCAAAGATAAGAGGAATTAACAATCACTGGTCATTAATATCCCTTCATATCAATTGACTCAATTCACCCACAAAAAGAAAAAGACTAACAGAATGGATATGAAAACAGGATCCATCCTTCTGCTGCATACAAGAAATGCACCTCAACTTCAAAGACAGACACTACCTCAGAGTAAAGGGCTGGGAAAAGTCTTTCCAATCAAATTGACTTAAGAAGCAAGCTGGTGTAGCTACCCTAATATCTAACAAAATAGACTTCAAACTAAAATCAATCAAAAGAGATCAGGAAGAACATTACATATTCATCACAGGAAAAATCCATCAAGATGAAGTCTCAATTTGGAACATTTATGCCCCCAAATACAAGGGCATCCACATTTGTAAAGCTTAAATCACACATCAAACCCCACACACTAATACTGGGAGACTTCAACACCCTACTCTCACCAATGGACATGTCTGCCAGACAGAAACTTAACAGAGAAATAAGGGAACTAACATACATTACAACTCAAATGGACTTAGACAACTACAGAACATTCCACCCAAACACAAAAGAATATGCCTTCTTCTCAACACTCCATGGAACCTTCTCTAAAACTGACCACATGCTCGGTCACAAAGTAAATCACAACAGATACCAAAAAAAATGGAATAATTTGTATTTTATTGGACCACCATGGCTTAAAGTTAGAGTTCAACAACACAAATTACAGACAGCCTACAAACTCATGGAAACTAAATAATGCTCAACTGATTCACCACTGAGTCAAGGAAGAAATAAAAAAAATAAATAAAGACTTCCTAGAATTCAATGAAAATGGATGTACAACATACCAAAAGTTTACGGGACACCATGAAAGCAGTACTAAGAGGAAAGTTCATAGTTCTTAGTGCCTACATAAAGAAGTTGGAGAAATCTCACACTAGCAACTTACCAGCACACCTGAAAACTCTAGAACAAAAAGAAGCAAATTCACCTAGGAGGAATGGACAACAGGAAATAATCAAACTGAGAGCTGAAATCAATAAAATAGGAACAAAGAGAACAGTACAAAGAATCAATGAAACAAAGAGTTGGTTCTTTAAGAAAATCAACAAGCTAGACAAACCCTTATCCAAACTAACTAAAAGGCAGAGAGAGAATATCTAAATAAACAAAATCAGAAATGAAAAGAGAGACATAAAAACTGACAATGAGGAAATCCAGAGAATCACGGATCATACTTCAAAACCTGTACTCCACAAAATTGGAAAATCTAATAGAAATGGAAATTTTTCTGGATAGGTACCACACACCTAAATTAAATAAAGACCAGATAAACAATTTAAGCAGACCTATAACTCCTATGGAAATAGAAGCACTCATTAAATTCTCCCAACCAAAAAAAGCCCAAGGCAAGATGGTTTCAGTGCAGAAATCTACCAGAATTTCAAAGAAGAGCTAATACCAATACTCCTCAAATTGTTCCACACAATAGAAACAGAAGGAACATTGCCAAACTCTTTCTATGAGGCTACAGTTACCCTGATGCCAAAACCACACAAAGATGCAACAAAAAAATTATAGACTAATCTCCTTCATGAACATTGATGCAAAAATACTTAATAAATACTGGCAAACTGAATCCAAAAACACATTTAAAAAATCATCCACCATGATCAAATAGGCTTCATTCCAGAGATGCAGGAATGGTTCAACACACAAAAATCTCTCAATGTAATTCATCATACAAACAAACTGAAAGAAAAAAAAAACACATGATTGTCTCATTAGATGCTGAAAAAGCCTTTGACAAAATCTAACACCCCTTCATGATAAAGGTCTTGGAGAGATCAGGAATACAAGGGACACACCTAAACACAATAAAGACAATTTACAGCAAGCCAACAGCCAACATCAAATTAAATGCTGAGAAACTCAAAGCCTACAGAATGGGAAAAGATCTTCACCAACCCCACATCTGACAGAAAGCTGATCTCCAAAACATATAAAGAACTCAAGAAACCGACAGCAAAATACCAAACAATCCATTTTAAAAAATGGGCTACAGATCTAAACAGAGAATTCTCAACATAAGAATCTCAAATGCCTGAAAGACATTTAAGGAATTGCTCAACATATTTAGTCATCAGGGAAATGCAAATCAAAATGACTCTGAGATACCATCTTACACCTGTCAAATGGCTAAGATCAAAAACACTGATGACAGCTTATGTTGGAGAAGATGTGGAGCAAGGGGAACACTCCTTCACTATTGGTGGGAGTGCAAACTTGTACAGCCACTTTGGAAATCAGTATGGTGACTTCTCAGAAAATTAGGATTTAAACTACCTCAAGACCCAAGGATACCACTCTTGGGCATATACCCAATTGATATTCAATCATACCACAAGGACACTTGCTCAATTATGTTCAAAGTAACATTATTCATAATAGCCAGAACCTGGAATCAACCTAGTTGCCCCTCAACCAAAATTTCTTTATTATGACAAAACATGAATAAAAGTCTTGACATTTTTATTTACTCCTTAAAGAGAACTCAGAAATAATTTTAGTTAGTAGGTTTTCTGGTCTAATAACTAGCTATTCTGAGTCTGAGGAGCAAGCAGAGTAGTCACATGGGCCAGCTCAAGACTTGTCCTTACCCTAGTAGTAGCTAGCAACAAGATCTCCATAAATAAATGCAAAACCAGGGTTCTGTTTTCCAAAGAGCAGACACCATCCCTGACAGTTCTTGGAGAGGAGGGAACCTCAGCCAAGTACTGTAGGAGATAGAGACTTTCAAAAAAGAGCCTTGGAAGCCAATGGCCTGGCATGGGTCAAGGTGGGAAGGCATAAGATGTGAAGTTCAGTTTGGACACAACACTGGACAGGGGATATTAAAAAAATAAAAAGAAGAAGACATGAAGAAAGGCAACCCAATGCTAAGTCATGTGAGGCCTGGATGCAGTCTGTGAGAGGAAGAAATGGGGCCCATCTAAGGATCATATTTTTTACCCTTTGACAAAGGGTATAATCATCAATAAACAAATATTCATGGAAAATGCAGTCCCTGTCACTAAGAGGCTTGGAACCTAATGGAGGAGGAAGAAGGGAATGGCCAGTGTGCTGGAAACAGAGAAGGAAAGGCATGAGATCAACAGTGGTAGTGGAAAACTTGATGGAGAAAATGCTGGTCAACTAAATGCAGCTTAGGGAGAGAGGCATCTACTATGGATGCTCATTATCACACATCTCAAATGTGATCATGCAAGCTGCTGCCTGTTATTAACTAGAAATGGAAACCTGAACAGAACAGCTGTGCATGTAAGTGTGCCTATGCAGAATAAGGGACATGAGGGAAGTGGTTTCTGGGAACAGGGAGTATGAAGAGACATCAGTCACTGTCCTGGGCTGTCACTGCTGACCCTGGGGTATGAAGCTCAACAGAAAGCCATCTAAACTCAAATCCTGGCTGTGTTTGCTAGGAACAGTTCACAATGTAGATCCCCACAGAGTGTATGGCTTGGGAGAAGAAGTATCCAGACTCACTCCAGACCTGAAAAAGCCCCTGCCTTCTGTCTTCCCACTCCCTGCATCCACTCTCCATAAAGGCTACAAGGCTAGGAGGTGGAATATGCTGTAAGGAAAGGAAATCCCAGAATGAGGTGGGTAGATAGAAGAAGGAAAGAGGGAGTTAAGGAAAGAAAGATAAGAGAGGGGAGGGGGCTAAGGAGGGAGACAAAAGAGAAGGTGAGTCCCTTCTCACCTGGACGTAGGAGTCACAGCCAGAGGTAGGAAATGAAGTTGAGGATGGTATCAAGGAAGAGTTTCCTGAAGAAGAAATAACTGAGCAGATTGATCAGCAAGCATCAGCCTGTAACTCAAGGGACAACAGCAGGGGGAAAAGACCAGAGAAAGGTGTCTGAAACAAGTTGTGCTGGGACTGCAGTCAAGGAAGAGCCACATGACCTAGAAGGAAGAAAACATGACCTAGAAATGTACTGATTGACATTGCAGAGAATGTCAATGCCTGTGCCTTGAGTGTCCTTGGGATGTCTATCAAGCACCCTGGCCAGACCTCAGAATCTCACTAGAGGAGCCCAGCTCAGGAATGGACCATGAAGTCCAGGCCAGAAAGTGGCATAGAAACTGAGACTGTCTTGGTCTAGGAAAACAGGGCATGCGGCTACTGTCTAGAAATTCAAATGGGGCTGAGATTAGGAGCATTCCAAAAAGTAACTAAAGCAGAGAAGAGAGCAATTGACTGCCAGTATACTTCTTCACCTGACCTCAGCATCCTAAAGGCAGAGACAGCTTCCCCACCTCCAGAAGAGCCCTCAGGATATTCCTGAGCTCCCTAAAATTCAGAGCTGAGGAAACACAATCCAGAGTGTTAAAACTCCAAGAATGAGGAGAGCGAAGCGCCCCCTGGATGTTCCGCTCTCCAGAGCCTTAGCTACCAGGAGCCTCTTTGCAAACTCTGCTTGTATTTTTGTGATGCAGGCCAAAATTGGCCACAGCAAAGGAAATGTTTCTAAACTCCAAATGAGCCAATCAAAACAATTCCTCAAATCCCTTGCGATGGGGAAAATTCCATTATGGCTTCTACACATAGTCCTTCCAAGTTCAGCTTGGAAAGAATCAAAGATGTCCTTTCTTGCCTGGCATGGCTCCCTCTGGCCTGGGCAGCAAAGTAACTTATCTTTGTCTTGTGTCTCTGCTGATCTCTAAAATCCACTCACTTGGCTATGCCTCCAAACAAAGCATGGCGGTCTATAAGTCTGGCACTCATTTGAAATACTAATAGACTCAGTAGCAGGAATGTTGCTTACTAGATGATAAAAGTGGCCAACATTGGGTTGGGGATTTAGCTCAGTGGTAGCGCACTTGCCTAGCAAGCGCAAAGCCCTGGGTTCAGTCCTCAGCTCTGGCAAAAAAAAAAAAGTGGCCAATATAAAGACCCAGAGACAATCAGAGGTCACAGTAAGGCATTCACCCCTCCTAGAGGCTGGCCTTTCTTCATGGTTTGCTGGCTTTCTACAGCAGAGCTCAGAAGGCTACCTGAATACAAGACAAGAAGATGTCTAACATGTGGATCTGTACAATAAAGACCCACTCAGCTGTCACCCCCGGAAATCTATGCATATAAGGATAGGGATGGCACTGATGAGCAGGAAACCCATGATCATCTGGGAGAAACTGAGGGCAAAGAAAATTGGACCTCTCTTGATGTAAATAACTAAAAAAAAGAAAAAAAGAAAAGAAGGTAGGTGGGTAATGAGTGCCCACTGGAGGCTATTAAAGTCAGGTAACTGAGAATAGAGAGTGGGCAGTGTTGTCTGAAGCATGACAAGGTCCAGGCTGGACACTTGGCAAGGGTGACTACAGCAGAAGGTGAGTGCAGAAGGTGAGCTAGAGAAGACCAGAAGTGATGGGTTTCAGGGGAAGCTTGGGGTGTCTACAACCCCTGAACAGTCTTAGCAACATGACAGGACTTCAGAGGAAAGAGATGAGAAATGATGCTTTGTAAACACTTTGGTGAGTACTCAGGCCAGTCATCTAGATGGATGACATTGGTCTCCAAGGGGGGAAAGCATTGAGAGGAGGGAAGTCTGGCCAGGAAGCAGTGGCAGGGACTCGAGAAGGGCAACCTCCCACCTCAGCTTCATGATGTCTGAGGACTGAGGCATGAGAAGTCACAGGAGGTGAGATGCCTCAGCACCTGGAGAAGAAAGTAGGAAGTTGGGACATGGATTGATTGGTCAGGAGAGGACAGTGGGAGGTGCTGGTGTGCAAGGTCAGCGAGCGTCCAAGGGCAAAACAGGACAGCAAGGCATGAAGAGGGTTGAGGAGAGGGGGTGGAGAAGAGGGGATGTCTTCATCAAGGACCATGGAAGATGGAGCTAAGTGGCTCAAATGACCTAGTCTGAAAGTGCTTGAAAATTCTGAGAATCTTCCAGGAAGGACTGGCCCAATCTCAGAGAGGAGGGATGATGGGGAACATTGCTTTTTCCCAGCATCTGCAGCTGATGGGGGAAGCATGGCAAGCTACATTGGAATTTACCGTGATTCTCCCTACCCTATAGCCACCATTTAATCTGCATGGCAAAAGTGTAAAACAAACAAACAAATGTCGCGCCCGCCTCGACCAGCAAGGAAGACGCGACACCGGGATCCTTCTCATTACAGTTTATTCAGACCTTTGATTAGTTGCATTGTGTCTCTCTCGCCTGGGGCAAACCTCTCCCAGCACCTAAGTAGGGCTGGGCTGCCAACCCCAAGCAGCCACGTGGGCACTGTCCACAGGTTCACGCATATGCCAGCAACACACGAATCCAGCCACAGCCAAATAAGGAGCTGTTTACCATAAAGAGTGTTTGCCATCGGGAAGGCAGAGGGTAGAAGCCAGAGCCATCTTTAGGGTGCGGCTACACGCGGATCTCTACAGTTTCCCCCTTTTTGTTTTACAAAGCAACAGGCAAGAGTAGAGGTCTGGTCTCTGCTAAAATGGAACATGTACTAATGTTTGTCCAGGCGTCGTCCACCCAGAGAACACTAGACCCGTCCGATACCCTTTTCACAGAGGTGGGAGTTAGGGTACCAACCCACATGCAATCAGACTTGCTCTTCTTGAGGTCAGCGTATCATAACCTCAAGTGCAGTGCGCAGGCCTCGCATCCTGTGCCTAAATATCTTTTAAAGTAGCCAACTAGGCTTGGGGAGACTGTCCTGCATCAATGGCCATAAAGGCTTGGACAATCATGGCTGCATGGCGATGCTGTGAGATCCTAATGCGACAAATGCACCACAAGCATACTAGGGAGGTGAGCACCAGTAAACCTATAGGGCTCCTATTCCCGCCCACTCCTTCATGTGATCCATGGCTGTAGCAATCCAGGAAGACAATCCCTCCACCAGTCCGGTATCCACTCGAGTCGAATTCACCGTGACAACAGCCATTCTCAGCTGGTCCATCAGGTTATCAAACTCTCCGGTCCAATTGCCTAAAAGATAACTAGACAACTTTTTAGATAAATCTGTAGCAGAATAATTGGAAGCATCCAAATTCAAAAAATTCAGAGTAAATAATGCAAGAGAAAGTCTGTCCTTAGGGGTACGGCCATAGCCTATTCCCCCTTTTTGTTTTTGAAGCAACTCCTTCAAGGAGCCATGAGCACGCTCCATTATGCCTTGACCTTGTGGATTATATGGTAGGCCATGTACAAGTTGCACATTCATCTGTTGACAGAAGGAAGCAAACTTCTGTCCGGTATATGCAGGACCATTGTCTGTCTTTAACTGTTGAGGCTTACCCCATGCTGCCCAAGCTTCTAAGCAATGAGCAATGACATGAGAGGCTTTTTCTCCTGCCATTGGGGTGGCATGAATGATTCCAGAACAGGTATCAACAGATACATGTACATATTTGACACGTCCAAATTCAGAGATGTGTGTAACATCCATTTGCCATATTTTTAGGGGGAGCAAACCACGGGGGTTAACTCCTAATCTAGAAGGATGATGAAAAATGACACATTGGGGACAGTCTAGTACCACCTTTCGTGCCTCTGCACGTGAGATAGAAAATTTTTGTTGTAATGTCCTTGCATTAACATGAAATTCTTTGTGGAAAGCATGTGCTCGTTGTATGGCAGAAGCCACAAACATCCATTCCTGTCTAGTACACTGGTCTACTATATCATTGCCTTTAGCCAATGGACCTGGCAGACTAGTATGTGCACGGATGTGCTGTACAAAAAAGGGATTTTTATGTTGCCAGATCAGTTTCTGTAATTGGCCAAACAATGAGCTAACCGGGCTAGAAGATTTGATGGGCCCTGCACATTCAAGGCTTTTTAAAGCATTAACAACATAACTAGAATCTGACACTAAATTAAATGCAAATGGACAAGCCTTGAAAACTTCAAGAACTATTGAAAGCTCCACCTGTTGAGGTGCACCTGGCAAGAATTGATGCTTTACAGGTTCATTAGAATCCACCATATAAGCACCACAGCCTGTCTTAGACCCATCTGTAAATACAACACTTGCTCCTGGAATGGGCTTTGAAGCAGTTACTTTAGGGAAACTACAGGATGTTCTTTAAAGAAAGTGAATAGTGGATGTTTAGGATAATGGCAATCTATGTGTCCTGGATAGGTACAACGCAGAATTGCCCAATCATCTATGGCAGCACATAATACCTTGACTTGAGTAGAATCATAAGGAACAACTAGCGTTTGTGGTGATGTTCCAAAATATTGTAAACATTGTTGAATACCCTGTTGTGCAAGTAATGCTACAGCAATAGGATAATACTCAATTGATTTTGCAGGTGAGATTTTAGTATAAATCCATAACAAGGGTCCTTTTTGCCATAAAATTCCCGTAGGTTGTAACTGGGTAGGCAGAATGCACAGGGTAATATCCTCATTATTTTGCACTCTTTGAAGAAAAGCTCTTTGTAGTCTATCTTCTAATTTTGTTAAGGCTTCTCGGGCTGCATTGGTTAATTGCCTCGGTGAATCCAAGGCTGCATCTCCAATTAAAATATCATACAATGGTTTTAACTCATAATTGGCCATTCCTAAACTTCCTCTTATCCAATTTATATCTCCTAATAATTTTTGAAA
The DNA here is from genome assembly GCF_903995425.1 of Onychomys torridus. Lineage (NCBI taxonomy): Eukaryota > Metazoa > Chordata > Mammalia > Rodentia > Cricetidae > Onychomys > Onychomys torridus. The sequence goes on along the minus strand of NC_050443.1, from coordinate 62,466,354 downwards.
ATCATTCAGTGTGCAAAGATGATCCTTCCTTAACTCTACCTTTTGTGGCATGATATAATGATTAGTTATTTTAGAGCCAAGATAATTGACAACTTTGCTCTGTTGCACCTTCTCAGGGGCAATACAGAGTCCCTTTTGCTTTAGCAGTTCTACAAGTGAGCTATATGCTTCTTGAAGAATGTTCTCTTCTTTAGTTGCTAACAGTATATCATCCATATAATGGAGGCATTTTAAGCCTGGAAAACGTGCTCTTAAAGGTTTTAAAGCAGTTGTTACAAATAATTGACACATTGTAGGACTGTTGGCCATGCCTTGTGGCAATACAACCCACTGATATCTTTTATCAGGTTCCTCATGATTAGTGGACGGTAAAGTGAAAGCGAATCTCTCACTGTCTTTGCTATTCAGTGGAATGGAAAAGAAGCAGTCCTTAATATCTACCACAATAATAGGCCAATTTTCAGGCAAGGCTGACAGCAATGGAAGACCATGCTGTACAGGTCCCATAATTCTCATTTGTTCATTTATAGCTCTAAGATCATGTAACAATCTCCATTTTCCTGATTTCTTCTTGATGACAAATATGGGTGTATTCCAGGGAGAAAGAGAGGGTTTAATGTGCCCTTCCTCCAATTGCTCTTTCACTAATTGATATGCAGCATGTAATTTCTCAGAGGAGAGTGGCCACTGAGGAACCCAAACTGGCTCCTCCGTTACCCAGGATATGGGAATGCCCTCCTCAGCGGCCCCTAGGAAAAACCCAACCCTTGTTTGGGTTTCCTAGGTACTGTTTGTATTGGCTCCTTTTTGCCTTGTAAAAATTTTCCCAGGCCAAAATCAGGATGACACCCCATGTTTTTCATAATATTTTTAGATTCTTTGGAGTATTCATTACTTAACTGAAAGCCCATGGATTTCATAAGATCCTTCCCCCAGAGGGACACTGGAAGCTCAAGGACGTAGGGTTGCATAACGCCAGAGTGACCTTCGGAATCTTGCCAATTTAACAAATTTGCACTAACATTTGGAACACTGGCATAACCCAGTCCCTGCAATGTTTGTGAGGAAGCCTGTATAGGCCAACCTCAAGGCCAATCTTTGCTAGCTATGATACTGCGATCTGCACCTGCAATCTGCTCCAGTATCCAAATCTAGGTCTCTTCCCAATTTCTCCCAGGAAGGCACTGTGAGACTTCCTGAATTTGCAAACCAAGGAACAATTACATCACACTGTTGCAAAAATCGCTCTAGGGTGTGTTTTTTTATTTTCAATTTCTTAGAGAGAAGCAGCTCGTTAAGAGCCAAAAAAATTGGGTGCAAGGAGGAAGCGCCCATGTTAGTATACTTTTTTTCTTTCCTCAATTTGAGAAGTTTCTCAGAGGTTTCTCAGAGCCTTTGCAGAATTGCTCCAGCCCTCCGGTTTCCCTGTTTGTTTTGTCTAATTACCCGTCCGCTTTTATCGCGGCTCTAGAATTACCCGTCTGCTTTTATCGCAGCTCTGCTATCCCGCTCTCCCTTCTACAGGTGAGCGTTACCCGCTTTTGTCGCGGATCCCCAGTTTTTTCTGAGGACTTACCGGTATACCGCCTGACTGTAATGAGTTCTGGATCCGGAGAGAGCCGTGGTAATTGTCCCCGTAGGAGGCCACCACTTGTCGCGCCTGCCTTGACCAGCAAGGAAGACGCGACACCAGGATCCTTCTCATCACAGTTTATTCAGACCTTTGATCAATTGCATTGTGTCTCTCTCGCCTGGGGCAAGCCTCTCCCAGCACCTAAGTAGGGCTGGGCTGCCAACCCCAAGCAGCCACGTGGGCACTGTCCACAGGTTCACGCATATGCCAGCAACACACGAATCCAGCCACAGCCAAATAAGGAGCTGTTTACCATAAAGAGTGTTTGCCATCGGGAAGGCAGAGGGTAGAAGCCAGAGCCATCTTTAGGGTGCGGCTACACGCGGCTCTCTACAAACAAACAAAAAACAACAACAACAGCACAGTGCCCCCAAATGAGTCTAGGAAGAAGAGTATAAAAAGAGAAGAATGTCTGTGTCATTCAAGAGTTGGATATTGAACTTCAAGGAACAAACAAACCCATCGATCCTTGGGAAATAACTAACTTGTGAAAATCTCAGAGATAATGAAATTTGAAGTTTCACATAAGCCAAGTTAATCACAACAGCATGCAAGGTTCATGTGTTTGCAGTGTGCTTGAGTTGGGACAGAATAGACAGCATTCCTATTAGTACATCCTCCTTATCCCCTAGCAGAACATCAGCTTGCTTTCTCATTCAATGGCTAAATCTTTGGAATATTTAAGGAGCATGGCTACATTCAACTAAGATTACTCACTAACAAAAGAATGAGCCATTCAAACTCTAATGGCTTGTCACTTAAAAACGTAACACACAGAGGCCAGGAAGGACATGGACGGCTCCTGTGTGGAGAACATGTAGGTGGCTCACTCTGGTCAGTGAAAAAGATGACAGCATCCCACAAACCCAAGAGCTGGGTTCATCTTCCTTTGCCAGAAATTTCAGAAGTTGCTATAAGCTTTCCAAGCTAAAAACTATTACAGAAATAACTTGAAAATCCCAAGTGATAGTTCCAGGGACTGCCAGCAGCTTAACCACAATGCAGCTCCTGGCCAAGATGTCCATGAAATGTTGGGAAGGAGTTACTCTGAGAAAGATGTACTTGTAGCAAACAGACTTCTCCTTAGAAAGAATGCATAAATCAATAGTTATATAAGGAAAAGGAAAATTAGGTCTGTCATAATAGCATCAGAAGATGACATTTAAGAGAAGTTTGGGGTAAGACTACACAAAGACTTCATTATTAATATTCTGTTGCTATTACTAGTTTTAAAAATTCATTCAAACATTTCTCTCATACTTTTCCTGCCCACAGATTAGATGTAAGAAAAAAAAGTCCCAACTGTGCTTAAGGGCAGAGAACAGGCACTTGGCTTTGCTATGTCTGGCTGTGGGATCCTGGACAGGACATTTCTTCCTGAACTTCAGATTCCTCACCTGAAGAGCCAGGTCACTGGGCTCTCTTTCAACTCTGATAAGCATTTTCCAGGGGCCTGTCAGAGCCACACATCCAGCCCTCTGGGTCCCCAGGGATGGAAATGTAAGAATTACAAACTGGTCACACATCTTGAATGAAGACATCACATAAGTAGGCAGGCAGTGGCATTCAGGAAAAGAGAGAAGAATTATCTAGGGCAGAGTCAAAGATGCCATTATGGAGGGGGGTGCTGTCCTGGTTTGTTTTCTGTTACTGTGATAAACATCATTACCAAAAGCAACTTGGAGAGTCAGCAGTTTATTTCATCTTACATGTTGCTTGTATAGTCCACCATCTAAAGAAGTCAAGGCAGGAACACAAGGCAGGAGCCTGAAGCAGAAACCACAGAGAACATTCCACAGTGGCTCGCTCACTCTGGTTTGCTCAGCTAACTCCTTTCTAGAGCCCAGGCTCACCATCTGTAGAGTGTTGTATGTCCTACCATGACTCGGCCCTTCTATACCAATTATCAATCAAGGAAATGTCCTCCAGATATGCCCACAGGCCAGTCTGATGAATTCCTCGATTGAGCATCCCTCTCCCTAGGTATGTCAGGTTGCCAACCAAGATTAGCCATCACAGATGTCACAAACAGATTTTTTTTTCAAATGTAGAATTACATGCAGTTGAACTGGGATGTGACTTCAGAGAAGCCATTGAAACTTAAAACGTTAAAGACAGCTGTTCAAGGTGGAGCACAAGAAGACTGGAGAAGATGCCAGAAGTTGGATCTCAGGTTTACACGTGAGTAGAAGAAAGAAGCAGATGATGTGCCTAGTGGCACAGGTCTGTAATCGTAGGATTGAAATTTCAAAGCCTACCTGGGCCACTCAGTGAGGGTCTCTCTGTCTCTCTGTCTCTGTCTCTCTGTCTCTGTCTCTCTCTCTCTCTCTCTCTCTCTCTCTCTCTCTCTCTCTCTCTCTCTCTCTCAACATTCAAATTACAAAAGAGGGCTGAGAAAACACAACTCAGCAATCGGACACTTGCTCAGCATGTGCAAGGCTCCAGGTTGAATCTCTAGTGCAGGGGAGAAGAGGAGAGATGGAAGGAAGGGGAGGGGAAGAAGAGGGACATATGAACTTGGAAATCCAGTGGTCACAGAAAGCAAGGGTAGCACAGAGTGTAATTAAGAGTAATTTCAAGCTTACTTTAGTGAGATCTGCCTCACCATTAACTGGATGCTCAGCTGCATCTCCATGCTCAAAAACTATGATATTAACCCTTTTCTGCCCTTTGCTTATTTAAAGCCTAAAATTGGCAGGGTTAGCAATTACATCAACATGGACTCCAACATAGCATATAGAGGCAATTTACACCCCATAGAAGAGACAGAATTTCTAAGTCACCTTTGGCTGTTCTTTGCTTCCTCATCAGTAACCATGGCTACCACCAAGAAGGAAGTGCACTTCAAGAACCCACCAGGCCTGGGGGACATGCCTTCCTCAGTTCTTCACCCCTAAAAAGTGCTAAAAGACTAAAGAAAGCAGAAATTATATATGCACAAAAATACTTCATAACCATATAAATAAATAGTCTTTCATGGAGAAGCACAAAGCCTGTTACAGACTTGCAAACCAGAGTCCACAATGATGCCCCGCATTCCAGTCTTCAGTGAATGAAGGTGAAGTACACACGGAACAAGACCTTGTCATCCTCTTTTTCCAGGAGACCTGAAGCTATTCCATAAACAGCCACCACTGGGCAAAGGACCAAAGAGCAATGCACAGAACTCAAATGCAGCTGTTGATGCCCAGCAGGTCTTCGGTGGATGAAACTCCAAAACCACCATGAGGAATGGCAAAAGCATTCTCCTAGAGACTGGCTGGTAAGTCTATTTTGGCCACAACATCACAGCCAGTGTCCCAGACAAGTACTTTGTAAATGGACCACATCCAAGCACCCAAGAGTTTTCACTCCAAAGTTCCCCACACAATGGGGAGGCAAGGTTGTTTGCATTTGACTCTGAAAACGTTGTGGTTCCTATTAAAACCTGCGAGGGATGATAAAGTTTATAAGATGCTCCTGGCTAATCCCAAATTCCTGAAGTTGCTGAGTCTGAATCCATAAAGCAATCCATGAATATCGAAGCATTCTTGTGATTTCCTATGGCCCCCAAAGCTCTCCTTGACCATCACGGTGGGATCACGGTCTTTAGAAAGAAGCAAGCTTTCCAGGCAATCTGAGCAAAGCAGCTGAGATAGTCTGGGATGGCAGGGCCTGCAGTTGGAGGGCAGTACTCTTCAGTGTTCAAATAGCCATCTGGATGTCCTTGACTAAGTCATTTGCACACTCAGAGTCTCTGCTTCCCTGACTTGTGGAATGAGGTGTTGGGACTGAAGTGTCCACCAGCTGTACAACTCTCTAATTCTCAAAGTAACAGTCCATGGCTTTGCTGGCTAGACCGCCTTGGTAACCAGGATGAACCAATTAACAGGGCAGCTGGCATACTCTATTTGTGGTTTCAAAACTAGACTTCCTTACAGTGGAAGGAGGGAGGAGAGCGAACCCCACTCACTCTGCTCTGGAAAATAGTTGAAGGATCTGAGGTCCGCAGATGTCAAATCACTGTTAAATTACAAGCTCTTTAGATGGAAGCGACATGAAGGCCGCCTGGCTAATCCTGCCTGCAGCCCCAGGGGCAGCCGGCTAGCTTCAGGCTCTTCTCCCCCTAGAAGCCTGCTTCCACTCCCAAATAAACCACGATGTGGCTTTCATGCGTCTCATTAAACACAGCCTACATCACAGCTGTGCTTTATGGGCCTAAGGGTTATTAGTTTTCCAGGCACCTAATCCAGAAGACATTTGGAAAGTGACCTGAAGGTCTTCATGAAAATGTGCCCAGGATAAAATACTTTCAAGAGTCCTGTGGGAGTTGTTCAAGAGAGCCAATGTCTACACACCGACCACCTCCTTCCTATTTTATCAAATGCATATTTTGTAATGAGGAAGTGTAGTAGGAATCTTAAAAGTTCTTATTAATGAAATCAAACCTGAGGCAGATTATTGGGGTGAACGCTGGAAGATCAGAGAAGCAGAACAAGCCACAGTTTTCTCACCTCACCAGTTCCTCAGCTGGTCTTGTTTCCTCAGACTGCAAGCTTCTGAATCCTCATCCCAATGGCTCTCAGCTGAACTGTGCTCGAAAGCCTGAATGCTTACCCAGCCGAATGCTTTACTCACTACATGCTTTTTTTTTCCTTAGTTCCTGGCCCTCACGCCTTATATACCTTTCTCTTTCTGCCCCCACTCCCTGGGGTTAAAGGTTATGTTTCTGGGATTAAAGGCTTGGGTCACCATGCTTAGCTGTTTCTAAAGTGGCCTTGAACTCAGAGATCCAGCTAGCTCTGCCTCCCAAGTGCTGGGATTAAAGGTGTGCACCACCACCGCCCAACTTCTGTTATGGCTTACTCTTCCCATTTTCTAGCCACCATTTCTGGCTCTGTTCTAGTGGCTGTCTGTTCTCTGACCCCAGATATGTTTATTTCGGGGAACACGCAATATTTCAGGGAACACAATACCCACCACAAGGAAGAGCCTAGTGAACCCATCTCTGCCCCAACCCCTTTACAGTCCATGTTGCAGCCTCATTTGCACAAGCACTTTGTCAGGAGGTGAGGGCAAACCACCTCTGCACAAACACTCACACTTGGCAGGTAAGCACCTGGCAGTATGGAACCACCCCGGTAACAGCCACTGACCCCACCCCTCCTTTGGACTGTTACATAACAAGTGCTGCCCCACCCCTCCCCCAGGTACGGGATCATTGCATCGCCTGCAAAACACTTCGGGACAATCTGGGGATTCCTACAAAGGAACAATGATAGTGTGCCACCCAGAGCGCTACAGACTGTCTCCCCTGAGGGCTCCCACTGTCGGCCAGACACTAAACCTTGTGTGAGACTGGATCCAAAGACTTGATCAGAGCTCTCAGAAACAGGATGCATGGAAGGAGCTAGACGCCAACAAGTACGTGCCATACATTCTACCCATGTAAAAACAAACTGAACCGCAAGCAAAGCCAACCTACAGCAGGGACAGAAGTCAAAAGCATTTGATGTTCTTGGATGGTGGATCCTGATTAGAAAAGAAGGCAGGGACCCCTCATGGAGCTCAACATTCTGTTTCTTCATCTTGGTAGTTGTTTTACAGGTGGAAAAAAAAATGCTGAAAACTCCATCAAGTTCTAGAACTCAGATATGTCTTCATTTTACCATGTGAGGTTATGCCTTTTAAAAAAAAGTTAATTTAAGATTTATCTTCTTTTTTTGTTGTTGTTGTTGTTTTTTTTTTTTTTTCAAGACAGAGTTTCTCTGTGTAGCTTTGGAGCCTGTCCTGGATCTCACTCTGTAGACCAGGCTGGCCTCGAACTCAGAGAGATCCACCTGCCTCTGCCTCCTGAGTGCTGGGATTAAAAGCAGGCGCAGGTGCCTGTGGAGGCCAGAAGAGAGCACTGGACCTCCTGGAGCTGATGTAGCAGGTGATCATGCACCATTCTCTGTGGATGCTGAAAACCCAACTCAGGTCCTCTGCAAGTGCAGTGCATGCTCTTAACCAATGAGCTATCACTCCAGCCCAGTAAGATTAAATTTAAAATGTTACACAGGAATCATCCGATAAGAGAACATATGCTTCTGTCTTTTCCATTAGCATGAGCTTATCGGAGAGTCTATGAATTGCATGTTTGTCAATAATATGGCCAGCAGTAACCATTGTTAAAACCGAATGCTCACATGTGCATTGATTACCTTGAAGTACTTAGAAAATCTCCAGAAAAATGCTATCATCAATGTTTCCACTCCAATGAAGACAAACGAATAGGCAGAGAAGTAACATGTCCAAAGTCACGTAAGTAAAATGGCCAAACTGATGTTCAACCTCAAACCTAAACCAGTCCATCCCTGGGGCTTTCCTTCTTGGTTGGTTTCAATGTTCTTACAGCCACAAGACAAAAGCTTGGGTCTGTTTACTGGGAGGTTGACCATGGTAGATGGTACCATCTTTCCCACAGCCCCAGAGAAGGTCTTGGGCATCACAGTGTAACCTGAATATTGAGCAGGAATTGGGGAGAGGAGTGCTGGGGATGGGCCCAGGATTAAACCTTGACATCCATTCGGAAGATACAGCTAAGGAAGAGCTTGCTTTCCTTGCCTTTAGTGGAGGAGGGTGGGTGTGTCATTGGCTTGTTGTGTTTGATCTCATCCTTTTCCCTTCAAAGAAGCATAATGTGGAGGTAACACAAAGTGGTTTTTACATGCTTTTCACTGGGCCCTCTGGAACAACGTGTCTGCAGTAAAATCTCCACAGTGCGTATAATTCTAGGATCTGCTTCAGAACATTTGAAAAAATGAACAGGGGCTAGTTTACTTCTTCCTCTTTTCTAGCTTTTATATTGTTGTTTTATTATGTATAATGTATCTGTGGAATCTGGAGAAGGCATTAGAGACTCCTTAATTATAAAATACATAGCTACTTACTCCAGACACCTGCTTTATTCTTAGTGTTTCTCGCTTGCTTTCTCTGACACTCTCATTTGGAAAGGGTTGGAGCATTGATTTCTGGCTTAGAGGGAGCTAGAAGCTACAGACCTTTTAAAGACCCATAGCACAGAAAGGTAGAATACAGGTTAATGCTAAGTGAGTCTTACTGGGAACAGCCCCAAATAGACTAGCAATATGAATCCACAATTAACCTGGCTCAGCCTGGCTCCCACAAACATATTGTTTTGGGGACCTTGGAGAAGTGATTGAATGTTGAACTTTTGAGTTAAAAACTTCTGTCTTGTCTCACCACACCCCAGTGAACTGTGCATCTCTGTATCAACAGGCAGTCTGCTGTGTCACAGTCTTGCCTCTCATTCCCCACCCCAAACGAAGAACTAAGTTCACCAAGGGTAGGTAATTTAGTAACAGCCCCAAGGATTGGGGATATAGACTCCTGAACAATAGGCTTCCCTATCTGCCCCCTCTGCTCCAGGCTCTGGTTTGTACCAGCCTGTCACACTAGGTGAGACTCTAGTCCCCATTCTACCAACAGCCCAGTCCAGGTCCAGCCATCCCTAGAGCTGATTCTGCTTCCTATAGTCCCATCTCACATGTATGTCAATAGATTAAGTCTTTCAAGAGTTTCTCCTCCTGAGGGATGTCATCCTAGGTCCACCTAAACCAACCACAGGGTGCTGGCCTTTGACCACACTAAACACAAGACAACTGGTCCCAAAACATTAGCCATTCCCCTCCATGCCATTGTGTGCCATGATAAACAAGGTAATTGTGGTCAGCTCTTCATCTCTACTTGGGTCTTGAGGTGCCAGAAGCTACCAGGTGCCATGTGGGTTTAAATCTCCACCCCCCACCCCTGTTTTCTGCCCCTGCTCCCAGAATTCTGGTAGTCATCTATAAAGCTCTGCCATTTGTAGAGTTGGCATTCTAGGTCACAATTTGGAGATGATCCCAAAGACATGTCTAATGTGGACTGTTAACACTGTCAATTGAGATTGAAAGAGAATCAAAGCTCTGAGTATCCAGTTTCCACATCATAGCCAAGCATGGCTCAATTCTCTGGTTAGCCTTTGTGAAGTGATTTCACATACAGACATGTGCACACACACATTATCTTTTAAAGTCTAAGAAATAGGCTTAGAAAATTAAGGTGTTGGTGCTCCTGAAAGAAGTTGTGGGGAGCACAGAGGTCCACGAGCTCACAGAGAAGCACTAGGGAAACCAGGAATGTTAAACACACAGGATTGTCTCTTCACAGGAGAGATGCATACCTGTTTTCCATCCAGAAGGCTGGGAATGGAGGTGGTTAACAGCCTTGTGATCTGCTCTATCCGTAGGGCCAGGCCATGCCATGCTTCCACAAGCAGGACTAAAGGTGGCTAATAGTCTAGGTGACATTTGTTATCCATATGGCCAGGAGCTCCCCAAACTCCCACAACCAGGACTGGAGGTGGCTAATAGACCAGATGACCTCTATACTATCTGTGTGACCTACATAACACCTGATCTTCCACTAGGCCCTTAGATAACAAATGTACCCTATATCTGTTTCTAGAACCCATCTTCATGGAAGAAGTAACTTGTACTTTGAGAAGCATTTCAATGTAATTATGCCTACTTGTGCACAGAGGATTGTGTTACACCAGGAAACTTTTTTCCAAATTGTACTAGCTTAAATATGCCTAAAACAAACTGTCTGGTGTTGACTCCGGGAGCTTGAACCAACATAAGTTTGAGTCTTGCCTTACGTGGATCATTGCTCTGCTGGCTGTAACACTGGCAGAGACCCCCATGAGAAACGAAGTGAAAGCTAAGAGGACCCAGGAGCATGTCAGAATCCTCAGATAATTCTCTCTGGGAGAATAAATTTAATGTAGCTGTAACACCTTTTCTGAGAGAAACACAAGTCATTCTTGAGCCAATGTTCCGAGCAGAGCCGACATGCACACAGGGCAGGAAGTCACTGTAGCCAGCAGCCTCTGGCCCCACCAGAGTGTCAAGGGTCTGTTACATTTGCACTGCCCAGAGGAACACAATGTAGTATTGTGCAGACACTGTGTGTGCAATGTGCATCTGTATGTGCACCTGTGCCCCTGTGAAGGCCAGGGGAGACTGGCTACCCTCCTCCGCCATCACTTTCTATCTTACTCCCTTGAGACAGTCTCCCACTGAATCGTGAGCTCAGGTTGTACCTTCTCGGCTGACAGCCAACAAGCCTCATTGATCGACTGTCCTGCACTGGGCTTCCGGGCACCCATAGCTACACACAGCTTTCTGTGTGGACGCTGCTGACCTGAACTCAAGTTGTCACGCTTGCCCAGCAAGCACTCTTCCACACCGAGCCTCTCCCCAGCCCTTTGCCAGCATGTCTGGGGCAGGAAAGGCAGAGCCTGTGATGGGTCTTTTTACAGTATCCTTACCTGGTCATCATAGCGATATGTGAGGAACTGTTCCCCAGTGGTGTCTTCAAGGAAGCTTCCCTGAGGAGAGAGTGCAAACTCGGGAAGGAAGTAGGCTCCAGGAGACTTCTCTGCTGTGGCCTGAAAGGCAAGGTCATTTGGTCACAAATGAGACACCGAGGATTCTCTAAGAGTCCAAAAAGAGCCCACTATAAACACTCTCCTACCAAGAAGAGAGAAGTGGCCTCTGAGCAAGGAGCAAGGGGAGGCACATCAGACGTCGGTGCTGGGATGCTTCAGACCAGGATATTCCGAACTGGCACACATGGCCCTTTCTCTCCCGCGCCCTCCCCCCCACCACCTCCCTCTGTGCTCCGCCTTCCAGCACTAGAGGCACATAACAATTACTTGCTCAAGTTTTATGATTGCAAATCCATTGCTCTTAGGATTTTCTTTTCCTTTGAAAACAAATTTGTCTCATTTTTAGGTGCATGCCTCCTGTCTGTATGTATGAATGTATGCCACTCGTACATAGGTGCCCAATGCCTATCTGTGGTGAATGTGTGCTACACCCATGCAGATACTCCAGAGCCTGTCTATCAGTTATGTCATGTGTATGGAGGAGCCTCAGAGGCCAGAAAGGGGCATCAGATCCCCTGGGGAGGGAGTAACAGGCACTTGTCGCCCTGTTACTGACATGAAGATGGACACTGGGCCCCGCCCCTAGGAGAACAGCATTCATAACTGCCACTCCATCTCTCCAACCCCCGCATTAATTTTCTCTCGTTCTTTTGCTCCTTCCTTCTTTCTTTATTCCATCTTTTTCTTTTTTATGTGAAAGATTGGGGAAGTTTTTTCCCACACTGCAAAACAAGCTGTGTGTTCATTACAGGAACTTTAGAAAATACAGGCTGCTCTAAAAGACAAGGAAAAGTCACCCACAGTCCGTGAAACCCATAATAACAACTTTTAATTATTTTACCATATTTCCTGTGAGGCTTCTTTTTCATTTCTCACAGTACTTTGTATGTTTGCATAAGGATCCATGCGTAAATAAACCCATTCCACAGGTTTGTTTGTTCACAGGTTTAAGGTTTGAGACACTGGCGAAGAGGAAGGTATGCCAAATGCTCCTCAACACCTCTAAGCTAGCAGGTTTTCACCCCAGCCTCTGACTCCCAAGTCTTATTGATAAATAAAAGCTGAGAAGCAGGTCATTACCTGTGGAGCTGAAATTATTGGCTGAAAGAGCAGTAGATTCAGGTCCAGCTGTTGGGTTGATTATATATATATATTTTTTTATATATTTTATTGATTGATATATATGATATGATATTATATGATATATCAATAAAGTTTCCCACAGACCCACCCAGGAGTCAATCTGATGGAGGCAAATCCTCAGCTGAGGCTTCCTGTCCCAAATGACTCTAGCTTGTGTCAAGTTGGAAAACAAGAACCAAAAGGTCAACTAACATAATAACTATATTTTATTAAATTTTAATTGTTGTATGTGTATACAAATGAGCATACATATGCCACAACATGAATGTGGAGGTCAGAGGACAGCATTTTGGAGTCAGTACTCTCTTGGGTCTTGGAGATATAACTCAGGTTGTCAGCCTTGATAATAAGCATTGTTGCCCACTGAGCCCTCCCTCCAACACCATATTCTCATTTGTTTCTACTAGCTTCAGAATTCACAAAGGCAGGATTCTGAAAGTCAGAAGAGCCCTTAGAAGTCATCTAGGTCCAAACTCTTACTTTACAAATGGATAAGAAAAGCCTTTGCATGTACATCATCATGAAGCCAGGCCTAAGCCAGAGCTGGAACACCTTCAGCCTTGAGCAAAGTATGGAGAGATCCATTCAGCTGACCATTCAGTCAGTATATTCAGGACTTCTCAATGTCTGGCACAGTTCTTAGTGATGTGAAAACCATGAGAAACATGGTAGTTAAGGTCCCTATTATCATGGAAGTTAGCTTTTTAGTGGAGAAGATACATTAACAAATAAGTAAGCAAACAAAAAATTAAAGTTGTATTATAAAATGAATACCCAGGGTGAGATGGCAATAGATAAAAGGATGCTGGATTTTAAAGATGGAGGCCAGCAAAACATGCCTGAAAAGAAATTTGTCTACTTCCCAAAGCAGAGAGAGAGGTAGCATGCAAAGAAAGAAAGCAAGATTATATAATTTGACCAGATAAAGAACAATACTCAAAGTCCTCACTTGGAAAAGAAGTCAATGGACTTGAGGTACAGAGAGGATGTAGTGTGGACCAGGAAGAAAGGGGCATGTGATGAAGCTCTGGAGGAAGGGAGATGCAGGCTGTCAAAGCCTTGCAGTCCACCAGCGAAAGGGTGGAGAAGCACAGGTGAACGTTTGGACACTGGCTGGTCTGTGGATAACGGGATAGAGGAGGCAAAATAGACTCATCAAGACTAGCTGGAAGCTGTGGATACAAACCCAAGCAAGAAATTGTGTCTCCTGGGGCTGGAATCATCCTTTCAATGAGAAGGAGCCAACCACACATGCTGAAGAAGAAGGGATCAGAGCATAAGCATCCCAGGATCTCCACTCTTTCCCTCTCCCTCCCCCTCATCACTGCTCTGGGGTTTGGCTTGTCCAGCTACTGTAAAGGAACTCAGTGGTGGGTGGTGCTGAGACAAGAACATCTGCAGGAAAGAATGGCACCTAAATATGCTGCTTGACTCATGGTAAGTCTGGAATGCCCACGCATGTGGAAAGCCCAAGGCAGATGCAAGACTGGAACTCAGAAAAGAGATTTGGAAGTCATTGCCTAAATTTACACACACACACACACACACACACACACACACACACACACACACACACACTTAAAGGACATGTGTTGACCCAAAGAAAGTAACAAGATAATTTTATTATTGTGGGCCAAGTTTGAATAACCAAAGCCCAAGAATACACAAATCAAGACATGTTCCAAATTTGTTGGTGATAATACCAGGCAGATGGAATACCCTAAAATGGAGAAATGTCTGCTCTACTATCTGATGCCATCCAGTCTTAGCTTTGGGGTTGGTAGAAGGTTTGCTTGATAGTTAAAGATATGTCAGGTCTGACACAGGTGGGTAACGAAAGGACTGTTAAGAGACTAACAACATCACAAGGTAATTTGGCTCTAGATCTGCAACATTCTAACTCTCCACAATCAGGAAATGCTCATCAGTCAGTCAGCCTTGCAGAATCTTTAGCTTTTGTCTAGGAACTTTAGTTCACAGTAGGAAGCAGGATGGGATCTGAATAGTGTCAGAGTTTCGACTCTGGACCTCCACTAGTTCCTCAGATACCTGCTTCTGCATGAGGAGATGCCTGCCTCCAGAGTCATTCATCTGTCCCCATCACTCCCCGCCTCCTGTGCATCTTTTTTACCACTGAGTACATGTCTCTCCTGGGCTCCTAGGCAGCCCGCCCATATGATGAAAAGGACTGTCTTCACCGGGCAGTGGTGGTGCACACCTTTAATCCCAGCACTCAGGAGGCAGAGAGAGGCAGGCGGATCTCTGTGAGTTCGAGGCCACCCTGGGCTATAGAGTGAGTTGCAGGAAAGGCACAAAGCTACACAGAGAAACCCTGTATAAATAGATAGATAGATAGATAGATAGATAGATAGATAGATAGATAAGAAAGAAAGAAAGAAAGAAAGAAAGAAAGAAAGAAAGAAAGAAAGAAAGAAAGAAAGAAAGAGAGAGAAAGAGAGAGAGAAAGAAAGACTGTTCTCAACCTGGATAAACTCTCCTCCAGTCTCTATTAGCACAACCCTCTGCAGCCAGAGTATTTATCTGCCCATTGTGTCCCTATAGTGTCAGAAACCCACCACAAACCCTTCTAAGCTCTAACAAACTGTTTTTGTCTCTTCTTTAACTCCAACTGGGGACTCCTGAAGCATCCTCTCCCTTCCAAGGCCCATCTTGATGCTGTACACTAGAGCTCCTGTTTTAAAGTATGAGGACAGTAACTCCATGGAGTCTGCACTCTACACAGCCAGCAGTCTAGCCTAATTGGTGAGCTAAAGGTCAATGACAGACCAGGTCTCAAAGGAGATGAACTGAATTCATGAAGATGACACTCAAGGCTGTTCTCCATACATATATGACACATGTAGACATACTTAAAAACATGTGCATCATACATTCATATGTGCATGTGTGCATAAATAAATGCATACATGCATGCATGCATACACACATTTTCTTAATTACAAAGAATGAACTTTTAATATGCAGCAAGTTACATTGCATAAATATCAGGCTAATTGTCAGAGCTTTAGTAAAGTCTCCAATCAGCGATGCTAGTCAACTCAGCAGCACCCTTTGCAGAGAACATTCTTTTTAACCTTTCGAATGCATTATTTTCTAGTTTGTGGCAGAAAATCATCTCTATTGTGCCAAATTAATAGTAGTTAGTAGTCAGTTGTACATCCATGTTAAATGTAACACTGAATTCCTTGCTTATTTCTCCCTAAGTTGAACAGAGGATTGAAATGGTCAATGATAACACAGGATGATTCCGTTGTCTTGCAGGTGATTTGCCTCTCATTTGAGAAACTTAACTTATATACAAATATCACTACTTTATTATAAAGATGAATGCCTATCATTGAGTGTTCATGTATTCATTTATTTACTATTTTTAATTGAAGTAAAAATTTATACAATATATTCTCAACAGGCTTTTTCCCTCTCCAACTCTTCCCAGATTCTCCACACCTCTCCACCTACCCAACTTTACACCCTGTCTTTCTCACTCTTTCTCTTTAAAAAACAAAGTAAACACACACATACACAAGCCCACAAAAACACAAAATCAAAAACCATAATATACAAGCAAAATAGCAATCACAATAACAAACAAAATTATCTCAAACAAAACAACATGAGACAAAAGTACACACATACCTTTGAGTTGGTTTTGTGTTAGCCACATACTGCTGGGCATGGGGCCTGCCCTGGGGTGTGTTAACACATAGAGTGAGACTTGGTTGGAGAAAACTAGTTTTTCCTTTGCAGGCATGTGCCAATTGTGGGTAGATTTTTTGATTAGGGATAGGAGCTGGTGTCCACTACCCTCTCTCAGTGCTGGGACCACTTCTGGTGTGAGACCAAAACAGGAAAAATCTACCTTGCAGGTTAAGAGTTTTGTTTGCAGTTAAAAATAAGTTCCTGTTTGTCCTGTTTGTTTGACCCATCTGCACCAGATGTGCTTGATCACATGTGGGAGGGAAGTATGGGGGTAGAAATCTGTCAGGATGCACAGTTACCCCTGATTGGATGAAGGCAGGAAGTACATGGGCAGGAAATACATCAAGATGTATGTTTGCTCATGATTGGACTTGATGAGAAATGCCATGAATTATGGGATTTGCCTCTTTAAGCCTTCGCAAACATGACTCATGGCCATTTCTTCAGAAGTCAGAGATGGACCTGGCCAAAGAATCTATGAACCTGGCCAGTAATTAATTAAAGCTTGCTTCAAAATTGGCTTTAAACTGTGGTAGTGGTCTTATTCTTGACTGGTGGGATTGACACTGGCTTTGACCTGTGCAGGCCTGTTCTTGCTGCCACAGTCTCTGTGAGTTCATTTGTGCATCAGTTCTGTTGTATCTGAAGAACACTGTTTCCCTGGAGTCATCCATCCTCCCTAGTTCTTACAAACCCCTCCCCTCAGGGCTCAAGAGCTAATCAGAAGAGGAGACACAAATATGTCTTTTTAAAGAAGAGAAGGCAGAAAGGACACTCATTTTTCTGATAATCTACTATGAACTAGGATTTGTTTTTTGTTGTTGTTGTTGTTTTTAAGCCTTACTAGGCATGGTGGTACATACCTTTAATCCCAGCACTCAGGAGGCAGAGGCAGGAAGATCTGTGAGTTCGATGCCAGCCTGGGCTACACAGTAAGTTCTAGGCTGGCCAGAACTACATAGTGATACCATCTCAAACTTTAAAAAAGAAAGTTGGGTTGGAGATTTAGCTTAGTAGTAGAGCACTCGCCTAGCAAGCACAAGGCCCTGGGTTCAATCCTCAGCTCCAAAAAAAAAAAAGAAAGTCTTGGTTTTGTCCTCACAGCTTCCCTGTGAGTGGGTGTCATTAGCCTTGTGTCTCATAGGAAGCAATGTCATTTAACAAAGGACAAAAGACCCCAGTACCCAAGGAAACACCACCTCTATCCTATCTTGCTTCCTCCCTGGCCATTGTTGCTTGAGCTTAGATTGATTTCATAAACAAGGACTGAGCTACTGAAGTATCAGATAGAGACAACATCTTGCTTTTTAAACTAAGAAAAGATTGCAACACATTCTCTAGGGTTGTTCCAAAAGAGATAAGGACATACTGTCATTCACATCCTGATGACAGCAAGAAAGATGCTTTTTGTCCATTTAGGAACAGCTCCTCTGTTTCCGCCTCCAAGATCCAAGAGTGGCTTCTCAGCATCCTGCACCAGTGGAGCTGCATCTCTGCCTGTGTACGACAGGGTTCTCTGGAAAGCTGGGCCATCTTTCAGGAAAGATGTTCTGATCCACTCATGACTTCAGAAGGCTCACACTCTGACATTTCCACCCAGAAGGGAGGTGACCACTTAAGTGTCAGAGAAACTCTAAGCATGTGGCTTCTTGTGGGATGAGGAGACCAAAAAGGTCAGGGCATCCAAGTAGCAAGAGTTGGAGGCAAGGCCAGGGAGAGAGGCCAGAGAGGAAGTGTGAGAGCTTCCCAGGGCCCAGAGCCAGGGCCAGAGAAAGAAGCTGCCAAAATGCATCATCCGCACCAGCCACTGTCCACAGCTGCTGAGTCACCAGGGACAGAGGCAGGAGGAATCCAGATGAGCTCTGGGGACTATGAATGTGAGACCTGGGGATACAGCTGGGTCCCCACCCCCACCCCAGCTGAAGGCTGTAACTCTTAACAGGAAGAAACACAAACAGCCCAACAAGAAATAGATGCTGCTGTAGCCTCCACCTGTACCCTATAAAGGACCAAGATAGGTTTTGAACACTGTAAAATTGTGAAAGAATATACATTTGGTCTTTGACTACAGTTTCTATACAAGACTCCTAAGACTGTTATGAATTCTGTGGTTATAGAAAACACATCTTCTGATGCCCCAACTCTAGATAGACTCTTGGAAAACCTCAAGTAGGAGCTTCTACTGGCTGGTTTTGAGTGTCAACTTGACACAAGCTAGAGTCATCAGAGAAAGGAGCCTCAGCTGAAGAAATTCCTCCCTGAGATCCAGCTGTAAAGCATTTTCTCATTTAGTGATCAATGGTGGAGGGCCCAGCCCATGTTGAGTGGTGCCATCCTTGGGCTGCTGGTCCTGGGTTCTATAAGGAGGTGGACTGAGCAAGCCATGGAAAGCAAGCCAGTAAGCAGCACCCCTCCATGGCCTTTGCATCAGCTCCTGCCTCTGAGATCCTGTCCTGTTGGAGTTCCTGCCTGACTTCCTTCAGTGATGAACACCAATGCTGAAGTACAGGCCAAATAAACCCTCTCCTCCCCAACTTGCTTTTGGTCATGGTGTTCATCACAGCAATGAAAACCCAAAGACAGCTGGTTGGGACCAGCCACGAGGTAGGATGCTTGAACCTTCCATCTCATTCCAGCCACTGAGGAATCGGGAGAAACTGAAGGTACAGTTGACTTCGGAGACACCATTAACTATGTCCACATAACGAAATCTCCGTAAAAACTCAGGACAGGGCTCAGAGGGGCTTCTGGGTTGGAGTTCATTTATCCTTGCCCTTAGGACCATCTCTGAGTTCTCCCCTGTTCCTCCTCCTCTAACTGTTCACTTGTATCCTTCATTGTATTCTTTTTTGTGTATTTGCTTACTTGACTTGTTTGTTTGAGACAGGACCTCATGTTGTAGCTCCAGCTGGCCCAGAACTTGCTTTTTAGATCAGGCTGGCCTCAAACTTGTGGTAATCCTCCTGCCTGTACCCCTAGATCCCAGTGTTAGGATTACATTCATGTGTCACCAAGCTTGACTCTGAATTGAATTCTTGATTTAAAAAAAAGATTGGCAAACACGACGAAAGTATTTCCCAAAGTTCCATGAGCCACGCTATCCAATTAGGAAACCCAAAGAGAATTCTGTTAGAGGGAGCCTGGTTCACTGCCCACGTGGACATGTGACACTTGTCACTAGTATCAGATCTGAAGTTGGAGAGCAGTTTTGTAGGACTGAAACTTTGACCTAGTGGGTCTGATGATACCTTCAGAAAGACAATTCCAGAATTAAATGGAGGACAGCCAGCTGGTGCCTCCTGGAGACCTGGTGTGTAGGATTTATACCCTCATGCCTTTTATGCCAGCAATATTGTGTTGACTGAAGAGCAGAGTAGGAAAAATCACTTTGGGTGGATTTTTGTTTCCTGCCTTTCAGGATGATATCCTCAGACGAGAGCTGTGGAAGAGAAGAGGGTAGTCCTATCACAGAAAACAGGACCTAGGGTACCTCCAAAATCAAGCAGTCTGCAGTTAATGAGAACACAGTGTGATTGCCACTGAAACTCAGCAAGCCAAGTTGAACATTGCTGGCTCGGCCTGGGTCCTGTAGGTGGGATACTCATCTCTCTCCAGAGTGTGAGCTCAGCCAAGCACCACATCACAAACTTACAGAACCATGGTCGGTGAAGGCCCCCAAGTCTTTTTCCCATGGGCTGCTGTTGAACCATGTTAAACCACGTCCCTGCACTCTGGGCTGAGACTGGACTGTCCGACTTCCTGTTGTTCACATCCTCTTTCCATCTGGCTCATCACCCCGGCCTGTCAGGACTGTTTTGAATCCCAGCTCCATCTGTGTGTATGCATCGCTTCCTCCTGGTTTCACTTCCACCCAAATGTGAGGCATGCTCTCCATCAGTATCCTTGTCACCAACACACGCCCTGAGACGGCACAGGCTGAAGCCTGGACCTTTGCCCGTCTCCCGGCCCACAAAGGATCTACCCTGGTATAGTCTCCTCACTTCAGACATCTCCATGATGGGCATCAGTGAATCAAGAAATATATTATCCAGTGCTCACATCTGCAGATAAAGGTGTATGTGTGTGCGCGCGTATGGAGCAGGGGAGGGTTATGATGCTAGGTGGAAGAACTGAGATTCCATCATTCCCGAGTCTGACTGGAGCAAGGCTGAACACCAAGAAGACAGAGCCTAAGTCACGACTAGGGAGCTCTGCCTGTGATGCCAGGGATCTGAGGAGGTCTTTCAAAGTTACTGTCGGGAACAGTACGCGTCCATGGGCCAGTTTCCTCTGCAAGGGAGACCTCTTCTTCTGGATGGAGGGGACAGTCCTGCAGGTGGAGTCCCCCTAAAGGATGGCATGCCACAAATTCAGAAATGTGCAGGGACAGCAGAGAGAATCCCAGGCTCACAGCCAGCACCAACTCAGCAAGAACAACTCTGGGGACCTTTGGCCATTGAGCCTCCTGGCCAGGATGACACATGGGACTTTATGGTTTGTACCTTTTGAGGCCCAGAAAGGAAAATTAAAGTGACTAACAGTACTCAGACTCAGTATCACCACATCTTTCTTCCAGAAACCACAATGTGCATCTTGTTTCTTGAACCTGAAATGAAGGTTAAAAAAGAAACCTTCCAGATAATTTTGGTTTTTAAGCAGGATTTCATCATGCTGAGACATTTTTAAGTATTTGGTGTCTGAAACTTCCTGATGAAATATAAAACACATTTGCTTTGGCAAAGTTGGGAGGTAGAGGCTGACAAAGGGGAGTTTTTACATTTTTCCCCTGATTTTTCATAAATTAACTCTAGACCAGGCATGGTGACACATGCCTGTACCCTAGCCCTTGAGAAGCGGAGGCAGGAGGGTCTGAGTTTGAGGCCAGCCTGGATCACATAGCAAAACCCTGTCTCAAATACAAAAATTAATTGGGAATTTAGTTTTCCACATCTCTATTTACCATCAAGGAATCTTATCTCCTGATAGAGAGGAAGCTGCACTATAAGGCCTAATGTCTTAAACAACATCCAGGTACCACCTCAGCCAAAACCTAAATGCCATTCACCATGCCCACATCTCCCTCCTCTCTCTCTCTCTCTCTCTCTCTCTCTCTCTCTCTCTCTCTCTCTCTCACACACACACACACACACACACACACACACACACACACACACATCCTTCATCAGCCCTGATCAGGGCTCTGAGCAGTCAACACATGCCTTTCAGTTTCCTGAAAGGAGAAGAGTTGAAAACAGGGTCTCCTTACTCCTCAACCACTTTGGTCTCCAGTGCTCAGCACCAGGCTTCATACACGCTTCTCTAATAATGTAGTTCTTTCCCAGAAGCCAACCCCAGCCGCTGCCACCCCAGCACAGAGGCCCTGCGGCCACTGTCTCCATGCTCCCTCTGCTCTAGGAGGTTCCTGGCACAGCGTGAAGGTTATTTTAACACTCACCTGTTATTCCAAAAGGAAAGCCTGCCTGCCAACACACAACTCGATCTTCTTTTCCTGGAGTCTGCCCTCCACAATCTTACTGAAGAGTCCATTTCTCAAGCCCTTGAAGTAAGCTGACCCCTTTGGAAACAGCTGCCATTTGCAAAATGCCACAAAGAAATGGGTGTCCCTTAAAATACCTCAGGAAACTGAACATGGCATCCAGTGAGCAGGGCTCCTTTACTGAAGAAATACGTCAGGTGGAGATCTAAACCCTCGTTCCATTCTTCCTTTCTCTATTCTCACCCTTCCTGGTCCCATTGCCCGAGTGAGAGAGACAACAAGCCAAGCTGCCAAGGAAGTCAGTGGAGAAGGGAATGTGGGCTGGGGGGCGGGGCAGGAACTACTTGGGGAGAGTGCTGTGCAGGAGTGAGGGAACCAGAGTTTCCCTTCGTCCCAGCCCTAGAATCACTGCAATACCCTGACAAGAGACAAGAGTTCTGTGCTGAGGTGAAACTCTGTATGGGTCTGGGCAGGAATTCTGCACCTGTGAAGGAGACCACACTCCAGGCCCTGGAGGAATGCTGTGTGAAGGAGACCACTCTCCAGGCCTTGAAGAACAGCTGTGTGAAGGAGACCACTCTCCAGCCCTGGCAGGAATGCTGTATGAAGGAGACCACTCTCCAGCCCTGGCAGGAATGCTGTATGAAGGAGACCACACTCCAGGCCCTGAAGGAATACTATGTGAAGGAGACCACTCTCCAGGCCCTGGCAGGACAGCTGTGTGAAGGAGACCACTCTCCAGGCCCTGAAGAAATGCTGTGTGAAGGAGACCACTCTCCAGGCCCTGAAGAGCAGCTGTGTGAAGGAGACCACTCTCCAGCCCTGGCAGGAATGCTGTATGAAGGAGACCACTCTCCAGGCCCTGAAGGAATGCTGTGTGAAGAGAGACCGTGCTACAGGCCCTGAAGGAATGATATGTGAAGGGAAACCATTCTACAGACAGAATGGCAAACTGAGGAGAAACCATATATATGTCCCGACATGAATTCCATGCTGAAGGAAAACACTCGCTCTTGGTCCTGGAATCTGCACTTTAACCCTAAAGTGAAACTTGTATTTTCCCACAACTCCTTTACCACAGACGCTCCTTACTATCTCTCTGGCAGAGGCAAGGCATGTCTGCCTTTCAAGTGAAGTACAAATGCCCATTTTATCTTATTAAAGTAACGAGAGGACGGGTCCCAAATGGAAGGAGTATTCAAGGAAGTCTTGGGGTTTATAAGGCCTGTTACATCACTCAGTCAGTAGTTGTGGTGGCTCACACCTGTGATTCCAGCACTTGAGACGCTGAGACAGGGGATAAGCATGAGCCTGAGGCCAACATGAGCTACAGAATGAGACTTTGCCTCTCAAGGAGACATAAGTAAATAAACGTTCATCGGGTGTCTTGCATGTGTCCAATGGTGTCTCTAACGCTGAGGTTTAGGCATTCACACAATGAACAAAGCAGACAAGAGTCACAGTCCTTCGGAATCTAGAGTCAGAGGCCAAATGCATATCAAGTCACATAGGAAAGGAAGTGTTAGGGGATAGACATTGACACCCAATGGCAGCTGTGCATAGGGTGGTCAAGGCCAAGGTAGGTTGGAAGTCCCTAGGGAATCTCCATTTTTTTTTTTAAGATTTATTTATTATGTATACAGAAGAGGGCACCACATCTCATTACAGATGGTTGTGAGCCACCATGTGGTTGCTGGGAACTGAACTCAGGACCTCTGGAAGAGCAGTGGGTACTCTTAACCTCTGAACCATCTCTCCAGCCTGGAAATCACCATCTTGTCTGAGTCTCTAAACTGATAGGTGTATCTTGCCTTTTTCCTTGGAGATCCCAGTGTGCCTAGGCTCTGTGGGAACCTGGTTAGGTTCCCACAAAGCAATAAGCTTTGCAGTCGGCTCTATCTACAGCACCAGAGGCCCTTCGATCCATGGCCCACATAGCTCCACAGCATCAGACAGCCTGACCAGGTTTAACTTCCTGCTCCTCAGACCCTCAACAGTCTGCCACACCTGCTCTACCTCTGCCTGGTGAAACATAGCCTGGTGCTGGTCACACCTTCATGGCAGCACATGCATGTAAGGCATGCCAACCAGTTCCTTGAAAACTGAGTAATCACGCACACATGGTGCTCTTTCTTGCCAACATGGGTGACCATTACTGAGTGTCATGCAAACTGCACATAACCCTCATATAACCCTCATGCATGAATCTGTGTTAATTCGGTAGAAAAAAAAAAAAAAAAGCATCATAGCTATTCTGTTTGGCAATGAGACACCTCCCAACCTGACAACATCCAGAAACCCACTGGGGACATATTCATGTTTATTCTGGGCCTTCCTCAGTCCTACAGCTTTATTGCTTTCAGGAAACAACACGTCTGTGTGGCTGAAGCCATGCAAGCTTTCAAAGTGAAGCAAGTCTCCCAAAAGGGAGAGACAGAAACCGGCTGTTTGTACCTACTCTAAAAATCGCTTATATTCACTATAAGCTGGTTTGTTTTTCTAAGTTTTCAAGACAGGAAGTATGCAGAGGAACCGCCAAAACTGGATGCTCAAGCCTTCCAGAGCATTCTTAAGCAAACAAGACAGTAGGGAGACAATACTTTAGACTCAGGGTGTCTGTGCTCCAGGAATAAACAGCAACATTCTAAGTCCCGTGAACCTCAAAATCTTGAAGTTTAGCATAAAAAATTGAAAGACTTCCTGAAAATAAAATGTGATACCTTCATAATAAGATACAAACATCCACCTTTGTAGCTCAATGGCCAGAAAGTCACTTCGAGGTCTACTTTGTTTTGATGTGAAATTGTCACTTCGTTTTAAAGCCCAAATAAATATGGCATTCATTTAAGTCTATGGTCCAGATACATGGAAAGCTACATTCATAAACTAGACCCAGGTGGAGATACTAGACATCTGTTGCAATTAGTGATGGAAACTCAGGTTCACAAAGGGCCAGGGTAGCCTGCAAGCCCAAGCCACCTCTGCAAGAAAGTGATCCTATGGGTTGCCACTTATCAGTTCATGTCCCTGGGACTTTTTCCAGCATCACCAAACAAGGAAAACAAAGCCAGGCTGACTCAGCAGCACCCCAGGCAGACAGGCAGGTAAGAAGACGGAGGTGGAGTAATGTTTCTTCACTGTGCTTTTTAATTATTAGAGTAATATTGTTGCCAATTTTTTTTAATCCACTGAAGAAAACCCAAGCAAAATAAAAAGAAAACTAATGGTACCTTTTGACATGAGTCACTGAATTTTCTTCAACCAAACTCAGGCCCAGGAGAGAAATACATAAAGATCCTGCCTGTGTCAAAGGTCTCTGAGATGCAGCCACACTAGGGTCAGTGACAAGTATAAAGTTAACTTCTAGATAAGGAGGTGAGGTTATAGAGCTCCTGGGTAGCTTGCCCTTGCTGCCTCCAGGATGGTTGTGTGTTCCCAAGGAGGCAGCTTACACATTTTGTTTTTGTTTTTTGAGACAGGGTTTCTCTGTGTAGCTTTGCACCTTTCCTGGAACTCATTTGGTAGACCAGGCTGGCCTTGAACTCACAGAGATCCGCCTGGCTCTGCCTCCCGAGTGCTGGGATTACAGGCGTGCGCCACCACCGCCCAGCAGCTTGCACATTTTGAAAAATCATATGTCCTCTTAAGATCTCCGGCTTCTCATTGGTAAGACGGACTGACAGCCATTTCACTTCCCACAGTTGCTCTATAATTCCCAGGGGAGGGCTCCTTAAGCCAAGTGGGGCCATGCAGATGATCAATGCTATGCTTATTGAGATCCTGGAGTTCCAAAAGTAAGTTTTTAATTTGCGAGTTAATGCAAGCATGCACCAAGTACTTTCCATTGCAGATGCTGTGCTATCCGTGAGAGCAAACACCACACGCCATGCTCTCAGACTGCTCGCCATCTGGGTCTGAGTGTGGACTGAGAGCCAAGCAAACAGTAGATTATGAAGTCACATAATGCAAGACATACCATAGAGGAAAGAGCAGGACAATTCAGCAGCGTGTGAGGGTGTTACAGAGGCAGTGGCCACCAAGGAGAGATGAAAAGACAAGTAGAAATCACCCAGAAAAGTAAAGAAACAGAACCTTCTCAAAAGCATGAGCAAAGGTAGGAGGCTGGAGATGAAAGGGTAAGCTGGATGAATTGAGCACAGCCCTGCATAGGTGGAGCACAGCCCTGCATAGGTGGAGCACAGTCCTGCATAGCTGGAGCACAGTCCTGCAGAGCTGGAGCACAGTCCTGCAGAGCTGGAGCACAGTCCTGCATAGCTGGAGCACAGTCCTGCAGAGCTGGAGCACAGTCCTGCATAGCTGGAGCACAGTCCTGCATAGCTGGAGCACAGTCCTGCATAGCTGGAGCACAGTCCTGCATAACTAAAGTACAGTCCTGCATAGGTGGAGCACAGTCCTGCATAGCTGGAGCACAGTCCTGCATAGCTGGAGCACAGTCCTGCATAGCTGGAGCACAGTCCTGCATAGCTGGAGCACAGCCCTGCATAGCTGGAGCACAGTCCTGCATAGCTGGAGCACAGCCCTGCATAGCTGGAGCACAATCCTGCATAGGTGGAGCACAGCCCTGCATAGGTGGAGCACAGCCCTGCATAGGTGGAGCACAGTCCTGCATAGGTGGAGCACAGTCCTGCATAGCTGGAGCACAGTCCTGCATAGCTGGAGCACAGCCCTGCATAGGTGGAGCACAGTCCTGCATAGCTGGAGCACAGTCCTGCATAGCTGGAGCACAGCCCTGCATAGCTGGAGCACAGCCCTGCATAGGTGGAGCACAGTCCTGCATAGCTGGAGCACAGGATATAAAAGGAGTGGAAAGAAGAGGGCATCTTGAACCATCAGGATCCTGAAGTGGAGTGGGCAGCAGGCCATGAAATCCACATTCTCCTTCAGAAGTCTAAGGGGTAGGCATGAAGAAGTGAAATGATTATGAAGGGAAGGAGGGACGAGTGACGAAGGCAAGGAAATCAGCTCAGGGACCAGTAATACTCAGAGGTGAATTCATGGCACCAGGACTGAGAGAGGAAAATGAGCCATAATGAAATAATATCTCAGAACATGGGGTATGAAAAAAAATTACCCGACTCCATACGACATGTGGAGAAAACTGTAAATAAAAACTGACCAGGAAGGAAGGAAGAAAGGCATATTTAACATTCTTCCCATGAAGAAAACAACAGAGTCACATGGATTTTAGAGTAAGTACCACAAAGCCTTCAAAACCGAAATAATTCCCATTAAAAAAAAAAAAAAATCCTTTCAGAGCTGAGTAAAAGGAACACCCAGTTATTCATTTTGTGACATTATCACAATTTTGCTAAAAAACCAGACACAAGTGACATAAGAATGGCAATCACATATCAGTCATCCTCTTAGGAGGAAGAACTCCGGAATACAAGAGTCAATCAAACACTTTAGAAAGAAGCCACCGAGGGCAGGACGGATCAGTGCGCTGCAGTGTATTCATAACCCAGAGGACAACAGAACAGTGAAGTGAATGAGCTCAGCTTCACATGTCACTAGAGATAAAACTTAACACCACAACACTGAGCAGGGCTGAAACGATATGATTTCATGTGCACAGAATCCAAAACAGGATAACACCAAATAACACATTATTATAAACACACACACGTGGCTAAACTCTAACGACAAGCAAGGGAATTACGACTCAGCCTTTACCTTTCGCTATGGTTACTTCAAAACAGAGAAGGACGCAGTAAGAGAAGGGCACAGACTCCAGGGCTGACAACACCCCTCTTAATGACCCATGGTGGGTACATGAGCAAGCATTAGATCATGGCTCCCGGGCTGCCACATGTATGTATGGCTGTACAAGTCGGGCACTCCACAAATGACGGTCATGCTGTGGTTTGAATATGCTCCTGGGTTTGAACACTTGGTCCCCAGGTGATGGTGCTGTTTGGGGATTTGTGGAGTCTTTAGAGGTGGAGCCTTGCCGGAGGAAGTATGTCACTGGAGGCGGGATTTGAGGTTTGAGAACCTGGTCTCCTTTCCTGCTCACTGTTCACTTTCCAGACTGTGGATGCAGTGTGACAGGCTGGCCTGGCCTCAGTATCCTGCTGCCAAGCCTCCTCACCATGAGTTTTATCTGCTCTGGACCTGTGAGCCAAAACAACCCTTTCCCCCTAGGCCACTTTTGCTAGTGTATTTACCATAGCAACAGAGGAGCAATGACTGCTGCCTTCCTTTAAACATCATAGCACATGAATTATTTTGTGAATATACATATGTGTAGTAAAATCAGTTTTGCCTAGAATTATATGTATGTGCATGCATATTTAATATTAGATAAACAAAGCCCTTTTGGGGGAATGGCAGATTAGTCAGTAAATTCTTTCGCACAATAGGTAAAAATAATGAGGAAATGGTGAACACAGATCTTTCCTGTATCTGTGCACCAAAATCAATTCCATGTAGAGAGAGAGAGACATGTAGTAATTTCACCATTTTCTAGAAACAAGAACTGTGAAAGAAGAGCCCACCATCAATCTGAATTGTTTTTCTACTGAAAGTTATTTTTCTTTCTGGAATTTTTAAACGTATTTCTAATCACCAATTTAAAGTATTTACCTGACACATCCAACACCAGACAACCTCATGAGAGGTCCTGTTGAGTGGCTTCTTTTCATATGTGCGGGCATGATGTTTGCTCCTGTGTCCCATAAGGCTTTGTTAAACCCAGAATTTGAAGTGATAGGGTGAGACACCTCTTCTTCATCTTCACAACTTCTTCCTCTTCCTCCAGCCTAAATGTAGGTCTCAGTCCACATCTCCTCATTCCTGCCCGCAACCTAGTGGCCCTTTGGAGTCTTTCTCCACACTCCAGTCAACTTTCTTCTGACCCCTCTGTTTCTGTCAGTTGCCTCATCTCCCTCCATTTCTCTTTCTCCTTCTTAGGGCTCCTACTCTGTCTTCTAGGCCCCTCAGCTTTTCCCTCCCACTTCCTCCTCCCTGAATTTGCATTGCAAAACCTCACTTTATTTTTAGTGTCAGAGGTAAGGGGGATGTAGTGGAATCTCCATAAGTGCTGCTTATTTTTGGTTGTTCTGTTTCCTCTGCCAGTACCATACCTGTAAGAAACATCTGACCCAGATGTGCAACTTCCTAGCGCCTAGGATCCCTGGGATATAAACACACCGGCTTCTTTGCTTATTGCTGTAACTACCCACCTCACCAGGAGCAACCTAAGGAAGCCAGTGCTCACTGTGGCTCACAGTTTAAAGGGCAAGGCCCATCACAGTGGATGAGAATGCATGGTAGGGCAGTCCCATGGTGGGCAAAGGGCACAGCTAAGATCTCTCAATGACCAACAAAACCGGAATCAGAGAGAGATGACAGGAAGCAGGACCTCAAAACCAAACCACTGAGACTCACTCGTCCTTGTGAGAAGTTCTACAGCCCCCGCCCCAAACAGAATTTCCAACTGAGAAACAAGTGTTCAAATGTACGAGACTGTGAGGGACTGCTGCACAGTCAAAGCACTGTGGTAAAGATTAAACGCTATACAGAGATCATCTTCTACTAAGAGGAGACATGGGGAACAGCTGGTTGTGGTCTAAGTGATGGGGGAGAACAGGTTAGGAAATGGACACACCCTCTCTTGCCAAGCAGCCCACACAGCATCCACTAGTCACACTTGGCAATCAAGCATTCAGAATGTAACCAATCTTCATTAAGATGAACTCAGGGCATAAAATGAAAACTTGATTTTCAAACAATATGTAGGAAAAAAAGAGCAAAGAAATATAAATCATTTGGAGCTGTCATGTTGGTTAGATGTCAAAATAACATTTGGATGTAGAGGGGACAATAAAAATCAAAACTGACATTGATGTCTGTCTGTCTGTCTCCCTGGACTTGTTTAACGCAGCTCCTGGAACATTTCTGATTATACATGTAGGCTGTGGGCTATCTTGTATTGAATAGCACTGTTCTATGGGGCCCAGGGGTGGCTGCTACTTCTCTAAAAGTTATGGAAGAAAATAATCCCACCAATCTAAGACGGAGGGGGTCTGTAACACTCCACTTACCAAATTGAGGTTTAGGGTTCAAGACTGATCATTAATCTGAATTGTCAGTTTTATTGAATTGAGACACTCTTATGGTGATATTTTATTTGTGCTGAAATGTAATTTCATTTGTATGTTAATAAATAAAGTTGCCTGGGGGTCAGAGCTAACAGTAAGCCATAGCAGAAGTCTGGCAGTGGTAGCACACGCCCTTAATCCAATCACATGGCAGGCAGAATCTGTGTGTTCAAGGGCACAGCCAGCATGGTGATGCACACCTTTAATCCAAGTACCAACCATAGAAGACCTGGAGGTCTGTAGAAACAGGCAGTGACTAGGAGGTCATGCGGTTGGGTTTACAACCAATGAGAAGGCAGAACAGAAAGTCAATAAAAAGACAGACACACAGGAAGTAGCTCTCTTTCTGAGGGGAAGGACGGCAGCGAGTGGTAAGAAGGTGGTCTCAGCTTTTGGCTACTGCTCTCTGATCTCTGGGCTTTTAACTCTGCATTTGGCTCTCTGTTTCTTATTTAATAAAACCATTTAGAATTACATCTATACACTCTAGTGTGAGGGTGGGAAGGCGGCTTTGTCTATAAAGTACTTGCCACACAAACATGGAGACTCAAGTTGGATCCCAGTACTCATGTAAAAGCTGGGCATGGTGAGATGCACCTATAATTCTAGCCCTGAGGAGGCAGAAGCTGGAGGATCCCTGGGGCTTATGGTCCAGCCAGTCAGGAAAATTAGTGAGCTCCAGGTTCACTGAGAGATGTTGTCTCAAAAATAAAAATGAAATTCCGAGTGGATGAGGAAAACACCTCTGGCCTCCACATATTGGAACATGCATGATCACACACACACACACACACACACACACACACACACACACACACACACATTCAAAGGAACATTAGAACGCTAGTGGAGCACCTTTGAGTATGTTAGTTAGTGAGGGTGTTTCCAAAGAGAATTCACTGAGAAGACCTGCCCTGAATGTGAGAAGCTTCATGCTGTAGATGGAGGTCCGGGACCAAACGGCGGGCTCTCCTCTCTCGGCTTCTTGCTGCACCCAGATGTGAGCTGGCAGCATTAGCTTCCTGCCACCGTGTCTCCCCACCATGATGGACTTTCTCCTCCAACCACAAGCCAAAATAAACCTCTTCTCCCTCAAGCTGTTTCATGTCATGTATTTAATTGTAGTAATGGGAAAACTCAGTGGATTTAAAAATAACTGGGAAGGAATCATGGTGAGGGGGTAGGGGAAGAATCAGAGGAGAGGAAGTGATCAAAAACACATTATACGCATATATGAAATTTTCAAACAATAAAAACACTTTAACAGTAGCCAATGCAGAGACTGAACACGTGGTAGGAAAGAGGCTCCAGGAGAAATGAGTAGGCACTCCTGGCTGAGACGCCCTGCCCAAGCGCCAATGCCACTACAACACCTCACTATCAGGTCAGACTGAAAAAGACAACCAGTCTCACACCAGTGTGAAAGACCTGCTGTAGGACATGTCACCGCAAAATAGCATCCCAGGCCCACAGTGGACCTGAACAACTGTGTTATCCCATTCTCCGAACAGGACTCCAGAAGGCAGCGCACACAGTTGGACCCAAATGCTGAATACAGCCTACAACAGGCAACAGCTTTCCTTTTGGAAGCTGCTGGTGGCATGTAATTCCGTGTGATTACAGTTACATCTTATACCTAGAGAATGTCTGACAGTGACGGCGAGCCTGCCCGGTGCCTAGCAAGCCACTGGTCACAACTGAGAACCACCAGAACTATTGGCTGTAGACAGAAGGCAGTGTGGGTGAGTCACAGACCTCCTTTGGAGAAAGCCAGTCCCTGGTCCTACTTTAAGGCAGATCTGGTCTAAAGGAAAGTATCTAATTGTTCATAAGGAGAAACAGTGTCGCTGCTCAAAGGCTCGCCTGCATCCACTCAGAGTTCCGTGACAGGTTGTAAAACAGAGGCATCCGCTGCCTGGCTTAGCCAGAACCCCAGACTGAGAGGAAAAGACAAGACTGGGAGGGAAGTGGGGGAAGAGGCTGGAGGGAGCCCACCGTAGGGTGTCCGTGTGTATCGGAGAAGTCACAGAGAAAAGAGGCGTCCTCGTCCTGGGGCTCACTGTGAGGAAAGTGGGGGAGGCAGCGCGCACACCATCAGAGTCCATCGCATCCTGGCTCATAACCAGACAAGCACCTCAGCTTATCTGAACAGCTCCAGCAGCTCGGAGAGGTATTGAAAATCATCTCTAGCACTTTTTTAAATGAAGGCAGAAAACCCGAGGCCCCAGAGGTAAAGATGCCTGAGTGCTATCTAATGAGAAACAGAGGTCGCCGGGAAGCCCATTCATTTCCTTTCCACAGAGCCACACAGGGTGCAGGATGAGTTTGCTGGGAAAAGGAAAGACTAAACATTTAGAATGAAATACTGAGGAATCAGTGTGGCATCATGTGAAGAAGGGATTTTTTACTGACACACAAAAAGGCAAACCATGAAAGACAAGATGGGTAATCGCTCATGCACTCATTCAGCAAACATTTTTGAATATCTGCCACATACCACATGTTAGGTACTTGGATAAATCAGTGAACAACAGGGATTTGAAATCCCTGATGACCCTGTAGAAAGAAACTACACTAAAATTCAAATGGATGTTTTTGTACACCATAAAATGTTGAAATATAGGCTGTAATATGAGAAAATATATAAAACCAGGAAAATGTTAGTTTTTTAATGCTGACTACTGATAAAGGGGCACAAAGAGCATTCTTAGAAGAGAGAAGTCAAAACCACAAAGTAGCAATACAGAATGACACAGTCAATGGCCATGGGACATACACATAATAACACAGGAAGGATGCCACCTTAGAACCATGACAGAGGAACACAAGACCCAATGGTACTACATCAGAGACCATGTGGCCATGGCAAATGGGACCCTTTATTTAGTAGATAGACCACAAATTGGTATCACAACTTTGCACATTTATATTTGTGATAACTAGTAAAGTTTAATGATTTTGCCTGCCAATTCTACTCCTTAGTTTAGATCTTAGAGAGATTACGCACACAAAGATGTTCAGAATTGTTTGCAAAAGTAAATTAAAAAGAATTTAGCTGAGTAGGCCAAAAGGAAAATAAAAATCAGTTTAGATGTCCTTGTGCTGCAAAATACTATGTTACAGTAGAAAGAGATCACTTAGAGCAATATTTAATAATTTAATAATATGGATGGTCCTCACTATTGCTGAGCAAAAAAAAAAAATCAAGTTGCAGAATACTGTCATATAATTCCATGTATTCTATTTATATAAGGTTTGGAAAGTACAAAACAACTATACAGGTTTTGTTTGAGCATATAGCAAATATTTAAAATTAGAAAAGAATTAAAAACACAAAATTTAAAATAATCATACCCTCTGGGACCTGGGGCAGAGGAAAAAGAGTCGATGAAGAGCTTTGTGTGGACAGTGTTTTATTTCTTAAGCTGAGAAATGGAGCATGGAGGTGTAGTGTACTGTTATTGGATCTGCTTTAATTATTTTTATATGTATGAGCATTTTGCCTCTCTCTCTCTCTCTCTCTATATATATATATATATATATATATATATATATATATATATATATCACATGTGTGTAGTGCCCACAGAGGCCAGACAAGTGTGTCAGAATCCTGGAACTGGATGGTTGTGACTCATCATGTAATATTAAGAATCCAGGGAATGGCTCAGAAATCTCTCCAGTGCCTGCTCTAATTCTTAAAAGAAGTACATAATTATTATGTTCACAATAAAAAGTTTACATCATTTTCATAGTAAGCTAAGTTAGTAGACTAAGACAATGTTTTAGAAACATAGAACAGCTATAAGACATAAGCAAGGATGCTCAAAAAATAAAGTAATGCCATCCTTGATCACTTGTGACTTAGTGATTGCAATTATTGCTTTGGATTTCAAATGTACTATGAAGTTCTGAGATAGACCACCAATATGAAGTTTATAGCCCAGAACTTATATTACCTGAGATACTACTGTATGACAGAGGAATTTTATGTAGTTTTCCTAAAAGCAGAATAAGAAACCCACTGAAATCATAGTAAACTGTTCTGGCAGCCAAAGGGTAATCCAGGCCTTTAAACTATCTTGCCGCAAAACCCAGACCTGGTTCCATAGCTGCATGGAGATGTCCGTTCAGGGAAAGTCTGGGTTTTGAACACATGGCATGGATGTGGAAGGGCCGAGAGGTGGTTGGCTGAGCAAGTGCTGATGGGCACAGAGGCACAGAACAAACTATCAACTCAACCTGAACTTCTTCCAGGAATCAGTGAATCACAAATGACTCCTACTGGGTCTCAGGACCTGTGCTGAACTGAGGTCCAAGACCAAGGAGTGGAGAAGGAACATCAGCTAAAGTCCAATGAGGAAGAGAAGGAATTTCTGTGCACAGAAAAAAACTCATCTGCAAGGTAGACTACTGTGATGTTAGTGCTGTTAACTTGACAGGATCTGGAATCACCTGGGAGACAAACCTCCAAGCATTCCTCCAAGGGGTTATTTAGTCCCTGGACACATCTGTGAGGCATTGTCTTGACTAGGTTAATTGATGTGGACTGTCTTAGTTAGGCTTTCTTTGAAGAGATACCATGACCACAGCAACTCTTATAATTGAAAACATTCAATAGGGGTAGCTCACTTAGAGTTCAGAGGTTCAGTCCATTACCATCATGGTGGGGAGCCTGGTGGCGTGCAGGCAGACTTCTTGATCAGAAGGCAACAGGAAATGGACTGTGACACTGAGTGAAGCTGGAGCAAAGGAAACCTCAAAGCCTGCCCCCACAGTGACACACTTCCTTCAACAAGGCCACACCTACTTCAACAAGGCCACACCTCCCAACAGCACTACTACCTATGAGTTTTTATGGGGGCCAATTACATTCAGACTACCACAGGACCTTCATCTTTGCCTTCACTGTGGGCAAGGATCCTGGACTGTAAGATGGGAGGGGTGAGCTGAGTGTCCATTGCTTTCTCCATCTTGACTGTGGATGCAAAGTAACCAGCTGTGTGAAGCTCCTACCTCTTAACCTCTTCACCATGGGAGATGGCACCCTTGAACTGGGAGTCAGAATAAACCCTTTCCCCATCTGGGTGTTCAGTCACAGTAACAGGAAGAACTAAACTGAACAAAAGGGGAAATTTCTGGTAGTGGGAAGATCAGGAAAGACATTGTAGATGGCTTAAATTTTGAAAAATATCAAGGATCAAAAGAGTGGGACAGAAGGCTCTCCATCCACCACACTGTTCACAGGAAACAGTAATTCCTGCTCAAGGGCAGACAGGAACTTGGGGACATGCCTTCAGACCGTTACAAAGGCAGGTCTGAGAAAATGGATCCTCTCACTCATCCCACTAATGCCTGAAACTGAATGTGTGGTCAAATTCCAAATATTTCCAAGTCAGTATCCTGGTCCACATCAACTTCCAGAAAAAATCAGGTATGTTTTGAAGGCATTTTTTCCTCCACCATGAGACAATTGGCCCACCTGACACTAGATTGTAGAGCAATGGCACTCAGCCTTCCTAATACCTTGACCCTTTACTACAGTTCCTCACGTTGTGGTGACCCCCCACCATAGAATTCGTTGCTACTTCATAACTGTAGTTTTGCTGCTGTTATGAATCGTAATGTAAATATCTGATATGTGACCGCTGTGGAAGGGTCTTTCAAGCCCCAAAGGGGTCACAATGCACAGGTTGAGAACGGCTGCTGTAGAGACCTGGAGAGAAAGGGAATGAGAAGCAATTCATGTCTCTTTATGAGTTAGAAACAATGTTTTTGTAAGGGAAGAAGTAAAAATAGCTCACTTCTAAGAAAGCCAGCATTTGTACAGAAGTCATTAGATGACATCTGTTCACTTACGGAAAATTTGAGGTAAACAGCATGATCCGGGCCAAGCCAAGGGAAACACCAATTAGTATTATTTAGACTACCACACTGCCATACTCCCCTGTACAGTACACAAACACCAAATCCTTCTCCCGTTTAACACTGCTGCTCAATAAAAACACACCAAGTTCTTTTTCAATCCCAGTGTATGGGTCAGTTCAGGAGCCAGTGCCCTGGATCAGCGACTGCACGTCTGAGGCTTCAGTTTCAAATGGGTCAAATTCAGTCTGAAAACGTTAAAAGCAAGTGCCAGAAGAAATTAATATTGAAGTTGAAATGCTGTGTTATTCTGAGAAGTATGATAGCTGCTCACACAGTCCTGAACACTCTCTCACTCACTTGCCCCTCTGCCCAGAGCACACACGCTGTGCGCACCACCTGCCCACTAGTCATTCAGCATCCCTCTCAGGTATCACATGGGTGATGTGGAATCACAGTGCTGTGTTTCAAGTGACCCTTTGGGAGGAGCCCAGTGCTGGGTCCATGCCTACGGCATTAACCTCACTGCATTTGTGTAGGCTTTGTATCAACTAGGTCATCCCAAGAACCAATATTTTGAGAGATAAAGAGACAAAATTCATATAACTTTTACATGCATATCTTGCTATAATTGGTCTACTTTATTGCTGATCATCACTTTGCAAATGTGCATGCACTCTATGTGCTGAACTTTTATCATGGTCATGCGTACGTGGTGGGGGAGGGTGGTACTTAGTGTGTATTGAGTGTGACATTGCCTTCAGATTTAGGAATCCACCAGATGTTGAAATGCATTCTCCATGGGCGGGGAAGGGAACTCTGTGCCGATTATTTAGTGCCGATATTGGTAGGCTCCTTTTGACAGGGTTGACATTTGTCAGTGAAGGAAAGCAAAAAGGGAGAAGAAAGCAGGATGGGATGGTGAGTGAGAAAGACAAAAATAAAGGAAGATGTGTGGAAGGAAGAGGCAAGGAGAGTAACTCAGCTGCTAAACATGGGCTCTCGTAGCACATGTTGTCCAGAGCAAAGTCTGTAACTTCTGTTCAAAGATCAAAACCAGAGTCTAGTCATGCTCTAGTGAAGGTACTGAACACCTCAGAGAGAAGAAGAATGTTGGATTTTGGGCATGGTGGGTGAACAAACAATCGTGTCCCTTTAAGTCAGTGGTTCTGAACCTTCCTAATGCTGCAACCCTTTATTACAGTTCCTCATGTTATGGTGACCCCCCCAGCCATACAATTATTTCATTGCTACTTCATAATCATTATTTTGCTACTGTTATGAATCAAATGTAAATACCTGATATGCAGGATTCTGACATGCAACTCCCCAAGGGGTCACGACCCACAGGTTGAGAACTACTGCTAAGTGTACCTCTGGGCATAGTCCAGCACAGTGCAGTGGAGCACAGCTAGCAGTTACAGGAAGGCTTCCTGACAGGTAGAGAGAAGGGGGGAACAGAATCCTCAAGACTTGACGGAAAATCTTTCGGTGGGTTCTCTGGGTTTTCCCTTTTTACCATTGTTTTTGGTTGGGTTCTCTGGGTTTTCCCTTTTTACCATTGTTTTTGGTTTTGTTCTTTGTTTCTGGTCTTGTTTTGTGTTGGGTTGGGTTGTTTTGTGAGACAGGGTCTCGTTACATAGTTCTGGTTGGCCTGGAACTCAGAGAGATCCACCTACCCTGCCTCCCAAAGTCTGGCATTAAAGGCTTTTGCGCTCCATGTATTCTGAGCTGAGTGCTATTCAGCCACTCAGAAACGTCACCAAACACAACAGAGGACAGGAGAGGAGGAATAGGTAAGGCTGCTTTCTCTCGAGATGAAGAGCCCATGGAGCTAGCCCAGCAAGATAGAATTCTGGAATGTTCCCAGTTGGGAACACATGACAGGTACATGAAATCTAAAGACAAAGAAAGATCCAAAGATGAGCCAGAGAGAAATCATGTTCCACCTACTTGGAAAACAACCTGGAAGACAGTGACCAGTAGAGTTCTTGTCTGAAGCCACAGAGGCCAGAGAAGGAAATGGGACAGGATGCTTCTAATGCTTGAAGAAAAGGGCCACTAACCCGGCACACAGTCTTCTCTCTTCAGCACAGCACCCTTCCCAAATCAGGCCGTTCTATGTGAAGCAAGACAAAAAATTTGTCCAAAGAACCTACCATCAAGGAAAGACAAAAGAAGTATAATTTAAAAAGGAAGGGAGGGGAGAGGAGGGAGAGAAGGAGGGAGGGAGGGAGGGAAGGAGGGAGGGAGGGAAACAGAACACTGTAACCGAAGATGGCTTCAAACTCCAGAAGGGAAGGAAAAATAACACAGTGGCCAGACAGGGGTGAGGGTACCAGAACAGCCTGCTAATGAAGTTCTTTATCAATGTTCTACAATTAAAATAAAGTTCTTTATAAATGTTCTATGGTTGAAATGAAAACTGCATCATATGATATGGTGTTTGGAATATTTAAGAAAGGAAGAGGGTTAGAAAATCTAAATGGAGTTATGGTTTGTAGGTGTCACTATGAGGGGTAACATTCTGGCATCAGTAGATGATGATAAAATAACAATCAGGACAGGAAGGCACAGATAGAAAGGGACAGAAATTAAAGACCTATAGATAAATCAGCATGGAAGGCTGGACAATATTCTGTTGACTCGCAGGAAGGAAGAAGAGACATGGAATAAGAAAGAGCAGAAATGAAAATCATGTACAGCCCTAAGATGCCAATAACCACTCTTAACATAAATAGTCAAAATCCAACAAATGCACCTGTAAGCTGCTAAGAATCTGGCAGGATGGAGGTTTTATTTTTAATGACCCAACTATATATTATCTATAAGAAACTCACTTTGTATATAATAATAATGACAGAATGGAAGCAACATGATAAAAAATACATCTACTAAGCTAATAGTATATTTGACAGCTGTTTCTAAAGGTATGACTTCATTAACATAAGACAAAGTGAACTTCAGATCAAAAAAAATTATGAGGGTTGTGGAGAATAATTCCACCAAGAACAGGAAGGAATTCGTGATGTGTATGGGCCAAACAGCAGAACTCAAAACATTTGAAGCTAGAGCTAATTTTTTTTTTTCAATTGAAAGGAAGTATGGACTTATGCTGTAATGTATGCTGGGGGAGTTCCTAGGCTCTCTCAGAAACTGGCTGGTGATCTCTGTCTGAGGTGGTCAAGAAAGCAAGCAATTTTAAAGGACATGAATTGGAGACTGGAACTGGTAGGGGCAGCGCCTTGGAGTCCTCCTGTGTACTCAGCTTTAGAAGTCATGGATTCTTCTCTGCGTTCTCC
The DNA here is from genome assembly GCF_903995425.1 of Onychomys torridus. Classification (NCBI taxonomy): domain Eukaryota; kingdom Metazoa; phylum Chordata; class Mammalia; order Rodentia; family Cricetidae; genus Onychomys; species Onychomys torridus. The sequence goes on along the minus strand of NC_050443.1, from coordinate 62,427,596 downwards.
TTGATCACAAGGTGGGATTGCAAGGAGTTTCAGCATTCTTGGTGTGCTAGAATTCCCTTTACAGAATGTGCTAAGCATGTGCTCATGGTCTGCAGCTTGGACATTATTTTCTCTTTAGCTCCTCTGAGAGGCACAAGTTTTAAATCAGAGATTGTCAATCAATGCATTTGCTAATTGAACTTCAAAATTACGTGCTAATCCTGGTCACATACAGCAAAACAGAGTTCTGAGCATAGTGAGTACTTCCATATGACACTAAAAAAAAAAAGCCTACGCCCTGTGTGCTATTAGTCTTTTGAAGGACAAGCCTCCCTTGGTTATTCCTAGAGTGGAAAAACCCTGTTAAAGCTATCTAGGACATCACTCTGGTCGCTGGCAAGGGAAGTTTCTTAGGAGCCAAGGGTTACTCAATACACTTGCTGAGTCCTGGGATGGACATCACAGAGTATCATCTGACAACATAGAGAAAACCCAATGATGAGGCCAACAGGGCCACCTCCCTGTCCCGTTCCATTCAAGGGTCTCACAGTGCTGGACTGAGGAAGAACCCATGGTTGGCTGAGTACATAATGAGTATTCCTCAGCATGTGCACAGATATGCCTGAGTGTCTATTCATTATGTTTATCAGTAGAACAACGTAATGAATAGTGGTGAATTCATCCCACATTGTAGCTTGGCTTGTCCTCTTTGTCAAAGTGTTCAGTAATCTTTGAAGTGCCAGCCTCTACATATATTAATGAAAATCCATCAGACATCAGCGATCTTAGGCCAGTTGCACAGTGGAAAACACTGAGGAAAATAGGCCTTTCACAAATAGGACTGAACAGAGCTTGCTAGAACGTAGCAGTCATCCCATGCCTCCCTTCCCTGCTCAAGGCATGGAAATGCTTTCCTGGCTCTGCTGCTAGAAGCTGTTAATGCATCCCAGAATGTGTTTATAGAACATTCAGCACAGTGCTCCACCTCCAGACTTGTGAACGGTGATGCCTGCCACATGCTGGGCCTCCCAAGAGTGGGAAGGAGGGTTGCAGGGTCAGGCCAAAGCCATCAGGCTACCTTCAAAGGCAAAGGCCACAGAACCTAGCCTGAGAGTGAGGCCACTGTGCAGACCCCCACATACACAATGGGGTCTGGGAGGGTCTGATTCCATGATGGAGTAGTGGCTGGTGGGAGGGTGACTTGCAAATATGACCTCAACCAGGGCCTTGTGGATGTTCTGCCTTCTTTCTCCATGTGAAGAGTTTGTTCTGGAAGGAATTTGGTTTGAGTGTCCACAGGGTCTTGAATTTACTTTGCTCTGCCCTCCCCATTCATCCCAATATCCCTCAATATGAGCAAAGAGTGGCCAACAAATAGGCAATCTTTCCTGCAGGAAAGCCCATGCCAATCCCACTCAGGCTGGCTCTTGTTACCCACCATTCAGTTTTCAGGCCCAGCAAATGAGTGGGTCATCTGTTGACCTCACAAAGAAAAACAAACTTGCAAGAGGAAAGAAGGAATTTGCAGGCCATGCCTTCACACCAGCAAAAAATCCTCATGATGTTATTTTCCAAGTCACCCAGAGTCCTATCTTCCAACCCATCCCGAGTACCAGCGAGTTTTGCTTTTAACTATACCACCTCACCCTTCACTGGTATAGTATTTTTGAACTCTAGCATGTACTGGTCTCTCTTTCATAAATTACAGATTCAGAAGATCCATTTTATAGCACGGTTTAAAATCTACTCCTCCATGATTCACACTGGCCCTGAGAGCTCCACACACTGGAAGCAGAGAAGGTGGCTAAGGGGGATTGCCGCCCAAGGGTGACAGCCTAAGTGTGAATCCCTGGAACTCAGGCAAAGCCAGGTGCATCATCACATGTCTAATTCCAGAGCTCCTACAGCAAGATAGGAGGTGGAGAAAAGAAATTTAACAGGAGCTCTCAGGCCAGCTAGCCTGAAGAAAACAACCAAGAGACCCTGCCTCAAACAAGGCAGAAAGTGAAAACTGTATGCGGAGTTGACCTCTAACATCCACACAGGCATTGTAACACATGATCCCCACAAATACATGCACAACACACACACACACACACACACACACACACACACACACACACGTGTGCACACACACACACACACACATACACAGCATACATACATACATAAACATCATAAACACACAGAACAACAACAAAACCCTCCTCACCCTGATGATAGCAGCAGCCGATTCTATTTGCATTTGAGGGTGACAGAGATGAAAATGTCCACACTAAAAGCTTTAAGAGCATGCTAACAGGAATCTCCAGGGCTACTAGTGAACAGCCTGGTAGTGAGGAAGGTCTCAGGAACAAAGATGCCTCATTACTAGGAATGCTGGAACAACTACCGAGTGAGCCAGAGACAAGATGAACGGCAAGGGATCAGGAACTCAGTCTTACCTCACGTCTAGGCCTGTTGTTCCTCTTAAACAGAGCATTGCCTTTGCTTACAAACACAGCCAGGCCAGCAATGGGGGAGCGGAGCTCCTAAGCATAGGACATACGGAAGCAGGAGACAGATTACTCCAGTATGAGACTACACAGTGGAAGGGAGGAGGGAAGGAGGGGGGAGGGAAGAGGGAGGGAGAGAATGAGGAAGGGAAGGAAGGGAGGGAGAAGGGAGAGAAGGAGGGAGGGAAAGAAGGGAGGGAGGGAGGGAGGGAGTAAGGAAGAGCACCAGGAAGAAATGGGGAGAGAACCACCTGCTCCATTTCAGAGGAATGTAACTAAACGTCAAATACAATAACTTATAAAAATGTTAAATTGCCAATACCTTCAGGATACAAGTGACATTAAGCCTTTTCATACAATCCAAAAATTAAAACATCAAGATCACATCCTCAAAAGAGGAAATAAATCAGAAACCCATAAGAAAACTTGATTGTTTGAAAAATTAGAAAATATTCTCCTTTGACCTACCCCGTCAGCTGTTTGATTTCTGGTTATATGAAAGTCTGTAGGACACAAAAATTGCCCAATGTGACCTGTGAAGCACACGAAATAAATTACTTGTGTAAATTAATAACTACAGAAAAAGTGGTTGTGAGGCTAGAGGGATGGCTCAGTGGTTAAGAGCGCTTGCTGCCCTCTCAGGAAATCAGTTCCCAGAACCCACAGTGAGAGTCTCACAACCTCCTCTAACCCCAGTTCCGGGGGATCTGACACTGTCATCTGGCCTCTGTGAGCACCTGCACACACACACACACACACACACACAGAGAGAGAGAGAGAGAGAGAGAGAGAGAGAGAGAGAGAGATTAAGTAATTGCCAAAGAAATACATTTCCCCCAAAACATTCTGTCATTGGCAAGTTCTTTCAGACTTTCAAGGAACTGGTTGTTTCTCTGCTTCTTAAGATGACTGAAAAAAGGGGAAAGTGATGAAAAGTGTGCCCCTGTTCATTTTATGAGGTTAGTAAATCCTTGATATAAAAACCTGGAAAACGCAGGGTGAACTAACATTTCTTATGGATTCAGATGCAGCAATTTTCAATAAAATATTTTCAAACCAAATCCAGCTGAACACTAAACCCACAATACCCCATGGCCAACCACAGCTATTGCCAGGAACACAAGAAAGATTCGATATTAGAAAACCTATTAATATGATTATGTATGTTACAGTAGAGTTTAAAAGAAAAGGTGTGATGATCTAAACAGCACTGAAGAACTCCAATGAGCGAGCATGCTGGGAATTCCAGGTTTTCACATCCACCATTGGCAGCAGGTAGTTCCCTTACAACTAAATAGTGGCCTGTCGAAATCAGGACTGGTCCTAGAATCTCAAAACCAGCTGTGGATTGCAACACACACATGTAAACAGAGAACAGTGTCGATTAAAGAAGAACAGTATGAATAGAGCCTACAGGTAAGCCTTGAGATTAACTGGTTACGTCTTAATCACCTGCTTTTTCATGGAAGCATTTGGACTGGAGTAAATTAGAATGGAAAAGATGAGAAAAAAAGGGGTTGGGGATTTATCTCAGTGGTAGAGCGCTTGCCTAGCAAGCGCAAGGCCCTGGGTTCGGTCCTCAGCTCTGGCAAAAAAAAAAAAAAAAAAAAAGATGAGAAAAATATCAGGGTAAATTACTCATGCAAATGGTAGTGTTTTCGGAAATCCTTTAAGTAATACGAAGAAGTATTTAGTTAGTCATGAGGTCAAAGGCATTGCCTCCCAGGGGTGATAGTGAAAAGTCTAAGCAAGCAGCACGTTTGACCCAGAGGACGTAGGTAAATTGCTTTCCATGTTTTTACTGCTACAGAATTTGTTTAAGGTCAACATCAGGGTCACATGTGAGGCAGGAAGAAGACTCAAAGCTTCCACCTATCTTGTATGGAACTCTATCTCGTGAAGTAAAGTAAGGCAGATCCCAAAGGGAGCCTTAACTACAACCACTGTCTACTCTTTCCAAACCTGGTGGTATTAATTTCTGAAAGTCTTGGAAGTGTAGTAATTAAATGATGGTCCCTGGAGCTCAGTGAAAAATCCCAGCTCTGCCACAATAACAGTATTAGACTATTTTCAGCAATAATCTAATATATACTTCTTCCCTTTGCCCCTACACACAGTCTCTCAGAGAGGAGCACACTGAATTGAGCTTGAGCTAGTTTTGAGCTCAAGGAAGGTGTGGATTCAATTGCAGCTTGATGCATCTGGGAAGAGGGAACTCCACTGAGGAATTGTCTGTATCCGACTGGTCTGTGGTCATGTCTGTGAGCCAGTTTCTTGATTATTAATTGATGTGGAAGGACCCAACCTATTGCTGGGAGGTACCATCCCTGGTCAGGTGGGCCTGGGCTGTATAAGAAAGGTAACTAAGCCAGTCAGTCAACAGTGTTTCTCTATGGTCCCTGCTTCAGTCTGGCCTCCAGCTTCCTGCCCTGATCCTCCTCAGTTGTTACCTGGAAGTGTAAGATGAAATAAACACTTTCGTACCCAAGCTGCCTTTTGTCAATCTTTCATCCCAGCAACAGACAGCAAACCAGGACATTCGGTGAGGACACTCCCTGGTCCCCCTTTCCCTCCAGTTATGTGACATCCATAGAAAAGGCACATGCAGAAGAAGCCTGACAGACCAGTGTGCATTTCTGTCACCATCAAGAAATGAACATTCTCCAGTTAGCCTCCCGATCCAAAGAGAAGCAATACATGAATCCCAGCACTTGGGAGGCAGAGCCAGGTAGATCTCTGTGAGTTCGAGGCCAGCCTGGACTACAGAGTGAGTTCCAGGAAAGGCACAAAGCTACACAGAGAAACCCTGTCTCGAAAAACCAAAAGAAGAAGAAGAAGAAGAAGAAGAAGAAGAAGAAGAAGAAGAAGAAGAAGAAGAAGAAGAAGAAGGGCTGGAGAGATGGCTCAGTGGTTAAGAGCACTGGCTACTTTTCCAGAGGACCCGGGTTCAATTCTCAGCACCCACAGAGCAGCTCACAACTGTCTGTAACCCCGGTGCCAGGGGATCACACCAATACTCGTAAAATAAATTTAAATAAATCATTAAAAAAAAAAGAATGCCCATCGAACAGAACCCTGACAAAAGCAATATGCACAGATGTTTAAAATAGAAAAAAAAAAAAAGACTGTGGCTAAAGAATAGTGTCATGATTTAGATAGGAAATATCCGCTTAAGGCTCATGTGTTGGTCACCAGACAGCATTTCAGAGGTGGAGCTTCCTGAAAGTTATCGGATCCTGGGGCCTCTGAGTACATTCATGGGTTAATATATCAATAGATTTGTACTTTGGTGCCATTACTGGGAGTTAATGAATCTTTAGGAAGTGGGTCCAAACTGAAGAAAGTAGGTCATTGGGGACATGTCCCGGAAGCATATAGCTTGTTCATCCCACCCAACCCAGCTTCCTGGTCACTAACCATGAGGTGAGCAGCTTCTTCTGCCACATGTTCCCACCACCACCATGGATATCCTGCTCCACCTCAGGTCCAGTGCTATAGAGCATCTGACCTTGAGCTAAAAGCCTCTGAAACCCTGAGCCAGTGCATGCCTCTCCTCCTTTAAGTTGATTTTCTTTTCTCCACATACACATTTTTTTCTTCATTCTCAGCAATAAAGACATAAAAGGAATCCCTAATCTAACACACTATGGAAAGACAATGCTCCCTCCCCACCCTGTTCCTTTCACCCATTCCAGCCTCTAGCAGTGTCTCTCAGTGTCAGGCCATATTATACACCTAGCCAAAAGAAACTGTTTCGAGGTCTCCCATCCCAGTCCATGAACTTTGTCATTTTTGGCTTCAATCTGGAGCCTCTCTGGAGGCAGTAACCACTTCTTCTAAGAACCACTCTGGGTTCCCAATACACCAAACAATTAACAAACCTGGATTTATCAAACCTCCAAGAAGGAGGTGAGGTCCCGCCACAGGAGACTAAGCATGCAACAAAGCAGCCACAACTTTCCAGGAATGCATTAGCATGGGAGGAGGCGAGAGATCAAATACTTGAACAGATTCTGAAACATTTCAACATTTAAAAAGAAAATTAGGCCAGAAGAAAGCCTAGGTGTGCACGTGTTTCCTCTCAATGTGATATTATTTCTAAATATGATGCAAAGGCAGAGAGTTTAAAGGAGATTCTTGGAGCAGACAACTTGAAAAGTTTCAATGTTGGTACATCAAAACCATGTGTAAAAATATAATACAATGATGCCTTAGTTAGGGTTGCTATTTCTGTGAAGAGACACCATGACCATGGCAACTCTTATAAAGGAAAAACACTTAATTGGGATGGCTTAAATTTTCAGAGGTTTAGTCCATTATCATAGTGGCATGCAGACAGACAAGGTACTGGCTACATCTTGATCAGAAAGCAACAGGAAGTGGACTGAGACATTAGATGTGGCTTGAGCACATATGAGACCCCAAACCCACCTCTCAGTGACATACTTCCTCCAACAAGGCCACACCCACTCAAAAGCCACACCTCCTAATAGTGCTACTCCCTTTGGGGGCCATTTTCTTTCAGGCCACCACAAATGACAAAATTGGGAAATTATTTGTAATATGTAAGTGATACAGATTTAATCTTCTTTGTTTATGAAGAATATATACAAATTGATACAGAATTCATAACATAAAAAGAGAACATGGAGATTAAATTTTATTTTTCCATTTCAAATGTCTTTTGTGTGTGTGCTATATATAAATCTGTGTTTGTGCACATGTGTACACATAGATGGAGGCCAGAGATCAACCTCAATGTCTTCCTCAATCATTCTTCACCTTAATTTTTGAGACAAGGTCTCTCTCTAAACGTGGGACCCACCAAATCCACAAGACTAGCCAGTGACTGAACTCAGGGATCCTGTGTCTCCACTCACCCTCCTCAGTGCTGGGATTACAAATGCACAACTCTGTATTAATCTTTCTATGTGGGAACTAGAAGCCTGAACTCAGTTCTGTTTGTTTGTTTGTTTGTTTGTTTGTTTGTTTGTTTTGTTTTTTGAGACAAGGTTTCTCTGTGTAGTTTTGGTGCCTGTCCTGGATCTCACTCTGTAGACCAGGCTGGCCTCAAACTCACAGAGATCCACCTGGCTCTGCCTCCTGAGTGCTGGGATTAAAGGCATGTGCCACCACTGCCCGGCCTGAACTCAGTTCTCAGGTTTGCACAGCTAGCACCCGTCCATTGAGCCATCCCCTGGCCCCAGATGTCTAGTGGATTAAGGATAAAATACAGAAAAGCAATAATACAAATGGTCCAAATGTATTTGTAAGACTATCTCACTAAGCCAAACATGATTACTCCTGCCTGGAGTCCCAGCTCTTGGGAAGCTGAAGAGGATGGGCACATGTTCGAGTCTGCACCCTACAATAAATTCAAGGCCAGCCTGGACACTTTTAGGAAGATAATTTGATAATAGAAATCAAAAACTTTAAATTTTCATATCAATTTGACCCCAAAATAATCTCTAACCAAAAACTGTTTCTATAACTCTATTTCAATCAACTCATCACAGACATGCACCAAGATGGGTCCACAGGCACGGCAGCAGTAGACTTTGATACAGGAAGGAAAACCTGGAGGGGCATCTAATGCTCAACATCCAAGAATAGTTAATGAAGTCTGACATATTCAAATGATGTGATGTTATAAATGTAGGAAATGTTATTAGAATAAAATACTCCTCACATTGTTCAAACTTTTTAATTATCAAAGCGCGTATTATGTCTTCTTTTCCTGTGTTTGAGAGTGTGTGTATGTGCACATATGTGTTCGTGCATGGGGAAGCCAGAGGTTAGCTTAGAGTATTGTTATTCAGTCATTGTTCACACCCCCACTTTTTATTTTGAAACAGGGTCTCTCACTGGTCTAGGACTGACCAAATAGTCTAAGCTGGCCAGTAAGCCCCAGAGATCTGCCTGTCTCCCCATCCGTGGGGCTGGGATTGCAGACATACACCATCACACCTGACATTTTTATGTGGGTTCTGGGGGTGAAGCTCAGGTCCCTCATGCTTGGTGTATTGCAAAACATTTGCCAACTAAGCTATCTCTCCAGTCCATTATCACTTCTTTAAATAAACATACACACTAATATTCCATACTGAGTTGTGCTGCTGTTGCTTTTAACTCAGAAACACACATGCGCACTCTCTCTTACACACCACACACACACACACTCACACAAACACACTCACACACACAGAGGTAAGTTCAAAAGAGAGGACTTTACTAAATTGTAAATTACTTTTATTAATATAATAGCTAGTCTTCCTGATTTTAAAAGTACTTTCAAAGGAAAATTCTATTAAGCGTCTAAATGAATGCTTGGAGAACAGATGGGTTTCTGTGAATTTGGCCACAATAATTTATAGCATACATTGGCTGGAGCTGTTCGGCACTGACAAATTCCAGGAAGTAATTGCATAAAATACTTGGAGAGGAAATTGCTTTATGCTTCCATGCTATTTATGGAAATTAGCATCTTTGTAAAAATAAACCAAGAATGATCACGATCGTAAACCCTGAACTGTAGCCTCCATGCTGCTAGGCGTGCGCTTTCAGCCCATTAGTGACACTGGAGCAATACTGACTGCTTAATTTGCTCCTGTTGTGAAACAATTACAGAGAATTGTGGTTTTCTTCATCCCCTTGTATCTCTACTGTCTTGCTTTCTTTTAGAGGCATCCCGCGTGGAGTTCAGATATACTGAAAACTTTCTTGTCATTCCATTTCCTGCCAAAGACTACACATACCCTGTTTTCAGCAGCTCAGCCTTCTCCAATCCCCATCAGCCCCTCAAACCTTGTCCTTGGAAGTGAACCAGACATTTCCCAGGGTCAAGGTAAACTTTCAAGATTTTGCCCTAAGCCTCATTCAAAACCTGAAGGAATTTTCTATTTTTCTCAGTTCCACTTAATCCTTTACCATGGTTTGTCCCCTTCTCAGTGGGTTCTTACAGGTTCCTGCCTTCATCTCATCTTGTTGACGATTAGCTTCCCACCCCTGCAACCCAGGCTAGGACACATCACTACCATAGTGCCAGGAACCTCCCAAGCATCATCTGCTCCAGTGAGTCCCAGCACCCCTCAGAGTCCTGATGGTGCCTCCCAACACCTGGTCGACATTCCAAAGATTATGTGCTGCCTAGTTCCTAGAGTGCTCTTCGGGCCTTCTTCAAGCAGCCACAAACTGCCCCTGCTCATTTTTACCTCTTGGCCTTTCCTGCCATGTTTCTGCTCTTCACATGCATGGTGTCCATCAGAGGAGGAGACAGAGAGGTATTTTGAGAGGTATTTCATGACCAAGTGGGCACAGAGCAAGGACAACGGAAAAGGCATTTGGAGTATCCCTGGGGTCAATGGCTGGCTGACAATGAACGAAGGAGAAAGAGGGGAGTGGGGAGAGAGAGGGGGGTAGGGAGAGAGAGAGAGAGTGCATGACTATGAATAGATGGTTTGGTGAATAAACCACTTTCTGTGCCAGCATGAGGACCTGCCTTCAGAGCCTCAGCACCCATGAGAAAGGATGGCTGTGGCAGTACAGCAGTTTATAATCCCAATCCTGGAGGTGTGGGGACAGGAGGATCCCTGGCCAGGCTAGTCAACCAGCAAAACTCCAGATACAGTGGGAAGCCCTGTCTTGGAAAAGAAGATGTAGAGTAATTGAAGAAGACACCTGATGTCAAGCTCTGGACACGTGTGCACGCGAGCATACACACACACACACACACACACACACACACACACACAGCACTTACTGAGAGAGAGAACAAAAACAAAACATATACATTTGTGTGTTTATAGTTCTATCATAACCTGAAATAAGTTTTTGTGAACTAAAATCCAGGTTTCCCCAGGGCCAGTTACACTTCTGAAAACCCCACGGGAGAAGGCCTTCGCTGTCTCTCCCACCTTCTAGAGGTTTCCAGCAGCCCTTAGCTCCATCACTCTTCAGCTTCCTTGGTGGCCTCTTCCCCCTCCTCTGCTTTGCTTCATCCTGGGTCCCACTTACGACAAGTGCTGGGACAACCTCCCCAACCTCAACGTCTTTACCTGCATGGCCAAGTCTCTTTAGTCATACACGGAACATTGATGGGTTCTAGGAACTAGGCCATGGACATATTTGGGAGACATTACTCAGCCTACCACACTTATACCTTTGACCCAGTGTTTCCTTCAATATTATAGTGATCAAAACAGTAGAAGCTTGGCAGGGTTTGGGAGCAACTGTTGTCTTCAGTAGGCAAATCAGGTCCTCAGGGAAGATCCAAAGCACAGCAAGCTCCCAGGGCCTAATAGGCAGGAGCAGGGGCCTTTCTACTGCTGAGAGGGAGGAGCCTTCAGCTTCATGCAGTCAAGCCCTGTGCCTATCACAGTAACTTGTAACCAGTAATTATAACAGTTCACATTTTCCATGATTTAATAAGGAGAATCTCATTTTTATTAATTAGCTGAAATACACTAGATAGCGGAAACATCCTTAAGCTCAGCCTCATGCATCTGTTAGTCTTCCACCAAGCACTTTGTAGCCTACTCATGAGGCAAGGGGAGCGACACTGAGGGACACCTTAAGTCCCATCCCAACATTAAAATCGTAATACAGATGGACAACTTCTTACAAAGCTCCAGTGAGCCTGGGGGAAACACCAGAGACAGCTCCGTCCACTTCTACAAGAACCTCCCTTGAGAAGATCAGCCTGTACCTAGAATAGTTTGCATCTGGGCTCCTCCGCTCGTGTCTCTTGAGCGCCCCCTACAGCTCCACAGCAGAATATGCAGGCACAATGCTAATTACAGAGTTGACCTTCATTGCCCACCCACATCCTTGCTTTGTTCCACATTTTCCACTTCACGGTGCACTGCCTCCTGAAAACAACTCTGTGAGGTGGGCACTGTCGTGTGTCCCTCTCTTCAAGTGAGGAGACAGGGGTGATGCACAGATGAGGGACCCAGCCATACATCCAGGGGTGGTGCTGGGATTCCGGCAGTGGGTGGCACAGATGACCGAAACCGCTGCCCAGGCACTGGATGTTATGCCATTCCATGCGCACTACACTGATGCACGGACGCAGCACTGCCATAGGCACACCGATACGGGAAAATCCAGAGGTTACTCGCGATTCAAGCTGGGCAAATGCTCCCTTGGAACAGAAGGCAGCAGACAGACCCAAACACACAGAGACGGTAGAGAGGGGGAAAGGCAAAAGGAAACACTCTGTCTTAGAGGCTCAGCCCCACCTGACCAGGAAGGAATATCTCCGAAGCCCTTGTATTTCATTTTAGATCTTTGGTGAGATGGAAGAATAAACCATCTTGCTTTTCCAACAACACTGCACCATGCTGCCCAGAGGAACCCTAAACCATGCCCCTCAAAACCATAACTTTTGTTTTTTTAAGATTTATTTTATTTTATATTATATGTATTCCTATGTCTGTGGTGTGCGTGTGTGTCTGTCTGTGTGTGTCTATGTGTGTGCACATGACTGCAGTTGCCCATAGAAACCAGAAGAGGGTATCATATCCTCAGGGGCTTTGAGTTACCCCAGATTCTGGGAACTGAGCTCAATTCCCTGCAAGGAGAGCAGAAATCTTGACCTCTAAACTTCTCTCCATCCTCTTAGCCTTTGTTCTAACAAAATATATCCATTTAAAATATGGTTGAGCACTGTAAAACGGGACAAAGGGAATGATGTTCCTCACTAATCAGTTGTGTGTGAGCCACAGGATTGATCGGGTACTGAAAAGGGCTTAAAGACAGTAAATCCAAGAGAACAGAGCAAGAGGCAGGGGCCTTCGCTTCAGTTATCCCAAGTATAGATTTCCATCCATGTCTGCATGCTTGTTTAACAGACTTAAGCCCTTAAGTACTAGGCTGCCTGCTAAGACCATGAAGGCGCACAGACCACAGCCAGAAGTGAACTCCTTGGGGAAGTGTTGTCTTGTTCTAAGTCACATAAGACGTTTCAGGGGATTAGCAGCCACCCTCAGGCCACGGTATTAACAGAAATGTTCCCTACATTTTTAGGTCAGGGCCCACACACTTCTTGGCTGAATGCAGCGGCAAACATATTTGTCTGGATTTCGCTTTGTTATAATCCAAAGGGTTGTAGAGGAAATCTGGATGTTCCAGCTATCTTGAAATGTAAGAAGGCCCAGCAATCCCGGGCTTGCATTCCTACTTAACAATGACAAACCAGAGTCAAGCGAGGACTGTTCTTAGTGAGGGGAAATGAGGTTCCACCTCTGGCCATCTCCACCACTCCCTGCTGTCTCTTCAGCAATGCCAGTAGCTCGCCTTTGAGTTTGCCCAGTAGACAGATAAGGCTACGAGCTCAGCTTCTCCAGTTGGGTCAAAAAGACAAGAGTCTAGACCAGTGTTTCTCAACCTGTGGGTCTCGACCCTTCGGGGTCGAATGACCTTTTCACAGGGGTCGGCTAAGACCATCAGGAAACACAGATATTTACATTACGATTCATAACAGCAGCAAAATTACAGTTATGAAGTAGCATGGGTCACCACATGAGGAACTGTATTAAAGGGTCGCAGCATTAGGAAGGTTGAGAACCGGTGGTCTAGAGAGGCCTGCTCAAGAGTGAGGTGTGTAAATTCAGAACACCCACTTAGTGGCTGAGCTAGTATAGAAATCAGGCTCCTCCTGACCTCTAACACGCAGCCTCTCCTGGGCTCATGCAGACAGCCACTACAGTCAGAAAAGACAGGGTCCACCCAAGCCCAAGTCACAAGTGGTGTACGGGTCCACGGTGGTATCAGGTTCCTGACCTTTGAATCATCCTTACAGAGAAACCAACCATGACACCATCTGCAGGGAGATTCTCTGTGTTAGCATTAACACTGGTCCTATTAGCATCTGACATGGTCTAGAATAATATTGCTATGCAAAGACAGGCGTGCCCCAAGTTCTCAGTGTCCCCCTTTCTATTACCTGCCGAAGACCGGGGAACATAAAGACCATCCATGTCAGGAGCCTCCAGGGTCCTGTCCAGGAAGCCACAGGGTCCAATATCCTAGGAGCCTCCCTCACAGCCTACAAAAAAGAAAAAAGAAAAGGTCTAGTTTCCAACTAGCTCTTGGCTCCAGAGACCGAGTCTGTGAACTAAGAAACCAATCGGAGGGCAGGGACCCTGAAGCCAGGCAGTGTCTCAGAAAGGTTTGTGTTGGCCCAGGATGGGATTGCCTGCTGCAGAACGGAGGCGACATGGGGCTCCCTTTAAGATGAGTCCACCAAGACTGGGGAGGGGGCAGGGACTAGCCACTCTCCCCCCTCCTCCCCCCCCCCCCCCCCCCGTCAGCAACTCATACTTCCAGCTCTCCAGAAGTCGAGACACCCCTGCATCAGTCACCTCCCAGCCTGGTTGTCAGCACCAGGGTGTGGCTTTTGGCATTGTCTGGGGACAACCAGCCTACAGCCAAGGGTTAGGGCACCTGCCAGCTTAGTCTCCTCGAGGCAAAAATGAGTCTAAAACCAACTAAACTAGACCAGAGAGGGTAGGAATCCACCTAAGGTCACACAGCAAAACAGTAACTCTAGGATTGGAACGCTGATAGTTGGAGGCATTTCTCACTAGGCACACAGAGTGCCCTCTGCTTCCAGACCTGCGGCTAAGAGAGCTCTAGGGGACACAGTCCTGCAGAGTGTAGTCTCTTAAAGGTGAGGAAGAATGTCGCTCAAGAGGGCGACCGGGACTTTTTTTCCCCCCAGTGTGTTCTCCTGTCAATTTACAGGGAACTGAGTTTGAGAGGAGACTGGAAAAGCCGAGGTCACACTCGACTCCCGCTTCGCCTCGCGGGCGCCTTGGCGGAGTCGGTGTCCGGGGGCGGGTCGGTGGCTTCTCTCCATCTGGAGAAAGCATTAAGGCCTGGCTTAATGCGATCCGCAAATGTGCTGCTGTTTCCGACCTGAGGCGGCAACTCTGGGACGAAGGGAGGCGGCCAGGGCCGGGCCCGGGACCACGCGCCCCTCTCCGCTGGCTCCCACACTCCAACGCCCGCTGCCCTCACGCCTCCTTTCCCTGGCGTGCGTCTCGCCTGGATCCTCTACGCTCCAGGCGTGCGAGCCTCAGTAGCCAACCCTCCGGACCTTCGGACTCTCCGGGCTGCGATCAACCGGCAGTCCGCTCACCCTGTAGGGTGTCCCCATCATCGATGGCGCCCTTCCCTCGCAGAGGACCCGGGAAGGTTCTGCCCAGTGTCCCCGGACCCGGTGGCGCGCGCCTACCCAGAGCTCTCTTAAGTCCCATAGGGTAGTGCTCAGGTTGTGAAGCCCCGCGACCAGCGTAGAACCCTACTTGCCAGTGGCGTTCCCATCAACTTGCCCAGCCTTACCATCCTGGGTGAGACCTGTCCCCGGCTCTCCGCGGGTGTCCCCGCTCCCAACCCGGCGCCGCAGGAGCGTCTGTGGGTGCCGCAGGGATGCGCTCTGCGGAGACGGAGATCAGCCGCGCCAACTCGGCGACACCTCGTGCGGAGCGCGGAATCCCGACGGTCCCCGACGCCGGCCTCCAGCCCGCGCCGCCGCCAAAGTTAAATGGGGCTGGGACGCGGCCGCCCCGCCTGTCCCGCCCCTCCGGGCGCGCGGAGCGCAGGGCTGGCCCCGGCCCAGAAGCGGAGGGCGCGCGCCGCCACCTGCGCCGTCTGTCCCGCAAGTGCGCGCCGCTCCCCGGGGCCGGTCCGTCCGTGCCGCCTGTCCGTCCTCTGCTGGCACCCCGGGCCTCCGGGGGAACGCGAGGGCAAGCAGGAAAGCGGGCCGCAGCCGGGCGACTCGGAGCGCGCGGAGCCGTGGCGGCCACGGCGAGACTCGGCTGGAACGCTTCTCCGCCCGCTTCCTGGAAGCCACTCCTCGCCCTGGGCCTGCAGCCAGGCCTGGTGCCAGGAGTCCCGGCTGCCGCCGCCGCCGCCGCCGGCGGCAGCACGCTGGGGAGAAGCAGCGGCTGCGCCGCGGGCCAACCGGGCCAGCCGGGCCAGCCCGGCCAGTGCAAGGATGCCATCCCCTCCCACCTCCACCGACTGGCCCGGGCGCCGCGACTGCTAAGACGCACCCCGAGAACAGGCTGCACTGAGTCGCTGGCTCGTGCTGGGAGCCTTAGGAGCTTGACCAAGACCCATCAGCAGTACCACCACCCCTGTGCGGGGATTTGGGGCTACAGGGGACCTTGGGTGACCCAGCAGAGGCACCTAAACCTGATACCTGAAGCCCCGGGAATGAAACCGGTTTGGGTAATCCCGAACTCCAGACCTGTCAGAAGATAAATTCAGCACCAGAGCCTAGGGCTTGTGATGGGGGTGTCCCAGTCGAGAAGAGAGGCAGGGGTGAGGGTGCCTTCGGCACTTCTGAAGGGAAGAAAAGTCAGGGGAAAGATACAAGGGTCTTGGCTTCATCCCAGCAAAGGGAGCCAAGTGCCAGGTGTTCCTTTTAAGGTCTGCAGCGCTGTGCCGCCACCTTAGTTCCCTGGAGTGATGCTACTTTGCCAAGCGATGTGTGTAGCCAGCCATCCCAAGAGCAGTTGTTCCTAGCGTTATCCCAATCCTCAGGGAATAACTTGCCCACGGCGATCAGAGAGGTCAGGTCTAGAACTGGTAACTACTTCCTTCAGGAGGAGTCAAACATTTGCATCAAAAGGTGCTCTCTTGCCTGCCGGACTGCTGGTTCTTCCAGACTGTTAGAGCATTACCTGCCTTCCTCACCTTTTCCTCCCTTCCCCAGTCAGATGGCCTCCTCTGACCAGAAGAGCCTCAGGACTCTCCCTCCACTCCGAGGAGGAAAATGGCTGGAGTCCTAGGGAAGATGAGCAGGTGGCGAGTGGGAAGAGATTCAGGGGGAACCACGAAAGGAGGGCAGAGCTAAACCATGACTAACTCACCTACAGACAATGGAGTCTCTCCGTTCACTCCAGTTTAGCTGTGGAAAGTGAGGCAAACAATCCATTTCTAAATACTGGGCTATTACTCTTGTGGGTAATACAGGACTAGGTTCCCATGAGCCTCTGGTCACATTTTGTCAGCCAGTTGGAATGCTGCCTTATTTTGTATACATTTCCGTGTAAAGACACCTTGTGTAAGACATGCTCATTCATTTACGTTGACCTCAGGGTACCAGCACCTGTAACTCCCCTATGATGTGGGTGTGAACAGCTAGAGAGCAGCCCTGTCAGGGGACACATAAACAGCACTGTGCTCAAGGGCAGCTTAAAACAATGAAACCACAAACAACAAAATGTTGCAAAGTGCAAAGAGGACTTTCAGGGTGACTGTCTACACAATAGAGCTGAAACAAGACACAAGAAGAGAGAGCATTGGCTTGTAGGACCTTCACAGTGAATATGCAGGCCAGTGGACTCAAAATTTTCACTGGTCTTCAGAAGACTTTGAAAGTACTATGTGTGTTGGTTATAGGGTGACAGGTGACATTGCAGATGAGAAGGCTCCATGGTATGCACATCTGTGTCAGTGGATCAATAGAGGAATCGCCCTGTTAACATTTCACAACATCCATGACACACCATGTGGTAGCATGAATGAGAATGGCCACCACAGGATCATATATCTGAGCCCTTCATGCCCAGTTGAGAAATGGTTTGGGAAGGATGAGGAGGTGTGGCCATGTTGGAGGAAGTGTGTCACTGGGAGTGGGCTTTGAGGTTTCAAAAGACACACTATGCCCAGTCCTGCCGCTTGCAGATGAGGACGTAAAGCTCTCAGCTACTGCTCCAGTACCACCCTTGCCTGCCACTGCCACACTCCCCACCATGATGGTAACACACTAACCATCTAAAACTGTAAGCCAGGCCCCAATTAAATGCTTTCTTTTCTAAAAGTTACCTTGTTCATGATGTCTCTTCACAGTTAAACAGTACCTGGGACACACCAGGATCTGTTCTAGGCATTCAACAGGCATTACTAATTCAGCCACCAGGACAGCTTACGGGGTGGCATATTGGTTTGAATTGACATAAAACACTTAAGAGATTTCTTTTGGCTCACAATTTCAAAGGTGTCAGCTTATTGTGTCAGACACGGTAGAACAGTGAGCAGTTCACATCTTTGTGGCCAGAAAGCAAAGAAAAGGAAAGGAACCTGAGACCTGCTAAATGGTCTTCAAAGTTACAGCCTCAGTAACCTACCTCCTCCAGGTAGACTCCGCTTTCCCAAGTTTCTACCACCTACCAAAATAGCACCATGGGCTGGGCCACAAGTACCTGGTACACGAGCCTGTGGGGAGCATTTCACCATTCAAGCCATACACGTAAATGTTTTTATTCCTGTTTTACAAATGAGACACCAGAGTAGAAAGATTTAACCACCATATGTTCTTAGCAAGTGGACCGGTTTCTCAGATCATTCACATTCTAAAACTGGCCTGAAAGTACCATGGAATCAACTGGAAAACGTGCATGAATATTCAAGAAGAAATGGAGAATTCAAAGAACTATTGTGTTTATGCCTTGGCAGCTGCATCAAGCTCAACCCCCTGTGTGTGCAGCAGAGGAAGGCCTTGAGGATGCCTCTGGAGTTGGGGACATTGCTGGGAATGTTTAAGTGGCTCTGCTCTTAGGTATCAATGTCTCCCCAGAACTTCCTGTCTCATTTTCCCTTGGGCGCTTTTGATTCCTGAGCCAGCCTCCAAGGAATGCCTGACACTGTAAACTGGGGCCAGAACAGTCTTTATTCTTCAGCTTCCATCTAGAGTCAGGCTGTCCCTACAAAGAGGGAGCTGAGGGAGAAAATCAGAACAGGAAATGCCACCCATACTCTTATGGAAGGTTTGCCACCCTGCTAACTCTGACACGCTGAGCCATAATATAGGGGTGGCTGAGGTGCTGAGGATTAGGATGACAAAGTGTTATAGAGGACAGACAGACTCCACCCATGGCCTGTCTGCACCTCAGAGATGTCCCAATGCGACAGTTAACCTTAATGGTCAACCTGACTGGATTCAGAACCACGGAGGACATTATAAAGCACATGTCTGGTGTCATGTTTCGAGATGTTTAGCTCCATCCTGATGGGTCTGACCTAGTGAATACATTAGTCCCTTGACGGATTACTAATACAAATGCCTAACTGAGAGGTGTTGAAAGGTAGAGGGTGAACCTACTTAGAGGAAATAGGCTACTGGAGAGGCGGTCTGTGGAGGCTCTGGCTTCCCCTGGCTGCTGTGGTGTGGACTGCTCTGTTTCTTCATGCTCTTCCCACCATGACAGAGTGACACCTCTGAGACTCATCGCTATTATCTGGTCACAGCCCATAGAAAGAACTAGTGTGTCTGATTCCCAGCCCTGGCCATTCACTGGTCCCTGCTTTCTCTGCGCAAGTGCAGATGGTGCTGGCCCTCAGTCCCTACTCTGCCCTCAGCCTTCACATCCTCCCTCGATGCCTGACCCAAGTGTTTGAGGAGGACATGTCAAAGGCATGGGATGAGGTAGATTGGAGAGTGGGATGGACAGAGATTAGGGAACCCAGAGAGCTTCTGGATGACCATTGAGTGTGCTTCTCACACGATCCATCACTGGAGTCCAGGTCAGGCTTCTTCCTCTAGCTCTGGGCTTACCTTCCCCCTGAGAAGCTACCTGGGGACAAGGGGACACATGCTGACTTCCCGAGAGATCTGGGAAATCAAGTTCTGTTTCCTGCTAAGATGCGCCCTCTTACCTTCCTGGTCTCTGGCACCTGTCCCAGGTTTCTGTCTACAGGAGTTTCCCAGGGTCTGTTTCTGCCTACAGGAGCATCATACATCCCTACTCCTGTTTGGGGAGGGTATGAAATCTTTAGGTGCTGCAGATATGAGGTATGTCACTGGAGCTGGGTGGGTTTGCAGCATTAGCATCCTCCTCCATCTTGCTTTGCTTCCTGTCTTTTGATAAAAGGTGAGCAGGCAGCATCTTTTCCTGCCACCATGCCATGTCTTCCCAGACACTGTAGGGTCTCTTTCCCTGGAACTGTAAAACAGTTGATTTGGGGGCATGGTGTTTTACCACAGTAACAGAAAGTTAACTAATAGAGTCCCTATGAGGAGGCCATTAGGTCAAGCAACTGTGGAACCTGGAGTGATGTGGAAATTCCAGGATTCTGAACACACCAAAATCTTAAGACATTTGCCAAGGCAAGCTACAAACAGGAAGTGAAACCGGATAGAAGGGGATGTGGATTACAAACAGCAAAGCTGGAGGGGTGGAAGCATCTAAGTCATTTAAAACTGAAGCCCCAGATACTGGATATGAAGCTGTAGGATTTGGTTATTTACCTGCTGGGTTTGGGGCTTGTTTAGAATAGAAATTTAGATTCTATGCCACTTGGTGTTGGAAGTCTGTGACGGCTTTAATTTCACAGGGGGGATCACAGTTAAGAGAGTTTGGACTTTGGAACTGTGTTGAGATTATTAAAGACTTTTGGTGTTATACTAAATTCATTTTGCATCATGAAATGGTCCTGGGCCTATGGGAGTCAAGGGGCTGGATGTGGTGGTTTAGATGATAAATGTCCCCCAGAGGCTCATATATTTGGACATGTGGTCACCAGTTGGTGGCACTGTTTGGAGAGATTATGGAACTTTTAGGAGGTACATCCTTGCTAGATGAAGCACATCACTGGTGATGATTTATAACGCCCCACCTCTGCGTGTGTGTGTGTGTGTGTGTGTGTGTGTGTGTGTGTGTGTCTGTGTCTGTGTGTATGTGTGTCTGTCTGTCTCTATGCATGTCTTTCTCTGTCTCTGTCTCTGTGTCTCTGTGTGTGTGTGTGTGTGTGTGTCTGTGTCTGTGTGTATATGTGTCTGTCTGTCTCTATGCATGTCTTTCTCTTTGTCTCTGTGTCTCTCTGTGTGTGTGTGTGTGTGTGTGTGTGTGTGTGTGCGCGCGCACACACACTTCCTGTGTATATGCAAAAATGTGATCATCCAGATTCCTGTTCCTACAGCCAGGCCAAGCCTTCCCCACCATTATGGACTCTCCCTCTGGAACAGTAGGCTGAAATAAACCCTTTCTCCTGTAAGTTGCTTTTGGTAATGGTTCATCACAGCAGCAGAGTTTGACTTGATGGGCGGGTCTGCAGGCTTCAGCACACCCTTACTCTTGGTTTTACCCTCTGCCTGCACTCCAACACCGTGGAATTCCCCAGAGGTCTTAAAGGCACCGATTTCCACAATTTCAAAAGTTTAGGACTCTGGACTTAGATCATCAGAACCTTTGTCAAGAAATCGAGGGAGATGATGGAGAGAGTTCCAAGTCTTCAAAGCAGGACAAGTAATGCTAGAGCCCCACAGTGTCTTCTGTTTGGTAACTCGTCCAAGGTCAGCAGGTTCTGAAAGCCACACCCCCAAAGGCTGACTACTGCTGGCTTCTGGGGCTAGGAAAGTGCTGGCCTGGCTCAGGGTTGTTTGCATCTCACACCTATGCATGTATACAACACAGGGCTTCAGAAACTCCGCTGTGGACTGTGGACAAGCACAGATGCCTTGCAGCACCTTAGAAGTCCCACCCTGCCCTGAGGATCCTATCCCTTCTCCGCCCCCATGAAGTACTGGTCAGGAGATCTAGTGCTGGCCCAGCCCGGGCCACAAACTGGGGGACTCAAGACAAGTCATTTCACTATCTGCAGATGAACCTTCCAAGTCCATAAGCCAGAAAGTTGCAGTAGTTCTTACCTATGCACACTGTGGCTTGTTTTCTCGCTTTTCTTGTGGACTATAGCAATACTCAGTGGGATGATTCGGGTGAGGGTTGTTGCTCAAGGGTTCAGATGTTGGTAGCTTGGTGCTCAGTATGGTAGTGTGAATGGAAGGTTCTTATGTCAATGAGCACAACCCTGAGAAGGGGCTAAGGTATTTCTCATAGGACCTGATTTAGTTCTTAAAAGAAATTTGTTATGCAAGCAAGTCTATCCATACCACTGTATCCTCCCTTCCCTTACTAGGTACCTAACCACTGTGGTTATTTGGTTTGTACCTCACACATCAACAGCTTTTAAACTAACATCCACATATTAAAAACACACACACACACACACACATACAATTTTTTTTTTCTTTTTAGGTATGAGTTACCTCACTCAGGATAATTTTTTTTCTAGCTCCATCCATTTACCAGCGAATTTCACAGTTTAGATTTGCTTAACAGCTGAATAATGTTGTGCAAGGTTACTACATTTTCATTATCTATTTGTCGATAGATATCTAGGCTGTTTCCAGTTTCTGGCTATCATGAAAGAGCATCAGTGAACAGGGATGAACAAGAATCTCTGTGGTAGGATTACAGTCTTTCGGGTATATGCTCAAGAGTGTACAGCTGGACCTTAGAGGAAGATCTAGTTCCAGCTTTCTGAGGAACTGGCACACTAATTTCCATAGTGGCTGACCAATCTGCACTCCTACCAGCCATGAATGATTGTTCCCCTTTCCCCACACCCTCACCAGCATAAGCTGTCATTCGTTTTATTAATCTTGGCCATTCTGACTGGTGTAAGACAAAATCTCAAAGTAGTTTTAATTTGCATTTCCCCAATGGCTAAGAACATTGAACACTTCCAAGTGTTTCTCGGCTATTTGTGTTTGATCTTTTGAGAACTGTGTTTAGTTCTGTGCCCCATTTCTAATTGGGTTACTTGTTTGCTTGGTGTTGTTTTTTCTTAGTTCTTTATATATTCTAGATACTAACCCTCTATGAAATATATAATTGGTAAAAAATATTTTCCCATTCTGTAGGCTGCTGCTTTGCCAGAATGAGCTATACCCAGAATCCAGTGCCTCACTTATCCTTGCTTCTTCTTATAGGAGACGGGAATGAACACAGAGATCCACAATGGAACAAAGTGTAGAGAGTGAGAGACTTTGGGGCACTCAGCCCTAGATGGGATGTCTTCATCAAAGTCCTCCCCTTAAATCTCAGCAATCTATGCAGCGGAGGAGGCACCAAGATCATAAGAGACAGAGATGATGGAGGACTCCAAGAAAAGAGTGTCCTCCAGACACAACAGGACTGATACATACATGAACCCGCAGAGACTGTGGCAGCATGCACAGGACCTGCACAAGTTCAAGCCAGACAGGGTCTCAGCGCTGAGAGGGTGAAGTGGACATGGGGTCCCACCCCTAACCAAGAAGCTATTTATAATTGATATTCACTAGCAAAGGGAAAAATGAGTTTCCTCCAATGGAATTCCTCTGAGTATATCAATAACACTCCAGGGCAGGTCCCATGCCCAGAAATAGTTGGGGAAAAAAACAACAAACAAAAAATACAAACAAATGAACAAAAAAACGTGTGGACCTTTTGTTTTGTTTTTACTTTTTTCCTTACTGATTTTTTATTTGTTTGAGTTGTTCTCTTTTTAAAGAGAGAGAACAAAACCAAACCAAACCAAACCAAACAAACAAAAAACAGACCAGCACACAGCAGGCAGAGGCAAGAGGATCTCTTAGTTCAAGGCCAGCCTAACCTACTGAGGGAGTCCCAGGACAGCCAGGGCTTAACACAGAGAAACCCTGTCTCTAAAAGCCAAAAAAAAGAAAGTAAAAGAAGAGAGAGAACATAAAGTTGGGTAAGTAGAGAGGTGGAGGGCTCTGGATCCGGGAGGAGTCAGAGAAGAGAAACATGATCAAAATATATGAAAAAAGTTTCATTAAAAAAAAGAGCAAGCCTAATCATTCTCTTTAGCTTCCTGTCTGGCAGTAGAGATTTCTTGTTCCCATACAAGTCCCTTTTGTAGTGGCAGGACTCACCATGAGACCTGGAGCTGAGCCGGGCTGATGTCAGGGGCAAGCCCGTGAGCCTCTAGAACTATGGTCTAAATAAATCACCTTTCTTTACAGAGCTACCATCCTCAGGAGTTCCTCATAGTGATGAAACAGACTTCTGCAGCTCTAATCTAGAGCTTAAGTCTAGATTTTTCCAGAATTTTTTTTCTAACCTCTAATCTAGGGGTTAAGTCTAGATTTTTCCAGAATAAGTTTGAGGCTATGAATTAAGAAGGGACAAGATGTCCAAGAAGAGGTATATTGACCACATAAAGGTAAGGCTGAAAAGAAATTGAAAACACTTGGTCACCTCACTGGATTCAATAAGAAACACTAAAGTGTTGCATAATGCTGTCTGTGTTCATGTTCATGAATTCAGGTTACCCAGGAGCATATTTGAGTGTTCAGTTCTATCTACAAAGATGTGGAAGTAAATGCTACATTTTACAAAAGTATTTGCTCACAAAGGGTTAAATTTAAGGAAAGGACAACAAAGCCCAAGTCATATACAGAAAGAGACACAACATAAGTGTCTGCCATGTTGCTTCAGGTCTCCAGGGGACACAGGCTTGCACCATCACGCCTAGCTCATACTGCTCTAAAATGCTCATTGCTTTATGCTGGAGAATATACAGAGTCCAAAAACATTTTTTTTTCAGTAAGATGATGTACTTTGCTTAAACATTCTCACTTAAAATATTGCTTTCCCTAAGAAAAGGAGTTACTTATTAATTTTATTGTTTCATTCTTTATCCTTCACTTTCAAAAAAAAAAAAAATCTGTCTGGAATTCTATCCCTGACAACTTGGGAACATTTCCGTTTTACTCTGTGCATGATTAATTTGAAGGAAAAAGAGCAGAGTGTAAAACATTAACTTGCTCCAACACCCTACACTACTGAATACTTGCTGGTTATTTCCTTACACATCATGAAGTGTCATAATCAAAGGCATCTTCCCTGATGCTGTGTCGCCTCGACTGGTGTGCACCACAACGCCAGTCCATATGCTTACCCTCACGTGCCCCTCACTTGCTCAGTGAGGCAATATTTGCATTGGAAACACTGCAAAGGAAGAGTTGAAAGGTCTCCTTTTTGTTCCAAAATAAGTTCAATAAAAACATTTCTATGTATTGAGTTTTGCCAAGCACATTAACTTTGGGAGGACTTTGTCAGCCAAGTAAGCATTTCCCTTTTTTACGCAGAAATGTTGTGTGGATAAGAGCAAAGAGCCAGCCAGCTCCCTTCAGACCCCAGATTCTGCATCTGGTCAGCTTTGGAAGTGAGGATCCAGTCTGTGTGATGCAGTACACATTCCCTGACAATCCACCTCCTGTCAGACCCCCACAAGGACTTAGAAACATGGTGGCCACTAGTGTTGTGCAGAAGCAAATGAGATAAATACACCCAGCCATGAAAGAACAGGAAACTGTGAACACATAAGGTAGTAACTAATTCAGTCTTGGAACTATCAGAAGGATGTTTTGTTTTGTTGTAGGGTGAGTAATAATTTGAGTTAAAAGTGTAAGCATGGGGACCAGATCTTGCTACCAAAAAAAAAAAAAAAAAATCACTCAATGTTTTACTCTCCATGTATTCTCCAGCACAGACAACCTATAATCTCAATTGTGTGTTTTAGGAGGGTATAAGGTGGACAGGTTAGCAAGGGACTGTGGCCCTGGCTACTAAAAACTGGGGATGGAGCATCAGAAGGTCGAAGGGAGCGTGAGCAATATAGTAAACTTCATCTCTTATATTCTATCTCTTGGATACAATTTACAAAATAAATAATCCAAATGGCTGTGAGGTAGATCCAGGAAGGAAGAACTTCCTCACGTATTCTAGAACAAATCTTATTTTTGGCAGCGAAGAAGGAAACAATGTTGCAAGCTTGCATCTCTCTCTCTCTCTCTCTCCCTCTCTCTCCCTCCCCCTCTCTCTCTCTCCCCCTCCCTCTCTCTCTCTCCCCCTCCCTCCCTCCCTCCCTCCCTCCCTCCCTCTCTCCCTCCCTCCCTCCCTCTCTCTCTCTCTCTCTCTCCAGAGTCTCTACTTACCTCCCCAGCAGAGTGGGAGGATGTGCCTAGCCCACAACTCTCTTTCCTCATCGTAAGGACCAGATCAGACACCGAATCCGAGGCTGCTGCTGTGTCTCCTTGACCCTGAACCTCTGCTGTGTGTTGCTCCTGTTCCCACTCTTCAGCGCTAACACAGAATTTCCTACTGTGTCCATTTAATAAGTTCCATGGGAGAATGGACAGCATGAGTAAAACACCTGAACTTGAACCATTTTCTGAGATCAGAAGAAGTTTTAACCAGACCTGGATTTCCTGTGGCCATCAGTTACCTTCTCCATTTTCTGTTTTACGTGTCACAGAGCACTGGACACTCCGCTCTCGATTTTCTTGGCCCATGTGTGACTCAGAGGATGCTCATTTCATGCAGTCTTTTTATCCCTCTCTTGGTTATTAAAACAACAACAGTAATACACCATGCTGGTACACGCTTAATAGAATGGCACTTAGCGATTTTTGTGTGAATGGCAGGGTGAGTCTCAGTATTACTTTGATGACTAACCAGAGACCAGGCTACAATTAAATATGAAACTTGCCTTGGAAGACTCCAAGGCTTCTGAGTGTGTCTTTTAAGTTGGAGTTCATGATGAAAAAATGAAAGAACAGAGCTAAGAAAGCATCTTCCCAGGCACGCCCACTGGATCACATGATCCAATAGTGAAAAATTAGGTAGAAGTCTGAGGTGGATCACTATGATTGCTTCTTAAACTTTGTTTTCAAAAGATGGAGCACACCAAAGGAAACCTTGGTTGGCCAAAATGCAGAGAATAACTGATAACAGGTGTCCAGCTACAACATCACTCCTGTACCAAAGGCTCGGGGAACATGGTGGAAGACTCATCAGAGAGATTGGAACTGCCAAAGGACCAGGAAATCTGCTGTGACACTGTGTCTCCCAGAAATGGCAGGGAAGCTTCCTGCACTATACCTCAACCACGGGGCTGCCGGAACAGGGTGAAACCAATGGACATGCTCCTGTGGGAGAGCTCTGCCCTAGACAAAGGAACTACTGGCAACTAAGACTGCTGAGAGCATAACAGGAGTCTTCCCAAGGGACGAGCTTCCTAACTGGTTATACAGTACCAAGGTCAGCCTTGAAATCACATACATACAAGCAATGCCAAATGGACTTGGACTCAGCAGGCTATATTTATATATTTACGTACATGTGTGTAAAACAACAACAATAATAATAGCAATAAGAAAGGGGAGCAAAGGGAAGGAGGAAAATTATGTAATTATATTTTAATTAAAAATTTATCAACATAAAGTGCAGAGAAAACTAGCTGTCCACATGCAGAAAAACAAAATTAGACCCACATCTATCACCTTGCACGAAAACGAACTCCAGATGGATCAAAGACCTAAATGTGAAACCAGAACTATTAAAACTGCTAGAAGCAAACACAGGCAGTACCCCTGCATGACACAGGTGTAAACTTTCTAAACAGGACCCATTGGCCAGGAACGGAGGCCAACAGTTGACAAGTAGGACCTCATTAAACTAAGAAGCTTTGGCACAGCTAATGAAGCCACCAAGTGAGGAGGAGCCCACAGAGTGGGAGAGTAGTTCCAGCTCTACAGCTGAGCAGAGGGTTGAGATCCAGAACAAAGAGGGTTTAGGAGCTGTAGCGCTGGCTCAGCGGTTAAGTCACTTGTCGCTCTTTCAGAAGACACTTGCATTTGATTCCCAGCACTCACGTGGTGTCACAATCATCTGCAACTCCAGTTTCAGGGGATCCAAAGCCCTTTTTTGACTTACAAAGGTAACAGGCATGTATGCACATGGTGCACATATAAACATGAAGGCAAAACTTTTGTACACATAATGTCTTTAAAAAAATTAAAAATAAAAGAAACTCAGAAAACAGTCAACAAACAAACAAACAACCTCAAAGGATCCATTAGGAAAATGGGCCTGGGCCAGGTGGTGGTGGTGCATGTCTTTAGTCCCAGAACTCAGGAGGCAGAGCCAGGTGGATTTCTGTGAGTTTGAGGCCAGCCTGGTCTACAGAGCAAGATCTAGGACAGACACCAAAAAACAACACAGAGAAATTCTGGCTCAGGGGCAAAAAAACAAAAAGAAAAATGGTCCTGGAATCTGAAGAGAAAGTTCTCAAAAGAAATAAAATTAGCTAAGAAATATCTCAAAAAAAAAAAAAAAAAAAAAAAAAAAGTTCATTGCCCTAGCAGTTAGGGAAATGCAAATCCAAACAATGGCAAAGATCAACAACCAACAAACACATCAACTGGAAAGGTGTGGGAAAAGGGGACTCTCAACTGTAGGGATCGCAAACTCTCTAGCACTCTGGAAATCAGTATGGAGAACCCCAAAAGGCTAAAAACAGATCCACCGTATGACTCAGCTAAACCATTCCTTGACACGTGTCCACGAGCTCAGCCACATTCACCGCTGCTCTATTTGCAATAGCTAGAAACTGGAAACAACCTAAATGCCCTTCGACACCTGGACAGGTAAGGAAATGTGGTACATATACACTATGAAATACTACTCAGCTGTAAAGAAAAATGAAACCATGAACTTTCCAAGTAAATGATGGAACCAGACGATCAAAGGGAGTAAAGTAACATAGACGCAGACAGACAAATGTCATGTGTTCTTTTTCATCCGAGATTCCCAGTTCCAAGTCTTCAAGTGTGAGTGCATATCCTGGAGTAACTACAAACCAGAAGTAAAAAGGGACCATGGAGAAGGAGCAAGTGAAGGGGGGATGGCAGGTACAAGAGGCTTGAAGGGGAAATGGATAAATCGGGGAGGGTTGGATTAGAGGGGAGAAAAACTAACACAGAGAAGGGAGGAGGGTAAAACGGTGAGGGTCCCTTAGAAAGTCCTCAGTATTGTCTGTCTGTCTAAAACATATACACAATACATAGTTCAAATAAAAATGTACCATCTGGGCTGACAATGCTCCCCACAACAGCCATGGACTAACAAAAACTTCGACATCGGGCATGAGAACCCTTCTTCTGGATTGTTGGTCAGAGATGTCCAAGAGACTCCCAAACATCAGCTATTGATGTTAGTTGCCTTCCAGAGGTTGAAGGTAAGTTCCTCTTGCTGAAGACACCATGTACCTCAGACACAGGACCTGCAGGATTCACACTCATCTAAAAGCCTCCTCCCTGAGAACTAGCTTTCATGGTCCCAGGAGGTGCCATGTAAGCATCCAAGTGAGGGTAGCTACCAATAGTCCTACCCAGCTATGGCTATGATGTCTATGAACTGAAATGTGACCAACATGGCACAATACTCCCAAGGGTGTAGTAGTGGCACTACTGTAGCTCAAGTTGGTTACCTTGGCAGTAATTAAGTCTCTAATTGGACTTAAGGGCGGCTCAGCAAGAGGGAAATTGTGCCTGATACTTGGAAACCTAGCCAACTCTCCAGTCCTAGGGAAGGCATGCATCTTGGAGGAGAGTCTACAACCACCACTTTACTAAACCAGCAGAATTCCTAACTGTATGTAAGTAATTACCCTTATATCCACAGCTAGGTCTCAATCTTCATTAAAGAAACACATCCTTGTAACAAACGGAAACCATGACAGAAAACCACAACCAATCGAAACCAAGAGAACAAGTGAGCACGTGCAGCCCAGCCCCAATGAACACTTCCACAGCACAACTCCTACACCTAAACTCAAGGATCACAGCAGAAGAAAGCAGGGAGAGGTCTTTAAGAGCCAGGGAAATAGGAAGTTTGCTGTGAGGTTTTTGTTTCCTAGAAATGCCAGAGAAGCTATACCCATGAAGTCTCATCAACATGGCTGCCTAAGCAATACTCAAACATGGACAATACCAATAGATGAGCTAACATGGAACAGGGGATCCTCGTGGGCCCTCAACCCTGGACAAGGAACCATAGGCAACTAAGGAATGCTGTGAGTGGAAGATTGGGAGAAGTAGTCTTCCCTGGGGAAGAATCCTAAATTGGTTATCTAATACCAAGTGGTCAGCCCTGAAAACATATCATGCAAGTAATATTATATAGACTGAAACAACTGTATTTCTTAAAAGAAATAAATTTTTGGTGCTGGATAGATGTCTCAGCAGTTGAGTTTAAGATAAAAAATAATTTTTTTTTAAAATAGCAAAATCCTGCTCTTGCAGAGGACCTGAGTTCACACCTGCTAGCTTGAAGGTCCAGGTCCCTCTTCCATTTTGTGAGAGCACGTGCATTCACCCATGAACATATTCTCACACAGACATACACATGCACACAGAATTAAAAATACAATCAATCTTAAAAAATAAAACTTTGCTTTTTTACCTTTGCACGTCTTGAGGTTAATTATATGTGTTACATGAAGCTAGTAATAAGTATATTGTAGAACATATAGGAATATTTTTCCTGATAAACAGATATAGGTAGATAGTGACTGGACCATATCCACTCCATCAAATTCCACAACTTTAGCTACCTGCCATATATTGATGTTACCAACAGAAATCTCCAAGGTAGGCTGTCCGCCTTATTCTATGGTGTCATTTGCAAGCAGCCCCAGACAAAGTTTTCGTCTCTGTCAGCCTTTCTCACTCGGCATACTCCTTTTCTCCTCTGCGTCCTACATCAATGAATGACACACCACACCCTTGTCACAGAGTTATCCCTCACATACTAAACCAGGGCTTCTCAAACTTTTTCTACTGAGACCCCTTTTGACTGAGAAATGTTTAGGTAACTTTGGGTATATAGGCATATAAAATAGGTACACAAATCAAAAGCTTATTGATAATAACTATAAATATATCTTATCAGTTATTTGGCATAGCTGTAACTATACTATTTGCTAGAAGTTAAAATAAATTTGCACACTAATGGGATGAATGTGTTTCATTATGTTAACATGGTTAAGTCTAATATGGCCAGACAAGGAACATCTTCAACATCCTGCAGAGTTGGTTGACACTTTGATTTTATAATCATCAATGCTGAGAAATTTTGCACAGATATTTAATATGAAATAGCAAAAGTATTTAGGGACATTTCAAAAATTATTGGAAATTTTGTCCTAATCTCAAGCCAAAATCCATTGAAACTTTATTTTAATGAAACTCAAGAAACTCAGGAACTCAAACAGCAATTTTAAGAATCAAGCATTGTAACATAATACAACCTGGAGACATATTAGTTTGGTATTTACATGCCGAGGAATGACGGTTGAAAACATTAGAAGTGTTTGCTTTCTGTAATTAAACCACTGTTTCTAGGAAAGCAAGAATCTTTGTACATACAGTAGAAACACTTCAATTTCACAGCAAAACAATCTCCAGTCTGAGCCAGGGTGCTCCAGGCAGAGTTCCCACATGCACAAGGATGCAATCTACAGTAGAAAGTGTGCATACCATGTGTTAAGATCCAAGGCTGCAGTGGAGTTGTGTGATGCAACATGGGTAGGCACCAAAGAGAAACACCTCGGTTCATTATGCAGTTGACTTTGAATTAACATTTAGCTCTTTCATATCCAGGAAACTGTGGTGATACTGTGTTTCCCAAAATATTGTGCACCCTAATAAACTTATCTGGGGTCATAGAACAGAACAGCCACTAGATACAGAGGCCAGAAAATGGTAGCACACACGCCTTTAATCTTAGCATTCCAGAGGCAGAGACCCACCTGGATCTCTGTGAGTTCAAGGCCATACTGGAAACAGCCAGGCATGGTGACTCATGCCTTTAATCCCAGGAAGTGATGTCAGGAAGCAGAAAGGTATTTAAGGAGTGAGGATGAGGAACTAGAGCTGGTTAAGCTTTTAGACTTTGAGCAGCAGTTCAGCTGAGATTGATTCTGGATGAAGACTCAGAGGCTTCCAGTCTGAGGAAACAGGATCAGCTGAGGAACTGGCAAGGTGAGGTAGCTTTGGCTTGTTCTGCTTCTCTGATCTTCCAGCACTCACCCCAATAACTGGCTCCAGGTTTGTTTTTATTAATAAGATTCTCTCTTTAAGATTCATGCTACAGGAAACTTTTACTGGTGCCAAACTTTCTACATTCCATTACCAGTTGACCACCATTGGGCTCTCTAACCCACGGTTCAATAAGCTGCCTTTAAATCACTCACTACATCAACTCTACCTCTCACCATCCCCATCCAGTTCCTTCTATCCCCACTACCAGCTGTGCTCAGCTAGGCCACCATGAGCTCTTGCTTGTATTACTGAAGATATAACCACAGTAATTGCATCTGAGAGCCAATCTCAGCATGCCATTACTCTGCCAGACATCAAGCAACTCGTTGCTTTCAAGGTAAAATTGGAAACCCCATCACATGACTTGTGTGTCTTAGTTCCTCACCTATGTCTGTGCACTTACCTCTGGCCGATTCCATTTCACTCTGGTACAAAGTTAAAGTCAGAGTAGAGAAGCTTGACACAGCAGCACTGAAGACTTGGATGTCTAACAGCTGAAGCTCTTTCTTGCTCATGGCGAACCGGGCATAGATTCCCCAGGGGAAACTAACT
Organism: Onychomys torridus; assembly: GCF_903995425.1. Taxonomy (NCBI): domain Eukaryota; kingdom Metazoa; phylum Chordata; class Mammalia; order Rodentia; family Cricetidae; genus Onychomys; species Onychomys torridus. Next base: position 62,395,823 of record NC_050443.1, on the reverse strand, counting down.
TTCATCAATGGAGATTCCGAGAGTGACTTTGGTGGATCCGCCAGTCAACAGCCAGCATCGTATTACTGTGCAAGTGTGGAGGGGGACCGGGGAGGCCTCAGGAGCCTTTCACCACCACCAGGAAGTGACACACATCATCACCACCACTACCACCACCAGGAAGTGACACACATCATCATCACCACTACCACCACCAGGAAGTGACACACATCATCATCACCACCACTACCAGGAATTAACACATGTCATCATCACCACCACCAGAAAGTGACACATCATCATCATCATCACCACCACCACCACCAGGAAGTGACACACATCATCATCAGCATCATCACTACCAGGAAGTGACACATGTCATTTTCACCCTTCTATCACTGGCCAGAATAAGCATCATGACTTTGCCCAAGTGCAAAAAAGCTGAGAACTGCCACCATCTGGGAGGATCCAAGAAGCAAGTCCATCAGGGCAACTAGGTGGACACCATATTATCACACACACACACACACACACACACACACACACACACACACACACGGCATAACTACCAGGATGCAAGACTCACTGGGGGCTCTGTCAGCCTCTGTCAGCATAGATGCCCTACAGTGTTCACTCAAACTGATGGTGCATGCTCACTCTACTGTGGTTCATCTCTTGAGCAAAGACTGAATAATAATTTCTTACTAAAATTTCAAAATTAAATGCATAACTAAAAATTGTATGAAGCTACATAGAGAAGAAATGATTTGGAGGGATAGAAAAGACAAAAGCACCTTGACAACTGGGAGCAGTTTATCAAGTTTGAGGGATCAAGAGATTCAGTGAACGGTTACTCTGGTAAGGTCCTGGGGAACGAAATGGGGGTCTTCAAAGGACTTAGAGTGATGTCAGTGATACAGCAGGATAGCAGATTTGTTGACACACACACACACACACACACACACACACACACACACACTTCACATGGGAACAACAGAAGAGATGATCTCAGGATTCACGGAGCCCCTGCCCATTGCAGGACCAAGAACATAAAAGTAAGCTCATTTAAAAGATTTTTACCTTGTGGAAAAACATGCCACCGGGGAATCCTGCCCTCACAAGGCCACTGATAAAGTTGTTTCTCCATGATTAATTTCACCATGTGCAGTCACCCAGGTGTTCAGAGGCCACTGCATCCGTGGTCTAAGAGGGCTTGCTACCATTCACACTTGTGACTGACTGACCATGGTATCATCCATGTTATTTTTGTTTTCCAGGCATGCAAAATGAAAGAATTATGGAGTCATGGAAACTTTGCCCCAGATTTTAAAGGAGAGCCTATAGCCAAGCAGTGTATAGTAGGATTGGACTCCCTGGGATCCACCCCTGAGAGGGTGAGACTGAGAAAGTAAAGGCAGAGATGCAATAAAGACCCCAGGATGCAGAAGATGCCAGAGACATGGGGTGTCTGCTGAGGAAGGCCATAGAAAGCAGAGAGTCACCCCAAGAAAATGACACATGGACTGCCAGCAAAACCATCAAAGCAGGGCCACTCAAACCCCCTGTAGCTCACACCAGCACCACGTGCCCTTGGTGCTACTGAGCATGTAGCTACGGAACTTAACGCTTCCTCTCCTGGATTTGGTTTTGCTACGGTTCCATCCCTCCTTTTTCTGCCCCAATTCTTCCTTTTTAAAAAGTAACTTCATTAAGTCCATTCTTTATTAATTTCAGAAATGTATATAGGGCACTCCAACTCACTCAAACCCACCTTCCCGAACCCTCCCGAATTGCTTTTACTCACCTCCTCCCTACAAATCCCTTTCTCCAACTCACGTCTTTTTGTTTTGTTTTCTTACTCTGAGTTTAACCAAAGCCTTCCACGTGATCGTGGATTTGGAGCTAACCTTTGGAGCCAGGTGGCTCATCAGTGGGTACCTTACTGAAGACAATGGCTGTTCCTCTCCCACAATCCATCAGTAGCTAATTTTGGTGCTGAGGACTAAACCTAGGGCTTCAAACATACTAGGCAAGCACTTTGCCACTGAGCTCTTCCCAAGCCATGACTTCCTTCTGAAACAAGGTAGTTTGCCTTTGTTCATAGGAAGTGGACAAGCTATGAATTTTTAAGAGACTCATAACCAAGTCTTGGCCTTGAGACTTTGGACTTTTTTTTAATTTACATTTTCATACATTATACTTTAATTATATTCTTTCTTGGGACTGCTAAAATTGATGGTTCCTAGAGATGGACTAGATGCACACTGTGTTATGAGTTTGTTATGAGTTTGGGGGGACAATGGGCATAATTCACACACACACACATGTGCTGAAGGCTTGGTCTCCAGATGATGGTGCTATCTGGGGTAACAGTGAAAACTTTAGGAGGTTTAGGGACTTTTAGGGACTAAACTAGAGGAAATAGTCTGATGGAGACATTCCTTTGAGGTCTTATCATGTCCCCAGATCCACTGTCTCTCCCTGTTTTCTAGAAGACATGGAGCAAATATGTTATCTACACATTCTTTCTCTTCTAAGACACTCTGCCCAACCACAGGCCCACAGCAGAGGGGACAAGCAACCACAGAAAGAAACCTCTAAGGTGTGACCCAAAATAAACATTTCCTTCTTTTGCTTTTCTTATGTACTTGTCACGGCAGTATAGGACACACACAAGCAACATGACAGTCAGGATGGAAAGAACAACCACACATAGGATTGTCCACTAAAAGCCACAGCTCTTGTTAAACAGCATAAAGACTCCACCAGAAGTCTCTCCTAGGGACATACAGGACAAACTTGCAAGAACTTCCAATCATCCAACACATGCTGTAGCTCCGTGTGTCTCCCTGTGCACAGCCCCACATGCATCCCCAGGCATGGCCTGGAATGCACTCCCACACCGCACAGAGATCCCAACAGAACCACAGACGTTAAGTGCTTGCTGAAAGGAGGTGTGCAATTTCAGCCCACTGTCTAGGGAAAACAAACAGGAGTCTACCAGTACCAGGTCTGGCACTGAAGGATCAAGAGAAAAAAATGTAATTCTAGTCTTTATCACATATGAAGGAACAATTGAGAACTATGTAGAAAAGGCCTGAGAGATCTCAAAATTTCAAAATGGGCTCACTGGTAAAGGCTCTTCTCTTTTCAAAGTTAGTCAGTAAAGAATAGTTGGTCTCTTCTTTAAATGTCCAGGCAGCCACAGAAGCTAAAAAGAACTCAAAGAAAATATGACACCAGTGGATAGAATCCACAGAAGTGGATCTATTATTTTCCTTACAAATTATTTAAAACAATGACTTTAATCAGAAAGTTACACGAGTACACAGGTAGACAACTAAACAAAATCTGGAAACCAGCATGGGAAAATATGCCAAGTCCAATAAAAAAGTGGAAAACAGAACAAAATTCTGCAACTGAAGGATAAAATGTTTAAAGTGAGCATTTCAATAGACAGCTTCTATAGGTGACCTAGTCAATTGAAAGTCAGCAAACAGAAACATGTTTGCAATTATCCCACCAGAAGTGAAGAGAATAAGGAGACTATGGTGGGACATGTGGGTCACTGTAAGACAAACCAATATATGCACTGTCAGAGTCCCAGAAGAAACAGAAAGCAAGAATGAGACAAAACACTTGCTCAAGCTAGGGAAATAATGCCAGGAAAACTCCTGAGAGGATTCATACAGAGGTGTTCCGTGTGTTGGTGTGACAAAATCCATCATCATTCAAAAGTCATAAACAAGAATTTCAAAAGCCTCTCATATACCAAGATTATTGGCAGATATCTGGCAAGCTGGGAGAGAATGTGATGATATTTTCAAAGTGATGAAAGATAAAACTACCCAGACTGCAAAAGCAGTTCTTCAGACTTACAGACACTTTCCCAAACTAAAGCTGAGGGGGCTTGCTGTTAATAGATGCGCCCTACAAGAAATGCTAAAGGTATTACTTACAACATGGATACTATTTAGTCAAATTCAAAACACTGTGTAAACCGTCTTGAATTCTAGTACGAAAATTAAATACAAAAGAATTAAAAAATAATTATTAAGAGCATTATTTATTGGTGGCTATACAATTTAAGAATAAGCACATTGTGAACCTAATAACAAAATAGGAAAGAAATGCAGACTTTGCATGTACTCAAAATTAAATCATCAGGGTTATTTTGTTTTGGGGGTTTTTTGTTTGTTTTTTTTTTTGTTTGTTTGTTTTTTTGTTTTTTGTTTTTTGAGACAAGGTCCTGGAAGTCACTTGGTAGCCCAGGCTGGCCTCGAACTCATAGAGATCCTCCAGCCTCTGCCTCCCAAGTGCTGGGATTAAAGGCGTGCGCCACCACCGCCCGGCTAAATCATCAGTTTTAATGTGCTACAATAATATTCTTACGTAAATGTAAGAAAAACTAAGATTTGGGGTTTTATGTTTTGTTTTAATATTAAAAAACTGACAAACTTTAGCTAGATCAAAAATGAAAAGGATACAGATAAATATGGTTGTAAACAGGGACATAAACAATTGGTACCAAGGAAATGCAGAACGTCATGAGACTATTGTGAACAATTAACTGCATAGAAAATGGATTCAAGTTCTGGAAATACTCCTGTATATGCCAACCAAGACTGAAACCACGAAGAGATAATCTAAACTGATTAGTAATGAATAATTAAATTCAATCAGGAAAAAGAAAAACCTGAAAAAGAAAAACCTAGAGCCAAATCACTTCATGGTCATAACACATTTAAAAGAATTACTGACAACATTCCTCAATTCCTTCCCCCAAAATTGAAGGCCAGGGTATATTTAGAAATTCACTTTAACAAGGCTTGCATTACCTTGATACTAAAGCCAGATGAAGGCACTAAATGAAAAGAAAATTACCAACCAGTATTCTCCCCCCCCCCCCCCCCTCAGGACAGGGTTTCTCTGTGTAACAGCCCTGGCTGTCCTGGAACTTGATTTGTAGACCAGGCTGACCTCGAACTCACAGAGATCCACCTGCCTCTGCCTCCTGAGTGCTGGGATTAAAGGTGTGGGCCAGTATTCTTAATGTACATTAATGTAGAAATCACCAATAAAATGCTGGCTAACTGAACTGAATAGCACATGAAAAGGACTATACACTGCAATGAAAGGATTTTATAACTAGACTGTAAGGACAGTTCAGTATACGCAAAAAAATGTGATAAATCATGCATTGCTGCTGTTGTTCTAAACAAAAGATCCAGCCAATCAGCCTTAATAGAACACAACCCACCCTGCCTCCCTGTCTCCTCTCCTGGAAGTTGTTGTGGAATATTCTCTTACACTGTGTGAAGATGTGTCACTATGATTGAGTTAATAAAAAGCTAAATGGCCAATAGCTAGGCAGGAGGTATGGGCAGGACTTCTGGACAGAGAGAGCTCTGTGAAGAAGGTGAGGTCACAAGCAGGACATAGAGGGAGCAAGATGAATAGAAATGAATTAATTTAAGTTATAAGAGCTAGTGGGACAAGCCTAAGCTATAGGTCGAGCTTTCATAATTAATAAGTCTCTGTGTCATTCTTTGTGAGCTGGTGGCCCGAAGGAAAGTCTGACTACAAATAGCACCCAACGTGGGGCACATATTTCCACATAGGGCCTGAGAAAGCAGTCTCTTGGGTAGGCTCAGTTTACAGAAGCATGGCTCTCATGAGGCCCTCCTACTGAGCACTTAAATGGGGTTTATGAGCAGTGGGAAGCACATTACTCAGTGGCGGGAGACTGGGTAGAAGTGCCTACCAGAGCTGGGGCAGATAGACCAGCTCCAGGCTGGGCCAGCAGCCAGGAGGCTCCACTCTCAGACCCAAAGAGGGCGGAGCCAGTTGCCAGGCCATGTGCTAGTGGCAGAGGGCCTAGCTACCACTTAACAGTTTAAGGTTTGGCTCATGTGTGTCAGAGAACGCTGCAACTGCGTGGCTGCAGATACTTAGTAAAGTGGTCCAGACCAAGAAAACCCCAAACAGATATGTTTAAAAATGTGCTTAGATGCTAAAGAAAATGCATATAGACAGTCATAGAAAAAATAAGTTCATAAATAATAAAATAAAGTCTTTAAAGAGAAAATAAAATAATATAAAAAAGGTAAGTCACATAAAGATGGGAAATATACAGGGAGTCTGGATGCTATATGGTGTCTTGTTAACTTTAAACTTTTTAATTGCTGATGAGGAATGACAGATGCTGAGAGACCTGGGATTGTAAAATGGATGGCTGAATTAAACCAACCTAGATACTTTAGTAATTCCTTTACTTTAAAATGGAACTCAGAAAATGTATTGCTTTAGGGAAGAGATTATGCCATTGTTTATACAGAAAATGAAAGGCTGTGGATTATTTCAAGGTTGATAGAGATCAGGTTTGATAGGAGAGAACTCCCTGAAAATCCTGGCTACAGACATAAAGAAATAAACTACAAGAAAAAATACAAGACAGGAGATGTATATTTTACCTGTTCAAACATTAAAAAAAAAATCATCTTTGGCTGGCTTGTATACAACACACAGTCCATACTTGTGTTAATGCAGATATTTATGTTACCTTTGAAAATTTGTGTTTTCAGAGCAAGTGGACCAGACACCAATGAAAACAGGTAGCTGAGGTGATCCAGCCTCTCAGAGTGTCTCTGTTGCAGTTTCCTCAGAGTTCTGCATCCAGAATAGCTTCAAGGTAATTGGCTAAAATGATCAAGTCACATAGACTACTCCAGTTGGATTCCAGATAAGCTTTGCTCTCTCATTGCACAAAGACTGGAAATAAATGTTATGGCTAGCTCTCCCAGGACTTGACCATTATCCTAATTTTCTCAGGGTCTTCCAAAGATGCCTTAGACAATAGGAAGCAATCTAGAGAACAGGATGTCCACATTCCCATGAGGTGTGATGGGTGGGTTTTGGTCATTTGATGGGTTATAGATGTTTGTCATCATTTAAGGGGGTTGGTTACAAATTTTTATTAGTTATGGTCAGGAGAAATACCTGAACAAAGGAGATTAGATTCAGGGATCTCTTTCTGAAGAATAAAAAGGGAGATATATTATAGAAATAATGGGATAAAAGGGTGGATTGTTGAGTCTACTTTTGAACAACCACTAATCTCAAATATTTTACATTGGTGTGGATTTTTGTATACTGATACAAATTTAAGGTTATTTTAGATCTACTATATATGTTTTTACTCTCTTTAAGGCATTATACCTATGCAGCTCATTTTTAAATGTAACAAAGTTTTAGTCCTTTGAAAGCTAGTTAGGATAATAAAAAAATACAGGTTAATATTTAGTCATCTATAACAATCAAACTTATACTTGCCGGGTAGTGGTGACGCACGCCTTTAATCCCAGCACTCGGGAGACAGAGTCAGGCGGATCTCTGTGAGTTCCAGGCCAGCCTGGTCTACCAAGTGAGTTCCAGGAAAGGCACAAAGCTACATAGGGAAAGCCTGTCTTGAAAAACCAAACCAAAAAAACAAAACAAAAAACTTATACTCATGTTAGGTATGTTTTCAAGGTCATACAGAGATATATTTTAAGTAGATAAGTGATCTTCAAACACTTCAACGACCTACAAAATATGACATTTAAAATGTTATAGTAATATAAGGCTTTTCATGACAGTGAGACAGGTCTGCTCAATTTGACAGCACCGATTAGCAGCACCAATCTACTTTTAAAAAGAATGATGAGCATCAAAGAACCTCCATGAAGTTTGCTTTCTTTGTGGCAAAAGCTAGCCACTTGGGCAAGGGGCTGGCCTTGCCTCAACTACTGACGGTATACTGTCAGTACACACACATACACACACACACACACACACACACACACACACACACACACACAAACTGCCACAATTTGCCAAGATAGGACAGTCCTTCAAAATTTTTGCATTACAGGAATGTCTGTCAGATATTCTAGGCCTGTAGGCCAAAGATGGATGCCCCAACATTGCAGAGGAACCTTGGAGTGACTGTCCAGGCAGCCAGATGTCTCTGTCATTTCTATAATTTTGGAAGTTACTTTCTCTGCATTTCCTGTTTACTCAAGTAATATTTTATCCTTCTTGGGTCTCTGATGGGGATTAAAGACTAGATAGATATAGTTTTACAGTTTTCCTTGTTACCAAGTTTAAAAAAAAAAGCTTATATAAAAGATGTAAAGTTTACAAGGTTGAGAAACATAAAAGCTTAAGTTGTTTATCTAAAAAATGTTTTAAGATCTAAAAAGATAGTTTTAGGTTACAAGTTATGCAAAAAAAAAATGGTTTAGGTATAAAACTTTGGACTAAGACAGGATAGATAATAGAGTATTTTCTCTAAATTTGACAAATGAAAATGGACTGGACATTGTAAATGTAATTCTTACCTGATAATTCTTATTGTATGTAGTTTTAGTGTTAAAATTAAAACCTTTCTTTTTTATTTAGACAAAAAAGGGAAGTATTCTGAAATACTCTTTTATACTGTGTGAAGATGTGTCACTGTGATTGGTTTAACAAAAAGCTAAATGCCCAGTAGCTAGGTAGGAAGATACAGCAGGGACTTCTGGACAGAGAGAGCTCTGGGAAGAAGGCAGGGTCCCAAGCTGGATGCAGAGGGAGCAGGACATGCAGGAGGTGGGGTAGAGGCCATGAGTCACATGGCAGTACACAGATAAATAAAAATGGATTAATTTAAGTTATAAGAGCTAGTGAGAAAGCTACAGGCCAAGCTTTCATAATTAATAAGTCTCTGTGTCATTTTTTTGTGAGCTTGTGGCCCAAAGTCCGACTACAGGAAGTGGCCAGAGCTGGTCTTGATACAGAGAGCCACAGACTGTTGCAGAGAGTTATGTCAATCTTGCAACACAGTACAACAGCCTTGAAAGTCTCTGAGTGTGTTGTCATTGGCCTTCTCTGCTCCCTCCCTAGAACTAAGCTGATCCTGCCAGTCTTCCCAGCCCACAGTCACATCCTAGTAGCCTTGGCATTCTCTAGGTAATTAAACCACCATTCCCATTTACCCCCAGCCCCCAAGAACTATCTAGCTGCTGCCTCTACAATGTTTGACCCAGGAATCATGGCTTCTATACATGTGACTATAGCAGACCCACCACCCCCATCCTCCTCCTGCACTCAAGGCTGATCCCTGCAGATGGGTGGGCTACAGCATGCTTCAACTCTAGCTTTGCAGCTTTGTACACAAACATCTCTAGATACACCCCATCTGCCTGCGCACATTCAAGGCCTACCCACAGTAGCATCTTACTTTTACATAGACAAACATCAAAATATAAGATTAGAAATAAAAGTTTTGTTTTGTTTTGTTTTTTGGTTTTGTTTTGTTTTATTTGTTTTTTTTTTTTTGGTTTTTCGAGACAGGGTTTCTCTGTGTAGCTTTTGCGCCTTTCCTGGAACTCACTTGGTAGACCAGTCTGGCCTTGAACTCACAGAGATCTGCCTGCCTCTGCCTCCCTGTAGCATGAATCTTAACAGGTCTTACTAATAAAAACAAACCTGAGAGCCAGGTATTAGGGTGAATGCTGGAAGATCAGAGAAGCAGAACAAGCCACAGCTACCTCACCTCGACAGTTCCTCAGTTGGTCTTGTTTCCTCAGACTGGAAACTTCTGTGTCCTCATTCCAATGGGTCTCAGCTGAACAGTGCTGCTCTAAGCCTAAAAGCTTAACCAGCCAAATGCTGCTAGTTTCTGGTCTCCACGACTTATATATCTTTCTGCTTTGTGCCATCACTCCCTGGGATTAAAGGCGTGTGTCACCATGCTTGGCTGTATCCTTGAACACACAGAGATCCAGGTAAATCTCCGCCTCTGGAATGCTAGGATTAAAGGTGTGTGCTACTACTGCCTATCCTCTATGTTTAATATTGTGGCCGTTCTGTTCTCTGGCCCCAGATAAGTTTATTAGGGTGCACAATATTTTGGGGAACACAATACCAACACACCTCCCGAGTGCTGGGATTAAAGGCGTGCGCCATCACCGCCCACTAGGAATAATAAAACTCTTAAAAGAAGACACAATGCATTCTTGATGGGACACAAAAGCACGTGTTACAGAAGCTGGGTAAGTAGGATTATCTCCATAAGGTAAATATCCGTAAACTGTCACGTGCTGTTTAAGCTTATTGAAAGTAGGCTCTGGGAGTAAAGAGACCCTGTTTCTTCTAACCCCCCTGCTCTAGATCAGGCTGGTCCCCCTGCTCTGTATCAGGGAGGAGGAAAAAATACCAGCAAGAACCTAAGAGCATCAGGAACACTGTGTCCTTGAGAACAGCTAAGTCAGCCATTTCCCAGCAGTCCTCACTACTGTTTATCTCCAGGTGTAGACACGCCAAGGGAGGGAATGAGAACCTAGAAACTCATCCATGGAGAGAAAGCTCAGTCAGAAACTCCAGCTAGCCACGTCAGCTTCTCCAGCCCACATCCATCCGGTGTTTGTAAGCCTCTGACCTGACCATGATATCGGTCTTTGCTCTTTCAATCAGGCAACTCCTGTCAACTCAGCTGGGGGTCGTAGACTCCTGATTGGATGATATTTTGCTACCTGATGTTTCTACCTATCTGCTACTTGCTATAGATTTAATGCACCCAATCAAAACTCAAAGTATAGCCATCATAGATCAGGCTCTTCCACACAGAACAGCATAAAAGGAAACTCTACTTAACAAAGTAAACAGTCAACCCTGCAATTATAGATCTGCAAATCATATTTTTGGCAAGGGGTTAGCATCTAAAGTATATATGGAATTTATACAAGTCAATGACAAAAAGTAAAATAAAATAACCTAATTTTGAGATGAGCAAGGAGCCCAAATAATGTTCAGCAGATACAAAGAAAAGTACTCAGTATCACCAATCAGGAAAGAGCAAATCGAAACCACAGCGGGGTGTGGTGGGTTTGCTTATCTTTGGTTTTGGTCTCCACAGTTTCTAGTGGGTAACTGCAATCTGGAAATATTAAATGGGAAAATTCCAGAAATGAGCAATTCCTTGTTATAGCTTACAGACCACTCTGAGTATCATGTTAGATACTGTCTTGTTCCATCACGCCCAGGACATGGGTTGTCTAGATGTCCAGTGTGTCCACACAGTATACACTACCTGCTCAGCAGTCACTTAGTAAGATTCTGCTTTCACATCTACTGCTGTGGTATAACAGTGCTTGTGTTTAAGCAATACTTATTGTATTGAGCATGACCTTATTAGTACATCATCAGTACAAGGGTGGAGATGGTAGCATCTTGGATGTGCCAGGGAAAGGCTGTAAGGAGTTTTTCATTTAAGCAAAAATTATGAACTTCTTAAAAGGTAAAATAATCATGTGATAAAGTTGAAAAAAATCTGTGATAAAATCTATGAAATTATGAAGTTAAAAAAAAAAAAAAAAAAAACTTGTGTTATTTTACCATCCCATGCTTAGTTAAGATGGAAGGGCATTAAGTCTGTGTACATACACATGGGCAGAATCTGTGGTGTATGTGTGTGTATACATGCATGTACCTCTGTCTCTATCTTATGTGCCTGTATCTGTCTCTCTGTCTCTGTGTCTGTCTGTCTCCTCTCTCTCTCTCTCTCTCTCTCTCTCTCTCTCTCTCTCTCTCTCTCTCTCTCTCTCTCGTGTGTGTGTGTGTGTGTGTATACATGCATGTATCTCTGTCTCTCTCCTGTTTGTGTCTGTATCTCTCTCTTTCTCTGTGTCTGTCTGTCTGTCTCTGTTTCTTTCTGTCTCTCTCTCTCTCTCTCTCTCTCTCTCTCTCTCTCTCTCTCTCTGTGTGTGTGTGTGTGTGTGTGTGTGTGTGTGTGTAAATCACTGAGTACTTAGTTTCAAGCATCTACTCTAGGTTTAAGATATTTAGCACATCCCCAGCAGAAAGGGTAAATGACTGTGTCACCTCACATCAGAGACAAGTGATAACAAGTGGTGAAGGACTGGAGAATGGGGGATACCACAACATTGTTGGTGGTAATATAGATATCATAGAACACATTATGGAAAAGCAACAAATATACAACCTTTAGGAAATATAGGCACTTTAAGAAGGAGGTCAATTAATACAACAAATAACATAAATCCAAGTTCAGTTTGCTTGTCCTTTTGACCCATTTCCATATAAAATAACTTTAAGATGCATAACACTATAATTGACCAGAAAACTGGGAATGTGTAAGAGCAGAAACCTAGTTGTTATTTATGTACCCACACAATAAAATACTATATAGCTAGTTCAAAGACTTACATGTGAAGTTGAAATCACAATACACGCTCCCAGTCATGTACACATGTGACTCCAGAAGTGTGCAGGTGCAATATGGGAAGGACATAATGCAAGTCGTCCCAACAGCAATTCTTCTGAGGTTGTGGACTAAAAAGGTGATTTCCACTTTCCTTTATAACTTTGCAGACAGCCTGAATTTTCCTGTAATTTATCTGCATTGCCTTTTACAATTAGAAAAATAAAGCTACTTGAATGTTCAGAATTGTTTTGGCATCTGAAAGGTCATGGACACTTTTTCCAAGAAAAGGAAATTTACATGACTTTCTTCACGATGAGGCTAGAAAACACGACACAAGCTGGGCGGTGTGCTCTGTGGTTATTTTGTCACCTTGACGCAAGCTAGGGTCACCTGGAAAGAGGGAGCCTCAGTTGAGAAAATGCCCATCAAGTTATCCTGTACGCAATGCCACCACTGGGCTGATGCTCCCGTTTATACAACAGAGAAGACAGAACGAGCCAGGAGGCAGCACTCCCCCGGGCCTCTGCTTAGTTCCTGCCTGACTTCCCTCCAGGATGGACGGCCACAGTCTGCAAGACAAACCTGTCCCCGAGTTGCTTTTGCTCAGTGTTCACTGCAGCCGCAGAAAGCAAATCGAGAAGGCCATAAGTGCCCATGAAGCTGTGAGTGCCTGGAGGCAGGAGCTCACAATGAAATGTCCCCGTCCCCCCCCCCCCCACACACACACAGCTGGTGAGAAGAAGTTGGTGTCAAGTGTGTGCCAGGAGCCAGGTGTTATCTGCCAGCCTTCTCCACAAGCATCATGTAGCCATGGGACCCTGCCAAACAGCTGAGGCCACAAGCTCATGACGACACAGAGTGTACAGCACAGTCACTGCCCGGGCGTGACTCCCGCGCCCCCTCCTCGGCAGCTATCTGGCGGTTAACCGAGTCCTATTTTCAATTGCTTTAAAGTGATCTGATGTAAATTGCTGGAATTTTTCAGTTATTATTAGAAATTAATCTGTAGCTCCCAACTAACTCCAGTTACTGCTTATTTCCCTTAACAAGTTATCAAAGCAAATACTAAGCATCAAGAGTGTCCCTGGTTTTCTCATTGGTACATTTCTAATGTAGCAAATGAAGAGTAAAAGCCGGGGATAAAAACAGGCTTGTTTGTGAATTTACATCGTGAAAAGATGTAATGAGAACTATTCTAGAAGGGTGAAGACCGTGGACATGGGAGATAACTGTGAATTAAGATTTCAGCTCTGACACTTAACTGTGCGACTGGAAAGGTGACTTGGCATTTCTGTGGCACAGTCCTAGTATCTGAAGAATGGGCATCAGATGGACCTCACAGGATGGTGTCTGAGGATTTCACAGACGCTGCTTTGAGAAGCACCCGGCACATCATAAGTATCCAGTGAATGTTAAGAATTGCCATTTCCCATAGACACTGAATGTACGAGGTGTATGCAAGCGTGCGCGCACAGACACACACACAGAGGAACCTGTTAAGAAAGCCACCTCAGGAGACTAGGAAACCCAACTTAGGTCACCTTCTCTGGTACCAGTGATCAACACTGCAGGTCACAGTGACTGATGAGCACTTGTGTGTCAGCATCAATCACACAATCAGAGCTCAAACTCTGCTTCTGCTACTACATGGTTGTCTAGTCCTGGGCGAGCCATTCATGACTCCCCTTCTCTGCAAAGGGGAGTGACGACCACCTCTTCTTTGTGTGGCAGGGTTGCTGTGGACTGCCAAGCCATAGCACATGACAAGGTCATACTCAGATTAAGGCCAGGGCTATTCTGTAAACCTAAATTATTGGACACTCAGCCTAACAAACCATGCTATTCCCTCAGCATCCACAATGGGACTCCTTGAAAACCTACCTGCCCATATGTGACAGCAGACAGAGCCTGAGGTGGGCTGTTTCATAAACTTAGCACTAGGCAAGAAGGTTTTCTAGTCTTGAGCTGAGAAGAGAATTAACCATGTTTAAATCAGTGGCTAAGAAAAGGTCCACACCCGCCCCCCTCTTGGTCCTGATCTATAGCCATCATGTAAGGACCCTGCTTAGGACCCAGGTCAGCCAAGGGTACAGGAAGAGCTTGTGCTGAAGTCCATGCTTAAAAAACAATTTAACATAAAAAAAAAATAATAACCATAGTCTTTACGAACACAGTGTGTCTTGTTTATTGGGCTGTTCACAGGTAGCTTAAAACAGGAAAAGACTGGATGCCATCAAAATCTCAAGGAACAGAAGCTTTAGCTTTCTCGGCTGCAAAGGGTGCATTCCACTGCAGCTAAGGACTACAAAGGCCATTTGTTCACATATCTGTAGTGGGCGCAATTTACTTTTTTTTTTTTTAGCAACAGGAAGCAAATACATTGAACCAATGACTTTTTAGAACAAGAAGAAAACTATCTTTATAAGTTAGGACAAAGAAATCAGTTATACAAATTAAATTGATACAAAATACATTATAAAGAAAACACACATACAAAAGTGATTAAATGGGCCAGAGAGTGAGGATGCCACAGAACACCACACTGAGAGAACACTGGTGCACATTCATTTCAGTTAGGAAATTAGGTCCAAAAGACACATTTACCGAGGTAAAGGCACGATGACTTCCACGTAATTAATGGGGAAGTAGCCGGATTCCCCATCTAACACCCCTTCGTACCAGTTTTCATCTATCTGATTAGTTAATGTGATGATGGCCCCTTCTTTAAATCCTAATTCTCCTTCGTTTTCTGGCTCAAAGTCATAGAGACCACGACAGCAGGGTTGATCCTCAGGAATGTGAGTACCTGTCCATGTGATATGGAGACAAAAAGAACAGGTTAACACGACAATCACCCAGGGAAACAAGAAATGGGGGAGGAGCCTGTGCTTGCTCCCTGCCCACTCCAAAGCTGGCTGCCATTGGTCTTGGGTACTGTTTGTGGTCCCTGGCCTCCTCCAGCCTCCTCAGCTCTCCAGCTGCCTCTGGCAACCCCCTGTACCCAGTGCTGTCTTCCTAGCCCTCTGAGGACGAGGACACATGCCCAGCCCACCTCCACTCAGCCTGGCCCAGAGCAAATCAGCAGGTCCCAGCCCTGGCTCCAGAAGGCTCAGACTTTCCCTGTGATGACAGGATGGTCCTTGAGGGAGCCGAAGGACAAGGGGTGCTGGGGTGATGGTGTGGGGACCAGGAGAGAGGAGCCAGAACAGGAATACAAATATTCACAGAGACGACTAATGGGGTTAAGGGTTCTCACAACAACCATTTTCCCCCAAAATAAAACATGGTCACTGTAAAAGAGAAAATGTGTATGCAGATTTGGGACAAGTCAACTCTCACTTGTTGACTCAGAGAAAAGCATCATGAAGCCTGCGAATGCCAGGTGTCTGTATGACTCTGTATTTGTAAATATACTTCCATGTACTTGCTTTCATTAAATAACATTCTGTACTTAGTGCTGCGAACCTGGCCCCACACACGACTACCGGCTACTGGCCAGCTGCCACCTGTCCCAGTTGTCCTTTACTGTTGGCATCTGTCTCGGCCAGTCTCTTCTGAGCACACCTGATCTCACCGAGTCTATGACTGGACATTTGTGGCCCTTCCTTCCTCCCTCCATCCTCTCCTTGCCTCCTTCCATCTTTCTCGTCTCTCCTCTGCCCTGCTCCCTTCTTCTTCTTCCTCCCACCCTCTTTCCTCTTCCTGTCTCTTTCAGTTTTTCTCAGCTTTGACAGGTCACTGTGCTGACATTTTATTTGTGCTCTAACAGATAAAGCTTGCCTGGGGATCAAAGGACAAAGCCAGCCGCTATATTAGACATAGAGGCCAGGTAACGGTAGCACACACCTTTAATCCTAGCACTCGGGAGGCAGAGATCCATCCTGATCTCTGTAAGTTCAAGGCCACATTGGGAACAGTGCTAGGCGTGGTGATGCACTCCTTTAATCCCAGTACTAACCATAGCGGTCTGGAGGTCTGTACAGACAGACAGGAAGTGATAGAGCTGGGCGGAGAGAGGAAGTAAGATGGCAGGGCACAGAAAAGTATATAGGCATGAGTATACAGGAAGTAGCTCTCTCTTGGGCTGAGGATTTTCTAGCAGTAAGAACTTGTGGCTGGCTTATTCTATCCCTCTGATCTTTCAGCTTTCACCCCAATATCTGACTCTGGATTTTTTATTAATAAAATCTTCTAAGATTCATGTTACAGATAACTCTGAAGAAAGTAGCATGTACATCTCTTGACACAGACACACATGAACATCTGCATTTTTTCCTGAGAGTAACTGCCTAGAACAGGATTTGATCATCATAGACCATGGAGATGCTTGACATATGCTATCAATTTAATATCTACCTTTATCTTAACAAATTAGAAGCCCTCAAATATTCCAAATACTGGCCTCTTTCTGCCAAGTTTGGTACAAACTATTCCAGCTTCTCATCTGTTTGTATGTTTTATTTTTTGTGGTTCGTGCTGGCAACTGGCAAGTAGTAGATTTTCTACTTTGCTTTGGAAGACATAATTTCAGGACAGTAGATGAAGGTAAATGAGGCCTTTCATTCATAGTTTATCCTCTACAGCCATGAATAGTTATTGAACAGAATATTTTTAAGTCATTTACTTTATTTTTATGTGCATTGGTGTTTTTCCTATATGTATTGTCTGTGTGAGTGTGCCAGAAAATTCCTAGAGAAACAGTCTTGAGCTGCCAGGTGGGTGCTGGGAATTGAACCTGGGTCCTCTGGAAGGGCAGCCAGTGCTCTTAACTGCTGAGCCATCTCTCCAGCCCCACCTTGAACCGAATTTTAAGAATTTTAATTAATTTTTTTTCATGTTACAACTGTTTTTAATCCATTCCGATTTTGGCAAAAGGGGGGATTTTTATTATGTTTTAATAATGCTGAAGCAGTTACAATTTTAAAATGATCCTTTTTCTTCACTGATTTCAAATATTGCTTTTACGTCTTATTATTGAGAGTCTTCCTATGTAGCCCTTGAACTTAAAGGGATCCTCTTGCCTCTACTTCTCAAGTGTTGGGATTACAGATGTATGCCATCACACCTGGCTTTATCATTCAATTATCATGAGCCCTGTAGTCTATTTTGAGATTTTCAACTTAGTCCAATTGATCCATTTGGTAACAGTACCATATCATTTTTCACAGTATATCTTTAAAGCAAATGTTAATAACTAGTAAAGCGAGTTCCTGGCCAGGCCACTATTCCATTTTAAAATTTCCTGGCTATTCTTATAATCATCCAGGTAAACTTTAGAGCCACTGTATAATTTCCATTTTGACTGGATTATACTTGGTGTTTTTTTCTCTGAGTAGTAATAAAATTAATTTTAAGGGACTTTTTAAATGACTGGCCATTTGAAAAGTCCATACTGATTCAAGTACCACATTGTGACTCTGTGGCAGGCATACACTTGCTCCTATTTTAAGATTTCTGTGCCTATACTTAAAAGTGAAATGCTTAAGCAGGCTTTGGAAACACAGTTACGTTGATTTTTTTTTTTCCCTTTTGGAGGTAAATATTTCTTCTTTGTTTTCTAGATACTCTAAAGATTTTCCACAAATTCCCAAGCCTATGAGTTAGTGAATATGGGGCACTTTCCAGGCTAGCTTAAGATAATGGACTTGGCATGTCTAAGGTTAGACATGGCTTCCTGCTCCAGCTCTCAGTAGCCACTCCAGAACCTCAGAGGTTCCCACAGTGAGGAGCTGAAGCTGTAATGACAGGCAAGAGCTGAAGGCCTTGACCAAGTGAGATGATGCATTAGTTGGAGAAAGGTTTGGAGCATGGACCGCTGGTGAGACCAAGACTGTCTCTAGGGACGGGATGAAAGGAAGCTAAACCCCAACCCAGACTGCACACACATGAAGGCCAGAGGCATTAGTTGGAAATCAGTCATCCAAAAAGAGATTGGGAGACTCTCTCTGCCACCCACAGCTGCCTCCTGTTGGCAAAGGTTCCCCTAGGCCCCTTCCTGAACCCAGAACCATCAGAGGTCATTCTAGAAAGGGAGTGTGGGTTTCCAGAGCAAAACCAGTTTCCAACATCCCAACTGAAATATCTGACATGCTTTTCCTTCTGCCATTCCATTTTATGGTTTTCATTTTTATGTCCTTTTCCCATTGCTATTAGGCCAGTGGTGGCTTGAACAAGGCTCACATGTTTGAATGTCTGGTTCCCAGTTGGTGGACTGTTTGGGAAGGACTAGTAGGTGTGGCCTTGTTACTGGAGGTGTGTCACTGGGGGCAGCTCTGAGGTCACAAAAGTGCTGCCAGGCCTTGTCTCTCTCTCTCTCTCTCTCTCTCTCTCTCTCTCCTCTCTCTCTTTCTCTCTCTCTTTCTCTCTCTCTCCTCTCCTCTCCTCTCCTCTCCTCTCTCTCCTCTCTCTCCTCTCTCCTCTCTCTCTCTGCAGATCAGCATATAGCTCTCAGCTCCAGCTCCAGCTCCAATGCCATGCCTGCTTGCCTGCTACCATGTTCCCCACCATGATGGTCATGGACTAACTCTCTGAAATTGCAAGCAAGCCCCAAAGGCTTTCTTATACAAGTTGACTTGAGTCATGGTATCTCTTCACAGCAATAGAGCAGTGACCTTCAGACTTCACATGAGAGTTGAACTTCTGTAAGAGACTTATTCCTTCCTCACCAAATCTTTGGGGTTCACAAAGAGTAAACAAGAGGAAAAGCCAGACAGAAAGAATGGGAATGGATTTGGGTATTCCTGTGGTTGGCCAAGGATGACTCCCAGACCTGTTAAAGCAGGCCTAGTAATGTAGGTTATCTTTTTAAAATTTCCAGATCTTGCCAACCTGGTGGAGGGGGACTGAGGACCAAAAGCATCGCAGCCTTCCCTGTGTCCACAGTTAGGTTTAGAAGTGTGTGGAGCCTCAGATGCTGGGGGAAGAGAAAGCCACGGGAATGAGGCCTCTCCATCTGCTGAGAGGCAGCCCCCTCCCTTTGGGTGACCTGTAGGCTGACCAGCCTCTCGAAATATGGGTCTATCCACACAGTGACGTCCTGGCCCTTCTGGATGTTCACAGCACTTGGGTGGCTCCTTCCAGGAGAGACCTCACCCCAGCCTGAGTCAGTAAATTCTTTTTGTTATAATGATGGCAGCCAGGGAGACAAATGTAAATGCAGGGGCTTACTTTCATTGTCTTAAGTTTTAAAGAAAAACATTCAGTGATTTCAAAGCACTAGGGAACTGAGTGTCCAGCAGATTATTTTCCATGTTTTCCTTTGGTCACACAGTACTTAACGAAGGTGGGCAGGGTTCCACACTGAAAACTTGGGGATGTGAGTCAAAGTGAGCATCACTGTGGAACAGCGGCTTCAGTGTGGCTGGTAAAAACAAACAAACAAAAAACCCATCAGGCTCTTTCCACGTTTCTGTCACTAGTGGATTCACCTGAGGAGGAGGAGGTGGGACAGTGGCTCAGAAAGCATCTCCTCACACACACACTGTCCAGGCAGAAGGCAGTCAGGAAGGTTTGCACTAACCCCCCTTTCGAAAGAGGTCACAATGTCTGATATCAAGCCAGAAAGAAACACCCATGTTCCAGACCCCCAACCATGGCCTGTCTCACTCTAGTTCACCTTCGACACAACCTATGATGCTGCTGAGACACTGTGTGGGCTATCACACCGACTGTGAGGCTATCTAGTTTTCTCCTCCACTTACTCTACCAGCCACCTGCAGTGACCAAAACACATTCTAAGTAGGAGACAGTTGGCCAAGCCAACTTGTAAGTGTATACATGCACACACTCATACACACACACACACACACACACACACACACACACACACACACACACACCTGAACTCATCAGGGAATGGACACATGACTCACTTCTCACTTCATTCATTATAGGCAAGGGCCACTACCATTGCCCACTTTGATATTCCCAGAGAGGCAGCGGCCAGTGCTCACATCACACTGCACTAACAAATAGAAACTAGATACGGTGCATCTCATGAGACCACTAGGAAGAAAGACTCCATGAAGGAGCTCCCTGCCCGAGCCTGGGGACCTTTGCACCCCTTTTTGCACAGCCTTGATACCAAGCACACTCCTTGGATGTAGAGACATTTGCCAATGAACACCAATCAGAACTTGGACTAGCCTGAACCACCCTCGTGGCAGTACAACATTCTGGAATAGTTACTGGTACATTTTTCATTCGGGGTCACTTTTCTTACCGGGGGTCCTCAACCAGGTTAAGTCTCCCTGGAGGGAGCGCAGAGCCTGCACATGAACCAAGTGTTTTGTGTACAGCATGTAAGTTCTAAGACGCTGCTATTTCAGTTGTGAAACACTGTGATGGTCAAGGCTTTCAGGCTTCTGTGTCGGGGACCAGACACATTTTTCTAAGATTTAAGAGACAGGCAGACTCTGGTTCGAAAGGCCCAGGGCTTGAAGACCTTAGGGCCTAGAAATTTTATTCAATCCATGGAGATGGAGGGGCTGTTTCTTGCTACTTAGAAAAAAAGAAGAACTTCCTAGACAGGAGGACATGGAGAGAGAAGACAGTGGCCCACAGCATGGAAACATCTCCTTGATTATACCCCAGGATGATGTCAGCCCCGCTTCTCACTGGAACTCTGGGTCACAGCAGGCTCCCAAAGTGCTCTGAGCCAGGGGAAATGTGGTGTAATGAAACCAAAGAGGGGTTTGAGGTAACTGCCATTGCTCCCCACAAAATGTGGACAGATCCACCAAGTGCTGGCTGGAGTGAGGCAGGCCTGGGGGTCCACAGGCCACCTGCAGAACATCACAGATGCTCAGCACACACAGACCTGGCATCTCAGAGGTGGGACTGGAGCAAGAGACATCAGCAGACCAGCCCTGAAGCCAGGCTACCTGTGGAAGCAAGCCTCCACACATGCGGCTCTCAAACCCCACCAACTCCCCAGTGCATTTGGACAACAGCTTGGGGTGGACAAAGGGGATGAGGGCACAGCTAAGGAAAATCACCGGCTCCAAGAAGGGGTTCATCTCTCAATCGACTACAGTTATTTCCTGAAGCCAGTGAGTAATAAATGGGCCGTCTATGCTTTTCATTGGAAGAGAATGAATTACCTTAAAATGGTAAGATTACACTTTTTTCCATTAAAAGAAATGGAAAAAAGATTAATCTTTTTTTTCCCTCTCTTTCCATTTTTGGCAAACCGTGGAAATGGAAAAAGATCAAGCTGTTTCCGCTGCTGGTCTAAATGGAGACTCATAGCAAGCCCAGCTAGAGAATTAAAATTTCTGCCCACCTGGGAGCAAGTGGCTGGGCCTTCCAGGACACAAAATCCACATCATGGAAGACAGAACTTGCAGCCAGCCAGCCAAGACAATCTCTGCTTCCTCAGTGTTTGAAATACCCATCTGAAAGATGCCTAAGTGCTTGGTTTCCCACTGCCAGATATAAGCACCTTGCCACAAAACTCCTGGCAGGAAAACGGCTCTCCCAGCCAGCATCCCATCTCTGTCTCTGCAGTCTCAGAGCCCTGAGCCTCCCTCCACTCCAGCTTTTGCACGCAGTTGTTGGCATCTAGAACCGTGGATAAAAGGTGCACACAGTTTGTTCTAGGGTAGCTCAAATCCGTGTGCTCTAGATCAGGGAGCAGACACCCAGGACCTCATGGGGTCCACTGGGGAAGGCCACAGCACCTTCCACCCACCCTCAGGAGGCAGTGTTTATTTTTCTCTTACTTCTGAGACCTGGCCCATGAGAGGAGAGGTAGGAAACACAGTCTGTCTTTGTGAACAGAGAGAAAAGAGCATCCCTCTTAAATATTTATTATTCAAGCTCTGCTCTACACCTTGTGGGGGAGGGAGAGAGAGAATATTTTCTGTCAGCCACACACAATAGAGATAGAAACCATATTCTTCCTAAAACAAACTTCATTCCCTCTTGGCTAGGATGTGGTACACTTTCTAACAATAGAGGGTCCCATCTTAACCTCAGGAAAATTCTTCCCAGTACACTTCCCTCAACCTCATCCTAGTTTGCCCAAATTCCTACTCAAAAGTGTCATGGGCATACACAAATGTTGACTTTTTTTCATGTAGTAGCCATCCAACCCCATAATGCCTCATCTTACCCAGGTGCAAACCTCCCCGGTGTTAGTATTTACCTTGTGTGTGGCCACAGTCACACCTCAGCCTCAGAGACAAGGGATTCAATTCAATGACTAGTTACTACCATAGCCCTCCAATGCAAGGGATAGAGAAGGCAGTGTTGAATTGTGACCCCCACCCGGGACAGAGTCTGCTTTGAGGACCACTCTACCTTGTACATCTCTAGGTAGCAGAGGGAAGGTTTATCCCCTCTCCACGTCTCAGCTGACCTCGACTCCTCTCTCTCTCTCTCTCCTCTCTCTCTCTCTCTCTCTCTCTCTCTCTCTCTCTCTCTCTCTCTCTCTCTCTCTCTCTCTGAGCCTGGATGCTCAGTCGAACACATCCCAGGGAGCTCCCAGGCCCCAGAAAGCTGAGAACCTCCTCCTCTGCCTGAACCCTACCACCCTCGAGGGATGGCCTTCCTCCTGTGCCTGGAGTCTGCCATCTGAAACACACCCACTCCCTGGACACCAGTATCCTGGGCACTGTAGCAGAGCAGAGTGCCGGGTTTGTTCTCCCTCGCTGCCCCCCACCCCCCCTTCCTTAGGCTTCTCGAGTCCCATGTCTTGTTCTCAAGCACTGATTCCACACTTGACTATGAGGGAGACAAAGGTTGAAGGGGTGGTGAGCAGGGGACGCTCTCTTCTCAGGCAGGAAAGCTCTTCCATCAGGCCTGATCTTGACTGTCTTTCAGACCAAACCAAAGGGGTTTCCCAAAATCTCATTTGCTGGCCTTGACTCCGGGAATTTCAAGACTCGGGAAGCACTCTGTCCAAACACCATGAACAAAAGGCACCCTTGATCCCCTTCACACACACCTACTTTCTGGGAGTCGGGGGTGGGGTGGGGGATGGAAGCACCCCCTGTCAGCACAAGGCATGGGGTCTCCAGGGAGCTACTGACCTGAGGAGGACTCTTTGTCTTTTAGTAAATGCCCCAAACTGTTGTGTCTTTTGAGATTTTGTTCCCATGTTTTGTTTGTTTGTTTGTTTTTGTTTTTAAAAAACATAGCTTTTTTTCTTGCCTCCCTTGTAGCCGGGGTTGCGACCTGTCACTTTTTCCCGCTGCCAGTGGACCTTCCCGAAGCAGTCCCTCGGGCCTTTCTACTCTGCTGCCTTCAGTCTGTGGTAGGCTGGGAAATCAGACAACCGATTATGTAGTATCAGCAGTGGCTGTGTCGTGGCCTCTTACACTGTAGCGAGTACCGTGCCCAGCACCTCTAATTTACAGGCTTTAACTCTATCCTTAGAATAATTCTACCCCTGCTGCACAGAGGACAAAATCAGGACCCAGAAGTACAAAGTGACAGAGATGGGACTGTAGTTCCCTCTGCACCCAGAACCCCCTCCATCCTTCTTGGCTGCAGCCAGGGGTAGGGGAAGGGCATAACTTGTTTCCCATTCTCTTCCTTTTCTCAAGTCCAGATGCTCAACAGTATTGCCTTACTTCTTAAGCTACACCTGGGGCTACCAAGGCTCAGAGAAGGAGCCTGGCTAGTAGAGAGGATCAGAATGAAACCCAAGTGTCCTAGAAGTTGTTTCCACAAGACAGTCACCCTGAGATCTGACTATACCTGAAGAATTTGACTCAGTAGTTTATCTCCTAAACATGTGGGCGCAAAACCACAGCTCAACACTTTCTTCCTCTTCTCTCCCCTTTTCTTCTCTCCCCGCCACCTCATTGTTTCCCCTCACTGGTCTTCCCCCTCCCTCATCTTGTCTCCAGGCCAAGCTGGCCTCAAGCTTCCTATGTAGCTGAGGATGACCTTAAACGTCCAATGGCTCTGGATTCTACCTCCCAGATCCTGGGATTATAACAACACATCACTGGGCCCAGTTAACACAGTACTGGGAATCCAGCCAGGGCTTCATGCAAGCCAGGCATGCGCTCTGCCAACTGAGCTCCATAACCCAGCCCCAAAAGTTGATTTCTAACTCAGGCTCATTCACAGCAGTCAAGCATGTGCTCTAGGCCATGCACCACACTCAACCTGTACCAATCTATTTCTTTTGAGTTAGAAGGTGCATATTTGGTTCAGGCTTTCTCGCTCCAAAACTTATCATCTCAAAGTTTAGTTCTAAATTCTTTTGAGGTTAATACTTTTCCTATAGCAGACTAAGATATAACATTGGCATATAACTCTGACACACACAAAATTTTGTTCTCACCATGTCGAAATTACAATTTGTATTCATCAGAATAGACAGAAACTAGCAGTTCCTAGGCCCCAGCTCTGGGCTAGATCATCAGAGTCTCAATTTCCCTGAAGCTCTGCCCCCACCTCCAGCCTTGAACTCCCTGTGCTGATCCTCTGAACCTCCCAAGTACTGGGATTATCCAACTTAAAATTTAAATCTTAATCTATGATGGCTGCATTGCAAACTGCTAAGTAAAGTCTGTAAATTTTTTTTTTTAGAAATAACAGCCTACTATTTGTTACCACAGGTGAGGTATTGAAATTGCTAATCAGGGGGATGCAAGTTTATTCATTATCATCATAGAAATAAGCCATGCAATTTGTTTTAACCTTACACAACCTTACACCTTGCACCATCCACACAGGTCGTCAATTGTGTTTAATTAAAAAAAAGAAAAGAAAAGAAAAGAAAAAAGCTTGTGCCCTATTGTGAAAAAGGCAAGCACTGTCTATTGGGATGACTGGTGTAGATTCTACAGAAGTGCTGACCCATTTAGTCACCCCCTGACTGGTGACCCCCTCAACTAGAAACCAGGTCCAATGTTTATGAGTTGTTTTTGCCAAGACATGGGGAATGGGAAAGACATGGCTGTCATCAGAGGTGGCTTTCTGGGGACTGCTATAGGGAGCAGCTGACAGATGGCCCTGGGTAGAGCTACTTCTTGCTCTGTACAGCATGGCTTAGTCACTAATACTAGAAAATCAAAAGACTCTGCACAAATATAGGACTCCAGATGTTCCTCTAAGAATCATCAAGACTGGCCCTGGGCTCTCATTCTCCATGGAAGGGAAGTGCCATAGATCACCCCTTCAGGGTGTCATTTGTATGGATTTATAGAATCCCCTGGAACTGTGCTATACAGCCACCCTGCTCATAATCCCCAGAGACAATGGACTTCTACACTGTTTTTTTTTAAATTAACATCTATGTTAATATTTGGATTATGATGTTTGAAATTTTAGCTTATAGCTTAGCCATGTTGTTATAAAATACATAGACAGCTATAAGATATTCTGTATTTGAGATAATATAACACAGCCATTTCTACCAAGTTCTACTGAAATCCCCAAAGCTGGGTGAGAGGCTATGTATTATGGCTCTCAGGAATCATGTAGCATGTAGATGAATTCTGGGAAACTATTCTGTACAATGAGAAAGCCTTTCTCTTCCAATGCCTCCTTCTGCTTGGAAAATAGGAAAGGGCTTCAGATCCTTCCTCATATCAGCAGCTCCTGACTCCTGATTGACAAACATAATAATTTACAATTTACTTACAAATAATGATTTCTCACTAACGGGAATATTAGATGCTCAACCTGACAATGTTTAAGATGTTAAGGATGCCAAGTGCTCAGAGACAGCCTTCAGAGCTCAAGGCACCAAGGATAGGAAGCCCAGCGCCTTCATTCCACACAAGCCCAGATCCGTCTGGAGATGCCAAGAAATCTACCCCGAGTTGGCCCTAATTGTCGGAATCTGAACCACACTGTGGGACCCCTGTGCCCTTGTTGATCTGGCCCTTGCAATGACAAGAGTCAGGACTACTACCAGGAGCTGCAGAAATGGCTGTGGAGGAAATGGGTGACAAGCCTGCTCCCCGAACAAACTCCATCCTCAGGACTCTGTGAAGTTTTAATTTCCTCTTCGGAAATTTAGGTCCATAAATGTGTATGCTCACTCTGCAAAGTGCATGGCATTTTTAACTTGGAGGCCCTGCCTTCCCCTTTTGAATACATGTTTATTTTGCAATGTAATCCCAGGAGATTGGCACCCACGAGAGGAATGACTGGGGCCCTCGAAGCCATTTCTGAGCAGCCTGTAAAGTGTCAAGAAATTTATAAAAGTCTCTTTTATACCTAACGAGAAGTAAAATGTCTTAACGCAAGTCATCTGAGAGATTTATTTTTGCCTGTTCTGACTGCCCATGGCACACATCTGTTAATGACGCTCAGCCTTCTCTACACACTTGAATCGGATCTCAGGCTGTTAACCCTTAACTATCACAAAAGAACCTTCAGCAATCTCAGTGGAGAAGGAAAAAGAAAGCTTCATGAAGAGATGCCACCGAAACCCAAAACCGTAAGTGCATGAGGCTGTGATGGGGAAGCCTGAGCCTGTGTCTGGGGTGTGTACTGTCCTTTTCCCAAATGCCTCTCTCCTAATGTCTGCCCTTGAATTTGTATTAAAGCCTTCCTCTAATGCCTACAACACTGCTAAAATACATACACAGTAAAAAGGTCAAATACAGCCTGCTCTATTTTAATGTAGAGTAAGTGACAACCCAGAGCCTCACACAAGGTCCCAGGGGTGGGGAAGGTTCTGGAACACAGGTCTCAAGTGTTCTCTAACCCATGATCTTCTGAGACCTGCCCAGGGACAGAGTTCAGCTCAGGGACTTTGCTCAGCTTCCTTTTCTCCTTGGGGACAAAGCGACAACTTGAACTGATGAAACACCGTGACCATGTGCATGAGGGCTTGGACAGACACGCCTTTCTTCTGGCCAGGGTCTGCACTCCATCATTCCACAGTAGAGTCCCCTCCTCCACCCTGGCTCACATCCTTCGCTCTTCTAACTACCTAGCAATGCTATCGGTGATTCCATCTCAGGCCCACGATGTAGTCCGCCTAACCTACACCCTTTCAACGCTCTCTGCCCTTTTTCCTCCTCTAGAAAGAAGAAAAGATGAAGAAAATGTTCTTGGAATCCGTTTCTGGCAGAGTCTTCAGAGCTTTGCTTAAAATTGTTAGTGAAATGCTTGACATTTTTCCTTTCCTTTATAAACATTATGGGCAAATCATTCAGAATCCTAATGGAAAGTAATTTCCCATTAATGCAGGCTGTAAAATGCTCTTTTCTTTTGAAACTCTGCCTGGGAAACAAACAGTACGGGGCCCTTTTACACTCAAAAATTCCACCTACAAATCAGCAAAGCTCAGTGATGGACATGCGACAAGGGGACCCCAAAGGAAACTTAAGGAAGAGGCCAGCACAGGCACATGGCCACAGTGGCATTAGGGTGACTCCACAGCCTTGCAGAACTGGATACAGTCGTCCTAAAAGCCAGCTGGGCATCACCTGCCTTACAGTTTCATCTGCCGAGGGACAGAGCTCCTGGCCAAGGAGAGGCAGAAGCTTGGAAGCACACAGGCTAGGTGAGGAAGCCAAGGGATCCCTTGTCCTGGCCTGGTTCCCCTCCACCAAGCCAGACACACACGGCATTTGTCCTTTACCACCACACACTGGCTGCACACCCCATGATCATAAATCATTGAAACAAATCATCCCTAATGCTCCTAAACATTCTGTTACGCTTGCCAGGATTTCCTTGGGGGGGGGGGGGTAGGGAGGTAGGGGGTGGAGAAGGGTGTGTATGTGTGTATACATGTGCATATGTGTGTGCTTGTGTGTATGTGGTCTATGCAAGTGTACATGTGTGTACATGTGTGTCTGTGTGTACTTGTGTGCATGTGGTCTGTGCATGTCCAAATGTATGCAGGTGTGTATACATGATCTATGTATGTATACATGTATGTAGGTGTGTGTACATTTGTGTCATGCGTGTGTATGTGTGTGTGTCTGTGTGTACCTGTATGTGGAGACCAGAGGTCATTGTCACATGTCTTCTATCATCCTCTGTCTTAATTTTGAGGCATGGTCTCTCACTGAACCAATGGAGTTCACTGGTTCTGTACAACAAGCTGGCCATTCCTCCTGTCTCTGCCTTCCCATCCCTGGGCTAACTGGTGCACACTGCTACATCTGTGTTTTCATGTGGACATGGAGGATCTGAACTCAGGTCCTCGCACTAGCATGGCGAGCATTTTACCAAAATTGAGCCAACACTCCATCCCTGAGCATCCCTTCTTAATGCTATAAACGAGGACATCTGCAAGGGAAGGTACCTATTACTGCTATGTACTGACTGTGTGACCTACAGAGAACTCCCACTTGATCCCCCAAGTCCCCTTACTTATGTGTAAGATGGGGCCCATCAGTATCAGAGCTGCATGTATCGAGTAGACTGACTGACCAGTGCCACACTGGTGCAGCTGCTAACATCGTTACTGGTTATCAGGGTTTTATTCTTATCATCACTCTCGGTGACATCAGCATGAGGAAGAAAGGAGGCCCATGCCCAAAGCAACAATGACGACACCAGCAGCATACTGCAGGCCTCCAACGCTGGGGACCCTGTTCCTTTTCCTGACATTTCATTCAGACGCTTTATTCCTCACAGAATTCCTGTCTCCATACCACCAGTCTGAGACTGAGACCAAAGGAAGCTAGGTCCGTCTCACAGCCAGTAAGAGATGGTGTTCTGGGTGAACCTCATCCCAGGTCCTGGAATCCTGTCTCCAAGAACAAAGCCCCCATGGGTGTATGCT
This sequence comes from Onychomys torridus, assembly GCF_903995425.1. Taxonomy (NCBI): domain Eukaryota; kingdom Metazoa; phylum Chordata; class Mammalia; order Rodentia; family Cricetidae; genus Onychomys; species Onychomys torridus. The sequence continues at coordinate 62,366,883 of NC_050443.1, read as the reverse complement.
GGAAGGGAGGAAGGCAAGGCCAGAACTAGCTGGATGGCTGGGGTCGGCTTTATCCAAAGACAATATCCTGGAGGTGAAGGGTGAGCTTGTACTCACTTCCAAAGTTTCTGTTCATTTGTTTATATCCACCACTTTTCTAAACAGAAAGCTTGAAGTGGCTTCTAGAAAAATCCGTATTCAGAATAAAGATTCATTTCAGGCCCAAACTAGGCAAATCATAAAGTGTACAAAAACTGTACATTTCATCCAAATGACCAGAGTTCTGAGACAGGGAGGCAGGTACTACTGACAGATGACTGGGGTAAGAGACATACTCTGGGCTGGCCCAGCAACGCAGGATGAGTTATTCCCAGCAGACAGCCAGGGGGCAGTGCACTTCCTAGCAGCCGGAGAAAGTGGTGATGCTTAACAGGGTGTGTGATTTCCTTAAAGCAGCCTTGACACTTCTTCAAAGCTGCTGACTTTCCCAATGCGGGATTTGCATTGTTGAAATACCATGTTAAAGATATCTTCAAAACAGATGAGTACTGCCCATAGCCTAGCTCAGCCTATGTGCAGCTGTGTTTATGACCACGCCATCATGGGATCCACTTAACTTTGTTTTTCTTTTCTATTGAACTTGACACCTAACCGTGGTTCTGTATAATCCCTACATTATGACATTTGAATAGACATGCAGTATCTCAATCTGCCAGAACCTACTTAGCATTATCCAACTATCAACAACGTGTCAACAGATAAATAACTCGCCACCAGGTTGTTCCCATATACAATTTCTCAGAGTTTATTTACAAGAATATTCTGTGCTTAAATTATTCCTTTAGGGTATGTTTCCGGGAGTAAAGCCACTCAAGTGTACAGACACTTGAAAGACAGCTCCACAGATTTCCCAGTGAGTCGTGTCAGGGGTTGGTAAACTGTGAGCTGTAAGCCAAATAATGTAGGAATGAAACCCAGTTATCGCTCATTCCCTCATCTATGGCCATGTTCAATGATCTAACAAGGAAGTTCAGTAGCTGTTACAGAGACCACACAGCCCTGTAGAGACCATATTTACTGTCTGGCCCTCTACCAAAATGTCTGCCCACACCTAAGTGATTCTAACTTTTGACTCCATAGCGCTTGTGAGATTGTGCCCAAGTGCCACATTTGAACAGAAATGGAGTCTGCATCCCTCAACAGAAGGCCGTGAGTAACAGAACAGGCATTTTCTTCCAACAGCTCTCTAGTATATGCATGTGGGAGTTGTACTATGTCTACCCAACTCCTCCTCTTCCTTTTCCATGGTGACAGAATTAAAGGTAAGATCTGATGTCCAGCTGCATGTGTCATGTGACTAAGCCCTGGCCAGTGGGATGGGAGGAAGGTGATGTGAGGGAGTCACTTACGCTCAAGGGGAAACTCTATACCTAGACTTCCATCCTTCATTTCTTGAGTAGTCTCTTGGAAAAGGTGGTTACTATTACCTCAGTGTAGAAACTGTTACCAGAGCCGGGCACTGGCACAATAAAATCCTGCAGCCAGAGACAATGACTCAGAAGGCAGCAATGGAGAGAATGTGTGTCTAATAGGTATGAGAGCCTGTGATGTCTGTGAGGTCACAGCAAAGCATTTGGTCCAAGTTTTATGTGCGACAACTTTGAAAGCAGACCACATACCAGGAGCTCTAAAAAAGAAGATGGGTAAAACCAAGTGCTCGTGCATAGTACTTACACCCTGTAGACTCTGGAGAGCTAGCGTAAGAAGGCCGAGAATGAGCGGGACTGTGAGAAAAGACACCAGGAAAGAGCGGAGGTTGAGAGTCGGATATGAGGAAAACCATCCGCTTCAAGAGCCCCAAAGAACTGTCTCAAACACTTCTCAGAGACCTAACTCGCCCGCAGGAACCCAGGCATGTGTCAAGGGCTGAGGATTTGTCCTTCAGTCACATCTGTTGCTTCAAGTGGCCTCAATTCAACCTCTACAAGCTGAGCAAGCGTAGCAGGGGCCTGACAAGAAGGAAAGAGGTCAAGCTGCCTGAGGGACCGTGGTTCTGGGCATCTAGGATTGCTAGGAGCACACGGGGCAGAAGTTCACTGTGGTTTTGATGGAATCAAACTGTCACAGGCCAAGTGGTGATGACACTGCTGTGGGATGTTCCGTATGTCAAATGTGTTGCTCTGATTGGTTAAAATAAATAAAGTGCTGATTGGCCAGTAGCCAGGCAGGAAGGATAGGGTAGGCAGGACAAGGAAGAGGAGAAAGCTGGAAACAGGAAGGCTGGGAGGAGACACTGCCAGCCGCTGCCATGAGAAGCAACATGTAAAGACACCAGTAAGCCATAAGCCATGTGGCAAAGTATAGACTAACAGAAATGGGTTAATTTAAGATAGAAGAAGTAGATAACAAGAAGCCTGCCATGGCCATACAGTTTGTAAGCAATATAAGTTTCTGTGTGCTTTCTTGGTTGGGTCTGAGCAACTGTGGAATTGGTGGGTAAGAGAGATTTGTCCTGACTGTGGGCCAGGCAGGAAAACTCTAACTACAAATGGCGCCCAACGTGTTGGCAAGAATTTCCACCTAAAACCTGACAAAAAAGATTCTAAAACAGAGCTAAAAACAGCTTTCTAGTTGTCTCTCTCAAGTTAGCGGCAGACTGCCGGTTTGAGCTACTATGGCGGGTTCCTGGCGTGTGCATCTGACTTGCAGTGTGGCCAGAATGAGGAATCTACAAGCGGCACTTTACTCTGCTGCGTGGTGGATTTAGCCTTTGTGAGTTAAAAAAAAAAAGGTTTCTGGGCTATGCACTGCTTTGATAGAACTGCTTCTGATAGTTGATGGTACACATGGCTCCAGACCCAGAGCTGGCGGTAAACTGTACCAGCGCCATGTTGGGAAGCAGAAGTGGGTGGAGCCAGCAGCCACAGCAGCATTTCAGTCTTACAAAGATGGATATTACACAGAAAATCTGGTTTATGTTGTCTTTGGGATTTTTAACTACAGAAAAAGATTTGATTGTAAAAGCTGTTGAGTTAAACAAATATGTAAATTTTAAAGGTACCTTGACTTCAAAATTTGGATATAAGGATATGTTGCTTTGGAAAAGAGTCTCTGTTTTTGTTTCCACAGAAAGCCAGAGGGATTTGTTCCAGATTAAGATACATCAGGTTTGATCAGCCAAGACCACCTGAAAGGTCTCTGATGACACCATGGCCCAGATGATCCAACATCCAGAATGGTTTCAAGGCAACTGGCTCAGAGGTTTACCCTCACGGACTACTCCATAATCCTAAAATTTTCTTTGTATCCCCATAAGATACAGCGCCCCCCTCCAACATGAAGTAGTAAGAAAAACTACGCCCAAATTCCCAGCTAGCTTTGGAGATGGAATTGGCTCACTCCTTCTCTAATCCCAAGCACATTGTTAAAAGAAAAGGTTAAGAGCTTCTTATGTCCCAAATCAGAAGAGCCCTCTGGTGTGGGACAGAGAAAAATCACTATTTTATTTAAAACAGGTTGATTATAAATGCAATCTCTTTCTAAAGAGAAAAAGGGGATATGATATAGATATATTAGGATGAAAGGGTAGATTAAGGAACTTACTTCTAAAGAGCAACAACTCATTTAAAATGTTTTACATTGGTATAGATTTTAATCTATTGATACAAACTTAAAGTTAATTTTTTATACTGTGTGTATATTTCTACTCTTGTTTAAGATACTATGTTTGTACAGTTCATTTAAAATTGTAATGGATAATTAAAAATAGATTAATAACTGGTCATCTATGATAATCATACTCATAGCCATGTTAGTTAAGTCTTCTAGGTATACACAGAGATATTTCAGATAGACAGGTAATCTTCAAACACTTCAAAGGTCTACAGAATATGGCATTTAAAATATTTTTAAAATTTAGACTTTCTGGACAGTGAGGCATGTCTGCTCCTGGCAGCACCAATTTACTTCAGAGGGAAGGATGGGCATTGAAGACACTTCATATGGAGTTTATCTTCACCTTGGCAAAAAATAGCCATTTGGGCAAGAAACTGTTCTTGCCTGGACTGCTTGATCAACTGGACGTGCAGGACCCATAGAAAGGTGACCACTGAACTTTGCTTGACAAAATGGTCCTTCAGGTTCCCGCTTTGCAGAGGAAACTGCCAGACATTCTACAGGACACTGAGAGAAGTGACCGAGAGACTCTTACAGTACTTGAGATGGTGTCAGCCACATCTTAGGTGCTCAGAGAATGTTAATTAAGACTTTCTGATAGTTGGGAAGGTATTGTGAAGGTGTCAGACCTTTAAATATGGAAGATAACATAGGAGCTACAGTTCTTTCACCAAGGGACTCTCTGATGACCACACTAGAAGGCACTAGTACAGGATGGATGTCTTCCCAGTACTGGTTTTCAAAACTTCAACACCTGACTATTGGAATTGGAAAGGGGGAAACTCGTCAATCAACCAAAGAAAGTCCATCAGTTTCTGGTATATTCCCACCAACAGCCTCCCAGTACACAAGGATGAGAGCACCCGGCTGGAGACCTCACTGGCACACTTTGGACGGCTAACTTACCTGATATCTTTGAGGAAGTGCTGCTGGAGACTCCATTGAGGTCGCTAGAACTCGCCGCAATCACGGGCTTGGTATGGTATTCTCGCTTGGGGATTGAGGAGGAGTACGCTATTCTGTAACACACATGGGAGGCCAAGTCAGACCTCTGTCCCAGACTGCAGAGCCTCCACAGGCCTTGGCTTTTCTTGAGGAGGACAAGACCCAGTGGGACTGTGAGAGGAAGGATTGTGCACCACAGTGTCAGGGACATGACCCGGGTGCAGTTCTTCCATTCAGTTCTTTAGTTTCTAGTTGAAATCCATCTGGAAGAATGTCCTTATAATGTCCCTGAGGCTTTAGCAAGCAGACACTGCCCTAGGCTAGCTACTTTCTTTCTTCTCAGCTGGAGAGGGAACCATCCAAACATGACACCTAGAAGGCCATCTGAATGGCCCTCCCTCTACCACCCATAACTACAGCACGGATTGAAGCAAAAATCTCTCCAAATTTATTCATTACTATATAATCCTATGTAAAACAATTTCCTGTTATAAAGCCGAGTCAAAACATAGGGTAGGTTTAGCCCAATAATTTTATTAATAGGGTTGCTGTGCACACTTTAAACGATATTACTGATTTTCAGAAAGTAGGGATTGCATTGATCATGAAAGTCCCAAGTCTTTGTCATTCAGAAGATGCCGTTGACTATTTTGGTGTCTAGAATCAATCATAGGAACATGGCCTAACAACACTTTTTCATGGGCTTCACATAATTCTGAGTATCACCTGGCTCTCTCTGCACCCCTAGATGTTGGGAATGGAGCCCACACTCCACCCCTCAACAGGGAAACAGAGAGTAAACCCTTTGGCAAGTCATCAAGGAAACCACAGGAGCTATTTCTCAGGCAGGTAAGCCATAATGCTTGTATGCTATACACATCGGTTGAAAAAAAAAAAAAAAAAGAAAGGTGGGGGTGGATATTAATAAAAAGAAAAGGGAGAAAAGCCACTCCAGCCCTTTTACCCAGTTCTGCCCTCTTGTCCCAAGCTACATATGTATTATCTTAGCCTCATCTCATACCCAGCCTGAAAGCCAGCTAGAGAGAATTCCAAACGGAATGGGCAGGAGGGGCGGGGAGACAGATGCTGGCCGGCTGCACTCTGCAGCCCCTGCCTCAGCAAGGTGAGGAGGCTTACCGTATCGCTAGCTTTTTCTGCAGCTCCTGGAGGATCTCTGTGGACTGTCTGTGATAGTCTAATGCTGCCTCTACAAACACGGCCAGCTGGCTGACTTGCTCTATCTGTGGCAGAAGCACAAAGTTAGTCCATGAGGGCCCAGAGCCCTTGGGATGGCCAGAGCAAACAGGAAGCCTGGTGACAGCAGCCTAGCTCTGCAGGGCAGCTTGGCAACTGCCTCAGCCCTGGCCCCTTCCATCTCATGCCATCTCGGAGCCCCGCAATCATGATGAGGGTCACATATAGGGCTGGAGAGGCTGGGAAAAATGCTGGGAAATTGATTTGGGATTATGGATCTGCTGTAACTCTACCAAACTCCCTTTTACAGTTATATCTTAGATATCGTTTTTAATGCTCTAACACTCATGGATCTGAAGATGGCAGGTGTCTTAGTTAGGGTTGCTACTGCTGTGAAGAGGCACCCTGACCACAGCAACTCTGACCAAGGAAAACAGTTCATCGTGGTGGCTCACTTACAGTTCAGAGGTTTAGTCCACTTTCCTCATGGCTGGAGGCAAGGCAACATGCAAGCAGACATGTGCTAGTAGAGGAGGAGCTGAGAGGTCTCACACCTTGACTCACAGGCAACAGGAAGGGGTCTGAGACAGTGGGTGTGGCTTGAGCGATATGAGACCTCAAAGCCCACCTCCACAGTGACACACTTCCTTCAACAAGGCCACACCCACTCCAGCAAAGCCACACCTCCTAATAGTGTCACTCCCTTTGGGGGCCACTTTCTTTTCAACCACCACAGTGGGAGAGAGTTCTCTCAATTGTAAGTGAGACCAATGCTTGAAAGATATAGCTTTCTTTGAGAACTGTCTCTGTGAGTGCTTTCTAGTCAAGCCAGACCAAGAAATCAAGTCAATGAATCCATGATCAGAGAAAACAGGGGCAACAAGCCAGTCACACCTGCTCCAGGGCAAAGAATTGTTTTCCCTGAAACATACAGCAGAAAGAGATGAGCTGAGGAGACTCCATTATTCCTCTTTTCCACAAACTGACATGCCCAGAAGATCTGCAGAGCTTGAAGTGGGGCTTGAGAGTGTCCCTGTTTATCAGTGGGGTTGAAGAACCACTAGAGCAAATAAGGATTGTTTATGTCTAGAACCTTCTATAGCAAGGTCCAGAGGACTGTGGTGATTCCCCATCCCATCCACCCCACTCCCAGCCCAAATCTCTGGAACTCCAGATCTGGACAGAGATACAAATCAAAACCATGCATCCCAGGCTTCGCCAAAATAGCATTTTCTTAGGTAGCATTCTAACCAGCTTTGAGGTAAAATCTGGCCATTTCCTCATTCTGTTCTGTTCTCTCCCTGCACAGCCAACCGAGGACTTGCCTGCTCCCACAGACCCATGTTGCTTTCATGTATTGTTGAGAACTCTTTCAGCTGCCTGCCCTTTACTTTTATCACCCACTTCTTTTAAACATGGGTTTAATGTGCGTTTACAATATACATGGATCCCACTTATGCCAGGAATGCACTGGGCACATGACTAAGGAAAGCCCTGGCATTGCGCTTATTTTACCATGCTCTGTGGCCAGAAAAGCAGCACTGGCCTTCCATTTCCAAAAACCCAATAAACAAAACAAAGACAGCCTGGCCCCTGCAAAATCCTAAGGATTTCTTAAATTTCACCTCCTTGGCTCCTAAGAACACTGTTGAATAAGTCCAGCACCACAGCCTGACATGATCATGGCAGAATCTGCTAAGGAAACAATGCTGCTTCCTAGAAATGCTGGAGCAGCATGCTGGGTGAAAAGCTAAGACCTCTCTGTCTTTAGTAATAGTAGTCTGTTTTGGACCCACTCTGAACTAAGCTTGCCATTTGCAAAACTTAAAAGGACACCGAAAGGCAACTAAATGAATAACCCTTACGGACACGGGAGTGGGAGTCACAAACAGTTTCTCTGGAACTGCACCTGAACCTTACACTTGATAGCTGACTTTGGGGAGACTTGGATCCCAGAGCCCCTAAACACTTGGGAGGTGGCAGCAGTACTACACAGGGTGCCCTGGGAAGAGTGGTCAGGCTCAACTCCTCTTACTGAACGCCAAGACAAGTCAGACCCAAACTGGATTGTCTATCACTGTTGGGGACCAGAAGCTTCCAGCCCCTCATCCCCACCCCAGGATGTGAGCTGTGTGCTGGGAACCAGCAGAGATGGCCTCTGATTCCAAGGCTACAACTCAATTTAAATGCCTAGAGAGACAGAGCCACATTGAAAGCAACAAACTCGGGCCCTGCAGAATCCAAAGGCTGTCCCGGTGAAACACATCCTCCAATGGCCACATCAAGGAATTTGGGAGGCTTGAAGACACTCTGCTGCTGATTCTGCAGATGGAGGAACCCGAGCTAGGGGCAGGGGAGCTAAGGAGGCTGGAAAGGGTGACAAAACAGGCTGCTGCCAACCTCCCTCCCCCATCGCCAGATTGGAAGACAACAGACTGATATTCTTTAAGCCACAGTGCTTACAGACACTCTTACAGGAGCCATAGAAAATGAACAACACTGCTTTCTTCTCTTCTCCAAGAGAAATCTAAGGGTGGGCAACACCGTTAGAGTCTCCATTTCCTGGGGATGGAAGCTGTGGCCTTGAGACTCATGGAAGCAAACTGCCAACTTAGACTTATGCTATGCCTCCTTGGTCTTCTCTGAGATGGGGCCTGGGAAGTAACAGGCAATAGGAACTCAACCCCTCCCATGACGGACAATGAATGCTGTATAAGAACCTGTGCACCTATGCACACATCTAATTCTCTAACCTCTCTTTGGCTGCAAATCAATGCATAAGTACCAGAATATAAGGCTTCTGGTCCTAGGGGTAGAGATAGATCAGAGATGCCAGGGGACTAGAGTCCCCCTGAGCTGTGGAAACCTCAGGGACACTCATGTGGGAGCTGAACATGAGTCAGGCCATGTGAGCCAACTGCAATGGACCTGGGATTAGCCAAAGAAAGAGGGCTCAAAGACTACAGCTTGCAAAGGCCTTCTAGCTCAACTGTCTGCAGGAGGACCACAGAAATGGGCAGCTGAGAAGAAACAGGCTGTGATACCCCAACCCCAGATGCCTGGAAGCCACAGTATGATTTGCATGAATGGATAAAAAATGCAAATCTTTGGAAGCTGGCAAGCAAGCCTCTTTCAGAGCTGAAGCCCATGTTTGCTAGGAGAGGGTCATCTTCTATTTCGAATGGGGTCATCCAAGTGACTTCTCACTGCTGTGCTTCAGATTGCTGCTCCTTTGGAGTCCCCAGAGGAACTAGAGGGAATGTCTGGTCATAAACAGAGATGCTTCTTCCAGTGAATCTGTACCTGTAATCCCAGAGCTGGGGAGGTAGAGACAGGAGGACCCCTGGGGTTTGCTGGCAGCCAGTCTAGCCAAATAGGTAAACTCCAGGTTCAGTAGGAGACCATGTTTCCAAAGTAAGGTGGAGAGTGATGCAGGAAGACACCCAAAGTCAACATGTAGCCTCCACCTGTGTACATGTACTCACACACACAAACACATACAGAGACAAACACAGAGAGACAGACACACACACACACACACACAAACATGCACAGAGACAGACACAGACAGAGAGACAGACACACACAAACACACACAGAGACAGACACAGAGAGACAGACAGACACAGACAGAGAGACACACACACAAACATGCACAGAGACAGACAGACAGACACACACACACATACACAGAGACAGACAGAGAAACAGACACAGACACACACACAAACATGCACAGAGACAGACAGAGACACACATGCACACATACACACACACACACAAACACAGATCTAAAAAACAAACAAACAAACAAACAAAACTTCTCTGGACCAATGGAAAAAAACAAGGAATCTGGAATCTAGTAATTCCATTGGTTCTATGGATGAAAAGAGGCTTCTGGCTGGGGAATCTGTCAGCTTGTGAATGTCACAAGAGCCTGGCCTCTCTAGGCTGGACTAGATATTTTTAAAATGTAATGTGTCTGGTTTCTTCTCAGATCAAAGGCTGACATTTAATCATGCCAAGTTGTAAGGAATAAACTTCTCAGAGGAAGGTTAAACCTGTGGGTGAGATGGCATTCCCAAGAAATGGCAATGGTTCCTCAGAACCACCCTCCTGCCTGCTGCAGCCCTATCTGAGTGTGAACTGTAGTGGGCACACGGCCTTCTCCAAAAGGCAGTCCACTCTGGGTGCCAGTCACAATCTGACACAAAAGGAGTTAGTCATCGGCCTGGCCCTCCAAGATCCCTAGGAATCAAGAGAGCCAAAACCACTCCCTTGCTTAAATGGCTGCCTGAGGAAGAATGGAGTCACTTGGCCTCAACTCAGAAGTGAGATCCTCCAGGCCTTGAATCCAGCTCTTTCCAACAATATCAGCAAAGATTGCAATGTGGGGTGAAAGGCCACTCTCTACCTTACCATTCCCTAATCTTCCTGAAATAGATGAGTAAATCAATGTGACATTTGTCTAGGAATGGTGGAATGAACAACTCAAGTTCCCATGCCATGCCTTCCTTTGTTCCACACCAAAGGTAGATGAGGAATCTAATTTGTGAGATGGGGGAGCATGCCAAACTACCAGAATACCTGAACTACTCCAAGTTCTGAACTGTTTTCTTCAAGAAAGCAGTCTGTGAAAGTGGCCAAGAGATCCCAGATGCAGCTGGGTTTCTGAATGGAGGTTTAGATTTCCAGATCTAGCTAGACATGTATGTGGGTGCCGGGATGGTCTGGGAGTCCAGCTGGGCTCACCTGCTGGTTTCTCAGTTACAAGAATGTAGACTGGAGAAGGTTTCTATGGTTTGAAAGAAAGCATTGTATATACACTGTAAGTTTGAAGACAGAGGTGTGAACCTACTTCTACAAATAGTTTTTACTACAAACAAAAATGTAGTAAAAACTTCTACAGATAAATAGTTATATTTAATTTACACTTGGAGACCCAGGAAAGACTAAGTCTGTTCATTCCAGTCAAAGCTCCTCTCAGGCACAGCTTTGGCAAACACTTTTTTTCTATGCGTGTGCTGGTAAACAGTTGCTGTCTTAGGGCTGGAGACATGGCTCAGCACTTAAGAGCAATAAACTGCTCTTGCAGAGGACCCTGGGTTGACTCCCAGCACCCACATGATGCTCCCAACTCTTTGTAACTCTAGGATCAGGGGATCTGGTGCCCCCTGTTGGCCTCCATGGGTACTGCTCTCACTGTCTTTTAGTGCTCTTATATTGTACCTTATCTAGGACAGCGGGAGATGAAGGCTAGGGATGGTGGGTCCAACTGCCCTCTGGAGGGTGAGGTTTGAGCCCTGGAATTCCTGGTGCCACAGAAACATAGGCAGGAGGTAATCAAGGATGGAGCACATCATCTCAAATACTTCCTCTCCCTCACGTTCCTCACTGTTCATTCATTTCTTTAGAGTAAGTGCTTACAAATCCTGATTCCATTCTCTCCTACAACTGGGATTGGAACCGGCCCTTAACACTGAGCCTTACTCTGCCCCATAACTGTTCTCACGGTCAGAAGCCTGGTGAGGGCTCCTCAGCCAGTGTCAGCACTGTATATGGTGTTTGGGTGGAGGAGCCAGCCAGCACCCATCAACTGAGGTTGGAGAGAGAGAAGGTGAGATTTTGAGACTCTGGCCCTGAGCTATATAACCTCCAACATGGCTGATCAAAAGGACTATAATTACATCAAATACCTGACTTCTTTGTCAACTTCTCTGTTAGACAGAACCCAAACCAGTGTCCGCTGTATCTGAGATTCCCAGCTCCTCCTAACAATGGCATAAACATCTCCCACTTGTGCTTGGAGGAAGCCAGGGATCTTCTGCCGTCTGCTACCATGCTCTTCCTGAAACCATATTCTAATAGTCTGGCCCCCAATTTCCAACAGGTGCAATGCTAATTGTGTCATAGTTTGAATATGAAATGTCCTTCCAGGACCATGCACTGATGTTTTGATCCAAAGATGGCAATATTTTTGATAACTTATGGAACTTCAAGAGATTAAGCCTAGAGTTTGGAGGAAATAAGATATAGGAGAGGGTAATACTATATCGTATTCTGTATCTTGTCCTAGGGCTGACTCAACCTCTCTTCCCTCTCCCTCTCTCTGCCTCCCACCCTGAATCTGATCACTACAACAGTAGCATTTCTGTCTCACCATGATGCTCCATGTCACCATAACACAGAACTAATGGAGCCAGCTGACCATGGCTGAGACCTCTAACCCCTGAGGTTAAGCTCACCATCCCTCCTTTTAAGTTGTTCTCTCAAGTAATAAGTATAGTACATGTAAGTCTGGCCAATTCAGGGTCTAAGCGCTGTCAAATCCATCAGGCAGAGCCAAGGGTTGCAAACATACTATGTTTGACAATTATTAAATAGGTCTAGTAGTGTTTACTTGGCACCATGATGATATCCTGGGGGGAAATCCAGCCATCACCAACTACCCTGAAGCCCAGCTTCCCAATCATGGAAAGAAGTAGACATGGCTGGAAAGGCTGAGTGACAAAGGATAGACATGAAGTTGGTGACCAAGAAGTATCTCTGTGGATGACATGACCATGGCCTTGGCTTCGTCAGGGAGATAGACCAAAGCCAAGGTGAGAGTTAAAACAAACAAACAAACAAACACCCAACCTTAGCATGTATTTTTATCACTTCCCCCCATAACCAGATCACACCTACAGTTCACCACCAGCAGAGGGCAGCACTGGCATTAGCTTGTGGGATAGCAGTGGTCGACCGGAGGTTTTTTATACATTATCTGGTCAACAGGAGAGAGACTGCCAGGCCACACAGACCTGGAAAGGACGAGGGGGACCCCTTTCCTTCCAGGTCTAAACGCTGCCATCTCATGAAGAGAAGGAAGACAGTCTGCTGGATGATACCATGACGGGTGGTTCTCCTTAGCTAGAACCTGGCAGTGGGAAAGGGTGAAAGCAGGTGTCCTGTGGTGCCATCAACAACACGCTGGGGAAACAATGGCCCTCACCATCATCATTGCTAAAGTCCTCATCACCGTGGCCGCCATGACCGCCATGACCGCAGGGTCCTGGATGAGACAGTGAAGGAAGAACCTGGTGCTGAGGACCTGGAGGACCCTTCGCTGTCTCACTTCATGGTCTCTTGTAATCTCAGGGTCCAGTGGTCAGAGGCTTATGACAAAGGATCGGGCAGAGAATAGAGGGGCACCTCCGCTATCAGCCAAGTTGTGGATCCTAGGAGGGGAACAAGGGGAGCCCCACTTACAGGAGTGTTGCCTTCTCACCTGGGGGTCAATTCCTTAGAGGCACCCTGCAGTCATGTCTGAACTGGGCCCACTCCAGGACCCCTCTGAAGCCCTGGGATAAAACTAGGTCCTAGGGGTTTCTGAATTCTGTTAATATAGAGAAAGCACAGATCTCTTGGGCCAAATGTCAAAGCCAGCATGGCTGAGACAGCCTTTCTGCACAGAGAACTTGGGTGGGGGAGGGGAACACTGTCATTCAGTGTCACCCTGGACCAGTCTGAGGATGACGATTTAGGAGAGAGGCCAGGGGTGGAACCACCCAGCAATGCCTGGTGGCTAGGAATCCCTGTCCCCTTTAGTTCAGCTTCCTTCTACTACTTGGACAAATTAAAAAGAGTGACAAGAAACAGTCCACCATAATGCTGTTACTTCTGGAGGGCGTGGCCCTAGACCTTCACAGCCTCCAAGTTCACAAGCACCAGTGTGAGCTAGCCGACACGTAGGCCAGGCTTTTATGTCCCTGGTGTTCATTCTGATAGGGAAAAGCCTCAGAGGGCTGGAGGGTGAGACAGATCTGCACCCTCACACATCTGCCCCGGAGAGTGCAAGACTACAGCTCCAAACCACAAACACTATGGCTTTCAACACAAAGGCTGGTCTCCTGGGCCCTCTTCTGCGACAAGGCCACCCCCAGAGATAAGCAAGCCTCCCCAAGGGCCTAAGGCTTCAGTCAGGGACTGTTGAATTTGTATCGCCACCTCTAAGGCAGGAAGTGACCATTACAGAACATTCTAGAAACGTCCATAACAGTTAAGGTTCTAGAGCTTCCACATGCCAGTCATGCTCAGATACAACAGTGTTTTACTCCGTTCGGTTTAAATACTTACATCATTCTCTAAAAAATTAAACATGCTTCTTTCAGCCAGCTCCTTCGACTCTTCAAACTTTTCTATTGCCTGCCGGATTTCTTCCTCGGGTATCTTACCTACTCGCCTCCTTTTATAGTCATAATCCAGGCGGCGGCCTTCCAGCTTTCTTAGATGATGCTAAAAAGAGAAAGGAAATCCCCACACAGGATGGACCCTCACACCACAGTGTGTGATCGTGTGCACACACCATCTTCCCTCCATCTACAGAAATACTCGTTACATGTTCTCAGCCTGAATTCCACCTTTTGCTGTTTGAGAAGTTCATGCACATCTACATGTTTATTAAGCCACGCCCCGCTCTCTTCCCGTTCCCCACCACCACCACTGCTTTCTCTGCCCAACTTCATGGGCTCTCCTTTTTCAAACCCATGGAGACCACTTGGCAGTGTCGGTTATACTGGGGCATAGGGCATTCCTGAAGAAAACTGACTCTCCCTCCCTGGAAGCCATGGACTGCCAGTCCTCAGCCCACGGGGTGGGCCTTTGTAAGCCTCTGCCCCATCCATTCTCCAGGTGAGAAACCATCGCACCCTTCTGCTTGCTCTGCATCGCTCGGCTCCTGCTGAAGGCTTCCTACGCTGCCAAGCACTCAGTAACGTTTACAGAATGGACACATGGTAGGCGGATGGGTGGGCAGGTGGGTGAGAGGAGAATCTGGGTGGAACCTGAGGAAGGATGCAGCTAACCACTTCTAACAGCCTCCACAGTCCACAGGAGCCCCTCACCCAGTTCTGTAAATGCACAGAGAGCTTCTAACCATGCTAACTCTAAAAAAAAAAAAAAAAAAAAAAAAAAGGGCATTTCCATTGCCAATTCCTTGCTAAGAGGCTGACTATAAAAACATGCATGTCTAGTGTCCATTAGGATGCCCATGAATCTCCCTAAAGTTCTGAAATATTATAGAATGCGATGTATAAAATACTATCAGTGAATGCTGAGGGGTGATCATAGTCCTAGCCACCTCAGGAATGGATGAGACTTAGGAATTCTTCCATTGCACTGGGAATGGTAACAGTAAGGAGTAAGTGTGCTTTGCACTATTTCTCACAACTCAACAACTCACGATGTACCCCTGCCGAACCAGCCACACGGCAGGGCAGCAGCAGCCAGTGGGTTTGCCATGCACTCAAGGTCACAGCAGGAAAAGAAAAGAAATGTGGGCATTTCGGCGGAGGCAGGATCTCTGTGCAAGACTCTGTGTTCGGGAAAGACCTTTGCCATTCTCACAACTCAGATGCCACTTCTCATGTGCTGAGCAAAACACAGGTCCTCACCCCAAGAGACTTACTGCCCAATGAGGAAAGAGAAGGACAACCACGCTCATGACCCAGAGGCCCAGGGGGAGTGCCTCAGAGCCTTGAGAGGGAACAGAGAACTTCCCAGAGGAAATAACATCTGAGCTGAGACCAGAGAAGCTAGGCTGGAAAAAAAGCGCAAAAATGGCCACATGGGGACAGGGGGTGACTCCTGGAGGTTGGGCAGAGATCAGAAAAGGGACAGGGGGCGCAATAAGGCCACAGCGACCTGGAGACGGATGAAGGTGAAGGAGCTATATCTTCATACAAGGCCAAGGTCAGCTCCTGTGGGCTTGGATCTTAGGAAGATCCCTCTAGCTGAGAGCTGGAGACAGGCGGGGCCAGAGTCCAGGGATGCTGTGATGATGTGTTTAAACATCACCAGGAAGGAGCCAACAGAAACAGGAAGAGATGGCAAGGCAGGGTAACAGGTCTTGATGGGGTGAGGTGGATAGGCCTGGGGCCCAGTGGGGTCTAGGCTGCCACAGAAATGGGGACATGCTTTTCTTGGGATGGAAGGAAGGGGTGACAACAGATGAGTGGATTTGGGGGTATCCAAATAAGAAGGGGTACAAAAGGTAGCTTTTATGTCTCATTCAGTCTTCCTGGATCTGTCCCTCATACTTTTTGCTTTTAGAATAAACTCTAAAGGCAGATAAAGGCATCTGGGTTTCCCCAGGACTCCCCACCCCACCCCCACTTAGTCCCCTGGTTTTCGCCCCGTGTCCTGGACTCCTGGCCCTTCAGCAAGATGTGCTGCATCTTTACCCAGTCCAGTCTGCTCGGACAGCTCCTCGTCCAGCTGTGCTGAGGCTGTGCCTCTCCTCAGGGTGTTCCTGCTCAAGTCTCTCCACCATCTGAGACAGCTGGCTGTTTCTCCCCCAGGCATTTTTGTGCCTCAGAAGGGCACACATTTCATCTGTTTGTTACAGGGACTCACTGTATAACCTAAGCTCTCCTTGAACCCACACTCTCTGTGGCTACACTGATAAGACTCTCTGGGCCCTGAAGAGATCAAGACAAGCCCAAGGTTCACGTGATATTGCCACCCAAGGGAAGCCATGTCATCGAGCTTAAAGGCAGGCTGTTATTCTCTACAACGCCACAAGAGGGCGTCTAGACCTTCAGAGCAGAAGTCTGGCAGCTGGGGTTGCTTGGCGCCATTGTGCACATTTGCAAAAGCAGCCGGCCTCAACATGACCTGGAAGCTCCCAGGGACACTCTGGACAACTATTTCTTGCAGGCTTCTAGATGAAAACTTTTAGTTCCTAGATAATAGTTTCCTTGAGAAAGAATGAAGATCAATGACCATGAGTGCAGTGGATCCAAACATACAACTGACACGGCGTGATACTAGCAATCAAAACTACACCCCAGAGTATGGAGTCATCATGTTATATGAGAAGTGGCTGCAGAAATGCGATATGCATTCTGGCTTGTAGATGACTCCGAGAGATGAAGTGACAGCTGGGCTTTGCACCTGCCCTCGACAGAGAAAATGGGTCCCAGTGCTCTTTCTCAGGGAGCCATGTAATATAGTAACCGAGTTCAGTTCTCACCCTTCCAATAAGACCGGATGCCTGCTGAACTCCTGCAGAAACCTTGTCATGGTTTTAGTCACAGTGTCATTATGAGCAGCACTGGGCAAGGACAGCCGGGAAGACTCACCCCAATCTCCTTTAAGTCTTTGTCTTGCAGTAGCTGCAGTGGGTCAATAAAAGTTTGCTTCACATTAATATCTAGAGAATCTTTCACCTCGGCCATGCGTTTCATGGATTCACCAACTTCTATCAATGCGTTGCCTTGAACAGAAGAACACAGAGCTCCCTTTCAGAATCATACTCTAGGTTATGGTGACGCGAACTCTTTCTCCAAAACCTGAGGATTGTGGTACAGGGAGGCTTCACTCTGAGGCCTCTGCTTCTGACTCAGAAAGACAAGGAAAAAGGAGACTGTCTACCTGTTCTCTGTATGTTTTCCGCCCTCCTGTGCTCACCCCTCCCCTTCAAAATGAGCTGGTAGACCCAGGCATTTCCCACTTTGACCACTAGATGGAGACAATGGTCTTTTGTGGAAAATCGGGGCTGTAAACTGGCTCCAGGGGGTTGGTTCCTTAGAGTTCAGGGAACAACTCTCTTTGTAAACAATGAAAGGATTCATTCATGGGGATACATGCTTAACCAATACAGACCACAATGGATTAAGGCCTCTCTGCTGTAGAAGCAGTGTGACACCCTCCCTGTAGATGGTTCTGGAATCTCCCTGAGGTCAGAGCTCTCAGGTGTCAGAGATGCCCTGTGGCCAGGAGGTACAGGCATGATAGGGACGACTTCCTGGATGTGGGCAGCACATCTTTAGTGAATGATCCTCTGGTATTTTGACTGCACCTTTCAAGGTCTTTGCCACCAGTATCTGGTTGCCACGCACAGTGAGGGCTAGAGGGCCTCTAGAAGACACCCCTGGGACACTGCACGAGATAAAAACTGTTCCCTTTATCTGGAATTCTTTAGGTTGGAAATCTGAAGGGCCCTCCTCAAGCCTGACCTTTGAGTCAGTAGAGAGCATGGACAATTCATTCATGCAAAACAAACCAACAAACAAAGACAGCAATGACTATTTCACCCCACTTTTAAAGGAAGTAAATTCGGAGTCATTCCTACACAGAGGACACAGTGGCGGCTGCTGGAGAATGACACCAGAAGTTTATCTCTGGCCTACAGTGTGCGCATGTGTGCGTGCACACACCAAGATCCTCTCCTAGCTACAGAATTTTCAGAGCTTGGGAATATGAAGGCAAGCAAAGACGTGTGTACCAAAAGAAGGTACAGAGTTCGAGGTCAGCCTGTTGGGGATTGCAAGCCAGCCAGGGATCCATGATGAGATCTCGTCCCCAAACGGAACAAAACAAAACCAGTCTATCCAGATGAAAGGAGAAAATGTAGTACACAGACACAATGGAATTTTATTACGTGGAAAGGGAAACGAAATCATGGAATTTGTGGGAAAAAAATGGTGGTGCTGGGAAATATTACATTTAGGAAAATAAGTCATATTCAAAAAGACAAATATGCAGATCCTAGATTTTTATTTATTTATTTGTGTGTGTGTGTGTGTGTGTGTGTGTGTGTGTGTGTGTGTGTGTGTGTTGTGTGTAGAGAGAGAGGAGGAGATGGGTTTAGGTCATAAAACTGTAAAGGGACCATAGAGGAGAAAAAGAGATCTCAAGTGGGAAGGGTGAAGACAGTCAGAATGCATGCTAGAATGCATGTTTGAATGCATGCTAGAATGCATGTTTGAATGCATGCTAGAATGCATGTTTGAATGCATGCTAGAATGCATGTTTGAATGCATGCTAGAATGCATGTTTAAATGCATGCTAGAATGCATGTTTGAATGCATGCTAGAATGCAGAAAAGCACAAGGACCAGAGGAGAAGGGTAGGGTGGGGGGAGTGTGGGGGAGGGAGGGTCAAAAAGACTTAGACATATCATGCTATAGTTGGAGGGGGTCACAAATGTAAATAAATAGTGAATAGAGAGGAGATCTAGGAGATTCGTATACATGTATGTGTGTGTAGTGTGTGTTTTAAACTTTAATATACACGAGAATGAACAAGAGATACAAAGGCCATCTAACAGTTTAACTGAGCCAACCCATGGAGATGGGATTGCCGATACCAGCATTGTCCTTACCTATGCTTCCTAGCCCCCCTGAAATGAACATACTACTCTGCTAATATGTAAAAACTATTACATTGCAAAAATACAGGTTTTGTGGACAACTGAAAGACCACCCTAGTGCTCCCATGGTGCCAGCTGGGCCGGGGGTACCCACCAAAAGCAGATTCTTCTCCGAGCTCCCTGCCATACTTCAGCATGCAGTCCCCCAGCAAGCCTTCTGTTTGTGGGTAGCCGGTGGCCTTCACCTGCCCACGGATCTTCGACATAGTGTTCAGCATTCCCAGCTTAGCTCTGTATGCTTAAAAACATTGTTATTTGTAATTCCTTAAAGTTACAAGGTATAGTGACCATCACATGGCCTTTAACAAACACAGCCACCCGAACCAAGGTCCTCACAGACAAAACACCACAGACCCGCCATCATTTTCTGACAGGATTTTCTAAAGCCTTTGCAGGGGTGAGGCATGGGGTACTAGGCACTCTGGCACAGTCACAACATCCACGGACATTACAGACCATGCTGACTCTGAACCGCAGTATGCTGTGTTTAACAAGCGCTTGCCATAAGGTGGCCTCCAACACGTGACATTTTCAACACTTGGAGCTGAACACTGACACCTGTATAGCCACTTGTGCTGGGGACAGATGTAAGTGGAGACTGGAATCACTGAGGGGCGGGAGGCTGTCAAGCTGCCAGCTGGTCATCAACCCCCTCACTCTGCTCCCAAGAAATGACTCAAATGGAGAATTCTCAAGGTCATAAAACAGGTCTGGGGCACGCAGGTAGGAGACAGATGCCACCACAGTGAACAGTCACCAGTGTTGCTGCCAGTCTCCCCAGGTGCAACTCAGCAGCTTTCCCTGGGGAGGTAGAGGGCAGCTGTGGCTTCCCACCTTCTTTTCTGTCTCTAGCTTAAGCACTGAATAGTTATTAGTTCTAGCACTTTGTTTTGAATGAGAACAAACCCCACAGGCTGAGATGTTTATTTCCCCAGGTGGTGGAACTATTTGGGAAGGATTAGGAGGTGTGGCCTTGTTAGAAGACGTGTGTTACTGGGCTGGGCTTTGAGGCGTCCAACGCCATTCCCAGTGTGGTCTCTGCCTCCTGTGTGTCGTTTTTTGAGATGTGAGCTCTCAGCTGTTCCTACCACTGTGACCTTGCCCCACCAGCATGAAACTAAGTTCAATTTAAAAGACTTTCTTTCATAAGTAGCTTTGCTTATGGTGTTTGTCACAGCAATAGCAAAGTGACTGATATATCTGGGCTGCATGCTCTGTTGACATGGGCACTTGAGAGACCCCCAGAAAACACCTGCCCTTCCTGAAACCTCACTGTGTGCAGTCACATCTATACAATGTGACTCTGATCAACTCTGGAGTGGTGCCAGGAAAGAAAGATGCTGCAGGAAGACTTCAGGGTACCTCTAAAAAGCCCAAGAATGTCTGTCAAGTAAAGGACAGCAGGAATCCAACTGTGTAATCAAATGGACTGGGGTGGGCCGACTTGACAAAATGGCAAGCATCGATAGGAAATGGAGACTATGAACTAAACATCAAGCTAAAAGGATCCAAGGCACCAGCTGTGGCATGTATGACATTTATATTTAATGTAGTCTAGACCAGTATTCCTCAAGCTTGACCATATAAGCAGGTAACTCAGGATTCAGTTGGTCTGGGGTGAGCTCAGGATTCTGTGTGTCCAGCTGTCTTGAAGCTGGTCCTGCTGGGCTGTGGGCTACACCCTAGAGTAGCAATCATGGTGTCAGCCTTTCGAGCCCTGTCAATCAGCCTTAATCCCTTATCCTCCAGGTCTCCAAACCACCAAACATCACCCAGCCACACAAATTCAGTCACACAAACAACACACACACACACACACACACACACACACACACACACACACACACACTCCGGTTTCCCTCCCTCCCCTCCCGTCAGAGTGGGTGTGCTGGTACTTCAGTCCTCGTCTTCATGATAACCAGTGGTCTCTGCCCAGCGGACACTTTCCTGATAGCCAGCTGCTCCCTATACAATTCCAATGTCAGTTCTTGGAGGGTGGAGTCTGCCTGGCTGTGTGTTCTAGAGCCTAGAAAGCCTCTCACATAGAGACAATGCTTACCGAATTTTGTAAGTTAATACATCAGGAAAGGAGCTCATCACTCTGGTCACTGATGAGGCTGGACAAAGTATGCATCACTGGGAATTTTAGGGCTCTTTTTTACACACACCATTCTCCCTGGACCATCTGATTGAGTGTGTGTCTCTTCTGATTCCTATGGCTAAGGGACTCTCAGTGACTCCTAGAGCAAATCCCAAGAGGTAAAGCACAAGGCTTGGGAAGCCTCTGCTGATTCCCATCAGCCTGTGGCAACCACTGTCTAGGACCCAGGGATGAAGGCCTGTGTAGAAGCTGATGTTCACATTTTCCACACTGCTCCCACTGCTGGTCATGCCTCAACTTCAGCATCAGGGTCACAGTGAGACCCTTTCAGATTAATACATAGACCTTTTAGAACAGGATAGAGGACTCTTGTTAATTAAGATAACTAAGAAAACATTTTGTTTTGTTTTGTTTTGTTTTTTGAGACAGGGTTTCTCTGCATAGCTTTGGAGCCTTTCCTGGAACTCACTGGGTAGCCCAGGCTGGCCTCAAACTCACAGAGATACACCTGCCTCTGCCTCCTGAGTGCTGGGGTTAAAGGCATGCGCCACCACCACCTGGCAAGAAAACATTTCTAAATTGTGCAGTGGGTTTCTGAAGAATACAGAATACCAGAGAAGAAGACATCCACTGAGGGATGCCTGTACTAAGATCAACACTCCATCCTAACCAAGTGCCTGTTGTTCCCATCAGCTAGGACTCACAGCAACCACACTGTGGCCCTAGACATTCCACAATTAACACAAGCATTGCTTCCAAATTGTGTCAGCCTCATGCACAGGGGCTCAGGGTCAACAGAGTCCATGAATACAAATGTGTAAGGGGATGTTTCAAGACGTGCTCTGACATTACCTGGATTGGGCTGGAGATACTCTGTGGCTTTGGAAAGGATTTCTGCAACAGCCTTACCGGTAATATCTACTTTCTTTAGAACAAGATAAAATAGAAATGTTAGTGAATTTTAAACTCCTGAAGTCACAGAACCAACAACAAACATTTTCAATTCATTTAGCTTCTAACACTACCATGGTGATGTTTTTTTGATTTTTATTTCATGTGCATTGGTGTTTTGCCTGCATGTGTATCTGTGCGAGGGTGTCGGATCCCCTGGAACTGGAGTTACAGACAGCTGTGAGCCTCCATGTGGGTGCTGGGAATTGAACCTGGGTCCTCTGGGAGAGCAGCCAGTGCTGTGCAACCGCTGAGCCCTCCCTCCAGCCTACTGTGGTGATTTTAACATGGATGTTTCAACATCTTGGGGAGAGGTGATCTCTTCTCTATTGTGATGATTGGGAAATCACCTCTTCTCAGTGACATAGGAGATCACTGATTGCCTTCTCTTTATAATGTTAAAATGAACATGAATAACAGAAATATTTTATGCATTATGACCAAACTAGATGAATAAAGACACATGAAGAACTCTCAATACTAAGACTAGACATGAGCCTGCAGTGTAAACTTGAATAACCATGCTTAGGTAAAATATCTAATATAATGATATATATTGATACTAATATAATCTAATACAGTAGAAGCTATCCTGGTGATAGTAGACAACCACCAGGCTCTGTCAGATGTTAACATCAGCGTTTTCTCTACGCATTAAGACTAACACTGTCCTGCCATTCCTGCATTGCTGGTTATTAATTAACATAAAATTGAGAGCCACAATATAGAGTTCATTCATTTTATTCTAGACCATCAATAACCCACAAAAAAAGATAAAGGAAAAGGAGATGCCATTCACAAGAGCAATACAAAAACTATATCCTAAAAAGGAATAAACCTTATGAGAACACAGACTATTTAAAACTCCACATTCCTACATAGGAAAATCCAGTTTTAGACAGACATAAACCTTCTGACAAGTTAGCATATCAACTCTCATCACAATTACCAACTTTTGGTTTAAACATGGTAAGTTGATGTGGTGGGCTTAAATAACAATGGCCCCATAGGCTCACAGATTTGAATGCTTGTCATCAGGGAGTGAGTGGTGCTGCTTGACAGGGATGCTCAAGCCAGGCCCAGTGTTTGTCTCTCTTCCTGCTGCCTGCAGATTTGGATGTAGAACTCTCAGCTACCTCTCCAGCACCATGCATGTCTGCCTGTGTGCCACCATGCTCCCTGCCATGATGGTAATGGACTAAGCCTCTGAAACTAAGTGAGTCCCCATTACCTTTTATAAGAGTTGCCGTGGTTATGGTGTTTCTTCACAGCACTAGAACACTGACAAAGACAGAAGTTGGTACCAGGGACTGGGATACTGCTGTGTTTCATATTCCTCCAGACGTGCCCATGCTTTTGTTTGGAGGAATATGAAACACTTTTGGACTTTGGATTAAAAAGCAATTGAGAATTTTTGCTTATTTTGTTGTTTGAGACAGGGTTTCTCTGTGTAACAGCTCTGGCTGCCCTGAAACTCACTCTGTAGACCAGGCTGGCCTGGAACTCTGAGAGCCACCTGCCTCTGCCTCCCAAGCGCTGGAATTAAAGGCGTGCACCAGCATCACCTAGCCCTATTAGACATTTTAAGCAGGGCTTCCAGTAGGAGCATGGAAGACAGTGGTGCTGAGGGTGATTAGAACTGTGAGGGCCTGGCTCAAGAACTTTCAGAGGGGAAAGATCTTAGTAAACGGCCTAGAGACCATTCTTGTGATATACTGGCAAAGAATGTGCCTGTTTTCTCAGACTCAGAAAAGTTTGAGGCTAAATTGAAGAATTTTGGATTAATGGCAAAGGCAGAGGAAATGTCAAGACAGACTAACATTGACTGTGCTGTGTATGTAACAATGGCCAGTCTTATGCAGATCTATCATGAAGCAAGCCGGTAAGCAACACTCCTGCTCTGCATGGGCAGCGCCCCTGCTCTGCATAGACAGCGCCCCTGCTCTGCCCCTCCTCTGCATAGACAGCGCCCCTGCTCTGCATAGACAGCACCCTCCTCTGCATAGACAGCGCCCCTGCTCTGCACAGACAGCGCCCCTGCTCTGCATAGACAGCGCCCCTCCTCTGCATAGACAGCGCCCCTGCTCTGCACAGACAGCGCCCCTGCTCTGCATAGACAGCGCCCTCCTCTGCATAGACAGTGCCCCTCCTCTGCATAGACAGCGCCCCTCCTCTGCATAGACAGCGCCCCTCCTCTGCATAGACAGCGCCGCTCCTCTGCTTGGGCAGTGCCCCTGCTCTGCATAGACAGCGCCCCTCCTCTGCATAGACAGCGCCCCTGCTCTGCATAGACAGCGCCCTCCTCTGCATAGACAGAGCCCCTCCTCTGCATAGACAGCACCCCTGCTCTGCACAGACAGCGCCCCTCCTCTGCATGGGCAGCGCCCTCCTCTGCATGGGCAGCACCCCTGCCTCCAGGTCCCCACCCTATTTGAGAAGGTGCTGGGAACCAAATCCTGGTCCTCCACGAGAGTGGCAGGCGTTCTTGCACACTGAGCCATCTCCCCAGCTGGTTCTGGGGATCCAAGCATGCAAAATCTGGGAGCTCTCTTCCCTGTGGTTTCCATGTTCTAGGATTTCACTCTGAGTAACTTTTCCCCTGTGGCCCAGTCCATGATTCCTTTTGTAACCGCACCCAAAGAACCTGTAAAGAATGAGCATTGCCACTGAGGAACGCAGGCTTCTGCTCACCTACAGACAACATCGTTAATATTTTGCTCAAATCTTCCCAAGCCTATGAGAACCTTTGGTCCATCTGTTACTACAACAGAGGCCTGTGGGGGCCTCTCGAACCTGAGTCCGTTCATTCTCCATGTGTTCCTGACAGCTTTCACCTTACAGATTTAGAAGCTGTGTCACGTGGTACAAACTGATTTATAGCTCCCATCCCTCTCTGAGAAGTTAGTTATATTGCTTCATCTTTTTATAAGTTTTTAAGAAAAGTTCTTTGGGGGGCGGGGAATTGGAGACAGGGAGTGGCTATGATTAAGATATGTATATGAAATTTTCATGGAATACATTAAAATGACTATTTTTTAAGTTTTTCCCATTTAATGCTTTTCTGGTACCATGCTGTAATTTGATGTGAACATCCCTCCTTTATTTCTGCACAGTTAGCATTTGTCCTGGGTTATTTTTCCCTGACTTTGTCATGTCGGTGTCATGTTCTAGGTGACTCTAATCTCTTCCATAAAGTCCTTAAAGTCCTTAGTCCCATAAGATATAATATAGTCACATAACAGCATACTTCCCTATTATAAAATATATTATAGTATAGTATAATATATGCTATATATTACATGTTATAACACATATTATTGTATTGATAATATAATATTCTCTATGATATTATTTTTATACTTCTGTCACTGACTGTGATTTTTGGAGGAAAAAAAGAAAACCACAGGAATAAACATGAAGGATCTCAGTCCATCAGCTAAAACTGCAACTGCCTAGGCGGGGGTGAAGACATTTTAAGGAACATCCTGCGCCCTCTGCCATTGGTTATCAGATATTGGCATTTCCCGGGATGCTATGTTACGGAGGAGGAGCCAGGGAAGCCCTGGGACCCAGCGAAGGAGGACCCATCTCCAGGCAGCGATTTCACGCTATCCTGACAACTTCAGATCCACCTTGCAGGAGAGACGGAAGTAGAGAGAAGGGGGGAGAGGGGGGGCGCACCCTGACCAGCTCAGCCCAGTATCACTACTGAAATCAGAACCTCATTTCACACAGAAGTCTTCGTGTGTTTCTCTTCTCGGTACAGACAAGGCCTTCCCCTGCTTTTCATTCTTACTCTCTCTTTAACTGGCTTGTTGAGGACAGGTGTCTGAGCCTAGCTTGTCAGGACTGCTGGAGCACAGCCCTCGACTTTAAAAGCCCTGATAGGTAACTCCTGACATTTGTTTTTAAATTGAGCATCTGAATTGAAGAATCTTGATGGTAAAGAAGCATACATCCTATCTTTATATATTAAGAAATTTTAAAAATCAACATCAGATGTGTCAATGATGTTAAAATATTGGTATGGTTTTCAATTTGCAGAGATTCTTTTTTTCAAACAAAATCAAACACAAAATACGCTTTTCTTCCTAGGGTCTTAACATTTTTAGAAATTGTAGTCCTCTTGAGTAGAAAACAGGGCCTTCCTGGAGGAAGGCTGGCCAGGTCCAATATACATCCAAGAGGCCACCCTCCCAGGCTGCACCTGCACTTCTGGCCACACTCAGGCCTCTCTCTCTCTCTGGTCTGGGGAGTTATCAGAAGGAGGTTCTGCTCAAAGGGCCCAAGACAAAGAGGAGGAAGCTGAGCGGTGGACCCAGCTCTGCCTGCACTGAAGCTATCTCCAGGGAGGTGACCAGGGGACATGACAAGGGACGGATTCTACAGCCAGTAATGCTCTTCTGAATTATTTCATCTGCACAGATGATTCAGAAAGCCTCACAGTTACAGTAAGTTAAAATAGCTTATCTGGGTTTGCGCTGCTGGTTCTAATGGCAGAAAAGTATTTGCCATGCAGCTGCTGAAACAGATGGGAACAGCGTCCTAGATTCCCAAGTGATCAATCAGCTGCTGTCTATGGGAAAACCTTGTTCCAGAAATAGTTGACTCTCCAAGACAGCACAACTACTTTGGCCCTGGAGTTGCAGCCCAGGCCCGCCTTCTGTGCATTCTGACTTCTGGCCACTAGAGGACACTAGTTAGTCACATCCCATTTCCTTCCTCAGCTTGCCAGGACTGGACCTGGTTCAAGCCAGGGCCAACTTGAGCTGGGAAGAAGCATGGAGGTCCCTGCCTTCCAGATTGTGCATTTCGTGCTAGCATTTGAACATTCTGTGTTTCCACTCTAGGTAATATTCCTCTCAGTAGGAGGTTTTCTCATATGGCAAGGACAGCTCATTTCTAACCTTTTCCGTGTTCGAACAGCCTTACCTTCTCCATGTCCATAAATACTTCATCTAGCTTCGTTCCTTCGGCACCACTTATTTTTTCACTAAACAGCTGCAAAACAAACACAAGTACTTTATGTAGAGATCCTTTATATTCCTTTCTCCGAAGTTAGTAAGACAAAAAATCGTGGGTTACCTTGGTTCTGTTTGAATTTTAAACCAGGTCCTTTATGGAAACTATCAGGGGCCAACGAGACAGTAAAGGTGCTTACAAGGCAGACCAGATGACCAGTTCTAACCCAAGCCCATGTGAAGGGACACACGGACACACACGCACACGCGCGCGCGCGCGCGCTCACACACACACACACACACACACACACACACACACACACACACACACGTGTGCACACACAGGTACCACCCCATCACAGCCGCCACTCACTCTCCAGCACCACAGCTACCTAGCTGACCCACAGCTGAGGGAACACACAGGAGAGTCTCATCTGCTGACCACACCCCCAGCCCCCAGCCTGAGCCCCGAAACAGAGTTGTTTTAAACCACTAAGCTTGGGGCGTTCCTAAGAGAATCCACTTGACAGAAGTTCTCTCTTTTCAGGCTGAGGACAGGGTCAGACAGCCTCATCCCAACCCTTAATATGAGGTGCGACCCTCAAAGGAATACATGAGACTATGCTCCACATCAAACAGTGAGGAGCAAAATCACCTCACGTATTGGTTCTTAACTCTGGAGGTAATATTCTGAGTCTCTAATGGAAGCTACACAGTCTCTGGCCTTCTATCTCGTTGCCATGGGAGACTGCAAAAATGGCTGCCATGTTTTGTAGCTCTGCCCATTGAGAAACAGGGTCGCCCATTCCACCTCCATTTGCTTTGGTCAACAAAACAGAGTGTAAGCTCTGCTGTGTGACTACTGTTCTTAGTGTCAGATACTTTAGCAGTGGTTCTCAACCTATGGATCAAATATCAGATAACTATCCTGCATATCAGATATTTACATTACAATTCATGGCTAGCAAAATTACAGTTATGAAGTAACAACGATTATAATTTTATGGTTGGGGGTCACCACAACATGAGGAACTGTATTAAATGGTCACAGTGTTAGGAAGGTCAAGAACCACTGCTTTATAGCTATAAACCTGTTTTATAGACACTTCTGGTCATCCTCTGAATCCACAGTGGTCAAGGCCTGGGCCAGCCCGTAGGAAAACCAAAGACCACATGAGGGAGCAGAGCCATCCTGGACTTTCACAGCTTGGTTGGGGTAAGTATGTAACGCAGTAAAAGATGACTGGTATGTCTGTCTACAGTTCCCTTCACTGTTGGAACTAGAGAGCCCCGTGCACAGATCCTGATCTTATAAAATCCACTTAGTGTTGAGAGTTAGACCTGAAACCTCTACAGTTAGTTCTCTTGGTTGGGTTACAGCAGCTCTGTTTTCAGAGAGCATGGTGGGGCAAAAGAAAAGGAGTACTTCTATTTTTGAGACCAGAAATGAATGTGATTTCCAGTCCTTTCTCATTTGGAAAGAGATAATGCCTGGTTTTGTTTTCAGGAGAGTCACGGGTTAGAGTTGTGACCATCCATTTGCTTTATCTGAATTCTCCCAGGATATTTAGCTATTTTGAGATAGTAAGTAGGAATACATATATGACATTAGATGTCTAAGCCACTTGATCATTGAATGAGAAATTCCCCCACAGGCTTGGGGAAGTGAGACTTGGCTCCCAGTTGGTGGCGCTGTGTGGGGAGATGGTACAGCATTGCTGGGGTGGTATGTCACTGGGGTGAGCTCTGAGAGCTCATAGCCTCATCCTAGCTTGCTCTCTCTGCTCCACATTTGCACTTGAAGATGGGATCTCTCTTGCTCCAGCTACCTGCTGCCCTTTGTCCCCTGCTGTTATGGACTCTCCGGAACCATAAGCCAAAATAAACCCTTCCTTCTATAAGTAACCTTGCTCATGGTGCTCTGCCCCAGGAACAGAAAAGTAACTAATACAGCCATATACCATACTTCATCACTGAACAGTCCTGCATATCCAGCACCTGCTGTGTGCTGAGCACCGTGACTAATACACCCTGATATAAATGTTCTGAAGATGTTTAGGACCCCTAGTGGTCACTTCACCTCACTGTAGTCTGGTCATGAAAATCTCAGTGAATGGGATTGTCCCAATGGGGCTTCCATTGCTGCTACAGCATGACCAAAAGCAACTTGGGGATAGCAAGGCTGATTTCAGCCTGTCGCTTACGCTTACAGTCAGTTCATCCAGGAAGTCAGGGCAGGAGCTCAAGGTGGAAAGCTGGAGGAAGACCCTGAAGCAGAACCAAGGCCAGGGGTGGCACCACCCTCAGTGGGCTGGACTTTCCACGTCAATCATTAATCAAGAAAATGCCCACAGGCTTACCTCCAGGCCAACCTAATGGAGGCGTTTTCTCAATAGAGGTTCCCTCTTCCCAGATGACGTGACTTGTACCAATTTGACAAAATAACTAACCAGGCCCAGGGGTAAACCCCAGACTAACCAGGCACAGCAGTAAACATCAGACTGGATGGAGTCAGAGCAGAACTAGTCAACTGGATGGTATTTAAGAGAATTATGAAAAAAAAAGACAAAGCACTTTATTTTCTAATGAAATATGAACTAGTGGAGACAGAGCAGAGAATAAGTGAAAAGCTCCAAGACAAAAGGCACCCCAGAAGAAAAAAGAAAAAAATCAATTATTTAAGAATAGTTTTTTTTCCTATTACACAAAGATACAAATCTTTAGTTTTGAAGATGTACTCAGGTTACTTAAAAAGATGAATATTAATCAATATCAAGATCTCAAAAATAAAATTTCCAAGACTACATGGGTTGGGTCCAGGGAAGGCACAAACAAACAATGCAAGCAGTGTTTGGACACAGATTTCTCCTCGGCTATGGCCACAGGACAGCATGGAGGATGGGTGTCAAGGAGCTCGGAACAATGAAAACCTGGCTTATAGTTCTGAGGTTTAGTCCATTATTGTCAGGGCTAGAAGCATGGTGACTTACAGGCAGACATGGTGCTGGAGAAGTAGCTGAGGGTTCTACATCCAGACCTGCAGGCAGCAGGAAAAGAATGCCACACTGGGCCTGGCTTGAGCTTCTGAGACCTCAAAGCCCACCCCCAGTGACACACTTCCTCCAACAATGCCACACCTACTCCAGCATGGCCACACCTCCTAATAGTGCCACCCACTATGAGCCTCTGAGGCCATTTTCTCTCAAACCACCACAAGAAGCATCTCATTCTATAATTAATAGTTAACTATGAAAGCACAAAGCTCTAAAAGAAATGCCATGTGTACTGCAATGTGGTGTCCTTATCAACACATGGGTGAGGATCTAATGTAATTCAAACCAAAGGAAATGAAAAAGTGTTCAAAAGGAAGCTAAGGAATGGCCAGTGGAAACCACAGAGTAAGACCTTTACAGTAAGTTCCAGAGACCAATCAAGGGTGTGGATTAAGATCATTATATTAAGGATCAAGTAATAGAGGGTTATTGGTGAAATTATTAAGGCCACTCCACGTAGTTCAAAGGGAGGTTTATTTTGTGGGGTAACTTACAAATGAAGGGATAGGTTGCAGGGTCTGGCAAAGGCATGGCACAGTTCCGGCGATGTTCTCTGGAGAACTCTGCTCAGTCTACCTCCAGCATCCAGGGCCCCAGAACCAAGAGAGACCTCTCCTCTCGATCCTGGGTCTTTCGCTTCTTCCCTCAGCCCCGCGTTGTGGGCGTGACCATTACCGAAGCCTCAATGGGGGTTGGAACTTCCAGGCCAATGCTGGGATGGCTACCCACTACAAAGGGTTTTTGTTGATTCATTGGTGGTGCTGGGAATCAAACTCAGGGCTTTGTACCTACCAGGCAAGTGTTCTACTGAGCTACATATAAACCAGCTCAACTGAGTGGATTCTTAAAACCCAGCTACAAAAAATTTCTAGAGTCACAGCTAAAGCAAAACATATGGAAATATTAAAAATAGATAAATATCTACATACTAGGAAATTACTAACCCAAATAAAGCTTTTAATAATATCAGACAAATAATATCTCTGAGCAAAGCACTGACTGGGACCTCAGGCCGACAATAAAAGCAATCCACACAATTCAGTCATAATGATACTGCATCTACCAACAACATAATTTATATATGTGATACATGGATTGAATAGTCACATTTACATTGATCAAATGTATGCATGTATGTACCCTTTAGGCCAACAAATTTAAAAATGTCTTTTCTTCAGGAGTACAGACAGAACATGAAAAAAAAAATGACCATGCCTAGGTCACAGTCAATATCACAGAAACAGAAAATAAGGATATTTGATTTGAGTTATGTTTGTTGTTGGTGTTGGTGGTGGTGGTGGTGTGTGTGTGTGTGTGTGTGTGTGTGTGTGTGTGTGTGTGTGTGTGTGTGTATTGTACAAGTAGAGTAGAAATCAACAGTAAAAGTAAAAATATAGTGACAAGAGTTTAGAATTCTGGGGACTAGAGAGATGCTCAGTTAGTAAAAACATGAGGCTTGAGTTTGAATCCCTAGCAGCCACACAAAAGCCAGTGAAGTGGTGTGCACCTGCAGAAAGCCAAGCAAAGCAGTGAGTGGCTGTGACTCCAGCACAGGGGAGGCAAAAGGAACCTCTGGGGCTTGCTGGCCAGCCAGTCAGCAGAACTGGAAAGCTCCAGGCTCAGTGAGAGATCCTCAGTGATGGAGGGTGAATAAGGGAGACACCTGAAATGAACCTTTGGCCTTTACACACACACACACACACACACACACACACACACACACACACACACACACACACCAACCGAATTTTAAACATTAGGTCTGGGGATGCATTTAATTCTGGCATTCAGGAAGTAGAGGCAGGGTATTTTCTGTGAGTTCCAGACCAGCCAGGACTACATAGTGAGCCATAGCTAGCTAGCTAGCTAGCTAGATAGATAGATAGATAGATACATACATACATACATACATACATACATACACACACACACACACACACACACACACACACACACACACACACACACAGAGAGAGAGATGAAAACCCATGGTATGCAGCAAAAGCCATGTTTAAAGGTCACCAGATAACTTTTAAAACAAAAAAAAAAGTCCTTTAGCTTACTGCTTTGTATCAATACAGCTTCATTCAACCTAAATCAACAAAACTATAGTACTGCAACTCAATGTTTCAAACTGACCCAACATGCTTTATCTAATTGCCCAACTTAGGTAGTCTGCCAAAGGTGCCAATATAGTTATGTTAGAAACACCGTGACGGAGGCATAGCCAGCCATGTCGCCACTGAAATAAGCACACTTCCATGGCAGAGAGATGAAGAACCTGCCACTAGAAACCACATGGAGTGGAGCAAATGATATAGGGAAGTTCCCAGAACGTCCCAGAAGAGAGCCTAGAAGGCAGATGTACTTCACCAGGGAAGAAGTAGCATTTCTGGAAGAAGTACAGACAAAGCCATGGCATTACTATTTCTAGTAAGGAGATGACAGCACTATTGAAGAGTGACCATACTAAAGACTAACCCCAAATGAGAAGGGTCAGATGGCCAGGTCACACAGGTGGGCAGTCACACAGGTGGGCAGTCACACAGGTGAGCAGTCACACAGGTGGACAGGCCACAAAGGTGGGCAGGTCACAGAGGTGAGCAGTCACACAGGTGGGCAGTCACACAGGTGGGCAGGTCACACAGGTGAGCAGTCACACAGGTGGGCAGTCACACAGGTGGGCAGGTCACACAGGTGAGCAGTCACACAGGTGGGCAGGTCACAAAGGTGGGCAGTCACACAGGTGGGCAGGTCACAGAGGTGAGCAGTCACACAGGTGGGCAGTCACACAGGTGGGCAGGTCACACAGGTGAGCAGTCACACAGGTGAGCAGTCACACAGGTGAGCAGTCACACAGGTGAGCAGTCACACAGGTGGGCAGTCACACAGGTGGGCAAGTCACACAGGTGGGCAGTCACACAGGTGGGCAGGTCACACAGGTGAGCAGTCACACAGGTGGGCAGTCACACAGGTGGGCAGTCACACAGGTGAGCAGATCACACAGGTGGGCAGTCACACAGGTGGGCAGTCACACAGGTGGGCAGTCACACAGGTGGGCAGTCACACAGGTGGGCAGGTCACAAAGGTGGGCAGGTCACACAGGTGGGCAGTCACACAGGTGGGCAGTCACACAGGTGGGCAAATCACAAAGGTGGGCAGGTCACAAAGGTGGGCAAATCACAAAGGTGGGCAGTTACACAGGTAGCAGTCACACAGGTGGGCAGGTCACAAAGGTGGGCAGTCACACAGGTGGGCAAATCACAAAGGTGGGCAGTTACACAGGTGAGCAGTCACACAGGTGGACAGATCACACAGGTGAGCAGTCACACAGGTGGGCAGGTCACACAGGTGAGCAGTCACACAGTTGGGCAGTCACACAGGTGAGCAGATCACAAAGGTGAGCAGTCACACAGGTGGGCAGTCACACAGGTGGGCAAATCACAAAGGTGGGCAGTCACACAGGTGGGCAGATCACACAGGTGAGCAGGTAACAAAGGTGGGCAGTCACACAGGTGAGCAGTCACACAGGTGGGCAGTCACACAGGTGGGCAGTCACACAGGTGGCAAGTCACACAGGTGGGCAGTCACACAGGTGGCAAGTCACACAGGTGGGCAGGGCACACAGGTGGGCAGTCACACAGGTGGGCAGTAACAAAGATGGGCAGTCACACAGGTGGGCAGGGCACACAGGTGGGCAGGGCACACAGGTCACACAGGTGGCAGGTCACACAGGTGGGCAGTCACACAGGTGGACAGGTCACACAGGATGGCAGGTCACACAAGTAGCAGATCACACAGGACAGCAGGTCCCATGCCACTCCTAACCATGAGCAGCGAGGAGTTTAAGCAGGTTAAGTGTAGGAACAGATCGGAACTTCAGAATTACAGTCAAGTTGATCGTAGGGAAGGAACCTTGGAGAAGAACCAGATGGACAGGGTAATCCAAGAGATGACAGGTACCATATGTAGAGACTGTTAAAGGATAGTTGGAATCTCAGCCTCTTCAGTGTCCTCACCACAAAGCATGCACCTGACGGGCTAGACAAACACTGTAAGTCGGCCAACCAGCCCCGCCTCAGGAGGCCCAGGCCATCATCAGATGGAACTATGTCTAGCTCCAACTTGGCAGCTCCAGTCACGTCAGAAATAGGAAACTGAAAACGGCTTTCAAGGGCTATGAGAGCAGTGACAAGCTGTCAAAGAATGTACCTGAGAAACCAAAGCTCGTGGGGGGGGTTTCCTTCTACAAGCATCAGGGGTTTAACGGTAAATATTATCATAGCCTTGGCCGCCCTCTGTGCCATCTCTTCCATTTTCTGACAAAAGACTTATTTTTATTTTGAATTGTGTGATTGGGGGGTGGGGGCAACCTCTGAGTCCAGAAGAGGACATTGGATCCCCTAAAGCTGGAGTGTTGATGAGGGAGCCGGGAACTAAACTCAGGTCCTCTGCAAGAGCAGTATACACTTCTAATTACTGAACCATCTCTCCAGCCTCCACTTCTTCATTTTTTATAAAACAAACTAACAGCAATAAAGCCAAAATCTCAGAAAAGTGTAAGAAAAAAAGCCAAACTGTTCCTGTAGAGTGTGTTTTCCAATGTGTGTCTGAAACCACAGCTCTGTGGAGAAGAGGGAGGGCTGGAGAAAAGCTCTAGGCTACATAAACTTAGCAGGACAGGAAAAACAAAAAGTAAAAAGACTTCTCTACAAAAACACATTCAGGGCTTTTAAATGGGCACTTCCAGATGTTCAAGGGACATGTTGGACGGACCTGGTGTCTGTTGTCTAACGTCAAGAGAAGTCTCCGAGAACAGCGCTCCCCAAGGATGTTCACCTCTCTACCGGCTCCCCGGTCTTTTCTTTCTGCCCTTCAGCTGCTGTGCACGACTTCCGTCAGCTGAGAAAACATGGCAAGATTCAACTCGACAGCAGCGGGGAAGGATGAGCAAGAAGGGTCTATGAGCTCTTCAAACCGCAAATCTTAAAGCTAGCTGTGGAGGCTCCAGTGCAGCGGAGGCTGAGGGGCCAGGGATGGAAGGAAAGAAGGGGGGGGTGCAGGTGCTCCTTTGTTTGGGGGGGCAGAGATTTCCTGTCTTGTAACACAGGATAGAAGGTGAGAGCAGAAGGCTCCAGCCTGGAGTAAGCAGCCATCTCTCTCCTCTGTGAGGTTACAGAGCACACTGTAACCAAGGAAACCAGGATTTAAGAGGCCAAATTTCTGGGGAAAAAAGGAAAGGCACACAGAAGTGACCCTGACAGGCTGTTCCCTTTTCTCTAGGTGCTTGTAGCATGTCCTTGCCGGTGCGGGGCGAGGCTTAGAGAAAACAGCACGAGAACACTGAGAAGGCTAATGCCCCCCAGTCAGAGACTGTCACTCCACCACAGCCAGCAAGAGACAAAAACCGTTGCTTAGGATGCTCCAATGAGAGACCACAGTAGAGGGGATGGGAAAATGTCTCCTCAAAATGCACATACCGAATCAATCACTAATGTCCAATCTGATCATGTTAGGAGGTGGGGTCTTGGGAGAGAGTGGGTCAGGATGAGGTTCGAATTGGATAAAACCTCTCATTTGAAATTCACATCTCTTTATCAGGGAAACCCCAGAAAATCCTCTTCTCTCCAACCACAGGAGGACACAGAGAGCTGACCATGAGCCAGTCCCTGGCCAGACACTTCACCTGCCTTTGCTAGGGACTCCACAGTCTACAGAACTTAAAAACCAGTGTCTGTTTAAATCGCCCACCGTGGGGTATTTTTGTTGCAACAGCCCAGGTACACTAAGACAATACACAAATGGCCAATAAGCATATGAAAATGTTCCACCTTGGTTATTATCACTGAAATGCAAATCACACCATGGTGAGATGCCACTACATTGCTATCAGAATGGCTAACATCATTTTAAAGCATGAATGTCAGGACAAGTGTTTCCTGAGATTAACAGAGCAACAGAATACTCATGGGTCACTGGTAAGAGTCTACATTGCCTGAACAGCTCTGGGAAACAGTTTGGCAGCATCTAGCGAAGATGAATACACAAATCTACAAATCACTACACCCTGTGACTCAGCAATTACCTTCTTAGGAACTCATCAGCAGAAATTCATATATAAGCAGCATTGTTCAAAAGAGCTAAAACCCAGAAACAGTGCAAATGTCCTTTGCAACAGGGTGAACAAGTGAGAGGATCGTTGCTATGTCTGCAGTACAACACTGAACAGGAGCTAAAAGGCAGAAGGCCTCAGGCAACAAGAGTCGATTGCAGGCAAATGTCTCATCAAGGGAGCTCATTGTGTGGCCTAGCTTTTGTGTCGACCTGACACAGGGTCATGTGGGAAGAAGGAATCTTAATGGAGAAAATGTCTCCATAGGATTGGCCTGTAGGCAAGCCTGCAGTTCATTTTCTTAGTGGCTCACTGTGGGTGGTGCCACCCCTGGACTGCTGGTCCTGGATTCTCTAAGAAATCGGGCTGAGCAAGCCATGCGGAGCAAGCCAGTATGCAGCACCCACTCACCATGGCCTCTACATCAGCTCCTGCCTTGAGTTCCTGTCCTGACTTCCCTCGGGGTTAGACTGTGATGTGTGGAACTCTAAGCTGAAATAAACCCTTTCTCCAGGTTGTTTTTGGTCATGGTGTTGTTGTATCACGGCAGCAGAGGCCCAAACTAAGACAGAAAGCCGAGCCAAGTCATGCGGTATCACTAACAGATATGACCGTGTGTTTTTGGAAGGACTGCGGTAGCCTTTGAACTTGGGGCTGGAAAGCCATTGAGTGCTCAGAGCCCAGTGTGCTGTTGTGTGTGGGAGGCTGAAGAGAAGTTGAGAGAAATACAGACGGTGGAGGCCTGGATTGTGACGTTTCAGAGAGAAGTTTGAGAGTCCCTTAAACACTCTACCAGGGACATTCGATATTTTGAATTAAAAAATCTATGGTGTCTGGTCACCTGTGATTAACAAGAGACCTAAACCACTGGAGGAAAATTCTGCTTTGCTGGGACAATTGGTAATGGTCAGCTGGGGCTGAAGCATCAGCTTTGAGTGAGTCTCTGAGACGTGTTGCCTTAGGGTTGGCACACAGAAGCCAGAGTCTAGGGGGGGAGGGGGCTGAGGCTGTGTCGCTTGTTGGCAGGTGACCTGGTAGTGAGTGTACTGATCTTGAAAGAAAGAAGGGGTTCTGGAGAGAATTTGTGCTTGGCACTGTGTGATGTAGCAGGAGTCCTTGAAGCGAGGCCATGGGAAGGTGCAGCCGGAGACCCCAGCATTCTGGAGATGGCAATAGCGTGAGACAACCCCCAAGGACAGCAGAAGCCATGGAAGGTAGCCAGCCTGAGCCTTGACACGGGCTTTGGAGGGCAGGCTTGATAAGGGCAGCTAGCTCCCCAGGGCCCTCCAGAGCCTCTGAGTGGGTCCTAGACATCAAGCACCCAACTTACTTGTAACACTGTTTCGGTTTTTTCAAGACAGGGTTTCTCTGTGTAGTTTTGGTGCCTGTCCTGGCTCCCGCTTGGTAGAGCAGGCTGGCCTTGAACTCAAAGAGATCCACCTGCCTCTGCCTCGAGGGCTGGAAGGGCATGCACCGCCACCACCAGGCCCAATCTGTAACATTGTTAAAGTTCGGTTTTGCTTTGATTTGATGAGACTGTGGCCTTGTTTTCCCCTTTGGGAGTAAGAGAGCGTTTAACTTATATTTTCTTTTACAGGAGCCCACAGCTAAGAGACTTTAGAATTTTACAGAGACTTTTGATACTTTAGAGAAATAAAAGAGACCTTGATGTTTCAAAGAGACTGGACCTTTAAAAAGTTTGAATTTTTAAAGACTGCAGAAGCTTTAAAACTTGGAATGTTTTATACTGTGATATTGATAATAAAGGATTTGGGGCATAAGAAAGAAAAGGGAGGTTATGGCTTAATAAGTGATAAGTTTGTGTGCTGAGTTGACAAGTGGTCAGTTTTGCTAGATTCACGTCAACTTGACTCCAGCAAGGGCTGTGTGGGAAGAGGGGTCTCAGTCAAGAGAATGCCTCTACAGGACTGGGCTTGGAGGCCATCCTGTAAGGCTTTCTCTTGATTGAAGGTTGATACTGGAGGGTCCACAGGTTGCTTTTGGTTATGGTGTTCATCATAGACACTCTAAGAACATGACTCTTCTGCTCTGAGAGTCTAATGATAGAAGGTCCAAATACAAAGGAGAACATGCTATGTTAGTCTAGTCACGTAAGTCAAAACTAGAATCTACTGCATGTCTAGGACTGGAGGGATGCTCAGAGGTTAAGAGCTCCCGTTGCTCTTGCAGAGGACTCGGGTTTGGTTCCCAGCACCTACATGGTGGCTCACCACCATCTGTAACTCTAGTTCCAGGGGATCTGACACCCACGTCTAGTCTCTGAGGGCACCAAGCTTGCACATGGCACACATACATATATGCCACCGGCAAAACATTCCAAACACAAAATCTTTTTTAATAGAATACACTAGAAGTTAGTGGTGGAAGTCAGTGATACTAAATTTCAGCATTAAGGGAGCCATCTTGGTGCTGGTAGAACCGGCGTCTTTGTGTGGATGTGGGTGTGGATGCATATGTGTATAGAACCAGCATCTTTGTGTGGATGTGGGTGTGGATGCATATGTGTATAGAACCAGCATCTTCGTGTGGATGTGGGTGTGGTATATGCATGTGTATAGAACCAGCATCTTTGTGTAGATGTGGATGTGGTGTATGCATGTGTATAGAACCAGCATCTTTGTGTGGATGTGGGTGTGGTGTATGCATGTGTATAGAACTGACATCTTTGTGTGGATGTGGATGTGGATGCGTATGTGTACAGGTGACATGCATGTGGCAGTCAGAGGCCAATGAGAAGAGTCTTAATCACTTTCCTCATTATTTTTTAGACAAGGCCTCTCCCTGATCTGGAGTCCGCTGATTTAGCTACCCTAGCTGCTAGCAAGCCCCACGTGTGTGTTTTCACTTTCCCAGCACTGCGATTATAGGCAGGTGCCACCATGTGAGCTTTCATATGGGAGCCAGGGATCTGAACTCAGGTCTTCCTGCCTGCATGGCAAGCACTCTACCAACTGCATCGTGTCCCCAGCCCCTAGTACCTGTGCCTTGAACTGGTTACATGAACACATTATTCATTAAAATATATCAAGACATATATATTTATAGATGTCACTCACTCCCTGTGTACGTGTACTGTCTCAATAAATAGGCTTAGCGATCTCTCCCCATCAGTCCTGAACTCAATGTTTTATTTACATACATTGTATTCATTCTGATTTACTTGTCTAGAACGGCAGCTCTCAACCTGTAGGTTGTGACTCCCATGGGAGTCACATATCAGATATCCTGCATATCAGATGTTGACATTACAATTCAGAACAGTAGCAAAATTACAGTTACGAAGCATGATTGGGGTCAGCACAACACGAGGACCTGTATTAAAGGGTCTCCGCATTAGGAAGGATGAGAAGCACTAGCCTGGAAGATGAGAGCAAGCGATGCTGGCCTTCGTCTTCCTCCTGTGTCAACAGTAGAAGTGAGACTTGACAATCCCCATTAGTTTTCTCTGATCGGTGGACTAGAACCAACACACTAAGGAGTTTCATCATCTGTCACGCTGTGCTGTGTACACTGAGCCACAGGAGAAAATAAGCAACCTGCCATGAATAAAGGGAAACACCGCAAAACTGGGCCAAGATGGCAGACGGCTTGCATACTTCTCAACTGCACCAGGTGTCTTTAAATAAATGTACAAATAGGTAGAGAGGCAGAGGACACGCCCATACACGTGTCCTAAAAAACTAGGAAAGGAGCCAGCAGCAATCCACGAATGGTGTGAAGTTCCTAGAAGATGGAGAGCAGATGGGATCAGAGAGGGGAGAAAATTATCACTAATACATGGGGGTGGGGAACAGCTCCCAAGATCAAAGTGAACCCAGGGAAATTCCAGGCTGAAATTCTGTAATTCTGTAAACATCAAAAGAGCAGGAGCGATTGGTCCCTGAAGCACAATATGGGGATCATTTTAAAAATTGCATGGTGGCGGAGGAGACAGCTCAGTGTCTAAAACACCCATGGCAGGAGCCTGACAACCTAGGCACAGATCCCCAGAACCCACTAGAGGCCAGCCACTGTAGAGCAAGAGTCTGTAATCCCAGCACACCCCCACTAGGAGACGGGAGGTGGAGATAAGAGAAGAGCTCCCAGGGCGGCCAGGCTGCAGACAGAACAAGAGAGGAGAGGCCCTGTCTCAAAGTGGAAGGTGAAGATCAACACTGAGCTCCTCCCCTGACCTCCTCTTGCAGGCCAGCACTCCTAAACATGCATGCACACACCCATAAACAAATAACAAATCAACAGAAAGGCAAGCGGGCCGATGCTCCCCTCCCACTCTATTGCCACGCCTCTCCTGCATCCAAAGGTCAACTCTGTAGTCATAGCATCTTGGTTCTAATCATCCCCCACCCACCCACCCATCCACTCACCCCCCCACCCCTCCATACCCCCCAACCACCTCCCCATACCCTCACACCCCACCCACCCCCCACTTCACTGGTAAACAGACTCTGGGGAGATTACTGAGGCCGAAGTACTCTGCATCCTCAGTTCCTGATGTGCACACTGGGTGATCACAGTTGCCGCTTCAGGAGGTTTACATATGGGTAGCACTTAGAACAACATCTCATACTAAACCTGACTGCACAACGGACATTAACAGACCCACTAAGCCACAGACCTCCCAAGTGCTTGCACAGGCCTGGAGCCTGCACTCATGCTTGGGTGGACTTCCCTTACGATGAGTGGGCTCCAAAACAATATCAGGATCAGAGAGAAGCTAGAGGGCTTTCCACACATCCCTACAGACAGGAGTTAAAGTAAGAGGGCGGCCTGCCCAAGAGTCAGGCCCTGCATTCCCAGAGTGAAAACCCTTCTTTGCAGCCTTCTGCTGGTCCCCACTGATCCACTGCAAACTCTGATCACCACACCCACCCGAGTTCAAGAGAGAACACAATTAGGCAAAAAGACAAAACCAACCCCAGCCACCCACACGTCTCCATTTCAATCCTCCAGTCTAATGACAACCTGGAATCACAGAGAACAGTGGAAACCCAGACATGAGAAAAACATGTCTACAAGGAAGCTAAGGATGAATCAAAGGAACAGCTGGCCAGGGCATGTGGACTGAGGCCTCCTCAATATTCACAGACAAATTTAGGTAGTATACACATGAAACAAGAAAAGGCTACTATGAAAAAGGAACCATCAGAAGAGTGAACTAAAAGTGGATGATGCTGAAATCAGAATTGCTCCCTAGGAATACAGATGAAAGGAGACAGCCTAGTAGAAGAACAAGAGAGGAGAAGTAGAAAGAGGTCTGTCTGGCTTCAGCACCCTTAGCTGAGGCTGCTCGGGACCACCCAGTCCCTGAAGGGTTCGCCTAAGATATGGAGACGGGCTGTTCCCGGGCCTCGTGTGGGCTTGTTGCAGGAACAGATTCTGAGTTCCTGTGGAAGTCAGATGACAATTTGGGAGTCGGTTCCCTCCTTCCAGTGGGTTCCAGAGATGTTACCAGAGTTGCCACAATTGTGCAGCAAGGACTTTGACCTGCTAAGTCTACTTCATGGCCCCAAGAACCTTCATTTTATATAAAAATACATATAACCAGTATTTTATAGATTGAGATAATACTGGAAACTACAAAATGTAAAGTACTAATACTGACTTAGCCACAGGCTTAGGCCAAGTCCCTCTCTTCACTCCCTGATGTAATATAATCTGTCATGGACAATTCTATCTTCTATCTTTCTACTTCTCTTTTGGTTTGGGGGTGTTGTTTGTTTTGCTTTGTTTTCTAAAACAGAATCTTGCTATGAGACCTGGCTAGCTTGGAACTTAATATATACACCAAGCTGATCTCTAACTCATGACTCTCCTGCTTCCGTTTCCTAAGTGCTGGAATGACAAAAAGAGCCACCATGTCTTTATTTATCTTATATCTAAACTGCAGAGAGAAATTCAGTCCTTTTAGATATGACAGTTAAGTCAGACTACTGATCTGCAAGCTTTCAAGAGAAGGGCTGTTACATGGCAGCAGCACCTGTTCCGTAATAATAAAACCAAAACAAGATAACAAAAATGAAAACTATTGCTAA
Source organism: Onychomys torridus (assembly GCF_903995425.1). Classification (NCBI taxonomy): domain Eukaryota; kingdom Metazoa; phylum Chordata; class Mammalia; order Rodentia; family Cricetidae; genus Onychomys; species Onychomys torridus. Next base: position 62,324,664 of record NC_050443.1, on the reverse strand, counting down.
GCTATCATCTGAGTATCTCTGTGTTCTGGCATTTAATAAGAATAAGTATGGGGGAGGAATTGTGGTCAGCTATCTTTCAGAGTCTTTTGTTTTTATTACTTGGAGCTAATGTTTAATTTATTTTTCTTAGAAAAAATTAATCTCTTCTTTATGAAGTCCAGTGGATTTTATTGCCCCATTCCTTGGGGTTGGCCTGCCCAAAGGTGGATCCAGAGGCTCAAACTAGCTGGAGGAAGAGAGGGAAAGAGGGAAGTCTTCGTACCCCCAACACCAAGTGAAATGCCAGTAAACCCTGGGGCCAGAAGTGGGTCTTAAAAGGGTTAAGGAAGGCTGTCCATCCCAAAGAGCCTTAAAAAGATTCTAGCCAGAGGGAAACATCAATCGGCTCAGCAAGGAAATGCAGAGGGAGTGGGCTCTGCACACCCCAGACCATGCAGCTCAAAGGCAGCTGGCACTAAACAAGGGGAAACTCCCTGTCCACTTCCCTTTCTCCCACCCCTCCCCAAACACCCAGAGGGCAGGAAGCTCCTGGCTGGAAGATCCTCAGGAGGAGCACCCTTCCCCATGGCCACAGCCTGCCAAGGGCCGGCCCCAGCTGAAGAAGGGGGCAGACTCCAAGCAGATGCTCACACTATAATAGCATATGAAACTGTGATAACCACATTGTCCTGGTTAGGCTTTCTGGAGAGGAAAGGGTTTATCTCATCTTACAGCTTAGAGTCCAGCATGAGGGAAGTCGGGGTAGGAACTGAAGCAGAGAGCGTGCAGGAATACTGCTCACCGGCTTCCTCCCCATGGCTTGCTCAGCTTGCCTTCCTATAGAACCCAGAACCTCCTGACCAGAAGCGGCACCACCCACAGTGGACTGAGCTCTCCCACGTCAATTATTAATCAAGAAAATGCCCTACAGACTTGCCTACAGGCCAGTCTGATGAAGGCTTTTCTCAACCCGATGTTCTCTCTTCCAGGTGACTCTGGTTACTGCCAAGTTGACACAAAAGCAACCAGCATGCAAGTGAAACCACTTCTGAGAGAATAGTCTGTACTGTGTGCTGCACCAGTCCTCAGAGTGGAAAACACAACCCTGACCAGGGGTTGTCTCAGGGTAATATTTCCAGGTTATCACCCTATGTGCTTCCTCTAACCTATTTCCCCAGAAGGCTCCAGAATCCATGTCCTTCAGCCCTCACTCACCCAGGTCTCTTGTGCACCGCCCAAGGGCAGGCTCACAGGCATCCCACGCCACCTGACATGACCCAAGCCTTTTACATTTTGAAAGGCCACCTCCCATGATTTCTCACATTCCACTGGCTGCTGGCTTGTCCACTCCATACCTATCACAACTGCCTCCCGAGGAGACCAGACACAGACCCCTCATTCTCTCACTCCCCCCCCCCTTCTCAACCCAACTAAACCAACTGTCTGCTGCCGCTCATGAGACTTTCCTCGTCCTTGGGAGAGATTTTCGTTCCAGCCCAGGCGAGCAGTTCACGTTTCCCCAATGCCCTTTCCAACTAGAAACAGTCACATGTCTGATAGATAATCAGACCTAAATAGAAGTCAGCTAGGGTGGGAGTTTCTAGAAAGCTTTTCATTTCTTAGCATCAAGTATGGCCCTTTGTTCTTTCCCCCCACATTGTGTGTGAGATGTCTTCAGACTGCAGCAGCCAGCAAAGATGGAGGCCCTGACATTACTAAATGGAGAACAGACACTGTAGCCTCCCACTCCCGGGTGTCATGAGAAAATCACGCTCAGGTCAATCAGCTCTGTAGTGAACGCTTTCTAACACGTGCAGCCATACCTATTCCTGATGGCACACTGCTCATCTGGCTCCCCGTGAGCAGCTCTACCAATCACCTAACTTCTAGGGCCCCAGTATGAAGTGTGGTTCCCAGTTAATACTCACCTCTGGGTACTCTAACTCTACCAACCATCCCTCTTCAAAGTCTTCTTGGCCTCCTCCCCTCAGTCACCTCTGGAACTGCTCCTTGCTCAGCCAGGGTTACACCATCTGCCTCCTACATCTCCTTTGCACTGAACAGCCTTCCTGTTGCCTTCCTTATATAATCACATGTAAGTTAGCCACTTATATGTGCTACAGACTTGAAAATCCTCACTGGGTGGTGGTGGCACACACTTTTAATCCCAGCACTCAGGAGGCAGAGGCAGGTGGATCTTTATGAGTTCGAGCCCAGCCTGGTCTACAGATTGAGTTCCAGGACAGTCAGAGTTACACAGAGACCTTGTCCTGAAAAACTAAAAAAAAAAAAAAAAAAAAAAAAAAAAACCTGAAGTCTTTTGAATGTCAATATTTTTCACACCAAGTGGTCTATTGGAAATGTTCTTGGATATTCAAAAGATCTCAGAACCAAGATTTATCTAATGTCTTCCCTTGCCTGCCCCTTACTGAGATCACGACCCAGACAGCTGAGAGACTGCTGTCCTACTTAGGTTCAATGGCTGTGACTAAACATGACCAAAAGCAACATGGGAAGGAAAAAGTTAATTTCAGCTAACACTTCAGAGTTAATCATGAAGGGAAGACAGAGCAAGAGCTGACACAGAGGCTGTGGGAGGGATGCTCCTTACTGGCTTCCTTCTCCTGGCTTGCTTGGTTTATTTTCTTACACATACACCCCAGGAGCACTTGACTATGCATAGCATCAGCTACAGTGGGCTGAGCCCCTTAACACCAAACATCAGTAAAGAAAATACCCCACAGACTTGCCCATAAGCCAATCTGGTGAAGGCATTTTCTCAAATAAAGTACCCTCTTCCCAACTGGCCCCAGCTTGTGTCAAGTTGAAAAAACAAACAAACAAACAAACAAAAACCCCACCAAATACAACTGGAATCCAGACTTCACAAAAGTGTTAAGGGTGTGAATGTGCAGATGGATGGATAGATGGGCAATAGGTAAATATGTAGGTGGGCAGGTAAGTGGGTAGATGACAGGTAATCTTCCTGTGTAAAAATAAATAAATCAGCCCACAGAGAGTCTTAAGTGAAAGACAAAGATATATTTGATTTGTCTTTGAAAATAGTAGGATGTATCCTTAATAACAAGACAGATTGAATCAAGAGGTCTGTTCAAAAATAAGCCATCAGTAAGCGAGTACATGTGAGTTCTCAGAAAGAAAAGCTGGTTGCCCAATGCTTACAATCAAAGTAATAATGGGGTCACAAAGACTCCACAGATCTCCCTCTCTGTTATAGCCCTCAACACACACACACACACACACACACACACACACACACACACACACACACACACCCCTATCCAGTCCACATGCCAAACAACTCTGGGGTCCATTTTCCATTTCTTTACTCCATTCTCATGAATAAATGCTCAGGTTAGCTCAGGAGGTTAGCTCATCTCATCCCTAAGCTTTTCTGACAGTCTCCCACCTGAGGTCCTCAACTTCCTACCTGGAGCTTCTGAAACACCTCCTGAGAGATGTTGTTCCCAAAAATGATTCCCTGACTCTCCATGATGCCTTAGGCAGCCTAGGGACTCAGCAGATGTGACCTTTTGAACGTAGCCTCCAGAACCACGAGCTGAATAATTTTTCATTCTTGATAAATTACCCAGAACTTATAAAGCTTATACGCTGCTGTATTCTCCACAGCCAAAGACTAGGATGCATGGGCTAGGTGTGCAGGACTAGCCGCTAGGGGCCGGGTGCTTCCGAACTGTATGACATTAGCTGTACTGTCTCTAAACAAGTGGTCTCCTGGCCTGGGAGCCACAAGTGAAATGAACAAAGTACAAACGAATTTCCTATCATTCAATAAGAAATAACAAAGGTAAGATAAAAGAGAAAGCATGATGATTGACTGTTCGTAGTTCAAAATAATGAAAAGAATGATTTTCTTCTATATTATTTCACAAGAAATATGCTGAGACATGATACCATAAAAGTTTAAAATGATCCTGGAAAAAAAAATAAAACCTAAACAGGAAGTCACAAGAGAAACATCTGGTTCTCTCTGACTTCTCTTCAGTCATAAGCAGCGTCCCTTCATACTAAACAACGCAACAAGACTATAGATGTAGGTTTAAAAGGAATTAGTCAAAGTCAGGAGCTTGTAGATAGTGAAGCCTGTTGGGAAGGGCTGATTCAGCCAAGCTCTTGCAGATCATAACCTGCCCAGGCAGCCTGGGTACCCGGAGCTCCCTAACCCCAGAGCTGCCTAACCCCAGCCTCTCCCTCCCTCACTCCAGGAAAGCCAGAGTTCAGTGGACCTTCTGGCAGGAGCAGTATAAATGGCCACAAAGCATGAGCAGTTCCTCTTTCTCTTGGGTTTCTTAAGCTGAGAACCCCACGAAGACTGCCCCTCTCCCCCACAGGGACTTGTGCCCTGTGAGACCCTTGAGGCTTTCACCACACAATGGCCTCGCGGGAGGGAAGAACTGCTAATTTCACATTCGCCATTTTTGGAGATTTGAACTAGGAAAAGAGAGCATGAACAAAACAGGAAGATAGAGAGGGAGAGAGGAAAGGAAAAGGAGCTTTTCGGGCCACCATCAATCAAACTCAATCTCCATCTAGCCATAAGGGCATTTCCAGGGTCTCACAAAAGTCCCCCAAGCTCAGCCTTGGGGAGCCCAAACCTGCTAAACTTAGGAGCTACTTCATACCTCTCTGACTTACATGCAAATGTCCTTACAAAGCCGGGTACTGTGTAAATGAATACACACCGATTTAAGTAAAGACAATGCAAAACCACATGTTGTTCAGCTTAAGAACCATCAGGAAGCCTGTGACACAAAGGAATGCAGCATCAGAAACTGTTTGGAGATCTTACTGCTCTGTGAAGGATGGGGAGCTTGCTCCCCTCAACATGAGACCCCATAAAAGAAGTCAGACTCAAGTGCCCTCCAACCCCTTCCCTGCCTCTTTCTTCTCCATGCTCTCCTCCTCTCAGCAACCAAGGATCTCCAAGTTCCCAAACTGTCTCTCCCAGAAAGCTGCCCTTCCAAACTCCCCGAGGGCCTGGCAGCCACCAGGTTCCTACTGTTGTTCATTTGTTTGGGCCAGGTCTTTTTTATCTCAAGGCTAAAGGATTAAAAACAAATGAGATGTCACCAACACCGTAGCAAAAAAGCAGCAACAAAAAAACTTACTGTTGGTCTATTTTGAGATACTGATAAGGGAAAAAGGTAGAAACAGACACTATATTCTTTACTTCCTGGGAAAACATCCATGACCTCACCTAACACTTACAGCAATGGAAAGTTCCATGCCCAGCCACTTTCCACCATTTGAGGCGTATTTTAAACTTATTTTAGAAACCGGCTTAATTTAAATTATCATCAAGGAATTCTTTGGTAAAAATAATAGCATTGGATGCAGAACTCACCCTTCATAAGTAGCTGCCACATACATTCAGATTAGGGGGTATCTACATTTCTTGATGAGTTGAAGACTTAGCGAGACAACTAAGTGTTTTCAACTACTGGTTGTCCCTCTCGTGTGTGTGATGTTACAGAGGTAAAAACAGACTGTCTCATCAGACAATCACACACTGTGGAGAATGGAAGGGGAACCATGGCTCCCAGTTACACTCTGGCAGGGGCACCGGGGACAGGGAAGAAGGGGCCCTTCAAGCCGCTCCCCTGAGCTCTAGGCTCTGATTGGTCACCTCTTCCCTTCTGTCCCTTGTATCTGAAGGCAGGAGGAGCTTCTGGGGATTTCTAACCTGGGGGCCTTCAACCTCACCATAGACAAATCCTAGTGTGAAGCTTCTTTTCTATGACATGCTGAGTGTGGTTGCTCTGCCCCAAGGAGCCTGACTTAGGAGGGAAAGTCACCGTGGCTCTGCGGGTTTTTTCAATTGTTGTACACAGTAGCTGCGTTCCTAAAATATCACACATTACTCTGGCAAGGACGCTGCTCAGATGGTAACAGAGGGATAAGTGACAGAAGGAAACAGCTGTAAACAGCTGGACAGGCAGAAATGGCAATACCGTGTCAGTGACACATGTAACCAAGTTCTCATCCCAAATTCGCTCATGGAGTGAATATTTAACAGATTAAAAAAAAAATGCAACCTGGCCAGTGAGACAGCTCAGTGGGTAAACGTGCTTATGGCTCATTCATGTCTAAGGGGGAAAAATACTGGACTGGAGAGATGGTTCAGTGGGTAAAGGCATCTGCCACCAAGCCTGGCACCTGATTTTGACCCACTAAACCACAGAGTGGAAAGAAGTAACTCCTCATAGTTGTCCTCTGACCTCCACACATGTGCACTGGTACATATGTGCACACCCATGCCCCACCCCAAACAACTACATGAAATGTTTTGAAATTTTAAATACAGGCCAGGTGTGGTGACACTCGCCTTTGATTCCAGCACCCAGGAAGCAGAGGCAGGCAGAGCTCTGTGAGTTTGAGTCCAGCCTGGTCTACATACCAAGTTCCAGGCCAGACAGGGCTACCCAGTGAAAGCCTGTCTCAAAAGCAAAATTTTGTTTTTAAATATAAGCCCACATTTTGGGGGTTTTCTGCTTAGATTTGTATTGTATCTATTTGGGTGTTCAATGTATTGTTTAGACATACAATTTCTACAGTCAGACGAGCATCTGTGACTTCAGTGCACAGTTAAATATACTTTCTTTGCAAATTTCCATTATACGGTATATGGGTACAAAAGATTGAGTGTGTGTGTGTGTGTGTGTGTGTGTGAGAGAGAGAGAGAGAGAGAGAGAGAGAGAGAGAGAGAGAGAGAGAGACGTGTGTGCATAAACAACACATGGGTGCTCTTACCACATGTACAGATGGCAGTGCTGGCTGTCTCTTCCTCTGTCTTATTTTTGGGGACATGGTCTCTCACCAGTTCAGCTAGACTGCCTGAGATGCACTTTTCTCTCCCCGTCCCCAGCACTGAGGTTAGATAGCACACCATCACACCCAGCCTGTATGTGGGTTCTGGGGATCTGAACTCGGGTCCTCACGCCTGTGCAGCAGCATTTAACCCACTGAGCCATTCCCGGGCCCAACATATTCTAAGATCCAAAGACTCACTCCAGACCTGTCTTCCTCCATCCTTTTCCTCTTTACCATCCCAGTTCTCTCTGCAGCTGGTGATTCAGCCTCTTCACACTTCTCACCTCAGCTGCAAGGATCCTGTAGCTCACCTGCCCCGTCCCTCAGCAGGCAGCCTTCCCCACCCCTCCAATACCGGAAGCTGGGACAACTGTATTGGCATGCAAACACAATGAATCAATGAACTGTCCCAGCTGCACACCAATTCAAAACAAGTAGATTACACCTCTAGAGAGATCACTGTCCCTGGGTCTCAGGTTTCTGGTCCTTTTATTCTAGATCATTTGAGGGCATTTATATAACAAACAGGCTTACAATGTCAGTGTCTCTCCCCAAGAAATGCACACACAGGTTTGCAGATGACCCAATAAAGCAGACCATGTTTCCCTTGGTGGCAAAGGTCAGGTAAACTTACAGGCCCGTTATAAACATCCCAGATCCCTAGGCTCGGCCTTCCTCACCTTCCCCGCAGTCCACCTGGGGCTCACTCCCTGGGCCTCTGAGCACCAAGGCACAGGTGGTATCATTCAAGTGAGTGACAAGTCCACTTGCCTCTGACCCAGAAGTCCTGGGCCTCTTGTCAGCATTCGTGACACTTGCAAGGAGGGCAAAATTTCAGAGCCTGCCTGCACACATGGTTCTCGACTACCTGTGCAAAATAAACCATAAACCCTAGGAGATTAAATAAATAACCATCGCATAACCTGGAATCAGGAAAGAACTGTTGAACCGAATCGGTAAAAACACAGCACAAAACACTTTCCCCTAAGTTCCATTGATCAACTGATTCCATTAAAAGAGGAAGAGAATCAGACTAGAGATGGGCAAATGGCCAAGTGTCTTCACACAGTGTGAGGGTCTGAGTTTGATCCCAGCACCCACAGAAAAGCCAGGTCATGGTGGTACACACCTGTAATCACAAAAGCTGAGGAGGCAGAGACAGGAGCACCCCTGGGGCTTGCTGCCCAGCCCGTCTAGCCTAATCAGCAAGCTGCAGGTTCAGGAGGGACCTTGTCTCAAAAAACAAGACAGAGAGTCTTTGAGGAAGACAGCCAACATCAACCTCCATCCCCACATGTGCACATGTGTGCACACACTACACAAATATGTACACATATGCACACACAAGAAGGTATTTGCAATAAGCAACATGTTGCGAGACACAATGACAAATGCATGTCCATAATACCCATGTATCTTTTAAGCCAATAAAAAGATAATTCTATAGAAAAATTAGCAGAGGAGCTGAGTGGGCCCTTCACAACAACCAATCAAAATGCAAAAGCAGCATGCTGCACAGCTCCCAGCGCCAGTCAAAATCAAGAAAACACAAACGAAAGCAGAAATTTTCATGGAAAGCCATTTTTGCACAATGCATGCTACATGACACAACTGTCCCACTCCCAGGTCCACGTCCCTAGGGGACAGCGGGAGACTGTCCACGCTGGCAGTATTTGTAACGGTCAAACACCTAAAGGCAGTCTAGAAGTCTAACCTCAGAAGAACGGATGGATAAAGCATGGTATAGTCACAACGGGAGAAGGGGGACGGGGGGGGGGGGGGGGGGGACAGAGGCCTCCCCACCAGTGTGTGTGTGTGTGTGTGTGTGTGTGTGTGTGTGTGTAGGCAGCAGGGCTCTAAAACCCCAGAGCACATGGCGTTTCACAGGCCCTTTGAAGGCCAGTGCTGGTCCCAGGGGGAGCAAGGGGAAAAGGAGCCACCAGATAGGGAACCTTGGTGATGTGTGCACCCTTGCTTTCCCCTCTGGCTGACAGGCCAGACCCCCTCCTCAGAAGCTCTCCCCGCTTTCACCTCACTTGCCTATTGGCCCCAGCCAACCAGGCCACCTGAATCTATATTAACCCCATGCTGCAGCCTGTTTGTCAGTACAGGCCAACACACATGATGGACAAGAGCCCAGTTCTTCAGAAGAAGAACTGCACCCTTCATTAGAGGAAGGTCTGCCCTGGTGCTGACACTCACTCTGGTGACCTGCTCTTCCTAGACTCCTTCAGAGCCTGCTCTTGGTAACACCCCCACCACTACCACCAAGAGCTCAGAATGGTAACACCAACAGACGACCTCTCTCAGCTGACATCCCAAGGGCTGCACAGAGTTTATCACTTGCCCATCTCTCTCACTGGGTACCTCAGGCTTGAGAGCTTGAGAGCTAACACCTGCTGGCAACCCCACTCAGCCAGCATCCCAAAGGGTTTAGAGCTCTAACACTTCCCAGGACAACCCCCACTCCTGCTTGGTTGGCATCCACTTTCCATTCAATCTGTCATTCCAGTGTAAATAAAAGTCCTCGGTTTTCTCTGGTGGCAGGACAAGAAGCCACCAGGCTCCTTGGCAGTGATTCTAGAACAAACTACGGCTCCAGGAGCAACACGTGCACCTTAAACTTAAGTGTTAAATGGAAACATCTAAGACACAAATGATATGACATGTCCCTGGTTTTGGTAAGTTTCAAAGGAAACAAAGTAACCCTGGTATTCAGGACCGCTCTGATGGTTACAATGAGAATGGCCCCTGGGCTCATATATTTGAATGCATGGTTCCTAGTTAGTGGAGCTGTTTGGGAAGGATTAGGTGTGGCACTGGTAGTAAGTTTTAAGGTTTCAAAAGCCTATGCCATTCCCAATTACTTCTGTCTTCTGCCTCATGCTTGTTGGCTAGAGGTGTAAGCTCTCTCCTACTGCTCTAGTGCCATGCCCACCTGCCTACTACCACGCAGCCCGCCATGATGGTCATGGACTCTAACCCTCTAGAACCATGAGCCCCAATTAAATGCTTTTTCTTTTTTTCTTTATTATTATTATTATTATTATTATTATTATTATTATTATTAAGAAATTTTCTATTCATTTTACATAGCAACCATAGACCCCCCTCTCTTCCCTCCTCCCGCCCCCCAGCCTTCCCCCCAAACCCACCCCCTATTCTCACCTCCTCCAAGGCAAGGCCTCCCATAGGGAGTCAGCAGAGCCTGGTACATTTAGTAGAGACAGGTCCAAGTTGCTCCCCACTGCACCGAGGCTGCACAAGGTGTCTCACCATAGGTAGTGGGCTCCAAAAAGCCACTCATGAACCAGGGATGGATCTTGATCCTACTACCAGGAGATCCCCTAAACAGTTCAAGCTACACAACTGTCTCGCCTATCCAGAGGGCCTAGTCCAGTCCCATGGAGGCTCCACAGCTATTGGTCCACAGTTCATGACTTTCCACTAGTTTGGCCTGGCCATCTGTGTACATTTCCCTATCATGCTCTCAAAATGCTTTCTTTTATAAGTTGCATTGGTTGTGAAATTTTGTAATGGCAATAGAAAAGTTAACTAAAACAAATGTGTTGTGGAATATTGTTTTAACTATGTAAAGATGTGTTACATTTGTTTATGCTGAATATTTAACTGTGGAAATAATTCATTTGTGCTGCATTTGTTTAATAACCTAAGGATGTGTATTTAATTATGTAAAGATGTGTTGCTGTTTTACTTTGCCACCCTAAGGCACCTGGTTGGTCTAATAAAGAGCTGAACGGCCAATAGCTAGGCAGGAGAGCAGTAGGTGGGGGCTGGTGGGCAGAGAGAATAAGTAGGAGGAGGAATGTAAGCAAAGGAATGAGGACAAAGAAGGAAAGAGGAGACAAGGAGAAAGAGAGGGACACGCCTGGGGCAAGAAGCCAGGCAGCCGCCAGCCAGACACAAAGCTGTGAAAGCAAGATATACAGAAGAATATATATATAATCTTTTTTAAAGTTAAAAAAAAAAACCAAGGCAAAAGGCAGATAAAGAGAAATAAGTTAGTTAAGTTAGAAGAGCTAGCCAGAAATGAGCCTAAGCTAGACCAAGCATTCATAAGTCTCTGTGTCATGATTTGGGAGCTGGTAGGTAGCCCACGAGAAAAAGCCTGGTACATAAATGGTTAAGTTCTAAAATATAAATAAAATTAGCAAGTGCTGTCACAAAAGGTAAGGGTTATTTGGAAGGAAGGAAAGGAGCAGAGCCGTGAAAAGCATTATGGGGGTTGAGGGGGCTGGTGATGTCTGTTTCATGTCCTTAATGGGAATACACATAATAATCTACAGCTATGCTGCATGCCCCTAAACACTGGTACAAGAGAAAAAAATCAGACTGAAGAAATGCCTGGGCACAGTAGCCATGTCACACTCATGAGGCTGAGGCAGGAGGATCACTCCAAGTTCAAGGCCAGAAAAGAAACAAATACTCAGGTCACAAAACACTACCAGCAAGGCAGAGTCCCCCACCAGCTGCCACCACCCTGACCTGGACCCCCACACCATGTCACCAACCACTCAGTTTTCTCATCTGTATATAAATGGACATGACTGAAGAGTTATATTAGAACCTGAAAACTGTCCTTAGCAGAGCAATTCACTCCTGAGATGGACAAGCTTCCTTCAAGAATAGTACCTTTTCTGTATAAAGTAGACAGAGTTCAACTGAAACAGGTAATGTGGCAGGGCTTTGCCAGTGTGTGAAACCACACTAAGAATACCAATGTAGCTGAGCAAAAACGTTGTCCATGACATGAACTCCTTGGGGTTATTTGGTATTTTGCTGGATCTGTGATTTCATCTGTATTTAATTTTATGTAAATTGAGAGTTTATAATTGTTTTAAAGCTGTGAGCATAGTTAGCACTTTGTGTTTCTACATATTTGACTAATATAACAAAACCAAATTCAAATTATTACAAGTAGTCTTCGAGAAAGGGACTGAGAAGTCTCAGGAGGAATCAGCCCCCACACTCACCCCTCTCCCTTCCCCTTCTCTTTACCCAAGGATGAGCCCACAGCTTGCCTCTCAAGCAAGTACCTTCAAGCAAAATGTATGCCACTTCATACAGGTGACCAAAGCTGGGGGCCACATAAGAGAAATGGATGATGGATTTGGGCCTGAGGACAATCCTTTGAAATGTAAATGACTGTAACCCAGAGCTCACACTGAGGCAGCATTGGGCACAGAACCACCCTGGTCCTTGTCTCCAGTGGCTGCTATAATGAGCTTCTGAAGACTCAGGGCTGGAAACAACATGAAATAGATTTCCTATAGCCCTGGAGCACAGAACTTTAAAATCAGTCTTTCAGAGATGAATCTAGACATTTTCAAGGCTCCACTCAAGACTGTCATGAGTGTGCTGCTCCAGAAACATGGGTAAACACATTTGTCTTTCCAAAATGCTGGAATTTCTTGGTTAATAATACATTTATAAGGTATGACAGACTTTAATGGCAGCAATTTACCATCTATCTTATTGTCCCTGATTATGCTGGCTGAGGAAAACACAGGTCCTTTTGATCCAACCTTAATTACTAATATCACATCTTTTACATCACACAGTACATCTATCTCTCTGTATATCTACGAATGTGCTGAGTTAAGAGGTCACAGAGGAATTCCCAAGGTTTTCATAGGTTTGAGAGCAAAGCAGTAGATATGAGTCTTGATGGTAAAAAGGCAAGCCTGGGTCCAGATGGACAGACAGACAGACGGCAGGTCCAGATGGGCAAAGAAGACAGGCAGCCAATTTGAAGAAACTGTATTAACAGCAGTGATGGACTCAAGCCGAAGCCCCTGAGACAAGGAGTTCTCTATCTGTTGGTCACACACACACACACACACACACACACACACACACACACACACATACACACACATACACACACACACACACATACACACACACACACACACACACACACACACACACACACACCAGAGGTCAGGTGGCAGGTTGGGAAAGGGCCTTCTCAGTACTAGATGTCCACATCTATGGGGTCCAGATGAGGGAGTTGCACCCCTTTTTTTGTTTCATGTTTCTGTTAAGTTCTCAGGCCTGTTTTTCCTGATACGATTTTAATACAACCTGTGCCCTGTGCTTCCCATTTCCCTTCAGTTAGTCTCAAGCTCCCTAATGGGGATGAACAGACACCTGTTCATGATGCCCCAGCCACACACTCCATCTTCACCTGGGGTTCTCTTCTTCCATCCTGTGCCTGTCTTAGAAGGACCCAGCAAGCAATCCCAGATGAACTATCTCAAGAGCCTTGATCCAACCCCACCTGCAAACTCCTACACAAAGAACTCTCAAGGGTTCCAGCCAACTGGACATGAACACCATTGAGGGTTGGGGTATTATAATTCCTAGCCACTTCCTAGCCATAAGACCACGCATGCGCTGTCCAGTAGTCAAGCAAGATGCTTAGTCACTCCAGGGCCTTACATCCTATGGGCATGTGTGGCATAGCTATGTAAGCCCATATACGCATGTGAGAGGTGACCTATAAAAGCAGGCTCCACCGGACCCTCTCTTCCGCACCTCTCTTTCTGGTAGGCCTGCTTGCACATCCCCCCCTGCCCTTTCCTAATAAAACTCTTGTAGTGGGTTCTGTTGCACCTCATGTTTTCTCACGCCTGGTAAACAGCACCACAGATAAATAACCGGGGAGGGGGGAAGGGGGGCAGTATTACTGAGGCTACTGTACCCAGGCCAGAGAAGTCTGGCTTCTGAGAGCTGTGACTCGAGATGATCCCAAGACTTTGCTTAAATATCAAGAAGTCCAAAGCACATAAACACCCAGCCAAAATGCAGCTTATGTCCCCAAGTGCATCGCTACATGAACTGATCAAAGCTGTATGGCGCACTGTGATTGATGCCTACACATTGATGAGAACATTTTTTTAAAAGCATCTTATTTTTACAAAGGACAATAATTCAATTAATCTGCTTTTTAAAAAAGCTTTGTAGTTTAAAAGACTGGATCACAGAGATGCTGATGAATGCTGCTGAGAACCCCCCAGCAGCACAAAGCCCCCTGTAAAGCCTTCAGTCCTGCTGACGGGAGCTCCTAAACTGAACTTGGTGTCTACCAACCAATCCCTCTCCCTAAGGAACCACCTGCAGCCGGATTACACCTGTGTCCCACTCACCTTAAACATCCCACTGCCCACTCCTAACAAGTTTAGGAGGAAGTTTCCTAAGACAGACATCCTTCAGAGCTCAAAGTTCAGAGGAGACAAGTCTGTTTTAGAGGGCAAGGAGGGGGAGATCCACTTATCATATTGAAAAAAAAAAGGTACACACATTATTACCCCAAACTCCAGAAACTGAGATTTTGGCCCCTGGCTTCCTATGATCCATCACACACGGTCCCTGCCCACAGGAAGAGGCCGAGGGGAGGTGGTCTTCCGGCAGGAGAGAAGACTTGCCAAAGGGAAGGGGTGGAAATGACATTCAGACTGAGCAGCAGGAGGAGACCCTGAAGCTGGGAAGGAACCCTCAGAGGCCGGAAAGGCCTGAGCTGCTTTCTGGTATTCCATGGTTGGCATCTCAAAGACCTAGTTAGTTTTGTGAAAACAAGTTTCCTTTTTATTGCCAAATCATTAACACTCCATAAGTTTAACATTAAAAACCTTGACATGGTTCTACCTCGATAAAACAGTTTCCCCAAGACCCCCTGAGCCCCATGCCTCTCCCCACCCCACCCTAGGCTGGCTCCAAGCTATGCTGACCTCAGTGCTGTGGGAGACTGGAGGGGAAGACCTGCAGATAGGCTCAGCAGGAGATAATCAGGTTCCCAGCAAGCAAGGGAAACATGGTCCAGCTGTGACTACCTCATTATGCAGCCAGTGAGACCTGTCTGAAAAGGGGCGTCTGGATTGGTTGCGTGTCTGTGATTATGTAAATGCATTTCAAAGGATTCTTTTCAAGTTGTTCTGAAAGTTGAGGAGGAAAGAGATACAGCCTCTTTAACTTGGGCGAGGCAGGAAAGTGATGTTGCCAGCCAGCTCCGTCTCTGTGGCCGTGCCCGCACCCCCCCCCCCCAGTTGTCTGCAGAATACCACCTCCCACTTGGAGGCAGCTGGTGGGGAAGTGGGGGGAGGGAGGTGGCAGCCAGTAGTGAGAAGCCAGCGTGCAGGCTGCATTGAGACAGGCTGAGAGAGGAAAGGAGAGCCAGAGGCAGCATCAGAGGAATGCTCAGCTCAGCAGCTTCCTGGAACCAAGAAGGGCTTTGACAACTGACAGGCTTTGAGGCTAGGGCTGTTGCCAAAAACAAACGCTTAGGAGCATAAGGTGTGTGTGTGTGTGTGTGTGTGTGTGTGTGTGTGTGTGTGTGTGTGTGTGTGCCTGTGTATGTCCTGTATGTGCAGGTGTGTGTGTGTGCACATGTGTGTATATGAGTGTGGAGACCAAATGTCACAGTGACGTGACCTCTCCCTATCCTGAATCCATCCAAGTAGGCTAAGCTGGCTGGCCAGTGAGCCCAGGGACCCACCTGTTTCCACAGGCTGTATTCCAGGTTTAGGGTTTCTGAGATGGCAGCAGGTTTGTGCAGCTAAGCATCCTGGCCAAGGTGCGGCCCCACCCATCATCCCTGTCTCAGCTCCTCTCTCCAGCAAGGTTGTCTGACAAGTTGTCAGAGTGTGTAAAATCCTTTTGGAGTAGACTAGCGCCCTCTCTGGCCTGTGACAGCTCTGAAGCCTTTCCTTCTCCAAACATGAGATTCCTGGGGAACTTTCAGTTTCTGGGAGTCCAGTTTCAATGATGTGGCAATCAAAGTGGGTAGGGTACAAACATCTCTTTAGAATATCTTCCTTCATGCCAGGACAGTTACAGAGGAGGAGAGAAAAAAATGGAGACACTGTGGTCTGAAACTGAGACACTGGTGAAGGGCTTCGGGACCAAGGAAATAATGTCCATGGGGATTTATAGACAGCAAACACCAATGGCAGAGATAGCACTGTGTAAGACAAAAATATTCCACTTTTTCATTTTCCCAGGAAATTCTAGACCAGCAAGATGGCTCAGCAGGTAAGGGCACTTGCTGCCAAGCCTGACAACCCAAGTTCAATCCCAAGACTCACTCAGTGGAAGAGGAGACGATTGACTCCAATTGTCTTTGGATCTATACACATGCTCTCTCTCTCTCTCTCTCTCTCTCTCTCTCTCTCTCTCTCTCTCACACACACACACACACACACACACACACACACACACACGTGTATGCACACACATAAATGTATAAGTGTAAAACACCCTATTGTTTCCTTAAAAATAAATTTTAATATTTGAACTACAGGCGCAGCATAGCACCTACTATCAAGTAGGTTCAGAGTTGAAAGCCTGCGACCTCCCTCTCCTTTGACCTTATTTTCTCTCACTGCTAAAAGCCAGAGGAAGGCGCCAGGTACCTCTGGAGATGCCCGACGACGCACGCAGAAGACAGGACCTCTGCCTGTCATCTTCTTACCCAAAACTAAATTGGCAAAACAGACACCTTGTATAGTTGGCCCAAGGTGCGGACTCTGGAGTGCTAGGATCCATGGTAGTCCTCTACTTAATGCACTCTTCTGACTGGCCAGTTTTCTCTTGGGAAACTCTGCTGTACCCTTGCTCGGTGGTGGGCATGGTTTTAAAAGCCCTTTGAAGAGCCAAAAAATAGGTTAACTAATCCCTTCTCTCTTTTCCCTTTGGCTGCCGGGAAGCTCAGCATCCAATGTGATGATCAACAGTGTCACTCAATGGGTCTTTTTTTTGACCATGTCTACTTGTGCTCTTACTACCAAGTACCTCCCAAAGCCTTGACTTTTCCTAAGCTTATTTATATTGTCTCCGATCATGATACATTACACTTACTTAAATCTTATAAAGAAAATTTCTACCAAGCTACTTCATACTTTATTCCTGTATGAAATAAGAGATTATAAATACAAATATAAAAAAATGTTTACAGTGCACATTAAATGTTGTCAGAAGCAACTAACTCATGGGCAGACAATGGTTACAGCAAATACAGCGTCTCTGAAATAGTAATAGTCAGGGGCCGGACAGATGCTTCAGAGTTTAACAGCACTGGCTGCTCTTCCACAGGAACTGGGTTCAATTCCCACGCCCACATGGCAGCTCACAAATGGCTGTTAACTCCAGTCCCAGGAGAGCCGATGCTATATTATGGCCTCCATAGGGACCAGACATGCATGTGGTACACAGACATATATGCAGGCTTCACATACACATAAATAAATAAAAATGATGAATAAAATTTGAAAGCAAGGCTCATTTATGCCACCAGATGAGGCATTCAGTTCCAAGCTTGCAGAAGCAGAACTAATTTTCCCTGTAAAAGATATAATACAGTGGGCCCCGAGCTGCATTTAAAATTCATAGAGCTTCTAAACAATCAAGGGCGCTTTTCCATGAACAAAGACATTGCATTCATATGTGCATAAAGCAGAGATTCTTTGTGTTCCTCTCCATGCTGGCTACACAAATGAGGTATTCCGAGCCAGGCAGAGCCACACCACACAACTGATATGCGTTCTGCATGACGTCTGATCGTGGCCTGTGCACAAAGCGACAAAAAACACTTTGTGTGGCAAAAGGGAAAGAAAAACCCTAGAACTCTCCTCTGACACTCTCTTCTGTTTCCCCAGAATACAAGGCATTGATGGCAGGCGCATACATTAATATATTCATTTTGAACCTAGCCCTGTGCGTGCTCCACAGATGCTCAGTGTCGGGGTGTGGGGGCCATGGGCAAGGGGCCAAGACAGAAGAGGCAAAACCCCACACCAAGTGGATCTCTGCAGAGGTTTCGGGTTGAAGTTTTTCCGAAACAATGTAACTTTAATTAGGTCTTGTGAAGTTAGTGGGGTCAGGGGATCTCTTAGAAGTAACTGAAACCCCATCAAGGCCCCAAATGATAATGGAACTAGTCTGAGACCAGCTTCCTGAATTACTTCTGTTTGTGGGTAGTTACAGAAACAAACACAGCATCTTTGCTGAACTTCACTTTCTTACCTTTCTTGTTTTTGTTTTGATGTTTGAAACAGGGTCTCATTTTGTAGCCTAGGCTAGCCTGGGCCTTACTATATAACTTAGGCTGGCCCAAAACTCAAAGCAATCCTCCTGCCTCAAGATTTCTGAGGAGCTGGTGGTGGTGCACGCCTTTAATCCCAGCACTCAAAAGGCCATGTCAGGTGGATCTCTGAGTTGGAGGTCTACAAAGTGAGATCCAGGAGAGCCAGGGCTACACAGAGAAACCCTGTCTCAAAACAACCACAAAACAACAACATCCAAAAGCAAACAAACAAAATGACTGGTAAGGATTACAGAAGGAACCACCATACCTGGCTCCCTCTTTCTTTTAAATAGTAAGCGTTTTTATCTTCACATTTATCATACCAACAACACTGGACTGAAAATATGACATTTTAAATTCAAGGGCTTTCATTCCCCTCTGTTGAGTGGCACCGTTCTGAGAAGTCCTGGCCCCTGAACGGAGAGCTAGTCAGAGGAGAATCACAGAATATGTAGGTCAGAGTTTACACGGGAAACCCACAGTGACAGCAAAGGTGGACTTCCTCCCCGTCAGACCTCAACACCCCCACGCCCTCTCCAGTATTGGTGGAGGACATTCACCCCAAAACACACCTCCTGATTCTCAGGCTATGGCATGAAAGGAGGCAGAGCTCCCCAACTCTCGTCTCAAGCAAGGACTGCTCTTCACTCTCCTCTGTCTCTCACCCAGGACCTGGCCTGAGGAACTGACCTGCTCCCAGGCCTGTCTGCCCCCCTTGATTTCTCTAGAGAAATGCATACATTCTAGAGAAATGTGGGAGCTGAGGACACAGCTCAGTGGGCAATGGGCAAAGTGCCAGCCACGCAAGCACAGGGACTGAACTGTAAAAGTCACGTGCAGTAGTGCCTATCTGGAGCCCCAGCACTGTGGGCAAGGGACCCTGAAGCTCATTGGCCAGCAACGCTGTGGAACTGTGAGTTCCAGGTGACTTTCCCTGTCTCAAAAAGTAAGGTGGAGAGTTGTTGTGGAATATTAGTTGAAGATGTGTTACATTTGTTTGATGATGCAAAGATGTATTGCATGCTTTTATGTTGCAGTTGTTTAACTCTGTGAAGCTGTTACTTTATCTATAACACCTGATTGGTCTAATAAAGAGCTGAACAGCCAATAGCAAGGCAGGAAAGGAATAGGCAGAGAGAATAAATAGCAGGAGAAATCTGGAGAGAGATCAGGGGGAAAAAAAGGAGAGGAACATCAGG
Organism: Onychomys torridus; assembly: GCF_903995425.1. Classification (NCBI taxonomy): domain Eukaryota; kingdom Metazoa; phylum Chordata; class Mammalia; order Rodentia; family Cricetidae; genus Onychomys; species Onychomys torridus. Next base: position 62,305,530 of record NC_050443.1, on the reverse strand, counting down.
GGTCAGCCACCCAGCTACACAGCCAGCCATGGAGTAAGAAGTAAAGAAAGGCATATAGAATAGAGAAAGGTAAAAGCTCAGAGGCAAAAGGTAGATGGGATAATTAAGTTAAAAGCTGGCTAAGGCTGGGTGCTGGTGGTGTCGCACGCTGTTAATCCCAGCACTTGGGAGGCAGAAGCAGGTGGATCTCTGTGAGTTCGAGGCCAGCCTGGTCTACAGAACTAGTTCCATGGCAGCTAAGGCTGTCACACAGAAAAACCCTCGGTGTGTGGGGGTGGGAGTGAGGATTACAGAGGGAGCTGGCTAGAAATAAGCCAAGCTAAGACTGGGCATTTGTAAGTAAGAATAAGCCTCCTCCATGTGATTTACTTGGGAGCTGGATAGTGGACCCTGCCCCCAAGAGTAAAAAACAACCAACTCCAGAGAGTAACTAGGAAGATATCCAAACTCTGGCCTCTGCATGCACATGTGCACACATGCACACGTACCTGTAAGCACACATGTCCTCTCATCTACATTTAAATCATACTCAAATTTTCAATGTGGCTCAGTGGTAGAGTGTTTTCCTAGCATATACAAAGCTCCAGGTTCAATCCCCAGTACAGAAAATAACAGAGTCAACGTTTTCTCAGGCCTCAATATTCATTCAATCCACAGTAAGCCCTGGAGAAAGCCAGCCTCCTAACTACTCCCTGCTTCTGCCTCTGTGCACCCCAAGTTCTTTCTCAATAGAGCAAATAGAAGACTATGCATAATGTAAGTCCATCTTGCTCCCCCAGTTCCCCAGAACCCTGCAATGGCCCCTCTTACTCACTCTCAAAGTCCCCATGGGAGCAGTTTACACCTTCTTGGACACCAACCGTCACCTCCTGGCCCATTGTGCTGCAGCGACCCTCAGAGGGCGCAAGCTGCTCCCTCTCCAACAGGTACTTCCAGCTGAAGTCCTTGCAAGTCTCAGCTCAATGCTGCCTGCCTCTATGTTGGCCCACACAGTTGCCCACACCCAGCATCCTTGAACCAGCTCTCCTTAGCTCTAGCCTTTCTCACTCCAACAGTGCTCATCATTTCCAAGGGGCCATCATACACACATCAGTGTTCCGATACCTCCATTCCAGGAGCCCATAAACATGTGAAAACCAGAACAGGCAAATCACTGAGGCTACTATGACGCCAGCTGCCAAATTCTTAGCTTCACCTATGGTTGGGAGGCCCAGACATGAGGAAGGAACGAACCCATAGACAAACTCTAGGGAAGGTCTGTGGCTTGAACCTGTGATCACACCATTAACGTCCTAGCATCTGGTGAACTGTACATTGTAAGAACAGTCCTGAACATTCACCACATCTACATCAGCAACGCAAAAAGGAAAACCACGTTTTGAATGATCATCGGGGGGCTATCATTTGCAACAAATTTGATGCCCATCTCCAAAGACACAAACAGTTCCTGGAAAGCAGAGAGACAAGTGTCACAGCAGGAATCAACAAACGATACAGAAAATAACTAAAATTGTGATTGTGTCAGAAAATTTCCACAGTATTTTTTCTTGTCAAGAAAGATGAGGAAATGGATTTTCTCTCTTTCAGAGAAAAATATTCCACATTTATGTTCATGGGAGAAATGTTCTAGAACCCTATAAATGAAGCCATTTTACCATGGCAAGCTTCTAAAGGGCCCCAGGGATGCCCTCCTCCTCCTCCTCCTCCTCCTCCTCCTCATCATCATCATCATCATCATCATACCCATCTACAGTGTTCCATTTCTGACTCAGCAACCACACATCCAGTTTATTCTCTCCCCTAGAAATTAATCAAAGACTTGCTCGCTGCTACTCATGATTCTAGTTAGGAATGTATTCTGTGAATCCCAGTTCCTGCCACCACTGTTAACTTGAAGTACATCATTTTGTACCTTGGCCCCTCACTGGTGAAATTTTGATTATTATCATTATTTGCAAAACAATTGGAAACAGCTTTAAATTTCAAAAAATAAATTATTTAAATAAATTCCAGTTTGCCCATGTTATATACTCAACAAAAATTATGCTGTGGATCTGTATATACTGGTGAGGAAGCATGGTCACAGTGTATTGTTAGGGGGTGAGAAGCTAGTACAGCAGTTTTCAACCTGTGGTTCAACGACCCTTTCACAGGGGTCACATAGCAGATATCCTGCATACAAGATATTTACATTATGATTCATAGCAGTAGTAAAAATACAGTTATGAGGTACCAACAAAAGTAATTTTATGGTTAAGTGGTCACCACAACATGAGGAACTGTATTAAAGGGTCACAGCATTAGGAAGGTTGAGAACAACTACGCTACTATGCATTACTTTTATACTTTGTAAAAATATGTAACATAATAATGAATATATGCCCAACATTCAGAGTAATGAATATGATAATAAGATGTGGGTGACTTTTTCCTTTGAATCTTTTAATAATGTTTCTTCTTCTGTGAACATAGTTAATACCTGAAATATGTGATTCATTTTCAAAAGAAGCAATTTGAACCATCAAATAAAATTCAGTGCTCTGTCACAATTTATAAAGGTTTTATCTGTGTGTGTACACCTTGTGTATGTGTAAGTGTGTACACATGTGGAATGTACACATGCATGCACGTGGAAGCCAGAAGGTGGTATCAAGTATCTTCCTCCATTTGCTCTCTGTTTGTTTGTTTGTTTTTTTTAACTTGAATCACCCGTTCCTCTAGACTTTCTGGCTAGCAGGCCCAGGGATCTTCCTGTCTCTGCCTCCCAAGCACTGGGATTACAGGCATGGGCACTGGAGTATAAAAAGAGCCAGTGAAAGAAAACCCTGCCCCTAACCATCGCAGGGATTAAAATCCAACCAATCCCTGAGCACAAAAACCAACCAATCCCAGAGCATGAAACTACCAATCCCTGAGCACAAAATCTAACCAATCCCAGAGCACAAAAAACAACCAATCCCAGAGCATGAAACTACCAATCCCTGAGCACAAAATCCAACCAATCTCTGAGCACAAAATCCAACCAATCTCTGAGCATAAGATCCTACCAATCCCCATCCTGAAAATCTCCACCTTAGAAAGCTCTGCCCCTAAGAAAGCCTATATAAGCTCTGTACCTCTTCAATTTGGGGCTACCCTTTCTCCATCCTGGCAGAGGTAGCCACTCTCCTGGACTCCTCTCTCCCAATAAATCTCTTGAGTGGTGTTTGTGGTAACAACTTTCTTTGCTGGAGCAGAGGAGCAGAGATGTCTCTAACAACTTTCACCAGAGCAGAGCAGAGCTGCTGCATTTCTGCAGGGAAACTCCCTTAGCAGAGCAGAGCTGAGCAGAGCAGAGCTGCTGCATTTCTGCAGGGAAACTCCTTTAGCAGAACAGAGCTGTAATGGCTCTCAGCTAAGCAGAGCAGAAGTGGAACACTTTGGCTGGCTAGGGAAACTTTCCCTCGCTGGGGCAGAATTGTTACAAACCAGGGAAGCAGAGCAGAGCTGTAACAACCTCACTAAGAAAATCCTCCCCTGCTGGAGCAGGCTTACTACACTTGCTTTAGGGAAACCTCCAGGAGCAAGGACTGTATAACGCTTTGCTAGGGAAACTGTCCCCCACCTGAACAGAGCTGCAGGTAACTTCCAACTGCCAGGATACCTTTCCCTTCAGAGGTGTAACACTTACAGGCACTATGCCACACGTTTCTACATGAGTCCTGAGGGTTGAACTCGGATCTTCATGCTGGGGCAGCAGGCACTTAACTGACTGAGCCATCTCTCCAGCCCTGGGATTGCATTTTGTAAAAGAACACATTTATTGAGCTTCATATATGCAGCAGTTGTGTCTTACATAGTCTTGGCTCCCTTACAGTGTCACAGAAACCTAAATACAGTGGACCCTTAGCAGTCACAGCAGTCGTGTTCTATAGAGTTACCACAATCTAAATTAGCAAGTAGCAAATAGTCACTCTTGGAAGAAACATACCCTAAAAGTCTCTGATCCCATAAAAGTGTCTGTCTGTCTGTCTGTGTCTGTGTATATCTTGAAAGACTATCCAAGTTCTTAAGAAAAATACTGATAATTCCCCAGCCATTAGGCAGAGGGTGTGCACAGATCTTATGCAGAGACAAGCAGCAAACAAAGCCTCCTCCAATCTCTCACACCCACGTGCCATTCATTCACTCACATGCAGAAAGGAACCAGTTGCTATGCAGTTGTCCATCTCCCACATCATGTAAGCTTTAGGCCCCTCAATTGGGTGATGTGGGAGATGGACAACTGCATAGCAAGGCCAACCCAAATGAATTCAGGATATGTGAGCAATTGGGTGTGGAGGTGGTGGCCTTGCTGGGCCTACATTCAGCACTCCACCCAGGGCAGCCACAGTTATAGACCCTTACCTCAGGGTACCTCAAACATCACAGGCTCCAAGTTCAGAGGAAAGCCCAAGGCAGATGCTACTGGTTGTGATGATCTTGCTCAAGAGGTCATTTCTGAACAGGTCATTACAGATAGCCTCTGTATCTGTGAGAAGGCTATCATGTAGGTACACAATGATCCCTGGGGCTTAAAGCATAACCACACCTTCCAAGGACTTGAAATAATTTTCCACACATAAAGCTTGCATCATCTCTAGAGAGAAGCCAAGTCTCTCCTGTGCATCTGCATGGGAACTAATACAATTAACTATTCTAACAAAGCTTTGAGATGAAGTACATGACCACGTTGGCCACCTTCGAAGCTACTAGTCAGGGATGGTCATCAGCCCACAGGCTGCTCAGAAAGAGCTGCAAGAACAAACTTTACATCAGAGAAGACCATGGAAGTGACTGAGGAAGGGAAGTAGGTATGCTCAGAAGAAGCCAGGTCATTTATATACTCTTGACATTTCCTCCAAGGCCAGAAATGGAGGAAGACTTGACACTGGAGAGTGCTTAGCCGGCAGGGCCCAAACCCCTCCTTTATCCGAGGACCTCCAGCCTCCAGAGAGCCAAGCAGGGTAGCAAGTGTAGTCAGGGATGAGAGGCCAAACAGACATGGCAGAGAAGAGTGTCTCTGGAAATGCCCAGAGTTTTCATTAACAAGATCTTAGAGGAATAACCCGCTCACCTGTCTTGACACACTTGGCCTTCACTACTAGCAACTTTCTCCTTTCTCACGTTCATTTCTAAACATGCACAGTTGGCAGCTGCAGTGACCTGGGACAAGCCTGTCCATCAGTACAATCCTAGTCCTCTTGGAGATAGATCCAGGTCTACTCCAGGAAACAGGAAAAGCACTAAAGAGATGCTCCTGGGTGTTACATGAATGCCTGGCTCTGCCAGGACCTGGAGACTCTATCGTTAACAGTCAATATCATGGGCACAGAATATCAAACCAAGAGGATTCTAGCAGTTATCAGTCTGAGGCAATGGAAACTATGTGTCAGCTAGGTAAAGCATGTGATAGTCCATCAGTAAGTACACAGAGCGTTAGAAAAAGATAGACATACATACATAGGAAGACAGGGCACGGAATGAGAAAAACTAACCCGAGACTCTGAGAGGCCAGCATGTCCTGATACTTAAGAGATCTCTTGCTGACCCCAGTGGCATATGTTTCCATCCTAGGGTTCAGGAGGCAGAAACAGGAGGGTCATGAGTTCTAGGCTAGCCTGAGCTACATATGTAGTTCCAGGCCAGTCTAAAGACACAGTTTCAAAACAACACACACACACACACACACACACACACACACACACACACACACCCTTATAGCCACAAAACTTGCTTCAACAAAAGGTTTTGTAGAGAAAGTCAAACACCAGGCAAGACAGTAGAAGACCCTGCTGAAAGGAGTGGACTCCAGAAGTCCTGTCAATCACTGATGTGGTCACCACTTGATCATAATCCCAGCAAAAGCAGCTCGGAATCTTGTGGAACTTAGCTATATTTTGCTTTCCAACATTTTGTAGCATAACCATGACCAGTGGGAGATGACAACAGCGTTCCCGTGGTTAGCTGAGCTGTCTGGGGCTGGGGGCTAAGGTCATTGGTTAAATTGCTGGTGCTGATGCTGCTGTCGGGGTATAATGACCATAGCAAAGAGTAGAGCTAAGAGTAAGCTCTCCAGTTGTGTTCATGTGTGCATCTTCTGGCTGCTTGTTACAAAAGCTAAAATCTTACAAAGGTCACACACACCAGCCTTCTGAGACTTTAAAGTGTTGAACAAATTATAAATGACATCGACAGAAGGTAGGGTTTAAACTCATGGGCATAAACAAGTGAAATGAGTGTTTTCTAGTTTGTTAAAACACACACACTCGTGTGTGTGCACGTGCATGCATGCATGTGTGTGTGTGTGTGTGTGTGTGTGTGTGTGTGTGTGTACAGGTATGCACCCGCTGGCTCATTCACACCTTGTCAGTCAGTCCTCCACTTCTCCTTGGAGACAAGGTCTCTCACTGGCTTCTTCATACGCCAGGCTGGTGGGACTTTTTATTTTAACATTACCATATTTACAAGTGAACTTACAAGATTCATAGGTTATTTTTATAGGTTTAAGGTAGAATCTGTTCTTATATTTGTGGCTTCAATGAATTAAATATTGAATAAAAAGCTAGTAGTCATCAACCTGCCTTCTGAGCCACCAAACCTTGAAAACCAAGGGACAAAGAATGAGTTGGAGAGACGCTCAGAGGTTCAGAATCCTTGCTGGTCTTACAGGAGAACCATATTCACAACTGTCTCTAAGTCCAGATCCAGTGGATCAGACACCCTTTACTGGCCTTCGAGAGCATCCATGTACACACATATTCACATATACAGACACACACAAAAATAAATAAATAATAAAACAGCAAAGCACAAGAAAATCAGGGCCCTTGGCCACTAATGGGGAAATATGCAATACACAAGGAACGGGGCCAACTAACTTCACCATCTTTATAAGGGCGGTAAGGGAACAGAAGTAGTCAATAAGTGTCTAAGGCAGCAGGCGACATTTCAACAGGAGGCAGAGGAGTGCATTTCCCCAACGCCACACACAGCACAGTATGGAAGGTGCAGGTGCTTGTAGACAGCCAGAGCAGCCAGCCGGCATAGGCGAGCCTGGCAGCCTGGGTGAGGTCAGCAGCCCAGAGGTGAGCCTGGCAGCCTTTGGAAGCAGTCTGCATTTGTCCTGAAGGGCACTGCAGAGAGTTTTATGGTGACATGAGATTTGGGTTCTAGGAAGACTCCTCTAGCAGCAGTAGGAGATAGCCCGAGGGAGGGGATGGACAGCACAGGTAAAGAGGTGGCCAGGGAGGAGACAGGCACTGAGACCTTACAGAACACAGTGGGCTTGGCCAGCTTAGAGCAGTTAAGAGGCAAGGTCTCAGAGTGTGGCCCTAGTGTCTAGCACAATGCCAGTGAAGTAACTAGGACACTGGATGACCTGAAGGAATGATGCCCGGGACCGTGGCATCCATAACAAAGGTCTGTGTTTGGTAGAAGATACAATGCATGAGCCCTGCGCCAAGAGCATGGCTGTTTGTCTGTCTGTCTGTCTGTCTGTTTGTATCCACTCTCATCACCACCTCAATCCTTCCAGGCAGGTATGTTTATTTCTGGAAACCAAGACATGGAGAAGTTAGACAATTTGCCTAAGCTCACCTGATTCAAGCCTGGATTCAATCAAGCCTGGGGAATCCAGCCAGAGCCTTTGCCCAACAACAGCAATGGTTGTTCTGGTTTTAATCATGGGAGTGAGGAAAGGATTTGGATTAATGAAAAGTAAATTCAATGTTGGCATTGGGGTGACAGCAATCAGGAAAGGTGTGCCTCGTGGGCCTGAGCACCAGAGTCAAACACCCCAGAGCCCACTTAAAAAAGGGGGTAGCACACCTGTAATTCCATCACTGTGAAGGTAGAGATAAGTTGCTGGGGCTCACTGGCCAGAAAACCTAGACTACTTGGTGAGTCCCGGGCCAGAAAAAACCCAAACCAAACCAAAACAACCTGTCCTTAAATTAAAAATAAAAAGAGGCAAACAAAAGGTAGACAGTACCTGAGCAAAAGGAGGCAAGATGGTCCTCTCTATTCACACACACACACACACACACACACACACACACACACACACACAAAGTGAAACATTGGTCACCCAATTTGAAGCAGAGGGAAGGCTGTCAAGAGCAGGAAAGACATGCTGCGAAACAGAAATGTAGCTTTGGGGATTGTGACATAGGACATGCATCTCCGTGACAGAGGACATGTGCATCTCCATGACAGAGGACATGCATCTCCATGACAGAGGATATGCATCTCCATGACAGAGGACATGCTTCTCAGAGCATGATTAGTGTGAAAGGACAAGGACTGGAAGCCAACTCCAGGAAGTCCTGATTTGAAAGAGGTAGATAGAGAGGACAGACAGGCAGACAGCAGACAGAGAGGACAGACAGGCAGACAGCAGACAGAGAGGACAGACAGGCAGACAGCAGACAGAGAGGACAGACAGGCAGACAGCAGACAGAGAGGACAGACAGGCAGACAGCAGACAGAGAGGACAGACAGGCAGACAGCAGACAGAGAGGACAGACAGGCAGACAGCAGACAGAGCTCAGAGCTTCCCCGGCAGAGTGGAGGGGTGGGAACCATACCAGAGGTTTCAAAGAGATGATCACAGGAGATAAAGGTACAGATGCCTGTGCTTCATCTTCTAGGGAGCTGTTGGTGGCCCTGACGGAACAAGTTCCTCAAGGACAGAGGAGACAGTGGCAGTGGGCTGGGGAGGCTTGTAGCAGGAATCTTAAATGGCCTTATTAATAAGATCAAACCTGAGGCCAGTTATTGGGGTGACTGCTGGAGGATCAAAGGGACAGAACAAGCCACAGCTACCTCACCTTGCCAGTTCCTCAGCTGATCCTGTTTCCCTCAGACTGGAAACCTCTGTGTCCTCATCCAAATGGATCTCAGCTGAACTGCTGCTCAAAGCCTGAATGCTTAACTAGCCAAATGCTTCTAGTTTCTAGTCTTCAAGCCTTATATACCTTTCTGCTTTCTGCCATCACTCCCTGGGATTAAAGGCTCACTTCTTGGGATTAAAGGTGTGTGTCACCACACCTAGCTGTTTCCAAAGTGGCCTTGAACTCACAGAGATCCAGAGAGACCCCTGTACCCAGAATGCTAGGATTAAAGGTGTGAATGCCACCATTTTCTAGCCTTTGTATCTAGTGGTTGTCTGTTCTCTGACCCCAGATAAATTCATTAGGGTGCACAATATTTTGGGGAACACAATACCACCACAGAGGTTTGAGGTCTTGAGTTAATCCCCAGAATCCACATTTCAACAGCCAGCCATAGTGCTGTGTTCATGTCAGTGCTGGGGAGGCAGAGGCAGGAGGATCTTTAAGGATCTAGAGGCAGCCTTGCCTACTTGGGGAGCCCCAAGTCCCAGTAAGAGACCCTGACTCAAACAAACAAATAAACAAACAAATAAATAATAAATAAATATGACTCCTGAGAAATGACACCCTAGGTTGACCTCTGGCCTCTCAAAGCATGTGCACCTGCTCATACACACACACACACACACACACACACACACACACACACACACACACAGACACAGAGAGAGAGAGAGAGAGAGAGAGAGAGAGAGAAAGCAATATGAGATATGCTTTGTAAACTCTGACAATCAAGTCAAGGAAAGGGTAAGACAGCGTCAGGAATGGGTCCAAGTGGAGGCAAGGGATTGTAGGTGAGAGGCAAAGGGTGAAGCCATGGCTGACACTGTGCAGATGGGGAGGAACCCCCCCTGGAGAGTGGAAGCAGACGCCATTCTGAGACACAGATGACCTAGCCTCCAGCCAAAGCCATGCTGCCAGGTCAGCCTGCCCTCAGGTTTTCTCCAGCAGCAGGTTTTCCCTGGGGTGGAAAAAAAAAATACAGGTGTCAGACTGCCCCAGAGTACAACACGTGCAAGAGAAATGGAGAGATGGCTCAGTGGTCAGGAACATTCGATGCTCTTCCCGGGACCAGAGTTCAGTTCCCAGAGCAGGCAGTTCACAATTACCTGTCACTCCAGCTCCAGGGAATTCAACACTCTCTTCTGGCCTCTTCATGTACTCAGACACGTGCATACACAGACACACAGGCAGGCAGGCAGGCAGGCAGGCAGACAGACAGACAGACACACACACACACACACACTTTAAAAACAAAATAGATCAGGAGTGGGGTTTGTGTAGGAGGGCTGCTCTTTGTGGGATCTGAGCAGGCAGGGAAGGTGAGCCCTAAAAAGCCCTAAGATATGCAGCTTTGGGAAGCAGAAGCAGGGAGGGGAGCGCTTCTTCAGGAGGTGAGCCCAGTCTCTCAACAGAGCTGAGCTAATAAACAAGTCGAATGGAACTTTACTGCTCACCAGGAAGCCCTGCAAATGTCCCAGTGAGGACCAAAGCTTGCAATACCCATCCCCACCAGAGTCACCAAGCTTCCCACCGTTGACACCAGTTGCTGCCACACCCACAGCACCTCATTTAGCAAGAAATGCCAAAACTGCTCCTGTCCCTGTCTACTGCACTGCCTCCCATGCCAAGGCCTTGGTGGGTGGGAAAAGCAACATGTAAGACCCAAAGCCAGAGGGCAGAGTTCAAACCCTAGATCTACCCGCTTGCAAGCTATGTGACCTAAGACAAAACAATACTGGGCTTTGGTTGCAAGCCCAGGCTTTAAGGGCTGAGCTCATTTCTCCAGGCCCATACTGATCTCTGGATTCTCCACAGCCACCCTCCCGCTACCCGAGCAGAACCCAATTCCCCTGGAGGCTGCAGTCTGCCTGTTGTCCTGCTAAGGGAAGCCTGGGTCGCCTGGCACCTGTGCTGGCCTGAGCAGCTGCCGCACCCCAAGTGCAGTCTGTTTCCTGACTGCACTAGGTCCCCTCTGGGAAAGGGCAGACCTTTTGGCCAGTACTCTGATGATTCCATCTCCCAATCTCCCCCTAGGACTAAAGACCTGTCCTGCATCCTCCTCCCACATAAGTATTCCATGATTCCTCTTGGAGTCACGGCAACCTATCCACAACTTTGATAAAGCCCCTCCTTTTACATCCCCGGCCTGTGTGTCCGAGGCCAAGGTCACTGGAGTGACTGACCTCCTGCTAAAGAAAAACCCCACAACCTTACCCTGCCCCCTTCTGCTACAGCCCCCCCCCCCACCCTAGCAATTATGGCATAAGACAGTCAAGGTGAGTGGGGTGGGGACGGGGTGGGGGCGGGGCTACAGACGGAAGGCAGCTGCAGCAAGACCAGAGGTCAATCACGACAATTTCAGAGCAGAGACCCATGAGATGGGGTGATGCCAAAGGCTCCAGGGGATAAATCCAGGGGTGATGTCAAAGGCTTTGGGAGATAAATTATGGGGAAGGAAGATGCCAGTGTGGAGCCGGGCCAAGAGTGGAGATGCTGAGACCATGCCTACCAAGCTGCTGACCCACTGGAGAAAGGTACACTCCTTGGTACCCGGCCTGGGAAGACCGGTCATTTAATCCTGTCTCAGGGCAGGAGCATCAGAAGGATATTCAGATGAGATTTTATTTTATTTTTAGTGTTTTACTATGAAAATTGTGAATATATCACAAAAGTAAACCAAAATGTAATAAACCACCATGCACCCACCACCCCAGCTTCAACCCCTGCTGAGATTTTGTTCATCTTTACTTCACCAGTATCCCCATCCCTGCCACCCCTCACACCCACCCCACCACTGGGTTATTTTGAAGCAATCCCACACAGAATAGCTTTTCATTTGTAAGTAATTCCAAACTTATCTCCAAAGCTATGTGTTGATTTGAGGATAACTTAGCAGTAATCCCTCGACACACAGCATCAGTGGTCCCACTTCCCCATCACACTCAAATGTCTTCACAGGTGGGTTGTGTGGCTCAGGTTGCCAGGAGGCTCTTGTACCACAGTGGACTGAATATTCCCTGTCTTTGTTCCCGCAGAAACAGACTGGGAAGACAATGGTCAGAGTAGAAACAGTTTGGGGTGGGTAGGGGGCAGGCCAGCAAAAGCAGGAGGGGAGGAAGGAGGGAAGAAGCCCCCACAGTGCACTGGCCTGGGGGTGGGCCGGCCCTGGGAGATGCTGGAGGCACCTCCCAGTTTTTTTTAACCTGGGGGAGGGGGGAAACTTTCTTACTAGTTCCCTGTCCATCATACCTGGGGATGTAAGGCCAGGAATTCCCTGACAGTCTCCTCTGCTGGCCAAGAATAGTGAAGAGAACAGAACAAATGTCCTGAAGCAACAGGTGAGGGTCACAGGAGTCCCCAGCACACAACCTTCATCCAGCAAGCCAGAGAATTAAAAGTGGTAGAAGAAAAAAAATTTTTTTTTTCAAATAGAACTGCCACATGATTCAGCCATTCCATTATCGAGTATCTGGCACAGAAACAGGAAATCGATGACAGGTCAGAGACAGCCACACATTATTTCAGCCCAATTCACAATAGCTGAGAAATGGAAACAACCCAGGTGTGCATCTGCTGATAAATGAATGAAGAAAACGTGGCACAATGGAATACTACTTATCCATAAAAAAGAATGAACATCCGGTCACATGAGACAACATGGATGGAGTAGAGGGCACTGTGTTAAGTGAGACAAGCCATACAGAAAGACAGCTGTCCCGTGACCTCATTCCTGTGGAATCCAGCAGAATTGAGCTCACGGGAACCAAGTAGAATGGTGGCTATGAGAGGCTGGGAGAGCAGGGACACGGTGGAGAAGAGCTGGCTGCTGGGCTGTCTCACTGCACAGTGACCAAGGATAGCAATGCACTGTGTGTGGGTTTTAAGCTGGAGCAGAGGATTCTCAAAGTTTCGTCATAAAGAAGATAAACGGTGGATAGATATGTTCACCCTGGAGGGAGCCACACAGCATGAACACTGCCCCGAAACATCACTGAGAGTGTTATAAACAGACAATGTTGTACTCCAGTGGGAAATAATAATAATAAAAAAGTGTGTGTGTGTGTGTATGTGTGTGTGTGTGTGTGTGTGTGTGTGTGTGTGTGTGTGTGGTGGGGGTTCCAGTGATGAATAAGGGATAAGAAAAACATGGAGTGGGCAGGAAGATAATGCCACCAGCAGACTTCTTAAAGCCCCATTCCTCCAACTTCTCTTTTTCTTGGTGATTTATTAAGAAATTTATCTGTGCTTGCTTTGGCAGCACATATACTAAAATTGGAAGAAATTTATCATGTCAGAATTTCCATATCAATCCTAGTAAAATACATTATCACAGTGTTAGTATGTTCCACTACCATCTATGTGTTTGTATGTGCATGTATGTGTTGATGTGTGAACATACATGTGCAGATGTATGTGTGTGGAGGCCAAAGGTCAATGCTGAGTGTTTTCTACCCCTCCTCTATATCTTTTGTGACAGAGTCTCCCTCTGAATCTAGAACTCACAGTTCAGCAAGACCAGGTGGCCAAAGAATGCCAGGGATCCTCCTGTCTCCCCACTGGGGCTTTTTACATGAGTACAGGAATCTGAACTCAGATCCTCATGCTTGTGTGGCATCTTACCCACTGAGCCATCTCCCCAGACCCTACCCTCTGGACTTTATATAAACTAAACAGAAGACTCACTAGACCGAGATTCTACTGTGTAAGTAACACCACACCCTTCCTCCCGCACTCATCAGGAAGATGGGCTTAAGGGCTTTGAAGTAAGGTTGCCTCCCCTCCCTCTGTTGTTCATGGTAGTTCAGCATATTCCCACAGACCAAGTGCCTTAGAAGCCAGACTCCTTGTCCCTCCTTGCTGACACATTTCCAGCAGGGTTTGTACACATCCTGGAACACACACCTGAAGATGTCATACATCATCTTCACCCACACATACTCTCCTTAGATCTCACTGCAAACTTGATGCTTTGGGAACCAACTTTAACAGGGCAAGTATCACACAGATGTCTGAGTTTGGCCTATGTGAACATATTCACACTTAGTTCCAATGAAGCCCACAGCAGACGATTCAGCTTTCTCAACCCATCCACAGCACCACCCTGGAGAGAGCAGCCTTGCTATGCCACAGTGCACAAACAGTGCCCACCCAACCCAAGGTAAGGGCTCTTGACCACATGATAAAAGTAACCCCCAAATGACACCGTCTAAACATTGTTTCCTATGGGGTTCATGACATGACGACCTTAATGTTGGTTGGGTTTGCTGCCTTTTCCAAGATCCTTCTCTATTGTAGAATATTATTTCCAGGTGTGTTACTTTTGTTTATGTTCCATTTGTTTAACTTTGTGAAGCTGTGATACTGTGCCTGTCTAAAACACCTGGTGATCTAATAAAGAACTGAATGGCCAATAGGGAGGCAGGAGAAAGGATGGGTGGGGCTGGCAGACAGAGAGAATAGATAGGAGAAATCTGGGAGAAAGAAGGAGGAGGAGCCAGCCACCCAGCTACACAGCAAGCCACAGAGTAAGAGTAAGATTTACAGAAGTAAGAGAAAGGGAAAAGTCAGAGGCAAAAGGTAGATGGGGATAATATAAGGAAAGCTGGCAAGAAACAAGTCAAGCTAAGGTTGGGTGATTATAATTAAGACTAAGCCTCCATGTGTTATTTATTTGGGAGTTGGGTGGCAGACCCCCCAAAGGACCAAAGAGCAGGAACAACAACACTTCTCACTTGCTTCCATTAAATCGCCACACTATGCCCACCATGTCCAACCCCTCATTCAGTAAATTCTTGCTGACCTTCTGGGCCCATGTGGGGCCTATGCTGGCCATGGTGGGAAGGGCTCCCTCTTCATCTCCATGATGCCAATTTCCAAACATCACCCCAGCATCACAACCTTCAAGAGTTCAGAACCACTGTGACTGGCAGTTGCCTCCTAATAGTGACCAGCTAAACCAAGTCACAAAGGAACCATGAGATGCAACCCAGCTCAGCTAGTCTAAATGTGAACAAGTTCCCAAGGACACTGCTCTTGCTAGATTTCTAGGGGCTATCCCACCTAGACAGAAAGCCAAGAGTGGCTTCTGTCCTTGGCTATGTGAGGCTGGACCAGGTTCCAGGTGAAGCAGATTGTGACATCACAGGCAGTGAGCATGCATTCCTTGCTTACTTTCAGACTGCCCCACCCCATACTTTCTTGCTTATGCCCAGAGT
Organism: Onychomys torridus; assembly: GCF_903995425.1. NCBI lineage: Eukaryota > Metazoa > Chordata > Mammalia > Rodentia > Cricetidae > Onychomys > Onychomys torridus. The sequence goes on along the minus strand of NC_050443.1, from coordinate 62,290,400 downwards.
AGATATTTCCACAAATAGCAGTTTCTACCCATTACATTGATCCAGAAAAAAACAAATTGTTATCCCTCACACTTATCAGTGAACAACACAGAAGCCACCTGGGAAAGTTAGTGTCAAAAGCATCCCATAAAGGGGATCATTGCCATAAAAACAAACAAAGACAGCAGAGTAAAGGCATCTAAACTCGTGAGGAGAGCATCCACACGACCAGGCATGAAGCTCCTTCCAGGGCTTCCACCTCACTGGTCATCCCTAAGGTTGGTTTCCACATGAGGTATTAGCCTTTCTCCAAGGTCTTATCAGACCTCTGTCACCCATGTGATTTGGTCCTCAATGACCCCCCCTCCCTGCCAGGTGAAATAAATTTTTTAAAAAATGGTACAGAGACAGAGTGTGGTTCCCTGCTGTCTGTCCATCTGTCTACCTCTGAGCACACCCACTGGTCATCATCATCCACACTCTGACCTAGGTGTCTGCTTCCCAGGCAGGCCTAACTCCCTTGCCTGTGTTCAGCTGGAAAGGACAGACCAATTTAGCCACTATGCTTTAAATGTCACTGGATCCTGACGAGGAGGTGGTTGACTTTCTCAAGATCACACAACAGTGGGAAACTAAAGTCTAAGATTGCCATGCCCACCGCCGCTGCCGCCCCCACTGTCTGAGGATGGGTGGTATTCACTAGTGGGGAGGAGTTCACCCCATCAGAGGAATCGGTAAACACCCTGTGACATGTGGGGGGTGGAGGAGGGGACAGCTGTCACAAGGACAGCGGGAATTTGAGGTGGCTCTTCCCTCCTCCCTGGACTTTACCGTGTACCTTCACTAGTGGGTAGATACTGAAGTAATTAGGAAACAGACGACTGAGCCTGAACTTGAGTCGCATGTGAGAAACAGGCTCACTCGCTTGAAGCCACGCAAGAAGCAACATTTACCTGTTAGATAATGCAAACCAGGCTTGGTGGCTCATACCTATTATCCCAGCATCCCAGAGGCTGAGGCAGGTGGATAGCCTCAAGTTCTAGGCCAGCCTGAGTGAATTAAAAAAAAAAAAAAAAAAAAAAGGAGGAGGAAAGAAGAAAGGAAGGGAAAGGGAAAGAGGTTGGCTGGTAAGGTACCTGCCGACCTGAGTTCTATCCCCAGAACTCATGTAACCGGGCAGGCGTGGAGGGGTACTTATCATCCAGTGCTGGGGAGACACATCCTGGGATGTCTGTCTGGCCATTCTAGCCTGTTTGGGTCAGCTCCAGGCCAACAAAAGACCTTGTGTCAAAGGGAGTAGACAATCTTCTAAGGCTCACACGTGCGTGTACGTACACACACACACACTCACATTTCACATTTTGTTTTCATTTTTCAGTAAAGAGCAGAATGCAGGCAAAACGGAAGTACTCCTTTAGCCATGGGGCAGCTGGCTACACAATGACCAGGCCCTTCATTTTGCTCTCCAGGCTGGGGTCAGCACAGCAGGACTCTGAGGTCCCCAGAGCCACCCTGGTAAGCAGCATGGTGACTTCCAAAGTAACCAGGATCTTTGTTAAAAACTAGCATGAGTCTTCCGGCAGTGGGAGATAGATGACGAGCCCGTAAAACTGAATACAGTTGTAACAACGGGACTAGGGGAGGGGCAGTGGGCCTGGAAACAGAGTTGACCTTTGACCCCACAAAACTCCAGAGGCCTGGGAGTGCAACAGGAAATGTGTGACAGCCGGGCCAGTGGAAGAGAAGACACCCAACCTGCTGTGGATTTGTGTGGTTATCCAGGTCTCTAGAAGGCAGCAGGCAGCTGCTGGCTCTGAGGGAGCGGTACGTTTTCCTACACATGGAAGTATGTGTGTCTGGCACTGCCATGTGACCCCTAAGAGGTCACCTCACACTGGGGAAAGATTTGCTTTGACCACAGCTTCAGCGGTTCAGTCCACACTGTTGCTGCTCCTTTTGGGGCTGTGGCAAGGCCTTCCGGCTCACACAGCACATGGAGGAGAAAGCACCCATGGTGGTAAGAGAAAGGCACTGGGGTTTCCACAAGGACCTACCTTCCCCCAAGTAGGCCACTTCCCAGTAGCATCATAGGATTTGACACACAAGCCTTTGGAGGTTACTTCAGATCCCATCTACTCGGAAAGAGCTAACACACACCTGCTCCCTTTTCAGAAATGAATGAGGACAGAAGGAAAAGCTATCAACCACCAACAGCCCCAGAGACATACCACAGAGCAGGGCTGTCCCGTGGGAGCGCCTCCACTCAGCTCCCAGCTCCAGACTTGAGGGCTGGGGGCCAGGGTCAGTGATACACTGTGAGCACTCGGGGTGCCACATCTCCACCAGCCCTGTCCGTGAGTGAGTGGAACCATCAGAGGCCTGAGACAGGAAAGGAAGCACAAAGAACAAAACCAGTTTCCTGAAGAGTAAGACCCCCTAAGTCCTTCCAGCACACAGATTTGCCGCAGGGAAGAGTGGAAATACCCTGGGGCCACAGCAAGAAACAAGAGGGAGGGCCCCCAAATCGGCCAAGTGTGAGAAACAGAAGCAAACACATCAGGCCACTGATGGAGAACAAAGGAGACTGCAGAGAAAGTTAAAACACTGTCAATTTTCAAATATGCAAGGCATGGAAGGACATGCTAAAAAAAGACATGAGGACAGCATTAGCCCAAACCAAAAGGACAGACAACCACATCAACCAAGGAATAGATAATGGGGTGGCATAGACAGAAGAACAAAAAGAAAAAGGAAGTGAAGGATGTTGGGGGACATTCAATCACACTGTGAACCCTGAGTTTGCATTTGCGTTAATTAAATAAAATTAACCCTAGGTCAGAAGGCTGCATTAGCAGCTAGTTGACAGAAAGTAATCATGGAGCCTCAGAGGGCATCCGGGAGGGATAGAGAGACACAGGAAGTAGTAGGGTGTGTGTGGAATGGTGCAGGTTTTTCCAGTCTGGCAAAGTGGAAGCACAGGTCTTCAGTGGACACCAGCAAGGAGAGGGTGTTAGCTAGCTGCTAGTCAGCCTCTCTGAGCTTGCAGGTTTTCACTCCAGCCTTTGAATCTGAGTCTTATTCATAATTGTGATAGGGACTGAGTTAAAGCTTCCTTTAGTGGCATCACAGGGCTGGTGCCGCAGGAGCAGAATTCCCAGCAGCCTGAGGCCTGAGCAGCCTGACCATTGCTAAAGAAGCATGCCAGTAACTGAGGAGTTCCAATTGCTGGCTGAGATAACAATAGCTTAAGGCATAACCAACTGTGCCAAAGTCAAAACAACATTTGGTGCTGTGTGACCACAGAGACAGAGGAGTCATGCCAGATGGCTTTGCCACAGTTGCCTTGGGCCTTTTTGCAAGAGCATTCACAGCAGGCAGACTCCTGAAAACAGGCTCGCACCTGAGGGGCTTGAGTTCACTGCCAACACCACCGACAAACTATTGAGAAGTCAGTGGATTTGGTAAGATACCTGGGAAGTCTTTTAGTAGAGAGTTAAATAATATTAAAAAGAAAAATCTTTCCCAAGTTAAAAATGGGAAACATCGGGGTTGGGGATTTAGCTCAGTGGTAGAGCACTTGCCTAGCAAGCACAAGGCCCTGGGTTCAGTCCTCAGCTCTGGCAAAAAAAAAAAAAAAAAAAAATAGGAAACATCACAATGCAGGGAGCTAGGACCCTGTATAGTGCTTCTATGGATGGTGTGAAAATGGGGAATTCAAACAAGGGGATAAATTACTTACCTGGGATTGATATAACGTCAATTGTAATTACTATCACTTTGGTAATTAATACTTTATTCTTTAAAAAGTGGTTTGACTGTGCCAAATATGATAATTTGACCAATAAGATACAAGCTTTAGAAAGACTTACTACTGATAAGATACAGGCCTTAGAAAGACTTACTAATGAAAATAATTTGGCTAATAAGATACAAGTCTTAGAAAGACTTACTATTGATAAAAATACAAGCTTTAGAAAGACAGACTAATGAAAATAAGAAAAATACTCAGACATGGACAGAGGAGTTTAGAGCAGAACCCGCCACACCATTGCATTATGAAACTGAAGGGGAGTGCCCTAAGGTGATTAGAAAACCAACTTTAATTTATCTAGTTACCATACAAGATCAACCACCAGATGATAGGCACCCCAAGGCTATATAGAAGTTAATTGGAATCCTGTAAAAATTTTAGATTTGAAGAGATTTAAGGAAGCAGTCTTCATCTGGTATGCATTCATCCTTTGTGAAACAGGTGTTAACTTCATGGACCACTAAGAACAGAATTATTCCACAAGACTGGAAAGATTTAGTTACAACAGTATTGGAAGCTTGTCCCAGTTACAATGGAAAACCTGGTGGAGAGAGGAAATGAGGGTCATAAAACAATAGGGTAGGGCTAGATGTCATGAAGTTTTCCAATACCAGCTTCTCCATCAGGACTGATTTGCAAAGACAGTCTATGTTTGATGATAAAAATCTTGATTCTGTTCCACAAAGCTGCTTTGAATGCTTGGAACAGGGTTAAAGAATCAGGAAAGAGAACTGAATCATTTACTAAAATTATACAAGGCTCCAAAGAAGTCTTCACTGATTTTTTTTTTTACAAAGATTGACTTCAGCTGTAAGTAGAATGATATCAGATCCAGATGTTAGACAAATAGTTGAAACTTTGGCTTTTGAAAATGCTAATTCAGAATGCAAAAGAGTGATTAGGGCTTTAAAGGCAAGATCAGCACCAATAGATGAATGGATCTGAAATACAGCTGATATTGGATCTCACACTTATGATGACACTTGATAGGATTTTAAGAAAAATCAAAAGGTTAGATGGATTAATTGTGGTAAGCCAGGTCATCTAAAAAAGGATTTTAGGCCAGGCATTCCTAGAAACAATGTGTTTTCTAAGGATAATCCAAACAGAAGGCCCCAAACTTCTGAGTATGCAGAAGGTGTGGCAAAGGCCTGCATTGGACTAATGAATGCAGATCAACAAAGGACAAAGTAACTCCTTGCCATTGGTAAATACTTTAGGGAGCCTCTTATAGGCTCTAATGTTAAATTTGGTTCAATTATTCCCCATCAGCATCGGAGAAACTCCTCCACAGAGCAATGAAAAGATTGAATGCCTGTTGTTAAAAACCATACTGCTCTGGGTGACAGAACAGCTTCAGTAGATACAATTTTCAGGAGAGACCATAAAACAAGTATTTTGGCAAACTTCTATAAATTATCAAAGACCAAAGCAAAAAATACAAATAAGTGCCATTATGATTGGGGGTTTGGTAGATACGGGTACAGATATAACAATAATTTCACCAAAATCTTGGCATTCAGATTGGCCTCTTCAGTAGGCAAATGTTTAGCTTCTAGGGACTGGAACTTTATCTCAGGTAAAACAAAGTACAAGATGGGTCAAATGTATAGAGCCAGAAAGACAGACAGGAAAATTAAAGCCATATGTGGCTAACATAGCAATGAATTTATGGGGACGTGATTTGTTGTAGTAATGAAAAACAGATTAACATTCCTCCAATCTCAGAAACCACAAATTAACATGTGCTTCTGAGAAAAATATTAAAGGTATTATCAAGGACAGCCACTGAACGTTCAGGTTGTACATAAGCAGGGCATAACAGCTGTTGATCTTTCAAAAGTACCAACAGCTCTATCTTTAAAATGATTAAAATCTGTCTGGGTATAACAATGGCCTTTGACATCAGAAAAATTATAGGCACTAGGACAGCTGATACAGAAGCAATTAGATGCTCAATATATTGAAGAATCACCCAGTCCTTGGAGTTCTCTTTTTGTTATTAAAAAGAAATCTGTAAAATGAAGAATGTTAACAGATTTAAGAGCCATAAATGAGGTGATTTAGCCAATAGGCTCTTTACAGACTGGAATTCCATTGCCTTCTTTATTACCTAAGGGATGGTTTATTATAATGATTGGTTTAAAAGATTGCTTTTTTACTATACCTTTACAAGAACAGGATAAAGAAAAAATGCCTTCACAGAGCCTACTTATAATAATTCCCAGACTGTTAAAAGGTACCATTAGAAAATTCTTCGACAAGGAATGTTAAACAGCTGCACCTTATGTCAATATTTTGTACAACAGCCATTAGAACTAATTTGTAAACAATTTCCTCAATCTATAATTTACCATTATATGGACGATATTTTATTGGTTTGTTCAGACACAGATACTTTAGAAAAAATGTTTGATGAGGTAAAGAGAATTTTGCCTTGTTGTGGATTACAAATTGCTCCTGAAAAACACAAAGGAGAGATTCTATTAATTATTTAGGATATAAGATAGGTTTACAGAAAATGCTACCACAAAAATAAAAATCAGGAAAGACCAATTATGAACTCTTAATAGTTTTCAAAAATTGTTGGGAGATAGTAATTGGCCCACAACTGGATTAACAGCTCAAGAACTAAGTAATTTGTTTCAAAACTTACAAAGTGATAAGGACTTATAGTCCAAGGAAACTATCAGCTGAGGCTGAGAGAGAATTGGCTCTTATATAAAAGGAATTACAGGATGCAACATGTGGATCATTTAGATACAGAATGTGATTGAATTCTGGTTATTTTACCATCCATTCATTCTCCTACAGGAATTCTTATGCAGAGAGAAGATTATATCATAGAATGGATATTTTTACCACATAAACATAGTAAATAATTAAAGGTTTCTGAATTGATTCTGAAGGAAAATTGAGACTGCATCAATTAGCAGGAATAAACCCAGCAGAAACTGTGATGCCTCTTACTAATGGAGAAATTTCCTCATTGTGGGAAGAAAATGAACACTGGCAAAGATCTAGCAGTAACTTCTTGGGAGAGATTAGCAACAAATATCCCCAAAGCAAGAGACTTCAGTTTATAAAAATAACTAATTGTATTCTACCTCATATAATAAAGGGAACACAGATTTCTGAAGCCTTTACATTCTACACTGATGCAAATAAATCAGGAAAGGCAGATTATAAGTCAGGAAAATTAAGTAAAATGGCTCAAAGCCCTTATGATTCAGTTCAGAAATCAGAACTATATGCAATTCTCATGGTATTATTAGATTTTTCCAGAACCTCATAATATAGTTACTAACTCTCAATATGCAGAAAGAGTTGTTTTATGTTGAATCTGTTGAACTTATTCCAGATAATTCAGAATTAACTTTGTTATTTCTTCAGCTATAATAAGTAATCAGAAATAGAAATCATCCTTTGTTTATAACATATATCAGATCCCATACAGGTCTACTAGGTCCTCTAGTACAAAGTAAGGATGAAATTGATTAGCTATTAGCAGAAAATGTGCTAGAAGCTTCAGAATTTCATAGCAAGCACCATGTTAAACAGCAAAGGTTTGAAGAAAGATTTTGCTATCACTTGGCAACAAGTCAGAGAAATTATAAAGAAATATCCTACTTGTTCTTTGTATAATCAAACTCCATTATCCAAAGGAAGTAACCCAAAAGGTACTCAAAGAAATGAAATTTGGCAAATGGATGTTTTATTTTGCTGAGTTTGTAAAATTAAAATATGTACACCATACCATAGAGACATATTCAGGATTTCAATGGGCAACTGCTTTAAGTTCTGAAAAGGCTGATTCTGTAATCATTCATTTGCTAGAAGTTATGGCCATCATGGGTGTACCTGTACAAATTAAGACTGACGATGCTCCAGCATATGTCTCTAGTAAAATGAAAGGTTTTTGCATGTTAAAACATAAAGCATATTACAAGTATACTACATAATCCTACAGGACAAGCAGTTACAAAAAGATCTAATCACCCTTTTTAAAATATGCTTAATAAACAGAAAGGGGCAATAAAGACCCCCAGAGATAGACTGCACAATGCTTTATTAACTTTAAATTTTTAAATACTAATGAGAAAGGAACAATAGCTACAGAGAAACATTTGGATAATAGGAAAAAAAAACCCTGCTGAATCAAATCATCCTATATATTCTAAAGATGTGTTGACCTCAGAATGGAAATCCAAATATTACATTGAGGAAGAGGTTTTGCTTTTGTTTCCACAGGAGAAGAAAAGCTATAGATACCATCAAAATTGATAAAGATTAGTTAGATTCAAATAAGAAACACCTCTTGATTAGGAGAGGTGATAGTTTATCAAAAAGCTTGGTCATTCAAAGAGACATGGGGAAGGTAGTGGAAATCTGAAAACAGCTAGCTACTGAAGGACACAGAGTCACTGTTAGGTATGATATTAGAAGCACCATTAAACAGTGCAAAAGCTATGATTTCTTAGATGGACATGTTGAAGTACTTGGGAATGGCATGAATGAAGTCTCTCTTAATGTCAGGAGCACCAGGCGTGGTAGTCCATATCTTTAATTCCAGTACTCCAGAAGCAGAGGCAGGTGAATCTCTAAGAGTTCAAAGACAGCCTGGTCTACAGAGCAAGTTCCAGGACAGCCAGGGCTACACAGAGAAGCCCTGTCTCGAGGCCTCCCACCCTGCTCCAAAAATGTCCAGAGCAAAGACAGCAGAATGTTAACACCTGCTTCTCCTTCTCTATACATTTGAATTTTTTCATTTAAAAAGATGAAGAGAAATAATTTATAAAAAATAAAAAAATTTAAAAAAAAAAACTAGGACTGTAGCTCAGTGGTAGAGCTCTTATCTCTGGTACAGGAAGTTCTAGATTTCAAGCCCCAGGGCTGATAAAAAAAAAATCTACTGGGTAGGCAGTAAAAAGTAAATTCTAGACTGCACACCACTAAAACTAGAATCAATGGAAAGGAAGAAATATACCTCTAAAATGAGTAAAAAATGATTTAAAAACAAAAGAATAATGAAGGTGATTTTTTTCCTATAACCTATACTCTTTTCCTATGGCCTATACTATTTCCCCAAGCTTTTGTGGCATCTAAGTTAAAAGATGAAGATGTGAAGGACAAACGTCACTTCTGGACCCTCAAGAAAGACACCCACAGCACAGAGACAATAAACAGCTCTTGGTGCAAAAACTTCCCCACATGAAAACAACTCAGCATATATTAGCAAAATGAATGAGAGAAATTCAATTAGACATATTCTGGTGACAGATTTCATGCTAAGAATAAATAAGGAAGGCATCACATGAGAAGTCAAAGGAGGAAGATACCAGGTATGGTGGCCCACCACAGCAATACTAACCTCGGGAGACTGAGGCAGGGGGATGAAGAGCTACATGCCAGCTTTGGTTGCAAAGTGAGACCTAAAAACAAAACAAAACAAAATTCAGAGGGAGGAAGAAGTCTTTGAAAGAGAGAGAGATACAGAGGGAGAAGGGGAACCAGGGGAGGGGAGAGAGGAAGATACAGAGAGGGGGGATATTTGAAAGAAGAAGAAAGCAAAAATGACCTCAGTATTTTAATATTTTGTCCCAAAAAAGAGATATCAGAAGAGGACAGTGGTAGAGCATTTGCCTAGCACACATGTGGCCCTGGATTCAAGTCCTGCATCACACTATGAAGTTCTCAGAAGGCAATGTGGCAGGAGCTACTATATTTAGACACATTGTCGTTCATGAAGAAGGCTAGTGAAGGGATGTTTCAAATGTGTGGAGTCTCAGAAAACATGGCAGAGCCTTCAAGAAACCCACACTTGAAAGCGGGCTTTGTGTCAGAGAAGAAAAATCAACTTGAAAAGCAAAGCTTTTTAATGGAACTGTAAGGATGATTTACAGGAGGGTTATACAGACAGATGAGGAAAAGTCATCATTGGCACTGCTTACTAAAGCATAAGTTGAGTGACACCAGGTTAAACTGCCATGTTGGAGGAAAGGGTTACCAGGAAAACAAGCAAACCAACCACAAACCCTAAAAGCAAAACAGGAAATTTGAGATTGTGTATCCAAGACTGAAAAAGTTATTTCTTTTCTTGATTTCACAAATTTCATAAATAGTTATTAAAGATTTGAAAAACTAATAAGGATCCACTACTCAAATTAGAAACAGTGTTAACTGTGATCCAACAAAGGCACAAGAAAAAGCAGCTGATAACGGGGAGATAGGAGAAAAGCCGGGTTGGGGAGGGCTGGAAGACAGTTACACTGACAATATCCATGGTTAAGTTTCTTCAATAGAAAATAGACAAGGATCATCCAAACCGGCCCCACATAAAGGACTCTCTCCATCATAGCTTCACACTGAGAACTAAGGCCAACTATGGGGGAAATATTATGCCAGAAGATAACATTGCCACCAGCCTGCGTGAAAGGAGATTAGGCAGAAAGGGGGTGAGAGGTAAGCTCACAATGCTGAAAGGAAGGGTCAGGGGCAAAGACTTGGGGGACATGGAGTTTTTTATTTCAGATCTCCTAAACCTTTTAAAGGGATGCAGTGTGACAGTGGGTTCTTTTCAAAATTCTGAGTCCTGTTTCCCTGCCTGGTGCTGACACCCTTTGTGTTGACCAGGTGGCTATAAAATTAGAATATCTAGATCAGCTTTGAAAATGGGGCAGCTCACAACTGCTTGGCAGCAGCTCTGAAGAAGTTCTGGAAGAGACAGGGCAGGCAAGAATTCCTAAGGGACAGATAGATGTCACCGGTCAGAATGGTGCAGTGCAGGCATAAGAAAGCTGAGAGAGTGGGTGTGTGTGTCCCAGACACCCTGACAAATACCACTGTGGTGGGTGCAGAGAAGGACTGGATGCCTGCTCAAACTCAGAGCAGATGCACAGAAAATGAACCCATGGCTCAGCATTGTGGGAAGTCCTTGCCAGACACTTCCTCCCTTTGCCTCCCTCTGATCCCTCTGCATCCCTCTGCATCCCTCTGCCTCTCTCTACCTCCCTCTGCCTCCTTCTGCCTCCCTCTGCCCTCCTATGCCTCCTTCTTCCCCCCTCTGCCCCCCCTCTGCATCCCTCTGCTTCCACGGATATTACATACCTACATGGTGTCAGGCACTGGGGATGGGAACACAGTAGTAAACAAAATGCATATGACCCTGAACTCACAGTGACTGTATGACCTAGTACAGCCAGTGGCCACAAGTGGTCATTTTACCGTTTTTTGTTTGTTTTTACATCCCAACCAAAGTTTCTTCTCTTTCCTCTCCTTCCAGTTCCTCCCCAAAAAGATTTTTAAATTTTTTTAAATTTATTTTTTGTTTTCAATACATCCCAACCTCAGTTTCCCTCTCTCCACTCCTCCTAGCCACCCCGCTCCACCTTCCCTCTCCCATAGATCTACCACTCTTCTGTTTCCTTTCAGAAAAGGGCAGGCCTCCCAGGGATATCAACAGAACACGACATAACAAATTACAACAAGACTGGGCACATTCCCCCACCCTCATATCAAGGATGGATGAGGCAACCCAGTAGGAGGGCAAAAGGTCCCAAGAGCAAACAAAAGAGTCAGAGACACCCCTTTCTGCTGCAAGTCCCATAAAACCACCAAACTAACAACCATAACATGTATCCTAAGGACCTAGCACAGACCTGTGCAGGCTCCATGATCTCAGCTGCACTAGCCACATTTCCAAAGACCCAGAATAGCTATGGATGGTGAGTGGACATGTCCGGGGTTGAATAAGAATGGCTCATCTATTTGAATGCTCAGTCATCAGGGAGTGGCACTATTTGAGAAGGATTAGGAAGTGTGGCCTTGTTGGAGGAAGGGTTCAAAAGCTCATACCAGGCCCTGTCCTCTCCCTGGGCCTACAGAACAGGATACAGCTCTTAGCTACTGCTCTAGCACCGGCTACCATGCTGTCTATCATGATGATAATGGACTAAACGTCTGAAACAGCATGCAAGTCCCCAATCAAACCCTTTGTCTTCTAAGAGTTGCCTTGGTCACAGTGTCTCTCCTCAGCAACAGAAACTGACTAAGACAGAATATCACATGAGGAAGCCCAGCCCCCAGAGTGTGCCCATCTTCACAGAAGCAGCATTGGGCAACACTGGTCAAGAGCAATGCCGTCCCTGCTCCCCCAGGGCAGCAGGAGCCCTCCTTTGAGAAAGCTAACCCATCAGTTCAAGCCTCTGCCTTCCCTGCCATCCAGGCTGACGGGGCAGAGAGGAAAGTCACAAAGATCGTTTTCCTCAAAGTGAAGGCCAGAAACCAGCTGGCACTGAAATAAAGTTAGTGTATTCAAGTAAGAGAGGCACTCCGCCATGCCGAAGTATGTGTGCCAGGGAAGCGGACACACAGTAAGCAAGGAGGGAATAAAAAAGATCTCCAGTTACTCTCTGAGTTGCAGGGTGGCTTCACCATAACATTGCACTTCTGGACAGGGACCTAATTGAGGTCAAGAACTCCATCCAGAGAAGAGCATAATTGTTTAGATTTAAAACAAGACAACATTAAGGAGACAAAACAAGAAGCTTGGGCCACTTATGGTGGCCCATACACTAAATCCTAGCACTCAAAAGGCAGAGGATCTCTGTGAGTTCAAGGCAGGCCTGGTCAGGGAGACAGGTGGATCTCTGTGCGTTCAAGCAAGTCAGAGCTATACAGTTAGACAGTTATTTCAAACAAACAAATGGCCAAAGAGATAGGTCAGTAGGTAATAGCACTGTCATAATAACATCTACCAACAGGAATCCACACAACACAGAAATAGGCTACAGACCACAGAGCATCAACCAATGAATCAATTTGAGGGATGAAGGGTTGATAAACTTATGAAGGTGAGTCATTAAATATCAACTGGAGGCTGGAGAGATGGCTCAGCAGATGAGAGCACTGGCTGCTCTTCCAAAGGACCCAGGTTTGACTCCCAGCACCCACATGGCAGCTCACAACCATCTGTAACTCCAGATCCAGAGGATTCCACACCCTCTTCTGGCCTCTAAGGGCATGAGGCATGTACATGGTGCACAGTCATACATGCAGGCAAAACACCCATAAACATAATAGAATCGTCATTTAAAATATTTTAATGACAATCAAATTTAAGAAATGGAAAATATCCAAAGACAGGCACAGAAAAGAAATGTATGTGGTCTGCACCGGGAAAGCTGCACGACCAAAGCAGATCTGTGGCATCAAACCTTAGCAAACAACAGAGACTCCAAAGGAGGGGGTCTCAGGCACACATGCCTTACAGGGAGGGCTATCACAGAGGAGCCTGCCAGAGCCACAGCCCTGATACCAATGCCACTGCAGCAGTACACACAGGGTGCTTCAAGTACAACCACCTGCTGAGCCACAGCCTGTCCAACCTCAGCTGACGACACGTTTATGCTGATCCTTACAACCTCAGCTGACATCACGTTTATTGCTGATCCTTACAACCTCAGCTGACATCACGTTTATTGCTGATTCTTGTAACCAATGAGAGCTGTTTCCAAACTGCTTCTTGACTCACTTGCCTCCTCACATACACAGTTCACTAGCACGTTTTTACACTGCAGTGTCTACTGCCCAACAGATTCATTCTCTGTGTACAACCTCACTTTGCTTGTTGTTTGGGCTGGCGGCACCTATGTGACATCAATGTACACAAATCAGATGTGTTTTTCAACCTTCAACTACAACACAGACTTAAAAAGAGTAAGAATACCCAGGGTTGCCAAGGAAATGGGAACAAGTGAGGACATAACATGAATAATCTTTGGGGGGTAAAAGTTGGGAATGTAGTAAATAGACTACTCCCCCAACAGAAAGGAACACCACTTTGCCGGCTTTTCACGGTATTTTTCCTCTCAAGAACACTGTCTCCAGTAGGAAAATAGGAAATCCAAGATTGTTCTGTGAGAGGAAATGTCAAAACCAGATTCCTTTAAATGCAACCAAAATCACACAAACCAGATGTATAGATATAGATATAGATACAGATTTTAAACCTTTAAGCACTCAGGAGGCAGAGGCAGGCAGATCTCTGTGAGTTCCACAAAGTGAGTTCCAGGATAGCCAGGGTTACGCAGAAAAACCCTGTCTCAAAACAACAGCAACAAAAACAAGCAAACTGTTCAGCCCTTTTGTCTCTATAGGCCATCACACAATGCTGGGACAGCCATCTAAAGATGAAGGGTCCAGGAATAGAAATATAAAAATGAAATTATAAACCTAGAGAAATGAGAGCTGATAGTCTTCAGCTCTGTCAACAACTGAAGGTTAACAGCTAACAATGGCTCTCTGCTTTCCAGCCAGCTCCTCTGTCAACAGCCAGGGGTTAACTTTTAATGATAACCCTCTTAACCCTTACAGCCAACAACTGCCGTGGACCAAAGTTAGCTTTAATAGTTGTTTCTATGTGACTCCGAGCATGTATTCCATGTCTGATGCTTACTTTTTACTACAAAAAGGGGCTTGAAACCCACCCCCATTGCCATAGTCTCAGAAGCCCAAACTCTGGCTGGGTCAGTTAACTGGTAAGCTTAGAATAAAGTTTACTTCTGGTTTTTAGACTTCAGTGGTTCGTACCCCATTGTTTGGGTATCCCCACCAGACCCAACAAAGGGACAGGTGTGTTCTCTGAGAACCAGAACTAGAAACACTGTGTTACTCCCCTGCCAAACTGAAATTTCAGTCCTTGAGAGCTTCTTCTGTTTTAATGTAACTCAAGCCAAATACAAAAGAACTAAGCCATTTCTGAAGCAACCTGTATTAAACACCCAGCTCCCAAAGTCACTTGCTGCAATCAATTTATTCCTAAGGCTAAAACCATCTCAAGCCACAGTGAGACACCTCAGAGAGAAGGTCTGAGCTCAGCCACCATTTGTCCATGTGGAGCCCTCAGTGTGCCAACTGTGTCATTTTTAAGAAGTTACACAAAGCCTATGTGCCTCAGTTTCCCCATCTTCAAAGTGGAGAGAGTAGTATCTTTGATGTGAGAGTTGGGAGTGATAAAGCCCACATGCAGTCAGATGCAGGGTCTCCACCTTCTTTGCAATAAAAATGAAATTTGTCACTACTTGTCAATGCAGAAGCATGAATTGATATCAACAGACTTCAAAGGAACAAAAAAATAAAATAATAGCTTAAAGGTAAAAGGATTAAAGGGGATTTTCGAAAAGATAAAAAGTAAATGCAGGCACGCAGAGATGTGGAGAGGGAGGCTCTTACAGGCCTCTGGTGGGAATGGAATAGTTCAGCCACTGTGGAAAACAGTGTGGAGGTTCCTGCATGGCACATCCAGCAGCCCACTGCTGGCACATACCCAGAAGAAATGAAATCAGCATGTCTATGAGCCAACAAATGCCTATATTTACTAAACTCTATTCACAAGGGCCAGAACAGGGAATCAGGCTGAGTGTCCAGCCAGAGAAGAATGGAGAGAGATTGTGGTACCGACCCCCCATGGAATACTATGACACCCTAAGAAGTGCTGTCATTTGTGACAGCAGGCACAGATCTCAGGGACATTATGTTAAGGGAAAGAAGCCAGGCACAGGAGACAAACACTATATTACATCACTTGTGAGATGGATCGTTTATCTCATGCTTAGAGAACAGAATAATAGTTACCAGACACTGGCAGAGGGGGGCTAGGCAGAAGCAGATCAATGGATGTAAAGTTAATAGAAAGAATATGGTTTGGTGTTCTGTGGCCCACAGAGTGAATATAATTAGTACCAATGTTTTATCTCAAAAACTTAGGCAGGAATTTGAATGAGTTCACCTTGAAGAAATGATGAAAGAGTAAGATGATGGATGGATGTTCATTACATGAGCTGATCCCTACCCAGTGAGCACATAAAGAAAGCATCAAAGAACCTCGTTATATGCACAAAGGTGTCAATTAAAAATTAAAAACTTATTTTCTGCTATAGTAGTTTAATGATATACATGACAGTTTTGAATACATAAATAAGAATAACTTGGGGAAATAGTTTTCTGCCCAAAGAAATAACTAAAAAAATTAATTTTCATCTTTTAAACTCAGACACCTCCCTCCTGCTATTTTGATACAGTTCACAACACTTAACTTTGGTAAATGTAATCACACTGATAAAAATATGAAGAAACTTGGTAACTATATAATATAATTTCAGATTTAGTGATAGTACAGAGCAGGCACTCCATCAAGTATCTCATTTACACACTAACACGGTGAACCCATATTAGGACATATAGAGGAGGTACTTACTGTCTCCATTTCGAAAATGAGAACAAGCATGTACACCAGTGTGCCCAAAGTCACAGAGCAGAGAGGTGACTAAGAAGTATCCCTTAGCTGAGGGAAGCTGATGGTACCAACATCCCCAGCACCTGCCTGTTCCCACAGTGTGAATCTATCTACAAGCTTGGGACCATTTATTGCCAGCACCGGCCACTCCCAGCCTTTAGGCCTTTTCCTCCCAAACCAAAGCAACAGCTTCAGCCCACAGGACATGGCTGTCAATGTCATAACTCGGCAATGACAGTTAGGGCAGTTGGAAGATCCGTGACCAGCTTCTACCTGCCTGTAACCCTCTCAGGGTCTCAGCTGTCTAGCCCTGTTCCCTCTAGAGAACAGTGCCAGTTCTAAATAGGAAACTAAATAGGGCACATGTGTGCTCCTCCTCGCCCCTGACTCTCTTCCCTACTTGCCTTCTGGTCTGAGGTCACCTTTGAAAATAATAAAAACAAACAAACAAAACCCTACTCCACACAACTCCTTGGTTCAAAGTCTGTTTACTGTGACACTCAAACCAATAATGCCATAGACACACAGCTCAGCTCTATACCATACCTCCAGGGAAGAGCAGGGAGGACATAGCAGGATGTCCTCCACGATGTCACACCTGCATCCCCCTCAACCCTTTGAAGGGGTCTGAAAACAATACACCTAGCCTTTAAATCATCAATGAAGCAAAGACTCTCAAGTGTGCAATATAAAATGCTATCCAGTCAGAGGTGGAGAAGAGCTGAGAATCACCAGTCCACTAGTGTGCTCACTCTGCATTCATTTCTTGACACTCAATCACCCACCTCACCCATGCCTCCTACCCATATGCTTTCCCCTCCTACAATGTCCCCAAAGAGTCCTAAGTGAGCAAATCAGGAGTCTTATCAAAACCCCTGTATCATAAACTAGGCCTTATTTGCCAAGACCATGAGATCTATCTTTTTTCTGGGAAAGATATTAAATAAATCTAATAACAGCCGATTCTTAAACATTTATGCTCTGGACTAGAGAGCTGACTCAGTCAGTAAAGTGACTGTCACATAAGCATGAGAAGCTGAGTGAAGATGTAAGAGCTGGGTACACGTCTGTAGCCCAGTGGTAGGAAGGCAGAAAGGTCAATCAGTCCCTGGAGTTGGCCACCCAGCCTAGCTGAGTCAATGAGCTCTGGGTACGATGAGACCCTCTCTCAAAAACCAAAGTCAATGTGGTAGTTTGAATGAAAATATCCCCCATAGACTCATGTTTTCAAATAATTGGTCCTCAGTTGGTAGTTTTGTCTTGGGGAGGTTTAGGAGGTCCAGCCTAGTAAGCTTTGAGAGTTTAAAGATGTGAACTCAGCTGCCACATCTCTGCTCTGCCATCATGGACTCACTCCCTGGAGTTGTAAGTCGAAATAAATGCATCCTTAGGTTGCCTTCATCATGGGATTTCATCACAGTGACAGAAAGGTAGCGATACAGTAGAGGATTGGGGCAGGAGGGGGCACCCAGCTCAGTGGTTAGGAGCACTTTCCTGTCCTATTTGGTCCACAGTATCTGCTTGGGAGCTCACAACCAACTATCACTCCAGCTCCATGGATTCCCATGCCCTCCACTGGCCTCCACAGGCACGGCACACAAGTGATACACATGCAGACATGCAAGCAAAACCCTCTTACACAAAATAAAAATAGTTTTACAGCAATTGAGAAAGATACCAACATCAACCCCTGACTTCCATACGTGTGCTCGTACATGAGCATGTAAATATACCACATACACACACACACACACACACACACACACACACACACACCACACACACACACACACACACACACACACACACACACACACACACAGAGTCTATGCTGGTCTTTCAATATTTTAACACACTTTATTTTTGATAACACGCACTAAGGAATTTCTCACTTAAACTAACATTAGTTGATTCCACTCCCAAATATACCCTCCATTTGACTTCCCTGAGAAGATAAATGTACCTTATTTCTTTGAGTATGTATGCCTAAAAACTGGCAAGGGTGCATGCGAACTGATCCACATGGTTTCAGCATGGGATTTCTGGAAAGCCTATGGAACCCTCGCAGTCTACACCTGTACCGACAGAAACTAGAACTTTCCATTGCTCTTGTACAAACTGACTCAGGTCAACTGAGACTAAAACTGTTTTCTTTTCTAGGGGCTACGATGAGCAACACGGCACATAAAATACACAGTTATGGCGGAGGGAAAAGACACACACAAGGATGATGTCACTCCTGAGAATCACTTTTGAGCACAGGGAAAATATAAAAAGGAAATGGACAGGGAAAAAAACCAGACTCCTTCAAAATGAGGCAGAGGAGACCTCATGATTCATGAGGAATGCAAGAAGTACTAGCAAAACTCCAAACAGCCTGCAAGCCTCACACAAGCAGGCATGCACTGTGGGAATCTTTCGTTGGCATTGGAACAATGCAGGTGTGAGGGCAGGTGTGAGGGCAGGTGTGAGGGCAGGTGCTGCACTAGCAGAAGTGACTTTGGGGGCTCCAAGCTGCCTAAACTACAAGGGAAAACAAACATGTTCCAGACCTAAGCCCTTCCTGGGTCACCCGAGGAGGAGAGGAATCAGATTAGGCAAATCAGATCTTTCAGAAAAGCACACACGTGACCAATGTGGCTCATTTCCATAATCCTACCATTTAGGAGGCTAAGGCAGAAGGTTCGTCCTGAGTTCAAGACTAATCTAAGCCTCTGCATGAGACTCTGCCTCAAAAAGTCAAAAAAACAGGTAGAGATGCTTCTGGGCAAAGATGCTCCTGAAACCTAAGTTCTATCTCTGCATCCACAAGGCATCAGGAGAAAGATAGTCCCAGAGAATTGTCCCCTAAACTCATATGGAAGGTATTTGTGTATGCTCACTCACAAATTAAATTAAATTTAAAATTAAAAACCCTACAACTTAGCATCTAACAAAACATG
This sequence comes from Onychomys torridus, assembly GCF_903995425.1. Taxonomy (NCBI): domain Eukaryota; kingdom Metazoa; phylum Chordata; class Mammalia; order Rodentia; family Cricetidae; genus Onychomys; species Onychomys torridus. The sequence continues at coordinate 62,271,373 of NC_050443.1, read as the reverse complement.
TAGTGTTTTGCCCAGGCCTCCAGAAATGTGCACATCACAGTACACTGGCACTGACCCCAAATGCAAAACAGGAGGGCGTCAACCTTTTCTGTGAAGGGCCTAGCAGTAACAGAGCTCAACTATCCCACTAAGTGCACATCTGTTACAGTATTCAGCTACCCACATAGTGCAAACATAAGTGAACATCATGTATCCCAATAAAACTTTATTGATGGACACAACAAATTGAATTTCATGGAATTGTCATGGTTCGCACAATTTTGTTACCCATTCTGAGTTGAAGGGCTGTTCAAATGAACAGGCAGTAGATATTATTTTAATCTGTTCAGTAGCATACAGACAATGGGCAGGGGGCATCTGGCACAGATGACCTTACATTATGCAAGGACTCAGCATTGCAGGGCAGAGGACAGAGGGAAGCCATCCTGACAAGCGCTCTTATACACTGTGCTGTCCCCAAGTCCTGGAATGATGTTTCCCAGCTGTGTGACCTTCAGTGGGTTCTATTTAACCCTACCATGATGTCATTCTCTCTTCTGCAGGGGGAGGGCCACCACAGCGCCTTTCTGATACAGTTATTGTGAAGACTAAGGAGACCCACAGCCTCCAGCACATTCCGTACAGAATTTCTGTGAAATAAGACTAGTTAGTATAATCATTAAGACTTACGCAATGGTTAAGACTCATGCAATGGTTGATTTAATGCAAAAAAGTTTCCCCTAGATAAGAAGGTTTTTTTGGGTTTTTTTGTTGTTGTTGTTGTTGTTGTTGTTGATTGTTTTTTTAGTTTTAGAAATCTTGACTCCCAATTCTTCACTTATAAAAAAGCCATCCTGAAAGAAAGTACATGTCTGCATTATATACAAAACTAAAAAAAATAGTGAAAATGTTCATTCTGGCATAACATCCCAGGGTTCAGCTATCAGGAATCTGGAAACCCCTGGTTTCTCTAAGAGGTGTAAGCTCAGCTGTGAGGAAGAGCACACACAGAAACAGTCACTCACAAGTCACAGAGCAAGGGTATGAGTGAGTGGCAGCTGGCGAGGTCTAAAAGGAAAGCCCAAGACAAAGTCTGTATGACAGACACTGTCATTATCCATGTGTGTACCAGGCTGGGGTAGCAGGGACAGGGGCAAGCCACAAATCTGGACAGGAAAAGAGAACGAATACAAAATGACCCTTAAGCTAAGCAAGTAGTCCTCGCCCTGGCTTTGACAATGGAAGGGAGGTTTCCAAGCAGAAGTAACTGAACAGGTGAAGGCATGAATGGGCAGAGATTTCTAAAGGATGGAGTCGGGTGGGGGTGGGGGATGGGTGGGGGGGGGGGGGGGGAGGGGTGGGTATTAGCCAGGGTGTGTGTGGCTATAAGCATCTCTCCATTAGAAATGTCCCCATATGTGAAAGTATAATATCTACCCAGGCCATTGAGATGAGCCTGGGGGTGGGGGGTGGGGGTGGGGGAGAGTTAACAGGTCAAATGTATTCTGATGGCCACAGAGCACTGTGTTCTGTTAAGATAGGAGCCACCTCAGCTGTGAAGCTGGGGTATTCAATGGGGATAAATAGGATGGGGGTGTGTGGGAGCCCACAATGATTCCAACTTGTGGTTTGACTCAAAGTCAGAAAGTCAGAGTTTATGTTGCTCTCCAAGGCTGCAATAATAGGGTGCAAAAGCATGGTTACCAGGTAGGTGTCTTATACTTCAAGGTCTAATCACAAGATGCTTTCCCGTGGGGTGTGGTTACTAGGGCGTTTTGAAGGCTCTACACTTGGTTGTACATTGTGCTTTGATCTTGAAAAAGGGAGGTCTTTTGCCTCTCCCCTAGCTAGTGTATAAAAAGCCCATTAGAAATAAGCTCGAGGCTGCTGAGTATTGACCCAGGGCCCTCCTGGAGTTATCTTTTTCTTAATCTGTGTCTATATTTCTTCCTATTATTTCCCAATTCCTCACTCCCCCTTCAAGAGACCCTTCGATAGGTCAGGGCTGAACCCCAACACTGGGTCCCAACAGAGAGAGAAGGACAGTGAGGGAGCATCCACACGGGACTTAGCAAATGGATAGTGAGGTATAAGGAGCCACTGAAATGGGAAGTTACAAAAACAACCAAGAAGGACGGAATCCTCTAGATTCTAGACAAGATGGATAGTGTGGTCTGCAGGTCTCTAATGACTGCTCAGGGAAAGGTTGCCAGTTCCAAAGCCGAGAACAGTCAAGGAGCAGGGAGGAGAGAAGGCAAAGAAATCCTGTACTAGCACACACACTGTCTCCCAAGGATGCAGATGAGTAGGAGAGAATGGCGACATCCACTGTGCTGTCAAACACTCCCGGAGTATTTGCCTATGCCCCGTGGATCACCTGCGGACTTGGAACAAGTAGTGATACACACAGAAGTGCACAGGTTCAAGGGTTCTGACCCAGTTCTTTTTTAAAGCAACTGTAAATGTAAACCAGTGAAAGTTGTCTTGTCTTTTCTGTCCTGAAGAAGAATTAACTTGCCAAACTGTGTTCATTGGTCCTTAGAAATCACGTGTTCCCAACACAAGGACTATCAGCAAAAGTGGAGCCCTTTGTGGAGAGATAAGAAGGTTTTGTGAACTTGAGAATGACCTTTGGCCTAGCTCACTGGATACATTTAAGGGTCATAGGAAGGAAGTACGCTGGTCCTGACACTCCTTGGAGGTTATTCAAGTTTCTCATCTGGTATCATTTATTAAAATTATGAGTATGCTTTTAACAGATTACTGTGAAGATTGAGTTTGTCGGTACCTACTACAGTCAGTGCAAACAAAAAGCGCTCAATAAACAAACTCTGGGAATGATTCCAGATATCCCCCCAGTTATAGATAAGGAAGTCAAGCCCCAAGGCAGGTTAAAGTCACACTTACAGTGACAATGGGACACCAGTTTGCCTCACTCTGAGTCCTGCTACCTTCCTGGTATTCCATGCTCTTCCCCTCGCAATGAACTCCAAAGAGTTTAGCTGTTCTGTGATGTAGGTCTATTAGTAACCCCTTTCCAGCAGAGGCAATCAACTCCCATAGTTCTACAAGCCCAAGACATAGTCAAATGCAAGCTGGCAGCCTGTGTGGCCAAGCTCTGTCCACTATTAGCAGGGGTTCACCTCCTGCTGAGTTGGCATCACAAAACACTGTAGAAGAGAACTGAGTGATGGGCACATTTGGTTCAACAATGCCTAGCCAGAGGCAAAAGGAAAAGACGAAGAAAGAGAAATCCCTGTCTCCCCAGTGGTCCTATCTCCTTCCCTTCAGAATCTACTGGGCCTCCATCCCTACAGAAAAGATAAGTGAAAGCCGTGAAACCTTGTGTTGGAGACTTTGCTTCTCGTGGCCACATGATGGAATTTTATTTCCACTCCATGACGTTTCTGTGTTGCATGTTAGCCTTGCAGTATCATTCCAAGGATGGTCATCCATCAGATCAAGCAAGAAATCTTAAAGAGCCGAGCTATGAGTTCTATGAGCTATGGCAATGATGCCTTTTCATGGAAAAAGCCTGAGTCCAAACACCAATCTGAGTGGTAGGGATCCAGCAGGGATAAAGTTCAAGAACATTGGTTAACTTCCTTTAACCAAATTTTATGAGTCATCTGAAACTAAGTTCTGCCATACGCATGTCACTTTCTCTTCTGAGATGCTAATGTGCAAAGGACCAGCCAGGGTAGCATTACTGCCTCAAGAGAAATAACCACCCATTCTTGAGCCCTGTCTCCACATATTGCTAAGTGGGTCACTATGAGCAAAGCCTCAGTTCTACTTCATCTCTTGCCAGCTTTTGCACAGCCATGTGAGGCTGATCTCTCCAGTCAAAGCCTTTCTTCCACTGGTCCACACACTCGGGACTGGCAGGCCCACAGCTCTCTGCCCTTGCCCTGATCATGCCACAGCATGCCACATGCTGCCAGCTCTTGACATGGGCAGAAGCTCAGGTCAGCTCAGTCCACTCCACCTCCCCATAATTTTTCTGGGAACATCCGCACAGAAGACCAAGAACCATCTATGTGAGGACCCATTTGGACTCCCGAGCAAAGGTACTGGCAACGCCAGGTGCATCATCTACCCAAACCTGATAGAAAGACAATCTGTGGGTAAGTGATCGAAGCCACTCTCTTCTGCAAGATATTGAAGCCCAGCACACGGCAACGAACCAAGCTTGTTCTTCACACTCTGACTTTTAGTACCCACAGCTTTTAGAGTTTAATTACCAATATTTCAAAACTATGAAGTCTCATCTAAAAAACAAGACTTTGAACATCCCCTCCCAAAATAAGGAAGAGTTCAGCAAACTGTAGGCTAGAAGAATCAGAAGCAGGCCACCCATCAAGGCCCCAGCTCACCATCATCACTGTCTGCTAGATGTTCATGAATACTTCTTCCTGAGTACCCACTGTGTGTCAGTCAAGGGAGGCTTGAGACACCATAGGGAGTAAACAGGATAAGAAATGATCCAACATGAACATCAGATAATAAAGAGGGGCTTAAAATTGGATGACATGAAGGACTTTTGCTTCAGAAAGATGGAGTAGGTGTGCTTTCCAAATTCTTCCCAGGGACTAGAGATAAAGCTCTGGGCATGGTCTACAGCACAAACACAGGAAGACTCAAGAGGAGACAAGAGGCATACTGGTCAAAGTCACTGGGCATAGCCAAAAAATGGCATGTTAGCAAGTTCTGTAATTATTAGAGCTGCAGAAACCAGCAACCTGAAAATGCAAGGGAACTCAAAGAAACAGTGTTCCAAGAAAGGCCTACTCTCTCTCAACCACAGAGCAAGCAAGTGGCCAGCTAGAGAGGCAGAAAATTCTTAAATAGTAACTGCTTCACCGAGGCCACACTGCACAGAAAGAAAAAAAATTAATGATAGGTGGATGATAGATAGATAGATGGATGGATGGATGGATGGATGACAGACAGACTGACCAATCCTGTGGTCCCACAGTTCACATCAACAAAGGGTGAGAGGGAGACTAGGCTTTTGCCTTTAGCCAGACTGTGACAAGTTGACTTACCACTGTCCCCTCCTTGTCCACAGTTTTAAGTAGACACGTGATACTGTCATCCTCACAGCATAGTAAAAACCCACCTTCTCAACCTTGAGTGTCAGTGGAGGCCATTTCCACTGGAGGTTCCTGCCCTCTTGTCCAGAGGAATACATCAGATAGGCTGAGTGGAGAGCCAGTTCATCCATCATGACCAGTGGTAAGGAGACCACCCCTTCCGATGGTGTAGACTGAGACCAAGTGGGGAGCAGTGGCAAGGTATTTCCACCCCTCACAGATAGAGAGACATCAACGGGGACCTGGTGGGCATAAGAATCCCAGTCCCTCAAGAAGGAGGAATTCCTACTTCTAAAGTCAACAGTGTCTTAGGAACCTAGACCCTTCCTCCACCCGGAAGGAATATGATAGTAACATTCCCCTCCTGAACAGAGCAGTGTCAAATAAAACCAACAAATCACAACCATATAAGTAAGATCCAGAGCCTCATGATAGCTAACTGCCCAGATTTCAGTGGAAAGTCATTCATTCCAAGAGTCCAAGAGATTTCAGGTTGAATGAGGAAAAGCAACTGGTAGGGGAACACCAGGATGACAGACCGATTACAAGTGCAGCATCAGTCTTTAAAGGGAGCAGCAGGCAATTTTCAACATGCTTTAAATCAATGAAACAACAAGGAATCTCAACCAAGATGCAAATGAGATGCTAGAATTGAAAATTCTGAAGTCAGAGTTTAAAACTCTGTGTGCAGCTCACCCAGAGTGTAGGAAACAGAGTGTGGACTAGGAGACAGGGTCATAACAAATTACCCAACCTGAACAACAGAGAAAAAATAACCTGGGAGAAAAGAAGACAGCCCCGGGGATATGGGAGATGATAATAAAACATTCAACATTCATGTCACTGCAGCCCCAAAAGGAAAGAAGAAAGAGAAACAGGCCTGTTAAACACGCAGAGAAATAGTGAGTGAAAATTCCAAATTTGGCAGAAGACGTAGCCTACTGACTCAGGAAGCCCAGTGAACAGCCAACAGGACAGAGATGAACCCTTCCCCGACCCGAGACACAGCACATCACTCATCTAAAAACTAACGGCACTGGAAACATCTTGAGACCAGAAACCGAAATGACATCTAACCTCCAGAAGGTTATACACTACACCAGATCACAGCCAAAAGATGAATGTGACACAAATAGCCAATAAACAGATCAGGGAAAGGCAAATCAAGCCGACAGTTAGCTTCCACCCACTTCAGTCCACACAGCTATTATCAAGAAAACAAATGAAAGCAGACGCTGAAAGGATGTGAAGGGGTGGGGGGAGCCCCCACACACCATGGGGGGAGCCCCCACACACCATGGGGGGAAGCCCCCACACACCATGGGGGGAAGCCCCCACACACCATGGGGGGAGCCCCCACACACCATGGGGGGAGCCCTCACACACCATGGGGGGAGCCCTCACACACCATGGGGGGAGCCCTCACACACCATGGGGGGAGCCCTCACACACCATGGGGGGAGCCCCCACACACCATGGGGGGAGCCCCCACACACCATGGGGGGAGCCCCCACACACCATGGGGGGGAGCCCCCACACACCATGGGGGGAGCCCCCACACACCATGGGGGGAGCCCCCACACACCATGGGGGGAGCCCTCACACACCATGGGGGGAGCCCTCACACACCATGGGGGGAGCCCTTACACATCTTGGCAGACATGTAAATTAGTCCAGGTACTATATAAATCATTATGGAGGTTCCTCAACAAAACTTAAAACAGAGTTTCTATATGATCCAGCTATACCACTGCCAGATCTATATACACAATGGATTCTGAGTCTGTGTGCCACAAAGATACCTGCACTATTCACAATAGCGAGCTATCCAGAACCAGCTGAGGTGTCCAGTGACAAACTAATGGATACAGGACATGTGGTGCGCACACCCAATGGAGTTTTATTCAGCCATGAAGAAGAATGAAATAATATCAGCTGCAGGAATGTAAGTGGATTGAGAAACCATCATGGTCAACCAGACAGTAGAAAGCAAATCCCTCCTACTTTATTGTACAAGCAGAAGCTAGATTTAGAGAGACACAAAAGTAGAAGAGACCACTGGGGTGAAGGAAGGACATTGGCGGGCAGAAAGATGGGGATATGATTAAAGCACATTATGTATGTATCTGAGAAATCTCACAAGGAAACGCATCATTTTTATGCTTATGTTTTATGCTTATATTATGCTTATATATATTTATGTTATGTTTGATAACAATAAACATATAAAAATGTCAATAAAAGAAAAAAAAAGCTTTGGACCAGAAACAATGGGACAGCACCCAGAACCGGAGAGGCGGGTGCAGAGCCCCGAGCAGCGAGCAGCGCAAGCTGCCTCTGGCGCAGGCAAACGTGGAAGCGATCTGGAGGAGTGAGATTCCCGGGAGCTTCCTTGTTTGATGGTGGGAAGTGTGGCTGGCTGCCTGTGACTGGCTGAAGCCTGCTGAGTGTAATACTCTGGGGTAGATTTGGTGTAAGTATTGGTGAAATTATTAAGGCCACTCCACATAGTTAAAAGGGAGGTTTATTTTGTGGAGTAACTTACAAATGAAGGGATAGGTTGTAGGGTCTGGCAAAGGTATGGCGCAGTCTGGCCGTGTTCTCTGGAGAACTCTGCTTGGTCTACCTCCAGCGTCCAGGGTCTGGGAACCAAGCGAGACCTCTCCTCTCAATCCTGGGTCTTCAGCTTCCTCCCTCAGCCCTGCCTTGTGGGGGTTGGAACTTCCAGGCCAATGCTGGGATGGCTACCCACTATGTGTAAATTGTAATATTGGGGTTCATGGGGGAATGCGAAGGGCAGCCTCAGCTGATGGCCTCCTGCTTGTTCAACTTAACATTGAGGAGGCCAGAAGAAAGTGCCACAATGGTTTCCAAGGGCAGAAAGAAGAATTGTCACCACAGGCCATCCGTCCACAGCAGAAATCCTTCAGCAGTAAAGGAAAAGCAAAAGCATTCTCAGATGAAAGAAAATTAAGAGATTGCCACCAGCCCCTTATACTGACAGAATGTCTATAAAAACAAGTTCTCAAACAACAACAACAACAAAAGGTACTAATAAGAGAGACTTGGACCATCGGAAAGGAAGACAGAACACAGCAAAACTACAGAAGCAATAAACCACTTCCCCTCTTGAGCTTTCTAAGTAATTTTTGATGGCTAAAGCACAGATTATAGCAGTGCTTCATGTGCGTCTGGGTGAACAGAGGATACAATGAATGCAATTACACTGGAAATGGGGAGGAGATGGGAAACAGAGGAAAGCAAGTCTTCTACATTCATCTTAACTGTTAAAATGACAATTCTGGCAAGCTGTGACGGGATGCTTACATTTATCCTAATAACTAGAATAGTCACTACCAATCTATACAAAAATATTCATATGAAAACACCACACAGAATTCAAATAAACTTCAGCTAATACCCAGAAAGATGGAGCAAAAAAGAAAAGAAATTCAAAACAGAGTCAGCAAAAATAAATTAAAATGGCAACCTTTAACCCTAACATGTAAATAAGTACATTAAATGTAAATGGCCTAAATACAACACTTAAAGAACATGACAACTGGGGTTTGAATTTGAATGTTCCCCTCAGGCTCACATTTTGAATAGTTTACCCCCAAAGTGAAGTATTGTTTGGAAGACTACAGCAACTTTAGAAGGTCAGGCCTGGCTGTTAGAAATGGGTCACTGGGGGCAGGCCTTTGAAAGTGGGTTCTGGACCTGCTCCTGGTCAGTACCATGTAAATGGCTGCCTTCCACTGCTTCTATCACTACAGAAGGAACCACTCCCACCACCATGCTTGTCCCTTATGACAAATGGAAACCACTCTGAAACTGTGAGTGCAAAGATTAACCTTTTCTTCCTTGAGTTCTCTCAATCAGGTATTTTGTCAGAGCAAACAACCAATGCAAAATCTGACTGACTTTGTCCAAGCAATGCACTTCAAATATTGCAATAATGGGAAGGCTGAAATCAAAGCAGAACTGATTAGCTATATTAATATCAGATAGACATGAGAGCCAAAAACACTGCCACAGTGGAAGCTGATTTTAAGTTTGGGTTTTATTTTTATATGCAACTGGAAGCCAGGAAAGACCTATCACTAGACTAGCATGGCCTTAGATACATTTTTGTTTTATTTTAATATGTATTAATTGTACATATTAATGGAGTTTATATGGTGTTTCAATAGATACACATAGCATTCATTTGCTTTCTTATCTCTGGCTTATTTCACTTAACAAAATATACTATAGTTATGTATTTTATAAACTACAATGACAGGATCTCCTTTCTTCTTTGTGGCTGTATAAGAATCCATTGTGTCATATTATCTTTACCCATCCATCCAATGAGAGGCACCTAGGTTGACTGTGTAACTCTTGTGACAATAACACAGATGTGCAGGTGGCTCTTAGGAACACTGCTTCCCCTTCCTTTGGTTATACACCCAGAAGGGGAACAGTTGGATAACACAGAGTTCCACACTGTCCCCGACAGGGGCTTTTTAAATTTATGTCTGCAACAACAATCGATGACTGGTGACTCCCTTTCCTCTCCAGCATTTTCAATCTTCTGTTTGCTCGAGCTGTGTCTTTTGAAAAGCAACCGGCCATGGTGAGTGAACAGACTGTATGTAGGAGGGCAGGCGCAGAGTCTATGATGGAATGGGAAGCTGCTGCAGCCATGGGGCAGGGGAGCTAACCAGAGCAGACCAGCCACAGCAGAGCTGGAGAGCACCCGCTGAATTAAGGACACACTTTCAAAGCAGAGCCAGAAAGACCACACCACTGAACTGATGATGTGACGGAGGAATGGAGGCCCAGTCCTAGGCTTTGTTTTGATTGTTGTATTTTGTTTTGCTTAAGGGGCTGAATGGATGTTTGAGATCACTAGAAGAAAGATACAGGAGGAAACAGACAAAAGTTCCTGTCCATGACTCTCAACCGTACTATCTGAGAGGAAAGGTAGAACTGATTTATGTCTACATTTAGGAGGAGCAGCTGAGCCAGAAATACAGTTTTGAGAGTCATTGGTGCATATGCTGTATTTAAATGTGGGTAAGCCTCCTCGAAAGAGTGCAAGTCTAGAAAATGGGAGGCAGAGGAATGGCATGGCAGCGCTGTGCAGTCAAGGAATTAAGAGCCATTACAGAGCCTGGAGGATCTGCCTGCTGACTGAGCATAAAGGAACTCTGGCAGGTGCTGTACTCAGAGCACAGCTGACTGGTCAAAAGTTGCTGAGAGTTCAGATGGGGAAGTGACCATCAGACTGAAGGACACTGAACACCCAAACATGTGTGGCCTCAAAGGACAGGAAAAAACTCAATTGGAATGAGTTGAAAAATCACACGGTTGGCAGAAATCCAAGAGAGGGTGTGAGCTTCCTCAGTGTGCCTGCTGATAAAGGATAGGGGGTGTGGGGGTACACAGCCAAGAGGGGGTTATCTTTTTGAGAAATAGAGAACTCATAGCTACATGCTGATGGGAATGACTCGGGAGAAAAGAAATGTACTTAGGAGAATTGCAGCCACAGGCACAAAGCCCCCAAAACAGTGAAAATGAGGGGGGCTGGGCTTGGAGGCACCATAGAGTGACTAGACCCCATACTGGGTTCCTTGTTACACCCAGAGAAGCAGAAAAACACCTCCACATGAGCAAACAGGGGGCCTCTGAACTACTGAAGTGCAGCCCAGAGCAGAAAGCATGAACGAGGAGCTGTGACTCAAATATCAGATCCACCAGGGAGGACCCGCATCCAGAGCCCGAAACAGTCACAGCTCTGCTCCTGGCAGGGAAAGCAACAGGAGTCATCAGTACTGGATGGGGGTGGGGGGGTGTCTCCCTGAACCATACAAAATGGTGCCTGACAATAACCCCAGCACTGTGGAGGTGGAGGGTCAGGAGTTCAAGGTCATCCTCACCTACATAAAGAATTAGGGACCAGCTTGGGCCACGTGAGACTGTCTGAAAAAGAAAGAACTAGAAAGAGAGAGAGAGAGAGAGAGAGAGAGAGAGAGAGAGAGAGAGAGAGAGAGAATGAGAATATGAATCAGGAGCTGGGTGAGAGACACCACCAGGAATGATGGAGGGCATCAGGTACAACAGTGTGCATGCGATGACCCTGGGAACCACAGAGGAAGAGGCCAGTGGGAGGCCAATGCTTCAGAGAATTGGAACAGCTAGAGTCTAACATTACCTCCACAATGAATCCCTTCCTCCCAGCCCAAGGCAGCTCTTCCCAGACTTAACTCTGCTGAGTTCCACCATCCACATCACGTTCACCTGTTACTTAGCTAAATAAAGTATCCATTCTGTTTACTAATCACTTTGTTTTCTGGGTAAAGCCTGCCAGTCATCATGTCCCAGTGCACATGACACACACCTCCACATACTTAATGTTGGGAAAAACAATTTGCACTCGATGTACTTAATAAAGCTAAGAGCTGATCTTAACAGGAAGGAACACTGCTTTCCAATGTGCTTTAAAAGCAAATCCCAAGAGACCCCTGAGTTTTACTTTATGGAACAAGAACTGTTTGGGTTATATTGTATCTTTCAGTTATTAAAAACTCCAATTTTGTTTGAATATCTACTCTAGGACACTGGCTTTTAAACCAAAGTGCACAGATTTATGGATTAATTTGTCAAACAGTCTGTGTGAAAGACAACAAGAATGTTTCATCTTTAATATATTCTCCGATGCATCTAAGAGGAAAAAAACAAATCATTATGGATTTTACAAAGTGTGTTTCTATCTATTTCTCTAACAAAAAAGTGAAACAAAAGACATTCATTGTCTCCCCAGAGAATCTCATCATTTATTAGGGCCATCTTTCCCTGAAGCATTTGTCCATAAATGGCCAGCCTGCAGTCAATGTCTGCAGGGGCATCTGTCAGGGCCGCTATAGCCACTCAGCCTTCTTCAACTTGATGCACTAACAGAGAAAGAACAAGTTACCAAAAGGCTACATTAAGGGCTTTCCCATGACTGTGTTGTCAGGTCATGTGACGGAGGCTATGGGCACTGCCACAGAAAAACACAAAGAGGTAAATTCAACATGCAGCCTATGACACTATGAACTCTGGGTGGCTAGACTCAGGAGGGGAAGAGAGAAGGAGCGATACTGGTCCCCGGACTTCCATGGGAATATGGCACAGGCCCTAGGAGGCTAGAAGGTCCTGGAATGAAAAGAGGATGTCTATTAGCACAGCATCCAGGCCAGAGCATCCATCCACAGTAGGGTCTGGGCCTCCCTCAGCAACAGTGACTACTGTCAAGAGAAACTACTATGAAATAAAGCAGAGCCAACCTGATCAGTGAATGACCTGAATCAGATGCACTACCAGAGTGTACCTTTATTGCTTAGCAAGAAGCCACGGAGGCAGCTCTGAGCTATTTGAATTGGCTTCTAGCAGCTCCACCTGCATCCCTGCAAGAAGAATAACTGGTTCTATTTAAAACTCTGCGAAAGAGTTTTAAAAGTGTTCAGTGACAAACTTAAGAAACCTGGTACAATGCGACGTCATCTCCAGGCTGACAGTTCATCTTTGGGGAAGGAAGCAAAGGGCTCTGTTCTCAACGGCAGGGAAGGGGTTAGAAAAGAAGGAACAGTTAGCCAGGGTGTTGAGTCATTTTACCACACCATGGACCTGATTCCCGTACTTATAAAGGGTACATATTACCTTTTGTCTCTCTCTGAAACATTTTAAGTAAATTACTTAAGACTTTCAGCCAGGTGATGGTGGTGCATACCTTTAAATCCCAACACTCAGGAGGCAGAGTCAAGTGGATCTCTGAGTTCCAGGCCCCTCCGGTCTATAGAGTGAGTTCCAGGACAGCCAGCTACATAGATTAAACCTTGCCTCAAAAAACAGAGAGAGAGAGAGAGACAGAGAGAGAGAGAGAGAGAGAGAGAGAGAGAGAGAGAGAGAGAGAGGATCTAGAACTGAGACACACACACACACACAATCTAGACGGAGAGATGGATGCACAGACACTGTGTGTGTGCATGTATTTACAATTCATATACTATGCAGCTCATTTAAAGTGTACAATCCAGGGGCTGGAGAAATGGTTCAATTATTAAAAGCACTTACTGCTCTTCCAGAGGACCTGAGTTCAGTTCTCAGCACTCACATTGGGTAGCTGACAAGCACCTATAACTCTTGCTCCAAGGAATCCAGTGCCCCTCTTCTGGCTTCCTCGGGCACCCACACAGTACATAACACATACAGAGAAATAATAATAATAATAACTCTTTAAAAGTACACAAGCAAGGGTTTTTGTATACTCAGAGTTTTGCAAACCTAGCACCATCAAGTTCAGCCCAGGGACCCAACTTCTGAATCCTCTTGTCATTCATCAAGCAGAGAGAAAAGCCAAGGAGGCCCAGATGGGTTAAGTCCAAGGTCGCAAAGCTGATCATGGCAAGGAGCCAGCCCTGAATCCCTGGGAATTATTAAGCCATTGACATTATCTGGGACTCCCTTTCCCTGCCCTTGGGAAAGCTGGGAGTGAATTAAAGCCCTCTGTGAAAATGTTGTTTGAGAACATCTGGCATTTCTTATTACTCTGCTCCATCGTATTAAATTAAACACAAACCAATTTTTCCAAGCCTGTTGCACTGCACAGTTTCTAAGAAAGATGTCTAGAACTGAGCTGGGGGTGCAGCTCAGTCAGAAGAGTGCTTGCCTAGCATGCAAGAAACCCTGAGTTCAGTCCTCAGTACTGCAAAAACTGTGCATGGTGCTGCCGTCCTGTAACCCCAGCCCTGGAAAGAGAGAGAAGCGGGCCTCAGAAGTTTGCAATCATTCTTGGCTGGGGAGCCAAGGTAGCGCTAGATCAGGCTACGTAAGACCTGGGGGTGGAGGAGGGAAGAAGGGGAGGATGGAAATATCTAGAACAGGTTTGAACCAAGTACTTTAACCCCAAATGCAGGTAAGTTCAGGGAGAATCTGTGATGTCTCACTTTTCAAATGAAGTACAAATAATTTCAGTGAAAGGAAGTAAAGATTTAGACCAGTGTTTCTTAACCTCCCTAGTGCTGCAATCCTAACGGTTCCTCATGTTGTGATGATGACCCCCCCCACCATACAATTACTTTGTTGCTACTTCCTGTCATTTTGCTACTGTTGTGAATCGTAATGTAAATATCTGCTATGCAGGATAGGTTGAGAACCACTGATTAAGACTCAAGGTAGGAACACACCCACCCCAAAGACAATGATGACTGGATGTACTCAGATCCCTCGAAGGTCTCCTCAAAGGGGCTCATTTCCTGCCAGGGCTAACGAAGACAATGCCACAAGTGTGGCCAACCGTTACTCAAGCATGGCCTTGTGGGCAGAGGCTCTGCGTCTCCTGGCTGCCCAAGTCAGCTGCTCCAGTGTTATGGCAGGAGTAGATGCTAACTACCACAGCCTTTAAATGCCTACCTGCTCGGACTCACTCTCTCTCTCTCTCTCTCTCTCTCTCTCTCTCTCTCTCTCTCACACACACACACACACACACACACACACACACACACACACACACACACACACACACGAGTTATTCCTTCTGAACCTCACTCATTTGTTACATACACATTTATGGAGCACTCATGCTCAGCAAGCACCGGGCTAAGCACTGGTCAAGTGTGGCGCCCCCTAGAGTTTTTATTTAGACGGCCTCAGCTCTCCCATTTTAAAATGTCCATTTTAACTGGAATTTCCCCCAAATCAGTACTTCCAGTTCCAGACCCCCAGGGCAGGATTCGCCTATGGCCCAAAGGCCAATGACAACTGGATATGCCACAGACTTCTGGAAGTACTAGAGATCCAACATTGGATGGATCCACCATCTCTGCCCTCACCCCACCAGTCTCTCCTCCAGGATGTCTATCACCCTGAATAGCACCACTGTCCGCCCTAGGTCCCCTGCTGGGAACAGCCATCACTCAGTTTCCTTGTGGACCAGCTGTGACTGAGGGGCTAGCGGTGTCTTTCCGCCTGGGATAGAGAAGAAGAATTTTTTCTAATGCCAGCTGCAATCTCAGGATCGGTTTGTGGGAGAAGCCGGGATGGAGCATCGCCACCGAGATGGACTCCAAACGCAATCTGTCCACCTGGGTTCTAGCAAAATTGAGGCTGGGGAGGGGGTGGGGGCAGGGCAACAATTCCGCAGGTGCAGGTGAACAGGTTTTACACCGTGGGCTCTACCACTGCTAGAAAAGTGTAGCGTTAGGATGCAAATTTGCTTGTGGTGTACACACACACACACACACACACACACACACACACACACACCTCTCTTTTCTGTGTCCCTGTTTCCAGCTTCCTCTGCTCAAAATGCCCCCCTCCCACAGCCATAGCCACAATTACTTCTCATACTTAATCCCCAAATGCCTTGTCTTCACCTCCTGGAAGCTTCTCATGAAGCCCCTCACTGAGTCAGTCACCTGCCATCCTCTAGCGCGGAGGTGTGTCTAGCGCGGTTTGTTTACGTTGTGTTTTGGGTCTTCCCATCACACTATCATCTCTTTGAGAGCAGGAGCCTGGTGCCAACCTCGAGCCAACCAAGGACCGGCAAGGAAAGGACCACAGAGAGGAGCCCCAAGCCCAGGGAAGCCAAGGCAGGGACTGACTCCAGCCAGGGGGCAAGTACAACGCCCTGGGGAGCCCCCCAACGGACAGACTGGAGATACCAGGGCAGGAGGGAGGCCTACCCGGGTGGCGGTCCCGGGGGCTTTCCTCCCTGCGCTCATCCTGGAGCCCACCACCTCCGATGTCTCCACCACCAAACCGCTCGTATTTACAACCGCCAGGGCGCAGCCGAAGACCCCCGAGACTCAGGGGAGGAGGCACCACCGCGCGCAGCGCGGAGCGCGCGACCGCTACCCGCCCCCGCGCCCTCGGAGGCGACCAGAAACCCAGCCTGAAGGAGGCCGATGGGAACCCCGAGTCCATGGCCCGCGCGACCCGTGGGGGGGACACCGCCTCCAGGTCTCGCTTCCTCGCGCCTCCCTACCTGGCTGGCTTTGTGGAACTGCTTTTTGAGCCCCGCCACCGACATCGCGGCGGCGCCCTGCCCGGGGGTGGTCTCGGGGCTCCGCCGGGCCACGCGGCCGCGACGCTGAGCGGAGCGGGCACCCCGGGCGGTCCCCGCGCGCCCCACGGCCACGGCCACCGCCACGGCGCTGTCACACTGGCACACGCGCGCGCGCAGATAGCAACACTGCGTTTCGAGGTTCGGGCGCGGCCTATTGGTCGAGCCTCGGCGGCATGCAAATGAAGCCACTGGGACCGCCCACGCTTCATTGTTGCGTGGCGACCCGGAGCGCTTGAGCCAGGAAAGGGACTAGTGGAAAGGCTGGCTGTGGGAGGTCCACGGGATGCGGAGAGCCTCTCCGGACTTCTTTAGGCCAGCATGGGATGCAGCTGGCTCTGAGACTGTTCTGGACCCGAGGTCTTCTTTCTACTCTTCTGGGACTTGGTGTGAAACCTGCCTTCACTCACTGGCAGCAACATCATCTCCCCTCCCACACACACACCCTGACCTGCGAGTTTTGGATAGCCCAGTGATATGAGGAAGGATCGTTGGGATGTTGCATCTCTGGAAGAGAAACACTACAAGAACCAGGATCTGTGGTTAGGTGGGAGGGAGCCGGTTGTGGGAATCTAGGTGTGTGCTTTAAGCTGAGTCTGCCTCAGCAGTTTGGGAGCCCTGGGAGGGAGTTACTTGGTGGTTTACTAATAAACTCAGACTAGTCTCACAGATGAACTGAGCCTCTTATCAGCTACACACTGTAAGATGCCGGAAACAAGGTCTTCCATTCCTCTCTTTACCAGAGATTTTGACAGATGAGTGTACAGTTGTGTCCTTTACACCAGGCCTTTTCACGGGGTCTAGAGGTCATTGATGAACAGTGAATGCCCAGCCACAGAAACTGAGCTTTACATCAATTCATGTACCACCACCAAGACCACTAGTTTCCTTGAACGTGGCCTTTCAAAGCCCCTATGGCTCCTAATTCCTATATCCACTTTAGCAATGCTTCGTTCGCACTGGAACAAACAATCCAGCTTTCAGTCTCTACCTAAAAGAAATGTCACTCTATGGACCCTCCCCAAATCTGGTCTAGGGTTACCAGCTCTCCATTTGTCCTGAACACTTGCAGTCCACACCTGTGCCCGGGCTTCTGTTTGCCCCTAGCATTTCTCCACTACTTTGGCAGAGTGAGTTTCAACAGTGCCTAGGTTTGCTCACAATGGCTGGGAAACTGTGGAGTCAATAGTGTTCTTCCTCTGATATGGGAGATGTGGGCATCTTCTTAATGGGCATCTTGGGACAAGGTTAATGAGTCTGACTCAACACTCTGCACCTAGATGGCCAAGGGCTAGCTGACACCAGACAGTGGTTGTCCCAACCCCACAAAACAGGTTCTGGGAAAGATGGGTCTCCCTTGTCCTGAACTAGTCTATGGCTGGGTAGGTGCTCAATTGTTGACCTCTTCTGTACTCAAGAGGAGCTATAACAGCACAGGCTCAACCTGCACCCTCTGAGGAGTCAGATTCTTTTTGAGGCTGGTGATTGGCATTTTACCATGGCTGATAGTTTTATTAGGTTTGTGAGGGATTTTATTTTGTTCTGTTTTGAGGGGAAAATCACAGTTTGAAGGGAACATTCCATTGGGGGGATGGCAGTGCAGTTAGCAGTGGGAGCCATGAGAGTGTGAGGTCATGCTGCATGTACAGGCAGTAAGCAGAGATGAACACTGGTGCTCAACTCAAAGCTCCTTCATCCCTTTTTGTGGAGTCTTGGAGTCCAGGCACTTGATAGTAGCAGCTTATGCAGGAGGGCTTTCCCTCCTCAGTTAAAGCTCTCTGAAAACTCTCTCACTGGCACATCCAGAAGTGTGTTTCCTAGGTGATTCCAAATTCTGCCAAGTTGACAATGAGAATCCATCCCTGCAATAAGTGTATTCAAGGTCCTTCTGTGGTCAAGTTTAGTAATCTATCTCCTTGGTTGATTCAAGTGCAGACTTGTAGATAGTTTCTCATAATCAACTTTGGGATCTTTCACATATAGTTTTCTGTTATAAAAGTATTTACATGGTTTATTCATTTTATTCTTGTTTTATTATCAGAATGTATAAAATTGACAACAGCTTGGATTTCATGCCTTGTTTTCATAAACAACATGTCTTTTCTACTTGTTTTATAAGCACAATTTTTGGTCATTCTTTTGGTTTTTTTTTTTCTTTGTAATAGTGCACACCTTTAACCCCAATACTCCAGGGGAGGGTGGAGGCAGATTTCTGTGGGTTCGAGGCTAGCCTGGTCTACATAGTGAGTCCAGGACAGCTAGAGCTACATAGTGAGACCCTGTTTTGGAAAAAGAAATGGTGTGTTTCCCAGTTATTAGAATACAGCTTTTCAGTTGACCTGTAACAGGTGCATGTGTTTACCGAAGCTCCTAGCTCAAAAGAGATTCCAAATTCAGGCTGGCTTAAGCTGCTTTGACCAGTTCTAGACTTTCCCTTCACAGCATCATCACCCATCAGCCACCCACAGATCTGTAGCTCGTCTGTTTTCAGAGAAGAGGCACATGAGTGAGTCTACACAAGATGAACTATCTTTGTGATGGAGACTTGGAGAGTCTTGGACTATAGACAAGCACTCCTATGAACTGAAGGATCTTTGACACTTGCTAGGCTTGCCTCTGGCACCTTATGGCAATGGCAATATTGTGATGTGGGTTTCAGTGTTCCCTTAGGTGTCTTTCCTGTGGTTCTCGACTCTTCCCTGGTATGTGGAGTGCTATGCTAGCTGCATCCACATTTCTGCATGTTGTCTGTAGACCTTCTTTGGAATCTGTGGGTATCAGCAGACCTGGGGTTTGGTTCTGTGGACTCATATTTGTCTGGGGTCAGGATGATGATATCTAAGGATCCTGGGTAGATGAGATGCAGAGGAAGAAAGCATCCTGACTAGTGTTGTGAAATATTAGCCTGTTGTTCATTGTTTTTTTCTCTTTCTTTTTTTTGGGGGGTCCACCACCCAGATCCCAAATAAACAACACAGAGGCTTATTATTAATTATAAATGCTTGGCCTTAGCTTGGCTTGTTTCTATCCAGCTTTTCTTAAATTATTCCCATTTATCTTTTGGCTCTGGACTTTTACCTTTCTCTATTTTTGTATACCTTTTCTTTCCTTCTTACTCCATGTCTGGCTGTGTGGCAGGGTGGCTGGCCCCTGAAGTCCTCCTGTCATTCTTCTCTTGCTCTTTCTTCCTCCTTTCCTCCTAGATTATTCCTTCTACTTATTTTCTCTGCCCGCCAGCCCCTCCTATCCTTTTTCCTGCCTTGTTATTGGCCATACAGCTCTTTATTAGACCATCACATGTTTTAGACAGGCAAAGTAACAGCTTCATAGAGTTAAACAAAAGCAACATCAAAGAATGCAACATATCTTTGCATCATTAAACAAATGTTCCACAGCATTAAAAAATGTAACACATCTTAAAATAATATTCTACAACATTTCTCCCTTTTGTCTAAATAAAAAGAAAAGGTTTTAACTTTAACATAGTAAAACTATATACAACAAAAAGGTATCAAGTAAGAATTACATTTACAATATTATGTCCATTTATATTTAGCAAATTCACAGAAATACTCCATTTTCTAGCCTATTTAATGAATTCAATGTTTTACATATCACAACTAAGGAAAACTGCAACTATAACTATCTAGTCTTTAACTCTATCAAAGACCTAGAAGGATGTAATATTATCTAACAACAGAGACATTTGGCTGCATGGACAGTCACCCAAAGTTCCTCTGCAACACTGGGGCATCCATTCTCACCCTACAGGCCCAGAATATCTGGCAAACTTATCAGTGAAGCAGGAAATGTGAAGGACTGTCCTGCCTTGTATTGGCAAAGTTTGTCAGTCATTTTTCCTCTGTGTCCTGCAGAGTATCTGGCACACTCTTCTTTTATTTAGATAAAAGGGAAAAACATTGAAGACATTGACAATTGAAAACCCATAGACAGAATGCCATAGCACTGAAATGCTTGAAGCAAAACTCTCAGATATAAGAAGCAACAGACAGAGTTACATCTGTTTCAAAAGACTAGAAGACAGACAGTCTTTTAGGCATTGATGAGTAGAAAATATTGAGGTACAGAACATTTCAATATGCTCTGTTCAATAGTATTTGCCTGGTCTCTAACAGAAGCTATGCATCTGTGGGTAGCTGAGAGGTGATGAGACTGTGAAGGGCAAGCCTTGAAATTGCCAAGGTGGTTTAGGCTAGCTTGCAAGGCAGGTCTAGCAAGGTACTCTAAGACTTGGTTTATGAGCTAACAGATTAATGTTGTAGAATATTATTTTAAGATGTGTTACATTTGTTTATGCTGTGGATCATTTGTTTAATGATGCAAAATGTATTGCATTCTTTTATGTTGCATTTGTTTAACTCTGTGAAGCTATGTTACTTTGCCTGTCTAAAACACCTGATGGTCTAATAAAGAACTGAACAACCAATAGCAAAGCAGGAGAAAGGATAGGCGGGGCTGGCAGGCAGAAAGAATAAATAGAAGGAGAAATCTGGGAGGAGAAGAAGGGGTAGCAAGGGAAGGAGGAGGATGCTAGGGCCAGCCACCCAGCTACACAACCAGCAAGGGGGTAAGAAAGAAAGATCTACAGAAACAGAAAAAGGTAAAAGCCCAGAGGCAAAAGATAGACAGGCCAATTTAGGTTAAGAAATCTAACAAGAAACAAACCAAGCTAAAGCCAGGCATTTATAATTAATAATAAGTCTCCATGTGTGTTTATTTGGTGACAGCTCTCCCCAAAAGAAAAAAAGCCAAAATATTAAGAGTAAAAAACCAACAACATTTTGGTGTTCCAACAAGGGCCCAAATTTCCACATAGGGCTTAAGAAAACTGAGGGGAAAAAGAGAACACAGCTCCTTTACAAGTTTCTGCCTACTAGTGAGCCCTTGAACAGCCAGTGTATTCAGTAGGAACAAAAGACTAAGTAAAAATGCCTTCCACAGTGCAAGCATCAGCATTCTAGAGCTCTAGGAAGGTTGA
This sequence comes from Onychomys torridus, assembly GCF_903995425.1. Lineage (NCBI taxonomy): Eukaryota > Metazoa > Chordata > Mammalia > Rodentia > Cricetidae > Onychomys > Onychomys torridus. The sequence continues at coordinate 62,250,210 of NC_050443.1, read as the reverse complement.
ATGAAGTTCCTGGTCATGCACCCCATACAGGGCCAAGAGTTTTAGGTTTGACTTTCATGATGCAAGAAGTGGGCAGAGCCAGCCACCCAAAATTGCAGCTGGAGTCTAAAGCCACTAAAGCCACCAAAGCCTCAGAAGTCTAAAGTTTGCTCATGGGATCAAAAAAGTCTAAAAGATACACAATAAAAGAGGTCCAGATGGAAAAAAAAACTTTTTTTAAATTTAAATAAAAAAAAAAAACTTTTAAAAGGTTCCAGTGTGTTTTACCCTATTCACAGCTCTTTTGACTTTAATATTCATATCGACTTTTTATATAAGCTTCATATATCTTAATTGATGCTTTATTTTTATTGGTGGCTATTAATTTTATGAAATAATAGGTCTCACTGTGACATTTTCATACATGTGTGTAGCTGGAGCCTTTTCATTGTCTGACTTGGTCCCACAGCAGCTTATAAAATAATCACTCAGAGGCTCAATATTACTTGCAAACTGTTTGGCCTATGGCTCAGGCTTATTACTAGCTAGTTCTTACATCTTAAATTAACCCATTTCTGTTAATCTATGTATTGCTGTATGGCCAGTGGCTTATCGGTACTTTCACATCTTGCTTCTTGGGCAACTTGCTGGTGTCTCCTCCACTCCGCCCTCTTCTCCTTTTATCTCTGCTTGGATTTCCCACCTGGCTTTATCCTGCCTTGCTTGAGGCCAGTGGTATTAAACATATGCATAGCATAAAGAAAGACATCCCACAGCACATGTGTACAATGTACTTTGATCATATCCAGTCCCCATTACCCTCTCATTCCCCTCTTCCTTATCAGTCTCCTTTCTACTTTAAAGTCGGCATTTTCCTCTAGATGCTCTATGTGAATGCAAACATGTGACATCATCTGATTCTGGCATCTTTTGATTAACATAACAATTCCTAGTTCCTTTCATATTTCTGAAAATAATACCACTTGTAGTTTTTGTTGTTATTGTTGTTGTTGTTGTTTTTTACTCTTTATTCTTGGGGAGGTGCTGCCACCCAGCTCCCAAATAATCACATGGAGGTTTATTATCACTTATAAATGTCTGGCCTTAGTTTGGTTTGTTTCTAACCAGGTTTTCTTAACTTGAATTATCCCATCTACCTTTTGCCTCTAGGCTTTTATCTTTCTCTATTCTGTATACCTTTCTTTACTTCTTACTCCATGGCTGCCTCTATAGCTGGGTGACTGGCCCCTGTCATTATCTTCTCCTTTTCTCATTCCCCAATCCTTTCTTCCCAGATTTCTCCTCCTATTTATTCTCGCTGCCTGCCAGCCCCACCTATCCTTTCTCCTGCCTAGCTAGCTATTGGCCATTCAGCTCTTTATTAGAACAATCAGATGTTTTAAACGGGCAAAGTAACACAGCTTCACAGAGTTAAACAAATGCAACATAAAAGAATACAATACATCTTTACATCATTAAACAAATGCTCCACAGTATTAACAAATGTAACATGTCTTTAACTAATATTCTACAACAAACTCTTTGCTCTTTACATCATGCACTCCACATTTTATCTGTATGATTAGCATATGATTCTGCCAGGAGTTTGGAGTACCCACATGATGATGGAAATATAGACAGTAAACACTGTGCTCACAATGTTCTAGATTGAACAGGGACATTACTGGGAACTGGGCAAACAGGTATTCACGTTGCACTAAGGCAAAGACTCCAGAATTTACCACATCCTGAAAATATGAGTGAGGCTGAATTCAAAAGTAATGAGCTAAACTATTTGGTGGAGTAAGTGTCAAAGCCAGATGATCTTCAGGCTGCAGCATAGTTATTTCTAGTTACCTTTGGTCAGCTTGACAGTGAGACTTGGTAGCAAAATAAAATTACTCTGTAAGACAGGGAAAAACTGTTCAATTTGGGGCAGAAAAAATAGCTCATTGAAATTCATGCAAAGAATTTATAATTGTTAAAGATATTGGTGGCATTTAAAAAAGAAGGGGTTGGAGAGATGCCTCAGAGGTTAAGAACACTTACTGCACTTGCTGAGGACCTGGGTTCAGTTCCCAGAACCCATATCAGCCAGCTCACAACCACCTATAACTCCAGTTCCAGGGCATCTGATGCCCTCCTCTGGCTTGTAAGGATTCCTCCATGCACATGGTATGCATAAATTCACACAAGTAAACACATGAAATAATAGTTTTTAAATAAGAAGACCAATGTGTTGCCCCAGAACAGTGGTTCTCTACCTTCCTGGTGCTGTTAACACAGTTCTGACCCCCAACCATAAAATTGTTTCATTGCTACATCATAACTGTAATTTTGCCACTGTTATAAATTATAATGTAAATATCTAATATGCAAGATATCTGTTATACAACCCCCAAGGGGGTTGAGACCCACAGATCGAGAACCACTGCTCTAGAACAAGAAGAGTTCCTTGAGGGCATCTAGGAATTGTTGAGATCTCATAAATCAGAGAAGCTAGAGTTGAACACTGCAACTCACTTGAAAGATAAGAAAAAAAGAAAGGAAGGAAGAAGGGTCCACCCCAGAGCATTACATTCACATATAGTATACCTTCAGGTTCAACAGAGGTGACTGCAACAGCAACCATGGGCCAAGAGCCTCAGTACTGCTCAAGTCAGTGGCAAAGCTTGGCATCAGTTACAGGGTGGTAGTTTGTGGTTATGCAGAATTCAACATATGCAGGTTCATAGAGATGTCCACAAAAACCTATGAGAAAAGCTTGTAATGTCAGAAAATATACAGAAGACTCATATTGCTTGAAAGAAGTCCCAGAAAAAGCTTGCATGAAGCTATGTAGTTGAAACCTAAGTTGGAATAGAGACCCCAGGATGCTGGAGATGCCAAGGATGTGGGGTCATCTATTGAAGAAAGAGGCAGGCACTAACTGGATCTAGAAGAGAGAGAATATACATGCTGTAGATGCCAAGGTCATAGAAATGGCAGTGCCCCAAGCCCTTTGGAGCCCACATTACCATACCTTATGCTCCAGGTGCTGGACATGGCACCATGAGATTTAATATTTGCCCTGCTGAAATACAGCCTTGCTTTACTCCAGTCTTCCAGGCTATCCTTCTGGTCCTCCCCCTTTGGAATGGGAATGTTTACACCACTGTGTATTGGTGCTGTGTAGCTTTTCTGTTTTATAGGGGTTTATGGGTAAGTGATTATTACCTTGATTTTGAGTAGAGACCTTAAACTTTTAAATAACATTGGAACTTTTAAGTCTATGGAAACTCTTAATGTTTGACTAGATGCATTTTGCATTATATATTGCCCTTAAGACTTTGGGGCCCAAGAATGCAATGTTATGGTTTGAATCTGAAAAGCCATGGAACCATTAGGAGGTGAAGCTTAGCTGGAAGAGGTAGGTAGCTGGGTGTGGTTATAGCCTGGCCTTGTCCCAGCCATAGTCCCTGCTTCTACCATGACCCAGCTGTGTGCCACACTTTTCCCACCACGATGGACCAACCCTATGGAAACTCAAGCCAATGTGACTTTTCCTCCTCTGGATAGTTTCTGGTAGGCATTGTGATCACAGAAATTTGAAAGCAGCTAAACGGTACATTCTGTTTTAGTTTCTCGGGTAACTTCTGAACTGATCCCTACAGTTGCTGGATCAGTTGTTGTGTGTAGGGTTCTTTTCTCTCACATCCTTCCCAAGATTTGCTGTTTGTTTCTTTGATCATGTAGGTGCTGATCAGTGTAGTTCTGATCTGCATTTCCCCCGATGCCCAAAGGTGCTGGATACGTTTCCGTGCATTTATTGGTCATGTGTGCTTCCTTTGGAAAGTGTCATTTAGTTCATTTGCCCACTTTTCAGTTCAGGTCATTCATTCTTTTCATGTTGAACTTTTTTAAGCTCTTCATATATTTTAGATTGCAACCCCTTGTCAGCTAAAGAATTTTCTCCAATGTTGTATGCCATCCTTTTATTTTGCAGATTGTTTGCTGTGCAGAAAACCTTTTCATTTAGAATCATTATATTCATTAATTCTTGTTATTACGAACTGGGTGATTGTTGATCAGAAAGTCATTACTAACGCTCAGATACCAAAGTGTTTCTCTATGTTTTCCTCTAGTAGTTTCGAAGTTTCAGACCTTATACTTAGGTCTTTGACCTGTTTTGAGAGCTTTTCTTCATTTTTTAAATTTTTTTTTTGCATATGTATGTGGTATGCATGTGTGTGTATGTGCACTCCTATTTGCATGTGTGAGAGCACACATTAATGTAGGTACACATGCATGTGTGTGGAAGCCTGAAATTAATGACTGCTTTTGCTCCCCACCTTATTAGTTGGGGCAGGTCTCGCACTGTCCCAGAGCTTGCCAATTCTGGTTCATCTAGCTGGCATGTCCCGGTATCCCGTCTCCACCTCCTGAGATTAGGATTGCAGGTGGCTGCTATGCCTGCCCAACATTTACGTGGATGCTGGAGATCTGAACTCCAGTTCTCTCATTTAGAGAGAACGTAAATTCCCTGTTGAACTGTTTCCCTAGCTCTCAGGTTAAGTTTGATACAAGGATGTGTTGGGCTTTTTGCCACTGAGACAAATACCTAACAGCAATAACTTGAGGAAAGGGTTACTTCGGCTCACATTTTCTGTGCGTTCAGTCTGAGTTGGCTGGCTCCATTACCTTGAAGTCTGAAGCCAGGATGAGCAGAATGGTGGCAGGGTCACACGGAGGAAAACACTGTTCATCTTCATGGCAGACAGTAGCAAAGAGTGAGGGAGAGGCCTGGAAAGCACGCCTCTGCTCTCCTCTGTCCTCTTGTCTCCTAAGCCTTCTGCTGCCTCCCCAAATTGCATGACCTGCTTGGTCACCATAAGTTCAACAGTGTCAGGATCGCTCATAGTCAAACCATAACAGAATGCAAGGGAATACCTAGTTTCAGTTGCATGCAAGCAGGCATCCAGCTTTAACAGCACCGAATTTTAAAGATACTGTCTTTTCTCCAGCATATATATATATGTTACCTTTGTGGAGAATTAGATAGATGAGTCTCTGGGTTTATTTGGGTCATCTGCTCTATTTATTCCATTGGTCTCTGTGTCTGTTCAATGCCATGTGTTTTATGTATTATGACTTGAAACCAGATATCATAATACCTTTAGCGCTGTTCCTTACTCAAGATTGTGTTAGCTATTCAGGGTCTTCTGGGCTTCCATATGACTTTGAGGGGTTTTTTCTAGTTCTGGAAATAATACTGAAGGTTTGCTGAGAATGGCCTTGAACTTACAGGTGGCCATTTTACCTATTCTGCTGATTCATAAACGAGAGATTTTTCCAATCACATAATTGCTTTTCAATGTATTTGGTGTTTTATAATTGTCATTAAAGAGGGCCTTCGCCTTTTTGTCTATTTTTATTCCTACTATTTTGGGAGTTATGGCGATGGAATTATTTCCCAATTTCAACTCTGAGTTCATTAATGGTGTGGAGAGAAGCTACTTTCATTCATTCTGCTACTTTGCTGAAAGTTTTGTTAAGACTGAGAGTCTGGCCGTCCCTGAAGTCTTTCAGGTGTAGGATTATGCCATCTGCAAACAAGAAGAGTTTGATCTCTTCCTTTTTTAGTAAAGATTTTTCTTGCTGTCTTGCTCTGGCTAAGAAGTCAGGTGTCATATTGAACAAGAGTAAACAGAGAAGACACCATTTTCATATTTCTGAACTTTTCATTTTTTCCTATAGTATAACATTGGCTATAGGTCTGTCACAGCAAGCCCTTATGTTAGTGGGCTCCTTCTGTTCCTGGTTTCTTTGTGGTTTTTATTATGAAGGGATGTAGATATTTTTTCAAAGGATTATTGCGAATCTATTGACATAATAATGTGATTTTGTCTTTGGTTATATTTATATGATGTATTTTATCTATTTATGTATGTGAAATCAACTTTATATCCTTAGAACAAACCCAATTTAATCATAGAGTAGAATCTTTTAATGTGCTGCTGAATTCAATTTACAGTTTGTGTGCATGTGTGTGTAGAGGATATGCATGCATATGTACATGTTCATGCATGTGCCTATGGAGAGCAGTCAAATTCAAGTATCTATTGATCTCTATATTACTTTGTATATATTTTGTTATTACATGTATTCAAATTTTTTGCCTGCATGTATTTATGTGCACCATGTGCATTCCTGGTACCCATGAAATAAGAAAAGAGTTTTGGATCCCCCAGGGACTGGAGTTACAGATGGTTGTGAGCCACCAGGTAGGTGCTAGGAATCAAACCCAGGTCTTCTGCAAGAACAACAGATGCTCTTAACCTCTGAGCCATCTCTCCAGCTCCTCTTGTACTTTGGATGAAAGTTGTCTTAGTGAGCAGTCTTTTCTGTGATAGTTCAAGAATGAAAACAAACCACAGTAACTCCATCAGCACCAAAACAACACAGATGAGTTTAAACAATTACAAACATCCGCTATAACCCTAGTGACAACCAAAAAGAAAAAGGCAAGAATAATATAGATTAAAGAAGACATTTAAAAATTAATCAAGTCAGAGTAATATTAATAAGGAAATTTTTAAAAGGGGGGAGACAGCAAGATAGAAACAAGATGGAGATGAGAGGACAGAGAACATGAGGTAGTGCCAGAAGATATAGTAGTTCAGATCCAAAGCTAAAGCATCAGAGGAAGGGAAAACCCCAGGTTAAAGAGACAGATACCCATGGGGCCTCTGGCTGCAGGTTCTGGGCTCTTCGTGTTTAGGGTGTAGTGTGTGTGTGTCTTCTTTCTCCTCAGATCCAGTTAAACAGATGTTTATATACAGTAATGGATCAAATATATATATATATGTGTGTGTGTGTGTGTGTGTGTGTGTGTGTGTGTGTGTGTGTATTCAAGTAGATATATATCAAATGGATCAAAAGGATGTTTTATATATATAACATATATATCAAATGGAATATATATATATATCCACGAGGCCTCACCTCTCCCTGCAGCCATACACGTTTTACCTCAATGGCTCAGGACCAGTAAAATGTCCAAAATCTCTCCTCTACCACCTTTCTCCCCTGTGGCTTTTGTTTTTGTGCTTTTATTTGGTCTTAGATGTGTGCAGTTTTAAGTCAAAATAAAATGTAATGCTCTTCTGGGCCAAAATATTTTAGACTTTTCCTGCCTTAGCTGTGTCCTCTGTGGATCCACTGCTCTGTTTTCCTTCACTAGTTCATTCTTCTGTCACTTAGATGTCCTTTGCTTTTTCTTCCCCCTTTACTTTTGGAAATGATGTGCCCAATTTATCCAAAGAACGGTGAGCACTGACTGATAAAGTATTTGAGTTCTACCCTCTATCATAGTAACTAAGCATTTTTGGGACTGGAGAGATGGCTCAGGAGCTAAAGAGCATTTGCTGCTCTCACAGAGGACCTGAGTTTGGTTCCCAGCACCCAGAGTGAGCTGCTCACACTACCTGTATCTTCAGTTCCAGGGAATCTGATATCCTCTTCTGGCTTCCTTGGGTACCTGCATGCATGTGAGCATACATGCAAATATAAACACATAAATAATAAAACAAGTTTGTCTTCAAGTTTCTCTTGCCGTGATGAAACACCATTACCAAACAACGTGGGGAGGAAAGGGTTTATTTGGCTTACACATGCACATCACTGTTCATCACTGAAGGAAGTCAAGACAGGGGAGGAACTTGGAGGCAGCAGCTGCTGCAGAGGCCATGGAAAAGTGCTGCTCATCGGCTTGCCCAGCCTCCTTCCTTGTAGAACCCAGGACCACCAGCCCAGGGATAGCACCACCCACAATGGGCTGGTCCCTCCCCCATCAATCACTAATTAAGAAAATGATCTACAGCCTGATCTTAAGAAGGCATTTTCTCAACTAAGGTTCCCTCCTTTCAGATGATGCTAGCTTGTGTCAAGTTGATATAAAATAACCAGCATAATCTTTAAAAAAAAAAGTTAAACATTTTATAGGGGCAACAGCATGATTAAACTGCACCAGGCTCCAGGCATCTGGGACAGGACCACCCCACAATCTCCTTCTGCTCATACAACCTCCTATTCTGGACCCTATCCTAGAAAGAGCCTAGAAATAGCCCCTAGCCTAGGAAGGGTCCAGAAGCACCTGGCTTCTTGGGTCTGAAACAGCAAACAAACCGCATAAAGACTGGAATTAGTCTCAAGGGAATGAGTTTTAAGACTGAGAGACAGGAAATTTTAAAGAAATTTTGAGATAAAGGAATTGTTAAGTTCTTTTAAATCTAAAATAAATGTTTCAATAAGTATATATTTTCCATTCTAAACTACTTAAAGAAAATTTAGATGGGCTGGTCCGATAGACAGCTTAGTGGGTGAGGTACTTGCTGCCAAAGATGAGGACCTGAGTTCTACTCCAGGATCCCATATGGTAAAGAGAGAGAACTGACCCCACAAGTTTTCCTCTGTCCTCTAGACATGTGCTATGGTACACACACACACACACACACACACACACACACACACACACACACGTAAATTTGTTTAAAAGAAAAAGTTTAGAAACCATCAAAAATGGAAAATTACCTTTGGAATCAGATTTAAACAATCACTCCAGACTTTGTAATTTTTTCTCTTATAGTCTCTGCTATGAAAAATTCAAACCTAACTATAATCACCAAAAAGTAGCATACTTTCTTCTTTTTTTCTTCTAGTTTCTGGCCATTTTCTATATCTGAGTGGTCCCCACCCATATTATTTTTATGACAACCTAACAAAACAATTATTTGTACATAATAAATTACACTCAATCAGCTGGGCGGTGGTGGAGCACGCCTTTAATCTCAGCACTCGGGAGGCAGAGGCAGGAGGATCTTTGTGAGTTCGAGGCCAGCCTGGGCTACCAAGTGACTTCCAGGAAAGGTGCAAAGCTACACAGAGAAACCCTGTCTCGAAAAACCAAAACAAAACAAAACAAAAAATTTACACTCAATCATTTTCTATTCATACACGGCTAAAGAGCCCACCCCCAAATGCTCACCATTTAAGTAAGATTGTCTTTTAAGCATGCTTTTTATATATTTGTTCTATACCAGGTACAGTTCCTTAGGCTAGATTCTGAAGTGTGAATTAGTACAACAAAGTGTTTGAACGATTCTAAGTTTAATTCATGTTCTGTATAGATGCTATGCCGTTTTAACAGCTCCACATTACATGCTCATTTAGAGAAGGAGAGGGGATAAATAAAGGGCAGGGGTAAAGAAACATGGATCTCAGCACTGGGGAGGCAAAGGCAGGAGGATCTCAGTGAGTTTGAGGGAGCGGGTCTACATAGTGAATTCCAGGACAGCCACAACTACAGAGAAGAGAGAGAGAGAGAGAGAGAGAGAGAGAGAGAGAGAGAGAGAGAACAGAAAAGAAAGAAAAAAATTGCCTTGAGCTAAATTCCAAGTCACTAAAAGGCTGATACAAGTTCTGGATTTCTGCTTTTGGCCACAGTGGAAGGTTGAGTTCCAATACTGACGTCTTAATTAGCTCTACCATGTTAGTTTAACCATGACCTCTCAATTCCTAGCTTTGTCTCCTTCTCTTACAAAAATCTCTCACCCAGTCTCGATTCTCAGGAGACATCCCAGGTCTTTGAACCACCACCTGCCAAATGTTTAGCTAAATCAGGCCCGAGAAGCATTCTCCTCCTGGGCCTAATGTCTTCACATGCCTGACTGCATTCCTTGAACCCTCCTACAGCACGCACCCTTTTTTACACAGCTGGGAGGGATGTGTGCCTATCAGTGAGGTAACAGAACAGACATGATGAATCCCAGATGTTAAGCTCAGCAACTGGCCTTGAACTTGCAGGATCTCAACTAGGAACAAATGTATAGATTTTCTTTGCTTATTGTTTTACATGAAGCTGAGGGGAAAACCAACTGATCAGTCAGTGAAAGGCCAGAAAGAGTTCTCATTTTAAAAGGGAGAGAAGACACCTGCAGTATTTTAATTGATCTCAACAGAAAAGGTAAATACACGGACCAGTAAGTGTAGCCATCTATAACACAGGATTTCCGTCTCCTGAACTCTGTCGGAATTCAGCGCCAAGTCTGGATCCTACTGTAATTATAATTGCCCTCTGTACATTGAAGGTGATATTTTACATTTCCGTATTGCCCCGGGCAATATTATTTTCCATGTCTAACAAACAGATGCAGTTTGTGAGCCATGCTGATCCTGTTCATAAACTGCTGCTGCCATCTGGTGGTAGTTCTGGGAATTGACAGGTGCAAGTGGGAAGGAACCCCAAGCATTTGGGTACAGGGTAGTTTCAAGACGTTTGTGGTTCACAGGTATTTGAGGGGCTGTTTGAGATAGGGCCCTATGCAGCCCCGGTTTGCCTTTGTACATGCTGTGTGGCAGAGGATGACCTTGAACTCCTGACACCCCAAGTGTAGTGAGGGTGATTGAGTCTGTAAGAACGCACTAGCCCCCGAGTTTGACACAGTAGCTCATGTGAATGGTGCTGACTGCAAATACCACGCTCCTGAAATATTCAGTCCTTACAGTGAGAACCTGGAGGACTTATGGGTCCGTCATTAGCCAGATGAGAACAATAACACATGGAGAAGGGGTGTGGTACCAGAGAAGTCACTCCCCAGTTCCAGCACCTCCTACCCCTTCCTCATTTTAGTCCCGTCCACAGCACTTCACTGGTGTTTTAATACTCATGATATATAATTTTTAAAATCTCAAGCAAGGCAACTATTTTAAATATATTTTAAGTCCTTCTTTGAGAATTTCATATGTGGGTAGCCATTCCAGCTTTGATATGGAAGTTCCAACCCCCATTGAGGCTTCGGTAACAGTCACACCTACAAGGTGGGGCTGAGAGAGGACGCTGAAGACCTGAGATCTGGATGGGCCAGCTCTCTTGGTTCCTGGACCCTGGACGCTGGAGGTAGACCGAGCAGAGTTCTCCAGAGAACACTGCCAGACTGTGCCATACCTTTCCCAGACCCTACAACCTATCCCTTCACTTGTCAGTTACCCCACAAAATAAACCTCCCTTTGAACTACATGGAGTGGCCTTAATACTTAAACCAATACATACATGTATACAATACATTTTGATCAAACCCACCCTCATTCCCCTCCCTCAGTTTTCTCATGTCATATATATAATACATGCATACACACACACACACACACACACACACACACACACACACACACACCACATCAAGTGAAATTAGTGCTGCCCATATGTACACAAGTGTGGGATCATTCGTTGGCGCATAGCAAATCAACCAGCAGCCACACTCCTAAAGGAAAATGACTCCTCCTCCTCCCCCTGTACCATCAATGGCCTACAGCTCCTCAGCTAGAGATGCGGGAGCTCTTGAGCAACAGCCTTGTCATATGCTGGAGAAGCACGCACGGTACTCCTTCCCAGCCTCCGGCTCTTACATTCTTTCCACGCCTCTCCCGTGATGTTCCCTAAGCCTTAGGGGATGGGGTGCTATAGAATGTCCCATTTATGGCCAGGCTCTCACAGTCACTTCTCAGCATGTTGACCAGTTATGAGTCTCTGCATTAACCACTGTCCCCTGCAAAAAGAAGCTTCTCTGACCGAGGCTGAGAGCAGCACAGATCTATGGATATAGGCATAAATATTTAGAAGGCAGTTTGATAATACAACCATCTAGCAAAATAACAATAGTATATTGCTCCCTAAAGTCTATGACCTCCCAAGCCAGGGACTTTTCACTAGCTTACAGTACCAGCCATGAATTCCCTAGTTCTCTCCTATGTACCTGGCCTCTAGTCCAAGAAGGAAATGGTTGGGTATCCCCATAACAGCCATGCCACTATTGTGTCAATGGTCATACTTTACCTGGCAGGTTGGTATTGTAGCATGCAGGGTCCAGCGCTGGATGATACCATTGATCTATGTATTCCCTAGCACCTCCCAGCACTACAAAGTAACTAACCAGCAGGGAGGAACTGACTTCCTCCGTGTCCTACAACTAAAATGTGTGGTCTTACTGTCTAGTAATGACAGCCGACCCAGAGCCATGGAAATACCCGTGCTGCTTGGGGAGCTTCCAGGACCTCCTTGACTGATAACTCACTGGCAGTATCCTATGTATGGCACTGAGACTTTCATCTAATAGCCCATGTCTTTACCCAGCCATGCATGGTGCCTCTGTTCAAACTCCTTTTTTGAATCTTTTTTTCCCTTACAAACTAGTAGGTTTCCATGGGGGGGGTCAAGACAGGGTTTCTATGTGCAGCTTTGGAACCTCTCTTGGATCTCGCTCTGTAGGCCAGGCTGACCTTGAACTCACAGAGATCCGCCTGTCTCTGACTCCTGAGAGCTGGGATTAAAGGCATGAGCCACTGCCACCCAGCCAACCCTTTAGCTTTTGTTAGCCTGCCCTTCATCTCCTTTGCCCTATCTCCCTGCCCACTTCTCAGCATCCCCCCTCTTTCCTATCACATGTATTCTATGATCCTCTTCGTTGTAAGAGGGTTGAAAGACAGCAGGTTTCCATGCAGCTTTTCATACACCCATTGTTATGGTTCACTCCTCCCCTACCCTCTTCCCATCTCCCACCCCTCCCTGCTTAAACTTCTCTGCCCTCAGTAACCCCCTTTCTGCCTTCGTTTTATCTATATTACACCACCTGCCCTCCCTCGATTCACTCCCATAGCCCTTTTACAGCTTCCTGACATTGTACTCCAAGTATAAAGACAAGGTGCAAATCCATGTGAGGGCCATGATGTGTTTGTCTTCTGGGTTACCTCACTCGGTATTTTTCCAGTCTCATCCATTCATCTTCAGGTTTCACAATTTCACTTTTCTTTACAACCAAATGAATTCCGTTGTGTACATGTACTCCATTTTCCTCATCCGCTCCTCCAACAGGTAAAGAGGTGGATTCCGCATCGATTCCACAGAATAGGTTGGTTCCATTTCCTAGCTGTTGTAAAGAAAGCAGCAGTAAGCGCGGATGTGCGGGTGTCTCTGGAGTAGAATGCAGAAGTCTTGGGGTCCATGCCCAGCCACGGTCCAAGCTGGGGCCTATGGTAGTTCTAGTTCTAGGTTTTTCCGAAACATCTAGACTGGTTTCCATAGCTACACCAGTTTACATTCCCACAAACAACGCCTCCCCTCCCCACGCCCATGCCAGCACTTGCCATTTGAATTGCTGCTCATGGCCATTCTCACTGGGGTGGGGGCTGAAATACGAGATCGAATCCTTAAGGAGCTTTATTCTGCGTTCCCCTGCTGACTAAGGAGGTTGAACACCTTTTCAAAGCTCTGAACTGCCATTTCCTGAGAACTTTCTGCTTGGTCCCATGGTTCTTTTTTTTTAATTGAGTTGTTTTCCTGATGTTTAGTTTGGATGCTTCTCATCATAATATACAATCTCCTCATCTATCTCCCACCCACCAGAAGGAATAAATGTTCCTGGGGGGTACTGTCCAGGGGAGTTTCCTATGTAGCTGGCGGTGTTCTCTGTATGTCTGGTCTTACTAGCCACTAGCTGACCATGGCTGTGAGTCACGTAAGAGGCCTACCTTAACTGGGACTAAATTTTTAACTTTACATAATTTCAGTCAATTAAGTTTAATTAGCTAGACGTGGCCAGTGGCTGCTGCTGACAAGTTCAGCTCCAGAAGGTCAAGGGATCAGCATGCTTTATTTACTGCAACAGTCTTAGTGTGTGTGTGTGTGTGTGTGTGTGTGTGTGTGCGTGCATGTGAGAGAGAGAGAGAGAGAGAGAGAGAGAGAGAGAGAGAGAGAGAGAGAAGGTGGGTTCTCTATGAAGCCCTGGCTGTCCTGGAATTTCCTCTGTAGCCCAGGCTGGCCTCAAACTCAGAGACCCACCTGCCTCTGCCTCCTGAGTGCTGGAATTAAAGGCATGCGCCGCCACCGCCACCCAGCTTGTAGCATTTGTGATACTAACGAGTACTGAAGTCCCCAAGCTGCTCATTAATCGTAGGTGTTCCATTAACAAACCAATAAAGAACAGAGCGAGGAGGACCAGAAGGAATAAATAAGACTGAATAGAAGTCAGGGGTGGTGCTGAAGGAGAAATGGAGATAAAATTAGATGGAGTAGCGTGAAGTGTCCCCATCATGTTGTATATTCAAGTGGCCCCACAAGTGCTGACCCCCAGGGATGATGGGGGTTGGCTTTGCAGTCAGCGGTTGATCTAGTCCTGCCCTGTGGTCAGCTGAGCGTGGAGTTCCCATAGACACCCCTGGCCAAGGAGTTCCCAGCACACGTTCTGGAGCAAGGAAGCTCCCACCCTGAGGTGTGCCTGATCCAATGCCAGCCACGGCTCCTGAACTACGGAGTGGATAGTTACAAAGCCCCCACAGCTGCTGCAGGCCCCAGGAAAGCGCTGCTGAATGCATGAGACATGCTACTGTCCTTACTATTCACGGCTCAGCTGTTCCTCTTGTCCCCAGTCTGTGCCGTCCTGGGCTGAGTAGGTTCTGTCCTCAGAGCCCATCAAGGCTACGCTGGTCCTTCCTCTTCCTCCTCTGTCTACTCCAGCCTCAAACTGGAGCTCAGTTCTGGGAGCACCTGCCAGAATCCATGTACAGAACAGGCTAGCTGAACACGTTAGTACATCTCCGAATTTAAAGGCCACTCTTCCAGAACTGTACTTCTGAACCATCCCCAAATCAGTCAAAAAGGATGATACAGACACTCTGCGTTAAGACAAAAACACACACCGGGCACTGAAAAGTGCACTTTCTCTACTCGCTTCTCTGCGAAACAGAAAAATAAATCCTCCAACTGACATACGTCTTCAGACCCATTGTGAGAAATAAGAGTCCTTTAATTACAGGACTTGGCCATGCTTACAGATGAAGCATAAAGGCTTGGCACCTGAGGTTTAAAAAACCCCTCCAACTTCATGTGCCTTTAGTCACAGGGAAGAAAGAAAATGTGTAGGGTATCATTCCCTGGATGGTTTGTCCATCGCTGTAGGATTCGGCCCATAGGGGGCAGTAGGGGACCTTTAAGTGAAACCGCAGCCCCTAATGCTCACTACTGAATGGTGAGTCCTCAGCGGCCTAAGGCAGAGCTTGCTTCTCCAGCTTAGCTGCACCGATGGATGGATCTGTCTGGGGACTGGTGAGGATGCCGGTTCTGATTCCCTAGGTCCTCCACAGGTCCCGAGGCCTGAGGTGCTGTGGTCTCCAACAAGCTCCCAGGTGATGCTGCTGCTGCAGCAGGTTGCCGTCCAGGTGTCCCATAACAGAACGGTGGTAAAAGACAATCCCTCCGCAGTCTCACAGAGGTCCAGCTGCAGCTAGTTCAATGCACATTCCCTGGAAGGCTGGTAAACATGTATGTCCAAGAGCCCCTGTGTTCTGAGGAGGCCGGCTGGGATGCAGCTAAGCTCCAGGTATATCTGTCCCTTGGTCATGGGGTGCAACTCTCTGTGGCCCAGCATCTCTGCTGGTAAACTTTAAAGGCTAATGTTATTTGCTATCATCTTAAACCCAAGTGGGCACAGGCTTCTGAACACAAATTTAGTAGATCTTGCACAAAGAGTAGAATGATGGCTAATGTTGTCAGCTTGATAGACTCTAGAATAAGCTGGAAGGTGGGTGTCTTAGTTAGGGTTTTCATTGCTGTGAAGAGACACCACAAACACGGCAACTCTTATAAAGGAAACACTTAATTGGGGTGACCCGCTTACGGTTTCAGAGGTTCAGTCCATTATCATCATGGCGGGGAGCATGGTGGCATGCAGGCAGACATGGTGCTGGAGCTGACAGTCCTTATGTCTTGACTCAGAGGCAACCGACAGTCACACTGAGGGAAGCTTGAGCAAAAGAGACCTCAAAGCTTGCCCCTATGGTGACCCCCTTCCCCCAACAAGGCCACACCTCCTAATAGTGCCACTCCCTTTGGGGGCCGTTTTCTTTCAAACCACCACTGTGGGCCTCCTCACATACCCATGGGGCATCATCTTGATTACATTAGCTGATGTGTGAAGATCCGTCTTCCTTGGGGGAGGGGACCATCACCTGGGTGAGGACTGTATAAAAGGGAGAAAGGGAGTTGAGTGCTAACATTTCTTCAGGGCTCTGTTTCCTGGCTGTAGATGTGACCAGCTGCCTTGACTCCCTTCACGATGGACTGTACTTGAACTGTGACTCAAATCAACTTCTTCTCCTGTAAGTTCTTTTTTTTCCTGAGTTTATTCCCTCTTCTGACCTCCATGGGCAAGAAATGGGAAAACAACAACAACAAAAACCTAAGCCAGGCCTCTTCCCATATCGAACTGATGGTTTACAGTCACCTTCCGTGGCCTCAGTCACATTGGTCCCCTGGATTACAAGGGAAAACATTCACAGCGTACACAGTGCATGCCAGACCCACTGTGCATGCTCATGGCAACTCTCTGGGATATATGTGACCAAGTCAGGAATAAATCTTCAGAGATATGAAGTGTGTGTGGTTTGGATATGAAATGTCCCAGTAAACTCGTGTGTTTGAATGCCTGACTTCTTAGGGTTTTTGTTGATGTGAAAGAGACATCATGACCATGGCAAATCTTACAAATAAAAACATTTAATTGGGGTGGCTTACAGTTTCAGAGGTTTAGTCCATTATCATCATGATGGGGAGCATGGCGGTGTGCAGGCAGACATGATGCTGGACAAGTAGCTGAGAGCCCTACATCTTACAGGCAACAGGAAGTCAGCTGATAGACTAGGCGGTATCCTGAGCATAGGAAACGTCAAAGCCTACCCCCACAGTGACACACTTCCTCTAATGAGGCCACTCCCACTCCTAGCCGGTGGACTGCTGTGGAAGGTTGTAGGACCTTCAGAAGGTGACACCTCAAAGAAGTGGGTCACTTGAGAGAATTTTACAGCTGGGCCCCCTTCCAGTCCACTCTCTGCAACCTGACCGTGCTGGTAAGGTGACCTGCTGCATCATGCTCCCACCACTGCGCCTTTCTCACCAGAATGGACAGTGTCCCTTCTTACCTGTGAGCCACAGAAAACCTTCCTTTTGTTGGGCATTTTGTCCCTCAGACAGGAAAATAACTATTGCAGGAAGCTGGTGCTGGGGAGTGGGGCTGTTGAATTGGTGAACTTGATTGTGGAACTCCTTGGAACTTGTTTGTGGGAGGAATGTGAAAGCGTTCCAGACTCTGGGCTAGAAAAGCTCTCGAACGCCGTAAGCAGAGCCTGATGGACCATGCTGTCTGGAACTGCAAAGGTCAAGAATGCCCAGGGAAGAGCAGACAGCAGAGGCCCAGCTCAGGGAGTTTTCGATGGGAACAAGAACTCTTTTGGGGACTGGATAAGAGACTGTGTTTCATCGTGACAAAGAATCCGGATGACATCTGCTATGTCCTGTGGACTCCAGTGAAGCTAATTAAAATCAGTAATGGACTCACAGCTGAAGAGATGGCTCAGCAGTTAAGAGCACTGGATGCTCTTCCAGAGGACCCGGGTTCAATTCCCAGCACCCACATGGCAGCTCACAACTGTCTATAACTCCAGTTCCTGGAAACGTAGCACTGCGGGCAAAATAAATGCACATTTTTTAAAAAGTTAAATAAAATAAAAAATAAAAAAAAAGAGCACTTGCTGCTTTGCTGGTTCAGTTCCCATGTCAGGCAGCTCACAAATGCCTTGCAACTCCAGCTGCAGGGAAGCTGATGCCCTCTTCTGTCTGACTTCCATGGATATGCACACATGGCATGCATTCATACACACACACACACACACACACACACACACACACACACAAGCCAATAAACACAAATCATACTTTAAAGCAATGGACCAATTTGTTTGGTGGAGGAAATTTAAAGACTCAATAGCATTCAAGTATTGCCATGGTTACCACTCACTTCTCTTATCCAGGTCTACAGAGAGGGAAGAAGAGATGGGGGGTGGGGTAGAGAGATGAAGCAGAAAAGCATGAAAGTGAGCTGTTTGGAGAGGAACATAGCAAGTTTAATGTTGTGGGCAGGGTGGATGCTATGAAAGCAGCTAGGGCTGTTTGGAGATTAGACCTATTAAAGAGGAACCTGGCGCTCTGCACTGGGACAAAACTGGCTTACAGCTCCCTGAGAGCGGGAGCCTGGTTAGGAGCCTCTTATGCAAACCCAGATTCATTTGGAAGGAGAGAGCTGAGCTGAGAATGGCTTTGAAGGAGTCCCCTGCCTAGGAAAGTGTCTTCCCAGACTCAGCTGACAAAACCCATAAAGGCCACTTCAGCTGCTGTACAAAGGGCTGACTATATCTGGGGCCAGCAACAGAGCTTGGCGACATTGTCCACATGGTCCTGGGTTTTTCAGACTTGAAACATGCAAGAGGGAGGGGTTCATGGAGGTTTGCACCAAAGTTCCAGAAAGTCGCTGTTCCCAGGCAATGTGTAACCAGGCTGCATTTCCCACAAAGAGGCCCTGAAAAGCATAAAGCTAGGAAAGTGGAGCCCCAAGATGTTGGAGACACCAGGGCTCTGGAAAATCCAGTGAAGAAAGCTGCTGGCACAAAGTGGAGATGGCCCAAGGCAAAAACTGTGTTATAGGTGGCAGAGCTGGAGGGCCTGGGATACCCAGGACTTCTGGATCCCAGATGATTCCACAATAGCTCCAGACACCAGGCCTGGACTATAGGATTTGGTGGGTGTTTTGGTCTTGCTTTGGCTCACCTTTTCCTTGCTATAGCATGCTATAGTGTGCCCATTCTCTCCTTTTGAAATGGAAATGTTTACTCCTTATTGTATTGGGGAAAGAGATTACCTCTAGTCTCAGAAGACCATGGAGTCTTTTGGAATGGTTGAATTTTGCACTATGAGATGGCCATGAGCCTATGGGGCCTAGGGACAGAATGTTGTATTTTGAATGTGAAATGCCCCCCATAGGTTCATGTATTTGAACATATGGTCTCCAGCTGGTAATGCTGTTTTGGAAGGTTGTAACACATTTAGGAGGGAGAGCTTGGCTGTAGGGAGTTATCCACTAGGGAGCAGGCATTGGGGTTTGGTAGTCCAGCCCTACTTCCTGAATGCTCTCTGCTTCTGACTACATAGGTATTATGCCAGCTTCTCCCACCATGATGGATCATGTCTCTTCTTAAATGGTGGGCCCAAACAAGCCTTCCTTCTTTGTTTCTGATGGACATTTTTGTCACAGAAAAAAAAGAAAATACCACCACATAAAATGTGATTAACCCACTTTTCAAGACTCAGATAGCTTGAGAATCCTTTGCTATAAAATACACCAAGGTCCATTCATTGATCCATGTATTAAAAACACATATAGCCCACTATGTTCCTGGGGCTAGACTAGCAGGCCAAGTCTTATGGTGCATTAACCTGTGGAAGCCTTCCATGGATTAACACCAACAGACTAAAAAGCCAGAGCCTACAGAGTCCAGCCACAGAGGCCACTGGGCTGTTCTCTGAGGACAGTATGGAGAACTATTCCTTTAGTATTCTCGGACATACATCTGGAGACTGGCTTATTGTGTGCCGTGCTGTGGCACTTCTTTCATGGTCATTAGGTGAAGCTTTATTCTTCTCCTTAGCACATTCAAGCTGGAGAAAAATGGCTTAGTTAGAATATGTTGGCTCAGTCAACACTGTCTCCACCCTTTCCCTAACATCTGACCCCTCCTCACTTCCACACTCCCTTCATTGTCCATTCAGAAGACCAAGGACCAATATAGCTGAAGTCACAGGGGAGGGGCAACAGAAATGCTTGCTGTCCCATCCAGCCTGTGAGCTCCTTCTGATTGGTCTCCTGGAAAGTGAAATTCCCCTTGCTCACCTCTGTACACACACGCCTACTGGAATAGAACCCAATGAATTCCATCACCCTACATTTGAGGAGATGAATGACTCCAGATCTCACCCAAGAGTTTTCTAGCGGGAACAGATTAACTTTAAAGTTCATTTAATTTTAGGCAAAACTGTTGGAAGTTGTTAGCAATCAGGACACAGGCTTTGAGGGCCTGGTGAGACTAAAGGGATCACAGTGAGCTCTGGATTCAGCTGAGAATCTACCTCTTCAACTGGGTTCAGGGGACACACAAGGGGACAACTCTAAAGTCTACTGAGCACTTGTCAGGATGCAAAGAGGAATTCCACACCATCCCTAACTCTGAAAGATTGTTTGACTACACATAGCAGCTATTAAAAAAAAAAACAAAAAACCCAACATTAAATCACAATGCTTAAATTCAAGACAATTAACAAATACCTTGAATTTCCCCCTTTGTGAGTCTTTCTGCTGAAAACACAACAAATCCTGGCCACCCCTGTGCCGAACATTTAAGGGGAAAAACTTCAAAAACAGCCGTTCTCTCCTGTTTTCCATTCTGCTCTTGCCCCCAACCCCTCCCACACACACACACTCGTGGGATGACCTCACCTGATTTTTATATAGAAAATTGAGTCCATCTGGTGTTGGCTCCCTCCAGCCCCCTCATCTCTATTTGAATGCAATCTGGGAGCCTTTGTCTCCCCCTTTCCTTCCCTCCTCCTCTCTCTTCGGTCTCTGTCCCCAAGGAGGAGTGAGTGCCCTCTTCACCCACAGACTGCCGAGGGAAAGAGCCAGAGCCTCCTCCTGCACCTTGAAGACACCTTGGAGAGAATGCTGTCCCCTGGGGTCCGAGTTCTCACTCTGTGCAATTTGCCCTTGGATTTTTGGGTTATTTTCCTTTGATTTCCATACATGGGTCTGACTTTCTGTAATTTTCAAAGTTAAGTGTTTCTCAACTTTTGCAAACAATGGAATGGACTGAAATCCTCAACTATTTCTCACTACCTAGAACCGTCCGACCTCTAAAGATTCTCAGAGCTCTAGTCCAAGCACGGCTTTCTGTCCTTTACAAGATCCAAAAAATAGTATCTAGCAGGGAAGTGCCAGGTGCCATCTGGCTTGGATGCCACCGCTCTGGAGGCCCAAGACCAGCCCTTAAAGACAAAAGGTCAATTGACTTAATGATACATTTCCCTAAAATTCATAGTTGTGTACAGTGCTCTGTCCACATGCTGAATGGACCTCCGACCTTCGAACTGCCCCCAGCCCTTCCAGCATCTGTGGCACGTTCATGAGCCCTTACCCCTTACCCGAGGAGTGGAACATAATCTTCCTTCCTTTGTGGGGCATCTTGTCCCAGGCACAGCCTACACAAGTGGTCCCCATCCACTCTTTTGGAGATATTTTGGATTATGTTTAGATACTTGTCTACGTGTGTACTTTTTATAGCTTCATTTTGCTGTTTTCTGAAGGTACCTCAACTTTATTTTCATGTTTTCAGTCCAAATTTGACAAATTCTTAGAATTTACCCAAGGTATCAAATTTATGTCTTTGAAGTGTCCCCCCCCCATTTTACTGTTTAAAATTTGATTTATAGAACATGATACACTGTAGCAAATTATAGCACACAAAGGGTTTGTCAAATTAAGGAGACCTTCCCAGACAGTTAGAAGAGACAAAAGGAACCATATGGTAGAAGGCGAGAACCAATTCATGCAAGTGGCCCTGTGACCTCTGCATGCCCACTATGGTTCCCCATAAATAAATGTTAAAAAAAAAAAAAGTTAAAATTAAGATCTTAATGGGGGTGTGGGCACAAAATACTTATCAACATAGCCAACCTTATTTGCTTGCATTTTCTTTTTTTTTAACTTTATGACTCTCTCCCTCACCCCCATTGTCTTCCTGGGACCCACACTCGCCAAGGCTGGGATAATTGAAAAGGCTGCTGGTAATATAAGTCTCTTCTCAGAAGAAGACAGGCACTCTTCAGGATAATAAGATACGGGAGCTGTGCCAGCAGCACAGGCTAGCTGGTGTGTCTCAGATAACCCACCTGGAAGCCAGATGACCGCAGTGGCCTGTTCCTTCTCTATCATGTGGATCTGAAGCTCCCTGTATCTCTCTAGCAGCCAAATTGGGTGAAGAGGGAAGTCCACTCCAAAGGTCCACACCACAGGCTGGCCATGCACGCAAGGCCATGGCTAGGGGCTGCTGTTTTAGGGAGATGAAGGGTAAAGTGACGATGACTGGGGGAATTCTTTCTGTTCGTGGACAGCAGACAGACACGGAAGAGCTGCTGAGGAGACCAAGAAGTGTGTGTACAGAGCTGAAGGAAAGGCTCGCATGTCACTGAGGGCGAACAGGGTAGAAGCCTCCCTGCTACCCGCTACTTCAAACGGGTCAACCTCATCACGCACACAGTTAAGGACTGAGAGGAAGAAGCCTTCACTTAACCAAGAAAACGAGATAGACACCCACACAAAGGGTGCTAAAGAACAAGACAGAAGCCAAGCGAAGCGATGGCAAACTAGGCACATCAGAAATAATCTGGGGACACGAGAAGCAGTTGGCTGCATAGTGCCAACACAGCTGCTCGGTTGAGGCAGGAATCGGACTACAGGACACTGCTCAAAGGAAGCCCAGGGCTTGTCCCGAGCCTGGGAAATGCCTGGATTTGGAGCATAGGCACTGCAGAGGAAGGAAAAGCGTGGGTTAGGCCATGCACAAGGGTGAGCAGGACAGGTTTAAAGCCTGGACATGACAGAGATGTGCACCGGGTTCTTTGTTCAGCCCACACGGCCCGGGGAATGATGCTCCCTCACTTTGAAGAAGACAGGAGGAATTCTAGCTGGGGAGGGAGGGTGAATGCCAGGCTGATGCTCAGGAAGAGGGTCCTCTTCCGCTCTTCACATTTCAGTCAAGAAAAATACGCTCAAGTCGTAGTTCCAGGTGACTTTGGGTGAGTGACAGCAAAGGAGGGATGACAGAGTTTTTTTCAGAATGTTTGGAGCCAAATGTGTGTCAGTTTCTATGAAACGAAGTAAATAAGAATTGGGTGATAGGAGTGTAGCACAAAATCTAGTTGGAATAATAATAATAATAATAATAATAATAATAATAATAATAATAAAAACCCTGAACCAGATATCGGGGTGAAAGCTGAAAGATCAGAGAAGCAGAACAGCCAGCCACTAGTTCTTACCTCTGCAAAATCCTCAGTCTAAAGAGAGTGAGTCCCTGTTTCCTCACACCTTATATACCTTTCTCTGCCCAGACATCACTTCCTGGGATTAAAGGTGTGTGTGCTTCCCAGTACTGGGATTAAAGGTGTGTGCCACCAGTACCTGGCTCTGTTTCCAGGGTGGCCTTGAACTCACAGAGATCCAGACGATCTCTGCCTCCTGAGAGACAGGATTAAGGCTGTGTGTCACCACTGCCTGACCTCTGTGTCTGCTCTAGTAACTGGCTCTGTCCTCTGCTCCTCAGACAAGTTTATTAGGGTGCGCAATATATCACTACATAGGAGAAATAAAATAATACGCTTTAGTTGTGGACAGTATCTGCATTAATCATAGTGACAATATAAATATTAATGGGGGAAAAAGCCCAGGCTGTAACTCAGTTGAAAACATAGGGAGGGTGTATGGTGGTTTATAGTATGCAATAGACAGTTGAGGGTGATTTCTAAATTTTACTTTTTTAATTTTAATGTCATAAATAGTAATGGCATTGGTCACTTTTCTCACTGCTATGACACAATGGCAGACCAAAACAACCAAAGGCAGGAAGAGCTGGCTTTGTTCCACAGTGTGAGTGAGGACAGAGTCCAGCATGGTGGGAAGATGTGGCAACAAAGATTTGAGGCATCTGGTCAGAGTGCACCCCAAGTCAGGAAGCGGAGAGTGGGGTGCGGTGCTGCTGTGGCAGTGTGAATGAGAAATGTCCCCCATAGGCTCACATATTTGAACACTTGTTCCCCAGTTGGCGGCACTGTTTGGGGGTGGGTATACAGAACAGTGGTTCCCAACTTTCCTAATGCTGTGACCCTCACATTGTCATGACCCCAACCATAAAATTATCTTCATCGCCACTACATAACTGTGATTTTGCTACTGTTATGAATCATAATGTAAATATCAGATATGTGGCCCTCAAAGGGATTGAGCCCCACAGGTGGAGAACCACTGTTATAGAAGCTTCAGAAACTATAGCCCTGTGGAGGAAGTATGCCACTGCGGGGCAAGATTTAAAAGTTGATATCCTTGGCCTACTTCTGGTTCACTCTGCTTTCTTCGTGTGATTGAAAATGTCATCTCTCAACTCCCTGATGCAGCCACCTCTCTCTCTCTCTCTCTCTCTCTCTTTCTCTGTGTGTCTCTGTCTCTCTGTCTCTCTGTCTCTGTCTGTCTGTCTGTCTCTCTCTCTCTCTCTCTCTCTCTGGAACCAAAAGCCAAAATGAACTCTTTCTCCACCAAATCACTTTTGGTCACAGTGTTCATTACAGCAACCAAAAAAAGTAATAAATACAGCTCTAAAAACCCAAGCCCCACCCCCTGTGACCTACTTCCTCTAATGAGACACCTGGCTTCTAAAACGTTCCAGCCAAAGCAAGGCCACCAGCTTAAGGACCAAGTGGTCAGCCACATGAGCCAGCGGGGAACCTTCTCCACTCAAACTACAGGAGCAGTAAGTATGAGCATGCTGTGTAGAAACGTTAAGTACTGGAAAAGCCGAGAGAAGGGTTTAGGTGGCCTGTCTCCTGATCAGTGGGGATAGAAATTGGCTCAGGAAAACTGGCAAGGAGACTACTTACTTCCCTGGAAGCCACAGAGCATCACTTGACTTTGAAAACTATATACATAGATTGCTCGAGAAGGAATTTGTCCAGCATTCCTGAGAATGAAGTGTTTTGTGCATGCGTGTGCTTTAGACGGAGAGGGACGAGGCCACGGCTTTGCTCCTGCCAATTGCCTGCAGATGTGTACATTTCTTCAGGGTGTAAGAGAAGGATGGCAGAAACCCCGGCTCGTGACTGGCTGGAAGTTGCCCCGTCCTGCCTTCCAAGTGAAAAGGGCACAGCTGCCAGGGACCGTGGAACTGCAGTGCAGGATCTGGCTATGCCTATTTGTATTCTAGCCCTGAGCCAAACAGGCACCTGCCTTGGCAGCTGAACACCGTGATCGTCACGGGGAGAAGGCGTCCCACCACAAGCGCTAACCTCAGCTGGAAGGAGAGCCGATTCCACACAGTAGTGCCACCTGGACTGAGCTGCTGGGAAGCAACCTGCTTTGGCAATGGCCTGTCACCTGAGGATGTGGCTGACTCCTTGTTCTTTAACACAGATGGCTTCCAACATGAGCCTCTCAGGGGAGACTCAGGGAGTAGAGGCCATGAAACCAGTGGATACAACTTCGTTGTACGATGTATTTCATTTTGTCAAGTCACTTCTAGAGGAACCGCAAATTCATTCACAAAACAGAGTTGTCCCACATTTGGCGGTGTAGCAACTAGGCAAACTTCTGGGTTATCAATTAGTGCATTTACTCATCTCTGTTTTCACCTTTTAGTTTTAACCCATAGACATCTTTATTGTAAAGTAGTTTCTTGCCAAGCATGATGGTACATATGTGTTCCCACAACTCAGGAGGCTGAGGCAGTGGGAGACAGAGTCCTAGGCCTATCTGGACTCCATGATGAGACTCGGTCTCCAAAAGGGAGTCTGGGTGTGTTGGCCCATGCGTTATTACCCCAGCAACTGCAGGAATGAAAGTTCAAAGTCATCCTCGGTCACCTTAAAAGTTCTAGTCTTGCTTGGGCTACATGAGGCCTGGTCTTAAAATAAAACACCAAGACAAATAAATAAATAAATGTAGTTTTCTTATAGTCTTTCTTCTACTGAATTTAACAATCTCTGGCTTTTTTTTTTTTAAAAAAAAGATTATGTGTGTGTGTGTGTGTGTGTGTGTGTGTGAGAGAGAGAGAGAGAGAGAGAGAGAAAGAGAGAGAGAGAGAGAGAGAGAGCAGATGCCTGTTGCCTGTGGAGGTCAGAGGAGAATGTCAGTACCCTTGGAACAGGAACTACAGTTATTTGTGGGGTGTCCAGAGTGGGTGCTGGGGTCTGAAGTCTACTCCGCATGTGTGATCACACATGCTCTTAACCTCTGGGTGATCTCTTCAGCCACAGTCTTTGAATTTGTAATTGGATTTCTTTACCATTTACTGTTTGCTACTTCTTTTCTACTTCTCCCTCTGTTCTGTGTCCTTTCTCTTCATTTCCTATGTCCTTTTGTGTAACTTAGTGTCTGTATAGGAAGCTTACAGGACACCCTCATTTCCCAAGGCTCTGCTTTGTGTTACTGTTATGATACTTTGTTATCCGCCCCTTTCTTCTTCTGAGACCAGGCCTCACTGGACAGCCCAGGCTGATCTCACACTCATGATTGTCCTGCCTCAGTCTCCAAGACACCGAGAGCACACGTGTGTCTTCCCATGCCCAGCTCATGGGTTTTATATGTATGCTATAAACCCCACCACACATCTCTATTTTATTTCTCTTAATTACATTTAAAATAAAAATTGAAATTAAAAGACATATTTATGCCGGGCAGTGGTGGCACATGCCTTTAATCTCAGCACTCGGGAGGCAGAGCCAGGCGGATCTCTGTGAGATGGGGCCAGGCTGGGCTACCAAGTGAGTTCCAGGAAAGGTGCAAAGCTACACGGAGAAACCCTGTCTCAAAAAACAAAAAAACAAAAAAACAAAAAAAAAAAAGTATTTATATTTACCCAATATTTGTCAATTACTTTGTGTGTATGCATATACATGTGTGTATATGAATGTGAGTGTGTGTATGTGTGATATGTATATGAGTTTGTATGTGTGTATAAGTGTGTATGTGTGTATATATGTGAGTGTGTAGTGTGTACATGAGTGTGTATGTCTGTAAATGTATGTGTGAGTGTGTATGTGTGAGTGTGGTATGTGTATGGATGGTGTATACATTAGTGTGTATGTGTGAGTGTGTTTATATGTGTGAGTATGTATATATGTGTTTACATATGAATGTGTATGTGAGAGTGAGCATGTATATGAGAGTGTGGTGTGCGTATGTGTGGTGTGTACATGAGTGTGTATGTGTGAGGATGTTTATATGTGTGACTGTGTGTATGTGTCTTTATATGTGAATGTGTATGAGTGTGTATGTGTGAGTGTGGTGGGTGTATATGTGGTATGTACATGAGTGTGTATGTGTAAGTGTGTTTATATGTGTGACTGTGTGTATGTGTCTTTATATGTGGATGTGTATGAGTGTGTATGTGTGAGTGTGGTGTGTGTATGTGTGGTGTGTACATGGTGTGCACTTGCACCTGCCGCTGCTCTCACAGATATTAGTTGACCAGATCTGAACATCAAGCACCACCCTCCACAGTTCTGCATCTTACAGCCTTGACGCGGCCTTTCACCGCACCAGAAGCTCCCCCCTTTGACGAGGCTGCTTTTTGGTCCTGTCATGCTTGCTTCTCACCAGTGTCATCTTTTGTTGGCACATTTACTGATTTTCTGCACTTTTCTCCTCAAATTATTGCGGTGAGGTTTTTTTCCTTCATTTTTGTCTTTTAGAATGTTTTAATGAGAACACAGGAGAGGCTGCATTGGGAACTTCCAGACAGATAGTTTTGAAACAAAAGGTAGAAATTTCCACTTCTGCTCATTTTTAAAAAAGTAGAAATTTCCACTTCACATTTTTAAAAAAGAATGTATTCTATTCAACTATTATTTGAGGTTCTTACAATTTTTTCTGATCTAATTTCCCCATTATTTCATTAATATTTTAATACCCTATCATCCTTAAGCTGACTCCTGTAAATAGCACTGATGTATTTTATATACTGAGGGGACACTTTCAGCCAAGGGGTTGGACATTTGCACGTAACACAGCTGAGCTCAGCTTTCATCTGATCTCCGAGCTCCGAGCAATGTGTCTGCTGAGCTTGCTCGTTGTTTCTGGAATGTTCACTCCCTACTTCCAACTTTGCCTTCCTTTTCTCTGGTTTTCCTCTGGGCTCCTCTTGTTCCAGTCACTCCTCAAATGATAAATAAGGACTTCTCGGGTTGGGCTCTGTGTTTTTATTCTTTGGGACCATCTCTTCTGTTCCCTGGGCCTCAATTATTCTGTGTTCACTGTGCACTGTCAAATCTATATGTCTACTCATGACCATATGTGTTCTACTTAACATTTCTCCTTTTTAGATTTATTTATTTAATTTTAAGAATGTGAATGTTTTGTCTGCATACGTGTCTATCCTCTCTGTGTATGTTTGTAGCCCTCAGATGCCAGAAGAGGGCATCAGATCCCCCTGGAACAGGCATTGTGGGTGGTTGTGGGCCACCCTGTGGGTGCTGGGAATCGAACCTGGGTCCTCTGCAAGAGCAGCAGTGCTGTTAACCACTGAGCCATTGCTCCAGTCCCTGTTTAACATTTCTTATTCTTGTTCTTCAACTAGAAAAATGGAGCTACTATCTCACAGAGACATTGTAAGGATTGAGAGAATTTGTAAAATATTACTTAAGATTTAAACTTTTCAAACATAAAAACTCATGTTTACTTTTAATAAGTCCTGCATAATAGTATCAGTGCCCTAAGTGAGCTCCAGACTATACTTAGGTGAAGAGCAGCACATTGCACTGTCCACTAATGTCACGCATTCTGGTGAATCTGGCCACACAGGCTTTTGGTAGGAAAGGCTTAGAGAAGAATTTGTTCCATGGAGAAGGAACCAGTAAAGATGAAAAAGTGGGACCGAGTTAGTGAACCATTAAAACACTGTTTGAAGAAGTCCTTTGATTAAAATCTGTACATAGACCAGCCACCTGTGTGGCTGTGGACATCACAAAGTACTGAATCCTCACTCTGCTGTGAGACAGTGGCCGTGAGGGGGCCTGGCTCTAGACTGTGTCCCAAATGAGGACTGAGGGGAAATTGGCCCTGGTTTGATGCTCCTCACTCAAGTGGGAAACAGTTACCAGAAGAAATTTTAGACTGGAGTGGAAAATCTAACACCTAGAATCCACTGTGAGCCATCTCAGGGCTGACACAGTTCTCCTCTTTGCCAATAGTCAGTCTGTCTTCCTTCTGTCTTAGAACATCCCCAAGGCCGCTTTGCCTGTTTCCAGGGTTTCTGACTGTCTTTTAGTCAGATCGAACTGCATCCTGTTGGGAAAGGGGCAGAGCCCGTTGCTTTTCTCTTGAGGATGTTCATTGCATGGAAAACACCAGAACCCATTAGGCCCAACCACCACATTGCCAAGAAACGCCATTACCTTGCTGGTCTGAGCAGGTCAGCCATCTCCTCCAGGACGGTTTCTCCTCCTTCCTATGTGATCCCCAGTAGCCACGACCTCTTTGTTTCTCTGGTAACTTAGAAAAAAACTAATTGGCTCTTATCCTAGAGAATTTATTGACCCAATGTGACCCTCACACTGCAGATGGTAGTGATAGCCCAGCACAGGCTCAAGTTCTCAAAGGGAGGAACGTTCACGAAAATTTTTATTAACTAATACTGTGCCCAGTATGAAGTCTGCTCTCAATTTTCTACGTGTCCTAAATCTTTTCACAACGATCCAGATCCCCTGAGCAGAACAAAGGGTGAGGAATACTTGATTTACCCAATTGCCTTCTTCTTTGGCTTTTCACGGCAGGTGTACCCACCGGTCTTCCTGTAACATGTTGGCAGCCCACATTCCAGAACCCAGAAGAAATTCATAGGGGCTGATCAGAATCCAACCTGATTAGCCAGGTGGGGAAAAAACACTCTGCCAACAGCAATTGTAAGCTTCCAGAGAAATTACCAGACATTGTCTGTAAGAGAGGAGGCCAACTTCACACACCTATGATGGTTGTAGTACTCAGTCCAATTAATCCAATTCTGAGAGTGCTCCTCCCCTCAGAGACCACTCAGGATGCTCTGCATCAGGTGAATAGTAAGTAGTATCTGAGTGTTCTCTGTACACTTCACACGTCCATGAATGGCTGCTTAGAAAAAAGACAACACTGTTTTCCTCTTAGAGGATGCTCCCACCTCCAGTGGACCTAGGGAATGATCCCAGGAATGAGGACAGGTGATAGCACTCTGGACATAAGCCAGGCTCTTGCAAAAACGTCTTGTGAGAACAGAGCAAGGAAAGAGTTGGACCGAGGAGTCGGAGAAGGCATGGTGTGAAATGAGATGGAAGGAACAGCTAGACCCAGACCTGCAAGGCCCTGTAGTTATTGCTAAAAAGCTGGGTCTGAATCTTAAATACAGTGAAAAAAAATCTAATCAGCAGGCACGTGCCTCAGCCTGACTCCTGATCATATTAGCTACATCTTCTGAGGAACTTTGGCACAGAGAGCAAATTGGAGGGATCCCACCCGAAAGGCAGCAATTCAGAAGTGAGGAGAGTGGTTCTGGGAGGTAGAGGAAGCAAAGAGATTTGGGAGAGATCCTTAGGTAAAGACAACAGGATTTCTCAGTGGGTTGAAAGATAGAAAGCATCAGTCGTGATCCTTCACCCCTGAGAGGCCAAGAGGTTAGTTTTTCTTCTCAAATGATTTTTTTCTGGAACAGTCAGATGGGTGAATGAGGAAAGGTAACCCAAGTGATGCTCCTAGTCTGGGTTTTCCTGCAGTGGTTCCCTGACTTGCTGGGAAGCTGGCCTGGAATGTTGATGGGACTCACTAGAATCTGGCATTTGCTGGGGTGAGCACTGTGGAATGTGGCCAAGAGCACAAAACAGGAAGAGCAGAAAGCACACCTTGAAATGAGTCTCCCCAGACCCTGCCCCATGGCAAAGCCTAGCATTAGACCAGCTGATAGAGGGGAAACATTCACACATCCCTGCTCTGGTGTCAGAACAGAGCATCAAGGGTAGGAGCTGAGAGGAAAGAAATGGAAAACTGGTATAAATAGAAATCAAAACCAGAATGGAATGTTGCCTCACATCTGTCAGGGTGGTACTGTGGAAAGGCAAAAGGGTAAATGTTGGCAAGGTTGCAGACAAAGGGAGCCCATGCACACTGTCGGTGGGGATAAAAATTGGTAGAGCCACTATGGAAACCAAAAGGGTTGGTTTTCTTATCACAAAAATAAGAAGTAGGCCATCTCAAGACCAGGCTATCTTACTTCTTGTCAAATGTCTGGAGGACATAAAATCTTCATGAACACTAGCCAGCCTCTGCAGTCCTGTCACACAATACCTGGCACACACAGGAGAATGGGGTGGGATGATTTGCTCTGCTCACAGTTTCGAGGGTTTTCAGTCCTTAGGCCTTAGTGTCACTGATTCTGGACTCATGATGAGAGAGAACATCAGAGCAGCAGAAGGGTACAACAGAGGCCGCTGGCCCTGTGGCAAACAGGATTACCAAGCAAGAAAGGGTTCTAGGGCAAGACATAGCCCCCAGAGAAAGTTCCCCAACTTTCTTACTAGATTAGGTGTCACTGTGCTGGATAGTTTTATGTCAACAGGACACAAGCTAAAGTCATCTGAAAGGAGGGAACCTCAATTTTAAAAATGCCTCCATAAGATCAGGCTAGAGCAGCTGATGGAAGCAGATGCAGAGACCACAGCCAGACATTAGGGGGAGAGAAAGCCCAAATTAGACATATCCATGAGGTCCCTTCCCTCGGAGCTGGGGGGGGGACCCTGAGGAAGAGAAGGGGGAGACAGGATTAAGAGCCAGGCAGGGTCAAGGGCACCAGGAGAATGTGGCCCACAGAATCAACTAAGCAGGACTCATAGTGGCTCTCAGAGACTGAAATGACAAAATCACAGAGCCAGTGGGGTCTGAGCCAGGTCCTCCGCATATATGTTATGGTTGTGTGGCTTGGTGTTGTAGCAGGAATCTTAACAGGTCTTAATAAAATCAAACCTGAGCCAGGTATTGGGGTGAATGCTGGAAGATCAGAGAAGCAGAACAAGCCACAGCTTCCTCACCTCGACAGTTCCTCAGCTGATCCTGTTTCCTCAGACTGGAAGCCTCTGTGTCCTCATCCAGAATGAATCTCAGCTGAACTGCTGCTAGAAGCCTGAAAGCTTAACCAGCCAAATGCTTCTAGTTTCTGGTCTTCATGCCTTATATACCTTTCTGTTTTCTACCATCACTCCCTGGGATTAAAGGTGTGAGTCACCAAGCTTGGCTGTATCCTTGAACAGATGGACTTCTGCCTCTGGAATGCTAGGATTAAAGTCATGTGCTACCACTGCCTATCCTCTATGTTTAATATGGTGGCTGTTCTGTCTTTGACCCCAGATAAGTTTATTAGGGTGCACAATATTTGGGGGAACACAATACCACCACATGGTGTTTTTGTGGTACTTCTAACAGTGGAAATAGGGGTATTTCTGGCTCTTTTGACTGCTCTTGGAACCCTTCCTCTCCTACTGGGTTGCCTCACCCAGCCTTGTCATAAGGGTTTGTGCCGAGTCTGACTGTATCTTGTTATGCCATGTCCGATTGATATCCTTGGAAGGCTTGCTCTTTCCTGAAGGGAAATGGAGGAGGAGTGGATGTGGGGGAGAGGGGAAGGTGGGGGGATACCAGGAAGAGTGGAGGGAGGGGAAACTACAGTTGGGATGTATTATACGAGAAAAGAATTTAAGCAATCATTATATACCTGCAAAAATGACCTTATGGAACTGTAGAATAATTTTTAAATATAAAAATAGATTGCTAGGCAAAAAAAAATTAATCCATAGGCAAATTTGTAGGGCATTTTCTTAGTGATTGATGGGGGAGGGACCAACCCATGGTGGGTGGTGCCATTTCCTAGGCTGGTGGTCCTGGGTGCTATAAGAAAGCAGGCTGAGCAAGGTATAAGGAGCAAGCCAGTAATCAGCACTCTCCATGGTCTCTGCACCAGCTCCTGCCTCCAGGTTCCGGCCCTGCCTGAGTTCCTGTCCCAACTTCCTTTGATGATGAGCAGTGATATGGACGTGTAAGACCAATAAACGGTTTTCTTGTCGTTGCTTTGGTCGTGTGTTTCATCCCAGCAATAGTAACTCTAAGTAGGACACTGTGTCGAAATACCTGACATAAAGGAGAAGTTTTTTAGCTCTTGGAGGTTTCAGGCCACAGTTCTTGACTCTGCTGGTCTTGAACCCATGTAAGGCAGAAAGTCAGGCAGAGGTTATTCAGCCTAGAGTGGACAGGGAGTAGCCTGTAGAGGGAAGAGTAGCAAGTAAAGGAAAGCAAGAAACAAAACATAGTCCTCAAGAGTATGTATGTCTTCAGTGACCTACTTCCCCTGCGTAAGCCCCACCTCCTAGGCATGTGGCAATCAAACTGAGTTGATAATCATGACTAACCAACACTCTCTCTTCAAAACTTATCTCCTATCTTCATCCTAGTATTATTTATCATCGTAAAATAAAACCTAGACTCATTGACAGGTAAATGAATAAAGAAAATGTGGCAAACAGATGATGACTATCTTAAAAGAAGGCAGTCCTGACATTTGCCATGATGTGGGTGAACCCAAAGAACAACAGAATAAGTGAAAAGAAGCCGGACCCAGAAAGGCAAATGTGGAACTGTTCCGCTTACAAGTAGAATCTTAAATTACACAAAACTCAGAAACAGAGGGAAACCGTGGTGGTTTCAATGACAATGGTTCCTATAGGCTCATAGGGAGTGGCATTGTCGGAGGAAGTGTGTCACTGCAGATGGGCTTCTGGATTTCAAATGCTCAGGCCAGGCCCAGCATCACTCCCTCTTCCTGCCACCTGCTTATCTGGATGTAGAACTCACAGCTCCTCCTCCATGTCTGCCTGTGTGCCGCTGCCATGCTTCCCGCCATATCAATAACCTCTGAACCTGTCAGCCAGCCCCCATTAAATGGTTTCTTTATACGAGGTCCATGGTCATGGTGTCTCTTCACAGACGTAGAACATTGACTAAGACAGGTGTGATGGTTAGTAGAGGCTGGAAATGGGATGAATCAAGGATGTTAATCAGAAGATACAGACTTTCGGTCCTAAATTCTAGGGCTTAATGTACATGTTGATTACAGTTAGCAACACCGTATTCCATACTTAAAATTTGCTGAGTAAATCACCACACCAAAAAAGGTCATTATGAGGGGTTTTTGGTAAAATCGTGGCACATGCTTATAATTGTAGCACTCAGGAGGTAGAGGCAGAAGGATCAGAAGTTCAAGGTCATCCTCTGCCACCTATTGAGTTCAAGGGCAGCCTCTACTAAGCAGGACCCTCTCTCAAAAACAAAAAATCAAGCAACCAAACAAAAAACATAAAAGCAATTTTTTTTTAAGTTCCCTAAACCGGGACTGTCTGAGAGGCAACAGTAGTCACCAAGTCCAGTGGGTTACTGTTGAAAGACACAGTTTTAGAAACACTGTCACAGCATGCAGAGTTTTTTTTTTTTTTTTTTACTCTTTCCTCAGCCACGTCCCGTCTCTCTAACGGGAAAGAGTTGATCCAAGGATGGCTGTGGTCAGGATCAATATTCCCCACCGAGCTGAGCCTATCTCAGGATAGTGCGCCACAGCCAGTTTTACTCACAGCTGACAATCCCAACAGACGCTGGAGGGGAACTAATGGTTGGTTGTCTTCTGTGTGGATTCCCACTTCCCTCCCCAGTGCCCCTGTCGTGGGGTCCGTGTCCAAGGCCCCCAAACTCAGAGAAGTCTGCAGGGTTGTTAACTGTATTCTTCTCTTTCCTCTCCTGCTCCCGACTTGCTATGTGATGTTGAGCAGAAAACAGCACAGCCTGGCACCGCAAAACTTAGAGCTATTTTTTTAAAAAAGAAAACTCTTATAGGGGCTTCAGAATGCAGAGGGGACCTGGGAGGATGCCTGCCAATCCCTGGGGAAGGGAAACTATGACTCCACAGGTGTCTACTTCTTCAGGCATCCTCAGATTCCAGTTAGCTCAGTCTCCCTCTATCTCAGCCACTATATTTACTTATTTATTCCAAAAGAGGATTCCTCAATTGCTCTAAATCCATCAGTGTTTTAATACAAGTTTACAATTAAAAATCTGTTAGATTACATGGTTTTAAGAAAAAGACAGACTAGGAAATTATTTGCAGCTTGAGTCGGACGCAGTGGGTTTCTGTCTCAGCAGAGTAAAACCCTATCAGCCAAAGACTGCAAAGGCTGCCTGGAAATGTACTAAAAGGAGAAGACAGCCCAGCTAACAGCCACAGACTCTCTAAAGTGCCAGGAAAAGGTGGGGGTTTGGTAGACATGGGGAGAACCTATGTACTATACTTTATCACTAATCTCTACTCATGAATTATGTGCCTCCTAAACTCATATACAGAAGTCCTGACTACAAAGGAAGCTGATTTAAATGTCAGTAGCCGAAGTCCTAACCCAACATGGCCTATGTCCTTGAGAGAAAAACAATGGACACACATATACGTAGGACAGACACGAGGAAAGATGGGGAGAAGGCAAACAGCCATCTACATGCCACAAAGAAAGACCTCAGAGGACACCAATCCTGTCTACACTGTCAGCTTCTAGCCTAGAAGGCTGTGAGAAAATGCATCTCTGTTATTCAAGCTGTGGTACTTGCCATGGAAGCCAGAGCCAATGAACATAGCCCAAGGCAGATCTGTTTGGCCTACAGAATACAGAATACTGTTCTGGAACCTTCTACCTGAATGGTTCTCCCAATTATTGGCTTCCTTCTCTCTGTTCCTGGAAACAGGACCCCCAGCCAATTTTGTGTTGCGGGGAAGGATGAACCACTCCCATGAGACTAACATGAACAGTTGTGCAACTTTGGATCACGGGCCTGAGAACCTGAGACACGCCCCCTCCCAGATGTGGGGTATTCTTTGCATGGCCTACAGAGCCTGTATCAGCCCCCTCTCTAATTTACTTTTATATTTGAAACATAATCTTATTTGATGAATTGTTGAATTGCCAGATCTGAGTTTTAAATCCAGGAATATGGGAGCAGTTGAGTCCAAGTTACAAATGTTCCGTACTTGAAGGGGACCAACTACATACTTATTCAATAGAGGCAGGGCTCAGCTTCCCTACCGTAACACTAGGCCCAGTCCCCAAATCCCTCAGGATGAGCCAGGAGCTCCCAATGCCAGGAAAGTGCTTCCACAACATCAGGTGAGCTGTACAAATGAGAGGTAATTTGACAAGTCAGCCAGCACGAAGCAACCAGTCAAGTCAATGCAGAGTGCTTTAATGCACTTAAAAGCCCAGAAGCAAGCCCGGGCTGGGTAATAATGGCCTAAACACCACCAGGGACTTTGAAAGTCTAATTTCCAGCCCTGATGGCCACGGTGTTCCATCTCCATTGGGCTAATTAAGGCACAGTGGAGACAGAATCTGACAGAGAAGCTCACCCTGGCCTTGCTCTAGATTTATAGGGAAGAGAAGTTGCCAAGAAGGTAAATTAGACATCAACAGGGCTTCCCCCAGGATGATGAAGTCTCAGCGGCATTAAGACCATGAGATTTAAAGTGAGTATAGATCAATGTTAGGCAGAGAGACTGGGAGACACGGTTAGAGCTAACCATGGGGTTCTGATTACCTTATCATTCAAATTATTGATTCCTTTATTTGTAAGGTTACCTATCTCAAAACGTCATTGTGAGAAATGAAATACATTAAGTGCATCCTACATCAACCAATGGTAGCAACTTCTAGATTATGTCATTGTTCTTACTCTCTGCTATAGTGAAATAACCCCAAAGAGATCAGCCTTAAGACGTGAAGGTACAGTATCTTTCAGAGTTGGAGTCTGTGCCCAGTCCTGACATATGCACTTCAGTGCAGAGTTTTACGTAGGCTATGAATCAAAGATAGCCATTTCCCTACCGAATCTCAGGATAACCAGACTTCAGCCACAATTTATGCAATTTATCTATCCCTCCTGCATTCTATAATTTGAGTTCTAGCTGCTCCTCCCTGTTTTGAACAGTCCCTGGGCCTCCTCTGCTATTCACCATGTTAGATCAACATCCCAGAGAACTATGTACTACAGAGCCAGACAAACCCTTGCCCCTCTCCTAATCAACCTAATGGCCAACTCTTCCCAGAATCATCCAATGCAAACACCCTGCTCGTGATCCCCTGATTTCCAGTGGCTGAAGCTCTGATCAGCAAAGAAAAGAAAGTTCATCTGATTAGATCAATCCAATATTTAACACACACACACACACACACACACACACACACACACACACACACACACACCATCACAATAGAGAAAGCTGAAGGATCACATCCCAAGTCCACACACTAGGAACCTCATTACAGTTGAGATCTAGTTCATCAGTTGATCAATAAATTAACCAATTTATACATTGATACCAATCACCATCTCTTCTGGTACAGAATCAGATGAGTTATTATGAAATGTATGTAGAAATGCAAAGGACTTAGAAGAATGGGCTCAGTCTTAAAAAGCTGAACAGTACTTACACCCACACACTACCCAGTTCCAGGTTGTCCTGTAGAGCTGAAATTGTATGGCAATAAAAAGAATGTGGTCATGGTGTAAAAACAGAAAAATAGGTTGAGGAAAGAGTTCAGAAATGAGCTAAGTAGATGACTGATTCTTCAACTGAGGTACCCACACAAGCCACTGGGAGGAAAGAAAACCTTTCAGTCAATGGATTTGAGATAACTGGATGAACACACAGGACTAAACAAGCCTCAACCCCTATTGTGCACTCACACAAAGTTAACCTGAGATGGATTATATATCCAAACATAAAAGCTAAGGCTATAACATTTCTAACATAAGAGAAGAAGAAGCAAAGATGTGGAAAGTACTAAATATAAAAGATTTTGATAAATCAGATGACATCAAATGAAAAAATTGTTCTTCAAAGAACACACCTTGGGAAAATGAAAAAGAGGGTGCATAGACTCGGAAACTAGTTACTGTACACCTGTCGGACTTGTGTTCAGAACAGATAAGGAACTCCTCTGTAAGTCTACAGTAAAAAGACAAATAGCCTGATTCAAAACATGAAAACAATGTGACACAAACCCTCAAGACAGAGAACATCACAGGAGAGGAGGAAGACTGTGGGAGCCAGAGGACAGGGAGGAGATCTCGGAATGGCACTACTGTCACACTTGTGAACTCACAACAGTAGTGGCTACCTGCACAAGACCTTCACAAGAGCAATTCGGTCACAATGCCAGCATGGATGGCAGAGGGGCTCATGAGGCACATCCACTCCCAACTGAGGAACCACTGGCAGGTGGTGGAGTCTGGAGAAGGGTAGTCATTTTCCTTGGGATTGTAGCCACTGGTAGGTTGCCCACATCCCAGGGGATGGCCTCACATCCACACGTGCATATGTGGGTATCACTAGCTAGATACGGGAGATGGCCTCACATCCATGCATGCACATATGGGTATCACTAGCTGGATACAGGGATGGCTTCACATCCACACATGCATATGTGGGTATCACTAGCTGGATACAGGGGATGGCCTCACATCCACATATGCACATATGGGTATCACTAGCTGGATACAGGGGATGGCCTCACATCCATGCATGCACATATGGGTATCACTAGCTGGATACAGGGGATGGCTTCACATCCATGCCTGCACATATGGGTATCACTAGCTGGATACAGGGGATGGCTTCACATCCATGCCTGCACATATGGATATCACTAGCTGGATACAGGGGATGGCCTCACATCCATGCCTGCACATATGGGTATCACTAGCTGGATACAGGAGATGGCCTCACATCCATGCATGCACATATGGGTATCACTAGCTGGATACAGGGGATGGCCTCACATCCATGCATGCACATATGGGTATCACTAGCTGGATACGATGGGATACTTTAAAACTTGAGGGAGAGGACATGAAATTGGGAGGAAGATCTATTAAAAGGGTCTGGTGGGGGGAGCTGAAGAGGGAAGTGAGGGATGAATGTGAATACACGGTATGCATATATCAAATTCTCAAAGAATAAATTTGTTTTAAAATTTTGTAAAGATCTGAACAAACACACAAAAGATCTATAATGACTACTAACCATGTACAAAAAACACTCATTGTCATTTCTAAGTGGGGTGTGCAAATCAAAGCCAGACTGTGATGCTGTCTATCAATGGGGTAGCAACAAATACCAAAATTCATAGTATCAAATGCTGACAAGACTATGGAGCAGCTGGAACTCTTCTCTGTTGCTGGTAGGAATATATGATGAAACAACTTGTTTGAAGTTAGTTTGGCAATCCTTTGTAAGTTAAGCACACAACCATCCTACTATGTGCTAGATATTTACCCGAGAAAAATGAAAATATTTGTCCTTGAAGGGATAATAGCAACTTTATTCATAATAAATCCCAAACAATCAAATGTCTTTGTATAGTGGATTACATCCTAGCAACAGAAATTAATGTTGCAACCAACACATGCCACAACATGAGTAAACCTCAAAATCTTACACTGCATAGAAGCCAGACACAAAAGAGTATGTATTGCATTTTCCACTTACATGAAATTCAAGAACAGGCAAAATTAATCTGTGGTATTAGTAGTCAGAACAGTAGTTGCTTCCATGTCACAGCCATATACTGGAAGGAGGAAAGAGAGTTTGTGGGATGATGGAACTATCTCTTCTTATCTCAATTATAATGGTGGTTACATGTGTATTTACACTGATAAATTTCAATACATACTTAAGATCTATGTATCTTACTGCATGTAAACGTTACCTAGAAAAATAACAAGACCTAGTAGTGAGATGGTTCTGTGGGTAAAAAGGTCTTGCCATAGGAGCTGGCCACCAATCTGAGCCCAACATTGTAGAGGAAAGAACCGACTCCTATGATTTCCATATGTATGTCATGGCACATGCATGCTGCGCACACACACACACACACACACACACACACACACACACACACACACACACACACACCACCCACATACATGTGCATACTAATAAGAAGAATTTAGTAATTTAAAAATAATAAAGAGATCTTTAAATTCAAACAATTCTGGTTAGTGGGTTTTTGTTTTCATCCTGGGATATCTTAGCAATTCAAATGGTATTTTCTGTGTTCTAGGCTACAGAAAATAAGGAAGTCCATTCCAACTGAATAAATACATACAGACACACAATAAAACAACTAGTAAGTGTAGAAGAAACAAAAATGTTTTCCAAGTGTTAGTGGACATGACTAATGCATAAGAGTTCAGTAAGGAAGAGGATATAAGACATATCCTTACATGAAACATAATATGAAAGTATTCCCTATATTACTTATTAATTACAAAGAGAAACAGTGATGTTAGAAGAGACTTGGGAGATGCCATTTTATCCCAGTGATCAAAATTAGCATCATCACAATGGGCAAAATGTTGTCATGCCCTTCTTACAGCAACATATAAACAACACAAGGCCTCTGCTATGGCACGTCCCCCAAATGAGAATGCAGAATCCAGCCATGAGGAAATAAATGCAGATGAACATCCTATGAAACATCTGCCTTAGGCCCTTGAAAGCTGCCAAGGTCAGGCAAGGCAAAGCAGACTGAAGAACTGCTGTAGACAAAACAGTTCTTCTAGATTCTTGAAGACTAAAAACAAACAATGACCTGGGTTGTGTTTGGGGACAGAAGTGAAGAGCAACAATGGACCTGATGGGGCACATGCCAGGATTGAATATAGACCTTGGGCTGATGAATGGCACTCTATTGATGTGAATCTTTCCATCCTGAGTATTACATAGAAAACAGCTTGGTTCTTGGAAAATACACATCAAAGTACTTAGAAATCAGGAAATATTGTCTACAATGTCCTGACAATGGCCTTACTGCTTCTTATTGGGTACACTAGAGCTGGAATGGCTCTTTGGAGATGTCCCAGGAGATGGCAAAGGGCTGGCCCTCCATAGCCAGACACCCTATGTGAGCTTCTCTAGGAAGGGAGCACAACATTGTCATCGTGGCTTTCTCCAGGTGAGGCAATCGGTGAGTGAACACATATTCCTTTAGTCCTGAAGGGGGCCTGGATAGCAGATTCACCATAACTATATGTTCAGAACAAGCAGGCTCCAAATTCCCCCCAAGTCAGTGTTGTTGCTATGGAAACTGCATTGGGGAAGAGTTAAATGTCATGGATCACTCCTACTCCTTAACTTGATGGCCTAGCCAGCTGGGAGGAGATTCCAGAGGAAAGCAAGGCATAAAGAGGGATGGTAGCAATGGTCAGATCACTACAGAGGGACAGTGGGACTTGAAGAACCATCTGTGAGTGGCTGCAAAGGCCTGAGTGAAGAGAGGAGAATGGGCTCCAGGGCAAGAGGTACATAGTCAAACAAGCAAGTAAATAAGCAAATAAGAACAGCAGAGAATATGGAGGCAGAGGTAGGTAGATCTCTGTGATTAGTTTAAGGCCAGCCTGGTCCATAAATCAAGTTCTACACAGAGAAACCCTGCCTCACAAAGAGAAAAAAGAAAAGAACACTGGAAACACCAAATGCTCTGCTGTGCTTTAGTAGACAACCATAGTTCCATGAAGATGAAACACAAACTGTGCCTTTGCATTGAAAGATGAAGAAGAGCCAGCAAGATAGCTCATTGGTAAAGGCACTTGCTGCCAAGACTGCAGCCTGAGTTCAGTCCCTGAGACCCACGTGGTAGAAGGACAGAAGCAAATTCTACAAGTTGTCCTCTGATCTCCCCATGGGTGCCATGGCAGGTGAACCCCTCACATACATACATACATACATACATACATAAATGTTATTTTAAAAGTCTGAATTGTATGAATTTGAGGCCAACCTGAGCTGTAGAGTATGTTCTAGGCCAGGTTAGAACATGATATGAGACAAAGTAAATTACAAGAGATCTAAAGAGAAATTCAAGGATTTACAAAAGTGTTTATGTAAATAGTCCTCCATTATCTCAATAAAATTACCCAATGTTCTGGATAGTTTTATGTCAACTTGACAAAGCTAAAGTCATCTGAGAGGAGAGAATGCCATTTCAGAAAATACTTCCAAGGAAGAAAGTAAGGAAAAGAAGGGAGGGAGGGAGAGAGAGAGAGAGACAGAGAGAGAGAGAGAGAACAGACAGACAGTAGTCAGAAGTTTTCCTGTCCTAACCACCTGTTCCCTATCCAGGCAGCCACATCCAAATTACCACACAGAGACTTAATATTAGTTATAAATGCTTGACCAATAGCTCAGGCTTGTTACTAGCTAACTCTTACATTTAAATTAACCCATATTTCTCTTTATGCTTTGCCACACGGCTCATGGCTTGTTACCTCATTTTCTACATGTCCTGCTTGCTCAGCAGCTGGATGGCGTCTCTTGAGACTCCCCTGACTCCGCCCTTCCTCATCCCATCATTCTCAATTTGACTTTCCCACCTAACTTTATCCTGTGCAGCCTTTGGCCAGTCAGCCTCTTTATTAAAGCAACCACAGCAACAAATCTTCTGTGAACAAAAGGATTATTCCATAGAGACAGACAGACAGGCAGGCAGAAAGGGAGAGAGAGAGAGAGAGAGAGAGAGAGAGAGAGAGAGAGAGAGAGAATGCCTCTATAAGATTACACTATAGGCAAGCCTATAAGTCATTTTCTTAATTAGTGATCAATGTGGGAGGGCCCAGCCCATTGTGGGTGGCGCCATCCTGAGCTGGTCGTCCTGGGTTCTGTAAGAAAGCAGGATGAACAAGCCAGTAAGCAGCACCCCTCCATGGCCTCTGCATCAGCTCCTGCCTCCAGGTTCCAGCTCTGCTAGAATTCCTGTCCTGACTCCCTTTGGTGATGAACAACAATGCTGGAGTGCAAGCCCAATAAATCCTTTCCTCCCCAACTTGCTTTTGGTTATGTTGTTTTCTCACAACATCAGGAACCCTAACTATGTCACCAACAAGATGATTTGTCTCAAAGAAAAGACACTCAAAAAGATGCAAGAGACAGAGAGGCTCGATGCGGCAACAGTAATGGGCAAAAGCCCATGTTGACCTTTAAAAATAAATGAAAGGAAAAACAGACATCCCAGAACCACAAAAGACACAGCTGAAAACACTCCCGGGTTCCCAAGGATGACCGTAAAGAAATCATCCCAAATTAAATAGGAAAAAAATGGGACTGAGATTATCAAAGAGATACAGATGTAGGAGCTAAACAAAAATTAATTTGGCATTCCCTGAAGAAGAGGGAAAATCAAGACATTAAAGAAAATGTCTTTAAAATTATTCAAAAAGAAAAAATGACACAGAGTGACCTACAGCATGGCACTTCCTGGTGAAGAGAATAAATTTAGATTATACAGGGAGCTTCTTATGGGATTCATAAGGCACAGTCTGATTACATATGTAGATGAGGGCAAGGGATCAGAGGGACCCCGGGTTTCTCCATGGCAGCACTTTGAGAGAAATGTCTATAAAAGTGCAAGGAAAATCAAAGGTTGCTGGATGGTTTTGTAACCAGCTAAGATGTCCCCCTGAATAGAAAAGCAATAGGGAATAGTCTCAAGCAAAATCTTTGGAGTTATACCCCCAATACAAAAATGTGACTTCTTTTGTACAGAAAATATGAGTGCATCAAAGTCATTTAAATAATAGCTACTGGATATACATATATATATATATATGTATGTATATATATATATATGTATGTGTATATATGTATATATATATACATATATGTATGCCATTAATGTACTAAGAACATTGTTTTAAGCTTTATGGGTATTACATCATTTAATCTTTATTAATTAAAAAGATTATTTTAAAGGATTTATTTTTATTATTTTTAATTATGTATGTGTTTGTTGAGGTTGGGGTATGTGTACTTGAGTGCAGGACAGGGATATCAGATCTCCAGGATCTGGAGTTACAAGCAGTTGTGGATGTTGGCAAAGGAACTCAGGCCCTCTATGGGAGTAATAGGTGCTCTTAACAACTGAGCCATCTCTCCAGGCTCCCCTAAAATGGTCATTTAATCGTTTCATTAACCCCATAAGATGGGTGCGATACTACTATGCTGGGCAACTTCAGGAAATACCACTCATTTGTGCAGAAGGGCTATATTTCTTGCATTTGCCCTTTAAGGCTACGGTTTTAGGTTCGTTGAGAAACAAAAAGAAAAGAGCCAGGGAAGGGAGACAGAACAGAAATTGCAGGATAACTGCCATCACACCATCTCAAGAGAGACTCAATCCAGACCTAGGTATGAGGATCAATTTACAAAGACAGGTGCACCTGAGCAGGAAAGGGAGGCTAAGCCCCTTAAATAGAACACAAGGGCATCAAGCAAATTATGCATAAACAGCTAAAAACTCAAACCTGTGTTGGAATTGAAACAAGACTCTCTGTGCTTCCCAATCCTAGTTTAGCTTTAAAACCTGCACCGAGCTGGGTTTCCTTCCCATGGTTCAGAAAATACAATAAAAAGCTGGAAGCAACAGAGGTGACATCGGTTGGTGAGAGACTGGGTTTGTCACAAGTCTAGCCTGGTCTCCTGAGCCTGACACAGCATCTCGGGCCTCTGAGCATCTCATCTTGAGATGTGAATAAGACCTGATGTCTGCCTCTGAACCTGGGTCCAAGAGGTTTGCAGCCGCCCCCAGGACTGAGAGCCTTGTTCCCTATGTTTTATTAATACATTTTCTCTCTCCCTTGCTGTGCAGTCAAGACGCTCAAAACAAATTGATTTCATCAGAGCCAGCTAGCAAGGAAAAGTGTGATTGAAATGAGCTGCATAACTCAGCTGTAAAGGCTGCGGGCCTGCGTGGGTCGGGCCAGTCTCCTCTTCTCCCCCTGTCTTGAAGGCAAGTTTTCCAGCAGGAGAGTAGCTTCCCTCTCTCCTTCTCAGCAGGTCCAGCCTCATGCCGCAGGCTACACATCCTATTTCAAAGAGTTGTGGATTTTTGTCCTTAAAAGAAAAAAAAAATCTTCCATGCAGTTTTTTCTTTTATGCCAGCAATCCTCAACCCTGGCACTATTGACATTTTGGGCCTTTGTGGTCCTGGGGAGTGGGAAGAGTCTGCGGGTTGGAGGAGGTTTCCCAGCCTCCCTAGCTTCTACCTGCTGGTTACCATCATCTCTCTACCCCCTGCCAGTTTTAACAATCAAACATGTCGGCAGCATCAGATGCCCGATGGGCCAAAACTGTGTCTGATTAAGAACTATTGTTTAAGAT
Organism: Onychomys torridus; assembly: GCF_903995425.1. Taxonomy (NCBI): domain Eukaryota; kingdom Metazoa; phylum Chordata; class Mammalia; order Rodentia; family Cricetidae; genus Onychomys; species Onychomys torridus. The sequence continues at coordinate 62,205,240 of NC_050443.1, read as the reverse complement.
GGAATTGTAGGAAAGATTTCAAGTATTTTATAACTGCTTCATAGAGCATCTATTTGCTCTCCATTCAAAGCTTTTACAAAAACCAGTTCGAGGTGTAATCCACGTCCAGCTGCCTCTCGGAGCATCTGCCTACCTCTGTGTTTGTGCATTACAATGCTTCATTGATCCTTCCTTTCATAAATTCCATTATCCATTCATATTTTGACTCTAAGAGATGTTTGCTCAGGTCACGTCTGCTGTGTCTAATGGTCCGGGGAACTTAAAAGCTTCCTGCCAGCGGGCACTTCCCACTATCGACTGTGGTCTTCTGGAAAAAGTATGTGGCTTTTGCACAAGTGTGGTTGGGTCCCCCACCCCTTCCAAAGCTTCAGGTGTCATCTTGTCTACAAACAAGATAATTGAGCTCGGAGTGTTTGTTTTCAGTTATTTGCAGCTTAAATCTGAAGGCGCCAACATGACAAATGTCGATGCTGTCACAGCCTCCATAGGACAGAACGAACATTGGGAGACTGTTCCAGCAGGAGGGATGGACCACATCCTTCTTTGCCTCCCCCTCCTATTCTGAACAGTTTCTGTTGTTTGATTTTGAGACAGAATCCTGCTATACAGTCCAGACTAGCCTTGTACTCATGAGCCTCCGGCCCCAGCCTTCCAAGAGCTGGGATTTCAAGCATGCACCAACACATCCAGCTTGGGTTTCCTTTCTTAAATCCTGAGGATGTTTCTCGGTTTCGGACAAGTTTCCCATGCTGGTGGTGCTTGGAGGTCCACACTGTATTTCACGCTTACCAGCAAATGGTCATTTTGTAATCTGGAAATATTTGTGTGGCAAGCGTTGGGCCACTAAACTATGCCTAGAAATTAAAAATAAAAAAGACTAAAGTCAGGCCTAGTATCACAAGCTACTGGAAAGAATGAGGCAAGAGGATCACAAGTTCAAGACCAACCTGGGCTACAGAGCTAATTCAAGGTCAGCTTAGTCATCTTAGCCAGACCCCATCTCAAAATCAAAACATTTACAAGGGCTTGGGAGTCAAGTTCAGTCATAGAGTGCTTGCCTATAAGTGTATAAGGTCCTAGGTTCAACCCCAGTGCCAAAGAGAGAGAAAGACAGACAGACTTCATGCCCAGTAGCTAGTTTACCTATAACAAAGGCCTCCCTCTGAGTGGACTGTCTCTCTTTCTATTCCTACCAAAACTCCATGGCATATGCTGTGTGTCCCAATCTTACCTGCTAGGCCACAGCAGCTCGAATAATTCTGTTCTCTGTTTCTGGTAACTTGAACTCATACATCATATACCATCATTCCTTGAAGAAGATTAGTCCCCACACAGAAGCAACATGTACCTGTCGAAACACAAACCCATCTCCACCATGCCACATGCTTTAATACACTTTTGGGTCTCTTGCTCTTCCTTCAAGTTGACCAATGGAACCAGACCATTTCCCCTCTCTCCTCCTCCCCACCTCACTCCTGCCTCAGAAAACCCTTTGGATTCCTCCCCTGGACCCCTACTCCTCTGGGCTCCTCATGCCCCACCCACTCTTTACTTCCAATGTCTCCTGTCCAGATAGATATCACTTCCCCATTAAGCAACATCACCCGTCATTCGTTCTTAGGGGTCAGCTCTCGCCTCACCTGGGGCCTTCACTAGGATCTCTCTTCCCGCCCTCTGGCCAAAGCAGGTACTGCACACCATAAGACCCTCATAGCTCCTGTTACAGATTCAGACTTACTGGTTCATTTTCTCCCCACCAGAAGATGGTGTTCCTCTGAGAGTGGGGACAGTGTGTTCACTCAGCTCTGAGTCTGAAGTGCCCAGCTCTGTGTGGGAAGATACTGTCTCCTTGGTTCTCAGATGGACCCATTTTCTTTCCACCCATGGTCAAACAAACCAGGGTTTGGCTTGTTCGGATTCCAACTGAGGAGGACAGCAGTAGATTTGGGAAAGAGAAAGACTTCCAGATATGACTTGGAAATGTAGCAGCAAGACCCACTAAGGAGGTGGATGAGACAGGAAACTGGGATGATCAAGACCTCTCATTTCCTTCAGAATCTTTAGGTCTTAAATTCCTCGTGTCAGAGCTTATCCTGGTCTGGCTCCTAATGGCCCCCCTCCAAGGTTCACTTCACCACGATCCCTTACTCATTTTCTACATTCTTTCCCTAATTCCAAGCTGTAGCCACAAACGTCAATGTGCAGGTGCCTAGATTCCCATGGTCTCTGTCAGCTGCACCCCACCTTCATCCACCTAACACTTCCTTGTCCCTTGTTCTCACAAATATTATCTCTTCCAAGAAGATGGAGCTGGCGGCTCTCCTCCTGTGTGCTTCCTTTTATTCTTTAGTGACCCTACACTTGCCTTCAACCCACACTGTTATTTCTACCTCCCCTCCTAGATTATAAGTCCCCCAACAGAGGAGATGGTGTCTATAAACTGTGACAACCTCCCAGGATACCACAGCATATGGTCCACAGTGTAAGCTTACTATGTGTTAAGTAGCAAGGCTACCCATGAGGTCAAGAGAGACAGACTGGCTTTCTCAAGTTCCTGGACAGAAAATGGCAGAGCTAAGGTTCAAGTCTATATAAATAGGATATAGCATTTCTGTCTTCTCACCTCATCTTCTAAAGAAAAAAAAAATGAAGATGAGGATTCAGTTTTGTGGGCAAGGAAGAGAAATTCTAGAGGAGGTTAATTGATCTCTTCCTTCCTGGAATTGGCACTGGCAGGCAAGGGAAAGGCTGGGAGGAGTCAGGTGTCATCCGCCAGGGTGGGTGGGGCAGGAAAAGCCTGGCTAGCAGGGGGAGATGGACAGAAGGCAGCATTGGGGTCCCAGAGCAAGCAGACAGCCACCTCACTGCCCTTCCTGAGCCACTAGATTTGGGAGGAAGAAATGGGTGGGTGTGTCAGACATCTCAGGTAGCTGGGCCTTACAAGAGCCCTTCCCAGATCTTCAGCATGTGTGCTCTTCCCAGAATTTCCTGAGCACATCCATCATGCCAGACCCTGTCTGAGGCCTCTCCCCTCTTGAAAGAAAACAGTCCTGCAGAGTTGTTAGAAAAGGAGGTGGGCTGATCTCCATTTCACTGTGGCTGTGCAGCCAGCAATCTGACCTGAAAATTATTATATGTAGGCCAGTTGTATATCTGTCTTTATCTACGAAGATGTTGTGTATGTGTAGAGATAGATAGATAGACAGACAGACAGACAGATAGATAGATAGACAGACAGACAGATAGATGATAGATAGATAGATGGAATGTGTGTGTGTGTGTGTGTGTGTGTGTGTGTGTGTGTGTGTGTGTGTGTGTAGAGAGAGAGAGGGGAGGGGAGAGAGAGAGAATGCACACATGTCCCACAGTGCATATGGAGTCAGATGACAACATGCAGGACTTGATTCTCTCCTTTTACCATGTGGGCCCCAGGAGTTGAAGTCAGACCATCAGACTTGACAGCAAGCACCTCTACCCTCTGAGCCCTCTTGCTAGCCCTCGTTTCCTTAGGCAGCTGGAAGGATGAGACTCTCTAGCTCAAGAATTCCTGAACATGAAGATGGTACTCCTAGGTGGATTTGTGAAAAATCGTTTCATTTCTAAAAGCTGCTGGCTACAAAGCCTCAGCCATGTGAAAACTATGAGGTTTTTATTTTAAAATTAGGTCCTAGGGTTGATTTTTAAGATTATGCCAAGTGTGCGCTCCAAATCCACCCCTTCCACCTGACCTGCAGAAACACATCTGCTCCGGGCTCACCCCACCCGACTTCTGACGGTGGCATATGTCTGACTCCTCTGATTAAAGAGAAGGGTTTGTTAGCATGTCATGTACAGTATATCAAAGGAGATCAGGCACCCGTCTGCAAGTCAGATGACAAAGGAGTGATCCGGCTGGGCACAGCTAAGCAGAGGCTGTGAAGAGTCAGCTCGGAGGATGAGTCATAATTTGGAAGTGTTCATTAGCAGCGGTTTGGGTAATCATCATGCAGGAGTGAGTCCCAGGGTCTTGGGTGTTCAGTGAAGCAAAGCGATTTCCCAAACACCCATCCGTCCCAAGCACAGAAGAATTCCGACTAAATTGGAGACCCACCCTGGTCAAGGAGGCTCTTCGACATTTGGCAACCATTCCCTACACTGGGATTTCTCCAGCTGTTCTGTTCAGATGGATCTAGGTTAAGACCATGGCTTACCTTTAATCAATTCATGATGAAAAGCTTTTGTTTCTACATAGCAAGACAGGCCCCTGGACACCATGTCCTTTGTATTTAAATCAAAATATACGTGTTACACACACACACACACACACACACACACACACACACACAGAGTTACACATACTCATAGAGAGACCAGTGGGGCCAGTAGGAAAGCCAATCACTTTAAGTGTTAATGTATGAAATACTTAACTTCCGCCCTGGCCCACCCCTTACATTTTCTGTATGCATCTCGTGGGATGTCAGCTGTTCATCTTGGTGCTAAGAGACAGGAACAGAAATGCAATTTCCTTCATGCAGTTCTTTCTAAGCCTACCAAGTCCTGGCTACTACCCACAGTGCAAGTTTCAAAGTGTCCCCTGCGAAGTGGCTAGAATGTAGCCTCTAAGACCCCACTCACTCATCATCAACCACAGTTGAGGGAGTCAGCTCCAAAGGTCCGAAGATTGAACTTTCTCAAGGACAGCGTTCTTTACCTATTTCATGGCGCTCCCCCACCCCCCCCCCCATCCCTTTAGTAATAGCTCAATGAAGACTCTTTGGAACTGTTTATGCTGGCTGCTATCATCAGATTACCTGTTGAGTGACAGCGGGTGTCTGATCCTGTAGGAGAAACTGAAATAAAACCATGAGTGGAAAGGTTCTGCCTGACCCCGGGGTACTTAGGGTCTACAGTAGATGTATTTCAGAAGAAGGCTTCTGCCCTCAATCTTCAGTCACGTGTCCAGTCTGTTTCCTGGTGTGGCATCCTTTAGTAAACAGTCTACCGGGGTGGCAGGTTCACAGGGGGGGGGGGGTCTCCCTTGGGCCCTGTGAGTGCTGAGCTGCAGCACAGGAGGTGGAGGGATATTTCCTATGCTGGGTCCTAGACAGCCCAACCCCCTCCCCCCAGCCGTCCAGAGGCTCCATCCAGCATGGCTGGGGATGAGCTACCCCCACAAATGTAATATTGTTTAAAACCTTAGGTGTGGAAAAGCGGACAGACAGCTTCTGGGGTTAAATCCAGCCTGTTCACTGAGCCTCCGGGAAGCTGCAATGAAACACTCTTGCGAGCTGTCTCCTGTATCTCGGCCCTGGCAAGGCCAGCAGCACAGGGCTGCCTTCCCACCGCCTCCGCGATCTCTGGCAGGGATGGCTGGGAAGCGCTGAGAAGCTGAGGCCGGGCACTGCCAAGAAAGCTTGGTCAGTCAGTCAGTCCTGCTGCAAAGCCTAGGGTGGGTCCGCAGGGATGCCAAGCCTGCCCCTCCCTTAGTCAGTGTTGTTTTACACGGAGAGGCCCAGAGGAATTAGCTGCTAATCCAGCCCATCAGAGCTGTGCTTAAAACCAGTCCTCCCACCCTAGGCTCTGACAAACTCCCTTCCCATCCTGTGCCTGCAGCTGGCACCAGTTATTTTTCTATTTGCAATTCTTCGTGGATATTTAATAGATGAGCAGGAGAGGGGGGCCGGGTGCTCTTCCCTTACCCTGCCAATCTCCACTAAATCCACTGACTGCACTGAAAGAAACACACGAAATAAATATTAACTAAAAGCACATTTTAACAATTTAAAAGAGTTTCCAACTTTTGTGGGCATTTATGGGGTTGTGGGGCGGGCATTTGGTCAGTGTGGAGGTTAAAGGTTGATCTTGTATGTCTGTCCTTAAGAGTCATCCACTTGTTTTTTAAAACGGGGTGTTTACTGGCCGGCCGGAGGCTCTCAGATTGGGCTAGACAGGCTGGCTAGCAAGTCCCAGGGGTCTGCTTGTCTCCTCTCATCCGGTGCTGGGATTGTACGTGAGAGCCGCATACCTGGCTTTTTTAGGTGACCATTAAGGGCAGAATACAGGTCCTCATGTTTGCTGTTTGTGTGGTGAGCACATTGAAGACTGAGCAGCCTCCCCAGCTCTTGACTGTTTTTTGAGACAGACTCTGGATAAATAGCCCAGGCTAACCCCAGCCTCAAAATCCTCCTGTCTCAGCTTCACCAGAGCTAGGGTATGTGTGTGCCATCACATCCTGCACTAAAGGCACCCACCTTAGAAGCCAAAATCATGTTAAAAGACAAATCTAGAAGTAGCCCCTCTAAAGCAAAGAAACAGAATTAGAGACTCCTACGTTCTCCTCTCCTCCAGTTCTCCACCCCTTCTACAATCCCTTAGCCTCTACTGTGGGTGGGATTCAAGTCATAAACAATGAGGCCCCCTCTAGAGGGGTAACTGCTTAGCAATTACCATAGTTACCGAACTAGGATGTTTCTTCTAATGTGATCAGCATGAAGAGAACAGAAGGTGTGGAGACTAGTATACTGCCCTATGTCTATCATTATTTGGTTTCATCCCCCCCTCCCCCTGCTTCGGTGGTGCTTTGGATTAAATCTAGAGTTTAAAATACTCTAGGCAAAGGCTTTTCCATGGAGCCACTTCCCCCAACCCAATTTTCACGTTTTCAGGTGGCCAAATTGCACTCTCTGATTGGCCAGTGGAGTACGGCACAAACCATGGCTGGTAATCCTGTAAAGAACTTACAACGACTCACAAGACATATGACAAGCCAGGTAAGACCAGACCCTCATCAGATAATTTATAATCTCTAAGTTATTCTCAGCCCCATAGGCACTCAGCTAGCTGTGGGTAGGAAGCTTCCTCCCAAACCCAGTGCCCTGGATTCATTCCACTGCTATGATAAAGTATCACAACAAAAAGCAGCTTAAGGGAGAGGGGGTGACTGCAGTTCACAATTCCAGATTATTGTCCATCATTGTGGTTGCAGGAGCCTGAAGCAGCCTGTCACATAGCCACAGTCACAGCAGGCAGAGTGAACGTTTGCATGCTTAGTGCTCAGCTAGCTTTCTCTGCTCTTACATCCTCTAGGGCTCTGAATTGGGGAATGGTGCTGCCCACTTTTAGCCTGGATCTTCCCACATCAATTAAAGCAGTCATGACAATTCCCCAGAGACATGCCCACCTGTCCCTGACAATCCCTCACTGGGATTCTCTTCCCAGGTGACTCTAGGTTGCGTCAAGTTGGCAATCAAATTAACCATCACACATGACTGTTGGTGGTGGTTTTTTTTCTCTTAGGGGGGCCTGCCACCCAGCTCCCAAATAAATCACACATGGAGGCTTATTCTTAATTATAAATGCTCGGCCTTAGCTTGGCTTGTTTCTTACCAGCTTTTCTTAAGTTATCCTGTCTACTCTTTGCCTCTGCTTTTACCTTTCTTACTTCTGTAACCTTACTTTCATTCTTACTCTGTGGCTGGCTGGGTGGCTGGGTGGCTGCGTGGCTGGCCCCTAGCATCGTCCTTTTCTTGTTCTCTTGCTCTTTCTTCTTCCCACCCAGATTTCTCTTTCTATTTGTTCTCTCTGCCTGCCAGCCCCGCCTACCCTTCTTCCTGACTCGCTATTGGCCATTCAGTTCTTTATTAGACCATCAGGTGTTTTAGTAACACATAGTAACACAGCTTCACAGAGTTAAACGAATGCAACATAGAAGAATGCAGCACATCATTAAACAAATGCTCCACGGCATAAACAAATGTAACACATCTTAATATTCTACAACACACGACCATGCACAAGACATGTCATATGCAAAAAGGACAACCAGGCTGGAACCACAATGTCCTAAGCCAAATAACTTAAAGATCTTCTCCTTCCCCTCTGGGGATTTTATCCATCTCCTTGTTGCAGCCACTGACCTTAGACACTACCCAACAGTGGTCTTTCTGATGTGAGCCCTGAGGAAAGCAGAGAGGGAAGAATAGCCAACTCCTCCTCGGTCTCTGAAAACTCATTCTTCTCGCTCGCCTTTGCTCAGTGGGTATAGCTATTCCTTGCTACATGATACACTGGAGACAGGAACAGATTCTACACAGGCAGCTTCTCTGCCACTGACGCAGCCACCCCAGCACTGTGCCTTTACCTGATGCCCTTCCCACCCATCCAAAGACTGAAAGCTGAGTGACTCTACCTGCAGTGTGTGCCAGGGAGGGTATGATCAGCCCTCCCTTCCCTCCATTCCCACTCTCATCTGTATAGCAGCCTTGAGATCTGGAATTCCAAGTGTGGATTCTTTGGTTCAAGACAACCAGGACAGCCACACTGGTTGACTGATCCACCTGCAACATTTCCTGTGGGCATGTAACTCAATGCATTATAAGGGATGCAAAGCGAGAAGCTTCTGGAAAATGCAAATGTGTTTCTGCCCTTGTGACAGCACTCTTGGGAGAGATCTCACCCATCCTTCAGAGGGCCTGGTATGCGTATGTGAAGGCAGCCATTTTGCTACAAAGAGAGAGAGACAGAGACACAGAGAAGAGTTTGCTTGGGGCAGAGTGTCCAGAGAGAATGGAGTCAGGGCTGAGAAACTAAGAGCTCTCTGTTCATCACTTGCTCACTAAGCCGCCAAAGCAAAGCAGCTGGGGAGCCCTCCCTGCTACTTCTGCTCTTCAAGTCCTAAGAGTCCGTAAATCTCTTTATTATCTGAGGTATTCTGAGTTGGACTTTCTATTTCTTGACCCCTAGCAGAAGATTAAACAGAAAGGGAAAGAGGAGCCAGCTGCTCTCTGGGGCACCACACACCTCCAAACACTTCTCCCCCCCAAATAAGCACACTGGATAAAGATGACCCTTTAGCAAACACATTATGAATTTAACTCTAATTTAAGAAGTTGAAATAGATAGCCAGACCCCATGGGCACAAGGAATCTCTCCCCCAAATACTTACCACTTAAAGGACTGAACGGGGCCTGGGAAGCAGATAAAAGGAAGCAGAGGCATGATTATGTTAGCCCAGGCTACCTGATCTTTGAACAAGCTTATTTTCCCAGCGTTTGATAACTCTCGAAGCAATGCCCCATTTGCTTTTAAGTTCAGCCTTTTTAGCAACAGCCCTCCTGTCACACAGAATCCCAGTCACAAAGGTCTCAGGAGGCCCACAGTCGCCTTTCCCTCACATCGCATAAGATGCCTTCCCACCCTGTACCACAGCCTACCCACGTATATTTTGCACACCAGAGTCCATGCCAGAGCCTCACAGCAGACTTAAAACATTGAAGCTCCAGGATCCAAGATAAGTCTTTTTAAAATAAATAAAGATAAGCCAAGACATGACTGCCCACTTGGATGTTTCTCCTGCCTTGGTTCTTTTATCTCCTTTGGCTGCAAGAATGAGCTGAATCTTGAACCTGAATTTGAACCTGAGTGTGCTTGGTACCATTCCACAAACCTCGGGCCCATAGGTCCTCCAGAGCATGGAGGGGTGTGTTTTCCTGACAAGAAAGAATTCCAGGGGTCCTTGGGAATCCTGGGGTTATCAGACGCTTCGCAGTCACAGCAGGGGAGGCCTCTAGATAACTTCAGTCAGCTTGCGCCTCCATAGTCCACACTTGCAAACTGGAACTAGCGTGGGGCTCCCAGGGCCCCTCCAGAAAGTTCTGAGCTGCAAATGCTTTGCAGCAAGACAGACAGAGACACGAAAAGAAAGCTCTCAACCACTCTGTGTGACAGTCACACACCCCTGTCTACAGTTCCCAGAGTCCTTTAGGTGGGTGGGTGTAGCAACATCTATGCAGGGAACAGATGCCTTCACTCTACCCCCCAAATGTCTTCCATGTTTGGACAACTGGTCTCTTTGGAAACTTGTGATACCTTTAGGAAGGAGATGGGGCCCACTTGGAGGAAGTGGGTGACTGGGAGGTGGGCCTTGGGTTTATAATCTGGCCCTGTTTCCTTTCCCCTCTCTGTTTTCCCACTTTTGTAGAGATGTGAGTGAGCAGTCTCGTGGTCCTTCTTTCTCAGCTACTCTCACACCATGGCAGCCTGCCATGATGAACTGCACCTTCAGACCAGGAGCCAAAATCAACCTTCCTCCCTTGAGCTGCTTGTCAGGTGTTTTATCAGCGACAACAAGGAAGTAAGGATGGCACAGGTTTGCTCCTTCTCAGAGTGCATTGCCAGCTATACCCCAGCCTCAGCTCCATCTTCTGTTCTGCGACTGAAGTCATCCAGAACAGAACAGCATAGTAGGATGCTCTGTGCACAGTAAGCTGCTCTGTGCACAGTAAGCTGCTCTGTGCACAGTAAGCTGCTCTGTGCACAGTAAGCTGCTCTGTGCACACAGTAAGCTTCTCTGAGGACGGTAAGATGCTCTGTGCACGGTAAGATGCTCTGTACACGGTAAGATGCTCTGTGCACGGTAAGATGCTCTGTGCACGGTAAGATGCTCTGTACACGGTAAGATGCTCTGTGCACGGTAAGATGCTCTGTGCACGGTAAGATGCTCTGTGCACGGTAAGATGCTCTGTGCACGGTAAGATGCTCTGTGCACGGTAAGATGCTCTGTGCCTGGTAAGAGCTGTGCTGCCTGCTATTATAGCTGCTACATCTGTGTCCTTCCCTGTGTACCAGCACAAAGCACTGGAAATCACCAAGACTCTAGTTCTGCACACTAGTTATTCCCAAGGATGTGGCCCTTGACACCCAGCAGTCATCTTCAAGAGCCTTCTTCTTCCCTCCCATCAACATGCAGAGGTGTGAAGAGGCTCAAAGACAGTGATGTGAAGCGGTCCCTGGTCAGGTGACTGCGTGATTCCTAAACCATGACCAATGCCACCCATGCCTCTAACAAGGGTCTCTTCTCTTGCTGTCACACTGTTCAGGCACCGTGTGGGAGGCCAGTTGTTGGATTAGAACTGGCAGCTGCTGTGCCAGGATTATGGCAGCATCCAGTGGTACTTCCCCACTCTCTGCAGCTGGGCCAGGTGAACTGAAAACTCTGGTGCCTGCAGACAAACCCTGGGCAGGAACGGGTGTGCATCTGCCCATCACAAGCTATTGCATGGCCATTTTCTCTGAATTGAAACATCCATGTGTTCATCTCTTCCCTGCTGCTGTGATAAAATGCTTTCACAAGAGCGACCTGGGGGTGAGGGGAAGGCATTTGTTTCAGGTCAGTTTCAAGTTACAGTCCATGACAGGGAAGTCAAGGCAATGGGGCCGGAAGCAACTGGTCACACTGTGGTAGCAGGGCAATGAATGGGTGCTTACAGTGCTCAGCTCACAGGTCTCCTTAAAACAGCTGAGGATCTTCTGTGAGGGTGGGTCTTCCCACATTGATTAAAACAATCAAGATAATCCCCCAAGGCACAAGACACCACCAGGGCCCTTCTCCCTGGTGACCCTAGGTTTTGCCAAGTTAACAATCAGCCACCAAACATCACAATTACCTCCTGAAGAGAGGGATGCTCCCAAGCTTGGGGAAGCAGGGACATTTTCAAAGTTTAGGAAGCTAATGAAAGAGACGAAGTGTCACAAGGTTCCTCCCACAGCTACTGAGCAGTCCAGAACTGCTGACAGAGGAGACTCCAGTGGAGCCATTTGTGAGTTGTGCAGGGCTCCAGAGACGCAGCTTTTGTGATCTGTCACTCACACTGGGGTAGGCTTTTGGATCACCCATGTTCCTGCTAGTGATTCAATAAACTCCTCAGGTCCCCACTAGGGCTGTGTCCAACCATGTCTCTGGTCTGTCTTTAGTGCCCTATCTATAGTGAATGGATAGATATCTGTTCACATTTTTCAAGGAAAAGTCACATAAAAGCCCTTGAGTCCCCTTGCTCAATGCTTCATGGACAGCATAACTTTGGATGCCCACATTTGGGCACCAGATGTAGCAGGAATCTTAAAGAGTCTTATTAATAAAACAAACCTGAGCCAGGTATTGGGGTGAATGCTGGAAGATCAGAGAAGCAGATCAAGCCACAGCTTCCTCACCTCACCAGTTCCTCAGCTGATCCTGTTTCCTCAGACTGGAAGCCTCTGAGCTCTTATCCAAATGGGTCTCAGCTGAACTGCTGCTCAAAAGCCTGAAAGCTTAACCAGCCAAATGCTTCTAGATTCTGATCTTCGCGCCTTATATATCTTCCTCTTTCTGCCATCACTCCCTGGGATTAAAGGCGTCATTCACCGAGCTTGGCTGTATCCTTGAACAGATGGATTTCTGCCTCTGGAATGCTAGGATTAAAGGCGTGTGCTACCACTGCCTATCCTCTGTTTAATATTGTGGCTGTTCTGTCTCTGACCCCAGATAAGTTTATTAGGGTGCGCAATATTTTGGGGAACACAATGCCACCACATAATGGATAGATATCTGTTCACATTTTTCAAGGAAAAGTCACATAAAAGCCTTTGAGTCCCCTTGCTCAATGCATCATGGCCAGTGTGACTTTGGATGCTCTGGAATCAATGTGATTTCTAGAATTTTACCACAGCTCCCATGCACATACTCTCTCCTCCCACCTTCACACCCAGTCTAGAGCCTTTATGACCCACTCCCATGGAGTTATGATCCTCTCCTTTGGCATGGTGTGGGTTTTTGAGTGATTCTTTGGTTAAATTCTGTTGGCACCAATAGACTTTCAGTTGCAGGAAGTTGGGGACCATGCCTGACTTTGCTTCCTACTATGTTCTAAAATAGTTCTAACACCTAGAAGAGGCCCCAATATTTGCAGAATAGTTAACTCAGTGAAGAAATAATTTCACTACCACATTAGAGAAAATTAAAACAAGGCATTCTTCACAGACTAACATAGAGACCTGATCAGCAACTTGGGGTCTAAAGGAACCATCAGGAGTCAGAGTTCAGAGTTCAGACTTTAGGACTCTGGGACTTCTGGGACTTCAGGCAGATTGCCTGTTATCTGAGGATAAAATTAGAGTCTGATATGTGGAGTATTGAGAGGATGAACCATATGCAAAATGATTTAAGCAGTGCCTGGCCCCGGCAAGCACTCAGTCTCGGTGATTACTGCTGATAGGTGGGTAGAAGTTGAGAAAGTTCCAATAGAATTTCTATTTTTGCTTCAAGTAGACAGTGAGTTATCTGCAGGTGACAGGAGAGAAGATTGAAATCACTCTTACAGAACTAGGGAGCTACAGGGCCAAGTGCAAGGTCCAGCTGAAGCTGACCGTGGACTTGGAAGAGCACCAACCAGCAGAATGGAATTTCACCAGCAGCTGTCATCAGCAAGTGAAGAGAAGGGGCGGGAGTGGGGTCTTGACTTCATCCAGGACTGGGGTTTGCAAGAAAACACTCTCAGAATAAAAACTAAGGATACTGGCAGGAAACTAAGACCTGGTCCCTACTACGAGTTTAGGCTCCCGTGAAGGTAACATTTCAAGTAAGAACATAAATACTATTCAATACACAATAGTGAGGTTATTGCATAACTCTTTGAGGAGAGATAAAATTAGCTTTTGCTAGTTTAAACACACCAACATAAATTATATATTAATTAGAGTTGAAGGTGGAAGGAAATGCCAAACAGTAGGTTGGCAATGCCCATGACCCTTAGCATGAGAGAGGTCGTTCTGGGTACAACAACCCACTCAGAAACCGTAAAGAAAAGTGACTAGAGAAAGTTTAAAGTTTCAGTATGGCAGGGGAAAAAAAACTATGAAAATCAATCCTGAGAGAGGAAACTGGGAGAAGACATGTGCAGCAAAATTAACAAGAAAGGATTTCTAGCTTCAACATATGAAGTGTGCTTTCCAGTCAGTAAGAGATAGGTGCCCCAGACAAAGGATACACATAAGCATTTATTAATAAATAAATGCAAATGGTTTGGAAAATGAACAAAATATTAAAACAATCAAATTTAAATATGTGAGAAAAGGATAAAGGATTCAATAATGTTGAAAAGCCCAATGTGGTAGTGCACACTTTTAATCCCAGAGCTCTGGTGACAGAAGCAGGTGGGGTCTCTGTGAGTTCCAACCTGATCTACCTAGAGAGTCTAGGCTAGCCAGGGCTACATATTGAAACCCTGTCTCAAAATGATGATGATGATGCTGGTGATGATGATGGTGATGAAACTAACCAGACTGCTGAAAATTTGAATTTTTAATTGGACACTTAATTAATGTTGCAAGAGAAATACAAGAATTAAAGATTTAAGTTTAAATGAGGAAATTATAGAAGAAGCCAGAGGATATGTATTTGAAAGAAAAAAAGATGCTACATGAAAGGAGACAGTCACAAAACTGTACTAACATAAGAATCCACTTTCCTGACATGCTTTAAGGACAGCTGAAACCATAGAGCCAAGGGACTGGAGAACAGAAGTCACTGTTTAAAGTCACAGTGTTCCAGTCCTGCTGGAAGAAGACACGTCAGGATGAATGATGCTTACGGCTGTATGACATTATAAATGGGTTTAAATAGCACCAAAGAGCTGGGACTGGTGACACACACTGTTCTCTCAGCACTTGGGAGGCTGAAGCAGCAGGATCAAGAATTGGAGGCTAAATTCATGAACTGCAAAATGAGAACCAGTCTGAAAAAAAATTCAAAGCCAACAGAAGGGCACACACTAAAACACACACACATTTACACATGTTAGAAATAAATATGCACTATGTACAATCACCAAGTGCACCCATAAATGGTTAGGATGGTAAATTTTATGTTCTGTGTATTTTGCCACAAAAATATTGGGGAACAGGTTGAGGTGAAATAGGAAATTATGTTCTTACGCTCAGTGTAGGGGAAAATCTTTCATGATGTAACTCACACAACTTCAACTACAGGAAAACTCTAAAATTTCAAAAGACAAATGTATGTTTAAAGTCAGAAGACAATGTTAAAATCTTCACAACATAGAAAGCAGGAACTCCTAACAATGATGAAGAACTAGAGCTTCCACGACAATCTCTTTTATTATTTTTGTTTTGTTTTTGTTTTTGTTCTTTGTTTTGTTTGGTTGTTGGTTTTTCTTTTAAATTTTGGTTTTGTTTTGAGGGGAGGTTCCAAGGGCAGAGGGTGAACGCAAGGGGATAGGGAGGTAAGTAGGATCAGAATGCATGGTGTGAAATCCACAAAGAATCAATAAAAGTTCAAAAAAATTTAAAAAAAAAAAAGAATCTCAGAAAAGAATGAGAAAGCAGACCTCATTAGGAGCAAGGATTCAGTAAAATACACAAAGGTGTTCAGAAGAAATTTACAGAAGAGGAAAAGGTGCTTAGCTTAGCCTTGCTAATAATCAAGGGATGGGAATTTAGATCTTACTAAAAAATAAACACTCTGAGAATAACAAACTTGGGCAACGGTGTGCAGAGACAGAACTTGTCACATCTCACGGGTGGAATGTGGTTTGTATAATTTGTCTGTGTACAAAAGCTTTAAAAAAAAAATGCCACCATTTGATTGGCCATTTTCTTCCTAGAAATTCACCCTGAGGAAGTCATTATGTCCCTGTGAATGGAGCTGCTATTGGCTGCTGGAGGACTTTAGAGCTAACAGTCCTAAGCAATCTTCACATCTAATCCACTGATTGGTTAAATGATCGTTGGCAGACCTACAGAAAGGAATGCTCGACTACCATTAAAAAGTAATGTCCAAGAATGTTTATTGGCATGGGAAAAGATTCACGACATACTTTTAAGTGGATAATGTAAATTACAAAATAGTGGGAGTAATACATCATGTGGAGCATGGTCACCTCGGAGAAGGTAGTCTCCTTTGCTTTATGCAGTTCCTCTATGTTACCCAAAGCTTTTTCATACATAAACAACCACTGCTTTGTAATCACAAGACACATAGTGAGTGCTGTTTTTAGCAGATTTATGTGTTTATTTTATGTATGTGTCCGAGTGTATGTGTGAGTGTATGTCTGGGCACCACTGTGGGGGCAGGTGCCTTCAGAGGCCAGAAGAGGGTGCTGGATACCCTGGAACTGAAGCTATAGGCAGTTGTGAGCTGACCCATGTGGATGCTAGGAACCAAACCTGAGTCCTCTGTAAGAGCAGCCAGTGCTCTTAACCACTGGGCCATCCATCGCTACAGCCCCAACCCCTTTACACTACTCATATTTAGAGTTGAATTTAAAACTTTTAAGAATAACATACCATATTCTTAAGTAGTTCGAGTTTCTCAGGTCTCTCCCGGATGCATCGAGGGATGCATTATCAGCTGCTACTCTTGCCTCAGTGGCTCAGACCATTTGCCCAGCCTCCCTTCCCGCCTTTCCACAAGCCTCACTGTGTTATTTCTGGGCAGAGAGACCAGCCACACAGGTGCTCTTTCTTCGACCCCATCCCTCCCTCTCCTTTGGGTCTGCTACAACCAAGCCACTTAGTGACACTATGACCACAGGGACCTGCCAGATAGAGTGCATGCCCCAGGATACCATCTCCTGGAGTTCCCATTAGCAACCCCTCTAAGTGGGGCCCATGGAACCATGTGTCCAAACACCAGAAGCCCTCATCTGAAATGTCCCCCACCGTGTCCTATCCTGGTTACGCTTTGGTGCTTACTTGGATCTCTTCTAGGTCAGGTCCCTGGCTCCCCACCCCATACATGCTCATCATTGATACATGTCATTACAGGGTCCTGACCATCAGAACCTACTGTTTCTGATACCATCATATATCCCTTCCCTCCTGTCTCAATACACCATTCCCCACCACTACTAAAGACTGCCCTCCAGAAAGAGTAGAACAGAGCCACTAGAGAGATTCACCTCAGTAGTCTCTCCCACCTGTGACAGTGTACGGAAGTTGATTGTTTCCCGCGTGTGCAAAGATCACAGTTACTGAGCAGCAAGCTCTACAGTACAGCTTCCACACCAGCTGCTATCCCAGCAGAACCATTAGCATAGGTGCCCTGCTCATCTCTCCCGACTACAGAGAGACCGATTTTGTGGCAAATCCTCACATTCTTGGCCTAGGAGTCACCAGCTAATTGTATCTTCAAATATTGTTGGTTTTGCTATGTGAAGCATTTTCTCTTGGAGGAAGCTGTGCCTTGAGGGCGGGGGAAAGGGCTGTCCCCAGGACACCTTGTGGCCAACAGGTCTCAGTTTCAGCAATAGTTTTGACAAACACTGGGAGAGAGGAACAAAGATGGGATGTGTTGGGGCCACTCTTCAGAAAATTAGGCTTGTCTGGTGCAGACAATGCAGCCACCAAGAAAGCTTGCAGAGGCAGCCGCCCCTGCTGCGGAAGATGGTGACTATCTGGCCCGTCTGTGGTGGCGGCCCCGAAGGGCAGGGCTTGGCACTGCCTGGCAATGATTGCCTGAGGTATTTGGTGAGTCCCAGAGCCCAAGGACTGGGGAGAGGGTGGAGATGTCTCCAGTTAGTGTTTAAGGGACAGGAAATTCCAAGTGGCAAGATGACCTCATGCTGACAGGGCTGGGTGAGCTGAGCTGACCTGCCCCAGGCTCATCTGGGACTCTGTACCTTGTCCCAGGAAGAACCAAGGCCACCGCCCACCCATTCTTCAGAGGAGGGCGGGCCCAGGAAACATCTTCAGATTTGGGGAGAGATAAGAATCTTTCAGATGTGGGAGCCGATTCCCACACAAACAGGCAGTCCCTGGTCCAGCCCTCTCTCTGCATCCCTCCCCGGTGGGTACCTGAGAAACCCGACCCTACTCCCACGTGTCTATAAGACTACCTCCCATTCCAAGGCCAAATTCACTTGAATGATTCCTTCCTTCATCTTGGATAAAATGGTGAAGGGGAACTCAAGCAAATTGGCTGGCTGTCCTTAGGAAGGGGACTCGGACTGGAAGTGCAGCCTTGCAGCAGGAAGCAGGGCAGAGGGAGGGGGCAGGCACCAGTTGGCCAAGTTAGCTCATTCCCTTACTTGGACCTGGATCAGGATGTGAGGGAGGGCAGGCTGCAACTCTAGAGACCTGTTTAGGACATCTCTGGATTGGAGATTTACCCTCTAAGACTGGGGGCTGCAGCCTTAGGCCGGGGCCAGGATGGAGGGCAGTGGAGCAAGCCTTAAGGATCTTGCTCTGCCTGAGACAGAGGATCCCAGAGGGACGGGGACTTCTGAGAGGGGTGGTTTGCTCTCTGCAGGGGCCTGGCTCTCTCTCTCACTCACTCCCTCAGCACAGATGCCATTCATTCACATTCCTTGGTCATTAATAAAAACCCCACTGATGTCTACCATGCAGCACCCAGGTGGTGGGGAGAACACTATGAATCAGACAGAATCTATGGCCTGCGGACACTCCCAGCCCTCTGGGGAAAATAGACAAAGAGAGATGTCATCCCTGGGGTGAGCTGGGTAGGGACAGGATATTCACACATAGGACAGGCACAAAGGACAGGGCTGGGTGAGCCCAGGAGACATCACCCAGGGCTTAAAAGTGGAACTCAAGTTCTAGGCAGATCTGGGCTTGAGCGCCAGCTCCACCCTAGCATAACACTGGGAAAGTCATTTAACTAAGCTTGGGATCCTGGATCACCAAAAAGACAAGATAATGCTCTTCCGGTGATGTGGTATGCAGATGCTCAGCCAGGTGCCTTGTGTCAGTGACAGGTTTATTGCTAAGGTGATGGAGAAGACTGTCTGGGATTAAATGGAGAGAGTTGGAACTATTGATGGTGGAGGTAGAGGTTAGTGTGCCAAGCCTGTGTGTGCAGGGGGGAATGCATTCACAGTCTCTGTTTGCCACAGGAAGGAAAAGAACCTGTTGGATGAGAAAAATGAGGTCTGAGTGGGTGAGATTGGACACCTTTGGATTCATCATGCTGGAGATGGGAGCAGAACCTACCAGCAGGAAGTACCAGAATTGTCAGGACCTATCAAAAGACCAGTGGTTCAGACGATGAGCTCATATTCTGGGGTGTGTATGTATGTTCATGGAGGGGGGGGGCTCACATGCATGATGTGTGAATGTGTGCAGCAACTATAGCTCAATGCCTTCCTCAAACACTCACTTTAGTTTTTGAGGTAGGGTCTCTCATTTAACCTGGATCTCACCAGTTCCACTAGACTGGTTGGCCAGCAAGCCTTGAGTTCATTTGGAAACCCACCTCCCAGCTCCGGGATCATAGGTGTGCAATGCCACACCTGCATTTTGTGTGAGTGCTAAGGATCAAACTCCAGTTCTCATGCTTATGTAGCTAGCACTATATAGACTGAAACAGAGAGAGAGAGAGAGAGAGAGAGAGAGAATCTAAGTGTGGGTCAGTCAGCGGAGTTCTGGTCAGGAGCAAAGATAGAGTCTGAAAGTGGAGCTGGTTGGTGGGGGGAAAGGGGGAGGGGTGTCTGGAGGAGATGGGGCTGATAAAGTATCCTCCTGAGCCTTTTTTCAAAGAAGTTGGCTCTCAGCTCTCACACTTGGCACCTCCCTGGCATGTGGATATCTCCATAGCTACCCTTTATTCTCTCTCCTTTAAGAGTGCCATTTATCTATTGATTTATTTTTATTGTGGAGGTGGCGAGTGCCACAGTACATAGAGAGAGGGAGGTCAGAGGATAAGGCTCCAGAGTCAGTATCACATGCCTCAGGTCATCAGGCAGTAAGTACACACTACCCACGAGCCATGTCCTGGCCCTATTCCTTAACTGTCAAGGGAAGGGACATAGGAAAGAAGAGCGAGTTCTAAATTAGAGCAGAAAGTGCTGAGAATGGCTGGAGGCTCTAGTTATCACTTGCTCAATCCTCTGTTCTTAGAGATGAAAGGACTGCTGGACCTTGACCTCAGGACAAGCACCATAACCAGCCTGGCCCGCTTAGAGCAATCCAGGTTGGTAAAAGACACAGGGTTTGGGGGGGATTTTTTGTCATCCCTCTTTCCTTCTACCTGGAGCCACTGGTGTTAAAGATGACTACACCTGCAGCAGCTGTCAACCCTAAGGGACAAAACTCCAGCATGCTGGGGACAAGGATGGGAGTGTACAGACCCAGAGAGAGCCTGTGGCTTCCACGGCGTGGATGAGCTGTTCCCAGATTGCTGGTTATGTTAAATGGTGGCACATCAGATGGAGCCATCAGCTAGTTTGCTGTCACTCCCAGCTGAACACGTCCTAGCTAGCACACATAGTCGTCATGTGACATCTAGCACACATAGTGGCCATGTGACATAGCTCTCGCCCCAGTCGGCTTGGAAAGACCTCGGGGACTGCGTGGCGTGGCCTTTTGTTAACTGAGGAGGCTGACAGTTTGGGAAGAGATCTGAAAGTCTTCCAGGTTTTGAAGCATGGCGTCTGAGGATTTGAAAAGACAACATTTCAAGCCACAAGAGTCCAGGATGTCCCTGCAGGGAACTCTTACCATCTCTGTTCCTGCTCCCCAACAAATGCCACCTATGGCTTCCGCTGCTCTGCCACGGGAATTCCAGAAGCCAGTCATGTTTCTGGTTGAGAATCTGCAGTCTTGACCAGTGATGGCTATTTTTCTGAGTGTGTGTGTGTGTGTGTGTGTGTGTGTGTGTGTGTGTGTGTGTGTGTGTTGTACAGCACTATCCTCCAGGCCAAGGCCACACGACCACCAACTTTGGAATTCATCTGTGCCCACTTGTAAAAGATCATCCCTGCTGAGTTTTGTTTTGTTTGCTTGGGATTTTATTTTTTTGCTTTTTTGTTTGGTTGGTTTTTTGAGGCAGGGTTTTTCTGTGTAACAGTCCTGGATGTTGTGGAACTCACTCTGTAAATTAGGCTGGCCTCAAACTCATAGAGATTGCCTGCCTCTGCCTCCCAAGCTTCCTGACTGTTGTTGAAGCCTCATGAAATTCTCATGGGACCTGCACCTGAGTATTTAGTCCCTCCTCCCAAGCAGTTGTATTCAATTCTGCCCTAATTGCACTGGCCTTGGGTTCGGGGGAAGAGTCAGAGGATGTACACTGGGAAGGACTAGGAAAAGGACCCCATCTATTCATCTATAGGGGAGTTATCGTTCACGAAGGGTACACACTTTCTATCATGGCTGTTTAAGGTCACCCCTCAGCCTTTGCTCTGTAAGTGAGCATAATAAACCCACTGGCTCCCCAGGGTGAACTGTGGCATAACTGAACTTTGGTTTGTCCTTGGAATCATAGACAAGGGGAGGCAGTGCTTGTTGCCCCTCACTGTGACCATGGGAAAGTCTCACAATAGCATGTTTGCATGTTTGTGAGCACCATGTATGGAGATGCACATGGAAGCTGGAGGCTGACATTGGGAGTCTTTGGTGGCTCTCTACCTTATTAAGATGGGGTCTCTTAATTGAACCCAGGGCTCACTAATAAGGCAATTGTGGTAGCCAGCTCACTCCCATAACCCCTCTCTAGCCTTCCAAGAACTGGAATTACAGGTGGGCTGCCCTCCCCACTGGCATGTGGCATGGGCCCTGGGGTCTGAACTCTGTTCCTCACATTTGAATAGCACTGGGCCATCACCCTAGCCCTTCACTAGTGGTTTTCTAGAGTTTCAGCCACTCAGCCTTAGAAAGGGACCTCTCCCTTCCACGAGAGCAGGGACTGCGTAGGCCAGGAATACCACACTGCCATTAGGGCCAGCAGCCAGCAAATGCCTTATTCTATTGAGGGGTACAGGAGGAGGTAGGGAACCATGAGCAGATTTGTTCCTTGTACCTCCCAGCAAGCCTTGCAGGTAGTAGCTACTCTTGCTGGCAACTGCCTGGACTCTCAAGATTGAACTTCACATCAATGGGACTGTTATTGCCGGGCAACAGGAAAAACCCTTTCTCTGCCTGTTACTGCCTTGATTAGAGATCCTTTGTACCGGAAGGTACAGATTCAGATCCATACTGGCTGCATGTTCAGCCCCCTCTCCTGCCAAAATTAGAAAACATTCAAGTTAGAAATGTAATGGACTATATTTTCTGATGATTTTAGTATTTGGGTCAAATTTCTCATATGTACATACACACACACACACACACACACACACACACACACACATACACACACATATACACACATCTCAAGTCCCCTAATCATTCCAAACTTTGGAAAATTGCTGCTCATCTGATTATTTTAGAGGGGTGTGTGTGTGTGTGTGTGTGTGTGTGTGTGTGTGTGTTGGGAAAGCACCTTTGATTATCTTAACTTTGTGAAGGACCGAAGTTTCCTAGGACCATCTACCAGTCCAGATGAATAATGTATTTTTAGTAGGAACAACTGAAATCCTAACCACAGAGTATTCCCCCAAGGCCTCTTGGAACTCACTCCCTTCCTGTAGAATAAAAAGCTGCCTGGTGGCTCATACCAGCTCACCATGGCATCAGCAGGACCCACCCAGCACAGCGACAGACATCTGGTAGGTCCTCAGCCACCTTTAAGAAATGTTGATTCCGAGTTTATTTAGTGGTGTTTGAATCTGTGGTTAGAATTCTTTGCTTTTACTATAGAGCATATTAATGATAGCTAATAGTGTTGCAGACAGTAGGCTTTGACTAAGATAGATGAATATTAATTATTTAAGCCCATATAAAGAACTACAATCAAGTCAAGTAGAGTAGGAATTGGAAAGCATCTTACGGATATTTAAGAGGAGGTCAGTGCTGAACTGGGGGAGGCTGGTTTCAGTAGGACACGAGAGAAGTCAGGCTGGCTAAGGGTTGGGAAATAAATGGAGAACCCAAACCGGAGAGAACCCTTTGAGAGCACTTAATTGTGAAAGAACAGGGGGACATCTTCAGGCAGTGGGCACTTTTTACTATGCAACCCAACCTCATACCTAACATCATAGTAAAATCAGTCTACCACAAGGCATCCAGAGAAAGCACCCTGGGCCAGCACTTGCAACTCAGTTATCTCCCAGTGGGGGGAGGGGTGGGGATCAGCAATGCATCACTCTCTATATCCAAACCCCAGAGTCCTGGACAGGATCTTCATTTATCTCTCCAAAGGCTGTACCTGATAGGGCCTCAAAATTACCAGGACAAATGCTTCCCCCCGCCTTTAAGGATCCTTTGAGAACCTCTGACATTTACAGAGGGGAAAGACAATTGAAATGCAGAGGCACCGATTTTTGCTGCTGCACTTCTGTCACTGGAGAGGCATAAGCTTGCATTTACTGCCTCATATAGAGCACCCGCAGACCAAAGTAAAGGATCCACCCGAGTTTTAGGTGGTGAACCCCTGAACTTATCCAGCATTGCAGAAGCATTAGTGAAGCAGCTGCGTTTTCACAGAGTGCCCCCGCACGGATGACAGCTGTCTATGGCTGTCCATGGCTGCATGGTGGACTTGCCTCTTCAGGGAACCCTCCATCCTCTCCATACGTTAGGAGGTAGGACAGGCGGCAAGGGCCGGCAACTCAAGAAAATGTCCAATGACTGCTCCCACTCTGCTCTCAGAAGGAATGTCGACAGCCCAATCTGAGAGCCTGTTTTTGGACAATCACATCTGATTACAATGACGATGGCCTCTATGCTTGGAGGACAGTGGGCCACCAAAATCACACATTTCCAGAGAGGCTCCACAGACTGCCCCCCCCAAAACCCATAGTGAGGTGTCATGAACCCCAGCCCCATAGTCCCAACCTCAGGGGCTGAGTGTTTGGAGAGGGGTCGTTAATCTAGAAGCACTCTCAGAGGGGCAGTTACTCTGAGAGAGGCCTTAACCCTCATCACCTAGGGATCCCTGACAGACCTATCTAATGCCTGGAAAAATACCCATGGGAACTTCATAAAGTTTATAAATTTAGTCTGATTTTCTCTTAAAATCCAGGGGGACTCTGCTGAGGAAGGAATGTTCTGACACTCGCAATTGGGCACAGGTGTGATATGGTTCAACAACCCCCCCATCCTGTCTCCATAGCAACATGGGTGGAGCCAATAGAAAATTTCCCTCCTCTCTTTCCTGAGATGAGGCAGCCAGACTGCCAGGATGCCAGGAGTCTGGGATCTGATCCTGGGGCAACATCATACCGGCAGGCAGAGACTTCAGATCAGACATGGAGGCTGGCTGCTACAGTCGATGAAGACATGAGCCATTGTGGATCCCCTCTGACACAGACCTTCACTTTGGCACCTACAGAAGCTGTGTGTCATGCTAATGTGCTCTAGTTCTAGCTAAGGGGAGCCCCACAGTATTGATCTAAGTGTCTCCCTGTGTCTCAAGCTCAGCTTCTCTAGCCTAGGTCTAGTGCTTTTCACTCACCGCTTGGCAGAGAACACCTGTCACATTTCCAGTCAGATTTATCCCCCTCAGATAGACTCTCATGTAGGCCAGAATGGCCTTCAACTTTACTCTGTAGCCAAGGATAGCCTGCAACTTCTGATCCTCCTGAGCACTGAGATTTCAAGAACATACCTCACATCTGGCTTACGCAGTGCTGGGAACCCAGGGCTTCATGCCTGCTAGGCAAGCAGTCTTTTCTTTTAAGAATCTACTGGTTTACATGCTAATATGTAAAGGCACAAAGAGACTGGGAATGTGTGATTGAATAGCTTTATCATTTAAATAAAACCCTCAAAACAAAAGGTACTGACAAGTCCTCTTCATCTAATACTCCCTTAGCATCCTTCTTAGACCAGCCCACCAGGGAGACAGGAGCATCCGCTGCTGTGAGTTCCTTCTTATACTGGGAGGCAGTATCATAAGGTGGTCTTAAAATGTAGCTTGACCTGGGTTGAATCCAAACTCCAGCACCCCCATCCCCCGGCAGGTGTCCCTGGAAGTCACCTGTCTTTGAGGTAGTTGCCTCATTGTGCAATGGTGCTGACAGCCTCTAGTTTGCAGCTGGGTGGCTTACATGAGATACCATACCGGTACCCACCACAGCGTCTCGAACTTGGACAAGGGTGTTAAGTGGATGTGCTTTCTCTCAGCAGAAAGGGGCTCTGATGGGTTGTTGGACCACACACGAGGCTGGCTGGGCATGCTCCTACACCGTGAAGCAGAGGCGGCAGATGGCACAGTGCAGAACAGAACACAAGGGGCTTCTGGGAAGTGAACAGCAGGCTGTTTCTTTTGTGGATTCCATGGGCTTGTGAAAGGAGAGAGGCTGGAGGGGAAGCCCGTGCAGAAATGCAGAGGCTTTGCCTTTCCCACTGCAGAACTCCACCTCCATCAGGGAGAACTCTCTGGAATGTAGAAGAGGCAGGAACTTTGTGAGGAGAAGTGGCTGTGTCCTTTTGGATTTTGTACAGTCTGGGTAGGTTAGAAGGACTAGATGAGTCAGACAGAACCAGGCTCGGCTCCCAGATGAAATCCTTA
This sequence comes from Onychomys torridus, assembly GCF_903995425.1. NCBI lineage: Eukaryota > Metazoa > Chordata > Mammalia > Rodentia > Cricetidae > Onychomys > Onychomys torridus. Next base: position 62,180,081 of record NC_050443.1, on the reverse strand, counting down.
CTAGCTGAGGGGTAGAGATCATTTCATACTGGAGGATGGAGGCAAGAACCCTTACCTGAGGCATGAGGCATGGTTGTGAGACAGGGCAGATGAGGCACCTGACCCAGTCATACCAGGCTGCTGAGGCACTCCAGGGACAGGAACCCCTGGGGTCAAGAAAGCAGACACCCAACACTTTGGGAAATCGTTGACCTAACCGTGGCTTTGCCCAAAGTGAAACTGTTCTTGAAAAGGGAACGCTGAAGGCAGTGTTTTAAACAGTCCAGACGAGCACAGGTTCAGGCCAGCTGTTGTGGACAGATGTCCTCTTGGTAGCTCCAGCATTGAAAGCCCACGTGCCTCAGGGAGAGGAAAGTCCAAGTCATTTCTTCCCCATCCACTCTCTACCTGGCTTCCCATCCCGCCCCCACTCCGCCCCCATTAGCTGACGCTCACTCAGTGTCTACTTTTGTCTTGTCTACACATCACTATACTCTATCCACTTCTCCTCCACTGGGGCCGCCCTGGTCAAGGTCACACACAGACCCCAGCCTCTTCACATACAGCTCTCCCTTCCTCTGGCCAGGGTGGCATTCCTGTTTCATTCAGAAAGCATTTGTCACCCACCCACCCCTTCAGCGCCAGGGACTCTGTCAACTGCTTCCTCTCTCCTGAGATGTGTCCCGCACTTTCCTTCTTCCCCTCACGTCTTTCACTGACTGCTTTCCTCCCGTCCCCGTTAAAACGGTGTTCCAGCTCTGCCCACTTCTTTCCTCAGAGGACGGATCCAGATCCAGCCCAGCGCCTCTGTGCCCTTCACTCCGCTTCCAACAAGGATTTCCATGCAGACGCACCACACCGGCACTTCCCCTGTTCAAAGCAGAGCTGCTTCTTAAGGCCCAGGACCCCAACCACAAACACTCTTCCTGCTCCTCCAGCTCTGCTCCCCAGCCTCCTGCCTCCTTCCCCACCAGGGATCTCAACCTGCTGTCCCGAACAAGCTTCCCCACTGTTGAGTTGAATCCTTTTGCTCATCCTCTCGGGATTAGGAAAGAGCTTCAGAGTACCCCAGTTGCCTTGGTTGAGATGAAGAATTCCCTAGACCCACCTGGCACAAACCGAATCGGACACTATGGGGAAAGCCCTGGGATTATATGTGTCTGTGGCTTTCTCCAGGTGATAGGATGCCCTCTTAAAATGGGAACAAATGAAAACACTATAGATACATCATGAGCAATGGTTGGCTAGATTTAAAGATCATCTCGGGGTGGGAGGGAGCAGGAAAGAAAAGTGCTCTGGAAATCAAGCCTGGAGAACCACATACCTGCCAGTGAGCTGTAGGAGCCTTGCGGGCTCCTGTAATTAATTCGGTTTGACTCACAAAAGAGATTGAATCAAAACATAGGAGTCTTTTCTGAAATGATTTGATCTTTTATTCTCATCCTTTAACATAACCTTGGAGCCCAACTTATGTTAAACCTGTAAATGCAATGAAGTGTTCACACAAAAGATGGGCCCATGTCAGTGTTACCTACTCAGACGGGAGAGCATCTGAAGGTAAATTAAACCCTGAGCTTAAAAGGACCGCCGCTTAATTAGCTCTCTGGCTTATCAGCACATCTCTTTCTTTAACTATTTTCTAGAACAATTATCCCAATTTATATTTTGAATATGAATGGAAGAGTTAGCCCTGAACTTTCACCCACCTCCCACATGCCAGAAATACTCAAGTCCTCTTGGAGATCTTTTTCAAATGATCTCTTACACAGACGTAGCTCTTTGTATTTTAAAATAACACAACACATAGGTGAAGTCTACCTCTCTGGAATCAACACCACTGTCTTTGAAATGCAAGATTAGAGACAAGGGCTGCATTTCTTAATTGTTTATACTGAGTTAATCCGATGAAATCCGAACCTTGAAATTAAAGTTCAGACTCACCACGATCTAGCAAAATAGAAAATCACCGCTGAATCCAAGGATTGAAGTTCCAAAACAGAATTAGAGATAAGTGGTAACTGAACTGCTGATGATGAAAGAGGACTTATTGTGAGCCAACACTGTGTATGTTAACATCTGTATTTCAAGGCTTATGCTTTATAGATATGAAAGTATTTAAATTTGCTGTCACATTCCGTATAGCCTTAAATCAGCAGAGCCTGGGATTCTGCCATGACCAAAACCAAATGTTATTTTCAAAAGCAAAGAGCTGCAGGATCAGGGAAGTGTCAGGCCATTCATCAGCAGGAGGAGGACACAGGCTGGTGATGCTTTAGGGCCCACTGGCGACTTAACCCTTTAGGTGGAAACTATCTTCTTTAAATGGAGAAAAGAACATTCCTGGATTCATACCTTTTTCTCAGTTTAAAGAACACCTGGGATCCTAAATTGTAATTTAGCAGCCAGAGATTGACAAGATCTTCAGAGCTAACCAGATGAGATGGGGGTGGGGGTAGGAAAAATGAGCCAAGGTCAGTGGCGGAGCTAGGAGTCCTTTTGTGTGCCCCAGGTGAGGTCCCCTAGGTGAGGTCCTCTGCTGGAATCTCCTTCCATGCCTATGAATACTTCAAAGGCAAACAGAAGTGGTGCTTCTAACTTACGAAGTCACTGTCATAATTTACTTTAGTGCATGCCTGAGTCCTAGAAATTGGATCTATGATCTCCAATGTTAGGCTCAATCTAAATTTCAATTTTTTAAAAAATTTATTTATTTATTATGCATACAGAAGAGGGTGCCAGATCTCATTACAGATGGTTGTGAGCCACCATGTGGGTGCTGGGAATTGAACTCAGGACCTCTGGAAGGGTAGTTGGTGCTCTTAACCTCTGAGCCATCTCTCCAGCCCCCCTAAATTTCAATTTTTAAACTTAAAAAAACCATCTCATGAATGCACAATTTTCATTTTGAAAATTTCAGTTGTGTATGTGGGAATGAGTAGATGGCATGGTCCACAATACCAATAGGGTATAAATTCACTAAAGGTGCATGAAGAGACCTGAGGAGATGGCTCAACTGAGGGAGGGGTTTCCTTGCAAGCACTAAGAGTTTTGAGCCCCAGAACCCACATCAAAAGTCAGGCCCGTGGGCAGTGGGTGGTGCATACCTTTAATCCCAGCACTTGAGAGGCAGAGGCAGGTGGATCTCTGGGTTCAAACCCAGCCTCATCTACAGAGTGAGATCCAGAACAGCTGGCTCTACACAGAGAAACCCTTTCTTGAAAAACAAAACAAAACAAAAAACAACAAAAGGAAGCCAGGCCTGGTGTTGTGCATTTGTAATTGCACAGCTAGAAAGGTAGAAACAGAATCTCGGGGCTTCCTGGGCAGCCTAGCAAATCAGCAAGCTCCAAGCCAGTGAGAACTCTATCTTGGAAAACAAATTGGATGGCACCTGAGGACCAACACCTGATACTAACCTCCAGCTTTCACACGTATATGTACCCCACATGCATATTGAAACACATACACACAAACACGATTTTTTAAATTTTGTGTGAAGAACCTTTTATATGTGGATCTCCTTCTGGGTGGAGGTGGGCAGACAGACAGAGAGAGAGCTAGATATTAGAAACAACGGCATGCTGGAGTCAGTCTACTGGATCCTTTTCTCTGTTCCCAAGTCCATCTCTTTCCAGCTCTGCCTTCAGCTTGAAACTGGCCATGGCGGTGATGTTTATACCTGAGACACCAGCATATGCTACAAATCAGAGGACCAGGGAGACTGTGGAGTCTGTTAAACACCAGGTGTCATAATGCTCTCTGTCATCCCGACACCCAGGAAAGCTGAGGCAAGAAGATACAGGGTTCAACATCAGCCTGGGCTACATAGTGAGACTATCTCAAATACGAAGTATAGAAACAAAACACAGAGACCATATACATAACATATACTACACACTATACACACACCACATGCACAAACCACATACATATTACACAACACACTATACATACTACACATATATACTATATACTATAGGCATAGATTACATGTATAACATACAACATAACAACATACCATCCCTATACAAACACACATACTACCCACACACAGACTACATACACACAGAATGCATAACAAACTAAACATGCATCACCCACACACATAGCTTTCTCATACCACACACACACTACACACACACCACAAGCACATAAACAAACACCAAACCCTCATAATACACACACAGCCCACAAAAACCCTCATATGCCACATACACCACACAGAACAGACCCAGAACAACCACTACAACCCACATACCACTCACATACACCACACATATATCACACAACACACATGCCACTCCCAGTACCCACACAACACTAACACACACAGCACACCACACCTACCATTTACATACTACACACACACACACACACACACACACATACACACACACACCACAAACATACACAGACATATACACATCCTGATATGAGATGAGAACTCCACTTCACAGTGTATATTCCATACACACTCAGCTCATAGATTATGTAATATGGGACAGCTTGGCCATCCAGGTGCTAAAGCCATTAGTTAGCACTGATCTTCAAAGACATGAAACTAAATGAAAGAAGCCAGATGCATAGACCACCTATCCTTTGATTCCATTTGTAGAAAATGCCCAGACAAGGCAAATCTGCAGAGACAGAGGTTAGATACTGTGGTTACCTGGGGCTAAAATGACAGTGAATGGACATGGAGGAGACAGGGGATGGGTAGAAATGTGTTCTAAAAATAGCATATGCCTATAACTCTTTAAAAAAAAGATTTATTTATTCATGTATATGCGTGCTCTGTCCTCATGCACACCAGGTGGAATCTGATCCCATTACAGATGGTTGTGAGCCACCATGTGGGTGCTGGGAATTGAACTCAGGGCCTCTGGAAGAGCAGTCAGTGCTCTTAGCCGCTGCCACCTCTCCAGCTCCAGTATATAATTCGATAACTATCAGCCATGGCTATAGCTGTGGGTATAACTCAGAGCTAGAGCACTTGCTTAGAATGCATCCAGGCCCTAAGTTCACTCCCCAGCACTGCACTCACTGGCTAGTCACGTATATGCATGTATGTGTATACATGTATGTGTATACATGTATGTGTATACATGTATGTGTATACATGTACATAAGCATATACATGTATATATGCATATACACATATAATCAAAGCTACTGAATTGCACTAGTACAATGAGTTTATTGATATGTAAATTATACACAGTTTTAAATAACAGCACAAGATTAAGTGTTTCTCCACCTTGTGATAAGCTTCTGCGGTTCAGCCTCCTGCAAGCAGCGCCCGGTGCTGTAGCAGGACAAAAAACAGCTCCCGTGCACATCCTAATGGGAAAGTCTATTTTCCCAATACCTGTGGTTCGAATTTTTCGTTTTCTTTAAAGTAGTCTTAAGCCTGCCAAGCAAGGAGAGGAGGGGAGACATGGGAAAATAAAGTTCCCAAAGAAAAGCAAGAGGAGCCTTTGATGGTTTTAAAAATAGCTGCCTGGCAGGCCTTGCTGCGGAAGCAGCAGGCGAGAGAAAGGGTTAATCCCCAGCCTCAGAGCGAGGGCGTTGGCAGAGCCCAGCCGCGGTACCAGTCTGTACAGGGGAGCTGTCCTGCCTGCTGATTTATCATTCCCTAATGTCACGGGGATGGGATGTTGAAATTGTGGCTAGAATGTGAAATACGAAAAACACGAAGATTATGATTTAGCGTCTGGGCAAGCTCAGCGCAGGCCCTGGAAGAGCTGGTCCCCAGAGCTTCCTTGGCTCCGGCCTGTGGTTTTCCACTCCAGCCCTTGGAGAGGAGCAGGAGGTCAGGGCCACTGTGTGCTAGGGTAGAGCAGACAGGCAGAGGTGGGATTAAAAAAAAAAAAAAAAAACAGCGAGACCACTTCTGTTCGGTGCATGCCAGCAGGACCAAAGTCAACTTTAATTAAACGGAGACCCGGTGTTGAAGGATAAACACAACAGCTTGGGGTGTAAACAGCTTAAATTGGGATTCAAATGACACCTGTGGTGTCTAGACTGAGGTGCGTCCTGTTAATTTGCAGTCTCTTGAGAAGATGCATAAGAGTCGGATAATATCCCCAAATTTTGCTCATTAGTAAAAATAATAGCTTGAATTTTAAGGAGGCACTAAATAAGAGGGCGGGGATAGTGGGAGACTGGCGGCAACCGTTTTCTGCCGAGGAAGAGACAGATAATAAGAAACGAATCTTGCAATGAATAAATGAAAGGTCACTCACTGCTCAGTTAGATCTTTTCTTTCTTCCTTTCTTTCTTCTTTCTTTCTTTTTTCCTTCCTTCCTTCCTTCCTTCCTTCCTTCCTTCCTTCCTTCCTTCCTTTCTTTCTTTCTTTCTTTCTTTCCCTTCCTTTCTGGGTTTTACATATTGTGCCAAAGTTTACTTTGCATTTCCACTTGTCAGCGTGGCCCCATTTGCAGGGGGAAAAGTGAAGTTTCCACATTGTTTGTTGGTTATCAAGATAGGTGTTGACAACCATTCCCTCCCCTGTGTGGCTTATTTTAATTGCTTCCTGTCATACCAAATGCATCTACAAATACGGACTTTAAGAACTGGCCTCAAGACATGGGTGTGCACACTGAAAGTTAACCAGGATAGTGAAGCACTGAACCTTGAGATTCACTCATTTGTTCATTCATTCATTCATCCAGAAAAAGAAGAAAAACAGAAACAATGCCTCAGGCACTGTATGGAAATAAGTCCAAAATGCCTTCCCCAAGTGGCCAGTCTGCATAGTGGGATGATGTAAGGTGTGTGTGTGTGTGTGTGTATAGCTGCTAACCACCTAGAGTTCTGAATCCATTTTGTAGCAATAGATGGTAAAAAGTTGGATTAGTCTTTTTTTTATTTTTTCTGCTTAGAAGGCAGTACTTCAGATAACCGAGCACGATCACTCCGAAGAACCTGCATAAAGGCCACAGAGAGGGTACAGCGGGTAAAAGTGCTTGGCATACAAGCCTGGTAGCCTGAGTTCAGTCCCTGGAACCCAAGATGGAAGAAGTGAACCGTCTCCATACGTGCACATAGACATCACACACACACACACACACACACACACACACACACACATCACATACACATACATCACATCACTCATACACATCACATCACCCCACATACACACACATATCACATACACACACATTGCATATACACACATTACACATATCGCATACACATACATCACATCACTCACACACATACACACACAACCAATCTCAAAAATTGTAAAGGAATTTTAGTTTTGAGACAGGGTCTTAAGTAGCCCAGGCTGATGACCTTGAACTTCTGGCCCTCCAGCCTCCACCTCCCAAGTGCTGGGATGATGTGGTGCTGGGAGACACTGAGTGAGGGCTTCCTTCATGCTGGGCAAAAGCCCTACCAAATTACTCCCCTGCCTGCCCTGTCAAGGTATTTTTGCTGGGACTCACTCTAGTGCACAGAGCTTGCTTCCAGGCCTTCCTCTCTTGTCTTTGCTCATTACGACCCTCAGTGACAGTTGCTTTGACCCAGGCAGTCAAGACTGGGAAGTGTCTCTGTCGTGTATCGTAGTCTTAATCTGCCACATGACTGGAGTCAAGCCCATCTCCTCTCTAACTGAGCTTCTCGGTTGGCAGTACAGATGAGCATCACAGATGTTGAAAGCCAGGCCTAGTCTTGATGTTTTGTTGCTTGTATTTGCAACATGGAAGGCAATCCATGCCCAGGAAGCATCCTGGGAACACGATGTTGTGGGAGCATGATGCTGTCCACTAGGTGCAAGGCTGTGTTAGAATTGTAACATATACCTGGACGGCTTTGAAGGAGGCCCCCCAGAGCTCTTGGAGGATTAGGGGCTTGACACTGAGGGCACTTCGTACTTGTTAGGGTGCTCGAAAGCATCTCTCTCCTTCCCTCCTTCCTTCCCTTCTCTCCTCCAGGTCACCGTCCTCCCTTCCCTCCTCCCCCTCTTCCCCGTTCCTTCTGTTCCTTTCTTCGTGGTCCCTTTCTCTTTCCTCCACCCTCCTTCCTTCTCCCTCGCTGCATCATCTTCGTCGTCTTTGGTTTCTGCCCGGGTCTAGAAGACTGAAGCGCTCTAGATCCTCCCTCTAGGACCTAGACCTCAGCCTGAGCAGACGGAGTCCGATCACTCGCCGATAACCATCAACTCTGCTGCTCTTTCGGAAGCAGGGGAATCTTCCCCTACCATGGATCTCTAACTCCCCAGTGGAAAACACATCTACACTTCTTTGCATCGACTTCATTGGCCTTGCTTTTAAAACTGATACCAAGAAATCCAGGAGCTATTTACTAAATGGCGCCTGCTCTGTCGTGGCCCTGAACAAGCTGCTGGGAAATGCAGTGGGAAGCCTGAGTGCCTGCCAGGATGAAGGTGGCACACAGGACAATGCCATGACCCAGCCCACCAAGGACATCTGTCTGCTTCCTCTAGAATGCCCCAAACTCAGAGGAAGCCCTGCTGTTCTGGGAAGAAAGTCACAGTAAAGCTGCTGTGACCTCTGCAAATATTTTTGTTTGCTGTTGTGATTTTTTTTTTTTTTACCACAAATGTGATACATGCTTATTGTAGAAAGAAAAGAAAAGAAACCACAAACAGAAATAAAGGAATAAAAATGGGCAAGAGTTGTATGTCTGAAAGGAACGCCATCAATGTTGGGCCTGTTTCCTTCAGGTCGGCAGTCCTCAAGTGTTCCTGGACTGTGGATGCCCGAGGCAAGCACCAGGGATAGTATAAGGAACACACGGAGTACAGTCCCAGGAGAGACAGACAGACAGACAGACAGACAGACCTTGGCTTTAGAGTCATGACCTGGAAGTGTAACCCTCAGGGCTCTTCTGGAGTCTTGTGTTTGCTTTCCAAAGAGACCTTTACATTGAAAAGACCCAGAGGCCTCGTCCAGGAGAGAGGAGAGACAGCAATGAGGGAATGTGGGAGTGAAAGGTGGGTTAGGGATGAGCGAAGAACAGAAGGCAGAGGCCTCCGGGAGTAAGCCATGCCACCAGAGAGGAAACCCAGGCCACCAGGCAGGGCACTTACCAACCTAGCTATTAGCTAGCAGCTCTGGCTTTGGTCCTGGAGTTGGGGTGGGTTTGTTGTTTTGCAGTTTCCTCCCCACCCCCCACCCCCACACCACCCAGTTTCCTTTTGATTCTGAACTTAGGCTTTACACTCTTGTAAGTTCGTGGATAGCCTCTCAATAGGTGAGGCATTGCATAGCTATCCCTTCTTATTGACGATGAACCTATCCACATTTTCTACAAAGAAAAAAAACAAAAGAGCCTGTTTCTCCTTGCTTGCCTTCCAGTCCCCTGGTTGTTCTCCAAGGTCTCCAGGTAACAGCAAATTAGATGTAGTCATGCTCCTTTGTGCCAAATCAGAACTTGACCATCACCCAGAACCTGCCCCCTGCAGGACCCCTGGCAGCAGCCATTCAGTTCCCTTCCAGAAGTAGAATCAACACGGCGTTCACAGCCTCCGCCAAACAGTCCATTCCTGTGTCTGAAGATAAACTCACAGAACCAGTTTCCAGGAGGTACCAAGTCCTTTTCCCTTCTTCCCTCACTGGGCACCCCTCAGCTGGGGGGAAAAAAGATCCCAGTCAGCTGACAAAATGCCAACCTTTTATTAAACAAAAAAGCTTAGAAAGTAAGAAATAGCTTTTACAGAAACTTACTCTTTCCTTCCTCCTAACCCCAACATCCATCCATTCAAGAAGGACTTGCCTATAAAATCGAGGCTAAGACTAACCTGGCAGTCACAACCTTGGGGGCCGTATAGTGGAGAGGAGAGTCACCTGCCACAGATGTCCTAGGAGCCACAGGGCCGGGTGCCATGAAGGTGACTCGGTGTGGAAGGATGGGCTGGGCGTGAGTGAGAGGGGACACTGTCACATGGACAAATGACTTCAGCTCTCTCACTGATGTCCCCCGCTTTCCACAGTTCATAAAGTGTCTTGGGAACGTTTGCAGGCTCATGTTCAAGACGGGTGGGCTTGGCCCCAGGACAGGGAAACAGCCTGCTATCCTTAGTTCACTTTATTTCCTCTGATCTTTGAGGCTCTGAAGATCAATAACCTGATTCTAAAGATAAAAATCAAAGTACTAAATTCACACATGAATGAAGAGGTGCTCTTGATGTGCGTGCCATTTACACACAGTTCATTGACTGTTCATTTTTATTTTTTATTGTAACAAAAAATAATAATTATTATTTTTGAGAAAGTCTCATGAAGCCCAGTATGGTCTCGAACTTGCTATAGGTGAGGATAATTTGAACACCTGGTTCTCATGCCGCCACCTCCCAAGGGCTGGGATTATGGGCACAGGCCACTAGAACTGGTTCATTGGAGGCTCTTTAAAAGTAGAATGCTCAGGGATCTGGAGAGATTGCTCTTTCAGAGGACCCAGGTTCAATTCCCAGCACCCACATGGCAGCTCACAACTGTCTGTAACTCTAGTTCTAGGGGGGTTGAAACCTTCACACCAATGCACATTAAGTACGTTTAAAAAAAAAAAATCTTACATTGGCAGATTCTCAGAAGAAGGCAGTCATTAGACTGCATTATTGTTTTATTCTGTCCAACCAAATTAGTTGGAACTTTTGTGGTTATCAGTACCAGAAAACTGAACCTTGGCTGGCTTAAGCCAGTTTATCTGCTCCTGTGACTGGACAGCCCTGGCCAAAGCTAAGTGTCAGGCACGCGGCCAAACAGCGTGAGCACTCAGCACAGCTCTGGGCACCCAGTGCGCCGCCGACTTTGTTCTCAGCAGCCATCTCCCCACAAGGTCAGAAGGCAGCTGCGCAGCTCAGCCTTAAATCCCCGCAGGGAAAGAGCTGAAGACCCGATCCGGCCCACCCTGGGAGCTAGGGGCGGAGCTAAGTGTGAGGAGCATCTCAGATGCTCCTCTGTCTCTGTCTCTCTCTCTGTCTCTCTCTCTGTCTCTCTGTCTCTCTCTCTCTCTGTCTCTCTCTCTCTCTGTCTCTCTCTCTCTGTCTCTCTCTGTCTCTGTCTCTCTCTCTGTCTCTCTCTCTCTCTCTCTCTCTCTCTCTCTCTCTCTCTCTCTCTCTCTCTCAAGAGAAAGATAACTAGCTGGCAGTCTCACTGACCTCCCTCCCCAAACCCCTAGGCTGCAAACCTTGCTGGTTTTGACGGGACCCATATACAGGACTTAACAGAAAAGGACTGGAAAACAATGAAAGAAATCACCCTGCTGGGTCCCGTCCAGATCTTTCCAGGCAGATGAAGATGTGTAAATGTTTCCAAGGAGAGAACTGAGTGAGGTGCCTGGCATCTGATGTCCTCACCCCGACAGCTAACCCTTTCTCCCACGCCTTCCCCCTCCTCCTCCTGTCTGCCCTTCAACTGAAGAAGAAATAGGTTCCATTTTCTCTCTCCAAGAATGAATTCTGCTTGGTGCCATCCTCTCCTCTTCAGACTCCTCCATAACAGTTTAGGGTCACATCATTTGATCATTACATCACCCAGCTTCCTTCGTGGGTTTTTCTTTCATCCTGATTCAGGTCCCTTCTCTTGAAAGCATTCCTGAATTTTTATGGAAAGAATAAAGCAGATGCTATATAAAATGTATTTTTTCCGCAGTAAATACTTTTCCAAAGTGTTTCTCTCTCTCCCTCTCCCTCCCTCTCTCTCAGTTTTTGGTTGTTTTGTTTTTTTTTTTTTTTTTTGTTTTTTTTTTAAATATGGTTTCTCTGTGTAGCCTTGGCTATCTTGGAACTCACTCTGTAGACCAGGCTGGCCTTGACTCAGAGATCCACCTGCCTCTGAGTCCTCAGGGCTGGAATTAAAGGTGTGCTCCACCACTGCCCCATCACTGCCTCACCACCCCAGCTCTTTTCCAGTTTTCTACCTTGTACAAATGTTGAACTTTTCTGAGCCTCCATATCTGTATCTATAAAGTGGTATCATCGCCTAGTTAATAAGAATAATAATAACAAGTTACTTCAGATGTTGTTTTGTTTTTGTGGCTCTTGAAGCATTCAGAACTGTCTGGTGCTAATGACTAACACATTCATTTTTTTGTCTTTGTTTTTGTTTTTTTGAGGCAGGATTTCTCTGTGTGTCCCTGAGTGTCCTGGAATTCACTCTGTGCACAACCACCGCCTGGCATTCTTATCCTGCTCCTCAGACTAGGCATTGACCTCTCACTTTGGGAAATTCTTATCTTTATTCAGTAAAATTATCCTCAGATCTGTTTCCTCCAGCCCCCCACCCACCCACAAAAAATGAAAGCAGAAGTTTTCATAAGGCCCACCCTGAGCCCACTAGGATGACTTTTGTGAAGACGATGAACCATAATAAATGTTAGCGGAGATGTAGAGAAAAGAGGAACTCTCTGGTATTCCTGGGGGGGGGGGGGCAGGGGGCTTGTGAATTGTACAGCCACCCTGGAAAACAATTATAAGTACCTTAAAAAGATGAAGCCTAGAGTTGCTAGATGACCCCTCAATTCTACTCCTAGGTGTGATTTCAGAAAGAACTGCAAACAATATCCACAAACACACACAAGCATGCTTGTTCATATCAGCACTGTTCACATCTCCTGGAAGGTTCAAAGAGCCCAAATCTTTGCCAATGAATGCGTGAACGGGTTACAAATTGTGGTATAAAAGTAGTTATTCCAGCATTTAAAAAAAAAGAAAGACAGAAAGGGGCTGGTGAGATATAAAAAAAAAGAACAGGTGGAAGCCTGAGGACCTGAGCTCAGAGCCCTAGCAGCCCTATACAAAGCCTGGCATCATGCATGCACCTCTAAGCCCAGTGCTCAGCGAGGGGAGTTCAGAGACAGGGGGATTGCTGAGGCTTGTTGACCAGCCAACCCAGAGAAAACAAACAAACAAACAAAAAACAATGTCCGAGTTCACAAGAGATCCTGTCACAGGGAATAAGGGAGGAGAGTGACAGAGGCAGATATCAGACACCTTCCCCTGGCTTCTGCAAGCATGTGCATTGACATGCACACCCACAAGGATGCGCGCACGTGCACACATGCACACACACAAGAATGAAGTACTAGCATGTGCTACAAACATGCTCAATGGACAAATCCCAAATCAGTATGCTAAGTGAAAGAAGCCAGCACAGAAGGTCATGTATTGTAAGACCACATCTGTATGAAACGTTCTGAACAGATAGAGCCAGAGAGACAACTAGTGTGTCAGTCACCTCTTCTTATCTCTGTGGCAGTGTCGGACAGAAGCAACTTTAGGGGGAAGGATCATTTACACAGTTTCAGGGGGTTTTACATAAAATCAGAACAAATGGGATGCAAACTGTTGGTTTCAGAGAACCCTAGGGAAGGTGAATGGGAAGCAAGTTTAGTGAGTGAGAGGTTGACTCCACTGACAGAGATGTTCTGAAACCAGGCAGAGTGAGATGGCCCAGCATTGTAAATGTGCTAAATGCCACTGCACTGCTCATTTGAAAGTGGCTAATCTTATGTTTGACAATCAGTGTGAAAGTGTATTACAATTTTATTATATGTGTGTGTGTGTGTGTGTGTGTGTGTGTGTGTGTGTGTGAGTGCCTGGATCTATGTCTGTATACCATATGAGTGCAGTGCCCGCAGAGGCCAAAAGAAGGCATGGGATCCCTGGGAACTAGAGGTATAAGCAGCTATGAGTTGCCAAGTGGCTGCTGGCAACAAAAACCCTGTCTTCTGTAAGAGCAGCAAGCACTCTTAACTACAAAGCGATGTCTCCGGCCCTATAAAACTGCATTTAAACAAACCAAAAATTGAGAAAAAAAGAATGCGGTTGGAGAGATGGCTCATCGTAAGAGCAGTGACCACTCTGGGACCCAGGCTCTGTTCCTAGCACCCACATGGTAGCTGACCACCATTTGTAATTCTAGTTCTGGGAGATCTAATGCCCTCTTCTGGCTTCCTAGGCACCAGGCATACCTGTGGCAGAACACTCACATACATGAAATAAAATAATTAAACAAACCCAAACTCACACTTAATGCTTCTTGACTCCCTGCTGTGGCTCATTGGGTCTCCACACAGCTGCTGTCTGACTTGTCTCCAATATAATCTTAAAGCACTGGCAATTCCTGGTACAGCCACCTGTTCAGATAGAGACAGCAGAGATGCCAGCCTGTGGATATCTTTGTTTTGTTGTTTGTTTGTGGTTGTTTGTTCTTGCTTTGTTTTGTTTGAAACAGGATCTTTTTGTTGTTATGTGTTTGTTTGTTTGTTTGTTTGTTTATTTCCAATACTAAACCAGACTGGCCTCAAACTCAAGAAATCTGCCCTTCTCTGGGATTAAAGGAGTGCATCACCGCCTGGCTTGAGACAGGATCTTATAATGTAGTCCAGGCTATGCTTGAATTTGGAATTCTCCTGCCTCAGCTTTCCAAGTACTGGGCTTTACAGACATCACCTACCATGGTAGTCTGGACTTTTCAATCTCTGAGTCTCCATCAAGAACCCTGTGCCTGATGCAGAGATAATTCTCCATTCTTTCTCTGTGTCTTTGTCTCTGTCTGTCTGTCTGTCTCTCTCATCCTCACCTCACTTCAGAGGCCCCCACACCAGCCTGAGCACCTGAAGCCCAAGGCTGAGCAAAGCCTCAAGGTGGCTGCTTTTGCCCCCAGAGGCTGCTGGCCAGACAGCTGTGTGGAGAAGGCATCTTTCTTCCTGGGTCCTCTGGATGCTCCCAGGCCTTCAGCTTCCTGCTGACCAAAACCTCAGGTCCCAGTCCCCTCAGGTCTCCTCCCCCTAAACTGGAAAGCATGTATGACACCCAGGGTCAGCTCAGCTCCTCCCATGAGGCATTGCTGCTTTCTCAGGAAGTAGAATTCCATGAGCACGTTTGTTCTCAGAGATTTTGCTGAAATTATCTGACACATGTTTGCTGCCTTCCCCCAGCTTCCAGAACAGACCCAGACTTATCTGATTGCTTTGTGAAGGACCACATTGTCTGGTCATCTAACAAGCTGACTCTCTCCAGAGTAAAAACCATGAACTGGAAAACATCTCTTCCTGCTCATAGTTACCGCTGTGGGGAGAAAACTTACACTCAACATCTTTTGCAGAATGTTTTCAGATATTGAAGCCTCACTTTCTGGCATACCCATCCCCCAACCTGGGGAATTGGGGGGGGGGGACAGTGATTACAAAGCCCAGGAAGAAGAAAGGATGAAATGTGGGTTCCCCTCCCTGATGCAGGGTCCAGCAAGTCAGGGCTTCTGAGAGTATTGTCAAGGGCTCAGACTTGTCTGCCCTGTGGGCCATGACCTACCTTGGCCACAGTAGTTTATCCAGACGAAAAAAGAGACTCGTGAACAGAGAGTCAAATGTGTGACCACCGCCAAGAAGCAGAGCCAGAATACCCTGGTCAGGCTGCTGCTACCTGGACTTACCTACCTGAAGGAGGGTGGAGCCAGGCCAGGTGAGCTCACCTGACCACATCTCTGTGAGCAAGCCTGAGCTTAGCTTTAGAAAGTGTCTCGTTGCTGGGCTCCTATGGATCTTTCTCAGTCTGCATGTGGATGCCCATGGGTGTCCTTGGTCGTGGAGCTGTGAACATGCTCTCAGTGTGTCCCATCCCTGGAGGCAATGTCTTCAGAGATGTGCAGCGTGGAACTCGCACTTCTGTGTGTCATGGCTCCTGACTACCCCCTCTGCACCCCATTTCTTCTATACGGTACTAGATTTTTGTTGTTGTTGTTGTTGTTTTAAATTTTTCAAGACAGAGCTTCTCTATGTAACAACCCGGGCTGTACAGGAACTCACTTTGTAGACCAGGCTGGCCTTGGACTCAGACATCTGTCTGCCTCTGCCTCCCTAGTGCTGGGATTCAAAGCGTGTGCCAACACCATGCCCGGGCTTTCCTCCTTCTTTTCTACCCCTCCCCAGCCTCCTTTTCTTGCTGTGTGGTGTTATTGACCACACAGCTGTTTTTAGAAGTTGTGCTATGAATTGAGTATAGAATTATAACAAAGCGGGGTTCCCACCCTTGTTAAACACTTGTCCTGTTCTTCCTCCAGGAAGCCTTCTCAAACTGCACCCCACGATTGCATGAGATACCTGCTGGCTGACCCACAAAGATCTGCAATTGCTCTAGGACTCCAGGAGATCTGGAGACTGGGCAGGAGGGGGCTGAGAATGACCTACCTAGAGCGGGCTGAGGAACTCCATTCCTTCCCACTTCCTATCCCTCAGAGTGCCCTGGGGGCATGTTTTTGCCTCTCATTAGAGAACAGCCATTAAAGTGGAGCCCAGAGCATGGCTTCTGTTTGCCAAGAAGGCCACAGAGCTGTAGAAGGTCCCAGGAAGAAAAGGTTTACCACCCAGGCCTGCCTCCCGGGGTGCAAAACAACCCCTAATGAGTCCTCTCCAGGGGAGGGTGAAGTCACCTGCAGAGAGGCAGCTGAGCCTAAGGTGTTCTCCAGGAGGCTTAAAATAGCCAGGCTCCCTCCACAAACACCTTCCCCACACTGTTTAGGCAGGTGAATGCCAGGAAACTAATGAATCGCAGCTTAGTGAATTAATTGTTGATGAAATAATGCGAATCGTGAGCTTCCTGTTCATCAGTCTCTACAGAAATTAATTAGCCCCGCTTGGCAGCTAGCTGGATCAAATTTTCAACTTAATTTATGAATTTGGCCAAATTGTCTATGGGAAGTCTCGCCTGGAGGACCTTCTGTGGCTGTGTCATGTCCCAACAGGCCTTGCCTTTCTTAGAAGCGATTGCCTTAAGAGAGCCCCAACCAGAGAACAGGGTGGAGGAGGGAGGAGGGGACACGAGGCTCCAGCCAGACCCATGCCTGCCCCTGTTGTCTGCCTCAGCCCACCCCAAGGACTCTGGGCTGCTGACTAAGCTGAGTGAGGATGAGTCCAGCAGAGGAGCTGGATGCAGGCTTTGCTTTGAATTCTAATTAAATCGTACTAATTTAGATTGCAAGAGGAGGGGAAAGACAAATTAATGAGAAGCAAGAGGGGGTTAAAATAGGAAGCAGGGAGAGCTTGTGTAGTCAGGGACACCAATTTGTGAAAGTGACTTTCATGGTGGTGCAAATTAGCGCCTTGGTCCTATAGGCCCTGGGACAGCACAGAGGATGCTGACTGCTGAGGTGCCTGGCTGACTTTCGTAGCCCCTGTCACTGTGTGGAACAGGTCCTGGGTCTTCTACTGAGCAGCAGAGAATATGAAATTAGCCAGTGAGCCAGTTGACTCTGAGGTCACAAGTCCATGAACCGCTTTTGTGAATGTGTGACCATGCATCTATGTGTATACATGATCTCTTTATGTCAATGCCAGCTTTTTCTTGGAAAATTAAGGCAGAAATGAAATTGCTTATGGAGTGTGTTCCAGTTTAAGAGCATCCTAACCAGCCTCAGAGTGGGAAAAGAGCATCCTAGGGCCTTGTGGTCATTTTATCTACTTAGAATTATTTGCTAATTCAAACAATAATTAGCATGGGGAACATGCAGGGAATGCACTCAGGAAGTTTGTCTCTATTGTGGACATAAGCATAAGCCAAAAGCATCTGGTCTCTGACACTCATTTTTTGTTTGTTTGTTTGTTTGTTTTGTTTTGTTTTGTTTTTAAAGACAGGGTCTCCTCTAGCCCAGGCTGTCTTTGAATTGTCTGCGTAGCCAGAGATGACATTGAGTTTCTCCTACTCCTGCTGCCTCCTCCCAGGAGCTTGGATCACAGGGGTTTGTCCTGTGCCTAGTATATATGGTGCTAGAGATCAAACCCAGGGCAACTGAGCTACATTCCTGCCTTCTCTATTAAAAGGTTGACTTGGAGCTGGGCGGTGGTGGTGCACGCCTGTAATCCCAGTACTCGGGAGGCAGAGGCAGGTGAGTTCGAGGCCAGCCTGGGCTACAGAGCTAATCCAGGACAGGCTCCAAAGCTACAGAGAAACCTTGTCTTGAAAAACCACAAAAAAAAAAGTTGACTTGGTAGCTTCTCACGGACCTCATTTCTCAATTCTGAGTTCTGTACTCGTTTGTTTTATAAATGCAATGTTCAAAGCTTGATATATAACTTCACTATCACCGTGTGGTGTGTGTGTGTGTGTGTGTGTGTGGTATTTGCAGTGCTAGGGGACCAAATCCAGGACCTTGAGCATGCTGGCCAAGTGCTCTAATACTGAGCTACACTTGTGTGCATGGTGATTTAAGTTTGTCCTCCAATTTAGTTCAGAAAGGTTCTTGTCTTCCAAGGGGAGATTGAGTGGCGGCCATTTCAGGGCATGTCAGCGTGGGAGGAAGGCTGTTTGCTCAAGACTGCTCTTTTGTAGATGCCCTTGAGCCCTTGAGAGGTGTGTTTTTATAAGTTCCACTCTTGTGTATCTATGTGTCTGTCTGTCTGTCTGTCTGTCTGTCTGTCTCTCTCTCTCTCTCTCTCTCTCTCTCTCTCTCTCTGTGTGTGTGTGTGTGTGTGTGTGTGTGTGTGTGTGTGTGTGTGTGTACATGTAGAGGCCAGAGATTGACATTCTCCTTCATCACTCACCACCTTAATTTTGAGACAAGGTCTCTCACTGAACTTGAAGCTCGCTGATTCAGCCAGACCGGCTGACCAGAAAATTCTGTGGTATCATCCTGTCTTGGCCTGTACCCCTGCGACTGGCTTTTATGTGGGTGATGGGACTCAAACTCAGGTCTTCCTGCGTGCGCAGCAAGCACTCTACCCCCTGAGCCATCTCCCCAACCCCTTAGATTGCACTCTTGACTGAGACCTCAAATGGGACTCCATGGGGGACCTCACTGCATACCCAGATCTGTTGCTTCATCAGACAACATATTAAATGGAGGGAGTGTGCTGGAAGTTCCTCCTCCTCTCCCTCCTCCCCTCTGTGGGCGTAGTGACTGCAGCCAGACTACCCTTCCCTTCAGGAATTTGTGATGTTATTACCAGCTCACCCCGTGACCTCAGGCTGTGTCTGCCTTTTGTTTACCCTTATTCTCAAACTGCCAGGTACATAATTCCATGGTTCCCTCAGGTAGCTTCTGGAGAGACTATGGATTGCAGAGGTGTGTGTGTGTGTGTGTGTGTGTGTGTGTGTGTGTGTGTGTGTCCATATCTCCAATTAGAGGCCTGGTACACATGCTGGCCACCCTCCACAAGGGTGCCCTGATGCTGTTCTCTACAATCTCTTCTTTGTTTCTGGCCCCACAGCATTCTTGACCTGTCACAGCTGGTGTGCGATCATCACAGTTTTCAAAGTCCCTATGGGAAAAACATATTCATTTCTCTCTCTCTCTCTCTTTCTCTCTCTCTCTCTCTCCCTCTCTCTGCATAATGTGAACACTAAAGAAAGACTGTGGGTCTCTGTTCTGTGTCTATTCTCTCTTCCACCATGGGAACATTTGAGGACAAATTACTGTTTATACACTATGACGAAATCGAATGAAGGAGGTCTTAATGTTAAGACCAATCGTGCTGAATATCCAAAAGGTTTTCTCCACTGAAAGGGGATCAGCACAGTAAGTCTCCTTGATGCCCGTCATGCAGAAGTGTCATTTAGTGAGGTCTGTCCTTCCCTCCTCTTCTCCTTTGTCCTTTCTATTATGTCACCGACGCCTATGAAACAGAGACTAATCCAACAGTGAGAGCCGGGAGCAAGCTGCCCTGATGTCTCTTACTAGCCAGGGATCCCGTGCAAGTCTTTAAACTTAGCCAATAGTGAGTTTCGCCTCCCTGCTCCTGGGTTGGGCTGTGAAGGATAGATGAGATGGTGTGTACACTGGAGAGTGATGGTTACACCGGGGGTTTTGGTAGACAATTTTTGGCAAGGCAATATTTTGCACAGACATTTCTGATTGTCTTGTTATTAAACAGCTGAGGGGAAATGAATTGTTTAGAGTTGGCTGGATGTCATAAGTAGGCTCCTGAACAGATCCCGAGTTTATCATGGGAACTTCACTGCCTTTATCATAGTCACTTTGGTGGGCTGAGACAGTTCCCGATGTTGGTCCTTCATACTTCACAATTCCCCGTGGTTTAGTTTATTTTAGTTTCGTATGCATTAAGTCTCCGTGGATCCGCCTTTGGGTGCTCTGGGAACTTGCATTTGAAGTGAGCCTCAGGAGTTTTCTTTGAGGAGCATAGGATGTGTCTAAGGATTCTTTTTCTCAATTGTGTAAATCTTATCTTCAAATCCCTGCCTGGGATGTGTGGGAACTCTTATTTATTTGTTTTCCATTTATTCACCACCGTAGATTCAATATATTATATGATGCCTGGTCACTTGCACCCATTTCCTTGAGAACTATGGGGACACCCAGGACTTTCAATGCTACAAGTCAGGGTTCCCAGGCAGGGCAAGAGAGCTGACTACGTTGCTATGAGGTGGAGTATGTTCATACATTTGTAGAGAAAAGGAAGGCAGGGAACCGAGGAATAAATTCTTGGTGTCACAAATGTCCTTTACGCTTTTCTAAAACCACCTGTCTGTCATGTGTAAATATTACATGTCAAGATCCATATTGAAGAGCCAGCACTCTTGCTGTAGACAGCGTTACAGTAGGAAATGCCTTCTAAGAGTTGCTGCCTGGCAAATATGCATTGTGAGGACTTGCAGACACAGGAAGATCGCGGAAGCTGCACACGTCAGATTGGACCGTCCCTATTCTCTTCTTCTAACTAAAGGACTTAGTAGCAAAGGAATGAGCTATAGACTGGGATCAGGTGCTGTGGGACTTCACTATGTCCACGCACTACTAAATTCCAAAAGCAGAGTTGGGGATTAATATTTTTTTCTAGTCAGAAGCAACCTGGATTGGAAAAGAACTCAGTTATGAAACGTCGTCCTAGATGGGGTGGTGCTAGCCCAGGTTCCCTTGGTAAGTGAGGGGCAGCATAGACAGGGTTAGGACCACTCTCGAGGGTTACATGCATCCACTTCACCATGTCGCTTCCTCACTTAACTTTCCCTGGTATATTGAAGTCCTGGCTCCCAGTGTGAGGGTACTTCCTGGACTGGTGTATTGAAGCCCTGGCCCCCAGTGTGAGAGTAATTCCTGGACTGGTGTATTGAAGCCCTGGCCCCAAATGTGATGGTACTTATAGGCGATTCTTTCAGGGTGTAACTGTGTTTAGTCTTATGTGAACCTATGTGGAAGCTTTTTAAAGAAAAGGTTTCTGAGTCAGAAGGCTGGGGACATTTTAGGGCCAAATCTTTACCATCATTTCTATTCAAAATACATTTTGGGAAATGTCAGCTGTTTAGGGAAAGGAGCTAGTTTGCTCAGGTTTTTTCTCAGAATTCTTCTTCTCAGAAACACAGGTGACTCATTGCTAGTGCGGGGCAATCCAACCTGGATACTCTGTCTGTCTTGTTTCTGTTAGGCAGTCACTGGGAGAGTCCTCTGTCACTAAAATTGAGGCAGAAAAGGAGGCTGTCATTGTGGTCAGCAACTGGGAAGAAAGGTATGAGTGACACAGAACTTCAGAGTTCTGTTTGGAGTATAAGATTTCTAAGATCTTGGGAGAAATTAAAGAGAGCGCAGGGTGAAGGGTCCATGAATATGGCAATAAATGGCTTCATCTCACAGATGTAGTCCATGGATTAGGACGGCTGAGAGTTAGGGCATGAAGCACCTCTAAGGCCATGCTGTGACTCAACTGGAAAGTGCTCAGGATCGCCTGGTGATGTCTGCTTTGGACACAGGAGAAGGGAGAACAGAAACACATAGGATAGTACCAATGGGAGAGAAGCAAGAATTGAGAAAGATAAGGACTTTAGTATTTTTTAAAAGATGCTCATTTCACTTAATTTTCTCCTCAAAGCATATAAATAAATGATACTCTGTTGTCACGGCTCTAAGGGCTCAGAATGCTGACAAGAGTGGTCAGTGATTTCCTTGGGAGTCACTCCATCCAGTGTCAGTACACGAGGTGATATCTAAGTTCTTCAGCAGCTACGCACAACTTGTGAACACTGGTCTGTCTGAGTTCATGTTTCATTTCAGTTCTTTTAATAAAGACTAATTCAGGCACTCTCATTAGCTGGCTGATGAAAATGTTCATAGTTCTCTGTGCCAACTGAAGCACAACTTAAATATTTATTTTCAAGGAGTCCAAATTGCAGAAGAAATGGTAAGCATGGTTTTCCAAGGAAAAAAAGGGTCTGGGCTGGGAATGGGAAGTTAGGTCCTGTATAATATTTTCCAGTTGATCGATTACCAGTCAGATTAATCCTTGTGAAAATCCAAAGCCTTCAGCAACAGGCAAACCTGCCTTTGTCAGCCCCTTGTCATGTCAGCACCTGGAGAAGGGGAAATTTTATTGGACAGCAAAACAAGTTTCCAGCCAACACTTGGCCACCTTTACTGTCCTCCTGCCTTTCCTAACGTCCGTCTGCCCTTCCCAGCATCCATCTGCCTTTCCCCAGTGACCTTCCACCAAGCTTCCTCCCTCACTTGGTATTTTTGGACCATCTGATGCACTCACAGGTTTCCACCCCTTTGGCACGTGACTTTCCTTCTACCTAGGATTATCTAGAAATGTCTCCTTGTTTGTTTGCTTTTGTTTTTTGAGACAGGGCTTCTTTGTGTAGCCTTGGTTATCCTGGATCTCATTCTGTATACCAGGCTAGCCTGGAACTCACAGAGATCCACCTGCCTCTGCCTCCCGAGTGCTAGGAGTAAAGGCCTGCACCACCACTGTCCGGCTCAAAATCAATTTCTTATTCCCTCCAAGTGTGAAGGATCCATAAGAGGGTGTTGGATCCCCTAGAACTGGAGTGGCAAGCTGAAATATGGGTACTAGGAATCAAACCTTGGTCCTCTGAGGGAGTAGCAAGCACTTACCTGCTGAGCCACCTCTCCAGCCACAGGAAGGTATTTTAAAGCACATCTGCACTGAATGTGCATAGACTCTTCCTTGTGTATTCCCTAAGCAATACACAGCTATCTATATAGCATTTATATTTGATTAGGTAGTATATAATAAGTAACCTGGAAACTATATGAAATCCATGGAAGGAAACTCAAATAGCAAAAATAATAAAAAATAAAATGAATACAGAAGAACACATATCAGCTACATGCAAACACTATGCCATTTTACACAATGGAATTAAGCATCATATATTTGGGTGCCATGGAATGAACACCTCACAAATGCTAAGGGTGACTAGCTGTGTTTTGTTTTCTGCCAAAGGTTTTTTTTTTCTCCACTGTTTCCTGGTGCCTTTCTAATGTGTTTATTATGACTGTCATCAAGTTGGATTAACACTACTCAGATACAAGAACTCATCACTCCCTAGAAAGGCCTGTCTTTGTTTCCAGCCCTGTCTCCTGACTATCACACTTGGTGTGGCTTTGTGTGCTGACTGTAGGCTTCCTACATGGAAACTCTCAATACAACTGCAGCAGATGCTCTGGCTTGGCTTCTCACTGAAGGAGAAATCACCAGGGAAAAACAATTGACAGATTTAATGCATTTTTTAAAAAAGCTTGAGAAATAGAATATATTTCTTTTTTCAAGAAAGCCATTTTTAAGACCCAATTTCAAAAATAAAGACAGTCCAAAAAAGTAGATACACTGGCAATTTATACAGGAATATAAGTTTCTAAACAAGTATACAATGCAACTCAGGCTATGTAATATAGTATTATAAATCAGATTTGCAAAGACTTACAGAATATTCTTATGGAGTGATGTGGAGAGAGAATACTTACAGGTCGTCATGCCACAAGGAGATACGTGCAGAAAAGGACATACTTCAGGGGATGGAGAGACGGCTCGGCAGTTAAGAGCTTCTCTTGTTCTTGCAGAAGACATGGGTTCAATTCCCATCATCTAAATGAACACTCACAGTCATCTGTAATTCCAGAGTCTGGCAGCCAGCTGAGGAGTCGAACTCCAGGAGAGCAGGCAAGCCTGGGGAGGTGATCCTGGAGGAGCTGCCACTCTGCCCCTCAGGCTTCTATCTCTTCTTGACAGCAGGAAGCCAGAGGCAGCAATGCAGTAGCAAGTAGCTATCGCCCAGGGCTGGCGAGGGAGGAACACACCGGCACCATCACAGAAGATGAGTGACTCACCCAGAATTTCACTGGAACCCCTGAGACTGTGATTCTAGGAACAAGGAAGAAACTTGGAAATAGGGGGGTATTCACAAAGACAAAAGCTCAATTTTGCTTTACAGTAAGAAATACTAACACTTAACAATAAGCAACGGTATTGGAAGAAGTGAAGACATTGATCTGAGGATACAAGTACCCTTCCCTCTACACTCAATGTGTAGTCTCACATTTGGGGTGTGTGTGCGTGTGTGTGTGTGTGTGTGTGTGTGTGTGTGTGTGTGTGTGTGTGTGTGTGTGATATAGGTACATGTGAGCTATGCTGCACAGGGAGTGGTCAGAGGAGAGCCTCCATTGTCAGCTCACACCTTCTACTGTGTTTAAGACAAGATCTCTTGCTGTTTTCCATCACATTTGCCAGGCTAGCTGGCCTGGAGCTTCCAGGGATTCCGTCTCCCGCTCCCATCTTGCCATAGGCACCCTGGGACTACAGACAGGCATGTGCTACTACACCCAACTTCACATGAGTGAGGGATATCCAAACTTGGGTCCTCAGAGCTGTATGACATGAGCCATCTCCCAGAGTGCATATTCTTTTCAAGGATACACAGGACACTTTATCAAAATTGATTGTGTAGTACAGTAATGAAACAGTAGGTCTAAATGAATCTCAGAATTTTTATTACATAGGACATGTTCTGATATTACAATAAAATAACTTACACATCTATGAAAATGTAACAATAAAATCCTCAAATGTTTAGATGTTAAAGAATGCACTCATTTTTTAAAAAAAACAAGATCTCATTCTGTCATCAAGGCTAGTCTTGAACTCTTGAGATCAAGCGATTTTCCTGCCTCGATTTTCCAAGTGCTGAGATTACAAGTGCATACTGATAGAAAATTACAACATGTCCACACGGTTGGGCTTGCCCAGCAGACCGCCTAATTATTTCCGGTTCAAAATAGCCATTTCCAGGTCAGAACATCTTGCATGGCTAGGACTCTGTGGCTTTACATGGTTGCGTAAAGCGCGTGTGGCCATGTAATCTACACGCATGTGTGGAGTAGCCACATGCGGTCCTGTACGCATGTGGTCCTGTACGCATGTGGTCCTGTACGCATGCGCGGCCCACTCTTTAAAAAGCCGGCGCCATTTTGCACAGATCTCTCTTTCTCTTCTCTTCTCTCTCTCCTCTCTCTCTTGTCTCCTCACCCACATGTGTGCTTCACACAGGCCTGTCACATTCTCTTTCTATCCTATATTAATAAACAGCTCTTCTGTGGATTTGTCGTGTTTGGAACGTGTTCCTCGCGGGGTAACAGCACCGCTAAATAACTAACATGGGGTAAGAGCGCCGCCTAAATAACTAACGCATACTACCCCACAAATCATACACTTCTGAAATTACAAATACATGAAAGAAAGGTCACAATGGAAATTGCTAAATATTTTAACCCAAATTGATGTATGATGCCACAATATGTGGGCTGCAACTAAACCCCATGGATAAAAGGAAGTTTACAAATTTAAATGCATTTAATAGAAAAGAAAAATAGGTAAATTATCTGAAGGGTCATCACATAAAATTAGAAAAAAGAACAAACTTGCTTAATATCCCTTAGCCTTGAGTTTTTATCCTATGGGAAACATGCTTAGCTTAATTAACAGCGTGAGCCCCCATTCGGTCCTGTGTTATGTGAGGACTCAAATGGGACCTTTCACCATCATTGCCTTATAATGTACAAGGTCCTCAGTCCTATCTGATTATGAGGCACTATAATTAGAGATCCTCTCTCTTCCCCCCATTCCTAATGTCACAAGGGTACCTCTACTGCCTGGGTCCCCTCTTCCTCCTTCACTTATAGCTTACCTCCCTTGCATAATTATACCCCAAAGCATGCTAAAATCCACCCTGGACACTTCCTCTGGTGTCCTTCATAGAGCGCAAGGATTCAAGCTCAGATCCTAAAGTCTAACAAACAAGCTTCAAACACACAGCTCCCCCACTTGCGGCTTGATCTGTGACACTCAAGTTTCCTTGTCTGGGACCTTGCAGTCTTGTAGGAGAAACAAGGTTGTGGAAAAGCAGCAGCTTATCGGTGAGTCTCAACTCACTGCGGGGAGAGCAACAAGAAATCCATCCTTTCATTTACCTCAAACCTGCCAGCTGGTTCTTTCGAGCCCCACTTCCCCGTGAGATTGCAGCCCCCTTCTCATAGTTCATGAAGGTTCCGTTCCTCCTCGGCGATTTTTTCATTTGCTCATTTTGTCATTTTTCACTGTGGCTTTGTATTCAAGCCTTGTTTCTTTAAGTCTTGTTCGGCAACTAACTGCAGATTCTGGGCTGGCTCTCTGGACTGGAAGAGCAGCTCGGCCACTTGCTGAGAGCTTGGCCTCTCAACCCCTGTTCCCAGCCTCTTCCTCCACAGAATGGAAGTAAGACAGCAGCAGCTTGCTGTGATGGTGTGAGTGGATGCGATGGGAGCCTTAGGGCAGGGCCGGGCACCAGGCGATGCCCACACGCTCTGCTGGGGCTGTGGTCACCTCAGAGCTCTTCTTCCCTTTTATCCCTCCCCTCGTCATTTCCCTGCCATCTTCGCGAGGAAGATGGCATTCGGTCCCTCGGGAAGAAATAAGACAGCTGTCACTGCACTTGACTCTCCTACGGAGGAATAACACACTACCCATGGGCTTGATGCCAACATGTGTCGTCTTTCCTCCCCGGACCTCAGAATCCTCCTCTGTGCCTCTGACCACACTCAATGGAGTCCTGGGCTCTCAAACTCACCTATCCTCAGCTCACCAAACTTGGCAACCAACACAATACTCATGAATTCATCCTGTGATCTGATTTAGACCAAAATTCCAGCCCAGGGACCAGATGACAGGAAGATGGGCCCTGCCCTCTCCCCTAACTGCAGCCCTACCATGGAGCTTCCCTCTCCTAAGACTTCCATGCACATGTGTCCTGGGTATCGCTGCATCAGCCTAGGTCTGGGGACTCACTGGCTCTTAGATAGACCAGGAGTCTATAGAAGCCACATCCTTCCAGCTTGACCAGGGTTTCTCCTGGGGCCGCCTTGCTTTGGCTTTTAGAGAGAAGCAACTCCCTCCACCACCCAACAAGCCAACTATGTTTTCTGACCCCCACTCCCACCTGTCTTCCTTCACAGCCAGTATGCAGGCTAGATGGAGGTTGTTTACAAGTTTCCCTACAGCGTCATGTCATGGTTCCCTGACCCTGAAACATGGAATCTGTGTTCCTTTCATTACCTCTAGGCATCAGTTACCCACAAGTGTATGTCGGCCAACACTATTCTATGACATACAATTTTTTAAATGGAATTAGCATATTGTTTTAAAGTACATTTAATTAATTAATTAATGGAAACAGGCTTCTTAAAATATATATAAATATAGTAACAGGGTCACACATTTAAGTGACAATAATAATGCAAGTGCTAAAACATTATAAACATGATAATTATATAAAAGGCATTTATCGTTAAACAAAATACCGCAGTGAGCCAGGTAAAGTTTTGGCTTTCCAGGTAAAAGTGAGGATAGATGCCGGTGACTTTATGTGATCCTCCCAAAGCTCGGCTCTTCCCGTGGGTCAGGTATTTTTGCAGAAGCTTTACAAATGTTCCGCTCCTGAGCACTTGAGAGGCAGAAGGGATCAGGAGATCAAGAGCTCCCTGGCTACACAGTGAGGCCAGAACCAGGCTGGGCTACACGACCCCTTGTCCGGCGCAACCACAAAAGCCAACAAAAAAGGTACAGATACTCAGCTACCCCTCATGGTGAGCCTAGGAGAAAGAGCACACTGTTGTCGAATCTGTATTAGAGCTGAAGAAACCGAGGCAGGATGTCACACTGCGAATCTTAGCAAGCCTCCACAGCTGCTAAGCCTCAGAGTAGACTGAGGACCGGCTCTGGAGGCAGTGATGGGCCAAACACTTGGCTGCCAATGCATGTATGGCTTTGCGTTTGACTCCAAGTTCAGGGACAGATGATGGAAGGAACCCTAGAGGGCCAAGACTCTGGTTCAGTGGCAAACACAGCCCACAGGCGAAAACCGTAAGAGCAGTTCACCCTGAGCAAACACGCCTGGGCAGACGAGGCATCGTTCACCTTTGAAAACACCTCTTCCTACCTTCTCCCGTCAGTCTTTCCATCAGGAAAATGGGCACACACAATGTGCACCCACAGCAATTAGATGCAAGAGCTAATTAGTGCCAGAAATGTGTGTCAAGCTCACCTAGAGATGTCACAATGGGGGCAAGGAAGTCTCACATAAATTCCAGTTTTGCATCCTGTGGCCCGTTCCTCTCTGGGCAGGAGGTGGTGCCCCGTCTTGTTGAGATCGGATTTCTAAACGCAACCATGTGTTTTCTTTCATCCAAATGACTGTGCTCACCTCAGGAGCAGCCTTTAATTTTCTTCTTGGAACCGAGGACCATCCTTAGAGCAACAAAAGGTCCCTAGGATGGTGAGGTAAGATTTGAATTAAGATACCTTGGCATGCTGCGCTCCACAGCAATTAACGGGCAACAGGTTTTTAGCAGCGCCCACTCTCTCAAGGGCAGCTACCCTTTGTCTTAGGAATCCCTGCCTATCCTACTTTCAAGCATTCTGATGAAGCATCCCCCAGCAGCTGGATTTCTGCAAGGTGCTAAGTGAAGTGGATGTCACAGAAGAGCCTCTTCCCTGGGCCGTGACCGAGAAGCCATGTGGTTAGCAAGTTCTATTTGGTGACTTTGGACCAATGTGCTTGACGCAGAGGAAGCTGGCCATCCATCTGGCCCATGATCCAGTCTCTTCCTTACTCTCACCTGCCTTTCGGGCTCGGCTACTCATTAGTACCTCTCTCACGAGGAGAGAAGAGAAAAGGGAAAAAGAGCCAACTTTGGCTTGTCCATTTGGCTCCTTGTCAGCAGCTCTGCTACGTGTGTAATCTGATGGAGCCGTGGTCCAAGGTGGAATCTGGACTCCTTCCCTCTCCAGCCTCTTGCCAGGCATGTGAACTCCTGTTGAGGCTTCAAGTCCCTGCCTTCCCAAAGGCCCCCAGGCAGTCAGAGGTTAGTCACACTCCCTCCCTGGTTCCTGGAGCCCCCCCCCCCCCAGGACTGAGAACACTCACCACATTGTGTAGTAATTATCAGGCCCTTGTGTGTCTGCTATTGGACAGGAGCCCCTGGAGGGCGGGGCTGTACTCTTTCCCTCAGCTCAAATCCCAGGGGTTTGGGGACCAGTGCCTGACTAAGATTGCTAGGTAAGAAATGGATTCCGAAGGAACAAATAATCCCAGGAGCCTTTATTTGATGTTTCCTCAGAAAATCAAAAGTTAGTTAATACTTTTAGGGGTTTGTGAAGGATTTTTGGTCTTTTTTTTTTTTTTTTTTAGGAATGTTGCTTTTAGTTTTGTTTTGTTTATTAATTGTTTTTAAGGAAAGCATTACCCAGGACTTCTGAAAATGGGAAGGCTTTTGTAACATCTATAGTCACTGCATTTGTTCAGTGAGGTTTATCGATACTGTCACATACTGAGTACTATTTTAGGTCCCAGAGAAACAGAATAGGCAAAACCCGGTGCTCTTGGAGTATAGCGTTCTAGCAAGGGTGTCCTTCCTCAGGTACCAGCTCGCTCCTATAGTTCCCTACTTTTATTTATCTCTCAAGGCCTTTTGCCTGAATAAAACCAACAACTTAAATAGTTTCCACCAAATACGCACAAAAATCCAGAATCCAGCTTTGAAGAAATGCTGTAAGTACCAGGTTCCCCTTTGGGAGCAAGCAGGTGTTAAAGGAAAGCAGGGGTGAACAGTGGGTCTTTGGTACTTCCATCAAAACCTGGTCACCTCCTTAGGCTTAGTGGCAACACTTGGGCCACCTGAGGACCGCCCTCAGAGCCATCCTGACATCCAGCTTTTCCTAAGGGCCCTGTCCCGTCATCCTGCGTCCTTTGGAGCTAGACATCTCCATCTGTGTTCCCCGGACATTCCTCAGAGCCATGTTCAGGCGGACACTGGCCTCTGAAGGTCACTCGATGCTCAGCCTATGAGTGAAGTTGGCCTAAGGGTAGGAACTGTTCTAAAACTAGACCTTGGGCTTAGAGAGCAGCTGGAGCCCTTCTGACATGTGAATTTAGAAAAATTGAGAAGGGCTGTGTGCACAGTCCACGCAGGAGAACTCCATCAGACCTGGGTGTTGGGAACTGAAGGAAATCAACAGGCTGAGGAACCAGGACTGTGAAGTGTGTTGGGTATCATGGGTCTCCAGAAATACAAAACAGAGAGAGGGAGAAGAGAGAGTACAAAGATTTTACAGTTCAAGGAAACTGGCCCACACCATGGGGGGCAGAGGGCACAGCAAACCTGAAACTCTATGAAGATGTTTTGTGGGGTTTTTTTTTTAATTATTTATTTTTATGTGCATTGGTGTTCTGCCTGTGTGTATTTCTGTGTGAGGGTGCCAGATCCCCTGAACTGGAGTCATAGATAGTTGTGAGCTGTCGTGTGGGAATTGAACCTGGGTCCTCTGAAAGAGCAGCCAGTGCTCTTAACTGCTGAGCCCTCCAGCCCTCAACTAGGAAGGTTTTTTTTTGGCTTTTCGAGACAGAGTTTCTCTGTGTAGCTTTGCGCCTTTTCCTGGAACTCACTTGGTAGACCAGGCTGGTCTCAAACTCACAGAGATCCGCCTGTCTCTGCCTCCTGAGTGCTGGGATTAAAGGTGTGTGCCACCACCGCCCGGCAGAAGATTTTTTAAGATACAGTTTTGAGGCAAAATTTCTTCTCTGGGCAATCACGGTCTTTGCTGTTGAGGCCTTTGACAAAATAAAGTCTCCAGATCATTGTCATAATCTCCTCAAGTCCACTGAGTGTGGCTGTTAACCACATCTACAATCTTCCTTCCTGTTAGCCTCTAGATCAATGTTTGACCAAACAAGTGTCTCTGTAAGCCAGCCTGTGGATATATTCAATCTGAAGTCACAGGGGTGAAAACCAAGTCAGGGCTTATAGTGTTTAACAGCATGCGAAGGTATCTTGGGAAGATGAGAAGGAAATAGGATTTGAATGTGTGTGTGTGTGTGTGTGTGTGTGTGTGTGTGTGTGTGTGTAAAGCCTCCTTGGAGGTAGGGATTCATGGTGTGGCCACTGGCGTAGGAAAGGCTGACTATAACCACTTCACTTTACAGACTAGCCCAAAGTCCTTCAAGTTTGTATTTAGTTCTAGTTCTTAGGTGGTAGGAAGCCTGTTTTAGGCTAATGTCTTGCTTCTGGTTCTTGCCTCTCAATCCAGCCTGATTCTGAGCGGGTGGCAGAGCAAGAAACAAAACCTCCTTGAGTTTTGCCTGAGTCAGGCCTTTAAGGGGAAGATCATTTAGTTTATCTAAAGTACTGTGAATTCCCACAGCCTTAGGCAGACCCATATTCCAGCGTAAGCACAAAAACAAATTCTAAAGCCAAGCAAATGACTGGTGATGAGCCACAGGTATGTATTATCATGACCGCCATTCTCCCTGAGAACTCTCTCTGCCAGGCGAGCAGAATCCACTCCACAAACACAAGGCACAGCTAGCTTTTTTTTATTTTTTTTTTGGCGAATGCTTTGTGTGTGTGGTACTGAAAGGGTGCTCAGTGGGTAGGTGGAGGCACCTAGCTTCCACATATGTTCTTCTGTGACCTAAAGGAAAGCAAGGCATCATGCATGATGCAGCTCCTCTGCTTGCCTTTCCGAGGATCAGCTTTCGGGCAACCAAAGCCATGATTACATAAAGAGCTTTGGAGAACAGGAAGGCAGACTTTTTTTTTTTAGAGCTAGGGTGATGATTGAAGGCGTTTTGGCTTTCCTGGTGTCTGGTTGGAAACACAACAGGTGTGTGCCTTTGCCAACAATGACAGTGGAGCATGTGGATGGTGTCCTCAGCAGCACCAGGGAATTTGATGCTGGGGAGGGGTCTGCAGGTTAAAGCAACTGGAAACCTAACTTGACACAGCCAGATTTCTAAACAACTGGCATCAGCAACTGCTGAGAAGTACCCCTATATCTGCCCAACTGTACCTGTCCTTGAGAACACGCCAAGCTATCTTAGGAGGTCTTGATGCAACTGCATACAACTAGCTACCCTGCAGAGCCATGTCAGTATCTCTGAGTGATACTACATTGTTGCCCGTGTCCGTGTCCTCACTAATACACAGAAGAGCTGGGGGGGGGGGGCACTTGCACATATTTACACCCCTTACACCATAGGAGAAGGTAGATTGCAAAGTCAATTTGAGTGAGTTTAGAACATTTGTATAAATCGAACCCTACTGCTTCCTCTGAAAGGGAGGGGTGAGTGGGCTTACTAAAGAGACAAGAGGGTCATACCTGCAGGCAGCTGGGGCCCCTGGAGAGGCACACTAGGAGAGTGAATCCAGTCACTACACTGTTTTGCCAAATCAGGCCATCATGTAATCGAGTCCCCAAGTCCCCCCTAATCCTGGGTTACTGAGACACACCTGTGTGCCTTGGCAGCTGGCTGAGGTCTGTGACACAAGGCTGGGTACAGGGAAAGGCATTTCTGCCACTCCATGTGGGTTTGGCACATGTGCCAAGCCATCTTGGAATCAAGCTGGCACTCATCCCCCAGCGTGACGACCACAGCACCAGGTTCTCAGGAAGAAGGACCGTGTGTGTGCGTGTATGCATTAGGTCACTGAACTCTGTAGCCGATTAACCAGCCCTGGCCTGTGTCGTGGTGACACACATCTGCTGACTGGACGCATCAGTGCATCGCGCTGTAGGCTGACTGGTGGGCCATGCTTGAAAGACTCCTGGCATGTGGCCCTGCCCGCGCTCTTCACTCTTGACTGAAAGCATATGCTCTGCACAATCGGGACAGTGTTAACATGTAGGTCCAAGGCGCTTCCTACACATCTGGCTGAGGCCGGCTGAATCACTTCCCCTCAGGAGGGTGGCTTCCAGCTCTGTGACATCTGTCAAGTGGCAGGAAGTGTCTGGATTCATCCCTGAGTGATTTTTATCTCCGCATGCTTTTCTAATTTCATCAGGGCCTCCATGCTACATTCCAAATGACATGTCCACATTTGCCACAGACAAAAATGACAGATGGAGAAAAATCGTCTTTGACCCTTAAAAGTCAGCTGGTCATGTTTTATAATGGAAGAGCTTGGGCACAAAAAAATGTTCTAAGAAAGGGTGTAGAGGTGGCTTGAAATATCATACACATTACTCATGCGTATGGGAATGAATGCTCCCTTTCCAAATTACTGCTTTATCAAAGCATTTAAAATTGTTAATTTTCTTTTTTGCAAAAACATAGTTTACATGGAATAAAAAACATAAATATCATGGGCATATTGATTACTCTTTTTTTTTTTTTTTTTTTTGAGACAGCCTCGGCCTCCATTTTCATCCATCCACACTTCCATAGGGTTGTCATCTAGACACAGGTTTGGAACAATCTCAGCTCTTCAGAAGGCCGCTTGTCTCCCCCCTGTAGAGAGTCCGTCCATGAGAGGTTTTCACTGTTACGGCCTCTATCATCATAGAGGAGGGAAAATGGCATTTTTATTTTGGGGACTCACCCTGCACAGAGGATGTAAATTGTCACATACTGACATGAAGAACTAGAGGTAATGTTTCAGATGAAATGATTTTTTTGACACCTGTATCTTAGAGCATGTAAATGGGGGGGGGGGCTTCCATCCCTACTCAATAGCTAATATTTTGCAATCAAGGAAGAACATGTAAATGCTTTGTCTTTAGTTACGAAGGAGAAGTCTGAATTCATGTTTTTGTGACTGAAGCCTCTTAGAATCTTGCAGTCATCTCCAGGCATTTTTAAATGCCCAGCCGCCTGCCTTCAGAGTCCCTGCACTTTGAAGGCCACCTGGGCCTGAGTGAGAAGCCTAGCTCCTGTCCTGGCTTGGTCCCTCCCTGGTCTTACACACATCCAGGAATGAGGTCCTGGTTGCAGCTTGCTCTTCACCAGAAAAAAAAAAAACGCTTAGTCAGACCCAAAGCTAGTTGCTGCAGGCCCTACTCTGCCCTTAGGAAATACCAAGAGAAGAGGCTGTGGGAGACCAGATTAACTCCCCCAAGTCTTCCAGTGCCCCGAGTCTGCTGGCTGTCATGATTAGACTGAGTGGCCATGGATTCCCTACTGGGCCTACCCCAAGGTGTGCTAACTTCAACATCATGGACACACCTTTTTGGGGACTTAAACTGTTTGCTGCTCTGTTTTATTTTTAGATTTAAAGGTCACCACGAGGAAAGATTTTTGGTTGAATTTGGAGGGACTGGATAAGAGGCCTTTACCACAGGAAGGAAGTGGTGTTAATAGGAAAGACTTGGAGGAGACAGGAACCATGGCTGCTCAGGATGACACACACCCTCCAAGGGCCATTGGACAGGCCGTCCCTTCTCTGTTTCCAGTTCCCCCTGTGCCAAATGCAATGCTCAGATGACCCTGCTGTATGGGAAGACTAGACTCGGTTTTGTCTACCACCTGGGGATAGTTATTCAGCGCTTCCAGAAGGACTTGGGCAAGACAGGGCTCTACAGAGAGCTGGGAGAGGGGGAGGCGCTTCCATGTGTATGAAGGGGTAGACTTTTGCTTATTTCTCTTCTTTTCTCTTTTCCCTTCTTTCTTCCTTTCTTCCTGGCTCCCCTGGCCCTTTGCATGTGATATATTTGGGTTTGTGCACATGAGTATATGTGAGGTGGGAGTTATGTTTACCTCTGTGTGCACATGTGGAAGCCAGAGGTTGACACTGTGGTATCGTCCTGATTTTTATTATACTTTTTAAAAATTTTGTGAGTACGTGATGTATGTGCATGGGGGTGTAGGTATGTTTGTGTGTTTATTTATGAGAATAGGCACATGCTATAGCATGTACATACAGGACAAACAGCAGCCTTGAGTGCTGGTCCTCACCTTCCATCTTGTGTGAGACAGGGTCTTGTTTCACCGCTGTGAACACAAGCCTGCTTCTGAAGGTTCTTTTGTCCCCACCGCCCATCTCACCGCAGGAGCACTGGAATACAGATGTGCACAGTACAAGTGCTTTTACCTTCCGAACCATCTTCCCAGGCCCTTCACTGCATTTTGTGAAACAGTCTCTTACTGAACCCTGAGTTTGCTGATTGACTAGACTGGCTGGCCAATGAGCCCCTGGGATGCTCTTGTCTCCACTTCCCAGCACGGGAATTACAGAAGCACACCAGCAGGTCCAGCTTTACCTGGGTGCTAAGCTGTGAATTGGGGTCTTCCTGTTAGCATTACCAGCACTTTACCCAATAAGCCATCTCTCCAGCCCTGACTTGCTTTTCAGTGGTCAGGGAGCTTGTCTGCCAGTTGTCCGCAGGACGACATTCCACAGGCTCACACTGTTCGAGGGCTGGTCTAGTTTTGACAGGAGAGCATATGCCTGAGATAGAATAATCAAAGTCGGCTCTCTGTTAAGGTATCATGAGCCTTCACAGACCAGAGCACCCTTACAGATACTGCAGCGGGAACAGGTCCTGGACACTGAGAAGAAACCAGCTCACCCAGAAATCCACCAAGACGGAGCATTGCTGGGACTTTTAGGGTAGCACAGGCCCATTTGGTCTCTGCTGGGCATGGCAGATTGCAGAGAACTGAATTAATTCTATACAATGTGCCCTTATATAGCTTCTGGAATGTGTGTGTGTGTGTGTGTGTGTGTGTGTGTGTGTGTGTGTGTGTGTGATCAGAGCCATCTGGGGTTCTGGTGTTTATATCCACTTCAGTTCTGATGGAGGTCCTCAATCATATGTGAAAACCTCTCATACACTGTCTGAGTATTCTATCATTAGTTTAGATTTCTGCCACTCCCATGTCCTCTTCTGGACTCTATGTCATACCACATTCCACATAGGTTGTTTGGGAATCTCCCTCCTTGGCCTTGGCCTTGACACAACCAAAATAGGTCTACGTAACTACAGATGCTCAGAGATTACACTTGGAGTACATCTTAACCAATGCAAGTCCCACAACTCTGGGTAGATCTGTTCCTACTGGCTATTGCACAGACCTGGGCAGTTTGCATGAGTTCTGATATATCCACTGCTAAAT
Organism: Onychomys torridus; assembly: GCF_903995425.1. NCBI lineage: Eukaryota > Metazoa > Chordata > Mammalia > Rodentia > Cricetidae > Onychomys > Onychomys torridus. Next base: position 62,143,966 of record NC_050443.1, on the reverse strand, counting down.
GCCTACTGCATGGTTTTTGGTGAGCATCTTGGTGCCAAACAGCCTTTGCCTCATAAGGACCAGTCTGCCTCTCTGATCACCACTGCAGCTGCAAGAGAAGTTTTATGGCATCTGGTGTTTTGGGGTGAAGAGAACTATTTCCAGGCAGAGAACAACTTGAAAATCTCTCCCCCACCATGAAAACATCATCAGCGTTACCAGACCTCCTGTGGCAAGCATTCCCAGGAATTCTCAGCTTAATCATTTCCGAACCTCTCTATACAGGCTGCAGGACTTTACAATCATCCTCAGTGGTGTAGGACAAGGACTGCACATGGAACAGACATTCATTGGATGAATGAGGGCTCTATTTCAGACATGTTAATCCTTAAGGAAATAAGCTTTGGTGGGAAATAAAAGGCCCATCTGAAAATTTCCATCTTCATTAATAAATTGGTAAGGAGAACCTGGAAGAGATAGGTTTTTCTCCAAGTCTTTTTTTGTTTGTTTGTTAGGTTTTAGGGTTTTTTTTGGGGGGGGAGTTGTTTGTTTGTTTGTTTGTTTTCAAGACAAGGTTCTCTGTGTAACAGCCCTGGCTTTCTTGGAACTAGCTCTGTAGACTAGGCTGGCCTTGAAATTACAGAGATCCTCCTGCCTCTGCCTCCTGAGTGCTGGGGTTAAAGGTGTGTGACCACTGTCCAGCTTCAAGTCATTTTTGAGATGGGTTAACTACAGGCAATGACCACCTCTATGAGTTTCCTCCTCCTCCTCCTCCTCCCTCTTTATCTTTCTTGATTGAGGCATCCTCTTGGCTTCTATTGAGAACTGTCTTACTTCTCAGCATGGGGCCCTTGCCCTGTCCTTACCTTGCCTTGAGACACATCTGAAGAACAGGATAGCACCCCTACATCAGACTCCAGCACCCAGTACACAGGTGGTGCCTACGTGGAATAGGTTGTTTCTATGTGTTGCCTTCTAGAAGTGATTGGAATTAGCTAAAGGGAACACTTCTTTCCATTATTTTTATAACCTTCAGTTTCTTCTTTGCCATGCCTAAAAGGTAAACTGGGGAAGGAAGGCTACGCACTCATTTGTAATCCTTAGACACTGTTATCAGAAAACTAATCTTTACATGTTCATAGTTAGACTATTTGTAATAGCCCCAAACTGGAAATTGTCCAAATGCCCATCACTAGTTGATGGATAATAAATAAATTGTGGGATTTCACACAATAGGATAAGGCAGAGTAATTACAGTGAACAATCTACAGCTACATGAAATGATTCCGATGAATCTCATTAACACAATGCTGGGTATTAGAAGCCAGATGCAGAAGCTATGATTCCATGTTTATGTAAAGAACACCACTAAGCATAACTAATCTTGGCTGTTCACAAGACAGTGGTTTCCCATGGAGGAGTAATGCCTGCATGTGGGGCTGTGTGTTTTTATTTGGGTGCTGGTAACACTAATATTTGGTTCATGAAGAGGTATTCTGCTGGGCTCTTGGAGCAGTGACCTCTGAGAATTCTGCCACAAGTGCTGTCTCTGAGGAGACCTTGTTCAGGGCCTTTCTCTCTGGGTCCATGTCTGGAATCAGAATGTTAATGTTGGAATGACAGTGTATGTGTGTACTAATTACCTAGGGCTGTATCACAGAGTATCCCGTATCCCAGAACATGGTGCCTAAAACAGTAGGCATTCATTACATGATTGACTTTGTTGATCAGGAACCTAGAGCAGCTAAACTGATTAATTCTAGCTCAGAATCTCTTAAGAGGCTGCCATGGTCTTCTGAGGACTTTACAGGGTCCATCTAATTCACTTGGACTGTGGACAAGAGGTCAGTTGGTCCCATATGCATTTCCCCATAGGGCTGCCTGACAACATACCATCCACCTCCCCCCAGAAAGAGTGGAAAGGAGTGTGTGGAAGAAGCTATAATATATTTTCATGATTTAGTCTCCAAAGTCACATGCCATCCTTTACTGCCATACTCCATTCAGTAGAAACGAGTCCCTCAGTCCTGGAAGTAGCAGAGAATCAAAGTTCACCTCTTGATGATTTGTGGATGTATTTTCAAAGTCATGCAAGTTTACCCTCTGACTACAAACCATTTACCCTTTTCCCCCTTACCTAGGATCTCTCAAGGCCACCCACTGTGGAGCATCAACTTGAAGCTCAGAATCCTCCAGTCTAAATCAAGGCAGATGCTGTGGGTGTGCATCCTCAGCTTGAGTGAAGCTTCTGGGGTACGCCTCCTCTCATTAGAACACCTGAGATGTGAGGTGTCAACTGTCACTGTTTCCACCCACACCTAACAGTGAGAACTATCAGAAAAAGCATGCTGGACGATCCTGTTCATAAGGGAGGCCAGAAGTCCGTGGTCAGGGCCCTGGAGCCTTGTTCCTAGTGAGTTGCTAGTCTCTAGCAGTCTGGAAATCAAACCAGGGAAAGGTCAGAGGCACCTTGACTAGGAGTCAGTCCTATTTTACTCAGAAAGGATTTTCATACCTCTTGGCTCTGCAGTCTGGTTTTTCTCCTGTGTCTATGAAGGCAGCCATATTGTTACCTCACTCACTTCTCGCCAATAGTATTCTGGGAGTTCAAAGACCTCTTCAGGTTTTTGCTGTCTCTGCCTCTTTGGGTCCAAGCATGATCTTCAAACCAAAGCACAATGGAAACAGTGCCACGCCTCCTAAACTCAGGACAACGGATCCTTCACTCACTCACAGACCACAGAAGGGAAGAAGTCCTCATATCTGGGACCACCCTCTCCACTTCAAACCACGAGGAAAACCTTTTTGATTCATTTCATGCTGAAAATGAAGAGTTTACAAAATACAAAACCTTGAAAGAATAGATGCTAGACTTAAGGCAAAAATCCTTAACTTCAATATTCAACTCATGGAACAAACCGACACCAAGAAAGAAGGGAAGGAAGATATTTGCACCCTCCCTGTCATCACCAGGAAAACAAGCACCTTGCCCTCCCTCCACCCACACGCCCAGGAGAACCACCTTTGCACACATGGAGAGAAAGACCACCCTGGCAGTAAGTGGCTGACATGATGGCACATGCTGTACACTCTAGGATGTGATCTACACAGGAGAGGCAGTGGATACGGAAGAGACTGCAGCAGTGCAGCCTGGGAATTGTAGTTTTATGCTTTGTAGTACTTTGGAACTTAAAAAAAAAAAAGAGTTAAGAGCCTGAGAAAAGAGAAATTATACTGAGCTCTAAAACCAGCCAAAATAGAGACAATTATGAATAAAATAAAATATAATGTAAATGTGAGTGTACTTACTTTCTCTCTCTCTCTCTCTCTCTCTCTCTCTCTCTCTCTCTCTCTCTCTCTCTTTTTGTCTTTTTGAGATAGGGTTTCTTTGTAGATCAGGCTGGCCTCAAACTCAGAGCAATGCCTATCTGTGCCTCCCGAGTGCTGGGATTAAAGGTGTGCCCCACCACTACCCAGTGAATGTAGTTTTCTTGAAGAGAGTCTACCTCTTTCAAATTAACAATAAGAAGGGCTAGGAGGAGGGCCAGTGTGCTGGCTCAGGAGGAAATGGTTTTTGCTGCACATGCCTGGTGACTTTGAGTTCAATCCCTGGAATCTATGTCTTGTGTTTGAGTGTGAAATGCCCCCCATAGGCTCCCGTCTTAAAACCCTTGGTCCCTAGCTGGTGGCAATGTTTAGGAGAAAAAGCTTTGCTCTTTTCACTGGGGTTGAACTTCTAGGTTTTATAGCCTGCACCCACTCTGTCTTTTCTCTGCTTCAGGACTGCTGACACAGTGTATGGGCTGGCCTCATGGCCCTGCCATCACACCTTCCCTGGCATGATGGACTGTATATCCTCGGAAACTGTAAACCCAAATAAACCCATTTCCTCCTCGAGTTTTCTGAGGTATCTTCTCACAGTGACAGGAATCTAAGTCATCAAGTGAAGGTAGAAGGGGACACCCAGCTCAGTAGAATAGTCCTCTGACCTCTACATGCATGCTGTGGCAGCTACACATAGACACACATGTACATACAAATGATGATAATAATAATAATAATAATAATAATAATAATAATAATAACTGCTCCTATTTAAAATAGTAACATGCAGCTCAGTGGTAGAATACTTGCCTAGCATGTGAAAGGCTGTAGCTTTAAGCCCTAACCCTGCCAAATAATAACAACAACAACAACAACAATCTGGATTCTAAAACTCCACACTGAAGTTGTAATTAAGAGTTTGCAAAGGAAGAAATTTTTTAATACCTTGATTGTTAACTCTAGTATGAAGAAAAGGTGTAGATTAAAAAAAAAAAAAAAAAGACCAGAAGCATTTGTTTTATATTTGTTTTTTGGGGTTTTTTGTTTGTTTGTTTGTTTTTCGAGACAGGGTTTCCCTGTGTAGCTTTGTGCCTTTCCTGGAACTCACTTGGTAGCCCAGGCTGGCCTCGAAACTCTCAGAGAACCATCTGGCTCTGCCTCCTGAGTGCTGGGATTAAAAGCGTGCGCCGCCGCCGCCGCCACCACCACCACCCGGCTCATATTTGTTCTTTAGGTTGTTTGTTGTGACTGTGTTTCAAGGCACTCGAAGTACAGCCCAGGCTGGTCCCAAACCCTGAATCCTCCTGCCTCAGCCTCCTGAGTGGTGGGACTAAACCTAAGACTTTAACAGTACAAAATTAGTATATTAGATTTACATTCCAATACACTAGGCTTTGGCTATAGTAACTTAAGATTCTAGAATGATCAGAACAATGCATAAGTAAGTATTCCAGTAGTCTGACAGCCATGGATCAGGATCAGCAGAAGCCTTCATAAGATGCACATCCAAGCTCCGCTCCAGGAATAGTAGTAATTCAGAAGGTCTGGGGTAAGCCTAAGAATGTGTATGGCTAACACGTTCCTCAGAGATGCTGATGATCCATGGACTACACTTTAAGAACCATTGAAGTCTTCAGTTCTATAGCAGGAATTTTAAAGAGTCTTATTAATAAAATCAAACCTAAGCCAGGTATCGGGGTGAATGCTGGAAGATCAGAGAAGCAGAACAAGCCATAGCCACCTCACCTTGCCAGCTCCTCAGCTGATCCTGTTTCCTCAGACTGGAAGCCTCTGAGTCCTCATATGTGAATGGATCCCAGCTGAACTGTGCTGCTCCACAGCCTGAAAGCTTAGCCAGCGAAAATGCTTCTAGTTTCTGGTCTTCATACCTTATATATCTTTCTGTTTTTGCCTTCACTCCCTGGGATTAAAGGCGTGTGTCACCATGCCTGGCTGTTTCTAATGTGGCCTTGAACTCAGAGATCCAGAGGAACTTCTGCCTCTGGAATGCTAGAATTAAAGGTGTGAGTGCCATCATTTTCTGGCCTCTCTGTCTGTCTAGTGGCTATCTGTTCTCTGACCCCAGATAAATTTATTAGGGTGCACAATATTTTGGGGAACACAATACCACCACACGGTTCTCCACTAGAAAATTTATTACATAGTTATAATAACTGATTAGTGGACAGATAAAATGTAGTATATCCATACAAGGAAACAATTATAAAAAAACAAAATATTGATGCATCCAGAGAGGGGCACTGGGTGTCCCACACTATCATTTCTCTACCTTATTCCTTTGAATCAAGGTCTCTCACTGAACCTGGAGATAGACTGGTGGCCAGCAAGCTCCAGCAGTCCACCTGTTTTCACCCCAGCCCCAGCACTGGGGTTAGGACACACAACCACACCTGGCTTTTTACATGGGTCCTGGGGGTTTGAACTCAGGTCCTCATGCTTGTGCAGCAAGCACCCTTACCTACTGAGCCATCTTCTCAGCACACAGGAAATCGATTTTTCCACATTTTTTCTAGGTGATCATTTCAATGATCCACAGGACCAGGGAAACAATCAGGTAATATGAATACCAAAGCTTTGATGTAAGCATAGTCTCTGACTAAGAAAATAGTCAGGGATGGATGCTTCCAACGGTCATCTTCCACACAGTGCACTGACATCAGGGATGGATGCTTCCAACGGTCATCTTCCACACAGTGGACGGACAACTCTTGTAAAGACTCTGCAAATTGGAAAGGAATTGCATGTTGGAAAAAAATCTTTTTCTAGAGCCAGGCAGTGTTAGTGCACACCTTTAATCCCAGCACATGGGAGGCAGAGGAAGGCAGATCTCTGAGTTTGTGGCTAGCCTGGTCTACAAAGCAAGTTTCAGGACAGCCAGGATAAACCCTATCTCAAAAAACAAAACAAAACTATAAATAAATAAATAAGAAAATGATCTGATTGTCAAGTAAAATCTAGCCACTAAAAATGATGTTACAGATTTATTTTCATAGACGGATGCTCATGATACAGTTTAGTAAAAACTAGAGGTTAGAAAACAGCGTTTGAAGACTGAGGAGATGGTTCAGTGGGTAAGAGTGCTCACCGTACAAGTCTGGCTTTGGTCTCCAGAACCCACTTAAAAGCTAGAGGCAGTAGCATGGAATCTAATCCCATGGCAACTATGGGAACTGGGGGTGGAGACAAGAGACTCAGAAGCTTAGGAGCCAGCTAGTCTGGCTTATACAGTAGTACAGAGACCTTGTCTGAAATGAAGTGGACCGGCATGGACTGATAACCCAAACCTGTCCTTCAACCTCTACCCATCTCATGTCATGTGTCCCCCCCCCCACAAACACACACACACACACACACACACACACACACACACACACACACACAAAGAAAAGGAAGACAAAGAAAATGTGACCCAACACATGACACCCACAATGGGATATATATATCCATGAGACGGTGAGCTTTTAACTTTTTCCTAGAGTACTACATAATGCCTTTGTAATATAGAAACAATTACCTTTTGCTTTAAAGGAGAATATAACATAAAACTGAGGCAAACACTTTTTTTTTTTTTCCTGAGACAACACTCTAAGAACAGAAAATGAAAACCAAGGACAATGCTATAAAGCACTAAAATGAAGCAGGTCTGGCCGTGGGAACCCCAGTCTCTGTTGTATTCCTCCAGAAATGTTTAGTGTTGTTCTCCTAGTGCAATAATACATGATTCTGCGGACCAAATAATGCCCTGCTCCTCAGAAAGTATGTCAATTTCATAAAGATACTTACAGAAGTATTTTTGTTTCCCTAAATACCTTATATAGAATTTAGAGACCCCAGATTAATGAACGAAGTTGCAGGTAACAATATGAAACAAGCAGGTTTTTTTTTTACAAAGATTATTTTAAGTTTATGGATATAAGTTTTTGTCTTTATGTATGTATGAGTTCCTTTCCTCTGCCCCCTTGGAAGCCAGAAGAGGGTATTGGATGCCCTGTCTTGAAACAGTCTTTAGATTCAACTCTTCATTCTAGGTTCAGACACCATGCCCTGCTCACTAGGGAAAAGTGCCTGGCTTCCTCCAGGGCCAGCATTACTCTTGCTGAAGGGTTACAGTGATCCTAGAGAAAAGTCCCATATCATGTCACTTGATCTGCTCCCGATCCTGGAGCTGTGAGACTCCTTGAATCTCTGATCGCCTTCTCAGTTCCCTAATTCATTGCCCATGATTCATATCTGGAGGACAAGACAGAATTGACCAACTGTTGGCTTTGGGTATAATGAACCTTCACGGTACTGTTTCCCTGGGGAGGGGTCAAGACATGCAGATCAAAGCCCCAGTGTCTCCCACCAGTTGCCAGGGGCTGTGCTGGTTGCAAACCAGAACTTAATAGAGGTTCCAAGCAAGCCTTCATTCACCATTCAGGTTGTCTTATTCCCATAGGGCAAGGACAGGGGAGGGGTCTACCTAAGGGACAGGAAGTAAGGGGGTACGGTGTCCACAGAGAATTCCAAAGCAGTGAAAGACCTCAAGGGCCCCTGCTTTTTACTATCACTTACACACACAACTCCAAGCCATGGCAGTGATAAGGACTACTCCAGCCTGGTGGGAAGGCCTCCTCCCGCTGGCCGACTCAGGCCTGGGCACAGCACCGCTCTCTCTCTTAGTGTGTCTGTGTTCTACTGTTTTATCATAAGTTGGACTGTTGACACCCAGGACCCTTCCTCTGGGGTCCTCTGTGCCCAGGATGATGTGTGAAGACAAGAGAATTTGAAGAGAGAGGAACACCTATGACTACCCCGTTTGTCCTCATAAAAGCGTCTGAGGGAAGGACAGACCTGGGAAGATGCTGTCCCCAAGCTTGGAGTCAGACTCATGCTGGGAAAGGGCGTGTCCCTGAAGCCCAGCCCTGATGTCCCAGCTTCTATGAGACTTTCCCAGTGCCCCAAGGCAGACTTAGTCACTTCCTTCTTGTGCTCCCACAGCACACTGTACACACACCTCTTTGTCAGAGCACTGGGGTGAGCCTCTTGGATCACCCCGCTCTCCAGGGAGTCCCCTGAGGGCAGCAACTTACTTGCTCATCTTTGTTCCTGGTTCTGACATCTGAGTGACACTGAGAACAGACACTCAAAAAAAAAAAAAAAACCTCTCCTTTGGATTGAAAGTAGAACCCCACACTGTCCTGCTTTTCCCCTGGCTGTTATCAGCTGGTGGTCCAGGGTGAGACACCATTCATTCATTCATTCATTTGGTCCAGGTGAACTTGTTTATTATGCACCTGTCATTGAGACACGTTGTTTTTCACTGAGAAGCTGAGAAAGACATAGCAATTCAACACACCATGGGGGAATCTCTGCAAAGCCATTCAGATATGACAGATGGAACGTGGCATTAATTCATCTCTCTGGTGACTGTGGCAGTGGAAGAGGAAATGAAGCCTGGGTCATCTTCACCCAGGAACAGAATCTGACGACAATTGCTGTGGCCCTGTGATAAGGACTTTGCTGAGGTTTAGGTGAAGTAAGGGAATTACTTACTAATAACGGGCGGGGGTGCGCTGGGAGGAAAATGTGACAGGACTCGTTCAGCCTTGCCCAGGCCACACCCAGTTTAGTCAACGACTTCGGAACCCTAGGAACAGTGAAGGAACACAGTGGAGCCTGTGCTTGGGACAAGTGGCAGGTAGGCAGGAGGAGGGCTTAAGAAAAGATATCAGCCTGTCCTGCAGCAAGTGTGTAGAAAACCTCTCAAGTGGGAAAGTGACCCCATGGGGGCAAGGGTGGTCTGGAAAAGCACAGGTTCCCAGGAACACCCGAGGGATTGCTTCAAGAAGGCACCACCAGCCTGCTCTGCCGCCTCCCTTCACAGAGCAGGACTTGTACAAAGCTTCAGGGAGGGCCATGTCAGCAGCAATCACTCTGAAGAGCTCCGCCAAGCTGAAATTCAACCTTTGAGGGCACTTTAAGACACATTTTCAAGGCACCTAAAATGTAAACGCATGTAAAATTAGTAAATAAAAGCCCATCGACAATTGCGTCTTGGGAGCTATCACTTGGGGAAAGAGAATGGAATGAAGGGGAACTCCTTGGGAAGCTCCCAGCTTTCACAGCACTTTCTGAGCCCAGGCTTTGACCTTTTCCTAGGCCTTCCCCTGGCCTCACAGGCAATATTGTCACAAGCAGGATTTGCAAATCAATGGCCCATGGGCTAAATCCAGCTGTGTTTCATTTGGCTTGAATAGTGAATTCATTTTCTCAAAGCTGGGAATCCTTAAGTCGGACAAGAGCTCTCCAGTTTACCACAGTCCTCACTGTTCCGTGTTGTCTCACACCAACTCACTCACAGGAGCTGCTGAGCCTCAGTGGGCTTTTGGCTCAGTCCTCAAACTTGGCTGCTCATTGGAATCTTTCAAAGAGGCTTCAGAAAACACCCACGCTTGAGTACAGTTCCAGAGATTCCAATTAAATCTGCCTCAGGATGCCTGGCAAGGAGGATTTTAAAAGCATCTACCATGACTCTACTTCACGGCAAGATGGGAGGTGCAGCACCCTCCGAGAAAGCAAAGTAGCTAAAGATGGTGGTACTGGGGTGTGTTGCACCAGCCACTGCTCGGTCTCCAAATTGACTTCTCTTTAATGGCTTCTGGGCCACCTGAAGAAGGAAGTGACAGCCTACCTCTTCAAGACCCTTGTATTCAATGTTCTCTGATGGGCACCAGACCAACCTCCCCAAACCATTCCTGATAGGTTAGTAGTAGTAACATCTCAGCTGAAATGAGAGGCCATTTTGGCTTACCAGCACAGCCAATCAACTTGGATTAGCTCAGGTACTTCATCTAAGTCTTTACAGACTGATAACATCATGGGAGAGGGTGCTACCTTCCTCCCTATTTTGAGGATGGGAATATGGTGATATTGGTCCTCTGATTTTAAGAGCCCCAGGGTGTGCTCAGTCGCTCAGGCACCTGATAAATTGATTGCAGTAAGCATTCACACCTGTTATGCAGCCTGTGGAAGGCTGTATTCCAGCACAGCCCTGAGGATGGTCGATAGCCAGCATCTGTTCTGATTGGTCCTTACTTTGCCACATTGGGTGGCGAATACTTGGCTTCTTGGTCAATGGATTTGTATTAGGCATCAGAAACAGATGTGCTCTCGTCATAGCTCAAGCTCTGAAAGAAAAATAAATAGACTCAGAAATACTTGTGATAAAACACCATACAGGATGATAGAAGATGGAACACACACACACACACACACACACACACACACACACACCCCACCTCCACTACCACCCTTGCCACAGTTTTATGAATGCACTGGAAAAGCACCTTCTTCAACCTCTGTGCTATTGAGGAAGGCTGCAGAACAGCACGTGTTAGAACTGTAACAGGACTGTTCCAGGCAGGAAAGGACGCTTGGGGATGGGCAAACTCTAGCTAGTAATGGTGTGGGCATGACCACTGCACAGCAGACATCTGGAAAGCTCAGTGTTGAGTAAGAGAAGTACTGCAACTTCTCTTGAAGTTTAGTTTCCCCAGCTACTGTAAGCCTAGTTGACTATGAATGGTCTTTACCTTGTTTTCATACTTGGACCCTTACGTCAGCTGCAGATTAACTTCCTAGCTACAAAGACAGTGCCCACTAAGGTAGCAAGACCCCTTCTCTGTCACCCAGCAGCTCTCACCTTTCAAAGAACATTCCAGAAATCTGAGCGTGGTCCTTACTTATCTCAAGAAGAAAGCACCCCCCCACACACACACACACACACACACACACACACACACACACACACACACACACACACACACACATACAATACAGTCACAAGGCACACTGGCATTGTGAATTACTTTACACTGACTGACTCCAAAGCCAATGTTATTGTGGAAAAATAATCATAGGAAGAGTAGAAATCACAGAGGAATACACAGTGTGTTACTAGTACTTCATTCTAAGTTGTTTTGGATGTTTGTTTTAAGTTGTTTGGAAATATTCATAACCTAAGTCATTAATACAGACACACCAGAAGCTTCAGTTCCTCTTTTCCATGTATTTGTGGTGTGTGTATAAGTTCATGTGTATGCACAAGTGTGTATGGTACATGTAGAGACACCAGATCAATATCAGCTGTCTCCTCAATTCCTCCTCACCTTTTGAGACTGGGCAGTTCACGAATCTAGACCCTAGCAAGTCAGCAAGCTCTAGTCATGTCTTTAAAATCCTTACTTTGTCACTTAGTTTGGATATCTTTTTAAATGTTGTCGAACATAGAAAGTATGGATTTTTAATATTCAATCTTGGTGAGTTATCTGAAGGCTTTCATTTGATCTAATTATGGTTACGCCTTCCAAGATGAGGGCATCATCAGGAACAACATTGTCCATGATCAGCCAAAACATCTGTGCACAAGCCTGCCCTCCCATTTTTCACGTGCTCGGGTTGTAGCCTGGGGCGGTGTTCATGACTTTGATATTCTTCAATATTTGCAAGCGGGAAGGCCCGAACAAGATTAATTACAAACCTAGGGCCTGGTGTAGCTCAGACCCTCATTATCATTAATGAAGCTTGTCTTCTGTACTGAGAAGGAAGAGGCCTCTAATTGGGTTCATTTCTTAGAGCAGATATATAAGTAGCCCTCAGAAGTGTGCTTTTTGCCAACCTATTATGCGAAGCGAATCTGCTAATCTATGCACACTGGAGGCTCCACCGAGAGTCAATGACTTTTGTGACAGAAGCTGGTGGGGAGAGGAAGCCACAATGAAAACCCCACTGCATCACCGCGTACACACGGCTCATTCATCTGCAAGGAGAACTTGGCCTTAATTATTCATGATAATAGCCCTTAATATACTAGTTTGCCACAGTGCAGTTTGTAGCCGTAATGGAGGTCTCCATCTTTTAAAACTTATGACAGTTCTCCACACTCTTAAATCTTTCCTGAGAGGTGGGGTAAGAGTCTGACCAGGGTTTTCCTGGGAATGTCATGTTTGTAGCATAATAATCAAGCTTTACAATTCTCAAGAGACTTTCATCCTGAGGATCTCAAAGCGCTTTACAAGCCTTCATTAGAGCCAGGAATACCCGGGAGGCACCAGGGTTTTACTATCTCAGTTTTATTGGTGAAGAAAGAAGACAGAGTCGGGGAAGTGACTTGCCCAAGGTCACATAACAAATCAGCAGGACATCTTGGAGACCACAGACAGGTTTTCTTCAACCTTGTAAGATGCCATCAGTGTTTGTTGACCTTTGAAACATTCAGTGAATATCAACAGTCCTTGGTGCTTTCTGGGGGTGGGGGATGGGGGGGGACATGAGAGGCTCGATAGTGTTTCCAGTTCAAAAACCTTGGTTATCCAAACTCTTATTCCAAGTTTCTCGTTCACTTGGGGGAGGACTCTTGTGAGGCGTACTGAGTGTGCCACAGCTATCACGTTCATGTGTCTCTTTTATATTTTCAAGAATTGAGTATTTGTGGATTTTGATCTTTAAGATTGTGTGTGTGTGTGTGTGTGTGTGTGTGTGTGTGAATTCAAGAACTCACAGAGACCAGAAGGTAGCTACAGCATTAGAGTCTGTTGTGAACCACTCCATAGGAGCGTTTGGAACTGAACTCAGGTCCTCTGGAAGAGCAGCAAGTACTCTTTAGGGCTGAGCCATCTCTCCAGCCCTGTGTTTTATGGGGGAAAAAAGATTTCTACCTCCTGTAATATTATAGGATTCCCCCCCCCTATATTATCATAAGATTTCAATAAAGAAACTTTAGTTAGAACCTGCTGTTGTGTTGGGAAAATTCTAGGTAATTAAGTGATGGGATTCTCCTTATAAAATGGACTATTCCTTCTAGACCCTCAAGCTTTAAGAAAATGGGGAAGCTCTTTAAAGATTATTTTATGGCTAGTGACATCTATGTTCTAGGCCCTGCTTTGAGGGGGAAGGAGGGATCTTTTTGTTTGTTTTGTTTTAAATGTGCGCATTTGATCCCAGCTCAGATTTACATTGAGAACATTTTTAAAGCGAATGCATTCCCAACTGTGTGGAATGCCAGGAAACGGGTTCATTCTGGGAGGACTGAGCTTTCAGCTCTGTCCTCGGTGACAGACTCCAGAGCAGCTCTACCTTAAGGCAAGCAGGTCACCGGGCCGCTTCGGTGACCCCCCCTAACCTGTACCAGGCTGCCGGCAAGCACTCCTGTCAACTCTGTTTACTCTGACAAGACTGATGGCATCCAGGTGGGTTCCTCCACCCCCGCGCCGCCTCCTTCTCCCGCCCCCAATCCTCTGCAGCCCAGGACACCAAGTTAGCCAGCAGCACGGTTCTGCCCAACTCCAGGCTAGGAAAGCAGCTGCTCTCCTGAGTTAAAACACTTGCTGTGCTTCTAATCAGTGCAGGAGGCTCACCTGATGATTCCCTTGCCACCCCGAGGAGTATACTTGAAGGGCCACAGAGCTTTGAACTTTAGAAAAATGCTGTTTTGCCTTTTCTAGCGTCTGCATCTCCTTGGATGGAGCCGCTGGCCTGGGAAGCCTGCACTGTTAGGCAGATAAGCCTGTTAAGCATCTGGAGGGCCTGGCCGGGAGATGTTCAGCTCAAGAATGTCAGGAGTAGATAGAAGGGTTGCTGGAGCTGGATGGGGGCAGTGCTGAGGGTAAACAGGCTACTTCTCTAGTGATCATCAGCCTCGGAGACTTCCAGCTCCCACTGGCCGGGTAAAAGCTGCTGGTCATAGGGAATAATTACTAGGGGACGCCTGGTATGTGTTAAGTGTTATTGGCCCCTTGGATGTGCCACTGAGCAGTAGGGGCTCAGGCATGAGTAAGATGAGGTTCTCAACCCATGTGTGTAAGCGTGGGGGAGGGGGAAGGTAAGAGATAAGACAGCCGACCCAAAAGGATGAGTTACAGAAGCCAGAAAGAAAATGGTCCCCGGGGGACTGGAAGGTACGACCTGAAGGAACAAGCAGGGCCGGGGCCTGAGGAGAAGAGGGGGGGAGGGAATCCTTGAAGGGAGACATAACATAAGCAAAGGTGTTGAGGCAAGAACTAATAGGCAGGGTTTGAGGAACCATGATGGAGGGATGGAACCGGAGCACGAGTTCACACGGGGGAGTAGCGGAAGAGCCGCGACTCTGGAGAGCCAGGGCGGGGCCGGGTGAAAAGGGCTGCGGGAGGATTAGCCAGGAAGGTGGGAGGGTGACACGATCCAGGTGGCGTTGCGAAAAGAAATCTACCTGGCATCAGCGCGTAGACAGAAAGAGACGGAACTGACTGTAGTAACCCGCACAGGATCTGATAAGGACTGAGCAGCGGCTGTGTAAGTCGCAGCCCTCACTCAACCTCAGCCCTTCCCTTCTGCGCCTTCTGCGTGACGCCATTCACCGCTCGGGTCTTACAAGAGGAATTCTCAGGGGTGATGGCCCTGCCTGCGCCCGGATCTTCCTGTTGTATTCCCACAGAAGCCCACTGGCTTTGTCATAATATGCTATTGTGTTGTCTTGGGGTTTGTTGTTGTTGTTGTTTTTAATTCTGATAAAGTGTTTTAAAGGTTTAATACCTTGATCATTTTAAAGTGTCCGGTTCAACGCTGGTCAGTGCAATCACCCTGCTGTGCGACCCATCTCCAGGAGACCTTCATCTATACCTATTAAACAACTCCAGTTGCCGTTCTGCACGCTCCCTTCTGACTTCAGCTGCCATAGGGTCTCAGAGTATTTGTCTTTTTGTAAGTGGCTTTTTTCACCCGGTTTAACATCCTCCAGGTGGATACATGTTTAACGCATGACAAAATCTTCTTTTTTTAAGGCTGAGTAATAGTCCACCGTATCTGTTGTATACATCTATCTGATGGTTGATATTCAGAGACTTTATTTTTGCTGTGCTGGGTATGGGTTGAACGAAGGGCACTGTACATATTAAGCAAGTATTCTGCCACGGAGAAATATCCCTAGTCCTCTTTGTGCTTTTTTATTTTGAGACAGGGTCACACTGGGTTGGCCAGGTTGGGCTGAACTCCTTCTGCAGCCCCGACAGGTCTTGACCTTAGACTCCACCTGCCTAAGCTTCCCACATAGTCTGATTACAAGCTTGTACCACTAGGACTGGCTGATAGCAGCAGACTTTTTAAAAAAGAAACGAACTCTGATAGAACTGAATAAGAGAGCAGAATGTGTCCTTATAATATTATTAAATAGGGGCAAGGAGGTGTGGGAAGGTTGGAGGAAGGAAGTGGGGGAGAGCAATAAAGGAATACACCCAGCGTCCACCCCTCACCTATACACACTCCTACACAATTGCATGTACATGCACACACACGGTTAATAGAAAACAGAATTTAGGGAACCCAATCCCATCTCATTGATTCATAATTAATTAATTAATCTATACCTGACTCATCTCAGCTTAACACACCAAAATAGGAAATGGAAGAGAATTGTAAAAGCACCGTTCCTTCTGGCCACATATTCCAGGATATCCTCCATTCTCCTGCATGAATATTCCCAGAATATTCACAAGCCAATTGGGTAAAACTAATCAGTCCTCTTGGCCACATGATAACAGAGCTAGGTGGCTGGGCAGAAGGACAAGTTTTTAGGCCATCTTGGCTACATAGTAAAACCCTGTCTCAAACAAACAGACAGAATGCCATGCTCTGCTCTGCTTTGTTGTCCACTGGAGCATATTGAGCTCCAATTCCTTTTCAATGCCCTTCAGATCTCCTCACGTTAGCCCCTGGACAGGAGCCCGTCCCCTAGAGCAGACCAGAGTGGTTGAAGACATTTCTCTGGAAACATTTTACCTTGTAGCTGCAGGTGGTTAAGTTCAGAGGGCACATATCTTCACATGTCCATATGCACACTTCACAAACACACAAACACACACACACTGCTTTGTGTGAAAGAAGCCAAGAAGAGGGGTTGTAGCTGCACCTTGATGACTGCGGAGAAGGACAGGCAAACATCGACGTGACCCGTTTCCTCAGGTCCTCCCCTTGGTCATCCACAAGGACACCTCTGGCAATTCTGTGACCCCATCAGAATAGAAGTAATCACTGAGGTCCTGTGCCTCCACGGGTGCAGAGGGTTTTCTGTTGACCTGTCTACCACACTTGATTGGCTCCAGCACCGCCCTCAGCCAAGTTATGAACAAATAGTTCTGCCTGAGAGACTTAACCATCTTTGTATGAACAGATTTAATAACGATAATCTACTGGAAATTGTTTAATATTGTGGTCATATCCCTTTATGTAGATCTGAAGCCAGATTGATAACCCATTTAAGTTTAGATAGAAGTAGTGGATGAGAGGATAGTGTATAAAATGATTATGTTAATTTTAAATATAGTTAATAAAATAAGACTTCAAAATTAAAGAATCCAGTCTAATGTGTATCAGAAATGAATTTTTAATTTCTCTTGGAAATGGGAATACCTTATTGAAATGTAGACACTGAAGACAGGAAACTGAGACTAAATCTCTAGTGCATATTATACACTTGGAAGCAGGAATTAAAGTCAAAATTGAGTTACTACCCAGCGTCCTCCTCCAACTCTGAACACATGCAATGATGGGTATATGTAAAAATGGAGCACCATTCATACACACTGATGCTCAAAAATGCAGTGAGCATCATACAATTAAGCAGAGTATCCTGAGAAATGGGACCACGGCTGCCACCATCACGGAGCAGCCTGGAGCCGAATGCTGGGAAATGACATGATTTTTCTCAGGTCCTGATTGCATGCAAGCTGGTATTTCCCCCATCTGCCTACAAATATGAATTAAAGAAGAAAATAGGTCCAGGTGCCAGGTATTTTTGCTTTTTGTCTTTTATTTTTCTTTTCATAGTTCATTACTGGATAGGAGAATCCTGATGTAATCTCAGCTTTACAAGGTGATCTCCATCTGGTCTCTGTCTTCTAAATCAGCATCAGTAGATTAACTTATTCTGGATAAAATGACAATAGAATTTTCTAAAAATATTGTTAAAATGATTATTTTAGGGTCTTCAAAGAAATGAAAGAGCAAAATTATCAAACTAAAGATAGACAAAAATGAAATAATAAAAGAAAATATTTATAATAAGCTTTAGAATTTAAAAAATCCATTCATTGATGAAAAAACAGTACTCTAATGGATAGTGGATATGAAATGAAAAGTAGCAAACTAGAGGAAAATTACCAAGAATTTATCCAGAATCAAATATATAACAAAAAAGACTTTAGAAAAACAATGACTTCCAAAACATTTATAATAAACTATCTGTCTCTCAGGAAAAAAAAAAAAAAGAAAAACAATGAGAGCCAGGTGGTGGTGCACACCTTTAATCTCAGCACTCAGGAGGCAGAGGCAGGTGGATCTCTGTGAGTTCAAGGCCAGCCTGCTCTACACAGAAACTCTTACTCAAAACACGCCTCCCTTCCCCCTCCCCAAAAAGCAACCCACGGTGAAAGAAAAAAAACCAGAGAGCAATTCAGAAACTCAGACTCTAACACAGGTTCCAGTGTTAGTCAACGAGAGAAAAGATAAAAACAATCAGGGCAAAGGACAGAAAAATGCAAGATGAGAATTTTCCCTCATCCGGAAAGGGTGTATCCAAATGTTGAGCAAGATAACAGAAAAGAAATTATTCCCAGATACAGTCTTAGAAACTTTAGGAAATCAGTATAAAAAAAAATAAAGCCATACAGAGACAGGACAGATCACGGACAAGAGAAGGATGCGGAGACCATGCCAGCCGGCTTCTGACAGAATTTGCTTAGGGGTGGGGGAGGGGAGTGAGTGCAAACGCTTCACATAGGTGGACTTTGTTGTCACTGAGAACAAAAATGAAGCCTTTGCACAGTCATGATATCTGAGAGTATTTGCAACTTGCAAATCTTCGCTGGAAAGACTACCAAATGTACTTCAACAACAATAAAAAATTAACCTGGGAGGGTGACATCGGATTCAAAGGAAGGCAGAAAGCCCCTGTAAGGAGAAATGAATTGATAGATTAAACACAAGCTGTAGATTTGGACCAGAATTTACCTGAAGAAGCGTAAGAGAGCGCGAAAATGCCCAGACATGTGCCAAAACAAAGAAAGAATTCAGCAGCATTAATACAAATGAACTGGTCTTCTCTAGGTCCTCGCTGGCCAGCAAAGGAGAGATGAGTGACCGGCATGTATTGATTGATTTATAGTCCGGTATTATTCCAAGTTAAGATTTAGATTAGCTAACCTACAGCTATTCCTGGTCTAGCCTTCATTCTCGATCCAGGAACTTCCTAGGGAGCCCTTGGCAGCTTTTGGTTGAACCTTTGGCACTAGTCCCAGGGAGAGCTCTCCATGTTCAAATGAATCATGGCATGTGGGGTTTGTTTTTTCAATCCAATCACTCAGATATTCTAGACAAACATAGTAAAAACTCTTAGTTACAAACAAAAGAAGAAGGAGGAGGAGGAGGAGGAGGAGGAGGAGGAGGAGGAGGAGGAGGAACGTGGTGGGGAAAGCATCACAGCACTAAAGCTCACCTAAGATTTCCCCACAGGAAAGCCTTCCTCCCAAAGTAGGTCAGTGTGAAGACAGACCAGATCTGTACTTCAAGGAGATAAGAGAATTCATTGCTTCAGTCAGTGAAAAAGTCAGCATGAAGCGGGAATAGGGAAAAATTATACCCCGTCTCCATCAAAAGGCATATGCAAGTTAGCAAAGCTATCCATGTAAAGGATAGCATCAAGAAAGACATACCAAATTAAAATAAGTCAATAACATAGCTGAAAGGAAACAAAGGGAAATACAGAAGATCGGGAAGAACAACGTTGGCTTGATGGGTAGCCTGTGAGTAAAACATGCCTGGTCACAAAAGGAACAGCTGGCTAGGACTTAATTACTGAAGTTCCTAATACCTCAGACTGACTTTATCCAAGAAATGACAGTTTAAAAAATTCCAATAATATAAATCCTGGTGTATTCTTTAAAAATAAATCTATGAGTTGATAATAGGCTGAGTGGGGGGAGAGACTGCCAGCTAAGTTAGAAATCAAGATTGCAAACCCAGCTTGGTGGCGCACGCCTGTAATGCCAGCACTTAGGGAGGCAAGTAAGGAAAAGGGAGAGTTTGAGGATTGCTTCCTGCATATCTTCGGGAGCTATGAAGGTTGAGAGAGAAAGAAGCCTCTTCAGGTCCAAAGCAGAGAGGTGACCCCAGAACTCTGTTAGCCATGAGCAGTTGATAGATAAAGGCAATGTTGTAAGATCTCCAGAGACTGGAAACACTCACACCCTCAGGATTGTTTGCAAGTCAAGTGAATAATATCATTAGTCAGAATTAGCTTACAATTGAAACAGAAATAGTGATTACCATTGCAATTAAATGAGCTACATTGTGTTATTAAGTAAAAGGCAAGGAGTGTTATTGTGTCTGTATATACTATATACATATAATACTAGAACAAAAGGGAAATGTAGTTTTGAAAGAACCAAAAGGAAGTTTCCAAGATGGTGGCTTCCATGGTCCCTTCCTCCTGAAGTTTGGGCTTTCCGAAGCAGGGAGGGCTGTATCTTTACTCTCTTCTAACAAATAACATAGAGCAAAGATGATGGGATGTCACTTCTGAGATCTGGTTACAGAACGATTATGGTCTTTCTGTGCATCTCTTGCTTTTGGTCTTTATTCATTCGCTGTAAACTCCGCTCTGTTGGAACTTATCTGTGAACAGACTTTTGAGGCAGAAACCACAAACTCTCTCAGCACCCAAATCATCCAAGCGGGACCTGATGCCAGCCAACAGTCACATGCGTGAGCTTAGTTAGAAGCAAATCCTTTCATGGTTGAACCTTAAAAAGACTGTAGTTACAACTAATACCTTTATTGCAAAGTTAGCTATGATCCCTAGCTGCAGGACATAGCTAAGCCACAACCTGAAGCATTAAAAATAATTTTTTAAATAAACTTTTTTATAATTTTACAAACTTTACTATAAGAAACCTTGCAAATTACAAACAATACACACCCAATTTAACCAGACCCAAAGTCAATGCATCTCAGTGAACTTCTATACAGTTAGACTAGCCATTTGGAATGGAAGCTGTATCACTTTACATTTGGAATTTACAAAAAAATAAAAAATAAAAAACAAATGCTAAGTAGTAGTGGTGTACATCTTTAATTCCAGCACACAGGAGGCAGAAGCAGGAAGATCTCTGTAAGTTCAAGGCCAGCCTGATCTATAAATCCAGTTCCAGAACAGCTAGGACTGTTACACAGAGAAACCCTGTTTTGAAAAACCAATCAATCAATCAAACAAACAACAACAAATACCTTTTGCTGTTTTAAAACACTCAACTTTCAGATAATTGGTGGCAATACATAACTAATATACTTGTCATCTGATTGTATTATATAAACATTTTGCCATGAAAGTGAGTCAAAAGACATCAGCTTGGATTCTAGAACAAAAAAAGAAAGGCCCGCTATTTAATGAGTATCACTTCTTTGCTTAATATATATAGTGACATCCTTCCAAAGAGCTAAAAGTAAGGAGACTATGCTTCAGATGTCAGTATGAAACTAGAAAAGGCTTTGAACGCTAGCAGGGAACCCCTGGGCTCCAAGTAAGTGCACCAACTAGACCAGGTCCTGCTGTAGAGAACTAGGACTCCCAGGCTCATTTCACGAAAGAGACTCCAAGGACAGTTGTTTATTTGGCATGTGCCTGCTAGGATCACAGTGATACCAGGACAACAGTGAGGCCATTTTATTTGCTGTTACTAAGCTGTGACAAAGTAAATAGAATATGGCACCAAAAAAACCAAAAAAAAAAAAAACTAGAAAGTATTCACACCATCACTTTAACACACAGCTAATATATACATCATAAACACAAACACAATTTCATTTTACATAAGACCCCAGGAAGCCCCAACAAGTAAAAATTATGTTGGTATGATCTGATCACAGTGCAATAAAATGAGAAATCATAAAATTTAAAAGAAGAGGTTATTAATATACTGGACATCTTTATATGACATATAGAGACGATATTAATAACGCAATAAGACAGCATTTAGAAAAACATGGAAACATTCCCATAAGCAAGCATAGGAAATGTGGCTAATGACATTCTCAGAGCAGAATGTATGAAGTGATTCTTAGAGACTTAGCTCAGTGTTTAATCTAAACTTCTCTGAGTAGCACACCATAGAAATCCTAAGGGGAAACGATGAAAAATGTTGTTTTACTTAAAGCAAAATAAACCGTCCTCCGGCCGCCTCTAAAGCTGGGATTGCAGGCGCGTGCCCTGGGCCCAGCTGTAGTGGCAGCTCTAATTTAGAGAAAAAGCAAATCAGGCTTGAGGGGAATTCTACAATAATAGCTATATTCTCAATTATATAACTATACATAATTATGTTCTTAAATTTTCAAGCAGCAATTAGGGAATATCCATCACTAAAAACTAAACAAATAATTGAAAATGCTAGATCCTAAAAACTTGAGGAAAATTTTTAAAAATATATTTTTTTAAAAAAACTACACCCACCAATAGGTGATCTCCAGAAATGCAGGGAAATACTATCAAATCTTAGAGAAACTAGTAATTTCCATGTTAGAAAAGTATTTCTGTGACACTGGGAAACGTGAGAAACTACCAATTGACTCTGTGTGTGTGTGTGTGTGTGTGTGTGTGTGTGTGTGTGTGTGTGTGTGTGTGTTAAATGTGTATATGCACACGTGTATGCAGGCGTGCTACCCACCCTAGACCTGTGTGGAGGCCAGAGGTCGGTCATGTCCTATTGCCGGACACCTTACTTTTGACACAGCATCTCCTGCTGAAGCTGGAGCTGGCTGTTTTGACTAGACTGGTTGGCCAGAAAGCCTCGGATCTGCCTTTTTTTCTGATTGCTACCACCCAGCAGAGCTGAGATTACAGATTCACCACATCTGGTTTCTATATAGATTCTGTGGATTTGAACACAGGTTCTCATGCTTGCTCAGCAAACACTTTACCCCCCCCCCCAAGCCATTTCCCCAGCCCCTCCATTTTATACATTAAATATGTCAGGGGATTCTAATCGTCTTTGATTCACATATATTCAGTTATAGCCAATTTCCCTTTTTCAAATATATACATGAAAAATATCAACTCGGGTGGAACTCCACAGACCTTAAGAGAAGAGTCTATAAGCCAGTCCTTTGAGAATCATTTGTTGAACACCTATGACCGGGACACACGAGACACTGAGCTCTGTGCTTACACTCCCAGAGATAATTAATAATGCACTGTCCTTGCACTCAGCACGCTCAAAATTGAATAGGGGAGAACACATTTAGAATGATTTAAATGTAATATACACAAAGAAAATCTATGGTCAGAGCACAGCCATGAGATGGGGATGCCCGGCCCAGCATGGCAAGGGCAACCAAGGCTATCAGCAAAGACATCTGAAAGTGAGTGTGTTTGAACAGGAGGGTGTGGAAGTAACGTGCTGCAGGTGAGGTACTCTGGGCAGAGGAGATGAGACTGGAGGCATGAGAGACAGGAAATGGCCTGGTGCTTTTAGAAAACTAGTGCTCACTCATTGGCCTGCAGGTTTAGACATATGCCTGTTTTCCATATTGTCTAAACTAACATCCAGCACCTGGATCTAGGGATCAGCAGCCGCATATGGTTATGGTTGGAATCATACAGTGAGAGAGCATCCAGGCGGAGTGTGAAGTGTGAAAAATAAAACAATAAAAGCAGCTGGCTGAGAATTAAGCCTGGGGATATGAAAAGGGCAGGCAGAAGAAGAGGAGGCCATTAGGAAACAGGAAATATGTGGCGAGAGAAGACTGAGGACAACCTGGAGCTTGAGGAGTCTCCGAAATGGGGGGCTGGGTGGGGAAGAGTGGTCCATGAGATGAGCACAAGAGAGGACCAGTTCTGAAGACCACGTCTTAGGTTAGAAATTGAGGAATTTTCATACTGCATACAGACTACTTCAACACACTTAGACAAGGAGAGAAATCGTGGAGAGGGTGGGAGTTAAAAGAGTTTGGGGGTTGTTTTTGTTTGTTTTTAGGGTTGTTTTCCTTACCTGCTACAAGTTGCTCTGAAGTTTACGGCTTAAAAGGATGCTTTATTATTTCTCAGCATCTTAATATTGGAGTCGTTCTTCAGCTATCTCCCCTTTGGGCATTCTTAGGGGTCCTTTTAGCCAGCAAGTCATCTGGTTGGCCTGGCTGGGACAGGCCACTCCAGATGCTTTCAGAGCCTTTACCCTCTGTTCCATGTGGCTGTTTTTACAATCAGGACAGAATGGGCTTCCGTATAACATGGCAGCCGGGCTCCAAATAGGATCTAAGCACGAGAGACTCGATGCACAAGCACTTACCAAGACTTTACCTTTTAACAAAAGCTGACTACGTGGTCCAGTCTACAGTCCCTAGAAGAGGTACTACTCCAGGGTGTGAATACGGGGGAATTGAGGAAAAGGGGACTATCAAGATCATAGTCCCCTTCAAGGGTGGGAAGTTTCCCCCTGTAAAATGGAACTTAAAGTCTTTATAGGCAGAGCCCAAAGGAAATGGATTGAAAAGGAGATGGATTGTTACGAGATGGAGACTCAAAGGGTCTCTTAGTCAAGGAATCAGGAGGGACTCGGGACTCTTCTGAGAGTAGAGACGGAGGAGATTAAGAATGGGTTTCCCGGGCTGGGGAGATGGCACAGCAAGTAAAGGCTGCCAAGGCTGATGACCCGAGGTCCTAAATCGATCTCTGGGACCTAAACGGTGGAAGGAAGGAATCAACTCCCGCAAGTTGCCCTCTGAGCGACACACTCATGCCGTGACATCTGCTAGATAAATTGATAAAGATTTCAACGAGCACTTGTGTACTCTTATGGGATCACTGTGGAAATCCCAGCAGTGGTTCTAGAAGTGTGGAAAGATGACTGGAATTTGAGAGACTCCCATCGGTCCAGAGAGTGGGGCAAGAGGACCACAAGTTCCAGGCCAGCCTGTACGAAACAGTGAGACAAACAAGCACATAGAAACAAGGTTCCGGTTCCATACGTAAGCAAAGGAGTCTAGGAGAAGGATGACAGGAACCAGACAAGGAAAAGTCCCTCTGCAGGTCCAAACACACTGAAATGTGAGCAAGCATTGGGGAAGACAAAAGGATGAATAAGAAAGAAATAAAATATTGGAAAGCAAAGAAGTCAAAGAATTATAGTCATGTTCTTGGAAAATGATGAAGACTAATTCAGGGTAGGAGGATCAAAGCCAGCTTTCACACTGGTGTGATGTGGGAGTGTCCAGGAAGAGGCAGAATTGCCGAGGGGTGCTACTCATCCCTGCAGGAACTAAGTCTGCTGCAGCCTGTACAGCGTGTGTGTGTGTGTGTGTGTGTGTGTGTGTGTGTGTGTGTGTGTATGTATGTATGTATGTGTGTGTGCTACTCCTGATTGCAGGAGCTGGGTCTGCTGCAGTCTGTACAGCGTGTGTGCTACTCCTGACTGCAGGAGCTGGGTCTGCTGCAGTCTGTACAGCATGTGTGTGTGTGTGTGTGTGTGTGTGTGTGTGTGTGTGTGCGCGCGCGCGCGCGGTGCTGCTCCTGACTGCAGGAGCTGGGTCTACTGCAGTCTGTACAGCGTGTGTGCACAGGACACTGATTATTTGTGGAATAAAAAAAAAAAAAAAAAAAAAAGACTTCCACCTACCACCTTCATTTTCCAGATGAGTCTATTGCAGTTCCAACTGGTTAAATATGTTACTGAAAGTCACAGGACTGGTGGACAGCGAGCCAGAACTTCCTACCTTCTTACAATGCCACACCTAGTGGGATCTCCTTCTCAATGTTCCCAAAGGCAGCTCACTATTTTATTATCCCACAACTATATTAAATGATATTTGTCTTTCCTGGGATGATGGAATGAAATGCCCTAAAGTTGAATAAAGGGAGTGGTTAGAATCTTTCTAGAGGCCTAGAAGGATTTACTCACTGATTAGACATACACTACATGTCTTTTCAACGTACTGTCAGGAAGCCAGTCCTGTAACCATACCCCAGCCAGATCACCAGCATTTCATTGTTCTCTCCTTCCATGCCTGGTACTGTGGTCTCAATTTCTTTAAGACTCTCAAGATCAGGAAGATACACCAACACACACACACACACACACTTACTTGTCTGGCATAGTCACTATGGACTTTTTTTCACAAGCTCTAGAATTAAATAAACTTTCCACTACATAGGTCTGAGGCTGTTAAAGTCTTACTGACTAATATTGTTAAAGAAAAAAAAATGAAAACATCTTCCCCAAAAGCTATTGTCAGCTATGGAATTCAACTTAAGAAGGAGGGTGGTGACATTTTCCTCTTTCCCACTGGACCCAAATTTCAAAGCTTCAAATGTGTGGTAAATCTAACCAAAGATAAAGATTTGCAGGTGTTTTTTCCATAAAAGCAAGAAGGGCAGATGTATCTGAAACGTGCTTCTAACCAAACGGGACATCTGCAATCCATTAGTGATGTCCTGAGGAGAGAAAGTGAGGGGAGAGATTCAGCCAGAGCCCGGCACTGGAGAAGCGCCAGCCTGGCGTGTCCCAACCTTTCTGTCAGGCTCTAAGGACAACGAGGCTCTGAAGAAGGGGACTTCTGCGGGGCTACTTACATCTCCATCAACTCACTCAGCTCCCCTTCTTGTCCTGGCTTCAACCAAGCTATCTTTGAGACATTTGTGTCTTCTCTTTGCTCAAGTCCACCTACATGTTTGAGTATTTAAGGCTTGGCAGCTCCCTCAGAGATGAGGACTGCTCCTCGCTTGGAGTGTGTGTACTTTCCTTTCTCAACACTTGTGGAGAGCAATCCCTGTCCTGATGAGGCTTCTTACTCTGCTGGGGAACAAAGCAAAGTTGTCACCACAGGCGTTACTCACTGGTGATTATGTGACTCCCAAGGAAACCACTAGCTTTTATGGGAGGCATTTGCAGCCAAGGCTGTTGCAAAAGAGCTACAGCTGTGGAAACGACCTGACGCGTGTGATTCCTGCAACCCGCCTTTGTTCATGCCCAGGATTTATGGCCAATCCTGAGTTTCCACTGACTGGCCCCGATGAAGCATAACAAGAGAATTGGGGTGCTCCTTAAATGAATTCAGTGAGCATGCCAGATCTGTGTCCTGTATCATGTCTCTTGCTTGCTTACTAGCCTTTTGATAAACCATTAGTGCCGTGGCATTTTGTTAATTACTAAACTCCTGGTGACAGACTGAACTGGCCTGTTCAAACTTGTGTTGCAATTTGAGGATTAAAAGCCACACCTCTGGGAAATGGAGGCATCAGAACTGATTTGGTGTTGGAGACAAGGTGCTAGAAGCCACCGTTTTGACAAAGTGGATTTCCAAGCGCAGTTAGCAATTACCTTTTTAGAAGTCTTCCATTACGCCATTTATAGGAATGAAATTTTAAGAGGCTACAAGCCAGGAGTGTGTGTTTAAGTCTCTTCACTTGTACATGTATAGGTAAAGCCCACATTTCTGAAGCACCTACTGTGTGCATAGCCTTGTGCTATGCTAGATACAGTAAAGATCGGAAGTCCTTACCCATTATAGTCTCAAAATCCCATGAAGAAAAGCCCCTTCTAAAAGTTAAAGTGTTGGTCTGTGCATTTCTCAGAAATATTTTTTATCTCAGCTTAAGGGAAAGAGATGGCTAGAATGAATACGCGCCTGGAAGAGCCTCACCTGGCCTCAGGTTTATGGACCATGAGTCTGTGTCCAAGAGTCCTAATCTTCTAACGGCAGTGCTGTTTAAAAGTGCAATCGCTGGACAAAGATGCTTCCTGGGACACTGGTGTTCTCTTTATCCTTCTGCCCAGACCAGAACAGTCTTGCAGCCAAACTGGGTGTAAGTTTCTGCCTCTTTATTGAACAGCTTTTTATTGAAAATAGGAAAGAAATCATCTCCATTTAAATGATGGAAGTAATTTAATTTTATATGTCTCCAGGGACCACAGACTTCAGGGATTCTTTAATCAGAGTTTCACCTGATTTCCTATAATTCTCTCAGTTCCTCCTATAATTCTCTCAATTCCTCATCATCACCTGTCAGCCAAATTACCAGAATGACCTTCCTTCACTGTCCACAAGATGAATGAAGTAGTAACAAGAGTCATGACGTCCCCTCTTCACACCTATGGAAAAGAAGAAGGTGGCTTCTTAAACCCACCAAAGTCCCGGGCTTTAAATCGACTGGGTCACCTACAACCAACTCCTGTTGTGAGAAGAAAAAAAAAAATCTATTGATGCTGATTGGTTGACATGAAGATTCCTGAGCCAATCAACTCCAGGACTAGGATTGAGTACCATTTGAGAAGACATTGCCCATACATAACCTGGGAGGAATAAAATGGAAGGTGAGGAGGCCATCATGGCAAGATGCTGATCCTTTTCAATTGTGGATTCGAGATTGCTAACTGACTTTTATTTAATATCAGAGATACCCTCTAGTAAAAAGCATCTATTTGAGCTAAATTTGCTAAGTTAGACATTGAAACGTGGTTTTACTTCTTAAAAATGTATGACTAAGTGACTTTGGCTTTGGATTTGTTTGAGATAGTCTCACTATTGTAATCCAGTCTGTCCAGCAATTTACTGTGTAGCCCAGGCTAGCCTCACTCACATTATCCTTTTGATTCTTGAATGCTGGGAATATAAGCATTTGCCATCAAGTCTGGCCTTAGAGTTTTGTGGATTTTTTCATAATTCTCTTTCCTCTTAATATACAGTGATACCTAAAAGACAATTTTATACTTTGAGTAACTGAAGATGACTTAAGAATCTATCCTCTTGCTCATCTTTCCTAACTCCGTCCCAATTTCCAAAAGCAGTATGACTTTATTTTGAATTCTCACTTAGGGTAGCCCAAACATTTTCTCCTTCATCTTGGATTTCAGAAGATGTCATGTTTTAGAGTGTCTTAAAAATATACCTTACAAATTTCCTGCTGTCTGTTCACCAGCCTCCCTCCTCCCTAAATATATCAAAGCAGTAGGTCTTGTCCTAAAACTCAACCCAAATTCATCAACTCACCTGTAACCCGTCTAAGAGGTCCAACAACTGAATATTTCTTCCACACATAAATTAGAAATGGGGCTCCTGGAGTTCAGAGATGTAATTGTAGAGCCAAATAAAGTGGCCAGAGGTAGTTTCTTCCCAGAACCTTCTAGATGAGAAAGAATGAGGTGCCTGGAAGGCAGGCCACAGCTTTCTTTGTTGTAACTGTCTAAAGGGCACAGGGGGGTGAGAGATGGCTCAGTCAGTGAGGTGCTTACCACACAGGCATGAGGACCCGAGTTTGGATCTCCAGCACCCAGAGAGAGCTGGGTGTGGCAGCATACATTTGCAACCTCAGTGTTGGGCAGGGGGTGAGAGGGAACAGACAAATTTCTGGGACGCAATGGCCAGCAGACCTAGCAGACTGGGTGAGCTTCTTGCTCTGTAAGAGACCCTGTCTAAGAAAAAGGAAGGAAGGAAGGAAGAAAGGAAGAAAGGAAAGAAGGAAGGAAGGAAGAAAGGAAGGAGGGAAGGAAGGAAGGAAGGAAGGAGGGGAGAAGGTGGAGAGTGGCTGAGGAAAATACTCATGTCAACCTCTGACCTCCACACATGTTCACATACAAAGGCCACAGACACAGGGGACTAACCAATTGAGAACCTAACTTCACACTCTTCAGACATTCCCAAGCTATGATCAATACATTTGCAATCTCCCCCAAGTGTTACACTTGGAAGAATCTTAAGTCTCCAGCTTGTCCACATTAGAAAGAGGTATTTCCCCCTGATTGCAGAAAGAGCTGCTGGTGTGCCCAAGCCACATGCCTGCAGAAGCATTCAGAGTCAGTTAGGCCTGGGTCTGTTTTCTCTTTGGAATTTACTACTCCCTTTATTCTGCTTCCGTTGACAGCCCCCTCCCTCCACCTCCTAGATAGCTGGGTGTACCAAAGCCCGCTGTACCAGGGACAGTCACTCATGTCTGCGTTGGAGATCCTGCAGTGTTCTTTAGTGCTTTCAATCCTAGGCCTGTGTAAGAGGTAGAGGGATAGGAATGGCCTCATCTTTCTCTCTCCACAGCAAACGCTATGGAGCTTGGGGGGGGGGGAGATGTTGCAACACCTGCGTCAAGCTTGGGGCAGACCAGCCTGCCCCGCAGCAGGCAGCCACGTGGGGGGGCCCAGTTGGCCCAAGCGCTGCTTAGTCAGGCTCGAGCTTTCAGATGTGCCCAGACCTGCCGCCACCAGGTGTCTGTGTCTGGGCCGGGAGGTGACTCTTGCCTCCTGGTGTTTCCCGACACTGTCCTCAGAGGAATGTGGACGACTCAGGAGAGGCCATCACCACAGGGCTACACCTCTGCCCACGTTCTGGGTCAAAGCCTCTGCCTGCCCTACCCTTTTGGCCCTCATTCTGTCCTCCTGCCAACAGCCCCAGGCTGGCTCCACCTTCTCCTCCAAGCCGCTGATGGGCTCAGGTGAGAGGTGGCTGCCTCCTTAGGCAGGTTACCTGCCTACCCCTCTGTTATAGGATGTTCCCATCCTTAATTCCCAACCGTCCTAGCTGGCATGAGAGGATTTTTAAATGCAGTGACTCAAGTGATCTAAAATGGTTTTTAATTTAATTTTTTCAAGTTCATTTTTCATCCCACTCCCTACTCCAGGAGAAAATGCTTCTTAAAAATTACTTTTCTTGGCTGGGTGGTGGTGTCGCACGACTTTAATCCCAGGAGGCAAAGGCGGGCTGATCTTTGAGAGTTCGAGGCCAGCCTGGTCTACAACATGAGTTCCACTGAGCCCACATTTCCAGCTGATGACTACAAGCAGAGTAACAACTGCCCACTTCAGACACAGAGAAACCCTGTCTCGGAAAATTCAAAACAGTAGTAGTAGTCATAAAATAAAATAATTACATTGCTAAAAACTATTCTCTATTTAATAGAATTTGTGCGCACTGGAAATGGTCTTCCAGGAGGTAAATATCTGAAACTTTTTGTAAACCAAATTCAACACAACAAGGTTGGATCTTAACTCAGTATGGGTTTTAAGACATGTTTAGGACTCAAGTGGCTATGAGCTGTTCTCTAGCAGGAATGATACCCACTTTATCACACTACTGCCTATCCATTCTGTACTACAAGCCCAAGCGTCAGGAAGACATCACTACATGGCAGAGGATACGAATGACGGGTACACTGGCCAGATTCAGCTTGCAAACATTTTGTTTGACCCATACTATATTTATCAAAAACTTGAATTAGATGCCAACTTTTAAATATCCAAATACTTCCAGCTTTTCTCGAAGACTCAGAAAACCTGGCAAAACCGAGCCCACATTCCCGGGTGATGACACGCAGAGAGGACCAACTGCCCACTTCTGACAGCACTGGCCCTCTGTCCACACAGCTCTTCCAGTCCCTGCTTCCCTTGACCCAACCTGCTGCTGCCTCCTGTCACTCTTAGAACAGGACATCATAGCACACCCACTCTGAGAAAGCACTCGCTCAGAGACCAGCAGCTTTAAAATAGATGCAGGTGAAGTTGGGGAAGCACTGTGTTTTCTTACTCCTCAGAGAAGAAACTAGACACAAAAGGGAAACAGCAAGGCTGCATTGCCAAAGGAAAAGATGAGGGCTCAGAGAGCAGGGTGAAGTGTCAGGGATGCCCTCCTCTGCCAGATGAGGAAGGCTGAGGCCAAGAGAAGGGAAGCTGTGCCAGATCCCACAGCTGAGGAGAAAATGAACAGGAGCACGGTGGGTACCATCTTTACCCAGCCTGCACCACAGTCCTTCCTGAATCCACAAGTGTTTTCTCTGTCCCAGGTCTGAGTATCTGGGAGAGGAGCCTGTTTTCAAACCCTCCTTATGTTTGTAAACAGGAACAGAGTTAGCGTGTGGACTCCAATCTCTGTCACCGGTGCAAAGTTTTACCAAAACAAATACAGTTGAAGTGAACACAAACTTTCAACAACAACAACAACCAAAAACCAACTAAAAATAATGAAATGGATCATTTCCTGGGACTTAGCCCCCTCGGTGCATTTGTAACAAGCAGATGAGAAGAGATTATTTTATTTAACTTGCCAGCCTGGACCGAGATGAGGTTTCAGATCTGCTTTTATAGATGAGAAAGGGGAGATCAAATCGGCTGGCTTCCTCTACCAGTTTCCAATCGCCGAGAACAAGCTATATATGTCCAGGTCACAAGACGAGGGTCCTGTCTGCTACAGCAACTCATTGCCCAGACTCCACTAAGATGAACAATGGCCAGGGAGTTGAGACAATACAACACAACTGGCCTTCAAAACGCAGAAAGCCTAAGAGGTAGAAACAAACCCTTAAGAGAGGGGGAAGAGAAGGGTGCAGAAATGTGTGGAGCGGAGGCTTGGTGGGTCAGGCAAGGCTTCTGAGCCAGGGCCACATTCCCCTCTGAAGAAACCCCAAAACAACGGCCACAACAGAAAGAACCAGAAGAAAAGCCTGAATGTTGTGGTGTGGTGGACTGCAATGATTTGGGGAGGGGCAGAGGAACAGAAGGTAACCAACCAGTTTAGCCTGGCCATTAATAAAACAAGTCTTCATAATGAAGTTAGCCATGTGGCAATGTTAATTTGCCCCCACAGGCCAAAGCTCATCGCAGGCCAGGCCACTTCATGCCTGCCAGGGAGGGTACCACCGTGCAGATCCACAACAGTCACCTGGCCAAAATACCAGTCTCCAGATCCCCTTGAAGCCCAGTCACCCACACGTTTTTTTCGTTGGGTGTCCTGTTTTCTCCAAAGCCTGCTGTCAGCACGTGCCTTCCAGAGCAGCCAGCACCCTGTTTGCAATCCATGCTCTGTCCCTCCATCTCAGATGGTGTGTGGGTCTATGTTCCCTTTTCAAGGATGCCCACCAGCAGCGAAGCAGGTGCAACAAATTGGGAGAGGAAATGGGGTCTGTCACTACCAAGTCCAGGCTCTAAAGAAGTCTAAAATAGACCCCAAAAGCCAAGCAGGCCTCAAGTGCTGGGTCTGCCCTGCCCCGGAGCTATGGGAAAGCCTGGTTCCGTTTCACGCCAGCTGTGGGCCATCTCTGCCTGCTCCTAAGCGAAGGCTGAAGGATTCTTTGTCCTCGGGCCCCGGAAAGCAGGTTCTCCAGGTGGGCCCCTCCCCATCCGCTCAGAGGAGTAGGACGAAGCTCCAGTCTGGTTTTACCCAGGGCACTTCATTTCATCATCCCCTTAGACTCCAGTAAAGGGGCCAAAGTCAAACCCACTTGAGAGCCAAGTCACCACCTGTCCCAGGGAAAGCGGTAACACCGGGACTTTAACGCAGACTACACAAGGGACCAGGGTGTTTGAGTTCCCAATCAAGCCTCGGGCGACCCGACCCCAAGTCCCCACATCTGTGGAAATCAAAGTTCCCGGTGGGGCAGGGGGGCGGCGCAGCCCTTCTGCCTCGTCCGCCCTGGGACCCGAGGCGCCTCCGGGGGAGGCGAGGGAGGCAGCACCAGCCCCGGAGAGCAGAGCCAGGGAACTTCAGAGAGCGTTTCGCCCTCGCCGGGGAGAGGCAAACACCGACACGTCTGTCTCTTTCTCAACAAGTGCCTTCAAGCCCGGCGGGGGCAGACACCTCAGCGCCCCGGGGCGGCCGAGGTCTCCGCTGTGCGAGCGCGGAGTGGGGTGGTGGTGGTGGTGGTCGCAGGGCCAGCCTCAGCTGCAGCGACTCAGCGCGGCCTTTCCCCGGAGCCGGCGCCCGCAGCCCCCCGGGGCGGCCGGAGCAGGGGCGCGGGGCGGGGCGGGGCGAGCGGAGGGGCGGCCCCTCGGGGCGCGGGGGCGACGCGAGGGCGCACGAGGGGCGCAAGGGCTGGCGCGGCCACCGGGCGCCGCGGGGAGCCGCCCACTTCGCCAACGCAAGGGGGCCCAGACGGCCGGCGGGAGCGTGGATGCGGCGGTCGCCGAGCCGGGGCGGACGCGGAGCGGCCCGGGCAGGGGACGCGCGCCGGGAAGGCCGGCTCCGCAGTGGCCGCAGGATGGCAGAGGTAAGCCCGGGGTGCGGAGGACGCGGGGCGCGGGGACCCGCCTGATGAGGGCCACCTGCTCGCCGGGCGGGCTGTGCGTGCCACGGGGCGGTCGAACTGCGGTTCCCCCCCCCCCTCGCCGCCTGTGCCAGCGAGTCCCAGCGTGGTGACCTGGGAGCGGCACCCCGTTTCTCTTCCACCCCAGGACCCCTGTTCCGACGCTGTTGGCACGCGGACGTTCGTCGGTCTGCTATTTCAAGCTGTGGTCTTTGGTCATTCCGGGAGGAGAGTCGGGGAGACGGGCGTGGAGGGGGCGCCGGTCCCCTGAGGGACAAATACTTGCTTTTTTTAAAAAAAAGAAAAAGAGAGAGAGGCGACCAAGACCAAAGCGCCGCAAATCGTCAGCTTAGACGTGTCGAAAGAGGACACTTGCTGATGAGCCGCGCTGGAGGCATGAGGAGGAGGTTTGCCCGCGTCCCGGCTGGCTTGTCGCGCGCGCGTGGGACAGTGAGGTGTTCGTGTCCTCTCGAGGTGCAGGGACTTGGAGGAACACATCGGGATGCCGATGGGGAAGCCAGCGCCAAGGTCCAGTCTCTTTGGGGATGGCTTGCCTGCGGGTGACAGGCAGGGTCCCTGGCCAGGCAGTGGTGAGGTTCTTAGAGGCTAGGGGACTGCCAGGCGCAGCGACTGTGCCTCTGGCAGCGGGGTTCCAGCCGGGTGTGCCCCAGAATCCGCTACAGGGGTGCCCGCTGTCTTGGGGCGCTGCTTCCCCAAGGACCCCCTTCACCCCGCGGCCCGCCTGACTTTGGATAAGCTCCTGGGGATTTGTCAGCCAGATGTGACAAGATTGGAGAGGCGAGTGAGAGAGATCTGATATCAATCAGTGCATAGCTCGGAGCCAAACTTTCTCAAATGCGGTGTAGAAACATGTTCTTCTCGTTTAAGGCATCTCTTTGTGGCTGTGGGGCTGCCACCGGCCTGAGTTTGACAGTTAAATGGAATGCCAACTAGCAGCCTTAATTGTATGAGTGAAGTTGTGTGTGTTGCGGGGAAAGATCAGACACTCCGGGGTTCGGTAATGTCCCCTAGTTTTATAGCTAGGCTCACCGCAGACCTCTGAAGATGAGGGCATTTAAATCAGGCCAGACGCCTGGTCGCAGCCAGGCCTCTGCTGTTAACACTTAAGGGGCTTGAAAGAGGCCCCACTGGTGTCTTGGGAATCTGTGTGTGTGTGTGTGTGTGTGTGTGTGTGTGTGTGTGTGTGTGTGTGTTACTACATGGAAACACAGAACAGATGTATCAACACTATTTTAAAACGTAGAGTCTTATTAAAGCAACAAGATTTTGGTGTGACCATGTAAGTGAACTGAAAAACAGCATTTTGGCAAATCTTCTTTGTGTGTGTGTGTGTGTACTTTCCTTCACTATGCTATTAGATTTTTCGATTTTTTTATGGGATCTTTTCTGATTTCAAAGAGGTTCAGTTTACAAATCGGTGTTTGTGTGTTAAAACTTTTGTTGAATAGTGAAGCATACAACTTTCTCATTTACCCCTTCCCAAATTCATTGATGCATTTTATTACACCTTTATTGAAATGGTATGCATCAAAGTGAAATTTTGCACATCATGTAAAAACACTATTTTGAATATCACAGTTTGTGCTGGATTTTATTTTTGCTTTAAAATAGATATAGACAGTAGCCCCTCTTCCTGTGAGGAATTTTGGTAACTATTTTATTTTAGCATACTTTCAGACACTTAAAAAAAAAGAGTATTATATGAGTCGTTATTTATTGTCTGGTAAAGTTCACAGTCTTTAATTTTACAGAAACTGTCTCTGCCTCCACTCCACTACTGAACATGTTCTGTTGTAGTTGAACAATTAGACGCTCTAGTGAGCTCTTCACTTAACGTGCGAGCTTGTCGTTTGAGAATTCAGATTGTGTTCAGACAACTGTATCATTTAATTTGTATGATCATCTCCACCTATGCGGACTGGTAAGGCTTCGTGGAGCTCTGTCCCGCAGAGAGAAGATGGCTACTAGTTTGAATAATCTGCCCATGAGTATCTCCTAGGATATGCACCAGTAATCTGTGTAATTCACATAAGGAATCTTAACCTACATAAAGCCATTACCTTAGAAATACAAGGTTTATATAGAGGGTGATTTGGTTTTTATGACCTTTCCCCTTGCAGAAGGTAGGCCTGTATTCCAGCTCCCTACCCACATTTTGTACCTCGGATCATCAGCTTGAAAAGATGACCCAGCCCTATCGTGAGAAAAGCCGTCTATGTTTTCCCATAGAAAAATAATTGTCTCTTACACATGCCCTGGTCACTTCTGAATGCCAAGAAGTAAGTGTAAATGAGGGAACATTTTTAAAGTTTGGTTTGTTAGTAAAAATTAAACTACAGTAAGAGGGGCCAAACATGTCTTTGAGCTTCTGTATTTGGCTTTGGAAGTTATTCTGGCGGTGACCATTAAACAGAGTTGCCCTGGAGGTCTGCAAGGTAAATCACTTGCAGGAGTGGTGTGCTTCACCTCGGGGTGAATTTCCTTCTCCACAGATGTCATTCAGAGTGGGGTAGTTACTTTTGCCGGAAACAGTCTGGTTAGGAAGAAACTGGAGATACCATAACTACCCAGTTTCTCCAAGCTGTCTGAGGTCAAGGTTTAGGAAGTTAATACATGCTTTTTGTACTTTCCCTGATTGTGAATATCTTACTACAGATCTTCCATGTGTTTGTTTATCGTTGGTGGCTTTTCTGAGAGATGTTAGAGATAACTAGTTTTTGCACAGAAGGAACATCTAGGAAGTTTGGGGTCCTGCTCCCCGTTATTGGTTTCTAGCAGAAAACTTCCTTGCTTATCTCATCATCCTTTGAAGTCCTTCCCCTCCTCACTTCGGAGTTTCCAAGATTGCGGTGTGGCACCTGCCGTTCTCTGCATAGACGCACATGCCTGTTTCAGTCAGAGAAGCTGAGTCCAAACAGAAAGCGGCTCTGCTCCTCCAGAGTCCAATCTGGGGCCTTCTCAGACATACATAGTTACTGATGAGAAAACGCTGTCTGGTTCCTGTCCACACACGGGCCGTTTATTATAAACCAGCCTGACCAATCAGAAAAGGGCTCTAGCTTAGCAGGGATGACCGTTTCTCTCCACTAATGTGAAGGAAGACAGAGGTTAGGGAAATCAAATGTGAAGGCTGGGTTTGCACAGAAGGAAATGGTAGCCTCCTCTGGTGAACTCTGATTTAGGCTTTTAACTTTTCTTCCCATTCCTTATATTAGTTCAGTTGTCCCTTCTCGCAGATTGTGTGGTCCTTTCGTAGACTGGAACATGGAAGACTATCTTCAGCACTTTCCCGGCTTCCAGAAGCACCGCAATAGCTCCGTAGTCCTCTGACTGTTTCTTGAATTATTGTGACTGTCAAGCTCTCATATCCCCAACTGTAACAATCCATGATACACTGTGCTGAATTTTAAGTTGGGGATTTAGATGACATAAATAACTGAGATTGAGTTTATCTTTTCAAAAAGTCAGTTTCTAATTCTCTTTGAATCCCTAGAACAGTTTTACTTAGATACTTTCACATTTAGCTTTTACGTCATCATTAGTAACAAATTTGTGTTAAATACTTAATTGGCAACCTTAACTAAATTTTTAAAGTGTTTTTTTTCATTTTATTCTCCATTTTCCAAGATTGAGTCTGTGTTACATATCACCGATGTCTTTTTAGCTTTCATTATTAAAGGTTTATGACTATTCCTTCTGAGTTCTTTTACCTGTGGGCTATAAGGGGGAAAAGTATGCTCATATCGTTTATATTTTTATGTATTTAAAAAAATTAAAAAGAAACATTCAGGTGTGATTTCTAAGATGTTTGTATATTTTCTACTATTTTTCACATTTTCAGTCTTCAAAACTAATAATTTTAAGAAAAAAGGGTGCAGATGTTAAATTGTTTTGGCATAGGATTTAGGCTTTGATTTATAAACATCAAAAGAAGAAGTATTTTTCCCATTATCCTCTTTGAACTAAGCACCAAGAGAACATTACAGAGGTGTCATGCGTACTTTTTGCTCACAGGTAGACTTAACCCAACATCCATCCCCTGAAGGGGTCTAGCTCTGACCTCTCTCTGCAGGCCGTCTCCAGGCCCTCCCTGTCTCTGGCCTCTCTCTTCATGCCTAACTTGCAGCAAGAAGCCACTTTCTGCCAGTTCCCCTTTGGTATCATTTTTGCATTGTGAAGGCTAACTACTTCCTGAGACTCCCCAGGTCCCCTCTCTCAGAGATCTCCAATCCTGGTGTTGGCAAACAGTGTCTCCCATTGTTCAGAGCCCTAATGGTTCCATAAACCCAACAGAGAGACCCTGACTGCCCATCAGGCCATCCCCACCTAAATTGCTTTTCAAAAGTGGCTTTCACTGGCCAAACAGAAACCTGTGTTTTGTGGCCCAGGCTTCTGAACCCAGCACACAGACCTGGGATTTTGCTCGCATACAGAGAACAAGTTTGCTTTTCCCTGGAGGAAGACTCCCGTGGACTCCTCACATAGCATTGTTCTCCATCTGTCAACTCCTACAAATTGAAATTTTAGAGGGAATAGGCATCTTGACGTCATTTACTTTTTCACTTTTTATTGTAGAAAGTTTAAATAAACATAATTATAATAAGTATAATGAAATTTAGTGATGTGTGTTTTGGACCTCAACAGTTAGTTAATCATCTTTATCTGTATTCCTTGTCCCTACCACTAGAAACCCCACATTACTTTGAAGGAAATCCTAGCTGTCATACAATTTCTTTAAAAATATTTTAATATGTAGCTGTAAAATATAAAAGCAACCACTTTTAAAAACAAATCCAATATGTCATAAAACACCTTAAAATAATTTGGGGGTGTGGCTCAGTGGTGGAGCATATGCTTAGCATGTGCAGGGCCTTAGGTTCAAGCCTCAGCACCAAAAAATAATAATAGTTAATTATCATAACTCCTTAACATCATTAAGTTTCCAGGCAATGCTCAAATTTCCTAGATTGTCTTATAAACTTTATATTACCATTGGTTTGTTCAAATTAGAATCCAAATGTATACACTGTTTGTCTCTCTTAATTTCTAGGTTTATAGTCCTTTTTTTAAAACTTTGCCATTTTCTGTTGAAAAATGCCGAGTCAGCCATCTTCAGAATGCTAGTCTGGGTTCTGACACTTTGTGAAGCCACTGACATACCCTCTGTCTCCCATCTTCCTAAATCGTCGTTGGTGAAGAATGGTGATCAGCCACAGGTTGGGTGTTCTGACAAGAATACCGAATGTGTAGTGGGATGTATTTTCTATTCAGACCCCAACGGGGCTGACTGTTGTCTTCTTTTAATTAGGAACAGTGAAAGTGGACTCAGATTTGAAGAGAACCTGTCTCATCAGTGGTTTGATTTCCCTGAAACACAAGTTGTGTATTTCATTCTTCCTCTTTGTTTACTGGTTTTCAAAACAATTTGTTGGCTTCCTGATATTCTCTTAAAGGTGGTCAATGACTTTTGCATTTGTTTTGAGAACATTTCAAAGCCTTGGGTTTTTAACCTGTGAATGAAGCAGCCTGATTTTTGGATAACCATATTCAATGCCTTTTTTAAAGTAACTTATTTACTTTTATTTTATGTACATTTGGTGTTTTGCTGTGTGAGGGTGTCAGATCCCCTGAAACTGGAGGTAGAGACAGCTGTGAGCTGCCATGTGGGTGTTGGGAATTGAACCCAGGTCCACTAGGAGAGCAGCCAGTGTTCTTACTCACTGAGCCATCTCTCCAGCCCCATCACTGCCATCTTTGACTGTCCTAGTTGTGTGGCTTTTCCCAGAAAGGCTGTGTGCCCCTGCCTGGAGTAGAACCTAGGAGTGACTTACATTTGCATCTCAAGAGGCTCTCTGTGGTTCCGGTTACTCGGCTGAAGCTTATAAACAAACATAAAACTTGTAAATAAATTATTGTCATTTTGTTAAACGTATTTGTGTAAGGTGATGGCATGATGTGTTGGGGAGATGAGCATCTGGTCTGTGCGCTTGTCAGATGGACTTCTGCTCAGTGCTGCCAGCCAGGTAATCCGCCTCACACAAGAGAACCTCGGTGCCTCCCTTCCCTTTTCCTCCCAGTTGCTCTAATTGTCCATCTGACATGTGACGAGTATTTTCAGAATCCTAGTTTAGTTGCACCTCTGTGGGGTTTCGTATATGAGAAAAATTAGTGGAGAACTTAAAAAGATAAAAGTTCGTGAAAAGTGAGGGCAAAGTAGGAATCAATAAGAGTAAGAAAAGTCAGTATAGAACCAGAGGCGTGGCTCCAGAGAGAAGACAGCTCCCAGCTTTGAGTGATTTGGTTTTCTGAACCCAGAGAGCCAGCTCTGCAGCCCCGAGGGGGGAGAGTGACCAGTTCACTGCAGCTCTGCAGCCCCAGAGGGAGGAGAGTGACCAGTTCACTGCAGCTCTGCAGCCCCAGAGGGGGGAGAGTGACCAGTTCACTGCAGCTCTGCAGCCCCAGAGTGGGGAGAGTGACCAGTTCACTGCAGCTCTGCAGCCCCAGAGGGGGGAGAGTGACCCATTCACTACAGGTAGAGAGAAACTGCAGCTTCCTTCTCACAGCCGAGGGAGTCCTAGCAGCTTTAAAACTTGTTCTGATCAGCAGTTTTTATGTACACTGAAATTTTCCAGGACCCAAACAAACTAATAGCAGTTATCTATTATCACGTTTAAAAATAAAAGCTGGAAAAGCCGGAAGCCTTTCTGTCCTAAAGCTTAGGTGAGTTGTGGTTTGGCAGCCTGGGGCCCTTTGATTTCAAGTTGAGAACTTAATGATTTTTACCATGAGGGATCTGGCAGAGCCTTGGAATCCCACCATTAAGACAGGGCCACAGACTCCAGACTTAGTCTTAGCCATCTCTTCTAGTGAGCTGTTTTCTAGGTGGGTTTTTGTTTGTTTGGGTTTTGTGGCCCTTTCGATGGTCAATGGGAAGATCAGAGTGCAAGTGTGCGAACTAGGCTGTGCATTTGGCTACCAGTAAAGAGCACCAAGCCAGAAGTTACCATTCTTTCTTCTCAGCCACCCTTGCAATGTGCCTTCCAGGTTATCTAATGGTCAGAGGGTGCCCTCTGGACTCTAGCCGGCATGCTTTTGTTCCAAGATGGAGGGAGATAAAGGAATCCAAGTTCAACCAGTCCCCATGTATGAGGAGCTTCCTGAAATACTCCATCATTCTGCTGTCTGCCATGAGCCAGTGTCCAGTCGCTTGTCCATCAGTGAGGACAGGAAATTAAAATTCCCCTTTTCCTTATTTTTAGTACTAGAAGTTGATTCTAAGGCCCCACACATTCGACAAGCACTCTATCACTGAGCCATGTCCTAGGCTCTCTGTCTAGTTTTCTGTTGGAGACAGGGCTTCACTGAGTTATCCAGGCTGGCCTTGAATTTGCTTTGAAGCACAGGCAGGCCTTGAACCTTAGTCTTGTGCATAACTGAGATTACAGGCCCACATCATCAGGCCCAACTAAAATGCTTTTACCCAAGCATATCAGGGGGGAAAAAAAAGATACCATGGACAGCAAAATGGCTCAGTGGGTAAAGGTACTTGCCACAAAGTACCTGGATTCAGCCCATGTGGTGGAAGGAGAGCTCTCCCACACATTGTTCTCTGACCTCCACATGTATGTTGTAGTATGTGGGCCTGTGCACAATAAAATAAATAAATAAAATTTGAAGGAACCAAGATGGGCCTCTATAATCATTGCACAAGGTAAAACTTCCATTTATCTATTCATCATTCTATTCTCTCAGTACAGTGGGGGAATTTACAAAGCATGAGACTTGAGGCCAGGGTGTTGTAACTGTTTGTCTTCTGAGGTGATGAACTGTGGAGAACCTTTTAGGAACATTACCTTTTATCGGGTTTTGGTTAGCAGTATTTATGCAGAGTCAAACCACCAGAGCCAGAGGACCTGAGATCTACCTGTGGACATGGTGGCAAGGAGGGTGGTCTGTCTGTCTGTCTAGCTGGTCTCTTTAGCTCTCCTCTGTGTACCCACCAATATGGTTAACCTACCTCTGAGGAGGGCAGGACTGCCTGGTAGCCTGTGTGTAGTCACAGGTGCCAGCACTTGAGCTTAGTTGGGTGGGAGAAAAGGAGTGCAGCCATGCAGCCAGAGGTCTCTGCATAACAGCAGACCACATTCATTGTGTATTGTCCCCCGAGGCACAAGGTTAGAACAAAATCCAAACTCTTAGCCTGCCCCACAGGGCCCTGCACAGAATGGCCTCCGTCGCCTCTCTGGCTTATTTCCTCCAATGAACTTCGCTCTTTAGCTATACTGGCCTCCTTTCTCTTCCCTGAACTCACCAGTGTCTCTGAAATCTATGGCCTTTGCAGTTGCTAAGTTTTCTAAAATATCTTCTCCATCTTTCCCATCCCTTGGAACTCAGTGTGTATGTCCTCCTAGAGGCCTTTGATGATGGCCCTACCTAAAAGGCACTTCTTCTTGTCAGTACTGTGCATGCCAGCAGATAAATGATCAGCACAGAGTTCTGTTTGGCTCTCTCAACACTCACCTTATTCTGAAATTCTTACTTTGCATTTTCTACCTCTTCTAGATTTTAAGCTCCTTGAAGATACAGGCCTTGGCAGTCTTGTTCTACACTCTGGCCTTGACAGTCTAGATTCTAGACTCTAGAATGATGTCTCACATTCCAGAAATACTTACGAGTGACGTTTCTTTGCCATGTGAAGCTTTAACCTCTTGATCGGGTAGATAATGTGATAAGGCCCAGCTCTAAAGGTTGTAGAGATTAAATGCTTCTGCGCTCTGCATCATACTGATGTTTTAAGACAGAATATTCCCTGAATATTCAGATTTTAAACTACGTGGATAGCCTGTAAATTCTTCAGCTTCTGGGTATATAAAGTAGGGATGGTAGCACCGACCTCCCTTAGTGCTTGTGAGGAGGAGATGCAGTTAACACGGATGCTGTTTGGTGTGTTGTCTCATACACAATAAGTGTTTAATAAAGCTAACTAGCTGTGTGTCCTTGAGTAAGTTACAAATCTTCCATAAATTTAAGTATTTTAAAATAATCCTCTCCTCACAGGAAGATAGTAAGGATGTAATGAAATGACCTATTAAACAAAAGCAATGGCTGATCTCAGCCCTGGACTTAGCACTGTCCCATCAAGCTTCCTGTAATGACGGGAATACTTTGTGTCATTATTGTTTTCCATTGTGATAGCTACTAGTCACAGGTGGAATCCTGAGCACTGAAGTATGATTGGTGTGACCAAGGAGCTGAATTGAAATGCTGCTCTATTTAAGTAGATCACAGGGGCCTCATGTAGCTAATGTACTGGACAGTGCAGACTAAATACCCTGAGCCAACAAAGTGCTCAGTTAGAAGCAGCGAAGCTTTTGTCTCTGTCAGATCACATGGGGCCCTCCAAAGGGTCAGTGTGACATATAAGAGGACCCTAAAGCTCTCCTACCTACCCTCTTCAAGACTATGAAATGTATTATATGAATATATATATTCTAGAGATGACAGTAGCTTTGAATGGGATTTGTATTGAGGTCAATTTAGATCACATCACAGGCCTCTACTGTCCAGTGCTGGACATCTGCACCTACCCCACTGTGTGCCTGGGATGGGTACTCAGCCCCTCAGCAAAAGGCCTGTGGAAGCATCTCCCCAAGCTAAAGGTAGAACAGGGGAGTCTGGGAGATGAAATGGATCTACCAAGCTACCTGAAATTCAGGCCATA
This sequence comes from Onychomys torridus, assembly GCF_903995425.1. NCBI lineage: Eukaryota > Metazoa > Chordata > Mammalia > Rodentia > Cricetidae > Onychomys > Onychomys torridus. Next base: position 62,100,845 of record NC_050443.1, on the reverse strand, counting down.
CATTTCCACCACAAGATAGCAAATAACCAAATGTGTCATACACCAGCTGTGAATGAATGAACAGACGGTAGTTATAAAAGCAGCAAGCCAGAATTTTGAATGCTGATTTGTAGCACATCAAAGTGACTAATAACAATTCTGGAAATTGTTTGATTAAGACAAGGGCCTAAGAAGCTATAATCATGCCTTGTTAGTTTGGATTGCTGGAAACATCTGCTTTATGTTTTTGGAGAATGGAACAAGTGTTAGGGACCCAAAGGAAAGCATGTAAGTTTCAAGTTTTCCACTTACATGAGGACTTTCATCTTGTAATTAAAATTTTGGGTGTTTGATTTCGTTTAGAAGTTTTAATTTGTCTTTAGCTAAGGGTGTTACAATTTATCATGGTGGAATTCTGAGATTCATGAAAACACCCAATGGTCTTTACATTAGAAGTTTTCTTCAATATTCTAATTAGGTTCTTCTAATTCATAAATAATTCCTCTGTCATTTATTTCCATAGATGCTTAACAAGATTTGTTAAGCCTTATTCAAATAGTTTCATGTGCAACCACATGAATTTTTTTTATAAATCAACACTTACACATAGGAATTATAGATACAGTTGTTTAAAGTCATGCTCCCCAAATAGAAGCTGCTGTACTTGAATGGCCAGATTGGGTCAGTGGTCTCAATTACACATGAATAGGTTTTGGAGGCATTTGGAAATGTCTAGAAGACTTTAACTGACATGTGGCAGCATGGCAGAGGCCAGAGCTGCTGTCACTGACTAACTAATACATAGGATAACCACAAAGATCTATGCACCTGAAATTCTGTCAGTGGTCCTAAGTTGGGAAATAGGAGTGAGGTGGTGAGAGATGGAGAAAAGAAGCTCCAGTTTCAGGTTGTGAAGGATGCTTGGAGTTGCCCCTTGTGGTTTCCTTCTACCAAATGTGAGACAGATTCACACAGTACTTCCAGGAACTTTGCATTATCCTCAATCTTTTGAGCAAAGTCTTTGGGGACTGATAAGCATGCACTCAAGGACATCTCTTTCTCTTAAAACATGTTTAAGCTTCAAAATAAATTAAATGTAAGTTTACTTGTAGATTTCCATAGCACGTACTCACTAATGAACTCCAGCCTGGCCTCAGACTCATAGAGACCCGCCTCTTCCTACTCAGTTCTGGGATTAAAGGCATGCACCACCACTCCTAGCCATACCTTTTCTAACATGGTAAATGACATCTCAATGAATTGTAGGTAAAAGAAATGTTCTTCCTTTTAAAATATTTTCTTTTTTAATTTATTTTCTTTTTTATTTTATAATTTAATTTAATTTTACATATCAGCCACGGATTCTCCTGTCCTCCCTCCTTCCACCCTCCCCCACCTCTAAAATATTTTCTTTTTAAGCAATATTTATTAAATCCAGATTGTGAATCACTTCAGTTTTATATAACTTAGTGTTGTGTAGCATTTAGCCATAAAGCAATGATTTATTGTCTGTTCATAGGGTTGCAGCTAGGTGTGAGATGCTGGACAACATAGCAGATGTGCCCCAAACCAAACCTAGTTAAAATTTGTAAATCCTTATTTCGAGGGTATGCAATGAAAATTAAATTATCTTATCATTTATTTATTTATTTATTTTTTGAGCTGAGGATCGAACCCAGGGCCTTGCATTTGCTAGGCAAGCACTCTACCATTGAGCTAAATCCCCAACCCTTATCATTTACTTTTATCCTTAAATTTTCTTCCAAGGCAACTGATCTTGAGTCAGGTGTAGCTGTATATACGCATATGTCAATGTGTGTAATATATTTGCATGTGCACATACAAGCAGAAACTCTTAAAAGGTAAAATAATTTATAGCATTAAAATGTTTTATTAAGTAGGATGGATCTATAACTACATAAGGTTCTTTGTATTAGATTGTATGACTTTGCCAAAATTAAAAACAAACAAACAAACAAAAAAAACTCTCTTTCTCGTGTTTCCCATTTGGGGCTAGCCTATGGAACAGGTTAGACAATGCTGGTGCTGTCTTTAGCACACCTCTGCTGTGAGAAACTGTTCTTTCACCTGAAAACTCTGGTTACAGCTCTACTCAGGTCCATCCTAATCAAAGAAACAGTAGAGCAGCCAAATCATGGAAAAGTTCATCTGTATTTAAGTAGGTCCTCCAATTTTTAAATAACATTTGGTTGTGGTATGCTTCTCAAACCATAAATCCTTATAAAGTATAAGTTCTTTGGCTTTTAGTATATTCATACACAGAGCTGTACAGTCATCACCACCATCTAATTTTAGGACATTTTATCACCTTTAAAAAAAAAAAAAAAAAACTCTGCTCAAAATCTGAAACTTCTGTGCTTCAAAAGATGCCATTAAGAAAGAGAAAAGATCCGAGAACATACTTGAAATATCTGGTAACAGACTTGAACTTGGAAATAAAAGAACTCGTAAAGCACAATACCAAAAAGACAACCCAATTAAAAAACATAGTCAGAGAATCTCACAGATCCTCTGTTCAATGATACACAAATAGCCAGTAAACATAGAAAAGATGCTAAACCATCAGTCATCAGGGAAACATAAATAAAACCACAATGAGATGTCACTCACATCCACAGGTATCACCAGGTTGGTTATGGCAATTTAAAAACAAAAGCCAGGCAAGATGGCATGGGCCTGTAACCCCAGCATTTAGCAGATGGAGACAGGAGGATTAAGAATTCAAGGTCATCGTTGGCTATATAGTAAATTTGAGACTAGTCTGGGCTGCCTAAGACCCTGTCTTGAAACAATAAGAAAATAAAACAGCAAATTTTGGTGAATCCTCATCTGTCACTGTGGGAATGTAGAACAACCCAACTGCTTCCAAAGATAACTTGACAATTCCTCAACAAGTTAAGCACAGATACTGTAGATCTTGATGATATTAGGCTCAATTCTACAAAATAAAGCAAATCACACTTTTTAAAATTTCCTTGTGCCTATAAATGTTTACTCTATAATGTAGTCTTAAATATGAAATACCAGTTTTTAAAGTGTGCATACCTTAATTGAAACATAGCTTATTGCTTTAAAAATACAGATAACTCTGAGCTGTTGGGAAAATACTGCTAATAGACTACAAAGGATTGTCACAAATTTTTAGTTTGTGAAAGGTGCAATATTCACAAGCTCAATAAATGAACATACAACAAAGCAAGATACTCCTTTATGTAATCCAAAGAACACTCTATTATTTCCCGTCCAGTCTCTCCTCATCCCCACTCCATTCCCTGTAGACACTGATCTACTTTCTGCCTCTAGGAACTGGCCTCCTGACATTTCATGTAAATAGAACTATATGACTATGTGACTATTTGTGCCTGACTTCTTCACTCATTTGTAGCAGCAGATAACCATTCTCTGGCCCTTTGTGAGAACACAAATACTCTATTGTAGGTTGTAGGTTGACCACATCTTGCTTATCATCTGTTGGTGGATATTGGGATGTTTCCACTCTCACTGATGTGGATAATGCTATGAACAGTCATGTAGATGATTTTGGGGTGGACATATGTTTTTCACTCTCTTGGCTATACACTGAGGGGTAGAATTTCTGGGTCACACAACAACTCTATGTTTGACTTTTAAAGAAGCTACCAGACCCTTCCTAAGTAGCTGTGCTTTTAACAGTACCATGAGCACTTGGGGGTTTTGTTTGCTTGTTTTGTTTGTTTGGTTGGTTGGTTTAGTTTGGTTTGGTGTGTTTTTAGGGAGACTGGTTACACACTCCTTGGAGTGAATTTCCCAAATCCTTTGCCAGATTCTCCCTTCCTTGTCCTCCATGCTGTGCCTCACAGTCTCTTGACTGGTAGACAAGAGGTTCAGGCCCCGATTCAAAGACTTTATTGTCCCTGCTCCTGACCATTGTCTCTCCCCAGTTTCAGAGCTCTCTTGAACCATACAAATTTCATCCCAAAGCATACATTATTGCCAAAAAAGAAAAAATTAACCATGTGAGGTTCCAACTCAGATGACTGACTCCTTTAAGGGGTTTTGTTTGTTAGTTGGTTTGTTATAATAATGGATTATATCCTTTAGGCCTCTGTCTTTTGAGAAATTTTGACAAGATGGGTTAGTAAAGTATTTGCCCTGCAAGCATGAGGACCTGAGTTCCCAGCTGAAGCACCCTGTAAAAGCCCAGCATGGCAGCACACATCTGTAACCCCAGGAGTGGGGCAGGGTGGGGTGGGGACGGACACAGATCTCTGGAGCTCACAGCTTAGCCAATCCATATGAATTGGTGAGGTTTGGGTTTGCTGTGAGATCCTGACTCAAAAACAAGGTGGAGATTGACTGAGAAAGACACCTGGACCTGGCATCACCCTCTGAGCTGCACGTGCACTCCTATTTGGACCCATACATGCATGCATACACAAATATGCAACACAACACCACACATACACATGCACACACACACTTTGTATTTATGTCTCATTGATCTTAATGCTAGGACTTGTTGGACATGTGCATCTTTATTTTCTGTTTCCACTGTACTTTTGTATACTGCACAGGTACATGCGCGCGCGCGCACACACACACATACACACATACACACACCTACATACCTACAAGACATGGTCCATAGCATTTAACCGAGGCATCAATGCAGGGCTTGCCCAATCTATATCTCTCTCTTGACAGTCACATGGTATAATCAGCCATTACATGTTCTCAAATCTATTTAGTATTTTCAGCCTCTACTGTAGCTTAAGGGTCTGAGGGTAACAGATTCCATACATGGATTACTCTTGCTTCAGATAATTCTCTTACTTGTTCTAAGCTGGTCAGCTTAGAAATTTGGTGAAAGTACAACTTTGTATTTGTCTGTGACCTTCATAACAACAAGCTTTCAAACCATAATCTTTTCTCCTAAGTCCTTACAGCTTCTCCCTGTTCTCGTATGTGAATTTCCTGTGTTGATGTTCAGGGTCTCCCAAGTGTTGGACTCGCTGCTCCTCTTTCTGTGGTATAATGTTCACCTTTGGTCCGGCACAAGGCACACACTGCTGAGTGAATCTTATGAATGGGAGAATTTTGTTGAATAAATGCAACATAGCCTGCACATAGCTCTTACATTGTGTACATACATGTGTTCTCTCTTGTAGGCTATTGGCTGTACTCTGAACTGCAGTTGCCAAAGTTTCAAACCTGGGAAAATGAAGCACCGACAGTGTGAACAGTGCAGGCACGGATGGGTGGCTCATGGTAACTCTGCTTCTCCCCTCTCTTGTAGTGGCCTTTCTTAATAACCTAAATTTGTAGAGGAACTGATTTCACACCAAAGAGACAGCTGACTCCTAAGCTAAATAGTAGTTTCTAGTGTGCTCCTGGAAACAGGCTATGTAAGTTATCTCTTCACATTTCAACTTATACACTGTCTTACTAACTCCATTTTAAATATGTCAAAACCGATAACTTCTGTGCTGTTTTATGGCAGTGATCAATAGGTCCTGTGGTAATAATTAGCCCCTAATAGTTCTTGGCTGAAATGTGTCCTGATACAAGTGTATCCCTTATTCATTATTTAGGTGAAATTTATAACTAGGCATCCTGCATATGCATATGGTGAACCTGACAGACCCGAGCCACTTGTAACTGCTGAATGCTGGGAATGTGGCAAGGGCTGCTGGAGAATGGCATTACTACTTTCTTTAACTTTGATTGATTTCATGGAAATAGCCCCCAGCAGCTGAGCAGACTGGATTAGGCTGCCTCATTTCTAAAGCCCCCTCCCAAGCAGCAGATCAGGGCCTGAACCCAGATCCTTGATCCCCAGGCCATCTTCACCTCTAGACGCTGATTCCTAATTTCATTCTCTTGACTCTGTTTTTGCTGCTTTTGTGGCCCCCTTTTCTTTGCCCCTCCCCTTGTTTGTGAAGATTTTCCTCCTCAGGAATGTCACAAGAAAGGGGGGAAAAGTCTTGAATCTGTTGTTTTTATCCTAGAAGTTTCTGTGAAGAACATGAATGCCAATAGCTATTCAGGATATTAGTTTTTTTTGTTGTTTTGTTTTTTTTTGTTTTTTTTTTTTGTTTTTTTTTCCTGTTGGAACAGACAACTAAGAATAGCCCCAGCTGACTTTCTATGCAATGCTTTTCCTAAAATTACAAGCTTTCTCAAATGTCTTGCACTTGATTTTCAGCTCTAAGTAAGTTGAGGATTCCCCCCGTGTATCCAACAAGCCAAGTGGAAATTGTCCAGTCCAGTGTGGTGTTCGATATTAGCAGCCTCATGCTCTATGGGACCCAGGCCATCCCTGTTCGCCTGAAGATCCTCCTGGACCGGCTCTTCAGTGTGCTGAAGCAAGATGAGGTTCTGCAGATCCTTCATGCCCTGGACTGGACCCTTCAGGATTATATTCGTGGATATGTGTTACAGGTAGAGTGGCCCAGTGCCTGCCAGTCATTGGTGGCTGTCCTCCCCTTGAATTTTCCTAATGACTTAAGCCTGACTCATGCTCTAGGAGGAGTCCTGGACTTTTCCTCAAGGTCTCTGAAACTCCAGGCTGTGGGAGCATTACACACTCTCTTGAGCGTGTTTCAGTAAGCTAACTTCCACAGAAAACCCACTGGTTTCTTTTGGGTGCTGCCTCCATTACATATATCATGCCAAAGCTACCCACTGACCCGAGGTGTCCTGTGTATTGGACTTTACTGGGAACTGGAGGTGAGCAAGGGCTCTCACATGCCCACAGTGTACAGCAGACAACTCCCACACTTGTGCCCCTTTGCTGTCCCAGAAGGCTCTCTCTCCCACTCCACTGCTGAGTTTCTTTCCTCAGCCCCACGTGTGACATGGTTGTGCTCCTGTCCTACCCCACTCTCTCTCTGCCTGTCCCTCCTCCCCTCGCTCCTCTTACCCCACTCTCTGCTCACCACCCCCAAATCCTCCTCCTCTCTTCCTGTTCCATCCTGGCAGCCCCTCGTCTCTCTTCAGAGCAAATCAGCCTCTTTTCCTAGGTCAGGCCGTGGGTATAAGGCTTCATCTTCAGAGGCAATCCAAGTGTTTTATGAGCACGGAACATGTTTCCTGAAATAACAGAGCATTGTTCTTGCCACTGCACTAGGAATATCAGCAGACTTTGGTTAAATTTTTTTCCAGTGAAATGGCACATACATGTATTTTCAAGTCTAATATCAACTGCAGTCTTAGGTAGAGTATATCATTAAAAATAAATACTGATAACACCCACTTATTAATGGACATGCTCTTCTAGTACTTTCAAGATGAAGTAGACATATCCCTGGGTTCCCCCCCCCCCTTCTCTTTAAGATAGGGTCTTATTACATAGCCCTAGCTGGCCTAGAATTCTCTTTGTACACCAGACTGGCCTCAAACTCACAGAGATCCACCTGCCTCTGCCTCTTGAGTTCTGGGATTGAAAGTGTGCAGCACCACACCCATTTACCCTTTTTTTCTCAATGAAAACCCAGAAGGCTCTGAGTGCTTTATATTTGCACTGAAAGTTATTCCACCAGTATATAGCAGACCCAGAAATAAGCACATTTCTTCCTAATTCTAAAGCTTGTCATCTTTTCCTGGGATCCTGTGTGCACACCTCTGGTGTGGGGCTCTCAGCTGACTAGGAACGGCCATATATAGAGTAGCATCATGGTCTTACATTACGACATAGATCAATATTTAATGATCCTAATAATCTTGCTTTCTAGTGTTAGGATTAAAAATATGGAATCAATTACCTTGAACCTCTGGTGCATGAAATATTTATGATGTTACATTCCTCCTCATCTTCAAAACTCTCACATGCACTGTGAAAAATCTCAGTAGGCCATCAAATACATGTTCTGTGATAAAATATTTATTGTAGTTTTGGGAAAAGTTAGGCCTTGCTAGAGTTTGAAAGATCTCCAACACTCTAGGATAATTACAGCTCTGCTTTATGAACATGGGCAGTAGATCAATACTTGCTCATTTGTTTTTTGATGATAGGTGTTTAGGAGATTATTAAGTTTGCAGCAAATGAATACTTGGGCTATATCCAGACTTTACTGCCCCATCTGTAGTCTTTCAATGAAGATACTATTGTCTTTCAAATGATACATATTTTTATTTTAGTGAGGAAAATCATGTCTCAGATATGACAAAAATCATATATGACAACTAGCTGGTTTGAAATAAGATGAAAAATAATTTCCAAATTTCCCTGACTTGGGTTTGAGTAATACATCTTTATTTTACTGTTCTGGGCTAATGGTGCAGTCACTGTTTACATTTGTGTAGTTTATGATATGCACAGTTTCTGCCTAGAAAGGTGAGGTGGGCATGGATTGAACTCTGCAAATCCTGTGTTGATCCACAGGAAATGCTTTTCTGACAGGCACAAAAAACAAAACAAAACAAAAACAAACAAACAGACAAAACCGTGTTGTAGTCTGGTGGAGGCGCCATCAGATGGCACCTTCGTGGGGAACAGAATGAGCCGCAGTGTAGTGGCTGTTCTTTTACATTCTGGTTTGTATTTAGGATGCCTCAGGGAAGGTGTTGGATCACTGGAGCATCATGACCAGTGAGGAAGAAGTGGCCACCTTGCAGCAGTTCCTTCGTTTCGGAGAGACCAAGTCCATAGTGGAGCTCATGGCAATCCAGGAGAAGGAAGAGCAGTCTATCATCATCCCCCCCTCCACAGCCAACGTAGACATCAGGGCTTTCATCGAGAGCTGCGGCCAGAGGAGTGCCGGCCTCCCCACTCCAGTGGACAAAGGCAACCCCAGCAGCACGCACCCTTTTGAGAACCTTATCAGCAATATGACTTTCATGTTGCCTTTCCAGTTCTTCAACCCTCTGCCTCCTGCTCTGATAGGGTCACTGCCTGAGCAGTACATGCTGGAGCAGGGTCAGGACCAGAGCCAGGACCCCAAACAGGAGCTGCACGGGTCCTTCTCTGGCAGCAGTTTCTTAACGTCCGCACCATTTCAGGTTGAAAAAGAACCGTGTCTAAAGTGTCCAGATGTTGTTACCCCGAAAGAAGACAGTGCACACTTAAGCGACTCCAGCTCATACAGCATTGCCACTAAGCTTGAAAGGACACAGCTGTCCCCCGAGGCCAAAGTAAAGCCTGAGAGGAGCAGCCTGAGTGCCAAGAAGGGCCGGGTGTTCTGCACAGCCTGCGAGAAGACGTTCTATGACAAAGGCACTCTGAAGATCCACTACAACGCCGTCCACCTGAAGATCAAGCACAAGTGCACTATTGAAGGGTGTAACATGGTGTTCAGCTCCCTGAGGAGCCGGAACCGACACAGCGCCAACCCCAACCCTCGCCTGCACATGCCGATGAACAGAAATAACCGAGACAAAGACCTCAGGAACAGCCTGAACCTGGTGAGCTCTGAGACCTACAAGCGCCCAGGTTTCACCGTGATGTCTCCAGACTGTGGGCCCCTCCCTGGCTACACCGGTTCAGTGGAGGACTCCAAAGGTCAACCAGCTTTCTCGAGCATTGGGCAGAATGGCGTGCTTTTCCCTAACCTACGGACCGTCCAGCCAGTCCTTCCTTTCTACCGCAGTCCAGCCACTCCCGCTGAGCTGGCAAACACACCTGGCGTGCTGCCCTCTCTTCCCCTCTTGTCCTCCTCCATCCCAGAACAGCTGGTTTCCACAGAAATGCCCTTCGATGCTCTCCCCAAGAAGAAGTCCCGCAAGTCCAGCATGCCTATCAAAATAGAGAAAGAAGCCGTGGAAATCGCTGAGAAGAGACACAGTCTCAGCTCAGATGATGACATGCCCCTGCAGGTAGTCAGTGAAGATGAGCCAGAGGACAGCAGTCCTCAGTCAGACCGAGTACCTGAGGAGCGGCATACACAGCTAAGCTTAGAGAAGCCTTTCCCCCAAGGAGAAAGACCCTGCCATCTTGAGTCTGTGTCTGAGTCTCAGGAAGCTATCAGCAGAACCCTTGAGCAGACCACACACACAGAGAGGGAGGCTGAGCAGAAGTTAGGATTCACTTCAGTAATGCCAAGAGAGGTGGAGGATGGTGGCCATGAGCGCCATTTCACACCTGGACTGGGGCCGCAAATTCCTTTTCCTGACTACATGGAATTGCAGCAGCGCCTACTGGCTGGGGGACTCTTTAGTGCTTTGTCCAACAGGGGGATGACTTTTCCTTTTCTGGAAGAGTCTACAGAACTGGAACACCTGGGCGAGCATGCCCTAGTGAGGCCAAAGGAAGAAAATCGCTTTCAGTGTGACATCTGCAAGAAGACCTTTAAAAACGCTTGCAGTATGAAGACACATCAGAAGAACTCACATGCCAAAGAGACACACACGTGCACAGTGGAGGGATGTGGGGCTGCCTTCCCATCCCGTAGGAGCAGGGACAGGTAAGGCGTCTGTCGGCAACACAGACTTGTCTTTTAAGACAGCAGTTTAAACCTTCACATGCATCAGAGTCATCTGAAAGGTCAGGAGAACAGACTTCTGGGCCCTAACCCTAAAGTTTGCTGTTGTAGGTCAGGGGTGAAAGCTGAGAGTGTGCCTTTCTAGCAAGTTCCCAGAGGGTGTGGAAAATTCATGAATTTTCAGTTCCAAAAATCTAAAAGCATTTAGCCGCAAAACTTGACCTGGAAAGACATGATGCTTTTTGTGGTATAGATTTCCACTGTTACCTTTTTGAAGGGTTTATGTAGCTTTGGTATTATTTAATTACTAATGACTGTATTCATATTAATTTATTAATAGATACTCTGAAATATTTCAATACATGTATCATCCTATCCTTCTAAAGTCTGAGAGTTCCCAAGTTGAGAAACACATCTGCCCCCAGATGTGTGGGCTAAAGAATGGTGAGCTGGTTCTCACGTTGTGGAGAGAATGGAGGAAGGGCTTCTTAAAGTGTCCCATAGTTTCTCAAACCTAGCCTAATTTTCATCCCATCAAATGAAGAAGTCCGTCACGCGAAGCCTTTTCTCTGGCTTCTAGTCCCCCAGCACCATCTGCCGAGAGAATGGCTGCTTGATTGGAGACTTTTGAAGATACTGGCCTATCAAAGAAGAAAGGTGACTGGCAGCTCCTTCCAGGGGCTGCTACATATGTTTGAAAGTTGCTGGGTTATCTAAAACACACAGACTTGTCTCAAAGTGCACACTCCCAGGGCTTATCTCCCGGGAGCACAGCACGGTGCTTCTCTTTGTGTACTTGACTAATGACGGTGTAGTCGCCCTCCTCCCAGCCTCTGAGAGGAAGAGCAGGGACAGCAGCGGGGACCTAAGGAGTTGAAGGAAAGGGTCGGCTGTCTGATGAAATGCAGGTGATGAATGGCTCCGAGGATGTGAAGCTACATTTGTTCAAACAAGCTCAACTTGAAGCAGGTTAGCAGCACCGCTAGCTTAGTCCAAACTGTAATGCCTGATTTAAGAGGGTGAAAATGGAAAGACTCCCACACACATTCCTGCTCGGCCTCATAAGAACACTCTCATTGTCTTTAGTGAAGAGAAGAAAGCACAGGAGATATTAGTTAAAATTCCTGCCTTCTGTTGCTAGGATGTTTAAAGCAAACCACTAGGGTACCCCTAATTAATGAGCCAGTCCTCCTCCTTCATCCTCCAAGAAGAGGAGGGTTTGCTTATGAATAAGCTGTTGTTATAAATAGAGGTAGTCATATCAGTTAGATTGTCTTTGCTATTTATGAGACCGGTGAAGTCTACAGGATCTACTAAATTATAACACATACTAGATTGACAGTCCTTTTCATGTGATGCTTGATTTCCATACAGTCAATGCTTTCTTATGTCTGACCTACATGTATATAGAAGTCTCAACTACAACAAGACCTCATCTTGCATTCTAAATGTTTCAACACTTTATTTTACATTTTATTCCAATAGTCTAGATCTTTGAACATGTACCTAAAACAACTATAGTTTTAAAAACACCATTTTAAGTAGGACTTTGTGGATACACCCAGGCCCAGGTCCACCACTTCAGCTAAGTCAAAGTTTAGAACTGTATTATTTTGTTCGTCAAGGCAACTAGCTTCCCCTCATTGAGCCACAGTTCCTGCTAGCCGCAGTTCCTAGATCAGAGAAAGTGTGGGGGAGGGAGGGAAGGAGAGAGCTCCTCTTAAATGTTTATTTAATCAACAGCTCTTCTGTGGTGGGTGCTGGGGAACACAGTCCTTGCTCACTGAAGTTGTCAGTCTAGTGGAAAAGATAGACAGTCAAAAGGAATTACAGATGACCATAAAGACTGCTGCAGTGAAACGTAGGCTATAATGACACATACGAGGGTGCTTAACTAGGCAGCCTGGATTCAGGGATCTGTCCAAGCCAGCAAGTATTACATGTATTAGTCCCATAACATTTCTTGTTGTTACTCACATAAGGAACTGCAAGTGCTTTTCTCTATTCAGGTTGTATAGCAGTCATTGTTTACTGTACTGGGAAGTAAAAACTGGGAAAATATGCCATCTCTTTAAAACAAGAATATACATATTGTATGTTAATATAGCACATTAATGGGAAATGGCTTTTATTTTTCCAAAGTGAATATAGTGAGATAAATGGCTTTATTTTATATTGTTGCAAATCTCTAATATTTGGTTTAGTAGAAAACAACTACTTCTGCATTCAGCCTGTTGCAGTATCACATTATATACATTCTGGAAACTCCCATGAATTACTAATGTTGTTTATAAACTCTTGCTTTGGGAGCTGCTGGGAGGATGTTGAGGACTAGGCTGGTTCACTTTGAGAGCCACTGATCTCAACTAAATAGAAGTGAGAGAGAGGAGCCACAGTGGGAGTTGGAAGAAAATGGGAAGTTGAGGCAGGAGGCACAGATTCACAAAGTCCTTGGAAAAGAATACCTGGCACATAGTCCAGAGAGTCTGTATTCATAGTATGTCCTGGTCATAGGGTACACATCTTAGGAATGGCTAACCCTCTGAGGGCCTGAGCAGGGAAGAGACGGCTGTTCGTGTCCACTGGATAGCCAGGAGATGGACATGAGATCCAGAGATTTACATTGTAGGAGAGCCTTCATGTTCCAGGTTCCAGTACATGTCTGAGTTTTTCAGCTGCTTGAATGTAGTGGAATTAGTATGTCCATCTGCTGTCTGGTTTTCTGCCGACACATGCCAGCCCTTTCAGTGCGGAACATTAACATAATCATAGGGCAGAGCCGTAGCTGGGAAGAGCTGCTTGCAAAGTGGGTGATCTCGGAGTATAATTCTCATCCTGTCCACAAAACATGTATAAAGGGGTAAAAGAAAGTACATAACAAAATATATACATTTTATGAAATACAATTAAGACTCCCTCATGCACATACCTTGAGAGATTTAGAATAGAAAAAATTCTTAATTTATTTAGAGAGGGTGTTTTCTTGACTCTGGCATAATTCTCCATCTATATTGGTGGAGACATTTTTCTTATTTGGGATCCTTTTTCTGTCACCTGTAGGATTGTACCTTTTAGTGTAATGGATTTTTTTTTTTCTTGTCAGAAGTTACCAGGGGATCCCTAAGCAAGAGCAACATTGATTTTACAAGTTGCATCTATGATAACATGGGGGTAAACAGCATGTATCATAATGGATGCTCATCATCTGCCTGTTAGGAGTAAATGATTGGGTGCAAGATTGGCAGTGTGTTCACACTGCTGCATTTGCAAAACTCCTGTCTGGTTCATCATGAGACACTGCAGATACGACCTGCACTAGACACACACACACACACACACACACACACACACACACACACACACACACAGCTGTTTAGGCTGCCAGCTGTACCTGTAGGACTTCTGAAGTGAAACATGAACTCCTACTCATGACCATCACTATCTAATAGAAAGAGGATGTGAAGCCACATTGGGAATCTTTAATGTTCTATATCAAAAGGGCAAAAGGAACCAGGGAATGTAAGTTTTAATAACGTGTTTAATTCAACATACGCCAAATGCTATCTCTTCTAGATATGACAGTGGCAGTGTGTCAGGTGTTGAACACCATATTAGATGGTATGGCTTGAAGGTGGTAATATTTCATCATTTCATCAAAATAAAGTATTCTGCTTAGTTTCTTATCATCTGTGACTGATGCTTTCTTGGGCTTCCCTGAATCTAGTGCCCCCATCAAATTGGCCTAATTGAAGCCGTCTCGACCTCCTCTATGGATGAGATACAGGAAGTTAGATGTTAATCAGGTGGTGAAATTTGAAATTCCAGACTGATGGCTTGCCTGGGGAATGCCGGCTTCTGATGAGTAGCCACAGCATGGTCTAGTATCTGCTGACCACATAGCACAGCTCACCGGGTGCTAACCCTGACTGTTACTCCACCATACCACATGATTTTCCTAGTGTCTGCTGAGTCTTTCTACTCAGAATAATGGTCCTAAACAACAATCCCACTCCTCTCTCTGTCTTTTCACTCTTGTAGACACAGCTCAAACCTGAGCCTCCACCAGAAAGTATTGAATGAAGAAGCATTGGAGAATAGTGAGGACCATTTCCGTGCCGCTTACCTTCTGCAAGACGTGGCTAAGGAGGCCTATCAGGACGTGGCTTTCACGCCACAAGCGTCGCAGACATCGGTCATCTTCAAGGGAACAAGTGGGATGGGCAGTCTGGTTTACCCAATAGCTCAAGTTCACGGTGCCAGTCTGGAGAGTTACAACTCCGGCCCCCCTAGCGAGGGCACCATCCTGGATTTGAGCACTACCTCAAGTATGAAGTCAGAGACCAGCAGCCATTCCTCCTGGGACTCTGATGGGGTGAGCGAGGAAGGCACTGCCCTTATGGAGGACAGTGACGGGAACTGTGAAGGCCAGAGCCTTGTCTCTGGGGAAGATGAGTACCCCATCTGTGTCCTGATGGAGAAGGCCGACCAGAGCCTTGCTAGTCTGCCCTCTGGGTTGCCCATAACATGTCATCTCTGCCAAAAGATATACAGTAACAAAGGGACCTTTAGAGCCCATTACAAAACCGTGCACCTCCGCCAGCTGCATAAGTGCAAAGTGCCAGGCTGCAACACCATGTTTTCATCTGTTCGCAGTAGAAACAGACACAGTCAAAATCCCAACCTGCACAAGAGCCTGGCCTCATCTCCAAGCCACCTCCAGTAACAAGCCAAAGACTCTGATAAGTGTTTGCCATGAGTTCAGGAATAAGAATCCAAAGAATAAGGTAGATGGACTGTTGAGTAGTATTTCTCATAAGCCAGGCAAAAGTGACTTGACTGTCCAGTCTTCTACAGCAGGAAAAGCACAAGGCAAGCCTGTGAGAAGCTGACACTGGGGTAGCCCTTCCTGCTATTATTTTTCTTAGCCCACGAGGTTTTCCACTGACACAGGAAAACACAGAAAGGCAGTTCCCCCAGATTTGTTTACATGTTCCCTAGGATACCTCCAGGTCTACAGACTAAGGAGAGAGTAGGGATCAGGAACTAGGCACAGCTTCACATGAGGCCTGCAGTATTAAGGTATCAGGGAAGAAGCATCCTTGAATACAACATTGTCACCGTGGGCATGACAACCAGTCCCAAAGATGTCATTTTCAGGTATCCTCCCCCCCTTTTTGGATGAATCCAAAGACCAGACTTGAGTTTAGGAAAATGACATTCAGAGACCATCCCTCCATTGGGAGTCGATAATTGCTCCTTCACAGTCTCGGATGTAATTCCAGGGAGTTCTCCGAGGAAGCTGGGTGGCTCCCAATATGCTCCTTGTCAGTTCTCCTTGATCTGCAACATGCATTTAAGAAGCTAGAGGGAAAATATTTTGTGCACTTAAGAATAGTGGACTTCAGTTTAATTTAAAGTTATTTTGATAATATTTAACTGTGTTTATATTATGTAACTGTTTGGTGTGAGTGCAGACATGTTCGCGTCACCTCTGAGTCTGTTCAGAATTAGAACAAGTGACAGCTCACACTGGAGAACCACAGCCTGTCTTCGGGTGGTGATCTGCAGCCTGGTGACCTCTGTGGGATGAGTGGAAGTGTGCTTCTGCCTAACACGTTTGTATATATCCACCAGGCTATTTAGAGAACGTGGTTCTGATGGCTGTTGTGTATCTGCAGTCCCACTGGACCCTCGCTCTTCACCCGCTGGCAAATGTATAAGGTTAGAATGGACTTTGAGATTTATTTGGTAGGAAGAAAAGTAGGGACCTTACTGCCATGTTCTATGTCTTAATATTTAACTTATTCCAAGATCGATTCCACACCACTAAACATGTTTGCCACTATAGAAAAGATGTGTAGTCAGCCCTGTGAAATGAGACTGTCTCTTAGAATTCAGCTTTGGCAATAGTCTAAAGGGCTACACAACTTTAAAAGAAGTGGATTTTGTATTCAGAGTTCAAGTTAACTGTCTGTTTGACTCATGTTGACTTAATTTAAAAGTCCTTAAAGGAAATTGATGGTTATAAGAGATATTATTCCCCTGGCTTAAAGATAGAAAAAGCCAAAACCTGTTAGCAATTATTTCAACTTAAAAAAAATACTTAAAAGTTGTCTCTGCTTAAGGAGAGATGTATCTTTCAAGCTTTTTTGTTACTGAGATGTTCAACATTCTAGTTTCCCCAAATGGAAAAAAATTTGTATGCAATGTTTTCTATGATTTAATAAAAATATATGGCATACCTTTTGTTTAAAAGGCAAATATTTATACCAGTGGTTTTGTTTGTATGTCTGTCTTTTCACGAGTGGATTTTCTCATACATTCAAACACAGAGACACTGTGAATTTGAGAGAACTAGAAGTCCACAGATGACAAGATATTGCCCACCAGAATAGACTGCAATAAAGAGGTCAAAGACATGAAGTGGGTCATTTGTTAGGAGGATGAACTGAAAAAAAATACATACTGAGATGTTTCATAAATACAGTGCTGTCCAAGATAATCCTCGGCCAATTCCCAATACTTAGAACGTAATGAAACATTTAAGCCTCTTCTTGAATGTACTTAATTTCCTCACTTTTTGTCCACCCTCAAGAGTCCAGTGTCCCAGTTAAGCTGGCATAATTAAAGTATCTGGTCACTCTACCAGGGCAGGAAGCTACGAGTCCATTAGATGGTAATGTTGAGAACTACATAGTCCCAGTTTGCAGACTGTTGCGTTCCCTGGTAAATGCTAACTCCTGAAAAGCAGTGAGTGATCGTCCATAAAGAGCTGGAACCCATCTGTCCATCCAGCCTCCCTCCCATATTTGATGTCCTTTATATTTTACTGAGTAAAAGACATCATTGGAGGGAAACACTCTACTACCATTTATACTAGCCTCATACTAAGCCATTCCATCTTTCCTGGATGGCAGCAGTGGCATCCTAAATGGTCTTGTGTTTCTATTGTTACACTCTATAGCAGCTACAATGATCTTGGCCAGTTGTAAAGTAGATCGTGTAGTGCCCCAGCTCAACCCGCCTCCAGTGGCTTCCCTTAACAGCCAACAGGAAATCCAACCGCATCCCAAGGCTCATGAAGCCCTGCAGTATCTCTCTACCTCCATTGACCTCTCCATCCCCTTGCCCACTACCCTTCCTTCTTTGCATACACACTCTCCTTTCTCTTTCTCCTGCAGTAGCTCTTCCAGAACTTCATTCACAAGATCACATGCCAGCTGACCTCACTTCCTTCTGCAGAGAACTAGATAGGAATCCATTTGTCTTCCCCTGCCCTTTCACCGTGTCCATATTCACATCCATCTTTTATGGTCACATCTGTCTAGACCTGCCAAAGATCCAGCTGTGTGTTTGGTGTACCACCCGAGGGACCTGCAAATCCCTATGAGGAGGTGATCAGGATCCTCACTCACTCGCCATGTCTCTGTCACGACTGAGTCCCATCTGTCTCCTTAGAGTCACCTATGACTGAAAGATCCAGATTTTCCTAGCTCTACCTCTCTAGGTTCTGATGATGATGAGGCTTCCCTGCTTACAGCTATGTAGGTCTGAATCCTCCATGAAACATTTAAAATACAGGAGGACCGTATTACTAGGCACTTCTTTGAGACAGAAAAGGGATGTCGGAAGCAGGTACAGTTCTTTCTGCCATGGTGTGTGTTCTGAAGGGAGAGGAGGAGGGAAGACCGCAGGAAGGTGCCCACTACACAGTCTAGGCAGCCAAGAGTGCTTTGGTGCAAATGAAGCTGTGGGCCTCAGAACACAGTGGTGGGAGCCCTCAGCCAAATGGCACCTCTCTGAAGTCCCTATGTCCTGTTGAAGTGACTTCAAACCTGTACTTTTCTCTAGACTCCACAGAAGTTTCCTCCTCTCTGAAGGATGCGACTCTGAACTCACCCTCCAGGCTTCTTCCCATTGCCTGCTGTCCCCCACCTTCAGGGGTGGAACCCCATGGCTCCTCTCCTGTCCCATTCAGTGCCAAATTTATCCTTTCCACCTTTCCTTTTTTAAAGACAAGGTCTCCCCACACACCCCTGCTACCTGGAACTAGAGATCCTCCTGCCTCAGCCTCTCAAGTGCTGGGGGTGCAGAGGTGCACCACCACACCCATTCACTTTTCACCTGTTCTCTTGTAACATCTACAGATCTCTTGTCAGAACAGTAAAGGAAAGCAAACTCTTCTGGACTCTGAGCCTTTCTCTTGGTATTCTCTCTCCTGCGTCCAGGGCACTTGGGTTGTTGAATTTCTCCTTGTCAGTCATGGTTCTCCCGTTAGCCTATTCAAGACCCAACTCACACCAGGGTTCCCAGTGACTTCCTGATGGCTATGTTCAAAGGACATGATTGGTTCTCTGGGGTCTCTTGGTTCCACTTGAACTTTGTCTCCTCTCCCTCTAGGCTGTGTCATCTCACAACTGACTCCTGTCATAGCTAGTGCCTTCTAAGTCTTCCCTCCAGAAGTGCCCTCCCAGGCAGTAAATACATGCCCATTGGATGTGCCAGAATAGTCCACAGCCTCTCCAGCTCAACTTACCCTAAATTCAATTTAATAGCACTTTCCGTTTCTCCTTTACTCAACATTATCCTCTGAGTATTTCCTCACCTGGGAGCAGATGTATCATTACCAATGAAAGCTGACAACCTGGAAGCAATAGCAACTCCAGTTGAAGGCCAAGGCTCTTCAAGTCCAATTGTCCATGGTCAAACCTCAGCTACTCCACATTCTAACCAGGTGACTTTGATGAGGAAATGACTTTGACAAGTCATAGTTTCCTCATCAATATCATGAGCATAAAAAATGGTCTCTACTTCAGGAGTCACGATAAGACTAAGGACTGGCTATGTGGTATATGGGCCAGTGCTCGGTACATAGTCATTTAATAAACGTGGCCTGTGGTGCCACACACTAGCACTTTTTTTTACCCCACTCCCAGTAGTTTGCAGTTACCAAATCCCCACAACTACCACAAATCCCACACACTCAAAATCTCCTCTTCATAATACATAAAATACATTAATGTATTTTTGTTCACCAAGACAATCCTTTCCTCCTTACCCTCTAAAACTATCCCACTGAATTCCTTCTTCTGTTTGCTCTCAAATCTAATTTCCACATAGCAGCCACAGGGAGTTCCACAATCACATACATTGACTATGTCCCCATATTTAGCTGCATGCCCCCCTCCTACCCCATCATCCTCAGGTAAATCCAACAAGGCCAAGCCTGTCACTGAAGACTAGCCATGCTCAGCAGCCTGACCTCCACAGGTGCTTCTCTGTCTGTGCCCAGCCTCTTGTGCCTCTGTGCATGGCATGTGCCCTTCAGGAATTGCCTTTTGAGCTCAGTGCACCCATCCATGGTCTTCCTTTGAGATTCAACTCGGCAATCATTTGTAGGAAGCCTCTTGACTCCTACTGTTTCCACTGCAGGATTGAGAAGCCCATTCACTACACCTGTAGCATCATGTTCTCAGGGTTGGCTCACAGGTTTTCCTTACCCTATGCTCACCACCTGAGTGACGGTCCTTTTGTCAGTAGTCACTAACCTTGATTGTGGCAAAGCTCGACTGTGGCCTTCAGGGTGGTATTCATCAACAGGGAAATATTGAGAACCCAAGAACTAAATGCATAGTGGTAAGTATACTAGGCATGGCCCCTATCCTTAAGAAATTTAAGTCCATCAAGAAAGGCAGATTCTAAGCCAAAAATTAAAATTAGAAAGTACTACAAGCTGGGTTGTTAGAAGACAATTCTATTTTGTATTTTATTTGCCATCATCGCTCTCACAGATAGCCATTTGCAAATAACTAAGGTGAGGGGTCACGCTCCTCCCATGACTTTATTCTTTAAAAAGAAGTTAAGGGTTCATACTGCTTGTAGTGGTGTGAATGAGAATGGCCTCTGTAGGCTCATGTATTTGAATACTTGGTTCACAGTTGGTGGAATGTTTGGGAAGGATTAGGAGGCGTGGCCTTGTTGGAAGAGGAATGTCACTGGCTTTGAGGTTGTAAAGACTTGCAACATTTCAAGTTAGCTCTCTCTGCTTCCTACTTATGGATCAAGATGTGACCTCTCAGCTGTTCCTGTGGTCATGCCTTTGCACCGCCATCATGGACTCTAACCCTCTAAAACCCTAAGGCAAATCAAATGCTTTTTTTTTATGTTTCCTGTGTTTTTTGTCACAGCAATAAGAAAGTAACACTGCTCTTGGCAGAGGACCTGAGTTTGGTTCCCAGCACCCATGTCCGGCAGCTGGCAAGCTTGTGTAATTCCAACTCTGGTGGGTCTGATGCCCTCTTCTGGTTCCCAAGGGCACATGCACTCACATGCACACACCCAAACACAGAAACACACATACACAAAATTTTTAAGACTAAAAATAACTCCAAACAGACATATAACTTAAATGTCAATTGCCCACAATGTCCTGAACCTCTAGTCTTCCAAGGCCATCCTCCCACTTATATTCATATTAAATAACAGAGTCTCCACTCAACACTTGAAGAAAATTCATCTCCGCAATGATTCTCTCCATTCGCCTCTGAATATCAGAAAAGCACAAACCTTCTGAAGACAAAATTTCAAATCAACAAAATTTCAGCTCCCAGACAAGAACTTGCATCTTTGCTCTTAATCACAGGATCTGACCATATACACTTCAGTCCAACTCCAGAAGCATCTGACTCCCTGTCTTGGTCAAGTGTTCAAAAACCACAGGAGTACAGCTATATCATTTTGTCTACGTTAGAGTGTTTTCCCCTGACTAAGCTAATAGATTAGTGCCTCTAGATTGTCCCTCGTTTCTTTAAACCTTTATTAGGAAAGCTTACAGAACACTGAGGGGAGCTTTGTTTGTTGTGTGTTTTTCCCCCCAAGATAAATCTCTGTAACATAAAATTTACCATTTTAGCCATTTTAAACCGCTCACTTCAGTGACAATTATAGTGTTATGCCACATCTATCTAGTTCCAAAACATTTCCTCATCCTCAACTAAAACTGAGTCCATTAAATACTCACTCTTTGGAAATTTCCAGCTCACGCCAGCCCCTAGCAACCACTAGTCTACTTTCTGTTTCTATGGACTCACTCACTCTTGATGCCACATGGAAATGGGTTCTTGCAATTTGTGGCCTTTTGAAACTTGTCTCCTTCATGTGCTCAAGGCTCATCTATGTTTAACGTATCATTTCTTCTTATCGTTAGACAACATCCCACTGTGTGGTACCCATCTAGTTTACCCACCTATTTTCATGTGTTGATCTGTTCTTCAGCTTGGCCCACTGTATGTCTGTTACGACTGTGAACATTGGTGAACAAGTTTTCATGTATTTGTGTGTTTTCAAATCTCTTGGGTGGATATCTAGGAGTGGGCTTGCTGGCCTTTGGTAACTGTATGTTTGAGAAAACTGCCAGACTGTCCCAAGGTCCCTGCCTCTTAAATATGATTGCACATTGGAATCACCCGGGCTGCTTTTTTTTTTTTTTCTTTTAATGTGCATCGGTATTTTACCTACACATATGTCTGTGTGAGGGTGTTGGATCCTGGCGTTACAGACAGTTGTGAACTGTCATTTAGATGCTGGGAATCAAACCTGAGTCCTCTGGAAGAACAGTCAGTACTCTTACCCACTGAGCCACCTCTCCAGACCCCCTGAGGCACCTTGAAAGCACCAGTTGCTAGGTCCCCTTGGAAGTTCTGATGGAGTCCGCCTGTTCTCTGGCCTGGGTACAACCCTCTGAAACTCCCCAGCTGACTTTCCCCATTCCTGTTCAACAACTTCTGGTGTAGGCTTGAGGAACTCAGAGATGTCATTAATCAGTAACTCCTGAGCCTCCCCTCTCCCCGTGCCAGTATTTTCAACCCTGCTTGCTTATATCTTCTAATATATTTATGTTTTTTACAAATTAAAAATTAAAAAAAAATTAAAGCAAGCATATCCATCCCTAGGTCCTTCTTTCATACACTTCCTCCTTTTTGGAGATGAGGGGAGCCTGGGAATCTAAAATGTCCACAGGCAGTTGGGCCATGTTTCACACAGGCAAATTTGAAGCAATACCTTGGGTTGTTCTCAAAGTGTGAGCCAGGACAAGCACTGGAAGCACTGAAACCTGTAAGGAATGTCAATTCTCACTAAACTAACTCAGACCCTAGATCTTAATAAATCTGCAGAGACGATACGCAAACTAGCTTACACGTGTGTTATTATACTACCAGTCTCTGGTCTCTGGGCTTGAGTGTGCTGGCCATCTGAAAGACACACTGCAGCCCAGGTCCTGTCCCCAGCTTCTGATGTAGCAAGTCTGAGGTGGGGCCCAAGGCTCCACGTGTGTAATAATTCCTCAGGAGATGCTGACATGCTGAGTCTTGGGACCACACTTTAAGAATCACTAGTCCCAAGTCTAGACCACATGTTCTCAAATTCAGCACTATTGGTATTTCAGATCATGTGTCGTCCTGTCTGTGTGGGGACTGTCCTATGCACTGTAGCATTCAGCTGTTTCCCTGACCTCTACCCACTAGACGCCAGGAGTTCCCTGCAACATTATAACTACTAAAATGCCCCATCCATTGTCAACTGTTCCCTGATGGGGTGGTGACAAAGACACTCCAAACCGAGAGCGATTGGTGTACCAGGGGTGTCCAACCTTTTGACATGATGACATGATGTTGTCATCTATCAATATGTTGAGCCCCCTTCATATAGGCATCCTGGGATGGGGGGTATCAGGTAAGACAGGCATGAAATGGAGGGGTTTGCCATTCATCCCCTTCAAAGGGACAGTGTAGCGGGTGTGTGGCTCATGCAGCCTCCCTCTGCCTGTCCTCTCACCACACACATCATGAGACGTCTACAGAGGAACTGGGGACCCATAGGAGCAACCCTGTAGACATCAATCTCTCCACGACGGGAAATGTCACCGGCCCAGTAGGTGACAGTGGCGACAGGAGGAGAAGAGTGTGTCATGAGTTTCTGGACGCCAGCTGTGTCATCCTGAGCGGTCCCCTTGATCCCTATCGCCTTCCACCCCTCACCCACAACTTCTTCCCAGATTAAGCCAGCTTTGCCAAGCGTCTTTAAAAGCGGCTACAGGGAAACTTCGGAGGAGGGATTCCTACTGGTCACCCAACACTCTTACGATAGATCCGTGTCGTCGCTAAGTTTTGTTTTGGTTCTGTATTGGTACACAGTCACTGTACACGGTGGCACATTTCATAAAGACATTTTCAAATGTGTATCGCGTACTTGAACTGTACTCACACTCTGCACCCCGCCCCCCCCCCTTCTCACAGGGCCTTTCCCCATCCTCACTGCTGTTTTCTTAGGTGTATGTATAACATCCTTTGGTATATCTAACATCTACCTTCATGTTTATGTATGTGAAGTGTGTAGGGGGGCGGGGGGAGGTGTTACGTATCTATATAAAATCCAGGATCCACAAATGAGAGAAAACATGCAAAATCCACCTTTCTGAATCTAAGTGATGAGTTTTCATTAGTCATAATAATGGTGCTTTGTCTTTACGGAGGGGCAAGTATACCCAGGTCAAGAAAAAAAAATGTTTTACAAAGTGTGGCTTTCCAATCAAAGTTAGTAGTAGTTCAGATTGTTGGGGAGGGGTGCCCTCTGCTGGAATGTGTAGGTTATTGCAATGGGTGCTGTGCGCTATGCTGGAGTCCTCCAGATTTAAGAATGTGATTGGAAAACTCCCCCTGGGCCGCCGCCCATGCCCTCCAGCTCTGAGCGCAGCTGAGAAGAGGACATGTCCCCAGCATGATCTTGCTCCCTCTTCCAGGAGTTAAGCACCTTAAAGAAAACTTTAATCCAGGGCTCCAGCCACCACACTGTTCTGCATTTGCCTTGCAGGAACAAAAGTAGACTCCATGACGGGAGAAATACATTTGTCAGGAGCCTCTCCTGCTTCCTGACCCTGGCCCCTCAGCACACCTCGATATGAGACTTCAAACATCCGACTCCGGAGTCCCCATCTCCTTAGCTGTGACATGGCTTCATATTACATGTTGGGGTGTTCTGGGGAACCTCAGAAGTGTCTCATGTGGCATTACTGAAGGACAAGAAGAGGATGTGGAGGGTAGCTGCCATCCAAGATACTTCCCTCAGATAGTGTTCTTTCCATTTCCACCTGACTGGGGCTGTACTGGGGGGCTAGGATTTTCTCCTTAGGTTGGGGGTGTAATTGAGGGGTTTTTATTGGGTTTTTGGTTTTTCTTTGAGGTTATTGTTGTTGAGACAGGTTTTCTTTCAGCTCAGCTTGTCCTTCAACTCTTGATCCTCTTGCCTCCACCTCCAAGTGCTGGACTTAGAGGTGTGTGCATTATACTCTTTAAGGTTGGTTCTTTTAGATGCTGCTGATGTCGTCTGTTTGTTTTCCACATCTCTTGTGAGAATTCATTCTCTATGGATATATAAACAGAGTATCTCCTCTAGCATCTCCCCAGCACCTTCTCTAGCATCTCCCCAGCACCTTCTCTAGCGTCTCCCCAGCACCTTCTCTAGCATCTCCCCAACACCTTCTCTGGCGTCTCCCCAACACCTTCTCTAGCATCTCCCCAGCACCTTCTCTAGCACCTCCTCTAGAACCTCCTAAGACCTGGAGACTCAGAAGCTGCATGCAATTAGGGCAAATCTGAATCAAATGGCTAGGAAGAGTGGCTGGGATCTCAGTAAGGAGCCAGTGACCCTCCCCCACTCTCCCCTGTCACGGTCATCAGGCTAGATCTTCAGGGCCTCTTGAAAGCAGGTACAACTGATTTGGTGACCGTGGCAGCTGTTTTGCTCAAAGGCCTACTTTCCGGAATACATAATTGCACACATGTATGGTCTAATGTATACTGATTCAATGCAGGTATACGGCATGCAATGACCTAACCAAGCTTTTCCCCTCTCAGACATCAATTATTCTTATACTAGTGCAATAATTCTAGTTATTTTGTAATGTATCATAGATTATTCTAGACAGTAGTTACTCTAACTCCTACCTAAGTCTACCTCCTACCTTCCCATCCCCTCTCCTACCTGGCTTTATTCATAGATGCTTTTCAATTTTTGATGAGGCCATCTTCTTCTAAACCTGCTAACCTGCCAAACAGCAGCACAAGTGGCCTGTCCCACCTTAACCATGCGCAGAACAGCTGCATTAGCCTAGCAGCACATAGTCATCTGCCATGCCTTTCCATTATAGTGTTGACTGTCTTGTTGTGTGGGTACACTTTTGCACCATCATAAAGGCCACAGGTCATTTACTATTTTGTGTATTGGTACTAAAAAATAGACTTTTCTCTCCACCATTCAGAAGATGACATCTGTGATGATATTGTGTTCCCCAATATATATTGCACCCTAATAAATTTATCTGGGGTCAGAGAACAGAACAGCCACTAGACAGACATAGAGGCTAGAAAATGATGGCACTCACACCTTTAATCCAAGCCTTCTGGAGGCAGAGATCCATCTGGATCTCTGTGAGTTCAAAGCCACACTGGAAACAGCCAGGCATGGTGACTCATGCCTTTAATCCCAGGAAGTAACGGCAGGAAGCAGAAAGATATATAAGGCCTGAAAACCAGGAACAAGAGCTGGTTAAGCCTTTAAGCTTTTGAGCAACAGTTCAGCTGAGATCTTTGTGGATGAGGACTGAGAGGCTTCCAGTCTGAGGAAACAGGATCAGCTGAGGAATTGGTGAGGTGAGGTGGCTGTGGCTTGTTCTGCTTCTCTGATCTTCCAGCATTCACCCCAATACCTGGCTCCAGGTTTGTTTTTATTAATAAGACTTTTTAAGATTTGTGCTACAGATATCTAAAGTCCCTTGTTCTCTGATCCCTGCCCTACACTTCCGTCTTTCCTGCTTTTCAAGCTGAGCTATAGAGAACAGTGAGGACAAGGAGGAGGTGGTTTTCCAGGGAGCTGCATCCAGTTGCTCAGTGTGTGTGATGGCACTGGCCCCCTCCAAAATCCATTTCTTAACAAGCTCACTAACTTGTCATAGACCCCAGGGTTGCGCTGCACCTTCTGTGAAGAAACTGTGTATGGTTCAATCCAATGCAGCCTCACTGGAGCTGCTAAGACTTGTGATTATACCCTGTCTAGGGAGGCTGGCACAACTCATTGTAAAACATTTCTAAAGTGTCACATGTAAAATGTAACCGCCACCCCCACCCCCACCCCCGCGGGATGGGGAGGAAGCTCATTGGATATTCACATTTACAGTATAAAACCCCAGTAACAGGGTGATGATTTGGAGGATAAAGTTCTTGCCACACAAGCATGAAAACGAGTTCAAATCCCAGCACCTATGGAAATGCTGGGTAGGTGTGAGGGCACACCTGTAATGCCAGTACTAGAGAGTTGGAGACTGGAAGCTCCTTGCTCCTTGGGGCAAGCTAGATAGATAGGGGAGCTCCAGTTTCAGTGAGAGATTACCTGAGTACCTGCGGGGGGGGGGGGGGGGGGTGAGTTAAATTCTCAGTTCCCACAAGGTGGCAGGAGAGAACAACTCCCTAGAGTTTTCCTCTGACCTCTGTGTGTGGAATGTGAGCAATGTGAGCTTGCGAGCATGCGAGCATACACACACACACACACACACACACACACACACACACACACACACAAACCCTTGACTGCATGCTACTCAATGGTAGAGTACTTGTCTAGCATACATGAAGTACTGAGCTCAATTCCAGCACCAGAAGAAGTAAGAGGGCTGACATGGTGGCCACCTGAATTCCAGACACTGTCAAGCTGGGTTAACACTCTGCTACCGTAACTTGTGCCTTCATCTGTGGATTTGCACGCCTCGTGCATGTACATGTGCTCAAAATGGAGCTACATCTTCCACTGGCGATATTACCTATTTTCATCCTTGATGTTAAAATCTGAGGATTGAAGTCCACTGGGTTTGTAAAACAGATAAAATTTTAAATTCTCACTAGGTGTAATGGAATTCTTTGGATCAACAAACAGTAACTGCTGGGGAAAATCCACTCTCCGTATACTTGAGAGGTCCCAGGCTCAGAGCTAACACCACTGTTTCATGATTAATTGTAAACTATCAAATTATTCCTTTGGTTTTTGGAAAGCACCAAATAATTTGTAGGGTACTTCACAGGAGCCCTTCCACCCAGGGCAAGAACCTCAAGAAAGAGCAGAGCCAGACTGTAAAAGCAGGCAAAAGCCTGTGGCTAGGGAGGTCATGGGTCCTAGTTGGGAACTCATTATTGTTGTTTAGCTACATTGACGTGGTAAAAAACTGCTGTCTAAATATCAATGTTTATACTCATGGGCAAACACTACTCACAGTCTTCATCAGAGAAGCTTGTCTTTGCACTGACGGCATGGACTCACAGCTGCTCGAGATGCTTAGAATACATATGCTGGTTGAGTGCTAAGCCCTAAGCAGGACATGTAAGCAACCCCCTCTGATGTGCAGGGAACACTACAGAAGAGGGATCGGAGCCCGGAGCCCGGAGCCCGGGAGCAGAGCTGCAAACTGCTATTTTCAGGGCATGGCACAGCCATTGCAAACACGTCTCCTAGCAGCTGTGGTTGCTCGCACTGGGTCAGCACAAGCCTGGGGCCCCAACCTTCTTGATGAACTATTGGCAACTGATGGATTCTGGGGGTACAGGGGATAGTCATTGCCTTCAGTTAACTGTGTACCAAACAGTGGCCCATTCAGCTCCAAAGGGAAGTTCCCAACCAATAGGCCACACAGAGGGGCCTGGTTAAAAACCAATGTGTCACAAAATTAAAAGGCATGAGTGTGACATGGGGACCTGTGGGGTGGAAGGAGTGGAATGATGGGATGCGGAAAGAATAAGGGAAGGTGTAGAGAAAGAGTGAACAGAACGCACCAAACACATATATGAAATTGTCAAAGAACAAATTTAATTTTCTAAATTAACTTCCTCCTAGAACTTCATCTTGGGTTATCAATTTCCTACACAAGGCCAAGATTATTTCCAGCTGCGTGCCTCCATGTAATCTCCATGCAGCAGCTTCTTTGGCTGTGATTAGTGAGTTTGTGCACAGTGCATACCATATCAGAGTTGGAAAACCCCACTGTCCATCAGTGCAATGTGGCGTTCTCCTGGAGATGTGAAAAAACACCTGCTTACCCAGAATAGAGCACCAGCTGCAGACCGAAGTGATGACTCCACCCAAGTCCAGTCGGATGAACCAATGAGCTTATTAGGCTTACTTGTAGGTGACCCCCAAACAGCCATATCACTAGAAAGCTTTACCCAGCATGGATAACTCCCCCATAGCTGCGGAAATGGCATCTCCCCACGCCTCTCAGTCAACCTTCCACATTCCCTCTAAGACCACATGCAACTAGGGCAGAATTAGTATGTAAACAGGCAGAGGCAGGAAGACAAGGTGTCTGGGATCCTCAGTGAGGGTTTAATGACCCTCCCCCACCTCCTTCTAAGCAGGGACAGTAACAGGCCAGTCTTGAGAGTCACTTGTGAGTGGTCACAGCTGCCCTGATGATGGTGGAGGAGACTTGCCCTACAATAATGGAGACATCTTAGCTCTTCCAGCAGGGGTACAGTAAGAAGAAGTGGGGCGGGGAGAGTCACCTCATCTGTCTCCTCAATAGAGGTGATGGAAATTTCCTTAGGCATAACTGACATTGGCTTCACTATGTCAATAGGTCACCAGGGTTGACTTACCCAGTAATGGTAAGGTGCCTGGAGCTCTTGCCTTCTGGTTACACACTGGTATTGGGTCCAGGAGCTTCACACAGAGGGGCAGGATGGGTAGCATCCCCACCTGGGGCATCATTACCATCTTGCCAGAAGTGCCTGATCAGAAAGGGCATGGGGCCCCCACTTGAGTGACCCATATAGATGCACAGACAGTTAAAAAAAATGATATTATTTCTCCCCTGCTGCTACCCACAAGCAACGCCAGCCCACCCCCCCCCCCCCCCCGCCCGGTGCTTATGCTTGAAAACAAAGTATTGGCAAGGATCTTTTCTCCCCATTTCTTTCCTTGTAGCATCCTCCAGGGATCAATAGCGAATAGGCTGCAGCCAGCTCCAGGCAAAAGTCCTCTTGGCTGAGGGCAGATGCCGCCAGCACCAGTTTCTGGGTCTTCTTAGGCCATGCACTTGGAGCAAGACTGCAGCATCATGGCTGGAGGCATTAATGGGGGTTCTCTGGAGAACGGAACTGAGAGAATGACTCCGTAGAAGTGCACAGAATGGACTTATCAGAATGGCTTGCAGGCTGTAGTCTAGCTAGCCTAATAATGGCTGTCTGTTCACCAACTGAAGGATCAAGAAATCTAGTGACTCCAGCAGGCTCTCGCACCAGTGAAGGAATGGGCTTGCTAGAGAGAGTGAGAGCAAGCAGGCAAAGACAGCAAGCTCCCTTCTTCCATGTCCTTCATACAGGCCGCCAGCTGAAGGGTGTGGTCCAGATTAAAGGTGGGTCTTCCCACCTCAAATGATTTAATTAAGAAAAAAATCCCTCACAGGGGTACCCAGCCACTTGGGTTTTAGTTAATTCCAGATGTAGTCAAGTTGGTAGCCATGAATAGCCATCACATTGAACATAGCCCCAGCACTCCATTGGGGATTGGGAGTAGTAGAAACTAATAATTCCTTCTCCATTTTGTGATATTTGATGTTGGGAGAGGGTTTGGACAACTGCCAATGACACTGTCCTGGTCCTGGCACTCACAGGAAGCTTCCCCCAGACTCAGCCAGTTGGCACCCCACCTCCTCATCCCCTGGTTCCTCTAGATGCCAGGCCCCATCCCTTCTGTGCTGCGCTGACCACTCCCTACAGAAGCACTCTGGAAGTTGGTGTCAGTACTGAGCCACAAGCCAGGTCTGATTCCTGAGGCTGCCACCTGTGAAGCCAATGTGTGTTTCCGTGGAAGGGCACGCAGCCACGTGCAGTGGGAGCAGGCAGGGGTTTGCAGCTCTGGCACATAACACAGGCATAGGGTAAGAGGGGCTGCGGCATGGTTCTGGCAGAGCAGGAATTTCTGGTCTTCTTGGGCAGGATCTGAGCTGCTGCTAGCAGGCCAGAGTAATTAAGCTAGCCCGCATGGACAGGCGGGCTCTTAAAGGGCCATTAGGGCCATAGTGATGGCCTAGTCCCACGTTGGGCGCCAAATACAGCAATAAATCCACGGGAGTCTGCTTAAGGAGTATTGGGGAATTTATTAGGATATAAATTGGTGAGAACAACTCACTAAATAGGGTAAGGGAAATTGCTGCAGAGTCCTGGAAGGCTGATGGCCAATCCCAAGCTGCTTCTGCAGCCTGAGTCAATTCATACCATCCAAGCCTATGAGGGAGAGAGGGAAGAGCTCAGAGTATGTGCCCCTCAGGTCTTAAGCTAGTTCTAAGGCCACTCCCTAGATGCTGATACCTCAAGGTCTTAGATGGAACAGGTAGTTACTACAGTAGAGTGTCTGGGGTTCTGGGGATAGGGATATGCAGGGATCCTAAAGTAGCCTAAATTCAGCCAGTTAGGGTCCCTCTCAAGAGAGCTCCAAACTACAGCACCCTCAGGTGAGAGCCCAGTGGGAAATGAAGTCAGTTCCTTTCAGAAACATGCTGCCATGCAGATTTCAGGTCTCTTCTATCTAGTTAGGCTATGTGCCTTCAAGGCTGCAAAACTGTCCATAGTTAATATTAGCACCATCTGCACTGCCTCTGTTGCCATGATTCCTTAAGAAAGGAGACCCTCCCACCCTGGCTTCGGAGCTGGTGCAGGGGATGCTGGGATAGTTTGTTTCTCTTTCTATGCTATTATCTATCCCAGGTTTTTTGTTTGTTTGTTTGTTTGTTTGTTTGATGTTTTAATTTTACAAAATATTGCTGGGTGGTGGTGGTGGCACATGCCCTTAGTCCCAGCACTTGGGAGGCAGAGGCAGACAGATCTCTGTGAGTTCAAGGCCAGCCTAGTCTACAGATCGAGATCCAGGACAGGCTCCAAAGCTATACAGAGAAACCCTGTCTTGAAATGCCACCCCCAAAAAAAAGAAAATGAAGAGAAAAGAAATCCACAAACAAACAAACAAATAAAAAATATCTATTTACTGGTTTTGAATGCTAGGGTTGCTTTTATGATCACTAGAAATTTCTGATTCCCATTGCCTCCCTGACTTCACTCTTGTTCTCCAGAAACAGCAATTCTCAACTATTTAAAAAATATATATATATAACTTCTTTCCAGAGCCTGGAGAGATGGCTCAGTGGTTAAGAGCACTGGAAGGTCTTCCCCAGGACCCAAGTTCGATTCCCAGCAACTACACCGCAGCTCATAACTGTCTGTAACTCCAGTTCCAGGGGATCCAGCACCCTCTTCTGACCTCTACAGACACCAAGCACATACAAGGTATACATACATGCATGTAGGCAAAACACTCATACATGTGAAAAATAAAGTAAATCTTTTTTTTTTTTTAATAAATAATTTCTTTCCAAAAGTTATTCACGTGATCTGTGTGGGCGTGTGCTGTGTGTGTACAGTGCCTGAGGAGACCAGCAGGGGCCAGAAGAGGCTTTGAGTTCCCCCGGAACTTGAGTCACAGGTACCTGTTAGCCACCTGACTAGGGTGCTGGGAACCAAACCCTGGTCCTCTCCAACAGCAGCAAATGCTCGTAACACTGAGCTATCTCCCCAGTCCTCAGTTCTTTTCTTATTGTTATTAATGAACTATCTATACATTTATATATATTCTGCACACATACACACAGTAGAAAGCAACTTCATATGTAAGATAAAACAGCACATGCCTGTAATTCCAGCAATCAGGAGACGGAGGCAGAAGGATTACACATTCAAGGTCAACCTGGGCTACTCAGTGAGACCTAGGAAAGGCCTGGGGTGGGGGTGATAGAGAGATCAAGCTAATTAATACATTCCTAACCTCAGATAGTGATTCTTGTCTGTAGCAGCAGCACTTGAAATTTCCTTCAGCAGTGTTGAAATACGCGGTGCCCTTTCAACTGTATCCACCAAACTGAGCAATAGTTTGAGAGTCAGCCTCGGATCCTGTCTGAGATTTGGAAGTCTTTGACAGCACCTCCCTAGGCCCTGTGACTGCCCTTCAGTTTCTAGGAGCTTTATTGCTTTAGATCCAACAGGCAAATAAGGCCATGTATATCTGTCTTCGTATGCCTGCCTTAGCTCACTAAGCAGAGTATATTCTAATTCCATCTCCACTGTCATGAATTGCAGAATTTCTTTCCTTTGAAAGGCTGGATGGTATTCCATTGTGTGTCTATCACACATTCTCTTTGGTTACTCGGCTGTGATGGATACAGGTTGATACCATAACGTGGCTGTTGTGGATAACACCGCAATCAGCATGAGGTGTCGATATCCTTTTGACACTGAGTTTAACCTCTTGGGGAAATACTCTGAAGTGGGATTGCTGTATTATATATATGGCAATTCTATTTTCAGTGTTTATGAACTCCATACTTTGCCCATGCCTTAATGACTTTATATTCCTAACAACAATGTACAAATGCTTTCTTTTCTCCACATTCTCACCAATATCTGTTACCTCTCACGTTATGATGACAGTTGTTCTGGAAGACTTAAGATATCTAACTGAGTCCTCTTCACTGCCAGACCTCCACTGTCACGGGTCACAGGCACGCTCCCAGGAAGGACCTGTTCTAGTCAGCACTGCCCTACCTGTCAGTGCCCCTACCTGGCTGAAGCTGACATCCGATGACATGAAGGAACAGATTTACTCCCTCCCAAATAGGTGTGATCCTGAGGAACTCACATGGTGTGGCACAGGTCCATTTTGTGACTGGTAATACAATTTTGAGGATCCTTAAATCCAAAGGCCTTCCCCCTGATCTCCCTGAGGATCTCTACAATTTGATTAAGAAAGTGGCTGCTGTCTGTAAACATTCTGAGAGGAACAGAAAGGATAAAGATGTTAAATTCCATCTCAGTCTAGTAGCAGAATTCACCTATTGGCTCCTTATTATAAGACTAAGTGGATCCTGCCCAATTGGAAATATGAGTCATCCACAGCCTCTGCTCTAGTGGCATAAATTCTCTTGTGTATGTGAGTAAAAAATAATATTAAACCAAGTGTGGTTGGTAGCACACGCCTTTAATCCCAGCACTCAGGAAGGCAAAGCAGGACAGTTACTGTAAATTTTAGGACAGCCTAGGCTACAAAGTAATATTCTATCTCAAAAAAAGTATTATTATTTATATTAGATAAGATTAAATTAAATTAGGAAGTCCTTTGCAAAACACAGAAAGTGGCATTAAAATGTTAAAGGAGATGATGCATAATAAAGGTATGGCCACCATGAATCTTCGTGCAATAAATGAAATTCACAAAGTAAGACTGAAGAAAATTACCAGGAACCCACAAAAAACACAGAAGCAGGAGGAGGCGGTATTTCATCTCTCTCAGCACGTGACCAGTCAGCAAGCAGGACAAGAGCAGGCCCATGAAGGCTCTGCATTTTATAACCAATAAGGTGAATTCAACATCCTCAGTGAACACTGTCCTTTCGAGTACTGATAGAACATTTATAAAAATCAGGCTTTTCCAAGGCCCCAAATAAAACCCGTACCCATTCAAAAGAAGTATGAGAAGGCCAGCCCAGTGTGTTTCAGAGTAAAGGTGGTGTATTCAGTAAAGGGACACAGTAAAGGTGGAGACTGGAATCCCAAACATCACACAGGCCGCTGATGAGTCGTGAAATGGTGCCACGCTCTGCAGTACAGTTGGCAGTTTTTCAATCAGTCAAGCAAACAGCTACTGTGTGCCCAAGTCTTTCACCCCAAGGCACTTATTGAGGAGAGAAGAAAGTTCTTGTCCACATTATCTAAGTGCAAATACACACGCGGGTTTATCTAGGATAGCTAAACGCTGGTTCTCACCTGCTGTGGTTTGACTATGGCCTGTCTCCTTGAACTTGTGCAGGAATCCCCAGACCACATGATAATAGCATTTAGTGTAGAAATTAAATCCAGCTATGGAGTTTAGTGTTGGGGAATATGGAAAGTGATCAGGTTTGGATACAGTCATTAAGGTGGAATGCAAAGACTGAAGCTTGGTGGTTATAAGAAGAGGATCTGGCGTCTGCTGGAATCTCAGCACCAGAGAGGCGGAGATAGGAGACAGCAAGTTCAAGGCTATCCTAGACTCAAGAGTAAGTCTGAGGCTTGGCTACAGGGTGAAACCCTATCTAGGAAAGAAGGAAGCAAAGGGGGAGGGGAAGGGAGGGAGGGAGGACAGAAGGAAGGAAGAAAGGGTGAGCAAAAAGAGATACAGAAACCAGATGTGGACACCGATATGTACTTTCTCTATGCCATGTTCTGTTTCAGGGTTCTGCCAACAAGAAGGCCATCATCAAAACTGAGCCAATGTCAGCACCATGACCTTGAGCCTCCAAAACTGCAAACTAAATAAACCCATTTAACTTTATATAAATAAACATGCCTTGGGTATTTCAGTATGGTAATGAAAAATTGATGAATATGCCACCCTAATTCCCTTTAGCACATTAATAGATAAACAAGTTGTGTATTTATATAATTGAATGCTGCTGAGCAATAAAAAAAATTAACTGTATAACATGAATGTTAAAAAGAAAACAGACCATAGAAGTACATTGTATATGGTTCCACTTGTATGAACTGCACCATTAAAAAATGCACACTGATTTACTGTGACAGATCCACGGTTGTCAAGGAGATGATATTATATTATTATACAGAAATATGAAGAGACCTTGGATACGTCCATATGTCCTCTTGGTTGTGTTGATACTTCCATGATTAGATAATTTGTCAAAATGTGGTAAGTGACATGCCTTAAATCCAGATAGTTTATTGACTATCTATTAAGCCTCGGTTGTTTCAAATCCAACCCAGTGAAAACGACATGGGACTTACATGGAGAAACTCCCAAAAGCATGTTTTTTTTTTTTTTTTTTTTTTACTCTTTAAAAACACATAAAATAAATATAGTCCAATAGAAAGACAGTTTACCATTGACAGGGGACACAGTATTTCAAAAATTGGGTGCAATAAAAATACCATGAAATATTCAGGAGGTGGTGGCACACGCCTTTAATCCCAGCACTCGGGAGGCAGCAGCAGGATCTCTGAGTTTGAGGCCAGCGTGGTCTACAGAGCGAGTTCCAGGACAGCCAGGGCTGCACAAAGAAACCCTGTCTCAAAATATATATGTGTGTGTGTGTGTGTGTATGTGCGTGTGTGTGTGTGTGTGTGTGTGTGTGTGTGTGTATTATTGATTTACTTTTTAAAATGAGGTTGAAAAGTGTTCCAAAATTACTGTAGAACAATGAAACACATGAGAACACCCATGATGTCCAGAAACAGAAGAGCACCATCTGTCCAGGAACAGACAAATAGTCAAAGAGTCAAGCACACAGGTAAACCCAAGAGTAGACGGAATCTGACATAGGTAAAGAGATGGTAGGCCAGACGGAAGCGCCAATTGGATCATGGAGACTGGCCAAAAACAGGCTGACTGCGGGCTACTTGGCTTTACCAGTAGAACTGGTGAATTGGACACTGCAGGGGGCAAGGGACCATTTCCAAGGACCAAGTGGGAA
The DNA here is from genome assembly GCF_903995425.1 of Onychomys torridus. Taxonomy (NCBI): domain Eukaryota; kingdom Metazoa; phylum Chordata; class Mammalia; order Rodentia; family Cricetidae; genus Onychomys; species Onychomys torridus. Next base: position 62,064,836 of record NC_050443.1, on the reverse strand, counting down.
GCTGGTGCTGCTGTTTGCTACTGTTAACTATTGGTAGGCTAGGCTGTTATCTCTCACTCCATCAAGACAATCCTAAAGGAGTAAAAATATTTTCTTATAAAAATTAAACCATCCAAGGACTGTGGGAAAACATGGATGAACATTTTCATATTTACAGAGTGAAAAAAAAAAGTAAGTTAAGAAAGAAAATTCAAATGTGTAATGAGAAAGACTGCTCAATTTTAAAATTTCAAACTTTGGTTGGGGCCAGCAGGATAGGTTAGCCTGTATGAGAGCTCGCTGACAAGACCGATGACCTGAAACCCACATGGTGGAAGGAGAGATGACTCTTGCAAAGTGTCCTCTGACCTCTGCACGTGCTGTGGCACATGTGCTCCCCAACACACACACACACACACACACACACACACACACACACACACACACACACACGCAAGCACGCACACACTAAACAAAAACATACATACATATTAAAACGTCAAATATATATAAACTAAAAATATATGCAAAATGTGTATAAGCAAGAAAAGACTACTTTCTTCAGTTTCTTAAGAGAAAATTCCGTATATTTCAGTAAGATAAAGCTAAATAAATGAGCAAATCCAAGAATAATGCTCCGCAAGCCTGTGAAAAAGCAGCCAAATCTCATTAGGATAAATGTGAATTAGAGCATGATTTTAATGGCTGACAACAACCACAAGTATTCATTTTCTCTGACAGCTTTTGCAGATTGGAAATCCAGAAGTTGCTACACTGGGCCGTTCTGGGCTGGGGTCCATCAAGAGGCCGCAGCCCTTTTGACGGAATACCACCATTGAAAAGCCAAGCTTCGCATAGGTCTGTTCCCTATATTGGTTGCTTAATTGTATATGAGGTTGTTTAAATGTATATGATTCAAAATCAAATGCACCATAAGTCCAAGGTATGACTGTGAGCGCTTGCCCACCTCACATGGACGGTGCTTCACTGCTGCCCTGGTCGAGAGCAGAGGTCATGTGCTCCTTCACACGTGCCATGTCATACAAAGCCCTAATTCATTTAACACCATTTATATAAAATTCTCTGTGTGTCCAGCAGGTATAAATAATAACTCACAATAGCCATATGGAATCGATAACCTTCAAACTGTAGAAGTAACTGAGATACAGAGACATTAACATTAAAAGTCATTCACTAATAAAGGGGAGAAACCTAGTCTTTCACTGGAGATAATCAACCTCAAATGTTCATGTTTTTTAAACCACTAAAGTGAGATAGCTTTTTGGTTTATTGTCTTTCCTAATGGATGGAATCTCTTTCCAGTCAAATTACCTAAACTTAAGATTAGGTCCAGTAACATGGATCTCCCTGGGGAAGGGGAAAAGGAATAGATTTTGAGGATGGATTGGGGGCAGGTGGGGATGGGAATGGGGTGGGGGGATGGGGGGAATGGGAGGATTGAGTGGAGAGGGAATGGAGCGGGAGAGTACTGGAAGAGACGACTGGAAAAAAGGGGGGGGCATTTTGGCGTGAAGTTTCCTAGTGCAAGGGAAACTCCCAGGAATCTACGAGGACTCCTAGCACCAGCTAAGACTCCTAGCAACGGGGGATCTGTAGCCTGAGCTGGCCATTTCCGGTGACCAGGCAAGACTTTCAGTGGAGGGACTGGGACACCAATCCAGCCACACAACCTTTGACCTACAGTCTGTCCTGCCTCTGGGATGTACCAGGACCGGTGCCTCGCCCAACTGTCATCAGAGAGCCGTCATCCAGCAACTGATGGAAACAGATGCAGACCCACAGCCAAACATTAGGGGCACCTTAGGGAATCCTGCAGAAGAGCAGGATGAAGGACTGTGGGAGCCTGAGGGGTCAAGGTCATCACAAGGGAACCCACAGAATCAACTCACCTGGGCTCATAGGGGCTCACAGAGACTGAATCAACAACCAGGGAGCCTGCATGGGACTGACCCAGGCCCTCTGCATATATGTGACAGTTGTGTAGTTTAGTCTTCTTGTGGGATTTCTAACAGTGGGAGCAGGGGCTGCCTCTGACTCTTTTGCCGGCTTTTGGAACCCTATTCCCCACACTGGGTTGCCTTGTCCAGCCTTAATAAGAGGGAGGTGCCCAGTCTTAGTATAACTTGATATGCCATGTTTTGTTAATATTCGTGGGATGCCCTCCCTTTTCTGAATAGAAATGAAGAAGTGGATGAGGGGGGGCGGTGGGGATGTGGAAGGAGGGGTTGGGAGGAGAGGAGGGAGGGAAAACTGTGGCTGAGATGTAAAATAAACAATAATAATAATAAAAAGATTAAGTCCAGCATATTCATTGCGTCCTTTGAAAATGTGATGGAAAGCTCCTCTCCACCACACCGCATGACTCAGAGTCACCACAGGAAGCAGCAGGTTGGATCTGCAGTACTATTTCCTGGTGACACCCCTCTCCCAGGCAGGAAGAGAGCTAGGAGAACTGGGTCTTCCCTGCTGCAAGCCTGTCTTACATCATTGTCTGTTGACATGATGTGGATAGTGATAACTCCAACCAACCCTGTTGGTGAAGAGCTGGCACTGTGCCATTAGCAGACTCAGCCACATTGTCATGACTCCAGCTGGTGGCATCATGTTACGTTTCTGAGATAGTTTTATGTCTCGACATTGCCCACTGTGGTGGTCAGGGCAAGACTCACCCTCCCTGATGTCATCTGTTCTCCATGGCAATCTATGGGCCCTTGGCTACATGTACATTCTCTCGTCCGTGTTTCAGCGGCTATGAAGCAGGGCAAACTGTCTTGGCTCACACATGTTCCTCTCACAGCAGAGGGGAAAGTCAGCAAGTCAAGGGACTGAGCAAGCACACAGTCAGAGACAGGACTGCCAGCAGTTTCTCCTTATAGTTCCTCCCAAATGCTAGCGGTGATTCTTTTTTCAGGCTTCCTGACTTGTCTTTGATAGGTAAGTAGTAGACAGACAGACTACATGGCCCAGAGAGTACCTTCCTTCTTCCCAGACTGCTGTGGGTGGGAAACCCTGTGCCCCAAGCAAGACATGTTTCCTCCAACTTTGCTCTCTGAAATGCAAGTTCTTGAGCTGTTCAACAGTAAAGGATATTGTGAGTGAACTCATTTTGATTGAGCGCCACTGTTTCTCTTGAAGACTCACTTTTCTTAGATTTTTTTTCACCTTTGGTTAGATTCTGTAAGCATATTAAAGGCTCTTGGAATTACCAAAGATGTCTCATCTGTGCTTTAATTAGAATTTCCAAAACTGATTTGATTACAAATTTCATTTTGCTGTACATTTATATACTGTCCTGGTTATAAACCCTAGCAACAGGAATCTTTGCCCTGGACCCCACATGTACAAGTGCTCCTAGGACCGAGGGAAAGGCAGTCATCTGTTCCTTCTCCAGCATTTGCATCCTCAAACCCAAAGGCGACTGTGTGAAAACATAATGAAAGTCTGTGGGTGACTCTTCTGGGAGTGTGGATGGTCCCAGCTGGCTAGGAGTCTGGAGGAGAGCCAAGTGGGCGAAGCACTTAGGTTAGAGAAAAGAAAAACCAATGCACCAAATTCCTTCTCAGATAGCTGGAAACAATCCATCTTTCTATAACTAAGTACCTTTTCCTGGTAGAGAGAGACTTCCTTTTTCTCTTCCTTCTTTGAATTATGAGCAGGCAAGGTATTCACCATCAGCTGTGCACAGGATGACTGAAAACCATTTTACATACTCAACAATTAAAATTATATCCTAAAAACTGTATAACATGTGACATCAATACTGTGCACTGGTAACCAGATGAACATTTTGTGCTGAAAAGGCAAATGCTTGCCTTTTCATAAAAATTATGTTTAACCCTATAGGCGCAGTAATGGTACACATACCTTGGCAGTAACCAATGGCTCTCTGGTTGGACTTAAGACCCTCAGAACAAGAGGGATGCCATATGTGTGGTACTGGAAACCTAGCTAACTAATCAGTGCTAGGGAAGTCATGGTTATTGAGGGAGTCTCTACAACCACGAATTCATTAAACCAGCAGGATCCCCAATAACAATCTATAAACATTTGTCCTAATACCCACAGATAAGTATAGTCTTCACCCCTCATCAAGGAAACTTCTCTTTGTAATATATTTACATACACAGACTCCACCCGATACCCGTATAATTAAAAATAAATTGCTAAAAAAAAGGATTTAGAAATGTTGTATGTTTCCAGATATCATTTTAGGAGATAGTAGAAGTCACTATATAGAAAATAATATGTAGGGTTGGGGATTTAGCTCAGTGGTAGAGCACTTGCCTAGCAAGCGCAAGGCCCTCGGTTCAATCCTCAGCTCAAAAAAAAAGTAAAAAAAAAAAAAAGAAAGAAAGAAAGAAAGAAAATAATATGTAATGATATTAAAGTATTTTGTAACATAGTCTGTGATAATGATCATTTACATAAGCTAACCCATTATAATGATATGCATGGCATGTAAACTTGCTGGTCTGTTTCTAAATCTTATTTGAAAATATTGCCTGCAATTAAAGTTTTTACAGCTCAGAAATAGCAGTGGGTTTTTTTTTTTAACTTTTTAAAAATGTTATGTCTGTGAATGTTTTGCCTGCATGTACATCTGTGCACGGATGCATGTCCAGTGGCTGCAGTGGCCAGAAGAGGGCACTGGATCCTCTGGAACTGGAGTTTCAGGTGGTTGTGAGTCATCATGTGGGTGCTGGAAACCAAATCCAGGTCCTCTGCAAGAGTGGAAAGTGCTCTTAATCACTGAGCCATCTCTCCAGTCCCTCTTTGAGTTTTCAGCATTTGTTTGTTTGTTTTTTAAGAAACAGGCACTTGCTTTGTTGTACAGTCTGGCCCGGAACTCCTGGACCTAAGTGATCCTCCTTCCTCAGCCTTCCAAACAGCTGAGAACTCTGTTGTGTGCCACTCTGAAATAGCTTAAAACAACAAAACAAAACAAAACAAACAAAACAAAACAAAACTCTTACGGGTTGTGTTTCTCGACTGTTCACTCTGATGAAAGAGCTGGTTCCCAGGGTGCCACTGCCAGGAGGCGATGGAACCTTTGCTTAGCAGGGGCCTCCTGGGAGGTCTTTAAGTCATCTGGGGTGTCCTCAGAGGGTCTGGTGGGTACCAGTCCCTCCCTCCTTCTCACTTCTTTCTTTCTCCTCCTAGATCAGGTCTCTTGCTTGCTTGTGTACATTTCTGCCACTGCTCTTTGCCATGAGGGGTCAGAGCCAAGAACGGATCTGGAGAGCAGGCCTACTTTTGCTTACACACAGCCTAAAGAACAGTCTTCCCTGGAACGTCTGTCTGGGAGAAGTTGATGTACAGCATTGTTTTCATTTCACTCTGACGTACTGCCAACATCCTTCACTATTCTTTGTCTTTCCCTCAAAATTTATTTTCTTCCCAGTAATTGAGTGGATTGGTTCTCTGACTTTTCTGTCATAACATCCATCCTTTTATTCCTCCTGTGCGCTCCTGGACCATGATGCTTTTAATTCAGTGCTCTGTATCATTCACCAACATCCTATGATTGTGGAATTTTAGGTCCCAGATGGCCACAATGTTCTCATGCACCCCTGTTGTTTTTTTGTTTGTTTTTTAAATGGTGCTTATTGGCTCATAGTCTGGGACCTTCTCTTTTTTTTTTTTTTTTTTTAAGATTTATTTATTTATGTATGTATACAGCATGTATGACTGCAGGCCAGAAGAGGGCACCAGATCTCATTACAGATGGTTGTGAGCCACCATGTGGCTGCTGGGAATTGAACTCAGGACCTCTGGAAGAGCAGTCTGTGCTCTTAACCTCTGAGCCTCTCCAGCCCCATGCACCCCTGTTTTGTCATTAGTATCTACATACATTGCTGAGGAGAAGGCAGACTATTTCCCACTGATCATATGTGTAGTTTCAAGATGCATCCTTCGATAGTGTTCCAGGTAGTGATTACTAATGGTTTAGAATTGGCACAGTGGATGAAACCTATTTGCCTTCCCTAGCCCCAAAGCTGGGTCAGTTTTATGACAGATTCTCAGCACCTTTAAGTGAGTAAAACAACCTCTCCTTTGGGAAAGTTTAAATGTTATTGATAAGTGACCTTTAATGGCCTGAACAAGATTCTAAGTGTCATCTAAGAATTCTCTCTCCCATTCCTGAAGTCATTTTGCAAGCTTCAAACCCCCTTCATCCTTTAGGGACTTGTTCAAAGAAGCAAACATTAGACATACAAGCACTTACGTGGCGTTCACTTCACTTTTTTTAAGCCGTGGTTCCAAAACTCAATAAATACTTTTAATTTGAAGTAAACTTAATCTAGGAATAATAGTAATAGTGTATAAAATCTTGTGAAGAGCTTGATGAATCAGTATAAAATGAACATACCTGTGCACCCAGTCTCCCATGAAAAATGAATATCATTTAGCACCCCTAAAGTACCCTATGCCCTTCCAAATCCCATCTTTCTACTTAAAAGTGACCACTGTCCCAACTTTGAATGCCATAGACAAATTCTGAACTGGATGTCAGAAAAATGACACAGGATGTACTCTTTCATGTGCCTGGCTGCTTTTGCTCGATATTCTAATACAATCCACGCTATTGCATAGAGTGGCCATTTGTTCTTCGTTTCTACGTGCTATTATATGATTATCTCACAGTGCATTTATCCATTCTAGTGCTGATAGACAGCTGGCTTATTCCCAGGCCCTGACTGCCATGAATAATGCTTCTAATAAACCTGTTGTGACTGACTTCTGTTGCACACATGTTCACATTTATAAACAGAGTAAACCACTTCAACTGTGGTGGACAGCTCCAACTTTAGTGAGAAGTGACCACATGATTTCAAGTTTGTTGTGGGGGAGTCCTTTCTTAATCTCAGGTTTTTGTTACATTTTTAGTTATCTGTGACCAACTGTGGTTGGAAAAATAAATGGAAAATTTTCAGAAATAAATTATTCATAAGTTGAAACTCTCATAACAGCGTAGTGTTATAATTATTCTGCTCTTGTCTGGTTGCTGTTAATCTCTCACTGTGCCTAATTTATAGATTAAACTTTGCCATAGTATGTATGTTTGGGAAAAATCAAGACTTAGTGCTTACACCCAAAAGTGAGGGACATGACCTTTACATGAACCCCCAGGATACAGGTGGTCTGAAGTAGAGGAGGGTTTCAGTGTCCCACATCCTTACCAGCACCTGGTATTTTTCCATGTGTTTAACATCTTATGCAAAGAATCTGTTCAAATTCTCCACCCATCTTTGTTTTGGTACTTTTCTTACTAATCTGCATTTCTTCTTACAGTCCTCTTATTAGCTCTGTCTTGAAGATATTTTCTTACACTCTGTGTTTTTTCTTTTCACTTACCATCTAAATTAGTAAATTTTATTATATTGTATCAGTCCTTTCCTTTACTGTTAGAGAGCTTTTATTTTGATGGAGACATATTCTGTTTTAGAAATTTTATCTTCCTTGAGGTCATTAACTTTTTTTTTGCACATTTAAGCACATAAGATTTTTCATGTATTATATGAGATAAAATTCAAGATTTGGTGTCAAAGAGGTTACACACATGATATCTCACCAACATGGCTGCCTAAACAAGACCTGAACAATGACATCACCAACAGACATGGTAACATAGAAGGAGACAGCTTAGGAGCCTCATCAAGGAGTTACAAACAGCTAAAAAGTGCTGAAAGCAGGAAAAATAGTCTTCCTGGGGAAAGAGCATGAATTCACCCTCCAATACCAAACGGCCAGCCTTGAAAAAAATATGCATACAAGAAACATTATATAGACTGAGCAGGCTGTATTTATGTATTTAGGAATATATAAAAATACATACATTTATATATGCAATAACAATTTGAAAAGGCCATGAACTTGAAAAAACAGAGGGGGTGCATAGGAGGGATTGGAAGGAGGGAAGGAAAGTAGGAAAATTATTGTGCTTATGTTATAAGCTCGAAAGATATTTTTGTTGGTGGTGGTAGTTTTTTGAGACAGGGTTTCTCTGTGTAGTTTTGGTGCCCGTTCTGGAACTCACTCTGTAGACCAGGCTGGCCTCGAACTGAGAAATCCACCTGCTTCTGCCACCCAAGTGCTGGGATTAAAGGTGTGCAGCACCGCTGCCCAGTTTTACTTCTTAATTCTAATAGCTACCAGTTTTTAAAAATTACTGCATGCATATTTACATTATCAGTAAAACAAGTGGATTTATTATTTTCTAACTTTACTTTTTTTTTTTTTTACCATATTTCAAAGGACAAGAACTCTTAAATACAAGTCACAAATACAAGAAACACTAACAGATATCCTTTTTTGTTCATAATTCTGTTTACAATACTTACTACTGAGTGTGATATTTTCTGCAGGTATTTTATAGATATCTTGTATCTGAGTAAGAAAATCCTTATTTCTAGTTTTCTGTGATATTTTAAACATTTGTTAAACTTAAACACTGTCCTTGAATCCCTTTAAAGAGTCACGATTTTTCTCCTATAATCTGTTAATGTGATGACATCAGTTGTTTTCAAATGCTGACTTGCATTCTAGATTATATTCTAATTTGCTGTGATGGATTACCTTTTTTATATATACCAGAATTTGATTTGCTACTTGGTTGACTTTTTTTTTTTAACCTATGAGAGCCTGGTGTGAGGTTTTCCTTGCTTGTGTGATACCTGTCCAATGTTGATGTTCATATTGTCCTGTTTCATTAAACAACTTCGTCAATTCACCCTCTTTGTAAGCTCTGGCTTTGTGTGGTAATGGCATTGTTTAAGTCAAAAAATATTTAATATGACTTGCTAGTGAAGACAAATAAGCCTGGAATTTTCTTTGACAGATTTTCTATTACAGGTGAAATTTCTTTCTCTGGGAGACAGAGTACTATCCCCACTTCTCTTTCTTCTTGTGTCAACTTTCTAAGATGTATTTCCCAAGACATTGTCCATTTCAACTAATACTTCAAATGTATGGGCATCAAGTTGTCCACAATGTCCTTGTTGTTAAATATCCACAAGATCTGAAATTTATGTACCATTTTTTATCTCTCAGATTCGTTATTTACACTTTCTCTATCTTGATCAAATTCTATAGTGGCATATCCATTTTATTATCTCTGACTTTGTTGAATCTCTACGTGATATATTTTATCATATATTTAATTCTTTAATATTTTGTTTTTTCCTGGCTTTTTGAATAATCACTGCTTTTCAGCCTTTCAATTATATGAATTTAAAATTCTCTAAACAGAATTAACAAGTATAGATATATTGTGTATCCACTATTATTCTATCATTTTACTTTTTAATGTCTTTATTCAAGCTATCTCTCTTGGGGGGAGTGGTAGCTTATATCTATAACCCAACTCTTGGGAGGCTGAGACAGGATGATTGCAATGAGTTCAAGGTCAACCTGGGTCACAAACTAAGACTTTCTCAAAAAAGAGAAGAGGAGGAGAAATCTGTTAGCAGTCGAGAGTCTTTTTAATTCAGTTTGACAACCTTTTAATTGGAAAAGTTGTTACTTTATCTTCAATGTGATCGTTGGTATATATGAATTTATGGGTTCTGTATAATTATTTCATATTATATGATTTTTTTCTCATTTTTTCCCACTTGGGAGTATGAGTTATTTTTACTAGTTTGAGCATTTAATTATTGTTATCTTAGTAATTATCCTAAAATTCACGAGTGTTTTTGTCAAAATGTAGTATCTTAGTACTTCTGTTAATTCTTCATAGCCTAAGAATGTAGACCTCTTATTTCATTCATCACAATCTCACCGGTTTTTAAGATTTATTTTTTTAATTTTGTGTGTGTGTGTGTGTGTGTGTGTGTGTGTGTGTGTGTGTGTTCACTTGAGTGCAGGTCTCCATGAAGGTCAGAGACAGCAGACATCAGGTTCTCTGGGGCTTGAGTTATAGGATCATGTCCTCTGTAAGAGCACTACATGCTCTTACACACTATGCAAGCCCTCCAGAATCAAGTTTAAATTTTTAATTGCTGCATAAAATTACATATGATTATGGGTTATCATGTGATATTTTTACATTTTTGTCCTCTGCTTTTTGTGTATTTTATGTGTACCAGTGTTTTGTCTGCCTGTCTGTCTGTACAGCATGTGTGCATACTGACTGGAAGGGTTGAAAGAGGATGTTGGGCCTCCTGGACTGGAGTTACAAGTTGTGAGCTGCCTATGGGTGCTGGGAATCTAAGCCAGGTTCTCGGCAAAAGCAGCCAGTTCTCTTAACCATTGACTCATCTCTCTAAGCCCCCTTCTCATTAACTCCTAACTTGCCACACAGAGCTCAAATAAGAAACCACTGCCTAATTAAGACACTTTTTTATTCTGATTTACCGCAATATTTGTTCTTTTAATTGTTCATTTCTCCTGCATCTTCCTGCTTCAACTTAGGATCATTCTGGTTTCTTTCTGTTGATAAATCAGCACTGTATCTTGTTGTAACTCTGAAGATAGTGTGGTTTTGCCCATCTTCTTTATATATATTATCTATGTGTCCCAGTGATTTTATCTTAAGATTCTTAAGTAAAATTGTCTTTGTATTCATCATAATTGACATTCAAAATACTTTTGTTGTTGTTGTTGTTACTGTTGTTTTTTCGAGACAGGGTTTCTCTGTGTAGTTTTGGTGCCTGTCTTGGATCTCGATCTGTAGACCAGCCTGGCCTCGAACTCAGAGATCTGCCTGGCTCTACCTCAGAGTGCTGGGATTAAAGGCATGAGCCACCACTGCCTGGCTTTCAAAGTACTTTTTAATCTATGGCTTCATATCTATCTAAGTCAATTTAGACTGCTATAATAAAATACTATGGACAGACAGGTTAAACCACAAACATTTATCTTCGGAGTTCTGGTGGCTAGAAAATCCAAGGTCAGGGTGCTGCCAGCCCCAGCAGCTGGGGAGAGGGCTCTTTCTGGTTCGTAGATGGCATCTTTTCACTATATGATGGAGAGAGAGGAAAGAAACTCTTCCACCTCTTCTTATAAAGTTATTATTAATCCCCTGCTAAGAGTCCACCGCATACCCAAAGGCCTAGTTGAGTGTCTTTCCCTGGAGGAAACGTGCACAAATGTCTATTCACCTCAAATAGGGCACCGATGGCAGACCAATGATTCCACTCAAGTCTAACTCAGTGATCTAAAGAGTTTATCATGATTAATTATAGAAGTGTGGGTGAGGGTTTATAGATGGGGGTGCAGAAGACTCTCAAAGGCAGCTGCATCACTGAAAAGCCTACCCCTGATTATATAAGCCCTCACTGCTTTTTTAACCACAGGGAGGTTCTCTGTGAATTTTCTTATTTTTAGGAGCTTCCTGAGACCTGTAAGTTTTATTTGCTTCCTGAGTCTTCAGAAGTCCCTTTCCAGGAGGGAATCCTCCAATTCAGAGGGAAGAGCTACACATCAGGCCCCATCACCAAATGCTATCACACTGAATATCGGTGTTTCAACATTTAAATTAGGGAGGTGGGGGGAGTGCACACAGCTGTTCCATCCACAGTGGTATCTTCGGTTTCAGAAAACGTCCAGTAGCAATACTACTTTCTTAAATACAATCTGCTCCCACATTAAAAATTATTTTTTAGGGCTAAAGAGAGGGCTCAGTGGTTAAGAATAATGACTGCTCTTCCAGAGATCCTGAGTTCAATTCCCAGCAACCACACAGTGGCTCACAACCATCTGTAATGAGATTCAATGCCCTCCTCTGGTGAGCAGAGGAGCATGCAGACAGAGCACTCATATACATACATACATACATACATACATACATACATACATACATACATACTTTTTTTTTTTTTTTTTGGTTTTTTTCTAGACAGGGTTTCTCTGTGTAGCTTTGCGCTTTTCCTGGAACTCACTTGGTAGCCCAGGCTGGCCTCGAACTCACAGAGATCCGCCTGCCTCTGCCTCCCGAGAGCTGGGATTACAGGCGTGCTCCACCACCGCCTGGCTCATACATACATTTTTTTAAAATTAGTTTTTTGTGTGTGTACAGGTGTGTCGGTGTTTATATGTGTGCAGTGTGTGTGGAGGTCAACCTTAGGTGTCGTTTCTCAGGAGTCACCCACTTTGTTTTCTGAGACAGGATCTTTCAGTGGGACCCAGAGTTCACTCTTCAGGCTAGTCTGGCTAGCCAACAAGGCCCAAAAGTCTCCTTGTCTCTGTCTCCCCAGCACTGGGATTACAAGTGTATGGCCACTGCACTCAGTTTTTACAGTGGTGCTGAGGAACTGAATTCAGGTCCTCATGCTTATGTGAGGCCCCTCCATCTCAAACTTTCATAGCCTAAAAGATCTGCCACTATTGTCCTTTGGTAATTCTGTAATTGGGGTATAGTTTAGTGGGTACAGCTTGCCTTTGTGCTACCATATGGCATTATCTAGGGTAGATAGATGATCTAGGGTGAGAGGATCTAATATGGCTTCACCCACATGGCTGGCACCTCAAATGGGAACATGGTAAGAGTTGAGCACTGATCTGGTTTCTCTCTCCTCACTCTATCACTTTGTCTGTTCAGTATTCTATTCATCATTGATTCTGTTCCTTTCTATTGCTGTAATAGAACACTCAGACCAAAAGCAACTTAGGGAGCAAAACATTTCTTGGAACTTACCCTTCCAGGTCACAGTCCATCACTGAGGGAAATCAGGGCAAGAACCTCCAGCAAGAATTTGAAGCAGAAATCATGAAGGAATGCTGCTTGCTGATGTGATGGCAGGCTTATGCTTAATTAGCTTTCTTATTTGTCCCAGAACCATCTGCTGGGGAAATGTTGCCACCCATTGTGGGCTCCTGACACACACATCAAGTAACAATCAAGACAACCCCCCACAGACATGCCCCCAGGCCAATCTGATCTTGCAATCCATCAACTGAGAGTCTTTTCTCAGGTGACTGACTAGGCTGTGTCAAGCTGACAGTTGAAACTATCTAGAATACCATCTCTGTCCATGTATCCCACTCCCTCTCCACACCAACAAAATATTCACAATTCTTGACATGGTATTGGGTCTCTAAGAGGATTAAAAATGAAATCACTAAGCCTCTGAATGCCTGAACATAGAACTATCAAAACATTATTACCTTTACATCCTTCCTACCACGTCCCCTCAAAATATCCAAAGTCAGATATCCAGCCTCCCCAGAATCCTGCACCACCACTTTAGTGGCTTTGCATCTGGTACCACCACTCTTTGCTCTCTGTGCTCCTGGGTCTCTAGAAAATGACTGGTGCACCCCAGTATTCAACAAATATTCGCTGAATAAATGAAGGAATGGATACTAATATTGGTCTAATGCTTTCTTCAGCAACGTGCCCACGCACATGAGAACAATACTAACAAAAAACGACAGGCAATTTTGTAGATTCTTTGAGCATTTAATGTGCTCTACATCTTGAATCTCTTCTGCAACTAATTCATCAAACGTATCCACTTTCTTCCTCATCTGGAGCAGGACGGAAGAAGGAAGAAGAGTGGAAATGACCTCAATGAAATCGGTTTTACTCAGACTCAGAATTCCCAAGACCTGCAGTCATCTCAGGCAGTCCGAGCGGCACGACAGTAGGCTTTTCCTATGCCCTCGATTATTGAGGGCGCCCTCTGCTTCTCTGCCTGCTGGCCTCTGGGGGGCTGCTTCTGCTACCCATCCCCACTCCACTAATGCTGCCTGGCCCCTAATCTCTCCAGTTCCAGCCCATGTAGACTTCATGGTGCCTCCTGCCAACGGCCCCTGCCGCCAATGCACACATGATGAGGAAGTACTCTCACAGCAGTTTGCTATGACTTTCAAGAAGATGTCAGTGTCTAGAAGTCCATTCTCTCTCAAGAAGGATAAGATCTTTGGACTGAGTTGCAGGCATTTAAGAGATGCTTCAAGTAGCAAAATCAGTTGAAATGGACTTAGGCAAGGTCACAAGTGCTCTTGTCTAACATAGTGATTTTGTGTGTTAGATTAGGCCTACCTTTCCCAGAATCCCTTTTCAGTTACTTTCAACCCTTTCCATGTTAATAATTAATAAGCAGTTACTGTGTGCTCAGCACTGTCTAAATTATATATATTGTATAAATATTATATATATATATTATATATACATATATATAATATATATATTCATTCCACTTTGCATGTAATTTCAAGGAAAAGAACAGATTTTGGGCAATTGGAAAAGGTGAAGTTAGGGGCTGGATGTGATGTGAAGGAACGACAGGAACTTTATTGGCTGCTAACTTAAGATACAAAGTGGAAGGTGAAAGCAAGACCAGATCAACAAAGCGCGTGGACAGAGATGAGTGACACAGGACTGTAAAGTAAACATGGAGCCAGAGGGGATCTGAGAACCCTGAAACTAAAAGCGATCGAAGAAGACACTATTACAGTTTTTAAGCAGATTTCCCTCCATGTTTCAGAAATAAAATGAATGTTGGTTTTGTTGTGGTTTCTAGATGTGGTCTCACATAACCCGGGCTGGCCTCACACTCATTTTGTACCTGAGGCTGGCTTCAAACTTTTGATTCTCCTGCCTCTACCTCACGAGTGCTAATATGTAACAAACAGACCAACTTCTGGGACCACACTGACTGAATAAATATATCAGGTTCTTTTTGTATGGTGCTAATGAGACCTCTAAAGGGTTTCATATTATCTGTTAAACACTTGAATAGAGCATGTTCACACACCAGTCCTTTGTATAAAGTGGAGAGACCAGTCAGGCTGTCAGTGAAAGCTGCAGGGCAGTGTTTCCTCCCCAGCGGGTCTGCATGCAGCCTGGCTGCAGACACAGACAGGCTCTTAGCCAGGCACATTGTGGCAGTCCTGTTGATCATCCAAAGACAACCCATAAGGGAGTCCCTGCTCTTGTGTTACTAAGTCTGGCTTGGTTAGGGCATGAGACTAGGGCTAATGATCGTGCTGAGCAGTAAGGCCAAAAACAAGAAACCAAAAGTCCGGAAGAAATGCCTGCCTTCTCGAAATACCCGAAGTCCTGTCAGCTAGCCCCTTCGACATCGCCTCAACCGCGTGGCTAGCTGTTTCCCCGTTTCCAAACTTCAGTTTGTCCTGTCTTTAAAAACTGCCCGAACACCATTCAGCACAGCCCTCCTCCCTGCCTTCCTACTGACTTTCCTCCACCAGTGTTTACTTAGTGTTTATCAGAGCCCAAGGAGAACGAGCTGTCTGCACTTTCTGCTTCCACATGTTTGCCTCTGACGCACCTCCAGTCACCACTCTGGTTTCTTTCCACCTCTGTTCAGACAGTTCCCAAAAGGTCACCAATGACTTCCCAGTCAGCATAATAAATGGGCCCATCTCCCCCAGCAGCTCACTTATCCTCTCTCTGCCATCTACCTAGACATTTCCTTTCGTCTAGAAATGCTTCAACTTTCTGGATCCTGTGACACGGAACGTTTTTTGTTTTTGTTTTTTCTACTTGATCCTACACTTTTGGTGAGCTGTCTCCGACTCGGCAATTGCTCTCGTTCTACACGCTCCTGGATCACACCACAGCTTTCACCACCACCTGCCTGCTGATACCATTCGAATCTCTACATTCCGCCTTCACCAACAGCCCCTAAACCTGACCCACAGAAATCTCAACACACCCCAAACGCATCCATGGTCTTCTCTGCAAACCTGCCTCTTCTTCACAGACTTCCCAACCTTTCGCAGTGCTGAAAATCCTGTTATTTAATCTAGAAACCAAAGAATCATATTTTAGTCACCATTCCTCCTACCTACTTGCCACTCATGAGTCAGCAAGATGTCTGAGCCCATGTCTTCTCTCTCCTGGTGGAAGTCGCTCAGTCCTGGCTCCAGCCTCACCCTCAGCTCCACCTCTACACTGGCCGCTGGAGTACTCTGTCCAACCCAACTGTGCCCATGTAACTTCCCAGCTCCGTCCATGGCTTTCACACTGGTAACTTCTCTCCATTCTCCCCTCTGCTCATGACCACCCACTGGGAGACCAGATCATTCGGACAGTTAGGGCTTTGGTGGCCTGTCAAGAGATGTGGCTTTGACATAAAAATCTAGGAGACACTCTACAGGTACCTATGACAGGTGTGGCATGATTTCTAGAAGTGAAAAGCACATCATCAGGCCACCACAGCCAAGGCAAAGACCTAGACTATTTTGCAGCAGAAGAGAAGGTGAGCCTATAGAACAGGTGAGGGGTGGAGGGACGGGAGAATTGAGAGATACAAAAAGGAAACGCACTAGTGAAGAAATGGCCAGGTGAACAAAGTAAACACAGAGAAAGTCTACAGACCCTATGGGCCCCAGTCACTGGAAGCTCGGCCCAGGAAGCCTGCAGTCAAACAGTTCTATAGCGCAAACGAGGGAAGCAGATGCTTGGAAAAGCCACCTTCTATAGCGGCAAGATAAGGCAAAGAGGGACGTCCACAAACCAGAACTGTCCTCTAAACTAGGTGCAGGCCACAGCCGCACCAGCGGACCTTTCAAAGAAGGCATGTTCATGGTGATAGAAGAGTCAGCATTCATTCATTCGTCCGGCAAATTCAGACAAGAGGGAATGATTTTATTTATCTCTCACAAAGGAGGATGTTATAAAGATTCTCGCTCCCAAAATGCCTTCGAGAGCAGTCAGCTGGTTTCCAAATAAAACGGTGAATGCACATATTTGTTCTAGACCTACTGACCTGTGTGTTGAGAAATCACCAGCAGAAGCTGCTATCCAGCATGTTGCCAGGATTGAAAACAAGTGACTTGTCAGCAGGCTAAGTAAGTCCTTTACCCCCAACTACTGGCCTATGGACCCCCTCACACACACATACAGAAGCATAACGGCTATAGGCGTTGGACCAGAGGACCATGTTCAAAGCCCGACTGTGCCATCCTGTCGGTGAGGACTGGCCCTGACACCCGTGAAGCAGCTCGCCCTAGATGGGTCACACTGCATTGTTAAGGCAGACCTGGGGCAAAAAACCAAAGGAGGTCGCCAGCTCTTTCCAGCAGCCCAGTGACCTGGCTGAGTCCCCTGCACGGCCATCCCCATGCCTGGGGCGCCTTTGTCCCCTCCACCCCCACCACTCACCAGAGAGCACCCGCAGAAGTGGCCGGTGGGTGGGGGGCAGCCGGGAGGTGGGGGGGGGGATGCAATCCGTGGGGGGGGGGGGCGCGGGCAGGAGGGAAGAGGGGCGGCCGGGTAGTGATTGGCTGGGCTACGCCAGGCAGCTCCCGGCCAAGAACAAAAGAGAGCAGGCGGCGGGCGTCCTCGGAGTAGGCTCTCCCACCCGCCGGGCACCGGCTTCGCTGCTGCGGGAGGACGCGCCCACCAGCAGCCCGCCGAGCCAGCCGGGGCGGCGCGCGCGGTTTCTCCGCGAAAGCCGGCCGTGCACCTAGGAATTAACCGGCCGGCGCGCAAGGGGAGGGAAGCGGGGCGGGCGAGGGCGGGAGGGGGGGGGGATGCTGAGCGCGCGCGAGAACAATAATAAGATCGTGTTTGCGGTCGCTGCCCGAGGAGGAATTCGGAGGAGGCGCGAGGCCCGGAGCTCGCACGGAACCCAGAAAGCTCGGCGGGGAAGCGGCGGCGCGGCTCCTGGGAGCTGCACGCGGCGGCGGTAGCGGCGGCGGCGGCAGCAGGAGGACTCGGCGCGGCCGGACGCGTGCTCCCCTCCCCCGCAGCCGGGCGGGGATCTGCCGGGGCCTGCGGGTCCACCCCACAGCGAGAGAGGAGAGAGAGAGACACCGCTTGCCTCCTCGGCCGCTGCCTCGCCGCTTTCTCTCGTCGGAGCGGCCGCTCGCGCGCCCGACTCCGAGGCCCGCGGGGGAGCGCGGCGCGGTCCGTCGGCCCCGCGCGCGGGGCGCGGGGAGTGTAGGGGGGCGGGCGGCCTCCCGGCATCTTCGCGGCGACCAAGGACGAGCGGGCAGGGCAACGACCGGGATGGCGCGCCCGCGGCCCCGCGAGTACAAAGCGGGAGACCTGGTTTTCGCCAAGATGAAGGGCTACCCGCACTGGCCCGCCCGGGTGAGTACGGCGCCGGCAGCGGCGGCGGCGGCCGCGCGCGCGGGCCCGCCCGCCCACCATTTTCCCTTCATGATGGCGCGCCCGCCCCCTTTTCCCCCAGCACCCCGGCGCGAGCCCGCCACTCGGCCGGCCGCCGCCGGGGCTCAGCCGCGAGGCGAGGCGCGCTCCGCACGGGGCTCGGGGGCCCCCAGGCCAGGGTTCCAGCTGCGCCCTCGCTCGCCCGGCCGCCCGCTCGGCGGCGGCCATCCTGACGCCCACTTTCGAAGGCGGGTCCGGCCCGACAGGCCCGACGTCGCCTTCCTGACCGGGAAGGGAAGCGGGCCCCGGGGTGGAGGCGCCGGCTGCCGAGCACGGCCCTGGGTAGACACCCTGGTCCCGGGCGAACGTCGAGGCAGGTAGGAGAGCCAAAGGCTGTCCCCCAGCCGGCGAGAGCCCGTGGGGGAGGTCAGCCCCGGAAAGGGCCAGTGGTCGTGCGGCGGCCAGCGCGAGCCTCGTGGCAGCATCCTCTGGCTCGGTGCATCCTTGCTCTTCCAGACTTGTTGAGTTTCTCCCGAGCGCGGTGCCCTCTCATTGTCCCTGTGCCTCCCTGGTGCCCCCTGGTTCTTAGGAACGGACACCGAGGAGCCCTGGCACAGGCTGGGGACTTCAGGGAGCTCCTTGTGCCTGTTCACCTCCATATTTGTCTTAGGTCAGTTTCCGAACCAAGAGTCTTCTTGGCTTCGAACCACAGAGCCCGCGATCGCTCTCTTCCTCAATAGCCAGGCTGCCGCTGGGTTTTCTCTAGAAAGCATCTGCATTGAATGCCTGGCATTGGGCATTTTTCTTACACTCCCTGACTGGGGAAGAAGCCCTACCCGGTGTGTGCGCGCTTTACGTTTTCAAAAATAAATCACCTTTACCTCTAATTTTGTGATAGTTGGCAATCGACTGCCCGAAATAGATGTAGTTAAAGGATAGTCGAGGCATTCTGGAGACAGTGTTGGTATCATGGAGGGACAAACACAGCCCATGGAAAAGCTGACAGGGATTGGGAGTGTGAATTCAAGTGCTGTGTGGTAATGAAAGATAACAAGACCAAGGGGAAAACACTCATTCACAAGAGGAAGTGACATCAGGAGGGGCAGGCTGGAATTTAGTGGAGTTGAGGTAATGGGGTGGACATAATCATATTTTTAAACGTTTGTTTTGGCATGATTTTAAAATGGAAAGGACACTGGGCTGGGGATTCAGGGGATCTGGTGTGTGGGTTAGGCGCTGCTAGGAACTCATCATTTAAACTGCCTGCACATCCATTTCTACCGCTATAAAACTACCATCTCCAGATTCCGTCCAACACTAACAACCTCAGGCATCTAGAGGGGAAAAAAACAAAAACAAAAAACAAAAAAAGGTCTCACTCAGACTCCATTAGGCTGTGAGAAGTTCTTCATGCACGAACCCCAGGTCCTTAAATGAGGAGTCTTTTAGGGAGTCCCTGTGTGTATTTGTCAAGTAAGAAGTAATGCAGCTTTGAGGTTGTATGTACATACTCAAAAGTGAAAGGCCACAGCCGTTCCTTACAATCCTGCCTTTGAAAAGTGTCTTCCGATGGTACCTAAGAAAATGCTTCAAAGCAATTTCATTAACCTACTGCTCTCACAGGTTGGCCACCTGTGGTAATTTGTGAAACAGAAGTGCTACTGAAGTGTATCTAGTTGTACCAAAAAATTCCTGGAAGATAGAATCCCAAACCAAGATAGAAAAGGAAATGAGAAAGCCAAAACCCATTAGGTTTTCAGATTTGAAATGATGCATGCAAGAAAAATCTCTGTGTGTTCACATTTAACTTTAAGGATAGGTTCTAAGGTTATGAAAATTATTTTATAATGAGCAACATTTTGCATTCTGAGGAAAGGTTAAAGGTTAGGAGAAAAAGATATTTTGAGGTCCTACTCTTGATTACATGTGCTTGATAAAACATGTTATCTCAATTTTATGCAGCATTATCCCTCATTTTATACGTGCTTATAACTTTGTCAATTCATATTTAAAAGTACTAACTTGAAAATGAATCGTATTCCTATTTCCAGTACTTTCCCTTTATATAAAATGTAGTAATGTGGGGACTGCAATATGTGAGGCTCCAGAGAATCACACCTGCTGTCAGAGGAGAAGCTTTATGGTAGGAAGGAGCTTCTGAAAAGGCAGAGCTGGTCTGCCCAGGAATGGAAGAAGAGTTAGTTCCCTTGCTTGTGAGGAAGATGTTTGGTCAAGAGGCCCAGGACTTGGAGAAGTTGGATCCCACTCCTGCCTGGCCTTGACACTTAATGCTCTGCCTATACTTCTGTGATCTTTCTGGATTTCAACTTAGCAGTCTGTAAAATGGAGAGTTCTCACTACATAAAGAGTTCATTAGTCTCCGTTATCAGTGCTTTCATTTCCACAGTTCAGAAGTAGAGTGCAGTGCTATACAGTATTTTGGGAGACAGGGAAAGACCACATTCAAATAACTAATTACAATATGTTGTTTTAATTATTCTTTATTGTTAATCTCTTTACCTAATTTATAAGTTTAACTTTTTCATAGGTCTGTGTATTTCCAGAAAAAATAGAAGTGTTTATAGGCTATGGTACAGACATCCACTGTGAATTTTGAAACATACCCTGAGCATAAGATACTGCTGTATCCCAAAGCAATGTGCTTGAATATTCCTACTTTTTCCATTATAAATTTATAACTTACTTTGTACCATTCTGCCATTTTAAGTTAATGTCTGTCAGTTTTCAGCTCTTTAGTAGATGTGTTAATTTTCTCAGTATTTTACCATGAAAACCAAAGAGATGTTTAATTATTCAGTGAACTTCCATATGTCTTTCACTTAGATTTTTATTAATTATACTGTATTCATCACATACCTGTTCACATATCAATCCCTCTATCCATACAGCAGTCTATCTTAATTTGATATATTTCAAAGTAAGATATAGACATGGTTATAATTTATAGTATAATGATATTTATTATCATAGATAATTATAATTATATAATTACTTTATAATTAATTAAATATACTTGTCACTAACTATAGGTCAGCATATTTAATGAATCTTTTTTTTTCCTTATGTGGTAAAATTTACATAGAAGGAAACTTAAATGTACATTGACTAAATTTGACTAATATATATACAGATAACAGTAAAAAAATATCTACCAAGTATATTAGTACCAGTAACTAGGTCCTCCTGTGTCTCTTCCTGGCTAGTTCCTGGCTTCTTCCCTTCTTTCCTACTGTTATTTTAACATTAAGGCAGCTAGATATTTCTGTGGATCGTTGTATATAGCTTTAAAAACTAGAAGTTCATCTGTGCATAAAGATTTCCTAGCCTAATACTTTAAAAACAAACAAACAAAAAAAAAAAAAAACCAGGTGCACTAAACAAGGATCCACTGATTGAAAATCCCGTTGGTGAAATTTCAGAATGCATTTCTAATATGTGTGAATTTACCTTAAATTACTGCTATGTACATCATAAAATAGACATAAAAATTACCCAAAGCTGGTGACCGTGAGATAAGGATACTTTATGGTTCAAATCTTTTATTGTCAAGATATTAACAGTCATGTATTAAATCCATATTTTTAAACTGTAGTTTTTGGAATATTTTTGGCCTATGCCTTGTGAGACCCAATTGGTCAGGAGGCCATAGCTTTTAATCATCTAAAGAGGTCTGGTTTTGTTTTTTAGATGACACATGCCAGTGGGGTCATTTTGTAAAGTTGTGTGCTTGTATTCATTAATATTACCTGTGTAGAGCTCCTTTAGTCCTTGTCTGACGGTGAAGGCTAGCTGAATTAAATATTCCTTAATTCTGTTAGCCAAACTCTCACAAATGACAGTAAGTCACAGTCAGCCCAAGATAAGGGCATTAATGTCCATTCTTACATTAAATGAGAGTGAAATTGACTTTTTAGATAAAAGAATAAAATATTCGGATAGAAAAGTCTTTTTTTCCCACACTCCCCCATTCACTTTGTGTGGGAGTTTTGAGCCCTTTGTTATCCAGTTTGGAGAATAGCCTCAAAGCTGTTGTGCTTCAATTCAAGAGCTTTTTTAAATTGAAAAACTTGAGATATCACTTCAGTAGTAAATCATGAGGCCCTGAATTTAATCCCCCCTCCCCAAGTTATTTCCAGGCATGTTAACCCATGCCTTTAGTCCACCTCCTTTAGTCAGGAGGCCAACACAGGAAGATGGCTTGAGTCCAGAAGTTCAAGGCTAGTCAGGGTAACATAGCTAGACCCCAACCCCAGCCTCAGAGTTTCAATATATTTTTATGTGAACTCTCCAACACTCTTCATAAGTAATTGATGTACTCATTTTCAAAATCTGGCCCTGTCTACTGAAATTGAACACAAACCTACTTTGTGGCCTATCAGTCTGTCAGAACCAAGAAAAAAATGTGTCCACCAAAAGATCTGAAGAAAAGTGTCCATACAAAGCAGTTTGTTCATAATAGACTAATAGAAACAACCAGATGTCCCCTCACAGGAGAATAAGTAGACAACTCTGTCATGTGGTACTGATGCCCACACACAAAAAAGTGAAGTTGAGGGGAAGAAGCCAGATGAGACAGTAGTACATGAGTATCAGTCTGTTTCTGTGGGGTCCAGGACCAAGCGGAGCTGAGCGCGGTGATCAGCATGCAGTGCGGAGAAGCGCTGCTGCAGTGGCCGTGCCTTCCTCTCTTGGTGTTGGATAAGCGAGTGCTCACGGAAAAGCTTGTCAAGTTGCACGGTTACGATTTGTGCGCTGTAATGGAGTCCCATCTTAGTTTTTAGAAACACGTTTGGAGCAGTATGTGGTAATGCACTCCCCCTTGCACACAACTGATCCTGTAGGCTACATGGATTAGATGTCCCCATTTTTTGATTTCAGTGGTTTGCTTTCCTTTTGCTGCTAGAGATTTAGCTCAGGGCCAGTGCTCACTTAGCAATGTGAATCCCTGGGTTGCGTTTCTAGGCACTGAAGACAGAGAGAAGAAAACCGATTTCATTTGCTGCTTTAGAACTTTCTCTTAGGTCTCCTTTGAGTTCTGGTTTCTGCGTCATTTGTTGGCCTGCATTTGTCTTTCAGTTCCTTTCTTACTCTGTCACTTTTGATCATGTCTTGGATCTGTCTTGGCCTCTCTCACGTGAGAGAACTTTACAGTAAAGCATTTTACCTTACCCTGCTATATTGCTTGAAGTGCTGAACTCTTGCTGAGATTTTGTTTTGTGTGAGGCACAATGCTAGCTACAATTTGTGGCATGTTAAAAGCATAAATATAAAGTATTTTTATAATCTTTATTAATGTAAACATTTTGGAACAATTGAGTTTCTTCACCATAGCACTGTCCGGGTGGTCGTGTTCATATATTTGTTTGTTTGCCTTTGGCAATAAATACTAGAATCTAAGACTTTATTTCTGGAAAGCAGGCACCAATCTCAACATAAAGTAAGATATCCATAATGTTCACTACTTTGGTATGCATCCAGAGAAGTTGTCTTCTGGTAGAAAATAGCACAGACTCTCTAAGCCTTTTCCTCAGGGCCTGCATTGACCTTGCCAAGGAACAGGCAGATTGTCTCATTTCTTTTACATAAACTGAGAGCAAATAGGCAACTTAAATCCTTAATACCAATCTGTGCATTAATTCTTTGTCATGAAATCTCTACTATAAGATATTGTTTATGATTCTTTTGTAAGAAGATTGATAGTTTAGAATTATATACAACTTTACTGGAGATGTTCCCTAGTATTAAAGCAATATAAGTTAGCAAACAGGAGAAAGTTTTCTATTATTAAGAGTATCCGGGGTTGGGGATTTAGCTCAATGGTAGAGCGAATGCCTAGCAAGCAAAAGGCCCTGGGTTCGATCCTCAGCTCAAAAAAAAGTATCCGAAGGTCAGCTCAGAGCCTGGTCTGTTTGATGTGGTTATTGGTATAGGCCATGGCAAAATGCCTTTCTGATCACTTCAAGCCCTGCAACTGAAAACATGGTCTCCAGGTTGTCACCTGTCACTAGTGAAATAGGTAAAGAAATTACAAATAAGAATGTGAAAATGAAACCTGGCGGTGGTGGTGCATGCTTTTAATCCCAGCTCTTAGGAGGCAGAGGAAGGTTGATCTCTGTAGGTTTGAACCCAGCCTGGTCTACAGAGTGAGTTCCAGGACAGTGGACTACACTGAGGAACCCTGTCTCAAAAAAACAAAACAGACAAAAAAAAAAGAATGACAATAATTTAAGCTAGTTTAGTTAGTGAATCTAATTAGACCAGGCTGGCTTCAAACTCACAGAGATCCGCCTGCCTCTGCCTCCCAAATGCTGGGATTAAAGGTGTGTGCCACCACTGTGAGGCTTGTATTTTATAAACACCAAGAGGCTTTTATAAAATACCAGTGGTCCTCATGATAGGTAAAGTAGAAGTGCCACTTATAAAGGACTCTTGCAAGTCACTAGTGGTCTTTTCAGCTAACACAGTTGACAATACTATACATCATTTGAACTGTTATCAACTTGTAAAAAATGGATTGAATTTCATGTTGCAGATACTAATTTCTCTTGAGTAAAAAGTTATATTGTGTGAATAATATTCATTGTAGAAAGATTAATATCACTGTACCTAGTTATAACCAATGTGAATATGCACTTACTGTGGTCATAAATTATAATAGTTCCTCTTATACGACATAAGGTATTCCAGTTTATAACTATAGAACAAGACTCAGAAACATTCTTTTTGCTAGATCATTAGTTATTTTCTTTTGATGAATCTCTAGAAATCATAGTTTTGAGTCATGGAGCATGTATGCATTTTAGAGATTTTGATTTATATTACTAGAATTGCTTTAGCAGAGAAGTTTTGGCTCCCACATGTTTGCTGGCTAAGAAAAAGAATACTTGTTTCCTTCCTGGTCACTAAAAGTAAATGACTGGACTTTTAAAGATTGTGTAGCATGCATAAAGTTCTAGGTTCTGTCTTCAGCACCAATAAATAAATAATCTGTCAGCTTACATGTACAAATTTATAATTAAGTTATTTAATTATGATTAGATCGATTATCTCTGAGAGTTTATATATTACATATATATCTTGAAAATATGGTAAGGTAAATATAATAATATTTTTTATTCCAAAAACTTCAGTTTAAGAAATACATTCAAGATTAACAATTAATAAATATTGTATTTTTGTTCTTATTTTAAAACAGAGTCTCATATTTCCCAGGCTGACCTCAAATCCAGTTTGAAATAATGAGTATCCTTAAACTTCTGATCTTTCAGTGTATACCCTCTGAGTGCTAGGAATTACCATGGTCAGTTATATAGAGTGCTGGGAATCAAAGCCAGGGCCTCAGGATTCCTAAGCAAACACTCTACCATTTATCTTAAACCCTTACCACTAACAATGCCTCAAGAATTTATAAAGTGTGACATTAGATTAGATGAAAAGACTAAAGAAACATTTGGCAATATGATTGATAGATAGATAGATAGATAGATAGATAGATAGATAGATAGATAGATAGATCCTGCACCTATAAAACTGGTAATTTTAAATCAGAGAACAATTACTATAGTGGTTTATATTTTATTTCTCTAGTCTATCTCTTTAAAAGCCCTTTGATTCAAGGGAATATAAAATAAGATAGTAGTTGTGCATTTAGAGAAATCAGAACTATTAAAATCAAATATGAGTTAATTGCATAGTATTATTGGCCTATGTAAAGGATTTAAAATCTGTATGTATAAAAGAAAACAGGTACTCTCCAAACATCAGATGGGGTAAAAGACAAGCCTCTTATTCTACTGCTGTTCAAGTCTGTCAGGTTTAGCATACCTTTAGAGTAAGAAGGATGAAAACGTCTCAAATCTCTTTCCTAGGGATTCCCTACTAAACTATTCAGGAAGACATACTAAGTGGTTATTCAGGTACCTCCAAAAGCGCCCGACTCTACTTACATAATGCAAGAAACCTAATAACAACCTCAGTAAATGCTTGTATGGCTTGGTGGCTGTGTTTTCTCAACAGTTCCCTTGTAATTTTATAATAATCGTTTTGGCATTATCTTCTGGGAATTGTGGGGACTTTCCATTGTAAGGATTCCCAAGTGTAATGAACCATTTCTAGAGATTCCATGTGGCTTCAGAATTTGGGGGTGGGCAGGATCTATGACTATGCTGTTGTGTAAATGGGTCAGTGAATAAATTAACCTTCCTGTTTGGTCACTGAGGCTCAAGCTTCAGGAAAATTCTGATAACAGTTTAAGACTACCCAGAAGTGGAGCTGTCCAGTTTCCTCAGGATGGTACAGTCAGTGGTAGCAACAATGTTTCTTGTATGGGCAGTAGAAAATTCTTGATAACACAGTAATGAGTTTCTAATAGAAAATATGCTTAAGAGTAAAGCTGTTAAAAGATCCAGTAATGGTTAACACATATGAAAATAAGTTTCACAGAAGATTGGAAAAATTCTGTAGACAGAAATGTCAGAAAATAACTCAGCTTTAGAACTCTCATTTTTTTATTCTGAAGAACTAGAATCAAACTAATACAAACTAGAACTTTGTACTAATGACTTCTTTAATTTTAGGGGAAATGCATATCCAGAGGGAGCAGTATTCTAAATTTTCAGTGAGTTTTTTTAATTCACATATTAAATGGATTGTAAACGAATTTTGTCTCTACCTATCTTTATCTTTGATTTTCAGTATGAAACCAGATGTTTTCAAAGTATTTTCTATTTCATTGGACTGCTATATGAAGATTAACTCACTAGTTTTGAAGATATAGACTCTGAAAAATGAGTAATTGTTGATTTACATGGCAGTTTTTTGTTTTGTTTGCTTTTGCTTTGTTCGACAGTAAAAAATAAATACTAATGCCCAGCACACACACCAGAATTTTTTTAACCAAACCATAGTTCTACATGTGATGCAGCCTGATAGTTTTATATTTAATTTGATATAAAATTAAGTTGACTAGCCAGGCAGTGGTGGTGCATGCCTGTAATCCCAGCACTCGGGAGGCAGAGCCAGGTGGATCTCTGAGTTCGAGGCCAGCCTAGGCTACCAAGTGAGTTCCAGGAAAGGCACAAAGCTACACAGAGAAACCTTGTCTCAAAAAAAAAAAAAAAAAAAAATTAGGTTGTCTACCAGTAAATCAGTTTTTACTGATTTAAAAGCATATTTTTGGTCTGTTAGACCAAAGGAAGTTAATCTATTGTGTATTATATGTGTTTATATGGAATAATTGTTGGGTTTTAGAAATAATGATTTACTCACATTCCTGAACGTTGTATTTTGATAGAGCTACAGTCTTACATGAAAGTCATAGAATATAAGAAATGAATGAGATATTCTGTTAGAAACTTTAATCATCCAGACCTATATATGCCTTGTTTTCAAAAGGCTTTAAAACATGCTGAAACTTTTCTACATTCACCTTTCTTCTAATTTTTGAACTGTAATATGTCTATAGCTACCTTGAAGCTATTACAGTTTCATGCATATGACTTGTTAAGGGTAGTAAGCACCATGTGTTTGCTAATTGAGTATTTATTTACAGTCTGACTATCTAATGTTCCCTGACTGATAAGGAGGCTCTGAAGTTTGCTTGGGTTTCCAGTGCTAAACTGTTCAAGTGTCAGACCCGCTCTGACTAAGGATGAGGACTGTTGTGTTCTCAAAACCTACAGGTCTACAAGGCAAGTTTGTGGAATACGGACTGTGGTAGAAGAGAACCCACGTCCAAAAGTTACTGGCTTACCTCTATAAGCCTAGAGCACTCACACACGACATAAGTAAATGTGAGAGGGAAAAACATGTGTAAAGGAGAAATTTTGGAGCATTTCTGTAGTATTTGTGTACGATCAGCACAGAAGCCCTATATAATAAATATTATCCCCTCCTTTTACAGGTAGAAAAAAAATAGAGATTCTAAGTATCTCCTCCAAGTTGCCAAATTATAGTAATTGATATACCAAAATCCTATCTCCAGTTCTTGAACTATCCAGTAAATTGTGTGCTTTACCTCTGGCACTGCAAGTTTATTCATCTTTTCATTCAGCTGCTATTTATTGAGTGTCTACTCCGGGCACTGGTCTAAAGGCAGGGTTTATACATTTGGAATCTGGCAAAGACTCTGTCTTCAGGTGTTTCTTCAATAGCTGAGGGGAGATGGTGTGTGCTACCAGGTATGCAGAGTGCAGAGATGTTTCTGTGTTACATAGAATATTCCGAGGAAACCGCTTCAATAAAATGGCATTTAAATAAAGGCCCTAGAGAGAGATCAGTAAATCCTGAATGAGCCTACTTTGACATTTTGTTCTCCTGCTTCTTCCCTTCCTGCAGGCATACTCAAAACGAAAATGCCTGAAATGTATGTTTAGGAGAACTTCCAGTGTTGTTATTTTGAAGATGAGAAAATTTAAATGTATTCATCTAGGCAACCAGCTAAGTTGCCTAGAATTCCAGTCAGTTAGTAGAAAGTGCTTTGCTAAAATTGGTGCTCTTCATTCACTTGAATAACATAAAGGAAGAAGTGAAAATAAATAAGGAAATCACTCTGGTTTTGACAATTAGAAATGACTTGGCCTGGAGAGATGGTTAAGAATGCTTGGTCTTCTAAAGGATTCAAATTTGGTCCCCAAATTTGGTTCCTGTAACCCCAGTTCTAGGAGATCTGACATCTGCTTTTGGCCTCTGGCAACACACACACCTAGCTGGCACACAACACACACACACACACACACACACACACACACACATTATTTTAACACCTAGCTGGCACACAACACACATACATACACACATATAACTATTTTAAATAAAATTTTAAACACATGAACCATTACTTAAGAAAATTAAAAGTTTATGGAAAAAAGATAACTCAGACTTGTAGTGAACTATTTATGTGCTTGTTGTAATTGTAGTTTTTTTAAGTTATGGTATAATACGCATACTAGAAAATCATCTTAACTATATCTTGTTTGTTTCGGGCAGGATTTTGCTATTAGAGCCATGTCCCAGGTTGCAGAGTTGCAAAGAAAAAGACCGCCATTCCAACTGAAGTGTCTTGACAGGGCAGAACTTGACTCTTAATCAAAAGGGTGTGCAGCTCAGCAAAGCAGGAGAGCAAGAGGGGTAGCGGGAGTGCGCTTGCACTTGACTCTGCTGCCAGTGGTGACTGTGTCTCTCCCCCGTTGGCTGGGCCAGTCTCACAGTCGTTCATGGATTGCCTGGGTTTGAAAGAATCCACAGAAAGGAAATGAAGAAAAGCTGGCTGAGGTGTGCCACTCAATTCATTTAAGTTCTGAGGATGCAGCATAGCCTTTGTATAAACAAAGGTTTTACCTGGTGGGAGTAACTTTAAAATTTGCATTAAAGTCTGGGGGAGATAAAAAGACTTGGATTCCTTGTCCAAAACACAAGTTTTACAGTGTTTGATAGAAAATTTAATACTTAATGTTTCTTATGTAGCTCCAGCTGGCCTAGAACTTTTAGTCTTCCTGTATCAGCTCCTAGTTAATGGAGCATATACCAGCTTAATTACTGTGCACAGCGTACATTAGTTAGTAATGTAATATCACCTCCATCTATCTCTAGAACTTATTTCCTCCTGTAAAACTGAAACTCTATGTCCATTAAACAGTAACTCTCCATTTCCTGCCTGCTAACCCCTGGCAAACACTGTTCTACATTCTGTCTCTCTGTATGTTATTTGTCTAGGCATCTCATATAAGTAGAATTATACATTATATATGTTTCCGTGACTGGTTTATTTTACTTAACATAATCTCCTCCAGATTCAGCCATGTTGTGTCAGAATTTCCTTTTCTTTCAAAGACCAAAGAACGTTCCTTTGTGTGAGTGAAGAACTAGTGAGGTAGGTCCAGGAGAATAGGTATGGCCACTTACTCTCCAAAAACCAGAGGGAAAAGGTTGTGATGAAGTATGTGTTAATCGGGGTTACCATTGCTGTGATGAAACACCCTGACCAAAAGCAAGTTGGGGAAGAAAGGGTTTATTCGGTTAGCTCATTGAACCTCACACAACCCTATTTTATTAGCAATTATATTACTACATCAAAAGTAACATTAGCTTCCTAATCAAAACACTTACACTCTTTGTGTGATTTTGAAACTATAGCATACACTGATAATTTATTCCTTCTGCTTACTTCCCCTGTCAGGACCACATGACCGTCAAATAGTTTCTTATTTTCTTTTGATTTCTTTACTTTTGTGTTGAAACTTTTTGAAAGACAACAAAACTACTTATATTTTGCCCTAAAAAAGAAATACTTTACAGAGCATGCATTAAATCCTTAGAGTGGTATCATTACTACTATATGTTGTTTTTGAGATATTTGATAGATTATAAAATGATTCAGTGATTTTTGCCATTTGTCTAGTATCATCAGTGCAGATGTTCCTGTTTTCAGAGGAATGTAAGATAATTGCTACAATTCTAAATTTGAAATTATATAGTGTCTCTCTCCTTGGTCTCTGTATTGTTTCTTTTTTGCCCAAAGGCTCTGTGTCCTTTGTGTTATGCTTTCTCTTCATCCCAGCCATTCTTTTTGGCATCTTACCCATGCCCATGCTCCTTCAAATGGTTTTCTCAGTGAGGAAAATAGCATGTTAACAATGATGACACAAAATAAGAAAAGCCAGAGTGGACTGTATAAACCCCCAGACAGCTTGTAGAATCTGTGCTACAGAATAAACTAGCCAAACAGAAGCCAGACTTGGGGGGAAGTAGCCAGAACAAAAATAAATCATTAGAGAGAAAACAATAATGAAGTATACTGTGGGAAAGTCAACTTTCTGAAACACGAATTCCAAAAGACAGAGCAGGTAATTCAAGATTATCAGGAAAAAGCTCTAGATTTACTTTAAAAGAAAGATGTGAGTTTAGAACTAGGTAACATTTTAACATGTTTTACAAAACATGTTGTTGTTAAAGTTTTAGACTTATAATTCTGAATATTTCCAATCAATGAACTGTGTTGGGATTTTGGATTTTAATTGGATTCAAGTTCCATCTCTGGGTTACTATAGGAAGAACTGACATAATAGTGAGATTTCTTATCCATGAATGTAGTTTACTTCTCTATTTAGTTAGACATTTAAATGTCTCTATAATTTTCTGCACACTTATTTTAAATGCATTTTAGTCTAAGTATAATTTTTGCTGATATTATGTGTTTCAGTTATCTTTTATTTTTGTTTCTATTCTTTTAAATGTATGTAAAGTAACAGCCAAGACAAAACATTTCTGAACAAGAATTAAGATGATGGAACTTTATAAAATAGCAGAACATAGAAGTGAGTGCAGAAACTGGTCCACAGATAATGACATCCATAGTAGGTGACAGGGTGAGATTACAGACCAGGAGTGTTTTAAAGTAATACAACATGCTTAGTTAGTCGTGTGCATTGTACTGGGCTTTTTGTTTTGTTTTTGGCAAATAACTGAAACTGTTTAAAGAGCATTTGTTTTCGCTCACGGCTTTAGGAGTTTAAGTCCATAGTCATCTGGTTCCACTCCTTTATGCCTGAAGGAAGCAGAGCACTGTAGTAGAAAGGGCATGATAGAGCAGAACTCTACTTTACTTCATTTGTAGCCAGGAAGCAGGAGAGAGTAACAACCTGGGCAGGGGCCAAGTTATAACCTTCAAAGGCATGCCTCCAGTTACCCATTTCCTGTAGTCCTCACCCTCCTCGATCCCATTACCTCTAACTAGTCAATTCATTGATGGGGTCAGAGCCTCATAATCGAGTCATCTCTGACTGTTCTCACAAGCATACCCAAAGAAGTACTTCACTCACTGCCTAGGTATCTTCAGTCCTAATCAAGTTGATCAAGATTAGTATCAGATCAGATATCCAGATGAGCTAACTGTCATAGCATCTACAGAAAACCAAACATGCATTTTTACACCATATACAAACATGAGATCAAAGTGAATAGATTTTTAGGATGTCTGAGAACATTTATGTCTCAAGAGCAGGGAAGAATTTTATGACAAGAACATAGAGGAGATGAACTGTAAAAGGAAATATTGGTAAATTTGAGCTCATTAAAATCAACTTTTAAAAATTTCCATAATGAAGTTGCAAGGATAAATCACAAATCAGAAAGGATGCTCACAACACATGGAACCTCTAAAGCTCTAGTGTATATAATGAATCAAGTAGATAAAGACGGGCAGCTCAATAGAAAATGAACAAAACTACATGAACAGCCATTTCATTGAAGAAATACATAATGCCTATACGTATATGCCTATAAGAAAAGTGCTGAGTTACAGATTAATATCATGAGAATGCCAGAAATTAAGAAATTTGCAAATATATATTGCTGATGGTGTGACTGATGGATTATATAATGGTCCAGCACTTTGGAATACAGTTTATATTGTGAAATTGAATGTTACATGCTTTCTGATTCAGCATCTATAATTTCCATAGCACATATATCTCCAGCTCTAGAAGACTAGGAATGTATAGTTTATATATATAGGATTCATTTGAGTGGCTTACCGTCTGTGGTTCAAGTATGCAGTAATGGTATTCCTCAATAGGCCAAGGATCCAGAAGTTATTCAGTCCATGAGACAGGATGTCTCAGCAGTCCCAATCTGGTGCTAGAGTCCCCAAAGAATCAGAGATAGCTGCTGTTCTGCAGTCTGTTTTGGAATCCCAAAGAAGCAGGTTCTAATACTTGTGAAGGAATGTCTCACCAGCATGGTAGATGAACTTGCCAGTGAGAGTGAGGATAACCAGGCAAAAAGCAAAGCCTCCTTCTTCCATGTCCTTTTATGTAGGTTGCTACCAAAAGGTGTGGACCAGATTTAAGGTGGGCCTTCCCACCTCAAATAATCCAATCAAGAAAATCTACTGTTGTGCCCAGCTGCTTGGTTGAAACCAGATCAGATGTAGTCAAATTGACAACCAAGAATAACCACCACACTAGACGTTGTCCCAGGTGCTAGGACTAAACACTGAACAGTATGGAAAATGTTTCTGTTCTTGTGACATGTTTAGTTTAGAAGGGATTTGTGGAAAAGCCAACAAGCAATATTATATGTAATGTAATGGAACCATGAGTGAACAGGGGATGAAGCAAGCTTAAGAGGGTGCTTATGATGTAATTCTGAGGAGATGAGGATGTTAGAGAGGGTGTTTGTGTGTGACTGTGTGATCAAAGGAAGACCAATCTGAAAGTGCCAATGTCTGGGCAGATTTTATCATCCTGTGGATGATACAACTCCTGAAGGAAAAGCAGCAGTGAGGTTGGAATAGTCAAGAAAGAGCGAGTAGATGAGGGAGGCTTATGCAGATTCCCATTTAGCTGAAGACACACAGGAGATGAGTTTGGTAAGGTAGACACAAGCCTTGTTGTGCAGTATCTTAGGTTCTATAACCTAGTTAGAATATTTACAGTGGTGAAAAGTCATTAGGGATTTTTGAGCAGGCAAACAACAATCTGGTTTATATTTAGGAACTGAAGAATTGAAGCCAGGTGCACAGTTGGGGAGGATAAGGATTAGGGATGTTGAATGAAAGGGTCTTTTTAGGAGACCTGTAAAAGTCTGGGCCTTAGATGATTAACAAGGACTGGGGGGAACAGTGGACTTGGAAAGAAGTAGCTAGTTTGGCAATGCTTCTTAGCAGTATAATTAGAAGAAGTTAGCGATGACCGAGTTGTATTGCCTTTGAAGAAAATTTAACCAAGAGTGTCTTCCCAGTGTCTGGTAGGAAATAGCTATGAAGATGGTGATGCTGTTTACTTAGGCAGTGATCAGCAGGTTAAGCCCTAAGATCAAATTTTTTAGGACAACCTCTATATGTGATCTTAGGCTCAGAAAGCTCTGGCATTTGAGTATTTACAAAATGAGTCTCATCAATTTATAGATGATATTTAAAGCCATGAAGATCACCAATAGCTATAGTAAATGAAAATACAGTTGACTCATGAGACAAGGTAGTTGGTGAGATAGGGGTGTGTGTGTGTGTGTGTGTGTGTGTGTGTGTGTGTGTGTGAGAGAGAGAGGGGGGGGGGGTCTTGGAACTCAAAAGAATAAAATGTCTCCAAAGACATAATAACAAATGTGAGGGTAAGAGAGGGCAGAGAATAATAAAAAAATAAAATAAAATTCTGTAGAGAAATGAAATATAAATAGGCAGTTTGCCGGAGGGCAAATTATAATAGCCAATAAAGCTATGAAAAGATGTTTAACCTTATCCATCAATCAGAAAATGCAAACTTAAAAGAAAAGTAACACCCAAATGCTATCAAAGATGGGGAAGGAGTTCCTTTTTATACCTTGGTGGAACTAGGAATTACTGCAGCCCTTTTGAAAAGCCTGCTGATAGCTATTAAAATGAAAAATATATGTGAACTATGACCCAACAAATCCTAGCAATCTATTTCATTGAGATTGAAGCACTGGTATGTAAATGTAGGGCAAAAAGTACAGAAAAGCAAGGCACAATTCTACCTCTAAGGGAAAGGTGCATGTATAGGTTTTATAATCATTGGATTATTATTCATTAAGTTAATTGGATCTGTGCCACTTAGTCTATGCCAGTTTCAAGAATTTTCATAATGAAGAGAAAAATAAAATTCCTTCTGTCTCTCTATGTGTGAGAAGCGGGACACAGGAAAACATTCAGCTACAGGCATGTCACAGAAGCTGTTTGATCATGGAGATCCTTTTTAGAGACAGGCTTACCTTCCCATCTTCTCCTAGACTTGTGAACTCTCAGGTAAATCTGTTTCGACAGTGGTGGCTGTTTTCTGAGGGGAAAGAATGGTTTTCTGTGGCTTTACCTGTGTGTCATGGAACATGTGGCAACATTTAGATTCACAGAAATGGGCTGAGTTTAGGTGTAAGAGCTAGTCAGTAGTAAGCCTGAGCTAATGGCCAAACCGTTTTAATTAATATAAGCCTCTGTGTGTTTACTTGGGTCTGAGCGGCTACGGACTGGGCCGGACACAGGAAAACTTTCAGCTACATATGTCTTTTTGTAATATGGACGTACACATGTAGAAGATACCAACAGATAGTCAAAACAATAACACTCTTAAGGGGCAATTAATTTTTTAAAAAAAGTGCTAGTTGGTAAGTACTTACTCCCTTTTTATTAACCTTTCAGTGTTGGTTCAGATGGAAAAATCTTTACATTGCTCAAGGTTTAATTCATAATATTTTAATTTCACTTGTGAGAAATATACAGAACTGTTATTATTTTATGCTTTTCACTAGTGTTTCTTGCCATGTTCACTTTGCTACTTTTGCTTTCCATTTTTAACCATCGCCTTTATTTTGGATATAAACTAAATAATATGAGACTAATAATGAACATTGGGACAGTTTAATAGTTAAATCTACAAACAGCTAGCAGTGCTCAATCGAGTGTAAATTGTGAACACAATTATCTGATAACCTCTATTGTTAAACATATTTGCTCAGTAGACAAAGAGGTTTTTACACACTATTAGGTTTTAGAGAAGAAATATTTAAATTATTATTGATTTTTTTTATTTTTAAAGGAAATAACATAATACCTGTCAGCTTGTTGGATATCTGTGTTTTTGCTAACTACTGTTCATAAAATGCTTTATGTAACCTAGTTAGTTTTCTCTTATGTCTTTTGGTGTTAACTATAATTTAACTGATATGACTTCTTTGTTTTCTCATCTTTCTCTGAAGCTATGTTTTAATCTCTACTTACATGATGTTGGCCTTTCTCCTGCCTCCTTGGGGG
This sequence comes from Onychomys torridus, assembly GCF_903995425.1. Classification (NCBI taxonomy): domain Eukaryota; kingdom Metazoa; phylum Chordata; class Mammalia; order Rodentia; family Cricetidae; genus Onychomys; species Onychomys torridus. Next base: position 62,029,029 of record NC_050443.1, on the reverse strand, counting down.
AGGTCTGCTAATGAAAAGTCCTGAAGTCAGATCTAGTTAAACACACATAAATCAATAGTAAATATAGTGAATTCTGTGTAATGATTAAAAACTTTGCATTTTACTTTCAGCCATTTTTTCCTATCTAAAGTAATTTCCACATGCCTCCTGAATGCTGGCCTATTACAGTAGCGAAGGGTTCAAGTAGTATTTCTGACCTTGCCTGTCTTGTGGACCCATTTCCCCCATTGTTACTAGCCATCGTCTTCAGCTTTGGGTCACCTCAGTAGAAGTTAAGGTAGAAGTGGCATTACAGTTTTTTGGTTTTGTTTGGGTATGGAGTGTTGAACTCTGGGCTTTCCACACGCCAGTCCTCTGTTGTGGAAAGTTCTTACTCATACTTGACAAACAACTGGGAACCTGGTGTTTCTGCTCCTGGACGAGGCAATTGTTTAAAGCTGGTTCTTGCTTGTGAATTCTTTGCAGTTTCTTCTTAATGACTCCCTGATTGTCTTTATGATATTACTTACTAATCTGTGTTACAATATGTTACCATTCCAAACTAAGTATTTTCATGATAACAGATTACTCTAAAATTTAGTGGCTTAAAACAGCACACATTTATTTCATAGTTTCTACATGTAGGTGTAGATCCTTTGGCTCTGCATCTTCATGAGAAAACAGTTACCTTAAGGCTTGATTAGAAGATGGATCCACTTTCAAGATGCATGAGTAGTTGGAAGGATTCAGGTCCTCATGGTTTGTTGACCTAAGGAGTTCATTTCTTCACAGCTGTCAGTCGGAGGATGTCCTGTACCCCATGGCTTGCTGGCTGAATAGCAGGTTACAGCACAAGAGAAGTCCTTGTCCTGATTCACCTAGAAGTGCTACCCAATCATGTTTGCCATGTTTGATTCATTACTAGTGTGTAGCTAGATCTAGCCTGCACTCTAGGAGGGAGATTTCACACACAGTGACTCAGGAATGGAATCACTCGGAGCCATTTTAAAAGCAGCCTGCAACTCTCCTACCAACAGCATTCCTGGGATGGCCTCATCTTCACCCCCTTGACACAAGTAAATGTCCATCCTCCTAGTGGTCTTTCCCCTGATCATCTTTTCATGTTCTCAGCTTGGTTTTCCCCTGAAGTCACCATCTTACCTCCAGATGGCCCTCTTGGACAGGATTTAACTGAATCCCGTACTAAGTCTTATGGGTAAGCCATGGAGTTTGGCATTCTTTACAGGAATCCCTGGCAGTCACCCTTGATTTCATGCTGTCATCAGAGTACCTAACAGAATGATTCTGTCTGCAGCCTCTCTCAAGGACTTCACAGATTTGAGTCATCTAAAGATCTAGAAGACATACCTTCAGCTCTCAGGGGGCCTTCATTTTATAGGTTGAAGTCCTGGAGAAAGGGCAAAGGAGAGCTACAGCTTACCATTCTCCATCTCTTGCCATCTCCACCGTTTGTTATGCTAGAATAAAATTTACATGGATTTTGACTGCATTCTTCCTAAATTATCCCAAATAGATGTGTAGTTTGAAAAAAACATATCTATTACATATATATTTTCCCATGTTGTAGGCTGCCACTTTGTCCAAATGATGGTGTCTTTTGCCATGCAGAAACTTTTGTTTTATGAGGTCCCATTTATTTATTAATTATTGATCTTAGTGCCTGTGCTATTGGTGGTCTGCTCAGAAAGTCTTTCCTCTTGCTGATGAGTTCAAGGATATTCCCTCCTTTCTCTTCTATCGGGTACAGTATATCTGATTTTATGTTGAGTTCTTTGATCCACTTGGAGTTAGTTTTGTACAGAGTGATAAGTATGGATCTACTTGGATTCTTCTACATGCAGCTGTCCAGTTTGATCAGCACCATTTGTTGAAGATGCTTTCTTTTTTTCAGAGTGTATTTCTGGCTGCTCTATCAAAAATTGGGTGTCCATAGGTGTGTGGACTTATGTGTAGTTCTTCAGTTCAGTTCCACTGATCAGTGTGTCTTTTTTATGCCAGTACCATGCTGTTTTTATTACTGTTGCTCTGTAGTAGATCTTGAAATTGGAGATTGTGAGACCTCCAGCATTATTATTCAGGATTGTTTTAGCTATCTTGGGTTTTTTGTGTTCCCATATGAAGCAGAAAATTGTCCTTGCAATCTGTGAAGAATTTTGTTGGGCTTTTAATGGGGATGGCACTGAATCTATAGATTGCTTTCAAGTAGGATAGCCATTTTTACTATGTTAATTCTACCAATCCATGAGAATAGATCTTTCCATCTTGTGGTATCTTCTTTAGTTTCTTTCTTCAATGTTTTAAAGTTTTTATCATACAAGTCTTTCCCTTGCTTGGTTAGAGTTAACCCAAGATACTTTATATTCTTTGAGGCTATTGTGAAAGATGTTTCCCTGATTTCTTTCTCAGTCCATTTGTCAATTAGATATAGGGCTACTGATTCTTTTCAGTTAATCTTGTATCCAGTCACTTTGCTGAAAGGCGTTTATGAGCTGTGGGAGTTCCCTGATAGAATTTTTAGGGTCATTCATGTTTACTATCATATCACTTACAAATAAAGATACTTGGATTTCTTCCTTTCCAATTTGTATCCCCTTGATCTCCTTCAATTTTCTTATTACTCTAGCTAAGTAAATATCATGTACCATATTGAATAAGTATGAAGAGAGTGGACAACCCTGTCTTGTTCCTGATTTTAGTGGAATTGCTTTGAGTCTTATCCCTAGCTCTGTAGCAGACCACCTGCTGAGGCAGCCCTTTCCCCCTACCCTCCATCTTCAGTGTGTTACACAGATCTTCCCCTCCTAAACTACCCCCGTTGCTTTATTCCAGCCCCCAATTCCAGCAGGAGCCCACAGGAAGCAAGTAGGCTAACTGCAGATTTTCACCTCTCTGGAGCTCAGCTCCCCCAAAACCAATACCCCAGTTTTATCCCCAGCTCTGCAGCAGACTACTTGCTGTGCCCTGCCCACACATACCCCATATACAGTGGAATTAAGATTCTTTAAAATTCCAACCTTGTGTAGAATTGGAGACTCTAAAAAGCTGTCTTCAGTGGGAAAAGGTGTTCTATCTAGTCATACAGGTTTCATTGGCTCTGCCCTTAGAAAGCTTGGCTAAAGGAATAGTCCTTGGCACTTGTAGACCAAGAATAGTCCTTGGCACATGATAGGTTCTCTAGCCATTCTTTAGTGAGAATTTCATGCCCTGTGCATTTCTTTTTTTAGACAGGTTTTGTAGAACTGGTACAAAATATGAAATGCATCACCATTTTGTGTACCTGTGTTTGTTTTTCCATTTCAAAAGAAAATGTAAATTTGTAGCACTACTTAATCTACCCTACAGAGGTAACTAACTGGTAGACACAGTTCAGAATATACCCTTCCTGGTGTTTTAAGTTTTAAACGAACACACTCACAGTTTTATGAGATTATCTTTTTTTTTCAGTGTGTATCCACTTGATCTTCATAAATTACTAGCTTTTCAAGTACATAATAGATCATGACTATGTGGTCTATGAGGGCTTATGGTAGTACAAACTATTTAACACTTATTGAACCATTTCTACCTATACTAATGGTCTCAGGTCTCTTTGGGTTGGAGAGCTCCAGTGAACACTGGTTTCTTTATGGTTTCAGGCTCTTCCACAGGACGGTCTGTTTGCTAGCAGTAGAATTGTTAGACTGTGGTATGTTTCTTAAATTTTACAATAAAAGGAATGGTAACAATTTCTTAAATATTCATAGTAAGTTGCATTACTAGTATTTGTCTATGTTTTGTCCATTTCCCTGTACCCAGTTTCAGGCACATTTCTAGGTTAAGAAAATAATTCATTAAAACCACAAAAGTAGCCTAGCATTGTAGTTCATATCTATAATCCAAGCACTTGGGATGCTGAGGCAAGAAGATTGTTAAATTTAAGGCCAAAGAGAGATGCTATCTCTAAATAAATAAGGAAAGCAATGGTAGAGAAAACATGAGAAATGTTTTTTGTAATCTGGGACTAGGAAAAGCCCTTAAGCAAGATCCAAACTCATAAGCCACAAAGGAAATTGATTAATAGTTTTAATAAACAAGTAATGATGTCTGCTGTATACAGTGACATGTCATGTAGTCCTAACTCATCTGGAGGCTGACATAGGAGAACTTCAGGTTTGAGACACCCCTATGAAACAGGAAGAACCTATATCAAACAAGATACTCTGCATCTGTGAGTATGGGTGTGCATATGCCATAGCATGGAGAGAGATCAGAGAACAACTTTCTGGAGTCAGCTCCCTCCTTCTATTGTGAGTTCCTGGAATGGAACGCAAATTCATGTTGCCAGGCTTGGGCAGCAAACTGTTTTACCCTCTAAGCTCTCTTCCAACCCTATTCAGTACTTTGATTCTGTTTCTACCCTTTTCAGACACACAGCACGTAGAGTTAGGGTTCAACTTAAAACTTCTTCCATTTGGGCGTTGCTGTTTGCAGTGGGATTACAGTAGTGAGTAAAACAGAACTTTTCTCTAACAGATTATTTCAATGTCAGAGACAGATAAATGCAAGAGACAGATATGTACAGACACACATTCCTGTGTCCAAAAGTGTTCAAAATATTAAAGCAGAAAGGGGAAGGATGATAGGGAAGGAGGTGGTTTTTCAGTAGGTTGTAAAGGAGTCTTTCTGATGAAGCCGAACAGAAACTTGAATGAAGTAAAAGAACTGAGCATGATCACTTCTAGGAGAAGACATCTTGCCCAGGGAGGAGCCTTAGTGCCTTTCCCTAGGCCCTGCTCCTTAGAACTTCTGACCCTTCACCACTTATCACCCTCAGGCACCAACTAGACTCTCAGAATGAATAAGCACAAAATTATCCAAATTATTTACCACCATGTGGAATCCCTTGGTCTCCATGTCATGATCGCATTACCCTCACGTTGGTGTGTTCTAATCACTAATTCATTCCCTACTGTATAGTTGTGGGGATAGGCTAAATACCCAATACTGGGCAGATATGACAGGCAACAGATTATTAATTGCATTACTCAAAACCTGGAGTGGAAAAAAGACACCATACACTCCACAGGGCCAATGGTAGTTCTACTCAGAAACAGTGGACAATGTAAAACAGTTCATAGTTTCAGTAGGATCGGGTACCATGTGGTTACCACAGGAGGATATGTTTGGTTGTTAGAATAATTTCAGGGGTTGGCAGGGAACTGAATTCTGCTACTTGAAGATAGTAGGAGCTCTGCCTGCTCTTTGATTGGAAAAGATTATTTGTATGAGGGCCGTATCCATAGGTACAAGTTGGAAGAGCTGTCAGCTAGTCCAGTAGAGGCCCTCCCAATTATATCAGAGGTTGAGCTTTCAGATCTTATCATTTAGCCAGTTGTTTTCAACCTGTGGGTCACAGCCCTCTTTAACAGGGGTCACATATCAGATATATTTACATTACAACTATTAAAAGTAGCAAAGTTACAGTTATGAAGTAGCAATAAAAATAATTTTATGGTTGGGGGTTACAACAAATGAGGGACTATATTGAAAGGTCTCAGCAATAGGAAGGTTGAGAACCAGTGCTATAAGCCTAGTTAATATGCTAAACTCTGTACCAGCAACATCAGAGAAGGTAGGAGCTTTTAGACATCTAAAAATGGTGACATATTCAGAACACCACAATAGTGTTTCACATAAAGAATGATAACTTCAAAAGTGAGGATTTGGGGTTTTGTTTAAAAACAAATCTAAGGTTGAGTGTGGTGGTGCATGCCTTGAGTACTAACACTCTGGAGGCAGAGAAAGGAGGAGTTCAAGGCCAGGCTGGTCTACATAGCGAGTTCCGACAGCCAGGGCTGCATAGAGAGACCCTGTCTCAAAAAAACAAAACAAAAACCAAACAACCAGTGAGTTCCATGTTCAGTGTAAGACCCTATCTCAAAGGAGTGAAATAGAGCAATAGAGAAAGACACCCCATGGGCTTCTGGCCTCTATACAGATGTGCAGTTACACACAAAGAAAAATAGTTGTGAGGAGCTAAATGTGTAGAGCATGCCTATAATCTCAGCACTCAGAAAGCCTCGTCAAAATGGACATTGAGTTTGAAGCCAGTGTGGGCTACCTAGTGAGACCTACAAAAACAAAAAACAAACCCAAAAAGTAAAATATCTCAGAACTGAGGGTTGGGGATTTAGCTCAGTGGCAGAGCACTTGCTTAGCAAGTGCAAGGCCCTAGGTTCGAGCCTCAGCTAAAAAAAAAAAAAATCTCAGAACTGTAATTTGTTTACATTTTTCTTAATTTTAAACATGTAGAAGAAATATTAGCTTTTAAAAATACACAAGAAACCCATCTTATTTTAAATAACAAAACATCTGCTTATATCACAAAATAGTGATACTATTCAGCAGGACGAATGCCTGTTTTATATCAAACCAATCTGATCTGTTCCGGTTCCATAATTCATTTTGACTCCAGGAATTTGATTCCTTTTTGTTTGTTTGTTTGTTTGTTTGTTTGTTTTCGAGACAGGGTTTCTCTGTGTAGCTTTGTGCCTTTCCTGGAACTTACTTGGTAGCCTAGGCTGGCCTCGAACTCACAGAGATCCGCCTGGCTCTGCCTCCCAAATGCTGGGATTAAAGGCAAGCGCCACCACTGCCCGGCTCTTATTTTTTAGCTGCTTGTGAGTTTCCAATTTCTATAAGGTTTTTTTCCCTAAAAGTCTACATATTTAATAGTACTTCCTTAAAGAATTAGGAAAACAAGCTTACATTGATATATTTTTTTCAGTCCAATACAAAAAGCCTAAAGATTTAGAAGACCTTCATGTTAATACAAACTGTACAGCTCATCTACAAGAGCCACAAGAGGCTGACAAGTCTTACAGTGTGGGTCAAAATCACTTGAGGCTTCTTTAAACACTGATTCCTGGGGCCTATAGTCCTGTGCTTTCTGTTGTCCAATAACTAAAAACTTAGCTCATGCATGTGTTGACTAGCTCTAAGATTGCTTATAGTCAGCAGACTAATTTTGGAACATGTTATAATTAGAAAATCTGGTCGTATATTTTTTTAATTTTCAGAAATAAACGAGGCAGAATTCTTCACACTGAAATGACTTGTTTTGATCTTGTTGTTCGTTTGTTTGTTTTTCAAGATGGGGTTTTTTCTGTAGCATTGGATGTCCTGGAACCAGCCCTGTAAACCAGGCTGGCCTCAAACTCACAGAGATCTGTCAGCCTCTGCCTCCAGAGTGCTGAGATTAAAGATGTGTGCCACCACCACCCAGTCTCTATCATTAGGGGTTCAATTAAAACAGCAGCAATATCAATGGTAGAGCGCTTGCCTAGCAAGTGCAAGGCCCGGGGTTCAATCCTCAGCTCAAAAAAAAAAAAAAAAAATCAGAAGGGAACTTCTGCCATCCGGGGTTCCCCACTGTGCTGTAAGCCTGTATTTAAGACCTCCTCCCTCCTTCAATAAATGGCATTCGACATTCAAAAAAAAAAAAAAAAAAAAGAGGGGGTCATGAACATGGTGGGGAAACCCACAGAGACAGCTGACCAGTGCTAGTTGGAGCTCACTGACTCTAGACTGACAGCTTAGGAACCTGCATGGGACTGAACTAGGCCCGCTGAATGTGGGTAACAGCTATGTGGCTTGATCTGTTGTGGGGTCCCTGGCAGCAGGACCAGGACTTATCCCAGGTGCATGAACTGGCTTTTTGGAGCCCATTCCCTGTGGTGGGATACCTTGCTCAGCCTTGATACAATGGGAGGGGCTAGGCTCTCCTTCAACTTGGTGTGCCAGACTTTGTTGACTACCATGGCAGGCCTTACCCACTCTGAGGAGTGGATGGGGGCAGAGTGGGAGGGAGGTGAGCAGAAGGGGAGGGAGGGGAAACTGGGGTTGGTATGTAAAATGGAAAACATTTTAATAAATATATTTAATAAAAAACAGCAGCAATAAAGAAATACAATAAATTTTCTATTTATATAATGGTAATTATAGTCCTCTGATATAAAGGTTTTCTTTTGCAAATTATGACAACAAAAAGGAAATTGAAAAGGGAAACTTTTTCTCCTTTAATACCACTGACCTCTCTTAGATGTTTACAGTTTCCTTTCTAGTCTCTGTCTATGAAAATACATACATAATTGTAATCAATGATGAACATAAAGTTTTTGTTTTTTATTAACAAGTCATGAGTTTTTTTTCATTATGATATGTTAGATATTTTACCATACAACAACAAAGATTGATAACCACTATGTTTCATACCTAGATAAGTGAATTAGTCAGTCTGTGGGTGAGTGCTAAAAGTCCAAACAGCATGTCAGCAGTTCTGGTAAGGGTCCCTTCCCTTCATCACCTCATGGTGAATGGTAGCAGGATGGTAGAAATATGTCAAGAGGGAACTACTTCATAGAAAGATAGGAAATGGCGGGTAATTTAGGAGGCGGGCTCTGGCTTTTATAAGAACGAACTCAGGGTTCCTGTGAGACTACCTTATGTAATCTCTTCCCAGGACAACCTCCCAGTAGCTTCCAGTAGAGGCATTACTGCTCCTTCTCATCCCTACACTGGGGAGCCAAGCTTCCAACAGATGAACTGTTGAGGGATACTCTCAGACCATATTTAAGCAATAGTGTTGGGGATAAAATTTTAAATATGATATAGCTCCTACAGGGGATAGGGAAATGACTATTGGTAGGGAAACATGAGAGCCTGAGTTCAGATCCTTGTGGAGTAGAAACAGGCAGATCCCTGAAGCTCACTGGCTGTCCAGCCTAGTGGAATCAATAAGCTTCGGGTACAGGAAGAGACCATGTTTCAAAAAAGGAAGGTGAAAAGCAATTGAAGAAAGGCACCTGAAGTCTGCCTCGGCCCTCCACATGCAGGCACACATACAAACAAGATACAGCCCCTAGAAAGTTTCCTAGGTTTATGGTAATAATAACTACCTTATCATTTCTTTTATTGAGCACCTGGTGTTAGGGATTCTAAACTGCCTTTCATTTGATAGTCACAGTAACAATGTGTGTGTCATGTGAAGAGATGAAGAAACTACAGTTGAGTCATTAGCCCAAGATCACGTAGCCAGTAGTGACAGAGTCATAACTTGTAGCCATATCTAGCTTCCAGAGAAAAGCATGACCAACAGGTAGATTTATCATGTTAATCTTCAATTTCAGAGTCCCTCATTTGTGAATGCAGGAGTTGAAATGTTCAGGGTAAAATTAGAAAGCTGTATTGTAACTAGAAACCATTTCTAGATAAGCATTTTGGGAAATTGCTGATGGATTTCTTGTAGCTTATTTTGTTAACAAAATATTGTAAACAAATATTCATTTTTGTAATTAAACAATATATGTCTCTGAAAAACTGGGAAGTTCAGCCATCAGAGAAGACTGAAAGAAAAGAGCATGCTGGTGTTCGTTTGTAGTTCCAGCGCTCGGGCAAAGGCTAGAGGACTACAAGTTACCAGACTGCCTGGGCTACAGTGAGTCTCAGGCCAGCCTGGGCTACAGTGAGTCTCAGGCCAGCCTGGGTTACAGCGTGAAACCCTGTCTCCCGACAGGATTAAAATAGCATGCTTATAAGTAAGTCCGTCTAGTTTCATGTTGTTGAGTTGTGATAGGAGGAGAAGAGTGACCATTTCTTGGAATATTCTAAGGAATTTTGACCTCATCCTCTCTGAAGTTTTCACCCTCAGCAGTACATAAGAACTGGTAGATCTTGGGAAGAGCTGACTTCTCTTTATTTTTAAAAATGCCAGAAATGGTTCAGATGCTTACATAGGAGTGATGCATACAACAAAAAGCTATAGAATGTGGAACATGGAAGTGAAGTAATAAATGTGTATCTTTAAGGCTTATGTGGATGGAGATACAAACTCAGCATGGTACAGACCAATGGTTACATAATAATGCATTATCAGTTCTCATAACTCCTTTGTTGGAATGTATGTTAGGGATATGTGTTTATCATTGCTTTTAAAAGTACAGCTTTTGTTTCTCTGTTGTTTATTTCACTAGAACAGATTTCCAGGAGTTGAGTCAAAAGAAATTAATAGTTTGGCCTCAATAAATTATTGTAATGGATAACAATTTACAGTTTTAAGTAGGACCAAATAGGATGTTTAGAATAATTTTGCTAGGTTTAAGAAAAAACCTATTAGAATTTTTATTACACTAATATTATTTTATAATTGGCAATAAATTATCAAAACAATGTTTATATTGTGTTTACAGCATTACTTCATAACTGAATTTATCTTTAATAGATTGACGAACTCCCAGAGGGAGCTGTGAAGCCTCCAGCCAACAAGTATCCTATCTTCTTTTTTGGTACCCATGAAACGTAAGTTAACAAAATAGCTTTAACTTTCAACCGCTCTAATTTGACTTCACTAGATTACATACTTATCCATGATCTATACTACCCCACTAGATTACATACTTATCTATGATCTATACTACCCCACTAGATTACATACTTATCCATAATCTGTACTATTTTATATGTTGTTAGTCATTATATCCACTTCTAAAGTAACCAAACTTAACACATTTTTATTATTGTAAGGTATATTAGTTATATTTGCATGTTGTAACAAAATAAAACACAGCAGAAGCAACTTTAGGAAGATATGTTTATTTTGCTTCATGGCTTCAGTTCATCACAGCAGGGAAAGCATGGTAGAGTCTGTGTCAGCAAGAATATTTGTTTAGAGGGATTTTTTTGTTGTTATTGTTCTTTGTTTTTCGAGACAGAGTTTCTCCATGTAGTTTTGGTGCCTATCCTGGATCTTGCTCTGTAGACCAGGCTATCCTTGAACTCACAGAGATCCGCCTGGCTCTGCCTCCTGAGTACTGGGATTAAAGGTGCCCATCTGGTTATAGGTTTTCACAGGGTGGACTAGGACATGTAGAAAGGCAAGCCAGGGGCAGAGATGGGTATAGCTTAAAAGGTATGTTTCTAACGACCTATCATTTCAGGCCTCACCTCATAAGACTCCACAACTTCCCAAATTAGCATCACCATCTGGGAACTAAATGTTCGAACATATGAGCAGAGAAGAGGGGGCATTTCAATTTCAAACCATAAAATAAGTTGTTATTCATAGAAGTCTTGATTACTGAAAACACATCTTCGCTTTGAATGCTGTTTCTGTTTCTATTTTAAATATTGGTTATCAACCCAAGGTCTCCTTTCAGGACACTTGTAAAGTCCTAGAGTGGTTGACTTAGCACTCCCAGTAACCCCTTTGGGAATGCTATAGATGTCCCTTTTAGAGAAGCTTCTTCCACTTATTTTTTATAGGACAGTTATGTTCTCTCAAGTTCTTCCAACTTTAGACCTAAAACAAATATACTGCCTTTTTAAGGTTTCCTAATTACGTGTGTTAATATATAGATTCAAATAATATAGACATTTATTTTCTTCTTTTACAATAATACAGAAGCGGGCACAGGTCAAGTGGAGAGATAGATTGCTCTAAGAACTCAGTACCCTCTCTCAGACCCCACCATTTCTTGGTGTGTTACTCTTGTGTCCTTCTGTTTGTGAGAACCTCACTCTGTAGACCAGGCTGGCCTTGAACTCACAGAGATCCCCTTGCTTTTGCCTCCTGAGTACTGGGGGTAAAGTCGTTTGCCTTCATGAAGACCTAGCTTGTTTGCATCTTTTTAAAATATTAACATGCTTCAGTTGTACATGTGCATCTTCTAGGGAGAGGGGAGGAGAGAAGAAGAGTGAAAAACAAGGATGCCTTGGAAGGAAATGGCAACAAAGGTCCCTAGATGACTTCTGCTTGCTTTCATTCCGTTGTCAAGAGTTTGCTCATGGAGCCACACACAGCAATGCAGAAGCTGGGAAATGGTCTCCAGCTGAGCAGTTCTAAAGTATGGGAGAAGTGATCTATTAATGAACAAAGAGAGTGACACGGGGCAGGGGAGCAATTGGTAGTCTTGCCACACTGTGTCATTTATTTTCGTTTAAATATTACAGAGTTTGGCATGAATCTTAGCTTGCTATTTCTCCCATTCTAACTTCACTTCATTCTGGTCTTGAAAGCACCACAATAAAGTCCTGAAGACAGATTTATTTTCTTATGTGAGAAATAGTGTATCTTTCAGGAAATAATATTTTGTAAGGGCTCTTTGGTATTGTTTTGAGTTTAGTTTGTTGTTGGTCTGTGTGTGTGTGTGTGTGTGTGTGTGTGTGTGTGGTGTGTGTATGTGTGTGTGTGTATGTGTGTGTGTATGTGTGTGTATATGTGTGTGTGTGTGTATGTGTGTGTGTGTATGTGTGTGTATATGTGTGTGTGTGTGTGTGTGTGTGTGTATGTGTATGTGTGTGTGTTGCTGGACTAGCTGCAAGTCCAAGTCCTATTTTCATCAAATAAACACTGTGTATATGCCTTTGCTTAGGCTACTAGAAAGCTTAGAAGTAAATGTGTTACCTATAAATACATAATGCTTTGTGATATGTATTTTATTTATCTCACTCCTGACATTATTTTATGTGCATACCACTGTTCTTATTTTTCCTTAGAATAACCTGTTCCAAATTATCTGGTTGCATTTTTGGGACAAGGCAGAAGTTAATTTAAAAAAAAAAAAAAAACGTATTTCTACTGTATGCACCATTTATTAAAATTATGTGTTTGCTTTTATTCCCTTGGTAAGTATTTGTTTTTTAAGGCATTCTGTAAGTCACTGGAAGTAGAAAGGTGCCCTTGAAGATCTACCAGCTGGCAATACAAACTTTAGGCGCTTAACCCACAGTTATTTCCTGTACATAGATCAATGACTGAAGAAAGTCAAAAGCCAGAGTAATTCCTGTCAAGTTTCCTTGAAAGTAAACTAGCCATACCCAGTGTCCATTTTTTCTCATGTTTATGTTGTTCATCAAATAAGACTTCAACCTACCTACCCCTCAAAAATTTTATCTTGGTTTTGTGTTTTGAGCATGTTCATTTCCCCTCCCCCAACTCTTCCTGGACCCACACCTTCTTCTCTACTCACTTAACTTTGTGTCTTTTCTTTTTAAACCGCCAAGACCAATTTGTACTGTCCAAATAGTCTTGGATGTATGGTGTCTTAGTTAGGTTTTCTTTTGCTGTGACAAGACACCATGATCATGACAACTCTTATAAAGGAAAACATTTAATTGGAGTGGCTTACATTTTCAGAGGTTTAGTCCATTATCATCATGGTGTGACAGGGTGGTATGCAGGCAGACATAATGCTGGAGAAATAGCCAAGTGTCCTACATCTTGACTTGAAGGCAACAGGAAGTGGTCTGAAACACTGGGTGTGGCTTGAGCATATATGAGACCTCAAGGCCCGCCTCCACAGGGACATACTTCTTCCAACAAGGCCATACCTACTCCAGAAATGCCACACCCCCTAACAGTGCCACTCCCTTTGGAGGCCATGTTCTTAAAAACCACCGCATATGGTCTTCCTGGAGTATGGTTGACTACCAGGTCTACACTCTTACATAAAACTGTCTTTCCTTCTCCCTTATAGACAGGGTTTCACATACAGAATGGGCTCAAACTCCTGCCTTCACCTCCCATGTGCTTTATAGGTGTGTACCAAAACACAGTATAAATAGATTTGTTAGTTTATTTTTATTCAGCTGGACAGTGTGAGAGATCATTGCTATACCCAGTCAGAAAATGGGAGTTTATGAATGGAGTTAACATGTTGACTGAAAGGTTTGAGTATCATCTTTTGCTGATTTCTAAATTCCTGTCTCTAGCTCATAGTTTTCTTTAATCTCCAGAATGATCTTTCTAACTCCCTATGTGATATCTTCTTTTGAATGTCTTAACTGGGACTTCAGTTTTTACACCTAGCAATGAGCTCTACCCCAACTCTTTTCCTTCAAAAGAAAAATCATAACATTTCAGTAAATAACAACTCCAGCTTTCTTATTTCTCATCCTGAAACCTTATAGGTAGCCTCAAATCCAGTTTCTACACCAAAATTTCTTCCCTGAGAATGAATTCTGGATTTGATATTTCTTCGCAACTACGCTCTGGCTCAAGCTGCCATCACTACTTTATTTCGATAGCCTTCTATGACTTCTTGCTCACATCCCAGTAACTAACCTTCACTTGGTTTCCAGCATAACAGCCAAATGATGATACTAACATATTTCAGAACCTTTCGTGGCTTCCCATATTACTCAGTACCTTTGCAGTGTGCTCCAAGGCCCTAAGTCCTCCTTCACTAACCTGTCACCTCTCTAACCTTACCCATACTGCTCTGCTGTTACTCATTTCACTCCAGCTGCACTGGCCTCTTTGGTGTTTCTCCGATACATAATTCTTTCCCAGGTAACGGCACAGATGGCTCCTTCACCTCCTTTCCTTAGATGTTCCCTTTCTGGAGATGTCTTCCCCAATTTTTATAGCTACAATTGTAGAAGTCATCCCTAGTCTGTCCCTCTGGGATGGCTAGTTTAATTGTCAACTTGACCCAATCTAGACTCCCAGGGAAAGAGTTTCAATGAGAGATTATCTAGACTAAGTTGTCTGTGAGGGGTTTTCTTAGTTGGTTATTTGAAATGGAAAGACCCACCCACTGTGAGAGCACCATTCCCTAAGATGGACTATATGCATGGAATGAGTTGAGCATCAGTATGCATGCATTGATTCATTGCTCTCTGCTCTTGACTATGGATGTGATGTGTCTAGCTGCTTCAGATCCCTTGACTTCCCTACAGTGATGGATAATAACCTCAACTGTAAGCCAAATAAACCCTTCCTTCCTAAGTTGCTTTGTCAGGATGTTTTATCACAGCAACAGGAAAAGAAACTAAGATACCATCCTTCTTTGAATACAAGAAAAATGTGTTTCATTTACCATTTTAATTGTTCTACTATCAGTCCTACTTGTTAGCACCTGTGCTTTCTGAAGGTGGCAATGGCTGTGCCTTATTCTCTGTGAAATTCTCAATATCATTGCAACAATGCCTGACATATTGTAGGTGTTAACTGGTATTTGTTAAATTAATAGGTACATAAACTTTAATTTGAAATGTCTCAAGGATATCAGCCAAAGTGAGCCTCAGTAGTCGCACACACTAGATTAAGATCACAAATAATGATGCTAAAGATTCTGTTTAGAGTACCCCGGTCTGTTAGGTACAGAATTTAACTACTTTTTAATGCTTACAATTAATTTAGTTAAGAAAGATTTAAATTAGATACAATTCTATTTACTTTGCTACTTCTGGGTTGTTCTCTTCCCCCTTTTACCCAATTGACAGAAACAATATTGGCTAACTATTCTAAAGTACTATTCAGAATTAAATCATTTAAATTTCTCTTCTAAATCTCCCAAGCCCTTACCTACAGTAAGATGAACATCAATACTAGTTTGAAATGATGATTGAAGCAATCAAAGTAAATAGCTCTAGTACTACCTGTGTAACTAGAAATCAGTTTTAAACAATACATATTGGTAACATTAATGTAAAGTCAAATTGGACAGCCCGGAGTTACTGGCTTTATATACTCAGATATCCATTTGTATTGCTTTGAAATATGTTTCTAAAGCATCTTGTGACATGTGCTTAACCCACTGGGTTTATATATACTTTAAATCTGTTTATTGTAATGTGCTCTGACATCATATTTGATCCTGATATTTAAAATACCTTGTATTTGAAAGTCAGCATATCAGTTCTATTTCTGATCTATCTCTGCAGTGCATTTCTAGGTCCTAAAGACCTTTTCCCATATAAGGAATACAAAGACAAGTTTGGAAAGTCAAACAAACGGAAAGGATTTAATGAAGGATTATGGGAAATTGAAAATAACCCAGGAGTGAAATTTACTGGGTACCAGGTAATAGCTTGCATCACAGTCTCTTGTTGTACTCTTTCCCTTGCTTCTAACTCTTGTGCATCTTTGTAACTGTCCTCCGTGCTAGCACCTGCCAGCCATTCATTCTTCTGTGGCGCTGGCAGCAGTTTTTGATTAAGTACCAACTCCTGCCCGCAAGAGTCTGAGTGGCCGTTGAAAAATTGACTTTGACAGCCATTTGGTTCATTAATTGAATCAGGATTTCATATGTTACTGAGGTTAGCTTCTCATTCTTGGCTACAAGCAACCCTCCTACCTCAGCCTCCCGAGTAGCTGGAATTAGAGACGTGTGCCACTATGCCTGGCTGTCATAGTCCTTTATTTTGAAAATGTTAAAAGTAGGCCAAAGTCTTTGAAATTTAAACAGAGTGATTGTTTCCACAGTTTGTGTTCTTGTTCTTTTCAAAATGTAATTGGCTGATTTTTTTCCTTAGACAATTCAGCAGCAGAGCTCTTCAGAAACTGAGGGAGAAGGTGGAAACACTGCAGATGCGAGCAGCGAGGAAGAAGGAGACGGAGCAGAAGATGGGAAGGGCAAAAGGAAGAATGAGAAAGGAGGCTCGAAACGGAGAAAGTCCTACACTTCAAAGGTCACTGAAAACCTCCCTCCCGCTGCCAATTTCATACTCACTAAAGGCTGGAGACTGGGGGGAGGTATAGTTCCTTGGCAAAGTGCTTGCCTAAAACGTGATTCAGCCCTGCCCTCCACCCCATTCCCCCAGCCCTACACACTACAAACTTTAGAGGCAGTTGTATGCCAGAGAGAAAGCCTGAGGTGTTAGGGGAGTCACTCCTGACTCAAGGCTGTACCCTGAAAGTGCTACATGCTTAGTTGAAGGAGGAAGGGTAAGCATACAGGTAAGCTGCTCCAGACAGTTGAACTGGGTGTGCAGGAGTGAGGAAATCCGACTCCATAAAAAGGGAGGGGATACAATAAACAAGTAAATAATAAATAAATGTAGATTGTGAAAGGAGCTAAGAAGGAAGTGAATGAGATCAAAAACACCCAGAGTTGGGAGGTGAAGGTGAAGCTTCTGCCAAGACTTGAAAGAAGGGTGTGGAGGGTGACTGAAGGAGAGGAGCAGCAGGGGAGCTGAGGGGGTGTGGATCCTTAGCAAAGCTTGCCCACAACATCGGACCGCACCTGACTCAGCACAGCTAGACAGGTGAATACTACACAGTGCGGACTTGCAAGGTGTATAATTGAGTCTGGGTTTTATTCCAGATGTAGCAACAGTGACATGATGGTAGATTTACAAATGGAAAGACTAGGTTTGTTATCCAGTATTTTAGATATGCAGTCAGAAAACCCTGAGATTTATGAAAACTTTTGTCTGTTAGAAACTGAAAGCAAGATAAATGGATCCTTAAAGACCTAAGATTGGTTCAAGATTCAGTAGAGTGTGTCATATGATTGAGTACTTGAAAGAATTTCTATTTCAATTCTTGTATTTATTGGCTGTACATACTTAGCAGACACCTGAGAAAACAAGTACCAAGAGCTTCTCAGACCATTAAGATTTTACTTTGGCAGTTGTTAAAATCCACCTACTAACATAGGTAAAATTGTATCCATCCATTGTTATTTCCTATGTACCTAGTTGTATTATTCACTATATACTACCCTTATTGATTGCTAACATGATTGCTAGGGCCGAAGAGATGGTTCAGTAGGTAAAATGCTTACTGCACAAACATGAGGACCAAGTTTAGGTAACCTGGCAGCCACCTGAAGTCTGGGCCGTGTGTCTGTAACTCCTGAGCTGGCAAGCTAGGTGAGACAGGATGGTCCCTTGAAGGAACTTGCTAATCAGCCTGTCTGGCCCAATCAGGGAACTCTGGGTTCAGTAAGAGACCCTACCTAAAAATATGAGGTAGATTCAGGACCTTTGAGGCCATTCATGTTCCATATACATACAGGAAGCACTACATGAATGCAGTGGGTGTTAAATTTTAAAAAGGCACAAACACAAGCACTTGGAGGGGAAAATAGTGGGAGGGATAGAGGAGGAGTTGGACACACGTGCTCACACATACACATAACACAATAAGCAAACAAAAATGATTGCCTTTGATGGGGCTAAAGTTTAAAAATGATTAAAAAAGTAAGAATTTACTCTCTCAGACTGTTTCTTCCATTGCAGTTATTTTTTAAGCTGAATTTCTGTTAGCATTTGAGTTTCACTTAAACATTCATTTGAGTTATTTTTACTTAATTGATTGCCTACTGAGCTTGTATGGAATGTGTTTACAACCCTAAATTATGTGAAAGCTACGTAAGGCTTCAAACACTTTTAACAGTGGACATGTTACCTTTACATGTCACTATTTCATTGCATGTTTCAGAGATCAAGAGTGCCAAGACTCATAGTTAGGATAGAGTCAACACTTCACAGCAGTGAAGGTGAGGGCTGAAGTGTATCTGGTTAAAGGATTATTTAATTTTAATTCAATAGAAGGAACTAGTTTTATTTCATGGCAACTTTCACGATAACTTAAGAACTATGTTTAATTGTTTTACCGTTGCTGGTTTTGCACCATGGCAGGAAGTGAATTCAAGTCCTTGTGCATACGAGGCAACTATTCTACCACCTGAGCTACTACCCAGCCCGGAATTCTAACTTTTTATAGACATTCGTGTGTTGGAGTGGACTGTGGGTGTTTGTTTCCTTGTAGAAGGTCTGTCTCTGTGATCCAGGCTAGCCTGAAACTCAGTTTATATCCCAAACTAGACTTGAACTCATGGTATTCTTCCTGCCTCAAACTCCCAAATGATTTGCTTATAGGTATGAGCCAAAAGGCCCAGTCAGACTGTAGCTTTTTACTATTAATATCACATAGTAGGTCTCAAACTTTCATGTGTATCAGAGTCCTGTGAAATGCTGTTGGCATGCTTTAAGGCGCCCAGAATTGCTGTTTCAGAACTTAAGAAAGGATGGGGAATCTAGTTTATAAGTCTGCTCATATGGAAATGATACTTGGAGAACTACTTTCTACTATAACCCTGTTACTCTCTCTGGATTCCCAGTGTTTTCTTGGTGTTGAATATAGTGAATGTCTCTTAAAGTTGAATAGTCTTGTCTTTGCACTGAAAACCTTTTGTAACATCCCAGTCAGGTAAAGGGATTATCTCACATCTCCTCTGTTTACCGAATTTCATTTACCTGTGGGTGGAAAAAACTCAATAATCAAAATAAAGCCAAAGTACAGCAGATCTGAGGAAAATTGCCTATCTTTTAACAGCAAGTATGTAGCTGATTTATGTTAAGGAAGCACTAGCAGATACAGGGGAAATGTAGATTAAAAGTATTTTATATGCAAAGGATTTACAGTTAAGGCTTATCAGATCCTTACAACAAATTAAACTAGAAAAGAAGCTAAAAGAGCAAGAATTTTAGATAACAAAGCAATAATTAGGCATACAACCAATTCAGTACCATACTGATAAAACAGATGATAAACACCACTTTAAAAGAAACTTAGAGGAGTAAAGATCTGAAGAGCTTTACAAAATTAGTTAGGCACCCAGGTTTCCTGCTGAGATAGTAAATACTATCACTCATTAGTAGAAGTCCAGTAGTGCCCTGGTTCCCATTGGTATGAGACTTGGTATCTGTGTCATGCCAAGTGCGGAGAAGCACTGACTCCTGCACAGGTGTTTGATGTATGTATATTAGGATACTGAACAGGAGGGTGAGTGTCTGTAACCCCAGCCCTCCCCTCGGGAGATAAAAGGGGGATCACAAGCATCAGGTCAGGACTGTTCTTTGAGGATAACTGGATAATGCAGTTAGCATATTTCAAATGTTATATAATGTTTACTAAAGTGAAAAAGTTACTTTTATACTATCATATGGAATCATTAACTGAACATGCTCCAAACTTTGTAAATAAATCTTTTTAATCTAAGAGGTTAAATGATAACATTTTAAACTAACGTTTTAGGTGTTGTGGGAAGTTTTAATCAAGTAAAATAGAAGCAGTCTAGGTATGTGTTCTGTTATGTAACTAGAAGACCTTTCTCTTTGTATTTTAAGTGTGTGTGTGTGTGTGTGTGTGTGTGTGTGTGTGTGTGTGTGTGTGTGTGTTGCCTGCAGAGACCAGAATGGGACACTGGAGTCCCTGGAACTAGAGTTATGAGTGGTTGTTAGCCACCATGTCAGTGCTGGGGACTGAACTGAGGTCTTCTGCAAGTAAGCTCTTTTAACCACTGAGCCTTCTCACCAGCCAATCTCTGCATTTCAAAGTGGATTACGTGTGTAAGAGACTGGAGAGACGGCTCAGAAGTTAAAAGCTCTTATTGTCCTCCTAGAGAGCCAGAATGTAATTCTCATCACTCAAACCCAGTTGCTCACAACTGCTTATACCGACCCTTGTGCGCACACATACAGGCACACACACAGACACAAATAAAATAATTTTTAAGAACTGATTTATGAGGGGGCTCCAGTTTGCTAATTCATTACTGGAAGGCCAAAAAAAAAAAAAGATTTGGTTTAGTCAATTTCCCTTAGTTTTTGTTTTTAAAGTACTTGAAGATAGATTGATTAAAAAGCATTTCCCCTCTCCCCTCTCCCTTTTTCCCTAGAGAACTGTTTTATGTGCCCAGGTTGGTCTCAAACGCGTTATGTAGCCCAGTGATGTCCTTGAGCCTGTGATCCTCCTTCCTCTATCTCCCAAGGGGAGGAGGGCTGGGATTACATTCACCTTCCTGTTCAGTGTATATAGTGCTGGGGAGCAAACCTAGGGTTTCCTACATGCTAGTCAGAAACTCCTAACTGAGCTACAATCCCAGCCCCTACAACTTCTTAAGAGAAATATGGATTTAATAGATAGAAGGGCAAGCTGGTCAGGTTCCAAATATGTTAAAGGGACTTCATTTGAACAAACAGCTTAGCTTTTGTGTTTTCTGCCTAGTAGTCATTGTTTATTGTTTATATGCTTGGAAAGAAACTTGTTTTAAAAAAAAAAAACAAAAAACCATAAGGCAGTCATCATGAGACTCAGTTGGTGATGGCACTTGCCACCAAGCCTGGTTACCTGAGTTAGACTCAGGAACCACATGATGGAAGGAGAGAACTGGTTCCCACAGGAAGTCTCTGACTTCCACACATGGTAGGTGCATGTACCCATACAAATACATACTCATGCACAATAAGTACATCTAGTTCTAAAAAATTTTAAAAAGGCTTTTAAAAGGAAATGTTAAAAATGATACATCTCACCATTATAAATAAGACACATTATTGAAGCCATCTTTTTCTAACTTTAGTACTGTTCTGCCAAGCAACTTTTGTTGTAAACTATAATTTGATTTCAAATGCAAGATGACAAAGACAATGGACTGATTCGTCAGTATACTCTTGATGTTTAAGTAATTACTCATAGTTTAAAGATGAAATTGTTTGTGTCATGCTGTGATACAGAAGCTTTGTCAGGGTCTTCCTATGTATGTCCCTAGCCAAACAGCTGCAAGAGATATTCTACCTTGAATGGCATGTGTTATCTTGCAAAGTTCACCTTGATTCTCTGGAACTTGGTTTCTCATACTGTAACGTGACTTTCAGTTGTGATGTCTTCTAAGGTTGTAGGTACTCACCTAGTTGTATTAGTCATGCTGTAGGGATCTGCATAGTCTGGTTTTTAATATCACACTTCTTACAAGAATTAGGTGGTCATCTAGCCCATATCTGATTCCTTTCCAGCCAGTTAATCAAGACCCAGAAGTAAAATGGCTTGTTCCCTGTATGTGCTACATTGAGCACATAGACTACATGCAAACCAGCTCCTTGTGCTCCTCTTTACTTACAGTTGTGCAGTTGGAGCTCTGCTTTTGACTCTAATCTCTGACTTGTCTAAATGTTTAGAAGTCTTCTAAACAGTCCCGGAAATCTCCAGGAGATGAGGATGATAAAGACTGCAAAGAAGAGGAAAACAAAAGCAGCTCTGAGGGCGGAGACGCCGGCAATGACACCAGAAACGCGACTTCAGACTTGCAGAAAGCCGGGGAAGGGGTGAGGATGTGCTGATGATTTCCTTATCCCCTGGTAACCTAGATGACTCCCTTTGGGAAGTCAACATTCACAGAGCCTGAGTGAGTGGTCAGATGATTAGTCTGAGGACAGAAGCGAACCATGTGGAAATTTTACCTTCCTGGGAAATTGGAGCTCTGAATATTCATTATTTTTCAAACTACTTTAGCAACTCCTGAGTATTTTAAAGCAGTTTGCAAATTATTGAGATTGAAATTTAATAGTTCTGTTTCTTTTATCACAAAGTCAATGGCATATCCAAAATATAATACTAGTATTGAAGCTATATTTCAGTGCTGATACTGAAAAGACCTACAGAAACAGGTTTCCTTACTGACTCTTGTTAACTTCTGATGACTAGCATTACAGGCAGGTCCACGTTTGTAGACGTGGTAGTCAAGGTCATTTGTGCACCTGGGTATTTCTCATAGCTTTTTTTCCTCTGTAGACCAGTTGTCTTCAGATAATACCTGTGAGGGCTGAGACTGAGCGGTGCCCGCTTGCCTGGCAGGACTGACTGGCAGCCTGCAGTTGACTGGATGAGTGGATGAGTGGTGAAAGCTGGGAAGGAAGCGCGTTCCTGTCCTCCTAGCTGACTCCAGCTCTTCTTCCGTGCTCATAGTCCTGGCTGCCTCTTAGCCTCTCCTCTCTTCAGCTAGTCAGCTGGAGGACCTGCAGCTGTTCTCTCATGCCTGTCACTCAGGTAGCCTTCCTCCTCTTCCTCCTCCTCCTCCTCCTCTTCTTCCTCCTCCTCCTCCTCCTCCTCCTCCTCTCAGTTCTTGAGACAGGGTCTTGTGTGCACCTCTGTCCAGCCTAGTACTCACTGTGTAGCTCAGACTGGCCTCTAATTCATGGCCTTATGCTTCAGCCTCCTGAATGCTGGGTCTGCAGGGTACGTCCCCACACTTGGCCTGCCACCCTCTCTTGCAGCATTTAATGTCATGGACACTTTCTCCTCCTGACTCTTCGTACCAGTCACCACCATTCTCTTCTGCTTCTCCTGTCTCCTAGAGCTCTCCTTCATCAGTCTATCATGGTATGCGTCCTTAAAAGTTCCCACATTCACCAGATATGGTGTTCTGAGTTAGAGGCCAACCTGGTCTACATAATGAGTTCCAGGACAGTCAGGGGGCTACACAGAGAAACTCTGTCTCAAAAAACAAAAGAAACAAACAAAAGCTCCTATTTCCATTTTTATCAACATTGTTCAGTTTGGCTTGTTTATGAATATTTTTTAATGATGACATTTACTCACTACTGTTCATTTGGTTCATTCATTTGGTTATATATAGCAGCAGATTTGGTTGTTTTTTTGTTTTTTGTTTTTAATTAAAAAAAGTTATTACTTGGGGGTGGGGGCCTGTCACAGCTTGCTGTGGTGCATGTATGGAGGTTCCAGGACAACTTTCAACTCACATGAATCCTGGGGATCCAGCTCAGATCTTGCATACCTTTACTAACCAAGCCATCTTGCCAGCCCTTATTCCTTTTTCAATGCTGTATAATTGTCAGTTTATATAGCATATATAATGGAATGTGAATATGCCTATATATATATGTATATTCACTCTGCTGTTATTGGGTATCTGGGCTATTTCCAGTTTTGAATAGTTTAGAACTGTGTTGCTGTGAGCATTTTGTCTGCTAATGTGCATGCTCCAGTTTTCTTAGTATGCAACTAGAACTGAAGATGCTGAAGTGCAAGTTTATGGCTTCCAGTTGGACCAACTCACTTTCTAGAGGACTTGCCCAGTTTATGTTCAGACCAACAGTGCCAATAGTGTGTTAAAGCCCCAAAGTTACCTTGGTGTCATCTGACTTTGATTTTTGACAACATATTGCTCTAAAATAATCATTGCAGTATGAATTTATAATGCATTATGGTCAGTGAGAAGCTTCTCTTTATGTTTGTCAACTGGCCATGTTTCTTCTCCATGATACACATTTCCAGAGTTTTGCTTATTTTCCCATTAGGCTTTTTTCTTAATCATTTATAGGACTTTGCTTATACTGTACAATACTGTTTAATGTTTGTGTCTTATCTGTTAACTTTCTTTTGCTTTAAAAAATACTTTCTTAATTTTATTTAGTTGGCTGTTTACTTTTTTTGTGTGTGGTTAGTATTTTCTGTCTTTAAGCATAACCATTTTAACCATCTTACTGAAATCATCTGTCACACAGTATGAGTTTCTGCCTGAATTCACTTATGTGCCTTTGGTCAATTACCCTTGAAATTAATAGTAGCTTTCTAATGAGTCATGATATTTCATAAAGCCAATAACCTCATAGTAAACTTATTTTTAAATATGCAGTAGTCACGAGCTGGGATAGAATGTCAAAGGACCTTTTTCTTGATGCACAGTCTTCAAGAATGGTTCAGTAGATGAATTATCCAAGGAAAGTATGAGGTAAGTACACATCGTGAGGGAGTATTAGGCACAGATACAGAGAAATGGGTACCTGGGAGGAGAGCTTGTGAAAAATTCTTGTGTAGTCACTTCTGTTTCCTTAGGAAACAGGGTCATCACTTGGGGTGCAGGAAAATGCTGAAGTTCCAAAAGAGAGGGAGAGGTTTAAAATAGTCACTGAGAAGACTAGGGAGAGTGAGTGGACTTGAGAAATGAAGGTGAGTGTTAAGGCAGCAGGACCCACTTGGGGCTGGTGGGCATGAATTCGAAGTAAGCAGTAGGAATGACTGTGTTTGCTCCAGGCAGATTGAGCTGTGCAGGCACACAGAGGGCAGGGAGTTTAATTCAGCTGGACTACAGTACAGGAGGCTGAGGACAGGAAGCTCAGTCTGGGGGAGGGGAGGGGGTAGAGAATCCAAAGTATGTTCATTTATGAATTGGATTTTTTTAAAGATTTGTTATTTATTATGTATACAATTGCCGGCATGTGTGCCTGCAGGCCAGAAGAGGGCAGCAGATCTCATTATAGATGGTTGTGAGCCACCATGTGGTTGTTGGGAATTGAACTCAGAACCTTAGGAAGAGCAGTCAGTGCTCTTAACCTCTGAGCCATCTCTCCAGCCCTAATTGGATTTTTTTAGTGTTCAGTTTTTGCAGTTTCTCATACATTCTAGATATTAACCCCCTGGGAAATGTATAGTTGGCCAAGATTTTTCCCACTATTGGGTTTCACCCCACCTTCCTGAGCTCTTCCTTCACTTTTTAATTTTCTGTGATCCTGTCTATCGGTCCTTGTGACTATTTCTCACGCTGTTAACGCCTTCAGAAAGTCATTGCTGTGTCTGGAAATACTTTGCCTGTTTTTCTTCACTTTTTTTAGGTTAAAGAAAGTGTTGAGAATTTCATACATATGTATAGTGTGTTTTGATCAAACACACTTCCTATTTCTTCCCCTCCAGTTCCTCCCTCTTCCTCAGCACCACTTTCTCCTCTCAACATTATATGCTTTTTTCTCTAACATTTTCAAGTTACTAGGTCTTACATAAAAATCTTTGATCCAACTTTGAATTTATTTTTAGACAGGGTGAGATACAGATTTAGTTTCATTCTCTTACAGGTGTATATCCAGTTTTCCTAGAACTATTTATTGAAAAGGCAGTTTCCTCCTAATATATGTTTTGACAGAAATAAAAATTGGGTGGCTGTGATGTGGTGACTTTATTTCCAGGTCCTCTGTCCTCTGTTCCATTGGACTTCACATCTGCTTTTGTGCTGCGACTACACAGTTTGGTCTGTAGTATGATTTGAGATCAGGTATTCTGATACTTCCAGCATTATTCTTTCTGTTTGGAATCACTGTGGCTAGTTGGGGTCCTTTGTATTTCCATCTGTATTTTAGGATTGTGTTTTGTAATTCATTGAACAGTGTCAGTGGTGTTTTGATGGGAATTGTATTGATGTGTATATCACTTTCAGGAATGTAACCATTTTCACAATACTGATTCTGCCAGGCCATGAGCTTAGAACCCTTCCATCTCCTGGTTTCCAGTTTCTTCCTTTGGTGTCTTTAAGTTGTCGTTGTGAAGGTCTACCACCTCTTTGCTTAGAGTTATTTCTGGGCATTTTACCTTTCCTAGCGCTATTACAAATAAATAATGGTTTTCTCTGATTCTCCATGAACTCTTTTATCAGTGTTCAACAAGTTTTCTGATTTTGGTATGTTGTTTTTGCATCCTGCTAATTAATGTTTATCTGGTCTAAGGATTTTCTAGTGAAACTTTGAGATCTTTTAAGTATATGATTGTCAGATGCATATAGGGATGATTTCTTTCTTCCCGGTTTCTAGCCCTTCCATTTCTTATCTTGTAAATAGTAGTGTCCCAAAAGGTACTTGCATTAGGAATCTGTCTAGTTTCATTCTTTTGCTATGATAAAACACTGACCAAAAACAACTTGAAGAGGAAAAGGGTTTATTTGTCTTACGTTTCAAGTCACAATCCATCATTGAGGGAGGTTAGGACAGAAACACAAGCAAGGCAGGAGCTTGAAGAGGAAACCATGAAGGAATGCTGTTTGTTGGCTCATGCACTGGCTTTCTCACTGGTTTGTGTTCAGCTAGCTTCCTTACACAGCCCAGGACCACCTGCCTAGGGATGGTGTTGACCACAGTGGGCTGGACTCTACCACATCAATCATCAGTCAAGACAGTTGCTCCCAAACATGGCCACAGACGATGATCTGATCTGGGTGGTCTCTCAATTGAGACTCCCTTAGATGATACTAGGCTGTGTCAAGTTGACAGCTGATGCTGACTAGGAGAGGATCTGAGCTATTCACGTTTTGGTTCAGTACAATCCCTTAGACTATTTGGACCTCACACAGCTTTCACTTGTTTGGAAATACTAGTTACTCTCAAATGCTGATCTTTTCAGTATATTTTAATCATGTCTCTAAATATCACTATCTTTTAGAAGTTTTTAATATGTCAAGAAGCTGTCACATGGAAGATTTATAATAATAATTTTCACTTAAATAATCAAATTTTATCACTGGCAACAAATACTGTCTATTTTTCCTATTAATTAGTAAGTTACTATGTTTTTTACAAAGTGGCCAATACTAAAGCTTGTTATTAGTGTATAATAACTACACAGATTCATTAAGAAGTTTTCATCCATTATTGTATTTACGCAGGCCTGGTCCCCTTCCACATCCAGCTTATCCCTTTCCTATATTAAATCTAGAATCTGTCTATGGTTTTTTAAAGCCTTATTTGTCTTTCTAAGTCTTATTTATATGACTGTGTTCCAGTCATTTTCCTTCAAACAGCATATTTTCATTCTTTGACTAAAACTCGTGTGTGTGTGTGTGTGTGTGTGTGTGTGTGTGTGTGTGTGTGTGTGTGTGAAGTTTTCCTTATCTTTCCTTTCTTTATCCTAAACCTAACATGATTCCATAACTGAACTGTGAGTAAGTGCCACAGTAAACATGGGTGTACAGGTACCTCTGCTGTATGCTTTGACTCTTTGTGTGTATATTCAGGAGTGGTATATATGATCAACAGTAATTCTGTCTTCTTGTTGTTGCTTTTATTTGTATACATGCATGCCTGCGCATGTGTACGCCAGAGGGCAACATTGAAAATTCTCCATCACTCTCAACCTCTTTAAAAAAAAAAAAAAAAAAAAGACAATTTCTCACTGAACCTTAAGCTCACAGATTTTGCTAGGCTGGCTGACTGGCTAGTGCCTTCCTACACCCCACCCCCACACCCATCTCTGCTTTCCTCTACAAGCATTGGCATTATCAATATACACTGCTATACCCAGCTGTACATAGGTGCTGGGGATCCGAATTCTCAGGTCCTCATGCTTGAGCAGCAAGCACTTTACTCAGGAGCCATCTCCCAGCCCTTAGTTTTAGTCTTTTGGAAACCCTTTATACACATTGCATAGTAGCTATGCCATTTGCTTCCTCAACAGTGTGTTAGGGTTCCATTTTCCACCTGCATCCTCAGCAGCATTTGTTGTTTGTTTTCTTGATGAGAGATAGCCACCTCATCCTATGGGATGAGATGGAGTCTCACTGTAATTTTGACTTGCATCTTACTGCTCAACTCACCGAATATCCAAATCTTAACATCATTTTTTTTTCACTTCAAAATGGTACTCCATGAAAAAATCCTTTTGGTTTCTGTCTGCCGTATTTTGGGTATCCATTAACTTTGCTGCCCAGTAAAGCCTTTCAGTGTGCCTCCCATTAAAATACCTCAAGGTGGAATCTGATTGGATCCTCCAGATGTCAGTCAACATATCCATGCAAGATACAAAAGATGACCACAAAGCATGAGCACCATATTGGCTCTTTAGGTAGAGGAAGTACCGGGCCTGGCAGATACCCAGAGTCCTGTGTTCAGTATAGATACCGGTAGTTCTGAATTAGAAATGATTAGACGTGAGTACAGCAGTCATCCCAGACATTTAAAAGTCAGAGACTCTGCAGTTGCTCCACAAGCACCCTTTGACCGTGCCTTATTTAAAAATAGAGGCGTGTTCCTAAAGTCCCACTGGTGCCATCATCTCTTCAGTGCACTGACAGCGCTCTGAGACTGCTGTTGGATCTCCTTCAACATGCTCTTTAATATGAATAGAGCTCTTAAATGAATTTCCTGCCATATAAACATAGAATTTATTGCCTCTTACATTATATTAATAAAATATACTGGTGAAGGTTTCTTTGATTGATTAACAATTTTTTATTATTTGGGTATCTTCCTCTTTCCAAAGGAAGAGAGTCCTCCTAAGTATCTGTGAGTATAATCATATGTCTAGTATTTTCATTTATTAATAAATAAGTCAATTTCCAGGCATTGCATTTTTCAGATTCACAGGTTGTAAATATGATTTTAAAAAAAATAAACATCTACTAGCTTCCTTGTTTGGGGTAGGGGCAGAAAAGTTAAGAAGTCTATCTTTGTTCCCTGTGGAAATGGTAAGCTTAATCTGGTCTCCTTGTGAAGGTCCTATAGTGATTTGATAGGGTAAGTATGGCAGGCTTTGGTTAAACAGGAACATCACATGCACATGTGTTGAGTTATTTGTGAAGTAACTAAAGCTGTTTTAGGGGAAAATATTTAGGGTCTGGGTTCCCTTTTTTCCCCATCCCATGAGAACTACAAGTGGTTAATATTTTTAGGTTAATGAGATGGAAAACAAAAATAGCATCTCCTCAGGGAAATCTAACCTGACACAATTTAAAGTGGAGTCTAAATCAAAATGCAATTCTTGGGTCTGTAAGAGGACTCAGTGGATAAAGTTACTTGCCACAAAGCCTGAGGGCCTGAGCCTTGAACCCAGAATCCACATGGTAGGAGAGAACCTACTCCTGTAAGTTGTCAGCTGACCTTCATGTGTGCTTTGTGGCCTGCACACACAAATAGACACACATGAAACCTAAAATATAAAACTAAGTTAAAATTTTAATTCTTTTTTTTTCTTTCTTTTTTCTTTCTTTTTTTTTGGTTTTTCGAGACAGGGTTTCTCTGTGTAGCTTTACGCCTTTCCTGGAACTCACTTGGTAGACCAGGCTGGCCTCGAACTCACAGAGATCCACCTGTTACTGCCTCCCGAGTGCTGGGATTAAAGGCGTGCACCACCACCGCCTGGCAACATTTTAATTCTTTTATGAAACAGGAATAACTTATCTTTGTCATATGTATGGCATATAGTTTAAAAGAAATCTAGACTTTGTTTCATCTTTCCTTCTTCTCTTCAGAAGCACAATCAGAGACTAGACGTACTGACGTTGTTAACTTCTGTACTTCGTTAGGCCGTGTGTGCCACAAGGAACTGAAGTAAATATTTTGGGTGATCTGTGTGCAGCCATGTGATTTTCAGTTTTATACAGCTTATCATTCAGTCAGTACAGTCCTACAACACAGACCGTGTCTATTTTAGTGGCTTTGCATATACCTGAAGTAAACCATTCTTGAGTGATACAGCATGCACACTACTACACCTTCCTCCCTTCCAGAGAGTAGACAGTTTAATTTCCTTTTGTTTTGTTTTTGTTTTTGAGACAGGGTTGTTTCTCTGTGTAGCCCTGGCTGTCCTGGAACTCACTCTGTAGACCAGGCTGGCCTGGAAGACAGAGATCCACCTGTCCCTGCCTCCAAGTGCTGGGATTAAAGACAGGTGCCACCATGCCCTTGCTGACAAAGTTTACTCCTCAGGGTGTTTGTTTGTTTATTATAGGAGAACACTAAAAATAGCATTTAACTTTCTGCTAGATTAAAAGCAAAGCTTCTGAAGCCGTTTTGCTAAGTATTACTGCTGTCATAATGCTAGTGCTGATTCAAACCTCAGAAAAAATAGTGCTGTGCCCCAGAGGTGTGGATGGCTTCCCTCATTAGTTCCCAGCTCATCTAAGGCTTGTTTTATTTGCTTTTTTACAGACCTAACTACCGTAATGAATGCTGCATGTTGAGAGAAACCACAAGAAGGTTAAATGTTTGATTGTCTAATTCTTGGATTTGATATGAACCAACACAGTCTTTGTTGTCATTGACAGAATCCCACCCAGTATGTGTGTACATTATTCACATTCCTCTCTGTTCTGTTGAAGGGAAAAAAAGACATTTTGACCTTTTTTAAGGTTATTGACTTAAATTTATGTTACTTGGTTGCATGAAGTTGCCCTTAACCACTAAGAATTATCAAGATTTTTGCACAGACTTTTCCACGTCTAGCTCCTTTTCCAAGGCAGATCTGGTCATCAGCTTCCTGCCTTTTTCCCACCATCATCAAATACTCAGTTAAATAGTAATTCATATTTTTAGATGACAACTCAACATAACACTTAAGAATGGGATTTTCTTTCTACCAGAACCCAAGAGCCAACTCCTAGGTATATATTGTTGGTATATTGGAGATGAAATTGAAGTCATCTTTTGATTTTAAGGCCATGTGTAAAGTTTAACCATATTGTACAATACCTGTTCTGTATTAGAAATAGATAGTTGAAACTTACACTTCTCAAAACTCATGTTGCTGTGTACACAAACTGAGTGTATATTTGTGAACCTAGTGAGTCTTTTTGTGTTATACCAAAATAAAGCAAGGATTTATTTTTCCCAATGCCGATATGATTTGAGCTAATCACTCAAGGTGTCACTTTACACTTGAAAGCTGAAATCAGCAGGGGCGCTATGGGAAACCAGACAAAGCATTGACTCTTGAATATAGACTTAAAATAAACTTTTCTTTTGGAACTAGAATTAGAGTAGTTAACGTTCATCTGCAAATGATTATTATGTGTACATTATTGTTGCTATTGTGATACTAGAGAATCTTATTTATTTTTATGCCAGCTTATACTGTGAGAACACATATTCAGTTTGGGTTTCATCAATTCTGTTATGCTTGTCCTTGGAACATCTCTTCCGTGTGTGTTTGAGGTTTGTAGCTGAAAAGTTTACTGTAAAAAAAAATCAAAAACAACAAAAAAATGTATTGTTTTTACAGAATAAATTTATTGGAATGTGTATTGGGAGTAAGGTTTGAGGTTGTAAACAACTGAGTTAGTCTTATTTGGGTTTATACGTGTAATGTGAAGTATTAATGTAATTCCTATATTAAAGCAAAAATTGACAGCAAGTTGACATAAGAATTAAGTCAGGTGAGGATTTTATTTTTTCTATCTTTTTTCTTTTTAACTATTCTGGATGTTAGGTTAATTGAAAACATTGGGAGGAATGGGAGGGTGGAGCAGTATGATCTGCCTACACACCTGAGAAAACACCAGCTCAGAGGCTCCTATGTTTACACACAACTGTGTGTGCATCCCACTTCCCTCTGGTGTCTTATGTTGTTGAAGTACTAATTAGCATGAAGGCAAACTATTAAGATGACCTAAAAGCCCAGTGTCATGTGATGATGAAGGTGATGCTGGGCTGTGAGAGCTAAATGCAGTCAGTCCACTTACCCTTCAGGGCATACTAAAGAGGCTACTGTGTTTGGGACTTATTTTTGTCATTTAGCAATTAGTGGTTTCTCTATTGTACTGAGTTCCAAGTATGAAAGTTCGTTAAGAGACAGGGTGCCACATCAGGTTTTATCTTTAAAAGGTACTTTTTAATTTTAAGTATTTTATTCTAAAATTAATGAAATTCATCAAAAGACCTCTTCATTGATCACACTAAAACATGGAGAATATAGATAACATTTTAAATTGGAACATAAAACAAACAGATTTCTTAAATAAAAAGTTCAAAGTTTGTCATGAAAATGTATACATAAAATACTTCAAATTTAATAAAGTTTGTCTTCATAAAACACCAAAAATAATTTTATTGAAAGTATACACAGAAACACAAGAGGAATATTACCAGCCACCAATAAAACAAGTGTTCATTAAGGCTACTAATAGTTGATGTGTGTCATCTTAGCCATTTAAGTTCACAAAAGAAGTTTTGATAGCAATTTTTTAAAACAGCAGTAAGTAATATACTTTCCTTATGAAGACACTTCAAACAACTTAAAAATATTATGACGATCTGGCATTTATATTAAGGTTGTCAATGACTCATACAATTCATACAAAGTTATTTCTCCAACCTGTAATTGCGGTTTTGAATTGTTTCATATGCATAGTGAATATGATTAGTCACTTCTGAATAGTTTCATTTTTATGCTATTTGTAGGCACTAGAGTTGTAATTTTCATACACAATATGTGCAATGTTAAGATTCATGGTCACATTCACAGACAAATTTTGATATATTTCTTTAAACAAGCTGTTTCTCAACTTGAATTTCCCTTCAAAAATGAGAATATCCCTATACAATACCATTATTTCACTCCCACATCCACTGTAGAGCAAGAGTCTGTATTCTCATGAGAATCCTGGAAGGGAATGAAGTAGAGCATCCGTTCCATATAACAGGGTCAGAGAGAACTGAGGTATGGTTATTCCACCTTTTCATCGGCCTTTGTTCTTAGGAAGAACTCTGGACTGTAAGTACAACGGTAGGCCAGCAGCTGAGGAAGAACTCCATATGCTATGTTTAACGCTAAAAAAAGGATTTTTGCTTCTTCAGGGACTCTGTAGACGTAAGCAGTTCTAGCATGAAGGGAAGCACCAATGTGAGAAAACTGAGCCTGTTTACATCCAAACAAAAAACAAAAAGTAAGCATGAGATCATTCACTTGGATTAAGGATGAATTCTGGGTGACTCGTTCAGACCATGTACCCTCCAAACCTGTCTTTAAAGCAAAATTCTTTTAGATAATCCACAGTCTTAATACATAGTCTTTCACTAAATTTAAGGTTGTTCTTGATGTAACTATTCAAATAATATATCATATTTAAAGTGTGCTTTTATCATTCCAAGTTGTGGGTTTTTAACCTAACCCATGCCGAACACCAAACATTTCTGATTTGAATTCTAGGAACGCTACGTAGACACTTCAGCTAAGTCTCACAAATTGGGTTACAATTCAAAATGAAGTTGAGTTCAAAAGCTAAACTGTAGTTAGTATAATGAGCTACTTAAAGAGAAGCTCTGAAGATCTCAGTGTTGTTGATCAGACTGACTACTATAAGCAAGAGCTCAGAGCCCTACCAACATGTAGTTTTGTTTATTTGTGTATTTGGTTTTGTGCAACTTAATTGCACTATGGTTGTTTGTAACACTTGTTAATAGCTTGGCTGTGGATAGCAGTATGATTATAAAATGGCAAATATGTACACAGGCAACCTTTTCAAAACAGACTGAAATCTACTTAGAATTGTGAGTGGTCAGCATAATCCAAGTTTCAGAACAGAAAGGCAAGAGCCTCCCTCTGTTTATATATATATATATATATATATATATAGACGATTCAGAATGTGCCTGTTGAGTTTTGCTTGGCTCGTTTGTTTTTAGTACTTTTACATAAGCACAGAGAAAAACTATTAGAAAAGTAATACAGGCCATAGCTGGCTTAAAAACCAAGAAGATATTTTCTCAGAAGAAGTTATTATAAAATGCAAACCTCAAGTCTGCATTTTTATGTTTGAAATTCAAGATACACATGAATAAAGACTGAGGATTTAGATGCAGTAAGTAATAAATCATTGGCATACTATGATCAAAGTGGAAAGATAAAGGGTACTGTAATCTAAGAGGCGGAAGGAACGAGAATGAATCACTAGACAATTGTTTTTAATGTATTTGTTACCTTACAGTTCCTACATTGATTGTGCTAAGTGGCTAACATAAAAGTTCTATTTAGCATTTGATTTGACCTTGACAAGAAAAGGGCAAGCTTTTATAAACAGCGTGTTTAGGAATTTGTATCAATGGCAGATATTTTAATGGGCTACAATTTATAAATTACTGATATATTCTGGATACCTCTAATATGTTTTTGCTACTCTGGAGATTAAATAAAATTCCTGTGGTGTGTTGACAAGGACCAACAGGTGGATTGTCTGCATTGTGATCCACAGGCACTGAGAGGGCCCTGCCCTCGGACACACCTCCCTAGGGCAGATGGCCAAAGGCCCAGCAAATGTTTGCATCTCAGGGCTCCACAGACAAAAGACCTTGAGAATAAAGGGCACTTTGGAGGCTGCCTTGAGGAGCTGCCGCTGTGGACAGTCTGGGACTCTGAACAAAACTTGGCCTCTGACACTATTTTTCTCTAGGTCCTATTTTAAATAGCTGTTTATCTGAATATATAACAATTTTATTCTGGACTAGAGGCCAGTTTTGAACTCTGGTTTTGTCAGACTTGTGGGTTTAGTGATTCTATTCCTATAGATTATTATGTACATCATAAAATGACCAGAAAAATGCCATCCATAGTTTCCAAGAATAAGTAACATGAGCAGTTGCGTGTACTTGTATAGGCAAACCTGCCTGAAAGGTCAGTGATTCTGTGGGCCCTTTTCTGCACTAAACAGTGCAGTTAATACCTCATTTTCATGAACAGTAAGCTCATGGCAACATTTTAAAAAAATAATTTGTGTCCTTAGATTAGATTGTACGCCCACTGGGCAGATACTGTGTCAAATGTTTTGTGTGGCACCTATCACATTGTTAGAGTTCAATAAACGTTCAACAACAATGGTCTTGTGACTATCAGAATACAAAAAGAATCTTTAAAGCATTTCTCTATACCTGTAATAGCAGGCCATTCTACTCAGAATTATTAACAAGGGGTGAAGATTGTAACATTTCTTACCAAAAGGTGTGTGCATGTGAGAAAAGAACCCTGAGGCCAGTTGTCTGCAGCTCCTGGTACTACTGCACAAGGGTGTGTTTGTGGGAGCCAACAGAGTGGTACCCCCAACTGTAGCTTCCTCTAATGTAAAGTGCTCAGGATTCTGATACAAGAAAAACTGTGTCACCTGAAGAGGCTTCCTTTCCCAGACACATTGGTAAGGAGTGTTCAGCACACTTGCTTCCTACATGGCCTGGTGGAGCTCAGCCTGGAAACTGTACCAGAGCGGAGTGAATGCAGTGCTGCCGAAATCTGCATCTCATTTATAACTGCAATGTTCAGTGACAGGGCTGACAGACACCCCTAGTCATTTCCCTTTGACTTAATTCTAAATTTTCTACCTTGCAGAATTAAGAGATAATGATTTTTTTGGTCAGATTGAATGTTTAGAATGTAAAATGAGGAAATGAAAGTAAACAAGGCTAAATTGTAATAGCTCCCGTTCCTGGTAGAGAATATTACAGAGAGATGACCCTTAACACACTTAAGTTGGTTGAACCTGCACATAACTAAGAATTGACTATACTTCAGTTGATGGAAAACACTAATAAGTAATTGATACAGCCGGTCATACTTCTCAAGTTATATTACAACTTACAGTAAGCACTGTGTATAAAGAGAGAGGTTTTATTTTTAAGTCCTCCAATGGAACGACCTAAAATATAGCCTGATTTTTATTTTAAAATGTTTGGTTGAGCTTGTACTTTCTGAAGAGAACAGATTTGGGAGGTTCCTAACGTAGTCTGAAATCAAGGACCCAATAATCACCCAGTGTGTCTTCCAATGACCTAAGAAAATTTGAAGTTTATTTGTGTTTGTTTGTTTGTTTGTTTTGTTTTTACTATTCTGGTCTCCACAGGCACCAGGTACAAACAGTGTATAGATACACAGGCAAGCAGAACACCCGTATACATTAAATAAGATAAAAAGATTCCAGGTTTTTGGCTTGACCTGGCCAATGCAAGCTGAGGCTGTTGACATTGACAAAGAACATGGACAACAGGAGAAGTGGGGAGGACAGGAGTCCTATTTTTAGTCTCTGTTGACATGCTACCTTGGGCATGGTGGGAGTTTGAGACAGGAGGATCTTGAGTTCAAGGCTATTCTGGGCTACAAAGCAAGACTCTGTATCAAACCAGAAAGTATGTTTTCTTTTACAGACTGATACTTGCTTTGCAAATGTGTTTAAAGTCTCCAGTTTGCCTGTTTCCATTACAAAGGTGCTGCTTCCATTTTACTCCAGAAGTTTCTCAAAATGCCTCAAAAACCCTGATGTGCTAGTAAGACATCCAGGTGCAGAGATTAAGTGTGGAACTAAATTTAGGAGTCAGCAATCAGGGCTAAAGAGACCGGTCACCAGCTTACAGTTGATATCAAAAGAAATAAAAGCCCAAATCAAGGCCTTGAGGATAGGAGATTCGGAAGCTAACAATGCAAAGTAGCTAAGCATTTCTCCAGGAGTATTCTGCAGGTTTTATCTATTTTTCTATGACTAGTCCAACTCAGTACCCCAGGAAGGATTTAACCACTGACCCCATAAGTACTGTATTTTTCAACATTATGATTCTGGGGTCTTTCTGCCATCATGGTTACTGCGCCATGATTGTGTAATTGCTGTGCTTTGCTTCTGGGTGGGCCCCACTCATTTCCAGGTCAATGTTGCTTTCATTAAACATCTGATGTCAGGCAGGGACTTGGCAAAGTGCCAGGGTGAGGAACTGAAGGGCAGGCTGAGCTTTCTAGAAACAGATCTTACACTAAGCCAGCCTCCCTGTTGTGTTGAGTATTGTGTGGCAGAGCTCTTAGACTCTTCATTTAGATAGAATAGACAGCTTAAGAGTTACAGCTTTCAACTCTTCTCAGTAGCTATAATGTTCATAGACTGGGAAACAATTCTGTAACAGAGTGCCACTTGCTACTTTTGTGACTCCAGGGAAAACCCTAATTTCACTAGATAACTATATCTACCAGGTGGTATCATTGGTGTGTGTGTGTGTGTGTGTGTGTGAGAGAGAGAGAGTGAGAGAGAGAGAGAGAGAGAGAGAGGCAGAAATGTCATTCAATGAACTAGAAACTTATTTCCTACTCAAAACATTGAGCAGAGACATGTTTCATAATTTCAGTGACAGCTAGGTCACTAAAGAACTTACTCAAAAGGAAATATTCTTATCTGAGTACCTGAGCTAGACCTCCAGCATGGACCAGGGTTATATCGGGCATCCATGAACATCCAGGGACCACTAAGCCATAAAGTGCAATCACAAAGTAAGGGACAGAATAGAACATGTACGCCAGCATCTGTGTAAAAAGAAATGAGCAAATTAACGGCTTGACCTAACAAAAAGCAAAAACATGAAACACTTCCAAAGATAAGTTCTAATTCCTACTTTTGTGTAGACACCTCATTATCCATTTAAAATAAGAGAATTAACTTTAAAAAAAAAAAAAAAAAAAACTTAGGCTTTGTAACAACTTGACCTGAATTTTAGGATAAGCAGCAGGGTCCTTTAGGTAGGGCTCTTGAAACTGTGTGTAGAGTCGGCAGAGCTCAGCTGGGCAATCCAGGGCAATCTAAAGACAAAATGAGGTGGTTATGAATAGTCCTGTTCTTAGATTTGCAGATGAGGCTGTGTGCCAGCTTCAGTCAGAGCGACTTCAGTTCTCACCATGAACTATTCACAGACCCATCAGTAACAGGAAAAGCAGATATCCAGACTTCTCTAAAGGAAAAGCCTAAGTCAACAGAGGATCATTGTTCTTGGGGCTCTCTGATATTCACAGCTTCAGCATCTAGGTTTAGTGAGCCCAAGCACAGCTCTTGGTAGAGATAACCAGTTCCACTTGGGAATAACTAGCCAACTAGTCTCTATCAGAATAAAAATAACACTTCTGTACCAAATTAATCATACTGTGCTTTGCAAGATTCAAAAATAGCATCCGCCTCTCTCCAGTACCTCAACAGAGCATATGGCCTTTGGAAGCAGTAAGGGATGATTTGAAAGCAGGGTCTTCCTGTGAAGCCATTCCTGTCCACTTTGGAAAGAGCAGAGAGCAGACTTAGTCCCTGCAGAGGATACTCTAGGCCACAGAATAGATTTTGACAAACCACTGAGACAGTCCCCCCTCAGGCACCATTCTTCATATCCTTGGCCATAAATGAAATGTTCTACCAAATGACAACATAGACTGCAGGCTAGCAGTAGAGTTGGGCCTTGGTCCAAATTCTCATCTGAGCAAGCCCCACCCAGCACACATGCACACAGAGAAAAGGACATGAGAGGATGCAGTTGGAGCTCATTGTGTGGTGGTGATTGAACTTGAAAATTAGCACAAACCGACCAAAGAACAGGTTCCAAGGCTTCTTCTTGTACAACCCAGCAAGTTTAGAACAGTTGGTAATTGGTGAAGCTGAATATGATAAGCAAATAATTCCTAGATTTAAAATATTTCTTCTAAGAATAAATTATAAAGCTGGGTCATTATGAAGAATCACTGATGAATTAAGACTAACAGCAGTTGTGTATTGAACACTTACTTTGTACAAGGCCCTTACCAAGGAGGGTAGTCACTAATCTTCAAAACGATATAAGGTAGGCACTAGTAGTTTACAGAGAAGGAAATGATAGGTCAGAGAGAGTGTCATTTTTCTAAGGCACAACTAGCAAATGGCTAGTGTTCTCCACAACTACACAGAAAACTTGTCTCCAAAAACAAACAACAAACAAAAACCAATAAAGGGCAAAGAGAAAAAAAAAAAAAAAAAAAAAAAAAACTCTTGAGTCCTTCCTATAATCAAACTCAAACCTGAATCCTAATTCAGCATTACCCTGAGCAGTGAGAAATTCACATGACCCTGCACAGGTGAGAACCATTACCCGGGGACCTCTTCCTGATCCCATTGTCCCTACTCTTGAGAATACATGGTTGCTCTTGGCCACAGCTGTATTGAGATCTTAGGGAATCACCCTAACCAAAGATGGTTGCCATTAAATCGGAGGGAAGAAAATCAAGGGAAACAAAAGAATGAGATTCTAATGGCCAGTTTTCCAAGTGTCCTAAAATAAAGGAAGATACTTCTAAACAGAAGTTGATCTGAGGACCCAAAGGAGGAGGTATGAGATAGCCCAGGATGAGCCATCCCGTGTGAGTGGGGGACAGGAGGCAAGAGAGCAGCAGGAAGCTAGTCCAGAGCTCTAGGCTGTGGCAGGAAGAGGAGGTGATTAGTTTGATCTTACACACACACACACACACACACACATTTTCTTGTTTGGAATAGTATATTGTTATTTTGGTGTTATGCTTACCAAGCCTCTGAACAGGCAAAATCCAGTCGCCAAGAAAAGACACACAACCAATAGCAAGTCAAATGGTCTTCTCAGCAGGGCCTTTGCTTGGGCTTCTTGAAGAACCTAAAATGGATTTTGTTGCTAGAGAACAATCCCAAAGCCAGGGACAAGTCCGCAACACTCAGTGCCAAGCTGATGACCAATGAGTCTGGGAGATGCACAATTCACATTGTAGATGCACATGCCACTGAACGTCATGAGTATCTGCCCCTCCAGTACATTCCCTTTTCTATGAAATGGAGCTACTAAGCCAGGTGATTTGAGGCCCATCTAGCTCTAGTCCATTTTTTTCTTGAAACTACATTTTTATGATTATAAAAGTAAGCTATATGCATTTGAAAAAAGAAATTATAGAATTGTCAACTGTTAGTGGCTGACACACATTCCCAGTCATGTATGGTTTTGTTTCGTTGGTTAGTCAGCTGGTTGGTTGATAAGCCGGTTGGTTGGTTGGTTGGTTGGTTGGTTGGTTGGTTGGTTGGTTGGTTTTCTGAGACAGGATCTCAACTATGTGGTGGAGACAGACATAGAACTCCCTATGTAGCTCTTGTTGGCCTCAAATTCATGATTATCCTGCCACCTCCTCCCAAGGGCTAGGATTAGATTTCATGTGTGCCATCATGCCTGACTCATGTATGTCTGTACATTTATATGTAAATACATACATATAACCTTTTTTTGCAAAAATAGATTTTAGAATATAAACAGTTTTGCATTTTTTCACTGAATAACTGCCTATGAGCATATCCTCAAGTGATTAAAAATTGAAAATACCCCAAGGAGAGCATACTTGTCCTCTCACTGCAAGACCCTGGGCACTTTTTCATTGTACCACTTAATGTTCAGGAGAGCAGCCCTGCACAGAAATCTTTGCCTTGTATCTGTGATGACTGTCTCGGGACAGGCGCTTGATGTGGAAATGGGTTGGAAGCATGGCTAAACTGCTTTGCAGGGTGATTCTGTGGTTGTTGGGTTTTGTTTGTGCTGCGTATGGTTCCTAACAGCATGTGTAACAAACAATGCCCATAGCTGTGCTTTATCATTAAAGTAACCGTGCAAATGGTTCTTTGTGTCTCATAACGCAAATGCTGTTCATTCACTGACGACATGGAGCCCTGTCAAAGCAGTGGAGCCAGGGCCAACCAGGGTTACTGTTTACCCTTTCTTTCTAACACCCACTCACTCCTGAAAGAGATGTATGAGTGTAGCTGCTGTTGGCCTGAGTTTACACAGCAGTAGCTAAATATTTACAAATTAACTGTGTAAATTATAATGTACATAGAGAGAGAAGTAAACCTCAATAGTGGAGTGGTTGTTCAGCACACGGGTGGCCATGAATTCAACCCCAACACTCCCCTAAAAAGGTATTCCAATGAATTCAACTTGTAAAAATAATTTTGGCCAGATGTGGTGGCGCAAACTTTTAATTCCAGCACTCAAGAGACAGGTGGAGCCCAGTGATTTTGAGGCCAGCCTGGACTACATGAAGAGTTTGAGGCCAGCTAGGGAGAGCTACATGTTAAGACTCTGCCTCAAAAGTAAATAAATGAATAATGATTTTAAACTAAAAATGTAAGGTGAGTAATCATGTTCAAACTAGTAATTTGTTCTCACACATCAGATATATTTAAAGGACCCTACCCAAGGATATATTATATAAACTGAAGAGAAGGAAATCTCTCTCTTAGAAATGAAGATTTAAGCAGACCTGTGGGGCTAGCCTTGCTTTATACTGACTCCCTCGGCAGTGAATGGAGGGGGAGGAGTCTTGGGGGTGCTCCTGCAACCAGTGTCCTGGGGCCTGTATCCCCAGGGATCAGAACCAATGGCCTTGTGCATTACCTTGAACACCTCAGCAGTAAATGGTATTACTGAAAGAAGTGCCAGGTGCTCACACACAGGCCATTAACCCAGGCCAACCACATGGTCTGAACTTTGCCTGTCACACTAACACAGAAGGGTTGCAGAAGCCAGGGTGATCCCTGCAAGGAATGCCCGAAGTGTAGCCTGGGCAGTAGAAGAAGACGGACTGAGACAGAAGCAGACCATCTGCCACATTAACGAAGATGCCAGCAAATGGCAAGGTGTCAACACAATCCTATGGATTGAATGCCCCGATGCTCTGTCCTCACAGAGATGTGAGCCCAGGGAGTCTGGGAACATGTAAGTTACCAGCTGCCAGAATGCCAGCCTGGGGTTGCACACCAGTATTGAATTGTTACATTTAAATGTAATAAAACTACCTTTGATGGATAATTATAGTTTTCTGATGGCTGGTTATAGATTCTGAAGCCAGCCCACACCGGAAGACATGTATATGGTATGCTTAAGAAAAATGCAGGGCAAATCCGTGTTCCATATTTTCCTATTTAAAAGAGAGGAAAAGATAGTAAAAAAGATGGTCAAAAGTCATTTGATGCATATCTAAACAATATTTAAGCTACCTCCCACCTCAAATCACCTAAAATTTTGCAATGAACCAGCAATAGTTTTATTAGATAAGACAAAAAATGTAAAAAAAACATTAGATATTCCTTAATAGTGACGTCCTATTTACAATTTTAAAAACTATGTTAACACGAATATCCTAATTTTCTGCGTGTCTAAATGACTACTTTTATTTCATCCTGGAAGAATATTTATTTCTGGGTGCATTTACCATAAGTTCTCATAGTGTGTGAGAAGCAACTTATAATACAAAGAGCTGCAAACAGTATCCGTGCACTAAATGCTGGCTGCTTAACTAACGGTCCAGTACATGCTTTTGAAAATGGCTCTAAAGCACTTAAAAGATGACAGCACAGAGAGGGTTAGAAATAACTTTGCAAAATAGTTTTTATAAGCTTGGATCCTATTATAAAGCTTAAGAACAACTTTTCTATCTAAAAACCTCATTATAACAAAAAAAGCATGACTTTTAAAATAACATTTCTTACCTACAATGTTTCCAGGCACAAAAACCACAATGCTCATTATAATGGACCCGACCCAGTATAGGCCAATGGTTCTGTAGCTTTCCCTACAACAAAAAAAAAACCATTCTGATTCAGTATACTTGTCTTGGGATACAAAAGGCAAGCCTCAGAATTCTCTTCCAATCTAGTTACAGAAGTACCTGAATAGAAACCCACGAATCAAGTGATAAGCATAGGGAACCCTGATAATCAAGATCACTTCCATATGTGACACGGTACAGAACACTTTGTGGGCTTGTGCACTCCAGCATGCAAATGTGTGGTCTATGTGTGTGCACATGTATGTGTAGGCCTGTCCATGTGCATGCTTGTAGGGAGCAGAAGGCTGTGTCAGGCAGGTTCCTTTCTCAATCACCCTCTACCTCATTTTTTTTTGTGACAGGGTTTCTCACTAGAAACCTAGATGCTCTGGCCATCTCATCTACACATGCTGGATGGCAAGGCTTAAGGATCCTCTTTGCTCCTCACTGCACTCCATTACTGGTACAAGCTCTCACACCCAGCTTATTATGTGAATGCTGGGGATTGAACCTGTGTCCTGATGCTTATCTAGCAAGCCATCACTCCTGCCCCTTTGGTGTCCTTTTCAGTAGGAAATTATGCTTTCCATACAACACACATGTTGACCGATGACATAGTCTTCACTGATTAAGACTGTATTTCCACATTGTATATAAAACTCACAGCATAGAAGGGGAAAAGGATCAAAGATGGAAGTTTAATGTAAAGTGGACTTTCTGTGGCACAGAGTTTGGGCTAAAGTCCCAGAGATGACAGGTCCCTGTGTTCTAAAGGGACTGATCTAATCTCAGTGGTGGTCAAATGTCCCTTCACCTGATAACCCAGAAACAGCTCCACACTAGAGGCTGAAAGGAATCCAAAAGGAGGGGCTAGTGTGGAGAACACTGAGTGTTTTCTGCTCCGCTGTGGGCCCCGACCCAAATGGAGCCACCCCACCAGGGCCAGGCCTAGTCTCGGAATGCCGCTCCTGGAGAGCCTGATGAGGGGAGGGGAGGGGAGGGCAGCTCAGGGGGCTGCACTGTAGCCTCCCAGGGAGTAGAACTGGAAGACCTCCTCTCATTTAGGGCCATGCAGAGGCTGGGGATGCAGGAGCCGTCTGGAAAAAACGCCATAGCCGAGACTGCCTGCTAAACCCATAGGAAGCCACAGAGGACAGAGAGTAAGAATTCAGCCAACATTGCTGGTTACTTCTGCAGGTGGTGGGAATCCCCAGAGAGCTTGTGTGTGCTCTGAGATACGGCTAGCATGTCTCAGCAGAGAGTACTGGTACCCAAAACACAGCAGCTGTCACACAGTCTTCCCTCATGTCTTTAATAACAGAGACATGCTGCCAGAGGAGCCAGCCACAAAGAATTGAGGGGTATGATCCATTTCCCAAGCCCGAGGACCTCACCTGAACTTGAGACATTCTAGACTGAAATGGGGTGGAACTTTGAATTACAATGTGCTGGACTTTGGTCCCTAAAACTAAGGATGAGGAGATGGCTCAATGGGAAGGGCACTTCCTGCCCAAGCATGAGAACCCAAGTTCAGGTCTCTGGCACCCACATGGAAAGCCAAGCATGGTGATATGCATCTGTAACTTCAGCATCAGGCTAAGGGCAGAGACAAGGAGGCCCAGGTGCTTTCTGACCACCCAGTCTAGACAAAACGGTGAGCTCTGGGTTCAGTGAGAGACCTTATCTCAAAAACTATGGGGTGAGCCAATGAGATGGCTTAGTGGGAAAGGCACCTGCTGCCAAGCTCAGTTAGGTCTCCGGGTCTCACACGGTGGAAGGAGAGATCCCATCGCTGTAAATTGTCCTTTGACCTCCAAATACCTACCAGAGCCCACATACATACACATGCACATGAACACACACACACACACACACACACACACACACACACACACACACACACAAATGTAATTTTAAAAATAGAGAAGCAATTGAGGAATACTCCCATCAACCTCTGACCTCCATACTAGCCTACATGAATGAGCACACACCCCCATATAAGTACACACACCCACACACACACAAGATGAGAGTTTATTGTTGATGTCATGTGTTTGTTTTATTTGTTGAGACAGGCTCTCACTGTGTATATAGCCCTGGCTTGGAACTTACTTTGTAGACCATGCTGGTCTGCAACTCAGAGATCTGCATTCCCCAGCTCCTGAATGCTGAGATTCAAGGCATACAACACCATGCCAAGAGGGATTGTTCTTACGAAAACAGAAACCTAAGGGATCACTCTGCCTGAGCTGCCACCAAGGTAGAAGGAGAACTCAAAGGGATATGTTTACAAAGACAGTGATAAAGAGAAAATAAAGCTTTGTACAACTC
The DNA here is from genome assembly GCF_903995425.1 of Onychomys torridus. NCBI lineage: Eukaryota > Metazoa > Chordata > Mammalia > Rodentia > Cricetidae > Onychomys > Onychomys torridus. The sequence continues at coordinate 61,984,292 of NC_050443.1, read as the reverse complement.
ATAGAACATTCCTGTCCTGACATGCATGTGTGGATTGCATGCTCCTTACATACCCCTTACCAGTTGCAAAAGTGGCACACACACCAGGAGAGCTACTTACTCCCATGCTATGGCGGCCACCATCACCAGGTACATCAGGTAATGAACAGAACCATCCCAGTAACAGACCATGTGCCCATAGGCCGTGTTCAGATACGGTTCACCCTAAGGAAAGCATTAAAAAGATAGCCATTTTAAGGAAGGCTCCAATCTTTAAATGCAGGACAACAGACCTGTATTGCAAATAAAAAAAAGAACTAAGGGGTGTTTCTTCACTGAGATGAAACCACTTCACTGTTGGTAGGATTGAGGGAAATATGACTTTAGCCTGGGGCAGCCAAAGCCAGGGTCTGCCGTGGTGTCAAATAGGAGAATGCCTAACAAATTGGCATTTGATTACTCAACAGAGGTTTGTACAACAGTACAAAGGCATCATCAGGTGGCTGTGTGGGCAATCCCAGCCAACTGGAGCAAGGCCAAACTTGTGTCTAGAAGCACTTGACCCTGGCTGGAAGGGTGGCCCAGGAAGGCCCTGTTCACTAGTGCCCCCTGCTGGCCTTAACCAGTCATGCTGATCTTGTGGTGGGCTGGGCAGTCCATGGGGAGGTGCCCATGTCCAATTCCACACATAGCTTCCCACCTGCCCTTTATTCAGCCTTCCCAGCAGACTTGTGGGCTGGTCAGGACTGTCTATCTCCAAAGGAGAAAATATTTCAAGAGCTTGAAGACTTGCCTGAGGTCACGTAGCTAATAAGGAGCAGCACCTACATTACCAACAAGAGCCACACTTCTAGGATATTTCAGTTTCATGAGCACAAGATTGTATGATGAACTCTGCACGTTTCCCATTCCTGGGTAGTCATGTTCTGGGGTCCCGTCAGACATGGACTCTTCAGTGGTGCTTTCTTTCTCCCTTCCCTAGGACTGCTTCTCATGCCTCCCTAAAATGCATGCAGTTCTTTCTTTAACTAGGAGAGGTCTGAGCAGCCAAACTGTATCAACCAGGCAAGGAGGTATTCTCTGAAACTCTGTGGCTCCCCTCAGGCAAGGACATCAGCCACCACCACCACCACCACCCAAAAGCCACACCCAAACTTCGAACCCTCTGCCTGGCCACTGCCTTTCTCTCTCTCCTGTGGTGCTCTGAGTGCATAATTCAACTGATTTCATGGCTCCGGTCATTCCTGCCTACACACTCAGCTCTGAAAGCCAGCACCAGCCTCCTCGGGGACTGGACAGACACCTGTGGACCTTTCAAACCCACCTGAACTCCTTCAACTCGCCTGCTTCTCCCTCCAGCCAGGCCCTTCCTGCCTGGCCTCTGCACACCCAGCTCAGCCAGCTCCAAATGCGGTCTTTGGACAAATCTCACAAAGTATCTATGCTGTCACTTTAGGTGACCTTCCCTTTTCATCACAGCATGGGGCAGGCCTTCAGAGTCACCCAAAGAGCCACTGCTACATTTCCAAATGGGTACCCCACCTCTCCTTGCTCCCCATCTACCTCCAGCTGCAAGGCAAGACTCATGCAGCCTCCCTCTTCCTGAAAGGATGCAGGTCAAAGCCCCATCTCTTCCACCAGGCCCCCAGGACCTACCACTGTTACACCTCGGCTTCCTTTCTTGTACCTACTACCCAAATTCTTGCCAACCTCACAGGGTTGAGAGATAGCTTGCCCGCTGATCAGCATCCTCCTTCCTGAAGGCCCCTCCTCTGGGTTCGTTGGCCTCCTCCCCAGGCTTCCCTCTGCCGCCTCTGTCTGCCCACCATGGTCCATCATCTCCCACAAAAGCAACTCTCTTCTCCGACTGGAAGTATCAACTCTATTTGGGTGGTTCCTGAGTCTCTCTGATGGAGCCATTCCTCAGAAGACCTGTCGAGCCCTGCAGCTGAGGCATTAGTAGATGTCCCTCAAGCACCCAAAACTCCACATGTCCCAGATGAACTCAGCATGTCCCTGCAGACACTCCTGGGGAGACAGGCACTACTAGACCTCCTTTCCAGACATTTGTCCAAGCTGTCCCTTCGCCCGGGAAGGCCTTCCCTTCCTTGCACCATCTAGCAGTATGTGTGGTCCTCTCCCATGGCCACTCTGAAATGCTATGGAAATGCCAGCAACTCAAAGAGGCCTTCCTGGGCATTCATTCCAAGAGCCCACGCATCTGTGCTGAGAGTGTACCCCTGCCATCACACCCAGGCCAATGCCATCCTCCCTTCCCATTAGACAGTGACCTCCTGAAGGCAAGAAACAGAGCTGGATTCAAGGACTCTCTCTAGAACTTCACTCCTAAAGCTTCTGACTTAATAACGCCAGCATTCCAACTCCAAAACAGGAATCAGGACATCACTCCAGGCCTTCCTCTCCATCACCCGCAACCTGACCCGAAATCCCACTCAGAATCCCTGAAACTCATTCTCTCCGTTTGCCCTGCACTGCCTCTGGCCATCTTCTTGCCCTTGCTGGCCTTGCAGAAGCCCCCTTATGGATAGGATATCTCACTTTGTGACATGGCCCCATACCCACAAGCTAGCTTCTTCCCTGGGGAGACAAACAAAGCTCCCCATTATTTGAAACACAGAAAGTCAATAGACAATACTGTTTCAACCTCTGGTCCATATTTTCTGTGTGACCTTGAGCAGGTCACTTGGCCTCTCTGGGACTGGATTCAGCCCACTATAAATTGGAAAACAAGACTAGTTTCCTCGAGTGCTGTGATTTTGCGGTAGGGTATTAATTGCCAGACTCAGCAAGCTTAAGTAAATAACTTGATATTACATATATATATATATACACGGCCCCATACTGTAGTCCAGGCTAGGCTGGAACTCACCATAGTGTGAGATGTCCCTCAAACTTGCAGCAATCCTTCTTTCTGCCTTACCTCCCAAATCTGAGTAAGATTATAGATAGACTAGACTTTGGTACCTGAGGTGTTTAAGATGGATTTGGGATCTCTGAGATTATACTCCAGTAAGAAACCCCAATGCTAAATTCATCTGAAGTTCTTCACTTACAAGGAAAACAGTTCTGTGGTGAAGGAGGCTGTGGTGGAGAAAGAGCACTCTCCTGGCCCTCTCTGCTCTGTGGCTAGCTTGTCATGTGTCTGCTTACACTGATGAGGGGACTGGGTCAGCTCTGCAACAGCAGCCTGTATCTGAGCCACCCGCTCCCAGGACAACCCCTGAGCAACCCCGTACCTCTCTCAGGTAGTGGGTCATAAACCCATCGATGATGCCATCCTGCTCCAAGCCTATGATGAGGTTCACCACGCTGGTAAATCCAAACACTGCATACACTAGAACAAAGGAGGTGGCAGCTGAAAATGCATGCCATGGGAGACAACAAGGATGGGGTGCCCACCAGTTATCATGCAATGTTGCTCATGCTTTTCCAGAAAATGCTGTGAGCATTACCACACAGACAAGCTGACTGCATGTACTGCGCACCAGCTGGACATTTACCTGTCTTCATGGACCTCCCTGTACTTATCCAAGGCTCTTATTGAGGGAACTCATGTCACAGAGACAGAGAATCAGCGTCTCAGAAGATTCTTCCAGGCTACCTCCACCATCCTCACTCCCCTCAAGTGAAACCCACATCCCACCTGAGCAGCAGGAAGTACGCCAGTAATGAAACAGCCCAAGAGACACTCAGGTTATCTAGGAAAGGCGGGACATCCTAGTGTGGCCTTCAGGCCAACTAAGAGTGTGTCCAACATACTAGCCTAGTCCTCTCTGGAGGTCCTCAAGCCAGGTGGGTGGCCGGCATGCAAGTGACAGTCAACAGCTTTAAGAAAAAAGGCAGCAACTTTTTTGCTTGTTTGTTGTTTTGGGTTTTGTTTGGTTGGTTTTTTTTGTTTTTGTTTCTGTTTTTTGATTTGTTTTTTGAGACAAGACTTCTCTGTGTAGCCCTGGCTGTCCTGGAACTCACTCCATAGACCAGGCTGGCCTCGAACTTGGAAATCTGCCTGCTTCTGCCTCCTGAGTGCTGGGATTAAAGGCATGCACCACCACCAGCAAAAGGCAGTGACTTTAAAAAATGCACATGAGATGGGACAGCTGAGGATGCCCGGAGGAAGGCTGCCACATCTCCGGAATCCGGCCAGTTGTACAAAACCCCTAACTGGCCTTTAAATACTAGGAGTGGGCAGCTAAGGCCAGAGCTTCTTTTTTTTTTTTAATTTTATTTTATTTTATTTTATTTTATTATTTTATTATTTTATTTTATTTTATTTGTTTCTCGAGACAGGGTTTCTCTGTGTAGCTTTGCACCTTTCCTGCAATTCACTTGGTAGCCCAGGCTGGCCTCGAACTCACAGAGATCTGCCTGGCTCTGGGATTAAAGGCGTGCGCCACCACAACCCGGCCTCAATTTATTTTATTTTATTTTATTTTTTCGGCCAGAGCTTCTTAACAGCTGGCGATCCCACTCAGGGCATGTGAGTCCATCGAGAAAACTGCATTTTCAAATTATAATAAATTGGTATCCAAGACTGTGGGACAGGAAGGGCAGTAGCAAACTCAATTTGTGAATATAAAAAAGGAGAGTGGGGAAGCTGCCTCAGTGGGAAACCAAAGGGAGTGAGGGGTCCCCGAGTGTGCTTCACCGGGGTCCACTGAGGCCCATGGCTGCTTCCTGTGTTGTTACCACTTCGACTCCCAGGTCAGAGCCATCATGCCACCTGAAAAACAAGGCACTGGGTGTGTAATCCACTAGTGACACCCATGGAGGGTCAGATACTGTCTTAGAAGTGACACACAGTCTCTGCCTCCTGATAGATGAGGAACTTGGCCCAGGGCCGGACTCCAAGGCTGAAGGCTCCTCAAAGCTGGACCAGAGCCAAAAACACAAGAGGGGTCGCTTGCCTCAAGGATGGGAGATGATGTATCAGTGGGCTAAGTGTGGGCTCCCTGGATGGGGAGGAGGAAGGAGAGACAGCAGGAGACTACTCTTGGACCGGATCGAAGCAGGTAGAGTGCACATGAATAAGGACCCAGCTCTGAAGTCAGAGAGGCACAGCCAGACACGAGAGACTCACGATTTCTCTGAGCTTCGGTTTTGTGTGTGTGCAAACAGAGATAAACTGGTCATTTATAATTCCTTCCTTCTCCACCTTTGCCCAGGCTCACAGTGGGCAGAGAATGCTTCCCATGCCTTTGATGAGGGCACGCGGCTTGTTCTGACCTTAAGATGTAGCTGGAAGTGACAGGGGCTGGCTCTAACCAAGGCAGTGGGGACACTCCTTTGCTTCCTCTAGCCCTCGGTGTGTGCTGTGGGGAGCTATGAGGAGACACAAGTAGAGGCTTGGAGCAGCTTGGAGCAGGGTGTTTCGGCCAACCGACAAGTCGGTGAGCAAGAGAAATAGATGCCCATTGCTAGAGCTACAGGGATGTGAGGCCTGTTTGCCATCATTAGAAATGAAATGAATAAAATACCCAACAAAATACCTGGCCACAGGAAGTACTCCAAGACCAGCCACAGCTTTGCCTATAATGAAAGGGCTCCGGAGCTGTTCTCCCTGATTCCGACCACATTTCTGGCATCTCTAGAGAGCCAAGTGGAGGGATATTTGTTATGAGTATTAAAATAATACTTCTGAAGGGCTCAGAACCTTCTCAGGCACATGATGTGCTCACCAGTGGCTTGTTTGTTTGTTTGTTTGTTTAATATACATGTTTATTTTTCAGGTGCTGATCGAAGTCCCTAACAAATAATAATGTTTGACCAGCTCCCCAAAGCATTATTTTCCTCTTTACACGAATGTGTAGACCAAAGTTCTCAACCTGTGGGTCACGAGAGGTTGTATATCAGATATTTCCATTACAATTCTTAACAGTAGCAAAATTACAGTTACGAAGTAGCAACAAAAATAACTTTATGGTTGGGGGTCACCACAATATGAGGACCTGTATTAAAGGGTTGCAGCATTCGGAAGGCTGAGAATCACTGGCGTAGACTGAGACATGGTAAATTCAATCCCACATGCCAGCAGCCAGCTGAAGGCAGAAAACCCAGGCGGGAGGTAAGCGCATGCTGGGGGCTCCACAGGGTGCCTGGAGGAGGCCTGCCTGGCCCTGCCAGTCACTCTCTGGAAGAACTCTATTTAGAGAGTGGACACCATGAAGGGGGGCTTAGCAGGAAAGGCCTTGACCTGAAGAGCCCTACACTTCCAGTTGCTGTCAGCAGTGGGCTCAGAGCAGTCGCAGCCCAGAAGGAATATGGACCCAATGCCCAGCTCCCTGCCAGAGTGGATACAAACCCTTTCCCTCTGTGGAGTCCACCTACCAGCCTACCTACCGTAGAACAGAGGGTCCCGAGGTGGTTTTCTTTTGACAAGGACCCGAGCCAAAAGGGCCACCAGGAGCAGGATGAGGGCAGCTACGCCAACAATGGTCCAGGAACTGTGGGGACCAAAGCAGGGAGGTGGTCACTAATCACAGTCAACACAATGGTGCCTGGAATTTCCTGGCTACTGAAGGCTCTTGCTCCCTGTGCTGCAGAAGGCTCCTGGAAGGCAGCCTCAGCTTTGGCGCTGAGAAGTTACTGCAGCTCATCTACAGCATGTTGGCCTCTCTGGGTCACAACCCCATAACACTCATGGACCGGAAACCCAGGTCCCTCATTCATTTCCTCCCCACCTGTGTCATGTGCATGTTCCTTCCCCACCCTCCCTTATCCCTAACATGGCTGCAGCCCAACTGCCACCTCCCCTGGACCAGCCATAAACCCTCAGACTGAACTGCGTTATGAGAGACCTACAGCTTGCAGTGTGCCTCCCCATGTGGTGGGTACTGTTGCTGGCCTTAGGCGACTCCAGATGAACCAAAGTGGCCTCTGTCTACAGGCGACTTACCTCCATGAGTTCTGAGCTCTGCTTCCCATAAGGTCACCCCAGCCCTACAGAGATACCCAGATTGCCCACACTGGTTGGGCTTCCTATCCTGGACAAATACCTACGTGGTCCTGTCTGTCAACTATACACCACCATCTCTCTACTAATACTCAGTGATGCTACAAGCACTGATCCACAGCTGGGACACCTCCACACCATGGCCTAAACACTGGGATCTTCGGATAACCTTCACCCCATACTCCTGGGGAAAGAGGAAGACATGGTGGAGGCAGGAAAGGGGGATGAATGGATAGAAGGAGAGACGCCAGACAGGTGAATGGTGAATGGGTAAGAGACATGCATAATGGACGGAGTGATGGTAGGTGAGAGATCGGATCGTGCATGGGTGAATTCTATAGCACGATGAAAAGGAAACTGGGTCTTGTGCTGGGAGGAAAAAAAAAATGGAAGGTTTCTGATGCCTCACACCAGCAGATTCTCCAGGCTCCTCCCAAAGGCCCAGAGCAGAGGAAGGGGAAGTTGCCATGGCTCTCAAGCATGATGCTGCTCTAAGATACCCAGGGAGGAGAAGAACAGGTAGGTGAGCCATATGACAGGGTGTCAACGATGAGCCCAAAGTTAGGTGCTAGTCAGAAGACGACAATCCTATCCTTGGACACCAGTGGCTGAGCTCACAGCCAGCATGCTCACGGGGCTGGGCTCTGATGGAGCAGGACAGACAGACAGCATGAATTAGTTCAGAGTATCCTCTCACGCTCTCTACCTCTGAGATAGGAAGACAGGCGAAGAGAAACTGGGGCAGTGGGTCATTTCTGCCTCCCAGCTCTGTTCCTGGGGACCCTCTGGGGAAAACAACACATGCCCAAGGTGGGCAGAAACAGGTCTAATTGTGACTCCAGGTGATGGGTAAAGGGCGCTATAAATAAGCCATGTGTTGTTAGCCTTGAGTGGTGGGAAAAGTTACTGGTGCTCTTTGCTGAATCCTTGGGGCTGCCATACAGCCCTTTCTAGGCTGCTCCCCCAGCAAACTCCAGACTAGCCCTCCCCTTCCTTACCTAGGTCACACACACCCCAGAACACCTGCAAGGTTCTGTCCCCAGAGCTCACCATAACTGAACATATGTGGGTGCATGCGAGAGAGCCCCCTAACTCCTTCCTGACCCTACAATCTAGCTGATCATCCTGTTTCCAAGAGTCTCATAAAAGGCCTGGGGAAACAGAAGCTTGGGTTTTGAAAGGTGAGTGTAACTGAAAGCCTGCTGCACACAGGGCTGGGCAGAGCAGTACCCAGATGAGCTGCAGCCAGGGAAGGGGAGCTCCGGCCACAGGAAGGAACTCTGTGGGAAACGTGAGTCATGAGTCTGAGGGGGCTCAAAGCCGAAATCCCTGATTTGGAAGAAGGACCCACAAATGACCACGAAGGGGCGGTTTCACTTACTTGGGGCCATCAAGTTAAGTGTGTCGTCGGCAATCAGCAATGGGGAAAAGGAAGACAGGACAGCCACAGTGACAAGGAGGTGGACCAGTGTCAAAAATCAAAGAGGGTTGGCGCTCTGGGGATGGGGGTGGGGTGGGAGCTGAGGCTCAGATGTGAGCAGGGGGCTGAGACAGGAGAGAGGCGCCAAAGAGAACTCAGAGGAGGGTACAGACACTAGAGCAGACTCACCAGGAAGGGCCGGGCGGAAGAAGGGAGAGGACAAGTATGAAGGAGGTGTTATGGATTGCAGGGTTTCTCCTAGAGGAGGACGGGGCGAGTGGCTGGAACCAACTCACTCCAGGCCCCAGCACTGATCAGTTAACACACAGTGAAATGTCATCAAATCCTCCCCAGCAGCAGCAGCAGCAGCCCTTCCTAGACAGCTCTTCCAGCAAATACTAGCCTATCACAACCACTTCCTTCCCCTCCCTGCTCACCCCCTCCCGTGCTCACCCCGAGTGCTGCCCCTAGATCTTGCCCTAGCTGAAGCGGCCCTATCTCCAAAACACCTTCCCGAGCTGCTACCCCCTCCCCCAGCCACCCTGTTTTGTTGTCTTCATAGCATGCAATTCTCTGCTTATGTATCTGCTGATGTCTATTTTAATTCATGGCTCCTCAGCAAATCCTAGCCTGTTCTCAGCTAGTCTCCAACTTTTGCAAGGGTTCAGAGCACAGAGGGGGTGTTCAATAAATGTTCACTGCGCTCGCTGTTCATGGTACTACTTTAGGAGCCAAGTTCCCTGTGCACTCTATCGATAGGCAAAAACATCTGACTGCCCAGGGCCACTGTTTCAGGAGATGCCCCAAAGATGGGGTTGGTCCAAGGGCAGAGGCAACCTGCTCCCAAGAGAGCTTCTCCGTGCTCAGGTTGTCTGGATGGGATGACCAGAGCAGTGAGAGAAAAATCCTTGACTGTGTGCATACTCGGCTAGCAGTCTGGAGGTCTGGAGGGGCTTGCAGGGTATAGACTGATGCAATTTCCTTAGCACCAACTGCTGTGGAAAACACAGCAGGTTACTTCCTCCTCCAGCAGGCAGCAACCAACTTCAGCAGGGCCGCCGTTGGCTCCTTTCCACTAACCAGCCGGGCCTTCACTGCCCATGAGGGCTGATCAGTCAGAGACCCCTTTAGAGAAGTGGAAGGTGAGACTGGGACCCAGAGTCCTTACGGACGCCTTGGGCTCCACCCGCTTCCTTAGCAGTGCGCCACTGTGCCCTTGCTCCAGGCCAGCATCTTATTCCTTTAGCAGCGTCCCTCCACAAAGTTCTCACAAGATCCTTAGGTTGTAAATACTGTCCATTTGTCAGACCAGAACACTAACGCCAGGCCACCCCGGAGAACCAGGGCTATTTCTGCTAGTTTCTCACAACAGTTTCTAAAATAAAAAAAAAATTTTTAAAAAAAAAGTAAGTATGTGAAAGTCCATACATGGAAAAACGATCCTATCAAATAAGGCAGGCTCGTGTCTCCCGTGTTGCTCTGAACCCTCTGGTGCCTGAGAGCCTCGGAGGCAGGAGCATTACGATATTTGACCTCGGTAATCGCAGCTACCCACTCAATACCAGCAAAGGGCAGGCGCCCAGCCCTCAGTCGGACCTTGAACTGCCCTAGCCCAATCGAGGACCTGGGGCCGGGTGACCCCGCTGGCTCCCTCATGCCGCGGGAGTGGAGTTCCCTGGACGCGACCCCAGTCCCGCGGAAAAGTTGCAGGCGCTGGCCGCCCCCGCGCGTGCTCACTCACTCGTGCTGGGCCGCCAGGTGGTTGAAGATGTAGGTGACCGGGATGGCTGAGAGGGACAGCACGAACACCCCGGTGGCCGCAGAGGCACTCATCGCCGCCGCCGCCGCGTCGCTCGCCCTTCACAGCATCGCACCCGGATGCCCCCACCCCAGCTTCCGCCGGCGCCGCGCCCCTCGCCGCTGCCCTTCCAGGCGCCCCCTTGCCGCGTCCCCCCCCTCCGCGCGTACCCGTCGCCCGCAGCTGCCCCGCGCGCGCACTGGCGCCACCCGGGTGCGCTAGGGCCGCGGTACGATCCAGAGAGGTGTCCCCGCCCTGCTCCTACTAACGAATGCGGGGGGCTCAGAGGCCACCGCGGCGAGACAAGCGCCCCAGGACGCTTGCTCTCAGGGAAAAGGAGTGGCCGGGCGGAGGAGGACGCAGGTCACAGCCGGGAGCTGGGCATCCTCGAGCTGGAGCGGCGCTGGGCTGAGCCAAGGGCCAGGGGAGGGTGGAGCCAGACCCGAGGGTGTCAGAGCGTGCAGGCCCGCGAGATCCGCTCAGAGACCCGCAGGGACAGATGCTCCAGGAACCTGGGAACCTCCCCGCCCCGCAAGCAGTCATCAATGGCCGCAACCAAGGTTCTTGTGAGAAGTGGAAATATTTGGCCCCCCCCCCCCCCGCGGCTACTCGCTCACCAGCCCTTGACCTTGATCAAGTTACTGAAGCATTCTGTATCTTTTCTCTCTGTGAAATGGGGATAGCCTGCTCCACCGGACGATTGTGGAAAATAACGGAGTTAACAAGTACGAAATGCTTCCCCTGCACGGCTCAGCACACCGCTCCCTGTCCTTTTTGTATCAGAACTCACCTTCAGAAGAGTGCCCTGGTGTAGGACGCCGGGATAGCATTCGTTCCTTGCCTGTAAGTGTTCTTGGAGGCCAGGTTACCACCAGCTAGCCTGCCAGGTCCCCAGGGTTACAGAGACTAGAAGGCAAGGGCTCTCCTCGGAATATCGCCAGACAGATTGTAAAGCATGATGGTGACAGCTGTTCTGCTTGAGCTGCCTTTCTGGTGGGGGTGCTCAGGAAGCCCCCTGGGGCTGAGCCTGGTTGATATGGCCTTGGGGAAGGGACGAGAAGTGGGTTCCTGGGCAACACCGGGAACCGCAGAGTGCATGTCTTCCTGTCTGCACCACAGTCTGATTTGGCTCATTTTAAACGTGAGCAAAATGAACCATCGGTTGGCAAGAGCCTGCTCCATGCCATTCAGTCGTTCCAAAGCCAGCTCTCTAATTCCCATTCTAGCTTTTCTTGAAAACTCAGTCAACAATGGGTACATAGGGGTAAAGCAAAGCCTCCACCCAAACTGTGGCTTCTCCAAAGCTTCTCTCAGAAGTCTTGGGGGAATGGGGACAGCACCCCCTTCCATGATTGCTCCTTATCTTTAGCTCCTCCTTCATTCCCCAAAGTGCCTCTCTCCTCCTGGCCAGTCCCTTAGGCCAGCTCCCCAGGCCAGCCCAATCCTCCACCACTTCCCACACCTGGTTGCTTTAGCCTTCTCTAGATGCCCTGAGCCCCTCTGGCCGCCCTATCTTTCCTGTCTACCTAGACACTTGCTGGACCTCATCTTCTTCCTTACTTCTTTCTCATCCATGCTTGGTTTGTTTTACATTCAAAATTATATTTATGAAAATTGTTGAGTTGAGGCCGGGATGTAGTTGGTGGAGTACTTGTCCGGTGCTCACAAACATCAGGGCTCTATCCTCCGGCACTTCATAAGCTGCATTTGATGGGGGCACATCTGAAATGCCAGCACTAGGAGATGGAGGCAGAGGGATTCAGGAGTTCAAGGTTATCCTCAGCTACCTAGCAAGTTCAAGGCCAGCCTGGGATACATGAGACCCTGTCTCAAGAGTAACAAAGAAGGTTCTGGGACATGCCACAGAGTATGCCATGAACTGTACATCGTTTGCTCTGGGTGGAAATGCTGAAACACCATGGGACAGAGAGGAGAAGACAGGAGGTGATCGGGGTTTCTCTCACAGAACCTCGTGTGCAGGAAGCCACTTGTGAGGGTGAGGAAGGGCTGAGCAGAGGAGAGGGGCATCTTAAAAGCCTGTGCTGTGGACAGCTGCTTACCAGAGAAGGCCAATCAGGAAGCTCCTACAATTTGTCCTGGCAAGAGATGATAGGACCAGAACCAAGCCAATGGCAATGAAAGGGAGGAGGAAACAAACATGAAAGATACCAGGAAGAATCGGACAAAGTGGGAGGAGACTGGATAAGAGCTTGTTCTGGGCTTTTCAGTACCAACGGTGTTCCAACCATCCCAAGGGTAACTGGGAGTCATAGTCTGCCAGCAAAAGAGGCAAAGGCTGTAGATACAAGTGGGTTAAAAAGCAATCCCCATCATTACCTCTTTCCTTGTTTGTTTGTTTTTTGAGACAGGATTTTTCTGTGTAACAGTCCTGTCTGCCCTGGAACTCACTCTGTAGTCCAGGCTGGCCTTGAACTCACAGAGATCCCCCCTGTCTCTGCCTCCCAAGTGCTGGGATTAAAGGTGTGCGCCCCTGGCACCAGACCATTGTCTCTTGTTATCCTCACAGCAGGTTTCTAAAGAATGCAGAGCCATTCAAAGATAGAGATGTAGAGACCTCAAAGAAGTTAGCTGACTTTGCTCAGAGCCACAGGACAAAGAAGAAAAATGATGAACTCACAAACTCACATCTCCTTTCAGTTGCTTGTTCTCAGGATCCACAGTCAGCCAGTAGCAGAGAACTGGGAATGGTACCTTAGGAAAATGTGGGTGCATGCACCCCAGGTTTGCCTAGGTTTGTTCCAGAGGTCAGAGTCTCCCTCAGCACAGCTTAGTAATTTAAGTTTGAGAGAGGGACAAATCCAGATTTTAAAAAAGGCATTCAGAGGACCTGGAGAGATGGCCCAGGAGTTAGGAACACTGGCTAATCTTCCAGAGGACCCAGGTTCAATATCAAGCACCCACGCTGCAGCTCACAACCATCTGTAACTCCAGTTCCAGGGGATCTAACTCCCTCTTCTGGCCTCCATAGGCACCAGGCACCCACACGGTGACAGTTATACATGAAGGCAAAATACCCATCCACACAAATGTTTTAAAGTTTCAAGGCATTCAGGCAATGCAGTTGTTTTTGTTTGTTTGTTTGTTTTATAGGTAGTCTTTTATTTGCTTTTTAAGAAGTATCAATCCTATAAATTGTGGATGCTAAGTCTATAGCTAAGGCAAGCACCAGATGGATTCCACGTGTCCTGGGGAGAAAACAGAAACAGAAATCAGACACCATTTTTGTAGTATCAATTCAACAACTGGCTAGTGAGGAATTAAACTGAAGGTACCCCTCAGCACATCTGTGTCCAGCCATGAGGAGAAATGAAAGCAAGACCCTGAGGAGCTTGGTTACACAGGAAATAAGAAATCCCACTTATCAATTATGGATGAAGTCCCTCAGATAGACAGCCTTCCGGAAACTACGACAGCAATCAGCCAACCTTTCACTTTTTAGCCCCCTTAGCCCAGGGCCTTCCCTCTCTGCCTCTTTTCTGGTGTTTCATTTTTAGTTGAGTTTGTGTGACTGCATTTGTAGCTCAAGGATAGACCATGTGCCTCCTGTACACCAGGCCCTGGGTTTGAGTCCCAGTATTGCAAAGGGGGTCAGGGGCGGAGGGCGGGGGGGGGGGGGGGGCTGAGTATGTGTTCTTACAAAAGCTTACATGTTCTAGATGAGAATACATGAGGCATTCAGGATGCTCTGTGGGATACACTGTGGTGACACAGAAGCGACCAAAGAAAGGACCGTATGACTCACAGGGTAGATAATGAGGACACCATCTGATGACAGAAGCCAGGAGAGAATAAGCCACCACTTCCCTCCCGAAACCTCACAGCTGGAAGAAGCTCTCAGTGCATATGACTGCTTAACTCCATAGTTGCCATGAGTGGGCTGAAATGATTGATAAAGGTCTTTGGGGCTGGGTGAAGTTGCTCTATGTCCAGCCCCGAACAGTACCAAGCATAGGACATGCTCCACACTGACTGCAGAGGAGAGGCGAAGTGGAGGCATCAGAAACAGAAGCACTGTGAAAAAGAGCAGTAAGCAGATGAAACGAGAGTGTGTGAAAAGGTCTGCAAAGGTTCTGGGCTGTTGCTAGTGGAGGTCTGCAGTTTTGCCCTGGGTTTCCTAGCAACCAGAGCAAAAAAAGAAACAAAAGAAACACACTCAGCTATAACATCCACAGTGCCCGTAAGATTAAAAACAGAGCAGTTGCTCAGAAAAACTCCTCGCTCCCTCCATCTTCTTCAGGGAGCATTCCTAAGGTAAATCCAGGCTTGTGTTCTGGACATCCTCCTGCGGGTGACTGGCATTTTGGCAAGTGTCACCTGGCCAAAGCAATTTCACAGCAATAAGAACGCTCTGAACATTTAGACTTGGTTGGGAGGGAGATTTTTATAACATCTGGGGACAGTGATGTATCAAAGACACTTTTCCAGCACCTATACCATCGCCTCTAGTCTAAGTACGACGAGGTAGACATCACTGTCTCATGGTGGCACTCCTTCCTGTTTGAGGGCACACTGGTAAGTTTCTCTTGGTAAAGTGTTTACCAAAAACAAAAACAAACAAACAAAAAAGCAAAGAAAGCATTTAACTGGGGCTGGCTTACAGTTTTCAGAGGTTTAGTCCATTAACATCTTAATGGCAGCATGTAGGCAGACATGGTGCTGAAGAAGTAGCTGGGAGTTCTACACCTGGACCCACAGGCAGCAGAAACAGAGAGACACTGGACCTGGTTTGGACTTTTGAAACCTCAATCCCCCTCCCGCCCCCTCCCCAGTGACACTCTTCCTCCAATAAGACCACATCTACTCCAACAAGGCCACACCTCCCAGTCCCTCTCAAGTAGTGCCACTCCCTGATGACCAAGCATTCAAATAGCCCTTGGGGGCCGTTCTTGCTCAAATAACCATACCAGCCAATCTAGCCTAATCAGCAAAGTTCAGGCCAGCAAGAGAGTCTATCTCAAAATAACCAGGGAGGCTGGCACCTGAGGAATGACACCCAAGGTGATGTCTGGCCTCCACATGAACACACATGTATGTATGCACACAAATATGAACACACCTTCCCGAAGAAAAGGCCACGCTAATCCCAGGACTTAGAAAACAGAAGGATCAGAATTCACAGTCAGCCTCAGTTAGGTACTGAATTAAGACCAACCTAGGTTATGAGACCCTGTCTCCAAACCCTGAAAGGGAGAGGGAGGGGGAGAAGGGGAGGAGGGGAGGAAATCTTAATACAAACGCGGAGATAGGGAGATGGAGGTTACAGCAGCCAGCAAGCAAGAAAAAATTGTAAGCTTTTTCATTAAGTATGGAAAATAGATAATTTGACATTCTGAAACCCTAAGCTTCTGTAGTGTTCAGACTGCTCCTGAGGTATGGCCAAATGACTTCACTAAGTTTTGAGTTAGAACTGACTGGAGCAGGGCTAGAAACACTATGCTACTTAAAAAGAAAAAAGATATGATTGATAGGCCACAAATTCTGAAGGATAGGCAGAAGTTTATGATAACTGTTAATGGGGGGTGGGGAGCAGTGAGTCATGCCTCCCCTGCCACGTGACATCAGGCTTGGCCGTGTAAGCTACACCTCTCAATGAGACACTAGCACAGGTAAGCTGAGGTACA
The DNA here is from genome assembly GCF_903995425.1 of Onychomys torridus. Taxonomy (NCBI): domain Eukaryota; kingdom Metazoa; phylum Chordata; class Mammalia; order Rodentia; family Cricetidae; genus Onychomys; species Onychomys torridus. The sequence continues at coordinate 61,968,483 of NC_050443.1, read as the reverse complement.
TTAGTAGTTTTTGCCTCTGGAATTCAGTCTCTTGGAATCTCTTGCAGCTACCCTATGGTGAGGAAAGTCCCAGTAGTCATGTGAAGAAGCCAACACAGAGGACCAGGGCCGTGGCTGACAGCTATAGATGATCCTAGCAAACAGGCAGCATTTTTGGACCTTCCAGCCAACCCAATACTGACATGAGTCATTACAAATTACAAAGTTTTGGTGTCCTAGAACACTGAATTTTGGAGTGCTTTGTTATGCCACAGTGACACAGGAAGCAATGATGAAAGACCAGAAGGAACCTAAACCTGAGATATCAAGTACTTCCTATGGGAGATGAGTAAGTACAAGGTCAGAATCAACAAGTGCCGAGTAGGAGGTGGCTCTGGATGGCCCTTCAGGAGCTGGGCTGGGCATACCTGTCCTCTTCCCTGCAAAACCAAGTAACGGCCTGAAGTAATGGCTTTTCTGTTTGCTAACCAGGATCTGTACTCCCTGAAGGAAATAGGTGGTTTGCCAAGGGACTGTTGGAGGGTGTAGGGCCCCAAATGAAGCAGACCCCAGCTTGAAGTGCTAGAGCACCTACCCCTAGAACAAAGCCCATTTGGTATTTATGGGCACCCCTAAGCCTGCTGCTTCTTGCAAACACTAGAAAATGGTCTCTACATTTCTATAGATCCTGCCTGCTTACACAGAACCCTCCAAAGGTCTGTCTGCTAAGGAAGGCCTGATGAGCAACCTACACATCTGCAAAGACTCACAAAAACATGCATATTGGCCACCATAGTCCTTTATCCATAAATATAAGTCAAAGCCAAAAATGCCGAAATATATCCGGAAAAGCAGGAGCACAGAGGAAAGATGGACCAAAAGGAAACCTTGGAGGAAACAGGCAACTCAGGAACAAAGAATACTCTCTTTAGTGACTAGTTACTGTTTGGAAGAGTCTGAGGGGTCATAGGAGTAAGGAGAGGTGTTGGGGGATACTATTTTAACTGGGCAAAGATGTGTTACATTTGTTTATGCTGCATTTGTTTAACGATGTAAGGATGTGTGTTTAACTATGCAAAGATGTGTTGCATTTGTTTCACCTTGCCTGCCTAAGGCACCTGACTGGTCTAATAAAGAGCTGAACGGCCAATAGTTAGGCAGGAGAGGGATAGGAGGTCCTGCTGGGCAGAGAGAATAAATAGGAGGAAGACAAGCGAAGGAGAGAAGAGAAGAAGGAGAAGGAGGTCGACGTGCCTGGGACAAGAAGCCAGGCACCCACCAGACAGACAGGAGAAGCCGTGAAAGTAAGATATACAGAAGGAGGGCTGGAGAGATGACTCAGGGGTTAAGAGCACTGACTGCTCTTCCAGAGGTCCTGAGTTCAATTCTCAGCACCCATATGGCAGTTCACAACTGTCTGTAACTCCAGTTCCAGGGGACCTGACACTCAGGGCAAACCACAATGTACATAAAACAAAAGAAAAATTAATTAATTTTTTAAAATGAGGGATTGGGGATTTAGCTCAGTGGTAGAACGCTTGCCTAGCAAGCGCAAGGCCCTGGGTTCGATCCTCAGCTCCAAAAAATATAAATAAATAAATAAATAAATAAATAAATAAATAAGAACATCAAAAAAAGATATACAGAAGGGAAGAAAAGTAAAAAGCGCTGAGGCAAAAGGTAGATAAAGAGAACCCGGTTAATTTAAATTGAAAGAGCAAGCCAGAAACTATCTAAGATAAGGCTGAGCATTCAAAACTAACAAGTCTCCACATCATGATTTGGTTTCCAAAAAGAAACAGCCTGGTGCAGAGAGATGCTGTGCGAAAGGACCAAAGAACACAGACAAAGCGGTTGCTCCAGGAATCTCAGAATACAGAACAGTGGTTCTCAACCTTCCTGACGCTGGGACCCTTTAATATAGTCCCTCATGTTGTAGCAATCCTCAACCATAAAATTATTTTCGTTGCTACTTCATAACCATAATTTTGCCACTGTTATGAATTGTAATATAAATAGCTGTGTATTCCGATGGTCTTAGGTGACCCCTGTGAGAGGGTCATTTGACCCCTATGGGCGTCATGACCACACATTGAGAACTGCTGATGTAGAGTAAGAGAAACAAGGACTGGAAGTATCAAAGAGGGGAGAAAAGTAGAGGTCCAGCAACTGTGCGATGAGGAAAAGATGGAGGAGATGCCTTGAGTCATGGAACAGTGTCCTTATTTCTTCTGCTTGGTGGTTGGCTGGTCGGTTTGGTGATTGGTGTTTTGAGACAGAATCTCACTTTGTAGATCCTGCAGACAGGATCTCCTTGAACTCTCAGAGATCCTCCTGCATCACCATCCCAGTCTGAGATTATAGATGAGCACCTTCATGCCCAACAAAACATTTACTTAAGGTCATGAGTCTTTAGGACTGAAAATCCCACTAAACAGAATTAGGAAAAATTAAACTCCCCTCCCAGCATGCCCTCACCCTGGTCCACTTGTTTCATTTCCCCATAGCACTATTCATCTCTAGCATGCTGTCTATTTTTCTCACACATTATCCATGTTAGCTAGGATCTAGCTTTCCTACTATCCTGCCAGCTCCAGGAAGGTGGCAACTGTTGTCTTATTTGTTAACCAACAGTTCTGGAAACCAACAACAGTGCCGGTCACCCAAAAGGCACCCTAAAGCTTTATGGAATTAAATTTAAATCAGGACACAGAGAGCAATATTTTATAACTTCACTTCTAAGAAGGAAATCATGGGCCAGGTGGTGGTGGCACATGCCTTTAGTCCCAGCACTTGGGAGGCAGAGGCCAGCCTGGTCTACAGAGTGAGATCCAGGACAGGCACCAAAACAACACAGAGAAACCCTGTCTGGAAAAACAAAAAACTGAACAACTAAAAAAAAAAGGAAATCACAAAATAGTTGGTATTTCCTTCAAGGGAACAAAAAGCAGAACTGTCACCAACATAAACAGCATTAGGTCCTAGAAAACAAAGTTACCAAGGAAGACATTGGACCTAGAATAACAAATTCTGCCAAAACTCCAATTATTAGTAAAATGCTAAAGAGTAGATCAATGTTCAGACATGCTATGACTCAGGATATTTATTATCCATACTCCCTAGATGAGAAAAATTAATCAAAAATACTTTTCAGTAAAAATAAAATGAGTTCCAGCTGGGCAGAGGCAGGCAGATCTCTGTGAGTTCAAGGCCAGCCTGGTCTACAGAGTGAGTTCCAGGCACCAAGGCTACAGAGAGAAATCTTGTCTTGAAAATAAAAACAAAAATAAATAAATAAATAAATAAATAAAATGAGTTCCAAGGAAGAAGACAACATAGGAAACAAGGAACTGAAAACCCAAAGGACTGAAGAAGCTAGCCAGGACTTCAGAGGATCCTCAAAGAGTCTTCTTAGACCAACACAATGTAAACGATGTAGTTCTTCGCATTGTAAATGTCTTCTGGCTCCACTCACACTAACTTCAGAGCCCGTTCCTCCCCAAGGACTCAATGCCTTTCCCCCTCACAGTCAGCCTCTCGGATTGCTGACCTGCAGAATTTCATAAAGTTGATTAAAGTGACAGCGGAGAATGGCTTACTTAGAAGAATTCAACCATAAAATTAATTATCAAAGAGCAAAGACTCAAAAATAAAGACGTGGCAAGTGTTTCCAAATAGAAGGATCAGTGGCAGAGGTGGGCTGTGGACCAACCCAGTGCATACACTATCTATCACTGACCAGCCCATTAGCAAATAGTTTGGAGAGTTAATGACTTTTGCTACTTTTTTACAAACTGTAGTGGTTTGGATGTGAGTCGTGTCACATCCTACCTCCTTCCAGAGGCTTATGTGTTCAAAGCTTGGTCCCTCTCTGGAGTTGCTGTTGGGAAGTGACTGGCCCATGAGGGCACTAGCCTTAACCACTGATGACTTCTCACTGGAAGGGCAGTTGGGGTGGGGCCTGCTGGAGAAAGTAGTCAGTCCCCTCAGTGCATCTTACGGGTATATTTCATCTGGCCTCTTCCAGTTTCTCTGGCTATTTCCAGTTTGCCACAAGGAGAATGATTTTCCTCCATATGCTTCAGATGTTCTGCCTCAGACCCAGAAGCCACTGAGCCGAGTGGTCAAGGACAGAAATCTGTAAGACTTTAATGTGAAGTAAACCTTCCCTCCCTGTAAGTTTATCTTCACGAGCATCATGTCATGATGAAAGCTGTTTCACACATTCTGCTGTGGGACCCTGAATAACAGATAAGCAGACACTATGAATTCTGGGTGTTGGGAGCATTAACTGTTGCCCCCATTCACTCTTCCTTCAATAGTTCACCACTTCCTTGATCCTAGTGTTGGAAGACTAGCCTAGAGTCAGGAAGCAGAAAGGAGAAGTGGGAAGAAAATACAACACAGAGATTAACAATTACATCTCTCAGTGTTAGAGAGCAAAGTGAGCCAATACATTTAGTGCCAATACATCTAAAGGACATTTCAGCACTGACTGGATACTTCCTGTACTAGGCATTGTGGGTAAGTTACCAACTCATTCACAGTCTACAAGGGAGTTAGTCATGTCACTCATCACAAACACATGAAAAACACAATGAGAGCGCAAGTCCCACAGCACAGTAAGACCCATTGCTAGATTCATGGCTGAGGCACCTAAAACAAAAGATAATAATCAAGGGAAAAATCATATAAGTAGATGCATAACTTTTCTGTGACACCAGAGCCTTCAGAAATGAAGGCTTGAAGAAACACAAAAGCCTGTGTATTTTTATGCCATTTGATGAAACTGTATAGTCGTGGGGAAATAAAACTGAACAAAGGCAGCAATCACATCACCAGACCTGTTTATTCAGGTTCTTCTTGGCATCTCTGTGTCTTCAGAGATGAGGAGATCCCTTTCTTCAAGGTCTAGAAAGGGCACCTCTAGAATGAAAGTTTTCTGACCTGCCTCAGGGGGACAGAATGAGGGGGAAATGATGGTTTTCCTGTTTCTGTTATTTTCTCACATGTCAAGATGCTGCATTCAGAGATATTTTAGTCAATGCTCTACTGCCGTGAAGAGACACCATGACCAAGGCAACTCTTATCAAAGAAAGCATTTAACTGGGCAGTGGTGGTACACAACTTTAATCCCAGCACTTGGAAGGCAGAGGCAGGCGGATCTCCTAGTTTGAGGCCAGCCTGTTCTACAGAGCAAGTTCCAGGGCAGCCAGGGCTACACAGAGAAACCTTGTCTCAAAAAACCAAACCAAATGAAACAAACAAAAAACTGGCATTTGATTGGGGCTTGCTTACAGTTTCAGAGGTTTAGTTCATTATCATGGTGGAGAACATGGCACTACACAGGCAGACACAGTGCTGGAGAAATAGCTGAGAGTTGGCAACAGAAAGAGAAAGAGGCACTGGGTCAGGCTTGGGTGTTTGAACACCTCAGAGCCCACCCTCAGTGACACTTCCTCCAACAAGGCCACTCCTGCTAATCCCTCTCAAGTAGTCCCACTCCTCGGTGACTAAGCATTCAAATATATGAGCCTATGGGGACCATTCTTCTTGAAAGCACCTCAAGAGATGACATGTCCTGAACCTCGGGATGCAAGCAAGTCAGTAAATGTGACCCCAGAAGAAGCAGAGTGGAGGAGGTTTCTCAAAGAGCATGTGGAATGGGCCCACGGAGGAAATGCTTAGGGCCAGGGAACTAGTGGAAAGTTGCTGAGAGAGACACATTTGCTGGGCTATTTCAGTAGCTGGGGCTGGTAGGTGTGCAGAGAACAGGTGAGCGGGAGGAGGTGGGCAGCAAAGAGCAACAGAACACTCATCTCAGCAGGAAACAAAGGGCCCTGTGCCAGGCAGCTACAGCAAGAGCAGAAAGGACATGCTAATTAGGAACTGGAGCCCAGAGTCTGCTGATTAACTGCCCAGAGTAATAAGAGGGTTTAGGGATGGCAGGTGGTGAGGGGAGGGAGGAGGAAGGAAGCCAAAGAAACCAAGGTTCTTTGAAATGTCCTGAGTCCTATTATGTTTTGTGTTTTTTTCTCTAGAACCTGGAGATGGCTTCCTCCTTCCTTATGCTTATTGCTGCCCAAAGAAAATAATTTGAGTTTTATAAACTAGGAAAGAGAGGAAAAACTATCAGGAAATAGCTGGAGGATAAAGATCTATTGAATGCTCTTTCTCTCTCCACCAAGGTTCTTCTATGTAGCCCAGGCTAGCCTGGATGTCATTATTCTCCTATCTGTCTTCTTACGGCTGGATCACAGGAGTTTGTGAATTTGCCAGTGCTGGACTCAGTGCTTGATCAGCAAACAACTCCCCAGGCTTGGCTTCCCTGGGGCCCGGAGCTCTAAGTATCAGCAGGCCTACCTCACCCAGCTTAAGGTAGGCAAGCCTTGAAAAGCTGATATAAAAAGCCTTGAGAAATAAGGCTCAAGGATGTCATTAAGGACATGGCCTTTTTATGCCTTCTTAATCCCATCCTCAGCATGTTGGATTTTCACCTTTAATCTTGCTAATACAAGCCTGTTTCCTCTAGGGTTTTTAATTTTAACTAGACCATAAAAACCTCCTCATTGGCTGGAGCTCATGGTTTGATCAGTTCAGAAAGACTCACCGGTGAGGACACATCAGTCTTGGTTACTTCCTGAAACCAGAGTCAGGCGCTCTCAGGCATGTGTTGTCATTGGATGAAACCAGGTTCTATAGTCTAAAAAAGAAGAAATAGCTTGACGGTTAGTGGTTGTATGTCTTCTAGAACATCACAGGAGAAGGGGGAACATGTTGAAAGAAAAAAAAAAAAAAAAGAAACAAAGAAAAAGAGAAAGCCATCAGGCAGTGGTGGCACACACCTTTAATCCCAGCACTCGGGAGGCAGATACAGGAGGATCTCTGAGTTTGAGGCCAGCCTGGGCTACAGAGTGAGTTCCAGAACAGCCAGGGCTACATAGAGAAACCCTGTTTTGAGAAAGAAAGAAAGAAAGAAAGAAAGAAAGAAAGAAAGAAAGAAAGAAAGGAGGGAGGGAGGGAGGGAGGGAGGGAGGGAGGGAGGAAGGAAGGAAGGAAAGAAAGAAAAGAGTGAAAAAGAGAAAATCCAAACCGGTCTTCTAATACTTCTTGGTGGCATTTAACAATTAGATTTTTTAAAGGCCTTTTCCATGCAGCACACTTAGCAGGCTATGGCTGGCTTATGTGCACTATGGTTCTTGGGTGTATGCATTTAAGGGACCTAGCATAGTGGAAAGCGTTAGTGACAGTTCCTTAATTGCTGGCGTATAAAATAAGGGTGTTTCCTAACTTCTTGGTGTAAGAAGTGTCTGGCATGTACCACTTAATTATCTGGCACATTCCCTATGGGCTACCGTACATCCCATTGTGGGAGAGTCCAGCCCTTCACTCTGGTCCCAGATGGCTCTGTGCTGGTGCTAGACTCAAGGTCATCTGTATCTTTTTAATTAGTAGTGAAGGCCAGTATTGGGGGAGATCTCTGGGAGTTGTGAGTCTGAACAAGTAATCCCTTTGTTATTCCAAGTAAACAAATAACAATGCTATCATGCCCATTAGACAGGTGATGAAATAGGAGCTTGGCAAGATTGAAAGCCTTGCCCAAGTTCATCTAGACGGAACAAAGCAGCAAAGTACCAGGGCTTGGAGGCCTTCTACCATGGCTTGTGGCTGACTGTGCTGTGGTGCCATTTCATGAGACAGGAATGGAGTCAAGTGACCCCGTCGGTAAACACAATGGCTGACATGTGTTTTATGGTTTTGTTGCATTCTGCTGTGAGTGACTATTGAGACCACAAGCAAAAGCCAGATAGCATGACTTTCTCTCCAGTTCACAACTAGAATTTTTGGCTGAACTTCTTAGATTTGTTTATGTTAATTTACTGCATGATGTGTATGTGTGGGTACATGTGCTCCAGCATGGAGGCATAGGTCAGAGGACAACTTCAGAGTTTGCTTTCTCTCTTTCCAACATATGGGTTCTGGGGATCAAAGTCAGGTCATCAGGCTTGGTGACAAATTGCCTTTAGCTACTGAGTCATCTTGATGGAGTGTGCTAGTTGGGTTTTATTAACTCCACACAAACCTAGACCTATCTTGGAAGAGGAATCTCAGTTGAGTAACTGCCTCCATCAGATGCCTGTAGGCAAGTCTGTGAGACATTTTTTGTTTATTAATAATTGTTGTGGGAGGATCCAGCCCACTGTGGGTGATGCTGCTTCTGGTTAGTTGGTCCTGGATGGTATAAGAAAGTAAGCAGAGAAAGCCATGAATAATAACACCAATAAACAGCATTCCTCCATGGCTTCTGCTTCTGTTCCTGCCTCCAGGTTCCCTAACTTGCCTCAGTGATGGACTGTGACCTGAGGGTTGTAAGATTAAATAAGCCCTTTCCTCTCCAAGTTGGCTTGGTTATAGTGCTTATCACAGCAATAGAAACCCCAAGGAAGACAGGGCCCTTGGCTCTGAAGTTCTTCAAGATAGCAACTGTAGCAGGAATCTCTAAGAGTCTTATTAATAAAATCAAACCTGAGGCCAGTTATTGGGGTGAATGCTGGAAGATCAGAGAAGCAGAACAAGCCACAGCTTCCTCATCTCACCAATGCCTCAGCTGATCCTGTTTCCTCAGACTGGATGCTTCTCAGTCCTCATCCAAATGGATCTCAGCTGAACTGCTGCTAGAAGCCTAAAAGCTTAACCAGCTAAAAGCTTCTAGTTTCTGGTCCTCACACCTTATATACCTTTCTGTTTTCTACCATCATTCCCTGGGATTAAAGGCTCACTTTCTGGGAATAAAGGCCTGAGTCACCATGCTTGGCTGTATCCTTGAACAGATGGAGTTCTGCCTCTGGAATGCTAGGATTAAAGGCGTGTGCTACCACTGCCTATCCTCTATGTTTAATATTGTGGCTGTTCTGTCTCTGACCCCAGATAAGTTTTTAGGGTGCACAATATTTTGGGGAACACAATACCACCACAAGTAACAATTGACTTTATAAGAAAGTCTGAGACAAAGAGATGTAGTAAGCTTGGTTTGATGTGTGGGACACTGATAAGACATTTCTAGTAGAAATATGGACATCCAAAAACAAGACCTATGCAAAGAATGACCAGGAAAGAGAGAGATGTGAATTCTTCCAGCATTAGCTGAATTGTCGGTATGTCTGAGATATGAAGAAACTGGTTTGAGGGTGGGAAGTGAGATGGTCTAAAGATGGAAGGATGTACCAGCACTCCACAGTGATAGAAGAGGCGCTCCTGATACAGGGGACTAAAGAGGAAAGCTTAAAGATGTCGTGAGAAATTATGAAACTTAGTGCTACAAAGTCCAGGCAAAGGAAGGTCCAGAGCATGAGTGTCAACGATCACACCCAAGGAGTCACACAGAAGACAAAGACTCCGCAGGTCACCCGCAGCAGCATTAGGGCTACGGGCAGAAGTGCTGACGGAACCAGTCAACACCAGCTTGTGGAGTGTGAGGAGATGAAGGTGCTTTGAGAGGAAGGAAGAAGAGGCAGTGGAGGCTGAGGCAGGGTTGAGGAAACTTTCCATGATGGGGCACAGCTGTGCATTGACAAATATCTGAAGAAGGAGCCATGGCATAGGAACATTAACACCAGAAGGAGAATACACAGAGTAATTCTGGATAACAAGATGAATCCAAGTGCAAAGATAGGAAAATTGGTATTGAAAAGAAGGGGGATTTCTGCAGCTGGCAGAAAGAGTCGAACAACTGCTTACACTTGGATTATCTACTTTCCGAGGCCTGGGAATGAGTAGAGATGGGCAGAGCTAAATGAGACGTGTTCACATACTCACCATCTATATTTATTTCCCTGTAACCCAAGAGGCAGCAGATGCTAGAGAAGCGGCCTCTGAAACCCAACCTGCTGCTTTGTATTTAATTTCTGGCCAGGACATGTTTTTCGTGGAAGGTCATATTTAAATCCCCATAACAGAATCATAGCAGCTGTGCTCAGAACACGTGGGACAGAGAAGTGTCCCAATGCCCTACAGCCCCAAGGGTTAGTTTTATTAGCACAGAAATCTTGACACAATGCAAATTGGACTTATGTCTAGTTATCTGCTTCACATTTGATCCCATCAAAAATAGTCAGAGATATCTAACAATAATAGTGAGCTAAATGATGAAAGTACATTAAAAGTTGGAAGACAGGGTTGGGGATTTAGCTCAGAGGAAGAGCGCTTGCCTAACAAGCACAAGGCTCTGGGTTCGGTCCTCAGCCCCGGAAAACAAAACAAAACAAAACAAAACAAAACAAAACAAAACAAAACAAAGTGGGAAGGTAGCAATGGCCACAAAAAGTTGACAACAGCAAATGCAGAAATGGGAATTTGAAAAAACAAAAAACAAAACAAAGCACTGTGAATTAAACAAAAGTAAAGTCAAACTACTAAGTTCCTGTAGAGGACACCTTGGGAAATTTGTAGCACAGAAATTACCAGTGAGAACCTAAGCCCTGTGGCCCATGCCTGTAATGCTAAGGTAGTTAAGGCAGTAGGATCAAGAGTTTGAAGTTAGCCCAGGATACACAGCAAGAATGTTTAAAACAAAAAAGCCAAAAAAAAAAAAAAAAAAAAAAAAAAAAAAGAAAGAAAGAAAGAAAGAAAGAAAGAAAGAGATCAGCAGTTAGTATTTAAATTGACTCCTTTCTGAGTACTTGCTAACATTTTCTAGTAAGGGAAATAAATGGGGAATGGAAAGATAAAGTAAATTGGTCATGTGTCACGTAGCAAATTGTGGCCCAGCTGCAATTCAAAGCCAGGAGAATTGGTTTCAAATGCTTCTTCTCATGAGTCCCTACCTATACCAGCAGCTCTCAAAGTGGTCTCAAGTATCTTAACATTCTTTGGCCTCAGGATCTCAGAGAATATAATGGCTTTCATGATGAAAAAAATCCTCAACTAACTAAGACTAAAAAGGGGACTACCCTAACGTGGTAAACAGCAGTTCTGAACAAGACATGCCCTGAAGCCGCGACCATTAGATGGGAGGGTGGTCTGCCTAGGATAGCTGTGGGCTGAGTCAGCTGATCTGGCTGAATGGGCGGAGTGTTCTCTTTCTCCCTCACTCCCCCATGCATGTCCTTCCTACAGCTATGCACTGAGAGCATGGCCGTCCCTGCAGGGAAGAGCTACCCCATGGGCAAGGATATGGAAGCATAGCAATGATAAAATGATAAGCCGTCCCTCAGCCCCTAATTTTTCATTTTCAGTTGAGGCTTTAGCATCCTTTTTAAGAATTATCTGCCAAATCCCAAACTGTGAAGATTTAACCTCATATTTATTATAATAGCTCAGTAGTTGTAATTCTTAGGCCTGTGTCACACACCCATTTTGTGTTAATTTTTGTCTACTGCATCTGCCTCCCAAGTGCTGGGATTAAAGACGTGCGCCACCACTGCCTGGCCTCACCGTCATTCTTTTATATGTAAATATCTATTTTTCTGAGCACCATTCATTGAAGCACCATTTTTCTCCCATTAAATCGACTTGGTACCTTTGTTGAAATTGACCACAGATGTTTGGGTTTATCTCTAGACTTTGATCTGCATGGTTTAATTCTTATACTTTTGTGGGTTTGAAATTAGGAAATATAAATCTTCCAATGTTAGTTCTATTTCTCAAAATTGTTTTGGCTAACAGGACCCCTTGCAATTCTTTTTCAACTTTTATTTTTTTACTTTCTTTAAAAAGGCCATTGTTTGCATGGGGCTTGTACACAGTCTGTGGAAAGTATGGGAAGAGCGGCCATCTTACCAACATCAAGTCTTCCAATCCATGAACCTAGAATGTCTTTCCATTTAACTTAGATATTATTTTGTTTTAGCGGTGTTTTATAGTGTTCAGTGTATTAACCTCGTAATTTGGGCTAGGGCAATAGTTCAGTCAGTAAAATGTTAGCCTTAAAAGCAGAGGACCTAAATTGAGTTCCCAGTATCTGTTTAAAAAGCTGGATATGGGGATGCATAATTATAATACTACCAGTGGGGAGGTACAGACAGGCAGATCCTTGGGGTTTGATGGTCAGTCAGCCTATCTACTGGACAAGCTCCAGATCAATTAGAAACACCGTGGTGGTTTGAATACGATGACCCCCATAGACCCATAGATTTTAATACTTGGTCACCAAAGTGTCACTATTAGGAGGTGTGGCTTTGTTGGAGTAGGCATGGCTTCATTGGAGGAAGCTTTAAGGTTTCAAATGGACAAGCCAGGTCCAGTGTCTCTTGCTCTCTTCCTGCTGCCTGCTGATCTGGGTGTAGACCTCTCTCTCAGCTACTACTCCAGCACCAAGTCTAACAAGTGTGGTCATGTTTTCTGCCATGATGATAATGGACTAAACCTCTGAAAATGTAAACCAGCCCCAATTAAATGTTTTCCTTTGTAAGAGTTGCTGTGGTCATAGTGTCTCTTCATGGTAATGGAACACTGACTAAGATTGACACTGTTTGTTTTGGGTTTTGGTTTTGTTTTCTCTAAAACTATAGATGGTACCAGAGGAACCATGTTTGTCTTCTGACCTCCACATGCAAGTGCCCACATGTTCGCATGCACCTGCACTCACATGAATATACACACTCATACATACGTACACAACAAAACTTGTACATCCTTCACCAATCTTATTCCTAAGTATTCTTTTTGTTGCTATTACAAATGGAATTTTTAAAAACTATATTTGAATAGTTCATTGCTCATGTAAAAATACAACAGATTTTTAGGAGTTGATCTCACATCTGCCACACAGCCAAATTAAGCAACGGTGTTGTTGTTGTTGTTTTCTGGTTTTTTTATTTTTTTATTTTTTTGTTTTTGTTTGTTTGGTTTTTGGTTTTTTTGAGACAGGGTTTCTCTGTGTTGTTTTGGAGCCTGTCCTGGATCTTGCTCTGCAGACCAGGCTGGCCTCGAACTCACAGAGATCCACCTGCCTCTGCCTCCCGAGTGCTGGGATTAAAGGTATGCGCCGCCACTGCCCGGCAGCAATGGTTTTTGAGTGTGTATTCTTTGATACTTTCTATATATAGGATCAGATAATCTGTGAATACAAAGTTTTATTTCCTACTTTCCATTTTAGATGCTTGTGTTTGTTGATTTTCTTTTGTTTTTCCTGATTGCTCTGTCTGAGAGTCCTAGATCAGTGTTAACTAGGGAAGATGAGAATCAGTATCATGTTCCTGATCCTGAGAGCAGCTTGGAGGGTCTGGAAGGGGCACACATCTAAGAACCCAGATGTAGAACTCTCAGCTCATGCATGCTGCCATGTCCCACCATGATGATGATGGACTAACCTCTGAAACTGTAAACCAGCCCCAGTTAAATGTTTTCAAGAGTTGCTATGGTCACGGTGTCTCTTCACAGCCATATGAATCCTAACAAAGATGGTGGTTAGGAGTATTTACTGTTTTTTCAGAGGACCAGGGTTTGGTTTCCATCACCCACAAGATGGCTTACAACTGTCTATAACTCCAGATCCAGGGTGATCCCACACCCTCTTCCGGCCTCTAAGGACACCAGGCATGTTTTATGGTACACATACATGCAGGTAAACATTCATATGCATAAAATTAAAAAAAATAAATCTTAAAAAAAAGAAAATAGGAAAATTGGACCAGTAGATCGAATCAAAATTTTAAGGTTCAAATGACACTCCATGAACGTAAGAGGATAACAAAAATAATGGAAACCGTATTTGCAGACCACACATTCACTAAAGCTCCAGTAGTCAGGGCATATGAAGAATACTTACAACTCAAACACAAAAGACAACCCAATTTTAAAATGGCCAAGAAGCACTTGGAATTAACAATGAGGTAAGTACATTAATGACTGGGGAAATACAACCAAACCCACCAATGAGATGCCATTTTACAACCACTAAGATCTTGGGTCTGATATAGGAGTTATGCATCTCAACATACTCCACAGCACAGAAGATGACTGCCATCTTGTCCTGAGACTCAGAAGCTGCACTCAGATGCTGAAGTGAGACATTTGTATGGCCATAGGGGAAAGTGGCTGAAACACTGTGAGTCACTGTTCTAGAAGCATGATGTCAAGGAACGTCTTCTCCACCCTCTCTCTCTGTACCTGGTACATAACTCCAAAGAAATGGCTGCTTTTCAGGACTGCTTTCAGATAATTGGATGATGAATGGAACAAAAAGGAGAAAATATTAAAAATTTTTACTAATAATTAAAGGGTAGTGTGGGGCAGTAATGCTTAGAGCTTCCTCCTTAAATTCTAATCAGAAGTCTAGAAAAACTAGACTGTCATGGTAGCCATAAAAATTGGCAAAGCCAAGGGGAAAATAAACATGGAAGAGTGGTAAATGTACCAACACAATACTCAGAAACACTGAAGAATGGGATTTCCTTATTTATCTTAAAGCAAATTAGCAGGTCCCACCTACTAGATGAAATGGGGAAATGTGTTTTAGTTTGTTTCAGTTACTTGTCAGGAGGACAACCAGTCCTTACAAAGCCCATCATCCACTGAGTGACGTGAGGATCTTAGATTCTTCTTTGCTGCCCAGCCTATCTGTAAAATGTATAATCTGGGGAAGGACCATGTGTCCTCAGGATACTGCTGAGATACTCAGCTACCTTGTCCTTGTCCTGGACCTGGGATATGTGTGGGCTGGTGATGGTTGACATACTGGCCCTGGCGCTCTGGTATCTACAGCTGACCTTAGAAGTCGTGCTAACCTGCAGCCTAGTTTTGTTTCTCTTGGTCAGAGGTGAGGGCTGCTCTCCAGCTGGCTCAACCTCAGCTTAGCATTGATTGACCCATTGAGCTCCACTGACACATTGTCCACCAGGCAAGGAGGTCCCTTTGCCCCACCCAGCAGGTCTGGGGAAGTCTAGTTTCTCTTCACTGTAATCCCAGGAGCTGAAAGAGGCTCAAGAGTGATCACCAGCATCTCCCCCCTGACCACTGAACTTCCTCCAAACGACCTTGATGAGGAGGCTGAATCTCCACCTTTTCACTCTGCGGGAGGATAAATCTATCTTAAAGAAGAAACATTAAGCTGGGTAGAGGTAGTGCATGCCTTTAATCCCAGCACTCAGGAGGCAGAGGCAGGTGGATCTCCGAGTTCTAGTGAAAATTGTGGGAGGCTGGGGCTGGCTCAAGAGCTGGATGAAGGACAAGTTTGGGCTCTTCTCTCCTTGACCTTTGCCCTCCCTGGCTCAAATTGGAGTCCCAGGAGTAAGTGCAGTCTTAAGTGTAGAGGATATGATTTCACATGCTTATTGGTTTCTATGGCATGCCTGAGTGTTTCTGCCTTTGGCTCTTTGGTTTTAGCTTCTATTTATACCCTCTGTGCTCATCCCTTCAAAGAGCGGGTAGCCCAACAGCAGCTCCTGTTTCGTGCACTCCCCGAAACACACAAATTCCAAGGACCTAATCGTTCATGCTTCCAGATCTCTTCTCTTCTTTGGCACTAAGAGATCCAAAATAGATCTTGTCCTCCTCCTTTTGTCCGGCTGCCTTTTCTAGAGTTTTCCTAGTGCCTTTTTGCCAGTAAGTCTTTTTCTTCTGGGGCCTCACGTTATTTCCAATTATAAACTAGCACGCATGGTAGCATATGTTATCTTCCCTAGGCTGGGTTCCAGAAAGCACTGACGAGCAGAGAAAGAAAGACTCAGTAAGAAAGCCGCATTTAGCTGAGGACATGGCAAATTGCTGTAGCTGCTGTAATATTTAAAGAAACACAGAAAAGGGGAGTTTGATTTTGAGCTGAGCTTGTGGGCTTCCAACTCTTGATTCATTGGAAGCTTCGTGGGACAAGTAATGCTCTAATCACGTAATCTCACCTCTGGTCCTCAGTGGGTGCCGGAGTGAATTAAACGACATCTCTTCAGATTCCAGGTAATACCTGACAGCATTGCAGGGGCTCAGGGAAATAAATGGTGGTGTATGGCAGCCATGCCTGCCGTCCTTCCTGGAGCTCACCCGGGAGCTGTCTCCTCTCAGTGTTTTTCCTTATGAAATCCAACCTCTTTCTTCTTCCTCAATTAATTATCATGAGGAAAATCACCCATAAGCGTATCACTCTGTAAGATAGAATAGCAGTGCTTATATGCTTTCCTATATATATTGTGCACATAATTTTACAAAGCCTTAGGCATTTCCAACAAAATGCTGTACTCTGAGCCCAGAGGACAACAGTGTGCTGGGTACCTCGCTGAGCACCCTGTTCTTTTTTTTTTTTTTTTTTTTTTTTTGGTCAGTGTTAAGGGCTGAGAACACTTTCTCCCAGCAATCACTCTTTCCAACAGATAATATTTAGTCCATCACATGGCTGACTGTACAGGAGTTGTCCTCGTTAGCTTCCACTGTCATTTTGGCAAATCCAGTCACTTGGGGAAAAGGAACCTGAATTAAGGAATTGCCTAGATCAGAGTGTCTTGTGGGCAGGTCTCTGGAGAACTTTCTTGATTAATGATTGGTGTGGGAGGGCCCATCCCAGTGTGGGCAGTGCCACCCAGAGAATAGAAGAAGGGAAAGCAAGCTAGTAAGCACAGTCTCTCCTCGGTCTCTGCTTCAGTTCCTGCCTCAGGCTCCTGCCTCTAGTTCTTGCCCCGACTTCCCTCAGTGATGGACTGTGATCTGTAGGACAAACTAAACCCTCTCCTCCCCAAGATGCCTCTGGTCAGTGTTTTAGCACAGCAACAGAGACCAGCCTAGAACAACAGTCAAGTATCTGTCTAGGTTATTTCCATTTTAAAAATCATCCTGACCCTTTTATATCCTTGTTGTTTTAAAATCTACACCCAGCTCTCTTTCCTAAAGACAGGATTTCTTAAGAAGCTCATTGGCTTTAAACTGTGGATAACAGTGAATGCACTGGAATAATTCAGAAGTATATTTCCACAGTTTAAAGGCTGGTCTCTGTTGCTGTGCTAAAACACAGACCAGAGGCATCTTGGGGAGGAGAGGGTTTAGTTCGTCCTACAGATCACAGTCCATCACTGAGGGAAGTCGGGACAAGAACTAGAGGCAGGAGCCTGAGGCAGGAACTGAAGCAGAGACCGTGGAGAGACTGTGCTTATTAGCTTGCTTTCCCTTCTTCTGTTCTCTGGGTGGCACCGCCCACACTGGAAGGGGAGATTGAGCTAGGGATATAGCTCATTGGTAGAGTACTTTTCTAATATGTACAAGGCCATGGGTTTGAGTTCCAGAACAAAAGAGGGGGATGGGCATTTGTCTTATTGATTTACAAAGTTTTTTTATATATTACAATACAACATCATTGTCATAAATCATATAAACTCAATATTCCTTTTTTCTACTTTTAATTTTATTATGCATTATTTCTGGGTAGATAGAATTTAACAACATTATGTAGTCTAACATGCTTGTATTTTTTTTTATTTTATGGGTATTCATTTTGATGTACTGTTTAGAAAGCATTTCCTACCTTAAAAGCAGTCATTTCCACTTACTTGAATTTGACTCTGGTTCCTTTATAGTTTCTTCTTGGCATTGTTCCTCCTTGCTTTTCCTTTTTATTATTACGTTATGTTTTATTGAGGCAAGATCCCTCTATATGGCTCAGACTGGCTTTGAATTCACTATGCATCCCAGGCTGGTATCAAACTTATAATTTACCTCTCTCAGCCACCTGAGTACAGAGATTACATACACGAATCAACACACCCAGATTTCCATCATATTTGAAAATATATAGACTACTATTTCAAATATATAGGAAGAGAAATATAATCTAACTCATGTGAGTTAAGAAATTTTAGCTGGGTGGTGGTGGCGCACGCCTGTAATCCCAGCACTCGGAAGGCAGAGGCAGGAGGATCTCTGTGAGTTCGAGGCCAGCCTGGTCTACAGAGCTAGTCCAGGACAGGCTCCAAAGCTACAGAGAAATCCTGTCTTGAAAAACCAAAAAAAAAAAAAAAAAAAAAAAGAAATTTTATAAAGTACCTTTACTAATGAATTCCATGCTTTTCCTACTAATATGAAATGTTTTCTTGTCTGTCTATTATAATAGAGTTTCTGGGCTCCTTAGTCTCTACAAGTATAGCAGACCGCTACTTATCAGCCATATATAATAGATATACTTGTCAAGCACATACATGTCACCAGACTCTTCTACATGCTTTCTACATCTCTCTTCATTATTGCATCTCCACAGGGAAGCCTTGTCTTCAAACTCATGAAGCCAAAGCTCAGGACAGTTCCCTGGAGCAGGGACCAGCAACATCTCCACACAAGCCTGTGTTTTTGTAAACTTTGAAAAATAAGATATTCACAGTCAGTTGGTTGACTGCTGCTTATGAAAAAGAAAATCTTCCATGGCAATTTCCCTGAGTCAGAGCATAATAAGAAGCTAAGTGGGGTGCACTCAGCTGGGTTTAGCAGGATACCATTGTGCTAGACAATGATATAAGAAAAGCTTCCAGGCAGCTTCCAACCGTCTATTGTGTGGATCAAGCCCACAGCACAACAGAAGGACATGGCCCAGGCCTGGCCAGAACTTTTCTATAGCTGAGAATCAGTCCAAGAACATGTAAGTAGTAGAGGAAAAATAAAGTTAAAAATTTGTAGCACTTAGGGGCTGGAGACATGGCTCAGAGATTAAGAGCACTGGCTGCTCTTCCTGAAGTCTTGAGTTCAATTCCCAGCAACCACATGGTGGCTCACAACCATCTGTAATGAGATGTCCTCTTCTGGCCTGCAGACAGAACACTGTATACATAAGAAACACATCTAAAAAAACTTTTTTGGTAGCACTTGAAGCTGATCAGTCTACTGATTTCTTCCAATCCATCAAAGCCCAATTTATAAGAAAACTTTGTTCTCAGTTACAGCTGATCAAGATGAGGTCTCCTGTCAAGACTATTCTTCGTAAGTCACTGATTTCAATGAGCTAGTCATATCCTTTTTGTGAAATCACCCAGGATACATTTATCAGCATCCCTGTGTTTATAAAACACACACCTGTACTATATAAAGGTCTGTTATAGCTCCCACAGAGAAGCACCAATCTTCCCTGGATTTTAGAACACCCTACAAAATCGACTGTCTCCATTAACAACTGTGAAAGCTGACGACATTCACTCAAGAACCAATAATAAGTCTTCTGATCATTTTAGGAGATAAGCTACCTGCTTTCCCTCTAGAAAACATTTTCTTATATGAAGAGTCGAAACCACAGGAGCAAAGCATTGCAGAAGTGTTTTGGGGCTTCATTCTTCCTCTCTCAAGTGTGCCAGAAAGTTTGAAAGACTTGTGTAACAAAGGCTGCACATGCCAGTTTTCGGCTTAGCTTTGCATTATTTTTTTCTTAAAAGTTCTTCATAAACTATGCATCTATGATATAGTAATTTTAGAGATGAGAACATGAAATAAGGAGCCGCCAAGGCTAATGTGCTGTCACTAGATTGGGAACTACTGACCTGGACTGTCTGTAAATCACCATGCCCTACTATATTGCATCTTATCTCAGCTTTGATAGCTCTGAAGACATTTGATTTTTACTGTGTGTGTGTATGGGTTTTGTCTGCCATCTCCCATATATGTCTGTGTACCACTTGCATGCCTGGTGCCCTCGGAGGCCAGAATAGAAAGTCAAATTCTGAAAACTGAAGTTACATATAGTTGTGAGCTGCCATGTGAGAACTAGGAATCGAACCTGGATCCTCTGGAAAAGCAGCCAGCACTCTTAACCACTGAGCCATCTTTCTAGCCCAATCTGGGGCATATTTATCTTCCTTTTTAAATAACTGAATAATACAACTTGAAGAACTTTCCATACCAGCACACACAATACTCCACAGGAGGCTGGGTGATCAGCACGGCCAGCAGAGTAACAATCCTCGGGGGGGCAAGAAAGCAGTCAGGTTCCACATGACTAAGTAGCCAGTGTTGGTTCAAACTTTGGGAGTCTGACCCCGAGTAGTTTAGTTTATTTAGGCATGTTTTTAGGCATATTTAAGCACAGCATAATCTGGCGAAGACTTTCCTGGTGATAATTAACTCAGTCCTGTGTGCACAACAAAGCAGATACAAATCTCCTTGACAAACAAAGTAAGCTAAATAAAGATGGGACATGACCCGTCAAAACTCTGTAAAGTACACGTGACAACTTCCATAAGGATGGGTTCCACTGGCTGAGAATAACAAGCTTATGATCAGGGGCTGTGGAGGTCCAGTGTGGTTCCGGACCACACAGAGAGCACACAGGTCACCAGGCGATAACCACTTCGGCTCCCAGCCTTCTGGGCAATAACAGGTTGTGCATTCCTTCCTTTGAAGGAACACCCCTGTGTGTTTAACATGTTGGATTCTCTAGTGTTTATCTGTGAACACAAAGATCTCCATGTCTCCTACAATACTCGTTTTTGAAATGACTATGGTTTTAGACTGAGTAAACCATAATTTAAGCAGTTCTCTCTTGGTGAGTATTACATGAATTCTGTCCTCAGAACTCAGAACCTCTGGCTTTCAAGGTAAGCACTTTACTGACTGAGCCATCTTCTTAACAAAATTACATAATTTTCCTAATTTTGCTTGGTATTATTCACTGTTAGCACACAGAAGTGTAACTGATTTTTCCATAGCTCTTATATCTTGTAATCTTGAACTTGTTATATATTTTGTGTAAGAGCGTCTGTAGTCCCTCCCTGCTGCCCTCTCTCTCTCTCTCTCCCTTTCTTTGTTGTGTTGAGAGGTATAGGTGTGCAGCCCATACTGGCCTGGAGCTTACTGTGCTATGTAGTTCATGCTGGCCTTGACCTGACAATCATGCTACCTCAGACTGTTAAGTTACAGCATGTACTACCACGCCCAGCTGGTCTTCAGGACTTTTCTACATGTAAAACAAGTGTAGAGAGTTTCCTCTTGACTAATTGGCCTGGCCAAATCTCTAGTACAATGTTGTAATCATGTGGTAAAAAGCAGATGACATCCTTGTCTTATCCCTGATCTTAGGGGGATTTTTTTTAAATATGAAGTTAACTAAGAATGGTTTTATGCCCTTTGTTAGAGTGAGTGTGTCTTAGAGTTTTCCGTCGCTGTGAAGAGACACCATGAGCATGGCTTTTTATAAAGGAAAACATTTAATTGAGGGAGTTGGCTTACAGTTTCAGAGGATCAGTTCGTTCTTATCACGGCAGGGAGCATGGTGGCATGCTGCTGGAGATGAGCGTCCTACATCTTGCAGGCAACAGGAAGCTGACTGATAGTCACACTGAGGGAAGCTTGAACAAAGGAGACCTCAAATTCCACACTCACAGTGACACACTTCCTCCAACAAGGCCACACCCACTCCAACAAAGCCACACCTCCTAATAGTGCCACTCCCTTTGGGGACCATCTTCTTTTAAACCACCACAGTGAAGTTGCCTTTTCTGTTCTAGTTTAATATTTCTATAATAATAAAATAATATCTCAAAATATTATTTTATAATATAATATAAAATTTGTGGGAAGCCAGCTCCCACCTTTTAAAAGGGTTCCTATGAGGAGGAGAGAGGGATAAGAAACTTTTAGATAGAAAGATAGCAGAGAGGAGACAGACAGAAACATAGGATAGCTTTGAGAGGACCTGGAATAAAAGCCGCCAGCCTCTTCTGCTGCTTCAAAAGGGCTTTTTATAACAATGCCCAGGGGCAGGACAAAAAAACCTCCCCCTTGCTAGATCAAAGTACACCGCACAGCCAAGTGCAGACTCTCCCACACACCTGGTAACCACACCCGTGGTCCAATCATCCCCTTATGCCACCCTGCTGGGTAAAGCAAGCTTAGATTCTCAGACCCTAAGTAAGTTCTCACTAGGAAACCTCTGTGGGTCTCTACAAAAATTTTTATTTTAAAATATATTTAATATATTTTATAATATAAATAATATAAAATGATAATATTTTATAATAATTAAAACATTGGGGGGGCTGGGAAGATGGCTCAGTGGTTAAGAGCACTGGTTGCTCTCCCAGAGGACCCGGGTTCAATTCCCAGCATCCACGTGGCAGCTCACAAGTGCTTGTAATCCAGTTCCAGGGGATCTGACACTTCACATAGACATACATGCAGGCAAAACACCAATGCACATAAAAATAATAAAACCTTAAAAAAAACATTGGGAACTGAGGGTGTAAATCAGTTGGTAGAGTATTTGTCTAGTATGCAAAAGGCCCTAGTTCAACCCCACAACTACAGGAAAAAAGGGGTGAGGGCGTGGTGGTACAGTTAGGAAGTTCAAGGTCACCCTCCACTACACAGCAAGTTCAAGTCCATCCTGGGCTTCATGAGTATGTCTCAAAAATGAGAGAGAGAGAGAAAGAGAGAGAGAGAGAGAGAGAGAGAGAGAGAGAGAAAGAGAGAGAGAGAGTATGTATACATATATATATATAGTGAGATGATATAACTTTTGTCTCTTATTCTACTTATATGTTATGTATTATACTAATGGCTTTATAAACTTTGCATTCCTAAAATTCCTCTTGATAATGGTATCTAATACTTAGAAAAACATTTACACACACACACACACACACACACACACACACACACGTTAGTTTTTTGAGACAGGGTTTCTCTTGTCGCCCTGACTGTTCTGAAACTCACGCTGTAGACCAGGCTGGCCTCAAACTCAGGGATTTACCTGCCTCCTGAGCTCTGGGACTAAAGGTATGCACCTGTGCTGCCGCTGCCAATGCTGCTGCCGCTGCTGCCACCACCACCACCACCAAGCAAAATTTATGTCCTTTTTGTTTATATGTATGTGTATGCCACATGTGTGTGGGTGTCCAAAGAAGACAGAAGAGGGCGTCCGTGCCCTGGAGCTGGAGTTAGAGGTTGTGAGCGGCCTGATGTGGGTGCTGAGAACCAAACTCTGGTCTTCCTGAGGAGCAGGAAGTGCCTTAACTACAGAGCCGTTTTTCCAGCCCCAGCATGCTCCTCTGGATATGTTAATAAATGCTCTTTGTTAGGTTTGTCATTGCTGTTGGGGATTTTCGCGCCCATATTCACCATGAGTATTGGTGGTTTTCCTTTCTTGGAATGTCCTGCCTGGTTTTGAGCTCTCTGCCATTCACTGTCACCAAGACATTCTCCAGTGTTTGCAGCTTCACAACCTGTTTCCTTAATTCCTTCTGCTTGGGAGACAAACAACAAATTAGAAAGCATCCTCAAGAGTAGAAGCTGACCTGGTGCTTCTTTCTCCTAAGGATTCTGTTCCCTCAAGTCTCAAGATCTCTGTATCCGTTCCTCTACAAGGCAGATGTGCTCTCATTGGTCACATTTTAGGCAAGTTCTTCTGAACCCCTTTTCATCTAGGCTTCAATAGAAGCCCCTGTTCTGCCTTTGGTCTGTCCAGCCCAGTCTTAGCAAGCATCCTTCTTACTCTAGCAAGAATCTCCCTAGCCTTCATGTGTCCTCTTCAGTTTCCATCTGTTGATTCTTCCACGTTGGTTTTTGGTCACAAATCCCTAGCTAGCTTTGCAGAATTCACAGCTGAGTCTGTTTTTCTTTTCTTTTTTCTTTTTTGTTTTGTTTTGTTTTGTTTTTTTGAGACAGGGTTTCTCTGTGTAGCATTGCACCTTTCCTGGAACTCACTTGGTAGCCCAGGCTGGCCTCAAACTCACAGAGATCCACCTGGCTCTGCCTCCCAAGTGCTGGGATTAAAGGCGTGCACCACCACCACCCAGCTGAGTCTGGTTTTTCAATGCCCCTTTGCAGCAATATTAATGAAAGTCTTCCTTGCTGTTTCATTAAGTATCAAAATAATCTCCCCTTTAGCAATGCCCTCACACTGTTCTTTTATATATATTCATATTTGTATACTTGAGGGTGAGAGAGCGAGCCAGAGTGAGGTGCTATATTGTGTCAGGGTAAGACAGTACAAAGGTTCTCCATCTTGTTTTCTCTCTCTCTCTCTCTCTCTCTCTCTCTCTCTCTCTCTCTCTCTCTCTGTCTTCCTTCCTTCCTTCCTTCCTTTCTTTCTTTCTTTCTTGGTTTGTTTTCGAGACAGAGTTTCTTTGTGTAGCTTTGCACCTTTCCTGGAACTCACTCTGTAGACCAGGCTGGCCTCAAACTCAGAGATCCACCTGCCTCTGCCTCCCATGAATACTAGGTCTAAAGGAGGCACCACCACCACCTGGCAGGTTCCTGGAGGATTAAGGGAGATTCCTGGTGAACAGCAACTGCCTTAAAAGATCTTCTTTACTAGTAATGGGAAGCCTTTAGGCTTGTTTACCCAACAGCGACCCTCTGCTTACCCCAAATCCTCCTGTTCAGGACAATGCCACCATCACTGCCATTTTGGGAAAAGGAGGACTTCAGACCTGACAGGAATTCATTTTATTGTGGGTTTTTTGTTTGTTTTTGTTTTTGTTGTTGTTGTTTGTTTTTTGAGACAGGGTCTTACTCTGTAGCCCTGGCTGGCTGAGAACTTGCTTTGTAGAGACAGGAATTCACAAGAGACCTCTGCCTCTCTAGTTCTGAAATTAAAGGTATTGGACACTGTGCCACTCCCTCTTTGCAGTTATTTTTAATTATTAATTTTGTGTGTCTGTAGGTATGAACATATGCTGGAATACCACAGAGTGATTGTGGAGGTCACAGGACAGCCGGTTGGTCTCTCCCAGTACAGAATTTAGGTCTTTAGTCTTAGCAGAAAGCTCCTTTACCTGCCTAGCCATTTTGCTGGCCTGTGGGCTATTTTTACTTAGTTTTAGAAACAGGGTCTGTCTTAGGGTTTACTGTTGCTGTGAAGAGACACCATGACCATGGCAACTCTTATAAAGAAAACATTTAATTGAGGGGGCTCAATTACAGTTCAGAGGTTCAGTCCATCATGGTAGGGAACATGGCTGCATGCAGGTAGATGTGCTGCTGGAACTGAGAGTCCTACATCTTGCAGGCAACAGGAAGTCTACTGACTATCACACTGAGGGAAGTTTGAGGAAAAAAAAAAAAGACCTCAAAGCCCGCCCCCACAGAGACACACTTCCAACAGAAGGTGTGGCCCAGATTAAAGGTGTGCCCTCCAGCCTCATGGTCTGGATTAAAGGTGTGTGTCATCCAGCCTCCTACAAGACCACATTTCTAACAGTGCTACTCTCTATGACAGGGGCCAAATACATTCAAATTACGACAGGGTCTCACTGTTTGGCCTGGAATTTGCAGACCTCAGTAAGCCCCGGCTCACAGGATCCAGCTCACCACACTCAGCTTTATATTTTAGGTTACATTCCTTTATTATGGGATGAGTGTATATATCTAGAGGTCGAAGGACAACTTGCAGGAGTCAGTTCTCTCCTTCCACCTGGTAGGTCCTGGGGATTTCACTCAGGTCATCAGGCTTGGTGGGCAAGAGCAACTTTATTTTCAAAGTCCTATAGTAGATCATTGAATTGGACACATTCACCACACTATTTCATGTCTTTGGTAGTTTCAAACTTAATAATGGAGCTTTTTTTTTTTTCAGATTGTTTTTAATCTCCATAAAGATGAAGATTAAAATATAGAAGTAAAAAAAGGGTTGTGGTGGTATCTTGCTATTGTTTTCAAAGAATCAGCTTACATTTGTTTGCCAACCCCACCACAGAATCCAAGATTAAGACTCCTAGATTATTTGACGTCTGTAAACCGGAAGTTGTTTTTCCCCCCAACTATTCTCACCTAGTAACGAAGCATTCTCTGGGTCCATTCTACTTTCTGCCTCTATCAACCGATTTATCTTGGGATCTGCTTATTACTGCAGGGTTCAAGAAAGGCTCCCACATACTGACAACCACATACTGACAGGCCACACTGCCCGAAAGGAGATTCACACGCGTCAGCGCCTTTCCCATTTGTTTTTGAGAGGAGAGGAGTTAAGACAGGGTCTCCGCTGGCAGCCCAGGGTGGGCTCCCTCTTGCAGCAAACTTCCTGCCTCGGCCTCCCAAATTGCTGTGATAGGCCGGAGCAGCTCTGGCTTACAGGGTGGTTTGTTCCGCAGAGGAACTGGAAACAAGGCCTAGGAGAGGGTTGGGCAGGAGCCTCCACCAGAGATGGAAATGGAGGAGGAACTCGCTCTGCTCTCGGGGCGCACAGTGGAGCCGGGACAGACCGGAGGGGTAAGGGACCTGCAGACCCGGGCAGCGATCAGTGGGGCTCCTAGCCTCTCAGCTCGGCTAGTGGCGTGTCCAAGGGTGGTGCAGCCATCGGGGAGGGGACAGGGCCACCAGCCCGGCTGGACGACATCAGGGCGTCTCCCCGCCACAAACTCCCGTGCCACGCCCTCGAGGTCCCTCCACTTCCAGCTCCTCCACCCAGAGGGCTGGGGCCGCGTCCTCGCACGGCAGCCAAGAGGAAGAGGCAGGAGGGTGAACCCCGCTGAAACGACGGGCGCCGGCGGGGAGGTGCGGCGGGCGGTGGGCGGCGGGCTGGGGCGGGCTGGGGCGGGCGAGCACTCCCGCGGCCCCGCGGCTCCTCCTCCGCCGCCGCCGCCGCCGCCGCCTCCCGCCCCAGCAACGCCGCCCTGCGGGAGGGCGGGGACGCGCGGCCGGAAGCGCCTTTCCCGGAAGGCGGGGAGGGGGCGGCTCGACGATGGCGGCGGCGCGTCGGCTGCTCGCTCAGTGAGCCGAGCGGCGCAGCGGGAGGATGGCCTCGCTCGGGTCGGCCGCGGCCGGGGAGCCGGCGGCCGGGGCTGAGGCGGAGCTAGGTCCTCCGGCCCCGCCGCCGCCGCCGCCGCCCGCGCCCGCGCCCTCGCCCTCGCCGTCCGCGCTCGGGCCGCTGCTGCCCCTGCAGCGGGAGCCGCTCTACAACTGGCAGGCCACCAAGGCGTCGCTGAAGGAGCGCTTCGCCTTCCTCTTCAACTCGGAGCTGCTGAGCGATGTGCGTTTCGTCCTCGGCAAGGGCCGCGGCGCGGCGGCCGCCGGGGGCCCGCAGCGCATCCCCGCCCACCGCTTCGTCCTGGCGGCCGGCAGCGCGGTCTTCGACGCCATGTTCAACGGCGGCATGGCCACGACGTCGGCCGAGATCGAGCTGCCGGACGTGGAGCCCGCCGCCTTCCTGGCGCTGCTGAGGTGAGCGGCGGGCGCGCGGAGCCGGTGGCCGGCGGCCTGGAGGGAGGCGGCGCCCGGCCGGGCTTGCGCCGACTCCCGGGTGACCTTGGGCCGGGCGCGCCGGCGTCCCTCGGCTCCTCCCCGGCCGGAGATGCTCGGGCAGGTCGGCCAGTCGTTCCGGCGAAAGCCAGGGACGCCATCCCAGCGGGGTGCGCTTTGCCGTGCAAGGGCGCTGTCACATTCCAGTGCCGGAATTGTCGCCCGGGCTTCAGAATCAAGTGGGCAGAGTAGAGGATGGGGGCAGGCTGTCCTGATGGCCCGCTTGCGAGATTCGTTTTTGTTTGGAGGACGGACGGGCCGGGTAGCTGAAGGATCTTGGAGGACGGGTGTTTTCAGGTTCTCCACGATTTGTTGTCAAGGCATCTCCCCCTCCTCCCCGAAAGTAAGAGCTCTAACAGGGACTAGCTGAACTGCTTCGTGTTTCAGCAAACGAGGTGATGTTTACTGTACCCGAAACCCCGGCTGCTGGTGTTGAGAGTTGGCTTTCTGATGATTTGAGAGTAGGGGATTGATAGCTGTTCAGTTTTCTTTCCTGGAAGGGAGTATCACTTTGATTAGTTTTGACTCACAACAGTCCTGTTAGGGAGGTGTATCGTGTTGTTTACCCCTGTTTTACAAGTGGGACAAAGGACCAGAAAAGCAGCTCGCCCAAGATAACCGAGCCAGCTCCCAGAGGACCATGTGTGTTTCTTTATACTAGGATGGTTGGTGGTGTTTTTAAGCTAGCAGAGTCTTGAGTAATTCTGGCGTAAACAGGCAGGTCAGTGGAACAGAAGCGTCCACAAAGGAAGGCTCCCAGCTGCTTCAAGAAGATGCATACGGAGTGAAATAGAAAGCTCACTAGAGATAAAGATTACGTTCCCGTTAATGAATGGATAAAGGACAAGATAAATAGAAAAGAGGAACTGCAGCTAAAGAACCTTTAACCTCTTTAGTCAATTAGGAAGTGCAAATTAAAATAGTGAAATACGTTCTCCTTCTCAGCCCCACCAATTTGTTTGTTTTGTTTGGGGTTTTGTTTTTTTTTATTTTCTGGGACAGGGTTCCATTATGCAGGCTTGACTGACTTGGAGCTCAGCATGTATGCTAAGCGGGTTTGGACTCGTAAAGATCCACCTGCTTTCAGCCCCCGGAGTGCTTTCCCACCAAAAAGAAAATTAAAAGATGACTATAGGAACTTTCTCACGAAAAATGTTCATAAAAAGCCTTTGAAAAAAAGTTGGACACCTTAGATTTCTTTTCCGCACATAGGAAACATTGAAAAAATACCTAGAGTAGCATTCTAAATAGTAATATGCAAAGAAGTCGAGCCAAGGGAGTAAATCGATGGATAAACAATGATAGGTCCACTTGATGGACTGTATGCAATCGCTGTGATGTGTATGAAAACCAGGTAAGACTATGGGGAATGCTTATGTTAGCATTTTGACTTCCTGCACCATAGTAACGCCTGAGAAGGAATGGAACCAAGGCTGTGTACCTGGAGATAGAGAAGGTAAACCAATATGCTAAGCAAGATGGAACTTGGAAAGCCGACTACCTTTTTCTCTCTTTGTTCTCATAGTTCTAGCGTTTAATTCACTTTCATTAATGGGGATAGGTGTGCAACCTCAAGGGCAGTATCTGGGTCACTTGCATTTTGAAGTTGACTAGGAGGACTAGAGGCCAGAGGGGTGGCCCAGTGCAGACCTGAGCTAGATCCCTGTGAGCCACATGGTGAAAGGAGAGAACCTACTTCTTTCTGCAAGCTGTCCTCTGACCTCCATGTGTGCGCCACTATGTACCTGCCTACACGTACATCCAGGAAAAGAAATACAACAAAATGATTCTTTGGTTACCTGCACCTTGCTCCACCGGGATGTTAAGTTTATAGGTCTCTCCTTTTGGTATCATGTTTAGAGGTGAAACCTTGAAGCGTTTTAAATACTTTTCCTAAGAGAATTTTTCACTAGCTAAATTTGAGAGCTGTTGATCTAAAACTATTAGGGCACTCTTTTATTGATAGTGCTAGAATAAAATTTTAGAGGGGGCTATTTCGTACTTTTTTTTCTAATTTATATTTCCATGATTGTGCTAATCAGTTTTAATAGGAAACAAGTTAATTTTAGAGCCCAAGAAATACAGTTCTATTTGATCTCTCATTGTTTTGTTTTTACTAAATTATATATTTTCATGATATTCAGGTTCTGGTCATTTTTCTATTCTGAAATGAATGTCTAGACTAATTTTTACCTAGGTATTGATTAGCTTTGAAACATTGGTGTCATACCTACTCTTGTAGGACAAAAAGTCTGGTGGAGCTTGCTGAACTGGAAAAGTAAGCTGAGATTTTTTTTATTGTGTTTTGTTTTGTTTTTTTGTTTGGGTTTTTGGTTTTGGTTTTTGAGACAGGGTCTCCCTGTGTAGCCCTGGCTGTCCTGGAACTCACCAGGCTAGCCTCAAACTCACAGATCTGCCTGCCTCTGCCTCCGGAGTGCCGGGATTAAAGGCATGAGCCTCCATCACCCGGCTTTATTTTTATCGTTTTTACAACCTAAATTAACATTACTTACAGGCTTATGAATTTAAGTTTTAAACTCTTTAGTAAACTGCTCACTTAAAACCCTCTCACTTATAAATGATGTTCTTGTTCATTTGACAAACACCTTGTCTCCCTGTGCAACTTATTTTTTCAATAGAGGATACAGCAGTGAACAAGAAAACGTCCCTGCTTTGGTGAAGTGAATAATTATACAAGGAGAAACTAGGACATAATAACAATGTAATGCTAAGAATTGATAGTATTTTGAAGGATAGTGGTCAAGCCGTAAGAGAAAGCAGTCTAAGGAGAGCACGTCTTAGACCTCAACGTCTCCTGTTAGAGCACTACAGGAGTAAACTAGTGTGCTTTAAGCAGATGAAAGTTGTTAGTGGTAAAGACAGACCAGGCAGGGCTTTGACAGACTGAGAGGAAGGACTTGTGAGTTCTCGTGGGGTAAGAGAGAAAAGTTGTAGAGGATTTAGGTGGAGTGCTGCGATCCTATCTGCATCTTAAAATCTCATCTGGCTGTTATTTGGAGACTAGACAGGGTAGTACAACGGGAGCAGAGTGATAAGTTAAGAGATGATGGGGTGCCTCCAGGGAGGTAGGTGGTGGGTGTGATGAGAAGTGGTCAAATTCTGAGTAGAACCAGAGAAAGTTAAGAATGAATGGTATTTAAATAATTTAACGGAATGAAATTAACCTGGGAAAGGAGTGGATCCTGAAGATCACAAGGATGAACCTGGAGATCTGGAAGCTGTGGAGGTGTGGAGGGGAAGGGAGCATGAAGCAGGCAGCTGTCAGGGGGAGGAGAGACAGAAGCAGGTGTCCTGAGAAAGTGGAAAAACTCCAGCTATGGAAAGTGGGCAGCTATGTTAAATGTCCTGAGGGTTGGGAGAAATGAGAGTGAATTCCTGATGATGTGATAAGATGTACGCTTGATAACCCTGGGGAGGGAGCTCACAAAACACGAACGCACGCGCGCGCTCTTATTGAGGGATCCTGCGGAGGAAAGTCGTAATTTTGGTTTCTCATTGGGGCTGTGCCAGAGTGTTCTACCCCTCCCCCCTTGCGGTTTTTTAATGAAACTGCTGTCTTTAGACTTCCCTGTTGACATTTTTCACTCCAGCACTTAATGTCACCCTATGATTTCTCTGACTCATTTAGGGACTTTTGTCTGTTGGATGAAGTTCAATACTTTACAGGTATTAAAAGCCTTGGTGATGTGTCCCCACCCAAATACTGCTGGTGACATTTTCCCTATTTTAATGCCTGCCTTCCAAGGCCTCTTCTAACTGTATAGCCTCTACCTAAAAGACAGTAATTATTATACTTCAGGTCATAATTTGGGGCTTTACTTTTTGACTAAAATCACTGTTTCCTTCCCCTCTGGGCAGATTTGTACACTAGCTCATTTAATCTCTTGGCGTGTTTTGGTTACATGTTACCCTAGAACAAACCACTCTAACACCTGGTGGTTTTAAACAGCCATTTCATTATCTTCAGAGCTGGATGGATTGATGGCTCTCCTAGGTGATTGTTTGGCAGATCTTTAAGGTTTCATACATTGATTTCAGACAGCATCTAAGGCTGGGGTCATATGGAGGATTTGACTCAGATTCTGAGATGATTTTTTTAATAGTCTGAGATCTTCCTTTCCCTGCGCCTTTTCCAGCTGGTCATTTCAGCAAGCTTGATTTCTTGGACAAAAGTAGGAGCTGCCAAGTATTCTTAAAGTGTAGGCTCGGAGCTGACATTTGCTCTACTATATTTTGTTGATGAATAGTGAATGGGAATCATGTGAACCAACAAAGATCTATGTAACAGCATTGATGTTGCAAGGCATGGCTTAATGTGGGCCTTTAAGTGATTAGTTATTGTATATTAGTGCCTAATTGTGTTCTTGTGACATTATTTTTCTTTTTTCTTTTTGGTTTTTGAGACAGGGTTTTTGTGTAGCTTTGGCTGTCTTGGAATGTTCTCTGTAGACCAGCCTGGCCTCATACTCCCAGAGATCCTCCTGCCTCTGCTTCCTGAGTGCTGGGATTAAAGGTGTGTACCACCACCACCCAGCTTTTCGGTTTTTTTATTTTTTGGGGGGGTGTTACTTTTTAAACATTTCATTATCAAACTATAAATTTACACTCACAAAAGCTATCTTACCCTTTCTGTAGCTGTTATTTATCACAACGCCTAATGATATATGTGGTCCATCAAAGAATGCTTTTGAATAAAGTGGATCATTGGGATACAAAATTCCTCAGATGTGATCTTGTAACCTCGTTTTTTTCCTTAATATAAAATCAAGATTCACTCTATCTTTTCAAAACTGTTTAATTCAGGGCTGGAGGAACAACTGAAATGGTAAAGTACTGGCCTTGGAAATAGGAGAACCTAGATCCGCTTCCCAGAACCTGCATGAAATTGCCTGATGTGGCAGGCGGGTACTTGCAGTCCTGGGGCTGGGCAGGCTAAGACAGGGGGACCTGGGGCTCCCTGGCCTGTCTGGCTGTTGAGAGACCCTGCCTTCACAGGAGCTGGATGGTGTTCCAGCAGTCAACTCCACACACCCACCACATGTGCATATAATTATTTTAATTCGCCAGGTGTGGTGGCACACTTGTCACCCCAACATTTGGGAGGTGGAGGCTTAAGGATCAGAAAGTTAAAAAAAAAAAAAAAGTTAAAAAAAAGCCTGCAACTTGGCTATATAACACCCTATCTCAAAAAAAAAAAAAAGTTTTTATTTTTGTTTTTGTTTTTGTTTTTCAAGACAGGGTTTCTCTGTGTAGCACTGACTGTCCTAGAACTAGCTTGGTAGACCAGGCTGGCTTTGAACTCACAAGTGCTGGGATTAAAGGTGTGAGTCACCACTGCCTGGCTCAAATTTTCTTAAAAATTACCTTAAATATAGCCTTAAATTTTTATCTTTTTGGAGGCCATCTTTGGGGTGGAGATAAGAAAACAGATATACTTTGATGACATACAGTCATTTCTCCGTTCTGTGCTCTTGGCCTTAAAAGTTGTGTCTGGGAGCTTCTGCTGTCCCTCTAAAATACAAAGAGTTGGCCTGCACTGTGGGGCTTGCTGTGTAAGCCTGACAGTCGGAATCCAGCATGTGCAGGTTAAAGGAGAGAGCCCAAGTCCACACTAATAGTTAAAGTTAGAGAATTATGATAATGTCAAGTTTTAGTTGTATCTTTCTTGGTTTTCCTTAATATAAAAATTCTGCCAGTTGGGGGCTAGAGAGATAGCTCAGTGATTAAGAGGACTTGTTGCTCTTGTGGACAACAGGATCTGGTTCCCAGAGCCCACATGACGGCTCACAACTCCCTGTAACTCCAGTACCAGGGAATCTGAGACTCTTCTGGCCTTTGTAGGCTCTTGTATCAAACTCACTCAGCCTGCCTCATATACATACAATTTTATAAATCTTTAAAGAAAAAGAAGTTCTACTGATTAGATATATTTCAGAGAACATATAAATGAAACATGAGCAAGAGGATTCTTGGATTTTTAGTAACTTTTCTACTAGAAATGAAAATACCACCCTGTCCCCCTTGCTGATGTTACACAGAGACTTTTGCCTAGTCTGTAAACGTAATCATTAAAATTTGCCCACACATTGTCTGGTGCTGTGGGGAATTCCCTTATTGTTTACAACCCAGTATTTACTTTAACTTGCATTCTCAGAATAATTTAAAGCATCTTAACAAGAAATTCAAGGATAAAAACTAAAATAGCACTAAGTTAGGCTAATACAAAAGAAGTTACGTTGTGATCAAGCCACAGCATTCATTTGTAATTGTCTTAGCAACAGATGTGAAAAGGAAAGCATGTTTGAGCACTAATAATTCATGGTGTTTCTAATCTTAAAAACAAACTGCTTAGGGAATCTGTAACTCTAGTACTGAGAGCAATAATGAAACTGATGTTCCAGTCGACGTGCCCCTATAAAGAGGATATTATTGTAAGAATGAGCAATGTCTGCAAACTATGGCTTTAGATACAGATGATTATTTAATGTAATAATGATTGTATTTTTGATATAAACTAAAGCTTATTACCAAAGTGAAATTTAATAAAAACAATTTGAATGTGAAGGATCACATGCAGAATAATCTGAAACACAGTTCTTTTTTGTACCTAGAATGTAGTCACAGTATTTGATGCCTCCCGCCTAGATTGGACCCTCCCACATAGATTGATGTAGAATCATACACTTCAGCTTGTTGTGTTCTTATCTCCTGTCTTTCCTTCAGTTAAATGATAAGAGATAGGAACGTCAGTATGCCTATCACATACTGAACGGAGAAGAAAAGGAATGGCCAAGGTGTAGAGAACAGATAATGTACTTAGGAATTGTGTGGGTAAAATGAGAGTGGCTGAATCTGGATCCTGGAGTCGCAGGAGGAGCTGCAGTGGCGCCGGGAGTTACTCTGGTAGAACCCCAGCTAGGAGTTGGGAGTGAAGAGGGCGGAAAGAAAGTGTAGCGCTAAGACAGAGAGATTCATCCAAAGCCTCCTTCCAGACTGTTCCTCAACCATGTACTGATGACAGCTGAAGGTTCCTCTACACTTGAGCAAACTGCCTGGCAGCATACAGAACTGCAGCTGTGATTTTGGAAGGTCTAGGTAAAGCTTTCATAATGGCATGAGGGTCCTTGATCTCAAGACTGGCTTCCCACTGTAAGGCAAGATGCCGGTCAACAGCTTCCACATACTGGGAACTCCCACCCCAGTCTTTGCATTTGCAAGACGTTTTTATCTGGAACTAGAACAGTTGCTAACTACTGAATTGAGAGACATTGACCCCTGACACACACAGAAAACTAGAATGTGAATGTCAAAGACAAAGATGAACAGAACGAAGGGATTTCAAGGAAGCACAGATTCTATTACGTGTCCTGGAAACTTGTGGAAGTTTTTGTGTCCATAAAACAAAGACATAAAGTTGTGGAGGGAAGAACAATCAGGAACAAAGCAGGGATTTCTAGAAATCTGAATGTCATTGCTGGGGGGGGGGGGGCAGAGAATAGAGAAAAGAAATATTCCAAAATACAGAGGAAGAAAAAATTTCATGAGACCTCATATTAATAAACAGCTAACATTTACTCTGATTAATTTTTGTTGGGATCTACTGAAAGTGCTCTGTGTTTTAAATTGTGTTCATTCTCACTGCAACATTACAAGTAGGTGCTGCTGTTACATCTCTTGGGAGTCACACTAGGATAATTTGCTTAAAGCCACATACCAAGTAAATAATGAGAACACTGGCTCAAACCCACACAGTTTCTTTATCCCCTCCCCCCATGTATTATTGATAGAGATTTGGTTGAGTCCTTGAATATGCAACCTGTGGATACAGCCCAACTGGATTATTGCATTACTTTACTCCTCTAAAGCCCCAGCTCTCTAATGTGTGGTCATTGTGCTAATTCTGGGATGGCTATGAAAGGGTTTAAAGAGTGAGAAGGTCTGCTGTCAAGAAATAAATGAATCCTTTATCATTTGGAGATATGACCTTAGCTAACTAGATTTACTCAAGGGAATATCCTTTGGTGAGGGAGACGTTAGTGAACTACTGTTCTTGTAAGCAGCTATGGAGTGCTAAAAAGAGCCCAAGTTTCACTTAAGGAACATTTGTTTGTGCATCTGTCTCCTGAGCACTACTTAACCTCCTCTGAAAATGGAATTACTGTGTGCCTCTCAGGAATAAGAATACGATGTCTGTATAGGTTCATCTTACTCTGATGTAAATTTCAGGGTTGTTTTTTTTTTCTTTTGTTTGCTTATTTAAAGGTTAATTCTGATGGATTGCTTGTCTAAAATAATGCTGATCATCTAATTAAAATTTTCCATTGCTTTTCAGATTTTTGTATTCAGATGAAGTTCAGATTGGGCCAGAAACTGTTATGACCACTCTTTATACTGCTAAGAAATATGCAGTCCCTGCCCTGGAAGCCCACTGTGTAGAATTTCTCACCAAACATCTTAGGGCAGATAATGCCTTTATGTTGCTTACTCAGGTAAGTAAATACAGATAAAATAGTAGCTTAAAAACTGAGCATAAGCTGGGTGAGCGGGTGCATGCCTTTACTCCTGGCACTTGGTGTCAGTGTTACAGCTTGGAGGGAAAGGTATCCTGTTAGTCAGGAGCCAAGGAATGCCAAGAAGTCACACCGCACAGCAAACCTTCCAAGAGATTTATTGGAAAGGAAAGACCCTGGAGAGGGGCTGCCTCGGCTTGGGTGAGACTCAGCAGAGAACTAGGCAGAACACAAGGTTTATATAGGGTTTCTTGGTGGGAGGGGCACGGGGAGTTTTCCAAGGTGGTCTGGGAATGGAGGGATTATGTATCTTGGGGGGAGTCAGGGATTGGTGTTTTGTTTTTGTTTTTATTTTCCTGTAGGGTGGAGCCTGGCCTCTGGCCTGGGAATGGACAGTTAGGGCCCTTAGGGAAGTTTGGGGGGTGGGGCCTGGCCTGGAGCTCCTCAGGGGTGAGGCCCAGCTCTAGGGGTCCCAGCTGCCAGAGGTCTCCAGGGGTAGGGCTTACAAGGAGTCTCTACTCATCTGAGTTTGAGGCCAGCCTGGTAGATGTGCAGAGTAAGTTCCAGGACAGCCAAGGCTACACAGAAAAACCCTGTTTCAAAACAACCAACAAAACAACAATAAAAACTGAACATGTTTATATATTAATATTAATAATTAATATTAAATTATATATAAATATTAATATTACCTGGATAATTCTAGATCATTATTTTAAAGTAGTTATTTTTGTATATATAGTTATTTTGTGATTATTTGGGATATATATTTAAGATTTTTAGAATAGAAATGTAAATTAATATGCTAAATTGTAGGTACAGAAACTAAAGCCTTATATACGTGATATTATGTGATATTAGGTTAGATAGCTGTTGAGGATTTGAGATGTGATTAAAATACATTATTCTTGCTATGATTGAGAGCATGATACAATGAAATTTTCTGGACATCTTCATTTTCAATTTTTGCTGAATCTGAAATAAACATTGAGTATTTGATATCAGAGAGGTTCTAAGATTGACTATCTTTATTTCTGTGCCTATGCCTGGAAGCTTCCTAACCCATTACTGGAGCGGTTATGGTATTAGGTTTATATGAAATACTTTTGTGCCACATTAAGTACAGTCCATACAGAAAAGTGTACATACTGTAAGTGTGCAGCTTGGTGATGTTTTTGTAAACTGAACATAACTAAAGGACCATTAGCCATCCCTAACATGTATTATTTAGCATTTTGTTAAGTGTTTGTAATCTGAACTTTTTTGATGAAAATAAATTATTTCTCTTTTTAGACAGTGTTGTAATATTTTATATGAACTTTTTAAAATTATGAATAGATAAAATAAAATTCTGCCTGACATGATGGCACATGCCTTTAGTTACAATACTCAGGAAGCTGAAACAGAAGGATTATTTTGAGTTCAGAAGTTTGAGACCAGTATGGACAACATATTGCATCTATGTGAAACAATATATATTCTTGAATTTTTGTACTAGGAATAATTACTGGTGACTCTTAGGTCATTTCTCATTTTATAAATGAGAATTAAAATCTGGGCGAATTAACTGCCTGTCTAAAACCTCACAGTAAGTGATGCCAGGGCCCAGAGCTCGTCTGTTTATTGGATGCTTTAAAAGCAGACTTCTTTTATTAAATATTAGTACTTGAAGAAAGAACTGCTGGTGTCACTCTTCTTGGACATAGTTACAGAAATCCACATATGCTCGAGACCAAACTAATAATAATAGTAGAATGTATTGGGTAACAGCTGTTGAGTCAGATAGCTTTCTTAGTATTTTAAAGATACCAATTTAATCCTTATTATGACTTCATGAACTGTTGCTGTTCAGAGTCGAAACTTACTTAAAATTAAGAAACTGAAAGAATGAGGAGGTTTAGGGAGGAGCAAGGCCATGTGTTCTGTCCTAGGGATGGGCAGAAATTGAGGCAGAGGTGAAATAACCAAGGCCATATAACAAATATGTGCTATTTACTACATTAAAAAAAAAACAACTCGATAAAAGTATCTTAATAAATAAGTTGATTCTAAGATTGAAAAGATTAATGTTCAAGGAGTTTTAATGTATTGGAGCAGATTAAGAACAACTTTTGTTGTTGTTTTCAAGGCAGGGTCAGGGTTTCTCTGGGTAGTGCTGACTTTCCAGGCTGCCTGGCACTCAAAAGATCCACCTGCCTCTGCCACCCTAGTGCTGGGACTAAAGGCATGTACCACTATGTCCAGCTAAGTAACAGCTTTTATATTTCAATTTCTGTTATTTATAAACCAAGAGACTAAAATCAGGCTATTAAGATGCATTAAATTCTGGTTCATTAGGTCTGAGATGAGACCTGAGAATCTGTATTTTTAGTAGGCTTTCAGGTGATACCAGTAATTCTGGACCACACTTTGGTTAGCAAACATGTTAATGTGAGGTGGCGGGGGGGGGGGGGAGGAGACACCAAAAGACTTGAGTTTTGTTGGCCTGAGAACCAGATCATGTGAAGTTGGACCTCTCACCAAAGTGATTTAAAGTTAGCCTGATCATTCACTTGGATTGTAGAAGTTTACTCAAAACAGAGTTAGCATCCACTACATGAAGCAGCAGATTCCATACAGAACTCAGTACTATTGCTCATAGTATATTAAGGATTAACAAATAGTTACTACCACAAAAAATTGTCCAAAACTAATTTTTCATAGCTTGCAAGATTATAATGTTTTGCTTGATTAGCTAGGCCTGTGGGCACATGCCTTTAATCCCAGCACTTTGGGAGACAAAGGCAGGCAGATTTCTGTGAGTTTGAGGCCAGCCATGTCTACATAGTGAGTTCTAGTACAGCCAGAGCACATAAAAAGACCCTACCTCAAAAAAACCAAAAAATGAAACAAAAACCTGTTTGTTAGAGTTTCACTTTATAAAAAATGCACTAACTTTTCTTTAAAAATGAACATACTCTGGTTGTAGACTGGATCCTGTACTACAAGGAAAAATGGTAGAAATTTGAACCAGGTCAAAGTTACAAAACTGAAATCAGCCAACATTAGTAAATTAGTAAATATTATATTAACTTTGTATTTACCAAAACTAAAGTTATATGAGAATATCCTTATTCTTAGGAAATTTAAAAGCCCACAATATATGCAGCTTACTCTCATGGCTCACTGCCTCACAGATATGTATGGAGGAAAGAGAATGAACAGAATATAGTAGGTAACTTTTAGATAGGTAATCTAGGTATAGGATACATTGAGGATGTACGCGAGTGCTATCCTTAAAACTTTCTATAAATTTAAATTCCAAATTTTATGGGAAAATTACATGAATTAGAGTTAATATTATATTAACACCTTTTTATTACTTAAAGCTAAAATTAGCAAATTGACAAAGCAAATGAATATAAACAAGTCCAGTGTGTAATCTAATGAGAACACTGTTCATTTGCATCTGAATTACTGAATCTGGTTGGAAACATGACTCAGTGAAGTGCTCCTGTAAAATGAAGAGGACATGCAATCAGATTGGTGCTCCTGTAAAATGAAGAGGACATGCAATCAGATTGCTAACACCCACATTCAAGCTGTGCATGTCAGGGTGCATCTGTAACTCCAGCGTGATGGACAGAGACAGGAAGATTCAGGAAACTCACTGCCAGCCAGCCTAGCTGAGCTGTTGAGCTTCAAGTTCAGTGAGAGACCCTGTGTCTAAAAAGTAAGGTGAAGAGTGAGCGAGGAAAGCATTTGACAGCATCCTCTGCCACTGTGTGCAAATGAATTTGCATCTACCTACACAACATGCTCATATATACTATATATATGCGTGCACACACATACACAGAAACTCAGTTACTGAATCCTTTAAAATTAATTTTTCTGGGGCTAAAGAGATGGCTCACCAGTTAAGGAGCATTTGCTGCTCTCCTAGAGGACCTAGGTTCAGTTTCTAGCACTGAATGGTGTCTTAACCTAACTCCACTCCTAGGGGATCCAGTGCTTTTGGTCTATGCAGGCACCAAGCACACACACAGTACATATATATGCATGCATGCAAACGCTCACAGACATAAAATAAAAATAAATGCATCTTTAAGAAAAGAATTTGACTTTAAGTGACGACTTTGCAGTCATGCCAGGCTCTGGGTATCATTTCTGGTGTGGTTCATTAGCTGGGTGCCCGGGAGCTGTGGTGCTCTAAATTCGTATACCACTTCCTTCACAACAGGAAGTGTGAAAACAACAACAAAACTGATCTTTTTTTATTCTTGACAGTTGATGTTCTAGTTACTGGTGATGGTAAGACTAAAATTTTACCTTTTTTTTTTTTTTTTTTTTTTGTCGGAGCTGAGGATCGAACCCAGGGCCTTGCACTTGCTAGGCATCGCTCTACCACTGAGCTAAATTCCCAGCCCCAAGACTAAAATTTTAAATACTAGACTGCAACCTATCTAACTACATGATCTTAGACAAACAAATCACGTCACTGGACCTGTTTGGTGTGCTTTACCTAATCTAGAGAGTTTGTTTAGGATCGGACTAAGTAATAAGAAAGTAGGCTGTGATGTATATGCATAGGGAAGTAAAAGGAGCAAGATGGTTGATAATGTGAGTTCATTGCTCAGTGAAACAGGATTCTTTAGCCTTCCATTTCTCATTGTCAATATTTTTGCATAATTAGCGATTACAGTCGTCTACAGTATCAACCTGGAATGTGCGCAGCCTGGAGGTAAAGTAACTGAAAGATGGCTTTCTTTGTGTGTGTAGGCGCGGTTGTTCGATGAGCCTCAGCTGGCCAGTCTCTGTCTAGACACAATAGACAAAAGCACAGTGGACGCAATAAGTGCGGAAGGCTTTACTGATATTGACATAGGTAAGTTCCCTGGGAGAAAATGTTCACACTTCAGACACGGCCTTCTCTTGTCGGCCTGGCTGGAAACTATGTCCTTTAGCGTTTTCTCCAAATGGCGGAAGGAATACTTCCTCGTGAGTTGTGCTTTCTTTCATTTTAGTGAAACATTCCTGAGAGTCCTGACTGCCTCAGGGTACTCCTAAAGGTGCCAAATCACCAAGATTGCTCACCATCTTCTTGGGGTTGTGCTAGGGTCGTAGAGCAAGTAAACAGAAGAGTAAATAAAATGTGATTCGTTTTGTTAAATAATCACTAGTTAGAGGTGTCAAGGAACAAAATATGTGAACATTAGGATTTAGCATGTTAGTGGAATAGCTAGCATGTAGCAGGAACTTTTCTTTCTAAGTAGATAGCAGACATATGGGAAATAATGACTTGGCAACTGCAGAAAGTAAGAGATGTTACCTTCCATTGGGGTTATGTTAGGGAGATTACGGCGGAAGAGGTTCTGACAGGAGCCGTTGGGAATGGGTAGTACTTGGCCTGGGATGGCTTAGTGGTAGATCCTTCCCTGGCAAGTGTGAAGCCCTGATTCTATCCCCAGCAGCACAAGAAACAAAGTTCTGAGCAGTGAAGCTGATAGCATTAGGCGTTAGAGGTACCACCTGAGGTATGTGGGAAGTCGGGGAAGTGCTGGCACATTGTGCTGCCTGCAGAGGACCAGGCAGTGACGGCTCAGGGTTTGAACTTGGTTTTGTAGTAGAGGAGAGAAAGCGAATTCTCACAGCCTCAATTGTCTCTTTTTATGGCGAGCTGGAATGATGTGCCTTTAGTCCTTCTCTCTTGGGATGGAAAGTCATATGCCCTGCTGTCTGTTTCATTTGTAGAAAATTCAAACATACTTTACACAGAACAGTCAAAAGAGAACTGTTAATCTCCTTTCCAGTGTTAGAACTCTTCAGTTCTCTTCTGGCTGTTTGTAGTCTTCACCAAGAAGTCTGATGCTCTAAAAATTTTTGTGTTCCTTTCTCTCAGTCACAATAGGAAATGTTTTTTAATCTATTTTTAGACCTGATTTCTCAAGCTTAAACCCCAGAACTTAATCTT
The DNA here is from genome assembly GCF_903995425.1 of Onychomys torridus. Classification (NCBI taxonomy): domain Eukaryota; kingdom Metazoa; phylum Chordata; class Mammalia; order Rodentia; family Cricetidae; genus Onychomys; species Onychomys torridus. Next base: position 61,926,891 of record NC_050443.1, on the reverse strand, counting down.
GATTATGCTCTTTCATTTGTGCCCCACATGCAATCTCACCACTAGGTACCCATGATTCCACGTTCAAAACAAACCCTATGTTTGACTGTTTCTTATCTGCTGCTACCTCCTAATATAAGCCGGTGTTCTTTCTCATTTGACTAGCTCAGAGTGATCTTCATAAATAGAAAAATCAGGTTGTATTACTTCTGTTTCCACTGCAATAAGAGTATAATTCAAACTTCTTACAAAGCTTAGAAAATCACGCCCTGTGTAAATCAGGAAAGATTACTCTTGCCTGTGGTAACACACCCCAAAGTGTACTCTGGCTCCCACATAAAAGCAAGGTCATTTCACACTCAGGTGATGGGCCCCAGAGGGATGTCAAGAGGTAACTCTCAGGGTCTGATTACTGCCTGGGTCTCGCTAGTAGATGTAGGGAAAATAACCACATACTAAAATACCTGGCTCTGAAATCGCTTCTCTATGTTGTCCTTTATTTCATGTCCAGAATTCAGTCACAAGATCTGCCTGACTTCAGAACAAGCTAGTATGTACAAGACTAGTCACTTTCTAAGACGAGGAAACAGAATTGTAATTAACAGCTCAAACTCAGTACAACTGCCTGGTCTTTTGCTTCTTGTTCATTCCTGTTCCATTTACACTGGATAGGACTCATTATATTTCAAGCCTTTATATTTGTTACTCTTTCTGACCGGAATCCTTTTCCCTTGAATTTTGTGTGGCTACCTGCTTCTCAGCCCACAGGTTAACTGAGACAGACTAGGTCAGACCTACTTAATTAAACTAAATACCTAAACAAAATTCTTGTCCTTTTACTCTTATTTTTCTCATTTATTGCCATTTGGGAGTCTTAACTAGGTGTTCACCTCCTCCCTCCCTCCCTCCCTCCCTCTCTCTCTCTCTCGGTTTTTTGACACAGTTTCTCTGGGTAGTCCTGACTGTTCTGGAACTCACTCTGTAGACAAGGCTGGCCTCTAATTTACAGAGATCCACCGGCCTCTGCCTTCCAAGTGCTGGGATTAAAGGCATGTGCCACCATGCCCACTGTATTAATCTTTTTTCAAGTGTTGATTGTCTGCTTTCCTCTCCTGGACTATAAACTCCTGGAAGGCAGGGCATTTGTCTTGTTTTCCACTGTATTTCTAGTGCAGAAGACAGCAGAACATAGTACATGTGAGTTAATACCCTGACCAGCTGCTCTCGAGATAGCCGTGCCTATTCTGTGACCTCGTGTAGTTCTCTCTCAGCTCAGACCACTGCTGTGAATCATCTGAGATCGGACACTTTACCCTTCCCAGAACACTGAGTGTATCTCTCCTTTATAGTGGATTAGCGTTCCATTGTCGGTTCACCTGTTCATTTCTCAAGTGCCTTGGGAAGAATTCATACATTGTGTTTTACTGAAGGGCAAAGCTAGTACACTGTCGAGTTGTTAATGAAGCATTGTTTAATCTTAATTGTTTCTTATTAAGTGTCTGTCAAGTTCTCCATTTGTTTTTCATCTGCTCATGAAATCATACTACCTACCTGCATTACATGTGTGCTTTACATGTGACAATTGTTTTATACATAGTTTTTATATTTTTCATGCCATTAGAGCCTGGGAATCTTACAGTGTGGGTGTTTTGCTGAATAGATACCCTATAAATATTTGCTAATTTGTTTAACATCAGTGTTGTATTATGTTTATGATGATAATCTGTTGCATTTTTATCATCTTAGGCTCAGCTATAATTTTTTTTAACACACTTGCCAGTAGAAGCCTGCCAGTACAAGGACCTGTGTGTTCCTCCACCTATGTCTGTACCATAGGCCAATTTGCCTGACATGTACTTGTTGAGTTTGGGAACTCCAGAGAAAGTATAGGAGCTGAAAGCAAAAGGCCCTGGGTTCAAGTTCTTAGAGCTGTCTTAAATTCAGGAACCTTTTTTCTTCTCTAGAGTTTGAGCATGTGTTCCAGAGGAAGAAATATACTGTCTTAGGTGTAGTTGGAGAGTTTCTCTCCAGGTGCCACCAAGCCCCGAGGTCCCACAACCCACGTATAAAATAATCACTCAGATGCTTATATTACTTATAAACTGTATGGCCATGACAGGCTTCTTATTACCTACTTTTTCTATCTTAAATTAACCCATTTCTATTAATCTATACTTTGCCACGTGGCTCGTGGCTTACCAGTCAGTACCTTACATCTTTCTTGTCATGGCGGAAGCTGGCAGCATCTCCCTACCCCAGCCTTCACTTCTTAGCATTCTTCTCCTCCTTGTCCCGCCTACCCTATCCTTCCTGCCTGGCTACTGGCCAATCAGCACTTTATTTATTTTAACCAATCAGAGCAACACATTTGACATACAGAACATCACACAGCACTTAGGTTTTTTGCTTTAGGAAGAAGATTCTTGGTTGCATGGATGTAACAGAATAAACTTGGGCTGGGCGGTGGTGGCGCACACCTTTAATCCCAGCACTCGCGAGGCAGAGGCAGGCAGATCTCTGTGAGTTCGAGGCCAGCCTGGGCTACAGAGTGAGTTCCAGGAAAGGCACCAAAGCTACACAGAGAAACCCTGTCTCAAAAAACCAAAAATAAACAAACAAACAAACAAACAAACAAACAAACTTGGGCCAGCAAGATAGCTCATTGGATAAAGTGCTTGCTGCTAAGTCTGATGTCTGGAGTTCGAGCCCCAGGACCCATGTGGTAGAGTCAGAACCAGCTCCCCTAGTTGTCCTCTGACTCTCACCTGTACACTGTGGTACGTGCACACATTAGACACATACACAAAACAATTTAAAATTCACAGTGTGCCAGCAAGAGCAGTGTGATGGGGTGTGTCCTACTCCAATTTTCAGTTTATTTTTAATTCAAGTTATTAATGAATTAGATCGGAGGTCTGGTTTTCAGTTGAAGAGATTAAATAGTTTTTGTTGATTTTGTTTTGTTTTGTTTTGTTTTTGGAGATAGTCTCACTCTGTAGGCCAGGCCATCTTGGAACTCACTTTGTAGTCCATACAGGCCTTGAACTTGTGGTGATCCTCCTGCTTCTTCCTTCAGAGCACTGGGATAATAGCAGTTAGCCACCGTGCCCAGCTCATTGTGTGTTCTTCTTGTTTTTAATAATTTTATTTTATATGCATTGGTGTTTTGCCTGCATGTATTTCTGTGTGAAGGTGTCAGATCCTCAAGAACTAGAGTTACAGACAGGTGTGAGCTGCCATGTGGGTGCTGGGAATTGAACCCTGGTCCTCTGGAAGAGCTCTTGACATTTGAGCCATCTCTCCAGTCCCTCCCTCATTGTGTTTTTGTTTTGTTTTGTTTTGTTTTTGTTTTTGTTTTGTTGTTGTTGTTTTTCAAGACAGCGTTTCTCTGTGTAACAGCCTTGGCTGTCCTGGATCTCGATCTGTAGACCAGACTGGCCTCCAATTTACAGAGATCCTCCTGCCTCTGCCTCCCTAGTGCTGGGATTAAAGGCGTGAGTCACCACCACCTGGCTCTCATTGTGTATTTTGTTTGTTTGTTTTTTGTTTTTGTTTGTTTTTCTAGTCAGGGTTTCTCTGTGTAGCTTTGCGCCTTTCCTGGATCTCCCTTGGTAGACCAGGCTGGCCTCGAACTCACAAAGATCCGCCTGCCTCTGCCTCCCAAGTGTTTCATTGTATATTCTTAATCCAACAAATAATGAAGTATGTTAACCTTCACTTAATTGTGAAAAGTTTTATAGAGCCTTAGTTCAAACTCATTTGCTCAGCTACAATGAAAATAAGAACAATTTGATGTAAAAACAACAACAACAAACAAAAACAAAAACAAAAAAAAAACCCAAAGAAATACTGGGGACTGTGAGGTGCTGACCTTTTGGACTGGTGACCTGAGTGCCCAGACTCACATGGTAGAAAGAAAGAACCTATGCCCACTAATTGCCCTCTGATTTCTACTTCCATACCATGATACCACCCCTGACAATAAATAATAAATACAGGTCAGGTTTTAAGACATTTTTGTTTAACCAAATTTTAACATGTTATTGAACCCCCTACTTTGTTCTAAAGACTAATACCTTTCAATGTTACCCACCCTTGATAAGCAAATTTTGACTTTTAGTGTGAATCTATGGACTGCAGAAAGTGATTTTTAAAATAATTTTTATATGTCTTTCTGGATAATTTACTCATGTTTAATGTTTTAGTTGATTTCTGCTACATATAAATACAGCATGCTTTTAATTTAAATTTAAAATGTAGGGCAGTGAAATGGCTTGGTGGGTAAAGACACTTGCTATCCTGACAACCCAAGTTTAAGGCTAAGCACCTACTTTGGAGAAGAAAAGAACTGACTCCCCATTCCCAGGCTGTCCTCTGGCCTCCAAATTCATGTAGGCATATGCACATGCGCTAAATAAGTGTAACTTAAAAATTTAGATATTTTATAGTAGTGCCTGTTGTACTTACATTCTTTAGAAAATAAGATTCCATGAAAAAAATGTTTGCATACATTAGAAAAGTTCTTTGGGGGGGAAGATAAAGTCTATTTTACTTTACCTGTCTTTATTAATCAATGTTTCCTGAATAAATATTGTATATTCTTGTGATTACTGATGCTCATTATATTTTACTCTTACTCTAGAGTGACGCATTTAGGGACTCTGAAGTGTTTTACTTACTTATTTTTTAAGTGCTTTGCTTTTCAATATGAATGTCTTAATTTTTGCATGTTTCCTCTTTGTTAAACTGCAGCTTATTGTATTATAGTATGCTTGCTTCTAAAGGTCCCTTTTCCTTTGAACTTACTACTTCTGGGCTGCTATTGCTTAAAAATAACTGACCTTATTTTAATAGTCTGCCTATGATAAGAGGAAAAGAAGTCTGAATGAGGACCTGTGGTGCAGACTTGATATTTATACTTGGATGTTACACAAGGATTTTAAACTTAATGTGTCCAAAATTAAACTTCAGCTCTTTCTCCAACCCAAAGCTGTTCCTCCTATAGTCTTCCCTATCTCAGTTAATACCTCCTGATCCCTCTGCTTACTTGCCATTATCCCTGAGTCCTTCCTTTGTATCATGTTATAGCCAAGCTGTTAGGAAATCTCCATTGCATTCTCCTTCATAATATATCCCGAATCTGATCAGTTTTTGATACTCCATCTGCCATCCTGGTCCAGGTTACTGTCAACTCTGACCTGGGTTTGTACTATAGCTTCCTAACTGGCTACACTTTTATTCTTGCCTCCACCACAATCTTTTCTCAATATAATAGCCATAGGTAGACATGGTGATGTACACCTGTATAATCCTAGCACTCAGAAGACAGAGGCAGGAGAATAACAAACTTGAGGTCAGTCTGGGCTACCTAGTGAGACCTGTCTCAAAAATACATACATATTTACATCCATACATACATCACTATAATATCATTATGAAGAAACATCATAACCAAGGCAACTCTTATAAATGAAAGCATTTAATTGAACAGTTGCTTACAGTTTCAGAGACTTTGTTCATTATCATCACGGCAGAGAGCATGGTGCTGGAGCAGTAGATGAGAGCTACATTCTGATCTACAAGCTGAGATGCTGGGCCTTGGGCTTTTGAATGAAACCTCCAAGCTCACCCCCACTGACACACTTCCTCCAACAAGGCCACACCTCCTAATCCTTCTCTAATAGTTGTAGAAGTATTTGCTTCACCCATGACCTTGGGCTATTAGGACAGTGCTTCCTGCCATTGTGCCTGGTAAAAGGAAAGGGAGAATGGTCATGATCTCCTTCTCCCTGCTGCCTGCTGCGTGGTCTGATTGAACTGCCAGGTGGATTCACTTCCAGTCAGATCAGAAGATGACTTCAGCTGCCTACTCCAGTTTGTATTCATGAGTGTATGTCCTCCATTTATTCTAATAAATTTCCCTAATACTCCTTAACCAGACTCCCGTGGACTTCTCGAATTAAATAGTGTCACTTCCTAATGACTGAGCTTTCAAATATGTGAGCTTATGGGGGCCATTCTTATTCAAACCACTAAATACATCATACTTACTCAAAACGTAACAAGACCCTACTCCAGTCAGAGTGATCCTTTCAGAATATAAGCTGTTTTGTCTCAGAACCCTCCAGGGTTTCCCACTTAAACACTAGGTGACCTACTCTGCTCCTCCATGGTTTTCCACCTTTCTTGCTCACTGTTAACCACATCAGTCTCCTTGCTGACCCTCAGATATTCCAAATAATTTCCACATGGCAACATTCACACACAGAGTCTGGAATGTACTCTCTGAGTCTCCTTGGTTTACTTCTCCATTTCTTGCAAGCCTTGGAAACTGAGATTTCTGCAGACCCTCCAATCTTAAGCAACATTTCTGACTCCTCCCCTGCTGTTTTACAAATTTCATCTAACACAACTTTTGTTTATTTAAGCCTCTTCTCATTAGAATGTAAGTTCTGTGTTAGCAAGGACTTTAACTTTATTCAGTAATTTATCAGTGCAGGGTACCTAGCAATAGTGAATGATGCTTCAGAATCAATACTTGCTGAATGGAGTGTATCTATAGTCTTCATTAGCGTTTGTGAGTAACTTAGTTCCTTTTTATTACTTACTAGTAATATTCTGGCTATCTAACATGCTCAATAAATGGCATGATATATTAGGAGTACTACGTGATAAGTTACCTCTTTACCTACACAGTTTTTTTTTTTTAGAATATCTTTTATTTGTTGGCAGTTCCTTACACACACACACACACACACAGAGTTTTAAAACGAACACTAGAATTTAATTTCTTTAGTTTTTTAGTATTTTTTTCTCTCTTGATTGTTTCTTTTTTTCCTTAATTTATTTATTTTTATTTTATGTGCATTGATGTTTTGCTGTGGGTGTTGGGTCCCCTGGAAAGGGAATTACAGACAGTTGCTGCCATGTGGGTGCTGGGAATTGAACCCAGGTCCTCTCGAAGAGCAGTCAGTGCTCTTAACCACTGAGCCATCTCTCCAATCCCAGTATTTTAGTATTTTAAAGATACAGTCAATAATTTTTTATTAATTGGTTAATACAGAGTTTTGTTATGGCATTCCCTCCTCAGTCCCATCCCACTAAAACCCACCCCCTCCTCCTCTTGCTGGTCCCTTTTCTCTTCCCAGCAATCTTCTTCTCTTCGGCTTCAAGGCACATACATTCCATTAGTTACTCTTTCTCCTTCCTGTTCTTATTGTTCATGGTCCCCTTTCTAATTACATACATACATGCACAGAAACTTGACTGGGTTGGTCATTCTGAGTCTGGCTTGTTTCATTTAATGTGATAGTTTTCTGTCCTGTCCATTTTCCTGCAGATATGACACCCCCACCCCCACCCTCAGACAGAGTTTCTCTGCATAGCCTTGGCTGTCCTGGAACTTACTCTGTACACCAGGCTAGCCTTGCAGTCAGAGATCTGCCTGCCTCTGTCTCCGCCTCCCAAGTGCTGGGATAAAATGTGTGTGCCACCACCACCCAGCTGATTTTATTTTTTATGTGTAAATTCAGTTATGTGTGTGTATTACGTTTTCTTTTATTCTGTGCAGTTGGTCTGCATGTCTGTATTATTGTCTCCACCTGGTTCTCCATTCTTGATATTCTTTCCTTTACTCAGTTATGCCTTTTGAAGATGTTTTCTGCAGTGTGTTTTATTTAGTTAACTCATTTCCAGAATTCCTATTTAGTTTCCTTGCAGAATTTTTCTTTATTTTCTTTTTAAATTTTCAGCTTTTATTTTTACCTCCAAATAACTGACTGTTACTTGGTTACTTGTGCTTTGATACTTTTTGTGCTGTTTAGGTCCTGAATTGATTTGCTTATTACCTCATTCATCTGTTTGAGTCTCTATATGACCATTGACCGTGCGTGGGTGTGTGTGTGTGTGTGTGTGTGTGTGTGTGTGTGTGTGTGTGTGTGTGAGAGAGAGAGAGAAATGAATGTCTGGTGTTTCTCAGTCACTTCTTCACTATTATTTTTCAGTCTCTCACTGAAACTGGAAATCACTAATTGGCTACTCTAGCTAGTCAGCAAGACAACCCCCGTCTCTGACCCTCCTGCACTAGGTTCACAGAGTCATGCTGCCACACCTTGCATTTTCCATGGGATCTGAACCCAGGATTTCATGCTTGCAGAACAAGTGCTTTACTGATGACCCTTCTCCCTTGCTCCTTGTTGATGCTTTTTCAAAGTAGGAATCTGAAATTGTTTCCTGGCCTTTCAGCGATCTCATTAAACTTTGGTTCTCTACATTTGAGGAGTAATGAACTTGTGAAAGTGTCAGAGGGGCTTGTTCTCTCACGGTTTTTCTTCCTTTCTTATGTGTTGGTTGGAGTAGTCTTCCAGTTTTTATTTAAGACTTTCTGGTAAATTATATTCATGGGATTTATGTTTCCTACTTGTATTTAGTGTGGAAGCCAGTTGCAGTAACACAGCTGGCTTGATAGCAGCCCTGGTGTTAATCTGTAACAGAAGACATTCATCGTGAGAAGTTTCAGAAACAGCGGTGATTGCACTGATGGGGAAATGTAGTTGATAGATGTTTATAGCTAAGATTTTGACTAGGTTGTTGAATGAGGAAGTAATAGAAAAGAGAAGAGTAGGGGAATAAAGGGTCACTGAGAGGGAAAGTCTATGGGTCAGGGGTATGGGAAATAATAAGAAAATAATGCAGAGTAGGTACATAGAAAGAATGATAAAAGCCTGTTCAGGCCAGATAGATGATAAAACAACCAAAATAGAAAAATAGGAATAATAGGTAAAATAAAGAATAAAAGTGAGCTCTAAAGTCAAATTGAAGGTATTAGGACCATGATTATTACTTATTCCCAATTGGGATAGATACAGTTTCTCCTTCCCATCTGATATCTTCTGTAGCAGTCCCTGCAGGTTGGGGGAAGGCTGATAGTCTCAGTCATTCAAACAGGTTGATGTTCCTGCTGTGAGGGGTTACATGTGGGGGCTGTGGGGAGAACTAGTGGGGGCTTCACTTTGCTGCCAGAGACTCCATTTCTACCCCATGTTAGTTACAACTTGTCATCTCTAGTGTTTGAGTTCAGTGACATCGAGAAATCGAAGGGAGTCTGCTCGAGAGTCATAAGGAATTTATTAGGAGGTAAGTCAGAGAGGATAATTCACTAGACAGAATCGGCCAATCACTGCAGGGTTCTGGGAGGCTGAGGTCCTGTCCCACACTGCTCCCACCACCTGAGCTAGTCCCACAATCAGTTGTTCTTTCCATACTTAGGGTTTCCCATGATGGAGGCCTAGGATATGGAAGGCCTAGCCACCTGTGAGTAATGACCTCGGTTGTGTCCAGTCTCTTCCTACCTGCACAAGGAGACTGCAGCAAGTTCAGCAGCGCTCTTGCTGCCTTCTCTGTCTGTCTGTCTGTCTGTCTGAACCAGGCCTGATGAGGGTGGTTTCTTCCAGGCTGTTCACTTCAGAGCTAGCTCTGCTGGAGAATGTCAGCATGAGGCTCCTCTACTACACTTCTGCCTCTCTCCCCAGAGCCAGTGTTACCCAGGCCATCTCCACTCACCGTCCAGCCCTGGTCATTCTGCCCTTCGTTCACTATTGTTGTGGTGCCTGTGTCCACAGGACTCCCTGGTGGATACTACGGACCTAGTCAGTGGGTGCCAGGTGGTGGCCACTCCTGGCTACTGCTCTGCAGAGATCTCATCTCAGTTCTTTTCCCTTCGACTCTTCCTATCGTAAAAGTTTATTGTTTTTCTCCTGGTTCCTTCTTTTAACTGGGTTGCACAGAGGATGCTGCTAATCTACCATCTTACCTGGAAATCCTAGTTTTTAATAGGTTTAAGTATCTAGTCTGAAGTTTTGTTGGCTTTTGTGTTTTTGTGGTCTTTGTGTAGCTGGGTTTTAAGAATTTAACATAAACAATACTTTATTAAAGAGCAAAATGTTCTTTTATTATTGTATTTTCTCTGTAGATACACTTTGTGCAGTTCTTGAAAGAGACACATTAAGTATTCGAGAAAGTCGACTTTTTGGAGCTATTGTACGTTGGGCAGAAGCAGAATGTCAGAGACAACAATTGCCTGTGACGTTTGGAAACAAACAGAAAGTTCTAGGAAAAGCACTTTCCTTAATCCGGTTCCCACTGATGACAATTGAGGAATTTGCAGCAGGTAAGACTGTAAACTTCACTAATTTAAAACTATTTCCAGAGCAAAAGAGAAGCTATGACTTACTAAGTACTAGTTACAAAATAAATATATTTGTGTATAATTTCAATTCAAGATAACATCCACATTTTATAACTTAGAGAAGTAAATAGAAAAGGTAAGTGCCTTGTCTAAGTCTATAGGGACAAATCTTGGCATTTATGGGTGCTACTTCTGTTTACAATGAGACAGACCTGATTTTGAATTTCAGGTGTGTGACTAGCACTCACATGTAGTTGCCAACAATCTGTAACTGCAACCCCAAGGGTCCTGATCCCCTCTTCTGTCCCCTTTGGGTGCCAGGCATGCACATGATGCACAGACATACATTTCGACAAAACAGTCACACACATAGAATAACTCATAAAATTCAAAATAACGTCCATATGTGTCATTTGGTGTGTATGTAGATATTCCTGTTATATGTAGAAGTATAGAACTACTGAGTTGAGAATGAGTATGTGTAGCAGTAGTTTATCCTGCCAGTTTTCCAGAGTGAAAGAACAAAGTTCTTCCGACATTGGAGAACGCAGTTAAGACACTTCACTTCAGTCTGGTTCTTCACATGACCGTCTTCTCTTAACACTCTGCATCATTATGGAGGTAGTTGGTTTTCTATTGCTGTGATTGAAAACATGACCAAAAGCACCTTGGGAAGGAAAGGGGTTTATTTCATCTTACACCTTGGATAATTTCCCAGCATATACACGGGATTGCATTTAACCCACAGCAGCAACAACAAAAAACCCAATTTTAATTTTGTGGGAGAATTTTCTCTTCAGAGCTGTGATTATAGGTGTATGTCTTAATTTTCAAATATTTGAGCATTCTAATTTTTTCCCTCTTAATTACAGTGTAGTTAGAAAATCCTGTGTCATCTCAGTCCTTTGAAATTTGTTGAGACTTGTTTTATGTCCCAACATGTCCAGTTTTAATAAATATCCATACACTAAGTTGATTGTATTCTGAGTCATTGAGTACAGAAAAATCTAGAGTTCTATACTTGCCTAACAACTTGATTAATCCTGTATCTACAAAATAAATATTCTAAAAATATTGTTCAAAATTTGTGTGTACCTACTGTCTCCTTTTGTCCTGTCAGTTACTAAGAGAAATAAGTTCAGGCTTTGGGTTTTGGTTGAAAATGTGTCCTTATTTGGTTCCATGAATCTTTTATTTGTATGTATGTATATATATATTTTTTTAAAGATTTATTTAATTATTATGTATACATTATTCTGCCTGCATGTGTCTTCTGCAGGCCAGAAGAGGGCACCAGATCTTATTACAAGTGGTTGTGAGCCACCATGTGGTTGCTGGGAATTGAACTCAGGACCTCTGGAAGAGCAGGCAATGCTCTTAACCACTGAGCCATCTCTCCAGCCCCTATTTGTATATTTTAAGATTCTATCATTAGGTAAATTTTGTAATTTATTCCTTTATGATATATCCCACTTTAAATCTAGTAAAGCTTTTTTTTTTCACATCTTTGACCCTAATGTAGTTTTATAGTCTTTTTAAAAAGCTTTTTTGTAGTCTATATTTTCTAAAAATTTATTTTTATTATTTTTGTTTTTTGGTTTTTTTGTTTTGATTTTTTGGAGCTAAGGATCGAACCCAGGGCCTTGTGCTTGCTAGGCAAGTGCTCTACCACTGAACTAAATCCCCAACCCCCTATTATTTTTAATTGTATGTATGTGAGAGGTATATGCATATGAGTACAGATGCCCAAGGAGGCTGAGGTATTGGATCCCCTTGGAGCTGGGAATCAAACCAGGTCTCTACAAGAGTAGTTAAATGCTATTACTTATTAAACCGTCTTTCCAAACCTGTATTCTATATTTCCCCATTCTTTTTATTAGGTTTTCATTGTCTTTGCATATCAGTTATGTTCTTGTAAGTTGCATTTTTTTAAGGCATCCAATTTAAGCATCATCTTTTGCTTCGGATATTTGGTTTACATTTACTAGATCATTGTACATTTGATTTACATTTAATAGGTCCTGTTGGTACATTTGGTTTACATTCAGTAGGTCATTGCTACATTTGGTTACATTTAATAGGTCGTTGGTACATTTGGTTCACATTCAGTCAGTCATTGCTACATTTGGCTTACCATCTTGCTACTTGTTTTTGACTCAGCTGTGGGTTTGTAGTGGATTTTGTTTGCTTGTTTACTCTTTCTCCCCCTTTTTCTTTTGGAGGAACCAAGTGATTTCTAGTATTTTGTTTCCTTCTGTTTGCTTGTTAAACATTCTTTTACTATGTTTTAGTGAAAGCAAGAAAAGTTAAGCAAATAAAGAGAAACCAGTATCATTTACTATTTTGGTGGGTTACTTGATAATACACAAATGCTTCCTTATGAGATTTTAATGGTAATACTTAAAAATTAAAAATTTCAAATTAAAATTTCCCATGCAGTACAAAAGATTTTACTAATACTTAACTCTCTTCAGTATTTGTTGCTATTTCATGTACTTTAACTCTTCATATATTTTAAAGCCCATAAGATGATGTTATCTTAAAAACCAGTAGTCATTTTAGATTACCTGTAAATTTACCCTTTCTGATGGTTGCTGTGCTTCTATCTGGGATCATCCATCAAGCTAAACAATTAGTATTTCTCACAGCACGTATTTGGCCATCAGAGTCTTTTCCCCTGTGTCCATCTGTAAACATCTTTTCCTGCTTTCGGTTTTCAAGGATATGTTTCTGGAAAGACAATTCAGTTTAACAGTTTTTCATCTGTTATGTCGATGTGATCCTGTTTCCTTTTAGTTTACATTATTTCCCTTGGCCAGTCTTTTATGACCTCGTTAGAAGGATACATACCTTTTGTCTGGTACCCTAGGATTACATTACCTGTGCTTCAGTGGGTTGTTGATGATGTATTAGGGGTACTTTTACACAACAGACATTTGATTTTTTTGATTTACCCCTCTGTTAATTTTAGTGAATGCTATTTTATTTTCTTTAAGCTGTTACATGTTTTTCATGACCAGAAGACTTCCTGGTTTTTCTTTTTGTTTTGTTTTGTTTTCTCTGTGTCACCCTGGCTATTCTGGCACTCACTTTGTAGACCACGATGATCTTGAACTCAGAGATCTGCCTGCCTCTGCCTCCTGCTCTTGAGGGCTGGGCTGTGTGCCACAACCACCCGTGAAGACTTTCTTTTCAACAAAGAAAAGTCTCCTGCTATAGGCTTGAATTATCATGTGTTTTTAACCTTAAAAAAGTGTGTGTGTGTCTGTGTGTGTGTCTGTGTGTGTGTGTGTGTGTGTGTGTTGCAATGTTACACACAAACATGTAGAGGCCAGAGGTCAGCCTTGAGTGTTGTTCCTTAGGAAGTGTCCACATTGATTTTCTTTTTGAGACAGTCTCTAATTTGGACTCTGCCTGGCTTTGCCTCCCCATGCTGGGATTGTAAGTATGTACCACCATCCCTGGCTTCTTACATGGGTGCCAAGGTTCAACCTTATAGACCAAGGCATCTCTCCTCAGCCCATATCCTTAACATTTCAGTCCATCTGGAGGAAATTTTTATCCAGCTCTTGTTTCATCATGCATAGGTTCAATTCTGTTTCTTACTACCTTCCTTCCCCCCCTCCCTCCTTCCTTCCCTCCCTCCCTCCCTCCCTCCTCATCCTTTTTCTTGATTGCTTGCTTTGTACATTTTCCTTATCCAGAAATTACAAGTAGTAAAGCTTGCATCATATATGTCAAGCCAGTACATTTTGTCACTTGTATATGATTTTTAAATTTATTTATTTATTTGAGTCAGGGTCTCACTATATCGCTGGTGTGACTGGGAAATTGCTATGTGAAGTGTGCTGACCTTGAATTTACAGAAATTCAGCTGCCTCTATATCCCAAGTTCTGGGATTACAGGCATGCGCCACCACACTTGGCTCTCATACAGAAATTTTTTATAATCTGTGTTTTAAAATCAGTAGGCTTCTTAATCCAAATTTTCTAGTATTTTGAAGTCTCTTACTCCATTGTTTTACTGGCTTTGCAAGGTATCTCCTGGCCTCTTTATGAAGGAACAGCATTAACTCTGGTAAGTTTAAAGTATATAGCATTTTTCTTCAGTAAGAAACAGTGAATTGGGAAACTGTACTGTGTAGTTTTCTATTTCCATAGCTCCCCAACTATAGTTCTCACCTCTGTTAGCTTCTAAACCTCAGAAATAAAGCTTTAGTCTCTCTTGTTCTGTGCTGAAATGTTCCCTGTTCAGATTATAGCTTCAGACAAATAGGAAGTGGGAGATGGAGGGTCATAAGTACTTGTCTGTTCTGGAAATGATTTGCCACAGAGAGAATGCTTCTTTTGTTGAATGGAAGTCTGTGGTACTCAGGAGAGAAGACAGAAAAATTATTTCTGTTACAGTGGAGTTCCATCTAAGTCTTCACTTATCTTAACACATTCTTTCAGATTAGCCTCAAGGATTGATCAAAACTTCAAATGTATGTTAAAATTTTATATGCTAAGTTTACTTTCTGTTTCTACAGGTCCTGCTCAGTCTGGAATTTTGTCAGATCGTGAAGTGGTAAACCTCTTTCTTCATTTTACTGTCAATCCTAAACCCCGAGTAGACTACATTGACCGACCACGATGCTGCCTCAGAGGGAAGGAATGCTGCATCAATCGATTCCAGCAAGTAGAGAGCCGCTGGGGCTATAGTGGAACAAGTGACAGAATCAGGTAGCTGCCCGAGCGGGGGCTTGGCGTGTGGGTGGAGGGCAGCCATTAGTGGTTAGCCTTTAGCCTCGTCTTAAGAGCTAGTTAACCAGTATTTCATTTTATAGTTTGCTTAATACAGGATGAGGCCAAAGCTACACAAAGGAAATATAAGAGTAGGAACAAATGATTTAAGTATTTAATCCAACTAAGTAGAACATGAACATAGAAGGAGCACTAGAGAAATTAAATAGGCAAAGGAAGACAGGAGTAAGTTAAAAGTAGAAAAGCTGATGGATTCATAATCTGTTTTCCTTAAGAGATCAATAAAACAAACCATCCTAGAAGAAATAATTCCTTAAATTCCTTCTAGAAATCAAAATGCGACTGTCATGTGCTTGAAATTTTTACTTTTATTCTGGATTTACTCTGTGCTAATAAATTGAACATCTTGATGGAATGGATCATTTTATAGGCAAATATAAATTATCAAAATTGACCGAAGAAGAAAGCCTGAGTAGACCAATTACCCTGGGAAGAATTAAAAGTTATCAGAGAACTGTCCATTCACAAAGTTTTTACAGGTGAGTTTTTTATCAACCATTCAAGGAACAGTTTCCTTGAGCATTGAAAGAAGAAAATACCATGTGGTTAGTTACTGAAGGAAGCAAAATTCAGATAAGAGTTGAATAAGACACTTACTCTGGATCCACCTCACCATATAAAGGAAATCCTATATAGCCACTCCACCTTAACAGGACAGTGCCCTGAGAGCAGGTAGAGCGTGTTTGGAGAGTGAAGGGGCACTGAGGGGACTACAAGAAAACAATGCTTCCTATAGACAGCAACATTTTGCCTGGTAATAACTACTAGTAGCTTACGTCTAGACAACATTTCACTGACAGTGATTGATCATTGAAGAGAAAGTAGGAATTGAAACTCTAGCTAGAGCTGCCTACCACCTCTGCTGAGTCTCACAGTCATTGGTGCAGTCATAACTAGAGCTCTCTATACTCAGAACAGGATGGACCATAGAGTATAGCTCTAGGAAGCTCAGTTTTTCTGTAGTAAATTTTTTTCTTTCTGAGGCAGGGTATGTGTGTAACAGCCCTGGCTGTCCTGGAACTGGCTTTGTAGACCAGGCTGGCCTCGAACTCACAGAGATCTACCTGCCTCTGCCTCCCGAGTGCTGGGATTAAAGGCTTGTGCTGCCACTGCCAAGCAATATTTTGTAGTTCTTCCTTTACTGACTTGAAATGAAATTCATAGTGCACACTTTAGTGGATAAATGGCCTTTCTGTAATACAAAGGAGAAGAACATACAGCTGGTAATAAAAATTTAAGGAGAGATAATGAAGCTGATAGTGAAGTTAGTACTTCAGTATATAGACTTTTGGTGGGACACTAGCAGGTAAGCTGAAGTGCACATCTCAACACATGTACTGATACATGTGTCAGCTACAGAGTATGCACATGGTAATGATCAAAGTCGAGTCGGTTCTGTGTAGTCACATATCCATATCTGAACTGGCCGACTGGCTGAAAGTTGTCTCAGACTCTAAAATATTCCTCGGATGTTTAGTCCTTTTCTGCCAAACTTTAGTTGCATGTTCCCAGGCAAGCTGAAGCTCTGCCTCCCTGTTCCAGCTTTCCTACAGAGATGGAAAAGGTAAGGGCAGTACAGTACAGTGCAGTGCAGGAAACTGCTCTGGGCTGCTTCTAAAGGGTTAGGTCCAGGTGACACATCTGTTAGTAGGGCAGCCTTGGTCAAGTCACTGAATGTCTGAACTCCAACTGTTCTTTATAACATGAAGGTGACAGTATAGGATGAGTCTTTCATAGGATTTAAATGGAAGATAGGTAGGGGTGTCTGTGTGAGTCTTCACATAGGACGCATGCACACGTGGGTATAAATTTGTGTGTATGTGGATATATACATCATTACTAATGGCAACAATAAATGTATAAGAGCTTTATTTATATGGTACTTGCCTCTTTTGGAAATCAGTAAAATTGCACTAAATACCTTTAGTTTGTAAATAAAATATTACCGCTTACAGTCACAACAGTAAATTTCCTTTCATGAATTTTGGGGTCCTGGGTTCTGGGACTCTGTCCTGTCTGTCCCAGGAACTGGAGTGTCACTGGCTCCTTGTGCCTGAACCCTAAAAGAGAACTTACTAAACAGCCTACTGGAACTAATAAAAGAATAACTGCTGCTGCTCGAGAGTGTGAATTTGAGATTGTTCTTACCATTACTGAAAACTGTTCAAATAAGAAGCCCTCGGTTACAGAAGTGAATTGTGCCGACAGTTGTACAGTGATGTAAATAACTATACACATAATGACTAGTGTGGTGTAGTTTACATGTGTACATTGAGTTATAGTAAGTAAATAACATTTAAAGAACACAGTCACTCTATTGAAGTAAATTCTATTTTTATTATGTTGAACATTACTGTAATAATGTAGGATTAAACTCTGAAATGTCCAGCATTCGTACTTCTATGTAGATCTAGAGAAGTTTGGCTGGAGTCCCACTTTAATGAGGATATGTTAACTTTCTAAACTAACTTGAGTATGGTAGAAAGTTCCTTTCAGAAGACCCATGTTTTTGGTAGAGGAGTGGCCTAACAAAATATAAAGTTAATCTGGAAGAATAAATTCTCTTCTGAAAAAGAGAGGCAGCTCAACTATGAAAAAGAATGACGAGTCTGTAAGGAGTGTTATGTGGACTGCACTGCACAGGTCAGAAACCATGAGGCCAGATGAGCATGTAGAATGGGGTAAAAAAGAAGGAAGGATTACTGCATCCTTACTGCTCCCATGAAATACTCATATAAATTCAAGTTTTAACATGAAACAAAAATGAAACTTTGAACATACTACATCAGACAAGGATGATGTGGGCCTCTCTAAACCTGAAATCGATTATTGTTTGGTAAGGAATTTTATGTCTCAAATCACCATGAAGTTTAAAAATAAATGACAAATGTGACACTTTTTTGAAGCAGTTTGACAAATACCAAAATGCCCAAGAATGTGCCTTTGATTTTCATCAATACTACACCTCAGAATTTATTCTAAGAAAATAATGAAAGCTTTATGCAATAATTTTACTCTGAATCAAATATTATCATATAATTAAGAACTGTAAATAACCTAGATTATCCAAGAAATTGATAAATTACAGTGAATCAGGAGACATGTTTACTGCTTGTTACATGAGTAAGAGTTGAAAACACGTTCTCTACCACCCAACTACAGTATGTACCTGGGCCATTTTCTGATTTTATCTTTAAAAGATAAAATATACTGATTTTAATGATTAGAAATTACTGTGAAATGTTTTAGAGTGGTCCTCTTACTGTACTGGGTATGTGGCATAGCGTGGGGGTAGGAACATGAGCATTTCTCCCTCCCCTGTGGTGCTGAGGGTAGAACAACCTCATGCACTAGGCAAGGGCTGCACCACTGAGCTTCATCTCCAGCCTGAGCTGAGGGAGATTATGTTCCAGCTGGCAAGACTGTTGACCTAGGAGAGTTTCTTTCTTTAAAGCTCAGTTTGTCCATTCTGCCCTCATTTCTTCTCTTCCTAGTCTCCCCACCCTTCTTGTGGGGGTCTCTGCAAACACTAGTGCCAGCAGAGTAATGTTCCATTTGAGACTGGAAGGAAATTCAGTCCAACACGATTCAGTAGCCAGTGTTGGTTCAAGCTTCTAGAGGTGACACTGGGCAGGTTGTTTTAGGCATATTTAAGGAAAGTACAATTTGGGGGAAAAGTTTCCTGGTGTATGCACAAGGGAGCATAATTATATTGAAATGCTTCTGAAAGTACATGTCATTTCTTCCCATATGAAGGTGGGTTCTATAGATAGGCTACATGAGTTATCCTAAGGGCCTGGGGGAGGGTCTGGTGTGATCTAGGTCGTGTAGATAGGGTCATTTCTATTTGTAAGTAAAATCCAGGTAACACTTACAGAGCTATAGCCTTCAAAATATGAACACTTAGAGAATTGTTTCTGTTATTTTGTAATGGGATCCTTTCTCACAGGTTCACAGTTAACAGAAGAATCTCTGTAGTTGGATTTGGTTTGTATGGATCTATTCATGGGCCCACGGATTATCAAGTGAATATACAGGTACTCTCCATCCCTGTTATCATCCTAAGATATAGCAGCTACTTTGCAGTAAATACTGTCTTGACAAAAACCCAGATTTCATTGTCATTGTCAAAGGAATCAGGAATCATCAGTAGTATTTTAAACCATTTCTGTTTTGTGGTTGTTGTAAAAATTGTGGTTCCAGGAAATTGAGGTCCTTTACAAAAGTGTTAGCATACCTGGAGCTAACTTTTGTCCAGAAAACCCTTACAGTCATTCCTGTCTTACTGATTTAAATACCCTTCTCCCCTTTCATGGTACTTGAACTTGAGTGCTTTGAACACACCTCATTACCTCACACTGCCTCAAACACTCTCTTGATTTAGGAGTGTCTGAATAAACACTGTGACATTCTTTTTCTGTTTTGTTTTTGTTTATTTTTCTGTTGGTTGTATTTTGATAGGGTCTTGCATCTGAGGATGGTCTGAACTTGCTGTCCTCCTCCTTGTGTCTGTCTTTCTAGTGCTGAGATGACAGGTGTGTGCCAACATCTTGAGGGCTGCTCCACCTCAGTTCCTCAGTTCTTGTAGATAGGGCACAGATGGTAAACACCTTCTCTGCTCCACCTCAGTTCCTCAGTTCTTGTAGATAGGGCTCAGATGTTTAACACCTTCTGTTCCATCCTTCCTAATGAACTGCTGTTCCCCCATTGGATTGCATACCCCGTAAAGTTATTTTTGAAACATATCAATGTTATATTTTTATTTATGAACTATACAATACTGTGCCTATATTTTATATATAAAGTACAAAAATATGAGAAAAGGAAGTAAAACATGTTTCAGACTTTTATCAATAAAGCAAAACTATGCCTTATAAATGTTACCGCTATATTCTCTTTAATAGTAAAAACTTTGAACCTTGTAGTCAAATGCATGCTTTTTTAAATGTTGCTACTTTGTATTCTTTGTGACTACAGCAATTCAAAGATCTGGTTCTGTAACAGCCAGGAATAGAGGATAAAATTATTTTCATGCAGTTTTTGTGTATCGGGTTATGTGTGTTCATGTATGCAGAGACACGTGTTTATGTACATGCATTGAGTGTGGAAGCCAGATGACAACCTTGGGTATCATTCCTCGGGTGTTATCTACTTTTATTTGGAGACAGTCTCTCATTCTCTTGGAACTCACTATGTAAACTAAGCTGGCCTTGAACTCAGACATCTGCCTGCCAGTGCTGAGATTAAAAGTTTGCACCACCACACCCACCTTTTTTGTAGGGGCAGTGTTTGGAGACAGGGTTTCTCTGTGTAGCCCTGGCTGCCCTGGAACTTGTGTAGACCAGGCTGTCCTCAAACTCAGAGATCTGCCTGCCTCTGCCTCCCAAGTGCTGTGACTAAAGGAGTGTGCCACCACTGCCTGGCTTTTTTGGCACTTTACTAACTGGGCTCTGGATATTTGAAGAGTATAAAAGATTTCAGGGGCTGGAGAGATGGCTCAGTGGTTAAGAGCACAGACTGCTCTTCCAGAGGTCCTGAGTTCAATTCCCAGCAACCACATGGTGGCTCACAACCACTTGTAATAAGATCTGGCGCCCTCTTCTGGCCTGCAGGGACACATGCAGGCAGAGTACTGTGTACATAATAAATAAGTAAATCTAAAAGAGTTCAGTTCCTCTCCTTACTTTTGACTTTTTGTTTGTTTTAAAAGGCAGCCACTACTTAGCCCCTGCCAATAAATAGTTCCCATCTGGACACAAGGTGGATTTTCACATGAAATTTCTTGATGTTTCATCTGAGTGTTGACCAATATTTCAAACTGTTTAGATACACTCTGTGAGGTCCATCCAAAGCACAGGCTGAAGTTAGTTCACCTAGCCAGTTATGTCACCTAGTTAGAAGAGCCATTTTAACCATTGTTGAAAAGCCTCTTTTTCTGGGCAACTTCTCCTAATGCCATGTGTCTACCAGCTGAGGTATGGTTCCTAACATACCATAATGCCAAATCCTCTAAATTAATGTTTCCTTGAAGTTGGTGTGTGGGGGTGGGGGGTAGTGGTATGTACATGTGTGTGTGTGTTGGTCTGTGCAGGTGGGTGTGAATGCAGATAAAGGCCAGAGGTTGAAGTTGAAAGTTTGTGCCTCCTGGATGCTGGGATTAAAAGCATGTACCACCATTCTCCACCTTCTTGTTTGAGACAGTCTCTCACTTCGCCTAGAGCTCACCAGACTGTCCAGTGAGCTCCAGGGATCCCCTGTCTTTGTCTCCACCTCACCTCTCCATCTCTGGGATTACAGACACATGCTGTTGCACCTGGCTTTTCTGTAGCTGCTTGGCGGGGTCTTCACTCAGCACTTCATGCTTGGGCAGCAAATACTTTCCCCACCAAGCCATTTCCCTAGGACCTTTCCATTTCAGTAGAACCATCTAGAGGGCTTTTGCTTGTTTTTTAAGTATTTCTTTTGTGAGGGTATGTATGTGCACCGTGTGCATGCAAGAACCTAAAGAGATCAGAGGAGGCATTGGATCTCCTGGAAACTGAAGCTAGAGACAGTTGTGAGCTGAACCCAGTCCTCTGCGGGGGCACTAAGTTTTCGTAACTGCTGAATCAGCTCTCTGGTCTTGAGAGCTTTTCTTAGTACCTGAGCTGGGTCCTCATCCCAGAGACTTGTGACATAGAAAGGAAAGTCACATGACATACAAAGGAAAGAGATGGCATGTTTTTATGTGAAAGTTCATCTTTATGTGCCTGGTTTGTTTGTTTGTGTGATTTGTTTGTTTGTTTGTTTTTGAGACCCACTTTACCTTTCACCTAGAATAGGAGCCATGCACATCTCAAGACACTGCTTTGCCTGGCTCAGCTGTATTAACAGATGAAAGTACCAGAGACTTGTGTGATAGAAGAAGGACATGATAACTTGGAACATTTTTGAAAGTTGATCCATATCTCTACTGCTACCAGCTACAAGGACTACCATTAAGGAGGGATAGACTCTTGGGACTGTAGCAGTTCCATCACTCAGACACCTCCCCCACCCCCTTCAATCTCAGGTCTCCAAATTCCCATGGGACAGCAGTATCGGGCAGCAAGTATATAAATTGATGGTAATGGGTACAGGAAGGTGTTGAAAATAGATCAAATGTTAAGAATGGCACCTTGTTTTAGTGTGATGGTATTTTCTAGAGATTTTAATTTTATGGGTACAGCCTCCTTTTTATTAAACTGGTAGTAGATAATTGAAAGTTATATTTACTGAGCATGATGATGCATACCTTTAATCCCAGCCCTTGAATGTTCCAGGCCAGCTAGGTCTACATAGTTAGACCTTGTCTTTAAAGGGAGGTAGGTGGGTTATATTAGTGAATGGCATGTATGGCTTAGTTTTCACAGACTGTACACACCTGTGTAACTAGTGCCTAGTCAAGGCACAGGACAAGACCACATCAGGAACTAACTCTTCATGATCCTCCCGCCCACCCTCCCTGTAGAGAAACAGCTGTTCCGACCTTAGCCCATTTCCTTACTGTTTCCGAGACTGTTTGCAAAAAGGCAGGCTTGTGAGGGCACTGTCCCCATGTATGGAAACCCTCCTGGTAGCTTGGTAAGGTCTGACTTCAGCTTTTCAAGCCGTCCTCCAGGAAGCGTCACCCCTCTTTAACAGAAGCAGTTTCCGCTCTGTCCAGCTTCTTTATCATCTGAACTGGCATGGCACTGCCTGAATAGTCCCTCTGTTGGCTTGACTCCCCTGGAGGGTGCCTTACTGTCCCCAAAGACCACCTAGAACCAGTAAGATAGAACTAATTGTAATTATTCACAGACATGGGTATTTTAATTTAATTTAAGGGTATTTTAATTCCAGTAAATACTGAAACTGAAATGTTGAGTTGATTATCCTATTAATAAGACATGGGCTAAACAAGGAGGAAAGATTCTTTTCCCTCTGATATCCCAAGTCTGTATCCCCACCCTGTTGCAGACAGAAAGGGTTCTCTGCATAGCCTTTGCTGCCCTGGTCACTTTGTAGACCAGGCTGCCCTCAAACTCACAGAGAGCCTGTTTCTGTCTCCCAAGTGCTGGGATGAAAGGTGTGTGCTGCTGTGCCGTCTCAAGTCTGCATTCTAGAGTTCACACACAAAACTACATTTTGTAGGGAAGCCCTCTTCTGCAGCCAAGCCCCGATGCTTGATGCCTTCCCCATTCTTACTGTGGTACATGAGTTCAAGAGCCTTTTCTGATCATTGCATGCTTTAAAAGGTATCTTTGATGACTAGAGATGAGCAGAGAAAAATTAGAACACAGGAAGTTCACAGCCTATTGTCGCAACTTCTAGCGGCTTCATGTCTTCCTTAAGACTGTTACAGTTTAACTGAAATGTCACTTCTCTTAAAAATCACAGATGATTGAATATGAGAAAAAACAAACCTTGGGGCAGAATGACACTGGATTTAGTTGTGACGGGACCGCTAACACATTCAGGGTCATGTTCAAAGAACCCATAGAGATCCTGCCCAATGTCTGTTACACAGCAAGCGCAACACTCAAGGTAAGAGGCATTCAGCTGCACAGGTTCCTGGCTTCCGTGTTTACAGAGTCGCTGGTACGCTGGGGAGTATCTTAGAAAGGGGAGAGTAAGCGGAGCTAAGATACTCCACCCCTTTAAGTGCTGCCCTTACACTGTTCTTCTGAGCAAAAGTGCTTCCTAAGGACTGCCCCGTTGTTTAAAGGAATTGAACTTTCCACAGAAGATAAAAGAATTGTTTCCTTAAAACCTTTCCACAGTTGTTAAGGGCCTAACTCTATATTGGTGTTTTTAAATTGTTTTTAAGTAAAAACTTGGTATTTCATTAAATGACTGACTGAAATTTTATGCTGGATCTGTAGTGACGGGTAGACCAGTAGTCAGATCAGATCACATTGATGCCTCAGATGACAACCACTAACCAGTACTCTCCTGTAGGGGCCAGATTCTCACTATGGCACAAAAGGACTGAAGAAAGTCGTCCATGAGACCCCTGCTGCAAGCAAGACTGTCTTTCTATTTTTCAGCTCCCCTGGCAATAACAATGGCACTTCAATAGAAGATGGACAAATACCAGAAATAATATTTTATACATAACCTAGTGTTACCAACCATTCAGTCTAATCTCAAAAGCATAAACAACTGGCCACAAATAGTTTGAGTATCTTGAGTATTTATAATTACAGAATAAGAAACATTTTAGTTTCTTAGAGGAAGTAAAGTTTATTGAAATCTCTGCATGGTTCAAAGGCAGATTTTCCATTTTCTTATAACCCTCGGGGCAAAGAGAACCGAGTTTATGAAAACGGCAGTCTTCCCGCTTGTCTTGTGTGATTTCATAGGTCTACTGACTCGTGATCTTTCAGTAATTTGGGAATTGAAAGATTTTTGTCATGTATAGCAGATGTGGGTGTTTTCGCTTTTTTTTTTTTTTAACTTGTTTTTACTATTTTGAAAGTTAGGTGAAAGGGGTCAGTATTCCTACAGAATTCTTTTTAACTCAAATAACTAATTTCAGAAAATTAGGAAAACAGACTTTATATTAGGGGTTTTGGAACATCTGGTTGTTGGCATTTGGAATAATGCTAAAAGTAAGCCTAAAAACAAGAGAAGTTCCGGTACGTTTGCAGAAAAGGTGTTTTGTAATAGTGTAGTAGTGTATTGCATAGTACTATTTCAAAGCTGTAAGTGGAGTCTGTACAAATTCACAATAACTGAAATCAACAGATCTACAGGACGAGCTAAGATGGATTCTTTGCCACTCCTATCCCACTCTACCTGTCATGGGTGCCGCCAGTAATTCCTAGATGGCTGAGATGTGATGGAGGTGCCGACAGACACCATTGTAGCGCTGCCATGACCGTGCACAGAAGAAAGGACAGAATGCTAAGTTCCTAACAGCTGCTCTGAAACCATAAAGCTGTCCGTCCAGTACTCCTGCTGAAAAGGAAGGAGGCTTTTTGTCACCTGCAGAGAAAAGTGCTTGATAGCTGTAACTTTGTTAATGTGACTAAGAGTGCGTCAGAAGGATGTCTGACAGTGTGACGACGTTTCTACATTTTTATATAAAGCAGATTTTTGAAATACAAGTGATAACATTTTCCTCTTGAAAATGATTATCTTCCAAAAAATAATAAACCTTGTATAAATTAAGCTGAAGGTGTATCAGTCTCAGATAGTTGTGGAAAATTATTAAAAATAAAAATTCTTCTAAGTATCAACTTAAGAATTTCTTTCTAAATAGGATATAAAGGATTTCATCAAAAGTAATATTTTGTACTTTCAAGAGGTCAGGGAGATGATGTGTTGGTGGCCAGGGTCTCCTAAAGTTGCTGAAGAAAGGGAACTGTTTTCTGTTTGCTCTGGTATCATGATCTTGTGTTGCCAGCCTCAGTTCGCTGGAATACCCATGTAATGAGATTTTGCTTAGCTGAAGTTCAGCAAAGACTGTAGTAACCACGAGGGGAGGTATTTCTTCCTTAACATGGATTGCATGCAGAGGTAAGTTAGTGCTTTTGACTTTGGGGCATTCCCATGCCTTGTTTTTTACTGAACAGCTGTAATATGGGGTGTAGTCAATGGAAGGTACAAGGAACGGAACCACTCACTGACATTGGGACATCACCTGGAATTTCTGGAATAAATGTATCCTTTTTGTTTATGTTTTTTTGTCACTTGTCTCTTTCTGTAAAAGTGGAATGCGAGACACTACTTCGGAGTATAATTAATTAAAGGGTAGCTCTTGTGCGTTTGTCATTTTAGTCGGCACTACAGAGCTGGCAAGGGACAGTTGTCTAATGTGATTTGAATGAAAATGCCCCATGGGCTCAGAGAGAGGAGCACTGTCAGAGGTATGTAAGCTTAGCTTCTGCACATGAGTCTACTGACATTTTCATTATTGTCTGTGGCCCCACAGCTCCGCAGTCAATGCCCCTCCAGCCAACCTGGCCATGCCTGGAAGGCCTTCCAGTCCTGTGGCCAGGGCTCTGCCATGGCCCCAATATGTAGGTTTAAACTAAGTCTCTACAACAAAGTATTTTCTCTGCTCAATAGCTTGGGCCATAAAGACTTCAAATTGTACCCAGCACCATTAGTAAACGTTCTAAATAGTAACTTCTTTGTCTGGGCACTGTAATACCAACACATACTGATGCAGACAAGCAAAAATGTGTGCAAAGCACTTAGTGCAAAGGCCAGTACACAGTGATCATCAGGCTGCAGTGACTGGCATTTTGGTACTAGGGATGGAATTCAAGCTAGGTGCCTTACTCAGTGTTCTATTGCTGTGAAAAGACACCATGACCATGGGAACTCAGATAAAGGACAACGTTTCATTGAGGCTGGTTTACAATTCAGAAGTTTAATCCATTATTGTCATGGCAGGAAGTGTGATGGGACACAGACAAATACGGTGCTGGAGAGGTACCTAAGAGAACTCTACATCTGGATCAGCAGGCAGCAGGAAGAGAGACCCACACTGAGCCTGTCTTGGGCATCTGAAACCTCAGAGCCCACCCCCAGTGACACACTTCCTCCAACAAGGCCACATTGTTGTGGGATATTCACAATGTGACACTCCGAGACTGTGTTAATAAAGTTAACCTTGAATGGGGTGGAGTCAGTGACTAGCTGAGCAGAATTAGCCATAGGGAAGCAGGAATTTGGATAGAGAAGACAAAAAGGAAGGTAAGGGCAGGACTAGCGTCTGATTCGGGCTTTTTGGTTCTGGTACAAGTGAAGATGAACGTCTCTTGCTTGGTCTCTGGTTGCTTCTTGACTTCTCTGACTTGTTGGTAAATAGCACATCAAAAGAGCTGGTGGTTGTGGTGCGCACCTTATCCCAATACTCAGGGGCCAGAGACAGGGGGATCTTTGAATTTGAAGTTGGCCTGGTCTACAGAGTGAGTTCCAGGACAGCTAGAACTACACAGATCCTGTCTCGAAACAACAATCCCTCCCCCAAATAATAAAAATAATTTGACTAACTTGTACCTCTACTGTAGAACATCAATATACTTAAAAGTATTCCTACAGAAGCGTTGCTATTCTGATATCTGCCCAACAAATTAAGATGCAATATGTGTGCTTTCAAACATTGTGTTTTAGTCCACATAAAGTTTTGCGTAGACATACTTTCAAATGATAAAAATGCTTATAGGACAAAAGAGTACAGCCGTCAGATGTGGTACATGAAATGCAAAGTGTTAACTCTCACTGCCCTTTTCCCTTACTACTTAGTGCCTTCCTCGGCCTTCTGTCTCTGTTCTTGTCCCCACATTCAAAACGGGAGCTGTGGCCAAATTGAAGAAAACTGTTTAACAAGAGGGAACCACAGCAGCCCCAGAATGACCAAGAGCTTTACTCTTGCTGCATGCTTTAAGTCTTTAACTCCACTGGCAAAGCTAAAGTAACTCTGAAGCTGGAGTAAGGTTTTTAAAACCAAGCTTAAAATGGAATCTGACATTTGCAGTGGGTTTCACCATCTGGGTCACAGCAGGGGCAGATTCTTGGGTGGGGGCAGATTGAGCTGAGGGCTCTTGTTCTTTCTGGCTGGTGTGATGGAGTCCTTATACTCTGGAGGTACCTGTGCTTCCTTACAGGGCACCTCTTCCCTCTCCTCCACCCATCTAGACACCTACCAGGCACCATCAGTAATTGACCAACATGTGTCCCCCCACCCTTCTTAAAAAACATGATTGTCCAGTCTGTAGAGGGTTTCATGAGTTCACCTAAAAAGCCAACAAGTTACTATAGTATAATTTTGGTTCTACTTTGTGCCTCAATTCTAACTTATTTAAAAAGAAATAGGTGAGGTGTGGTTTAACACGTAGATCCCTGCCTGAGCTGTAAGGCTGGCCTCAGTGTCTAGCTTTCTGCTCATGACCATATCACATAACCTTATGCCATATGGGATGTGTCTCTGGAGAGTAAACTGAGATGGCCTGTTCGGATCTCAACCTTTAATGGCTTTTTTCAGCAGTCACGTTCCAGTCCCACCTGTTACTGAATCTGAACACTGCAGCCCTTGGACATCTGCCTTGTCAACCTCTTGACTCCCCTCCCTGTTCAGTTAGACATTTGATCTTTAACGACTTCAGTGACCCTCAGTCCTCTTGTATACACCCAGATCAATGTGATTGGCTCCCTAGCTGCTGAGGCCAGGCATTCAAAGCCCTGCAACTTGGTGTGTAGCTCAGTGGTGGAACATGTATTCAGCATTTAAAAAAAAAATGATGTAAGTGGAGATTGGGATATTTGACTTCCTCTGCCTCCAACCAGAGTCAGATTGTCAGTGCCACTGGGTGAGTTTCCATAGACGGTTCTGCCATTTTCCAAACACTAACTATTCCTAGTCTTTATCTTCAGCACCTCCTTACTAGTGAAACTCCAGTTCCTGCTTCTGCACTCTCTTCTAGCTCATTACTATGCTTTCAAATGCAGTTATCTTGTTCAAAAACTAAAGTCCCCGAGTCTCCAGCCCCTCCAGATTCCTGCCACTTCACTGCAAAGTGTGAAATATTATCTACACATTTCTATTTATCCACTAAAACTGCCGCTATCTGGGTCACCAATACTCATTTTCTAGACCTGTGAATACCGGGCCATTTCACTTCTTTTGTGACAATTATCAGTTGACCACTTTGAAGCCATCCCCCTTAGCTGCCATTACACCGTACCACCTCTGGCTAGTGTTCAGTTGTGGCGTATCTCCCTGACCCTTCTTGCTCTGTGCTGGACCTGCATGTCAGCGCTGCGCATTGGAAATGTGTCTGACGGTCCATTCATTCTCTTTTGTTACCATCTGTTCTCCATCACCCACACAGGTCTCTGATGCTTCAGTTAGGTATTCGGGTAGCTCTGTAACTATTCCCCTTTGATCTCTCCAATCATT
Organism: Onychomys torridus; assembly: GCF_903995425.1. Classification (NCBI taxonomy): domain Eukaryota; kingdom Metazoa; phylum Chordata; class Mammalia; order Rodentia; family Cricetidae; genus Onychomys; species Onychomys torridus. The sequence goes on along the minus strand of NC_050443.1, from coordinate 61,898,011 downwards.
TCAAACTTACTGTACCCTAAAAACTCACCTCAAACCACCAACCCTGCTCACCAGCCCCAGACTTGGGCATCTTCCGTCTTAGTTGCACCGTGTGATCTTTCCCCCATCTCTGGCCATTCAAGATCCAAAGATCCTCAAACGGTTACAAGCCATCTCCCAGTTAGGTGGCAGAGATCTCCCTACCTCCAGGCATATATTGTCCACACATTCTAACCTAACTGGACAAGGGCAGTGTCTAACTTCAGCACTTGTACTGACTTGCCTCTGCTCCAGTCGTATTCCACTTCACAGTGCATCATCTCCCCTCCTTTCGCACGGCAGTGTGCGAATTGCCACGATGCCGCGTGGAGCAGGCGAGCGCAGAGACTGGCTACTTCGTCACTCCTAAGGATGGGTGACATCTTTGCCTAAGCTGACAAAGATGGCTCACCACGTGATCACACCCCAGGCGGGCGGGTTCCAAAAGAACGAAATCCCGGCGCAAGGCGGCGCTCTCAGATGAGGGCAGATGCGCAAGCCGCTTCCGCCCGTGACGTGCGCAGGCGCACAGGACCCTTCCGCCGCGCGGTGGCCCTCCGCGGTGCCTGCCGGCTTGCGATGCTGCTGCTCGCGGTGGGTCGCGGCATTTCGGTCCCTGCTAGAGTCTTGTCTGCTTCCACAATGCCTAAGAAAGCCGGTGCAACGAGCAAGGCCAGTGGCAAGTCCCGTGGCGTGGAGAGGGTGGGCCACGGGAATACAGCAGCGGGAACAAAGCAGCGCCTGGCGGGTCGAAGACCTCCCTGACAGCTTGTCACTCCTTCCTGTCTGAGCCTTCCTGGGCCGCACATTAGCCCGCCTGAGGACCACCAGATCTAGGCTCCACTGCGCACCTGCCGGCCTCCGCCTCGCTCCCGCACGAGGGCTGCACTTCCCAGCAGGCTGTGCATCCTGCCTCCCCATGGTCAAGGAGACATCTTCCTTCGCCAACTCTTAACTCCTTTCTATGACCCAGCTCAGGCACTGCCACCTGCTGGCACCTTCCCCAGCTCCCCAGCCCTGACCGCCTTTCTCCATGCAGTAATGTACTGTGTATGGTGCACTTAGCACAATTATGTGCTTCATTATGGTTCTCTCGCGCTGTGATCCCAGCTCCTTGAGGTCAGGGAGTAGCTCTTCATACCCACTGCCTGCAGAATGCCCTGGAATGTATGAATAAAAAATTATTAGTATGGCATTTAAGTGCCAATCGTTATTGTTCTTTCTGCAGCCCACCCCTCCCTGTCACCCACTAAGAGCTTTAGGGTGCATTGGGTATAAAGATGAATAATAAATAAATGGCTCTACTCTCAAGGAATGGTAACTATAAAGCAGACTAGAGGACAAGTTCTAAGGTATCCAGAATGAGATCCCCACCCTCTTCCAGCTCTGAGCTACACCAAATAAATGATAAATAATAAATAGTAATAAATAGTCTCTATTTGTGGAGAAAGTGAAGTATAAAGCTAACAGACAGCAGCATAAAGGTGTGGAGGCCAGAATCAGGCCTTCTAAGGCAGTACAAATGCTGTGGGTTGATGGGAGGCTGACTGGTCCCTGAGGGATGTGGGAAAGCACCTTTGTGGCCAGTTGCTGGATGGGAGGCCCAGTTTTGTCAAGGCAAGGGGTTGTAATGGGTCAAAATAAGTGTGATGAAATATTTTGTAACCTGTAACATTGTGTGTGTCATTTTAGGGTAAAAACCAAACCAAGGAACCAGAGACTCCACTTCCTCCTGCAGGGCCTGTGGCCACTGATCCAAAAGGTTGTATCACCATTGCCATTCATGCCAAACCCGGCTCCAAACAAAATGCTGTGACAGGTACATCTGAGCACTGATGGGATTCTTGTGTGGATCACGCTGTCTCTCTACCTTCTCTTGCCTTGTTGGCTGACAGCCTATCCTGTGACTATGAATGTATTTTTATATCTGATTTAGAGGTTTCTCTATTTAAAAACCCTATGTTCTCATACAAAGGTATTTGAAACAAAATGCACAATATTTAATACCAAGTTGTATCTCTTTCTTTTTAAAAATGTGGTACTTTGGAGATGGCCTAGTCTTGTGTACCAGTAATTCACGAGTACTTAGGTACTGAGGCAGGGGGATCTTGAGTTTGAGGTCAGTCTAGAATACAAACAAGATCCCATCTCTAAACAACAAAACATTTGGGAAGCACACATAAGGAAACATATGGATAGCCTAGACTAGCCTTAATTTTTCCTGTTCTAAAAATTAGAGACAGCGACAGAGTAGTGTAATGATCATTAACCTGAAAATGGGAGAAAACCTGAGCTCTGAGACCCCTGACTAATTCCTAGGCAAAGTTAAAGTTTGAATTGAATTATCTTGAAAAATCTTTATTTTCAAGGTAAAGTTTTGTATACCAAATTATTTTTATATTTTGAAAATACTACACCTGAAGTGCTAGATAGGCCTGGTTTGTGCTAATGGCTTGATTATCTTATATCTGTTGCCCATATTTGGTTAGCTTTTCTTCCTTCCTTCCTTCTTCCTTCCCTCCTTCCCTCCCTCCCTCCCTCTCTCCCTCCCTTCCTTCCTTCCTTTCTTTTTTTCTTTTTAAGATAAGAATTGCTTATGTAGCCTATGCTGGGCTTAAACTTACCTTCTGCCTCAGTCTCTGAAGTGCTAGGATTATAGGCTTATACCCCAAGCCCAACCTTTAGGCCAGGTATTTCCTAAGCCAAATCTAAGATGGAATCACCTATGAGGTATACAAGTATTTATGTCCATCAGTTAAACTCTTCTATCCATTATAAGACATGGCTTGCTTTTGAAGATGCTAAAATGAAGAACTGTGCACCTGAGAGGTGGCAGAAGAACCACTGTACCGTCTCATACTTGTGGAATGCATAGATGTGCTGTCACACAGGGTTCAAGTATATGGCCATGGCTGAGTGGTCCCAGATGCAGGACCAGCTCCAGCTCATTTGTAAACTGCTCTGAGTAAATACCTTGTTCTCCTAATAACTGTGAAGTACTACAGGGCACATTACTTGACTTCAGTTGCCTCGCCTGTAAAATGGGGCTAATAATGGCACTAAGTTATGCTGAAGCCCTTTAAGAAAGCTTATATGCTCCTAAAAGTAGTGTGATTATTAGATAAATGTTAAGCGCATTGAATATTGGAGGCACTGAAGATAAGTATCACGGAAGAGAGGGACCTAACCTAGTGCTTGGCTGTTCCTGGTGTGACCCTGAACCCTGTGTGATCTAGTGTGCGGCATCATCTCTGCTCTTCCTAAGTGACGTTGGTGGAGCTGAAACCCAGCTCCCGACTCCCTTCTGGAGCTCTTCCCATTCAAAGGCAGTTTCTTGTTGCCTAAATCCAAGATGTTCTCTAGGACTCTAGACCTGTCCAGTTAGTAGGGTTTTCTCTTTTGTGGGTGAGTTCTACAGCTGTAGAGACAGATTTATTTGTGTTCCCTGGGTATGAGTTTAACATTCAGTTCAGTCCTGGTTTGTGTGCAAGGGACTGGACCTAGTTCAGCAGTTAGTAACTGAAAGCCTGTCCCAGGTAAATGCAAACTGTTTGCCAGTTCCTCACTCCGTGGAGGGAAAGAACCTCTTAAGGATGGAGTTCACATCATTTCATTCCAGATCTGACCACCGAGGCCGTCGGTGTGGCAATCGCGGCACCTCCATCAGAGGGAGAAGCAAACGCGGAGCTCTGTCGCTATCTCTCTAAGGTCTTGGAGCTCAGGAAGAGTGATGTGGTTCTGGACAAGGTGGGTCTCTCCCCTTTAAATCATTATATAGTGATCATAGTTCATATTTTCTATAATCTTTGTAAAGCCAATTTTGAGAAAAGTTCCGTGTGTGTGGCTGTTTTGCCCGCATGTATGCCCGTTCGCCACATGCATGGCTGGTGCCCTCAGAGCCCAGAAGAGCGTGTCATGTCCCTGGGACTGGAGTTACAGATGCTTGTGAGCCACCGTATGGGTGCTGGGAATCAAACCTGGGTCCTCTGGAAGAGCAGCCAGTGCTCTTAACCACTGAGCTACCTTTCCAGTCTTATAAAGCCGGTTTTTAAAAACTTTATTCATTTAAACACAAAAATCTGTGACTGCATGGCCTCTTTGGTCTGCACTGCCTCTGTCGTGTTGAGCCTGGCCACCCCTTACTTCCAGTCCTGCGTTTTTCTCCTAAGTTCCTACCTGAACATACTGTCAAATTAATCTTGCTTCCTCCTTCAAGACATCGCCGTGCTGAAATAGTGTAACATGGTCCCTGTGTGTCATCTCCATTGAGAAGATCACCAAGTATTTCTGACCCCACACTGGTTCTGCTCTCTTGGGGAGGCCTACTGTGAAGACAAGTTTATATGAAGTTAACACCTTGGGTGATTTTTAAAAACAGGCTCCTGGCATCTCTGTAGTCATGCTGAACTAGAATCCGTATGCAAGGAAGCAGGCCACGTTCAGGTTTTTAAAGCTCTACCTGTGTTCTAGTACTGTATGTACCCTGCAGTTCATAGCTGTTCCATTTAAAGTCATTGATTATCAATGACTTGATTAATAATCTATTAATAATCTTCTCCCCAAATCCATTTGATCAGGCCACTTCCTTTACCTCCCCCACCTGTGGCAGATCATACCTGACCTTGGCAGTGCTCCGGGTCTGACGTTAGTCCAGCGGCATGCTCCACTCTGCTGTGTGCACATACGGTCAGTCCATCTAGATAAATTCCTGCTCCAATTCTGTGATTTATAAAAGGCATATTTCAAATCTTTTAAAGAGTTGTTTTAGATGATTGTGAAATCATAGTACTTGGATGTGTGGTTGCTTTTTGTTTGAAATTTTCAGAAATGTATAACAATTTTAAAAAGCAATGTGTTTATATTTAGGTGTTATAAAAAGTTTAAACTAAATTTTCATATTTAATATTTTAAAATTATTTTCCTTTGTAATTTAAACAAATTACTTGAAATTAGAACATTGGCCAGGCATAGTGGAAAGTACCTGTAATCCCAGCACTTGAGAGAGACAGAAAGGATTAAGGGTTCAAGTTCATCCTTGGCTGTATGTTGAGTGTGAGCTAATCTTGGTTACAGGAGACCCTATCTTAAAGAAAAAAATAGAGTATCATAAACATTCATCTTGAAATTTTAATGCTAAACTTTCATTATGAAAGTTGAAATAAAAGGCAAAAACTCAGGAGAGTCCTACAAATTTGTTGTAAAGTAGAAGTCTTAGAGTTTCATTTGCTATGAAGAGACACCATGACCACAGCAACTCTTACAAAAGAAAAACATTTCATTGAGGTGGCGGCTTACAGTTTCAGAGGTTTAGATCATTATCATCATAGTGGGGAGCATGGCAGCATCCAGTGAGACATGGTGCCAGTTACATCTTGGTCCACAGGCAGCAGGAAGTGGGCTGAGTGTCACACTGAGTGAAGCTTAAGAAAGACACCTCAAACCCACCCACACAGTGACACACTTCCTCCAACAAAGCCACACCTCCTAATAGTGCCACTCCCTTTGGGGTCCCTTTTCTTTTAATCCACCCACACTAGGCTCTTGGGAGAGGCCATCCATGATACCCTGTGAAGACATGCTGCAGTGGGAACAGAGGTCTGCTGCTCCTGCCCGTACTGGGATGCTGAGTGTGTCTTTTTCTTTCTGGTTCAGGGTGGTAAATCTCGGGAAAAGGTGGTGAAGCTCTTGGCCTCGACGACCCCAGAAGAGGTCTTGGAGAAACTGAAAAAGGAAGCTGAAAAAAAATAAAGGCAAGAAGTGATAAGTACGTCCTTGAGGAATTTTATAGTGACACAGAGGTGGCTAAGTAGGAAAATATATATGTATCCAGACTTAGGGAATGAAATACATATATAAAAATAAGATTAAAGGTAGGAGAGCCGGGCAGTGGTGGCGCATGCCTTTACTCCCAGCACTTGGGAGACAGAGCCATGTGGATCTCTGTATGAGGCCAGCCTGGGTTACAGAGCGAGATCCAGGACAGGCACCAAACTACACAGAGAAACCGTCTCGAAAAAACAAATAAGTAAAAGTAGTAGAACATTTAAGTCTATACATTAAATATAGGCTCTAAAATCCCTTGTTGTGGGAGCTGAAGAGATGGCTCAGCAGTTGTGAGCACCTGGTGCTCTTCGAGGGGACCCGGGCTCAGCTCCCGGCACTTACATCAGAGGGCTCACACTAAAACGCCAGTTCCAGGATGTACTGGCATTCTCTGACCTCTAAGGGCACTTGCAGGTATGTGGTTCACATTTGTATATTCCAGGCATACGCATACATATTAAATAGATAAACAAACCTTTAAAATCCCTGAATGCAAACAGCCTGAAATATGTTACCCCAACTTCAAGGCGTCACCACGGAACAGCTGGACAAGCCGTCAGGACGCTGACCTCACCCTTCGCTGTCCACGATGGTGCCTCTGATCTGCAGACTCTGGGAGACCAGTTGAGGATCACAGCGTACAAGATGACATAAGAACCCAGCTCCTGCCGGCAGTGGTGGCACACGCCTCTAATCCCAGCACTCAGGAGGCAGAGGCAGGTGGATCTCTGTGAGGCCAGCCTGGTCTACAGAGTGAGATCCAGGACAGGCACCAAAGCTACACAGAGAAACCCTGTCTCAAAAAACCAAAAAAAAAAAAAAAAAAAAGAAGCCAGCTCCCTTCACTCCCGGTGGTGCCACACACCTCATGTCGCTCAGTGTTTCTGGATTCTGGGGCTTTCTGATTCAGTTTACAAGTGAGAAACCTCTCATGCTGCCCCACAGTCCCATCTTCTATTTCAAGATGTTTATTTAAATGCAAAAATGGCTTTTTATATCTTTTAAAAATTACATGGAACATTTTGTGGAAACCATAGACTTGTAATGTTGTCAATTATTTTTGAAAACCTTGTAAATCTTCAAATCTAGAGGTTCTTAGGAGTCTCCAAAGATCTTAAAAGAATAACGTGGCTGGAACAATGGCTAGCAGTTAAAAAATGCTTACTGCTCTTGGAGAGGACTTGAGTTCAGTTCCCAACAACCCAACGTGGGATGGCTCACAACTCCCTGTGACTCCAGTTTCAAGGGATCCAGAGCCTCTGATGTGAGGGCACCCACACTCATATGTGCACACATACACACAGAGAGACAGACAGACAGATACATATAAATTAATTTTTTTTAAAACAAGCCTTTTTTTAAAAAGAAGAGGATAAAAATTACCTGGAAGTCCTTTTCATTATAAAGCCCATCAGAAATCATATCTGTGAGCTGGGTCATACTCTTGTCAGTGTGCCCTGCTATGCATGAAGCCTTGGGTTCAATCCCCAGCACTGCATGAACTGGGCATGGTGTGCACACCTGTAATCCCAGCACTCTGGAGGTAAGGGCAGGGGGATGAGAAGTTCCAGATGATCCTTTCCATAATAGAGTTTCAGGTCAGCCTGGGATATAGCCTGTGTACCTAGCTCTATATAGATAACGTGTATATCTCTCAATAATACACGTTGTGTATGTATATATAGCTGAAAAGATATAAATACATTTTATATATTTGACCTACGTTACAGTACTCTAGATTGCCATCCTTGTTTTGGTCTGTGAGATCGGGTCTCACAGTGTACAGCTTGGTGTGCAGCCTTCCAGGGCCTGCCACCCTAGCCTCCCAAGAGCTGGATTACACACAGACATCATGCACAGTGCACCCAGCCTAGTCACAGTCATTTAGTAAATAACATAATCGCTGATTTGTAGTGTGTGCCAAAGTCCACAAGAAACAGCAGTTGTAGAAATGCTTGCTGTAAAAGAACTAGGAATTCCCTTTCAGGAGCCAAGGTCAAGGTCAGCTGGGAAGCTTATCCAAAGCCCAGTGCTGCTTGGTGGCAAAACTGGTTTAAACCAGCTGCCCTGTCTTGTAAGCCCCTCTACCACACTGCTTCTGAGTCCTTGTTTGTGTTTAGGCTGGAGAACTTTTCCACAGTTCCACTGGGCACCACAGGCATTTCACCCGTGTCCATGCCTGGCTCGCTACAGGAAGTTTCTCATGGCACAGAAACACATGTGGAGGGGATGTGTTAACATGCTCACAAAGTCCACAGGTGTCTAAGGATTCATGGAGCAGCGATGTCACAGAGGTCCTCATTGATGTCACAGAGAAGGTCCCACTTCATTTCCACAGTGGTGCCAGCGTTATGCTCAGGCCCACTTCCTTCACTTCCCCAGCTGGGATTTCACATCTGCCTGCTGACCCTCTGTGAAGGCGGCTGCCAAGGAGAGCTTGGCGTTGTTTTCCACCTCAAGCCAAATCAGATCACAGGAGTGTCTAAACTACCTTCTTGGCAAGAAATGGCAACCCATAAGTAAGTAAGTAACCAATGGTTGAGAAGATGTTTATCCAATTGTTTTAGGCCAATTAGGGCCCATCCCAGAGCTGGAGATGCGATCAGCATACTCTGGAGCAAAGTAGTAGTAAAATGGATACCAGAATCAAAGCCAGCAGTTTTTACTACAATATTTATTTTTTCTGACATGAAGCCTAACTATGTTGCCCAGACTAATCTCAACTGCTCACTTCAAGTTCACCTACCTCAACCCCAAGTGCAAGGGTACAATTGTCTGCCACCCACCAGTTCTGTTTCACTGTAAGTGGCCATAGTTTTTGTTTGTTTGTTTGGTTGGTTTGGGTTTTTTTGAGACAGGGTTTCTCTGTGTGGTTTTGGTGCCTGTCCTGGACTAGCTCTAGAGACCAGGCTGGCCTCGAACTCACAGAGATCTGCCTGGCTCTGCCTCCCGAGTGCTGGGATTAAAGGCATGTGCCACCACTGCCCGGCCAAGTGGCCATATTTTAAGAAGAACCCTTTGCCTAATCATTGTAAAGGAAATATACCATTTTTGTTTGTTTGTTTTTGAAACGGTTTCTCTGCATAACAGTCCTGGCTGTCCTGGAACTCTATTTGTAGACCAGGCTGGTCTCGAACTCATAGAGATCTGCTTTTCTCTGCCTCTTGAGTGCTGGGATTAAAGGTGTGCACCACCACCTCCCAACTCATAACAATATTTTCTAACAAGGAAGCTGCATCACAGCCAAGTGTAGTGGCACAGGCCTATGATCCCACTTCAGGGAGGCTGAGACAGGTAAATCGAAAGTTCAAGGCCAACCTGGTCTGTGTAGTAAGTTCTAGTCAGGCCTGAATTAAACAAGATCCTACCTCCAAACAAACAAGCAAAATAAACGATACATCATAGAGACACCATCAAGGAACTGGTCCAGGGGCTGTATTCTAGATGGAGAGACCCTTCCTCCTCTGCAAATATGGTAGTTTTCAACAGTCTAACTGCTTCTCGTCTTTGATGGGAACCTTGACCTGCCAGAGGAGGCTGATTAGGCAGCTCTCTTCAGCGGGATCCAGGGTTGGATCTCACCTCAAGAATAGTGAAGTAGAGCCAAGAACAAGGAGCCAAAACCCAACATCTATTATCCCCTTTCAGGTAATGTGATTCTAGCCCGATTACCCCCAGTTACTTCTGAGTACCGAATACTGACAGTCTACAGACTGACCTGTTGTTATACTGCTTTTCTTGTCCTCTGCTATCTGGGGACCCTGGCTTTGCCACAGCTATAAACGAGGTCTGAGATAACTGAGGACTAGTGTCCGGGAGATGCTGTGCTGTAGCCCCGCCCACATCTGTCACCCCTCGCTTCCACCAGAAGAGACTATCCCTCCTGCACAACTGTTTGATTTATGGGGATCATTCCACACCTCTCCCTTGGCTAAAGGATAGAGATAACCAGAAAATCCAAGTGGGGCCTTTGCAGTGTTTAAGTCTCCAAAATGCTACAGTCGGGAATTTTAGAAGGCTTTCTAGGCTGTGGACTACAGCGTTCTATATGTCAAGTTTTCAAGGATTTGGTTAAAGAATCCCTTAACTGTAAGGCAGAATAAAAGTATTTAGAACTTACCACGACCCCAAGTTCAAATCGTTTTAATATATGTGATTGGCAACTTTCAAGCCCCAATTTTTCAGTTTCCATCCAAGAGATAGCACCGTGGCAGCAGGGCAGAAATGGACAAATCTCTTGAGAATCTATCAGTTGTAAGAAGCCCCTTCCGCCCTGCTGTTCTCACACACTTGGCTCCTCTGTCTTTCCAGAGATGTGCTTCGAGCTTAGACCCTCTTATGCTGCAGGTAGTTTCTCTCAGGACAATGTTGGCTGAGGGCCAGCTGGGTGCTGAGCAGTCCAGGTGAGTGCCATGGACAACAGCAGGAATCTAAGCCCTTACTCCACAGCTTTCAGAATCCCAACTGAGCAGGACAGCTAGCCAGGTCCCTAATGTGCCAGTTTATTTGACTGAAGAACACACCCACCAATCGATAGGCTGTGTAGGGGGGGGTCTTCTAATGACAACATTCTGTCCCTTTGAGAAACTTACAGCGCCATCACTTGAAGACATCTTAGGCTGGGATTAGAGCCAGGGAATCCCCGAACTCCAAAGCCAAAGTTAGAGCCTCCTTAGTCATTTCCACATGAAAGTCCCCTGTGTCTGCTCCGTTGTCACAGGGGCTTCCAAAGTATGGCAAAGCCTTAGATGTCCTCAGACCCCTGGAGGTCAGTGGCACAGAGAAGACTAAGGAGGCACATTATCAGTAGAGTGGCAAGGCTCTAATCCTGTTCTAAAGCTGCACTGTCCACGTGCAGCTGCCTGCCAAATATGATGCCCACTCACTTCTGGTCACAGTGAAGCATCTGAAGCAGGTCTAACTAAATTTAAAAAGAAAGGGCTAGAGAGCTGGCTAGCACTTAGGATCCCATGCCGCCCTTCCAGAGGATCAAGCTCAATTCCCGGCACCCACATTTAACTCCAGCTCCAGGGGAAGTCCAACACCTCTGGACTGGGGCACCCACACTCACATGCATCCCCCACCCCCACACACACATACACATGATTTAAAAAGAGTAAATCTTTGAAAATAATAAAAAGAAAAGGAGTCATCAGAGAACTAAAGACCATGCCAGAAACAAAATAACAGGTTGAAAACAGGAGGCCAAGTCAGAGAAGCCTGGGCAACGAAAACTGCAATGCTTGAGTATTTAAAATCCCAGAAGAGAACAAAACGGAACCAGTGTTTGAAGACATAAGAAAATGCCCGGGAACAAGAGGAATGGTAAAAAGGGGCAGTGTCCATGACAACCATGACAACCGACAGTGAAATGTCCCAGTAAAAGCCGGGGTCACAAAGACTGAGACGCTTGTGACCAATCAGACAAAAAGCTGAAGGTGGGCCAGTGAGATGGTTCAGTGCAGTGGTTCTCAACCTTCCTAACGCGTGTGCCCACTCATGGGCACATCCTGTGCTCACCCACTCACCCACACAGTACCAATGTCAGCGTTAAAAAACTTCTTAAAACTTTGACGTCATAGGGAAAAAAAGCACTATAATAATTTTTGCATATCGGCCACCTTCAGACACCTGGCAAACACAGCCTAAGAAGGATTATTTCAATTCAGTTTGAGGGTACAGTCCGTCATGGTGGAGAGGCCAGAGCCGCAGGAGCTCCAGGCAGCTGGTCATACTGCACTGTAGTCAGGAACCAGGAGATGAATGGTCAGCCATTTCCTCATTTTCATGCAGGCCAAGGCGCCAGCCCAGGGCATGGTGCCTCCCACTTCAAGGACAATACAAACATTATCATTTACATGTTGTCAATGAGCATGGGAATTCCTAATGTTTTAAGTGGTATCCTTTAACCTGACAATTCTCCTTTTAAGAGTACTTTCCACAGCGCACCAAATAAAAGCGCTAAAGGATATGCGTACAAAGGTAATGCAGCCCTGTGAGCATGTGGAAAACGAAAAGAGAATCCCCAAGTATCTACCAAGAGAGTAATCAGTTAATCAATGGCAAGTCTTTACTATATTATTAAAATTAAATCTTTAGTTTTGAATCTGTTATTGACCTAGAGTGATATCTGTTGTATTCTGTTAAGTATGTGAGGTGTGTGTGTGTGTGTGTGTGTGTGTGTGTGTGTGTGTGTGAGAGAGAGAGAGAGAGAGAGAGAGAGAGAGAGAGAGAGAGAGAGACAGATTGATTGAGATTTCACTTTGGTAAGAAAGGAAGAAATACATAATTTCTATAAATTTCTGCGACCGTGGTAAAACAGGTAAAAGAATATATATTTGGGTGAAGACTACTTACTTTTATACCATCTCACTCACAGTTTACATTTATTTTGTATATACATGGAGTATACAGAATTAAAGAATTAAAAGAGGAAAAAGATCACAAAACAACAAAGCGCTCTGGCTTTATCGATGAGACCAGCTTGTTTACCTCATTTAGACAAAGGCTGGCGACTTTGGGGAGTTAAGGGCAGCACCAGCGGTGGAAAAACACCATGAGATCATAATCACATCCTCCCCAGAACTGGTCTCAGGAGATGTCACTGAAACCCAGAGAAAAGCTAACTGTAATTAATACATGGGGTTCTCTGTGCCCTCAGGGATGGAATGAAACACCAGGTAAATTAGTCCATCATCCCACTAAGATACTGGTGGGGTATTTGTGAGCTGAACCCTAATTTTTTGAGTCAGGGTCTTTCTTTCTTTTTTTTTTCCAGAGCTGAGGACTGAACCCAGGGCCTTGCGCTTGCTAGGCAAGCGCTCTACCACTGAGCTAAATCCCCAACCCCTTGAGATCTTCCATTCTCATAGAGAGCAAACTCAGGACTTTGTGAGTGCTAGGCCGGCATTCTTCCAAAGCTACACCCCCAGCCCTGTGAGCTGGACTACTTTTTGTTTTGTTTTGTTTTTCAAGACAGGGTTTCTCTGTGTAGCCTTGGCTGTCCTGGAACTCACTCTGTAGGCCAGGCTGGCTTCAAACTCAGAGTGTGAAGGCAATACAGACTCCCTCTTAGGGTAGGGCCACCATCTTAGACCACCTGCTGTACTCAGTTCCAGGAAGGACCTCAGGAATGTGTCAAAACAACTCAAACAGATACAGAGCAGTATTCTCCTGCAGACATTCTGAGGTTTATGGCCCTTGAAGATATCTAGATAGTCTTGCTGAGCTATCCAGATAATCCTGTTCAGCAGGTTGTGGTTCCCCGCCAAAAGTCTAACCCAATGGTTTCAAATGTGGGTTCATGCCCAAAGTCTAGACCAATAGTTTAAAAAATCAACTTGCCCCATATACCCAATCCCAAGCACGTACTTCCTGGCCTGTGTTTTTCCCTATAAAAACACTCTACACCTGGGCACGTGGCTGCCGCCACATTTCCTCCCATCTGCCATGCGGTGGCCCAGGTTGAACCTGACAATCAAAGGACCCTTCCTTCTGTGCCTGCATTGGAAACCCACTTCTTGGTGGTCTCTGGGGGTTTCTCAAAGTGGGTACAACAAGAGATCCACCTGCCTCAGCCTCCCAAGTGCTGGGATTAAAGGCATGTGCCACCACTGCCTGGTGAGCCGAACTTTTTCTATTTTTATTTTAAAAAAAAAAAGCTTATACAATATATTTTGGTCGTATTCTTTCCCCTCCCCAACCCCTCCAAGATCCTCCCAACCCACTGAACTTCGTGTTCTCTATTAAAACAAATAAAACCCCACAGGAAAAACAACCAAAAACAAAGATGCAAACCAAAACAAAATTTAGAAAGGTAAAAATCAATCAGAAAAAATTCTAAAACAAATAAACAAACAAAACCGTGGAGTCTGTTTTATATTGGCTAACTACTCCTGGGCAGAGGGCCTGCCCTAGAGTGTGGTGGATATACCCAGAGACACTCTGTTGGAGAAAATGGATTTCCCTTTCCCAGCAGGTATCAATTGCACATAGCTTCTTGGTTAGGGGTGGGACTTTGTCCACTTCCCTTCTTAGTGCTGGGACTTTGTCTAGTCTGGACCTGTACAAGTCCTTTGCATGCTGTACCCATAGAGAAGAGCGCCATCAGGCCCTCATCAGAGACTCTTCTTTCTGCAGTAGATGGTGATTAGCAAAGGGACACACAACTGGACAATGTGCATGCAGAGTGAGAGGCTTTGGAGTACTGAGCCCTGAATGGGATGTCTTCATCAAAACCCTCCTCAAGGCTCAGGGATCTGTGTGGAAGAGGAGGCAGAAGAGATTGTAAGATCCTGAGGTGGTGGTTGTGGAAGATTATTTTAACTAGACAAAGATGTGTTTATGCTGCAGAATATCACTTTAACTGTGTAAAGGTGTCTTACTTTTGTTTAGGCTGCATTTGTTTAACTATGTGAAGATGGGTTGCTGTTTCATCTTGCCTGCCTAAGGCACCTGCTTGGTCTAATACAAAGCTGAATGGCCAATAGCTAGGCAGAGAAAGGATAGGCGGGGTTGGCAGGCAGAGAGAATATATAGGAGAAATCTAGGCCCGAGAGTAACTAGAGAAGAGAAGAGACCACCAACCAGCTAGACGTAGAGACACCAAGAAAAAAAAGGTAAAAAGCTCTGAAGCAAAAGATAGATAAAGAAAAACAGGTTAATTTAAGTTAAAAGAGCTAGCCAGAAACGTGCCTAAGCTAGGTGGAGCATTTAAAACTAATAAGTCTCTGTGTCATGATTTGGGAGCTGGTTGATGGCCTAAAAGAAAAAGCCTGGTACAGGTCACCAAGGAATGATGACTCCAAGGAATCAGCATCTTCCAGAAACAACAGGACTGATCCACTATGAACTCAGAGACTGTGAGCCAAACCTCTTAACCCAGCCCACAAAGGCCTTCTTCAAATTTTGGAGGTGTGAACCTGTGTTCTATGTGTTCTTATGCACCTAGTCCAATGCTGTATATTTGTTTACTTTGTAATTGTTATATTTGTACTTTTTTATTTTTTGAGACAGGGTTTCTCTGTGTAGTTTTGGTGCCTGTCCTGGATCTCGCTCCATAGACCAGGCTGGCCTCGAACTCACAGAGATCCGCCTGGCTCTGCCTCCCAAGTGCTGGGATTGCGCTACCACCCACCCGGCTGTATTTGTACTTTTTTATGAAATATAGTGTAATTTGATACATGTGGACAGTATAGCAACCAAATCCGGGTAATTAGCATTTCTATCATCTCACATGCTATCATTTATGTGTCAGGAACTCAGCCCTCTAGTTATTTTGGTAAGTATAATGAGTTTTACAATTATTCCATTCAAGAATATTAAAACTACTTCCCACCACTAATTTTATTTTGGAATCCATTACTAACCCTGTCTATCTGCCCCCCACCCCACCCCTTCCTAGTTTATAGTAACCTTTGTGCTACTTCATATTTTTATGTGGTCAACATCATTTGTTTCTGCTAGTGAGATGTAGTATTAAGTCTGTGTCTGGCTTATTTCACTGAACACATAACCTCCAGCAGGTCTATCCATGTCATCACATAAGATTCCATCCTCCTTCCTTTTTTTTTTTTTTTTATAAAAAAAAAAGATAAGATCTTTCTATGTAGCCCTAGCTGTCCTGAACATCACTATATAGACCAGGCTGGCCTTGAACTCGAGAGTTCCTCCTAACTCCTAGAGATGATAATAAAGGCATCTATCACACTCATCATTTCCATCCTTTTTATGTGCATGCTTTTAAAACATCTTAAAAGGAGCAGTCAAATCTTGGTAGGTTTGTTGGGAGCGTATCTTGTGTTAACCCGCTCCTCCACCCTACCTACCCTGTAAAAATGTGAATCTGAGAGGTACTGCCTGCTGCTCATCTCCATGTTTCTAATCTGACAGCATGGATAACAACTCCTCAGAGTAAGCTGTTTTCTCTGGTGCCAAGGCTTCTGCACTTCAAGCAGCTGAAGAGTTACTCCCTCCTCACCCTGCAGGCCCTCACATGTACAGCCCTGCTGATGGGCAGCATGCAGCCATCCTGGCTCAGGACCACACTTTGGATGTTACTTTCCTCAAAAGCAGCACCAAACTTATAGAAAGGAGGAAATATTTACTCTCAAGGTTCCCTTGGGGTCCAATCTACTAATTGGATCTAGATTTTAATTTGTTCTCTAATAATATAGCAGAATCTGGGAACATTTTTTGATATCACAGAACATCATATATATTTTGTATTTTAATCCTCAAGTATTAACCTAAATATTGACAGTAGTAATTTTCTTTTACCATAGACAGTAGTGTTAACTGAAAGTTAATATCCCAAGTAAGATTGAAAGTTCAAGGTCAACCTCGGCAACTCAGTGAAACTGTCTCAAAATAAAAAGTAAAGACGGGGCTGGGGTAAGGAGAGTTGCCTAGCATGTGTGAGGTCCCATCCCTAGAATCAACAACACAGAAGTCAATAGCTTAGGGTGTGGATTTCCACAACCAAATATTTGTTTGGATTCTAAGGACCGTGTGTGAAAAGCTTTGTCCCAGCCTGTGGTGTCACTGGGGGTTTAGAGGTAAGGCCTAACCAGCTCCAGCCTCTTAGCTCATCCCTCTCACTTTCAAACCACCAGGAGGTGAACAGGTTTCTGCCACATGCTCCTTTCATAATTTACTGCCTTGCCAGAAGCCCAAATGCAATAGGGCCAACCGTGACAGAAGCCTCAAGACCATGAGCCTCAAATACCTGTCCTCCTTGTAAATTTCCTTAGGTATACTGAATACTGAGCAACACAAAATTTAAAAGTCAAGTGGAATAAAAAGAAAAAAAATTAAAGCATAACAATGTTATGAACAAAATATAGTACTTTTATTAGAATTCAAAATTAGCACTGTCATTAGCCTACAGGATGAAAGGTCATTTCCTTCACTTTAGCACTTTTTTTTTTTTTAAGCTAAGGATCAAACCCAGGGCCTTGCGCTTGCTAGGTAAGCGCTCTACCACTGAGCTAAATCCCCAACCCCTACTTTAGCACTCTTAAGACTGTCATTTGGTTGGGCAGGGTGGCACACACCTGCAGTCTCCTGCTACTCAGGAATCTTAAGGCATGGGGACTGCTTGAGCCTAGGAGTTCCAGGCCAACCTGGGGGAGCCCACAAAGATTCCAACTTGTGGTTTGACTCAAGGTCAGAGAGTCAAGAGTTTATGTTGCTCTCCAAGGCTGCATAATAGGGTGCAAAGGCATGGTTACCAGCTGTCTTATACTTCAAGGTCTAATCACAAGATGCTTTGCCATGGGCATGGCTACCAGGTGTTTTGAAGAATCTATATGCATGTGGTTGTATGCTGTGCTTTGATCTTGAAGGGGGAGGGTTGTCTTTTCTTCTCCCCTTGCTAGTGTATAAAAAGCCCATTAGAAATAAACTCAAGGCTGCTGGGTATTGACCCAGGACCCTCCCTAAGCTATCCCATGTCTGTCTTTTCCTTCATCTATATTTCTATCTAGCATTCTTCAATTCCTCACTCCCCTCTTCAAGGGACCCTTCAATAGGTCTGGGTTGGACCCCAACACCAAACTAAGTAACAGAAAAATCCCACTCTTAAATGATAAAAAAGAAAACTGACATTTTGCTCTTAACTCTTCCATAAGGTCGTGTATTTTCCTTGAGGTATGTAAAATTCAAAAGGAAATTTCACCCTTCTCTGTTAAACATTCTAAGAATGCCAGAAATCTTTCCAGATGCCTTTCCTAAATGGTTCCAAGAACCCAAAACCTATTCTCAAAGCAATGGCACTAGGCTATTTATATGCTAGATACCCCACATCCTTCTCACACTGCAAAACACATGCCAGAAAACTCTGAAGTCCCTGGCAAGCTGTTCTCAAAAGGATTTAATCTGATGTGTTCAATAATCAACACATTTTAAAGTGAGTGCCAATTTCCAAACAGTGTGTGGCACTAATTTTAGCTTTTATATAAGCTTCTTCCAAACTTCAAGTGTTTATTTCCTAACTATAACTTGATCTCCCTTTGCAATTTACATATGGATACACATTAGGAAATGATGATAAATCCCTGTCATTGTTTCTTGCCTTTCCTCATCTTGTTTGTATGTTAGAGACAATTCACCATGCAGCCCAGACTGGCCTAGAACTTTCCAATCTTTTGCCTAGGTCTCCAGAGGCCAGGGACTTCCCTAGGACGTCAGGCATGTGCTCACCACACCTGGCCTTGTGAGTCAACATCTTGCACTACTCGGCTTCACAATTTACCAACAAAGGTTTTTTTGCTGTGCTTATAACCCGAGGGCTTTCCAGTCATGGTTTCAGTTTTGTTTTACTCTTCCTTTGACCATTTGGTGGCAGGGTAAGAACTGCCCCATCTAAACAGGATGCTATTAATCCAAACTTGAACCGACTTTTTCAAGTCACGGACCTTTAAAGACAGGACTGGAAGTCAGGGCATGCCTAATGCTGTGTGCTAAATAGACTATTTGAAATTAATTTTATTCAACATTTTTCTGGCTCACCTTAAATTATCCTTTGTATTTTCATGTTATTTCCTGTCTTATGAAGCAAAAATCATGCCTTTTATTTCTTCCTTATTTTAAATGCACAGGGGCAGTCTGATAATTACTGGTTAAAAAAACCAAACCAAACCACCTACCACATTTGATTACTCATACTGAATGAAAAAATAATTCATGTTAAAAGGACTTCACTCATTTTTCAAAAACCAGGACCATATTTACATATAGCAGATATTAAAATACTTAAGTACTGTTAGAAAACAACTTTTCTTCTGAGCATCTTGAGAAGCATCCCTCACTTCCACTTTGTTTCTTTTGCCCACATCCCTAATGGTGTCAGGAACTAGCAAGCACAGGATCTGTTTGTGTCCCAACTGTTTAGTGCCTGTGTTTTACCAGTGGACAGATTTTTGGTAACCCGTCTTTTAAAGATCCCGCGGTGTAGCTAGGTGATTCCTAACTCAAGTTCAGTGTCTGTAATATCAAAACTTATCTTCATGTAATAGTGCTGGCCCATTACCTAACAACAGAATGAGAAGTGCACGTGGAAAGGCTTATGTTAAAATCTCACTACTTCATTGTGAATACTTAATGTATTAGAATCTTTTTAATAGAAGTTACCTAAGAGGATGACTCTTCAAGAAGAGGGACTCAGAGGATTCATTCAGATCACAGAGAACCTGGAAGCCCACCTCAAGGGGCTAAGAGAAAAGGCAACCTTAGAAAGTTAACTCTTATTCAATATATATAGAGGACAGTGTAATAAAAAACCAAGTAGGTCATTACCATGAACATAAATAGGCTGTCAAAACGTAAGAGTAAAGCTGCACACATTTTATGCATTTATTCACTCTTTCACTTTGTACATATATACTGAATATGTCTTTAAAAATTTTTACTTGAATAAATCTATTGTAATCATAAAAATATTTTAAGAATTATTGTTCTGAAAGAAGTGACAGCCTCACTGTATTGTAAGAATCATCATCAAAGGTAAGCATTTGAAAATGAAAATAACCCTGTAAAATCAATACAGGTTAAATACCAAAATAGCCAAAATGCAGCAATATTTACATGAGTATTTTGAGTGTTTATAGAGCACATCCACTTCTTCCCTGTTGTAAGTTTGCAAAAACTGCTGAGTGCTAAAATCCTACCATTTCAGGAGGCCACACTGAAAATGAGCCCTTCCACATACACTAAGTGGTTCTGGAGCTGACTCATACTTACAAACCACAAAACTCCATAATCACATGACAAAGAAATATAATTGTTTACCTTTCAACTGCTGCTATTGTGTACAATACACCACAAGTAATCACAGGTGTTTTCACACACAGACTGTCCTCACTCTGAAATGTCCGAGGTGAATACATCTGAGCGTGTGACTTTTCTATAAAGGAAAAGCCAGCACTTCCTATTTAAATGTTTTTATTTCTGTGTTAAAAACAGAACTCCTAGAGGCCAAATAAGGAAAACAGACCAAACTCAAAACATTATTAAATCATATATAATCCACTTTATTACCAATCATCACATCTCTAGCAAGATCAATTTTATTCAAGTCTCAAGTTCTAAACAATTAACAACCCATTCTGTAAAACGGAGTGAACAACTATGACCGAAAGAAGACAATCAAACGTTGAACACGTTATCAAAATGGATGGTCTTCTGTTCAAAGCCGTAACATTTCTGTCAGTAGTAACTGTATGGAGGCCGCTGGTTGTGACCGTATTGTCCGTACTGTGGTTGATAGTAAGGCTCTTGTCTCTGCTGTGGGTAATTGTTTCCCCATGACCGTCCATGCCACTGATTTGATCGATTGTCGCTCGGCCATCCTCGTCTGTTATCCCTACCTCTAAACTGTCTGTTATCTTGCAGCCTACCAAAAGAAAACAGAAATATTTACAACTTCTCTTTAAAAAAAGAAACCCAGGAAACCAATCCCAGGGCATTTGCGTGCTCAATGTACTTGAGAGTGGAAACCTAGTTCTCTGAGGACGCCCCAGCACAAGCCATACTTTCCCAAGACTGAAGCCCTCCTTCCAGCATACACTGGACACCTTGTACTGGACAGAGGCAGGGAACAAGTCCAGGTGTGATCACCTGACACCTACCAAAATGCACAAAACAGTCTGACTTCTTCATAGTTTTGAATTATTACATTTAATTTTCCATTTCATTTTATAAAGTTTCTAAGGTAATCAAAAACAATACCTTCTTTTAGAAATCAAGTACAAAACTCCAGTTCTATTAAGTATATCTGTAAAGAAAATGTTAGTTTGAGACAGGGTCTCATTGAATAGCCCAGGCTAGCCTAGACCTTATGAACCTATGGCCTCAGCCTCTTAAGCACTGAAAGTATGGCTTGCATCACCAAGCCTGGCTTAAGCAAGACTCATAAAAGCAAGTATCACAGTGCTTGTTATGTTCCAGGCACTGTCTTTTCCTGGATAATCCTCTGTATTATCTTCCGGAAATAACACATACCAGTTGCCTCGATTTCTTTGGTTGCCACCGGCTCTACTGTTCCATTCCTCAACAATTGGGGGAGATTCAGGAGGACGTTTCAAGTATTCCTGGTACTCTTTGTCATCTTGTGTGAATCTGTTTGCAAACATCTCTTCAAAATCTGGAATCACTTCAGAAGTATCACTCATCTTGAAATTCTGTACAGTTTTTAGGATCTGTAAGAATTAAAAAAAAAATTAATACTAATTTATCAGCTTATGAAAAACCAAGTGAACGATTTTGGACAGAGTACTAACAAAAGTCCCTATGTATTTTTAAACTTAAGACTGTAACAGTTCTTGACTACATTGTGTTCCTGGAGTCTGCAACACTAAGATGCCATATCCTCAAAGAGTCCCCAGTCTAAAGACATAGATATGGTAGCTGGGGAGGATATCTCAATTTGTAACATGCTTGTCCTGCAGAATGTGGACCTGAGTCTGCTCTCCAGCGCCTACATAAAAAGCCAGGCCTAGTGGAACAGGCTTACAATCACAGTGCCGGGGAAGTGGAGACAGGCACATCCCTGGAGCTTGTTGGCCAGCCATCCTAGCTAATTGGCAAGCCCCAGGTTCCAGTGAAAGACCTAGTTCAAAAATCAAGGTAGACAGCTTTTGAAGAATGACCCTGGAGTGGACATCTGGCTTCCACATGCGCCCCACACATACACACAATAAACAGTATGAAGAAGATGGATATGATGTAAACATAGAGAGGCAGAAGACATCAAGAAATAAAACTAAACAGGTAAACAAGGGACAAATTGTGGGAAATGTTGTATCCAACACAAATACTTTTGTATCTTCTTTCTGGGAGGCAATGGGAAGTACGGGTGACTTAGGAGAGGAAGTCTGAAGATCTAATCTATCTTTGGGTGACTTAGGAGAGGAAGTCTGAAGATCTAATCTATCTTTATGTGTGGTGATACACACCTGTAACAGGAGGCAGAGGCAGGAGGAACTGCAGGCCAACCTGGTGCTTGACAGTTAATTCCAAGCCAGCAAGGGCTATATAGTAGAATCTCATCTCCACAAACATAAAAACAAGGCCCAATGTAGTATTCTGAAGGACTGCTTTTGTAACTGGGTAGGGACTAATGAAACTAAACTAAAGCAGATTGCTGTAATAATGTATGTAGTGGATAGCCTTAATAATTTTACCAATAAATGTAGATAACATGCTGAAAAGGTACTGCGAGGGAAGGGCTGAGAAAACAATTTTAAAAGAACTCCAGGAAGAAAGAGCCACTAATTAGACATGGGAGGAGTAGTAAGGGATAAATCTCAGACTTCCTGCCAAATGATTAGATACATTATAGTCCCACCGAAACTATGAGAAAGGTGGGTAAGGGTACCCTGAATTTAAAGTGAGCGATGAACCAGGTGGTGGTGGCCCACGCCTTTAATCCCAGCACTGGGGAAGCAGAGGCAGGTGGATCTCTGAGTTCAAGGCCAGTCTGGTCTACAAGACAGGGATACTCAGAGAAACCCTGTCTTGAAAAACCAAGGACTTGAGCATTCCTTGGGTATATGCCCAAGAGTGGTATAGCTGGGTCTTGAGGAAGACTGATTCCTAATTTTCTGAGAAACCGCCATACTGATTTCCAAAGTGGCTGTATAAGTTTGCATTCCCATCAACAGTGGAGGAGTATTGCCCTTGCTTCATATCCTCTCCAACATAAGCTGTCTTCAGTGTTTTTGATCTTAGCCATTCTGACAGGTATAAGATGGTATCTCAGAGTCGTTTTGATTTGCATTTCCCATACCACAAGGACACATCCTCAACTACATTCATAAAAGCATTATTTGTAATAGCCAGAACCCGGAAACAACCTAGATGTCCCTCAATCAAAGAATGGATTAAGAAAATGAGGTACATATACATGATAGAGTACTACTCAGCAGTTAAAAAAAAATGATTATCAGGAAATCTACAGGCAAATGGATGGAACTAGAAAATATCCTGAGTGAGGTAATCCAGATTCAGAAGGACAAACATGGTATATACTTATAAGTGGATACCAGTTGTAAAGCAAAGGATAACCAGACTTCAACCCACAGCTCCAGAGAAGCTAGCTAACAAGGAAGACCCAAAAAGGGATGCAAGGATCTCAATGGGAAGGGGAAATAGATGAGTTCTCCATGAGTAAACTGGGGATGAGGGTGGGCAATGGAGAGTAGGGGATGGGAATGAGAACATAAGGGAATGGGATGGTCGAGCTGGAACAGGGATGGAGTGGGAAAGCAATGAAAGAGATACCATGATGGAGGGAGACATCATGGGGATAAAGAGAAAACAGGTACTAGGAAAGTTCCCAAGAATCTACAAGGATAATCCCAGATTAGACTACTAGCAATAGTGGAGAGGGTGCCTGAACTGGCTTACTCCAGTAATCAGACCAGTGAGTACCCTAACTGCCATCATAGAGCCTTTCTCCAGTAACTGATGGAAGCAGATGCAGAGATCCACAGCCAAACACCAGGCTCAGCTCCAGAAGTCCAGTCGAAGAGAGAGAAGAGGGGTTCTATGAGCAAAGGGCATCAAGATCATGATGGAGAAATCTACAGACATAACCAAAAAAAACTAGTGGGAACTCATGAATTTAGATCAACAGCTGTGGAGCCTCCATGGGACTGGACTAGACCCTCTGCATAGGGACAGTTGTGTAGCTTGATCTGCTTAAGGGGTCCCCTGACAGTAGGATCAGTATCCATCCCTGGTGCATGAGCTGGCTTTTTGGAGCCCACTACCTATGGTGGGATACCTTGTACAGCCTTGAGGCAGGGGGAGGGGCTTGGACCTGCCTCTACTAAATGTACCTCCCCATGGGAAGCCCTACCTTCTTGTAGGAGAGAATGGGGGATAGGTTGGGAGGGAGAGGCTGGAGTGGCAGGAGGAGGGAAGAAGGGGATCTTTGATTGGTATATAAAATGAACAAAAGAAATTTAATTAAAAAAAGAAAAACCAAGGACTTGTCTTAAAAAAAAAAAAGAGACAAAACAAAAACCCCTGCAACCCACCCACCCACCATCACCAGCACCACACACACACACACACACACACACACACACACACACACACACACACACACAGGAGGGGGTAAGGGGGAAGCTGGGTACAGTGATATATACCTATAGCCTCAGCACTTCAGATACTGAGGCAGAACTGTTTGAACCCAGGAGTTTTAAGCCAACCCAAGCAACATATATAAAAACAGGCATTTAAGTGCACAGTTATTAAAGTTTGGGTAACCACTTTATAATCTTATGCATTTATAATCTTATGCAATTTACTCCTATTCCAGATCCTGTGAGAAATGAAAAAAACACCTGACACTAATAAGTAAGATACTGTCTAATGGATATAAACAGTATAATCTGGGCTGGCAAAATGGTTCAGTTGGTAAAGGGGCTTGGGGCCAAGCCTAAGGACCTGAGTTCAATCCCCAAGTCCCATATGGTAGAAGCAGAAAACAGACTCCCACAAGTGGTCCTCTTATCTCCACAAGTGTGCCATGACATACAGACCCACACACAAATGTAGTATAAAAATTAAAAACATGACTCTCTTAACAGTCCATAATATATGGACACTTTATAAAAATATTTCTTCAACCCTCTGTTTTGACTTAACTTGCAGGTTAAGGAATAGTCTTCAGCAAGACCTTGAAACTGCAGAATTCTATAAGTAGTACCCACTTCCCAGTCTTCCTTGATCAAGTACTGTTCAGCTTCTCTATCTCATAGCTTTCCTAATCCAAACTTCGTGTTTTTACTGATTGCCTCAAAACTTCTAAACCAAAACTTCTTGGTAGATCTAGAACTTCTGAGGCTGAGACAGGAGGATTAACTGAGCCTAGATGTACAAGACCAGCCTTGACAAAGAAAAAAGAACCAAACCTATTTTATGATTTGAGGCATACTTAACATCATGCTAAATGCTTAAAACCAATCTTTCCCATAGTATCCTAATTATTTTTTTTCCTGTACTAATTAAACTTCTACTAAAGCTTTTCATGAGTTGTTTAACTAGAAGATAGCTTCTTCTTTCCTTTGTTTTTTTTCTCAAAACATGCAAGGATTCATAACATAATACTAACCTTATTCCAACAAAATTAAACTAGAATTGTTATTAAAATAGAAGAAACAATATCTGGATGTTCTACCTTTCCAGCTACTACTGAGATTATGTCTTATTAATTATACCTCCATGTGCCCAGCTGGTATAGGCAAACTATGTCAAATACCAAAAACCAAATGAGTTTAAAATAAATCCAACTAGGCCAGGTATAGTGGTACATGCATCCCAGTACTTGGGAGGCAGTCTGGCAGATAGATCTCTGAGTTCGAGATGAGCCTGGTCTGTGTAAAGGGACCTTGTCGCAAAAAGAAAAGGAAAAAAAAAGTCAACAACAAAAACTAATTAAGTGTCCGTGTTTCCATACTAACCACAAAGCCACTAGAGAGACAGAAAGACATCCCATTCCTAATTAAGACAGACAGTAGTAAATTCATAAGGCAAGGAAAATGCACTACATTTTCTCCATACCCTGCCTACCGTAATCAACAAGTATCTTGTTTGTTTACTCATGAGAGTGGAATTTAAACAAAATCTTAATGCAAGCATTACTTAACCCAAGGATTTGAGGCAACTATACTGTTTGACATTTAGGCTGATTAAATACGGGACAACACCAATACACAAGCTATCACGGAAGGGGGAAACTCAAGAGGTCTCAACAAGAACTACAGCAACCAAGGAATGCCAAGAGCAAGAGAAAGAGTCTTCCCAAGAGCAGAGCACACCAACCGGTTATTCAATACATATAGGATCAGCCCTGAAAACATACATAGAAGTAACATTAGACAAACTGACCGACATTTTATATATATAAAAAAAATATATAGTTTTATATATATATAAAACTAAAGAAGCCATGAATTTGAAAGAGAGCAAGCAGGATACATGGGAGGGCTTAGGAGGAGGAAAAGGAAAAATGTAGTAATTTCAAAAAATATAGATAATATGGCTTCAGGGGTTTTAAAGGAACCTCAAAAGATGGGAGAAGGGGTGGAGAGCTAGCTCAGTAATCAAGAGCACTCACTATTCTTCCAAAGGACCATAAATCAGATCCTAGTACCCACACTGCGCAGCTCATAACTGCCTGTAATTCTAGCTCCAGGTGATCCGATGCTCCCTTCTGACCTCTGAGCATCAACACACACACACACTCTCTCTCTCTCTCTCTCTCCCTCCCTCCCTCCCTCCCTCCCTCCTTCTCTCAAAAAGATGTGGGCAGAAGGGGTGAGTACATACAGGACTCGGGTTGAGGGCACTGGATTCAAAGGACTCTTTAGAATCTCAGCCCGAACAATTCATAGAGGAAACTCGCTCTTCCACTGAAGAGCTACAAGAGGCCACGAGCCTCATCCTCCGGGTCTTCAAAACCAACACGCTAGTCCAAGCGTCGGTAACTAGTAACTACAGGACGTACGTTCTTGGTGGTTGTAGCTGCCGCTGAATGAAAGGCTACACCTTCCACTGCCCTTGAACCCCACTAATTTCTTCTCCACAAGTAAAAGCCCACAGAGCTCCGGCGGAGGCCCTCCCACCCTGGTCAAGGCTAACAGAAAGGGCTTCGGGGGCTCTCCAAAGGTGAGCCCGGCCAACAGATGAGGATAACGGGCTGAAGAGCGCGTTTCCCAGACCTCGGCCCATCGGACACGCGCCTTACAACGGCTTCGACACAGCGGCTCCTTCCAGAAGCCCCTTAAAGAGCAGACCCGAGGGGAAAGAGGCTCGGAGGAGGAGCCACTGCGGGGCTCCCCCGCCTCCAGCCTCCCCGTTCCCTCCGCCGCCCCGCCCGGAAGACGCATCCGCTCAGGGACGTGCTCACCCTTCCGCGGGCCGCCCTGGAGGGACTGCGGATAGCCACACCGCAGCACCCAAAGCAGCTCTCCAAGGTAACCAAACGCGCAGGAATCCCTCCCTACTCCACTTCCGCTTCCGGAGCGCAAAAGCCGAAGCCGCCTAGAAATCTCGCGATATCCATAGAGTTCATCGGCTTTCCCCGCCCCCTTCCTGCCACGCCCCTCGCGGTCGAACTGTGGCGCGGCCCGATGGGAAGCTGCCCAGGTTCGAGCCTCTTGGCGAAGGTGGGTGCTGCTGTCTCTTTGCTGCCCTGACTGCATGCGTGTCTTACCGAAGGGTAAAAGACATCGCCATATAGTAAAGTCCCCTGGACTGCCAGTCGTCGGCGCACTGGGACTGAAAGGCTGCCAACAGGACCGGGAAGGAAGGCTGCTTGCAACCCCGAGGAGACCGGAAGCGGAGCCGGGGCGGCGGGGTGAGGAGCAGACTACGGCACCGGCACCGCTTGAGCGAGGCCGACCCGGTCCTGAGCAAACCTCGGCAGTCAGGTTCCTGCGGGCCGCTCTCTCTGGTTTCGCAGACACGCGTCTAGTTCTCCACTGTAGTCCGATCCCGCCCCAAGTCCTGGCGATTTCTTCTCGAGAGTTAGCAAGTGCGGAAACGCTGACGACCCCAGCTGTAACTTGACCTTTCTCTCAAATTGCTTCCCTGACAGTCCACTTTTCTTGGGAACACAGTCACCTTGAAAAGTTCGGTGTCTAAATTGGATACCGTTTCTTTCCACGCCTCAGTCAGATGCCATATGCTGCTTGTCCCTGCAGTGACTCTGGCATCCATCCACTCCCAGACCCATTGTCTCCACCTCATCAAAGTTCTCACCGCCCCCGGAACAGTGTGAAAGCAGCATTTTTCTTGTTGATGCTCTTCTTCCTAAAGCACCCTGCACCAGCATATCTTACGCATAACTGCTATAGGCGTAGTCATATACAAGCACAGCTGGAATACATCAACAGCTCCTTGCTGCCTGGCCCAGAATATTAATTGGGTTTCAAAATTCTGTTTTATGATAGTTCTCTTTCATTCTCTCGCCTATGGTAAATCAGACCATCTGCAGTACTTCATGAATTGCTCATTCATTACCTTTCTCTAGATTGCCTGTGTCCCCGTGTGCTTGGAATGCTTACCATTCCTCTACAAATAGAAGACACACACATCCCGCCTCCAGATGTTGACAGCTTCTATCCATTCTCTAAGATTTTACAGTGTGACATCACCATCTGGAAATAAGTTTTGCCTCTGCTGGGTTCCACGATACTTTCTGAACTTTATGTTATTGCCACTTTCTGACTTTGGGCTACAGTTTTAAATTTGTTTGTACGTCTTACAGTATATAACATTGTGCTTCTCATAAAGTAAGCACTCAGTCCATACTTGTGGAATGAAAAGTAGAACTGAATAATCCAGGCTGTAGTTTGGAAACATCAATTTAACAAAATTAGGATAGTGCTGATGGGGGGCAGTGAAAGTCTTGGTGTCAAGTAGTGAGAGATCATGATCACGGTTACAGAGATGGAATATCCACACTAACTGAGTAGGTGACCGAAGAAAAACAGTAGGGAATGGTGGAAATCCCACCTCTTTGAGCCTGGGAAATCGGCACTGAAAAGGAACTTCAGTTTCATTTAATTGAAGTGTAAAAGTCATTTAAAAGCACGAATTTCTGTGTGATGATGCCCCGTTGTGACACCAGCCGTTGGGAGGTGGAGGAGAGATGGGGGTGAGTTGAGCTCATCCTCAGCTACATGAGACCCTATTTTTTTTTTTTTTTTTTTTTAAATATATTAGGCAGGCAGTGGTGGCATATGCCTTTAATCCCAGCACTTGGGAAGCCAGCCCGGTCTACAGGACAACCAAGGCTACACAAAGAAACCCTGTCTCGAAAAACAAGTATGTGTCATTATTCTAGCAGCAGAAATATTCTGGGAACCAAGGTTTGGAAACAGTCACTGTCCAAAGCATCCTGCTGAGGACAGCAGACAGGACTTGGTCAGGTCCTGCAATCTCACCAGTTATTTTGCTATTAAACCCTTTCTCCTTTTGATGTCCGGGATCTTTCCTGAATGCCGTATCTCATCACATCAAGGATGTTACCTCTTGTAAGACACTGTTACATCAAGATGCATGGCACTGACTATTAATGTTTCTGTGATACAGATACAATAATAATTGAAGATATATCATCACAGTTTCAGGAATCCTAATATGTTTACATGCATTTATACACAAGTATACTCATGTATATGTATATGCACACATTTTCAATAAAATTCAGTAAACTACTAGCCTTGAGGCAAAGTATTTCTTATAAGTGTTATAAAATATAAATATTTCTCTGAATCCTTTAGAAGGTTAACTTTGTCATAAAATACAAAGAGATAAGTTTTAAATGTGAATAATAGGTACCTGCAAACATTTACTAACATATACTCTCTTTAAAAAAAAAAAAAAAAATCTCTCTTTGCTGGAAAGATGGCTACTGCTCCTGCAGAGAAGCTGGATTCAGTTCCAGCACCTAAACCTAAAGTGCCACTCCCTATGGGCCAAACTTTCAAACACACGAGTGTATGGGAGCCATTTCTATCCAAACCACCACGACATACATATTAAATAAAAAATGAAAAATTTAAATTATTTTTTATCTGTGGTATGAAGCCATATTATAATAGTTCATTAAAAGCAGAGTTTAGCTGAGCATAGTGGCCCATGCATATAACTTCAGCATTTGGAGGATTGCCCCAAGTTTGAGGCCAACCTGACCTGGCCTGGGCTACAGAGTGAACTTTTTAGGCCAGTCTAGGCTATGGAGCAAGACATTTTTTTAAAGGCACATTTAAAAAATTTTTTAAAATTATGTGTCTTTGTGAGCCTGCATGTGTGCACTGTGCATGTGCAGGAAACTTCGGGGCCAGAAGAGGGCGTTGGATCTCCTGGAATTGGAACTACATGTGGTTGTGTAGTTCCTCTGACAGAGTGGTAAGTGTAAAGTATATTTTAAATATTCCCCTTTTAAAAATGCATTTTTTTTCCTCTAAAAGTTAAGGAAGGCAATAAAAAATTCTTATTCCACATTCTAGACTAATTTTCTCTTTTACTGGTAACAACCATAAGTCTCTGCTAGAATCAAAAAGATCACCCGCATTTCATAAAAGCCCTCTCAATACAGCTTCTGTTTGAGTGACCCACCAGACATGTTTCATTTTTAGGGTCTCTTTTCTCTCCCTCTAAAGTACCTGTGACCTGAACCCATAGTCTCTATCCCTTCATCAGTTACGTGGTCCATTGTCCATTATGGAAAAGAGAACATCATTGACTCCGGTGTCATCCTCAAGTTCAACTTTCTCCTCCAAGTAGCATCTTTCATAAATCTCAAATACGAAATTTCACAGAGCCGTGAATGCCTTTGTACCAAGCCACGACACCAAATTAGGTAGAAATGTAGCTCTTAATCACTAGCTGTGAATCTTTCTTTTGCAATCAGGATCAAAATACTCCATTGCCAGTTACCGGTGTCTACCTGGTGTCCTCTTAAGGGTAGTGACATTTTCAGTCCGATTCAGTGTTTCAAATACAAAGGCAAACCCTTGCCCACAGGGCCGGTACGGTAAGTGGTGTGGCTGCTACAGGCCTAGACACTAGCAGCCAGCCAACAATCCTGATAAGTAAGCCCTCTTGTCTGCAGACTTCCCTTCCAGAAGTAAAGGTTAACCTGCCCTGGCAGCCCTTACTCTTTTTAAAAGTAATTTAAAATCTTTGAGATTATAGTTATATCCTTTCCTCCATGCGACTCCTCGCAAGGCCCCTGCCTCATGCTCTTTCGCGTTCGTGTCGTCTTTTCCTGTTGTTGTTACACGTGTGTCTGAATAGTCACCTATTCCTAACTGTATAAATACAACCTGTTAAGTCTGTGTAATGCTATTTATGTGTATGTTTTCAGGGCTGACCAGTTGGTGTTGGCTAGCCAATTCGGTGTGTTCTTCCTGGAAGTGACTGTTTCTCCTTCTCTCGGGCTTCCTTAGCGGTCTGTAGCTCTTTGTCTAGGGTTGAAGCCTTGTGAGCTTTCTCCTTTCCCTATTAGCATGCCTATTGGTGCCATCCTTGTTTGGGTCATGTTTAGGCAATCATGCTGATGGGATTTCATGGTTATAGTAGTAGCCTCTTTGACATTTCCAAGAGACACAATCTCACAGCAAATTCACTGATCCTTAGACTTCACAAATCTTTCCACCTGATCCTCCATGATGTTCTCTGAGCCTTGGGTTGTTCTCAGGAGCTGTGTTGTGGATGTATCAGTTTGGGCTGGACTCCACAACTCGGCATTTTGATTGGTTGTGGTGTTGCAGAGAGGTCTCCTTGATGTGAACTGAGAACATATTTATTTGTGGGTATAAGGATAACTATTTAGAATGTAGTTAGGGATTATGTTGGTTTTGTAAAGCGGTGGTTGTAAGTTGTCCTCCAAGATCTGTGAATCCACTAGCCCCGTGGACTTGGCTAGGTTTCCAGTACCAAGTGTGATTTCCGTCTTGCTGAGCGTAAGTCCAGTTAGAGAACTATTCCTTACCACCAAGGTATGTGTGCCACTGTGGCACCCTTTGCCATGCTGGTAAGTGTTGTGGTTCATAAGCATCAAGGTATAGGTTGCTTCCCTCCTTTGGAAGTTTGCCTGGTCACTTGTGGCACCATGAAAGCTAATGTTCAAAGAGGAGGTTTTAGGTCAGATCCATTTCGGGTCCTCTGGGTTCTGTGTCCAAAGTGCATGGTGCCTTCAGCAATAGGGACTTACCTTCCACCCCTGGGGGTGGGGAATGAAGGGCAACAGCAGTAGCTTATGTTTTGAGACTCTCTGGAAAACCCTAACCAACAACTCAAAAGAGCTTTTCATGCCTGGGTTGGGATTTTTGTTTGATAGTCTATGGCTCTTGTGGAGAACATCGTCATCCCAGATGGAAAATTTTCTTTGAACTATATATGTATACACTATTACCCTAGTCCTTCCCCTTCTGTATTTCCCTCTCCCCCCAATTATCCCCCTCTGTTACCCCATTTCTCACTTCAGATCACTTGTCCCCCGCTATCACCCCTCTATTGCTCATTCACCCCTACAGCTGCAATGGTCTCCGCTTACTTTCCTGGTTTCTGCAGTTTGTCCAGGTTATGTACTCAATCTGAAGAATTGGAGCTAGGAACCTCAGGTGACAGAGAGCATGTGATGCTTGTTTCTCTGGGTCTGGGTTACCTCACTCAATATGATCTTTTCTAGTTCTACCCAGTTACCTGAGAATCCCATGATTTCATTTTTATTTACAGCCAAATATTATTCATAGTGTATATGAACCACATTTTCATTATTCATTCATCAGCTGAAGGACATTTAGATTGTTTCTATTTCCTATCTATTATGAATAGAGCAGCAATTAACATGGGTGAGCAAGTATCTGTGGAACAGGACCAACGTTCTCTCTTCTGTAGGTGTGTCTGAAGGGTATGCATCCCACTACATCTTGAGATTTTAATATTGACGGTTTGACATAGAAACACTTTAGAAAGCACATTGCCTGCAGCCTTCTCTGATTTACTTTGACGACACAGATTAATCTAAAAATCACACTACTGAATAGCCTTCACACTAGAAAATTCATTGCTGTATGAATATTTATGCTCCTTTCTAAAAAGCAAGTATCCTAAATTATTATTTCTACACCGTTTTGTCACCAGCACGTGTCTACACATAAGTGAAATGGGGAATTGAAATACTGTTTTAAATTGCAGCTACACAGTCGTACCACCCTCTCTATCCTTCCAACTTCAAGTCGATTGTGTGTGCATTATACCAGCTTAATTATTACTCTAGGGAAAATTAATTAAAACTATCCACCAGAAAATAGCTTTCATTAGTTTTGGAGGTATTGGTTTGATAGTTATTAAAATTTCATCTGAACTCTTTTTTGGGGGGGGTTCTCTTGAGGGGGTATGCTGCAGGGGTAAGGGGAGAATATGAAGGGAATGGGGGTGAATGGGATTGATGTACATGATGTGAAATTCCCAAAGAATAAAAAATTCCCAAAGAATAAAGAATTCCCAAAGAATAAAAAATTACGTTATTTTTAAAAAATTTCGTCAAAACTTAGTGCAGTGGTTTGGATGAGAACGGCCTTCCTAGGCTCATGTGTTGGAATGCTTGGCCCCCAGATGGTGGACTACTTGGGAAAGATTAGGAGGTGTTGCCTTGTGTTGGAGCAAGGGTGTCATTGGGGCAGGCTTTGAAGTGTCAAAAGCCCACCATTCCCAGTGTGCTCTTTGCCTGCTGTTTGCAGTCAAGATGTGAGCTCACTCAGTTCTTGGTGCCATCATGCCTTTGCTCACCATCCTGGACTCTTACCCTCTGCTACCATGAGCCTAATCAAATGCTTTCTTTTATAAGTTGCCTTTGTCATGGTGTTTTGTCACAGCAATAGAGAAGTACCTAAGGCACTTAGGTAGGTTAAGAAATATCCAGTTTATCAGTGTATTTGGAATAAAAGATACCGTGAGTTTAAAACTTGAATATTCAAACTCTTGATAACCTTTTAATAATTTTAAATAATACTTTTCATAATCCTACAGATTTAACACACGTGACTTATTTAATGGCATTAAATATTTTTTATTTTTATCTCTCTCTCTCTCTCTCTCTCTCTCTCTCTCTCTCTCGTGTGTGTGTGTGTGTGTGTGTGTGTGTGTGTGTGTGTGTGTGTGTGTGTTTATGTGTCTGTGTGGATGCACATGTGTGGATGCCCATGAAGGACAGAAGAGAGTGTTGGACCCCCTGCAGCTGGAGAGAAAGGTGGTGATAAGCCATCTGACAGGGGTACTGGGAACCAAGCTTAAGTCTCCTGTGAGAGCGGAAGTTGGGTTATCTCTCCAGCCCTATCATTAAATACGTAAAGTAAAACTTGAATTTGTTGTGTCTGTCGGTGAGTAGACTTGGAAGAGACATGAAGTAACGAGGAAATTATACTACAACTGGCTTTCCTTTTGTGTTAAGAGAGGTAATGGCAAATCAGTCTTGTCATTTTTTAAAAAAAGAGCAGCAATAAGAATATTTCCTAGGGAGGACGAGAATATAACAATAATAGCTGGTGTACATCAGGACAAATGTGGTTAAGACATTCTACAGATCCGGGTGTGGTGGCATACGAGGCGGACTGAGGCAGAAGGATTGCCGTGAGTTCTAGGACAACTTGGGCTATAAAGCGAGGTAAAGGCCAGCCTTAGCTACAGAACAAGACTGGTGTCGTTTTGTTTGTGATCTAACAAATAAAGCTTGCCTGAAGATCAGAGTGCTGAGCTAAGCCACAAGTTAGCCATAGAGGCCAGGCAGTGGTGGCGCTCGCCTTTGATCCCAGCACTAGGGAGATGGAGACAGGAAGTGATATGGCTGGGCAGAGAGAGGAATATAAGGCGGGAGGAGACCAGAACTCGGCTCCCTTTTGGCTAAGAATTTCATAGAGATAAGAACTAGTGGCTGGCTGCTCTGCTTCTCTGATCTTTCAGCTTTCACCCTGATATCTGATTCC
Organism: Onychomys torridus; assembly: GCF_903995425.1. Taxonomy (NCBI): domain Eukaryota; kingdom Metazoa; phylum Chordata; class Mammalia; order Rodentia; family Cricetidae; genus Onychomys; species Onychomys torridus. The sequence goes on along the minus strand of NC_050443.1, from coordinate 61,863,662 downwards.
AGGTTTTTTATTAATAAGACCAATTAGGATTCGTGCTACACAAGACCCTGTCTCAAACAAAACAACAGTTTTTTAACCTGCTATAATGATTTACTTATTTTTATTGTAAAATTGGTTTTGTCTTATTTATATTTGATAAATGGACATTAGATTTTTCTAGGTTTTTTTCTTTTGCAGGAATACAAATACAGAAACACGGATATATCTTCAAATTGTTATCATATGGTTTCTTGATATTTTTAGTATTATGAAGTTTAAAAATAAAACCTGCCAGGCAGTGATGGTGTACACCTTTAATCCCAGCACTTGGAAGGCAGAAGCAGGGAGATCTCTGAGTTCGAGGCCAGCCTGGTCTACAAAGTGAGTTCCAGGACAGCCAGGATTGTTATACTGAGAAACCCTGTCTTGAAAATAAATAAATAAATAAAATAATAAAGAAAGAAAGAAGGAAGGAAGGAAGGAAGGAAGAAAGAAAAAAAGAAAGCTTGAAAGTTTATAGATGAAGACATGGGAACACAGTATTTCTGCAAGGCAAAGCTGGAATGGGTTTTTAAACTCTATATTTCCTTTTTACTTCATATGTTGCTTAGATAATAGCATATCTTTTAAGATCAAAGAAGGTAAGTGTGTGATGTTACAGTGTCAGCCTTGTAATACATGTCAAATAGCCAAATATACCAGACGGCATCCACAGAAGGTGTTCAAATACCTAATGATTATGGAGAAGACATTCCAAACACTCCATACAGTGCACAGAAACAAAATCTTACAACTAAAGCCGAAGTTTTAAAACTGATAGACTTTCCAAGGTATTTTCAACTACATTTTATCTATCTCAGAAGTGTTCTTAAGTCTCTGAGATATCTAGAAATTCTAGAATATTTTTATAGTTTTGCTTTCTACATAGTACTTCCCATTAGAAACAATCTAATTGAGGCCCTGGTTATTTTAATAAAATAATATAAATCAACAGCTTTAAACATTTTTAAAACCAATTTCACCCTAAAACATTATACAATAATACATATCGCAGAATAGATACCTCAAATTTTTCTAACAGGATCTAACCAGTTAGCTTTTCTATTTAGTTTTCTAAAATAATAATTAATTTGAAAGTTATACAAACTAGGAAAATTATGATTTCTGTCTTAGTTTGGGTTTCTCTTGCTGTGATAAACACCATGACCCAAAGCAACTTGGGTTGGGAAGGGTTTCTTTCAGCTTACAGTTACAATCCATCATCTAAGGAGGTTAGTGCTGGAACCTGGAGGCAGAAACTGAAGCTGAGGCCGTGGAGGAATGCTGCTTACTGGCTTGTTCTTCATGGCTTGCTTTCTTATACCATCAGTACTATCTGCTGAGGAATGGCACCACCCACAATCATTAATCAAGAAAATGCCCTACGGACTTGCCTACAGGCTAATCTTATGGAGGCATTTTTCTCAATTAGGACTCCCACTTCCAAGATATGTCTAAGTTTGTGTGGAAGTTGACAAAAACCCACCAGTATAGTAGCGTATAGGAAATCCTAATTCATAAAAAATTTAAGTTATACAATATTTTATTACGTATATCATGCTGCTACTATAAGTGAATGAACTCATACATTTGTTCCAAAGAGTTAATATTTAGATTTATGAAACATACATATTAAGAAGACTAAAAAAACCCACCAGTTTTGATTAGAACACATTGACAATGCAACTTTTTTCTTAAATGACTAAAAATTCCTTTTACATTATATGATGAATTTTATTGAATCAATCAACTGTCAAATTTGAGGTTTCATCTTTTTTTTTTTGAGCTGAGGATCGAACCCAGGGCCTTGCGCTTGCTAGGCAAGCGCTCTACCACTGAGCTAAATCCCCAACCCTTTGAGATTTCATCTTACACCTGTCAGAATGACTAAGATCATAACTCAAGTGACAGCTCATGCTGGTGAGAATGTGGAGCAAGGGGAACACTCCTCCATTGCTCATGAGAATGCAAACATGTACAGCTGCTGTGGAAATCAATATGGTGGTTCGTCAGATAACTGGGAATCCATCTACCTCAAGATGCTCAAATCATACCACAAGAACACTTGCTCAACTATGTTCATAATAGCCAGAAATTGGAAATAACTTAGATTTTCCTCAATTGAAGAATAGATAAAGAAAATGTGATACATTTACACAATGGAGTATTAGTCAGCTGTCAGAAAAAAATGACACCATGAAATTTGCAGGCAAATGAATGGAACTAGAAAAAAAATTAACCTGGGTGAGGCAGCCCAGACTCAGACAAACATGACATGTACTCATTTAGAAATAAGTATTAGCTGTTAAGTAAAGGATAATCTTGCTGCAATCTGCAGACCCAGAGAGGCTAAGTAACAAGGAGGGCTATAGGAGGGCCTCATGGATCTCCCTGGGAAAGGGAAAGTAGAATAGATTTTGTGGGTGGGGATGGGAACAGGGAGATCAGGTGGGGAGTCGGGGGACAGAGGGAGAGAGCATGGGGAGGGATGACTGGAACAGGGGCTATTTAGGAGGCAATGTGGGAACCCAGTGCAGTGGAAACTTCCTGGAACCTATGAGGGTAACCCTAGCAAGGACTCCTAGTAATGGAGGATATGGAGCCTGTATTAGTCAGGGTTCACTAGAGTCACAGAACTTATGGAATGAATCTCTCTCTCTCTCTCTCTCTCTCTCTCTCTCTCTCTCTCTCTCTCTGTCTGTCTGTCTCTCTCTTGGTGTGTGCGACACACGGGGGGAGGAGGGTTATTTATTGGAATGACTTACACGCTGCAGTCCAACAATGGCTAGCAGTGAATGGAAAGTTCAAGAATCTAGTAGCTGCTCAGTCCCACGAGGCTGGGTGTCTCAGCAGGTCTTCTGTATGATATATATATGAAGCATGCTCCAATGCCAGTGAAGGAATGGATGTGCTGACAAGGCGAAGGCAAGCAGGTGAAGGACAAATACACCCTTCCTTCTTCTGCTGTGCTGGTATAGGCTTCCAGCAGAAGGTATGGCCCAGATTAAAGGTGTGTCTCAAGATCTGAATCAAAAGAGTGAGTCTGCCAGCCTCAAGACCAGATTAAACCTGTGTCATCCCACCTCAAGACTCAGATCAAAAGCCTGTGTCTACCTGCCTCGAGGTCTGAATCACACGTGTGCCCTCCATTTCTGGATTGTAGTTCATTCCAGGTACAGTCAAGTTGACAGTCCAGAAGAGCCACCACAGAGCCTGTACCAGCTAGCTTCTGCAACCAGGCAAGGCTTCCAGTGCTGGGACTGGGACCTTAAACCAGCCACAGAACCTTTAGTCCAACCTGTCCTGCCTGCAAGATGTGCTGAGGCAATGGTGGTGCCGAGTTTGTGAGAGTGGCCAGCCGACGGCTGGTCTAACTGAGGCCCAAACCATGAGAGGGAGCCCATGTCCGGATGGCCTAGAGACCTAGAGGAGAACCAAACATGATTGACAAAACAAAAGAAAAAGTCGACGAAATGTTTCCTAACGATATTCTGCTATACTCATAGATCAGTGCCTAGCCCAATAGTCATCAGAAAGGTTTCCTCCAATAGCCGATGGAAGCAGATGCAGAGATCCACAGCCAAACATTAGGCTGAGCTCTGAGAACCCCACGGAAAAGGGGGAGGAAGGATTGTAGGAGCCCTTTTAAAAGTGTGTTGTGTGCGTAACACATTAGGGTTGGGTAATGCATGGCTTTTGGCTTCATGGCCCTTGGAATTGTGGTTAACATCTCCACACTGCCATTTATTTGTGTTCTGATGATCACATAGAGATGCAGACTAAATGTGTTTGCCTAGAGTTCTGCACTGGCAGCTCTTCATTCCCCATCGCTGTCTGCACATTATAGTCTCGCCCTGCTCTGTAAGTACATCTCTGGACATCACAACACTCATAGCTACCGAGGCTCTTGGTAGTTTTCCCTCGAATTGAAAAAAAAATGCATCTTTTTTAGGACTATAAATTCCCATTCTCAGCACAGCTTTCTGAAAGATGCCCTTATTGTAGAAGGTATAAAGAACTAAAAATTCTTTGTATGCATTGTTTTAAAGACTGCTTGAATTTGCAATCCACCTCCAAAAGTGAGCATTCTTATAACAAGGACTTTCTAACATATTAAATGGATCAATAAATTCCAGGCAAATGGTGCATGGTAAAGGCATTTCTCTAGTCATCATTTGTAATTATCCAAGCAGGCTGATGATTCTAACAAAGTGTTACAAAATTACCAGTTAACTTGAAAAGAGATCCTTTCTGCAGCCCACAGGGAAAATGGCAAGTTCGTTACCTTGAGGTGTAGCTCATCAACCAAAGCACTGATTTTCTTGCAAACCCAATGTTTCAATTTAGAAGCTCCATCTACTCCTCCCTGGGGTCCTCTACTAGACAACCAGAAATTCCTCCGCCCCTCTGCCAAGTCCATCGACATTAACAAGCGATTGTATATACAGCAAGGGTTCATGAGATTCCTTTTCTCTGTATTCATTATGACTGCCATAATTTTTGTGTGGGGCATACAAAGCAGAAAATTCTAGAATGGCCTGTCACAGTTCACTTACATAGAGCACTGTCTCCTGATAGCAACAAGCAGCCATATCTAGAAAATTCTATGAAAATGTTACATCAGGTTATTTCAAGTAGTTATAGACATTCTGTTTAACTCTAAAAGATCTGTTTTTGCTTTATTTTGTTTTAGCATTTTTACAAATTTGAAAATTTCCTAAATGTGTCATAATCATATATCCCCCTCAACTCCTCCCATAAACCCAGATCCACCCCCACCACCCTAGCCCCCGACTTTATATCCATCAGCTCCAATTTGTGCCATCCAGATACTCCTGGGTATAGGACCATCCACCGGAGTGTGGCCAGCCAACCAAGAGCCACGCTTTGAAAGGAAATGTATTCTCCCTCCCTTAGAAGGCATTAATTATCCATAGCTCCTCAGCCTGGGGGAGGGCTCATGAACCCCATGCCGAAATGTTAACTGGCTTGATCCTGCAGTTTTGGGGCATGCTACCAAACAGTTGCCGTGAGTTCATGAGTGCATCCTTGCAGTAAAATATATGAAATTAAACTCCTTAACCTTAAAAAAATTTTTTTTTGGGGGGACAAGGTTTCTTTGTGTAGCCCTAGCACTTGCTGGAACTCTCTCTGTAGATCAGACTGGCCTTGAACTCACAAAGATCCACTTGCCTCTGCCCCCCCCCCCCCCCCCCAGTGCTGGGATTAAAGGCATGCGCCACTACACCCAGCTCCTTAACCATTCTTCTGCACAGTTCAGTGACATTAAGTAGTTCACGTTGTGTAACCATCACCACCAATTGAAACTTTGTACCAATGGAGCAATAACTTCCCATTTCCCTTTCTCCCCAGGCCTTTACAACCACTATTCCGTTTTCTGTTTCTGTGAATCTCACTATCCTAGGCATCTCCATTCAGCGGACTCATATCTCAGTTTCCTCTTTGTGACTGCCTTAGTTCACTTCAACACAATTTCATTATTGTAGCATATGTCAGCATATCTTCCCCTTTTAAGGTTAAGTAATATTTCATTGTGTGCCTATGCGATATCACTTACCCATTCTCCCGCTGACGGCTGCTTGGGCTGTCTCTGCTTTTGACTCTTAGGGATGATGTGGACACAGATAACCATTTGAGTCTTTGTTATCAATGCTTATGGGCATGTACCTAAAATTAGAATAGCTGGATCAAATGGTAAGCCTATTAATAAGTAAATAAATAAACGCTTTTTGTTTTGTTTTGTTTTTCAAGACAGGGTTTCTCTGTGTAGCTTTGTGCCTTTCCTGGAACTCACTCTGTAGACCAGGCTGGCAATAAATGTTTTTTAATAACAGGGAAGAAAAGAAAATTCTTGGGTTCTGCGGCTACCTTGTCTTTCCTGGGCCTCAGAGAACTACATCAGAGAGTACCACACAGGGTTTGAAGGTGATGTCACTCTTAGAAGGATAGCTGGTGAGGGAAAAGCACCTGATACCTTTGAATGCCTTTTTCTATTTAGAGAAACATTACCGATTAATCTTTGAGGATCTGGTGTAATGTTTTCCATAGTAGCTGTGTCCTGGTTGGGTTTTGTCAACTTGGCACAAAACCAGACATATGTGAGACGTGGGGATCTTAATAAGAAAATGCCTCCATAGGATTGGCCTCTGGGCAAGTCTGCGGGGCATTTTCTTGATTAATTATTGAGGTGGGAGGGGGTCCATCCCAGTGTAGGTGGTACCACCCAGGGAGGTAGTCCTATGTTGTACAAAAAAGAAAGCCAGTAAGCAGCATTCCTTCACCTCCTCTGCTTCAATCACTGCCCTCGGGTTGTGGCTTTGGGTTCCTGATGTGGCTCCCCTCAGTGATGGAGTGTCACCTAACAGTTGTAGCATAAAATAAACCCTTTCCTCCCCGATTGCTTTTGGCTGTGGTGTTGTGCACAGCCATAGAAAAAAAGACAACACAATTACTGTAACTTTAAGCCTTACCTTGACTCCATGATCTGGATGCAAAACAGACTAGCTCAGGTCCTGGGTAAAAATAGCAACATGAAAAAGCCCAGTTTTCAGGGGCCATAAGTGATCTTGGACAATGAGACTTACTGTTTGAGTGTCTTGATTACTTTTATTATGTATCCATGGTTTCCTTCATTGGATGAATGTCTTGGATGACACATTCAAGGAAAATCACTTAACTCAGCTCCACATACTGATGGGGACATTAGTGGAAGATATTGAGGTCACCTTTCTGGATCAGCTACTAGTTTGAGTAGGCACTTCCAGAATGAGAGCCCTGGTCAGATTTCACACAGAGCTCCAGGAGAGCTGCTGGTGACCTCCTTTGCAGGTGCAACAAGGCAAACGTCTACAATACCGTTTTAAAGATAATACTGAAGACTAAGTAAGGGGTTGTATAACACACTCAAGGATACAGCCAGTAAAAGTAGCATGGATCAGGTCTACAGAAATTCAAAAGCCTTATGTTCACTTTGATTCCCTAGCTCAAAAGTCTTAAGCCACATGAAACAACTTGTTATTCGCTATGAGACAGGCCAGAAAGATAAGAAAAGGTTAACAGGAAGCAGGAGGAAAAAGAACTCACCTTCACCCACTTCAGTCCGACTTCTCTCTTGCTGACTAGACACTGCCCTCCCCAGAAGCTGAATACAGACACTGCATCCCTTTCCTAGGAGACCACAAACAAGACCATAAGGTCACTAAAAATCATGCTCGGGATGAAAACATACGTCTTAACTTCTCTGAATGACCTATGTATAACAAAATTACTTTGTTTATTTTTATAATTTTACTCATGTTTTTACCTTTGTTACATTTCTTCCTCATATGCAAGCCTGCTCAGTGCTGTCATAAATCACCCTATAATTTCATTTATAAAAAAAAATTCCTGTGATAAGGACTAAGTAGGTCAACACGTTCTTCTCTCTTTCCTCAAACTTAGTTATAGATTAATCCTTTAAACAATATGACTCCCAGAGCCCCAAAGTTACTGATATGGCTGCTGCTGAAGCATTTAGATGTGTTCCTTTCTTTCCTAATGCTCCTACTTGGCTCTCTTCAGGTGTATCTCCCTTCTCCTCATCAATAAATTCACCATTTGCATTCCGAGTCAATCTGAAATTCTTTTCAGTAGCAACAACATTGAGTGAAGAAGCCTGGCTGCACTTGAGAAGCAACCTGAGGAACCCTCAGCAGCAATGTTAAACTTTGACCCCTTATTGCCTGTAAAACCCATAATACCTAGTGATTATGTATATTAATATTATCTGTGCTCTTGTAATCATCTTATCTTCATGTGTTGACCTCTTACAGTTTTAGCCCTCAATCCATAGAGCTTTTGATTTTCTCTAGAGTCAACCACTCCGTTTTCTATGTGCCTTCAAAATATCACCCAAACCCAAGTCACAGCTCAAGACTAGGCCAGTAGCGCCTTGCCTCCATGGCCACATAGTCCACTTAGAACAGAGCCCTGGGAGGCAGGACCTCTGCTCCTGTAGCCTCCCTGCCCAAAAGCAAACCCACAAACTCCTTCACACTGATTGCTTTGAGATCAAATCTCCCAAAGGGACATCTCATAGGAAGAACTCGAGTCATATTGTTAGACCCTAATAAATGAAAAACGGAATGGACTTGTTCCTGTATTGGACAGGCGGATTCAAGGCATCAATTTCTCTAAACAGAAAAAGGCCATTCAATAGGTACTGGGTGCCTTCTCTCACCAGGTATCCTTGTAGGGGGTGTGTCCTGGATTGTGCACGCAGGTCAGAGGACAACTTGCAAGAACTGAACTCCCCTTCCCCCATGGGCAGGGGTCCTACATGTTTCGTTACTATCTCGGCTTCCAACTTCTAGATTATTATCCAAAATACTTCATTGTGGGCTCTAAGCAGATGCCACAGATGCTTGTGTCCCTCAGAGAAGGCCATGGTTGAGGTATGCAAGAGGACCATGATGTATAAGACCATTCCAGGTCATCTGGAAACAGCTCCACTCTGGAGAAATGGTGGTCTCTTGCACAGTGAAATGTAGGCTTTGTGTAAACCATGGAGAGCATCTTTAAAGTCAGATATATTCCTGACTAATAAAACACCAGTCATCGGCTGTTCTGGCACTGTTATCCCATGTGAAGTCACTGCTAGTGTGGCCTCTATTCAGATCTCCAGCGGGCATCATTGGAGTACTGAGTGTGGACACTGATAAAGACTGGAGACCATGGAAACCGGGAAACCGGGAAGCCGGGGTGATGAACAGGCAGAAATTTCCCCTTTCTTTGAGTTGATCATCCCAAGTGTTTGAGGGTGGTAACAACAGCTCCGCCACACTTCACATCACAGAGAAGCTGCATTTCTGTCTCCGGGAGCATGCTCACAATCTGCCAGCGTTTGTCTATGAGTGTGCATGCTCTCTTTGATCATCAGTAAGCCCTGGCTTTGTGGAGAACAAGGACACCTTCCCACCTGCCGAAAAAGTCAAGGACTTCTTGGCTGATCCTTCTGCATTCGCAGCTGCTGCCCGGGTAGCCATGGCTCTGATCTCTAGAATCCTTCTTTACTTTTTCTTTATTATTTTTTATATTCTTTTTTTTTGTGCCTGACTTCTCTTACATGCGCTGTTGGCTGGTGCTTAAGTGCCTTGGTCCTATCTACCTCCCCATAATGCATGTGGTACTTAGAAGGACCTAAAGTATATGCAGAGCCCACGAGACTCATCCAGAACTTTCTCTCAACCACTCCTTCCTCTACACCATATTCTGACCTCGGGGCAATTTCCGTAATCTTTTTAGTGAAGTTATGAGCATAGTTTGAATTTTACAAACATTTTCTGAGAACTTACAAATGATACATGCAAATCAGGGTGCTTATCTGGGCATGAATTTCTGTCTTCGCTTTTCAGAGTCAAGTCCCCTGGGTCTTTTTAAATTTTTTATTTTGTTTATGTATGAGTCTTGTGAGATCTCGTTTTTTATGTCGACTTGACGCAAATTAGGATCGTCTGGGAAGAAGGCAACTTCACTGAGAAAATTCTCCGTAGGTCTGGCCAGTGCTCTTAACCATTGAGCCGTCTCTCCAGCCCCTCCTTGGCTGTTGACTCAGGAGTCTTGGGAAACTTGCTGTTTTGGTTACTAGGAAAAGCCAGTCTTTCCTAGTAACCTTTCAAAAAGAAAGCACAAAAAGGCCCATCTTAACAGAGGCATTTAGTGCGGGGGCTGCGGGCAGAAGCATGTGTGTATAGGGTCAAGTAGGAACATGGGGCAAGAGTGGGGAGGCTTGAATTCTGTCTCCCTCCCTGAGGGTCACGGAGTGAACCTCTGGGCCTCAGTCTTCTCATCCTCTTGTTTTGCAGATTTAGTTCCCCCTTGGCCCTCAGGCCCATGCCTTCAGTTGGACTTCATTCCTTGTCTCCTGGGCTCCTGATGCAGCTGTGGTTTCTGGTCAGACCTCTCTCTTCCTCTGCTCGCTGATCCTGCTGATCTTGCTTCCCTCTTCTGTATTCCAGCCTTCCCCCTGTCTGTCCGTCCGTCCCTGTGTCTCCCTCCCCCTTCTTCTGGTCTCTTCCCGGAGACCCTGCTCTCCATCCTGTGCGCTCTTAACTGGCTCCCTGAAGGGAGCCGTTTACAAAGAGAATTTCACCCCTGCAGTTCATACTTCCCCACCTTCTGAGTCACTAGCCAGGCCTACGTCCTTAGGCACTCCACTGACACCACTTTGGCAAAGGTCACAAGGCTGAGACTGAGACTCTCTAGTTTCCCTCATACCTGGTCAGCACTGATACTGTCACCCGCTTCCTCCGCTAACCATTCTTCTCTTATCCTAAGTTTTCTGTGCTTCTCCTCTGCTCTGTTCACTGTTTCTTATTGTTCCCTGTTGTGATGTGGCCTAGTGTTCTTTCCTATGACATCTGATGTGGTCACAGGAGGCACAGCACAGCTAGAGAAAACAAAGTTTATGGCACTCACAGGTGCTAGTGACCCCACTCAGGACCAGGAGATCAAGAGGCGGAAGACAAATATGGTTAGTGTGCGTATCAAAGATGGACTTCCGGCTGAACCCTTTCATCTTAAAAATTGACTATCCTTGGGTAGGAAAGAGCCTCGGTCTCACCCAAGTCGGAAAAGTTTGTTTGTTTCTTCTTTTAAAGAAAGATGTGATGCTTGAGCTGGGGGTGTAACTCAGTTGGTATAAGTGATTGCAGGTGAGGTCTATGAGGTCTTGGGTTCAATACCCAGTAACCGCGTGAAACCAGGCACGTAGTACATGCCCGTAATCACATCCAGCCTCAAGGAAAGAGCCACACAGCAGCCTTAAATGCTGGTGTCTCGTGACCCTGAACACTCTCGCTGTGTTGTCTATGCAGTCTGTCCCCGAGTCCCGTCAGCGTCCGTCTCTGCTGAGGACTCAATGATGGATATCTTCAGTCATCCATCACATCTGAGCTCCAGACTCGTAAATACTCCTGCATACTAGAAATTTCCATCTGGAGCTCCAGCAGGCATCTGCAAGATATGTCTAAAAGAGCATTCATCTTTCTTCTGGAACCTGTTTATCTGCTTCTAGTCCACTGGGCATAAAGAATTCTTCCTTTATGCCCAGTCCCCAATGCCAGAAGCCCAGTACGCTTCCTGATCCTTCTCTTTTTCTCACCACACACACCCAGTTCCTCCCCGATTGCTGTGGACTTCAGCCCCTGGGCATCCATTCCTCTTCTTTCTGTCATTCTTAATTCTGGTCCTCATCATTTCTCATACAGAACATGATAGCATCTGACTGATCCTTGTATTCAGCCCTGCTCCCCACCAGACCCTCCTCTACACTATACTAATAGTCTTACTTGTATGACATATACAGACTTGATAATAATACAACTGTTTCATGGATAGCTACCAGCCAGCTCAGAGTAGGTTTTTCTAAAACAAAAAAATTGATTCCATCCATCTACCCCATGATCTGTCCTTTTAGTGACTCTTCCCTCACCCCAGGACCAGAAATCAAACCCAAGGTTTTATATGCGCTAGAAGAGTAATCTACCAACAAAGCTGCATCTCTCAGCCCTTCTATTGACAGATAATTGCTTCTGGGAAACAGTTCAAACTCTTCAAAGTATAATGCACAACTATTAAGATTTGGCTAGTACTAGGGTACAGTTCAGTGGTAGAACACTAGCCTAGTATGTACAAGGTCCTTGCGCCCTGGTCTCCTACCACATTCCCTAAAAGACCTCAGTGCACACCCACATGAGACTGTAGGGTCCTGGCAGACCTGGGGCTGTGCTTCCATGTGCTATGCCTTCTGGGTACGGTGCTCTCCCCACTCTCCTGTCAACTTTAGACTCCTCATCTTTAGGAGGGCTTCTGTAATAGCTACCTCCAAGTAGAGGTGATCATTTCCTCTTTTGTGTCTTTCACATATATAGTTACAACGTTGTCACAATTACTTGAGATTCATTTACAGCCACCCACACTATGAACTCTTGGAGCAGAGCCTATATCTTTCACATCTTTAGAAATTAGCATAGAGCCTGGCAACCTGAGGCACAGTCGGCACTCAGTTACTGCTTGTCAATCTGGCCCCTGATTACCTCTCCCATTTTGCATTTGATAAGTCTTTTCCTACCTTACTTCCTCCTTCTACAGTAATCACCCAGCCATGTATCTAAAACTTAACTCTCGTGAGTCCATTCCATTTTAATTTATTTGAGTAGGTAGGAGTTAGGTAGTAGGTAGAATTAGAGGGGTCATGAAAAAAAGGATGTTCCTTCACCCTCCTGGTTCTGATCTTTAACTCCCACTGACTGACACCCTGGAATTTCAACATGGCTAACCAGACTACCCGTTAAAGCACCACACTCTCCTTTCTGAGAAATCTCACCAATGAGCTTAAGAGGGCCAAAGAGCCATGTGTTACGTCCAGCCCTCCAGTGACCTATGTGTAGGACTTCCTTTCACGGATGCTTTTACTAGTATACCCCCTTCTCTACAATGTGGAAGGCTCCTCTTTAAGGACAGGATTCTGTGCATTCAAAAATATGAGTGCCAGCACATGCTTCCCTTCATAACTGAAGCCGGTGGGACTGCCTTTCAAAGCTGCCGGTCATAGGCATGACTACTGCTGAGGTGTGTAGGGGTCCCCTCCTCACACTCACGCTGGAGTCTCTTCTGTCCTGCCCTTCTGTTTAATCAATACACTCAATGGTTTTGTTCCCTATGACCTGAAATTCTTTCCTGTGTTGGGAGCCAAGATCTCTGGGGATTTGAGGGGTCTCAGGCTGTACTGCCAGCAACATCCAGTTGCCAGTGACATTTTTCTACCCATCTTCCCTGCTAGAACATAAGTGCCAGGAGTTCAGGGACCATGTGTGACAGATGCCCTGCATCTCCAGCACCTAGTGCTGGGGCTGCCACACCGAGGAGCAGGCAACATTTGTGAGCATATGAATATGAAAGACTTAGACTTGCTGATTTCCAAGGTCTCTTCCAAATCCCAAACTGTATTATTTATGATTCCAAAAACTGTGACATAATCTGAAAGTTCCCCCTCAGCAGATGGTCTGAACAGTTGAAGCACCAATTCAAATGGTTGGCAGATATCAAAGTAAACATTGAAGCCAGTGGGGCGGAATGAGGGAAGCACCCAAAAGGCTTAGGAACATAAGCAAAGCCGGGTGACATCAGCGTCACAGGTGCCCCTTTGCACCTGGTGGCGGCTCCATATGTTCCTTCTGAACATGTATGTGCTGTGAGAGCTTCTTAGGTGGTTGTTTAACAACTGTCCTGTGACTAAACTCCACTGGCAAGAAATGAGCTGTAAGCACGTTTCTCTGCAGGGGGAAAAAGAAGAGGCTTTTCATGTTTCACTCTAATTTGCTCACTTTTGTAAACTAAACACAAAATTATGTCATTCATTTAAAATTTTGTTTCTATTCTGATGGAACTCTAGGAAAAAGCTGCCAATATAAATATATATATGTAATTTTTCCCTAGACAGGGTTTCTCTGTGTAGCGGTGGCTGTCCTACAGAGCAGGCTGGCCTCAAACTCAGAGATCTGCCTGTTTCTGTCACCTGAGTGCTAGGATTAAAGGTGTGTACCACCATCTGGCAATCTAAATATTCTTAAGATTATGAACTTGCCAGGCAGCGGTGGCGCACACCTTTAATCCCAGCACTCGGGAGCCAGAGCCAGGCGAATCTCTGTGAGTTTGAGGCCAGCCTGGTCTACAGAGTGAGTTCCAGAACAGGCACTAAAACTACACAGAGAAACCCTGTCTCAAAAAAAACCAAAAGGTTTTAGGTTTTAGGCCTAGCATCTTGGGGTGTGGAGAAAAAGCAAAAACATGTAACACAAACTTTCAGATTAATTGAAGAATCATCCCTAAGATGGATATGATACAACAACTGTATGTCTACATTATTATAAAATAGCCCATGACAACTTAATAGGGCTCAGAAAAAAACCTTTCCTACCAGATCCATGAATACAGAGGGTCTTCATTTAGAATGATGAGCAGAGCAAAGGAGTTAGTGAGCTAAACAAGCTTATAGACTTAACACAACACACACACACACAACACACATACACACACAACACACACATACACACACATACACACACAACACACACTCACACTCACATACACACACAACACACACACACACAGCACACATACACACACAACACACACACATACACACAACACACACACATACACACAACACACACAACACACACAACACACACACATACAGCACACATACACACACAACACACACACATACACACAACACACACAACACACACAACACACACTCACACACAACACACAGACACATACACACACAACACACACATACACACAACACACATACACACACAACACACACACACACACACACACAACACACACATACACACACAGCACACATATACACACAACACACACACACATACACACACAACATACACACACACAACACACACATACACACACAGCACACATATACACACAACACACACACACATACACACACAACACACACACACATACACACACAGCACACATACACAACACACACACACACACACAAGGCTGGACATGGGTTGCTGTAGGTGAAGACTGGCCATTCTGCTCAATATGATTTAGAGAGTGACTCCAGCTGTTACCCTGTCGCCCCGTGAGCCCCTCACAGAACTCCTGACTAGTCCCTTTCTCCCATGTCCCACCAGGAGCCCCTGTGCGATCCTGTCTCCATCATATTTGGAACATGAGCTGTGATCTAGGCCCACTTGGAGAAATGCGCTTCTCAGATATCATGGTGCTCCATTTGACACTGTTGAGCATTAATTCCACTACCCCACCCCCACCCCTGTCAGGCTGATGCAGAGCTCGTGCTCTGTGGAGATCTTTGGTGTTTTTAGATGGGAAGAGGCTTGACTCCAAGCAGACAACCTGAGTGACTTTGACAAACATAGTTTTCTGAGGCTTGGTTTCCTAAGTTCTGGAAGGAGATTATTAATCTCTGTGGTCTAAATTATAAAAATTAACAAACGTTGATGGGCAATTTGCCTAAGGTCATACAAGCTAACCGGAAAAATGGGATTTTAAGTTTGTCCATCTCTCTCAAGCTTGTGCCCTCCATAGGAAGATGCTGAGGAGTCTGCAGAACACGCTGGAGCTGTAGTTCTGGGAAGTAGGAGCTGGAGAGCAGGCTGGTTCAGATTGTTCTGTGGTAAGAGATTAGAATGCAGATGTTTACAGCAGTGAGTAAAGCAATGGAATGTTGGCTTTCATTTTAGACTACTTGAGCCAGAATTTGGCATCTATCTGGAGTCCAAGTGACATGTTCATAGTTCCTTTTGCTTCATCCCTGAAGCCAGAGAAAAGCAGGTGAGACAAGAAGGCAGGAGACTCCTGTTGTCTGCCTCTTTCTTACCTCATGGCTGTGAACCCAAAGGCGGATGTGTCTTTACTGCTCACACAGACTGAGATGTCTTCTAGGTCCAACACACATAGAAGTGTCTTCATTTCTTTGTGCCCTGGAACAATTTACACCACCATCCAAACCAGCCTCAGGACCCACCTCACCTGGGTTAATACCTACACCCCAGGCCCTGAATTCTGCTGCAGCAGCACAGGGACACTTCATTTTTCTGCACCCTGCCTGATGGTCTGAGGATTTCCCACCCTGTGTTCACCCGAGTGCTTTCTGTGAGCAGCCTGTCCACACCTTCCTAAGATCTATAGATCTTAGAAAACTGAAGAACTGAGGAATGCACCTTCTTACACTCATAGCTCAGGACCACTGCACCCTGAGGTAGGGGTATAGGAGTTCTTGGATAGCATCCCAGTGAGCTTTAGCCCTCAATTTGACATGGTCTAGAGTCAACGAGGAGAAAGCACAGTTGAGGGATGCTGTGGGGATGGATGTGAAGGTCTCTCTCTCTCTCTCTCTCTCTCTCTCTCTCTCTCTCAAGATTTACAGAAGAAGGTGCCAGATCTCATTACAGATGTTGTGAACCACCATGTGGTTGCTGGGAATTGAACTCAGGTCCTCTGGAAGAACAGTCGGTGCTCTTAACCTCTAAGCCATCTTTCCAGCCCCAGGATTCTCTTGATTATGACTAATCAGTTCATGAGGGCCCAGACAACTGTGGGTGGCACCTTTTTTGGACAAGTGGTCTAGGGTGTATAAAAAAAGCTAGCTGAGCATGAGCCAGAGGGCAGCATCCCCCCAAAGTTTCTGGTCCAGATTCCTGCCTTATGTTCCTGCCCTGACTCCTCTCAGTGATGGAGGATGATCTGTAAGATGAAATAAACCCCTTCCTCTTTTAAGTTGCTTCTGGTTGTTCTGTTTGTCACACTGACAGAAAAGAAGCTAGCTAAGACCCAGATTTTGTTCACAGAAGAAACCCAGAGAGATAGAAAGCAGATCCATGATGGACAGAGGTAGGATGCGGGAAGGGGGTTTATTACAAATGAGTGATGGAAACATTCTAAAACACATCACACCAGTCCTTGAGTTCACTACAACTCATTAGCCCACATACAGTGAATTCTCTGGCCTGCAAATAACACCTTGGAGAGAGAGGAAAGAAACAGAAGAAGAGAAAGGTCAGGAAAGGAAAAGAGCTCTGGGCTAAGAGCTAGACCAAGAGCTTGAACCCAGGGAGTGAAGCCCCAGGATGACGGCCTCGGGACACAGAGGGAAGTCAGGAGTTCACAGTGAAAACCAGGATGCAGATATCTAACTCGAAGGTCACTCAATTCCCAGTGTATACTTTGAAAAGATGACAGTTGTAAAATCAACACTGGGTAGTTCCCAAATCCATTTTCTTCTACAAGAAAATTTTGCGGCACTGGTCCAGCACTGGGCTGAATTTACAGCCAGAGATTGGTAGAAGAGCTGTTGTTTCTTGCTTCCAGGAATCCTCTAAATCTATTTGAATTTGAAAATGATTTCATGGTAAAAGTTACATCTACAGAACAATGGCATACTGAAGCTAGTTAGTTGGCCAATGGGACTTCTATCCTCTTACCTCTGTGCTATGGCCACCAAACTTTCCTTAAAAATGATGTCAGTTCTGTATTTGGTTTTTTTCCTCATAGAAGGATAAGGCTGAATGAATGACAGAATGTTAATTGCTGTGTTATATAGCTGCTCCTCACTCACAGCCCCAAACACATACAAAACCTCTGGTAAGAAGAATGGCACACCCATGCAATCAAAAATGTTGCAGTCTTTAATTATATCTTCTCTTTTTGGACAACACAGATCACATATGGAAATAAGAAAGGACAAACTGGGAGGCAACAATTGTACAACCACAGATAAACTGTCTGGGCTTCTTTAAACCAAGGAAAATCTATTTTGTCAGATAAATCTTCTGTATACTACAAGGAGATAGAAGATAGTAGACACATTTAGTTTGTTTTCTAAACATTTCTTTTGTTGCTGGTTTTAATTTCCTTTTTGTTTAAATAAAATATAATTACATCATTTCCTCACCTCCCTGTCTTCCCTCCAACCTCTCCTATGTATCCCCCAAGTTTCCCCTTTCAAGTTTATGACCTATTATTCTTTAATTATTATACATATATATATGCATGAAAAAATATGTAAAGCCAACCTGGAAAAAACAGTATCAGAATGTGGTACCCTCCTGCCTGCCCTTCCTGAACAGCTGTCCTTTTCTCTCTCTTTCTCTCTTCCCCTCTCTTTCCTGCTTCAGAATTCTGGAGAGAGAAGAGGCAAGAGTTAGTGTGTGTGAAACACAATCATCCCAATACCCTGTGGGAGCTTAGGGCTCCAGGAGGGAGGCACCGGCTTTTCACATGCTCCACCCCCACCCACAGCAGGGCATGACCCAACATCGAGGTGTGAGCTGAGAATGTCTAGAAACCCAGTGTCACTCAGCATCTAAAACTGACTTTTGTTAACCCAGCTCCCCATACTCTTATTAAACCAGATACCAGTTTATTAGTTGAAAAACAAGAGACATACCTTCCTGATGAGTGATCTACTTCTCTCCAGGGATCCAGGGTACACCTTTTCTTCCATCTGGGCAGCCTTGTGCTAATGGAACCACAGACTAGATTTCCAACAGGCTCTGGAAAACAGTTGGTGCTCAATAAACATTTGCCAAGTGGAATTTAATACTGCCAGGGTCAAGACTTTTTTTTATCTAAATCATTTTTGACTGGACAGGAGCTGGGGGCATTTTAATCCACAGCCGCATGCAAGGCTGCTTGGCCAGACTGGGTTTGGGTTTCTTTTCTTACACAACCTTCTTTAGAAAGGGTGTTATTCAGCTGGGAGAAATCACCTGGCAAGATGTCACTCTGCTTCGTTTGTTCTCTTTACTTTTGAAATGAACACTATAAAGGTTGCACCAGACCTTGGGTAATAATAGCACACACAACTACAGACTGTCCACTGCCTGTCCCTGAAATAGATTCTCCAGGAGAAAGAACAACGGAGCTGTCATTCACTGGGTTGTATGGGAAACAAGGATCGGAACTGAAGACGGAAAAAAGAGGTATGAGTCAGTAGCATCCAATTTAGCCTTGAGGGTAGTATGAGGCATGCAATTAGGTCCATTTTTGTGAAAATTACATTGTTTGTAACGGAAGTGTCCTGTGTGTTTGTCAGAGCCCTGGTGAAGTCCTTGGCTGATGAGGAACCTCTTCTCAGGATCCAGAACACAGGCCTCTCCTTGGACCCTCTCAAGTCATTTGCTGAACTGGATACCCTAAATTTTCCCTAAAACTCCTGAAATCTCTGTCCTCCTATCCTTCAGGCAGGAGGAATTCCTGGTCTGAGATTGAAGAGGCATTGCTGGGTTCTCTTCACCTCTATGGTGCTGCTCTTTCCAAGATTGGGGTGCCTAGGATGCTATCCTGGGCCTCATTCCACCGTTCACCTATGAAACCATACCTATACCTATAGCTTCAGCCAACACCTACACTGTAGAGGTTGTGGACATTCAGTACATACACCCCACGGACAATCTCACTCTTTACAGACACCTTAGGTCCTTCTTCATCAAGCTCCATGCTCAGGTCACTAAGCATCTCTGGCAGCATCTCCTTGGGTTTGGAGGATGCAGAGATTCAATTGTAGCCAGGTGTGATGGCTCCTGCCCTCTGGGAGGGTGAAGCAGGAGGATTGTCATGAGTTTGAGGTCAATCCAAACTACATAGTGAGTTCCAGGCTAACCTGGGCTACAGAGTGAGACCCTGTCTCAAAACAAAACAAAACAAAATCGGTTAACAACTAAGTTCTAGTGTGTCGTTCCTTTAGTTAATCTGCAGAGATTTTGTCTGGATTTTTTGCTGTCCAGTGCTTGCTGGAATCCAGAGCCTTAGCTGTTGGCCACTGGTCTTTCTCTTCCTGTTCCCTCTCTAAGCTTTATTATTACTGTGGCTTCAAACTCATGCAGATAATTTCCAATAAGCACGTCGGGCCCCATGCCTTACCTGCCTTCTTTACCTTATGCACTAGGATGATTTTCCTAAAAATAGCCATTTACCATAGCTTCAGCATCAGATCCCTACTTCGAAGCGGGCTGGGGGAGATCCTGCCGTATGTCACACTGTCTATGAAGGACAAGTAAGCAGTGCTTTAAAATGCTTACAGCCATTATGGATTTTCCCCTGATTCTCTAATGCACTTTCTCAGTTTCCGCAGTAAGGAAGTCTTCTATAATTTGGAAAAGAGTAAGAGAAGACGCCAGTGGGACAGTCATTCTCGAGGTAGAGGGCAAGTGACGCAACAATGTGTGGTCTCCCTCGCCAGAGGTGCTTAGCGTCCGATAGTTCTTAGCTCCGGTGCTGGAGACTGAGTTACATCAGCTCAAGCCCTTCACTTTACATCCACTTTCCCTTTCACGTGGTCTGGCTATGGCGGTATCAGAGGTTATGGTCAACTTTGAAGCTTCTCCTTTGTTTTCCTTCTCTCACAGGAAAGTCTGTTCCAACCTCGCCCTGGAAAAGGGGCCGTGTAGTGTTCGTTTCTGTAAGCCCAGAGTACTGAACTCACTGTAGAGCAGAGGGTAAAATAATAAAATACCATGCTCTGTGCGAAGGAAAAGCCCAGAGGCCGGAGGGATGGCTCAGTGGTTAAGATCACTGCTGCTTTCGCAAAGAACTGGAGTTTTGTTCCCAGCACCCATGTTGGGTGACCCATAACGGCCTTTAACCCCAGATCCTGGGGATTCAACACCCTCTTCTGGCTTCTGAGCCACCTGTACCCATGTGCCATAGAATTCATGGACACACACACACATAAAATAAAAATACGCCTTTAAAAAGAGAGAGAGAGAGAGAGAGAGAGAAGTTCTTTTGTTGTTATAGAACCATCTCCAAGATATGAGTGAAAATGAGCAACTGCAGAGCAGTCCCTACAGTCCTGACCACTAGAATGCATGCTTTCAAATACAGAATTTGGGCTGACAAGACGGCATAGGACATAAAAGCACTGGCTGCCAAAGTTGATGACCTGAATTGACCCCCAGAACAAATTTCCTCATGGTGACCTCCCCTCTAGATACACATCATGGCGCGTACCAACTCCCCTACACACACACACACACACACACACACACACACACTAAATGTAGAGATAAGTATTTCTTAAATACATGTTATGTGAATTTTACAGTGATTTTGCATATGATATAAATGATTGGATGAAGGACTAGAATATTATAATTATAGATGTACATGTGAAGATTTGTCCACTCAGAGAGAGTTCTCTCCAGTTTTCGATGGAGAAGTCCATACAGAACTAGAACAACGAACTGGGCCAGGCGTGCCTACAGTGACAACAACTAGCCACTCATAGTCCCTCTAGCTCTATTATCACCCTAACCCCTTCCTCTACCACACCTGTTGGATGGCCTTGAAGCAAACGCTAGAGACTCGGGACTTAGGAAAAAGGGTCATTTTGCATGTGTCTATAATATGTTGCCATTCCTAAAGTTGAGTTACTCCTTAAAAATCATCAAAGCATGGCGTTAAATTTCTCAGACCATTTCACAGACGGATATCCGTTTTAGACTTACCGCTTTGTGATTTGTAAGGACACCAAACCACTTTCCCCAGAGCAGGCCACTAAACTCATTGTTAGCCATTGTGGGAGCTTGAGTCACCCAAGTCTCTAATCTGAAAATGGCTGCAGGGTGGGCAAGAGCCCTAACATTTCATTCCTACTCAATCCTTTCCCAAAGGGCTCTTGAGGAGCTCCTTTGTGTGCCGTGGCTCTCAGTGCTGAACTGTAGTGGATGCCAGTCGTAAAATGTCAGGGACACCGTTGAGATTCAAAAGGAAAGTCCCAGTTCATTCCTGGGGCTCTGCAGGAAGAACTTGTTCCTGCTATATACCCCTGTAGATGGAAGTTTCTCCTGTCCTGCCTTGCCCAGCCGTCTGGACAGATCTTTCTCACCCACGGTCCCACAGCTACTTATAAAATAATCTAGCTCTTTCATCTTAAATTAACCCATTCCTATTTATCTATATGTGGCCACGTGGTCGTGGCGTTACCGGTCTGCTGGCATCTTGTTGCTCTCCCAACTCTGCCCTTCTTCTCTCTGTATCTCTGCTTGGATTTCCTGCCTGACTGTAAGCTTTCTTGTCATAGGCCAAAACAATAAATAATTATTTATTATTCAATGGGAGCCACACATATTCACAGCATACAGAAAGACATCCCACAGCAACTCTCCTGGAGACTACAGTGAAACTCACTTTGCACATTGTCCAGAACTGTACCCCTGGTTGTCAGCTTCCTAAGGTGGTCAAGGAGCAATGGGCTTCATGTGGGCACCACAGGTGACAACCATGCTGTCTAAGAGAAACTGTGGAATTCAAGTCTTCTTCTTCCTCTTCTTCCCCCCGCCGTGTGTGTGTGTGTGTGTGTGTGTGTGTGTGTGTGTGTGTGTGTGTGTAGAAAGCATTTACTGACCCACATAAACATCTATTTCTATTTTCCACCCAGTGTTGGATATGGAGCCATAGCCTGGTGCATGCTAGCCAGGCACTCTATCCTGAGTCCCATAAGTATGCATTTCTATATAACTTCTTCTAAGGTTGACTTGATTCTTTTATTTTCCTCATTATACTTTAGCAAAGTTTCCTCTTGATCGTGGGCCTGTTGTCCTGGCCTGCACCAGATGCTGTGTCCCCAGATGCTCTGAAGATAATGTCCCTTCAGTGTATTCTTGCTATTCTATTTACCTGTGCCTGTTCACTGTGCCCACCAAAGCCACCACTGGCTTATCCACCAGGAGATCAAGTCTGGAACCAGCAAAGACTCGGCTCCCATCAGGAGACTGCTGCTGTGGCTTTCACAATAACCCAGTGTGTGTCTTTATCTAATCCTCCTCACTGCCTTTAGCAGATGGGCATCTTGAGGCCCAAAACAGATAGATAACATGTCTGGAGTTAACAAGGAGGAGATCCCAGATAAAAATCCAGACATCTCCCACACTTAGCCACTCCCTTCTACCACTTAACCCCCTAAGTACATGGTTCTGAGAAGTGGCAGCTACCTGCTTCTTCAGACCAGTATCATTTATTTCAGTATTTCCTGACATGTCTTCTCAGGGAAATCACTTAAGGCTTCATTGTTAATAAAGTCATTTAATTTAGGAAACGTTGTACATTGTGTTCATTTTGAGGCGTTTCTGAACTAAAGTGGATGGGTTAAAGGTTTGCTACAAAACAAGCAGTGAAGAAGTCCATGTCACACTTTTAGCCCGGTGTCCCCACACCTAAGAAGCTTGGGACATTTCCTTAGCACGGAGCAGTCACTGGTTCCCGTGAAGACCTCACACTGTTCCATAGGTTTTGTTAAGACAAAGCCTTCCTCATCTAGAGTAGGTAACAAGCTCTGTACAAAGGGCATTCGTCAGTCTGATTTTCCTTCTGGCCACTGCACACCGAGGCGGTGGTGGGGATCGGGTGGTTGTCTTGTGTTGTGCTGTGTGTAGGTATAGGGAGCACCGGAGCCACCTGACCAGTGAGCCTCCCAGCCACACACTGCTGACTTGTATCAGAAGGGAACAAGGTGAAATTTAAGCTCCGGCAATTATTGTCGGTATCCAATGTCTCCTTCTGTAACTACTACATCAGATTCCATAAAGATAAGCTTCCCAACTTATTTCCACAAAACGCTCCAGCTGGATCTGGAGGTAGACTATGATGTCACTGGCTGGCTACAGCCATTCTCTAATTAATACCTGGCCAAAGGAAGCATGGCTCTTTTGTTCTAAATCAGGACTACATCTCCTAACCATTCCTCCACGGCAGGGAACCCAGACAGGGATGGGCTGCCAGGACTTGGGATCAAACGAGGCCGTGGTAGTAGAGATGGATGTAAGAGGCAATGGCATTCAGGTATTAGTGGAAGATGTGGAAGAGGGAGAACCAGAAGACACCCAGATGTCTCGGGCCCAAGGACCTGCAAGGATTTGTGGCCACAGCACTGACTGGAGCGGGCCCGGAACCTGCAGAGAGTCTGGCTAGGAGCCTTTACTGTGCAGGCAGCCCTAGGCAGCTTCTTCAGCTGCTCCTTGTGAATGGAGCACTTCCCTTTATCGTTTCCCAAGAACCACTCCAGGCCGTTGTGAAAGAAGCACTTTCTCATAGTCTACCCCAGCAGCACTGAACTGTGAGTTTAATAAATGCCTAAAGTAGTCAGGTGATGAGGCAAGTTGGGGAAACACTGCTGTAGTTGTTCAGGAATCTTACTCAGCAGCAAGGGCCTCCGCCCATCCCTCCTTCAACTTGATTTTGTAACCCGGATTGGGTTGCCAAGGTCTGGGGGCAAAGCAGAAGAGATCATTGGCCTCATCTTCATCTTCTTAGGGTTTGGGAGGCACTCAGACCCTGCAGCCAAGGTCAAGGCTTAGTGTGATTTAGATCCAGCTAGAATAAGTTCATAAATATTTTTCCTTCTCTGTAGACCAGACTTTCTTGTTGTGTTAGCAGGAAATTCTAGAAGTGGTAGCATGAAGAGCTGATATTAGTGCTATCTCAATATCTTTTATATTAAACTTCTCATCTACTCTGACTAGCCAGGAGTTATTTGTTTATTTTGAGATGAACTTTTGTTGTGTTTCCCAGGCTGCTCTCCAACCTGTAGTATTAGCAATTTTTCTCCTTCAGCCTTCTGAGTAGCTGGGATTGTAGGTGTGCCCCATGATGTCAGCTTTAGTCAAGGATATTCATGGGACATTGCTGTGGTTTAGATAAAGCTAGACTTCATACCCCAAAGGTCACGTGCTAGATGCCTGGGGAGTATGGCAGTGTTGAGATGGGATGGAACCTGCAAGAGAGGGAGCCTAGTGGAAGGTAATTAGATCGTGGGGCACTACCTCTGAGTTAGTTCTCTGAGGCACATTGTTATGAACAGAAGCCACATGACCATCATGTAATATGCAAAAATAAGAGGAGAAGGAGAGGGAGGCAAAGAAAGGAAGAGAAAAGAAGAGAGAGAGGAAGGGATAAAGAGAGAGTGAGAGCCATTCTCAGAGAGAGAGGAAGGGATAAAGAGAGAGTGAGAGCCATTCTCTTGGCCTCCAAGACCTTCAACTTCTTTTCTCCTTCTCCACAGAGCTACGGTCCAGACAGGGGTTAGCAGCTGCAGCACAGTGGTCTGAGCAGCCCTGGAGACTCTTGCCATGTCTTACACCTTTTCTGTTTGTTTGCTTTTTGGTTTTTGTTGTTATTATTGATTTTTTTTTTGTTGTTGTTTTGTTTAGTTTTTTTGAGACTGGGTCTCACTGTGTAGGCCAGGCTGGCCTTGAATTCAGAGTACTCTGAATTCAGTCAGTACTCTGACTCTCAAGTATTGGAATTAAAGGCATGAGCCAGTTGGGGATTTAGCTCAGTGGTAGAGCACTTGCCTAGCAAGTGCAAGGCCCTGGGTTCAGTTCTCAGCTCTGGCAAAAAAAAAAAAAAAAAGCCGGGTGGTGGTGGTGCACGCCTTTAATCGCAGCACT
Source organism: Onychomys torridus (assembly GCF_903995425.1). Classification (NCBI taxonomy): domain Eukaryota; kingdom Metazoa; phylum Chordata; class Mammalia; order Rodentia; family Cricetidae; genus Onychomys; species Onychomys torridus. Next base: position 61,838,631 of record NC_050443.1, on the reverse strand, counting down.
TGGGAGGCAGAGGCAGGGGGATTTCTGTGAGTTCGAGTCTAGCCTGGTCTACAAATCGAGTTCCAGGAAAGGCACAACGCTACACAGAGAAACCCTGTCTCTAAAAACAACAACAACAACAAAAAAAAAAACCAAAAAAAAAAAAAAGAAAGAAAAAAAAAGTCATGAGCCACTATACCCAGCCAAGCTAAAAAGTCATATATATATGTATAAAGTTCTAAGTTTTGGGTACTTTGTTATAGCAACAGGAAATGACCTTTAAAACACACATGCTACATGCAGAACTAATAATAAAAATTAGGTTAATATGACCCTACTTTCTGAGTATTAAAAAACTTAATTTGGCTGGCAGTGGTGGCTCATACCTTTAATCCCAACACTTGGGAGGCAGAGGCAAGGCAGGTGGAGCTTTGTGAGTTCAAGGCCAACTTGGTCTACAAAGGGAACTCCAGGACAACCAGAGCTACACTGAGAAACCCTGTCTTGAAAAAAACAAAAACAACCCCCCAGACCCCACTTGTTTTTATTTGGGAATAATGAAAAAGTCCAGAAGATGAGGGTTACCCAATACTGTGACTATACTCAGTGTCACTTAACTGATTGAACTGGTTAATCTTACACATTTTGTCCCAATTGCAAAAACAAAACAACTTGTTCAAAAGACCAAGTAATAAACCTGTTAACATGTAATTCAAGGGGATCTCTGAGTAAAGTAGACCCGACACCCAGCTTTGTGATGCTTTGAAGGAGGAAAGAGTCAGCAGACCGAAGAACTTCACAAAAAGAAGAGACAGCATGTGCAAAGAGAACAAGAAATCATACAGAACTGAACAAAAATGTGTGAAGGGGGGAGTCTGTTCAAGAGGTAGCCCTCATATTATGAACCGGCGTAGGGGTGGGAGGGATCCGGCAGGTGCATGAGGGGGCCACAGAGAAAATGACGAAAGGGCAAGTCTCTGTGGGCTGGACATGACTGAGGGACCCCCTAGTCTCTCAGGGTGGGACATGACTGAGGGATCCGCTAGTCTTTCACTTAGTGTGACTAGAACGGTACTGTCTTGATTCCAGAGGTGCTCTGTAGACTATTCTCTTGTGTCATCCTTGCTGTAACTGAGTGAGGACAGCAACCGACTCAGCTGTGGGGGAGGTGTGTAGAACGGCCATCTCTTTGCTGCCCTTCTTCGCCAGCCAGTGGCCAGATCGGCTTTCTCTGCCTTGCACAGGAAGTAGGAAAGAGCCGCAGGTGGGCCTTAAAACAGTAGCCAAGGATTTGGGGTGGGGCGGGAAGTGGGTCGGAAGCATAGGCCAGGGCTTTGTGTGACAACCAAGAGAGCTCACCTCTGAGCTGCAATGTGAAATCGGTGGTTTCCAGAAAAGATGTTAGTTACCCAATGTGAGGGCCTGGATTTGCAAGAAGACTGGAACGGGCGAATTAGAGGCAGGTTCTAGGAACTGGAACCACTGAGGTCTCCCAGATGGGGCTGGAAAGAGTGTGGGAGTGGGACTGTGTGCCTGATAAACTAACCATGCCAGCCAAACCATCTGTGGTCAATATGGCACTTAGTAGGCGTTCAGTAAATATTTGTTACATTGAAATGGGTGGTAAGCCTACATGTGTCTTGTTCTGTATTGTTTGGGGTTTGTTTTGTGTTATTTGTTTGCTTTTACCTTACTGACAAAGGGTCTTTTCATATTTTAACAGTTGGTATTTGATGAAGATAAACTAGGGCGACAGGGGATTGATCTACATTAGAACTGTGTGGCCCTCTGGGTACTAAGACCGTGATTTCATCCCCACACTTCCCTCTCTGGTAAGACCACCCTCGTCTTTCCTGTCCCCACATGTGTTCACTTAACACACTCTCCTGCACTCAGACACTAGCTATCGACGGCTCTCACGTCCCCCTTCTAAACAGTTGACATATGACAGCTAACTGCCTGCTGGCATGTCCTTTTTCTTTTTCTCAGGGCATGGTGCATGCTGGGAAAGTGCCCTATCATAGAGCTAGATCCCTAGTCCAAGGATGGCTTCTTTTGTTTGTTCCTTAGATTGTTGTATCCCAGCATGCCTAGTGCCTCTTTCCCTCCTGGATTCCACATACATGTCCACATACATGTCCACCCCTAGCATCTCCAGGCAAATATCCCAGTGCCACACATGACTTCCAGGGTCTCTCGTCTTGTGTATTCTGCCTCAGACACGGCTCTGGGGTTCAGCCTCATGTGTTTGTTTCTTCATTAACTTTCTTGTTTAGTTAGCGACCTGGTATTTGTTGTCAATGCTCTGATAAAATGCTGACCCAAACCAATTTTCATCTTACACGTGACAGCGCTTCGTTGAGGGAAGTCAGGGCAGGACTTCAAAGCCGGACACTGGAGGCAGGAACTGGAGCTGAGACCGCAGAGGAACACTGCTTGCTGGAGTGCTGGGGGGTGGGGGCGCTTGCTCTGCTTGCTTTCTTACACAACCCAGGACTGCCTGCCGAGGGGTGGAGCCACCCACAGGGGCTGGGTCCTCCACAAGCATCTCAAAAGTGTTCTACAGACATGGCCACAGGCCAGTCTGAGGGAGGCAATTCCTCAGTTGAGGTTCCCTCTCTCGGGGTGATTCTAGTTTGTATCAAGTTGACAAAGAGTACCCTGTAGTTGCATACAAAGTAACGGGTTCATATAGTGTTGGACTTCTTTCTCCTTCTCCGTGGCCGGTCCTCTTCTTCACCCCAACATATCCCTGCTTCTGCTTTGGCATCACGGTGTTACATGACTCTCATATATGCTCCCTCTCTTTTCTCCCTTCAGACCCCTTCACATCTACATATGTGTGTGCAGATATACGCACACCTATAGAGTTGAAATAGAAACTCCACACAAGGAAACTTGGAGTATTTGTCTCCATCTGATTTATTCTGCTCAACATAATGATCTTCAGTTCCGTCCATTTCCCTGCGGATGTCGTGGTTTCATTTGTCTTTGTGGCTGACGACAACCCCACTGTGTATATCTATCTCATTTTGTCTACCCATTCACCTGTTGATGGACACCAAGCCTGGTTCCATAGCTTAGGCCCGGTCTGTTTGAACCCGACCCATCCCAGCTAGTCCTGATTTATAAACGTGCCTATCTGTTCTGTTGCTTCCAGCTAGATACAAACCGTCCACACAGCACTGGTGTCTCCTGGAGAGAGCAAACTGAATTCAGAATTCACTTTGTTTTCTGCCCTGTGTCCGTAGGAAGTATTTGCACCTGTCTGGATTCACAGAGTCCTTGGATTTTTTTTTTTCTTCTGCAGAGCCCTAACTCAGGATAGCCCAGACAACGAGCAAACGTGTGTTCCTTTTCATCACCATCCATTTCCAAATGCCTGGCGCTCTGGGGCTACTGTCTGCTTCTCTTTGGGCATCAATAGGCTTAGAGAAGGCTACACTTTGAAATCCTCTGGGAAGTTCAAAGGATAACTGATGTTTGGACACCTCTCTGGAGGGGGGCCCTGGAGTGAGGAGTTTCTCAAGGCTCCCAGGGTGATTTTAATGTTTTCCAAGGTTGAGAATAACATGTTTGAAACATCTATTTCTACTCCATCCGCCTGACAGGCTCAGCACTGTGTCCAGTCTCCAGATTCCTATTTCAAGTTCTCCAGGATTAGCTTGACTCTGTCCTCTGTCTTTCATCCAGGAATTCATCTGTGTACTCGGTAGGTAGGACTAGGAAACAAAAGTCATTATGCACTCACATGGGCATTGGATATGTTCTTGCCACCACCCCAAATGTATTATTCTTGATTTTCATCTAGGTTTCTGCTTTAGTCTCAGTCTCAGACAATGGCTGTCTCGAGAAGCTGCCTCCACATCTCACCCCAGCTTGCACGTTAAACAATCCGTTTCCCCTCACCACAGTGATGGGCTCAGGATGCCTGTCCCCAAGGCAAGCCTGTCAGTCACAGTGAGACCCAATTCTAACGTTTTGGTTTGGCCTGTATTTCTTGCTAGACTTGAACAGGAGATGGGGGCTCAGAAGAGAGCTTGTCTGAGCATGGGGCCCAAAGAGAAAAACAAACAAACCTCGTCCAGGGGAGGGACCCTGTCCTTGAAGACCGCAGTCTAGTGGAGGAGATTCAGATGTTGGAAGGAACAGAACAGGTGATGGTGCAGGACAGCTCAGGTATCTGGGCAGCATGACCTGGATTCCCCTGTGCCCCTGTGGGCACTTTGAGCTGGCTGGGCAACTGTGGTCATTTCTATTTTTGCCTCAGGGTGTTGGAGTCTGCTGGGAGTCAGCCAGTGAGGTCCAGCCTCTCAAGGTTGTGGGATTGTTAGGGGACCAGCTCCTCCCCCCACAGCAGCAACCCCCCCCCCCACTCCATTCATATCTGACCTTCAAACTGATGCAGACCCCTTCAATCCTTGCCTCGTCTAGACTGAAGCCTGTGTCTTACAGGTCTTTCTAACAAGTTTTTCTTGCCTCTGGTTTCTGCCCTTCTAGATCATTCTGTCCATTGATGCCAAGAGGATCTAAGACATGCGTCTGAGTATCTTGTCTCCCTATATCAGGACTTTCACTAGGTATCCCCTGCAGCATACAGAATCAAGTTCAAACTTCTCACGTGACTCTTTGGCCTCTTCCCACCACCCACCACTGAGCCAGGAGCCACCTGGGCATTTCTGTCACCAGTGTATGTTTGTGTCATTCCCAGGAATGCCCTTGTGTCTCTCTGTGTTGGCTTTCCCCACCAAATGCCCTTTAAAGCCATATATGCCTTCTCTGCAGCCTTATTCCGGCAGAGGAGGTACCTCGGGTGGCTTACCAGTACCTTACATCTTGTCATGGCCGCGGCTGGCAGTCTATCCCCCCAGCCTTCCTGTTCCCAGCCTGTTCTCCTCTTCCTTGTCCCGCCTACCCTAACCTTCCTGCCTGGCTACTGGCCAATCAGCACTTTATTTATTTTAACCAATCAGAGCAACACATTTGACATACGGAACAACCCACAGCAACAACCTTGGGGACTTCGTGGGTGGATGGATTTGAGAAAGATGTGGGTCAATGGGAACACTGAAGACCTTTATAGCTCACTTTTCTAAGGGAAGGTACTTAGCTAGTTTGGAAACTGAAAGGTTGGAGGTTGGTGGTCCAGTTTTACCTAGTATCTTAAAAGAGACAGGTTATCACTCTTCTCTGGCCACTGTGGAAGGCTCTCCACATAGGTGAGCAAAAGTATGTGGCAGGGAGTGCATGAGCTGCTTGCATTGAGGGAGTAGCCTCCAGCATCCTCTGACTCGAGATAGGGTCTCCAACTCACCATGTCCTTTAGGATGGCCTTGAATTCCTGATCCTCCTGCCTCTACTTCCCAGATGTTGAGATCACACACAAGTACCACCACCCCCAGCTTCCGGTTACAATGTTGATTATTGTGGCCACATCAATTCAGTCACACTAGGAAAACAGAAATGTCACTCTACTTCTGTCACCCGTCAGTACACGCACAGCGACCATGCTCTATCAATGACGTAATGCAGCAGGGACTGACCAGGGCCCAAACAGTTATTATCTCATCTACTCGTCCAACGGCCCACTTCAGGGAGAAGTGAGGCTGAGAGAGAGGAGCGTCTTTACCTGGTCTCTCTGCTTTCACTCTCATTTTCCCGAGCCAAGCTTCAGCTGAGATTCCTTTTTTAGTATATTTTATTTATTCTCTGAGAATTTCATACATACATACAACGTGTTCTGGGTACATCCACCTTCCCTCCGACTCCTGCCAAGACTCCCTGTTCCCAATGCCAATCTCCCTCCCAACTCCATGTCCTTTTATTGTTTTCCTTTTTAGAAACTCACTGCGTCCGATCAGGGCTGCCAGTGTTCACGTGGGTAAAGGGTGTCCATCCGGTGCTGTCAGCCTACTAGACTCTAGTGACTAGAGCATGGACGACCAAACCGAGGACTCTACCTCTGGAGAAATCTGACACTTCCTCCTCCCAAAGCTGGTTCCTTTCTTGTCCTTTCTCCCAGCAGACAGAGTGACCTTTTACAAACGGAAACAGATCATGGCATTTTCAAGCCGTTAGCGACTTCCCATTATGCTTGGATGAACCAAAGATTCTCAGTCTAGTCTCAGGTCCTCACCTCTCTCACCTGTCTTGTGTTTGCTGGACTTTCCTCATTGGAACCACACTGGCTGGCCCCTTCAAGTCTTTCACATGCCTTATTCTCTGTCACTCCGGAGCCTGTGCAGTTTTCTCTGCCTGGGACCTCTTCTGCATACCCTTCCTGACTAATGGGCCTCAGGCTTCCTAAAGAGACCATTCCTCACTCACCTAAATGAGAGCCCTTCAGTCACACAGGTCACAACTTTGTATCTGTGTGGTCAGGGTTAGTATATCCCATGCAGTTTTCCAGTTCAGTGACAGAAGGACAGCGGCTTTCCTTCTGAGCACTTTATCCCTGATACCCATCATGGAACCAAGTATGTAGTAGGTGATCAATATCTGTTGAAGGAATAATTGTTTTTTCTATCTTCAAAAATATGGCCTAATAGCTTTATAATATTTCATAGTTATCCATTAATTCATGACTTTAATAAGATATTTATTTCATATGCAACTGAGAATTAGACTATCTCACGGTTGGAAACAATGTCGTTTCTACCAGTAACAGCAGAAACCCAGCTTGCTAGTATCAATTTAATAGGCTTCGAGTAGGCTGACTTTAGAGATGACCCAGAATGGAGTGTCAGAATGCTCTGCAGGCAAAAGGAAAAGAATTATCCGTGTAACTTGTTTGCATTTGATGTAGACAAAATCAAATGTGGAGAGAGTGGAAGTATTTAGCTGTAGTATAAAATATATGTCTTACTTGGTTTCAATTTAAAACAATGAAATGTGTTGATTTCAATGGCTTGATGTAGGAGTCATGCACACATCATTAAATCTTCAGGTCTTGCCTTGCTGACATAGAGACTGAACATGGTCCAAATCACTTGTTCTGCATGCTCACCTTTCAGGTACTGCAGCTGGCTAACATGTCTGTGGGACTGAGCGCACAGAAGGTCCTCAAGAATGTTCCTTTTCTTTTCACAGTTATTGACATCAGTGTGTGTGTGTGTGTGTGTGTGTGTGTGTGTGGACAATTTACCAGGGTCTGTTCTCTTCTTCCACCATGTTCCAGGGATTGAACTCACATCCTCAGGAGTGGCAGAAAGTGCCCTTACTTGCTGAGCTGTCTCCTCAGTCTGAGCATTTATTTATCTATCTATCTATCTATCTATCTATCTATCTATCTATCTATTTATTTAGAAAGATTTCTTTCTTTCTTTATTTTTAAAGATGTATTTATTTATTATGTACACAGAAGAGGGCGCCAGATTTCATTACAGATGGTTGTGAGCCACCATGTGGGTGCTGGGAATTGAACTCAGGACCTCAGGAAGAGCAGTCGGTGCTCTTAACCTCTGAGCCATCTCTCCAGCCCTGAGTATTTATTTTTTAATAAATGTTCTATTTTAGATAATTTTAGACATTGGGGGAAGTTTCAAGAATAGTATAGAAAGCCAGATGTGGTGGCACACACCTTTAATTAATCTCAGCACTTACAAAGCAGAGGCAGGTAGATCTCTGTGAGTTAGAGGCCAGCCTGATCTACATATCAAGTTCCTGTTCAGCCAGGGCTGCATAGTGAGACTCCATCTCAAAAACAAACAAACAAAACCAAAACTAGAATAGAGCTTTCCCATGGTCCCTTCTGCCAGCCACCCCCTTTGTTGTTGTTGTTTTTGTTTTGTTTTGTTTTTGTTTTTTTAAGGCAAGGTCTTAGTATGTATCTCTGGCTGTCCTGGAGCCCTCCATGTAGACCAGGCTGGCCTTGAACTCAGAGATCTGCTTGCCTCTGCCTCCCGAGTGCTGGGATTAAAGGGGTAACACATACTATGACTGGCTTAGCTTCCCTTTTAACATCTTACATTACCATGGAATATTTGTTATAACTAAGGGACCAACATGGGTACATTATTACCAAACTCTAGACTTTGTAGGGCCTTAATTTTTTAAATATTTATTTTTTTATTTATTATTTGTGGGGCAGGGAGGGCTTTCGTGCCATGGTGTACACGTGGAAGTCAGAGCACATTTGTGGAGTGGTTCTTTCCTGTTTACATGTTTCTGGGGATTGAATGTTAATACCAGGCCTGTTTGGCAAGCACCTTTACCCAATGAGCCCTCTGGTCAGTCCAAGATTTAGTCAGTTTTCCTCCTGTTTCAGGGTCTAATTTAGGCACCACACTGATCTTAGTACGCCATGTTCCTTAGTCTCCTCTGGTCTTGGAAATTCGTCTATCTTTTCTAGTGCGTGGTGGCTGTGACAGCTCTGAGGACTGGTCTGGTGTTTCGAGGGTAGTTCTCACACTCACTTTGCCTGTAGTATTTATCACTAGCAGACGGGTGTCATGGATTCTGAGGGAATATCACGTAAGTGAAGGCTCTCCCTCATACCCTCTCAGAAGAAGTATGTCACATCCATGAAACATATTGGTAATACTAATCTCAGTCAGGCTGTGGTTAAGACAGCAGCTGTGAGGGGCTTTCACTCTAAGGGAACTCTTCCATTTTCTATAGTCTATTCTGGAGTCAAGTCACTAAGGCCTGTCTGTGCTTAAGTGGAGCAGGTCTGGGGTGATGGCGATGGTGTTTTAAACCATCCTGCATATACTTATTTTATACATCACTGTTAACTTGTGTATCCTTTGTGGTGGTGGGGGGGTCAAAGTCCCACTATTTATTTAGCCCTGATTGGCCTGGATCTTCCTGCCTCTGTCTCTGAACTGCTGGGATTGCAAACACATGCCATCATGCCTGGCTATGTATCTCTATTTGCTGCTGTAATTGTCCACAAGAATCTCTATGTCTCAGAATGTCACTCTGGCCATTGAGAACTCCTTCAGTGGACCCCTGTACTCTGTGGCATGGTGGAGGTTTGTTTGTTTGTTTGTTTAGAGAGGGCATCTCCCAGCACAGCCCAGGCTGCTCTTGGACTTACACTGCTCCTCCTCCATGCTGGGGTTACAGATGTGAGTGCTCAGCTATAGCTGTAGTCTGGGGGCATGTTCTTATTTGGGGGCATGACGAGATGTTTTGGGTGAAGCCAGCAAGATGGCTCAGTGGGTAAGGTTCAACACCCGGGCCTCACGGTGGAAGGGAGAGCTCTGCATGTGCACCATAGCATGTACATACTTGCACTCACACAAATAATGCATGAATAGTAATAATAATGATAACTATAAAGATGTTTCAGGACTCAACTTGTCGCTTTCCTGCCTCACATCAGCCGTTTCTCCAAGAGCTAGCTCTTGAGAGCAAGAAGCCAGAGAGCTGTGGAACTCTGGCTTGTCAGAGAGTATGCACAGTGCTTCTTTGCCCAGGGGGCTTTGGTTGAATTAGTGGGTGCAAGGGAGCTGCTCTGTTTCCTTTTGTTGTGGGGCTTAGCAGGTGAGCATTCTACCACTGAGTTACAGCCCCATCCCTTCACTTCCTTATTATTACTGACTTGGCTATAGCTTGCTGATGAGCTACCCAAGGTTATGTGATGATGTGGTCCAGTTAGAATGCAAACTCCTCAGCCCAACATCTGGGCCTAGTGGGCTGTTCTCGAAGCCTCTGATGCTTGCACAGAATGACAAGCAAGTCCCCAAGTTTGTGGAGGTCAACGCCTGGCCTCCAGCCTTCTGAAGAACCGCTTGCCCTGCTCATTCCCGAATATGGCTGCATCCTAACACTCGCTTGTATTTTCCCAGCTCCTCTGCTTCTCATTGGCTGTTTCCCCATCTGTTCCCTCACACTTGCCCACTAGGTATCCTTGCTTCCTCAGATGCCCTCCAGGCACACATCCCCTTGGCCCTTCCTGCCTACTGAGCCAACACCTCTTCCTCTCTCCAGGACTAACTCTGATAGGCCTAGATCCCATCTTCCCCTGCTTTCTCCAAGGCCACGCCTCTTTCTCACATCTTCGTCTGTCCCCATCACTGGCTCCTCTTCTACCCAGTTTATTGGCCTACACGGGCTCTCTTTGGCCGGGCCTCCACCACCAGCCAGCACAGACTCTCTTCGTTTTGGCCTTCTTGAAACAGTAGGGTTTCACCCATCATCAACACTGTCAGCTAGGGCCACTGAGATCACAGGAGGAGAGATGTTCCACAATGAAATTTGCCCTCGCTGGCCTCCACGGAGGGCCTCTAATAGGGAAATGAAATGCCCATCTCTTGGGAAGAGTCCAAGATGATGAAAGAGTGCCCGTAAAGACTGTTCCAGAGGATGACACCGAGTGCAGAGCCATCAGAGAAGTGTCCAGAGAAGCCACCAGCCTTGGCTGAAGGAGAGGAGCAGAGAAGCAGAGGCCACATTCCCCATGCCTCAGCTCTTGGAGTAGCTCAGAGAAAGTGGAGGAAAGAAAATGTGTTCCTTCCCAAACCTTGAGTCTGGTCACCTTTGCTCCCCTCCCCCGGAGCCGTCTTCCCAGAGGACAGCCAATTTAATCACGGAGCACTACACCTCCAACGTGGTTCTGCTCCCTGCCGCCCCATCGGGAAGCAGGCAGTGTGATTCACCACCCCACCTGCTCAGCCTCATTGCATCTTGCCAAGCTGATGTGGGTGTGCCCTCTCCATCAGTGGAGCAGAAGGGAACTCCCAGCCAGAGCTGGGGGCACTACTGGGCTCCTTCACTCAGAGATTCTTGTCTTCCATACCCCTAATACACAGGAGTGGCTCCTCCTTGTAATTCCCCATCTGCTGCTGGCTTCTTTCTTGGCCCCTGCTAGTGACACTGTCCCCTCAGGCACCTTGGCACAGGCCTGGTCTTTGGAGTTTAGCTTGTGTTAGATGTGCCTTCTCCAGGACTGAGTGGTTATTGGTCATGGATCTCAACAGGCTCACCTGTGTGTACAGACCCTGATCAATGTTGTGTAGAAGGGACTTGGTCTATTTGCTTATGCATTCAATAAATATTTGTGGAAGACTCTGAATTCCCATTGTAAGGAGTGGGGCTACAATGATGAGCAAAACACCATGCTTTTTAAGAGTTTGCAGGTGTGTCCAGAATATTAAACTGGTAATTTCACAGCGGATACTACTAACAATGCGTGCAAGGAAGAAAAAAAAAATGCACAGGTACAATGCCATCCGTGGCTTCAGGTAAAGCCTCCAAAGGAAGTGACAGCTTAACTGAGATCTGAATTGTAAGTAGGAAATAAGAGGAGAAAATCTTCCCAGACAGAGAGAATAGCACATATGAAAGGATGGCCAGCTGGCTGGAGCTCAGAGAACAAGGGCAAAGTGAGAAGAGCAAAGGCTGGAGGTGGTCGTGGACCGGGCACGCTCATCCCAAGGACAGTGGGAGGGAAGCCACTGATCAAACCGTACTTGAGAAATGTCTGACCGCAGTTTAGACACGGGGCTGGTGCTCTCCGTGACAAGAAGAAGCTAGCTAGCAGGCAACCGTTGCCCAGAGGGAAATGAGGCAGGGGCAGGGTGGTGGTCCTCTTCCAGTTGCTTGTCCTTGCCTTCCCCCCATCCCTGTCCAGAGATGCCAGTCCATGTGGACAGTATGCGCTCCGCAGCCATCCTGCGGAAGGCCCAGGGAGGTGATGGTTAGGTTGGTGCCAGTGCTGGCCTTCGGTAGGGAATCAGGATTTGGTGTGTGGAAGGGGGCTGAAGAGACTGCCTTTAGCCAAGGTTAAGGAAGTCTCTTAAATTTTGCCAACCCGCTATGTTGAAGGTGTGCGATTCTGTCTTTACCCAGCGAAGAGTCAGGGCACCAGGTTTGGACTGTAGGAGCCTCCCTGCTACGTTAGCCTCCAGGATTTTAATGGGGATGTTACTCTAAGGCTACCCAGCCAGACAGTGGGCAGGAAGACGAAGGTGGGCTTTAAGGGGGGGAGGGGGAGCAAGTCGTGGTCCTACTGACCTCAGCTCTGGGGACCTGAGCTCTAACTGAGTATATGACCTTGGTCACATCCTTTCTCCTCCCTGAGGGGGCTTGGGTTCCCTCATCCGTAAACTAAAGGGGGCCAAAAAAGTCCCTGCCAGTTGCGACTTCAAGTCCAGCAGCAGGCGGGACGTCCCGCCCGAGGCGCAGTGCCAAGCCTGGCAGGACGCGCGGGTGCGGGGTCGACCCAGGAGAGGAGGGGGCTGCGGGAAGAAGCGGCGACTGCGCGGCGGCGTGCGGCGGGGTGTGGGGGAGCTCTGCACACGCTGCCGCGCCCCCGGCTCCAGGCGGGCGGCGGCGGCGGCCCGGGGGCCACGAGGTTACGTAAGGAGCGGGCGGGAGGCACCGGCGGCTCCGCCCGAGCGCGGCCGCCCAGCCCCCGGCCGCCCAGCCCCCGCCCTCCCGGCCGCCTGCGCCTGGCGGCGGCCCCGACACCAGCAGAGAAGCCGCGCAGCCGGCGGAATGGAGCGGCGCCGGGGCTGAGCCGGGCGCACTCGGGCCGCCGCATGTGCCGCGCGGGGAGCAGCTGCCGAGCGGGCGGACAGCGAACGCCAGGGGCCCCGTCGGAGCGGCCGCAGGAGCAGCGCCGGAGATGGGGTGAGTGAGCTCGCGGGGCGCCCGCGAGGGGTTCCGGGCGGCCGATCGCGTGCTGCGGCGGGAGCTCGGGGGTGGGGGGCGGGGGTCCCCCCGGCCTGGGCGCGGACTTTGCGCCGGGAGCCCCCGGCCCTTCCTTTCTCGGCTAGCCCGGCGCGGAGACACCTGGCGGGGACCCGCACCCGGGCTGGTCTCGGCGCTTCAGCCATTCCGCGGTCTCCTTGCCCCTGGCGCGACCAACTCCAGGGCCTGGGTCTGTGAGTGTGAAGAGCAGTTTGCCATTCTTCACGGCTGCATTTATTGCCAGCGACATGGAAATCGAAGTTTTCCTGGAAAGGAAACACACCCAATCATAACCTTTCGGCGTAGGAATAGTGGACTTGCGGGCAGCGTTGAGATGGCTGAGGATGGTGGAAATCGGTAAGGGACCTAGGTGAGGCTCCAGATGCTCCGTTGAAGTGACTAATGTTTCTGAGTATATAAAGTAATTTTAAAAGCGGGATTGATTTCTCCTCGGCGTCTCTCCGAGCAGGAGGCGCTGTGAGTCAGGAGCCACTGTGCTAATAACACAGTAACTCCTTACCTCTGCTCACCAATGCGAGCGAGCGCACGTTCATGGTGCTTCTCCTTGCAGGGAATGCTTATTGTGCTTGCTTTCCACCTGAGGAAACTGGGTCCAGAGTAGTTGGGTGACTTCTTCCAGCTTGCACAGCTGATGCATGTGTAAAACCGGAGAGTCTAGTGCGTGGTTGCTCATCGGCAGAGGCAAGGCCACTGCCTGAAAGGGACCTCGAGGATGGTTGGAGTGAACCAGAGGTCTTGAATCTCTGTCCCCAGCTGCTGAGCCTCCTTGAATAGCCCTTCCTGGGACCCAGGGCCTTCTGCTGGATAGATAGATCTAGAGAAGTTGCTTCCCTTTGGGGGATAGATTAGTGTGGGAAGACATAGGTGCAGTGGAAAGAGGCAAGATTGCCCTGGCGGCCTGACCAGTCCCTATGGGTCGGCGGCTTTGCTGTGCCTACCTCGGGGCAAGTCTCTGGAGTGGCTTTCTCCCGGGGCAGGTAGGTAGAGTTTTGGTGGGAGCAGAGGTGAGCATGGGAGAGCTTGGAGAAGGAGAGTGGAGGGCTGTGGCCAACAGGAACATGGGGGACAGAGGGGCCCAGTGGAAATTTGCTTAGGAATATTGATGCCTATCCAAGAGATTTAACATGTTGGGCAACTGGGGGTGGGGAGTGGGGGGCGTGATAGACAGAGTCACCCTAGCCGGGAGGCAGATTTTTGTAACATTTTCAGCCATCTCTCAGCAGATATGAAAGCACTGATCTCTGAGCAGTGGGAATCTTGGAGGCTCTCAGAATCCATACTTAAAAACAAAATCTTTGGGAAGGAGTTAGCAAATGTAGGTCTCAAGACGGAAGATAAAAGGACCTGGTAATTTTAACCCTTCTCCTGCCCTCCCCTGAGCTGACACAAACCCAGCAGAGCCACTTGCATATCAAAAACAAACATTGAAACTCTGTGGTTAAAATAACATCTGTGGAAAGGAAAATGTTTACTCACAAAAGCTTAAAGAAAATACCAGGAAACAATTTTTGTTTGTGGAAAAACAGGTAGGTGTAAGCAGCTTGGGCATTTTGTTTTCAACCCAGAACATGTCTTTCATGTAATTTTAACGTCACTCAATAAATGTGTATTACTCACTACTTGTAGCTAATAGCTGATCTGCAGCTCTTAGCTCTCCCTGCCATTTTAAAATATATTTCCTTCTGTAGTTTGTGTGGCTGTACAAGCCATGACTGTAAAATGAGATGGAGCTAAAGGCTGGGTAAATAGTCCAGACAGAGGTGGATGGAGGGAGCCATTTTAATAAAAGACAGAACTACTGTCATCCTTCCAGAGAGTTGTGTGGGATGGGAAGGACGAGCCAGTAACAGCAGCCTGTAGCAGACCTACCTGGCTGCGGTCCTCGTCAGAGCCCCATCAGACCGGACAAAGATGTAAGGAAATAAAGAGCCAGCCACCTGACTTGACTTCCTGGCTGAGGTTGCATTCCCCCTTAGGTGTTTCCTGCCCTTTCACTTCGGTGAAGTGTCCTGCATTAAGTATGTGATGTCTCCAGTGTGTGTGTGACAGCGTTCCAAGGCAGCTGCTTTGTGCAGACTCCTTTCAGGCATTGCTCGGACATTGCTCGACCTTTCCTTGCACACCCCTTGCCTCCCCTTTCGTGGACAAAGTAGCAGCCACAGACCAAGGCAACCCCTCCATCTTCCTGCCCGTCCTACAGCAAGAGTGCAGCTGCCACTCTGCTCCTGCCAGTTTGCTGAAAGGCCAGTCTTTCTTGTTATCCAACCATCCCCTTCCACCTTCTCAGAGGACTGCTTTCTTAACCCCATCAGCATCAATACAGGAGCTCACCCTAGTTCAGAACCGTCGGATAGGACTCTCGGCAGATTAGCCAGAATGTGCTAATCCATACAGTCAGTTAGAGCAGCCATCAGTCACATGAGGCCACTGGGCACTTGAAATGCGCCCAGTGTGACTCAGGACCTGGCTTTAAACAGCCACGTGTAGCTACTGGCTGCCATACTGGGCAGCACTGTTTGGCCTTTCCCATCTTCAAAAGAATTCCCCATCCCCATCCTGCGTACCTGTCGTGCTTCTGTTCCCCTGCCTCGTCCTTCTGAGGACATCTCAAAGATAAGGGCAAGCCCATTGTCTCCATCCATTTTCTTCTCCTAATGTTTGTTTGACTTCCACACTCTAGCCTGGCTTCTTCCTTTACCTCAGCATAGACACCGCTCGATGTCTGCCCTCTTTTCCCACCCCTCCCCAGTGTTCCTCCCCAGTGGTCCTTCCTCCCTGATTCCATACCCTCCCAGCTCCTCTGACACCACACGCCTCTGTCTTTCCTCTCATGTTGTTGATGGTTCTGGTTCCGCCTTCCTTCTGCTTGCTCCTTTGACTCCCGGTGGCTTTAAGTGTTACTTCCGATATGCTGCCAACCCTACATTTTTATTCCCACCACAGACCTTTCTCTGGGCTTCTAATTCATCCATCCCTGGAGCTCTTGCCTCTAGTTCCCATCGTCCCTCTCTCCTCCCACCCAATCGGTGGCCCCACTGTCTTTCTGATAATTAGCCCATCATCCTTGGTTCTCCCCCGACCTATATCCAGGCTGTCGTTGGCCCTGTGAGCTCTACTTTCCAGGTTCATCTGGAGCACGCACACTCTCCAGTAACCATAGCACTGGCCTTAGTCCTGACCACCATTGCCTCCTTGGATGGATACATTTTTCAACACCCTGCACCCCCATCTTTCACTCTGGGTTACTGTCAGTCCATTCTTTTCCTAGGAGCCGAGGGACTGGCTTTTAAGATTGCAAATCAGATCTTGTCACTCTCCTGTCTAAACACCCTTCAGCAGACAAAGGCACGGGCCTCTGCCTTATCTCCAGCGTCACCAGTCACTCTGTGGTGCCACTTATTACATTCTGAAGATTCCTGGCCTCCTCTCCAGAGGAACCCTCCATCCATCCATCTCCTCCCACCTTTCCTGAGGATCTCCTTCTTTATTAACTTCCTCTCAGCCTCAGTACAGGAGTAAGTACATTCTAGCTCAACATTGTCCATAGAACCCTCTGTAGTGCTGGGAATGTGCTAATCCATATTCCTGGGGCCTTCGGGTGCCTGAAATACTCCTACCCTGGCTTTGCAGACATCTTCTCCCCTTCCTTCACACTATGACATCCAGAACCTGGTTGCCAGAACTCTCACACAGCCCCACCTGTGTACCCTACAGTCCCTTGCCGTGGCACACCTGTCATTGTCCGGGTTTTGTTGATTTATTTATATCCCACATCCTCCAATCATTGCCCAATGATAGGACTTACCTCCTTACCCTTGCATCCCAACGTGCAGTTCAGTGGCTGACCTCATAGGCCTGCTGTAAAGATCTTATGATTGAGTTACTCTCTGCATGGTGGAAGCCTTGCTTGGACTCCAGCCTGAAGTTACGATGCTTTTTGGATTCCCTTCTATATGATTTTCTTGAGTGGGGAGTCACAGGACCAAAGGGAGAAAGGAATCACATTTGGATACAGTTTTGTTTTAATGCCAAAGCAGGCATTCTGCTTTGATTGTGATGTGGGTTTGTTGTCAGACTGGGTGCTGCTACCCAAGTATTGGAGCTGTAGATGATCTTCTTACTGTCTATAAACGGCCCGCGGAAAAGGCATCTTGTCAGCTGTTGTGACTCGTAGCTGATTTTGTCAGTGTTTACAAATAAGATGGGCTGTGTTACTGGCTCGCCTGTGTTTTGTTGAGCTACGATTGCTTGTGGTGGATGACTGCCACAGTCCTGGTTATCTGATACAGTTGGCTGCCTCTCAGGGATCTATACTGCTTAACTTCTGATGTTCTTTCCCACCTCGGAACCACACTGCGTTCTTTTGCAAGTTACAGGGCTTTACTGTGTGCTCTTAGTTAACTAAAATAGAGTCTCTCAGGGGTTGGAAAGTTGGCTCAGTGGTTAAGAGCACTGGCTGCTCTTCCAGAGGACACAGGTTGAATTCCTAGGACCCACATATGGCTCACAACCATCAGTCCCAGGCAGGGGTTCTAACACCCTCTGCTGGCCTCCATGGGCACCGGGCCTGCACATGGTACATAGACACATATGCAGACCAAACATCCATCACATAAAATAAAATTTAAAAATATTTGGAAATGAACTTGTCTTCTCTTGGTCCAGTATTTTTTTGTTTGTTTGTTTTGTTTTTGTTTTTGTTTTGGTTTTGGTTCAACTTCACTAAGGCTCATTCGAATCCTTCATCTGTGATACAGTTGTCCAGTACTGTTGGGGACCCAGACATGAGCAGGCCCACTGGCTAATTCCTGCCTCTGTGGGGTTTATGTATTTAAAAAGAGAGATAAGCCACATATTCAGGCACTTGCTTTGTGTTTAAATGCTGTGATGGAAACAAAATGTCCTCTCCTTTCCCTCTTGACCACGTGTGTTTCCCACAGGCCTGTTCATGTCTGTCTCTTTCTCTCCTATCTTGATAAAACTCTTCTGTGGAAAAAACAGTTATCATCTGAAAGGTGTAAGAGTTGATGATAGGATGTCCATATATCTGGGGAGTCTAGGGGAGATGTCTCCCTGGAGAGGTACCAAAAGGCTGTTGGTGTGTAGGATCACTCTGGTTCAATTCAAAAGCAATCTCCCTCAGTGTCTGCACTGGGAAAGTCACAGAGTTTAGAAGGGACTAGATACCAAATGCATAGATACCAGCTGAACAAATAAACAGGCATGAAAAAAATATTCTCTTTGGGCGGTTTTTGTTTTGTTTATAAAATTCAACTGATTAGGCAAAAAATAAGGAAATGGGCTCCAAGATGCTGAGGCAAAGTAGGTTTTAGATGACCAGTTGGAAGAACTCACTGAGAAAGAGGAAAAAGCACACCACATCAGATATTTGAGGGGAGAGTGTTCTTAGTAGAGTCAACAGCAAGTGCAAAGGCCCTGAGGCAGGAGCATGCTCAGCAAGTTAGTGAACAGTGAAGAGGGCCAAGTGGCTAAATCTGAGTGAGTGGTTGGAGGTCAGAGGGTAGCAGGGGCTGGACCAAGCGTCTGCGGTCACTTCTATTTGGGGAAATGTCATCATCCATATCGGAAGCCTCTCGCCATTCGTAACCTTGATGGTTATTAGGACTGGTCACGTCCCATGTGTAGCTTTTGCACAGTCCCCTGCAGAAGGACTTGGAGTGGAGCAGATGGTTTGCTTTTCTTAAGGGTCTCTGGTTTGTAGACGTTCCCATGTCTCTTTTCTGTAATGCCTCTTGGGGAGCTTGGGGTCGAGCACACTCGTCAGAGCTCATTCACAACTGTTCTTCCTAGCTCAGGTTTTTGGTGTGTGTGTGTGTGTGTGTGTGTGTGTGTGTGTGTGTGTGTGTGTGTGTGTAAGCGCACGCATGCTGACCGATATCTACACATGTGGAGGGAGGCAAAAGGTCGACATTGGGTGTCTCTGTGTGTCTGTGTCTGGCTGTCTTTGTCTCTGCCTGTCTGTCTGTCTGTCTGTGTGTCTCTCTCTCTTTCTCTTTTGTGTTTTGAGACAGGGTCTCACAGAATCCAGAGCTCACCATTTCAGTTAGATTACCTGGCCAGTGAACCCCTGGGATCCACATGTCATGTCTCTACCTCCACATTGTAGACATGTCACCACACCCAACTGTCATGTGGCTGTTGGAATCCGAACTCAGGTCCTTAGTGATTTCTGCATCAAGCACACTTTACCCAGGGGCGGCTCCACAGCCCTCCACCGCTCTAGCACAGTTTTACAGCCCCGTCCTTATGTGCTCTTTCTTACCCTTTCTCATCTACTGTTTGATTTTGGTTTTGTTTTTAAAGAAAATGAAAATAGCTTTGCTTTTTTCCCTAATTATAAGAACATTGCATGCTCGTACTAAAGAAGAACAGTGTGTGGAAGGAAGTGAAGAGGGACTTGACATCCCACATCTTGGGATCACCTTCACCAGCAGTTGGTTTTCTGTCTTTCCAGCCTCTTTCCCATGTGTGTAGGACTGTGTGTCTAGATGTATGTCTACCAAGGGAAATGTATTTTTAACAAGATGAAATCATTCTATATGTCTGTTTTGTAGCATACTTTTTACAACAGCATCAAAAAATATCTTGAGTGGCCATCTTCTCCTGCCAATAATTATAAAAACACATCATTGTTTAAATCTACACCTAATTCTAAGTTGTCCTTTTGCCAAATTGGATACATTTTTGTCAATCTGCTAAGAACAAGGCAGAATATTTTTAAAAAGAATTTTCAACAATTCTGTAAGGCAGTTGTTGGCTTTAAATGATGAATTACTGAAGGAAAAAAAAAAATGGCAGAGAAGACCAGGATCACAATTAGCTCTGGGTAATTTGAGGAGCCTGGGTAATTTTGGGTGAGTCACTGCTCCTGAGTGAATCATGGTGAGGACATTAAGGACTCCTTGTCGTTACTAAGGGTGGGTGCTGGACTGAGACCCAGCTGCTCAAAGCATACATCCTTGTTTAGAAATACCAGGCAGAGTAATTCTGCTTCAATCCTCAGACGGGATAGTTCCTTGCAAGCGAAAGCACCATGTACCATTAAGAAATCCTTTCTGTGCTTCAAAAGACCATTGTCCATCTCTTCAAAGAAAATTCCCTTAAGGAAAGGATTGACAGATACGTACGTGCAGGAAGGACATTATATTCTTGGCTTCAGTTTTAAGACCAGGGCTAGGGATGGAGCTCATTGATAGAATACTTGCCTAGCATGCACAAGGCCCTGGGTACTATTTCCAGTACCACAGAATACACACACACAACACGCAAGAGTAAACACACATGTAAATCAGCAGTGTCTCCTCAGCCTGAAGCATTTAAAACTTCGCTTTGGCTCATGGCATAGACACAGAGGCTTTTCATTTGAGAAGACAAGAACTCCCCTTAGCTTTGTCGAATGTGAAGCAAACAGCATTCACACAGTGTATTTACAATGGAGAAAACGGGTTTGCAGGACCCCAGAAGTCCCCAGTGTACAAGCTCCAACCTTCTCCATCTAGAGAGTTACATTTTGCTTAATGAATTGAGCAAAGAGATGCAAGGCAAGGGGCTGGAGCAGAAAGCTCGGGGTGTTGTTTCTGAGTCCCTGGCCTCTTAAGCACTGCTGTGCTGTGTTCTTGCATCTTCTAGGTATGGGGCTTGCGGGCGGGCGGGCCCCCAGTGTATTTATAGGTTTGGAGGTGAGAGCTGGCATCATGCACCAGTCTCCTAGTGGGGTGTGTTCTGTGTGGGAAGAGGCAGGATGGAAGCCTCTTTGAAAGCTCTATGAAGTCTCCAGTATTTCTGCCACCAAGATGCTATTAGTCATATGGTATCATTCTGGTAGAAATATAATTATTTAAATTATATTTCAAATTATCTTGTTAGAATAAAAATACACTTGTGGGGAACACATTTAGACATTTGTCAAAGACTAAAGAGATTTTTTTTTCAACAACATTTTTATTCACAAGCTTGATAGTCTTCTTAATACTCCTTGGAGGAATGTGAGAACATGGACTCTCTGACTTAAGAAACCGTTTGGTACATGGGTGCCTCCTGGCCAAGGAGAACTATTGATCCTGTCTTCCCACTGTGTCGGGGTGGGGGAGTTCAGGTAGGCTCTGCTGTCTGCCCTTCCTGGGAAACCCTGGGTCTGGATCCCTCATGAGAGCAGCTGAACCCAGCCAGCCCTTTGGTAGCTCTGGGGCGTCCTGTCTGGGTCATGGGGTAGAGCCGTCCACAGGGACCTTATTAGCGAGCAACACTGCAGACCCACGGGCTGTGCTTTGGAGCCCTTCTGAGGTCTTTAATTGGGAAAGTGTTTAATTGGAGTTGTACAGATAAGTGGAGAAAAGAGAGTTGCTTTGGCTTCCGCGTCCTGGGAGAGAAGGGTAACTGAGAAGGGTCTCATGGGAAAAGGGATGCAGCCTGTTCCAAGGATGTTCCAAGGGGCAGGGCAGGGAGCTGGTAGTGGCGGCGGCGGCGGCGGTGTCGAGGCGTATTTTAGCTCAGATGATGTGAAGAAGTGGTCTCTGCCTCCTCCAGGTGGACTCGAGATAGGTGTGATTGTTTCACCCCCTGAGGACTGTGTTCTCATGTAGGACTGTTTGTCAGTGGAGCTAGAGAGGGTATGGATGAACAGATCAATCCCCAGGCCCCTGGCTGCTGCGTGAGCATGGATAGGTCATTTCATCTCGGTAAGAAGCCGCTGTCGGGGTTGGGTATTTAGCTCAGTGCTAGAGCTCTTGCCTAGCAAGTGCAAGGCCCTGGGTTTGGTCCTCAGCTCTGAAAAAACAAAAAAGAAGCCTCCGTCTCCCCAGCTCATCCACTGAGCTACACCAGAGCCTCAAAATCCACTGTCCTCCACCCGTTAACTGATTGAGATGGTCAGGGAGCGGTTAATCCTGCTATCAGAGTGAGGCCTGACCTGGTCAGTGGCTTGGAGATAAAGAGATGTAGAAGGCCAAAACATGCTATCATTGGATCTCAGTCTGTGGGCAGTGAGGGAATAGTTTCCACTCTGAAGGGAAGAATAATTATTTTAGGGAAATTATTCTAGAGACAGCGATGAAGGGCAGCATGGAGACTTAGGAGATTAGAGAGAAAGAGACCTTACAGGAGTTGTTCTCAATCTTCCTAACGCTGCGACCCTTTAATACAGTTCCTCATGTCGTGGTGACCCCAAGCATAAGATTATTCTCATGACTCTAATTTTCCTACTGTTAAGGATTTATAATGTAAACATCTGTGCTTTTCGATGGTCTTAGGCGACCCCTGTGAAAGGGTTGTTCAACTCCAAAGGGGTCGAGAGCCACAGGGTGAGAGCCATTGCCTTATAGGAAAGAGCCACAGTCCAGGCAGGAAGCGATGGAAGCCAAAAAGAAGAGAGCAGGCATGGCGCAGACGATGTCGTACAAGCCTTGGGATGGTTCCAAGGCCTCCTCCAGGAGTGCACACAGCACAATCAACATGTGCGTAGGGTCTCAGCGGGGCTAGGAGGGGTCTTTCTTGTGTGCTTGTCTAATCTGGACACAGGTAAGTACACCAGGTGAGACTGTGATGTCTGTACTCTCACATCTCATTTCCTCCTCGAGACAATCCTCCCTTGCATAGCTGAAACTGGGTTCGGGAGATTCGGCAACCTCTTCAAGCTCTTAGCCAGGAAGTGGCTGAGTTGGAAGTCAAGCTTAATCCTGTTAGAGAATAAAATTGTTCTCTGGGCGCAGTGGCTGGAGGCTGATGTTGTCACGATAGCATTGCTGGAATGAGAGACATAGGTTGAGTTGTCAGCAGTGTGGATGTTTCTAGGTTTGTGGCTGATGGTGTTGACCCTGGCTCAGGCTCGGAGCGGAAGGGAGAGGAAAGGCGGCTTTCCCAGAGGAGAGGCTGGGAGTTGAGTGTCAGGTGGTGAATTTCCATGTGTGGCCGTCTGTCCACTCTAGAAGTACAAACTCAGCAACTGGGATATTCACACAGTCTTGGGAACCTTCACCTGGCAGGGATTGACCAAGGAAAGAGCAAGCTAAGACAAAAGGTAAGACCTGGACAAAGAAGCACACTTGCAGGGAAGAATCACCAGGCCAGAAGGGAAGGAGACTGGGAGACTCTCAGAGGAAAGCGGAGGAGACGGGCTGTAGAAGCGATGGAAGAGAATGCTATTAAGTGGGCCATCCTCAACAAGGCCAGGGACTTCCTAAAGCTCAGAGGATGGTGGGACCCAGAAGGTGGCTACTGCTAAATATTGTGGCAGTGATGGAATTTGAGAGCGGATTCAGCTAAGTGGGAAAGCCCAAATCCACTCACAGTTGGAGAGAGAGTAGAAAGTGATTGTAGATGAAGGTGAATGTGAGGCTAAGTCGGGGTCCAAGGAAAGGTGAGGTTTTTTTTTGTAAGTGTAACGTGTTAGAGGGCAAAGAGCAAAGCAAAGGGGGTATTGGCGATGTTAGAGAAAGAGGCGGTGAGGTTAGAGGCAGGCGGGAATGGAACGTAGGAGTCTACGCTTCCGGAAGTTCTCCCTCCAGGTCCTGGAAGAACTTGAGAGTAGGTGTGTACTGTGGTTTATCCACTTGCTTATTTTTCAGGGCTGGAGCTGGAAGTCTGGGCCTCACGCATGTTGGCAAGGGCCCCACTGTGGAGCTGTGCTCCCATCCCCAGTAGCCTTATTACACTGGCAGGTAGGAGGCAGGGTCTGGGTCTGCTGTTCCCTTTCAGTGCTAACTGAGGATTAGCCAGGAGCTGGGAGGGGGGCTAGATCAAGAAGAAAGGGAATGAATTGATCAGCTGCTGTAATGGATGGGGCAGGGAGTTAGCTAGAGCAAGGACAGATTTATCACCAGCCTTCAGGGGGCTCTTGAAGAATCAAGAAAATTATTTTAAAGGTGGCCACAGCTAGGCAACTAGCCAGCATGCTGAGAGATCCAGGTGTGGGAACAGAGGCAGGAAGCCCTGGATCCCATGGTCAGTGATGGTGGCCTCTCTGATCAGATTCGGAGTGCTTTGCCATCCGTGGGTGGGGGACCCATTCGAGGAAGGAGCACTTGCCCCACCCTATGGGTGACCTCTCTGCCCTTGCATCTCACAGTAGCATTGTTCCGTTGTTAATATTCTTCCAGACTTTTTCTCTCAAAAAAAAAAAAAATGCATTAAAATTCTCACCAGCATGACCTCTTTGAGTAATGAGATCTGTAAGTTTATTAACCTCTGTGAGAAGTGGATTTTCTTGCTCCATGGGAGCAGATAATCTCCTGGAGGGAGTGAACATTAATGTTCAGACTCGAAGGGTTGGTTGAGAGCAGAAGTGTGGGGCTGGCCGTGGTGTTCTGCTCTCTCCCTACACTGCGTGACTTAGCATTTGTCCCGTGGAAGATGGACTGGTGATTTCCCCGCACTGCTGTCCCTCAGCCCACTTGGAAACCCCTCGTTGAGATGGCCAGAGAAACCCTTGTTTCTTCTAATAATTCTAGTTCTTTGAGGTTGGGAAAGAGAATGTGGAGATGGCAGTACGCAGTCTAGACAACATGCCATCCACACGGTCCCGTATGACCATGTTGAAACACATTCTCCTTTGTCACCCCAGTGATGGCCTCCAGATCGGCACATGCGTGGATACTTGACATAAGCTCCTTGGGAGGCATTTGGCTAAGTAGTGATGACTCGTGATTTCAGTCTCATTAGTTTGACATGTCCAATATGTTGTCACCTAGCCCAACCTATCTGTCCTCTCTGCACCCTGCGACATCTTGTACCCCTCTATATTGTTACTACATAAAACATTTCATTATCATTGGAAGTTAGATCACCAGTGCCATAATCTGGGATGATACCACCGCTGCTAACCAGTACTCTCTAACAAAAACATTCTGGCCACATTGGTAATTAAGTATTTTCTAACATCACATGAAGAAGAAGAAGAGGAGGAGAAGGAGGTAGATGAAGCTAAAATTTTAATGTATTTTAATCCACTATGTCCAAAATACTATTCCACATGGAATCATTGATGAGTAAAACAGATATGCACCCCCCTGAAATTTGCATTTTAATGGGTGAGACAGACTCTGCTTGCTCCTGTGAGCAAACCCTCCACCTCCAAGAAATAAATCCTGCCAATGAGCCCCGCAGTAAAAATCTCTGCAAGTTGTCCTCAGAGAGGAAGAAGGATGTGAAGGCTGACAGCAGCTTCAGCATGTGTGCTTAGGAGGCGCTCCTCTGAAGGAGCCACCGTGGGAGCAGGGAGCATGGTGTCCCAGTGGACACTGTGTCCGGTGCACAGACCAAGCGTGGAGAGAGCAGTCTTGTTGGTTTTTTGTTTGTTTGTTTGTTTGTTTTTGTTTTTTGTTTTTGAGCTGAGGACTGAACCCAGGGCCTTGCGCTTGCTAGGCAAACACTCTACCACTCAGCTAAATCCCCAACCCGAGAGAGCAGTCTTGAATGCTTGAAAAACTGGCATCAGACTCTGATGGCAGGATCTCAGCAGGGGACAGAAGGACCCCGGGCAGGGGTTGGAGAAAGAAGTAGGCCAGGTCCAAATCAGATGTGACTGTGGAAAGTGGCAGAGACACAGGTATGATGACACTGAAGAAACTGAGTAGGGCTGGCAAGATAGCTCGGTAGGGAAAGGCATGTGCCGTCAAGCCTGACAACCTGAGTTCAATCCCCGAAACCCACCTGATGGAAGGAGAGAACTGACTCCTGTAATCCTCTAATCAGTCAACTAGTCTCTCTCTCTCTCTATATATATATATGTGTGTGTGTGTGTGTGTGTGTGTGTGTGTGTGTGTGTGTGTGTGTTTGCGTGTGAAAAGCTGAGTAATACTGAAGGTCTGTGACAAGATCCTCGTTAGGTTCCAAGGCAATAGCCGTGGCTCTGTTGGAAGGGAAGGTTGAAACAGGATGACTCTGTAGGTCAGAGAAAATGCTGAGGCTGGAGCGTCACATAGGGGTAGTTTCCATCCACTGTCTCTTAGCCGTTCCTCAGGATGACATGACATCAGGGTCAAGAAAAGAGAGGAAGTAGAGGACTTTGGCATCCGCTGCTAGCAGCAGTGGAGGATCCTGGAAGAGGAACTGTTAGGAGGCAGGCAAGGAATCCGAGTTCAATACCAACATGATCTCTTTGGAGCATAGCTGGGAGGGGAGTTGTTGATTATAAGATGGGGCTCAGGGGGCGCAGTACTGAAGGGAAAAGACTGGGCAGTGTTGCTGAAGGAGAGGACAGGGATAAGCCTGGGAGCACCCGCCCTTTAGGGAGTGGCCAGATAGGAGAAGGAGCAGGAGTGAGCAAAGAGCACGGAGGAGGGGTGGCTGGCTGGGAAAGGGTAACCTAGAGTAGCAGCTGGTGGGGAAACATCCCTAGAAGCAGGGCTTTGGCATTGGCTGAGAGCTTCTGAGAGGTGGTGTGGTGGCTACTGGTGTCCCGGCCTAAGTCAGTCTCAAGGCAGCGCTAGGAGCCAAGTTGGAAGGCACATGGGAAGCAGGGAAGGAGGGGTGTATGGGAGAGCCAGGAGGCTTTTGCTACGGGGGAACTACAGTGAGCATAGTCTCAGAACGGGATGGCTGCTACAAGAGAAGCCAGGCAACAGAGGAGCCTCATCCTTGAAATGATGAGAAGCTTGGTTCAGAGCAATAGGGAAGGGTTGTACTTCGGAGAAGGAAGAGGGACATCTTTCTCTAAAAAGGAGGCCGTTGTAAGGCTTGGGTGTGGTGGTGGGAAGGTACTGGAGTCCCATGCCTCCTGCCTTTGAGTGGGAGGCTGGGTCATCTGCTGAGTGCAGGGGTGGAGAATGGGGTGGGAAGTTAGAGGAGATGATAATGAGGAAGTTGTCAGGGAGTGAATGGCAAGCCTACTGAAGAAACACAAGCCTGTGAGCCATTGGGGAATGACAGTTTGAGGTCAGAGAACATGAATTTAAAGTGAAACTCATCCACCCAGTTTGCCCAGTGGCTTGGGTGTGGGCTGCCTACATTAGGTCGGGGTGCCGCCTGATTGGGAGGCAGGGTTCCTAGGATTGTGGCAGTGATGGGCCACGGGTGGGTGTGGGCTATCCAATTTACAGTGTGAAGCTAGGCCATGGCTGATGGAGAGGGCTTAAGTCCACATTGGAGGGCTCTGTGAGGCCAGAAAAGTTTGAATGGACCAGAAGGATGGGCCATGAGAAGGTGGGGAGTGGGCAGTTCATATTTCAAGGTGAATGGGTCCAGCATGTGGCTGTGAGTCACTAAAGGAGCGTGCCCAGCAAGGGTCACTGAAGGAGCATGAGGAAGAAGGCATTGGCCTAGAGGGGCCAAGGAAGCTGGCACAGTGTGTTTGGGTCTTCTATGAGGATACCTTGACAAGATTGGTGGAAGGCTCTGAAGCTCTGGGTCAATGACAAAGTAACTTAGAGGCAGGTGCATAGGAAGCAGGTGCCTGGAGTGGCCTGGCCTCCCAGGACTTGGAGTGAGCTACAAGGTCACCAGCTGCCTCCATTTGTGCTCAGTGTGCTGGTGTGAGAGGGACAGACCAGCTTGTGGTTTGGGTGGGACTTGTCCTCAGGGTCATCTGGGTTTAGTTAAGGGGTGAAGGGGACATTTGAGCAGGGACAGCTGGTGCTGGTGGAATTCCAGTGTTTTCAGAGGGCCCATGCAGACTTTGGAGAATAAAGGAAGACAGACGCCCCCAGACTTGGAATACATAGAACAGGGAGATCTTGGGTGATGGGTGACAAGTAGCACTGGTAGGTTGTCTCTGGGGTGGTGTGTGGACATGAAACAAGGCTTTTGTGAGTGTGAGAGGGACCTGGGGATTTCCAGAGATGGTGAGTTCTCCCTGAATCATCTTAAGGAGGTGGTTGCCCCAAAGGCTGAGTAAAACCCTGAAGGCTTTAGCTAAAGTGTGAAGGAACTATAGGGAAAGAGGCAGCAAGCAATGTTACATTTTGGTCCTGGGTGGATGCCCAAGGTCATTTAAATGCAGATGGTGGAAGAATTTTTTGAGAAGCAGAATGAGAGGGTCTGGGCATATGTTCTGCAGAAATACTTAAGAGAAGGGTTCTGTTGTGTGACTTTTCCTGGGGAGATGAATAAATGTCCATCCCAGATCATCAGTGATGGACTGGAGAAACAGTTACATCCAAGTCTAGCTTGGTGAACCAATGAACTTGGAGGGGGTTACTACAGGAGCATGGGGGGGTTACCTACAGAAGCATGGTGGGGGTTACTTACAGGAGCATGGGTGGGGTTACCTACAGGAGCATGGGTGGGGTTACCTATAAGAACATGGGTGGGGGTTACCTACAGGAGCATGGGTGGGGGGTACCTACAGGAGCATGGGGGTGTTACCTACAGGAGCATGGGTGGAGGGTACCTACAGGAGCATGGGGGGTTACCTACAAGAACATGGGTGGGGGTTACCTACAGGAACATGGGTGAGGCTTACCTACGGGAGCATGGGTGGGAGTTACCTACGGGAGCATGGTGGGGGTTACCTATGAGAACATGGGTGGGGGTTACCTACAGGAGCATGGTAGGAGTTACCTACAGGACAGTGGGTCACTTACAGGCAGCTCCATCACTGAAGAAAGCACCTCCCACTTCAGCACTTCAGATCCATTTATATGTTCTCTGAGAGGGCCAGGCCCAGTGTCCCTTCCTTCTTCCAGGAGGGACTATAGAAGGCCCATCTTGGCAGGATCTCAGTGGGTAATCCTAGCAGCTCTGATTGAAAGGTGGTAGCAGCTGTGTTGGGTCTGGAGGACAGAGTTCCCTAACAGGGTTTTCCCCTTTATAATTCTGATTTCTTCTATTATAGACTTTCCCTTGTCTACTTAGATAAATATGTGTGAATAAGTTTCTTTTTTCATTGCTAGCATATTTATTTGTACAAAATTATGAATTTCACTGTAACATTTTTACCTATATGTGTGAGATAATTTGATCATATTCAGCCCCGTGTTTTGTCCCCGACTCCTCTTGTTCCCCCGCCCTATCCAACCAGACTCCCTTCTATCTTCATGTCTTTCAGTATATATTTTGCATATAATAGGGGCCCTTTTTCAATGTTTTAAAATATTTTTATTCTTTAAAAATTTCATACAATATATTTTAGTCAAATACTCCCCTTGTTCCTCTCTCTCACTCTTTCCAGATCCATCCCTACCCGTCTACCCATCCCAGCTTCATGCTTTTGTTGTTGTTATTATTAAGTCTCTCATCAAGTCCAATTTGTGCTGCCTGTATGCTCTTGGGTGTGGGGCCTTCCGCTGGGAGCTTAGTTAAATGACCAGGGACCGCACCCTTAAAGACAGCTGATGCTCCAATTCACCGAAGCCATCAGCTGTCATGAGCTCCTCAGGTAGGGGTGGGAGCTTGAGAACCCCTTCCCCCTCCATGCCAGAATATTGACTGGCTTGATCGTGTGCAAGTCTCGTGCAGGCAGCCACAGCTACCCTGGGTTCATGAGTCCAGCGGTCTCATGGTGTCAGGAAGACACAGTTATCTCTGCCTCTTTCGGTCTTCCCACTCCCTCGTCTTGGATGGTTCCTGGCCTTTGTGGGGGTGGGGGAGATGAGAAGAGGGGTTCCCAGTGTGGAGTCTGGGACTCCTCCTCCAACAAGGAGTTGTAGGTAGGTATGTGCTCTTCTAGGAGGGCGCCCCTAATGTTTTTTGTTTGTTTATTTTTTTGTTTTTTTGTTTTTGTTTTTAACCTATTTCCAAAGGGTCCTTGACCCAAAAGGTTGACACTGCTTAAAGAACTTGGTGTATATGACCTAGAGAAAGGAAATCTTGGGCCCAGAGGTGGGAGAGGGGCAGGAGAGGGCTATCTCCTCATAGAGATGTGGGCAGGTGTCCAGGACTACTGTGCTTACCCAGCCAGTGGAATGTAGGTCAGCAGGGACAAGTACCTGTT
This sequence comes from Onychomys torridus, assembly GCF_903995425.1. Lineage (NCBI taxonomy): Eukaryota > Metazoa > Chordata > Mammalia > Rodentia > Cricetidae > Onychomys > Onychomys torridus. Next base: position 61,809,107 of record NC_050443.1, on the reverse strand, counting down.
TGGTTCCCTCTCCTCAGCCAAGGAGCATCTGTTACCATGGGTCTGCACGGGGCAGATGGCAGAAGTGGGCGGTCTGTGATGCTGGCAAAAACTTTGTCCACAGCTTCTTGTGGGAAGGAATAAACACGTCTGAGTGCAGCCAGTTTTTCTTGGTCCTCAGGAGATGAGGGCTGAGCTCCACCAGCGGCCACAGAGCTCTGAGACTCCCAGGTGCTCAGCTAAAGCACAGTACACCTGCCCATGTCTCCTTTCCGGGGACAGCTTGTTAAACACTACCTTAGTCAGTGGGTGGCCCTCAGTGCCGAGGGTCCTCAGCTCCCTCCTCTGCAGTGGGAAATGTTTTATACGTCCCCTTTAGGTGTTCGAGACCACTGTCTTGTGACTTCAGTCACTGAACTCACAGGTTCTCTCCTGGGATCTGGAGTTGAGGTCACAAAGCCTGGAGTCAGCACAGTTACAGCTTTTCAAACACCCACCCAGCCTAACACCTGGCACTCTGTATTCCCAGTGACGGTTAAGGCTTCTCCCTTACTTTGGAATCCGTTTTGCTAAATATAAAGGTGGCTCCCCTGGGATCAAGCTGCTGATTAGTACATTGGCTTTTTCATGCTTCCTTCTCAGGCTTTTCAACCTCCCCCCCCCCCCCCATTTGTTTTTGGTAGTTTTTGTTCTGGTATGCTCTGTTTCGTCGTCCTCGTTGTTGTTGTTTGTTTGTTTGATTGCTTAGGACACAGGGTTTTGCTTTGTAGCTCAGGCTGGCCTTGAACTTGCCATAGTCTTTCTGCCTCAGCCTCAAGATCTGGGATTACAGGCCTGCTCTGCTACCCTGTACCTGGCTTGGTTTTCATTTACTTTCTTCTTACTCTCTTCCCTTTAAGCAGGAGTGCTTTATCGAGGGTAGAATATTCTAGAAAACTGGAATTGAGGCCTGACTGAAAGACATATCATTTGCTTCAAGGGAGGGAGCTAAAAAAAGCTACTCCTTGGCTTCTCCCATGAATTTTAAATGCTCTGAGAGCTCTGCCCCATGAAGAAAACAATGCCTCGTGGCCTTAAATAATTAAATGGAGAACACTGAGACTGGCAGTGTCGAGCCAGGCTGGTCACACCGTGGGCCCCAGGACTCTCTCTCTCAAGGGTAAAACCAGCTGGGGGACCTTAGCTTCAAATGCTGCCTGCTAAGCATTTGGCAAAATTGGCACAAGTGTGGAAATGTCACAGAAGAAGGGGAGGTGGCGTATGTTACAAGAGCATCCTCTGAGCAGCATCAGCTGTATCAGCCCAGTGACCTCTTGGCTGGTCTTATCTGCTTCTCCACTGCCAAGGGCCGGCCGTGTGAGATGATAGTGGCCTCAGACCAGGTCTCTGTCTTCCCTACCACTGTAGCGTGGACATTGACTTCCCCACATACTCAGCAGAAATTTCTGGAGGATCTTTGAGGGAAGGAGAAGGCTACTTTTTTTTCTTCCTGACAGTCTTCCTTCACTGTCAGCCATGACATTTTGGGATCAGCCCATCATTTCTTGGCTGCCTGCCCATTTTGTGACTTCACAGGCGTTGTCTTTGAGGCCACAGAGTGATATGGTATACAGACATAGGGTTGCCCACAAGGTTGTTGTGGGACCTCGCAAGTTCTGCCAGGACAAGGGAGCTAATCTTTCTTCATCGCCTATGTGCAGTATTTCATCTAAGCTTCACATTTATTCAGAAATAAAGAAATTGGAGCTTAGAGAAGTTAAGTCATTTGATTCAAGTCACACAGCCAAGGCTCGGGATGAAACTGGTGGTTTTCTATGTTGTCCTACTCAAAGACATGCCACTCTAAAGTTCATATTGTGTCAGACTTTCACAGTTCCACGAGAAGGAAAAAACAACCTTTATTTCAAGGGTACATCTAGAGGTCTAAAGGGGAAAGCAGAGCTGTGCCTCAAGGGGGTTGTGGCCACATAGCTTTAAGAGCAGAGGTCGAAAGAACAGATTTACCCTGACATGAGTCAGTCGCCTGACTCCATCCGCCCAGATTATACGATCACACAGCTGTCTTCCCTTTCCTGGCTCTGTCTCCCACCTCTCCCCTGGTCCTTCTCCCAGATCTCAGTGGAGATTCTCAGAATGACTGGACTTCAGTCCTGTTGTATGGCTTCTCACAGTCACACTTATTAAGGTGTTAATTCAGATTATGTAACAAGAATCCAAATGTCAAATAAGTAAACCTGCTGGGCTGGATCTGTGGCTCTATTGAATCAATCTTGACCTTGACACAGAGCGTGGTTATAAGCCTTCCAGAGCCCACACTGCTTGCTTGCTTTTGGCTGTGACTCAGAATCCTTCCTATGTTCCTCCTGTACACACTTGGTTGGGAGTTACCTTTGTTATTTTTGTCCGAGATGCACAAAAACTGGCCTTTCCTCCACTGTTGAACTGGAAGAAGGAACCTGTAGCCCGAAGGTTTCAGGATTTGGTCCCCAACTCTTCATAGAAGTTGGGAGTTTCAAGCCTTGGCAGTCACACTGGCTTCTCTTTGCACATCTTACAAAAGTTATTTGATTTGTCTGTAGGCTCTTTCTCCTGGATCAAGTCCTTTTATCCACCAAAGGGTAAATTAACCGAGTGAATTATGAATGCAGTTGGCAAGGAACTCAAACCCTGGACTCAAGTGATGTGAAGCCTACACAGAGGGACTCTCTGCTTGATCCTGGGAGAAACTCACTGGAGGCCCTCTGAGCAGTCTGTTTAGGAGGAGAGCGTCAGGTGGCAGAACTAGTTTCCCCTAATCCCTTGGGATCAAATGTTGGGATGGCTGAGGTAGATGTATGCTCTGAAGGCCCCTGCTGCTTTGCTTTGGGCTCCTCAGAACCAACATCTTTGTTTAGGTTGCCCACGTTTGAGTGGCGGCCAGTGAGAACAGCTGCCCAGAAGCCCCGCCTCCCCCAGGTGGAGGCTAGCCTTGTAAAGATAGCAGACTGGGCCCAGTAAGGCCGTGCTCAGCTCCCTCAACCACCCATTTAGTTGGTTGATGTTTACTGTGCATCTCCAGGGGTGCAGGGACAGACTTGGCCTGTCTTTGCCACCCTTACAGTTAAGAGAGGCTGAGAGAGGAGGGTCATCTGTGTCTGCACAGAAATCACCAAGAATCAAAACAAAGGTGGTGGAGGAGAGAAGGATGGTGACTCAGGAGCCCAAGTCACCAAGAAGCAAGGGGAGTTACAGGATGTTCAGAGTTACAGAGCAAGGAGAGCTTCTGGTTGACAGTCTCACGATGAGTCAGGACTTGACCATCATCCCTTTTGGCCTGGAATGATGCACAAGGATGAACCTAGTTACTCAGAAACCAGTCTCCAGAGCACTTCATCCTGAACATGGAAGAGAGGCAAAGGGCTCAGGGAGTCTGGAAGGAGGGGAGGTAGTACAAAGGTGCAGCCACAACAAGATGCACACAGTGGAACGGATGTAAAGGGAGTCCACAGCACCACAGGGATTAGGTGGTGCAGGCTCCCTTGTGTAATGAATGGCATATGAACTCAGGCAAGCTACTTAATCTTTACTCTTTGCCAGTTTCCTCTGCAAAATAGACAGTCTCGAGGTTGTTGGGAAGATGGGAGCAGGGCAGGTGCACGTCAGTGGCCAGCATGATGCCCACCACATAGGGAATGATTGGTAAATATTGCAACTCTAGAAGCTACCTCTTCCAAAAAACCACTGAGACCTTGGTAGGGTGGAGCTCAGCATTGCCATGGGTCCGCAGGAAGGCTTTTCCTATTTAGAAGACAGATTCCTTACTAAAGGAATATAAGCTACCCTGAAGCCCAAGATAAACCGTGCTTGGAAATAGGCAAGTAGAAGTTTGAAGTACGCTTTGAGAAGGTAAGAATGAAGTGGGAACATGTCAGCACACATAGAGCATCTGGCCCTGTGAAGTAGCTGGGTGACAAGCCCTTAGTTCATGGGAACAATCACAGGCTGTTCTGAGCCAGACTGGAGCCAGGACATATGAGCCCCAGCTGTCTGGACCCTCCTGCTGGCAGTAGAGCCCCCAACCTTTTCCAAAGCAGAAAAGGGGCTCTAAAAGATCCTGTATGGAGGCCAGCCTGATTGGTTGTGACCCGTTCGTTATCCACACAGCAGCCAGTGTATCCACAGGGTAACAGGAAACCATGTGATTGTTTGCTTTGGGATCATTTAGATCTCCCAGAGACGTCTGAACAGAGCCTTACTAGGTGTCTGTGGCCATCTCCTCCCAGTCTCCCTCTCTCTGGGTGCCCTTCCCTCCAGCCTCTCTGTTGACCCAAGCTTTGTGTCTGGCTGGCTGGAATCTGGCTGTGAAACAGCATGTAAGACATAGTGACAGCCTGTGAGTTCACCCAGTAAGATGTGCTTTTCACCCTCTTTTAGGCCGGGTAGGGCTCACTGGGAAAGGTCACTTATGCAGGACATAGGGAACAGATCCCCAGTGGGGAAGCACAAATTGGGGCCCAGATACATGGAACTGAGAGGGTTGGGACACTTGGGCATTCCCATGTGTGTGCATGCGAGTGCTTACACGCTGGTGTAGCCAGCAGCTCTGCTACAGAAAGTTCTCAGGTCCTGCTACAAAAAGTCTCAAGTTCCACAAGGGTCTGCTTGCTTGACTTTTGGACTTATGTGGGGTCCTGGTGGCCTGGTATTGGTTTCTCTGCACTCTATAAGCCTTGGGTTCAGTCAAGGCTTCAGCTTTAAGCCCTCTCTCTAAGATTCACTTTTACAAGTTAAAATTGTGTGCATTTGTGTGTGTGTGTGTGTATGTGCAGGTATGTGCACATGAGTACAGGTACCAATGGAGGCCAGGGCGTTGGGATCCCCCCTGGATCAGGATCACAACTACAGGTAATTGTGAGCTGCCTTATGTGGGTGCTGAGAACTTGGGTCCTCTGCAGGAGCAGTAAACACTCTTACCTGATGAACCATCTCTCCAGTCCCACACTTCCTCCTCTGAGGTACTTGAGGGTCTGCAGAAGAGCAGATCTGATCCCTGCCTAGGGGTCCAGAGCATTGTTGAAGGGCTACACCTAGAGCAGCCCTGAGATGAGTTACAATACTATGCAAGGGCCACAGAAGACCCGCAGAGAAAATTGAGCTTCCGGGGAGAACTCAGACTGGCAGTTCTGATGGAAGACCTGACTAATTTGTACTGGCCTTGAAGGGAGATAGAGTTTTGACCAGGGGGAGTGGGCTGGATTGGGGGTTGTGAGAAAGGCATTCCTGGGGAGGTCGCAGCTCATGGAAAGACAGGTATAGCCTGTCAGGAGCTTCCATTGTGTTAAGCCTGTTGGCTGAATACAAAAATTGAGGAGGAGGAGGAGGAGGAGGAGAGGGAGGAGGAGGAGGAGACGACCTCATATGCAGATGGAGACTGTGTTGGGTTTCAGCTGTTTGACAACTGGTTTATGAACAGCATGGCAGGGTGGATGCCTATGGCTGGAGAGAATTGGGCATGGATGGCCCTGGATAACAAAAGGAGCCAAGCACACAACAAAGGCTCTCTACCCCGGTTTCTCACTTGTTTGAGGTCCATGAAGGCTTTGTGTTGAATTTGGCTTCTCTGGGTATCCTCCAGGCCAGCACACACCCTGTGCCACTGGGCTCTGTCGAGCTGAGGGCACGGACTATTTTTGTATTCCTTCAAATGCCCATGTTTATTTTTAAACCCGGGCCTTTGTAAAGCAGGGATGTATCGTGAAGTCTTTGCTTTTGAGTAAAAGGTTCTCCGAGGCCGACCGAACCTGTAGAAACTGTCCCTGAGTCGTGCAGTAGCAAATGGCTGCCTCTGGCATTAGAAGAACTAATTTGCTTGAAAACAAATCCTGGAAAGAGGAAGTCCTCATGTGGTTGGCCAGTTCTTAATGTGTGCCGACTGATGTGTGGCAGGCAGCAGTGCTCAGCCATGGAAGGGCCCTGTGTTGGAGGCAGGGCCAGTTGGCAAGCTGGGCTGTACATCTGAAGCCTCCTATCTCCGCGCTCACCCACTGACAGGAGCCTGCGGATTTAGACGAGAATGTCTGTTATCTTTTAAGCATATGCAAGCTATAACTGAAAATTAAAGATTAATTTAGAGTTCAAGATGGAGGATTCATCTTGGGTGTATTTATACCTTCTCTGCCCAGAACCCATTAAATAATAATAAAGAGATTAGGGAAGTATAATCCCAGGGCACCCAAATGAGTAAGAGGGAATTAACAGCGATTGGAAGATTTCGACAAATTTCTAGACAGCAGAGCGAGGAGAGGAAAGGTAACATCAGAGAATGCAAGAGGAAGCCGTGCAGCCTGCAGGTCCCCAGATCGTCTTTCGGCTGAGCCCACCCATCAGAGAGGGCAGGAGAGAGAAGTGGGGCTGTAGCTGGGCCTTTATTTGGAGGCCTGAGGAACACAGTGCTTATCAGAGGGATGAAGACATCTTTGAGTCAGCCCAGGCTGGAAGTGGGTGGCATTCTAGAGTAAAGCCTTCCTCCATCCACACAGAATATCCAATACTGGGGACAGAAGAGGAGAAGCCAGTGCCCCAAACCTCACCTCAGATGAGAAGCGTGCATGGAGAGTTAGGCAAGGCCTGCTAAATGGTTCCTGAGAGAAGGGAAGTGGTACACGCCTTTAATCCCAGTACTCGGGAGGCAGAGCCAGGCAAGATCCAGGACAGGTACCACAACTACACAGAGAAACCCTGTCTCGAAAAACTGAGAGAGAGAGAGAGAGAGAGAGAGAGAGAGAGAGAGAGAGAGAGAGAAATTATTATTATTCTGTGTGTGTGTGTGTGTGTGTGTGTGTGTGTGTGTGTGTGTGTGTGTGTGTGTTATGAGTACAGCTTTGTGTATGGCAGAGCCTGAAAGTGAAGGTCAGAGGCTTACCTTCCACTTTGTGAGACGATATCTCTTGTTATTTTGCCATTGTGTGTGCCAGGCTCATTGGCCTTGAGCTTCCCAGGATTCTGCTATCCCTGCCTTCTCTCTGGCTGGAGGGTTGCTGGGATGACAGATGGATGCCACCGTGTCTGGCTTATGAATTCTAGAGATCTGGACTCAGATTCTCACACTTGTAGAGCAAACAGTCTACGCACTGAGCCGTCCTTCTGGTCCTGCCCTTGAGTTGTCTTTGCAGTGTTGAGATTGTAGGCATGAGCCACCACACCTCGTTTATGTGATGCTAGGATTGGACCCATCTTCTCATGCCTCCTAGGCTAGCACCCTACCAAGGGAACTACATCCTCTGCCCAAATTTTATACCTGCTGTGCTCGGCTGAAAAGTATGCCCCGAAGATAGCAGCCCTAATCTCTGGTGCCTAGAAATCTTACCACAGATGGTAGAAGAGGCTTTGCAGAGGTGAATAAGCAAAGGACTCTGCTCGGGGAAATTATCCTGAATTACCAATGCAGTCATGAGTGTGGGAACAGAGGGACAAAGGAGGACTCACGGCAGTCAGAGATGGCAGTAATTGGAGGGCCTGTGCAGAGGAAAAATTGGTGCTGCTTTACGGCAGGTGTTGAAGACAGAAGAAAAGGCCATGAGCCAGTGAGCTAGTTCCAGAAGCTGGGAGGGATGGGGCAGTCTCCTCGTAGAGCTTCTGGGGGCGGGGGCGGGGAGCACCACTCTGCTGGCATCATGGTTTCAGCTCAGGGAAACTCATTTTGCATTTTTGGCCACTAGAAGTGTTTGGAAATAAATTTAAGTTATTTTAAGCCGGCAAGCTTGTGGTAATTTGGTACAGGAGCGACAGCAACCAAGTGTGAGGGGAAAGTAGAGAGACAGGATTTCCGGTTGCCTTCTCACGCATCCTGAGGATCAAGAGTAACAGAACAGGGTGAGGCTATGAAAGAGGCAGTTGGCAGGTGAAAAGATCCGTGGCTTCTGGGAGAAGAATGGAAAGAATTCCAGACAGAAGGAGGCTGTGGATGTGCCGTGAAGTGCTCAGTCCAAATTGGAACAGGAAGTCATAGGTTCCATGAATACTGTCTTCAGGGCAGAGACTGGGCCGGATTCTAGACAATGGGCAGAGTAGACAGGTTACAAAATGCTGGGATGATGGGAACATGGACTGTGTTTCTTTTCTTCTTAACGGGGGCAATAGAACACATTTTCACAGTGGCTCAGACACCTCATGAAGGTACTGTATGCTTTGGAACAGCTGGGGGAGAGTCAGGAAGGGGATGTTTCCCTCTGACCTCCATGCTAGACCTGTCTCCTCCATGCACTCAGGGCCTTGACATTGGGACTACACAGAAAGAATTCTAATCCCAGCACATTCTTGCCTCTACAGGGAACAGTATTTAACTAATCCAGTGATGTTCTCTTTTTAAAATGGTGACATAATGCTCAATTGTGTTTGTAGACTGACTGAACTCTTCCTAGACTTAGAAGTTCATATCTGGTTGACCTTTTACAGATAGTGCAAGATTTTGAGTTCATTTTGATAGTGAAGCTTCTTTATTGGATCCATAGGAGAACTGAATTATTGTAGTAGTAACGTATAATTATACGTAGTGGGAGGGGCCCCAAGAGCACAGGTGCCAGCTGAAGTCTGAAAGGAGGTGGTTGATTGGCATAGCTAATGATTGGTCCATTTAGTGGGCAGAGCCATTTGTCCTGGGCACCCGGCCAGGAGAGACCAGCCTGTCCCTGGTCCCGTATTGAGAGCAGCCTATAGTGATTTTGCCAAGTAGGGTCCCGGGGCCAAGGAGGATGTTGGGTGGAGCAGACATGCTGACTTAGAGGTGTGAAAGGGAGAAACTCACACATGTTTCTTTGCCAACAGAGATGATCTAGAAACAGAGAGGCTATTGTACTCTAGCCAGAGTTTCCCAATCCTCCAGTGGCATGGACACATGGAAAATATTTGTAGAGCACCTAGGCAAGTAGACAAGACCATCCACAGCATGCAGCCGTGGACTCCTGTTGCCTTGGCCCTGCGCTACCCCTCAAGGTTATTGCCTTCCCAACAGGCTACTTCCAGCCCAAATGGCATCTTTATACAAATTGGAAAAAGCCATTTAACTTCTCTCTCTGTGCCCATTCAAGATATCTATTACTTCCCAGGCAATTGACTAGCATAAAAAGTGTGCACATCCCTTACTACCATACATTGCTTGGTATCCCCGAGCTGTGCACTGTGCAGTTTTAACACACCTGTGGCTCATGGGAGGCAACCGCACTGGGAAGGAAGCTGAGGGCCAGGCTGCTGGAGAAGACAGACACAGAGGGGCATTTCTACCCTGTGCTTGGTAGGAAACTCCCAGGATTCTGCCATGGGGACAAATCACATGGTGCGGGTCACCATGCAGGGGGATGAGGTGCATACCTGGGGTTCAGGAGAGACATGTGAGCTGGAGATATACATATCCAGGCATTATCAGGTAGAGATGATACTTAAAGCGTGGAAGGGAGCATGGTGAAGAAAGTCCGCAGACAATAATTTGGGAAACAAGTTCCCAGCAGACCACCAAGGCTTGTCTGCTTAGGCTGGTTCTAATATTTGGGTAGAAGGGGGAATCGGGCCCAGCTGGAGCACAGTGGTCCCCCCTGGTGTCACACTGTCCTTAGAGTGGCGTCTACTTGGGATCCTTCTACACCTGTTCCCCTCCTCTTTTGTCTCAGCTGCTCCCTGGGAGATGGAAGGACATCTGGTCTGGAGCTACCATAGCTCGTCCTTGTAGGCAAGCTGGTGCTTCTGGCCTTGACAATGTGGGAAGTCATAGAATGGAGTCTTGCCTTCTTGGACACATGAGATATAACCTCCACAATATATTAAAGTCAAATAATTAGGTTGGTTAAGGGTTTGGATCTTGAACTCATGGCAGTCCTCCTGCCTCAGCCTCCCAGATTGCTGGGATTACAGGAATGCACCACTGTGCCTAGCCATATTATTAGCTCAGTGGATATTTTGGACCTACTGTGTACTTAGGGCTCCAGAAGATAAAGGGCTGGTGGGTAGCATACTGTCTCCACATCACAGTAAACTTACCATGGCTTTAGAACAGTTGTTCTTACTGACCAGGCCTCCTTCCTGGAAGGCTTCCCTTAACATGTCAGCCTTCTGTAATACTAAGTTCTCTTTTGGAAAAAGTCATTTAACTTCTCTCTCTGGGCCCCTTCAAAATATCTGTTACTTCACAGGCAATTGACTAGCATAAAAGATGTGCACATCCCTTACTACCATACATTGCTTGGTACCCCCGAGCTGTGCACTGTGCAGTTTTTAACACACCTGTGGCTCATCACTTCTTTGTGTATATCCCAGAACTTGTTGCTGTCCCTACAAGCAGATCTGCCTTGCTTCACATTTCTGCACATACGTCTAGTGCCATGCACTGTGTCCTTGGGTGTGAAAGAAAAGGTTGGTGTTTAGCAGTCCTCACCCAGGCCCCTGGGTGAGGGGACAGGTGCCCACAGGACTCTGTTCTATCCAGCAGACAAAAGGCAGCTGTTCTGCTTCCAGGCAGCTTGAGCTGGGAACCAGCACACCTGCATTCTTGAGGCCACGTTGGTGGATTCCTGCAGAATAGCAGTCTATTTGGCAGTCGTCACATGTGACTTGGACCAGTCAGTGTGCAAACAAATTCTTTCTTCTTGGGATTTACTGCTGTGGGGTTATCTATTGCCTGTGTTTTTGTGGGTGTATCTGACTTCCTCGGGTTGGAATTTTCCTTCTAGTGCTTTCTGTAGGGCTGGATTTATGAATAGGTATTGTTTAAATCTGGTTTTGTCTTAGAATGTCTTGTTCACTCTGTCTATGGTGATTGAAAGTTTTAGTCTAGGCTGGTATCCATGGTCTCTTAGTGTCTGCATTATATCTGTCCAGGACCTTCTGGCTTTCAAAGTCTCCATTTGAGAATTAGGGTGTTATTCTAATGGGTCTGCCTTTATAGGTCACTTGACCTTTTTCCTTTGCTGCTCTTAATATTCTTTCTTTATTCTGTATATTTAGTGGTTTAATTATTATGTGGTGTGGGGACTTTGTGGGGGTCTAGTCTATTTGGTGTTCTATAAGCTTGTATCTTCATAGATATTTCCTTCTTTAAGTTGGGAAAGTTTTCTTCTATGATCTTGTTGAATATATTTCTGTGCCTTTGAGTTGGTATTCTTCTCCTTCCTCTATCCCTATTATTCTTAGGTTTGGCCTTTTCATGGTGTCCCAGATTTACTGGACATATTGTGTTACGACTTTTTTGGCATTAGTGTTTTCTTTGATTGATGAATCTATTTCCTCTACTGTATCCTCTACACCAGAGATTCTCTCTTCCTCTCTTGCATTCTATTCTGTTGGTTATGCTTGCATCTGTGTTTCCTGTTCATTTACTCAGACTTTCTATTCCCAGCATTCCCTCAGTTTGTGTCTTCTTCATTGTTTCTATTTTAATTTTCAGGTCTTGGACTGTTTCCCTCACATGTTTAATTGCTTTTTCATGGTTTTCTTTGCTTTCTTTAAGGGATTTATTGATTTCTTCCATTTTTTGTTTGTCTTTTCCTCTATTTCTTCAAGGGGATTTTTCATTCTTTTAAAGGGCCTGTATCATCTTTATGAGGCTGTTTTTAAGGTCGCTTTCTTCTGCTTCTTCTACATTCTGATGTTCAGGTCTCATTATAAATATTGCCTGAAAGACTAAAGTCTTTCAATCACCCCCAGGGGAAGGACAGGTGATAAATGGGTACTTCTTGGTCAGTAGGTCGGAAACCAGTACATTCACTGTGAGCAAAAACTAAACACACAGACCCTGGCTCTTTCCAGGGTGGTGTGTGGTTTGGGCCTAGTGAAGGTAGTGCCTGGACTCTTGGAGACTCGGTTCCTTGGGTGCCCAGTCCCTGTCAGCTCCTGCTGTCTGCAGTTCTTTGCAGTGTTTCCCTCTCCAGCTCTTCTTGTCTGTGCTCACTCCCGCTCTCTTTGGTCCAGACCGTTCTGTGCTTGGTCTTTAGCTTGGGAAGCAAGAGATATGCCCCTCTCTTACCTGGACACGGTTTTTACATTGCATCAAAGCTCCTTATCTGGACTTTGCATGCATTCAACAAACTGATTCTTGGTCTTTTCAGTTCTGTGGTCAGCATTTGGTATGCCTTCCCGTGCACACAGGTGCTCACATGGGCAGTTGTGAGTAGCCTGGATTCTCAAGTAAATGCGATTACTGTCTCAGTTCCTTTACAGTGGTAGCCTAAGTATTTGCTTATTAATAAGCGTATTTACAAGGATTGGCATAGAATAATACTATTTTGTAATTAGCCTTTTCACTTCACAATCTGAGTCCTAGTGTTGACTGGTTATTATTGGAATTCTGGAACCTCTGAGTTCTGGTTTCGGGTGTGTGTGTGTGTGTGTGTGTGTGTGTGTGTGTGTGTGTGTGTGTGGTTTTAGTTCTTTGAGGCAATAGATACCAAGTGATCAAGTGATATTCAAATCCTTCAAGGTCTGGTGAGTTGTGTTTGGTAGAGGAAGGTTCAGAGGACCAGGGAGATGGCCCAGTAGATAAAGCGCTTGCCATACACATGTGAGGACCACAGTTAAGATCCCCAGAGCCTCATTAAAAACTGAGCAGGCGTGCCAGGTACCTCTAATCCCAATATTTTGAGACAGAAAGGGGATCCCCAGGGCAGGATGGCTAGCTAGACTAACTGGTGATCTCTGAGTTCATTTGAGAGACCATGTCACAAGAAAACAAAATGAGAGAAGTCAAGGAAGATGCCCAACATCAACTTCAGGCCTCTCCATGAAGACACACATATGCATGAGTATTCACACGTGTCCCCACATAGGCAAACACATATGCATACACACATGCACAACAGCCACACAAAGAGGGACAAGGAAGGGTGCTCCTAGTCTTGGACTCAGCAGTAGTTGGTGGCCTCCTTATTCTGTAACAGTGAAGTGGAGAATAAAGCATAACGGGCTGGGGTTGGTGGCATAAGCCTGTAACCTCAACACTCAGGAGGTGGAGGCAGGAGGATCTGAGTTCAAGACCAGCCTGAGCTATATGAGGCTTTGTATTTAAAAAGAAAAAACCTAAAAACAAAGCTGAAACAACACAAACCCCATAGTGGGGGAAGGAAGCACTCCTTAGAATCCATCATCATCTTACAAGGTTACCTTTTCTTTTTTGGGTTTTTTAGACACAGGGTTTCTCTGTGTAGCTTTGGTGCCTTTCCTGGATCTCACTCTGTAGACCAGGCTGGCCTCAACTCACAAAGATCTGCCTGCCTCTGCCTCCTGCATGCTGGGGTTAATGGCATGCACCACCACTGCCCGGTGAACTCTTTTTTTTTTTTTTAAATGAATATATACTTTAGCCATTTCCCAAGGCGTGTTGGTTATTTGGGGTTTATTTTCACTTATTCTTGTTTTTAAAGATTTATTTTTATTATTTTTAATGATGTGCATGTGTGGGGTGGGGGCGTGTACACTTGTGTGTTGTATGCCCCCGGAGCTGGAGTTGCAGGTAGTTGTGAGCTGATGTGTGTGCTGGGAACTGAACTCTGGCCCTCTGCACTCATATCTGCTAAGCCTTCTCTCCAGCCTCCATTTTTGTTTTTAATAAGCAGCTCTTCGGTGATATTCCAGAAGATCTCTGCAGTATTCTTTTTTATTGCCATTCAACACACTCTTAGAGATAGGTTTGCTTGGTTCAGGGGCACTCAGCATTGAGACTGCTGACGTGTGACAGTCAATAGGCTGCTGTAGAGACCTATCACATAGCACGTGATCAACAGTGGTGAAGAGAGAGCCGAGCACACAGCAGGGTTTTTCCGACCTGTTTTTGTTTTTGGTTTTTTTTGGTTTTTTAATTGTAGTAAGATGTACCCAACATGGAACCACTTTAGTTTGGGGTGCAGCTCTGAGCACCACCTATATTCACCCTGCTGTGCGACTCCACCAGCTCCAGAATGTCTGATAATTTCGTCTCTTTTCAACTTCTGCAATTTGATGCTAAAAAGGACGTCATTATCTTACCTCACATTTCTTTTTTCCTGAGGTATAATTTTTTTTTTTCAGTTTGGAGAATGGAACCCAGTGCCTTGTGTGTGCCAGGCAAGCGCTCCACCACTGAGCCTGAGCACATGTGACTTCCTGTCAAGTGCTTGTAGCCAGTTTTGTTTCTTGGGAACTCTCCAGTCCTCACCCCTCCTGCTCCCCTAAGTCCTCTCTCCCTGCAGACCATGCCCTCTCAAAAACTGGGCTTCCCCTCCTCCCACAATGCATTTGCCTTGTTCTCTTTGCTTGCCTCGTCTTCCCTACTGGCCATCTGGTCTTCCTCTGGCAATAATGAGCTGTTCAAGGTCACTCTCCCCCCCCTTCCGTGCCCTCCTCCTGAGGACTCTTTCCATCCCCAACCTCATCAGGAGCCCGTGAGCGCCCAGCACGTTGTTCTGGTGAACATGCACGTGTAAAGTCCTTGTCTGGTCATTTTCCAGTCCAGGTCAGTGGACCTCAGGACCTTCACAGCACGGCTGTCACCACAAGGAGAAACTTCATACCTATATTCAGTTATCCCACCACCACACAAACCAGTAATCACTGTTCTTTCTGTCTCTGTGAATTTGGAAAATGGACTCATATACGTGGACTCACGATATTTATCCTTTGAAGGCTGGTTTGCATCACTTAACTCAGTCTTTGTAAGGCTTGCCTATGTTTGTAGACTATATCAGGTGTTCATTGTTAAAGAACATGTATACCGCCGGGCCGTGGTGGCGCACGCCTTTAATCCCAGCACTCGGGAGGCAGAGGCAGGCAGATCTCTGTGAGTTCCAGGCCAGCCTGGTCTTCAGAGTGAGTTCCAGGAAAGGCTCCCAAGCTACACAGAGAAACCCTGTCTCAAAACAACAACAACAACAAAAGAACATGTATCATGTTTTTGTTTATCCTCTTACCTCTTGATGGCCGTTTGGGTCATTTCTACCTCTTGGCTATTGCGCATAGTGCTGCTTTGAACTTGGATATATAAATTACCTTTTTGCATCTCCATTCTGTGGGTCTGGATTAGAAGTAGAATCGCAGGACCACGTGGCATTTCTGTACTTATTTCTTTCAGGTACCCTCAAACTGCTTCCCACGGTTTTAAGCACTGTTTGGACAAACAGCCTGAGAAGCTCTGGCACAGGAGGGAGTTGACAGTCAGACAGACAGACAGACAGATAGATGTGCCCTGTAGGGAGGGGAGGGCCTTTGGAGGACCTGCAGCAGGAATGTCTCCTAAGGGAGCAGAGTGTGACTGTGTGGCAGGTCCTTCCTGGACACTGCCTTCTGTTGTTCTAGAAGCCATGGGTGGACAGCATTGCTCTTGGGATGAAATTACAGAATCGAGGTGTGGTGGAGGTGAGGGCTGGAGAGGCCCTGTTGCTGTGGGCACCTAGTGAGGAGCCACGTGAGGGGTCCCACCTGCCCTAGGGAAGCTCCAGAGGAGCTGAAGCTCGCTTGTCCACACAGCTTAGGCCTTCTAGAAAGTAATTTGGATGCAAAGTAAGAAACATGAAGGTTGTTCTTGGCATTCAGGCTTTTCTAGGCACCCCTCTGGAGGGCCAAGCCTAACATGCAGAGAAAGCAGAGCCTAGACGGGTGGGGCCTGCAAGCGTGTCTCCCGAGGATGCGCTGCATATAAATCATTTATTACGCTAATTCGTGACCCCCTCCTGTCCTCTCCATCCCCAGTTCTCTCTGAGTTTTCAGTATCGTCCAAGGTGTTAAAAATCTTTTCTTCTGTTAATAAGAGAGCCTGCAGTGAGCAGCCCAGTGTGAGGTGAGCTCACTCCTCCGGCATAAGCTGCCTGTGAGTGGCGGAGAAGATGCAGAAGAGACACACACTAACTGCCTGGTTGGACCGCAGATGGCCTTCAGATAGACACATGACTTCCCTCTGAGGTGTGCTCAGTATCCTCTCCTCACCCACACGCAGCCGGAGGACTGAATCCAAGAGACAGACAGTAACAAGTGTTGACAAGAAGGTGGACAAATTGGAATCCCGATACATTGCTGATGGGAAGGCAAAATGGTGCAGCTGCTTTGGTGCCTCTTAAGTTAAGCACAGAGTTACTAAATCGCCCACAGCTTCCACTCCTGGATGTGTACCCAGGAGCCAGGAAGGCATTTGTCTATATAAACCTTGTACATGAATATTCATAGCATCATTATTTATAACAGCCCAGCTATCTATCAACTGAAGAAGGCATAAGCGAGGTAGAGTATACTAGTACACCCATACAGTGGAATATCATTTAACCATAAAAAGAATGAAGTGCTTGAGTTAGAGAGAGGGCTCAGCAGTTAAGAATGCCTACCTCTCTGTAGAGGACCTGAAGTTGGGTTCCCATCTCCCATGCATGGTGGCTCACAACTTCAGCTTCAGGTGAATCTAATGCCTCTGACATCTATGGGCACCTACACACAAACATACACAAACAGAGAGAGAGAGAGAGAGAGAGAGAGAGAGAGAGAGACAGAGAGAGAGACAGAGAGACAGAGACAGAGAGACAGAGATAGAGAGAGAACTAATACATGCTATATTGTTGATGAGTTTTGAAAGCATGCTCAGTGGGAGGAGAAAAACAGAGAGCTAGAGCCACATGATAGATGGTTTCCATTTTTTTCTGTATGAGTCAGAGAGTGATCTATGATAGCCAGACTTTGATATTTGAATGAGTGAGTTCATTAAGTATATAGCAATCCAGAGTGAAAAATTAGCAAGAGATAGATAGATGATGGGATAAAAATGATCCAATCGGGTGCTCAAAACATCCAGCAGAAAAGCCCCAAAGAGGCTAGAGTTGCTGATGAGTCCCAGGTGAAACAGTGTCTCCTTGCATGGAGCTTCCAAGTAAAGGAACAAATAGCAGCAGACGTGGTCAACATCACCAAATCAAGGGCTCCAAAACACCCAGCAGAAGCCAACTGAGGAGCCGAGGCAGTCAGCTGGTATCCCCAGATGAGCTTTCTCTCCACGAACGAGTTTACCTGGCCAAACTCTTTCCGCTGCAGACATTTTCCTATCCTGGGATAAACCATCTGTTGGAGATGCTCTGCCTTCTAGCAGTTCTCAAGGACTTGGCCTTTTCACTCTCTGCTGTCGTCCCCCCACCCGCTACCTTGTCACAGAATTGGGGGTTTGGCAGCCTGTCCCCAGATAAGGAGCCTTAGAGGACACATTGGTTCTGAACAGCACAGGCAGGGAGAGGACCACACATGCAGAGAGGGCTTCTCAGTGAGTCTAACGGCACATGACAGTTTTCCGATGTGAGGTACTTCACACCGGTTCTACGAAATGGCCACAGTAGGCGGTTCCATAGTCAGAAGGCAGAGCAGAGCTGTCACAGGCAGGGCTGCTAGTGAAGATGGGCTCAGAGCTGCCCTGAGTCTGTAGAGATAGATGCTGGCCAGGTCCTGTGAAGGCCACCAAAGTCTGGACTTCAAAAGAGTGGATTTAATGGCATCCAAATTATACCTCAATAAAAAGTTTGAAAAATATTCACTTTATCTAAAATGTAAATGTAGCCAGAAATCCTGTATTTTTAATCTACAAAGTGTGACAACTCTATTCTTGCTGTTTATTTCATGAATAAAGCTTTATTGGAGCATGTACGTGCGCGCACCAAATCAAGGGCTCGCTCTCTCTCTCTCTCTCTCTCTCTCTCTCTCTCTCTCTCTCTCTCTCTCTCTCACACACACACACACACACACACACACACACACACACACACACACACAGGAAATAAGCATTTGCCAGAGAGACCAAGTGCTAGCGGAAATAAAAACATCGCAAGCATTCTTGAGGAATGCCTGCACCTTTGCTTTTGTGTTCTACACTTCCTGTAATTGACTTGGCGAGTTGCCAGCCTCTTCACACCATCCATTCTAATTTTAAACAAGTGTGATTCCTCAGAAAACAAAAATAGCATTTTTTTCCCCAAGCCGGAAGTCAAGGTGGTAGCCACTCCCCGCAACGGTTGTCTTCTGGAACTGGGACTAGACTGCACTCTGCAGCTGCTACCCAGGATCCTAACAGGTCCAGAGGACTCATTAAAACAGCTGGGACTAGTCCCACTAATTTGGCAGCCAAAGAAAAAAGCCCCAGAATTCTGCATTTTTAAACTTAGGGAAAAAATTAAATTATGAAAGCACACTGTTATTCCTTTTGAAGATTTCTTTGTTTAACTTGTGATGATCATAGGGAGAGGGAGCTATTACAGGTTCTTTGGGCTGGTTCAGCTGTCTAAGGGAAAAAGGATTCTGTGCAATAGTGTCTTCTGGCTGTAATTAACGTATTACAGTATTCCCTTAGCAGGTTGCCCTTCCTACCAAAAAGGCATTTTTATACAGGCTGTCATGGCTAGTCTTTTTATTTTTAAATTTTATTTTATCTATCCTGCCCCCATACTTACAGAGTCCATTTAGTCCTGTCTGAATGTGCAGGGGTGGTAGACCATCTGCCGGAGCATCAGTACCCTAAAGAAAACATACTATCGTTCTTCTGGTGGCCATCAAAAGCCAAAATCTCATAAGGATCGGACTTCAGGAGCCCACCTCCCCCCACAATCCATGGTGGGATTTTGGCTGGCTTGATCATGTGACAACCTCATGCATGTATCCATAGCCACTGTGAGTTCATGTACACAACTGCATGCACTGGCCTGTCCGGCAAGTACGGTTTGCTCCAGACATCTACTCCCCGAGTCTCTTACAATCTTTCTATCCTGTTTCCTGTTATGGCTTCCGAGCCTTGCGTGGGGGTGAAGCCTGATAGAGATGTCTCATTTGGAGTTGTGTGTTCCACACTATTATTCTCTGCATGCTTTTTCATTATGAGATTAATCACCATCTACTGCAAACAGAAGCTTCTCTGGTGAGGGTTAAGGTGCACTAATCTATGGATGTAGAGATAAGAATTTAGGGAGCAGTTTATTACTGTGTCCACTTAGTAGAATTATAGCACTAGGTTTTCCCTCAAGGTCTGTGTCCTAGCCAGCTGCAAGTTTTGGCTCACCTGTTGATACCAGACATAGATTCCATCCTGTGGAGTGGACTAAAGACCACTTCCTAGGCCCCACCTTCCAGAAGTTCTATTTCCCAAAAGCACCGCCTGGTGTGAACAAACCTTTGACACACGGATTTGGAATATTCACCACCTGTGAGTTAGCATTTATTTTCTCAGCAAAGCTGAGCAGATAACAACAAAAACAAAAAAACAGCAACAAAAGAGAAACTAAAAAATAGCCGGAACAAAAACCTCCAGAGAGTTCTCATGTTACCGCCCATTTAACGCTGAAGGGATTCAGAGTAACTCTGAAGACAAACCTCTCGGTATATGTGAGGGTATGTCCTGAGAGTGTAACTGAGGAGAGACGCCCCCCCCCCCCCCAGCGATGGCGGTTGCCATGTCTTCCCACCATGATGGACTATATCCTCACTCCGTGAGCCCACAGAAACCTTTCCTTTCCTACGTGGCTTTTGTCAAACATTTTATCACAGCACTAGGAAAAATCAGCAGCATGGACACGGCCAGCGTCCTGTGCCACTGTCTACATCTGCTACGCTGGCACGTCATTGTCGCCCCGTGTCTGCGGTGTACAGACTCACTCCTGGGGTTGTACCTCCTGTGGGTGTGGATAAATGAGGAATGAGAAGTGTAGAATCATACCCAGGAGTTTCGCTGCCCTGAAGATCCCCTGTCCCCCGCCGCATCATCCCTGTCTCCTCCCCCACACCGGCAGTCACTGATCTTTTTAGAAGGTCTCTGTAGATCTCTACAGGTTTGCATTTTTTGTTGTTTTGTTTTGTTTTTTTTTGTTTTTCGAGACAGGGTTTCTCTGTGTAGCTTTGCGCCTTTCCTGGAACTCACTTGGTGGCCCAGGCTGGCCTTGAACTCACAGAGATCCACCTGCCTCTGCCTCCCGAGTGCTGGGATTAAAGGCGTGTGCCATCACTGCCCGGCATCATCTTAGGTTTGCATTTTATAGACCAGTTGGACAGTTAGGATCATACTGTCTACAGCTTTTCCAGCTTAGCCCTGTGTCTTTTCATGGTTTGCTCCTTAGTGACTCTCATTCTTGTTGTACCTAAGTTCATCTATCTACCCACTATGAAGGGCACCTTCGTTGCTTCCATGTCTTGTAATTATAAATGGAACTACAATAAACATCCACAGTCAAGTTTATGTGTGGCTGGTTTTCCATTCCTTTGGGTAGGTACTGAGAAGCATGGTTACTGGATCATAGGTTAAAGGAATGTTCAGCAAAGCTGTTTTCCAGATGAGCTGCATTTTTACTGGCAGTGGATGATGGTTTCGGGTGGTCCACATCCTTGCCAGAATTTGATGTTATTGGTGTTTGGGATTTGGGTTACCCTAATAAGTATGTCATAGTTTATTGTTTTCATTTGCAGATGATGACATATGATACTGACTGCCCTTTTATAGGTCTGTTTGCTGGCTGCTGTGATCTGAAATTTTAGGTCTTGCTGAAATGTCACCCCTAATGCAACAGTGTTGCGGGTGAGGTTTGACTTTCAGACATGATTAGGTCATAAAGGCTGTGCTTTTGTGAGTGGATTAAGAATCCTTAGAAAAGAGCTCATTGAGAAGGAATTTGCCCCTGTTCTCTTCTTCCACTGGTATTCAGTGCACCTTGGAGTCAGGTAGTGGATCCTCACCAGATAATAAACCTGCCTCGGACCTTGGCTTCCCTGACCTTTAAAGCTGTGAGAAATAATTTTCTGGATTTTTTTTCCATTTAAATACATGGAACACTTCACAAATTTGCATGCCATCCTTGCACAAGAGCCAGGCTCATCTTCTCTGTATTGTTCCAATTTTTAGTATATGCGCTGCTGAACACACATACATGGATGAAAGGTCGAATCACCTGTCCTGTTTGGTTTCAGTCAGGTCCATGTTCTTATTGTTGAGTTGTAAGCATCCTCTTGTATATTTTTGATAACAATCCTTTCTCACACGTGCCTCTTGGAAGTGTTTTCTCATTGTCTTTTCATTTTGCTAAATGAAAAGTCTTTCATGTAGGAAAAGTTTTAGATTTTTAAAGATCTTTCTGTAATACAGCCTTTGAATTCACGATTCTCCTGCCCAGCCCTCCATGTGTTAAAATTACAGACATGTACCACCATGTCTGGCTAAGAGTTTTAAATTGTAATGAAACCCAGCTCATCAGTTATTTCTTTCATATATTGAGGCTTTGTTGTTGTATTTTGCAGTCATCACCATACCTATAATTATCTACTTTTCTTCTATGTCATCTTAATCTAGGGGATTTTATAGTATTGTGTCTTACACTTAAGTCTGTGATCATGTTTAGCTCATTTTTGAGACTGTTGTAAGATCTGGGTCTGGATTGTTTCCCACATCTGAATGTACAGTTGTTGTGGCAGCTTTGTTGAAAAGATTATCTTTGAGACATCTTAGTGCCTTTTGCTCCTTGCCAAGGACCTGTTGATATTTATGTGGGATTTATGGGGGACTATTTCTGGGATTCTGGAGCCTGTTCTATTGATCTCTTTTATTTATTTATTTTTCAAATTTCACACAGACTTGAGTGTTCTGTGTAATAAGTCACTCTCTCTTCCTCCCTCCCTCCCTCCCTCCCTCTGTCCCTCCCTCCCTCCCTCCCTCTCTCCCCTCTGACTTTACTCTTGGGGTGGGGTGGGCATTGAACTAGGAGCCTCCTGAATGCTAGACCAGCACTCCACTACCGAACTGCACCCCCAGCCTCTAGTAATTCTCAAAGATGCCAAGAGTCTTTGCCTCTTTGTTTCAGTACCTGTTCAGTTTCTCAATATCTACAAAATAACTTGCTGGCATCTTGACGGAGTTGCACTGAATCTGTTGGTAAAGTTGTGACGAACTGACATCTTGACACTATTGACTCTTCTTCTCCATGAATATGGAATATATCTCTGCCACAGTTTGGACATGGTCCATGTTGTGATATAGGCAGTGGTAGAACCTTCTAGGAGGTGGGACATAGTGACATGGTCATTGGTGGGGACATTGCCACTGGAGGCACTCCATCAGAATGGGTTGATGCCACATGGAGGACGTTAGTTATAAGAGAGCAAGCCTGTCTCCTCAAACTCTGCCAGCTTCCTTTCTCATGGTCTTCCGCATGTGTCCCGACCGTGATGCTGTCCACTGTGTCCCTGGGCCTCTCCTCAGAACTAAGCCATCTCAACAATAGAACCAATACAGGTTCCAGAGTGTTGTGGATTATCTATCTGTTTAGTTCAGTTTAGACCTTTGTACTGCCATTACTTACTTATTCCAGAAGTCTATTCTTTTGAATTTTCTACAGGACTATGATGCTATCTGCGAGCAAAGAAACTTTTATCTATTTCTTCCTAATTTGCATAACTTCATTCCTTCATTCAGCATGGTGCTGAAAAATAAAGAGAAAAATAGTAAAACTTCTGAGTTCCTCACCACTGATTGCTTCGCTGGTTGCCAAATTTTCTGTAACTGTCCCTTGCAAAGTTGAGGAAGTCCTCCCTAGTCATAACTGATTGACAGAAGTCTTTCTTCTACATGAATGAGCATTAGATTTTGTCAAACACTTTTTCTTTACTGATATGATAATGTGATTTTCCTTCACTATCCTATTGATATGGTGGATCATATGAATTGATTTTCAAGTAGTGAACCTGCCTCATATATCTAGGGCATTTCACTTGGTCATCATGTATAATAAACTCTCCCCTCCCAGGTTGGTTTTGGTCAGTGTTTTAACTCCACAACAGAAAAACTAATACATCCACCTTGGTATTAATGTCAGGTCCAAAGGAGACGTTGATTCCCCGGACTCCAAAAGGCAGTCCAGGTATCCAGAAATGGACTCAACCTGGACCAAGAGGACTTCTGGTGGTTAGATTGAAGCCAGGATCCCTCAGGACCTTGGGAAGCTGGTTCCCCTCTCGTGAAAGGAGTCATTTCACTTGTCCCTGGAAGAAGGGACAAGTGACTACCTGTGTCTATTAGCACACCAAAGCTCCTGCTGGCCTCCAGGCTCCTTTAGTATCACCAGGACCTGTTACACATTTCAAAGTTCATGTTAGCATCCTAGCTCTTCTCACCTCCTCCTCTACCCTAAACTTCCTCCAGCTCACGGGCTCCCCTCCCCCCAGGTACTCATTCTCCTTATCACCCTGCTATGTTATAGTCATTCATACTCTCTCTCCCCTTCCCCCCCCTTTACTCTGCTCCTATTTCGCTATCTTCTCTCTGTTCTTTACCCCCTGCTACTCTCCCCACTCTTGTAGACAGCCCCAGCCATGTCCAGTCTGCTGGCCACCTTCAGTCTACTGCTTTCTCTCTCTGCTATGAACTCTTCCAGCTGCCTCTGGCTGTTCTTTCTCTCTCATACCTACAATAAAAATCTTCCCCTTAACCATACCATGGGGTGGTCATGTCATCGGTGTACACAATTCATTTCTGATTTAATTCCACTCTTAAGAACAGACATTATGCGACTTTTATTCTTTTAAATTTGTTAAGATGTGTTTTGTGGCCCAGAATGTCTAGGTGAATACTCCCTGCGAGCTGGGCTGTGTGTAATCTTGTTTTTTCATGAAGCAAGCTATGGCTATCAATCTTTTCCAGCTGATGGATGGTGATATTAGGTTCAGCCGTGTCCTTACTGATGCCTTTGCCTTCTGGATCTGTCCGTTTGTCCTGGGGGTTGGTTTGCCTTGCCCTCAGTTCTCTCAGCTTTGTCTCATGTGATTGTGCACTGTGGGGAGGTGCACACCCCTCAAGCATTCCCTGACTTCTTTGAGTAGTGACCCTCAAGAGTAAGGCCCCTTTGGCCTTGATAACTTTTAGTGCGTCTAAATCTGCCCTGTGGGAACTTAGTCTAGCTAGCCTATCTATTGATGAGTTATGAGTATGACATATCTTCTTGTTTTCACTTTTAATCTATTTTTAACTTTTATATTTAAAATGGAGTTCTTGTTGATAACATATATTTGGATTTTTTATCTAGTCTGATCTCTCAACTGATGCATTTAAAACATTGACTGACATTTAAGGTGATTGGTGATACGATTGAGTTAATGTCTACCAGATAGGTTAATTTTCATTGGATTCTTTGCACTGCTCTTGTCTCCCCTCTCCTGCCCCCCCCCCCGTTTGGCTTTATACTTTTATTTTATCTTTTGTGGTTTAAGGAATGCAAGGGCTTTGCCACCAAGCTACATTCTCACCCCAAACCCACTTTCAAGTAACAGTGTCGTGCTTCACAGACAGATATGTCTTACAGCAATGAAATGTTCCTGATTCCCCCTTCACCTGTGCCATCCCCGTCTCCTGTCACACTTACATATAAGAGTGAGCATATACATGCACAGCAAGGTACACTGTCTGATTTCACACTTACATATGAGTGTGAGCATATGCATGCACAGCAAGGTACACTGTCTCTTGTCACACTTACATATAAGAGTGTGAGCATATGCAGGCACAGCAAGGTACACTGTCTCCTGTCACACTTACATATAAGAGTGTGAGTGTATGCAGGCACAGTAAGGCACAGTGTGATTTCCCCTTTCACTTATTGCCTGTCTCTTTTTGTACATCTAAGTTTCTTTTTCCCAGCTCCCTTTATTGTTTCTTGCAAGGCACATTGTCAACAAACTCCATCAATCTTTAGCCGAGACTCTTTATTTCTCCTTCACCCCCAAAGGATAATTTTGCAGAGTACAGAATTTTAGACTTGTGTCTTTTCTCCCTCAACACATTAAATACTTCACCCCACTCTCGTCTTGCTTGCATGGTATGTGAAGCAAGGTCAGATGTTGTTTTCATATCTTATCCCTTATTGGTAAGCTAGGTCATTCCTCTCTCACCGGCTTCTTTTTAAGGTTTTATTTCTCATTTTTCTGAAGTTTTAATGTGATAAGTATTGGAATGATGTTCTGGTTCATTTTTGGTCAACCTGACACTGTGTATTCACTTGGGAAGAGGGAACAGCAGTTGAGGAATTGCCTCCATCAGATTAGCTGTGAGCAAGTCTGTGGGGCATTTTACTGACTGATGATTGATATGGGAGAGCCCAGCTCACTGGGAAGTGCTGTCCCTAGGCAGGTCTTTGGATGTATAAGAAAGCAAGCTGAAAGCCAGGTGGTGGTGGCACAAGCTTTTAATCCCAACAGGATCTCTGAGTTCGAGGCCAGCCTGGTCTACAAAGTGAGTTCCAGGACAGCTAGGGCTACACAGAGAAACTCCATCTCAAAAACCAAACCAAACAAAACAAGAAAATGAAGGAAGGAAGGAAGGAAGGAAGGAAGGAAGGAAGGAAGGAAGGAAGGAAAGAAGGAAAGAAGGAAGGAAGGAAAGGAAGGAAAGAATAAAAAAGACAGAAAGAGAAAGCTGAGCAAGCCTTAAGGACAAGCCAGCACGCAGCATCCTGCCATGGTCTCTGCTTCTGCTCCAGGTTCCTGCCTTGAGTTCCTGTCCTTCAGTGATAGATAGTAACCTGTAAGCCAGATAAGCCCTCCCCTCCTCCAAGTTATTTTTGCTCAGTGTTTTATCATATCAACAGAAAACCAAACTAGAGTTTATGGTTTCATTTAGCCCTAAATTTGATGTTCTTTGGTGTCCTGGATCTGTGGTTAGGTGTCTAACATTAACTTGGGTGAAATTTTCTGTCATTGTTGCTTTAAATGGTACTTCGTTTCTTTCTTCTTTTAGTAGTCCTATTATTCATGTCATACTTATCATAGTTTCCCTCAATTCTTATATTGGGGGGGGTCCCCACTCTTTACTCTGTGCTTTTCAGCTTTGAAAGTGTCCATTGTCATACCTTAAGCTTGGAGATACTATCCTCAGCCCTTCAGTTTGTTTCCATAATCACCATCATCTTCATCATCATCATCACCACCACCATCATCACCACCACTACCATCATCACCACCACCACCACCACCATCATCATCATCACCACCATCACCACCATCACCACCACCGTCATCATCACCACCACTACCATCACCACCACCACCACCACCATCATCATCATCATCATCATCATCATCACCATCACCACCATCACCACCACCACCATCATCATCATCATCATCATCACCATCACCATCACCATCATCAGTCTGTGTGTGGTGCATGTCTGTGGGCACCCACTTGCCACCACATACATATGGAGGTCAAAGGACAGTCTTGTGGTTCTCTATCTCCACCTTTACTTGGATTCTGGCGATGAAACTTGGGTTGTTAGATTAACACAGTCGTCACCCACTGAACCATTGCTGGCCCCTGTGGTGGTTTAATCTTCAATATTTCTGCTTGATTCTTGCTTAGACTTTCCCTCTCTCTGCTCACAGTAACTACCATCTGTTTTTACCTGTTGTCAACTTTTCCCATCAAATATTTTAAATGTATTAATCACAGTTTTGAAAACTCCTGATCTGGTTATTCCAATATTCCTTCCATATAATTTTTTTTATTGAAAGATAGACATGGCATATAGGTATAGGAGCTGCAGTGAGTCTGGCTTCAGCAGTGCGTTGGTATGCTGTGTTGGGTAGAGGGTCCTAACAGTCTCAGGATAGATTCTTAGTCTTGGTGGTCCAGCAGCTCCACTGCACAGGTACGACCTGCTGAGGGGTCTGGAGTTGGGTATCCCAGTATCCCGGGTCATTTAGGCTCTGATAATGCTCCTAGCACATTAGTTTCTCCTGAGGCAAACCTTGTTAGGAACAGAACACTTCAGGTGTTTTTAAAGACTACTTTCCTCTCTACCTGCTAGAAGTCTTGGGTTTTTCTTTGATCTTCCATCGGAACTTGGTGGGGCTCCAGAAAGTAAACAGTTAAATGAATAGAGGTACCCTGTGTTCACGACTTTTCTCATCGGGGTAATAAACGTGTATAAAGGAAGGAAGGCTTCCTTTGTGTCTACAGTTGAGGAAAGATATGGACCCCAGTGTGAAGTGGCAGTCGACAAGAGCATAGGGTGGCTGGCCACATTGTGTCCACAGTCAGGAAGCAAAGAGTGGGTACGGGTGCTCAGCTTGCTTCCCCACTTTTATTTTGTATTCAGCCTGAGACTCTCTAGTCTTTGGGATGGTGTTGCCAACACTCAGTGTGGATATTCTCTATAAAGAACCCCTCACGGGTATGCTCAAGAGGCGTTTCTCGGGGTTGGGGATTTAGCTCAGTGGTAGAGCACTTGCCTAGTAAGTGCAAGGCCCTGGGTTCGGTCCTCAGCTCTGGAAAAAAAGAAAAGAAAAAAAAAAGGAGATGTTTCTCCTATGAGGACTTCAAATCCAGTCAAATTGACAGTGAAGATTAACCATTACAACTCCATCCTTCTCAACTCAACACCCCAAAACATCACTACCAACCACAATACAACTCTGTACTAGTCCCCACGGTATTTAACCCTCAGGCTTGTCCATAGTGAGATTCAGCAGTTCATCGGCTGCAGTTCAGATTTTCCCGCCCTGGTTAGCACTGGGTTTCTGCCCTGTGTCCAGGTAGAGAGAGCCGTGGTTTGCTGTGGCCTTAGTGACGCAGGGACAGTGTGAAGCGGTGACAGAGCCTGGTGACAGAGCTAAGCTCAGTTTATCTCTTGATCAGTTAGGATGCATGGTGACTTCTCAGTTGTGTACCTGTTGGACTGGAAACTCCACATTCTCCTAATGCCACTTTTGAAGTCTCAGTGGCCTGTTCCTGGTGGCCTGTCCTCATTGCTCATGACCAGGCACTCACCCATTCTCACTGCTCGTGGCCAGGCATTGGCCTCTCCACTCTGGGAGGGTTGTACAGTGGTGCCCCAGGAACAGCTTTTAGTCCCTTGCTTCCGTTCGTTCTCACTGCAGGTGCCAGACACCCCTCTGCATTGCATTTCTGGACTGTGCTCCTTCTTTGCTCTAAACGCAGCATTTTCTAGTTACCATGAAATAGCAATTTTCATTTTCAAATTTTTAATTTAATTTATTTATTAGGCATCGTTTTGAGGCTGAGTCCTACTATATAGCTCTGGCTCACTTGAAACTTGCTGTGTAGACAAGGCTGGTCTCCAACCTGAGGTGATCTTCTTGCTCTGCTGCCAGCGCGGGTTCCAGGCATGCATCACCACCACACCCGACCCATCTCTGTATATTAATGGGAGAGGGACAGATCCTAAAACTTGACATACTCCAAGGTGAAGTGGGAAGGAGGCAGCAAGATACAATCTCACAGTAATTTCATTGCTGCCGATTAGTCACACTTATTTATAACACTTCTTAACAGTATCAGGGTGAAACGTCAAAGAAAATTCTAGCTTATTAAGACAGAGTGCTTAGTCAAACATCTAATGTATTTTTTATTATAGGTGAATATAAGATCCCTCAACATTTAAAACTGAGAACATTATTTCCCTGTTCTTTAAAAAAATCCTCTTTGCTTAAGATTAGAAATGGTGTTGCCAAGTCACAGCCTTGTGTAGCATAAAGTCAGCTCTATTGTGCTCCATTGTGGTCTAATATGGAAATCTGTGTGCACAGATGTGTTGTAGCAAGAGGGAGCACACACACCGTTCCTTCAGCAGGATTTGTCCCTCTCCTGAATTAGGCTGTCCCAGAGATCATTAGGCATCGTGAGCCTGGCAATTCACCACCTGCTTTTACAGAAATCATTACTTGGATGTTTTCCAATTCTTGGCTGTGGGGTTCACAGTTTGTAAAGTGTAAAATTCTGATTTTTTTTTTATTCAAAACTTGTTCTACTCACCATGAATTTTTTTTTTTCCAGACAGGGTCTCATGTAGCCCTGATTGGCCTCAGATTCACTACGTAGCCAAAGAATGCCCTAGAATCCTCCTGCCTCCACTGCCCAAATACTGCAGTCATAGCCATGTGCCAATCATACCTATCTTAGTCAGTGCTGGGGATTGATCCAGGACTTCATAGATGCTAGGCAAGCACTCCATCAATTCAATCATATCCTCAGCCCTGGAATGAGTTTTTTTTTTTTTTAATACAATAGTTTAGATACTCAATATGCTTTCTACAGAATAAAATGATGAGTTGTGCTGAAATTCTAAGATACTTTCTACAGACGGCATATAATAGAATGTCCATGCATGCCTGGGGTAGTCTGTAAGAGCTCCTTACACACTGTGTGTAGCTCACTTGACAGATGTGTATCATGTAGCATCCATGCTATTTCCTAGAAGTATTGGGTTAAGAATGGTACTTCTTAATGGTGTAATTGCATAATTATGGGAACAGATATCTAAATGCATTTAACATTTTTCCTACATACGTATTTTTTGGAATGCATTTGGAATAGAAGATGGCATTGATATACATTTTCTGTGGAGCACAGTTGACAGATGCTGGCCTTGAGATGAAGACTGGTTTCTTTGGCTTGGTGTTCAGGATCCACAACTGGCTGTGTCCTGCCCTGGCCCCATCTCCTGATATCCCTTCCTGTAAATGCCCAGCGGTCCTAGCGAATGAGATGCTCACCTCTGTCCAGGAGTGAGGGAGGGTGTGTGTCGGTGTGGAGAGGGGCTGTTCGAACATGGAATGGCATCGAAGCCTTGTAATGAGTTGCCTCACCCTTTGCTCACCTTCTCACCTCCCCCATAAGCTCTCCGATGCCTTGCATTCTCAGAGAGAAGCTTCACTTCCGCCCATGGACACTTGCTTTCCTGGTTCATTTCTCTTTGGCTATCCAGATCCAAAGCACACGAGAATGGATCAGATGTCCTCCCTGGGGCAGCCTTGGCCTATGGAACTTAATTAGACCCACATCACAACAGGAGAATGTGTGCTGAATGCTCTTTAAAAACTGCCAGACACTCCAAGGAATAAGTAGCATCATTAATCAAGCCTGTCATTGTTCATTGGGGCCACTTGTCTCTCCTGCTCTCTGGTGTAAATGTGACCTTAAAGGGGAAATCCCCTGTCAGTGAACTGGGAGGATTTATGGCAAATGCTTTCACTCTGAGATCTCTGATTTTATCAGGTGTGATAATTAGCATCTGGTGATGTGTAAAAATAATTTAACACAGTGAGGCAGCTGTGGTCCACTTGAAGGGGCTCACACCCGGCAAGGGAGATGGGTTTCTGAGTCAAGCCTGGTAGGTTCAAGTTCTCCGCATAGTTGTGCATTCTTGGAACAGGATGTGTGGAATAATTCTTTGTCCCTGGAAAATGGGCAGAACTGCCTGTACCATGCACACAGTGCCTGAGGCTTCTATTTATAGATTTTGTTCTCTTCTATGAATGTGTCTACATATTTGCTAACACTTCCCTTTTTGTTTGCTGTTAATTTTATAATAATATATTTCAATATCTGATATAGCTAAATATCTCCCATTGCTCTTCATTTTCAGATTTTTTGCTTTTTGGACTTTGTTCACGTAATGAGTTTTCTACATAAATGACCTTGTCGAGTTCTAAAAATAATCTTGCTGATATTTTCATTATATTACTTACATATTAATTTAGAGGTAATTAACATCTTCATATTGATTGTCTTATGTAAGACTGGGGTATGTCATATTTATTAATGTTTTCTTCCATGTACCTTGGAAATTTTTATTTTTAATATATTTTGCATACTTCTTAAATAGATCCCTAGACACTGTATTTTTTTGGTTGCTATTGTGAATAGAACTTTTAAAAAAATCATAATTTCTGTCTGGTTATTTGTACACATTGGTTTGCTTTTAGTTAGTGATTTTATACCTCATCACCTTACTAAATTTTACTATTCATGTGTGCAGTCATTTCTGCAATAGCAGTAACCTACTGTTTGGATTTTGTATGAGAGTAGAACCCCAATGTGCTTGTGAATTAGATTTTCTGCTTGAGAGAATACGTGAGACTTCTGTCTGCATCCCCACCTTCCTCTCTTGTATCTCTCTGTCTGGTTTCAGGGCACTTGGCCTCGCAGGCAAGGGGCCTGTTCGCCATCTGGAATGCTGGCCAGGGGCCAGGTGAGCAATGCTTCTGGTCCTTGCTTGTATCCTGAGGGAGGGCTCTGAGTGTAACATGGTAATGGAGGATTGCCCGGCATTTACAAGGTCTTAGGCTCTATGAAAACAAAACAAACAAAACAAAAATGGATTACACGTCAGACCTCGTGAGATGCTATGGTAGGACTTGACTCTTCTGGCTAGCTGAGAGCGGAGATTTTACATCCAGAAATGGCCCTGGGTGTTGGTATGGATATAAGAAAGCATAGATTTCAGAACTTCTGGAAGAGGGCTGGGGCAGTTTAGATGTGTGAGGCCCTGAGTATGATCCCTCGTGTTCCCAAACAACAGAAGTCCCAAAGGAAATCAGCAGAAGGCCCAGGGTGATGGCTTGCTGGCTTCATAAGTGCGAGAACCTGAATTTAGATTCTCCAGAACCAACGCAAAAAGCCAGGCTTGGTGGCATGCTCTTGTAAGCCCAGTAATGGTGTGGTGAGAGGCAGGCAGGAACAGGCAGAAGCTAGACCTGGCTGGCTGGCTAGCCTGGCCTATGTGGTGACGTTCCAGGCCTGTGAGAGACCCTTATGTCAAATGAAAGGTGGGAGGTACCAGAGGAATGACCCCTGAGGTTGTCCTTCCAAGCGATATGTACATATATGTGCATGTGTATACCTGTGTACACACACACACACACACACACACCACACACACACACACACACACACACGAACAGCAGAAGGCAGTTTGGTGACAGGGCAGAGCAAGGCAGGTGGCCGGGAGCATGTGAACATTCCCAGTGCTTGGAGCTGGCCCTGTGAGGGGTAGAGCAGAGAAGCCGTGGTGCTGGCCAGGTAGGACCTCACCATCGAGGCTGGAGTCTCTCCTCTCGGTACTGCGTGGATGTTTATTTGAAGGAGCTCAAGAGTCAAGACAAAGTAGGGAACGCTATGAGACTTTGAAATGTTTAAATAGCTGCAGAAATAATTTCTGAATCACTTTCTGCAATTCAAATCAAAAAGAAGCAGGAAAATAAGAATCACGAGGCTTCATAGATTCATGTCAGAAAACAGCCTGGCATTGAGCAAGTGGAAGATTATGACAAGTTAAAACCTCATTTTTCTTTCTTTTCTGCAAAAAAAGAAAGGGGGTGGTGGGGAGCAGCCCTGCCAGTTCTTCTGCAGAATCACTTCACGCGGAGCCAGAACTCTTTCAAAGACAAGCGGCGGCTCTGCCGACTGGTTTTCGTGTTCCAAACGTACATATGTTGCACAGAGCATCTAATTATTCTTAGGGACAATTACTGTCAGGTTCCAAAATGTGCTCAATGAGCAGCAATTGGTGTTTATTCAGCTTTTCAAAGACTATGCAAGGGAACTGTAGGTTATATTGTCTGCCTGAAGAAGCATTTTGCCATCCGGAAACATCTGCTTTCTATTTAAAGCTGTGGAGAAGGGATAGGGGTGCTTCAAATATACTCCCTGAGCACTGAACACCAAAGAAAGGGGGGATGAAATTGGATCTGAAGGTGGTTTCTGCTCTCTGATCCACACTGGTCCCTGCTGGGAGGGATCTGCAGCCTCGTGGAAGTTCTGATTCTGTTGGCTCTCCTTATTCTGATTTGCGCACACATAGGACCTGACAGCGATGGTCTAGATACAGCACTTCTCCTCTCTCAGGTGAGGCTAAATTAGCTTTCGAAGTTGGGGTCCGTTTCTCCGAATTGAAAGTACTCCAATTCTGCTCTTCTGGTCACCTTGTGCCCCTGAGCTCTCTGCGTGGCTAACACTGTCCACGCACAGCTGTTAGGAGGATCTGATGAGGACATTGCCCTCCATGTGGTGTGTTGTAAACTTTCTGTGAAGGACACGGTCTTTATCTATTTCACTGTAATAAACCACAGATGCAGCAGCTTAAACAGACCGTGCTCCTGTAAGGCACGAGTGTGTCGGGTGCTGTGATCAGGTCCGGGCTGGAGTCTCACATGAAGTCTTGATTACAGAAAGATCTGGTTTGGAACTCACACGGTGGTTGGTAGTACTCTATCCTCTGGGGCTATTGGACCAAGGGCCTCAGTTCTTCACTGGTTGCTGGCTTGAGTCTTCTCAATGCCTTACAACGTGGGACTCTTAATATTCCCAAAAGCCAGCGAGGGCGAGTGTAGTTAGTTTTCCTGCCTGGCCCACGGTCAGGACAAATCTCTCTCACCAGCCAGGCCCATAGATGCTCAGAACCAACTAAGTAAACATACAGAAACTTACATTGTTTATAAACTGTATGGCCATGGCAGGCTTCTTGTTATCTACTTCTTCTATCTTAAATTAACCCATTTCTATTAATCTATACTTTGCCACTTGGTTCGTGGCTACCAGTACCTTACATCTTGTCATGGTGGTGGCTGGCCATATCTCTCTGCCTTTGCCTTCCACTTCTCAGAAATCTCCTCTCTCCTTGTCCCACCTATACTTCCTGCCTGGCTACTGGCCAATCAGCATTGTATTTATACAGATCAATATCCACAGCAGGAGAGTTAGTTGAAAACAAGTTACAATCCTGTATAACTTAATCGCACACCTGGCAACCCATCACCTTTGCTATGTTCTGTTGGTGGAGATAGTCAGAAGTGCAAACCTGTAATCCCAGTGCAGGAGGTCGAGGTAAGAGGATCACAAATTGGGGACTAACAGAGACCCTGCCTAGAAAACCCTGAGCCCCAAACAAACAAAGGCCGAAACAAATGACATCTCCCCCGAATGCAAGGGGAGGAGAGTGCATTGGGAACCACGCTGGAGGTGTATACTGCCCACAACTACTGTCTTAACTGTTCTTATAGTTAAGAGGGAGTTGAAGTTTCCGGATACGCCACCTACTGCGTGACCCAGGCAGGTCTTTTGGCCTCTGAGCCTGTCTCCCCCACCTGTACAGCACTTTCCCTGCAAGCTTATTGTGATCCTAAATGAGGAATCCCATATGCAGAATGCTAAGCAGTTGGTAAATGTCAATGCCTGGCTGTTCTTTTCATCCTGGTCTTTTTTTTCCCCCTCTTGAAATAACATTAGACTTTTTGAATATCAGAAGAATAGCTTGAAACTCCTCAGTACTGCTCTCAGATTGGGTTATTCATGTGGAAATGCCAGTTCTGTGGGTGGCTTTCTGGATACAGAGCTTCGGTTAGACTGGATGTGAAGGTCCAGGTCCTGTCTGCCCCCAGCCCCCACCACACATACCCCCACCCGAGTTTGCTGGGAACTCAGGGCCAAGGAATGCGGCTCTGTGGGCTCAGTGGGGCCACAGTTTTTTGGTGAACACTCAGGATGGGTCTGGTGAGAGCCCCAACAGTATCTTTCCCCAGCCTCTTCCTGTAGAAGGCCTGGCTATGGTGACCAAGGGTGTCCAGATGAACCCACTGGACCTCCCCACCTCTGTGTATTTCTAGTTGAGGTTCTGATGGCAACTCAAGGCTTTCAGATTCCAGGTCTGAGAAGGCCAGTTTGGAGATGGTGGCCTTCGGTCTGAGTGCTCACCAAGTCATACCAAGCAGACAGCAGGCTACTTTGGCCGTACCACGTCTGCCATTGTGCCTTACCTTCCAGTCTCCTCCCTGCATCTCTCCACTTTGACTGGCTTCCTCACCGCGGCCAGCTCTGAGGACACAGAGTACATGTAGAAAGTTGTTGTGGAACACAGCAGGCCTCCTACCTTCTCCCCCTTCCTCCCTGGTCAGAGCCCTCTCCTCCGACCAGAGCACCTCCCCCTCCCTTCAACCTCCTCTCCCAACCCCTCACATCTGCAGAATCGTTCTTGGCCCCATGGTTGACCCCCAGAGCTGTAGGAGACCTTTCAGGAGTGGATGAGCCACTAAGAGTCAACTGTGCCATTCTAGGTGAGAGATGCTGGCTGTGGGGAACCATGTCCTCTGTTTTTTCCTGAATCCTTGGGTAGTGTCTAAGGAAAGCACTTTCCCAGATTTTCAGAAGGTAACAGTTCTCTTGTTATGGGAGAAGTCCTTTTACTAGAGAGTCAGAAGCCAGGAGTTAGGACAGGCTTGGGAGCTGGTAATTATAGTAGTCATGGATAATTGCTGTCAAGAAGGTTTAGCAACCAAGTGTCCACATGTTGCCAGCTTACCCCCAGCCCTAGCCCCTCTTCCTTGGGGGAAGGAGCAGGATCAGAGATCTGATAGCCTGGGCTCTGTCCCTGAAAGGGGCTCCTCTCTGACCTGCTGGGCTACTGTTAAGTGTCGTAGGAAAGGGTAACAGAGATCCAGTATAACTTCATCTGCCAGATTCTCTGTAATGACAACTGTTCAGTGCTCCTTCCCCTCATATACGCAGACCGTTGCTTGAGAACGTGTGTTTCTTTATAGTGTTGTATTTGGATGATTAGAAAACTCAGTGCTGACTTGTGAGTACCACAGCTGGGACGTGCAAACGGCAGACTTCCCCACCTCGTATTCACGAGTATGTGCTCCACGTAGCTTGGCCTCTTGACAACAGATGTGAAACATTACAGCGAGAATCTTCCTTTTGTTCCTACAGCTGCCACCTAGCTGGAAGGCTGTGGGTTTGGGATGAAGCAAGAGAACTTGAGGATCCTTAAAGGAAATGCCTGCTCTTACTTTTTCCTGCTCCCGGGCCTAGAGAGGCACAGGAGCGCCAGCCTCAGGCTGCTCTTCTGGGATACCAGCTCTAGAAGCTGCTCTATTGGCATTACATTCATACCGTTCTCTTCCAGAAGTTTCTGCATTCCTCTAACACTGTGCCGATATCCATGATATTATCTAACATCCCTTGTATGAGGCTCACAGAGTAAATTGCTTTCCTAGAATAAAGTCGTCCCTTGAGAGCTGTGTTCCAATAATGCATCTTCTGCAGATGCTGTAGGGGAGCAGTGTCAGGGCACAGACCCTCTGCCCAGCGCCTCCCCACTGAAAGCATAGCACTCGAGACTTTGAACTTCTGTGTCCATTAGGTGAACTTCATCATCTCTTCTATGTTGTTGGGATTTTAAAAATTAATTTGACTAAACCAAATCAAACCTTCAAATTTAATTTTGCATCTTTCACCAATGTCTACTATAGTGGGTTTTTTTTTTAACTTTATTTTTGCATGCTGGTGACCCCACCCCCTGACCCCATTTTTGTCTTATTTTTGAACACTTAAATAATTTTTGAGATAGTTTGCCTACAAAGCTTTTCTTCAAAAAGCAGATTTTGTGATGAGTCTGTTTCATTTTTTGTGACTTTGGTAAGCAGGTACTTCAAAGTATGACCATGTAGAGAATTCTGTTACAGTTTTAAAATCTGTCTTAGTTACTAGTGTCCGTTTTCAGGACCTAATTAATTCTTTACTAAACAGGAAAAATGTAGATAACGTGTTAACTTGGTTAGTTTTGTTTGTTTGTTTGTTTTTGTTTTTGTTTTTAGCAGTCACAGGAAATGATCTCAGGCTTGTGGGACGACAAAGATAGCAGTTCAGTGTCAGACTAGAGAGGAGAGGGTCCGATAAAGCATAAAACTAAAGGGAGAGCTACACAGGATGCGAAGGCCCCAACCAGTAAACTCCTTACTGGTTTCGAAAGCAAACTGGCACTTCTTCCAAGGACGTAAAATAGTTCGGTCATTCAAAACACTCCCTCAAATTTGAGAAATACTCAGATGAAATATTAAGCTTCAGATGGGTTGCAAAATCCTAAAGTTGATGCATAATCTCCCAAAATAAATTTGTTAAAAATTTTCTAAAATGAATTAGTTCCAAAGTGCCCCCTCAGCCCCAGATATACCAATAGGGTGTCAGAGAGACAAACAAACAAAAAATAGGACACGTGACAGGGATGTAAAAACTCTCAACAAAGAGTTTCATTTTAAGCAAATTGCTCATTAGGCCAGCTGCCCAGCAGCTCGAGGTAGCTGCAGTTAAATGGAGTGTGGG
Source organism: Onychomys torridus (assembly GCF_903995425.1). NCBI lineage: Eukaryota > Metazoa > Chordata > Mammalia > Rodentia > Cricetidae > Onychomys > Onychomys torridus. The sequence goes on along the minus strand of NC_050443.1, from coordinate 61,772,254 downwards.
TTGCAAAAACTACTCACAGGGCATCTCTCTCTTCCTCCTCCTCATTTTAATTGTTCTCATGCATATGTATCTTTGCCGAAAAGCTATTTAAAATCATATGAGACAGTGGGTGGCCTAGAAATCATAAATTATACATTAGGTCAGGTTCCGTTAATTCACACACACACATCTGTCCTGTTGCAGAGAACAGCCCATCTTCACCACTCGAGCGCACGTCTTCCAGATCGACCCGAGCACCAAGAAGAACTGGGTGCCCGCGAGCAAGCAGGCCGTCACTGTTTCCTACTTCTACGATGTCACCAGGAACAGCTATCGAATCATCAGTGTTGACGGAGCCAAGGTACTGCCCTGCCAGACGATCTTGACATCCTCCCTTATCTTTATTCCAAAGCAATATGCTGTCTTTGAAGGATGAAGGGAAAAGCTGTATCCCCAACCCTAGCGTCTTATCACAGAGCTTACCATAACGTCTGTATAATCACATATCTTGCTCTTCCTTTCCCACCTAAAATCATGACAAAGGAGGGCAAAACAGATTTCCCTGTTACCTCACTGTCCTCTAAATTAACATTTTAATGCCTATGCAGGGATTACATGAAGGGCCTATAATGATCTTAATTTCTTTATGGTGTCTTCAATTTCTTGCTGTTACAGATGTTAAGCATTCCCATGTAGTGAATATACTCAGTTGTTCATTATATACCTATTGCTTCCTTTTGAATATTTCCTCGGGGTAGATTCCCACATGCTCTTAACACTTTATGGGCCTGGATGAGTACGGCCAGAGCACTTTCCAAAGGGCTCTTTGGCCTGTGTGAGGATGGTAGTTTATTACACCCTTGTAATCAATGAATGTTTCCTCTAATCTGGTTCTTGTATTATTAGACATGGGAATCAATTTTTATTAAATAATTTGGGAGTATTTCTTTTTTTTTTAAGAGCAGGATGTTGTAACGTAGTCCAGGCTAGCTGTAAACTAGAGGCAATCCTCCAGTCTCAGTCTCCTGCATACTGGCCTTACAGGCATGTACCTGTATCTGACTTAGTCTTTCATACAATACTTTTTATTCCTGATATCTCTTTATTTTGCTTTCCTATCTGTATTTTTGCCGCATTATTTGTGGAAAGAGGAGGAAGGGATGCCAGCAGCAGTACTACCATGTCTTAAAGTTAAACAATTCCTCTGCACTATAGTCTCTCTGTCTGGAGTCCTGTCCACCCTGCTGGTAATTTTTCTGTGTCACCTGAAATCCAGTGTTTGGAGGTGAAACCCATTTACCATCTAAACCACCTCTCTGTTTTTATTTTCTAGTATTTGGTATAAAAACCAGAGTTCGTCTTCTGATTGTTTTTTTAAAACTGTAGCTCCTGCCAGGCAGTGGTGGCACATGCTTTTCATCCCAGCACTCAGGAGTCAGAGGGAGGAGAATCTTTGAGTTCAAGGCCAGCCTGGTCTACAGAGTGAGTTCCAGGACAGCCAGGGCTACACAGAGAAACCCTGTCTCAGAAAAACACAAAACCACAAACAAACAAATATTGGTGAAATTATTAAGGCCACTCCACGTAGTTAAAAGGGAGGTTTATTTTGTGGGGTAACTTACAAATGAAGGGGTAGGTTACAGGGTCTGGCAAAGGTATAGCGCAGTCCTGCAGTGTTCTCAGGAGAACTCTGCTCGGTCTACCTCCAGCGTCCAGCGTCCCAGAACCAAGAGGGAGACCTCCTCCCGATCCTTGGTCTTCTGCTCCTCCCCCGCCCTGCCTTGTGGGCGTGACCATTACCGAAGCCTCAATGGGGGTTGGAACTTCCAGGCCAATGCTGGGATGGCTACCCACTACAAACAAAGAAACGACAACAACCACAAAGTAAGACAAACAAACCTGACTCCTGTTGAGCACCCTCACAGCTTTACTTTAGCTGGTGGCTCCTGTCTGTGGTTCCTTGTGGATTCTGCCTCTAGGTCAGCTTTCCTAGGCATCAGGAAGTAGAGTTGAGAGCTGAGCAGTAGTGTCTCCTTAGAAGGTCCCCCAGGTAAGACACCAGACCCACCAGGGCCTCCACATCTGATGCAGGCCCCAGTGTCCTCTCAGTGTCTCCTTTGGGCTTTCAGCATCGTGATGTCTGGAGATGAAGGTGAGTGGTCTCATGGTCCTTTCTTTCCCTTCCAGTGTCCACAACCCCCCCTCCCTCAGCAAAGGACCCAAAATGTCCTCATGTTTTGTAGCTGAGGTCTCGTTACAGGTAGTGAGATACACCCTGGGTGAGCTGGTGCTGGTGTCCAGTCCCTACACCAACAGGTCCTGACTTGTTGGTTTAGCACAAGGTTTACTCTGGCAACCAGAGAAGCATTTCCTGAGATTTTCAGGCAGAGAGTGTGTGGTCCCTCTCATTCCAGGGCACAGCAGTTGGTCTGATGAGCGTCTTATGAGACTAAAGAAATAGTTCTGAGATAGACCATGGGGACATTGTAAGAGGTGGTCAGTAGCAAGGAAGTGTGACAAGGCTGGACATGTAATAGTGTCTCATCTGAAAGGTGCCTTGATTTGAAAGTGTTGTATTTCATTTTATTTTTACTTCTGGGAGGCCCAGGGGGCTGCAGTTGTAATTACCACATCTCTGTGCTTCTGAGCTGGAATCGCTTGGGCTCTTTCCAGGACGTTCTGACGGGCCTGGAGAATTGAGCTGACCTGCTTCCTTTCATCTGTAGATTCTGTCAGTACAACTGCCATCCCTAGATGGGTTTGCACTCTGTCTGTTGAGTTATCCAAGGGTGTATTGGGCTTAACTATAGATAAAACAGCATCATTACGGCAAGTGCGTTGGCCATTAGCAAGGCTTTTAGTAACTTGTCAAACTGTCAGCCACTGTATCATTATGCCTCTGCAGTCCCTGCAAGCTGTGGCAGTGTGGTGGAGTCCAAGCCAGCTGAAATGGCTCTGAGGAGTCATGGGCACAGGAAGGTGATCTATGTGATAATTGTGTAGTGGAGTTAACTCAGGCCCTATGTAGGCTATTCCTTGACTTAGAGCAGCGCTTAGGAAATGGGAATTGGAAATGTAGGCTATGAGCAACACTGAAATTCAGAGACTAAACCAGAGCTCCTCGGGCTGCCTCCCCGCCATGTCCCTGGTCACCGTGTGGTCTTGAAGTCCACTTAGAGTGCCAGCTAGACCACTGCAGTGCAGAGAACAGTGGCAGAGCCTTGTGTGGCAAAGGGAGCAGAAGGTCAGGGAATGTGGATATGACTTAGTCACTGAGTCACTACCCATTGGAGCCAAGAGCTGGGGGCGGGGGCATGTCTTGGCTCAGTAATACTAGATGTGGTTGCAGCACTACTATAGTCCTGCTGGACACACCCTTGACCCAGCAGCAAGTAAGATGGACAGGCAACATCTAAGTGAACCTGCTTCCAGCTTCCATAGGTAGGTGGGGGATGGAGATAGGACCTCAGACCATAGTAGTATTACCACCTGGCTCACCCTTCTCTGCCCAATCTGTAGTCTGGAAGTCTCAAGTCCCAGCTCCTGCTCTGTCTGAGTACTCTAAATTTCTTGTCTCCTTTCCTGTGGCTGCAATAAATGTAGTATGCTGAGCTGATTGCTAGGTACCTGTGCTGGCACGAGGCTTCCACTTCTTGGCTCTGGCCTGTCGACCCCCCTCAACATCTCTGTGCAATCAGAATGGCTTGTTTCTGTTTTTGAACAGCCGTTGTGGTTCCGTGTTCACTTAGGCTTTGCATCCTGTAAGCCATCCATCCAAGGTCCAAATACCTTCCTGTGAGCTGACCACTCAAGCATGGATGCACACAAGTCCCAGGGAAGTATGGTTATCTTGTCACTCCTCCTCACTTTGTTTGCCACCACCTGAGAATGACTCTGTTTTGTTCAAGGCCATTGAATGTAGATGCTGATCTGAATTGGGAACCATGTCTCAGCTCGTGGGCCATACCTTGATTACCCAAGTCAGGCCTTGGTCCTGCTTCTCTTTGTTGGCCTGGACATATGAAACTCATGATCTCCAGCTTCTGCTTGGCATGTGTAGGCCAACTGTGCCTCCCAAAGCATGGGGTATTGCTTACTGGAAAAGCATACTTGTCTTGTCCCTCTTGGATGGAGTAGATGTACTTTAGTCACAGGTCACTGGGATGAAAAGGGACTCAAAGGTCATTTTGAGCTAAGGCCACACCAGATGCAATAGCTGTATGAACCCAGCTGCTGGAAGAGCACAGGCTCTCCTGGAGGGAAGTGCTGGAACCAGCAGCTTAGCTGCTGGCATCCTGTCCCAGGCACTGCAAGTGTCTCTTCCTGGTGATGCACAGAGGGCCTCACCTACTGAGAGCAAACGGGCTGCTTATTATAGGATGATCTAATTCCACCCTGTTCTTTATTTTTCTTGAAACATTAAGACATTTCCTTTGTTCGGGGACAGGGTGGCATGTGTCCCTTCTAGTTTAATCTAAAGACATGGCCTGGTGAGAACCCTGCTGTGTGGTACCTCAGCATTTCCCAAGCCCTGGGAGGTGATATGATACTGGATACTGAGTTCCTTGCAGATGGGCTTGGGGAGAGGTATGCCTGGCTTACTTTGTTGTCTCAGAGCCAAACCAGAGTGGGTAGCACCGTAGACAAGAAGGAGAGTAAGAAGATTGGACAGTAAGCTGTGCGGGGGTTAGGCCTGGCTACCCCCTCTCCATGTGTGCAGCAGGTGTGCTGTGTGCACAGAAGGAAAGTGAGCAGGGGCACCACCACTACCAAGGGTGAGCCAGAGAAGGTTCACCCTGTTCACAGATGATGGACAGATGGGGGCCACGGACATACAGAGCCTAATTCCCAGCTTCTTAGCCCACCGTCGTGAGCCGTGGCTATCCCAACAGCCACGTGACTGGTGGTGAGCTTTGCACAGAATGGCCAACTCTGTCATGAAGAAGCTCCATTTCCAGAGCATTTGTTAACTGAGCATTGCAGCCTCGATTTCATTGTGCTTTTGGCACCCTTTGTGGACCAAGTTAATCACTGCCATCCTTAAGAGAAGCTGCCTGTGCCTGTGGGCAGGGCTTGCCTGGTGCAGGTGCTTCTCCCAGGGCTCTGGCTGACTCTCCTGCCCTTGGCTCCTGGTTATTTATAGGATTACAGAAAAATCCACATTAGCAGAGACCTGAGAGGTCGTCTGTTCTACAAATATTTAGCGGTGCTCACTGTGCCAAACATTCTGCGTGATGATGATAGTTCAAAGGGTAGAAACAGATGAAACCCTAGAATGCTTAGGGTATTCTAGGAATGTAAAGGTGCTTTCAAAAACACAATCAGGAGCCAGGGAGATGGCTCAGCAGGGACAGGTGCTTGCTGCCAATCTTCAAAGTCTGGCTTTGGCTTTGGTCCCTGAGACCCACATGATAGAAGGCAAGAACCATCTCCCAAAAGTTGCCCTCTGACCTCCATAAATGCACAGTAGCATGCATGTTCTCTCCCCAATACACACACACAAATAGATGTAATTTTTTTTTTAAGTAGAACACAGTTCCCATCTTCCATCCACCATTGTCGTTTCCTTTTGAAAGAAATGCCAAACCCCTCTGTTAAGGGATTGAGTTTCTGGAATGTTCCTACCACACAGTAGGTTTTCTGTGAATGTCAGATTTTTTTTCTTCCACCTCTCAGGCATGAAGAAGACAAGGGATGGGGAGGGAGGTGTCTTGCTAATCCACACTGGGAACGGGCAGGCCACTTTTTGATTTCTGTACCTTGTAGCTTCTCATGGAAAACTAAGCTCTTCCAGCCTCTGATTCCCAAGCATGGTAACATCCTCTTTTCAGCTGTCCTTCTTCCAAGACCTTGTCACCGCGTTTGGGGCATCCTAAGAAAACTTGGCTCCAGTGACCTGCAGGGACTAGATCTTTTATCAGGACACTGTTCCATGGGGAGGTGTATGGAGGAGTTGACCGCCCACTTTAAAGTCTGTGCCTGGGATGCTTTACAGAGTAGACCCCACTGGGCTCTGGTTTCTCCCCAAGTCTTCTCCTCCCTTGTGCCCTGCTCTGTCGTCTCTCCCTCACCCCACCTCCCGTTCTTCCTCCAGTGCCCTCTCTGCCTCTGTCTTTGTGTCTGACCCCTGTTCTTCCTCAGTTGCTTCCTGAGGGCAGTTTCCTGCCTCAGGCTCCTTATTCCCTTCCTCTGTATGATACCCCCTCACTTCTGTGACCCCTTCCTCACTTGCCCCACAGTCTGCTTGGACCCACCTCTCCTCTTAATAATAGACTCTCTAAGTCCAGCCCCGTCCTCTGTCCTCAGTGTGACTTGCCAGTGTCTCGGGGTACGTCCTCTTCTCACCCTGAAGATGAGCCCCTGTTACAGGCTTGTGTAATAGTTATCTTTAATGTATTAATACTAACGTGAATCCTTGTGCATCTCCTCCTCAGTTGACGTATGTCCTTTAGTACAGAGGCCCTAGTATACAACTCAGAAAACTCAAGATAAATTGAAAGAACACAGCCAAACACTGCATTAACACACTAACCTACTGAATGCCTCAGCTCACACTGCATTGCACACACTAACTTACTGAGTGCCTCAGCTCACACTGCATTGAACTAACCTACTGAATGCCTCAGCTCCCACTGTGTTGAATACACTAACCTACTGAATGCCTCAGCTCACATTGTATTGAACACACTAACCTACTGAGTGCCTCAGCTCACACTGTGTTGAACACACTAACCTACTGAATACCCCAGCTCACACTGCATTGAACACACTAACCTACTGAATGCCTCAGCTCACACTGCATTGAACACACTACCTATTGAATGCCTCAGCTCACACTGTGTTGAGCACACTAACTACTGAATGCCTCAGCTCACACTGTGTTGAGCACACTACCTACTGAATGCCTCAGCTCACACTGTGTTGAACACACTAACCTACTGAATACCCCAGCTCACACTGCATTGAACTAACCTACTGAATGCCTCAGCTCACACTGTGTTGAGCACACTACCTACTGAATGCCTCAGCTCACACTGTGTTGAACACACTAACCTACTGAATACCCCAGCTCACACTGCATTGAACACACTAACTACTGAATGCCTCAGCTCACACTGCGTTGAACACACTACCTACTGAATGCCTCAGCTCACACTGTGTTGAGCACACTAACTACTGAATGCCTCAGCTCACACTGTGTTGAGCACACTAACCTACTGAATACCCCAGCTCACACTGCATTGAACACACTACCTACTGAATGCCTCAGCTCACACTGTGTTGAGCACACTACCTACTGAATGCCTCAGCTCACACTGTATTGAACACACTAACCTACTGAGTGCCTCAGCTCACACTGTGTTGAACACACTAACCTACTGAATACCCCAGCTCACACTGCATTGAACACACTAACTACTGAATGCCTCAGCTCACACTGTGTTTAGCACACTAACTACTGAATGCCTCAGCTCACACTGTGTTTAGCACACTACCTACTGAATGCCTCAGCTCACACTGTGTTGAGCACACTACCTACTGAATGCCTCAGCTCACACTGTGTTGAGCACACTACCTACTGAATGCCTCAGCTCACACTGTGTTGAGCACACTACATACTGAATGCCTCAGCTCACACTGTGTTGAGCACACTAACTACTGAATGTCCCAGTTGAGCCAAACAGGTGCTGCCCAGTGCTGGTGTTCACTGTGGAGACTATGTAGCTGATTGTGGCACACTGCTGCTGTCCAGCAGAGGAATGGCTGGCTATCACTAGCTGGGGAAAGATCAAAATGTAGAGGCTGTCGTATAGCTCTTAACTGCATGCCCAATGCTGTGTTTCAAACCCAGCACTTCACAAACAAGATGAATAAAAATCTGAAGTATGGTTCCTAACCATATTCTAGAAGTGTGTGTGGGCCTCTCCCTAATCACACAATCCATCCACTAAGAGGTTTTCCTCTCCTGAAACTGTAGCAAGCACACTCCCTTGGTAGTTCTGCCATTCGTGTGTGTGTGTGTGTGTGTGTGTGTGTGTGTGTGTGTGTGTGTGCATCCATACACCAGAAGTTGGTAAGCTCAACAAGCCAGAGAGTAATTTCTCCTATGACCTCTTGCAGCTTTTCTGTTTTTCATTTGTGGTCAGAAAATGCTCATAGACTCCTACACTACCTGTAAATGGTCAGCTGTAATCCAGTAAAACTCTGTTTAAAAACCAGACTGTCTGTTGGCTTTGGCCTGAAGATTATAGTGTGTTTACCCCTGACTTAAATAGTATGTTATTTATTTTATCTGGTTTTGACTTCTGTACAAATAGACATCCCATATGTGTTCAATGATATCCTTTTTTAAAATTAATACTGTGTTTTTGTGACTCACCTACACTAATGGCCACAGCCTTGGTTAATTTCCCTACTAGATGGCATTTCATTCTGAATATGCTACAGTTTATTATGCGCCCTGCCGGGGTGGGGGCGGGGAGGGGTGCTGCTTCTGCAGACCCTGCTGCTGGGAGCATTCCTGAGCATTTCCCACACTCTCTGCAAAGGCTTCTCATAGGCATGTGCTCAGAAGTGGAGTTGTTTGTCTTAATAGTTTTGCTTGCCTCCAGCAGCTTCATTGCTCCTGCCCAAACCCTTGATAGTCTCTGACTTGCTTTGAATGTGTTGTTAGTCTATTTCCACATTGCTAGAAAAATGGAGCTGATAAGTTCTGCCCGTCAACCTACCCTAGCTCATTGTCTCTAGTCTCCCAGGAGCAGATCATTCATGTGCCCAGAACTAAGCTGCCCTCAGTCCCTAAGTTCCCATCTCTTTGTCCTGAACCTCAGGCTGTCCCTCCTGCCTACCCAGCTGCACAGGGCACTCACCATTGTAGACCCACACAGCAGATTAAAAGGTCTTTTCAGGGAGCTGGAGAGATGACTCAGTAGTTAAGAGCACTTGACTGCTCTTCCAGAGGACCCGGGTTCACTTCCTCTCACAACCATCTTTGATGGGATCAGATTCCTTCTCTGGTGTGCATGAAGACAGAGCACTCATATACATGAAGCACATAGATAGATAGATAGATAGATAGATAGATAGATAGATAAACAAATAAATCTTACCCCCCCAAAAAGGTGTTTTCAGCTGGTTTAGAGGTGCATGCCTACATTCCAGCACTTGGGAAGCTAAGTCAGGAGGTTCTCAAGTTCAAGGCCAGCCTACGCTACAGCAAGGTACTTTTTCAAAAAAAAAAAAAAAACCAAAAACCAGAAACATTGCTTTTCAAAGGATCTTTTTGTAAGTATTCAAGTTCTTTCCTTTCTTTCTCCATGCCTGAGAAGGGTTGGGGCCAAAGCTGAGCTAGAGTCTCCAGGAGAAACACAAGCCTTTCAGGTGCAAACACTTTTAGCCGGAAGGGACAGACAGAGCCTGGGAGGGGAGATCCAGAAGGAACAGGCCTTAGCAGCTGCTGCCCAGCCTGTCTGAAGGACTCAGTCTCGGTGGACAAGGCAGATGTAGCCAGGGGCTGTTCCCATGTCAGTGGCAAGAGAAGAAAGAAGAATGCAAGGCTGGGGATCTTTTGACAGCAAGCTCACCAAGGGGGTCATTCTTGCTACTCTTGAGGTCGAAGCTCTGGGTTTTCGGGGAGGGCACTTTCACACATCTGGACTTACTAGGCTGGCGGTGGTATGGCGCAGACTGATTACCTCGGGTAGTTAAGGCACAGTAAAACGATGCTGTACTCCTCAACGATGGCCTTCCTTGTACTGTTCCATTTCTCTCCTGCCCTCTCTCCCTTCCTTCTGGATCTAGGAAATCCCAGAACCTTGGGTAAACTGTTCAGGACCAGCTAAGGCATTGTGGAGCCTGCAGGGAGCCAGTGTGAGGAATTTACAAGGGCAGTGTGGGAAGTGTGGCTTTCATTTTTTCCTGGCTCGCCTCCAGCTTGTATATAAGGGCCTTGGCACCCTCATGCTGATGACAGGGAGTGGTAACTACTGAGCAGACCTTTTAATGAGGAATGAAGCGGATGCTGCAGCTCCCTCTGCAAAATCCTCCTGAGTTCTGCAAGGCCAGCACCTCGTGTCCCAAGGACAAACAAGTCTTGTGTTACCTGTGGAGGGGAGGACACCGCAGAATTGTATGGACAGTAGGAATGTTCTGGAGTTAGAGACAAAGACACAGGACCCCTGGAGACAGGAGAAAGCTTGGTTCTGACTGAGTAGATGGACTCTTTGTTTGGGAGACAGAAGGGAAGGAGACAGGATGAGTCTGTGGGGTATGCGCTGTGGTCTGACTGCTACCTGCTCTCTCTGCTTTCCATCATGTGCTACAGATGGAAGAGGAAGAGATGAGCAGGCGGCAAGTGGTCTGGAAGTCCTGCTTTGAATGAGTACGGGGATGTTACTGGTCTTGGAGAGTAGCTGAGCTTAAACCCATACCAACACGCTAGGCTGGCCCAGTTTTGCTTAAAGGACGTGAAAGCAACCTGGGAGAGATCGCATGCTTCCCATACACACTTCCCAAGCACATAGTGAAATGTGTGTCTGGGTTGGTCCTGATTCATCACTTCGCATCTAAGTGGGGTATATAGCTTCTCCTGGGCCAGTGTTCTCTCTGATAACAAGTGGGAAAATGATGTGACTTTGGCGGGGGGGTGGGGGGGGGGTAGGGGGTAGGGGGGGGGGGGGGCAATACTGGGGAATTGAACGTGTGACACAAGCACTGAGCTGCATCCCTATTTCCCATAAATGTGATTTAAGGGCATCAAAGAGCTACAGAATGATGAGGACTCCAAAGACCAAGATTCTAGAGAGGTGGGACCACTCAGAGGCAAGCTGGGCAGCCTCTCTCCTGTAAACATTTGCCAGTTCTGGATACAGGCTGAAGGCTGGGGCTTGGCTCTGGCAGAGATACTGCTGGGGGCGGGGAATCAACACTTAGCAGTCGCCAAAGATACGAAACTAAAGACTGAGGAACTTCAAAATGGCCGACTCCCCCACCCAAGACATTTTCTTAATTTACAGTATTTAGAAACCAAGTTCCTGCCAAGGGTTTTACAATACACAAAAACATGGACGTCCCAGAGAGAGAAAGGGATGAACATTGGGACACCGGGCTCCTACACACCCCGTCACCTGGGCACTTACTGACTAGGGCAGCTCAAGACTATACACAGAGTTGGGTCCTGCAGAAAGGCTACTTATGGTAGAGAAACCAGTGGAGATCTTGATGATCACATTGCTTAAATGTCAGAAGAGGAGACTTGAGTAACCCCAAGCACATGCCCAATTTCCCCTTCACAGTTTGCTGGTTGGGTGGGCACTTGGTAGTTAGAGACAGGGGCATTCGGAGTCTAAGGTCATGCTCAGCTACAGAGCAAGTCTGAAGCCGATATAAGAGGACAGCCAAATTGGGAAGATATGTGGGTTTAATAGGCTACAAAAGCAAGCTGGAAACGTCTCACAGAGCACTGACTCCACAGTCCTTGAGGGCAGAGGAGATGAAGATGCCCATCTCTCTTTTGAACTCCTTAAAGAGCCTACTCTAAATCCAGGAGGGAACCAAAGGTAGACTGAGTCTCATGGGAGCTGAAACCCAGCCTGAGCCAGTACTGCCTAATTCACCCAGCAGAGAAGAGGGGGAGCTTCCTCTGGCAGATGGTCACATTCTATGGAGTCTTTGCATATTTCAGCATGAGATTAAAAAAAAAAAAAAATGACTAGACTTGCAGAAAAGTAGGACCATATCCCTTGAGTCAGGAGGGGAAATCAGATAATGTAAGGTTCAGAGATGACCCAGGCGTTAGCGTGTGCATCAAGGACTTTAAAATAAATACATTAATGTGTTGAGGAAATTAATAAAACAGGCAAAGGGAAGAATATCCTCGGGGATTTAGAACATTGATTGATTTTGATTGAGACCAGGTCTCATGAAGTAGACCCTAACTGGCCTGCAACTCACTTTGTAGATGAGGCTAACCTCTAACTCACAGAGATCTTCCTGCCTCTGCCTCCCAAATGCTGGAATTAAAGGTATGCTCTACCATGCCTGGTCTTGGAATATATTTTTAAAATATCACATATGCTAGATTTTAAAAATAACTCAATGGAGGCAGGAATGGTGGTGAATCCCAGAACTGGGGAGGCTGAAGAAGGCAGATGGTGAGTTCAAGGCAAGTCTGAGCTACATAGCAAGACTAACTGACTAATTAAAACTCCTTCCTTCTCTCACACACAAGGTACTGAGTGGGTAGATTTAACCACAGACAGACCACATCAACCACCAAGATCAGTGAAGGAGAAAGCAGATCTATTAAAAATGCCCAGATTGGGGCCTGGAGAGATGGCTTAGTGGTTAAGAACACATAATGCTCTTCCTCAGGACCTGTTTTCAATGGCCAGCACCCATGTTGGGTGGTATTTCTCCAGCTTCAGGGTATCCAGCACCTTTGACTTCCACAGGCACTCACCAGACATACCCTCTCCCCCAACACATACACATAAGTAAAAATAGAAAGTAAATCTTTGGAAAATGCACACATTAAACCAGAGAGAGCCACGATGAGAAGGGGGTGGTAACTGGTCAATGTAAGACATGCTCAGCACACTCATAAGGTCCAGCATATGTATAACCGGAGTTGCGGAAAGAGAGGCGAGGAGAAAAGATACACAGAAGCCATCTGTGAAGAGAATGGCTGAGAAGTTTCCAAAGTTGATGAGTTCATAGGTCAAAGAAGCAGAACTGATCCTCAAACAGGATGAATAGGTCTTGCTCTCGGAATCAATTAACCACTGCTTTGAGAGCCATATGTTTACATTAACCACTGCTTTGAGAGGCGTACATTCATCATCCACACCCTTTTAACCACTTGCTGGTTTATGACCTTGAACAAGCCATTTGACTTGGTTGAGCCTCATTTTCTCCTTCTCTAAAGATAAGATTAGATAAAATACCTTATGAAAAATAACTTAGAAATTGTTTCATTTAAAAAAAAAAAAACAACAGTGCAGTGTGGCTAGCTCTGGGAAAGCCTGTGAGGGGAAAGTCTGAGAGGTAGCTGTGTGCTACACTCCGTCAGCCTTCGTCTACTGGCATTCAAGGAGACCCTAAGGATGTGTATGTGACTGACCCAGGGGCCATCTGGAACATGCTGCATTCATTCATTCATTCATTCATTCAAAACATTGGGTATTTACTTCATGACAGCAATTCTGTTAACCAGAAATGCAAAATTAGAAAACACATGCTCACTCTGCGAGGTGGTGCAACCTGTAATCCCAGCACTCGGGAGGCAGAGGCAGGCAGATCTCTGTGAGTTCGAGGCCAGCATGGTCTACAGAGAGAGTTCTAGGATGGGCTCCAAAGCTACACAGAGAAGGCCTGTCTCAAAAAACCAAAAGAACAAAAAGAAAGAAAGAAAACACACACTCCATCCGACCCTTCCTCCCAGGCCTCCACTTCATTTTCCATTTGAGGTCAAGGGGTGGTAACAGTCAGCACCAGGCTCCTGCGCCATCCTTACAATCTCCCTGCTCACACCAGCACAATTCTCCAGATCGGAATCTCCTCTTTCCCCTTGGGAAGCAAAGGACCAGCTGCTGGTGGAAGTACTGTTTTGGCTGGATGTTAGAGTGCCTGTGATTTCAAACGGGAGCTGGGGTGTGGTGGGGGAGGGCAGTTCTTCTGGGAACGCACACATGACTAGCCTTTAAGTGCAGTTTGATACTCAGTATCTGTGGGGCAATAAAACATCAGTTTGGGAAACCATTCTTGTCTTAGGAGAGATGCTTTCCTTTTGGTAATGTGAAATCAAGTGTCTGAAATTGCCCTTTCTCCTGGTAAGAACAGCCCAGGGGCAAATACAGCATGATAGAGGAAGTCCCTGGAGCCCCAGGGTTTGTCAGGAGAAAAGGTCTGGCTCAGAGTTAACACTCTCTCCCCCTGGGTGTCTCCTCGCAGGTGATCATAAACAGCACCATCACCCCAAACATGACTTTCACCAAAACCTCCCAGAAGTTCGGGCAGTGGGCGGACAGCAGAGCCAACACAGTGTTCGGTTTGGGATTCTCCTCAGAGCAGCAGCTCACGAAGGTAAGTGCTCCTCCCAGCAGAACAAGGGAGTGGTTGGATGCCCTCTCCTCCATTAGCTGCCCACTGTGGCCCTGGGGGTGAGGAGACGCCCTCTCTCAAACAGCAGACTCCTTGAAAACTGAGCAGTCTGTGGAGAAAAGGAAGTTCATCTCTAGCAAGTGCTGTTCCCTTGGAAGCCAGAGCAGCTCAACAGGCCTGGTGGCTCTTTGGGCATCCAGTAGGCCACTTACCATTTCCTGGGGCCGAAAAATCTCCAGATCTCAGAGTCCAGACACACAGAGCGAGAAGCAGAGGTGTTGAGGTCAGGTTAGGATGGGAAATGTCCCCCCAGGTCATGCTGTTTGGGAAGGTTGAGGATGGCTGGAAGTGCGTCACTAAGAGCCAGCTTAGAGATTTTATAGGTTGGCCTCACTTCCTGTCCAGTGTGGCCAGCTTGTACCTGGCACCGCCATGCCTTCCCACCACGATGACTCACGCCCCTTTATTAAGCTGTGATCCCTTCCTCCCAAAGATCCCTTCGGCCACAGCAGCGAAAAGAGTAACTAAGTTCCCCCGGCATTGGCTGTCGGGATGGGACTCTCCTTCTTCGCCCCACTCCGATATGCCGGATTTGTGGACCGTGACTCCGGAGGGCGGATGCTCTAGTGGGGACCGGCGCAGTGCCAGCCTTCTGCCCTGCTGGGTAACGCATTCCCGGGACCTGAGGGTCCTCTCTCTGGCCGGCAGACCCCTGCTTCTCTGCATTTAAGAAGCGGCAGTCTCCACGGACGCCCCAGGTACATAAGGCACTAACTAGGTGGAGGTGTGAGGAGCAGGGCCGGCAGAAGCATGGCCATCGTCTCTCGGAAGTATGATCTCTAGTGAAGTACTACTCTGGAGAAAGGGCACCGTGTGGCCAGCTTCTCCAAGGAGCACTGTTCACTGTGCTCCACAATGCTCACTGATGCATCATCATTAATAGCTGGACGCTCTGTAGGGTCAGAGGTCAGGGTGACTATGGAGAGCAGGAATGTGTCTTCTGGCACCATGGCCAGTTTATCCATAGGTCCTTTGATCCTAAGAGGTTGGACCTGGGCATCCACAGAGCCCTGGCTTCTGCATAGCTAGAAAGATTGTCTTCTGAAGGTTGGAGATTTCTAAGTGGCAGTTATGTGGAATATGACTGTTTTTAGCTCTCTGGTTACACTTGAGCCCAGGAACATTGCTAGTTCCTGAGTCTTTTTGTAAACACTAGTTAGGGACAAAATTGTCCAACTCTGTTTCTTCCCTTCCCATACACCTCTGACCTTGACTGTTTTCCAAGGTCCAGTGTAAATCTGAGTCCAGGCCCCAGGGGTGTCCCACTGCCATCCCAATGGCAGGAAGCAGCAGCCCCAGCTCCAGAACTGGCACCATGATGTGTGCCCCAAAGGGGAGCCACAGACACCTCACCAGGTCTTCTCTGATGTGACTGCTAGAAGCCAGCTTTGAGTGGTCTTGTAGGGCGTGCCAGAATGTCTAAATTTTATCTTGTGACCTTAGGAGCATTCTAACCTAAAAGTGGAGTGATCAGATTTGCATTTCAGATATATATATATTTTTTCCCTTTCTTGGAAGCAAGTCTGATTCAGTTCAGGGTAGAGCTGATAAAGATTTGAGGAAGAGATGGAGAATTTTTAAGAACTTTTACAAATGGACAGGTCTTGGTCAGACAGATGAGGAAGGCCAAGACTCTGGGATGATGATGGATGGATGGATGCTAACAGTGTCGTCTTCTGAAAGGGGGGCGGGAGCAGGTGCAGTGTAATGGAGACCTCTGTCTGAAGTGGAGCATAGCTTTGTGTGCTTTCCAGCCCTGCCTGGTAGGGAGAGGAGATCCCGGGGGCCCCCTTACCTCACCCAGCACTCATCCCCACACCTTCTTCATACCTGCAGGCCTCAGGCTGCTGGACAAGCATCTGGTGGTGTCTGGGCCACCTCAGCACAGGCTTCTGCTTCTATCTAGGGCCAGAAGTTCCCTGGAGCCCAGAATAGTCTGAAAGAACCAATCATAGCTTCCTAGTCCACTCTCTTTCATTCTGTAGAGGAAACCAGGCAGTGGGGACAGACAGAGGGAAAACATCTGTGAACAGGAATCAAAAGCAGAACTCCAGACAAAAGTGGGGCAGAGTGTGAAAGTTCAGTTCTTCCTGCCTTGGATCCCTGCTACCTCCAGTTCCTCCCAGACGAAGCAAATGTCCTATTACTAAGGAGGAGTGTCCGGTCTCTTTGAGTCACTCTGGAATGCTGGCATCTCCACTCTGTGACTGTGACCTGCCATCATCACAGAGATCTCTGAAACAAGCTCTCCAATATGTCCTTTGTCCAAAATATTTCACATCAGCTTTTCCTTTCTCTTTGAAGAGAACAACTAACCACACACCGATAAATTGCCACAAATAGAGGCTAGCAGCCTTGATAAATGGCAGTTAGCTGGTACAGAGGGAACCTGGGCCTGAGGGCTTCCTGAGGCTTGCGTGCTGGGGGACAGCTGTGACTGAATATCTCTGACTTCTCAGCACAGCCACCCACAGACCTCCGGGGGGATCAGTAATCAGACATTGTGGGCTGGACAATGAAACACCAGTGTGGACATTTTCACTTAAGAACGCTTTAAATGTACTTTTCTCTCTCCAGTCCCCAGAAAGAAAATAGATGCCTTGTGCTTAGCTTTCATTTAGAAGGACCGCTCGACAGCCACCACCCAGGAAGTATCATGCAGTCACTTTCTGCTCTTTAGACAGGCTTTCCAAAAATAATAAAAGTTGTATATTCCTGGCTTGGAATTGGGGGCTGTGCGTCCACTGGAAAAGACATGATACTTCAGCCCACTGAAGAACGTTGGAATGGAGTGTGCATTTTCTGCTAAGATAAGGTCACAGAAAGAGACCAAAGGAAGTAGAACCAGGGAGGTAGAGAAGGTCATTAACATTTAGTCTTTCGGCATCTGACCTCACATACCCACCATCCTGAATTTACTTCCTTCTCATTTATTGCAGACAGAGGAAACATGTTCTTTCATTAGGGCAAATAGCCCAGAATAGAATCTTCACTGCTCTATGGGTGGGTGCATCTCAACCCACATACCCATGTGGCCTTTGCCTTTGGCTTCAATAATTTAATCTGAGGTGTGTTAATTATCTTAACTGTCAACTTGACACAGTGGAGAATCACCTGAGAAAGGTCTCAGTGAGGGATTGTCTATGTTGGGTTGGCCTGTGGGTGTGTCGTAAGTTCATGGATGTGGGAAGACCCAGTCCACTGTGGGCAACACCATTCCCTAGGCAGGAGGTCCTCCACAGTGTAAGAGTGGGAAGCTGAGCAGAGCACAAGCAAGCAAGTGAGCATGCATCCGTTTCTCTCTGCTGTTGACTGTGGGTAGTTCCTGATGTTGTGACTGCCCCACAGTGATAGGACAGAACATGGAATTGTGAGCTAAAATGGGCCTTTTCTCCCATAAGTTGTCAGAGTATTTTAACCTGAGCAAGAAACATGAAACTCTGGCAGGGGCCCAGTGAGATGTCTCGGTTGATGTAGGCGTCTGCCACCAAGTCTAATGACCCGAATTCAACCCCTGGGACCCACATGGTGACAGGAGAGAAATGACTGCTGCCACATGCTTGTCATGGTACGTGTGTATACACAGTAAATAAGTGTAGTACACATTCTAAATAAAAATCGTCTCTCGCCCATGTGTCCCCTTAGTTCCCTTTATTAATTCAGTATAGTCCTAAGCGTATGACCCAGCCTCCGGTCTCCTGGACATCTGATCTAAAGGCCTGTTTTCTACCTGGGTGACTGTGAGGCATTCTTCTATTATGTTTTAATTAGAGTGCTTTGGGCTACAAGTAACAGAAAAAAAAAATAATCGCAGTGCTTAAAAGTATAGGATTATTCTTACTATGTAAAGAGAAGTCCCGAGACAGGCCGTTGCTAGCACTGTGTAGCACTTGGGAGGGAGAGGCAGACAGATCTCTGTGAGTTCCAGGCCAGCCAGAGCTACATAGTGAGGCCCTATATTTTAAAAAAATACAAAAACAAAAAAACCACATGGATTGCCCTGGAAAGGGGAAATGGATGAGATCTCCATGGGGTGATGGGGGAGCAATGGATGGTAGGGATGGAGGATGGGAACATAAAGGAACAGGATGGTCAAGCTGGAACTGGACGGAGTGGGAGAGCAATGAAAGAGATACCATGATAGAGGGAGACATCAGGAGATAGGAAGAAACCTGGTGCTAGGGAAGTTCCCAGGAATCCACAAGGATGACCCCATGCTTACACTACTAGCAATAGTGGAGAAGGTGCCTGAACTGGCTTACCCCAGTAATCAGATCTGTGAGTACCCTAACTGTCATCATAGAGCCTTCATCCAGTAACTGATGGAAGCAGATTCAGAGATCCACAGCCAAGCACCAAGCCGAGCTCCAGGAGTCCAGTCGAAGAGAGAGAAGAGGGCTTCTATATCCAAGAGGCATCAAGATCATGATGGGGGAAATGTACAGAGACAACCAAACCAAGCTAGTGGGAACTCATGAACTGTGGACCAACAGCTATGGAGCCTTCATGGGACTGGGCTAGACTAGGCTCTCTGCATAAGCGAGACAGTTGTGTAGCTTGATCTGCTTAAGGGGCCCACTGGCAGTAGGATCAGGATCTATCCCTGGTGCATGAACTGGCTTTCTGGAGCCCACTACCTATGGTGGGACACCTTGCACAGCCTTGATACAGTGGGGAGGGGTTTGGACCTGCCTCAGCTGAATGTACCAGACTCTGCTGACCCCCATGAGGCCTTACCTTCTTGTAGGAAGGAATGGGAGGGTTGTGGGGGAAGTCTGTGGAAAGCAGGAGGAGGGAAGAGAGGGGAATCTGTGGTCAGTATGTAAAAATGAATAAAAAAAAATATTTCTTAATAAAAAAAATTACAAACAAGGGAAATTGATTAAATAGCCAGGATAATATTGTGTAGCAATTAAGATAATTTAGTAGAAGAGCTTATAAATGCTTGGAAGTATTGATGCCATGTTATTAATTTCAGAGGTGATTATAAATGAGATATACAGCATCATTTCATTTTTTAAAAATGTGATGAATACATATACGCATATAGAAAGCTTATGTGATTAGTGCTCATCTGTGATGAGACCATAGGTTTTAAAAACATCTTTTGGGGCTACTGAAATGGCTCAGCAGGTCTAAAGATGCTTGCCCCATGTCCTGAGTTTGATCCCTGGCACCCACATAAAATTGAAGGTGAGAACTGACTCCATAGACCATCCTCTGACCCCCTACCCGCACACACAGACACAGTAATAGCAAAAAATTAAAACAGTAGTTTTCTAAGCTTACAAGTATATGTGATCTTTAGTATAATGAAGGAGAAATGTTAGAAAGCTTTAGACCTGGAGGCAGACTCCACCAGAAGATAACTTTTTGGGGACTCAGTGCCTGGCTCTTCTCTCCCAGTACTCAGAGGCTGTGAAAGGATCCTTTCCTCTCAGCCTCACAGGGCCTTGGATTGCTTCCAGCTTTTCATTATTGAAGATAATGCTAGGATTATGATCATTATATTGAAGGCCTCTTTTTTTCATATTCTCAATTATTTTCTCTGTGGTTTCCCAGAAGCGATATCACCGCGTCAGTAGGAATGAATATTTTTGTCACTCACAATATGTGCTTCCAAATTGCTGCTCAGTGGGGCTGTACCAAAACAGGCTACCAGAAAGATCTTGCCAGCACCGGGGTTTATGATTGTATTTAGTGTGTGCTAATTTTACAGGCAAAGAACAGCACCTCATTATATTACTTCAAATTTCCAGCCAGGCCGAACAATCCTCCTCATAGATCATTTATTTACTGTATTTTTACTCATGGATTTTGCCATTTATCTATTGGCATTTTCATCCCGTGCAAACTCTGTTAAGAAATAACAGTCTTTTGTTGTGCTATCCTGACTGGGGCCACTTTTTCCCTGGCTCTTGTTTCCTTTTTGGTTTTGTTTTGTTGTTGTTTTTTATTTTTGCACTCAAAGCTTTGAATGGTTATATAGTCAAACCTGTCACATCTGTGGTTTTCTTTCATGGCCTCCAAGTTTAGAGCATTCCTCTCGTGCCCCTCAAGCAGCAGGCTGATGAAGGCTTGATTCTCTTAGTCCCCGGTCTGGGTTTTTGTTTTTTAAGTTGGTCTTTCTCATAGCTGCCTTTTAACTCATCAGGGGCTCAGCACACTTCCCCACTTACTGTTGCTGGATAATCTCCTCTGTTCATTTGCTGTTCCTGATGCCATCTGCTCACTGTTCAGTCGGTATTCTCATGGCTCCTTCCGCTCTGTTCTGCAGCTGATAACGCGGAGTTTCGTTTTGTTTGTTTAGTTTTTTGTTGTTGCTGTTTTGGGGGGGGTGTGTTTGTGTTTTTGAGATAAGGGCTTACAATACACTCCAGGCTGGCTTAGAACTCACTGTGTAGCCAAAGCTGGCTGGCTTAGAACTCTGAGTAATCCTCCTGCCTCAGCCTCTCAAGTGCTGAGATTATAGGCGTGAAACACCATGCTCAGCTTATAGTCTATTTTAAATGAGGACTTCTTCAAAATGTATCTGATAGGGCTTCTCTCGTTTATAAATACGTATTTTTAAGATTTATTTATTTTTAAGACTTGTTTGTTTATTATATATACAGTGTTCTGCCTGCATATTTGCCTGCAGGCCAGAAGAGGGCACCAGATCCCATTATAGATGGTTGTGAGCCACCATGTGGTTGCTGGGAATTGAACTCAGGACCTCTGGAAGAGCAGCCAGTGCTCTTAACCTCTGAGCCATCTCTCCAGCCCCTATTTATTTCTATTTTCCTGTGTATGAGTGTTTTGCCCAAGTGTATGTATGAGCACCATCTGCATGCAGTACCTGCAGAGGCCAGAAGAGGGCATCAGAACCCCCAAACTGATAGCAGAAATGGTTGTGAGCTGTCATGGGAGTGCTGGGAACCAAACCCCGCCTCTGCAAGATCCGTAAGTGCTCTCAACAGCTAACCCATCTCTCCAGTTCCATTCTCCTCTTTCACTACTTTAAAGCTTTCCCCCCTGAAATTTCCTTTTTCACTTGTGTCTGTTTGAATGTAAGCAAAATTCTTCATAAACTTGGTATTCCATTGTGGAGAGGGACCAAGTCTTTGACACGATTGTTTCCTTTCTCAGTAAGCAGAAGCACATCCATTCAAGAATAAACACATGTGCCTGGGACTGGCAGGGGACAGGGGAGGGAAGGCAGTTTGCCAGAAGGAGAAGCAGGGCCCCTCCCCATCAGGGGTTCCCCGAAGAGGAGGAAGTATTCTCCATTCCCAGGGAGTCTCATCGGTTTTAAGCAGCAGATAAAGTGATTTTCTTCTGACAGCTCTGGAGTGGTCAAGTCTGAAGGCCCATGTCTGTAGCTTGCTTCGTAGGCCTGCAGGGGAACACATGCTGGGACAGGAAGGATGGATGCCCTTTTCTGCTCACCCGGGGGCTCTGGGCTTGCCAGCACCCACTCTATGACAGGGTCCCAATGCTGCTCAGGGCTTGCAGCCTGCTGGCTTTTCTTGTCTCAGGGTTGCCCTTGTACCCTCCTGATTTATAATGCCAGCATCATCTGTCAAGCTGTTCTCCACACTGACAACATACTAAGTGACTCAGTCCCCTTGCCTGTCAGTGACGGTGAGCCAATAACTGATAGGGTTTTCCTGTGACTTTAGGACTTTTAGAAATATTCTTTAAATGTTCCCTTTAAATTATGTGTATATGCTTATCTGAGTGTGGATTTGTGCACTGAGTACATTGCACAGAGACCCCAGAGGAGGGTGTGGGGTCCCCTGGAGCTGCAGTTACGGGTGACTGTGAGCTGCCTGACATGGGTGCGGGGCACCAAACTCATGTCCTCCACAAGAGCAGTATGTGCTCTTAACAGCTGAGCCATCTCTCTAGCCCTGACTTCAGGACTCTTAAATTATGGAAATATTAAAACTTTTTTTAAAAATAGAGAACAGAATAATAAACAGTGTGCGTATCACCTAGACTTCAGTGTTCATTGTATTGGCTCTTTCTTTATTGTTGTGATAAAAGCAACCTAGAGAAGGGTTTGTTTTGGCTCATGCTTTCTGGGTGGGCAGACAGGACGTGGCTGGCCGGTCCGGTTGCATCTGCAGACAGGAAGCAGAGAGCTGAATGCTGGTCCTCAGCACCTGCCCCCTTTATGTATTCTGAGATCCCAGCAGATAGGATGGTATCTACATTCAAGGTGTATCTTCCCGCCTCAGGTAAACCTCTTTGGAAACACTCACAGACATATAAAGAGGTGTGTCTCCTAGGTGGTTGCAAACCAAGTCAAGCTGACAATGAATATTAACCATCACATTAGCACTTCGTCATGTTTCCTCATCCTTGCTGAAGCATTTAAAAACAAATTATGTGATAATTAAAGATCTAATCATAGGCTATTTATTGCATATTTTTCTATTTTTGTACCTAAAACTACCCCCCACCAACATTTTAGGCATTTGGTTTGTGGTTGCTGCTGCTGTTGCTTGTTGGGGTCTAATTGTTCGTATCGGGCTGCCTTAGTGTAGTTAGAGTTTTCCTGCCTGGCCCAGTCAGGACAAATCTCTCTTACCCACCAGTCCCACAGTCGCCCAGACCCAACCAAGAAAGCACACAGAAACTTACATTGTTTAGAAACTGTATGGCTGTGGCAGGCTTCTTGATATCTACTTCTATCTTAAATTAACCCATTTCTGTTAGTCTATACTTTGCCACATGGCTCGTGGCTTACCAGTGTCTTTACATGTTGCTTTTCATGGCGGCAGCTGGCGGTGTCTCTCTCCAGCCTTCTACTTCCCAGAATTCTCTTCTCTCTTGTCCTGCCTATACTTCCTGCCTGGCCACTGGCCAATCAGAACTTTATTTACACAGAGCGATATCCACAGCACTTCCCCTTTTCTTTTGTTTTTAAGAAAGGTTTTAACTTTTACACAGTACAATTACATATAACAAAACAATTATCAAGCAAAAATTACAGTTACAATATTAAAGAATATATCCTATCTAATATTTGTGAGTCTAAGGTTTTATATCTAACTTATCTTTTATCATAACTGAGGAAATTATAACTATCTAGCCTTCAACCACATCAAAGACCTCAGAAGGATATAATATTACCTGAGAACCGGGAGAAGGATGTAAGCATTTTTCAGGAGTCTTGCAAGAGTAGACAGAGACAGCTGGCAGCCTGGACAGTCACCTAATGTTCCTTTGTAAAGTTGGGGCATTTGTCTTCAGCCCATAGGGCTAGAGTCTCTCGGTCACTTCTCTCAATGTCCTGTAGAATGTCTGGCAGTTTCCTCTGCAAAGCAGGAACCTGAAGGACCATTTTGTCAAGCAAAGTTTAGTGGTCACCTTTCTATGGGTCCTGCATGTCCAGTTGATCAAGCAGTCCAGGCAAGAACAGTTTCTTGCCCAAATGGCTATTTTTGCCAAGGTGAAGATAAGATATGAAGTGTCTTCAATGCCCATCCTCCTCTCTGAAGTAAATCAGTGCTGCCAGGAGCAGACATGTCTCACTGTCCAGAAAGTCTAAATTTTAAAAATATTTTAAATGCCATATTCTGTAAGTCTTTGAAGTATTTGAAGATTACCTATCTATCTGAAATATCTCTGTGTATACCTAGAAGACTTAACTAACATGGCTATGAGTATGATTATCATAGATGACTAATTATTAATCTATTTTTAATTATCCATTACAATTTAAAATGAGCTATACAAACATAATACCTTAAACATGAGTAGAAATATGCACACAGTATAACAAAATTAACTTTAAGTTTGTATCAATAGACTAAAGTCTATACCAATGTAAAACATTTTAAACAAGTTTTTGCTCTTTAGAAGTAAGTTCCTTAATCTACCCTTTTGTCCTATTATATCTATATCCTATCCCCTTTTCTTCTTTAGAAAGAGATCGCATTTATAATCAACCTGCTTTATTGGGGCCATTTGTAGTTAGAGTTTTCCTGCCTGGCCCAGTCAGGACAAATCTCTCTTAGCCACCAGTCCCACAGTAGCTCAGACCCAACCAAGAAAGCACACAGAAACTTACATTGTTTAGAAACTGTATGGCTGTGGCAGGCTTCTTGTTATCTACTTCTATCTTAAATTAACCCATTTCTGTTAGTCTATACTTTGCCACATGGCTTGTGGCTTACCAGTGTCTTTACATGTTGCTTTCCATGGCGGCGGCTGGCGGTGTCTTTCTCCAGCCTTCTACTTCCCAGAATTCTCTTCTCTCTTGTCCTGCCTATACTTCCTGCCTGGCCACTGGCCAATCAGAACTTTATTTACACAGAGCGATATCCACAGCACCTTAGACCTCTTTATATGGCATGAGCTGGCTCTGAACTTTCAATTCGGTCACCTCAGCCTCCCAAGTTATGGGGTGCCAGGCATGCACCACCAAACCCAGCCTCATTTCCCTTTTTCATGGCATTAACTTCCAAGTTCTTGAATCCCTTTAATGGAGTTTGTGGATTTTCCCTTGGGTATCTTCAGTGGGGGGAGTTGTGGCTATTAGGTACTGTTAACCAGAGGATTGCAAATTTGTGCTTTCTCTTAGTTACTGCATCCAGCTAGCATCAGTAACTTTGAAACTGCTTCCAGTCTGACTGTGGCCATAGTGTTTATTGGAAAGGGGGATTTCTTATCTTTGTTTCCTTTTAATGACAGATAAAGATTTTCTGCCATTTGTACCTAATTTATAGGCTTAAAATGGATACAAAATAATAAAGGTAGCTACTGAATATGACCAGGAATAAGATTAAAATAAGTCCTAATAACTGTTCCTGCATGTTCAGTTTGCAGAGAAATTCCAGGAGGTAAAAGAAGCTGCCAGACTCGCCAGAGACAAGTCCCAGGAGAAAATCGAGACCTCGAGTGATCATTCCCAAGTAAGTCATTTGTCCCTGAAATAAATATGAATGTGATCAGTAATTGAGATCCCTTATTCCTTGTCACTCTTGGCAAGAAACAGGTAATTTTAGCAGCAGGGCATGCTGAAGGCATTTTTCAGCTGTTAGCCTGCTCTCCAAGAGATGAAGTGACATGTTTTTATGAGACTTTGGAACTTGTCTGGTGTAGAACTGTATTCTTGACAGAGAACTGTTGGTGCATGCAGAGTTGCCTGTTCCCAGGCCAGGAAAAGCTGTTCAGTCACACACACATCATGATGTAACTAGTGGTAGATGCTTACTTAGCCTGTTCAAGACCAGGCTTTGTGCCCAAGCTGCAGAAGGGGTGGCGGGGGCTTGGTTAGTATATAGTGTCTGTATTAAGGCCCATCATGCTAGGTCAAGGGCAAGGCTTTCCTTGAGGAGAGGCAGTGTGAGTGGTGAGGCAATGTCTGATGCTGTTGGGAAGTCCATGGTGAGGTGTTCTTCAGTGACTGCAGACACCTCCTGCTCACTAGGGAAAACGCTTAACAGATGGGAGGTGGTATTCCCGCACACTCTATGTCTGAAGAGACCTGGCTTTGCCAGGATTTGAGTAGTCTGTGTGCTTAAAAGTGTGATAATGATGGCTGTAAAAGACCCATTGAACCTGAGATTTAAAAAATACTAGCATGCCTGGTGTCTTTGTTGATGAGAGAAGTCTTGACCATCTTATAGGTAGGGACAAGGAAAGGGAGACTCCAGGAGCAGACATGGGATTTGGAGTAAGCATGGTGGTTGAGCCAGACAACCTGGGTATCTGCCTTGTATACTTCTGCATCAGGTATGGAGATAAAGCCTGGAGATTTATCTGTGGGATAATTATCTGTGGGATGCTGTGGGACTGGGAATTCCTCATTATCATCCATTTCATTAGCTAGGTGGTCAGCAGACATTGGAGTTGTTATATGACTACTGATGTGGAGTTGGCATGAACATGATGTAAGAGCGTGCTGCGGGATGTGTCTCAGGAGGGTGCTGGGCGGGGGAAGAACTCCTTGGCCTGGGTAGCTGTGGTACAAGTGAGGAAGGGTTGGCTAGAGGGCACAGTGCCTAGGAAAGGACCAGGAAGACCAGACACCTGAAATAGTCGTGTTCAACACCCGACCTGACCACGAGCCAAACAGAATAGCTGAATCCTGGGAAGTAAGGAAAAGAGGAGGTCAGGAGCCAGAGCTCTGGGCAGGAGATCCCTCAGCAATCACTCAGGATGAGAGAGTCTGCCGGGGCCCTGGTTTTGCCAGCAGACTTGGTGGCTGGGATGACCCAGACCGGCAGGGCTAGGTCTGTCTTGGGGTGCATGCCCACACTTTGTCTTGGGCTTGCTGTAAAAAAGACACTCCAGGTATGTTTATGGGATTGACTATATGCCAGGCTTCAGGTGGACGGGAACTTCCCTGGACCTTTCTAAATAGTTCTTAATCCAAGTGGTAGCTTGAGTTAGTGGAGTAATTATTGAGTAATCACCTAGGGTAAGTTCTTGAAATGGAAATGTGGGTAGAAACTATAGACATTCTCTCTCTCTCTCTCTCTCTCTCTCTCTCTCTCTCTCTCTCTCCCTCTCTCTTTGGTTTTTCAAGATAGGGTTTCTTTGTGTAGCTTTGCGCCTTTCCTGGAACTCACTCTGTAGCCCAGGTTGGCCTCGAACTCACAGAGATCCACCTGGCTCTGCCTCCCGAGTGCTGGGATTAAAGGCGTGCACCACCACACCTAGCCTCTGTCTTTTTTTAAATTTTACATTTATTCATGATGGGTATGTGTATCTGTATGTCACGTGTTGGGGTGGCCAAGGAGACCAGTAGTATCAGATCCACTGGAGCTGGGGTTGCAGGCTGTCATAAATCACCTGATATACATGCTGGCAATTGACCTGGGGTCCTCTGGAAGAATACCACACACTCTTAACCACTGAGCCATCTCTCCGACCCCCACGCCCCATGGGCATTTTTAAAGCTTCCTCAGAAATGGTTCCTGGTATATAGAGTTCTAATACACTGTCTTTTTCTGAATACCACATTTTATAGTAATATCTTTAAATATCTGAATTTATCTAAAATATTTTGTTTTAAGATTATCTTGTTGGATAAATGTACCTAATAGGATATTAAGCAGAAATGGGTTTTTGTCTCTTGAGCCTTAGATTTTATTCATCTTTGTGGATCCTTCATTGTCTGTTTTTCTTGTTCTGAACCATCAGCTGCTTATTTTTGTGAATATTTTCAATGCATGAACACTCTGACCAAGCTTTTCCAATAGTTAAGAATTTCTATACAGCCAAATTACAAAAACATTTATTATAGGTTTTGTGCATATTTGACAATAAAAGCAATACCACATAGCACACTATCAAGAAAGAAATAAAGCGCCCCCCCCCCCACTTAGGCTATGTTTGTAGCTCAGCAGTAGAACAAGCACAAGGCCCTGAGTTTAAACCCCAGCACTGGAAGCTCAAGGCCATGTGCTGTATCGCCAGTGGAAGATGGGTTGGTAGTATTTGAAAGTATGTGTTTTTATTATACCTCGGTAGTACACTTTTTGTATTACTCCTTTTAACCTTTTAAGAAAATACTTTGTAAGTCATGATCATTTCCTCCTGGTTTCCAAGTATTCACTTTCAAAACTGCTTTAATGCCATAGTAATATTCTAGTTTGTATCATGACTTATTCCCTTAACCTCTTACAATTTGGGACAGCTGGTTGTTTTTTTTGTTTTTGTTTGTTTTTCTCACTAACATAAATACCATGGTGATGAACATCCCTCCCCATCTTTGAGCATTTGATCATTCTCTGCAGGATAAATTCTGGAAATGGAAACACGGGTTGAGGTGTGGGCCTTTAAGGAATTGAGGTGTCTACTCAGCCTACAGCAATGTTGAGTTCCCATTCCCACCAGCAGTGAGTAAGGCTTTTTCTTCCCACACCTCACTAAGAAAATTTGTTGATTTGACAGATGGAAAGTGTACCTCCATCGGCTTTTTTCATTTCTAGAGACACTGAATGTTTTTATGCTATTGGTTATATGCATTTCTCTTTTTAAAATTATCAATAGTCTTTCTGTCCTTTTAAAAAGAGTTAAAGTATTCATACATTGTTCTCTAAGGGCTTTACATATTTTAATATACTATTAAATATGTAACACAACATTTTTACTAATTCTTTGAGACTTTCATACGATGTATTTTGATCATATTCACCCCCCAGTTCCTCCCATATTCACCCCCACCTCCCCTCCCAACTTTAGTCCTCTCTCGCTTTCTTCCTTCCTTTCTTTTTTCTTAAATACCCACCACATCCAGTTTGTGCTACTCTTATGCTTTTGGATGTGACACTGTCCCCTGGCCCACGGCTGACCTACCTGGGGCCACACCCTTAGAGAAAACCCATTCTCTCTCCTCCACAAGACAGTCAGTAGCTCCTCAGTTAGAGGGAAGGGCTCTTGAACCCCGCCCTCCGTGCTTGACTATTGACTGGCTTGGTCATATGCTTGGTCAGACAGCCACAGCTGCTGGCTTTACATACTTAATATGTGTGAAAATTTAGGACGTATATTTTATAATGAACCTCAATGCCCAAGTGTTTGGTTTTGGCCCCCGGTTTCTGCTGCCTGCCCCATGTTTTAAAGGAAATCCAAGGTATCTTAATAGATCCAAAAATATTTCAGTATGTAACTCTAAAAAGTGAAGATTCTTGGGTCAGAGAGATGGCTCAGCAGGTAAGAGTTCTTGCCATACAAGCCTGATGAGCTGAATGACTTCTGCTGAGTCCAAGGAACCTGCAGTTGAGAGAATGGATTCCTGAAAGTTGTTCTCTAAACCTCCATGTGCATGTTTACACATGTGAATAAACTCTTAATTTTAACTTAAGAAAATGACTCAAGAGATTTTCAACATGGAAAAGATCTTTAAATTTCACTTTTAATACCTGCTGCTTATATTTTCCCTGGGGTTTTGTTTGCATTTTAATTTTATTTATGACTTCTGTTTCATAGTGCAGAAATTTAAGTTAGTCAGATTTATACATTATTCTCTTCACACTGCCTCTATGCCTATTGGAGGCTAAATAAGATCTCAGATCTTATTCAAGACTAGATGAGGTTTTCCTCCTGGTAGTTTGGGTTATTACAAAAAACCACTTCAGGATATTCATAAGAATGCTAAGCGGTAGGGAAGCCAGCAAACATTGTATCTGGTTCCTGTGTTTTTAATAAATACATTGGTCTAACTCTCCATAGCCGGGATCTGTAATCAGCTCTGTTTCTGATACCCTTTCTGTATCCTCAAGGATTTGCTATTCCTCAGGCTCTTTGTTTTTAAAGCAATCCCTTTGCCAATTGTAACTTCTGTCCTGGGGTATTTAGAGGACCAGGTATTCAAGCTTGGCAGGCAGGGATTGAACACAGAAAATAGGAACATAAAGTTTGAATTAAAAAGCTCTGAGTGGTGGCCCAGGTATTATCTTGTCAGTAAATTGCAGTCTTTATGAACTCTGTGTGATGTGTTTGGGGTCTTTAAGCCCTAGGATTATTATTTTGCTCAGCCTTTTTGCTGATTGGTCTACACTGCATTCTGGTTCATTGAGTCGGTTTGTCCAGACTCATAAACACATATTTTCTCATTATGCCTAATTTGCTGCCTATGTAAGGACAAGCAGTAACATGTGAAGATAATTCACTTTGGCCAGGAATCTGGGCGTGAAACCCCATCTTCCACTCAGGCATCCAGCGTCAACGGAACGGATGATGAGAAGGCCTCGCATGCTAGTCCAGCGGACACACACCTCAAGTCTGAGAATGACAAATTGAAGATCGCTTTGACGCAGAGGTGAGGCTGCCTCCAAATCCACTCTGTTCTTTATGCTCTGCTTTTCCTGGAAGCCTTTCCTGCTGGGCAGGGTTTCTAGAACTGGAAGAGAAGACTGTCTTGCTCGGAGAATCACATTTTACTTCCTCCTCGGAGGAAGACCAGTTGGCTTCACTGTCTGTCAGGCCAGTCATTCAGTGTGTATGAATGTGTTAGTGTGAGGAGGATAGAATTATGTGTGAATGTGTGTGAGAGAGTCTGTTTTGTTTTTAAAGGGCAACATTTACCATTTATTCATCTAGGACAAGAAAGAGTTAAACATCCAAGAGAAGCATATAAAACCCTAAGAAATGTCAGCTCTCTCTTTGAAAAGCCAACACCCACGCTTTCAGGTGTGCCCTGTGCCTTCCTGTTAACCACTGTGCTTAGGATCTATGAAAAATACCTTTCAGTAAACTCCAATTCTGCTTTAAAAAAATCTAAAATATGAAAAGTAATATGAAATCACATACAAAATCAATAATAATCTATCTATAAAAAGGATAGGATAGTATTTGAAAAAGAAGTTTCCTTTTCAGAATTAACTAGAACCATAAATCCATGGGAATAAAGTTGGTGGTGAGGAGTGTCCAGGATGACGTCAGCACGTGGTTTCAGCTGGTGTTTTGAAGCAGGATCTTTAGCATGAGCCCCGACCTCGTTCTGTAGCTGAGGACAGTCTTGAACTCCAGTCTTCCTGCCTCTGCTTCATAAACATGCATCACTCTTAAGTGATTTTTGAGGGTCACAAATGAATGACTTAACACATAAACACATATGATTTCTTGTCTTTAAAAATATTTATGGGGAAAGAAGAGAGGGAAAAATTTTATGGAGACTCCAGAGATGGCTCACCGATAAGAGTGCTCGTTACTCTTGCAGAGAACTTGAGTTCCGTTGCCAAAACCCACACCAGGTGCCCCATGATTGCCTGCAACTCCAGCTGCAGGGGATCCAGCACTTTCTTTGGCCTCTGAGACCCCGGCACACATGTGGCACACACACAAATAAAAACACGTCTTTCAAAATATTTATAGTTAACACATAGTTCTACATACTTACTGCATACAGCATGACATCAAATGAATATAATGTGTGATCATCAACTCAGAGTCAGCTGTCCTTCACTCCAAACCCAGGTGGTTCCAGTTGAGAAGAGGTAGGACACAGGGTGGTTCTCAAGGTTTGGGTTTCTTCTAAGTGGTTCTGTACGTTAACAGGACACCTGTACTGATGGCAAAAAGACTTACATTTTAAATGACACCACAAGCTATTGTGTTTCTGGGTCTTCGGGACTGGCCTTGATACCTGCAGAATTACTCTGCTCACCTGGCTGGGGCTTTGGCCAGATGCCTTCAGTCTTGTCCTTGTGGCTAAGAAGATTCTCTGCTCTACTTGACTTCCCCAAGTCAGAGCCGGCTCACCTTCAGACCTGTCCTATCTCAATTCCCGCACTGGACTCTTGAGGACACGAGGCACAGTTAGTAAACAGACTCCCTCCCAAGGTCACGTGGCTAAGGCGAGCCTTTCCATCTCCCAGGCCTGCCTTCTTTGCACTTATCCTGCAGATGGTCTGAGCCAGCCGCTGGCCCAGCTGGGGCCCCCAAAAGGGCCGCCATTCACTGGCCTCGCTTAGCATCCTGCCTGCTGCTCGGAACTTACCTCCTGTGGGCTGACCTAGAAATTCCAGAAAGCACAAGAGACTTTGAGATCCCACCTTCTGCGTCTGGATGCTGGTTCTTTTTAGGTGCTTCAAAGACAAAACTGACCAGTCTCTTTTCTTACCTATCTTTGGTTGTTTAAGTCACAGTGGGATGCCCAGATGAAAATATTCCAACCCCAGAAATAAATGTTTTCAAATCCAAGTTCAGTGAAAAGGAAGTTAAAGGGACAGCCATGAAGCCATTCCCCTAAATCTGCATAATTTTCAGCCATTACCTCTAAAATTAATCAGATAAAAACATGTTACTGGGTTTTTTATTCAGCCTGCGGCATTTAAACCTGAAAGCATGCATTTCCCAATCAAATCATAGATTTATGAGGCAGTAGATAGAAAGATAACACTGTTCAGATATGGTGTCTATATTTAAATATTTTTCTTCCAGTCATTAGAAAATGGGCATTCCTCAGCTGAACAGAAATTCTCTTTGTGTGTGTGTGTGCAGGTTCCTGTGTGTAGAAGTGAATATATAT
Organism: Onychomys torridus; assembly: GCF_903995425.1. Classification (NCBI taxonomy): domain Eukaryota; kingdom Metazoa; phylum Chordata; class Mammalia; order Rodentia; family Cricetidae; genus Onychomys; species Onychomys torridus. Next base: position 61,740,141 of record NC_050443.1, on the reverse strand, counting down.
GTGTGGGCGTGTTGTGTGTATGCATGTATGTGAAGGCCAAAAGTCAACTTAGTATGCTGCTCCTCAGGAATCATCTACCTCGGAGACAGAGACAGACATCGAATTACTGTATGTGTCTGTAGAGAGCGAGACTGACTTACTGTGTGTCTGTGTGTGTGGGGTATGTGCATGCATGTGGGGTGGCATGCACCTATGTGGACATACAGAAACCAGAGGGGACGCTGGCGTTTTTCTCTATCACTTTCTACCTTATTTTTTGAGTCAAGGTTTCTTGCTGAAACTGGAAGCTCCCCATTTGGCTGGGCTGGCCCAACCTTGGATACGGTTTCTGTGATCCAGTTCTGTCTCTGCCCCTCAAAGCTGGGATCCCAGGCACATGTGGCTACCTTTGCCCAGCTTTTACATGGATGCTGGGGATTGGAACTCTGGGCCTCTTGCTTTCACAGCAAGCACTCTTATCCCGTGATACTTTTCAGCCCCATTTTTATTGTTCTGTTTTATTTTAGACAGGGTCTCTCTGTAGCTCTGGCTGTTCTGGAACTCTCTCTGTAGACCAGGCTGGCCTCGAACTCACAGAGATCCCCCTGCCTCTGCTTTCCGAGTGCTGGGATTAAAGGCGTGCGCCACCACCACCACTTGGCCCTTGCCCCTCTTCTAAGGCAACTCTTTAAGATTACTGGGTAAAGTGACATGTTCCCACTAGCAAGAGACTCCAGGCTCCCTGACAGCAGTTGGTGGGAACGAACCCAACGTGAATGAGCTGACTGGTAGACAAGGGTTGGAGCTTCCCTCGGAGTGAACTGAGGAAGGGCAGCGTTCCCATTCCCCGGCAGATGGAGGTGCGGTGTGGTGGATACCACTCCTGATCTCTGCCCTCACTCGTCCCCCTACAGTGCTGCCAATGTGAAGAAGTGGGAGATTGAGCTGCAAACCCTGCGGGAGAGCAATGCCCGGCTGACCACAGCCCTGCAGGAGTCGGCGGCCAGCGTAGAGCAATGGAAGAGACAGTTCTCCATCTGCAGAGATGAGAATGACCGGCTCCGCAGCAAGGTGGGCCTCAGCTGCCCTCGGGACAGAGGGCCGGCCGGCCGGAGTGGGCCGCAGGAGATGAGCCGCTGAAGGCCCTTTTCCTCTGTCCTCGTTAGCCTCCACCCCACAGGCGGGACAAAAACATTTTTACCTCCTCCTTGAACATCTTTCTGCCTTTCTTAGTGGGATCAATGGTATCAGTGATTGACCTTGCATTCCTAAGGAAGAGAAAAGTGAAGCAAAACCCCCTCCCAAGGGCCCCCCATAGTCCTCCAGGCTGGCCTTTTGCTGTAGGTGAGATTCCCTTAGCATGTCTGTGGCTTGGACTCTCCAGTGGAGGAAAGGGAACCCGAGGATAAATGAGAAAATTGATCCAGGATGCTGAGGAGTCTATTTCCACAGAAACCATGCTCCCATCCAAATCATTTTTTCTAAAAATGTAAATTTGGAAGCAAAAGGAGGAATATACGTTTAAATAGGAGAACGGTGGGTATCAACTGTGCATGCTTTCTGTTGTCCTGCTCTGATGACTGAGGGTTTAAATTTTCCTCACAGTTCCCCTGTAACCAACCTTCCAGTCACCTTCATCAGCACTGATATGGTAGTCTGGAATGCGCAGAGATGCCCCTGGAGAGGTTCTCAGCTTTCTGTGTAGACTGTATTATGTGTGAGCCCACAGGGCTTCAGAGAATGCTCTGAAAGTGCGCAGTTTGGGGGGGGACCTGTCCGTTGACCCACATGTATCCTTTGCCCTGACTGGCCTGGGCATAGCCACTGTGGTGGAGCCCGACTCCATCACCTTCCTTGAGTGCTAATTACCACAGAGCTACCTTCTGTCACTTTTATTTCCCATCCCTGTGATGAGCGTGCTGACAGTCAGGGCACCGGGCCAGTTGCTGACTTTGCGTGTTCCTTTCTGAGCCCTGGCTGATCTGCCTGCTGGAGGGTTCGATTGTTGCTCCTTCTCAAGCAAAGAGCTGATTTTCTCCCTCTGGTGGGAGCCTGGTAGCCAAATGCAGTGCTGAGGTGTGGGGTAATGTCACCCAGAGCCCGAGAGGGCATGGGCCTCCCTAGGATGAGCTCTTTGAGACCTTGATTTCCAGGCTGGAGGTAGAAGTTGGGATCCTCGGTGCCAGCGGGGCTGAGGGTTTAGGTCCTGAGGCTTGGTGTGGCCACTGCTAAGAAGAGGCCTTGTGTCAAAGACTGCTTTTGTCTGGGTGTAGCCATCAGTGTGGCTGCTTTGGATTCTATATTGGCTCCACTCCTGCTATCCGCTCTGCACACACATTTTGGTTTCCAAGAAATGCTGAGCCACTGATGACAGTGTCAGTATATGAGGGCTCTGTACTCTGCCTGATTAGCTCTTTTCCAGGGTCACTACTGGAGTTTGCTAGTCAATCTTGAAGACAATACCCCCACACACTGCTCCCCAGCCAGGACCCTTCTGTGGATGTCAGTGGGCGGGGGGGGGTCATCTTGAGCTGCAGTGATTGAGATGTCTTTGATTGCCTGTCCAGCAGCATTGTTAAATTCTACTCAGCCACCTTAAACCCTTGAGATGAAACTGAGTCATTCAGAACATGATTAAAATGATGTCAAAGCCATTCTTAGGGAAAACCGATCAATTCAGGGGACGTCTGGCCTGGGACAGATACGTAAAGTGATCCTGAACCTGCTCCCACGTGGCCATAAAGAAACGCAGAAGCCCAGCACATTGGCTGCGTTTCATGCCTTGCTGGCCCCGGCGGGCTGAAGTAACCAACCTCAGGCAAGCAGGGGCAGACACACAGGGGAGCTGCATGGTGCCTGCTGGGGGAAAGCAGAGAAGTGGGGTCGTCCATGGCTCGTTTGAAACGAGAGCATAGAAGGAGTCATGGCAAGCTGGTGTCCGATGACGAAACCTCACCCTCACCCCAATTGTCCTTTAAGATCGAGCAGCTGGAAGAACAGTGCAGTGAGATAAAGAGGGGGAAGGAGAAGAACACCCAGCTGAAGAGCAGGATTGAGGAGCTGGAGACAGAGCTACGAGAAAAGGAGGTGGTGAGTAAAGAGCGCTGAGTCGGGCCCTTGGCGACCCTGGCCTTGCATGGTGACCTCTGTGACGACCTGCGCCCCTGGCAACTGCCTGGACCCCAGCACAGGGAATCAGAACTTGCATCATGGCTCGGCTTCTCCAGAACCCAAACCTCATACTGGCCCTTGCAGCATCATATCTATGGCGCTCTAGAGTGAACTGAGGGTGGCGGACGTAGCTCAGGAGGTTGAGTGCTTGCCTAGCATGCAGGAAGCCTTGGGCTTTGATCCCCAGGACCATGTAAACCCACCCAGAGCTCGGGTGTAGAGGCAGGAGGATCAGGAGTTCAAAGGCCGTCTTCACTGAGGCCAGCCTGGGATGCATAAGATGCTACCTGGGAAAAGGGAAAAAAGGAGACTTCCCAAAAGCCCTGGACGGTCTTAAAGATCACCCACCAGCAGAAGAGGCGTCTGCAGTCAGGCTGCCACAACTTGGGTTTCCATTCTCACGGGCATTTCTATTCCGGGAGGCAGAACACTGGGACATGGCAAGGTAGCAAATCCTCCCTAGGCCTCAGTTTTCCCCACTACAAAACAGCATTTACAGTTTGTCAGATTTCATGATATGATGCATCTAATACACCACACCCTTAGAGTCAACTGATGCTTCAGAATGATACTCCTCCATTGTTTTAAATCTGGGGTGTGTGTGTGTGTGTGTGTGTGTGTGTTTAAATTTTTCTGTCTCCCCCAGGAGTTGAAAGATCTCCGAAAACAAAGTGAAATCATACCTCAGCTTATGTCCGAGTGTGAATATGTCTCTGAGAAATTAGAGGTAAGGGGATGTGAGTTGGTCCTGAGGTGATTGGCATGTCCCCAATTTCTCCACTCTACCTCAGTTCTACAGCTAGGAGGGTCAAGGGTGGGTTTCTGCTTACCAAATGCTATGATTGTGTATCATGAGCACCCCTGGGGGCTGCCTCAACAGTGTTGGGTTTTGGGTTTCCCCACTTAACACTTGTTTGAGCACAGAGAGTGGGTGACTATTTGTCACCCACAGAAAATCCCTGCAGAACCACAGCCGATTAAGAAAGGGGCAGATGGGTAGCCTGGATGTACCGGGTCAGGTACAAGTTCACCTTGGCCGCTCCCCAGCTCGTGACTTTGGGTGCCGACCTTAGACAGGCCTTCTTCAGTGGCATCCCCTTCCTGTCTGCAAAATGAAGGGTTTTCTTCACCCCTGGTGTCTCCTCACTTCAGTCCCCTTGACATACACAAGGGGCACTTTCTTGAATTGCACAACCCCAGTTACAACTGTTTTGGTAGCCAGTTTCTGGGCACATGTTCAAGGAAATCCTAGTTCAAGCCCACAGAATAAAAAGCTCTTCTATGGCACTCAGATCCTCCCTCACAAAGGGCTGGAGGTTAGCCAGGGGCCGAGGAGGGCTCTGGTGGAGCCAAGGAAGCGAGCTCTGTGTCCCATTTGTTCTGTTGTATCAGTAGGATATAAATGACAGGCAGTCTCTGCCGACCGCTCCAGGACTGGCTTCCAGATTTCAGAGCTTCTCTGTTGGAATCTTTGGGAAGCCCCTTGAGCGGGACTGTGCAGTCTGCATTTCTGGTTGCTGCGAGGGGTGTTCATGCCAGCTGTTGGTCGGCTACCCCCTTTAGGCCTCCTTCTGAAGAGCCGTCAGGAAAGGAATGGTACCACAAGGTGGCCTCCTTTCTGACTTCAGGGCACAGATGTTTAGAGTGGCAGCTCCATCCATCCCTGTCGTCCAGAGCCATTCTCCCTTTTGTCTCAGGCAGCGGAACGAGACAATCAAAACTTGGAAGACAAAGTGCGGTCTCTAAAGACAGACATCGAGGAGAGCAAGTACCGACAGCGCCACCTGAAGGGGGAGTTGAAGAGCTTCCTCGAGGTTCTGGATGGAAAGATCGACGACCTCCATGACTTCCGCAGAGGACTCTCCAAGTTAGGCACAGACAACTAGGCCGGGCGGGAGCCTAGGTCCTGAGGCTCAAGTGTGTGTGTGAGATGAAGTAGGCATAGGACATTCTCCATTCGTGTTGCTTCTGTAAATGCAGGTGCAGTCTGTCTGTCTCCAGACCAGTTGTGCCGTCCACCCACTCCTCCAGAACAGTAAATCTCTCGCTTCTCTGGCCTTGTGAGGTTGTGGACAACTGGAAGCTTCTGACTCAGGAATCCAGAAGTTGGTCTACCTTAGCCTTTTACGCAGTCAGGGCAGGGATGTTTATATCTTTTTTTAAGGGCTGTTGCAACCCTGTGAACTGGGGGGAAAGTATTTTCTAATCCAAGTATCAATATCCTTTACAACAGGCCACTGGGCGCCTTCTATTGCGTAGCATTCAGGGTGTGTGACTCTCCGCAGATTCCAGTCCAAGGGCACATGGAGGGAGTGTCTTTTCTCAGTATGCATTTGGATGCTTTAGCAGATGTATCTAACCTTTTGATGTTGTGATACAACATCATCATCCCCAAAGTTCACACTCAAGGATTGCAAAATTGGCTTATCCAAAAAGAAATAATTATCAAAAAAAAAAAAAAAACAAAAAAAAACACAAAAAAACCAAAACACACACACAAAAAAAACCCTCACAATGTTTTAAGTAAATTTACTATTTTGTGTTGGAGCACATTCATAGTTACCCTTGGCTGCATGTGGCCCTCGGGCTGTAGGCCAAGCCTACCTAGTTGAAAGGAACCATTTAGTGGAGACTTATCCAGAGGGAAGAAAACCCAGAAGTTTCGGGGTACACCTACAGATAGGGGACCACTTGTACCCACTGTGCCCCATCCTCCCCCGATTTGTATGGTTGTGACAATGTTCCTTTTCTTGGTTTTTTGTTTGTTTGTTTGTCGGTTGGTTGGTTTTTGTTTTGTTCTTATTTCAGAGCATATGCTTACGCTGTGGGAACAGATGCAGGAGGGTGCCTCACACAGTGCCGGGCACACAATAGGTGCTTAATAAACATTTGTTCAATTAAACATATAAACAGGATTTAGTGTTTTAATCAAAGCCCACAGCAGAGTTGAGGCCCTGTGGAATCATCTTGGTTGTGCTGAAGTGATCACAAATGAATGCAGTTTACTGCAGCAAGCCAGACTTGGCTCTGAGGCAGGGGATGTGGCAATGGAGGCATCGTGGACCACTCTGAGACCCTCCTACAGGGAACCCAGCCATGCCCCCCCAGAGGTCATCGCCTTTAGGACCACCTTCTCTTCTAGGCAGAGGGCCCATAGTGTGAGGCTTCTAGGATGCTGGGAGAGCCTGGTATAGGAGCTACCCTGGGCTTAGAAGCTCGGCTGGGTTCCTACAATGGCTTTGAACAATTGAGAAGATATCCCTACAGGCCATGAGGTAAGAGAGCTAGCTGCTCAGGCAGCAGCCCTTGACCTTAGTGACAGAGCATCTCTGTTCTACCCAGGTCTGCCTCTCTGTTCTTAGTTCCTGCCAAGGAAGGACCTGGAGCCACACAGCTGTCCTCTCACAGAGACTTCTTAGTGTACCATTGGGCGTTCAGGTCTGAGGTATCCTTCCTTAGGAGAGATTGTCCATGGGAGACAAGGGGGTTTATGTCCAGACCCTCAACACTTCTGAATGCCTTGGGCAAGGGGAACTTTGGTATTCCCTGCCTCTCTAAGAACCCTCTAGACAGGACTTCACACAGACTAGAAATTCTTCCTCTTGGCTTGAATGGGAAAACAGCCTGAGGAAGGGGCTGGGGCCGGCATGTTTGTGAGCCAGGCCCTGTGGTGATTTCCAAGTCCACATCCTTCCTTGCAGTGGCTGAGCAGTCACTCTGAGCAAGGGACTCAGTTGGGGCAGGAAAGGAAGGAAGGCTGGCGATGTGGAATGCTGAGGTGTGTTAAGAGGAACCCATCAAGTGGAGGTGTCTTGTGCAACCAGCGTGGTCACCTGTGGGGCAATTCAGCCCGGGGTGCTGCTGGCCGGCCTTACCTTTCCCCACAACGCCCAGTAGGCCTCAAACCAGTTGTAGCTCCACTGATGTACTAGGAGAGCAAAGACTGGATGGCTGTGACCCAGCTTGGGGTGAGGGGCTCTTCCTAGGCCGTCTTGGCTTCCCTGTCTGTCAGCAGCCTGGGCACATGGCTGCCCAAGAGCGGTGGACACTAGGATCCTTCAGGTGAGCCTCTATCTACAATGACATACTCATCTTGAAGGAGCTCTCTTGGTGGCTGGGGTGGGAGCTGGTGACATGGTCATATTGGGATAATTGCCAAAGCCCCTTCTTTGTCCTCATGGCAGTGACTTCCAAAAGTGATGAAAATGGGAATGTAGAAAGTTCTGGAAGTCATTACTACAGTGGGCTGGCTGTATAGTCGAGGCCATGATCCCTACTGTTAGCCATTGAGGAGTTTGGCAAGCTTCTTATAGCCAGTAGGTGGGGAAAACAGAGTCTTTGTGCTGTTAGCCTCAGGCATCCCCCAGACTACCGCAACCCAAGAGCCTAAGAGGGAGCCTAGGGGCTCCCCTACAGGGTGATCTAGGCTCCACAGCGAACCCGCAAAACTAAGTAAGCGCTGACCATCCCTTCCACCTGCTTTCTCTAAAGAGCTCACGTTTCTTCTTTTGATTTCTTTTTAAGAACATCATGACCCAGGAATAGCCTGAATGGTCAGTGGGAGGCTGACCCTGTCTACAGCCTCTGGCTCTGTACAGAGCAGATGACCCACTGAAACGGGTCAGTATCCACCCACACTGGTGTGACATGCCTTCAGTTATCGTCTGGGACTGTCGTCATGACGTCAAACCCTGTGCAGGAGGGTGTGAGCTCTTTCCTCCAGCGATTACCGCTGCAGTGTGCCGCCTGCAGAGCCAGGTTTCACGTGAGCTCTTCTGGCCTGGGCAGCTCCAGGACTGGCAGTCTGTGCCTTGATTAGCTTACTTTCTGCAGTCGTTCACACGGGGCCTAAAGAGACCCGGGAACACTCACAACCCTTTAACCATGACCCTTCTGACTTAGGGCTGGGCAGGGAGAGGACCTGTTTCTGGTGCCTAAAGGAATGTGAGACCACAAGAGGGGCAGAGTGAGAGAGCAAAACAGAGCCCAGGCTAGACCTCCGATCATCTTCAGTTATGCCTCCCCAGGGGCTGTCACTTTAGACCTTCACTGGGTGAGAGAACTGAGAACTTGGCAGAGATCATCAACAGGGAGTGGAGGCAGAGTGGCATGCCCAGGGGAACCCAGCTGTGACCAGCAGCATGGGCTCTCGGGTCTCCTGACTTTGATCCACTGTTCTCCTATGCACCATATTGTTCACCTTTGATGTTTCTTAGATGCCAAGAAGAAATAAATACCCATCTGCCCTATTAAAAACACCGTAGCTACATTATTTTGGTGTATGTCCACAGCAAAGGACATCTGACAGAGGAGTGAGGTCCATTGTGCTCCTGTTTACCATCCAGAGTGAGGTCCATTTTTGAATGATTCTAGTTTGTAGGGAACCCTTCAGTAACCTCTCTGCTCTGAGAGGCCAGCCTGGTAGAACACAGACTGGCTTTAAGTTCTTTACTGATGGTTTTAATTGGAAGCACACGCATCCTTTTCAAGAGGCAGAAGGCTTCTGACCTCAGAGACATAAACAGTGTTCTGACCTAGAGGTGGCCAGTCCAGATGAGCCACAGCTGGGAGGTGCTGACTTGCCCAGGGCTTAGAGCAGTTTGCATGCTCGAAAGACTGTCCCCAGGGGTAGCTGCTCTCCAGCCTGCAGGTTCCACAGCCACAGCCTTCAGCGGTGTGATAGGCAAGTGCATGCTCTGCATTTGATGTAAGACATCAAATGAGGGGGGCATATGAAACAGTTCAGGTGTGGCCGTAAAGCATCACGATCCGCCCATTTTGCAGGGCCTCTTCTTCTATAGACAAGTCTCCTCTCCTGCAGACACCAGGGGCAACTTTGAATGAGACCCAACTTGAACCTCACGTGTAGCCAGGTGCATGCTTGGAAATAAGGCAGCCTGATATGAGCTCAAGGGAGGCTGCCCTTGAGGGAGCTCCAGCCATGCACGGCTATTTGCTAATAACTGGAAGTGAGTCACTAGAAGTGGCAATCCTTTGATTCAGGGGAACATCACTGGATTTTTTGAAGCCCTTGCAACATGAACCAGAAGCTTTCAAATCAACATCCATGCAGATTATGACTTAAATAGACCATGACTTCTGAGTACATGGCTTCCCCAAAGAAATAGACTATACTCTGGGGACAGTGGGTGTGACGGCATGGAGACGGAGTCCTAAATAGAAGTGTGAATTACTTACATGTCTTTTCCTTACACCTTTCTAAAGTTTATAAATCCCTCTGTAAAAGCAAACCTGGCAAGAAGGTGACTTTGGTAGGAATTCTGAGCTGTATGAAATGTGTGTGTGTGTGTGTGTGTGTGTGTGTGTGTGTGTGTGTGTGTGTGCGCATGCTGGGGAAGGAAGCATGGGGGAAAGCCAAGGAAACCATTAGGAGAGTTCAACTACAACTCCATAACCAGAAAGAGTCTTTCTGGTGGTGATGTTGAATGTTCTGGAATCTGCTTACAAGACTTTGTGGGTCTTCTGTTTTGTGTGAAATTGTATGGTGCCCTACTCTGACCATATGGCCCTTGCTGCAGAGTGACCTCTGGGCCACAGGGACCCCTACACAGTGGAGGCCATGCTTGTGCACTTTGTCAGATTGGCAGGAGACTGATGCTTCACAGCTCTTGGGGATACATTGCTGTCTCTACCCCGCAATTCCCCTGCCCCGTACCACTTTTGATAGGAAGGCCTGGCTTTTACTCCTTGTGCGGTGTCTCATGATAGGACAGCAGCAAGACTTCTCTTACATCTTTGTAAGACCTTAATGCTATGTATGGATCGGCTAAGCAAATTATTTCTTGAGTACCATTTTTTTTCTTTCTAAATGCTTTTTTTGAATATAAGTAATTGATACTTTTTTAAAAAAGAAAAAGAAACTAAAGATAAAAGGAACAAAAAAAAAAATCACCTGTTGCTCCACCGTCTGATCCTAACCACTGTTAACACACCTGGCCCCTCAGCTTCTCCCCACAGCCGCTTCTGTTCCTTTCCCATTCAATACCATCTCATGCATAGTCTTCTCATCCTTCCCTCTTCGGTACTCTGTCGTGAATGCACTTCTCCATCGGAAAATATGTAACTACTACTTTTTTAACAGCTGCGTAGGGCAGACCTTGGATATTTAAGCTGCTTCCAATTTTCGACTCTTGTAGTCAGGACATGATAAAATTGTTCTGACATCTTTGTAAATTGTCCAGAATCTTGACTTAGAATAAATTACTAAAATTAGTCTTCCCTGATCTCCAGACCCTGGCTCCTTTCCTTCCTAGACATGAGAGACTCCACTCACCACCCCACCCCACCCCTCCGCTGTGGTCAGTGATTTGGGGGCCTGTGAGTGATTCCGGTCATGAGCAGAAGTAACACATGAAACTCTAACCCGGACTGTAGAGTGTCCCGTGCATGATTCCAGTGTCTCTGATCCTTTGCCTTAGCAAGTGGCGACACCCCAGGGTAGAACATCTCCCAGCCAGGGTCCTTGAGTGACTGTGTGGGACAGCTCCTTCCTCCCCACCCCACCCCTCTCCCAACCCATAACAGACGTGTGGCATCAGTAGAGATAAACCTTACGGCTTTACCACTGAAGTTTCAGGGTTGGTGTTTTTACTGCAGCATAACATGCCCCCCCCTTTTTTTAACTAATAAGAAAAAAGGCATGCATGTTTTTAGGGTTTTATACATATTTCAAATTGCCTTTCAGAAACATGCCCCCCATGCCCCCATTGGCAGTGTGTGTGAGTGCCCTGCCCCCCTGTAACACTGTCATTAGCACAAAAGCGGGAGCTAACAGAGTGATACTTTTTATTAGAATATGATCCTCCTTAGCAAACTGTTTATTAGACTGTATGTTTTGTGTCTTCTGTTCATCTCTGGCCAAATGAGGTCTTTAGTAGTCTTCACTGATTTTTTTTTTTTTTTTAAATGTATAGGTGTTTTGCCCACATGTATGTCTGTGCATTGCTTGTGTGCCTGATGCCCAAGGAGGCCAGAAGAGGGCATCAGATCCCCTGGAACTGCAGTTACAGAAGGTTGTGAGCCGCCATGTGGGTGCCGGGAGTCAAACCCAGGTCCTCAGAAAGAGCAGCTAGTGCGCTTAACCACTGAGCCATCTATTCATTTTATTTTATTTATTTATTTATTTATTTATTTATTTATTTATTTATTTATTTATTGAAACAAGGTCTCAACTATGTAACTGTGGCTAGCCTGCCACTCACTATATAGACCACCCTAGCCTTAAATATGTGTGTCCTTCTGCCTGGCGCAGCTTTCCAAGTGCTGGGATTACAGGCTTGCCCCACCACATACAGTCTCATTGATTTCAAAGTTTTTTTCATAAGTATTATAAAAATTACAATTGCATTATGGCTCTTATAAGAATGCTTAAACATTACAATGACACCTTTTTAGTCAAATCCGTCTTTTCCTTTATAGCTAGTCCTTTGCTGTCATAACTTAGGTGAAACTCTTCCAACTCTGATTCCAGTATGTTTTACTCATTTATATTTTCCTTGCACAGAAATTGTTTCTTTTTCAACTGTTGAATCTCTGATCTAGGCCAGGCATGGTGGCATATTACTGTAATCCCAGTACTTGGGAGGTGGAGGCCGGAGGGTCAGCTGCACAAGTTTAAGAACCAGCTGGCTACAGAGACCCTGTCTCAAAATAACAGCCAGGTGTGTGGTGCACGCCTTTAATCCCAGCACTCAGGAGGCAGAGGCAGGTAGGACTCTGTGAGCTCGAAGCTAGCCTGGTCTACATAGGAAGTCTCAGGCCAGCCAGAGTTGCGCAGTGAGACTGTCTCCAAAACAAAATAAAACAATAAAATAAAAACTACCTTTCTATTCTACTCACAACTTAGTTCTAAATTGCATCAACACTGGGGGGGATGATCCTTTCTCTACTGATATTAAATTGCATTTTTGTTATGCACCCCACCCTTCTAGTGGGTGTAAACATGCCTCAGTTGCCCATCTGTGTATTCTAGTGCTGGTACTACAGTGTTTGGTAATCCTAACTTTAGGCTTAAAATCCCCAATAATGACAGTTTCTGAATTTCCTAGTCTATTTTATATACTAATATTTCCAAAAGAAATTCAGGGACCATTTTATAAATTTTGGAATCAGTGAAAATTGGATTATATAATATTTCTGTATTGCAAAAGAAGTAACATCTTTATGACTTCTCATTTCATTAGATTTATAATGCTCAATTTTATGTCCTTGGTGTATTTTTTCCAATAAAGGTAATTTTTTCATTGTGGTTACTGTTGTAAATCTTTTCCAGCAGTTTACATTACATAGTTGTAGCACCGCTTTGTTAATGGAAAGCCTTCCCTGGGTTTTCTAATTGAGGACACTACATACAGGTTACATAAATTGAAACAAAATTTAAAAATACTGTAGAAAATCAATGTCTCCTATAATCAAAATTCTCTCTGATCCAAGATACTCAACAATTATGTAAACACACACACACACACACAGTCACTCACACTGGGGTTTTATCATTTTGACAGTTTGATTCAGCCTTTCTGCTACTTGCGTCCTTTCCTTGGCACACAGATGATCTTGGCCACCAGGAAGCAGCGATCTACCTCATTCTTGTCTTGCACAGAGGAGTGTGTGTTGGCAAACGAGTCATTTCATTGTCTTCATGATTCTTTTCGTTCTAATACTTTTTTAAAATTTCCTTTGCCTTCTTTGTAGGTGATAGTTTTGATTAGTGATGATAATTTTACATCCAAATGTGTCTATGAGTGTGCTGGTCTTGAACATGTTTCTCCATAGATCTTCCCCTCAGTGAGGATATTTTTTGTGTCTTTACGAAAGTATCCATGTGACTGTGCGTTGTGTTTTCAAGCCATGCTCTTGTATCTCTAGTTTGCTGGCTACTTTACCAGTCGGGGGGGGTTTGGGGTTTTAGGAAACGAATTTTAACTTCTGTCAAGCTGATCAAATGGTTTTTCTCTGTCATGACTTACAATGAGTCATCGTAGTAGGTTTGCTAATGTTAGAAAAGCCCTCTTCCTGTTTCCACAAAAGCCTGATTCAGTCACAGTATGTTAATCTTTTAATGTACATCTCCTTTCAGAGTTACCAGTGGTTCCTCATGATCGGTTGGTCTGTGGTGCACTCTTACTTTGTCTTATTTGTGCTTTCAGAATTTTCTATAAAAGTTGCCTGTTACTTGTGTAATAAAATTAAGAGCTTTACAATGAGAAAATACTCTTCTTGATTTGGTGGGTTCCTTTTATTTTAGAATTTCATCATATCTTATTAATAAGATGAATGTGATTTCTCTGCTGTCTTTGTCAGGTGTTTTATGTGAAATTCCTTTAAAATATATCTTGGGACACTTTCTATATCTTTTTCTATGCCCTGGGATAGTTCAAATAATATTCGGAACTCTCTGCTCTGAAGTTTTTATAACAACTATAAACTGTCCAAGTCTAGTGCCTTTTAAAGAAATAATCTTTTGATATTTACAAATTTTCTTTCCATGTTCATTTGTCTCCTCAGAGTTTCTTCTCATTCTGTAAGATTTTTGACAAGTTAAATTTTCCAAAATGATAATTATCTTTAAGAAATTTTTGGGACCTGTTGACATGAGGCTGTATTATTTTTCCCTTAGTGTTGTGTGTCTATGCTTTCCATTTTTATTCTGATTATTTTTCAGTAGTCAATTTTTATTCATCTTTTCAAAGAAACAGCTTTGGAATTTATATGTAAATTTCCAGTTTTATCATTTTATAACTTGTTTTTTCTATTTTTTTCCCTTGGTATTTTTCCACCTTTTCGAGTTAAAGGCCATCTTAACTCCCTTTCGGTGGAAGGCACAGTAATTCATGTTGCAGGACTGCGACCTTCCCTCTGAATAGATGTGTATCCCATAAATGTTTATGTATGATATGATTGTTATAAATAATTTATCATTTCAGAGTGGAGTCTATCACTGAGGAGTTATTTTAAATTACATTTAGATTTTCAGATCACTTTGTATTTGTTGCTGTTGCTTATAACATTTATTACAAACCTCTGCTTTATTACCTTGTTGTCAAAGAGGATATGGTCTGTACAATTTGTGTGTTTTGGAGTTTATTAACGTCTTGTTGAGACCTAATAAATTTTCAGTTTTAATAAGATCCCCAGGAAGTTGGAGAAAGTATATTCTTTGAAAGCAACAATATTCGATCCGTGTGTATTAATTTCACCTTACTAAATGTACTATTGTGGACTTCGATTTTTATTTTCTTGATTCATTAAAGACTAAGAAAGGCTTGTACCCGTTATCACTGTTGGTCATCCCTGCTTGTGTGCTTCTGTTTGCCATAGAAAAAACGGCCCTTTTATATTTAAGGAAGAATCGTTTTCTTCAAGCTTATTCCCTTGCTATGGAATTGCTTATGTAGAAATACACAGCTCAGCAAAATCTTTGTGTGTGTTTTTAAGCTGACAAAAACCTTGGAAGCCCTTTGTGCCTTGAGGTGTTTTGGAAATGTGTGATGTCCTCCAGCAGGCCAATGTCCTTCCAGAGCAATCCAAGGGTGCCAGTCTGGGTGGGGGCTCCCCGGCTTTTGGAACAAAGTGGGGCTTCTTTTGAGCATGCAAACGTTTTCACTTCCTGTTTGGGGGCAGCCCTATGCACGGGGACACATAGGGGCTGGCTGCTGCGAAGCTGGTTGCATTTCTGCCACTATGGACCACACCATGGCTGCTGCACCCACCCACCCCCCATGATGCACTTTTCTTGTGCAAGGACTAGCTGTCTGCTGAGGCAGTGAGCATGGCTGCCAGTTGCCTGGATACAGGGGAAAAAGCCAATCTCAGAGACTCATCCTACTAGAGCAGACCTTTCCAGAATTTCAACAAGCTCGGTACACAGCAAAGTCTGTGCCAGGCACAGAACCACCTTTTCCCAAATGTGTAGGAGGTGTGAATCCCAGCCCTGGCTCAGGAATGGAAGAAATATGACCTGTTGTGTCTTCATTTAATTTCTATTTTAAGCCCCGTTGTACCAGGCTCATGTAATTCTGGGTTCTGTCTTTCTCTCAAGGTAAGTCTTTGATGGTTTGGGTGGTTTTTTGGGGGAAGGGGGAGGCGTGTGGGAAGCAGCCCAGCCCATATCTGCTGAGATGTCCTCTGCCCAGTTTTCCCAGCTATTCTCTCTCTCTCTCTCTCTCTCTCTCTCTCTCTCTCTCTCTCTCTCTCTCTCTCTCTCTCTCTCTCTCTCGCACATGGGAACATGGAACCTGCTCAGATGCCCTGTGCGGCAGTCACAGTGCCTCTGTGCTCTTGGCTCTCTGGGCCCTGTTTTAGCCATCTTGTGCCTGAGGCCAGCTGGCTCAGGTTGTGGTGAGTTAATGGTAAACAAAGGTAAACCAGATGAGCATTTGCATGGGACATCAAATGACAGAGTAGCAAAAGGATTCCCTGCCCACTCCCAGCACAGGCTGCCTTTGCTGCTGGCCACAGCAGTGGGCCTCTAAGGTCCCTCAGACTCTGGTCTGGTTTCACTGGGTCTCCAATGCTTTATCCTAGGTTGCTGCCCTTTGGTCCTTCCTCCTCAGACAGCCTGGAGGTGTCCCTAAGCAATTTTCAATGGCTGTTTGCACCTAGCACACTGCCTTGAGTGTGTTCACGCTGCTGCACCTCACTCGTGTGTACAGGCCACCTGCACTCCAAGGCTGGCCCTGCTGGCGGCATCATGTGCCCTTCCTTGCTCACACCTGTGCTCACTGCTGCTGTGATCACACCATCCCTGCTCTCTTGCTGGTCCCCTCTCCTCCATTTCCTGCTTGCTCTTACACAAAGTTGCCAGAGATTTTTTTTTTTTTAATGTTTTTTTATTTTTATTTTTTGCACAACCCTGGAGAAGATCAGCTTCCAGACCCATCTCTTATTGGCTTGTCTGCCCGAAAAGGTCTGGCTGCTGCATTTTCTCTATGTTCTTTATTCATGTTGTTCCCGAAACCTGGAATGTTCTCTGTTCCAATTCCACTTCTCTTCTTAGGCCCAAGCTAATGGCCCCATGAAATCCAACCACTCCTGAGGGTTTCTCATGCTCTGAATAACTTGCCATACATAACGGGTTTGTTCTGTTTGGACAGTTTTGTGTAATCCAGGCTGGTCTTGACCTCAGTCCTCTGACTTCTGTGGTGGTGGTAGTGTTTTATTATTAACTCTGTTGGTGGCTGTTTTCGCGGCTCTCACAGAGGACAGCTTGTAACACTTGGTTCTCTCCTTCCACTGTTAAACCTGAGAATCTTGAGAAGAAAAGAACAAAGCTGTATTTGGGGGTGCAGACAGGACTGCCAGCTGGCTGTCTCACCCTACACTGGGATTTGAGAGGGCAGCCCCTGAAGGCCTCTTGAAGTCCCTTTTATAGGAGGGAGAGAGGAACTGTTTACGGGGTGAGAGGGTTGGCTGTTATATCTTGTTAGAAAGTCACAATGACAAGGAAGGAACAAGGCTAAGGATCTATATCATGTGAATGGGGTTGTAAATTTAGTATAGGTTTAAAAGTATGTTTTGCAATTTACATCATATCTAACAAACAGGAACTTTTTTTTTTTCTTTGTGGTTTTTCAAGACGGTTTCTCTGTGTAACAGTCCTGGCTGTCCTGGAACTCGCTCTGTAGACCAGGCTGGTCACAAACTCAGAGAGATCCGCCTGCCTCTGCCTCCCAAGTGCTGGAATTAAAGGCATGGGCCACCATCGCCCAGCCAGGAACGTGTATTCTTAATTACAAATAGAAACCTTAACTTGCAAGGACTTCCCACAGGATGAGCAGGAACTTAGTCTTAACTGTCGTAACTGCAAACAGAAACTTTAGCCTGCAAGGTATGGTGTTCCTGTTTTGGTCTCATACATGTGGTCCCGGGGATTGAACTCAAGTTGCCAAGCTTGGTGGCATGTCTTTGAGCCACCTCACCTGATGCTAATACTCAATGGGTATGTTTGTGTGTGTGCCCGGTGTGAATTCATGTGTGTCATGTGCATACAGGTGACCATGGAAAGCAGAAGAGGGTGGCAGATTCCCTGGAGCCAGAGTTGAGCTGGTTGTGAGCCACTCAACTCAATAAAAACCAAACCCATGCTGTCTGCACAAGCAAGTGCTCTTCCTCACTGAGCCGTCCTGAGCCCCCGGATGTTAGTATTCTTGAGATGGTCCCTGAGCAGCTGCTCTTTGGGTCTCAGCCTACTTTAGAAAAACTTCCTAGTGTAAGACTTCTGTGGACTGCCTGGCAATCTACCTTAGGCAGAACAATGGCCTAGAGAGGAACCTGTGACTGTTTAAGGTAAAGGGATGGCAGGTGGGCTTTACCTGCACTGTCTGGGTGGGTCTTGTATAATCACATCAGTCCTTATAGATGGAATCGCCTTCCAAGCAACTGTCAGAAATAGATGTGCAGTGGTAGAAGGGTCGGGAAGCCACACACTGCTGCTTTGGAGACCGGAAGGGGCCACAAGCTAAGGAATTAGGCCAGGAAGGGAATGGCTTTCCCTTGGAGACTTCAGAAAGCACAGTTCTACTGAAACCTTGATTTTAGCCCATAAGAGCCACGTCAGACTGCTGCCCAGCAGAACCCAGTGAGGGCTGTGTCTGGTGAGGCATGATGGCACGTGCCTGTCTGTAATCCCAATACTTGGGAGGTAGATGCAGACAATCAGTTCAAGGTCATTCTCAGCTACATAGTGAGTTCAAGGCCAGCCTAGGCTCTATGAGATTCCCAACTCTAACTAGTGTGTAGTTTTAAGCCACTGTGTTGGTAGTGCTTTGCTAGGGCACCAACAGAAAACTGGCCGGTCACATGGCCTTACGTGGTTTCCCAGAATATGTGATAATTAATCATTCTCGCTCTGCCATGAGTGATTTGATTTCAGATGCAAATGAATATTCAAATGAACCAATCTATTTGACTGGTACAGCTCAGTCTGTTCTAGTAGAGTTCAGAGAATGCTGCCAGTGTATATGGCCACCCCAGGACCAGCTCCATCCCCAGTTCAAGCAGCTGGGTATACACACTGCCCACTGACTATCCACTAATTTATCTCTGAGGCTGGGTCTTCAGTATCCAATACTTGCCTGAGCTTAGGATGTAGCCAGGGATGATGTTAACTCCAGACCCTCCTGCTGATACTTCCTACCTGCTAGAAGTACACGTGTGCACCACTAAGCCTGGCTGTATGCCATGCTAGGAATTTCATTCAGAGCTTCATGCACATTAGGCAAGTGCTCTACCAACTAGGCTACATCCCCAGCCCATGGGTTTACTGTGGAGGACCAGCCCCCACACTTATTTACCCCAGGAACTCATGAGGAATGAGGGATGAGAGACTTAGTTAGAAATAGGAGAAACAGAAAACACAGGATAGACTCCGGTGGGCCTGGATCCTCATCCCCTGGCCCAGAACTTTATTCCAAAGGTCTGTTTATAACAATGCCAAGAGGTGGAGCAAAAGACCTTCCCCTTGCTAGTTACAGTCAAGTGCAGACCCTTTCAAACACCTGATACTCAGGCCTATGGTCCAACCTCTCCATGCAGACCTGCTGGGTACAGCCTCTAGAAAACCTGGGCCACAACTGTTTACCCTGTAGCAGGGCTGTGGGTAAGGGGTCACACAACACTGATGTCCAGAAGGCGGCTTAGTGGCCGTGTGAGGGTAGGGGGCAGGGAAGATCCCAGAAAGAAGACAGCTATGGAATTGGGACAGAACGTGTCTGAGTTTGCCTAGATGCAGTGTGTGTGTGTGTGTGTGTGTGTGTGTGTGTGTGTGTGTGTGTGTGTGTGTGTGTGTGTGTGTGTGTGTGTGCGCGTGTGTGTGCTCAATTCCAGTCATCTAAGCTTCAGAGCCACACTATGGGGCAGAGAGGCAAGCAGTGTGAGGACGTAAGATCAAAACCCGCAGTAGGAAAGAAGCTGCTGGGGACCGCAGCCAGTCCTCTGAGAACTTGTCTGTCAGGTGCAGGGCTGGACTTCACCCCGTGTGGGTTGGAAAGCCAGGGGCACGGTTCAAGAGGCACAAATCGATAGAAAGAGCTCAGGAGGGCACACTGGGAGGTTTGGAGTCAAGACTGCAGAGGGCACACTGTTGCCCTCCATGGTCCTGAGTCCCAGAAGTCAGAGTACGAGTTTACCTCAGGGCTGAGCTGAGAGGAGGCAAGGGAGAAACAAGACAGAAAGCAGAGAAAGTTCTAGAGAAGTCTTACAATACTAAAGACACAATTGGATCAGGAACTTCGGAAGAACTCACCTTTGAAAAGAGTCACTTTTGTGAAGGCATCTCAAAACCATTGGCAAAAGCAAACTTTTGACAAACTCTTGTTATCCAAACCTGATGAGGCTCCCAGCCCCTTACAACATGAGTTTGTGGTGCAGAACGAAAACGGAACCAACTGAAAGTCCCACAAAGTTGTGATGCCGACCGCTTCTCAATTCCAAATTCATTCCAGAGGCCCAGTTTTCTGCCTGTGGTGGGAGAGGAGGCCTGAGGCAAAGCCATTTTATGCCCAGCAGGCCACATGCCCCACCACAGACACCCCTGAACCTGTGAGGGAACAGGTAAGAGCCAGTGTAAGCCAGAGCACACTAGATATCAAGGCCAGACTGGTAAATAATTGCCTTCAGCAGTGTTAGCTCTGGGGATGTGACAGGTGGCAGACCCATGGGCAGCCTGGCAGTGGCTACCCAGAGAGCTCCAGCCAGGCCACAGAGGCAGGTCCAAGTACAGCTGCTGAAGGGCTTGGACGCCTCCCAGGCATCCTAGGGTGGTACAGGCTGGAGGGAGTGCAGAAAAACTGAAGGTGGGAAATAAGACACGTGGGCTCATTTTGTTGGGTAGAAATTCAGGACCGAGAGTTGGGATAATGAGGTTAAGGGATACCCAGGTAGTCTGAGCAGTGACTAGGCTGCTTTGTATGGGTCCTTCCCAACCCCTGACCAGTTCCTGGAGTGAGCAATCCTGTTCCTGTGCCCTTAGCACTTGCTCAACTAAATGCTGAGCTGAAATCTTAGAAAATTTTCAACCCACCCAAACAGAAAGAACTTTGCTTTCATAGTGGGCCAGAGAATATTTCCTCATGACATAGATGTATTATAATAGTGTTTATTATGAGTTTCTTTAGTGTTGATACACAAAATAAACTTTATTTAAATATTTAAAGTAATTCTGGAATATATGCAATTTATTTTGATTATTGCTAAAATCATGTTCACATTCAAGCCTTTAAGTCTGTGGAACCGGTGTTCATACACATGGGAGCACACTGTTTAATGTATACCACAGGGTTGCACCTCCAAGGTCAGACAGTGCCTCTAGAGTAGACACAGTACTGTTCCCATGGCCAGCCTACCCACCTGTGGGTAGTGACAGTCACCATTCTCCACCATTCTCCACGTGTTAAGGCCACATCAAAGCAGCAGTCCCAGGGAAGCCTTGCTGGTCAGGGTTTATGGGCCTGTCTGCCTTTGTCACCTGGAGACCCTAGCGGTCCCACTCGCCAGGACTCTGCTCATCACTGTCCTCTGAGTCAGCAGACACTCTCTTAATTCTTTCCAGGGCTGCCCTGATGCTCCTCTCCAGGTCGCTGGTTCGCTTCTTGCTGGGCTCTAAAGTTGCATCTGGGTGGACTTTCTTCAGCTGCACCCCCTGCCTGATGGCAGCCAGAACCTGTTCATTGACTGAGGTGCGGGGAGGGGGCAAGGTAGATGCTTCTACTTTCTGGAGAGAGGCCCTGCCCTGCCGGAGGGAGGCCAGCACTTCATCCATAGAGCCTGAAATTGAGCAGACAGCACATATGATGAAGAAGCATACCATGTGTTATGTTTCCAGAACACATACCAGTTCATGCCATGACTTAAACACCCACGGTGCAGTGATCGGCTGTCAGAGCAGAACCAGGATCCTTGTTCCATTCAGGACAACCTGGCAGCTGATGCTTTATCTTGACTGCTTACCACCCACTCCTTCAACTCCACTGAACTTCAGGCCACAGCCATACCCATCTTTTGCTGAAACGACTTAAGACGCCCTAGAGTTAAGGACACCAGCAGTAGAACAATGTGGTCACCAGGTGAGACTTAGCTTCCTGAGTTGTATCACCTCCATTTCCTTCCCATTAAAAACATCTTGAACATGCGCTCTGCATTCCTCTACTTTAGTCTTGGCGATGAGTCAGAAGACTCACCCTGACAACAGGCACTCAGTGGTTCCCACATACAAAGGCTCAAGTGATAAACTTATCGGCCGCTCAGTGAGCCCACAGGGAGGCCCTGGCGCATTTCCTGTACAGCGTGTTTAATTCCACCCACCTTACCTGAGGTAGCTAAGGGCTCAATTTTGGAGAGTGTGAAATGCTGTCAAAATACAAATTAGTTCAGAGTTCCAAGACACTAGTGAGAAGCTATTTTTTAAAACTCTGGCACCCTGAGAGGTAAAATCTTTCTTTCCTTGCTTGCCAGACACAGGGCATGAGTACAGTCACTAACTTAGGCATCAGCCAGGTAAGCCTTCAGGGTTAACAGTCATTTCGAGTTGGGGACTGAAGAGCTGGGCTAACTAGTCTGTTCCATTCTGGACTCAAGCCCTCACACCTTGTAATTCTGGATTACAACCTCCTTTGAGAACTGACTGGGAGGGTTGGGGATTTAGCAAGCACAAGGCCCTGGGTTCGATCCTCAGCTCAAAAAAAAAAAAAAAAAAAAAAAAAAAAAAGAAAGAAAGTAGAGAACTGACTGGGCAACTTCCACAATCAAGGGTTCGAACCTTCTTATCCTCCAGTGCTGATAGCGTTTGTGAGTTGAGAAGATGCCCCCACCCTGGCATTCAGCCTAAAGCTGAGAGTACCCACCCTGCAAACACTAATCTAGGCACAAAGGAATCACTCTGTATTCACACTGTATTACAAACCCTACAGATGGGCTGCCTGCCACCTGACCCTGCAGACCATCTCCTTCACACCCTGTTCTGGATAGTGGAGCGCCAAACTCACAGTGAGCAGAGTGCTTGATTAACCAAACCCAGCAGGTATGTTCCATGGGCTTCATGCTCACTCCTATCCTGGTAATTGTATGTTCTAGGTGGAGCAACACACTCAGCCAGAGTGCAGCATTTTACCAGGCTTTATCTAAGATAACCCTCCCCAAAGTGGTGGGCTCTGAGTCTTGGCAGGTTTAGGCCAGTGTCCCTAAAAGCCAATGTCTAAAGCCATAATTAGAATTATGCATGAGAACTGTGGCCCTCACTAAACAAATCCTTGAGTGTATTCAGTATGAAAACAAAAGGTGGCCCAATTTTCCAGCATCCTCCATTAAATTCAACACTTCAGAGATGTAACACCATTTAAAGCCAAACTCAGATCCATGCTGAGGTCCGGGACAGCCTGAAAAGGACTCTTTAACAGCCTTAGGAGGGTCGCACTGTATGAGCAGCAAATGCAGAGATGTGTCTGCAGGCTGATGTAGCATGTCAAATTCAATCTTGCCAGGCCAATCCCAGGAGAGGACTAACTAACAAAGCAACAAAGATGGGAATATTTGGAGACTCGAGAATTCTGAAGATGATTCTAAATTGAAACTACTGAGCCTTCTTGCAACAGCTTAAGAACCCACAGGGGGCGAGAGCAGAACTGCAGGGGGTTACCTGGACACTGGAAGTCTCCCAGACGATCACATGGTCTTTCAGCAGATGCCTCACACACTAGAGAGAGTGGCTGGTCCTCTGTGGCTGAAGTCCTGAGTGTTAAATTCTGAGGAGTAGTGGCTTGAGAAGAGGACAGAGCTGGGAGAGGAAGTGGTGGGGGCGGAGGAGGGGGTGGGGGGGGGGGGGTGGGGCTGTGGTGGTAGTGACAGATCCTCACTGAATCGGGAGAGTGTCTGGCCACCACCTGGAACAAAAATCTGGACAGGAATACTGCCAGAGGAGTCTTGATGCTCAGGGGTTTTCACATTAGCTTCAGGTGAAGGAGTAACACTTCTGGTTTTGCTAGAGGCAGGGTGAGCTATCTTGTGATGAGCTGCTGAGGACCTCCTCTGAGAGTGTCCATCTGAGAGGTTTGGCACTGTGGTTTCTGAGCAAGCTGTTTTCAGTGCAGTCGGAGGAGCTGGATGCTTCTGAGGATGAAAAACTAGTGAGAGATCAGGCCACAATGGAGGCCATCAAAATGGTGCAGCTTCGCAAACAGACGTGTAAACTAACACCACCCTGTGCACAGACATCCTAACCCATGAGAACTATGGGCCAAGTCCAGGAGCATCGCAGGCACAGCTGCACAAGTGCTACCTTGAGCTCAGGACCACCCCGGGCCAGAGCAAAGCCCTGGCTTTTCAAAACAAAACAAAGACAAAACAAAACAAAAACAAAACCCACATTTATATTGTTTGACCAAGAGACCATATAATACTTTCTCTATAATAAAATGAAGATGGCTGGGTGGTGGAGGTGGCACACGCCTTTAATCCCAGCACCTGGGAGGCAGAGCCAGGTGGATCTCTGTGAGTTCAAGGCCAGCCTGGGCTACAGAGCCAGATCCAGGAAAGGTGCAAAGCTACACAGAGAAATCTTGTCTCAAAAACAAACAAATAAATAAATAAAACAAAGATGAAAAAGATGCATATAGATGAACATAGTGAATACAGATGAAAATATTCATCACAATCTTTTAGAGAGAGAGGAAAATAAAAGCCTTCATTGCAGCAGAGCACTCGGGCTGTAGTGACATGCCAATGCTTCCTCCACAGTGATATGTTAGAGAAGTACTACAAAGGAAAAGGAGCTGGGAGACACTTAGGTAAGGTACTTGTGCAAACAAGAGAACCTGGGTCCAACCCCCAGAACCCACACTAAAAGCTGGTGTGGGGGCAGGTGCCTGTAATCCCGGAGCTGAGGGGACCTGTGCAGCTCCCTGAAGCTTGCTGGCCAGCTTGGTGAGTGTCAAAACCCAAGGTGGGCGGCAACAGTGGCACACACCTTTAATCCCAGCACTCAGGAGGCAGAGCCAGGCAGATCTCTGTGAGTTCGAGGCCAGCCTGGTCTACAAAGTGAGTTCCAGGAAAGGCGGAAAGCTACACAGAGAAACCCTGTCTTGAAAAAACAAAAAACAACAAAAAGCCAAGGTGGATAGCTCCTGAAGAACGCCACCCAGAGGTTGTCCACTGACCTCCACAGGCATGTGTGTGCTTACGTATACACACTAAAAACAAAAATGAAGAGAAGTCAGCTAACACACAGGGCAGTTAAGAGCCATTCATTCAGAAAGGAGAGCAGGAACCCAAATTTGCTGTGATGTCAACAACAGCACTGTAACTAGACATGGTAGGCAGCACACACTAATTCAGCAGCTGGGGGCTGATGCAGGAGGACTGAGCTCTAGGCTACGCTGGGAGTCATGGTTTGAAAAGTATGGCTCACTCTTTGAATGCTTGAGGGACTGTCGAGGAAGGAGTGGGTGCACTCTTAGTGGAGGAGGTGTATCACTGGGACAGGCCTGAGGTCTCAAAAGTCCATGCCAGGCCCAGACTCTAGCTCTCTTCTGCTGCTCGTGGATCAAATGTAAGCTCTGAGCTACTGCCTATGCCTGTCAGCCTGCTGCCATGCTTCCCGCCATGACGATCGTGGACTACCCCGTGAAACTGTAAGCCAGCCCCCAGTTAAATGCTTTCTAAGTAGCCTTGGTAGTGGTGTCTCTCCACAGGAAGTACCAGGGAACATCTTAAGACCCTGCCTCAATCAAAAGAAAAGAAAAGCAGCAGTGGCTCCTATTGTGCCTTTCCAAATTTTTGTTCCCTAGTGATAATAGCATTTTAAATTTCTGTTATTGGGATGGAGAGATGGCTCAGCAGTTAAGAGCACCGACCGCTCTTCCAGAGGTCCTGAGTTCAATTCCAACTACCACACCGTGGTTCACAACCATCTGTAATGAGATCTGGTGCCCTCTTCTGGCATGCAGGCATACATGCAGACAGAACACTGTATATACATAATAACACTCTTTTCTGGAGTGGAGAAGGCCCATTTATCTCCCCGGATAAAGAAGGTGAGTCTCTCTGGACCTTACCTCCCTATATGCTCTTAGTCGCTCAAGTGTTCTTTGACGTTCATGGTTTATCCATTCTTTTTTCTTTTGTTCCTCTTCTTTTATTTTGTCTCTTTTCTATACATGAACAAACACATCCTTGTAAAGGCTCAGAATTCGTCACGTATGTATAATTCGTCATGTATGTATTCATGAGGAAAGGAGACACACACACTCATCTGTCCCAGCTGTGTAGTTAGTTTCCACAGGCTAGCCCATCGATCGTCAGGTACTCACCATCTGAATACTGTGGTGCTGGTGAAAATATCTCACACTCTCTTTAGCCTGCTGCAGTCTGAGCTGATGATTTTTTCGGCAGTGATCCTGGTGGGATAATACAAGTCACATACGTGGTTTTTAGTAAAACATGAGATGCAGTAATGTTAGAAGCGTTGCATTTTTTGACTAACATGTAAGGTGTTCAGTTTCCACTGAGGGTCAATGAAAGGTCCTCTCCTACAGTCGTATGACAAGGCCTGCCACAGGTGGCATCTGTTGCCAGCAGAGTGCTTTGAGAGATGAAGTGTCTCAACCATCTGTTTTATTACATTTATTGATGGATTGATTTTGGTGGGGGAGGAGAATGCACACATGCCATAGCACACAGACAGAGGTGGGTTCTGGTCGTCATGCTCAGCAGAGTAGGCCTTTATATAGTACAGCCACCTCACAAATCTGCTCTAACACAATTGTTCAGACCCATTTCCCCATGTTATAGATACCAAGTATATTTCCAAATGCATCTACAAAAACATAGCCCAGCTAGAAATACTTGGAAAATTATGTTTAAAACTATACTTCTCCCACGTAACCACTACCCTAACCCTCCACAAACAGGGAAATGCAGCGATTCTACCATTCCCTGGGTGTGTTTCCGGCCTGAGCTGCAGTGCCGTTTTATTCTTAGGTTCACTGTGAAATCTGTTGCATTACTGTTACTATCTTCCAACAGATGAAAATCTTAGCTGAAGAGAAACTGTAGGGAGGGGCTGGAAGGTGGCTTAGTAGTCAAAGCTCTCAAGCTCTTGCAGAAGAAAGGAGTTCAGTTCCCAGCACCCATACTGGGCAGCTCACAATGACCCATAACTACAGCTCTAGGGATCTGATGCCCTTTTCTGGCCTCCACAGGCATCTGCATCCATGTGCACATATACACATGCAAACACACATACACAAACATATAAAAATAAATCTTAAAAAAAAAAAAAAAAGCTGCTGGGCAGTGGTGGCACACGCCTTTAATCCCAGCACTTGGGAGGCAGAGGCAGGTGGATCTCTGTGAGTTGAAGGCCAGCCTGGTCTCCAAAGCGAGATCCAGGATAGGCTTCAAAAGCTACAGAGAAACCCTGTCTCAAAAAAACAAAAACAAAAAAACAAAACAAAAAAAGCTGTCAATTTGCCCTTGAAAGGTCCTGAGTGGCCAACTGTGATTTCAATTGAGAGTGGCATCTGAAAGGGACCTCAGCTTCCCTCCTGTTAGCCCAATGGAAGAGCTGCTAGGCTGCACAGAGGAAGGTCACCATCTGCGGGGTAATGGCCAATGCTCCAGTTCAGTATAAGACAGCACTTCTCAAGATCATCAGAAAACAGATATTTACATTACAATTCATAACAGTAGCAAAATTACAATTATGAAGTAGCAAGGAAAAAAATCTTATGGTTGGGGGTCACCGCAACATGAGGAACTGTATTAAAGGGTCACAGCATTGGGAAGGTTGAGAACCACTGGCCTAGGAGAAGGCATTGTCCTCCTGACAGAGAGGAGGCATCCATCCATCCATCTCACCACAGTGACACAGAACGGGGGGTGGTGGTGAGGGGGGGGTGGGAAAGGTAAGGGGAAGCTGAACCACATGGTCCCAGCCTGTGAATCTTCAGACCACCTGAAGAATAGCCCCTAGCCCAGAGACTACAGAGCTAGCGCACAGCCCTGCAAAGATTAGTCCAGGAAATGACGTTTGTGTGAAGAATAAGACCCTCAAAGGCTAGAAAGGCAGGCACAGCAGGGCATCTGCCTGATATCCAAGCCACTGAGCATGCTGAGGTCAGCAGGCAGCTCAGCCAGGCCTGGCTCAAAAGAAAAGCAGGCCGGGCATGGGGCTCTAGCTGACTGGCAGAGCACTTGCCTAGTAAACAATCCCAAATGCAAAATAAAGACAAAAAAATTAAAATTCCAATAATAAAGCACAATAAATATGAGCAATTACATACAATATAAGAACTTTCTCTTCTACTGGAAAAATTATATTTCTCAATGTTTTATGTAATTATATTGTTCTAGAAGAAAGCAATTGAGTTTCATTTTGCTTTGTTTTTTAATTTTTTTGCCTTATGGATCTTTTGCTTGTTTATTTTAATTTTCTGTTTTGTTTTTTAAGAGAGAGAAAGAAAGAACATAAAGTTGAGTGGGTAGGGAGGTGGGGAGCATCTAGGAGGAGCGAGGAGGGGAAAACATGATCAAAATATATTGTATCAAGTTTTTTTTTCAATAAAAAAAGAAAACAAGCCAGGTGGTGGTTGGTAGCACACGCCGTTATAACCCCAGCACTTGAGAGGCAGAGGCAGGTGAATCTCTGAGTTCCAGGCCAGCCTGGTCTACAAAGTGAGTTCCAGGATGGTCAGGGCTACACAGAGAAACCCTCCTCAAAAACCAAAACACACACCAGGCAGTGGTGGCGCACACCTTTAATTCCAGCACTCAAGAGGCAGAGGCAGGTGGATCTCTGTGAGTTCGAGGCCAGTCTGGTCTACAGAGCTAGTCCAGGACTACATAGAGAAACCCTGTCTCAAAAACAAAAACAAACAAACAAACAAACAAAAATTCTATAGACAGAGTAGAAATTCAATAAATTACTGAATAAACTAATTAAAAATCTAGATATTATGGTATACTTGAATCTCAAAAGAAACAATTTTTTATCATTTTAAAATCTATTTGGCTCTAGCCACAGAGATAAAACCACACAGAACATCACTCACTATACATACACAAACACACACACACATTAGATAAAACCTATTCAGCACCTTTAACCCTCCATTCAAGTGAAACCCTAGCTGGAAGGACCGTACCCTTCTGCTCCTGAGCTGGGCCCTCCTGGCACAGATGCGGCCCCGCTGAGCCTCCAGCTGCTGACTGAGTGCTCTCAGCTCTCCATCCTCACCGTGGTGTAGCTCTGCATCATGAGGCAGGCCCTTCAGCTCCTCTGGGCTTTCACACGGGTCGTAGTAGACCACTTCATCCTGTTTCTCTAAAAAGATTAGTGAGTGTCTTAGACATGCTTTACTCTAAGAAATAATTTTTAAAAAATGTCTTTAAATGTAAAGAAAGACTAGCTGTAATTACGTAATGTAGAGGAAAACAGCACTAACATTATATACACACACTTCTTACATAGCAGCACACAGCAGCATATTCTGTGTGCTGGAAATAGCATTTTAATGGCCACATAGTATTCACTAGCTATCCTGGTATTCTGTTATTTCTGATTTCATGATGACAAACATCTTTTCATATCAGAGTGTGTGTGTGTTTACTTCTTCCTTAGCAAATGAAATGAATGCTCGGGGTTCTTTATAACTATGTCACAATGGCCCAGCACAGCACAAGCTATCTCACTGGTCTTCACTTTTGATTATACATTGACTTTTTAAAAGCATGCTTGTAACAGTTCCAAACTCTACAGAAGCACACAGAATAAAAAGTTTCCTAACTCACCCCCAAACCTGAGTCCCATCCCAAAGGAAAATGTCCTTCCAGATTAACTATTTAAAAATAAAATTTCCCC
Organism: Onychomys torridus; assembly: GCF_903995425.1. Lineage (NCBI taxonomy): Eukaryota > Metazoa > Chordata > Mammalia > Rodentia > Cricetidae > Onychomys > Onychomys torridus. Next base: position 61,711,121 of record NC_050443.1, on the reverse strand, counting down.
ATAAATGTATAAATGCTCACAACTGAAAAGAGCTGCTAAGGTCTGGGGTACCGGGACTAACCAAATGCTGAGGCCCTGCGTGAGGGCCATTGGACTGGAAGGGCCTGGAGAAAGAGACTGAAGATGTGGAGAGACCTACCATGATCTTGGGTGGGAGGGATCAAAATTTGCCAAGTCGACAATTCTCCCCAAGTAATCTCTAATTTTAAACACAATCCCAATCAAAATTCCAGTGAGTTTTTGTTTGATTCTAAAGTTCATCTGGAAGAACAAAGAAGTGAGAGTCAGAGGGCGTGGAGCAGCAACAAGGGGTGCTAGTGTGAGCTTCGCACGCACCGCAGGTACACAGGCGTGAGGAGACCCTGTTTCCAAAACCCAGAAGGAGTCGGTAACATTGTGTGTGAGGCACGACAGTGGAGGAGCTGCTGGGAGACAGAGGGGACACGGGGTGGGAAGGACAGCTGTGAGCAAAGCATGTATAAAAATGAGGAAAGCAGATGTGAGGTGTGGTGGTGCACACCTGTGGTCGCCCTCAGCAGGGCTGAGGAAGGAGGGCTGAGGTGGGTTTGAGGCCAGCTACAACTCCATAGTAAGACCCTGTTTCAAAACACCGAAAAGAAGAGAAAAATGGTGGGGTAAACTTCTCAAAGACAAATGTCCATTAAGTTATTTTCACTATCAACTGTAATTAAATAAACAACTGTAGGATGCCATTTTCTCTACCAAGTAAGAATCTGGAAATTCAAAGAGAACGGCATCACTGTGGAAGGTACACCCCACTGCTGATAGGGTATCCTTTTGTGTAGCCTCTCCAGGGCTATTAGGAAGTTCAGGAGCTAGAAACAACAGAGGGAAGAGGAAGATGTATTTCCAATTCCTGTTCTAATACCATTATGGTAGACAGATGTTTAAATGTTACTAAGCATTGCCCTTAACCCAACCATTCTATTTTTAGAAATTTATCTCATAAATTATCAGGAATCTGCACAGGACACACACAGAAAAGTTTTCTGCTCCACTGAAGTTCAAGACAGGGAGAAACCAGAAATCACAGTACACCAGTAAAACAGAATACTATGCAGCCATTAAAATTCTGAGGGTTTTAAAAATTATTAATACTTAAATGAGTTTATTGTGTATTAGGTTAAAAAAAATGAGGTGACTTGGTAAAGTATATAGGTTTGGTTTTAGAAACCGATACTAATTTCTATGTATGTAGTACATTTAAAAAACCCTCCAAAGTTACCAGGAATTTGCTTTCACTAAGCACCCTACACAATGGTCACAAGGTTTTCTTTGTTTCTTGTGTGTTTGAATATACTGTTGAATAATAAAAATTCTGAAGGGAAATTTAAAACATTTATAAGAAGAAATTGATAATCAGTCTCTATTTCCTCAAACATGTGACTCAATATTTCATCCTAACATAAACTTGAATGTTACCTTTTATAAGTCTCTTCACAGAGTCCAACCGTGTGACAAGGATCATCTCTTCACTCCTTAGGATCTCAAGTTTAACCTCATACAACTCCAACTGAACCTCATAATACTGTATCTCTAGCTCATCTACAACATCTGTGTTCTTTCCTTGGTCTGGAAGATCTTCCATCTGGTTTGTATGGAGAGAGGAAGGGATGATTAGCATGTAAGAGCACACTGCCAAACATCTTCCAGGGGTGACTGTAAGGGAGGAGACAGGCCGAGACACTTCCACCTCATCTCAAGACAGATCTGACCTCCTCCAGCATTTGTACACTCCACCTTAAAGCAAGCCAACACACTCATGGTCTAGAAACGTAACGGCAATGAGACCATGTCGGGGATGGAAGGTGTCACCCCAAATTTAAATGCTGTCACTGTAAGCGCCAATGGGACAGTATTGAGGGAGCCTTTGGAGGTGATGAGGTCTGATGAGGTTGAGGGGTAAGACCCTGTGGTGGGAAGGCTTAGTAGTGTCTTTTCCATAGACAGGAGAGGCCTGTGAGCACACAAAAAGGTGTGGCCAGAGCCAGGAAGGAAGCCCTCACCAGATGCTGAATCTGAAGAAGGCACCTTGATCTTTGGATGTCTAGCTTCCAGAGCTGCGAGAAATAATTAAATATCTTTGAAGTCAGCCCACGTATGGTATCTTCTTACAAGCAGCCTGATCTAAGGCAGCTACTGACAAAATTCTGTTTTGAAGCTCCAAGATTACAGAAACTACTTACCTGACTATGAGCCTATGAAGAGCCACTTAGATTAAGATATGATGGAGCGCACACTTAGCTATGCTGGGCTAGGATAGTGGTGGAGCACTTACATAGCACCTGCATGCAAGATGTTGCCTCCAGGACACTGTCACTGATTGTGTGTGTGTGTGTGTGTGTGTGTGTGTGTGTGTGTGTGTGTGTGTACATGACTACATACTGAACATATTGCTGGGCTGATTTTTTTTTTTTAAGTGAACCCCCCACTTCAATCCTAAATCCAGTGTTACAGGACAAACCCTGGGCTCTATTTCAGAAACACCCTGAGAGGCAGTCAGGGAAGCATCATGGCGCACCTTCATCAGCAGCTTATCTACTGGAAGCCTATGCTGGGAAATACAGACAAAGGGAGCTCATCCCCAGTGCCCAGGATGAAAGGCAGCATGCTTTAGAGGGAAGTGTGTTTGCTCTGTCTCACCTTCCTCTGGATTTCAGCGCACCTGTGCTTGAGACACAGCTCTTTGGCTTGCATAAGCTGCAGAGTCTCCCGAGCTAACATGAGCTGGAGATTCTCTAGCCTGGGCATGGCTGTGGCCCAGGCAGCCTGGCCAAATCTCTTCCGATCCTGCTCCATCTGTTTCTGCATTCCTGAGTTTATAATTAATAAAAGGAAACAGAAGTGTGACACATTAGTGAGTCCTGAGTTCCTCCTTCAGTGCTCTTTTTATAAGCATCCTTTCAAAACCTCTTTATAATTTTATTGTCACACAAGTAACACTTGGTCATTGATAGAAGGAAGATTTTAGGTATTCAGTTTAAAAGCAGGACAATGACAGCTCATGATCCACCTCACTGAGCCACCTGCTTTTACAGCTTGGTCCCAGACTATTTCTATGGCTAGACAGGCTCATGTGAACAGTCTGACCAGCATTAAACTCACTACTCTGCTTTCAATTGACTTCCAAATCTTAATATACTGGTGTGCTGGTTAGTCTTGTCAACTTGATGCAAACTAGAGTACCTGGGAAGAACAGCATCAACTGAGCAATTGCCTCCATCAGAATGTTCTGTGGACAAGTCTGTGGTGCATTTTCTTGACGGCTGATTGATGAAGGAGGGCCTAGCCCACTGTGGGTGACGCCACCCCTGGCAGGTGGTCCCCAGTTGTATCAGAAAGCAAACTGTTGACTTCAGCCAGGGAAGCAGCCCCCAGCTCCAGCAGGCACTCTCTGGGAACCCACAGGCCACTGTGGCCAGGGAAGCAGGTGGCTAACTACAGATCTCCACCTCTCCCTCAGCATCCCCAAATCCAGTTCCCAGTCTCATCCCCAGCTCTGCAGCAGACTACCTGCTGAGTCCGACCCCCACCCCTAGCCCATCTCCAGTGGATCACACAGATCTTCCCTTTCAAACCCCCCCTCCCCTGACTCACTGCTGTATCCCAGTCCCAACTCCAGCAGGCACTCCCTAGGAACCCACAGGCCCTTCCAGCCAGGGAAGCAGGGAAGCCAACTGCCCACCTTCACCTCTCCCTCAGCTCCTCAAGTCCAATTCCCCAGCTTCATTCCCAGCTCTGGAGCAGACCAGCTGCTGTGGCCTCTCCTCACTCTCTGCCCCCATCCCCAGGGGACTAGGCAGATCCTGATGGAACACTAGGCTTTCCTCCCTCCAGTGGACCCCTTTGCATCCCCCTCCTAGCCCATCCCTGTTACGAAGTGTCATCTCCCACTACTAGAAACACCTGCAAGCCCCAGTGGCCACAGCTGTCAGGATCCCAGAAGAATTTCCTACCAGGCAACACACAGCCACCACACTCTCCAAAGAAGCAGAGAGGGCATCAGAAACCAAGGAACAAAACAATTCACAAAGACCAGATATCAGCTCCTAGAACCGCAATCTTCCCAAACCCAGATGCCTAGATGCCAGCATAAAAACACAATCAATAATAGCCAGGGCAATGTCTCTATTAGAGCCCAGCAAGCATACCTCAGCAGGCTGTGAGTAAATTAGCTGAAGCACAAGAAAAAGACCTCAAAATAACTTTTATGAATATGATAGAGGTCCTTACAGAGAAAATGAATAGGCCAGGTGGTGGTGGCAGCATACACCTTTAATTCCAGCACTCGGGAGGCAGAGGCAGGCAGAGGCAGGCTCTGTGAGTTCGAGGCCAGCCTGGTCTATAGTGTGAGTTCTAGGACAGGCTCCAAAGCTACACAGAGAAACCCTGTCTCCAAGGGGGAAAAAAAAAAGAGGAAATGAATAAACTCTTTGAAGAATCTATGAAAACACAAACAGTGGAAGAAAATGAATAAAACAGTTCAAAATCTGAAAGTAGAAACAGAATCAATAAAGAACACCCAAACTGAAGGAAATCTGGAGAGGAAAAATTTAGAAACTGATAGGAACCTCAGAGGCAAGCCTCCCCACAGAATACAAGAGATGGAAGAGAGAATCTCAGGTACTGAAGACGATGAGGGAGAAGAAATGGGTACCTTGGTCAAAGAAAATGTTAAATCCAAAAAAAAATCCTGTCACAAAACATCCAGGAAATCTGGAACACTATGAAAAGACCCATTTCAAGAATAACAGAATAGAGAAAGGGGAAGAACCCACAGTCAAAGAAAGGCACAGAAAATAGTCAACAAAATTATAGAAGAAATTTTCCCTTACCTAAAGAAGGAGATGCCTACGTATCAAGGTCCAAGAAGTATACAAGAACACCACATAGACTGGACTAGGAAAGAAAGAAAGTCCACAGAGCTAGCACATAACTGTGGTGGTATTGTGTTCCCCGAAATATTGTGTGTTCTCTGGGGTCAGAGAACAGGACGGCCACAATATTAAACATGAGGATAGGCAATGGTAGCACAAGCCTTTAATCCTAGCATTTCAGAGACAGAAATCTCTGTGGATCTCTGAGAGTTCAAGGCCACATAGGAAACAACCAGGCATGGTGACTCACGCCTTTAATTCCAAGGAGTGATGGCAGAAAGTAGAAAGATTATATAAGGCGTGAAGACCAGAAACTAGCAGCATTTGGCTGGTTTAGCATTTGGCTGGTTATGCTTTTAGGCTTTGGAGCAGCACAGTTCAGCTGAGATCAATTTGGATGAGGACTCAAAGCTTGCAGTCTAAGGAAACAAGGCCAGATGAGGAACTGGCTAGGTGAGGAAGCTGTGGCCTGTTCTGTCTCTCTGATCTTCCAGCATTCACCCCAATAACTGGCCTCAGGTTTGATTTTGTTAATAAGAACTTCTAACAATTCTGCTACACATAACAATTAAAACACCAAAAGTACAGAAAAAGAAATATTAAAAGCTGCTAGGAAAAAAGACCAAATAACATATAAAGGCAGAACTATTAGACTAACACCTGACTTCTCAATGAAGACCCAAAAACCAGGAGGGCCTGAACAGATGTTCTACAGACTCCAAAACACCACAGATGCCAGCCCAGGCTACTACACTCAGCAAAACTTTCAGTCACAATAGATGGAGAAAATAAGATATTCCATGATAAAAACCAAATTTAAGCAATGTCTATCTACAAATTCAGCCATACAGAAGGCACTAGAAGGAATCTCCAGCCCACAGAGCTTAACAACACCCAAGGAAACACAAGGAATAAATAATCCCAGACTGCAAATCAAAGGGGACACACACACACACACACACACACACACACACACCTCCACCACCACAACAAAATAACAGGAAACCACAAACACCGCTCATTGATAGCTCAATATTAATTGTCTCAACTCCCCAATAAAAAGACACAGGTTAACAGAATGTATTGAACACAGGATCCATCCTTCTGCTGCACCCAAGAAACACATCTTCACATCAAGGATGGGCATCACCTCAAGATAAAAAGATAGAAAAAGATATTCCAATCAAATGGACCTAAGAAGCTAGCTGGTGTAGCCATTTTCATTATCTGACAAAACAGACTTCAAATGGTCTTGCTTTAAGTCCTATTTGCCAAGTTTCTTTAGCCACAGAGCCTTTGTAAATGCCTGACTCCTCTTCATTCCCATGTACTATTCAGGCATGGGGCAAGCACACCTCTCAGAGGCCTTTTGAGTACCCCCATCAGACCCAGTTGCTTTCACAGGATCTCAGAGCCTGTTTTTCCTCTTTAGTGTTGCTTACTGCCTCTGCCATTTATCATGTGCTGAACAAACATATCACTTCTTTCTGCTCATCAGGCTAGAAAGTGGTCATGCTTATAATTCCACTGAATTCCCAGTATCCAGCAAATGTGGTTCCTGATACTGAGGATGCATGCAAATGTTTCCTAAGCAAAATAAAAGTTACATATCTTAGTACAGTAGTTTTAGTATTACCTGTTAATGCTGTAACTGTTTCCCTAAAATAATTCACAGTGATATCTTGAATAGAGACCGTTGCTTCTTCAGCCCGTCTGGTCCATTCATTGACTTCCTTCTGTAGAGAAACTACCCTTTTAGGACCCAGATCATCCTCATTCAGGGATTTCTACAAAAAAAAAGAGATGTAGTGCTATTAGGAAATTTTGAAGTGGCTGTGTTACTGTTGTAACCACTCATGGTACTACTGATTAGTGAGCTGACTGAGTATGCTGGTACCACTGGAAGACGCTGGTGTACTCCACTGGGCACAGAGGGCAAACACTGACTTTGCATTACTAGAACTTTTCCAGGGTACACCATTGTGCAAATGAGGTAACTATGGTTCAGCACTCTGAACTCAAGTGTTGCTTTTGCTATAGTTTCTTTTAGGAACCTTAAATAGTTAGTGCTTAAATTAATGCAATATGGTCACCTAAAAGATATTCACATCTATGTATTCAGAATGGCAACCATTCATACCTATGGACTGAATGTTTGTGGGCCCTGAAATTCATATATTGAAGCCTACACCCCAATTTGATGGTATTAGGTCATGAGGATCCTGCTCTCATGATTAGGATTGATGCCCATATAAAAAGGAAAAGGCATAGGTCTCTCTGTTCTTTACTATGTAAGGACATATCAAGATAGCCAGCCAAACGCCAGCAAACCATTTCCTCTCACCAAGTCTGCCACGCCTGTTCTTAGACTTCCCAGCCACCAGAACTACAAGGCCAAAGTTCTCTTGTTTACAAGCTGCCTGGTTTGAAGCGCACTCTTCTAACAGCCTGAACTAAGGGCTCCTGTGCACCAAGCATCCAGTTTCCTTCTACAAAGCTTGATTCAGTGACACTGGCAGAGTGGGTTAGTGTCACACAAAAGCAAGCCAAAGCTACAAGATAGCACTTCCCACCCACTAGGATAAAAAGACAAATAGAACAAGTGTTGAAGGCAGGCATGGTGACACATTGTAATCCCAGCACTTGGAAGGCTGAGGCAGGAGAATTGTTATGAATCAAGGCTAATATGGACTGTATAGTAATATTTGATCTCAACAAAACATATCAAGTGTTAGTGTTGACACAAATATGAACTTACACTTAGGTGTACTACAACAGAGCACTTGATTCGGGAAACAGTCTGGCAGCCTTCAAAAGGTTAAAATTTTTTTTTAAACTATAAGATAAACATTACCATGTGACCAGCAGTTCCACTTCCCAGTGCATACACAAGAGAAACAAAAGAATGTAAGGCAAGTGTGGCTTGTGCCTGTAATCCCACACTCAGAGACTGAGGGGAAGACTGCAGTGAGTTCAAGGTCATCCTAAAGTAGTGGCCAGATCAGCCTGAGCTATGGTTGAGATCCTGACCTTAAAAAACAATGGGCAGAGTGGGGCAGGTTTGCATTCACATATGTTGATGGCAGCACTATTCATAGCTAAAACATGTAAATGATCCAAGTCCAACAAGGGTGAATGAGTAAGCAAGGTGCAGTATATTCTTATAATGGCAGTTATCTGCCAATAAAAAGAAATGAAGTCCTGATGGCTATGGCATGGCCAATTCTTAAACTATGCTAAGTGAAAAAGCAGTCACAAACCCACATACATTGTATAGTTCCATTTATCTGAAATTTCTGTGGGCTGGAGAGATAGTTCAGAGGGGAAAGCCCTTGCCTTCCTTGCCTGAGTTCAGATTCTAGAACCACCTAAAGTAGATTCCAGAATCCATCTAAAGCCAGACACAATAACGTGTTCACAATACAACTGTTATGCCAAAATGGGCAGTGGAGGCAAGATCTCCAGCAGTTCAGGGGTCAGCTAGCCCGCACTCACACACAAACAAGCACATACACACACATCATATACACAAAGATAAAAAAATAAAAATAATAAAATTTCCACAACAGTCAAATATAGACAAAGTAGATTAGGGATTGCATAAGGTTGGAGAAAATGAGAAATGACTGCTAGTGGGTATGAGGTTTCTTTTGAGAGTAAAAGTATTTCTAATATTGTTGGCTGGTAAGATGGCTCAGTGGAGGCTGGAGAGATGGCTCAGCGGTTAAGCGCATTGGCTAGTCTTCCAAAGGTCCTGAGTTCAATTCCCACCAAGCACATGGTGGCTCACAACCATCTATAATGAGATCTGGTGCCCTCTTCTGGCCTGCAGGCAAACATACAGGCAGAACACCATATAGGTAATAAATAATCTTTCTTTTTTTTTTTTTTTTTTTTTGTTTTGTTTTTTTTTGAGACAGTTTCTCTGTGTAGCTTTGTGCCTTTCCTGGAACTCATTTGGTAGCCCAGGCTGGCCTCGAACTCACAGAGATCCACCTGCCTCTGTCTCCCGAGTGCTGGGATTAAAGGCGAGCGCCACCACCGCCCGGCAGGTAATAAATAATCTTACCCAAAAAAAAAAAAAAAAAAAGATGGCTCAGTGGGTAAAAACACTTGCTGCCAAGCCTGACGATCTGAGTTCAATCCCTGGAACCCATGTGGTGGAAAGAGCAAACCTATTTTCCATAAGTTGTCCTCAGACCTACACACATGCATGCACGCACGAACACACACACTATTTAAATTTGCATCTCATTTCTAAGAAATCTGCATATGTTCTTACAGGTGGAAAATAAGCCAAAGGAAATACACCTCATATCAAAACCATTCCATCAGCAAGGATAGTGTCGATGCAGGGAGTGGTACAATGAGCAGGATAATACGTTCACTTTCAATCCTTGATCTCCCCCTCTTTGGGGGGAGGGTTTGCACATGCTCAGCAGGCAGTCCACCCACCGCACAGCCACAGGCCCCCCACCCCATCCCCCACCCGCCCTTTCTCACTCTATTTTGAAACTGGGTCTCACTAAGTTTCCCAGGCTGGCTTTGAATCTCTGTTGCACAGGCAGGCCTTAAGCCTACATCCTGAAAGACCAGACTCACAGACCTGTGCCACCAGGCCTGGCTGTTCTTGTTGTTTGGGGTTTTATATCCAGGGCCTCGGACGTGCTGGGCACAAAGCTCTACCACTGAAGAACACTGCCTGCAATCCCAGCACTTGGGAAGTGGAGGATCCAGCGTCAAGGCCAGCCTCAGCTACATTGTAAATTTGAGGCCAGCCTGGGCTACATGAGACCTTGCCTTTAAATAAATAAATCATACCATCTAAATATAAAGATCTCAGAATAAACCTTATGTGACTAACAGAATGATACACATCAGGTAGTAAGATAAAAATATCAGGAAACATACCAAAATATCAAGCTTACATGAGGTTGCAACTTCTCGCATATCTCTAAATGGCTGCAGTAAATACTGGAAGAACAGGGTTGCTGTGGTCACTAATTCTTGATAGGCTTCATCTTCCTCTTGATAAACTTTCATTAATGCTACCATGGTGTTGGCTTTTCTGTGATCTTGAAGAACCTAAAAGGCAAAAATGTAAATAAAGCTTGAATCTGGACATTTAAAACCATACCAAAAGTAAATAAAAGAAACCCAATATTCTTGATTTTACACATGAAGTAAACATGCAAACGCTCTCCAACTGAAGAGATAAGTCACACAGACGTGGCTAAATAAGACTGCTTGTGCCTGGGATAACACTACTATTTTCAGTCACTCAACACTGCTCTTTAAGACTCTTAATAACACGGGGACTTGGCACAATGGCTCAAGCCTATAATCCCACCCAACACTTGGGGGCTGAAGCAAGATTTACTCTGAGTTTGTGGCCAGCCTGGGCTAAATCGCTATTTCCAGATGGCTGGGCTACAAAGCAAGGCCCAGACTCAAAGAAAACAAACAGACTAGTTAGAGTTTACCTGCCTAGCCCAGTCAGGACAAATGTCTCTTACCCACCAGTCCCACAGTGGCTCAGACCCAACTAAGTAAACACACAGAAACTTATACTGCTTACAAACTGTATGGCCGTGGCAGGCTTCTTGTTATCTACCTTTCCTATCTTAAATTAACCCATTTCTGTTAGTCTATACTTTGCCACATGGCTTGTGGCTTACCGGTGGCTTTACATGTTGCTTCTCATGGCAGCTGCTGGCAGCGTCTCTCCCTCTGCCTTCCACTTTCCAGAATTCTCTTCTCTCTTGTCCTGCCTATACTTCCTGCCTGGCCACTGGCCAATCAGAATTTTATTTATACAGAGTGATATCCACAGCATCCACAGGTAAACTATGCACATGAACAGCTCAGTAGTATAAGCTAGATTAGAACTGCAGTAGCTGAGAATGAACTTGAACTTGGAGGAAATGTAACTTCCCAGTATACAGACGTGAAGAGATTAAGGCGCAGTGGGGGGTAAGAAATGAAGGGTAAAAAGAACCAATTTCTGAGCTAAGTCTGGTGGAATGGACCTGTAATTCAGCTACTTTGGGAATAAAAAACAGGAAGTAGCTCAGGCCTTAACCACTTTGGTAAGCTCAAACTGGTTCAATCCTGGAGCAGCAATCTTCTAGAAAGCATGGACTATCAGAAAAGTAGATTAAGGCCTCTGCGGTTGGACTGTAGGATGGCAGGAGTGGTGAGCGTGAGGTGGAACCTGCCTGAGCTACAGAGAGTTCAAGGCTGGCCTGGACAACTGCATTAAGATGCTGCCTGAAAATAAAAAGTAAAGGCTGAGGAGGTAGTTGAGTGGTAGAGTGCTGGCCTAGCACCCACAAGGCCCAGTCTCCAGCACTGACTAATAAATAGCCAGTCTGATATAAAATGGTCAGCTTAAGGATCCAAAGCTGGCTGGCCTGAAAATCTCCTGTAGTTTCCTACAGGAGATCAACACAGGAATTAGGTGTGTGAGCTATGCAGAATAAAGTGATTCCAACCGAGCTAGGTGTGGTGGTGGCAAAACCTACAATCCCAGCACTTCAGGGGCTGAAGCAGGAGGGTCATCACAGTCTGAGGGCAGCCTGGGTGAGTTCCAGAACAGCTTGGGCTACTATGTGAGAGACACCCTATCTCAAAATAAAGACTCCACTAACAGAAACATTTTATAAAGCCATTTTAGTGTATAAAAGACTCATTCTATATTTAGCTTAAGATAATATACAACAGGGTTGGGGATTTAGCTCAGTGGTAGAGCGCTTGCCTGGCAAGCACAAGGCCCTGGGTTCGATCCTCAGCTCAGAAAAAAAAAAAAAAAAAAAAGATAATCTACAACAACCAAGATTTTGCTATGTGGCTGTATTCTTCTTACATGTCTGACCTTCCTCACAACACAGCAAAGCCACTGCTTAGCAATGGCCATCATAATCAGCTTCAGCTGTTAACCTGACACACTAGGGGAACTGCCTCCACCAGATTTGCCTGTGGGTATGTCTGTGGAGCATTTTTTTCTCTTTAAATTGCTAGTGATTGAAGTGGACCTCACCCATTGTGGATCTTTGGACCCCTGGGCAGGTGGTCCTGGGCTGTCTTAAGAAAAGTAGCTGAGCAAACCAGAGAAAATAAGCCAGTAACCAGCCTTCCCTTGATGACAGACTGTAACCTGTAAGCCAAATAAACCCTTTCTACCCCGAGGTGTCTATCACAGCGACAGAAAACAAACTCCTGAGACACGGGGAATGTCCAGGGAGTGTCCATGGTAGAATGAAGTTCTGACACTGGGCTCTCTTCGGGAAATTGTTGCTGAATAAAACATACATTCTCCCTAAATCTTTCAGTGAACTTTTCAATGCCTCCCTCCCTTTAGAGACTGTAAGTGTACCACACAAATGATGAATTGGTGTGTCTCAAGCTATATTGTTACCATTCCAAACTGACGATAAAGCCTCACTTCCCGAGGGCTTTCCATCTGATATGTATTGCTTAAAGAATAACAATAAACCGGCGGTGGTGGCACAAGCCAGCACTCTGGAGGCAGAGGCAGGGGGACCTCTGGGAGTTCAAGGCCAAATTGGTCTACAGAGCGAGATCCAGGACAGGCTCCAAAGCTACTGAGAAACCCTGCCTCTAAAAAACCAAAAAAGAATAACAATAAAACTATCTTTTAAAAGAGTGAATTCCAGGAAAAGGCTCCAAAGCTACACAGAGAAACTCTGTGTCAAAAATTGACAAAGAAAAAAAAAAAGTCATTCATCCTCTAAGACATTTTTTAGCCATCTCTCAGCTTCCCAGAGGAACCAGAATTTTGCCATTGAGCTTTTGTTTTCTTTCTACGGGTATGCGTTGTTTTCAGTTTTGCTTTCGATATTTTCTGGCCTTTCCCATTACAACATCCTGCTCTACCAAGACCGGGGAAAAGGTGAAGGGCGGAGCCTGGCTCAAATCTGCAAGTAAACTTCTAAGCCAGTAATGGTGGCTCCCACTCTGATAATCCCAGGCCTAGGGTAGGAGAGGCAGAGGGATGAGGAATTCGGGGCAGCCTGGGGAAGGAACCTGAGACCCTGCCTCAGCAAACAAACACCCGAAAACGACTCTGCCGCCGCAGCACCGGCCTCCGCTCCCTCGCAGCCGAGCATCAGGTGCTCCAGCGACACCGGGCACGCGCAGTGTCCCAGGGACAACTCCCTCGTCCCTGCCCGGCGCCGCGTACCTGGCGCAGCCGTGCGGACGCCCCGTCCAGCCGCGCGCGGAGCGTCTTCTCCCGGAACTCGCGCAGGCCCTCGCAGTCCGCCGGATCGCCCGGGGCGGGGAAGAGCGCGTCGCGCACGGTGGCGCCGCCGCAGCCCTCGGCGGCCTGGCCCAGGTAGCGCTCCAGCTGGCGGCACAGCTCCTGCAGCGCCGCATCGCCGGGCTCCGCGGGCGCCGGCCACATGAGCGCCCACAGCCCGCGTCCCAGGGCCCAGCCCCGGCCGCCCGCCGCCTCCAGCTCGGGCGGCAGCGGCGGGAAGCAGCGTTCCAGGGCCGGCCACAGCGCGGCCAGCTGCCGGTGCGCGCCCCGGAACCCGGCGGCCGACAGCAGCCCGGCCCAGCTGCACCCCCCGCCGCCGCCCTCCGGCGGCCCGCGCCTCCGCTGCGCCGTGCGGTCGTGACAGGTGACGGCGAACTGGCCCTCCGCGGCGTTCCAGGCCACCAGGAAGCGCAGCTGGTGTCGCTCGGGCTCCCGGAAGAGGTCCTCGCGCAGCGGCACCCAGCCTTCCAAGCTGTCGGGCTGCTCGCAGTCCATGGCGGCCGCACACCCCCAGACCCCGCCGGGCCGGGACATTTTTCGCAAGCCGCTACTGCCGGTCAGCTGCGCAGCAGAGTTCCCGCCCCCTTGCTTCTGATTGGCTGTCTGGGGAGGCCGTCCAGAGTTGATTAAATGGGAGCCAATGAAAAGTCTTTTGGAGGAGGCGGGACCAGGGGGTCTCCCTTTTTACAGCTCTAGCTAATCGTTTTAACTCACTTAAGTAAACTATGCTAGCCTTGAATTACTAGAGATCCACCTGCCTGTGTCTCGTGAGTGCTGGAACTAAAGGGGCACACTGTAGGCGAGCAGCTCCGACCTGTCGAAGGGTTCTTGAGGAGAGGAGAGAGGACTGAGAAGTATTAGATAGAAAGGTTAATACCCAGTCGCCCAGAGTTTTATTCTAATGGGCTTTTTATACACTACCAAGAGGAGAGAGGCAAAAGCCTCTCCCTTTCAAGATCAAAGTACAACGTACAGCCAAGTGTAAACTCTTCAAAATACCTGGCAAACACGCCTCTGGCCAAATCATCCTATTATGCAGCCTTGCTGGGTAAAGCAAGCTCAGATTCTCTGGCCTTCAGTAAGGCCTTACTAGGGAGCTTCTGTGGGCCTCCACAGTACACCACCATGCTCCGCAAAGATTTTATCTTTAATCCTGGGGGGGGGTGGGGGGTGGGCAGGACAACACTGTTCCTGAGTACAGGTCCCAGAAGAGGGCGTCAAATCCCCTAGAACTAGATAAGATTTTGTTTGTTTGTTTTTTGAGACAGGGTTTCTCTGTGTAGTTTTGGTGCCTGTCCTGGATCTTGCGCTGTAGACCAGGCTGGCCTTGAACTCACGGAGATCCGCCTGGCTCGGTGGCGCATGCTGTTAATCCCAGCAGATCTCTGTGAGTTCAAGGTCAGTCTGGTTTACAGAATGAGTTCCAGGACAGGCTCCAAAGCTACACCGAGAAACCCTGGGGGCGGGGGGGAGTAGGTTACATCCCCACAAAAGAGTTAATTATCTTTGATGAAGCTGCACCCTCCAGCACGAGTTATTTATTCCTTTTCATAGCACAGCTTGTTGGGAAGGACCTGGGGATAAGCGTCAACCAAGCCACACCTCTTTTTTTTAAATGCATTTTTTTTCATGCGGGGAGGAGTCTTTGTCCCTTTGGACTCTGTATAGAGCCTTGATGCTGGATGCCAAGTTTTGAGCTTCCTTCAGATTCAGACTGGAATCTTTGTCCTCCTGGTTTCTGATCTATTGTCTTTCACCATACCATCAGCCCTCCTTGGTCTTCTGCTTGATAACTTCAGAAGTCCCTATAATCATATGAGCCAATTCCTCAAAATAAATTTCTCCATTATATAAATGCCCTGCAGATTTATTTTCTTTAAAGAAGCTGGATGTTAATATAGTGTGCGTGTGCACGCGTGTATAGGAAGATATATCATGGACCTACCTGTCCACATTAAAGAAATGTAGGCATGAGGCTAAGGGTATGACCTGGTGGTAAAGACATACTTAGCATGGACCCTGTGAGTTCAGTCTCCCAAAACAATGAGCACCTACATCGCTGTTTTTAATATTTGCAAATGTTGAGTTGACTGTATTACAGTTACCTAAGGAATCACATATTGATAAAAAGTAGATTAATTTCTGGTTTCTGCCAGAAACTATATGGGGCTGGAGGTAGCTCAGTGATAATGACATATGCTAAGTATACTTCAGGCCTTAGGTCAATCCCCAGCCCCACACCAAACCTCAAAAATATAACAGTATGAAGTGATGAAATTCGTGTACATACTTCTTTATGGGGGCTCTTTTTTTAACTTCTTGTTTTGTTTGATCTGTTTGAGGCAGGGTCCTTCCATATAGCCCTGGCTTAAACTCCACTGATCCTCCTGCCTCGGTCTCTCAAGTGCCCAGACTACAAGTGGCATGAGACACCAAGTCCAGATTAGTTTTTTCATTTTGTTTCTAATATTTTTGGATATATTGAAGTAATGACATTTGAAACAGCCAAAACAATAAATACAAAATCCCCATATCAAATAACCACATGCAGACTTTGAAAAGAAATCATTTCCCCCTAGTCGCAAGCTGCACACATCTCAACAAACTTGTATAGAGTCAGAATGGCCATTCTGAAGGCATGGAGCTTGGCTTGGCATCTTACCCTTTCGCTACCAATTATATGCTTATGCATGTCCACCACAAACAAAAGAAAAGTGTGACAGATTTGGAACAGGAAAATCAGTTAGCTTTGTCTCCTCCTTCATGACTTAAGTATTCTGTTGCCTGCATCCCATCCTTCCTGATCAACTAATATTACTCAAAGGAAATGGTTTAGAACCTGAGTCACATGTCTCAGGCCTCTCAAATGAATGAAAAAAGAAAAAAGAAAAAAAAATTCTTATCTGGGATAGAGGCTACTGAAACAGACTCTCTGGAGGGGGTTGTCAGGCTGGAGAGGGTAGGTCATGCCTCCTTCACCCTGTGTCCCTCCTACCCAACAGCCCCTCTGCCCCATGCCCTTCTACCTCATGCCCCTTCCATCCTGTGCCCCCTCCACCCCATGCCCCTCCACTCCATGGCCCTTCCATCCTGTGCCCCCTCCACCCCATGCCCCCCACCCCATGGCCCTTCCATCCTGTGCCCCCTCCACCTGGTGCCCAGAGATGGGTCCTCAAAAGGCCCCTTCAGAGAGCTAACTGTGTTTGTTACTGTTGGAGTGACAGCTCATGATGAGAAGATGAGCTGGTTTTTTTTGGCGGGGGGGTGGGGTGGGGCACTCACTGGGTCACTTGTATCTCAGGGTTTGCCAGGAGCAAAGATGGAGCCAACAGAGGAGAGACAGCAAGGAGTGACCTAGTTCCTGTTCCCAAAGGCCACCTACACAAAGGAGGCGAGCTCATTGGTGGTGGGCCACCAGACAACTTTGGGGAGGAAGAAAAAAACTTTGGGGGGAGAAGGGCTGTCTGCCTGGTTGTGGGGTGCTGCGGGCCGCAGGAATGTGTCCTAAGAACTCAGCTGGTTATGGCAAAGTCACTACCTGGAGGGATCAGGGAATTCCTCCAGAAGAAGCCAAATCCCAAGGAGTTTTTGGTGTTACTTGGCTTGTTATATATCAGTTGTATTCTGTTATGAAAATCATGTGTGCCTTCATAGTTTTCCCAAGTGACTTTTCCCTAAGAAGGGCTAACAGTGCAGACTGATCACTCTCTGGACATACACATTCCAAGTATTTGGAGAACAGCCTCAGGAAAGGCTTTCTCTGGAATCAGATATCTCCCTTAGCCACTTTCAAGGACTATGGGAAGCACTGCCCAGGTGGGCACCCAACTTCCGAGGACTAACAATAACAGCTCACCCCATGTGCAAGTCTCCTGACTTAAATTCCACAAGGAGGCACCGCCCAGGTGGGCACCCAACTTTCAAGGACTAACAGTGATAGCAGCCCATATACAGGTAAATTCCACAAGGGGACACTGCCTAGGTCAGGTGGACATTAAGTAATAGCTTTACACAATTTAGCTCGGACCCTCCCTTTATATACCAGGACTTCCAGGGCACAAGATGGAGAAGAGAAAAGAGAATGGAAGAACTAGATGGGTAAGAACTTGAGAGGAACAAATTGAGATGGGGAAAAACTAGACTGAAGGGCTAGAAGAGAGTACTAGAGGAATGAGATGGAAGATGAGGAAGAGCCAGAGGAGAGAGAAGGAGATGGGAGAGGAGCTGATAGGGGAAAGAACTAGATGGATGAGAACCTAGAAGGGGCAGAACTAGATGAAGGAATTAAGATAGAACTTAGAGGGGACCGCAGATAAATGCAGAGAGAAATCAGGCAAGAAAGGAGCTAGACATGAGAGCAGAATAGAAGCTGTGTAGAGGGAAAACTATCACAGAATAATAAAGTGTATGAACTAAGGAGTTTCGTGTACATAGATTCGTTTCTTTTCATCAAAGATTAATTATCAGCTGGTTGTAGATTCTTCCCGGACCCTGGGGGTGGGGAGCTATGGAGGGGCTGGACCACCATAGTCCCCAGTAGTGGGAACTTCAGGAGAAGGATCTTCACAATGGGTTTCTCTAGACATGGGAGAGTCATAGCTGAGAATGATACAGGCCCCACAGCTCAGTGTCAGCAGCTCTTGTGACACCCACTCTCACATCAGTTAGTCACCTTTGCCACCACCCTTACATCCAGCCCTCTGCTCTCAGAGGGTGGGGAGGAGAGGCCCATCGTACCTTCTCTCCTGAGACAGGCATCCTGCTACAGAACCAGCTACAGAAGAGAGATGTTGACGCTCTGGGACTAGGTTTGGCTTTTGAATGAAGCTATAGAACTGGACGCTCAATTGCTGACTTTGAATATATCTAAGACTGTGTCTCCTAAGAAGGAACAGAAGTCACGGGCTTTCCTGGGTCTTCATTCAGAGATAGGGGAGCAGTTCCCACACTGCAAAGAATGATGGGGGAGAAAACAAGTTTCCTTTGATTGCCTACAGAACTGTTTGCCCAGAACACGTTGAGAACCCCAGGACTGGGGGGGGGCATTTCCATTCTGGCCTGGCCATGGCAGTTCCAGCCCTCTACATGTGGCCAACCATCTGAGTCCTGGGTCTCCACCCCCACAGTAAATGAGGTGCTTCAGAGCACAGCATGTGACCTCTCCCGGTGACACTTGAGTGGTAAGACGTGGCAAGGCTGCTGTGGCAGGTCTATATTTGGACTATCACTCATGGCAGGCCTGTTGCTATTTGTGGTGGGAGCTAGCTCATATTACCATCCAGCTTTGGCACCCCGTTTCCTAGGGTCGACTAGGCAAAGCCAGCCTGCAGAGCATGTAGAGGTCACCAGGAAAGGGAGCTGGCTGAACAGAGATCCAATTTTCCAGCAGAAACCTAGGACCTCGAAGTTAAAAGACGAATTTATGGGCCTTTAAATGATCAGGCAAGTTCGGGGATTATTATATTTTGTAATGCAAACTGTATTATCTCACTGTAATAACACAGCCAAGGGATATCATAGGACGCTACAAATGTAAACTACACCGGACAGAGGCCATGCTTTCTTGAACTTGCAGAATTCATATTGCCTAAAGGTACCAAGCATGAAAAGTCTCTTAAAACTTGGGAAAGGGTGACAATTCTTTTTTTTTTTTTTTTTTTTTTTTTTTTTTTTACAATTCTTGACCTGTGTCTTTCAGGTGTTTTGAGTGCAGGGCCATTTGCTAGAACACTTTGGAGTTCTAGACATATCTATCATTTGGCTATGGTATTGTCTTGATAAACACTTTTAGATTTGAACGTGCCAATGCATTCTGAAAGCTCTTTATTTCCATGCTTTGATTCAAACATCAGTGTTTTTGCTGCTGTTTCCGGAGTGAGGTGCAAGCAGCCTGCTCTGAGGAAAGCTTCAGAGTCTGTGCTGGGCCTGGGAAACTGGTCAGAACCATTTTTACCATACTATACAGCTAACATTGAAAGGCAAATTTTCTTTAGCTGCACTTCAGGAATTCTAGGAGCTATGCAGATGAACATTTAGAATTATATGTGGAATGATGTCCCTCCCATCATTCCTATACCTCTAGGGAATTATTTTCAGTAGATTCTCTGAGGTGCCCAGGGTCCCAAGAAGGTTAAAAAAAAAAAAAATATTTTTTCCAGTTAAATCATCTAAGACACATCTCACACAGAAGATTTAAACAAATGTCTTCTTTTTAAAAAGATTTTCAATTATATGTATATGTGTGCGTGCACATGGGTATGTTGCAGGCAGTTGTGAGCAGCCTAGTGTGTGTGCTAAGAATCAGACTTGGATCCTTTGCAAGAGTAGCAAGCATGATAAACAGCTGAGCCAGGGCTCCAGCCTGCATGCACCTTTTTAAAGCTGCTCTGTTATAGCAGAGAGATGAAAGGTCTCCTAATATGTGCAAGCTAGACTAGTTTATGGCTGTACTTCCCTAAGCCTTCATTTCAAATTGATAAAACGACAGTTTGTAGTCAGTGTTTCCCCTCCCCCAGCTCTGATTCCATTAAGAAACTGAAGGAAACCTGAGAAGTACAGGAGCTGAGGGGAACTGCGTGCTGGGGTTGTCCTGCAGGATCATGCTTCACTGCTGAGCACGCAGAACAGATGACATTCACACCCAGAGAGCAGATGCTGGTGTGGAAGGCTGTGCTCATTAGTATGTGTGTTAGACAGTCTTCTTGTTGGAATCTCCCCCGTGGCTCAGTTTGGAACTTTGAGCTCCGTCTTTGAACACACACTCGGAGGTACAAGTTTTACTTTTAGAGGGCTTATCTTCCATGCATGGGAAGCCTAAGGTTGGATCTCAGCTCTCACTGGACTGGACTGGTGGCTAGCTGTCAGCACAAGACTAGATACAGAGGAGCCCAGACAAACCCTTGTTAAACTGATCATAAAGAAGACCCTTGTCTTCCCCAAAACTCAGTTTTGACATACTGAAATCTAGAAATTGAATTAGGGGTCCTCCGACCCTAGAATACAACCTCTCTGCCTAGGCCACTTGGGTGCTTTTGTGTGGGGAATGGGGATCTCATTAGGCAGTGTCTCCAGCTGAATATGAGGGTACTCGGCCTTCTCCATCATCAGTTACTCTCATGGGTCAAATGTTCCTACAGCAGCTGACTCCACACTGCTGTGGCCTTTCACCCCCATCCCTGGTCCCCACAATCTAAACTGGCCCAGGTGGGAGACGCTGCTCCAAATAATATTAATAACAAGAACAGGAACAAAAGCATTGGGTGTTTACAGACAGCTTAATTTGAGCCAAGTGATATATAGAACAGTTCACATACTTATTGCATTTAAATGCCAACCTTTTGAAGCGAACTGCTAATTAATCCATGAAAATGAGGTCTAGAGAGGTGGTTTTGCAATGTCACACTGTTAGAGTATGTCGAAGACAGAATGTAAACCCAAGGCTATCTGAATCTAGAGGTCCCTGGATTTGGGGAAGGGAGAAGGGGTGTGTGTGTGTGTGAGTGTGTGTGTGTGTGTGAGTGTGTGTGAGTGTGTGTGTGTGTGTGTGTGTGTGTGTGTGTGTGTGTGTGTTAGCTACAGATTCTGTACCCAGAGCCAGTGTTCATATTAACTGGCCACTCACAACACTGGGTAATACCAATGAGTTCTCTCTGGTTTGGGAGCTGGAGGAGAAAAGTGTCACACTATTAGTGAATGGGTAGAACAGTTGGTCTTCATGGAGGATGTGGCGGGCACTGGCAGGGTCGGGAGATAGGTGGCTAAGGAGCCACAGAGAGGGGAGTAGGAAGCTCTCAACAGGAAGCCCCTGGGTGAGATGTAACTGGACAATACTGAAGGTGTGGACAGAGCACAGAAGTCTACTAGTGAAGGTGTGAGAGTGAAACACTGGGAATGGGGGTTGCGCTAGGGATCCCAAGGCGCTGAGACGGGCCAGTGATGGAGCCTCTAGAATTCACGATGGCTGACTACGCGTCTCGGTGTCTGTGCCAGGCAAACACCCACTGCAAGAGCCATGGGGCCCACAGTCAGAAGGCTGGAGAAAAGATGGCTTAAGGAAAATTTCTGCCGACAGAATGGCACTCAGGTGTCGTATTAGAGCCTTGGGGAGAAACTGTGACTAGTCTACGAGCGAGCGCAGAGGCTGGGCTTAAGGAGGGAGAAGAGACCTGGGGTACCAGGGAATAAGGAAGGCAGCATCTCTGGGAAGTCACATCCCAGCCCCAGATGGGGTGATAATCACTTGATTGTCTGGGATATCCTCAGGAGCAGGACCCGTGCCTCACTCCTTGTGTCTAGCCCCTGGTGGTGTCCTGTTCTCTGGAATCCACACTATGCCGGCCCCAGGACCTGTCAGTGCTGGAGCAATGAATGAGACCCAGTGCTGAAGTCCAAGCACAGGGTGAGATCAGCAGGGCTGGACGAGGATCCCAGGATCCCTCTAGACGGTAACTCTGAGAGTGAAGACTTCCTGGTCATTCTACACTGCCCTGAAAGCCAGGGCAACCAGAACCTCTAGAGTGACCTAGGGGCTTGAGAGACCTGAGGCAGCAGCCCGGGGGGCCAGGTGGGGTGAAGCCAGGGTAACTCTGAAGCCCAGACTTGCTGTTGCTATTGTCTGAGATGTGACCCCAGGGGGAGGCTTGTGTGCTGATCCTCTCGGGTTCCATTTCCAGATTGCTGGCCCTCTTCTTTGTCACCCCTCCTCCCCATGAGTCAGAGCTCACAGCAAGTATTAGCAGGGTGACCTTATTTTCTAACAGCTTTTTAAAAAAAGATTTTTATATATATGTAGATATATATATAGATAGATATCTATATCTATATCTATATCTATATCTATATCTATATATATAGTATTCTGTCTGCATGTGTCCCTGCAGGCCAGAAGAGGGCGCCAGATCTCATTACAGATGGTTGTGAGCCATCATGTGATTGCTGGGAATTGAACTCAGGACCTCTGGAAGAGCAGTCAGTGCTCTCAACCGCTGAGCCATCTCTCCAGCCCTGAGACCTTATTTTCATGCAGTAGGAATGCCCGATTAGCTGAGCATTCAGACATTCAGACATTCGGGACTGAGAAAGCAGAACTCACGGCCTCTTAGAAAAGACTGAATTGCTTGGTGGAGAATCACCCAATAAGGAGTGAACAGATCTAGGATGGATCATGATGAGAGGGACTGAGGTTAAGTTTCTACATCTGGGAGGCAGTTTGGCCTTGGAAACCATCAAGGGAGAAATGGACTTTCATGCAGGTGGTGTGCATGGCAGCCTGGAGGAGCTGCCGATCCTCTAAAGATCCATTAAGTAAAAGCATGTTCTATGTTAGAAATGTCATTTGTTAATCATCTCTGATGTTTTCTTCAAAAAATATGCATATAGGACTTGGGACCTAATTTTTCCTAATTTTTTAATAACCACAAATCTCTAAATAATAAGTAAGCTCATTTTTCTATTGAATCAAGTTACCAACATAATTTTTAGTTGGATGTAAGCAGAACAGCATGTAGACATCACAAATTTTGGTAAATAATTCAAAAATAAAATGGAAATGCATGTGTGTGGGGTGGGTATATGTGTGTGTTTATATTAGCAAGTGCTCATATGCACATGTGTGTGTAAGGCCAGATATTGTCATCAGGTTCCTTCATTGATTGCTTTCCCTGTTATTTTTTGAGACAGAGACTATCACTGAACCTGGAGCTCATCGATTGGGTCAGACTAGCTGATCGATGAGCTCCAGGGATTTGCCTGTCTCTGTCCGGTCCCCACCTCCCAGGGCTGGGTTACAGAGACACATAGTTGCTCCTGGCTTTCATATGATCTGAATTCCAGCCCCCCTCCCCCAACCCCTCCCTGCCGTGCTTTTGTGGCAGGCACTTTACTGACTGGGCCATCTCTCCAGCCCTAAAATGCATCTTTTAATAAAGTGAACGGGACTTTTTGTTTGTTTTTTAAAAAACTCATGCCCAAGTTTGAAAATACCACATTCTAGAATGCAACAGGAATGAGTTTGTATTTTTTTAATCTTGTCCATACAAACACAGAGTGACCATGCTCACCTACATAAGTAGATGGGAAGGGAAGCAATTTATAACAATGTCATTCTGTCAGCTCTTTCTGAAATGTACGCCAAAATTATATAATGACCCATCATGAACATTTATTTTAAATAGCATATCAGCTGACAACTTGATTAGATCCTCTTGCAATTTTGTTGGAAGCAAAGAGCTGAAAAGCACTTACCTTGAAAAAAATTTTTTCTTACCCATTCATTAATGTCACTCACTCTCAGCATCGATACCGATACTTTAGAGTCCTTTCATCTAGTCTCCTGGAGGTTTTATTAAATTCCCAAGCAATGAAATCTTACTGTGCAATGTCACAGTCAGAATGAACAGGAAGGATAGTTTTGCTTTTATAATAAAGAGGAGAAGGGCTCTTGAGAAAAGAGAACCTCAGATGCTGGATCATTCCCAGGCAAAGCAGCTCCAAGAAAGACGAAATTCAAACCCAAGGATCTGGAAGCTGTTAACTCTTCATAGCACCGGTACCTGCGTTCCCCACGGAAAGCCCCATATACGTGTGCGGTGGTGTAAAGATCAATACTATCAATGCCATCTTCTGAAGGAGCCTGATATGAACAAAGAGAGAGGGGGGTGGTGGCAGGAGGAAAAGAAGGCTATTTTTAGGCTGGCATCATGCATACTACTATTCATAACAAATTATTCTACAGTTTGATTGCTTAAAATAATGGATATTTATCATCTTACGTGGTTTGTGAGGGCCAAGGATTGAGACGAGGTCTTCAGTGTGACTCTAGTTTGGGGAAGCCCTCGCCATGCACCTTTCTGCAACGGGGTCTCCAGCTCCCTCTGCTCACTAGCCAGCATTGGGTCACCTGTGTCTCCATGTGCTTTCCCTGATTGTTGAGTAATTGTGAGTCAGCTCCAGCCCAGACAATACGGTGAATTTGTTTGCCACGATGTGGGCTGTGACTTCTTCAATGAAATCTGAACCCATGCCTGCTTGGGAACTGATGTTCATCTCTTCTGTGTCCTAGGACTCCGAATATTCACTGACTGAGAAGGATTGTTCTGTATCAATGGAGGAGGAAGCAGGGGAGGAGCCAGGGCTGGGCAGGTCAACAGCCCCCAAAGACTTCCACTTTTATCACATGGACCTTTATGACTCTGAAGATAGACTGCAGCTCTTCCCAGGAGAAAGCAGCAGGGTCAGGAGAGAAGTAACCCAGGCTGAACTGACCCATGAGCCGAGAGGGGCAGGGGACAGTAAGAGTCTTCAGAACGAAGTGGACGAGCTTGTCCATTTATACGGACTTGAAGATGATCACGAGTTAGGGAATGAGTTTGTTGATGAACACAGACTGAGGACTCTGGGATATCCTTCTTATGGGATGAAGAGGAGAGACCCAGGCAGGGAACAGAGAGACTGGGGACTTAGTGATGAGACAGAGGAGGCCGAGGACCTGGACTATGGAGGGCAAGTCCTTCCTGGCCAGTGCCAAGACCTTCGGGAAGCTTACAGGTACACACATGGCCGTGCCAGTGAGGAGTATGAATGCTATGTTATTCCAGAGGAGGAGGATGAAGAAGAGCCTGCTGACGTCTTCTGTGTCACTTGCAAAACTCCAGTAAGAACTGTGGAGAAGGATTTTGAAATACACAAGGAACATGAAGTAATGCCGCTCAGCAAAGCACTGGAAAGTGCCAAGGTAGCAGGTCTCCTCCATCTTTGTCGGGAGAACGTATGTGTGTCTCAGGGAGGTGGGCAGGGAATGCATCCTAAATATCCCTGTAAGGATGGAAATGGGGACTGGAGAGATGGCTTAGTGGTTAAGAGCACTGGCTCCCCTTGTAGAGGACTTGGGTCCAATTCCCAACATCCACATGGCAGCTCACAACCATCCTTAACTGTAGGCACAGGAGATCTGATGCCCTCTTCTAGCCTCTGTGGTCAACACACACACACACACACACACACACACACACACACACACACACACGGTGTACAGACATACACGCAAACATCCATATACATATTTTTTTTTTAATTTAAAGAAGTTAGAACAAACATAGCATTGATGCCTTGTTTGTCCTGTTCCCTAGGATGAAATTCACAAAAACATGTGCAAATTGGAACAGCAGATTATTGAGATGGAAAATTTTGCCAGCCACCTGGAGGAGGTGTTCATTACAGTGGAGGTAAGAACATGCTTGGTGAGTTCATCACACATGTAGCTTCTGTCTGTGGCCACAGCAAGCAGATGGTCCTAGTGAGCTATGGAAGCTTTGTCCTTAAATGTGAGGTGTCACCTGCCCCCTCCCCTTAGCTATCTATAGACCTTCCACCACCCCTGGGCAGCCACAGAGGTGATGGTCACTTGTCTGCATCCTCTACTCTGTCCTCTATATCCACTAGGTGTGAGAGGCTGGTGTGTGTGTATCTCCAGGCCTACTACATGGATGTTTCAAAGCAAGTTTATTATACATGTTTATTGCATGTATAAATAAAGCAGACATTTTAAAATCAAAGTGCCAATTGCATGGGGTTTAGATTTTTTTTTTTTTAATTCTAACAACAATGACTTGATGGTAGCACAACCCAGATGGTGAAATGAACAGTTTTCTTCTGTACTTGTAATTAGTGTGGGGTGAGGTTCGTGTGCACCTGTGTATACAAGTGTACATACACATGTATATTCATGCATGTGAACATCAGAGGTCAAGTCTGGGTGTCTTCCTCAGCCACTCTGTACCTTATTTTTTGAGACTGGGTCTTTCACTGACATTGGAGCTCTCTAATTTGGCTAGCCTGGTTGGCCAGGAATACCCGGAGATCCCCCTGTCTCAGCTGCCCTCAGTGTTGGGATTACATACGATCATTGCTGCACCTGGCTTTTTATGTAGGTGCCGGAGATCCAAACTCAGGCCTTCATGCTGGCATGGCAAGGTGCTCGACCAAACGAGCCCCTTCGCTAGCCCCTGTCCTTGGCGGGCTTTTTGTTTGGTTGGTTGATTTTGTCCTCTTTTTTCCTTTTTCTGCTCTTGGTCCCAGCCTGAGATTCCCTTGGGTGCCATCTGATCCTGCGTATGACCAGACACGGCAGGCTTCATGTTGTTACCTCGATCTCTGTAGGTTTTCTTTTTCTTTTTCTTTTTCTTTTTCTATTTTTTTTTTTTTTTTTTTTTTGAGCTGAGGATCAAACCCAGGGCCTTGTGTTTGCTAGGCAAATGCTCTACCACTGAGCTAAATCCCCAACCCCTGGAGTTTTTAATTTTAGGTCTTTGGAGTACCATCATGTCACTGTATTCAGTCAGGTGTGAACTGCCAAGTTACCTCTTTTCTGAAAATGTTTATTGTGCATATTCATTGTACATTTTATATTACATCAGGAGGTTTTCACGCATGTATATAATGTGTGTTGAGCGTGTTCCCCAGCTCCACTCCCCTGGGGCTCCCCCTTAATATTCTCTGTTCCCCAGACTCTTTCATGACACATGTGCATACATGATTTTATGAGTCTATGTAAGATTCAGGAACCACAAATGAGAGAGAATGTATATTTGTCTTCTGAGACTAGCTGGATTCATTTGATTGGATAGTCTCCACTAGCATTCATTTTACTGCAAACAATTCCGTGGTGCATATATACATTTTCTTTGTCCATCCCTCTGTTGATGGACACCTAGGTTAGTTCAGTTTTTGAGGAATCTCCATACTGATTCCCAAGGCGTCTGGACTAATTTACATCCCCAACAGGGATGTATGTGGATGTTGTCCATACACTCACTGGTATTTATTTGTCAAATAGGTTTCAGCTTTTCATGTAGCAACACGCTACTCCTGCTGGTTACCGTTCCTCAAACACAGACACACTTCTAGCTGTGCATAAATATCTGTGCTGTCCCTTTCAACTTAGCCATTTTGCAGGCTCTGCAAGACTGGTAAGAACTCAGACCTCCAAGATTTGTGGCTGCGTTCTGGGCCAAGTGTGTCCAGATTCTTGGTCTGTTATTAAAAAAATGAAATGAAAACCCACACAAATTGCCAAGTAGCAAGAAAGTTTTACTTAAAGAAAAATGACAGAACAGATTAGAAACACACTGTTAAGACTGGCAGCAGGACTAGGCAGTGGTGGAGCACGCCTTTGATCCCAGCACTCAGGAGGCAGAGGCAGGAGGGTCTCTGTGAGTTCAAGGCCAGCCTGGTCTACAGAGTGAGTTCCAGGAGAGTCAGGGCTATGTAGAGAGAGAGACCCTGTCTCAAAAAAACAAAAGGTTGACAACAGGACACATGAGTGAGAGTACTCACTCATTATTGTTGGGGGGTTCCTTTTATGGGGTTCAAGAAGAGGTATTTGGGGGTTCCCTTATGGGGATCAAGAAAAGTGTATTTGGGGGGGTCCCCTTTATGGGGTTCAAGAAGAGGAGTTTGGTCATTAGGGGTATAATTTGAGCAATTCGCTATTTTGACTGACAGGCTTAGATTACATGAACCTTACTCACTGCCCATATCCCTTCCCATGATGCATCTGATTTTAATCAGTATGCATGCCCATTTATGCATAAGCATAAGAAGGTAAATACAACATTCTCTCTTCTCTCTGAAAGTTCACTTTGAGGACACAGTTTGACTTAATATGCTTGCAACCAAATCCAGTCTAGGCCAGATCAGTCCATTGCCCATAGTCCTGGATTGTGTTCTAGGATGTGTTTGAATGGAAATGGGTGTTATCAAGGGTTGCAAAGAGTAACTATTTCTGTTTTCAAAGCATGTATATATGCAGCTCTATGCAAACAGGGGTCCTAGATTGCTAACAGGTTGCTAGGTGCATTGTTCAGAGTCTAGGGGTGTGCAGAGCCCGAGACAAATGGAGTCCAAGGTTGCTAAGCTATTCCCTGTGTCTGCATTGCCTCAAAAGGGACTTCTCATCCTTTAAGGCCCCCTCTCTTCCTGTTCTGACGTGGGAAGAACATAGGTTCTTCATCCATGGACCACGATTACTGAACTGGAAGCTGATCCTACTTGCCCATTGGCCATACTGTCCCCTAGAGCTCCATAGAGCAAGAGCAAATCCTCTCTCCTGCCTAGCTTTAGTTAAACACTGCAAGACACTCATCCTTTGCCCTCAGCCTTAAAGGGAGAGAGAGAGCTGCCCCACTGTCCTGTGGATGGAGCGGGGAGGACGGAAGCCCTTCTACTCCCAAGCACAAGAGGGTAGGAGGAGGGATAAGAGTAAGATAGCCAGGGCAAGCACATTATGCTAGGACTGGAGAGATGGCTCAGAGGTTAAGAGCACTGTTGCTCTTCTGGAGGACCTAGGTTTGATTCCCAGGTGGCTCACAATGGCCTGTAATTCTAGTTCTGGGCATCTAATGCCCCCTTCTGGCCTCTGTGGGCACTGCACACATGTGGTGCACAGACACATATGCAGACAAAATACCAAACTTTTTCCTTTTGAGTTCCCTGTGCTCTATTCTGTCATCTGTCATCTGTCATACTCTCAGATCCACGTATCCTCATCCCAGTGAGGACGCCAGGGACCTTCTGTTATCGCCACCTGAGATTCAGCTGTTTGCTTTACCCTCTCACCTTTCGGAATGAGTTTTATGCACATAGTAGGTGCTTAGTGACAACTCTCTGCGTGACTTCTAGAAGCCTCTTCTTTGGAAATGTCCTTGTCATTGGATGAAGGTGGCAACAGTCAAAAACCACTGAGTCTCATATGCTTCCAGTGTGAGAAGTGAATACCAGAAATCTATCTGCTCTACTCAACATTTCCCAGCCTCTGTGCTCCTGGTTTAAATACTATAGGTATCAGCTGGGTGTGGTGGTGCATGCCTACAATCCCAGCACTTGGAAAGTTAAGGCAAGAGCATTGCTATGAATTCCAGGCCAGCCTGGCCTGCATAGTGGGTACCAAGCCATATAGGGTCACCTAATAAGAGGCTGTGTCAAGAAAACCTACAGATACGTAAACACCACACATACCAGATTCAATGTCTACATTCTTCCTCCTGCATTTCCTCATTTACCAGGCAGTGCCGTTTGCCACAATCCTTCCTTCTCTGCTTCCATCTCTCCTCACTGGCATGAACCGAGTGTTTACATAAGCCGTGTATCAGTTGTGGGGACATATATCATGAGATGTGAGAGCTTGGGAGGGAATGGCAGGTGGACATTGCCCAGGGCAAACATTTCTGCCTTGAAGTCCAAGTTTCTGGCAGCAAGCTGATTAACCATTGATGAGCTCCCAGGCTGGTTGCTATGGTAATAGGAGGTCGCTGAAACAGGGAGAGGATTGCAACATACTGCCAGGAAAGATAACAGCACTTTCTGATGACGGTGTTCAAGGCCGGGGAGCACACATCACAGTTGGTGGAGTTCAAGGACCTGAGTTTGGCCCTGAAAACCCACATAGAAAATCTGGGTGTGGTGACACATGCTTGTCATTCCAGTGCTGGGAGGCAGAGAGAGAAGGATCTCTGGGGCTTGCTGGTCAGCCAACCTAACCTAGTGGGCACACTCCCTGCCAGTGAGAGACTCTGTGGATGACACTTGAGGTTGTCCTCTGGCTTCCACATGCACAAACATGTATGTACACATTCATGTTCATATGTGTTAATTAATTAAATAATTAAAGCTCATTCCTGGAGAACTGAGAAGGAGTCTTCTCTGTTTTCACTCCCCCAGCATCCACTCCAGCATCCTGCTAAGAGATGGGATCGAGTGAAGGGATGAGAAAAACTGGGGGCAGACAGAGTTTCATGTCCCCAGTGGCTCTAGCCAACATACCACACACACTAAAATGATGGTTAAGGTCAACTGTCTTGCAGGAGAATTTTGGAAAACAAGAACAAACCTTTGAGTCACATTACACTGAGATCTTGGAAACCCTCGCTCAAAAGTACGAAGAAAAAATTCAAGCTCTGGGAGAGAAAAAGAAAGAGAAGCTGGAAGCTTTATATGGGCAACTGGTCAGCTGTGGAGAAAACCTTGACACCTGTAGAGAGCTGATGGAAACCATAGAGGAGATGTGTCATGAAGAGAAGGTGGAGTTCTTAAAGGTCTGTGATGAACAGAAAGGAAAGGAACAAAACCATGAGATGAAATCCCAGGTCCAGTCCAAAGTAGGCTAGCCTACCCTCTCCCCTCTCAGAGGTCTGAGTTGACTGTGATGGCCAACATCTATCTGATGTTCATTGTGGGAGGCTGTCCCTACCTCTCCATATCACTTCATGACCAAGCAGGCAGGGACACCCTACCCTTCCCTTCCACCACTCCCCAGGTACCTCCAAGCCTTGTCCCCTCTGTCCCCTGATCATTGACTGTCCCTTGATCATGGAGGCGAGCAAAGACAGTGTCCTGAGACTTTCTTGGCTGCCTCTGGCGGCTTCTCTTGGGTTTCTTGGAGAAAGTTGGTTCAGGTTAATAAGGTATCTTAAATAGCCCTGTGACAAGGCAATTGTAAGTTCATACATATGCCAAAAATATCCACTTCTTAATTATATTCAAACCATATTAAATCTGGCCCAAACCCCATAAAGCAGAGTTATGGGAATTTCAACCTCATTTAGAGATCTTGCAAGGTCCCATGAGGCTATGGGGCAGATGTGGATTCACAAAGAAGTCTTCAGAATCTCCTTGGCTAAGTATGACCCCCTCATTGTCCAAGCTCATAGTTATTTCTCAAAGCCCAATCATACCTCCTTCTCACCACCGTCATGGTAAGAGACCCATGAATGAAGGTAGAGAGCAATCTGGCAAGAACTGTAAGAGGAACCAATGCTCACCCTTTTGAGCCAGTGATCCCCTGGTGCCACTGTATCTCGAATACAGAATGTAGAAAACAATGCATTACTGATGATGATGACAATTTGTAGACAGCCACTGTGTCTTACACCAGACGAACCACAAGTAAACAATGGTGTTTCTAGGCAACAGACCCTTGCCGTCTTCATAGTCAGTGGTCCACAGGACCCTGTGTGACCCAGGAGGTGCAGGACTGTGGAGGGAAACGCACAAGCATGGTGGTTTTGTTGGGATGATCGTCCCCACTTTCATAATTTCCAA
Source organism: Onychomys torridus (assembly GCF_903995425.1). Classification (NCBI taxonomy): domain Eukaryota; kingdom Metazoa; phylum Chordata; class Mammalia; order Rodentia; family Cricetidae; genus Onychomys; species Onychomys torridus. The sequence continues at coordinate 61,679,849 of NC_050443.1, read as the reverse complement.
CTTAAAAACATTTATACTATTGTATTGTTGAGAAAAATTATTTCCTAAATCGGTTTGATATTTTCTTTCCTTTTCAGGATGCAGTGGCTATGACTGACAGGTAATAGTTTTGTCCTGACCTGGTTTCTGTTTCCATTCCTTTCACCTCTAGACTCCCCTGGGTCATCTGCTTCCCTTATCAGCTCCAGGGACCCCATAAATAAAATAGTCCCGACTTCGGCATGGCAGTGTGGGGTCGGTAGGGCCCTTTGGTGTTGAATCTTAGAATCGCTGGGCTGGAAGGGAACATGTATGGTGAGACCCGCCCAGCAAGATTGCACTCAGGTCCCCCTCACACACAAGAACTTTGTCTCACTGGGAGAAACTGAGGACTGGAACATGTCCCCAGCTCTCTTCAGTCCTTGGTTATGTTGTGGCAGAAAGTATACACATTTTAAAGTCAGACACAGCAGAGCATGACCCCTGCTTCCACAGTGACCTTGGTCAGATCCAAGTCCAATGTCCCTCCTTCCCTATTTACAAACTGGGGCAGTTCTGTGAGACCTTAGTAAGACAGTGTTGGTAAAGCAACATGGGAACTTAATAATTGAAGGGCCTAAATACACGCATTATTTGGCAAAAATGGACCTGCACTTCAAATTCCATGTTTGCCACTTAGAAGCCTCGTGACTTCCAGGGAGCTAATGCAGGACCATCTGGAGCCTCTGGTGCGGCAATGTGAGGGTTCCTGACTGTATGGAGCATGAGGCTCCAGAGTAGAACCCCCAAGTACATGTTGGGATGTGGGATGATGTGGAAACAGAGGAAATGTGGTCTACATCCTGCAGATAGATGGACTTCCAGCCATCCTTAGGCCTAACCCTTCCTCTTGCCCCTGGGAGGGATTAGACCAACATTTCTCAACCCCAACCTGTGGGTCACAATCAGGGTCAAACGACCCTTTCACAGGGGTCACATAAGACCATTGGAAAACACAGATTATTTTCATCACAACTCATAACAGTAGCAAAAATACAGTTACGAAGTAGCAACAAAAATTATTTTATGGTTGTGGGGTCACCACAACATGAGGAACTGTACTAAAGGGTCACAGCATTAGGAAGGTTGAGAACCTCTGGATTAGATAGTAATGGATGGTTTGGATGGGAAATGTTCCCTAAAAGGCTCATGGGTTGAAGGCTTTGTTCTCAAAGCAACTATGTTCAGAAGTGGGGTTCTGGGGAAATGGTTGGATCAGTAGAGCTATGATCTCATGAATGAGGGTCCTTCAATGGGTTCATAATTCTATGGTACAATTGGGAGGTGGTGGAGTTGAGGAGTTGGGGCCTAGTTAAAGGAAGTGAGTTACTAGAGGTTTGAAAGGTATATTTTGTCCCTCTTCTTGCCTTTCTCCACTTCCTGGATGCCCAAGGTAAGCAGCTTTCCTCCATTTTGCCCCCAACCCCCACCCCCACCCCCATGCTTCCACCGAAGGCCTAAAGAGCAATGGAGCCAGCTGACCGTGGACTGAAACCATGGGTCGAAGTAGAGATTCCCTCCCTTTTAGTAGCTTATCTCAGTGATTTGTCAAAGCCACAATGTTCTAGTGAGGTAACCTCCTGGCCCATCATCAAATCAGATAGCAGAATCCAGAAGCATGTGAAGAAATGCAAGTTTGGCAAAGAGGCCCTCCATTTCCCCCTCGTGACCTAAAGATGTACCCTAAGAAGAAAGCCCTCCATCTTTGTATGAATTTGTGTTGTTTTTTTAAGACACGCATGGGTGTTTTGCCTGCATGAATGTCTGTGGACCATGTGTGTACCTGGTGTCCACAGAAGCCAGAAGAGGGTGTCACATACCTTGGAACTGGGATTACAAAGGGTTGTGAGCTGCCATATGGGTGCTGACAATTGAACCTAGATCCTCTGGAAGAGCAACCAGTGCTCTTAACTGCTGATCCCACTTCCCAGTCCCTGCCGGTGTCTTTTCATACCCACAGACTGGGGAAATTCCTGAAAACCAAAACAGACGTGGAGCTCTCTGCACAGCCTGAGTTTGAAGACCAGACCTTGGATTTCTCTGATGTGGAGCAGCTGATGGACTCTATCAACACCATTCCAGGTGTGTGTGTGTGTGTGTGTGTGTGTGTGTGTGTGTGTGTGTGAGAGAGAGAGAGAGAGAGAGAGAGAGAGAGAGAGAGAGAGAGAGAGAACATGAACGGACCTAAAGGGACAGTAGAATAAGTGGAACAAACCAATCACAGAGAGATAAACACTGCATGTGGTGAGGTGCCTGGAGAAGTCAAACTCATAGGCTCAGCAATGGTGGCAGTCCAGGACTGGGGTGCAGCCCAGGACTGATGTGCAGCCCAAGACTTGGGAGGGAGAGATGGGAACTGCCTAGTGAGTGGGAGGACTTATTCTGTATGGTGAATAAGATCTGAGCAGCACAGCACTTGGGGTTAACAATATGGTACCTGTCACTTCCACAAATGGTAAGAAAGTAGATCCGATGCTAAAGGATCTTAACAAGCAGGCCTCCCTTCCAGTCGTGTGCATGTATGTGAGTGTGTATGTATATGTGTGTGCATGTGTGTGAGTGTGTATGTGTATGCGTGCGTGTATGCGTGCATTGTGTGTGTTTGTGTGTGTGTGCGCGTGCACATGCGTGCACGCATGCACTGGGGGTGGAGTACACACTCACATGCATTCATGTGTATGTGGAGGCCAGAGATTGACATCAAGCTTCTCCCTCTATTGCTTTGCATTTCATCTTTTGAAACAGGGTCTCTCACTGAACGTGAAGCTCCCAGGTTTTTAGGCTGTCTGGCCAGGATGCCGAAGGAATCCTATCTCCAAGGTGGACATAGCTGCGCCTGGCTTCTTATGTGGATGCTGGGGCTCTGAACTCGGGTCCTCAGGCTTATTTGGCAAACACTTCACTGCCTGAGCCATCACCCCAGCTCAGGTTCTTTTCTCTTCTAAGGCTCAGTAGTATTCCATTGAGTCAACACACCTCATTTCCTCCTCCATTAATCTGTTGATGGACACTAGGTTGCTCTCTTATCTTGGCCATTGTGAATACAGCACCATGAAATGAGTGTGCAAAGTATCTAGGGTCCCGACTCCATTCTTTTGACTGTTTACCTAGACGTAGGACTGCTAACCCTCTGACAGTTCTCTTCTCTCCCTCACTCTCTTCGCAGCACTGGGGTTGAGCCAGCATGCTACTCAAGTGCTGCATCTCTGAGCTACATTTCCAACCTCCCCACAACCTAACTTTTTTTTTTTTTTGGTTTTCCGAGACAGGATTTCTCTGTGTAGCTTTGCGCCTTTCCTAGAACTCACTTGGTAGCCCAGGCTGGCCTTGAACTCACAGAGATCCACCTGGCTCTGCCTCCCGAGTGCTGGGATTAAAGGCCACCACCACTGCCCGGCACCTACCTTTTTTTAAAAGCTGAGGCACACACATGGTGCACAGACGCGTATGCAGACAAAACACCCATACACGCAAAACCATACAATAAAATAAAAAGTGGCTACTCCCCACACCCGCACAGCTGCTTCCTCATTGATGTCTTCTCTCTCTTGGTTTGTAGCTCCCTCTGCTCCGGTGATCAATCCACAGGCCCCCAACTCGGCCACAGGGTCTTCGGTCCGCGTGTGTTGGAGCTTATACTCTGACGACACGGTGGAGAGCTATCAGCTATCCTACAGGCCAGTCCGGGACAGCTCACCTGGCAAAGACCAAGCAGGTAAGGTCTAGAGCCTGACAGAGCCGCTGCTGACCAGAAGGCTTCAGGGAATAGCCCCTTGCTCCCTTTGGGCAGCTCTGGGTCTACCTTCACCCCGAGGGGAATGCTTGTGTGGTACTAGGGCTGGGGCCACCCTCCCACCAATTATCCATCAGTCCTTCTCCTGGGAGCAGCGTAGCTGTATTAGCCATTGGTTAGTTTTCTTGTTGCTGTGAACAAATATCCAACAAGAAACAACTTTGGGAGGCGAGGGTTTGTTTTGGCTCACAGGTTGAGAGTATGGTCCAGCACCCAGGGGTGGGGGTGAGGATGGGGGGTGGTAGCAGGTACATGAGACAGCTGGTCACATTGAACCACAGTCAAGAAACAGAGAGTGATGAATACCGATGTTCTACTCACTTTCTCCTTTATATTCAATCTGGGACCTCTGCCCACAAGATGGTGGCACCCACATCCAAGGTGGGTCATCCCTCCTCAGCTAAACCTCTTTGGGAATGCCTTCAGAGACACCCAGAGGTCTGTCTCCTTGGTGGTTGGAAATCCCATCAAGTTGAAAATGAAGATTAATCTTCATAGTTAGCTTGCTGTTACTGTAACAAATATCAGAGATAAATCAAGTTTTGAGGAGGAAACATTAGTAGCCCGTGGTTTCTGTCTTTAATGACACAGAATACAAAGATAGAATGTGGCTGAAAAGCTGCTCGTCTGAGAGCATCAGGGGGCCAAGAGAAACAGGGAGGGGCTGGGGGTACCAATATCCCTCTCAAGCTTATGTTCCCAAAGACCTAACCTCCTCCCATGAGGCCCCACCTCCTAAAAGGTTCACCGCCTCCTGGAGTACTAGGTTAGGGACAGCCTTCAACACATAGCTGTTGGGGCGCTTCTTAAACCATAACAAGAAGGGGAGATCAGACTGCAGGAAAATAACCCCCCAAGTCCCACAAACCTGAAGTAATGAGGATGTGGTCCTGCTGGTAGGTCTGTCCAGTATGAGTCAGGTCAGAGTGAGCTTGCCGGGCTTGGTGATCTCCATTTCACAGATGAGGATGGTGGAGGCTCAGAGAGAAATGACCTGTCAGTGGGTCACAGTGAGTTGTGGTAGAACCAGGGTGAGAACCAGGTCTGCAGGCTTCCTGCCCAGAGTACTGCACACTGTTCCAGGATACGTGGGTAGAGGCTCTGAGTTAAGGGAGGTAAGGACATCATTTCTGCCCGGGGGCCAAGTAGGAGGAGATCAAAAAAAATTTTTTTAATTGTTTTGTTTTTTGAGACAGGGTTTCTCACCATGTAGTTTTGGTGCCTGTACTGGATCTCACTCTGTAGACCAGGCTGGCCTTGAACTCACAGAGATCTGCCTGGCTCTGCCTCCCGGTGCTGGGATTAAAGACGTGTGCCACTGCTGCCCAGCTAAAAATATTTTTTATTATTTGATAGTTTTATACATTTATACAATGTATATGTAACTGTAACTTCATGTCCTCTTTTTATTTTTGGCTTTTGTAACTAATAACCACAAAGCCAATTAGTGCTGCCCATATGCACATCCACTGGAGCATGAGCAACCTACCAGTGGCCACATCGGCAAAGCAGAGAGGCTCTCCCTCATTCAGATGTCATCAGCTGCCAGTAGTTCCTGCACTCAGGTGGGGGCTCCAGGGCCCTCTCCAGCCCAAGCTGGAAACTTGAATGGCTTGATGTCGTGGGGGTAACACAGCTGCTGTCAGTTGGTATGGGCAATAACCACATCATGTCTAGAAGTCAGCATTTCACAGTTTTCCTCCTCATTTGCCCCCCTAATTTTTTGCCCTCTTCTTTGAACTTCTCTAAGCCTTGGATGGTGGGACATTGATAGAGACCACCCATCCACAGCTAACCACTCAGTCATTTGTAGTTGACACTTTGACCAGCTTCAAGTCTCTGCGTTAACCACTATGCACTGCCAAAAGAAACTTTCCTGACCAAGGCTGAGAGCAACACAAATCTTTGGGTGCAAACATAAATGTTCCGAGTGCAGTTTGACAACATAACCATTTATCAAAACAACAGTAAGTTCCCCACTAGGGCCTATGATCTCCCTAGTCATGGACTTCTAACCAGGTTTACAGTGCCAGGCATGAAACCACTCCTGCGGAGCAGACCTCCTAACAAATTAGAAAGTGGTTGGTTACGTCCACAACTATCAGGCCACTATGACACGAGTGAGTATATTTGCCACCAGCAGGTCCATGTTGTAGCATGAATGGTCCAGTGCTGGGAAAGATCATTGATGCCATTTTCCCACAGTAGCCTACATAGTACCTACTGGCACTGTGCGGGCTAGCCAGCAGGAAGGAAATTTCCATCCTAGTTGCAACTTGATCTGTCTAAGATCTGGGAGCAGGTCATGTGTTGTTCTCAGCAGCAGGATGTGACCATCTCATTTTGATGGGCAACCAGCAGCAGTGGCAACTGCCTGTATTGTTTAGTGGGGTCTCAGAGACCTCTGACAAGCGACTCCCAGGAAAGTAGCTGTGGTGGTTTAAATGAGCAATGTCCCCCACCGGCCAGGTATTTGAACACTTGGTCTCAGCTGCGGGTGCTGTCTGGGGAGGTTTAGGCTGTCACCTTGCTAGGGAAGTACATCACTGCAAGCGGGTTTTCAGAGTTCATAGCCTCACCCTGCTTCCCTACTCCTCTCTCCTTTGAGCCCGTGGTTGAGGATGTGAGCACTCGGCTTCCTGCTCAGCCCTCACACCTGCCTCCTTCTGGGCCTCCCTACCACCAACAGCTCTCGCCCCTCTGAAGCCATACGCCCCAATAAACTCTTTCTTCCATATGTCACATGGTTTCATTGTTTTGTCCTAGCCAATGCAATAGCCTATTCCTAAAACTGTGATTTCATTAATAACCCCTGGCTTCTGAGAGCAGATTTATCCATGCATGCAGGGTCCTTGGTTTTGTTTGCTTTTTAAATTATTATTAGTTTACCAAGTAACAGATTTCTTTAATGTTTTTTCATACCTTTTAATTGGTTAGATTTCTGAGAGAAGGTCTAAGTAACCCAGAGTGGCCTCGAACTCAAAGCTATTCTCCTGCCTCAGCCTCCTGGGTACTAGGATTACAAATATGCACCACCATGTATTAGCCTTGTGCCAGTTAGTTTTTGCTCTGTAACAATACTTCTGCCTCCAAATTTAGTGGCTTAAAATAACACACATTTATTGTTTTGTTTTTGTTTTTGTTTTTGAGCTGAGGATCGAACCCAGGGCCTTGTGCTTGCCAGGCAAGTGCTCTACCACTGAGCTAAATCCGCAACCCTATTGTTTTATAATTTTATGGGTTGGTTAAGACAATTCAGGACCGAGACCCCTGAGTATGATCAGATGGTCCAAGGTGGCCTTACTCATTATGATAGTTTATCTCCATTGCCAACTTGAGGGACTTAAAAAATCACCATGGAAACACATCTCTGGGTGTGTCTGTGGAAGTGTTCCCAGAAAGGTTTAATAGAGCAGGCAAGACCCACCTGATGTCTCAGACTGATTGAGACAGAGAAAGCACACTGAGCATCAGCGCTCAGCTCTCTGTTTCCTGAGCACGGATACAATGTGAGCAGCTGCCGCCTTGCCTTTCCTGCCCTGATGGCAGGACCCTCCTTCCTAAGTTGCTTCTTACCAAGTAAAAGTAACTAATGTCTTCCCCTCTGGCCTGAGCTGGGGCAGCTGGTGCAGGGGTGGGGTGGGGGACTTTCTCACCATGGTCTTGAACTCTCCAGAGGGTTGCTCAGACTCATTCCTAGGTAGCAAAAGCGTTCAAGCTGTAGGTGGGGCAAGCCTCCCCTGTCCCAAGCCTCTCCTCTAGCATAGTCCTGTCTGCTGTCACCAGCTTAAGCCCCACTTCTGGCTAGGAAGCCAGAGCCTCTTGGCATACACAGGTCATGCCTGCAGGGGAGGGAGGAATCCACAGCCACTCTTTTACTATGGGACACAGTAAAGCCACGTGGCCTTTTAAGATCTGAGTTCTGACTTTTTCCTTTTTCTTCCAGAATTCACCATGACGGTCAAAGAAACATATTGCTCAGTGAGAAATCTTGAGCCAAATACCCAATACGAATTTTGGGTGATAGCTCAGAACAGGACCGGCCCCAGCCCCTCCAGTGAGCACGCGGTGTACGTGACAGGTAACGAGCTGTTCACTCTCGTTCTAGGCAAGCCAGGAATTGAAGATTTCTAGATGTGACTGGGTTTTCAGTTTCATTTGAAAAGACAGAAAGTGCTGCGTGAGTGAGGTTTCTTTTCTTTTCTTCCTGTATTTCATTTAAGGCATAAGATCTACATGCCTGGCGGTGTAAGGACTTTTTTTTTCAAGGTTGGCCTGCTACCCACAGTTTTACCGACACTTGGGACTTGTGTTAAGTTAGTTCTATTAAAACACCATGTCCTGGGGCTGGAGAGATGTCTCAGAGGTTAAAGAGCACCGACTGCTCTTCCAGAGGTTCTGAGTTCAATTCCCAGCACCTACATGGTGGCTCACAATCACTTGTAATGAGATCTGGCGCCCTCTTCTGTATGCATAATAAATAAAAAACAAAAACAAAAACCATGTCCCAGGCAACAGTTCTGGAGGGATAAGAGCCATGGCAGCGGGAATGGTGGCCGCAGCGGGGATGGTGGCCGCAGCGGGGATGGTGGCCGCAGCGGGGATGGTGGCCGCAGCGGGGATGGTGGCCGCAGCGGGAAACCGAGGGCTCATATCTTGAACTGCAAGTGCTAGCAGAGCGAACTTGAGATGGTGTGAGTCTTTACACTCTCAAAGCCCACCTACAGCGACCCACTTACTCCAAGACTACACCTCCTAAAACAGGGTTACAACCGGGGACCAAACATTCAAATGCCCTAGACTATGTGGGGCAGTTATTACTCAATCCACCACAGGTTTAGTGAGCATCCTCAGCCCCGGGAATGTCGGAAAGGGTCCCAGGTGCTTACATTGCTGTGGTGTTTGTCCATGGCTCTAAACAAAATGGCCGGGACTGAACCTAATGGTTGCTCCTGTCTCCTTTCCCCTGCACTTAGCACCCTCTCCCCCCACTATAAAAAGCGAGGCAATCAGAAGCTGTGAAGACGCTGCGTTCATTTGCTGGGAGTCTGGGAACCTGAATCCTGTGGACTCCTACACAGTGGAGCTGGTCCAGGCAGAAACACTGGAAGCCTCGGGGGTAACTGAGTGAGTCTGGAGGGCCTTCACGGGTTGCTAAAGCATATGCAGTGTGGGGACAAGGTCAGGATCTGTGACACATAGCATCTTAATTAGGATACTTAAGGTTCCCAAGAAGTAGCTAGAATGCTAATGACGAGGAATGCTGAATACAAGTGGCAAAACCCTGTGTTAGCCTTTCTTAAAAAAATCCAATTAAGGGACGGGAGGGTAATTTTTGTTTTGTTTTGTTTTGAGACTTTCCAGGCTTTCTCTGGGTATCTCTGACCACCCTGGAACTCACTCTTATAAACCAACCAGGCCTTGAACTCAGAGATCCCCCCTGCCTCTGACTCCCAAGTGCTGGAATTAAAGGCATGTGCCACCACCGCCTGCTGGGTGGGGAATTAAGGGCACAGTGGGTAAGCATCCTGCCGTGCAAGTGTTGAATGTCTGAGTTAGGATCCCCAGCACCCATGTAAAAAGCTGGGTGTGGCTACTCACCTGTAACCCCAGTGCTGTGCTGGGTGGAGACAGGAGGACCACTGAGGCTTACTGGCTGCTAGCCTAGCTCCAAGATCAATGAGAGACCCTGTCTCAAAGGAATGAGGCAGAAAATGGCAGAGAACCATCAATGTCCTCCTCTGCCCTATATGTGTACACATGGGCACATACACCTATGTGTGCACAGACTGCACACATCTACACACTCAAGCACACCTGTGCACACGCACAGATACACACAGAGTATAATCAAGATTTATCTTATAGGCCAACTATAGTGGTATACGCCTGTAAACTAAGAACTTGAGAGACTAAGGCAGAAGCATTGCCAAGAAATGGCCTGGGCCAAAGAGTGAGGCCTTGTCTCAAGAAAGAACAATAAAGACAAAATAATCACTTGCTGTTAATCCCAGCACTCGGGAGGCAGAGGCAGGTGAATCTCTGAGTTTGAGGCCTGGCTGATCTATAGAGTGAGTTCCAGGGCAGTCAGGGATACACAGAGAAACCCTGTCTCAAAAAACTAAACCAAACAAAAAAAGTCCCACAAAACAAAAACACACTATCTAGGCATGGTATTACAATCTAGAATTCCAGCACTTGGAAGGTGGAGGCAGGAGGATCCAGAGTTCAAGATCATCTTCATCTATATAGCAAATTCAAGCCCAGCATTGGTTTGAGATCCTGCCTTAAAAAAAAGAAGAGTTCCTTTTCATTCATGTACCAAGTATCAGCACTGAGGAACTTAGAGAACTAGAAAGACACACTTCTTACCCCCGGAGCTCATAGTACAGGAAGGAAAATAAGTACATGCACACCTATAAACCATGTGTGAAATACACAGTTGAGAGAGAGAGAGAGAGCAAGAAATAGGATGGAGAGAATTTAGTGGAGGCAGGGTCTGCTTTTTGATAGACATTCAAACTGAGTCCAGGATGGGAGGACTGAGAGGGCAGGAGCGAGCCAGATGTTTTTGGGAGAGGAGAAGGACTGTGGACATGACCTCCGGGACAGGAGTGGGCTGGATACCCTGCTGGAACTGGGTTAAGGTGACTGAAGTTAGGACACAAGGAAGAGGGCACAGGAATGACAAATGAGACTCAGTGTACGATGTCAAAGGACACTGAAGCTGTCTGGAGAGTGGGAGGCCTTCCCAAATCCATGAGGACAGAGGCCACATGGTGGCCGCCATGGTCTATGGGTCCCAAGAGGCCATGGCGAGGCACCACAGAGGAAGTGTGGCTGCTCTTGGCTTATAGCCAGGCAGTTCTAAAGCGTGCAGATCAAGGACTCATCCAGCTGGGCAGCCCAGCCCCTGGCACGGAGTCCAGAGGAGCTCTGCTGTGGAGTGCAGGGGTGCACTGAGACGCAGCGAGAGAATGGAGATGGTCTTTGAGGCCAGCTGCTAGGGAGGCAAATTATTTTATTATTAGTAGTAATTTATTTATTTATTTTACATCCCAATCTCAGCCTCCCCCCTTCTCTCCTCCCACTCCCTCCCCCTCCTTTCCTTAGCCCCCACCTCCAGTCTACCCATCCCTCCATAATCACTCAGAAAGGGAGGCAAATTCTAATGCTTGCCTTGTATGGGAGCCTGTGTAAGAAAGTGTGAACTTATTGTAGTCTATCAATGGGGCAGAATGCAGAATATCCTTCCCACAGGGGCCCTTCTATAAAGACTTGTATAAACTATGATAAGCAAATGCACTTGTAAGCAAGGCTATGAAGCTTGTCCACATTGTCTTTGTGGGAAAGGCAAAGGCCCGGGAGGAATAGTCTTGGCTCTTCTCTCATGACCAAAGATGATAAGACACAGCATCGGTGTACTTCCTCGCTGTGCTTGGATTTGCCTAAGCTAACTGTAAACATCAGCCCGTGCTTCTCTTGCTCTAATAATAAAATGAGAAGTGATTTGTTTACATTACTCTCCAGCTCAAACTTTTGGAATCCCCTGGTTACCCCACACAGATCTTTGGCATTTTCCTTCAATCGGGCTGGTTGACAGCCGTGGAACCTCCCATGTATCCTACTTATCTGTATTGCCAGGATCTATGTGCCTATAACCACATCAAAAGCTGACCTTGGCTTTCTACTTCTAAAGATAGTCAGTCGGGGAGAGGTCCACCACAGCGATTCAGGTTTCCTTTGCTGTTAATAATAACTTGAGACCTTGGACCAACCCATGATGATGGAGCCCTCAGAGGACAGGGCAGCAGGTTGGGTGGTCTGAGGTGGTGCTCACTCTCCCAGAACAAACTGAATCGCATGTCCCATCACTGAAGGGAAAGTGGTAGCTTCTTCACAGGCTGTGGCTCTTCCTTCCTTCATCCCTCATCCCATACTAACAACCCTTCCTTCTCCAGCTCCTTCTTGACCTTCTTCTTGTCATGAATACCATGGTGGTCTCTTGAGAAACGCCTCTCTTCCCATACAGACTGCAGGTTCCCCAGGACTAGGGATTATGTTCAGTTTCCCCCAGGGCATATATAGCACTTGGAATGGAAGATGCTTTATTAATATCTACTGAATGAACAAGCAGCTCTCTGGCCCAGAGCTGCGGCCTCCAACATGATATCATGTCCTTGGCCGGTTCAAGTGTCATGTCTGTGCATGAGCACCATCCTAATGACTTCTTTTGTCCACTAAAATTATATGAGTTTGACAGCCACAGAAATCCAGATGGCACTGTTATGAGCTTGTATTCTCATACAGTCTGTAGGAGCCCAGCCCCCACACTTATTTACCCCAGGGACTCTTGAGGAATGAGGGATAGAGACTTAGAAATAGAGGGGAGAGAAACACAGGATAGACTCGGGTGGGCCTGGATCCTTATCAAAATAGGCCCAGAACTTCATTCCAAAGGTCTGTTTATAACAATGCCAAGGGGTGGAGCAGAAGACCTCCCCCTTGCTAGTTACAGTCCCCTGGTGCCCAGGCCTGTGGTCCAGTCAACCTCTTATGCAGTCCTGCTGGGTACAGCCACCAGGAAACCTAGTGGGCTCCAACAACAGCCCAACTGAAATGAATTGGATTACAGCTGTCTTCAACAAGGTTGTCTGTTCACACACATACACTGAAAGGCTTCCATGGGTCCAGGACTGTTCTACAGTGATTGTACTCCATCCCACCCTCAGGGAGGTCATGATCCTAACAGCCAGAAACAGACACAGGGTGCATACTCCACAGCCCTTCAGCAGACACTTGGAGCACAGTGCTAGGTGCTTGGGAAACCTGGCTGAGGAGCTTGGTAGGGAGATGGCCAGACACGGACTAGCAAGCAAGCGGCGGACTGTGGGAGGCCTGCTCTGGGAGCTGACACTCCTGGCTGTGCTGCTGTGGGTCAGAGCACAGTGGGTGGGAGAGGAATGGCTGCTGCTTGGGCTCATGCCGATGTTCGTTCTGCTTCTGTGCACAGGTCTGTTGTAGGCATCCCAACCTGTGAGTCCCTGATACAGCTGCAGCCTGGACACAGCTACACCGTCTACATCCGTGCCCTCAATGTCGGAGGCACCAGTGCCAGGAGTGAGCCTGCCACAGTACACACCACAGGTCTGTGCCCCAGCTCCACACTCTTGGCATGCAAAATCAGCCACTTTGTTGCAGACTCAGTACCTCTAAGAGTGCACCCGAAAACATAACTATCACATGATGGACGATCAGGCATCAAAGGGGCTCCCGGGTCATCAAAGCCCTTGCTCTCTGTTTATAGATGAAGGCTCAAACCCCAGAGAACTTGGGTTGGCTGAGAAAGTGCTAGAACTCAAGGCTTATCTCCTTGCCTCTCAGGTACCAGAGGCAGACCCACTGGGTCTGGGTGGCCTATATACTTATCTCACTTTTTTTGTTTTTTGTTTGGTTGTTTGGTTGGTTTTGTTTTGAGATAGGGTCTTACTCTGTAGCTCAGGCTGGTCTGGAATGCAATATGTAGTCAAGCCGACCTGGAACTCAAGGTAATCCTCCTGCATCAGCCTCTCCAGGGCTAGGCATTATAGGTGTGAGGCACCCCTGGTTTGCAAGAGGGCTTTTCCTCAAGAACTCCAAGTAGTCGTGGCCACCTCCCAGCTCCTGCTGTCAGACACACACACACACACACACACACACACACACACACACACACACACACAGTTAGAAGCCAACTGAGTCTCCATCATTGAGCCTCCTCCCTGCCTCCATGTTCTGTCTGACCATACTAGTTGCTGACATCCCTTCTCATCTGCCTTCATCATGTCAGAGAAGTGGCATGTCCCATGTCCAAGTCCTGAGTGAGCAGAGGCCTCATTAGAAACATCCACACCCCCATCACTCCCTCCCTGGGGCAGTACTACAGCTCTGCAACTTGAGCTTTGCCAGGCTTCCAGAAGCTTCACAGAGCAATCCACTTCAAACCAGCTGAGTGGGTGGCCTCCAGGTGAGCAGCAGAAGCAGAGAGCCTAGCCAGTGTTTAGGGACAAATTTCCCTTGGCTGAGATCTTTCACTGAGACACACTGTGCCTCTTTGTCCCCACTGGCAGGAGAGGGCTGCCAGGAGAACCCACTTCCCGTTGGCAGGAGAACCCACATTCATATTCTCGCCACAGAGATGGGAAAGCAAGTTGGGTGTTTTGAAATAACCGATGCTGGTTCTAAACAGACAAACAACGACACGGAGGGTGAAGGGACAGCCAGCTTTATGTTCTCTTTTAAACAGCAAAGGATTGAACCTTGGCTCACACCCTGCATACAAAAGGCTGAGGCAGGAGGATTGCTACAAGTTCAAAGCCAGTCGGTGCAACAGAACGCTTTCAGATGAGCCTGGGCTGCAGTATGAGACCCTGTCTAAAAAATAACAACAAAAAACAAGTTGCCTCAATTTTGTTTTCTTTGGCAAGGTTAGAAATTCTTACTCGGGTACAAACAGCCTGCTAAGTGAAAACCTGTCTAGAATCAGAGAGGCGAGAGAGTCCAATCTGAGTGCTGTCACTTGCCAGCCTATTTCTTAACCATCTGTGTCTTAGTTTCCTCATCTACGCAATGAAGACAGTAACACCGGTGTCTAGGTAGAGCCCTCAGGACTAAGGGGGAGAAGATGTGCAAACTGCTGCATGGCGCTGGGTGTTCAAGTCCCGCCCTCCAGTAGTGGCCATTCCTATCCACAGGTTGCTCATGACTGCCAGGGGCGGGCTTTTGTGCATCCCTCTGGACTGTGTGCTTGGGTAACGCCACTGGGCCATGCTGGGAAAGTCCTGCCATGGCTGGCTGGGGCCTTCTAGATGTTCCCTCCCTCCGCAGGAAGCTACTTCCAGCTGAACAAGGACACCTGCCACCCCTGGCTGACCATTTCTGAAGATGGGTTCACAGTGGTTCGAAGTGAGAAGAAAACTCTCAGAAGGGAGCTGCCACCCAGCAAGACTCAGTTTACCAGGTATCCGACTGGCCACCCGATGGAGCACTCGGGGAACTTACCTTTGTTATTTAGGGGAAGGTGGGTTGTGACAAAAAGATGCAGCTGTTGGGGAGGTACCCAGAAAAAGGAAAGACTGTGGTGGCCTCTGCAGAGGGAGGTCCCAGGCTGTGGGGACTATGGGATATGGCCAGGATATCAGGTCACACAGCACAGGGGCAGAAACCAGGCTCTGAGCACTTCCCTTTGCTGTGAAGTGTTCCCTTTAGATCAATGGTTCTCAACTCCCTTGGGGGAGTCTAACAACCCTTTCACAGGGGTCACCTAAGACTATCCTGAATATCAGAACATTAAGATTCAGAACAGCAGCAAAATTACAGTTATGAAGTAGCAACGAAAATAATTGTATGGTTGGGGTCACCACGTGAGGACCTGTCTTAAAGGGTCGCAGCATTAGGAAGGTTGAGAAGCACTGCCTTAGGTCTTGTCTTCACACCCTGGCAGTTCACTTGGCAAAGCAGTTCACACAGGGCAGAGCTGAAGGGAACTCCGCAGCACAGTGGGCTCCTCTGCAGCTTCTTAATGAGTTTTCTTTTGTTTTTTCAAAATATATTAGATTGGCTTAATGAGTTTTATGAATTTTTTCCTTGGTTTTTTTGAGACAGGGTTTCTCTGTGTAACAGCCCTGGCTGTCCTGGAATTCATTTTGTAGCCCAGGCTGGCCTTGAACTCACTGAGATCCACCTGCCTCTACCTCCCAAGTGCTGGGATTAAAGGTGTGTGCCACCACTGCCTGGCTAGTTTTGTGAATATTTTTTCTTTTTTCCAGACAGGGTTTCTCTGTAGCTTTGGAGCCTATCCTGGACTAGCTCTGTAGACCAGGCTGGCCTCGAACTCACAGAGATCCTCCTGCCTCTTCCTCCCCGAGTGCTGGGATTACAGGTGTGCGCCACCACCACCCAGCTAGTTTTGTGAATATTTAAAAGGCAGATGACAGGTGTCCCTTTTCTCTCCCAAATCAAGGTCGACCAGATCTCCTTTTTAGAGTATTTCCTCTGAACCTCTAGGAAAGCCAAGAGGAGTTAAAACCATGATGCAAGTCATACATGATGTCAGGGGTTCTAAGGATGAAATGAGTGCATGTGTGTGGCTGTTGGGGAAGCATCTTGGATCCTTAGTTTCTGGCTTAGCCTGAAGAACTGCAGACAAAGATGTTTACTATTCTGCCACCTAGGAGACAGGAGAGAAGCCCTGGTCCTCGCCTCTGATTACCTGCCCCATCATCCTCACACAGGTGCTTTAGACCGACTTGGTGGAATGGGCCAGTCCTAAAGTGGGTGCAGAAAACTATCTTTGCCCTCACACAAGACCTGAGTGAGGGCAAATGCTACCTGAGGGCTGTCAGTCTGTCCAGCTTACTCGTTCCTTCCAGAGCTTGGCACATTGTGCTGAACTATTTACCTATGCCGTTCTTCTTTCTCCAAGGAGATCTAAAAGGCTTAAAATAGGGCCTGCTAAACAATAGGGAGAAAAATAAAAAGCAACAGAAGGAGACAGGCAGATGAACTCTCAAGGCTGAATTAATAGCTAGGCTTTAAACAGTAAACAGTAAACGACCTTCCAGGTCGTCAAAAGTTAGAGCTCAGAGGACCCGCTGAGGAAGACAGGGGCCCGTCGGCTGTCAGCAGCAGCTAGAGACGCAGCTCCTGGCTGCCAGCTGTACCAGTCCAAGGAGAAGCCCAGACCACAGACAGTTTCAGGATGCGGCAGTATTAAGTAAAGGTGGGGTTTACTAAGAGAAGCCTTTCCTGTAGAGCAAGCATGGGGGGAGGGGCAGATGGAGACAGTTTAAGAAGAGTTGTCCATACGCAGGGAGGTGCAGGTGCTCCCAATTGAGTCTCACTTAAGTGGGTTTTCAACTTATTTTGAGAAAGAGTCTCCGGTGGCTGTGGAATGCCTCGAATGCTTTATTTGCTCCTACTTCCCACGCACTGGGAGGACAGGTGGTGTGCCAATATACCTGGCTCTGGAAGATGCTTTTTTTTTTTTTTTTTTTGAGCTGAGGATCGAACCCAGGGCCTTGTGCTTGCTAGGTAATCACTCTACCACTGAGCTAAATCCCAGAAGATGCTTTTTGACCATCCCTCTTTAGAGATTCTGCCTTGGCCAACTAGCACTTCTTCTTGAGATATGGCAGCGTTGAAGACCCGTTGTCTTGGTTCTTTAGGAATCTAGCTGAGTTAGAGAAACCCTATTTTAATTCTCAATTGCAATGTATCCATTGCCCTGTGAATGGCTGTGCTGTGTGTAAGGATGGAGAGGAAGATACTGTCTATGCTGTCTGCTGGGACTCTTCAAGCAGGTACGAGTCAGACATGCCTACAAGACAAGGCATCACTGGAGCCTGTCCTGTATGCTTTCTATTGCTGTCCCCATGACCAAAGGCTGTCACCAGGACCAAAGGAAGAAAGGGCTTATTCTAATCTTATACCCACCTCAGGTGTTCTCGGGAGCCATCCACCTTGTTTTTGAGACATGGTCTCTTACTGGGCTGGGGCTCAGCTAGAAGGCTAGACAAGCTGGCCCAAGAATCTGCCACCATACCAGCTTTGTGTGATTGTGTGTGTGTGTGTGTGTGTGTGTGTGTGTGTGTGTGTGTGTGTGTTTCTAAGACAGGGTTTCTCTGGGTAGCCCTGGATGTCCTGGAACTCACTTTGTAGTCCAGGCCGGCCTCGAACTCACAGAGATCCGCCTGCCTCTGCCTCCCAAGTGCTGTGACTAAAGGCAGGCACTGTCACTGCCCAGCTACTTTATGTATTTTAAGCTGTATTATTTTGTGTGTACAAGTGTTTGCCTGCATGTATGTCTGAGCACATGTGCCTGATACACACAGAGTTCAAAACAGGGAGTCAGATCCCTGGAACTGAGTTACGGACTTCTGAGCTGCCATGGGGGTGCTGAGAAACAAACCCAGTGGTTAAGTACGCAAACACTGAGCCATCTCTGCAGCCCCCATGTTTTTTCAGATAGGGTCTGGGCCTTGAACTCAGGTCTTCATAGTTACAAGGCAAGGACTGAGCTAGCTCCCCAGCCCCTGAACAGTGAGTCTGTTAGCCAAAAGGAAGATCTGAGAGGTACATACCCCTCTCCATTACACTTTAAACAGGGCCCTGGCAGGTGAGAGGGCAGGAACATGATGGTTTCCATTTGAGTTGCTGAACTTGCAACAGGGAGAGAGGTGGGCTGCCTTCCCAAAGCTTTGCTCGGGCAATCAAACAGGGGCTTAAAGAGTGGAAGATCTTTGATGTCTGTTGGGCAAATCTCTCCAGCTGGAGGCTGCCTAAGGTTTGGCCAGAACAGGAATCTTGACACAGATGAAACATAGATACTTTGAAGGTTCTTATGTGACCCCATTTGCAATGGAAACCTTCTTTGGTTGAGTACTTTATACACCAAAATGTCCCTCTGAGCTGTGGGTGATGGTTCCCAGTGGAGGCAGGGGTCAGCTTTGATGACTGGTGAGGAATGTGCTATCTTGCTTTTAGGTCACTCTATGAATTTCTTTCAAAAGTTTTATCATTCTCAGCCAGGCAGTGGTGGCACCTGCCCTTAATCCCAGCACTCAGGAGGCAGAGGCTGGAGGATCTCTGTGAGTTCCAGGCCAGCCTGGGCTACAGAGTGAGTTCCAGCAAAGGCTCCAAAGCTACACAGAGAAACCCTGTCTCAAAAAAAGATAAGAAAAAAAAAGTTTTATCATTCTCATTATTAGTGTGTGTGGCATGCACGTGTGAGTGCAGACAGACACACGCCATGGGGAGGGGGTTGGAGGACATCACTGTGGAGTTGACTCTTTCCTTCCACCTCCTGTGGGATCTGGAGGTGGATCTCAGGTTGTCAGACTTGCACAGGCCCCCCTGTCTACACCAGCCCAGCCTCTGGAGTCTGTCACCCCAAGCATAAAAGGTTACCTCAGAGATCCTTTGTCTTTATTTTGTATGCAGATCAAGGGCTGGCCAGTCATAAACTTCAAGCATATGGCACTGCTTTAGTCCTTCCCATCTTACAGTGAATCTGCCTTCATTACTAGAAATTCCGTAGCCATTTCTAAGAGGCAACAGAACCCGTTCTGTGGGTTCCAGGGTTAATCTCATCCATTGCCAGGTAGTGTAACATTCCAGTCTTCAGCATTAGCTATCCTTTTGATGGAACCCAGAGCCTTGTGCACATTACACAAGCACCCTAACACCCCGTTCCCTCACCCCATCCCCCTCCACTCCCACCCCTATGCTTTTATTTTCTAAAACCAGGTGTGTTGCTGTCATTGGAAACCTAATTCCAGTCCGAGGACGCCATTACTGGGAGGTGGAGGTGGATGAGCGTTTGGACTACACTATTGGTGTGGCCTGTGAAGACGTACCAAAACAGGAAGACCTGGGAGCAAACTGCTTGTCCTGGTGCATGAGGCACACATTTGCCTCCACAAGGTAAAGTCAATCTGCACACCCAAAGTGAAGGTTTGAAAGACGCAAGAGGTTTACTAATAGTAATCAAGGCACACACATTTGCTTAGAAAAGTCACAGGTATTCCAAGAGTTGTTACCACCCACTTCTGAAAGAGAAAGAATAGCTAAAGGTACCAAGTGTCCTATACATTTTTTTTCCATTGAGTCAGAGTCTCACTGTGTAGTCCTAATTAGCCTGGAACCTACTTTGTAGACCAGGCTGGCCTTGAACTCAGAGATCCACTTGCCTCTGCCTCCCAAGTGGTGGAATTAAAGGCATGCCCCACCATGCCTGGCCATACTGTCCTGTATTTCTACAGTGTGATCAAAGGCCACCCTCACAGCAGCTGGATATCCCATCCAGTCTGGATGATCAGAGCTTTGCTTCCATCCCTGGCAGTTTGGCTCCACAAGCATGGTTCTTAACCACTGGCTGTTTCTTCATTTATGCTCAGCTCCTGTATTCCAAGTTTATAGCTGCTGTAGAAGCCTAATTCCATCTTAAGTCAGTGTGGCTAATAGTTCCACTGTGTAGAATAGCTCTGCATGGAATGGTTCCATGTGGATGGAGGAAGAAGTCCCAGAGTCCTGGCCAATGTAAGCCAATGTTTGGACTTACAAGGCCATGGCAACCACCTTCCTTCACTTGAAAACTTGCAAAACAAAGCACACATGCATGCCCCCAAGTCCCAACGACTTTCTAAGTACCTCTTATAAGATGCAGCCTCTGGCCGGGCAGTGGTGGTGCTATGCTTTTAATCCTAGCACTCAGGAAGCAGAGGTAGGTAGATCTCTGAGTTCGAGGCCAGCCTGGTCTCCAGAGCAAGTTCCAGGACAGCCAGGAACCCAAAGAGTGGGGAGATGCAGCCTCTGACACTTTTTGGCTTGATGAAGCCTGGCCATAATCATGTATCATGGTCTTAAAATGTTATTGGTCATGTCCAAGCATAGAGAGAATAGAGCTTTCCCTGGAGAGATTTGGATTAGACTGGACTCTCTCTGCTAACCCTCAGAACCACTTTAGGGATGAAAGAATTGCTCTGCATACACTTAACCTGAACCAAGAATAAAGCTCAAAGGCTTCTTTAGTTTGGAAAGAACAAGGGTCAGAGCCAGAGAGAGAAGATAAAGGAAGCATGGGAGTTGATATGGGGGGGGCGGGGAGGGCAAGGAGAAGGGGGCCAGTGGAACAAGTCCTCCACTAGACCCATAGTTTTGGTTCCTGCTCTTGAGTCCATTGGTAGAGAGAAGGAAGGGACTCATTTGCTTCCTAGTAGCTACTTAGTTTAAAGGAGTGTGAAGGTGAACAGAGATGGAGACTAGCCAGCTCGCTGGCACAAGTGTGGATCTAGGGAGTCTGAACCAACGTTCTGGACAACACAGCTCTTCAGATGTCTGTGTCCTGTGGCTCGTTTTGATTTGGGCCACTTTCCAAAGCACATAGGTTATATAACAAAAAGGGTACAGGTAGTGCTCAGCCCTCACCTGTGATGACAGCCAGGTGACTGCAGGCTCCTGCTCAGTTGCAAGTTTAAGAACTGGATGTCATGGAGTCCTGGTTCAGTTCATAGAGAGAGCCTGTTTCCCATAAAGGCCTACAGAGCTCCCTGTTTCAAATGTCTTTACTCCAAAATGAGGCACACACTAGCTTCAAATTTCTTCTTTCTGTACAATTCTGATGCAGTGGAAGTCCATGGTTCTGTAGAAAAGCTTTTTTAGGTGCAGAATTCGTTCAAGAAAGTCTGAAATGACTTTGGGATGAATGTTAGAGAAAGTAGTTTGGAAATGTCATGTTACTTGGTAGTCACGGATTACAAGAAAGGCAAAATCGCAGCAGGAATAGAACTCAAGTCAGTACTAACCACTCTGCAAACAGCTCACGGCAGTTTCCAAAGCTCTGCTGTATCGACATTGCACTTTCAGGCACCGGTATGAATTTCTGCACAACAGGACAACTCCAGATATAAGAATCACAGTTGCTCCAAAGAAGATCGGCATCCTGCTAGACTATGAAAACTCCAAGCTGTCCTTTTTCAACGTGGACATTGCTCAGCACCTATACACCTTCAGCTGTCAGCTCCACCAATTTGTGCATCCCTGTTTTTCTTTGGAGAAGGCTGGACGCCTAAAGATCTGCAATGGCATTTCAATGCCAAAGCATGTCGCTTTTTTTAAGGCCTTCTGATGGTGTTTCAGGTCTTCCTGTCCTCTCCCTCAGTCACCCTGACCTTGCTGGCTGACCTTGGTATTCAAGTTTCCTGCGGCCAACACAAGCTGAAGTTCATGGTAGTTGACTGGTAGATGGTGTACTGATCCCATTTCACCTGATGTGGACTCATCCAGTGTGCTGCTCCCTGCATGATGCCAGGGGAGCCATTATCAGACCAGGCTGTCAGATGAGGGGTCAGACTCTGAACTCAAAAGGCTCTTGTGGGTCAAACTGCACTTGTCTGTTTGTGGATATGTAAAGTATTTTGAGTCTCCTAGCCTATAGATCTAGGGATAGGGTCAGGAAGCCATGATGGCTTCAGCAGCCCCTGCACATTGTGACACTACACTATTTACTAAGAACAGACCCAAGAAGGCCAAAAAAACCCTGCAGAAATACCATTTTGTATTTTTCCTTGTACCAGGAAGTCAGGTCCTCATCTGAAGACCACTGTGGTAGATTGAGTGAGAATGGCCCCCACAGGCTCATCTGTTTGAATGCTTGGTCATCAGAAGTGGCACTGTTTGAGAAGGATTAAGATGATTACGAAGTGTGGCCTTGTTGGTGAAGTGTGTCACTGGGGATAGGCCTTCAGGTTTCAAAAGCCCATGCCAGGTCCAGTCTGCCTGACTGCCTGCCTGTGGATCAGGATGTAGCTCGTCAGCTACTGCTCCAGTGCCATGAGTGCTACCATGATCCCCGCCGTGATGATAATGGACTAAGCCTCTGAAACTGTAAGTGAGCCCCCATTACCTTTTATAAGAGTTGCCGTGGTCATGGTGTCTCTTCACAGCAATAGAACACTGACGAAGACAGAAATTGGTACCAGCGACCACAGGCCTGACCATGCTGTTTGTTGGAGGGATATGGAAGAATTTGGGACGGACGGACACACGGACACACACACACACACACACACACACACACACACACACACACACACACGCTCTACTTGTGAACGGGGCGCTTTGCTTATGTGCTAAGGAAGGGGCCAGAGATAGATGGAGATATGAGAAAAAACATTAGTGATGATTTGTTCTAGGTATTGTCACAAAATGTAAGCAGCCAGATTTGAAACCAAGAACTGGGTCTGATTACTATTTTGTACCTACTTTGCCTAAAACCTTACAGACCTCTGCTTCCCTTCAAACAAGGAAAAGTAGTATTTGTCTCAGGGATGTGAGGCACCATGACAAACCTAAGTGCCAAGTAATAAATGACACATGGTATATTTATGATGTTTCAAAGTAATCATCAGCCCACCAAAGTCAGAGCTGGGTCCTAGTGAGAAGAACACATTCTAGCCAGCAGCTCTCAGGTGTCATTCAGTGACCATGGTGCCTGGCTCCATCAGCTGCATTCCTGGCTCCCCTGTTCACATTGCCAATACCCTGCGCATCTCACTGTCAAAGCTCAGGACTCCAGCTGCAGAGCAAGAAGTCCACTTGTAAAACAGCAGGAGACTGTTGAGTCCCATGTCCCACCATACCACCCAACACAGCAAAGTCCTACGCTGACTACCCAGGGTTTTGTTGAAGGGAAACATCCTTCTCTTTAGAACTTTATTTTCTAGACTGTCAAATTCTGACACAGTAACTCTCATCGCCTTCCAGACTATACTGGTGTGAGCAGCAGTTCAGACTTCTGATTATCACTTGAGAGTTTAACAGCTTCTCTCTGTGTGTCTGTCTGTCTGTCTCTCCCTATTTCTGCCCTGTCCCCTACTACCACACATACACCTGCCCTGCCAAGTTGGGCCTCTAACCTTGCACAGAACTGGCTGAAACTGTTAATGAAATATGCATGTGTATATAGTGAAAGGTATTCTCAGCTACTGAAATAGGAAAAAACACCAAATGGGAAAAAAAGGATCACAGACATGGTCAGTTTGATTTCAGAGTTCTTGTGGGAATTCCTGGAATGTATCACACAGAACACAAACATGGGTAAATGGCAAAAACATGACACCTGTTAAGATTTTAATACTGTTTTTAATTTAATAAGATATCTAGACCTTTGACATTTAAAATTTACCTAAACTAGGGGTTGACCAACTTTAAGAATCACAGTTACTAACCATAAAGAACCTTTGTTTAAGCATGTTATCTTCTTCAAGAAGGATAAATCTAAAGGGGAGAGGGGAGGGAAACCTGCTGGATTTTGTGATAAATTCCATGTCCTTACAATCCCATGCAGAAGCTGATGAAACTAAATTTCAACCAGGGGCAGGGTTTACCTCATGGTCATGCTCAGCTGCAACCTGCTGATAAACCTGTTAAAAAACAGAAACAGTAACATTTAAAAAAATGTGTGTGTGTGTGTATGAGTGTCTGTTTGAGACAAGGTCTCACTATGTAACCCTGGGGAGCATCCTGGAACTTGCTATTTAGATCAGGCTGGCTTTGAACTCCTACCACCACACCCAGGATAGACAAGTATTTTTAAAAACAGACCACTATGACTAAGATCCCTGACACTGGGCAGTTAAACCAAACTACATTAACACCTGCTCTTCTCCCAGCTGTCCCTGTCTCGCTGTGTAACTCCTGTGATGACTGGGTCACCAAAAGTGCTGGCTCCCCACCCGAGCAAAGGGGAAAGAATCCATAAAGCCTTCACAGGGCATGGTGGGAACTAGCAAGCATTTAGTAGCCAGGCTATCCAGAATGTAACATCTTTAGCAGATAGAATGAACAAGTAGTTAGGAACATGGGATATAAAACAGTACTGACTTCTAGTCAAATTAAAGAGTTTTTATTTACAGAATTATTTTTTTGTTTTTGTTGTGGTTGGTGGTGATGGTTTGGTTTTGGTTGTTTGAGACAGTGTCTCACTAGGTAGCCCAGGCTGATCTTACATGTATGGCAATCCTCCTGCTTCAGCTTCCTAAATGCTGGGATCACAAGCATGAGCCACCGTGAATGGCAAAAAGTGTTACATTTGATTGGCTCCCGGGACTGGAGAGATGGCTCAGCAGGTAAGGTACTTGTTGCCAAACCCGATGACCTGAGTTCAATCCCCAGAACCCATGTGATGGAAGGGAAGACACTGCAAGTCGCCCTTTGACCTTTATATGTTTATCATGGCACATGAACCCCCTCTGCACCCCCACACACACAAAGTAAAAGAATAATGGGCTCCCTGCTGGTTCAAATGATGATCACTTGTACACATGCAGTAAAATATTTCTGAAGCATGTACTTGGCTATCAGTACAAAATAGAACAAGTTTATGGGCCGTTGGGCATTCTCAACTTCTCACCCTCAATCTAGTAAAATCACCACACTACAATGACTCACTCACCAGAAGCTGTACACAGCACAATTTACTCTGCTGTGGCGTTCTGTAATTGCTACGATTCTCAAATCCTGCACTACGGAAATGTCTTCCCAACTTTCTAAAAGCCTGTCTGACCTCCAGGCACCTTCCTATCACTGGTAGAGTGAGACCCTGCCCACTCTGGCTTTCCCATCCACTCTCGTCTATCATCTCACTCCAACTATCTCCTGTGCTAAGACAGCAGAAAGTAGGTAATGGCTGTTGGTAGATGAGTAGGTCTTGAATTTATTTTGCAAACAAGACCTGTTCTATCTACCTTTTCATTTAGGAGGCTAAAGGCAGAGTCAGCTTGACTTCAAGGACTCTTGTTTTCTTAGTCTCCAGAAGGATATGACTAAATCCATGACTAAATCCACCATTTAAAGCATTATTATTCTTTACCTGGGCATGCCTGTAATCCGAGAACTTGGAAGGTAGAGGCAGAAGGATCAGGAGTTCAAGGTCATCCTCAGCTACATAGCAAGTTTGAGCCAGTCTGGGTTACCTGAGACCCTATCTGAAGAAACTAAAAGGTAGGCATGGTAGCTCACCCCTGTAATCTCAGCACTTAGGAAGCTGAAGCAAGAGGACTGCCACAAGGCTAAGGCTAGTCTAGGCTACAAACGTGTTTTTAAACCACAAACCACCGTTCTTAAAATGCCTAGACAATAAAGAAAAGAGAATTCAGAACTGTAGGCTTTAAGAGATCTGAACGTTGCAGACACATGTCCCTTATTGCCAATGATTGACAGAGTTAAATGCAAGGTGACAGTTTGCCAGTTAGCACCTGTCATTAGCAAGGAGGGTACTGATGATCTGGTACCACTGCCACTCAAAAGAGCTGTGGCTACATGGTTCTTGTCAAGTCCACGGTGTCCCGTCACGTCACTGTTTTCTGCTGACACCAATCCTGGAAATAAAGGAGCTCAACTCACAGGTGGACTGACTTTTCTTCCTATTCTCAGACTCTGTCAGAATCCGGTTTCTCTAACCGGATGTTTTCACTCACTCAAATTTGGTAGAATTAAACCACCATTTACTTGAGTTTTTTAAATTAAACAGGTCACAGCTGATTCAAACAACATGCAGTTACTAAGCCAAAATACTTCCATAGTATGAACTAGGACCCAAATCTGCCCTCCCCCCTCAAGTCCTGAGCCTACATTTGGATCTTTTACCCGAAGGGAACTTGAGCGATTTCAACGGACTGGTTTGGAGACAGGATGTAATGCACCCACTGGGAAAGCACCCAGCCAAAAACCCTGAGTTTCCCACTTGTCTCCTTTAACAAAGCAGGAGCTTATTTCTTAGAAATGGACTGACTGGATGTGGACATTACTTTCCATAAGCCTGTCCCTCATTCTGCCGTCTACTCTATTTCCTTCCACATCCCAAACACTAATCTGAAGGGGGAAGTAGCAAGAGAGAAGGAAGAAACAAGAAGCAACATCCAAAAGTACAGACAGCATGCTAGAAAAAGTTAAGTATGGCTCAGAATCGCCTCTGGGAAGCACTGCCCAATTCCCACCTCTCTCAAGCTAAGTTACATGCCACACACTCACCGTTTACAGAATACTCAAGCGGCGATATTACAACCACGGGCCTGTGTCTGCTCCCCTTCAATTATGCATATAAAAGGCATATGCTGTGGCTGCATAATCTCTGAATACTCAGAGCATGGAAACAACTGCTCCCTGCTTTCAGGGAACTCATACCTGAAGAGAAACACAAGACATCAAATTAGCTTACAAATCAAAGGAAAAGCTTTTTCATTAGAAATCAAAGCACTGTCGGGTGTATGCTCTTGGGGGTTGTGGGATGAAAAAGTGCAGAAGAACCAAGGGTGGTGTTGAGTGTGATACAGAATGATCCCCCCATTACTACAAGAAAACTGACACATTTAATACTTGGTATAGTTTTGACCATTTTTAAAATAGCCCAAAGATCTATGATATGCTATTTGAAGTACTCTGAATCATAAATTTGGTTCATAATCCTGGAGACTAGTGTGTCCAAGTTACTCCTGACCTACTAAGTTTAACTATCTACCTGATACTTTGAGCATGGCACAACATGGCTATCTGCTAGTTTACTGTAGACAGCACAAAGTCCTTGTGCTCACAGATAAACACTAGGGAAATTAGGAATGTTAAATGTAAAGGACTGCCTTTTCAAAGGAAGAGATATACAATCTGTTTTCCACCCAGAAGGCTGAATATGGTTAATAGCCTGGTGATGTCTGTGCTATCTGTATGGCCAGGGCTTCCCCAGACTCTTACTAACTGGACCAGAGGTGGCTAATAGTCTCAGTGACCTCTATGATATCTGCAGGGCCAGGCCACACCTGCCCCCCAATCCTTACAAACAGGACTGAAGGTGGCTAATAGCCTAGTGACCTTTGCACTATCTACATGTCTGAAACCACACCAGATCCTTCTCAAGGCCCTTTAACACATGTAGTCTACCTATAGAATTTATCTCTATAGAAGAGGTGACAGGTACTTTGAAAAGAGTGTCAATGTAATTATGCCTTATTGTGCACACGGGATTGATTGTGTTACACATGGAAACTTTTTTTCCAAATTGTACTATCTTAAATATGCCTAAAATAAACCACTTTTTAGGGTCAGACTCTAGAGGTTTGAGCCTATGCCAGCTACTGAGTCCTGCTGAACCAAACTTCCTTCTTGCCTCACATGGACTGACACTGCTGGCAGTGTCATGTTTGCAGAGGCCACCCCCAACAGTTTATAATCTAAGGTTTTCGTCGAGGAAATTATACCCTGTAAAGGTAATGGCAAACTCGTAAAGGCCACGGCTATTTACCGGATTCCTCCTCCTTTGTGAGGTGTCTTTAAAAATCATTTTATAGACCCCCTCACAAAGTGACAGAAAGCAACAATTAAAGTAACTCAGTACTTAGCAACAGTCCTTTTCTCTAAACAACTTTGCTCAGATTTAAATATTCTGAGAGGAGAAATCAAACAGAAGCACCTCATCATTCCATCATTCCTGAAATCTCATCCTTTTTAAAAAAATTATTTTATGTGCATTGGTGTGAAAGTGTCCAATTCCCTGGAATGGGAGTTTCGGACAGGCATAAGCTGCCATGTGGGTGCTGGGAATTGAACCCAGGTCCTCAGGAAGAGCAGCCAGTGCCCTTAACCACTGAACCATCTCTCCAGCTCCTCATCCTTTTCTAACAAGGCAGTGGATGGTCAGAATTTTCATAGCGGGGTCCTGAAGTCCATTATTTTAGTCCAGAAATGTATTTTCCCAACTCTTCAAAGTACCCTAAGCCAATTTCTCAAAAATAACATTTAACTGACAAAGATTTTTATACAAGGGTTTATGGATTCTCCCCTCCTCCCACCTTATACCCTGGGGATCAAACCCAGGGTCTTACTCACACAAGGTACCCACCTTGCCAGAGCTACATCCCCAGCCCAAGAAATTTTAAACAACACTTACCTACTTACATAACTATAGTCAGTAACAGGTGTGTTTTTGTATACTTACTTACCAATTAAACATTCATGAGCATGCTAAAGAGAGAAGGGAGGTGGAAACAGAACAGAACACAGCTGGTCACCAGCAGAAGGTAAGACGCAGTTAACTGGCCAACAGAAGGAGCAGAAATGGAAATGACCTGTCACTGGTCCACGTCCAAATCCAATGAACTGGTAAGTCTCTAGAAATAGGTTTGAGTCATTTACTTAAGACAATAAAAGCAGTGAAGGCTGAGGCTTCAGCTTGCACACATGTTAAAGGCCCTGGTATCAATTCCTGGCAGGAATGACCAGCAACAGGATTTTTAAAGAAAATACAAAATGTAAGTCCATTTGTATCCTTGCATCTAGAACTATACAGCTTCTAATACTGTGCATATTACTGCATTTCAGGTGCTACTTCTGCCCATGTCACAATTCAACATAACCATTTGCCTATACAACAAAAAGTCATTGTGAACAATATGATATGGGTGCTAGGAACCAAATTCCGATCATCTATAAGAGCCACAAATGCTCTTACCTACTGAGCCATTAAACTGGTATCTAAGTGCTCCTCACCACCCTCTTCACTCTCTTCAAGTCTCCAACCTCCTAACCATACACCCACACCATCTGAAAGCAATTTAAAAGCAATTTGCATAGACTACTGTGTACAAGAATTCTGAGCTGGAAATGAGATTTTAGTCATGACCCCATTCTTAAACAGTGCGACTTCCCACCGGTCTCCTTGCTGCTCTTCAGTTGAAGCTGAAATAAGATGTATTATCAAGATGTCTTCGTTCCATTTCTAATACCAAATGACGCTGCTGACATAAAATCACCAACTTCGTGAGTGTGCGCGTGCGTGCGTGCGTGTTTAAAATGACTGCTACAGGTGATTCCTCAAACAAGAGTCATGGACTCGGAATGCCTGGATTTGTACAGCCGATACTCATCAGCTCTGTGAATGGGAATACGTACGTGTGTATGCATGTATGTACGTATTATGCATGTGTGAGTGCGTATGTCTTCTTGCACATCTACCCACCACCGCAGCTCCGTGGGCTTTCAATCCTCCTTTTTAAAAAGATGGAGAAAATAAAGCACAGAGAAGCAGGATGGACGCCCGGGTGGCTTACCCAGCTCTTCTACTCCCCTTCCTCTGACGCCTGCCACGCCAGCCAGCCTGCCGGGACAGCGTCACGGCCGCCGCCGCAACAGAAGGCCAGATACTGGCCCAACTTCACGCGACAAGAGCGGCCAGCCTCAGGTGTCCGGCTCCTGGTCTCAACTTCTCTCTCCTTCCGGTGGAAAATTAGTCCCCTTCCGGTCTCCGGCGTGGGGGAGGAAGTCCCGCCTCACGCAGCAGCGCGGCACCAATCTCTGGCTTGCTGCTTGGCGACAGGGCCCGGGTGACTCAGGGACAGGCTTTCGGTTCCTGGGTGGGTGTGGAGGGCTGCTCCACGGCTTGAGTGTGCTGTTCTCAGCTCCCCCTGCAGGAGCCATCATCCCGGAGACTGCAGCCTGCCGCCCCGCCCCGGCGACGCTCCTGGCGGCCTTGCGCCACCCAGCCCTGGCTGTTAAGCTTCTTAGTGTTGTTGTTCAGTGTTGCCACCCTGCCATAGAGCACGGTCTGCTCGGCACCTCCGTGGGGCCTTTACTCGGTAGCCTTCTTCCCCTGGCTGCAAGCCCATGCATCTTCACCGAGGAAGGGATGGAGAGCGTCCTGACCTTCCTTGGTCGGGGACGTGGTAATTTTGAGTCTAAGAAAATAAGTAAAATCCCTTTTGGATTCGTTTCCGGAGAGGGGGCGGGGGGGGGGGGGAGGCCTCAAAATGCTGAGAGCTTAAACCACAGACTTGTTTGACATTTGCATCTTGGTAGAGTCAGGCTTCCTCTGTTGTTTTGAACAGATTTCTTTGCCTTTTCTTAGTTTCCGGTGATTGCTAGACTCATGTGTGTGCTATTTCTTGGAGGAGCCTCACTCCGTTCTGTCCTCAAACGGCGTTCTCCCTATTTCTGCTTGTTTCTGTGTCTTATAAAAAACATCAATGCTATTGGATTAAAAAGCCCATCTGAAGCCGGGCGGTGGTGGCGCACACCTTTAATCCCAGCACTCGGGAGGCAGAGGCAGGCGGATCTCTGTGAGTTCGAGGCCAGCCTGGTCTCCAAAGCCAGTTCCAGGAAAGGTGCAAAGCTACACAGAGAAACCCTGTCTCGAAAAGCAAACAAACAAACAAACAAAAAAAGCCCATCTGGTTCCAGCATAACACATGTGCAGTGTGGCCTTATTTCCAAGTAAGTTCACATTGTGAGGTTGCAGGAAAGACATAAACTTTGGGGGCAGCACTAGCCACCCCAGTACACTGTCAGAGTTCTCCAGAAATATGCAAACCAAAAGCTGGCTGTAGGAATGAATTGAAACAGTTCCTTTGGATCTTTGAAGTTTGGGGCCAGATTTTGAAGCAAAAGGAACAAGACAGGAAACAAGAATTGGTCCATGAAAGCAGGTTTAAAAAAGAAAGGATCTTTACATACAGTCCAAAGTGTTGGATTTCATATACAAAATCAGAAGCAAAATGTTAATTTGTTACCAGTTTGAGCCAAACCCATTTAAATTTTCTTACTCGTTTAAGAAGATGTAACTTTCTGGGCATGGTAGCACACTCCTTTAATACCAGCCCTCAGGAGGCAGAGGCAGATCTCTGTGAATTGAAGGCTAGACTTGTCTCTGTAGAGAGTTCCAGGCTGCCAGAACTACACAGTGAGGAGGAGGAGTAAGAAAGGACAGAGAGCCAGGGCATTGCAGTGAGACCCCACTCCTATTTTTCTAGGCATGGCCTGTGCTTTTCTCACCCTGGAGTAGGCATCCTGGCTTCACTGCCTGGAACACTGCCATCAAATTGCACACCTTTACCTGCCTGATTTGCTGTCATGGATTCTGTGTTTTAGCATAAGAAAATACTCATATCATAAGCCTTAGTGTCTTAGGGTTTCTACTGCTGCAATGAAACACCAGGATCAAAAAGCAAGTTGGGGAGGAAAGGGTTTATTTGACTTGCACTTCAGCATTGCTGTTCATCACTGAAGGAAGTCAGAGCAGGAGCTCAACAGGGCAGGATCTTGGGGGCAGGAGCTAATGCAGGGGCCAAAGAGAGGTGCTATTTACTGGCTTACTTCTCATAGCTTGCTCAGCCTGCTTTCTTATAGAACCCAGGACCAGCAGCCCAGCGATGGCACCACCCACCATGGGCTGGGCCCTCCCCCATCAATAATTAATTGAGAAAACGCCTTACAGCTGGATCTCAGGAGGCATTTCCTCAATTGAGGCTCCTTCCTCTCTGATGACTCTAGCTTGTGTCAAGTTGACACACAAAACCAGCCAATGCCGTTAGTGTTTTAATTACTAAACCTGGCAAAGATAGCGCAAGAGAAAACTTGAAGCTAAACTCACCTAGAGACAAAGCTCTAGACCGATCAGCAAATCTACATTTTGATTAGAATACTAAGAAAGTCTGCAATAACTCTTAGGTCAGAGCATGTTATTCTTTTGGGACACTGTTAGCGTCCATGTACTGACATTTGGAATCTGTCGTGAGACTGAAACGCATGTCCACAACTCTACCGTATTAATTAAGTGCTGCTATTTAAAGTTATAGTAGATTCCTTAAATTGGAGAGTATGGGAACACAGTCCAAGAATGAAGTCCTGTGAAAATTCTGAGTACTTGTGAGAAAACTCCAAGAATATAAGACAAGAATCTTGTGACCTCAGTTTCTTCAAAACACAGAGTTGTTCTTGGACTGTGTTTTCATGCTCCTCCAGGTGTAGCAGTTAGGACTGAGTTTACTTCAGCTGCTGTTAATTCGCGTGCCTCCATGGGAAAACATGCTTTTGCCACATGTGACTTGTCCTTGTGTTGAACACCTTGCTTGTACGACTCTTCTTAACCCTCAGAGGAGAAATTGTCTCTGCTCTGAATAAAGTTGGCTGTTGCGTGAGACATTCGTCCACCTCGTTTTTAGGCTCCACTCCCAGGTCCCACTGCCTTTAGAGTGGTAAAAAGGAGCATTTCATACTGTTCTATGATCTGAAAAACTAAAGTAAGAAACTTTAGGATAATCTTTGCTTTTACATTTGGACAGAAAACTGAGTGTGAAACTGTCTTGAAACTTGAATAATAGAGACATTACAGTGTAGATCTTCTGGGATTCTGATAAATTGTATTTTGCTTGGAAATCATCCATTGATAATAGGTTTTCAAATTGTTAGCCAGCTACTCCAGAGGGTAAAGTGAGAGGGTTCCTGGAGTCCATGAGTTCCAGACTAGTGTGTGAAATAGCAAAGATTTTGCCACAAAAACCAAGCAAAATTCTGCACATGACTGTTTACACTCTGATATGTGATCTTACACACTTTTGCTTTCCTTTTTCCTAAATTAAGTTCATAGACATTTATTCTGTTCTCTCTCCATCATACATGTCCTGGGAACTCAGGTCATCAAGTTTTGTGGCAAGTGTCTTAACTAACTAAACCATCTCTCTGGTCCCAGTTGAAATTTATGTTGTTGATGTCTTGAAAGAAGCAGCTTGGGGATTTAAACTTTCTGCTATAATTTGAATTTTTTCTTTTTTCTTTATTTCTTTCTTTGTCTTTTTGAGACATAGTCTTTCTACATAGCCCTGGCTGTTCTGGAACTCCCTATGTAGATCAGAATGGCCTCAAACTCACAGAGATCTGCCTGCCTCTGGGATCAAAGGTGTGTCACCATGCCTGACTCATCTTACAATTTTAGTTTTTGTAATGATTTTGCTTCCTCTTTTGCTGTTTTTCTAATGTCTTTTTGTTTGCTTATTTAAAATTTTTTTATTACATTGATTGATTGATTGGGTTGGGACTCAAGTGTGTGGAGGTTAGAGGACAACTTACAAGAGTAAGTCAGTTCTCTTGTTCCACCATGTGGGGCCTGGAGATGGAATTCAAGTTGTCAGATTTGGCTGTTTGTGTCTTGTGAGATGACCACTAAGTCATCTCACAAGGACCATGTTTGTTGGTTGGTTGGTTGGTTTTAGCAATGCATTGCATTATCTACGTGTATTATAATTTATCCCTTGGCTTACTGAAGGAAATCTTGGTTGCTTCTAAGCTTTTGCACTTATAAATAAAGCTACTATAAACAACTGTGATGGTTTGGATGAGGATGGCCTCCCATAAGCTCATGTATTTGAATGCTTGGTCCCAGTTAGTGGAACTGTTTGAGAAGGATTAGAAGGTGTGGCCTTGGGCAGTGGTGGCACACGCCTATAATCCCAGCACTCCAGGGGCAGAGCCAGGCGGATCTCTGTGAGTTCAAGGCCAGCCTGGTCTACAGAGTGAGTTCCAGGACAGCCAAGGCTACCTTAGAAGCCCTGGTATG